>NC_091057.1:157999218-162799218 GCF_000393655.2 Nicotiana sylvestris | reverse complement strand
CGTTTGGTTAAGTGGATTGATCCTAGCCATCCATTCTACTTGATCCAACGGACAATACTAACCCACCCCACCCCTATATAAGTCCCCAAGCCTTACCCGGCCCCCAACTGAACACCCCCCCTCCTACACTGTTCATCATCGTCCCCCAGACCCCCCACTCCTAACCCTAGCCGCCTTAGGATTCCACCGTCTGAAACCCGGCGGCATCAACGCCGTCGGTCACCACCTTGACACCCCAGAACCCTCTGAACACCTTCTATCCGTATATGTTACCTGCTTGGTTCGAATCTCCCTGGAGGTTCTCGAATCTTCATTTGAAGATTCGAGCCAAGTTCAGACTTGAACCAATCAACTCCAAATTAACACCATGGCTTCCCCTAACAACCCTTGTTATGGATCTGAAGATAGTTTGGCTCGAATCACTTCAGAGCTTCTCGAATCTTCTTTTGAAGATTCGAGTCAAACAAAAATTACCCAGATCTGTTCCAAAGTGACACCAAATAACCCCTAGGCTTCCCTCACCCTTGTGTCGTACTTGGTTTCTCTCGAATCTAACCAGAAATGATTAGATCCCAAATCGAGTTTTTAAGAAACCTAAAAAATACCAAACTTCCGGATTCGGTTCAGATTATGATGAAGATTGAGGTTTAATCGACCTTAGTCGAAGTATTTTCAGTGGAAAATACTTCGACTAAGGTCAGTTTGATTTCAAACAAAAAAAATCCGAAATCCAAGTTGAGTTCGAGTCAGAATTTAATTAAAGTTCAGAGGTATTTTTTCTATTTATTTTTGTGTATTCTACGTGTATTGTTGTCCGTATTAATAGCTTGTTAATTTTTCATCAATTCTGTCATTTCTGTCTATTTGATCCGAATGTAAATTGTTTCTGTTGGTTGCGGTTATTTACAATATGTGTAATCGACTCGATTAAGTTCGTCGATTAGTTATATTACGAATTTTTTCATTTCTGAAAATGTTGACTAAAACAGTCTGCTTCTATTTTAGACTAGTTATTGACAAATGTTGTAAATAGTCAATTGATTAATGCTCGTCAATTAAATCATGATTGTCTGTGAATCAGTGAATTCAAATGTATGTTGTATATGTTATTGTCTGAACATTAAAAGTTTCAGGGCATTGTCAGCATTGACAATGATCCTGTGTGTGTTTGATTTTGGTTTAATGTTAAGTCCAGTCTGAATGATTTTGATAATTTCAGAAATATGCTGTTATGATGTTAGTTCTGAATTCAGTGTTGTAATGTCCAGTTTGAATTCCAGTTTACAAAAGTTGGTCAAATACAATTGTGTTTAGGAGGTTAATAGGATTGATTTAGCTGTAAATCAGAAAGATAACTGAGTCTGTACAGATTTTAGAATATGTTTTGCTGAAGGTTCTGATTTTTCAGTAATAACATTAAGATTTCAGGGGCACTTATGGGAATGAAACAGTAAAAACAGGGTGTTAGTACTAGTATATTATAATGTAATGTTAGTTGCTATTAGTTAATAATACTAATGGGGAACAAGGGATAATGGGGCTGCTGAAAATCATGTTAGGATCATAAAGTATTAAAAAGTAGTTTTTAATGGAAACTTTATAATTTTTTAAAGGGATAAAGGGTCCATCCAGCACTAAAAGGGTGCAACCAGCCCTGTATAAATACAGGAGCTGGACAGACAGAAAGGGATCAGTTTCAGAAGAGAGGGAAATCAGCTTTTCATAATAGAGGGCAGTCAGTTTTTTTAAGATCAGTTTTAGGAGAGTTGGAGAGACTTGAAGAGATTTTAAGAGAAGAAATCAGATTTGAAAAGGGAAATTTACTCAGATTTTAAGGACTGCGATTTTTTTTTAAGAAAAGGAAAGAGAGGAAGAAAACAGAAAAAGAAATAGTAATCTGAAGCAGATACAAAAGCAGAAACAGAAAAATCAGAAATAGGAATTTGAAACAGATAGAGGAAAGAAACTGAAATCTGAAAAATGTTATTTTTCTAGAATTTGTCCATTGTTTGCTTGGGAATATTGTTCGGTTCAAATCTGAAATTTTTCTCAAGTTTCTGTCACTATTCATCTGGGTTCCTTGGGTCTTATTATTGCTCAAATCTGTGGAAAAACTGGTATTCTGCTGATTTTGTTACTGCTGCTACTGCTGAAATTTTCTCCTTCTGCCTTCGTTTTCCAGGTACATGTCTTTTAAAATCATGTGGTGAAAAGCACCAACATGATGAATAGATGAAGTTTGAGAATTATAATTTTGTCTTCCACGTGTTTAAATTCAGTAGTTCAAACTTCTGTTTTGTTTCGTGTAGGTTAATATGACAATATGCTTGATACGATAACTATTAGCTAATTATTTCCTTTTGAAGTTTTGTATAAATATTGTAACAAAGTTATTTATTTCGAATTTTCATTCAGTATAAGTTGTATTTTAATCATCAAAATAGGGAACATGGCAGAAAACTGGCCATTAATCGCATCTCTTAAAATTGCTAGTATAGACTAGTATGGAAATTTCAAGATAACAGCATTACTAGTCTATGTTGTTAAACATCTGATTTTTAAGGCTAAGATAGTATTGATTGTGTCTTGTTCATATTTAGCATAATAATGTTCATGTTCATAATCAATAGCCGAAAGATGCATCGATAAAATCTGTTATATTCACGATATTGGCATATGGTGAATGGTGTAGGGGTATATTCATGTTATATGTGATATTGTCTTCTTAAGTCAACGATTTTTTTTTATGTCGGCCAAATAACTCGTATAGGTTGAGAATAAAAATTGGGTTGATTAAGTATATTTCGAATTCAATCAATAGCAATTAATCAAAAATAATTAGGCCTATCAAATTAAGAACAAGCAATGTAGAAAGAGATTAGATTTATAATGTATAACAAGTTTAAGAGTGTAAATAGTAGCATTCGTTGCAAAAAGAATATTGAAAATTCTTCGAAAATATCATTTCCTTTCAAGAATTGAATTTTTTTTTAATTTCATACGTTATTCACATTTTAGTATACATATGTTGTATTTACTAAAAATAGTGTTAATCATATGTTTATTCTTTTCTTTAAATTTGAATAGTTTGGAGGAATGTAATTCATACGCGAAATTATAATCAATGGGCGACAATCAATAAATTGTGAATTTTTTTAAGAATTAAGAGTATTTTAAATGAAAATTTCTCATAATATAATAAACAATTTGTGGAAAAATCCCTAATATCATTATAAATATTTTGCGCAATTAGGGATACGTTCGCGTACCTTGATTATATTTTTAAAAGCAAAAATTCGGATTATGCGTACGCGCAATTTCGAGCGAATATTTAATAAAGGATTTTTCCAAAGGCGTTAAATCAATTTCACAAAAACCCGAGATGTACGGTTCACTATTCAATAAAAATAAATATCCTTGATTAAACACAATCTCGAAAAAAAAAATGATTGTTTAAAATATTATCAAAAAATTATTGTGTACACGTACGCGTGACACAATTCCGCATTTTAAATTTGTAACACGAATATACGTACGCGTAATTCGATTCGAAGAAGGGTCCTTAATCACGATAAGTATAAGCGGTAGTAAAATCAGATAACATAAATATATTTAATAAAATCAAGATGATTAAGCCAATAATAAAAACAGTTAAGCGACCGTGCTAGAACCACGGAATTCGGAAATGCCTAACACCTTCTTCCGGATTAACAGAATTCCTTACTCAGGATTTTTGGTTCGCAGAAAAATAAACAGAGTCATATTCTCCTCGATTCAGGGATTATGATTGGTGACTTGGGACGCCTCAAAATTCCCAGGTGGCGATTCTGAAACAAATAAACAAATCCCGTTTCGACTGTCCTTTAATTGGAGAAAACTCCCCATGCGCCCCGCGGGCGCGGCAAAAAGGAGGTGCGACACCTATTACCTCAATTATCTAATGAAAATGCTATTGTATCAGCTAAGAGTTTGAGCACAAGATTAGAGAACATGGACATTGGACTGTGGCACAGGAATGTGATATGCACCTATTGGAGTAACTAGAAGATGCCTTGCTTTGCCTTTAGTAGATAGTACTAGAACAATACAAGGGCGTTCTATTACCTATTAGCTAAACATACTAGAGTACCATTTCAAAACAGTATAAGTATAGCTACTGAAGTTTTCCATTTGATACACATAGATGTCTGGGGTCCTTACAATGTACAGACTTATGATGGAAATAAATTGTTTCTCACTATTGTTGATGATCATTCCAGATCTACTTGGTTGTTTCTGCTGAAATTAAAAAGTGATATTGTAGTCATTTTGAGATATTTTTTTAAAATGGTGCATACGCAATTCAGCAAGACAGTTAAAATAATAAGATCTAACAATGAGAGTAAGTTTATTAACACCGAATGCAAGGAACTTCTATTATTACTTGGGATAGTACATTAAGAACATGTGTCTATACACCCCAGCTAAATGGGGTGGCAGAGAGGAAACACATGCATGTTTTGAAAGTTACCAGGGCTATTAGATTCGAGGAAAGTATCCCACTTAAATTCTGGGGTCATTGTGTTTTGGCTGCCACATACATCATCAATAGAATGCCTTCAACAGTGTTAAAAGGTAAAAGTTTATATAAGGTCTTACGTGGGAAAAAGCCTACCTTGATCCATCTAAGAGCGCTGGGATGTTTATGTTATGCAAAAAGGCTGTCTTTGCATGACAAATTTGCACCAAGAGCAATGGTTGCAGCAATGATGGGGTACTCAGAAGTAAGTAAAGGATCCATACTATATGATTTGGTTAACTATTCTTTTTTTATTAACAGGGATGTATGTCCAGAGAAAATGTGTTGCCTTTCAAACATCAATCTGCTGGTAGTTCTCAGCTTTTCTTGGATGATTCAGCTTGGCTGGTGCTCTTAGAGGAAAAAAACCATCTAGAAGACAACTTTTCTACTGTAGAAAATGATATTCCCTCTATAGAAGATTCTAAAATCATCCTAGATCAACCATTGCAACATGATAATCTGCTTAATCCTGTCACACATGGTTTACCATCTCCAGTCAGTTGATCATGCATCACCAATTACTAATCTATTACTTGCATCAGCTGACCATACCCCTCAGGCTCATACAGCAGTGTCACCAAATGATTCTACTGATGTACCTATAAGACATTCTCAAAAAAATAAACAACAACCAGTATGGATGGCAAACTTCATCATAGGATCAAAATCCAAGAGCACAACACAACCACCACATTCTATTCATGTCTCTATTGTTTATGACAAGCCGAGACCTTCTTATAAGCAATCCTTAGCTGTTTTCACTTCCATAGTGAAACCTAAGATATTTCATGAAGCATCTAAGGACCCACTTTGGATTGAGGCCATGCAAACAGAGTTGAAGGCTCTTGAAGACAATAAGACTTGGGAACTAGTTGCACTACCCCCGGGCAAGGTGCATATTGGGTGCAAGTGGGTATACAAAGTTAAATACAAAGCTAATGTGGACATTGAAAGATACAAAGTCCGGCTAGTGTCTAAGGGATACAGTCAACAGAAGGAATAGGACTACAATGAAACCTTCTCCCTTGTAGTGAAGATTGCCAGTGTAAGGACAGTGATGTCTCTAACAACTAGTGAAGGTTGTCACTTGCACCAAATGGATGTTTGAAATGCCTTTCTCCAAGGAGACTTGTATGAAGAAGTCTACATGCAACTTTCATAAGATTTTGCAAGCCAGAGGGAGAAGAATGTAGTATGCAGATTTGTCAAAAACTTGTATGGATTGAAGCAAGTGAGCAAACAATGGAATGATAAAATAAAGATGCACTGCTCAGACTAGGTTTCACTCAGATCTCACTAGATTATTCATTATTTACCTAAATACAAGAAAAGAACATTGTAGTAGTCTTGGTCTATGTTGATGACAGACAGTAATATGAATTTGATAGAGTCCACTAAGAAGGATCTACAACAAGCTTTCAAGATGAAGAAACTCGGTGAATTAAAGTATTTTTTGGGAATTGAAATCTCTAGATCACACAATAGAATTTTGATGAACCAAAGAAAATACACTTTAGAACTAATTACAGATTTAGGCTTGAGTGCTGCCAAACCAATTGGGACTCCTTGGAGTTTAATCAAAAGTTTACAATAAGGGAACTTGATGAAATTGCTGGAATCACAGAGGATGAGTTGTTGGATGAAAAAGGGCAGTATCAGAAGTTGATTGAAAAACTGTTGTACCTGACTAGGAGTAGGCCGGATATTGCCTATGCAGTGTAGACTCTTAGTCAATTCATGCAACAACCTAAAAGATCCCATTGGAAAGTAGCCTTAAGAGTAGTGAAATATGTGAAGATGGTACCTGGAATGGGAGTACTAATGAGTAGTAAGAAGAGCAATACCTTCATAGCATTCTGTGATGCTGATTGGGCATCATGCTCAAACACTAGGAAATCAATTATAGGCTTCATAGTGAAACATGGTGAATCACTCATTGCATGAAAATAAAAAATAAACCACAGTATCAAGAAGCTCAGTAGAATTAGAGTACAGGAGCATGACTTCAACACTATCAAAACTTATATAGCTAATTGGGTTGGTTAAGGAGTTAGGAGCTGAAGTAAGGGAACCTGTTGATTTATATTATGATAGAAAAAAACACATATAGAAGTGGATTACCACTTCATAAGGGAAAAGATTCATCAAGGATTAGTGCAAACATAACATATAAGTTCAAATGAGCAACAAACAGACATTCTGACTAAAGCATTGTTGAAATCACATCATGAATATCTGGTTTCCACTTAATATTTTTGCCTTTACCAGCTTGAGGGGGTGGGGGTGTTGAGAGTGGAGTTACTTGATGAGTGTAGGAGTTAACTATAGTTAGAGGTAGTTGAGTAAACTGTAGTTAAAATAGTATTAATTATTTGTTAAAAGTTAGTTAGTTAGTTAAATGAGTGAGCTGTTAATGAGCTGTCATTAATTGGTTAGTGGAAGCTAGCATTGTATATAACAAATATACTGGTTAGAAAATATATTGACAATTCATTCGATTTCCTTCTTCTGGTAGCTTCGATTTTCTAATGCTCAGCAGCCATGTTACACCCCATATTTTTGTACGTAAAAGTGCGTCGTAAGCAAACTAATGTAGGACTAAAAATGAGGTAATATTTGAAAGTATATAAAGTAAGTTAATCATGTTACCTCAGAGGTTATAAATATTTAATATCATGAACAACAAGTACAAAGAGGGTTGAAAGGTTCAGAAGCTAAAGGAATTGAAGAAAATAATATTTCGTCGAAAGTCGACAACATGGGAATGTTATAACATGTACTTTTGGGGTGAGACTAGGGTACTTAACATGATAAGGAGGTTATGTTATGAATTATTTTAGTCTTATGATAGTCGTGTGTTATTTTTTGAAGTCAAGCGAGTTGTGGAACAAAAGTCGACGAAAGTCATCACAAGTTGCATTCATAGGTTTTATTGAAACTTTGGGTCAAATGTAGCTGCGATTTTCTCCCAATATACTTAGAGTTATGGGGGTGTTTCACCCATCAAATTGAATCTCTGTAAGTTTATTTTCTAACACATTAAACCATTTGTCAATATGACATTGGAGTATAGAGATATATGCATTTTTCCGAGACTGCGTAGTTGCTAGGTGACAAGTATGTGTGTCACCTACTTGGTTAAATGAGAGTTCAAAAAGAGGTAATTTCGGGTCAGCCAAAGAGCCCATTTAAAGGGTTATATACTACAATATAAACCTCATAATATATCATAAATAGCCAGACCGAAATCCCTGCAAACTTCCTCCCAAAAATTACCCACAAACCCTAATTGATTTTCTCTCCCTTTCAAGTTCTAATTGGAGGTAAAACTTAGAGTTTGAAGAACCAAGATAAAAGCTGAGTTATCCAACAAATAATGTAAGTTTACTTCTATCTTTCATCCATTTTTTATGCTGTAAATTCATGGTAAGTCTTTCTATAATTTTAAGAACTCATGGGACGGTGATCGGAAGCCGTGAGTTCGAGTTATTCACTTGTAGCGGACTGTTTTGTATTGCTATTGGGCTGCGTGCTTTACTACTATTTTGTGGAGTTTTAGAGGAGGAAGGGTGTGGAGAAACATCATATATATATGGTGGTGGGCTGGTCATTCATCGTAATATTTCTAGGTGGTTTGACACTACTACGGTGGTCGTTTTGTGTATGAAGAGATTGCAGTGTGTTGGGATGTTTTGTAGTATTTTATGGTGTATATAAGGCTGAAAAATAATGTATATATATGTTGTTGTTGTTGTTGTGTTATTGTGTTGTTGGTGTTATCTTGAATTTGGAGGAAGTAAGGATTATAGGGGAGATGTTGCTCGTTTTTATACAAAATAGGCTTGTCGTTCGTTGTGCGATAGTTGTACATTTCGTAACTTAACGATAGTATTATTATCGTTATTGTAGATTAAAGTGAAAAAAGGCGAGTTCAACTTGGTGATTTGAAAGATTGTGATAAGGTATATTAAGGCTAAGCTCTTCCTTCATTTTGACATGATCTCGTAATTACATGCGTTTGATAATGAGGCATAAAGAGAATTTTATACTCCCGAATTTATATACACTATCCTAGTCTCATAAGTTACAATATTCTCTCTTATCGGGACTTTATATTCAATTGAGTATTCTCTTCTTCCAGTCAAGAGAGAAGAGGATCTATATATATATATATATATACACACACACAATACTACATTATTTTCACCACTAGCGAGCTATAATCGATGGGCGTGCCCCTATTGGGCAACCTCTGATCATATGGTAAGTTATATACCGAGCCTACTGTGGCCAAGCGCCTTTGAGTGAGCCCAGAATAACCGAGATACAGAGCCTAATATGGCCGAGCACCTATGAGCGAGCCTACTACGGTAGAGCAGTTACACTTTTCGAGACTTATAGGGCCGAACATTTATTTTACTTACCATATTGAGAGAGTTGAGTTAGTATCAGCACGTAAGTATATCTCCGGATCATCTTTGACTCCTAGTTACTTTTGGTTATCATATTATCAGTTCAGTTTTAGCATTCGATTATTTTATTGCCTTACATACTCGGTACATTATTTTGTATTGACGTCCCTTTTTGGGGGGCGCTGCATTTCATGCATGCAGGTTCAGATAGACAAACGGGTAGACCTCATCAGTAGGTGTTGCCCGAGTTCAGCTTGATCGATAAGCTCCACGGCCTTCGGAGTTGCCGGGTCTAGAGTTTTATGTACATATTGTATATATATATATATATATATATATGTTAAGGGTAGGTCAGGGCCCTGTTTCGATCATAATACATCCATCAGTAGAGGCTTATAGACATATCCTATTAGTTAGTGCAGTATGTTGGGCTTGTAGGCCTTATATGTATACTTTGATGAGTTGTTAGCTGTAGTAGTTATGACGGCCTTGCTGGCCCGACTTTATATTGATGTTTAGTTAGCGCTAGTTTCCGTTTAATTTTATATTTTGCTTCGCAAATTTTCTTGCAATGTGCCAAATGGCCAAAGTATGCCATTATATATTCAAAGTCCCTTAGTCACAATTTGGTACGTAAGGTTAGGTGAGGCACCGGGTGTCGGTCTCGCCCCCCAGGTTTTGGGCATGACAAACTTGTTATCAAAGAAGTTCTATCCTAGGGAGTATCCAAGCTGTGTCTAGTAGAGTCTTGTTTATAGATATGTTGTGCACCACATTATATAAGCAAGGGACTGTAGGGCATTTAGGAGTTGATTACCCTTCTTTCAAATCTAAATCACGCGTTAAACTTATGTGTTGGTGTTTGCATGCACAGATGACAGTTGTCACACCTCCTTTTTCCATACCCGCGAGGGGTGAAGGGAGTTTTTTCCAATTAAAGGACAATCGAAACGAGATTTGTTTATTTATTTCAGAGTCGCCATTTGGGAGATTTTAGGGTGTCCCAAGTCACCAATTTAATCCCGAATCGAGGAAGAGAATGACTCCATATTACAGTCTATGTACCAAAAATCCGGATAAGGAATTCTGTTAACCCGGGAGAAGGTGTTAGGCATTCCCGAGTTCCGTGGTTCTAGTACGGTCGCTCAACTGTTATATTCGGCTTGATTATCTGATTTTAGACAAATACGAACTTATGTGCAAATTTTAACTTTTTACTGCTTTCATGATTATTATTATTATTATTATTTATAAGGAATTGCAACGTTGTGAAAACATATCTCGAACCACGTTACATCAATGCATCCGTGGTTATCGACATATCTCGACTTGGTTGAGATTTAGATTTGGGTCACATAAATATGCACCCGAATTAAGAAAAATAAATTATTAAAGGCGCGCCTAAAGCAACTAGCGTATTGTTATTTTGGGGAAGGCCGTAAAATTCGCTAAATCGGCTTGTCCCGAATTCTAAGTATTTTAATATATACATTTAGAGGGCCCCGCAGCTTGTGCATTTTTTGTTCGTCGAGGCTTGTCTCATTCATTATTAAAAGGAATTTGCAACGTCATGGAAACACGTCTCAAATCACGTCACAATCAATGTACCCGTGATTAGAGACACATTTCGATCCCGTTGAGATTTGGATTTGGGTCACATAAATGTGCACCCGAGTTTAAGGAGATAACATTATTAAATACGCGCCTAAAGCAACTAGCGTGTCATTATTCTGAGAAAGGCCGTGAAATTTTGCTAAAACGGTCCATCCCGAAGCCTAAGCAATTTTAAAGCAAATATTTACTGAGGGCCCCGCAATTTCATATTTTTATTTGGCGAGGCTCATCTCATTTTTTATTTTTAAAGGATTTCTTAAAGCGACTACGTTCTTCTATTTTTGTCCGTCTCTAGAATGAAAGAGAGAAAAAGATCCTAGTCCCATTACATACTTAAAGTTGTTGTAGTCGAATTCCAAACAAAAGACAAAATTTATGAGGTTCCAAATACAAGGGCATGTGTGGGCCATCCGTTGGCCAAAGAATGGGCTTGGGTCCAACGCATAGGGTATTATACTGGGCTTGGGCAGTCCTTATCCCGATATTAGCCTAATTGCTTGTTTTTACGCCTATTTGTGAGTTTGCAAAACTGAAGGATAAAAATGATATTATTTCATTTAACAGTCTATTGTAAATTTAAAATAGGCTATCTGCTGTCATAAAAGAACTTTGAGATCAAGTTTTAGTCCTAATTCGAACCATTTTCATGTTGAGATTAGACTGTTATGACAGTTAGAAGTCCATTTACGTGATTCAAGTCTAACATGCCTCTTTACAAATGACTGAAATAAGCAGGGTGATTTCTAGCATCATATCCCTCTAAGGACTTACCTAGGGAGTTCATAAGCTAAATTATACAGTTCCTTGGAAGGAATTACATATTGATGATACACAAAATGGCTTAAGTACAATCGATAAAAAAAAATCAGCTTATAGCTTCAACTTCTTCATGTGTGTATTCATGCTTCAAATGTCAACTTCAAACATGGTAATTACATCGACTTAGTATGTGTACCTGGATTCAGATAACAAGAACAAAAGAAGAGGAAGAGTGTCAGCAGCAAGCAACCAAGCAGCAGTCACACATCAGTGCAAACAGCAACAATGTAACCTCTAGCTCAAGAACACCCAACAGCAGTTCAATAACGATAACCCACAGGTGGTCGAGCACCACAAAACAAACCCAGAAACAGAGTTGCAACCAGAAGGAAAAACCCAAAATACTCAATGCAATAGCAACAACAACTCAATAATCACAAAAGCTCGGCAAATAACCAACAACAACTTCAAATAGCAATAAGACCATAATCAGCTAGCAGCATATAGAAGCCCAGAATAGTAGTAATCCCACAGAGAAAATCAGAATATCCTAATGGAATAGTAACAACCCAATTAGAATAAATGACTTGCCAAAGACAACTTGACCAACTTAATCTCTTATGCAGTTTTCAGACAGTGTTTGGTTACAATATTCTGAAATTTTCTTTCTGTTTTTTCCAACTTTTTCCGTCCCTTTTTAGCTAAAAATGGCTCTATTTATCATCTGAAAGAGACCCCCTAAGGTCTGCCTAGGATTTCACAGCCTCCAGGGCTGCCCATACCCTTCACTTCCCATGCCTAAGCATCTTCTTGGTGCAAGTTATTTGGTTCCCCATGCTTGGCTTATTGCTCTAATCAAGAGTCATGGGTTCATTTAAGTATTCATTTTAAACTCCCATGCTCTTATGTTTTGTACCCACTAATACTAGATTAATAGTATTTTTGATTAAACAATTGATAGCCCATTAATCCTGAACATTTAATCAGTTTTTTGCCAAACCAAAATTACCCAACAGGCCCTTGATCATTACTGCCTTGCCCCACCCTTTCACTCTATTAAATCTGCCAGTTATAATCATTCGAGAACTAGTTCGAACCCCCCGCCCCCCACAGCTAACAAACAAACCTATAATCAGTCCAACACAACAATTCAACAAAATCAGCCAGTAACAGTTAGGTCGCTTGTTATTTAATACTGTGAAACTAACGACAAACATGTGTCGAGTCGACTTTGCGAGTTATAACGTATACTAATTAGTCGCTAATCAACTAAACTCAAAACAGAACAAACTGAGTGATTCAAGCATTTTTCGGATAACAATGTAACTTTACGACACTTAATTATTTGACGACGTTACTCAGGTCGACTATACGAACTATTATACGTAACAATTAATCGACTAACAACATAGACTAAACAGGGCACCAATTTATTTCAAAACTCGGGATATTTAACATGTAGTTTACGAAATTTAACTAGTCAACAGCATCAATCGAAGCGAATAGACATCTTATAACACTCAATTAACACTTAAGAAAAGAAATCGACCAAACAAAAGGGTCTTTGAAGATTGGGGGGGGGGAATTGACAGAAAAAATAATCGAAAATCCAAAATAAATCCACAAACATATGCATAACACATAAACAAAAGGAAAGAAAAGAAGATTACACCGGAAACTTGCCTCAAAGCGAGCCAGGTTTGGTTTTCAGGGTTCTTGAACTCAGATTTGGGGTTCGCAGAGTTCTGCTTACATCTGACCGGAACCAAAGCTGATTAGGGTATGAAGGATGTTAGGGGAGTGACTAGGGTGAATTTGGGGTGGTTTGGTGTAGATCTGGGTTTGGTCTCGAATCTTCAAATCAAGATTCGAGATGGAGGGGGCTGATTCGAGGCAAGGGGGTAATAGATTTGGGTTTGGGGTGGTGAGGTGCATCAGGGGTGTTACTTTGGTGGTTGCCGGTGTTGCTGCCGCCGGATTTATGGTGAGAGCGTATGGGGGCGGCTAGGGTTCGGAGGGGTTCGTCTCTTGAGAGACGACGATGAACAAGAGGTGAGGGGGTGTAGTTTGGATAAGGGGCGTGGGGTGTGATAGAGGGTTTATATACGGAAGGGGAAATTTGATCTGGTTCGTTAGATCAGATGATCTCAACGGCTTGGATCCACTGGTGAGGGACAGGACAGGGTCGTTTGGTATAGAAACAGGGTCGTTTGGTTTAAGTGAAGGGTTGGGTTGACCCGAGCAAACAGGTCGGGTTATGGGTGTGAGTGTGGACCGTTGGATGAGTGTGACTGAACGGCTCAGATCAAACGCCTTATGCGGCGTCGTTTTGGGGCATGCCTGATATCTTGACTAAATTGGACCGGGTATGGGGTTGCTTTGGGCCTATTTTTTTGTTTCATTTCTTGGCCCAACCGATTTTTCATCACTCTTTTCTTTTTCTTTAATTACAAAAACTCCTAAATAAATTGTAAAATAAAAATAAAGTTACACATCTATTATTAACACCTATAATAATCAACACACAATTTAAATGCATATATTTTGATTTTCTTTTAACCAAATTATGGTTAATTAATTTCTAAATGTGTCCGTAATTCCTAAATGCACGCAACATGTATTTGTATTTTTGTTTACGAACAGAACGATTGTCAAAAATGTCATGCATATTCTCAAAATCGTACCCGAAGGTATCTTTTTAACTTTGAATTTTTGTGGGAGTAATTCTCATACAGAGCGAAAAATCTCGTGCTTACAGCTGCCCCTCTTTGCCCGAAGACACGAAGGGTTTTCGTGCAAAGATAAAGTGAGCGATTTTTGCTCAACCGAGTACTCCGTGTGAAGCATTTTTTTTGAAAATCTTTGACCGAACCTTTGCTTCAGAGGTTTCCTACATATCCTGGGCTGAACAGGAATCAGGTCAATGTAGTTCGGGAAGTTTTGGTAGCTGGGACTACCATGCGACTGTAACGTTCGCTGTCGTTGTGTGCTGTTACATGCTGATGTATGCTGTTATTGCTTACCAGTCTCCTTGTTACATTGTGCTGGAAAAAAAAACAAGAAACTAGGCTAGACTATGGATCATAAGATCTCATCTATCTTTGACTTGTTCTTGTTGCCTTGCTTTCTTGTCGGCTTGTGCTTTCATTGGTCCTTTGCTTTTCCGAATACCAGTTTTCATCATTTTGTTCGGTCCGCTGAGGACATGGCTTTTTCATCAAGTTGGTCGGCGATTCCTCCAGGGATATGGCTTTTTTCATCAGACTTGTTATGCTGGGCATAATTTAATGTACACAAGCCGCTCCTTTCAAGACGCGTCTTTTCTTCCTTTAGACTCGGGTGCTTGAATTTATGCTGGGAACTCTTGTTGCAACATTCCGTTTCCCGGGGCTGGGGATTTTTATTGTTTCCTGCTGGGGGTTCTTGTTGTGATCTTCTACCTTTCTGTGGGCTGCTGATTCCAATATCTGCAGTATAAGACTCAAAGTATTTCTCTCGTTACGCAGAGGGGCGCCTGAACGCAAAAATATGAAATGTATGCCCGCATTCTACTAGTGGGTGACCTAGAACATGAATGTATTCCCGCATTATACTGGTGGGCGACCTAGAACATGAATGTATTCCCGCATTATACTGGTGGGCGACCTAGAACATGAATGTATTCCCGCATTATACTGGTGGGCGACCTAGAACAGAAATGTATTCCCGCATTATACTGGTGGGCGACCTAGAACATGAATGTATTCCCGCATTATACTGGTGGGCGACCTAGAACAGAAATGTATTCCCGCATTATACTGGTGGGCGACCTAGAATATGAATGTATTCCCGCATTATACTGGTGGGCAACCTAGAACATGAATGTATTCCCGCATTATACTGGTGGGCGACCTAGAACATGAAATGTATTCCCTCATTATACTGGTGGGCGACCTAGAACATGAAATGTATTCCCGCATTATACTAGTGGGCGACCTAGAACATGAATGTATTCCCGCATTATACTGGTGAGCGACCTAGAACATGAAATGTATTCCCGCATTATACTGGTGGGCGACCTAGAACATGAAATGTATTCCCGCATTATACTGGTGGGCGACCTAGAACATGAAATGTATTCCCGCATTATACTGGTGGGCGACCTAGAACATGAAATGTATTCCCGCATTATACTGGTGGGCGACCTAGAACATGAAATGTATTCCCGCATTATACTGGTGGGCGACCTAGAACATGAAATGTATTCCCGCATTATACTGGTGGGCGACTTAGAACATGAATGTATTCCCGCATTATACTGGTGGGCGACCTAGAACATGAAATGTATTCCCGCATTATACTGGTGGGCGACCTAGAACATGAAATGTATTCCCGCATTATACTGGTGGGCGACCTAGAACATGAAATGTATTCCCGCATTATACTGGTGGGTGACCTAGAACATGAAATGTATTCCCGCATTATACTGGTGGGCGACCTAGAACATGAAATGTATTCCCGCATTATACTGGTAGGTGACCTAGAGCATGAAATGTATTCCCGCATTATACTGGTGGGCGACCTAGAACATGAAATGTATTCCCGCATTATACTGGTGGGCGACCTAGAACATGAAATGTATTCCCGCATTATACTGGTGGGCGACCTAGAACATGAAATGTATTCCCGCATTATACTGGTGGGCGACCTAGAACATGAAATGTATTCCCGCATTATACTGGTGGGCGACTTAGAACATGAATGTATTCCCGCATTATACTGGTGGGCGACCTAGAACATGAAATGTATTCCCGCATTATACTGGTGGGCGACCTAGAACATGAAATGTATTCCCGCATTATACTGGTGGGCGACCTAGAACATGAAATGTATTCCCGCATTATACTGGTGGGTGACCTAGAACATGAAATGTATTCCCGCATTATACTGGTGGGCGACCTAGAACATGAAATGTATTCCCGCATTATACTAGTAGGTGACCTAGAGCATGAAATGTATTCCCGTATTATACTGGTGGGCGACCTAGAACATGAAATGTATTCCCGCATTATACTGGTGGGCGACCTAGAACATGAAATGTATTCCCGCATTATACTGGTGGGCGACCTAGAACATGAATGTATTCCCGCATTATACTGGTGGGTGACCTAGAACATGAAATGTATTCCCGCATTATACTGGTGGGCGACCTAGAACATGAAATGTATTCCCGCATTATACTGGTGGGCGACCTAGAACATGAAATGTATTCCCACATTATACTGGTGGGCGACCTAGAACATGAAATGTATTCCCGCATTATACTGGTGGGCGACCTAGAACATGAAATGTATTCCCACATTATACTGGTGGGTGACCTTTCTTGCATCGCGTCCTTCTGCCATCATCAACCTTTATTTCCCTGCAGCAGACAAAAGGATTTTGTTAGTTTTAATCATGGTGGGCAGCGGTGTCCTTCCCGCTGGGGGATGATTTTTCCTTTTCTTTTCCTTGCTCTGTGCTCCCACAACTGGTTGGTGGATAAAGTTGCTTGCTAGGGTGACCTGCCTGCTGGGGATGGTTTTCCATCTATCCCCTTTCCTGCTTTCTCTTTAAGAACAAGTTACGGGAGTCTGCTTCAATCCCGGAACCACTCCCTTAGGAGTTTTATTTCCTCCCAGAACTGCAAGGCATGGAATTTTATCGCCTGGGGATAACCTTTAGGAATCTTGCATCAGATTAATTTCCCTTTCCAGTGGTGTCTGACCACTTCGGACTTGAGTCCGTGATTTATCGACATTCTGCGGGGAAACCTTCTCGGAACTTGGTCCACAAGTCCTTCACCCGTCCTTTTCCGCTCTCTTTACGTCACCCTTAACTTTCTACACAATTCGTCCTTTGGTTTTGCAACCGACACTTTTTGTCTTATTGCCTCGGCTTTTGGCCTGTCCCTTTTGTACTTTGCTTTTGTACCCCTTCGGCCTCTGGTAGTAAACTCTGAAAAATCCTTTTCAAAACGAATTTCTAGAAAGAAATGAAAAAGATAGAAAAGGGGAAAAATCTTTTTGAACCAATACTGGTGGAAAAAGGAAAAGAGAAGAACTTATCTGGATGACATGACTGGTCCTTATGATCATGACGTGCACCATAGATTCCCGACCCAGTCTATTTGTATCAATCATCCTGCCTGATAGTCTTACTTGTTGGGGATAAATGGGTGTCCATTTCTTCGCGAACGTGGACCCTTTTGTCGATCTGTCTTGTCGCCTTATGGTGCCCTTTGAGGGGTTTTCACTAATGAGACTTTCTCTTTTCTCTCAGCTCCTGGCGCCTTATGGTTCCTGTGAAGGTTTTCACCGATAAGACTCTCTCGTTTTATATCTCTCATCTTTCGTCGCCTTATGGTGCCTGCGAAGGTTTTCACCGATAAGACTCTCTCATTTTATATCTCTCATCTTTCGTCGCCTTATGGTGCCTGCGAAGGTTTTCACCGATAAGACTCTCTCATTTTATTTCTTCAACGGGGAATTGAAGTGTTGTCGATATGACCCTCTCTTCTGGAGATTCCTTTTGACTATCAATTCATTTCCAGTTTTATGATCCTCTTCTTTGCTGGGGATCAGTGTATTATTCTCGGCTTTATTTTCCTGACTTGGCACCTCTTAGAGGTTGATCGGGAGGTCTTTTGGACATCCATGTTGGTTTTGGTGTGGGGCTAAAAGAAAAGCTATCAAGAATTCGAAATAACTTCAACGGGTGAGCCACTACAACTCTTGGAATCAATCCTTTGTTGAAACTTTAAAACATAACCTCTGCCCCAGTTTTCTTGCTTGGGGGATTCTATTTTTTTACACCATGTTGGGCTATGCGCGTTACGCACAACTGTGCACACTATGCACACTTCGCACACTATGACCGAGCCGTGAGGCGCCTGCGTATCCTCTTTGAGGAATCAGGTCAAACGTAGTTCCTAACGGTTTTGTTTTTCTTGTGATTTTTATCTTCTCTTCTTTTTTTCATTTTCTTTTTAATTTTTTTTCTTTCTCTTTTTTTTCTTCTTTTCATATCTTTTCCATTAGTGATTCCAAAAGAGGGGTATGAAAGAATAACTTAAGGCTCAAAAGGGGGAAACAAGGGTAAAAAGTGTTTGGATAGAAGAAAGAATTGCCTCCGTCATTTCATTATCCAATAAGTACCAAATACAAACAAACGAACCAATAACTACCATAATCAAAGAAATTACGCATAATATCTTTTGACTGCATCAGAATTGATAGCCATGTCGACACATCTTCCCTCGATATCCGTCAAACACAAAGCACCATTGGACAACACTCTGGTCACGATATAAGGCCCTTGCCAATTTTGGGCAAATTTGCCTTTTGCCTCGACCTGATGCGGGAGGATCCGCTTCAATACCTGCTGCCCTACTTCAAACTTCCTGTGGCATACCTTCTTATTATATGCCCTTGCCATTCTCTTCTGATACAGCTGACCATGGCACACTGCTACCATTCTTTTCTCGTCTATCAAGCTCAACTGTTCCAATCGAGCTTTGACCCATTCATTGTCATCAATTTCGGCTTCAGCGACAATCCGGAGGGACGGAATTTCGACCTCCGCTGGTATTACTGCCTCAGTTCCATACACCAATAAATAAGGAGTTGCGCCTATGGAAGTCCGGACGGTAGTGCGATAACCCAACAAAGCAAAGGGTAATCTCTCTTGCCATTGTCGGGATCCTTCCACCATCTTCCCCAGTATCTTCTTGATGTTCTTATTGGCTGCTTCGACCGCTCCATTCGCTTTGGGACGATGGGGTGGAATTGCGGTGTGTAATCTTGAATTGTTGGCATACCTCTCTCATCAAGCTGCTGTTAAGATTTGTACCGTTGTCCGTAATGATCACTTTTGGGATCCCAAATCTGTAGATGATATGGGAGTGAACAAAATCCACCACTGACTTTTTAGTTACCGACTTGAAGGTTTTAGCCTCGACCCATTTGGTGAAGTAGTCAATGGTCACCAGAATGAACCTATGGCCGTTGGATGCTGCCGGCTCGATAGGCCCAATGACATCCATGCCCCATGCAACAAACGGCCAGGGTGCTGACATCATATGTAACTCTATTGGCGGAGAATGAATTAGATCTCCATGTATCTGACACTGATGGCATTTCCTTACAAAAGTGATACAGTCATGCTCCATGGTGAGCCAATAATACCCTGCTCGAAGGATCTTCCTTGCCAATACATATCCGTTCATATGTGGCCCACAAACTCCAGCATGTACTTCTGCCATAGCCGTCGTGGCTTGACCGACGTCTATACATCTTAACAATCCCAAGTCCGGGGTTCTCTTGTACAACACTCCTCCGCTGAGGAAGAAACCATTCGACAAACGCCGAAGGGCTCTTTTTTGGTCTTCAGTGGCCTGTTCTGGATATATCCCCATTTTGAGGTATTCCTTGATATCATGAAACCAGGGCTCGCCATCTACTTCCTCTTCTATCGCGTTGCAATAAGCGTGCTGATCACGAACCTGGATGTGCAAAGGGTCAATATACATTTTGTCAGGATGGTGTAACATTGATGCTAAGGTGGCCAAGGCATCCGCAACCTCGTTATGAACTCTCGGGATATGTTTGAATTTCACTGATCGAAATCGCTTGCTCAGACCGTGCAAACATTGCCGATATGGTATGAGTTTCAAATCCCGTGTTTCCCATTCACCCTGAATCTGATGTACCAAGAGGTCTGAGTCTCCCAAGACCAAAACGTCTTGGACATCCATGTCCGCAGCTAATCGCAGACCCAAAATGCAAGCTTCATACTCGGCCATATTATTGGTGCAATAGAAGCGTAGTTGAGCTGTAACAGGATAGTGGCGTCCTGTTTCAGAAATGAGTACTGCTCCTATTCCAACCCCTTTTGCGTTCGGGGCTCCATCGAAGAAAAGCTTCCAACCCGGTTCCTCGGGTAATTCCAGCTCACTTGTATGCATCACTTCTTCGTCGGGAAAATACGTTCTTAAAGGCTCGTATTTTTCATCAACGCGATTTTCTGCCAAATGGTCGGCCAACGCTTGGGCTTTCATGGTTGTTCTCGTCACATAGACGATATCGAACTCTGTGAACAGAATTTGCCATTTTGCCAACCTTCCTGTGGGCATAGGTTTCTGAAAGATATACTTCAATGGGTCCAAACGAGATATGAGATAAGTAGTATACGAGGACAGGTAGTGCTTCAACTTCTGAGCCACCCAAGTTAGGGCGCAACACGTTTTCTCGAGTTGAGTGTACTTGACCTCATATACTGTGAACTTCTTACTAAGATAATAAATGGCATGCTCCTTCCTTCCTCTGACATCATGTTGCCCCAGTACACAACCAAATGAATTTTCCAGGACCGTTAGATAAAGAATTAAGGGCTTCCCTGGCTTAGGTGGAACCAACACGGGTGGATTGGACAGATATCCTTTGATTTGGTCAAAAGCCTCTTGACATTCTGCCGTCCAGCTTACCGCAACATCTTTTTTCAGCAGCCGAAATATGGGTTCACAAGTTGCCGTGAGTTGAGCGATGAACCTGCTGATGTAATTGAGTCTCCCCAATAGGCTCATTACCTCTGTTTTGTTCTTTGGCAGTGGCAAATCTCGGATGGATTTGATCTTGGATGGGTCTAACTCAATACCTCGTCGACTGACGATGAATCCTAACAACTTTCCCGATGGAACCCCGAATGCGCACTTGGCCGGGTTGAGCTTGATATCATACATTCGGAGTCTTTGGAAAAATCTCCTTAGGTCCGCTACATAGTCTTCCTGACGCCAAGATTTTATGATCACATCATCTACGTACACCTCAATTTCTTTGTGTATCATGTCGTGAAACACAGTAGTCATTGCTCGCATGTACGTTGCCCCGGCATTCTTCAATCCGAACGGCATTACCCGATAGCAGTAAGTTCCCCATGGCGTAATAAATGCTGTCTTTTCCACATCTTCCTCGTCCATTAGGACCTGATGATATCCCGCGTAGCAATCCACAAAGGATCCGATCTCGCGCCCAGCGCAATTATCGATCAGGATATGGATGTTGGGCAATGGAAAATTATCCTTGGGACTTGCTTTGTTGAGATTGCGGTAGTCGACGCACACCCTGATTTTCCCGTCCTTCTTCGGAACTGGTACCACATTGGCCAACCACTTGGGATATCGAGTGACCCGAATGACCTTCGCCTGCAGCTGCTTAATCACCTCTTCTTTGATCTTTTCACTCATTTCTGTTTTAAATTTCCTTAGCTTTTGCTTGACCGGAGGGTATGCCGGGTCAGTGGGCAATTTGTGAACCACTAAATTGGTGCTTAATCCCGGCATATCATCATATGACCATGCAAAAACATCTTTGAATTCCACGAGGGTTTTGATCAATTCTTCCCTGACATTTGGCTCAATGTGGATGCTGATTTTGGTTTCTCTGACATTATCCGCATCTCCTAGGTTTACAGCCTCAGTGTCATTTAGGTTAGACTTGGGTTTCTCTTCAAATTGGCACAGTTCTCGGTTTATCTCTTCGAAGGCTTCATCTTCGTCATATTCAGACTCATTGTCACAAACGACCTCTTGTAGCATTAAGTCGGGCTCGGATTGATTTATTAGACTAGGTCGAAGATCCGTTGTGCATGCCATGTCATTAGAACCAGTAAAAAGAGAACTGTTCAGAAAGAAAAAAGAACAAAAACAAAATTAAAACGAGACAAAAGAAGAGAACTTTATTAAACTTGCGGGATAATAGGGTTCACACTTTTACAAAATAGAATGAAAATTGGGATTACACCCTGGAATAATCCGAACAAGAAAAGCATAAATCACAGCCTACTACCAAGACTCCCTCCGGATAGGAAGAGGAGTAACCGTCCAATTGTTGGTTTTGGCCTCAGGCCCCACAAACTGTATCTCCGCTCTGCTGGAACTTTCTCCAGCTTCTACCATACTGACATTCGCGAATAGCCTCTCGAAACTCTGATTCAGGTCCCCGTCCATACCAATCAATGGTCCTAGAATCTTTGGGACCGGTGACCCCTTGGTATTTGCTTTAACAAAAGATCTTGAGAGACGTGGCACCGGCTTGGGTAGAAGCCAAATTTTCTTCTTCATTTTTCGCGCTCGCTTCATATCTGCCGCAGTTGGTTTGAACCCCAAACCGAAGTTTTCCAAGTTCTTGGGCAGGGAGATAGGTTGGACAATCCCCTGAAGCTCAACCCCCAAACCTTTTCCCGGCACAAACCCGTTGCCCAGCATTTCCGAGACCATCATGATTGTTGCGGAAGCTACCCTAGGGCACCGGCTTTGTTCTTTTGGACTATTTTTTGAAAAAGTAAGTTGGGCCCGATGGGGGTTGCCTACGTATCTCACGCCCCGCGAGAATCAAACTGGCGTAGTTCGGGCAGAAAACATAAACCAAATTTTGGAAACAATATTTCTCATGGCAAACTATTTTTTCTCTTCTGTTTGAAAATAAGATAAAACAAAGACTTTTTTATTTTTTTCTATTTTTCCTTTGCCTTTAATAAACCCACTAATAAGACACATTTTTCATTTTCTCCAAATTTCGGCAGAGTTTTGACCGTTTTTGGGCATTGGTTTTTTTTCAAAAATAAACAATTAATTCCCTAATCGTTATTTCTTTTTTTTCTTTCCTCTCCTTTTCAATTTTACAACATTCCCGATATTCATAAGCCGGTCAGCATGCAAGTCTGAAACAAGTAACTGCATAAAGCAAACAGGATGTAGCAGGATGGCCATTTTCATTTTTGGGTACATCTGTCCTAGACAGACCCAACCCCTGTGTTGAGCCTCCAAAGTCAGATGCACGTGATGCAAATAAGCGTTCCTACTAGGGATCCGGCATGAGGCTTTGTTATGCTAAGTTTAAAACCTAGGTGTTTATTCTAGACCTGGCTTACCCGAGCGGACAACTCGAGCCGAGGATGGGAGCTGTGTACCGGTAACCAAAAGGCCATCCGGTTTTGCAACTCCTCCGAATCCTCGTTCTATTTTGGTATATGACACTAACAAAAAGAAGTCACGACCAGTGTGCACTCCTCAAGAGAGAGAAGAGAGGGGTTCTGGCCCAGTTTATATATACAGTCCAAGTAATATCAAAGCGGTAAAACACATCATTTAGCACATTGAGCCCAAACATGTAACAAAATCAGATAAAACCAAATATGACAATTTATCTAAGCTCGAATTTCTAACCCTGAACAAGTGGTTCTGGGTTCATTCCCCAACAAAGTCGTCAGAGCTGTCACACCTCCTTTTTCCATACCCGCGAGGGGTGAAGGGAGTTTTTTCCAATTAAAGGACAATCGAAACGGGATTTGTTTATTTATTTCAGAGTCGCCACTTGGGAGATTTTTGGGTGTCCCAAGTCACCAATTTAATCCCGAATCGAGGAAGAGAATGACTCCATATTACAGTCTGCGTACCAGAAATCCGGATAAGGAATTCTGTTAACCCGGGAGAAGGTGTAAGGCATTCCCGAGTTTCGTGGTTCTAGCACGGTCGTTCAACTGTTATATTCGGCTTGATTATCTGATTTTAGACAAATACGAACTTATGTGCAAATTTTAACTTTTTACTGCTTTCATGATTATTATTATTATTTTTTATAAGGAATTGCAACGTTGTGAAAACATATCTCGAACCACGTTACATCAATGCACCCGTGGTTATCGACATATCTCGACTCGGTTGAGATTTGGATTTGGGTCACATAAATGTGCACCCGAATTAAGAAAAATAAATTATTAAAGGCGCGCCTAAAGCAACTAGCGTATTGTTATTTTGGGGAAGGCCGTAAAATTCGCTAAATCGGCCTGTCCCGAATTCTAAGTATTTTAATATATACATTTAGAGGGCCCCGCAGCTTGTGCATTTTTTGTTTGTCGAGGCTCGTCTCATTCATTATTAAAAGGAATTTGCAACGTCATGGAAACGCGTCTCAAATCACGTCACAATCAATGTACCAGTGATTAGAGACACATTTCGATCCCGTTGAGATTTGGATTTGGGTCACATAAATGTGCACCCGAGTTTAAGGAGATAACATTATTAAATACGCGCCTAAAGCAACTAGCGTGTCATTATTCTGAGAAAGGCCGTGAAATTTTGCTAAAACGGTCCATCCCGAAGCCTAAGCAATTTTAAAGCAAATATTTACTGAGGGCCCCGCAATTTCGTATTTTTATTTGGCGAGGCTCATCTCATTTTTTATTTTTAAAAGATTTCTTAAAGCGACTACGTTCTTCTTTTTTTGTCCGTCTCTAGAATGAAAGAGAGAAAAATATCCTAGTCCCATTACATACTTAAAGTTGTTGTAGTCGAATTCCAAACAAAAGACAAAATTTATGAGGTTCCAAATACAAGGGTATGTGTGGGCCATCCGTTGGCCAAAGCGTGGGCTTGGGTCCAACGCATAGAGTATTATACTGGGCTTGGGCAGTCCTTATCCCGATATTAGCCTAATTGCTTATTTTTACGCCTATTTGTGAGTTTGCAAAACTGGAGGATAAAAATGATATTATTTCATTTAACAGTCTATTGTAAATTTAAAATAGGCTATCTGTGTCATGAAAGAACTTTGAGATCAAGTTTTAGTCCTAATTCGAACCATTTGCATATTGAGATTAGACTGTTATGACAGTTAGAAGTCCATTTACGTGATTCAAGTCTAACATGCCTCTTTACAAATGACTGAAATAAGCAGGGTGATTTCTAGCATCATATCCCTCTAAGGACTTACCTAGGGAGTTCATAAGCTAAATTATACAGTTCCTTGGAAGGAATTACATATTGATGATACACAAAATGGCTTAAGTACAATCAATACAAAAAAAAATCAGTTTATAGCTTCAACTTCTTCATGTGTGTATTCATGCTTCAAATGTCAACTTCAAACATGGTAATTACATCGACTTAGTATGTGTACCTGGATTCAGATAACAAGAACAAAAGAAGAGGAAGAGTGTCAGCAGCAAGCAACCAAGCAGCAGTCACACAGCAGTGCAAACAGCAACAATGTAACCTCTAGCTCAAGAACACCCAACAGCAGTTCAATAACGATAACCCACAGGTGGTCGAGCACCACAAAACAAACCCAAAAACAGAGTTGCAACCAGCAGGAAAAACCCAAAATACTCAATGCAATAGCAACAGCAACTCAATAATCACAAAAACTCGGCAAATAACCAACAACAACTTCAAATAGCAATAAGACCAGAATCAGCTAGCAGCATATAGAAGCCCGGAATAGTAGTAATCCCACAGAGAAAATCAGAATATCCTAATGGAATAGTAACAACCCAATTAGAATAAATGACTTGGCAAAGACAGCTTGACCAACTTAATCTCTTATGCAGTTTTCAGACAGTGTTTGGTTACAATATTCTGAAATTTTCTTATTTTTTCTTTCTGTTTTTTCCAACTTTTTTCCGTCCCCTTTTTAGCTAAAAATGGCTCTATTTATCATCTGAAAGAGACCCCCTAAGGTCTGCCTAGGATTTCACAGCCTCCAAGGCTGCCCATACCCTTCACTTCCCATGCCTAAGCATCTTCTTGGTGCAAGTTATTTGGTTCCCCATGCTTGGCCTATTGCTCTAATCAAGAGTCATGGGTTCATTTAAGTATTCATTTTAAACTCCCATGCTCTTATGTTTTGTCCCCACTAATACTAGATTAATAGTATTTTTTATTAAACAATTGATAGCCCATTAATCCTGAACATTTAATCAGTTTTTTACCCAACCAAAATTACCCAACAGGCCCTTGATCATTACTGCCTTGCCCCACCTTTTCACTCTATTGAATCTGCCAGTTATAATCATTCGAGAACTAGTTCGACCCCCCCCCCCACAGCTAACAAACAAACCTATAATCAGTCCAATACAACCATTCAACAAAATCAGCCAGTAACAGTTAGGTCGCTTGTTATTTAATACTGTGAAACTAACGACAAACATGTGTCGAGTCGACTTTGCGAGTTATAACGTATACTAATTAGTCGCTAATCAACTAAACTCAAAACAGAACAAACTGAGTGATTCAGGCATTTTTCGGACAACAATGGAACTTTACGACACTTAATTATTTGACGACGTTACTCAGGTCGACTATACGAACTATTATACGTAACAATTAATCGACTAACAACATAGACTAAACAGGGCACCAATTTATTTCAAAACTCGGGACATTTAACATGTAGTTTACGAAATTTAACTAGTCAACAGCATCAATCGAAGCGAATAGACATCTTATAACACTCAATTAACACTTAAGAAAAGAAATCAACCAAACAAAAGGGTCTTTGAAGATTGGGGGGGGGGAATTGACAGAAAAAATAATCGAAAATCCAAAATAAATCCACAAACATATGCATAACACATAAACAAAAGGAAAGAAAAGAAGATTACACCGGAAACTTGCCTCAAAGCGAGCCAGGTTTGGTTTTCAGGGTTCTTGAACTCAGATTTAGGGTTCGCAGAGTTCTGCTTACATTTGAATGGAACCAAAGCTGATTAGGGTATGAAGGATGTTAGGGGAGTGACTAGGGTGAATTTGGGGTGGTTTGGTGTAGATCTGGGTTTGGTCTCGAATCTTCAAATCAAGATTCGAGATGGAGGGGGCTGATTCGAGGCAAGGGGGTAGTAGATTTGGGTTTGGGGTGGTGAAGTGCATCAGGGGTGTTACTTTGGTGGTTGCCGGTGTTGTTGCCGCCGGGTTTATGGTGAGAGCGTATGGGGGCGGCTAGGGTTCGGAGGGGTTCGTCTCTTGAGAGACGACGATGAACAGGAGGTGAGGGGGTGTAGTTTGGATAAGGGGCGTGGGGTGTGATAGAGGGTTTATATACGGAAGGGGAAATTTGATCTGGTTCGTTAGATCAGATGATCTCAACGGCTTGGATCCACTGGTGAGGGACAGGACGGGGTCGTTTGGTATAGAAACGGGGTCGTTTGGTTTAAGTGAAGGGTTGGGTTGACCCGAGCAAACAGGTCGGGTTATGGGTGTGAGTGTGGACCGTTGGATGAGTGTGACTGAACGGCTCAGATCAAACGCCTTATGCGGCGTCGTTTTGGGGCATGCCTGATAGTTGACTAAATTGTACCGGGTATGGGGTTGCTTTGGGCCTATTTTTTTGTTTCATTTCTTGGCCCAACCGATTTTTCACCACTCTTTTCTTTTTCTTTAATTACAAAAACTCCTAAATAAATTGTAAAATAAAAATAAAGTTACACATCTATTATTAACACCTATAATAATCAACACACAATTTAAATGCATATATTTTGATTTTCTTTTAACCAAATTATGGTTAATTAATTTCTAAACATGTCCGTAATTCCTAAATGCACGCAACATGTATTTGTATTTTTGTTTACGGACAGAACGATTGTCAAAAATGTCACGCATATTCTCAAAATCGTACCCGAAGGTATCTTTTTAACTTTGAATTTTTGTGGGAGTAATTCTCATACAGAGCAAAAAATCTCGTGCTTACAACAGTGACGAGGAAGAACACAGCTAGCCAGAGGAGAGATACAACAGTAGGTGAGGGGACCAGTAGGGTACCCCCAATATATGGGGCCCAGTCTGAGGCCCAGAGCGAGACTCCTACTCAGCCATTACCGGCTCCTCTACCACCTGAGAAGATTCCTAGGGATGCCGCACATCCAGCTCCCCATCCACTTCCATCAGATCAGGACTTGAGGAGTGCGATGCATTTGTTGACACGGTTGGTAGCTACCCAACAACAGGCTAGGGCATCAGCTAGTGCATGATCTTTTGAGGGGTCTAGGAGTTTAAGGGTCGGAGAGTTTATTGCTTTGAGTCCCCCAGATTTCACGGGGACAGATCAGAAGGAGGACCCACAAGATTTCATAGATCGGCTTCACAGGATATTTCGGATTATGCATGCCACGGAGAAAGAAGCAGTTGAGCTAGTATCTTTTCGACTCCGAGATATAGCCATTCTTTGGTACGAGGTATAGGAGAGGTCCAGGGGATGTGATACACCTCCAACTATTTGGGAAAAATTTTCAAATGCCTTTCTTGACCAGTACTTACTGTAGGAGATCTGACAGGCTCGAGTCGATCAGTTTCTAGCCCTCAAGCAGGGAAATATGAGTGTCCGAGAGTATAGTCTTCATTTTGAATCATTGGCCAGATATGCACCATCTATAGTTGCTACTATGCAGGACATGATTCACAGGTTTGTAGTAGGGTTGGCCCCAGAGTTGACCGAGGCATGTGTCATCGTTGCATTGTAGGATAGTATGGATATCTCTCGAATTCAGGCATTCACCCAAAATATAGAAAGGGGTAGGCGCTGCCAGTAGGGTACAAAGAGGACTAAGCAAGAGCATTGTAAGAGGATGAGATTTCCCAGTTCTTAAGAGTAGTCTCAGGGTAGTTATAGGCCCCAATACTTCGGACGACCACCTAGGACTCCGCTACCTCAGTTACAAGGTTACAGGTATGACCGATATTCTCAGTCAGGACTAGGTGAGAGTTCACAGGCGTCGGGTTTGTATTGACAGCGAGATTCTGTGCAGACATGGTCATTTTTGCCGCAGTGTAACATCTGTGGTAGATGACACTTGGGCTAATGCTGAGCAGGTTCTAATGCTTGTTATACATATGGGCGTCCGATGCATATGATGCGAGCTTGACCAAATAGAGATTCTGGGGGAATGGCACAACCAGCGAGTTCAGCAATAGGATTATCTATGTATGTACATCCTTCAGGGCGCGAGTCTCAGTCTTCGACTGGTAGAGGTCGAGAAAGAGGTAGAGGTTCCAATTCAAGTGGTAACCATAACCGTATCTATTCTTTAGCGGGTCGACAGGACTAGGAGTCTTCACCAGACGTTGTGACAGGTATATTGACCATTTGCTCTCATGATGCTTATACCTTGATAGACCCGGGATCTACTTTATCATATATTACCCCATTTGTCGCGGGGAAGTTTGGTATAGTGCCTGAAATACTAAGTGATTCTTTTGCTTTATCTACACCGGTCAGAGAATCGATTATTGCTAAATGGGTTTACCAAGGTTGTACGGTGACAGTTTGTAATCGTCAGACCTCAACCGACCTAGTTGAGCTAGAGATGATGGATTTTGATGCTATTATAGGCATGGACTGGTTGGCAACTCGCTATGCCACAGTTGATTGCCGAGCAAAGGCAGCCAGATTTCATTTTCAAGGTGAGCCAGTCCTTGAATGGGTAGGTAATACAGCGTCACCCAGAGGTAGGTTTATTTCTTATCCAAAGGCGAGGAAAATGATCGCAAAAGGGTGCATTTATCATATTGTGCGAGTTAGAGATGCATACGTTGAGATACTTATACTTCAGTCTATTCCCATAGTCAAAAAATATACAAATGTGTTTCCAGATGAGCTTCCAGGTATTCCTCTAGAGCGAGAGATTGATTTTAGCATCGATTTGCTTCCAGGAACTCAACCAATATCCAACCCTCCGTATAGAATGGCACCTGCCGAATTGAAGGAGTTGAATGAGCAGTTAAAGATTTGCTGGAGAAAGGTTTCATCAGGCCCAATACCTCACCTTGGGGTGCACCGGTACTGTTTGTGCGGAAGAAAGACGGCTCATTGAGGATGTGTATCGATTATAGGCAGTTGAACAAGGTAACTAGTAAGAATAAGTATCCACTTCTAAGGATTGATGACTTGTTTGATAAGTTGCAGGGGTCTAGATGATTTTCAAAGATATATTTGAGGTCAGGGTACCACCAAGTCAGAATTTGGGAGAAAGTCAGGACCCGATATGGCCACTTCGAGTTCCTTATCATGTCCTTCGAGTTGATGAATGCACCTGCCATATTTATGGACTTGATGAATAGCCTATTTCGACCATTTTTAGATCTGTTCGTGATAGTATTTATTGATGATATTCTAGTTTATTCACGTTTAGAGGATGAGCATGCGGACCACCTGCAAGTGGTACTCCAAACTCTCCGTAACCGTAAGTTGTATGCTAAGTTTTCTAAATGTCAGTTCTGGTTGAAGTCTGTAGCATTCTTGGGGCATATTGTGTCATATGAAGGTATAAAGGTAAATACTCAGAAGATTGAGGTCGTGAAATATTGGCCTAGACCTACCACTCCAACAGAAGTTCGTAGTTTTCTAGGCTTAGCAGGATACTACCGGAGGTTCGTAGAGGGTTTTTCTTCCATTTCGGCACCATTGACGAGGTTGACGCAAAAAGCAACTAAGTTCAATGGACGGAGGCTAGCGATCAGAGTTTCCAGGAGCTTAAGAATAGGTTGACCTCAGCGCCAGTTCTAACACTTCCAGAGGGTCCAAAGGGTTATGTCGTGTATTCTGATGCCTCAGGTGTCAGGTTAGAATGTGTCCTGATGCAACATGAGAAGGTAATTGCGTATGCTTCAAGGCAGTTGAGGAAGCACGAGAGGAATTATCCAACCCACGACCTCGAGTAAGCTGCGGTTATCCATGCACTTAAGATATGTCGGCATTATTTACATGGTGTTAATGTTGATGTATTTACAGATCATAAAACCTACAATATATCTTCAAGCAGAAAGATTTGAATTTGCGACAGAGGCGATGGCTTGAGTTATTGAAAGATTATAATGTTAACATTCTCTACCATCCAGGGAAAGCTGATGTTGTGGCAGATGCCTTGAGTCATCAATCTATGGGTAGCTTAGCACATGTAGAGGTCGAGAAAAGACAATTAACTAGAGAGATTTGTCAATTGGCTTGTTTGGGGGTTCAGTTAGTAGATTCTGGCGATGGTGGAGTTGTACTCCAAAACACTGCAAAATCATTTCTCATAGCTAAAGTCAAGGAAAGACAGTACGAGGACCCAGAGTTGGTCGAGTTGAGAGAGCGAGTTCTGCAGTATAAGAGGCTGTTGTTAGAGCTCAAGGGAGGTGGTGGGTTTTCAGATACATGGGTCTTCTATGTGTTCCAGATATAGCAGGGCTATGAGACAAGATTATGTCATAGGCATATTATTCCTGGTACTCCATTCATCCTGGGAGACGAAGATGTATCATGACAATAAGGATGTGTACTGGTGGAACGATCTGAATAAGAACATTGCTGAGTTTGTCGCCAGTGTCCTAATTGCCAGCAGGTGAAGGTAGAGGACCAGAAACCCGGAGGGCTAATGTAGACTATAGAGATCCCAACGTGGAAATGGGAGGCGATAAACATGGACTTTGTCACGGGTTTACCTCGTTCTCATCATAAGTTCGATTCTATATGGGTGATAGTCGATAGGCTCACGAAATCATCTCATTTCCTACCGATCAGATCTACATATACAATAGAAGATTATGCAAAGTTATATATTAAGGAGACAGTGCGGCTACACGGAGTGCCAATATCTATTATATCTGACCATGAGACCCAGTTTACAACACATTTTTAGAGGTCGTTTCAGAGAGGTCTAGGGACTCAGGTGAATCTCAGCACAACTTTTCATCCACATACCAATGGACAAGCCGAGCGCACAATTCAGACGCTTGAGGATATGTTACGAGCATGTGTGTTGGATTTTAAAAGAAGTTGGGATGAACATCTACCTCTTATCAAGTTTGCATATAATAATAGTTACCACTCTAGTATCCAGATGGCTCCGTACGAGGCTTTGTATAGGCGTAAGTGCATATCTCCTATAGAGTGGTTTGAGGTTGGAGAATCTGGTTACACGGGCCAGACCTGGTTCAGCAGGCCATAGAGAAAGTAACGCTTATCCGGGAGCGACTGTTGACAGCTCAAAGTCGTCAGAAGTCATATTTTGACGTGCGACGATGAGACTTAGAGTTCAGGGTTACTGATTGGATATTCTTAAAGGTATCACTTATGAATGGAGTGATGGGGTTTGGCAAGAAAGGCAAGCTTAGCCCATGGTATATTGGGCCTTATAGGATCATTCATAGAGTGAGCCAAGTATCATATGATTTAGAGTTGCCCTCAGAATTGGAGTCTGTCTATTCGGTTTTTCATGTATCTATGCTACGGAAATGCATTGGCGATCCTATCCAAGTGGTGCCCGCGGATGATGTATAGATTACGGAGGACTTGTCATACTCGACAAATCTGTAAGCTATGAAATAAGGAGGTAGCCTACGTGAAGGTTTTATGGAGAAGTAAGAATATGGAAGAGACCACGTGGGTAGCAGAGGAAGAAATGAAGTCTAAATACCCCCAACTATTTCAAACTGAAGATATAGCTCGAGATAGGATGCTACAACACAGCTCTATTCAATCCAGTAGGTCATCAGGTAAGCTCTTATTTTTTACTTTCAGTATTTATGATTTACGGCTATGTGAGGCAAAGTGTTGCTATTTAAAGACATTGGCCATGTGTGGCATGCATAGTATGTTTTCTGGTTGCGTGCAGGTCAGTTTTAGTCTAGTGTACGGAGGAGAATCTGGCAAAAATTTTCCCAAGTCTCTTAGAGTAAACATTTGAGGACGAATGTTCCTAAAGGGGGAAATGATGTTACACCCCATATTTTCGTACGTAAAAGTGCATCGTAAACAAACTAATATAGGACTAAAAATAAGATAATATTTGAAAGTATATAAAGTAAGTTAATCATGTTACCTCAGAGGTTACAAATATTGAAGATCATGAACAACAAGTATAAAGAGAGTTGGAAGGTTCAGAAGCTAAAGGAATTGAAGAAAATAATATTTCGTCGAAAGTCGACAAGATGTGAATGTTATAACATGTACTTTTGGGGTGAGACTAGGGTGATTAATATGATAAGTAGGTTATATTATGAATTAGTTTAGTCGTATGATAGTCGTGTGTTATGTTTTGAAGTCAAGCGAGTTGTGGAACAAAAGTCGACGAAAGTCATCACAAGTTGCATTTATAAGTTTTATTGAAACTTTGGGTCAAATGTAGCTGCGATTTTCTCCCAATATACTTAGATTTATGGGGTGTTCCACCCATAAAATTGAAGATCTATGAGTCTATTTTCTAACGCATTAAACCGTTTGTCAATATGACATTGGAGTATAAAGATATATACATTTTTTGCGAGGCTGCGCAGACTGCCAGGTGACAAGTAGGTGTGTCACCTACTTGGTTAAATAAAAGTCCAAAAAGAGGTAATTTCAGGTCAGCCAAAGAGCCCATTTAAGGGGTTATCTCCTAAAATATAATCCTCATTATATATCACAAATAGCCAGACCTAAACCCCTGCAATCTTCCTCCCAAAAATTACCCACAAATCCTAGTTGATTTTCCCTCCCTTTCAAGTTCTAATTGGAAGTAAAACCTAGAGTTTGAAGAACCAAGATAAGAGCTGAATTATCCAACAAATAAGGTAAGTTTACTGCTCTCTTTCATCCATTTTTTATGTTGTAAATTCATGGTAAGTCGTTCTATAGTTATAAGAACTCATGGGACGGTGATTGGAAGCCATGAGTTCTAGTTATTCACTTGTAGCAGATTATTTTGTGGACTGTTTTGTATTGTTGTTGGGCTGCGTGTTTTACTACTGTTTTATTGAGTTTTGGAGGAGGAAAGGTGTGGATAAACACCATATAGATGTAGTTGGTGGTCTGGTCGTTCGTCGTAATATTTCTAGGTCGTTTGACACTACTACGGTGGTCGTTTTGTGTATGAAGAGATTACAGTGTGTTGGGCTATTTTGTAGTATTTTATGGTGTATATAAGTCTGAAAAATAATGTATATATATATATATTGTTGTTGTTGTATTCTTGTGTTGTTGGTGTTATCTTGAATTTTGAGGAAGTAAGGATTATAAGGAAGATGTTGCTCATTTTTACACAAAATAAGCTTGTCGTTCGTTGTGCGATAGTTGTACCTTTCGTAAATTAACGATAGTATTATTATCATTGTTGTAGATTAAAGTGCAAAAAGGCGAATTCAACTTGGTGATTTGAAAGATTGTGATAAAGTATGTTAATGCTAAGCTGTTCCTTCATTTTGGCATGATCTCGTAATTACATGTGTTTGATAACAAGGCATAAAGAGAAATTCATACTCCCGAATTTATATACACTACCCTAGTCTCATAAATTACAGTATTCTCTCTTCTCGTGACTTTATATTCAATTGAGTATTGTCTTCTTCCAGTCAAGAGAGCATAGGGTATATATATATACAGTATTATATTATTTTCACCACCATCGAGCTATAATCGATGGGCAGGCCCCTATTGGGTAACCCCTGATCAGATGGTAAGTTATATACCGAGCCTACTATGGTCGGGTGCCTATGAGCGAGCCCAGAATGGCTGAGATACAGAGCCTAGTATGGTCGAGCGCCTACAAGCGAGCCTACTATGGCAGAGCAGTTACATGTTCCGAGCATTATAGGGCCGGACATTTATTTTACTTACTGTAGTGAGAGAGTTGAGTCAGTATCAGCAGGTAAGTATATCTCCGGATCATCTTTGACTCCCAGTTGCTTTCAGTTATCATATTATCAGTTTAGTTTCAGCTTTCGATTATTTTATTGCCTTACATACTCGGTACATTATTTCGTACTGACGTCCCTTTTTCTGGGGGCGCTGCATTTCATGCGTACAGGTTCAGACAGACAGACGGGTAGACCTCCTCATTAGGTGTTGCCCGAGTTCAGCTTGATCGGTAAGCTCCACGTCCTTCGGAGTTGCTGGGTCTAGAGTTTTGTGTATATACGTATATATGTTATAGGTAAGTCGGGGCCCTGTTCCAATCACAGTACATCCATCACTAGAGGCTTGTAGATATATCATGTTAGTTAGTGCAGTATGTTGGGCTTGTAGGCCTTGAATGTATATTTTGATGAGTTGTTAGGTGTAGTAGTTATGACGGCCTTGTCAGCCCAACTTTATATTGATGTTTAGTCAGCGCTAATTTCCATTTAATTTTATATTTTTTATTCGCAAATTGTCTTGCAATGTGGCCCCATGGCCAAAGTATGACATTATATGTTTAGAACCCCTTAGTCGCAAGTTGGTACGCAAGGTTAGGCGAGGCACCGGGTACCGGTCTCGGCTCCCAGGTTCGGGGCGTGACAAGTCATTTTTTTCAATTTCCATTGTCATAATATTCTTCATATCTAGCTCATAATTTGACAATATCCAGTCCCAAACAACACAAACTCGCAAATTTATTTCATCCTTCTAGCAATCATACCATCAATTGGCAAAGTATTCAAGACACATTTTTTCCCCATAAAGTACTTAAGCTTGTTTTTATCCCAGAGTCCACATAAAATCCCAAATGTTCTAGGAAAAAAGTGGAGAATAGATTGAGCATTATTGACTCTTTCCTTGTTATCTATTAGTAGTGCCTTTACGAGATGATATTTCGATATAATCTCGTATATTTTTAATTTTTATAATGTCAAATTAGTCTATTGGTTGTGTCAATTATTAAAATCAGAATGGACTAAATGGTACTTAACGTCATGAGAGCAAAAGAGTCTGTCAAATTCATATTGAATCTTTATCACTCTTTTTATCGATGAGGTGGGTCGCCATTAAATTCATATTTTTACAATAATAAGCTTTGAACTAGACGGGAACCATTCAAATTAGGAATTCGAAGAATTTTTTCACACACTTATAGCCTGTTTGGCCAAGCTTCTCAAAAGGCCAAAAGTGTTTTTCCCTCCAAAGCACTTTTTTCCGAGCTTGAGGTGTTTGACCAAGCTTATTTGGGGAAGAAAAAGTACTTTGGGGAAGAAGCAGAAGCAGTTTCAGAGAAACAGAAAAAAGTAGCTTCTTTCCAAAAGCAGAAGTAGAAACAGTTTTGGCTTTTCTTCTTACCTAAAATACCTTAACAAAATAAAGTATATACCAAAATAACCCTTAAACCTAATACTTAGGATATTAATTTATAAATATTTCTTCTTATTTTTAGGAAAACTTTCTAATATATAGTGACTTCAGGGGTGGATACTTTTATATTTATTGAAGGAATTTTAATATATTTAACTTATGTTAAAAGAATTAAGTACTTTTTAATTTTATTTTCATATTTTACTTAAATAAAATGATATTTTTTTAATTATTGCATGTAATAACAAATTTTTGAGATTATTTATTTACTTATAATATTAATTATTAAGTAAATCTATTCATGTCCTTATTCGTAATTTGACACTTAAAAGCACTTTCTAAAAAGCTTGGCCAAACACAAATTATTTCTCAAAATTACTTTTTAGGCTGATTAGCCAAACACAAACTGTTTCTCTCCAAAAGTACTTTTTTCAAAAGCACTTTTGAAAAAAATACTTCTCAAAATAAGCTGATTTCTCCAACTTGGCCAAACAAACTATTACTCTACTCCGTTGGAGACCCTCCATCTTATCCTTTCTTTGTCTTGATTTAATCAAAAGTGTCAAACTTTTATAAACATAAAGGACTTTTTATGTTTACAATAATGGATAAAGGACCAAAATTGAACTTGATCCTACACACAAGGGACCGTTTTGATTTTTACCGCTCAAATCTCCTCATTTATATTAGGAGAGGAATTAACCCGAATGCCTCTGCCCCGGCACAATGCTCCACTTCTTCTCCCGCCAGAAAAAGCAAATTCTCCCACTCTCAGTCACGCGCCACCTCTTCTCCACTGCCGCCCCCGCGGCGACAACCACCACCGCTTCTTCAAATCTCTACTCAAAATACTCCTTCGTACCCCCACCTTCCCTTAAACCCCAAAACCCTAATTCCACTCAACCCCACTCTCAATCACCATCCAAAAAGCAGCCCAAACCCCGATACCGTCCGCCGTCATCACTGGACCGGACCGGCGAGAAACCGGTTCAGTCCAGGTTGCCATTCGACTTCCGTTTCAGTTACACAGAGAGCAGTACGGAGGTGCGGCCCATTGGGCTTCGAGAGCCTAAGTACTCACCTTTTGGGCCTGGAAAGTTGGATAGGGTGTGGACTGGAGTTTGTGCGCCTGTGGTTGACCCAAAAGTAGGGTCTGCTGAAGATGAGAAAACTGTGGAGGAGAAGAGGCGGGTTATGAGAGAGAGAATTCAAGGAGAGCCTTTGACGAATGCTGAGAGAAAAGCTCTTGCGGAAACATGCCAGAGGCATAAAACCAAGCGCCAAGTCAATTTGGGTATTCACTTTTTTATATAAAAAACATTTCTTTTGTGATTCCACAGAACGATTGTAGAAGATTCATATAGGTGACCCAAATGCATAGTTGATTGATTGATAATCATTTATTTTTTGATTAGACAAATTATATAATACCTGCATTGGAAAGAAATGGGTCTAACGTAGTTGAATGACTACTGACTAGAACTAGTTTAGTATTGAAGCATAATATTGATTGGGTTGATCATTTCTTTTCTGATTAGACTCAAAGTTAAGGTACTATATTGGATGAGGCAAGTTTTGATTTATTGTCTTTTACTGTTATTATGTAATATCTGATTTGCAAAATTATTTAAGTGGAGCTGAGAAAGTAAATATAGGTACTTTACCTTCGCACTTACTTGCTATGCCACGGGATAGATGCCAAAGACCCTTATGGTGTTGGTTTACATCATTGCATATTCTAATTGCATTAAATGGAAGTGGTGAAATTCTGCACACAGATTGGGGTGGTTTGCTGACTTAAAGGTGGTACTCAGCTGGGTTTGGTATTAACTTTTTATTGTAGTGGCATGATTGCACATGTACGACTTGAAAATTAGTATCATTTCGTAATTCCGTTGGAAAATTTGACAATTTAAACTGCATTAAACTTGTTTGCCAAGCATACATGATTAGATTATTCAAAGAAATCAATGTTGATATTCTGATGGCTTTGGTATGGCTGCCATCTAGATGCATATAGAAATGCTTTACATAGGAATCAACTCACCGTGTATCTTGAAGAAAGGGAGTTGAGAACAGGATGAATCAAATGTGTTATTAGGGCTAAATTTTAATCCTATATGGTTGAAGATTTTTAAACAATAATCACTAAAGTATTTTCTGAGTAATGGCTTTTAGGAAAAACTCAGGGAGGCTCTGAAAAGTGGTGCGTTGCCTAATATTTGGAGAGGGAATTTGGTGAAACAATTTAGTAATTAAGGCACTATGCATATTCTTATCAGTAACTCAGTCGTCATATGCTCTTGTAAAAACTGCTTGCTACACATAACACCTTCGTGTTCTTTTATAATACAAACCACGCTTGAGTTCTGCTATTTGCATTTATATTTTCTGTCATACACTGGGAAATTTAGTGATGTGATGTGCTCCATTTGGCATTAGGATCTTAGCCTTGTAATGACAATGGCATCAAACACTTCTTTCCTTCTCTACTTTATTGAGAGACGAAGTTGAATATCACTGGATGTAAGTTTCTATAGCGGGATTATGATAGCACATGATTGGAATACCTGTTTGCTGATTTTTCATCTTTGTTCTGCAGGGAGAGATGGCTTAACACATAACATGTTGAATGATATTCATAACAACTGGAAACATGCTGAAGCTGTAAGAATAAAATGTATGGGCGTGCCTACAGTTGATATGAAGAATGTTTGCACTCAGTTGGAGGTATCTCCGTCCTTCAAATTCAATGACATCCACTTTCTTTGCTTCTTCATCCCTTCATGTTATTGTTCTTCTTCTGAATTAAGTTGCTTGAACAGGTATCTGTTTACTTTGTTTATGGGGTTTATTCTCCAAAAAATATGGTTCTCTCAACTTAGAATCTCCTTTTTATGTTGTGCTGTGCCTTTGATTAGTAATGTGGATTCTTGTATGTCTCCTAGGATAAGACATTTGGTAAAATCATCCACAGACATGGTGGTTTACTTGTGCTCTATAGAGGAAGGAATTATCATCCCAAGAAGAGGCCTGTTATCCCCTTAATGCTGTGGAAACCTCATGAGCCTGTATATCCTAGGCTTATAAAAACTACTATTGATGGCTTGAGCATCGAGGAAACCAAGGAAATGAGAAAAAATGGATTAGCTGTTCCGGCATTAACAAAACTTGGTATGCTTTCTTGTCAATTGTGTTTGATGAGGTCATCTAGATTTGGTATGTGAAATGTATGCTACTATGCAGCCAAAAATGGTTACTATGGCAGTCTTGTACCGATGGTACGCGATGCTTTTCTCACCGAGGAGCTGGTTCGGATGGATTGTAAAGGCCTCCCAAAGAGTGATTACAAGAAAATAGGCTGCAAACTGAGGGTAAGAATTTCCCCCTTCTATTTTGTGTTGGACTTGTACTTGTTCATGCTATAGTTTTTCTTGTATCTTTCTTGTGGAGTACTATGATTTACGAGAAGAGGTGTAGTTTCTGTTATTCTTTTAAATACAAGTTATTTTCAATGATAATTTATTTGTTGAAATCTAGACTCCCTGGTTTGCCAATAAGGTGCTCCAAACCTTATTGACCCAATTGTTTAATAGAGGATGGGCCTGAGGTTTGGGTTTTATGTGGCGGGGTATGGGGCTTATTTATGGTTGCAGTAAGAGAAAACCCGGGTTAGTATCCATTGGGGTTCGACTGCTGAGATTTGAATTTTAAATCTCCACCCAGAGATAGTCTGAACATGCGGGTCTCTTTTATTGGCAATTCATGAAAAGAGCCCTTCCCCGTGCTTCTTGGGTCAAGCAGAGGCATTTGCTTTATTGTATCTTTTCCAGTGACATTGCTGGCTGCTGCAATAGGCAAAGCTGATCTAGAAGGAATTTGTGAGCATATGGGGCATGATTCCGCCCAAACAGGGATGGCCCATATAGATCCCCCGATTTCGATATCGACAAATTTGAGGATTTTATGAGGGGAGATTCAACTTGGATCCTGGCCCATTCAACAAAGCTTCAGTCACTGTTTGCAGTGGTCAATGGCTGTGACTAGGGGTGTTCATGGTTCGGTTTGGATCGGTTTTTCCCTAAAAAGAAACCAAACCAAGTAAGTCGGTTTTTCAAATATTAGAACCAAACCAAACCAATTAAGTCGGTTTTTTCTTGATTCGGTTTATGTCGGTTTTTTGTTTTTTTCGGTTATTTATCGGTTTTTTCTTAAATATAAGACATACACTACCAAACACATATTTCGGCGACCACATTTACAACGTAACACTATCAAATCAATTGCCCTTTGAGAAATCTATTATTTACCAAGATATATTGATGATAATTGAATCAAATAGTGATAAATAATTTAAGGACTCAATTAAAAATATACTATTTTTAACATGAAATAGATTCTTACACTTAACAAAAGAAAACTATCAATCAAACTAGAATGTAAAGGTAAAGACCTGTACTAAAAGTGCAAACGATTAACATTTACTATAATTTTTTTGAAACTTTGTATAAAAGTATACATATATATAGGTGTAATAATAAATTTAAAATAGCTACTCCTATATTCGGTTTGGTTCGTTTTTTTATTAAAACCAAAACCAAACCAAATTTGATCGGTTTTTAAATTTCAAAACCAAAACTAAACCAAACCAAAAAGTATTGGTTTTTTTGGTCGGTTTGGTTTGGATTTTTATGAACACCTCTAGTTGTGACCCCCCCCCCCCTCAAAGAAATTTCTGGACCAGATATGAAGAGGAACACCACTGAATTTGATCCAAGTGTTGTTTTCTGTCCAATTCTACTGTGATTTTCCAATTTCATCTAAAGAGAGTGGGGCTGTTATAGGGTTGTAGGTTAGGAGATAGACGAGTCTTACTTTACTTCGTACCTTTGTGAAACTAGTCTGGTAGGGTTTTTGAGTAAGATAGCTAGTGACAATGTTGTGTCTTACTATTTCACTTTTCAATGCAGGACATATTTACTAGCTAACGCTTTTGCTTTGCATCTTTCTTCTGGATTTCATGTTGTTCCTATTTTTCCTATGATTTCTATAGTGATATTAATATTGTCTCCTTTTGTCCTTTTGTTTTCTTGAGCCGAGGTTCTTTCGGAAACAACCTCTCTACTCATTCGGGGTAGGGATAAGGTCTGTGTACACACTATCCTCCCCAGACCCCACTAGTGGAATTTTACTGGGTTGTTGTTGTTGTTGTAGAGTGGGGCTTTATAGGGAAACTCCCAATTAAACATCTCGAGATATAGTTGTCTAGACTTAGTAGACCTTCTATATTAAAGCCTATTTTGAGTGAAGCTCCAAACATAAGAGATTACTGATCACACCCAACTATGCCTTATAAAAAAGACAAAGCGGTCCCTGCAAATATATTCCGGTTAACAAGTCCGGAGTCGAATCCCACAGGGAATTAACCTATCAATCACAGCTATTGGACTCACAGAAATTCACGTATTCAATCTTCAGGGATATTTAAGTAACATATTGGGTGTTTACTAACTAAATATTACGAAATGAAAATACAGTAATTAAGAACTAACTATGAACGGTTTGTAAACAAGAATTGGAACGATCTAAGGTTCTGATTTCCCCTGTTGTCGGAATCCTTTCCCCTATGTTTGCTATAAATTCATCTAAGTCTTCTCTATCGATCATGAGCACTGTGATTGTCGTAACTCTCTCCCGAGTAATTACAACAATATACTAGACATATTCTCCCGAATTACGCTAGCTATCTTTTAAGTACAACTCACTTAGATCGCACCCAAGGTTTCGTTATCCCTAATCCCACCTTTAAACCATTCGTATTGATCCCTCATATACGTTAGGAGTGATGATGTTCAACAACTACCTAAATATGAACTCTCTCCCGAGTAATCCACGCTAAATAGGAACAGTTAATTGAGGGCCCATCAATCAACAACAATAACCATGTAGTTGAACAAATAGATATAATACTATGGCAAATTTATATTAACATAACGAGAAAATCATCCTTTAACAAGTTCTATCAAAACCCTAGATTAGGAATTTAGCTACTCATACTCATAGTAACAATTTCCCAAATAATTTGCATAACTAAATTACAAAGCAAAAATGAAAGAATGAAGAATTCGATGCTAATCTCCTTCGAAAATTGCTCCAAACTTTTTCTCCCTTCCGAAATAGTTTCCCTAGGTTTAAGATATGTCAAAAGTCCTCAAAACAACATTTTTATATGTATTTATACCAAGTAGGGTCGAGCCCAGACGAAACACCCTTTCCTGCGCGAAATAGGACTTGGCTCTGTAAAAAATGTACAGCTGCGCCGCGCTAATGGACTTTGTCTGCAGCCTCTCACTTTTCTTGTCAGGAGCCTTTTACACTGTTGCGTCTCACCTTGCAGCGCCCCATGCGGCGCGGCAGTGTAATTTCCTCGAAGTGAACTTATTTTATCCTCGTTTAACATCCAGACTTGGTACACGACCTCCGAACACGATCCCGGCTTAATGTATTGGGCTTTTACTCAGACTTCAAAGCTCTGGATTGATTAATTTAGCTCCAAATTAACTTTTGAGCTCAGGATCACCTCCTGCAAGGCATAAAACACGTACTAAGTGTAATTCAGTATCATTTGAGCTCAAACATACGCAAAAATGCAGTAATTGGAATGTAATACTATGGCTAAAACACGAGCTTCTAGCCTAACATCAACACCCCACACTTAGACCATTGCTCGTCGTAGAGCATTTGAACTACACTACACCTAAGGGTAGCCTTTCATCAAACAACCTCCCTGATACACCATGCCAAGAATAATTAAAGTAGACTGAGCACCTTATCATAATATCCCACCCTCAAGATTCGACTCAAAAATACCATGCATTAGTCACTCGCCCACTTACTCTAACACAGAGGTCAATGACATTACCTTCCTTCATGAATCATGTGCCCTCACACAACAAAAGAGTGTAGTTCCATACACAATAAAATTTAAGAACAATTAGGAACTCAAAATAGAAAGAATTCACTCACTCTCAGAAATAATATTCATATGCCACAAAAGATGCACCATAGGCTTGCCTGTAGTGTACTACTCTACTAATCGAGCTCATTCAGTCTAGGATGAAGTAGGACTTTATTTGGTTGTAATGTAGGCTGAGGGGCGGTAGGATACATTTAGATATAAGAGTGGCTACACCTCCCTAAGCACTTTAATACATACATTTTAACATTCAATCCCATACTTATGTCAAACCATAACTCTGCCTTCACATCAATGTATATTACCCCATACTTCTTTAAGCACAATTACATTAAGAGTCATGACTTATCAAGGAATATATACCTTTTTTTTTTCACAGCAATACAACTATTTTTCCTTTCTTTTTTTTCTCTTTTCAATTCAAGTAACTCTTACTTTTTCAAAACAATGCATCTTTCTCCCTATTTCATTAGCTCAACTCAAAAGCCAAACCAGTCACCCCACACTTTAATCCTTTCAAGGTTCATTACAATTCAAGTGCTCATGAGAGGTAAAAGGGTTCAAATATATAGTCAATTCAAACAATTGGGTAAGACTTGTAATGTGGTTGCTAAAAAACAGGATTACAGGTTCAAAAGGGTTAACTACGTTACATAATATTAGGCAGGTAAAATATACATATCTGGTTCAACAAAGAAACGCCTATATCATTTCCAAGACTGAACAAAACTACTATTTCGCTTTGCAAATACACGGGGCAAGTTCTAGACATCAAATGCAATGCACCGAATAATACAAAATCTTACACACATATGACACATAACTCACTCAAGATCGGACTCATCAAGACACTCTAGCCAAAACCGTTAAGCACAATTATAATTACACAATTTAAGGCACTTATTTAATAGTCAAGAATTGAGCCTAGGTGTCACAATTAAGGCACTTACCACTCTCAAGGCATATGTAGTTAAGGGAAATTGATCCTTTAAATTAGCTTCATGAGTAAAGATTCTTAATTCTTAAAATAAAAAGATCTAACTACACCCGGTTCAAGCAAAACCCTTGGAAAAGAACCGCGGCACAAAGAAAAACCAAGGGGGAATTGTTACATTACCTAAAAAGAAACTAAAATAAAAGACATATTTTTGGATTTTCACACACACACACACACATTTTGCTAACCTACTACATGGTTGTAGTAGGTTAGCATTGTATACATATTTGATTTGCCCAAATTAACCTTGCCATTTCTTCTAAGTTCTTTGGTATGTCATATGTAATTGTGTCATTTTATCAAAACAAAATAAGAAAATTGCAGACAACTCCTTGTTATCATCCAAAAGCCCCCCCCCCCTCTCGATCTCTCTCTCGACACAGTAGCGCAAGGCAGCTTCAGCTATCTCTTGAAAGAGAAAAGTTGAGTGACTGAATAAGAAAACTAAAGATAATTATTTTTCTGCATCTCTCAAAAATTCGCCCAAAAAAAACAGCAATTGTTCAAGATGGTTTAGATGGAGAAGCATTTTTTCGGGGTTATCTTCATATTTTTTTGCATTTTAAAAATAAAATTACGTTGGAATCTCAACCTTGCAACAGAGCAATCAACTAAAGATGCTCATTCTAACAAAACGAAATGCAATTAGAAGTTTGGAACTGATCAATCTTGAAGCCTTAATTATGTGTTCAATTCTCAAATTTGATCTTCATATTTCAGACATTTTTGCGGTATCAAATTTTAAGGAACATGAAAATTAGGGCAATTTAGGTGAAATTTCATGGAAGATTTAGTTGGGCTTGCAAATCTAACGTTGAAAGTAAAACACGGAGCTCAGAATTTTCTTCGACTTCATCTTTGCAAATATACATGACTCCATTTCCCTGATTTCTTCTTCAACTATGGATAGATAGAGGAGAGAAGAGAGGTGAAGGGGTTATGGGAAAGAATTCTGGAAATTTGGGATTTATTTTTGGAAAATGTAGAGATGAAATGTGAATTTTTTTTTGTAAAAGGACAAAATGCCCTTAAGTTTAATGTAGTGGCAGTAAATAATGGGGGCATTTTGGGCAAATCAAATATGTATACAATGCTAACCTACTACAACCATGTAGTAAGTTAGCAAAACCCTATATATATATATATATTTTTTTTTTCTTCTTCTTTTGACTCATCTCCCTCAAGAAACCAATCGACGAAACCCATCGTCGGGAAGAGTCGACTAAACACTTAATTACTAGCTATTACATACCAATAGAATTCAGAATTATAGTTTACAGACCACAATATCTATGAAAACAAGAAACAAATCAAACAAAACCAATTGGCAAAATAAAAAAAACAAGTACAATCAAATAGGAGCACCCCACCCCACACTTAAGAGATTGCATTGTCCCCAATGCAAAACAGACAAATCAAGAGTGAAAAGAAGGTGACTCCGTGAGGCCCAAGGCCTAATCATCAGCACCCTCGAAGGTGCTCAAATACTCCTCATCATCTGAGGGAATGGAGTTCACATCCTCATCGGGTGGCAGCTGTCCCCCTCTCGTCAACCCCAACCACTGTTGAGTGATAGCAGAAAGAGGGTGATCTTGCTGCAAGAGTTTGATTTGGAGATCCGTGACCGAAAGGGAACGAAGAACCAAGTAGCTGACCATTTATTCAGGCTGGAAGGAGTTGAAAAGAAGGTTGAGGTAGAAGAGATTCTGGAAACTTTTCCAGATGAACAACTACTAACCATGAGTCTCGAGGAAGCGCCATGGTATGCAGACATTGCAAACTACCTGGCTAGCGGTATTTTTCCTTATGACCTTTCCTCTGTTCAAAAGAAAAAGTTCTTTCGTGATTGTCGCATGTATTATTGGGATGAGCCTTATCTGTTCAGGATTTGTGTTGATAACATGATCCGGAGATGTATCCCCGAGATAGACCAGTTTTTTATTTTGCAGGCTTGTCATGCATCACCATATGGTGGGCACTTGGGGGAGTGAGGACAACTGCGAAAGTCTTGGAGTCGAGGTTCTATTGGCCAACACTGTTCAAAGATGCACATCTATGGATAAAGGGGTGTGATGAATGCCAACGAACCGGGAACATTTCCCATAGACATGTTCAAGCATGATTTTACCAAGATCGAACCGCATCCGAGTTAACAGGGCATAGATCAAACACACTTTCAGTCGGGGACATCAGTGTCACTTTGAGTGGGTGTGATCTTGGCATTAATCAACCGCAAAACAACCCTGGCTGGCCGCTGTAATGTTGCCTTCTTCATGTCCTTGTGGAATTCATTCACATCCTGTGTCCATGCGGCAGAAGAGTTAGCGCCACATAACAGGCGGCGGATAGTCGGATAGTCTGGCCAACTCTCTAAAAGAGCTTGTGGGAATGCTCTGTGAATCCCATAATCCGATTGGTCACCCGGGAGGAGAATGAAATCACTTTACCCCTTACCTGCACTTCATAAACCGTATCCAGGCTGGCTTCAGGTTGCCAGTTAGCATATAATTCTTTGACTAGGTTCACATTCACCGCATCACCCGGATGGAACAGACTGTCGAAACCCAAAGCCCGAATGTTGTTGTATATTTCACCATATTTGCGGGGCAACTTCCCATCGTCAATAGCAACGTCAGGGTCCGGGTTCACCGATGGGACAAATGTCTGAAACCAGTGTTGAGCATGGGTGGGGACAACCCATATACCATATTTGCATGCTGGCACCTCATCCGCATCAAGGTCAATGCGCTCCTCTTCTTCCTCTACTGGGGCGGGGGGAGATGCACGTCTCCCACCACGACGGCTACTAGAAGCAACCTCAAAAGAAGCAGTGTTAGAGCGTTTGCTCGAGCGGCGAGACATTATACCTGCACAAGACTGAACAATATTAGCCACAACACGAAAACCAAAACAAGACCAAACGGGGTAACCACCCGTCCACCCCACACTTATGTTATTGGCATGTTCACAAGTAAATGTATATCAGGGACTCAGATTACCCCATTGGAAGTGCGCCACAAGCAATCAACAATCCCCCCAACCGCCAACATAATAGTACAACCACAAAAGCATGGACTATACTATCTGAAAATACAAAATTAAGAAGCTAATCTAGTAACTATGAAGAGAAAGAAAAGAAGTTATACTAATGCACTACTAACAAACTTTAGAAAGTACAATACAACACTACACAAGCACATAGAATGAATCGAACATTCCAATTGCACCTAGCACCACCTTATCTCATAACAATTATCCTTTACTAAGCTACAATGTCACCTTCTATATCATTGAGGCATTTAATCAAACACATGGTATTCACCAAAGTTACTTCATAATTTCAACTTTAATTCTTCCAAGATTACTACACAACCATACCAATCAACCATCTTACAACCACCACAATGTAACAAGGGCACAAAGTGCTCCAAATTTGCACAAATATTCCACATATTTTAGGCCATAAGGCACCTTCACCCAACTTCACCATCAAACCATTCTATAAGCCTCAAGACATAAAAACTCTTCCACAATTAGAAGCACAATGGAAACCCCACAAGTTAAGCACCACGCATGGCCAAAATAAGCAAAGAAATTAAACAAAAGAAAAAATTTAGCACAACTACACTACCTAGGGCTTAGTTCAAAATAAACTAATACTACTCAACTACAATAAATTACTCAAAGAAAAGAGATGAGAGTAGAGAAACTTACCTTGAGGATGAATGGAAAGGGTGAGAGGTGTGTGTGGGAAAGGAATTGAAGAAGAAAAGAGATTGGGAAATTGGGGGAAGGTCTGTGCGTTTGGTTTGGGTAAAGAAAGAGAAAAGATAAAAAAAAAAGGGTGGGGTGGGGTTTATCTGAACGGGTTAGTAGGGAAAACTAAAAAAGAAAAAAATATTTTTTTAAATTTTTTATTATTATGTACTGTCGCGTCGCAGGGTGAGGCGCCCCATGCGGCACGGCAGTGTAAATTATCAGACCCATGCACTTTTGTTTCTCAGACCCGGTTGGCCTAGCGCGGCGCATGGCACGGTGCCCCATGCGGCGTGTTAGGCCATTTTTCACAGAGTTCACTTTATTTTCGACATTTAGCTTACGGGTTGCACCCCAACTCTATTATGTACTTATTTTATGTCCAATTCATGCTTGTACCTACCCAATCAAGTCTAGTGAGGTTAAAAATTGGGTTGCCTCCTAACAAGCGCCTGATTTAATGTCGCGGCACGGCGTAGGTAAGCGCATTTAAGGTACGCTCAATATCGGAGGCTCTGTCATATGGTCTCGGACACTCCTTTTGCCTCATCCATGCCCACATAATGTTTCAACCTGTGCCCATTGACTCTGAATGTGCAAGAGTCATTTTTCGCAGCAATTTCTATGGCACTAGTGGAGTGAATTTCAACCACACGAAATGGCCTTGACCATCGTGATTTCAATTTGCCCGGAAATAACCTTAGTCTTGAGTTGTATAGCAATACCGTATCTCCGGGTTTGAAATTCTGCTCAATAATATTTCTATCATGTATCATCTTCATTCTATCCTTATACAATCTTGTGCTCTCAAAGGCGTGATATCTGAACTCATCTAGCTCGTGCAACTCCGTTACTCTACTTGTGCCCACGGCTTCAATATCAAGATTTAACTGCCTCAACGCCCACCAAGCTCTATGCTCCAACTCTACGGGTAAATGACACGACTTCCCAACACCAACTTTTATGGCGGCGACATGCCAATTGGAGTTTTGAAAGCGGTTCGATACGCCCAAAGTGCATCATCTAACTTCTTTGCCCAATCTGTTCTAGTTGCATTCACAATTTTAGTCAGCACATTCTTTATTTCTCTATTCGAGACTTCTACTTGCCCGCTTGTTTGTGGATGATATGGGGTGGCCACCTTGTGGCGTACATCATACTTCTCCAACAACTTTGTAAAGGCTCGATTGCAAAAGTGAGTGCGTCTGCCACTGATTATTGCCCTTGGGGTGCCAAATCGGGTGAAAATGTTCTTTCTCAGAAAACCAATTACCCCCTTTGCATCATTTGTAGGGAGTATTGCAGCTTCTACCCATTTGGATACGTAGTCCACGACGACGAGTATGTACTTGTTGCCATATGAGCTGACGAATGGCCCCATGAAGTCGATCCCTCATACATCAAACACTTTTACCTCTTGAATTGGGTTCATGGGCATCTCATGTCTGCGGGAAATGTTCTCGGTTCGTTGGCATTCATCACACCCCTTTATCCATAAATGTGCATCTTTGAACAGTGTTGGCCAATAGAACCCCGATTCCAAGACTTTCGCAGCTGTCCTCACTCCCCCGAAGTGCCCAACATATGGTGACACGTGACAAGCCTGCAAAATAGAAGACTAGCCTATCTCGGGGATACATCTCCGGATCATGTTATCAACACAAATCCTGAACAGATAAGGCTCATCCCAATAATACATGCGACAATCACGAAAGAACTTTTTCTTTTGAACAGAGGAAAGGTCATAAGGAACAATACCGCTCGCCAGGTTATTTGCAATGTCTGCATACCATGGCGCTTCCGCGAGACTCATGGTTAGTAGTTCATCTAGAAAAGTTTCCAGAATCTCTTCTACCTCAGCCTTCTTTTCAGCTCCTTCCAGCCTGGATAAATGGTCAGCTACTTGGTTCTCCGTTCCCTTTCGGTCACGGATCTCCAAATCAAACTCTTGCAGCAATAGCACCCATCGAATCGGGCGCGGTTTTGACTCTTTTTTAATTAAGTACCTGAGAGCAGCATGGTCAGGATAAATAATTACCTTTGAGCCTATCAGGTAAGACCTGAACTTGTCAAATGCGAACACCACTGCCAGCATCTCCTTTTCGATCACAGTGTAATTTAGTTGGGCTCCACTCAACGTCCTGCTTGCGTAGTATATTTTATGCATGATTTTATCTTTTCGCTTCCTAAGCACTGCTCCCACAACGTAGTCACTCGCATCACACATCAGCTCAAACGGTTGCTCCCAGTTGAGGGCAACTATGATAGGTGTTGTCACTAGTCTCTTCTTTAATTCCTCAAAAGCTACCCTGCAGTCATCAGAAAACACAAAAGGGTGATCGTTTTCAAGCAATTTACACAAAGGGGTTAGCAATTTTGGAAAAATCTTTTATAAATGTCCTATAGAAACCGGCGTGCCCAAGAAAACTTGTGATTGCTTTGACGGATGTGGGTGGTGGAAGCTTTTCTATCACATCAACTTTTGCACGATCCACCTCAATACCTTTACTTGACACTAGGTGCCCCAAGACTATACCTTCCTGTACCATGAAACAACACTTTTCCCAGTTGAGTACCAGATTAGTCTCGATACACCTTTTCAACACTCCCCTCAAGTTCACAAGGCAATCATCGAATGAATTCCCCACCACTGAGAAGTCATCCATGAAAACCTCCATTATCTCCTCTACCATATCTGTGAAGATGGTCATCATGCACCTTTGGAATGTGGCGGGTGCATTGCATAGGCCAAACGGCATTTGCCGAAAAGCATAGATTCCGTAAGGGCAGGTGAACGACGTTTTCTCTCTATCCTCTGGGGCAATGAAAATCTGATTATACTCTGAGTACCCATCTAGGAAGCAAAAATGAGACCTCCCTGCCAATCTATCTAGCATCTGATGAATGGCAGTTGGAAGTGGTCCTTCCTGGTGGCCAAGTTCAACTTCCTGTAGTCTATACAAATTCGCCAACTTGTGACTGTTTGTGTAGAGATCAACTCATTCTTCTCGTTTTTCACTATCGTCATACCTCCTTTTTTTGGTACACACTGCACTGGGCTGACCCAATTGCTGTCAGAGATAGGGAATATGATTCCCGCATCTAACCATTCAATCACTTCCTTTTTCACCACTTATTTCATGTTGGGGTTCAGCCTTCTTTGATGTTCTCTGGAAGGTTTGTGCCCGTCTTCCAGCAGAATCTTATGCGTACAGAAGGCCGGGCTGATCCCAATGTCTGCAATGGTCCATCCAATTGCAGTCTTGCACTCAGTTAGTATCTGCAAAAGTTGTTTTGCCTGTACATCTAACAAACTGGATGAGATAATAACAGGTGGAGTTGAGTTAGGTCCTAAGAATGCATGCTTGAGATGATGGCAATGACTTCAGTTCCAGCTTTGGTGGCTCTTCTATTGACGATTTAGCCGGAGGAGTTTTTCTTTCCTCCAAGTGCAAAGGCTCAAATTCAAGCTCCCTTTTCCAAAAACCCTGGCCTTCAAGAGCAAGTACCCACTCTGCCAAGTCTTCACCATTAGCTTCGTCTAAGTTCATGAGACAGGCTGCTAGAGGGTCTTTAATGTTCAATGCTGCATCGTCCTCCTCCAACACTACATCCACCGCGTCTATTAGAGAGCAATTGGCAAATTCACTGGGTCTGCGCATAGATTTCTGCACGTTGAATGTTATTTCTTCTATCGTTTAATCTCATTTTTAGCTCTCCAGTTTCGCAATCAATTAAAGCCCTCCCAATGGCCAAGAATGGTCTCCCCAAAATTATGGGAATTTCCTCGTCAACCCGACAATCAAGGATGACAAAATCTGCTGGGAACACAAATTTCCCAACCTGCACCAATACATCATCTAGAATCTCGAGGGCCTTTTTACAGTTCGGTCAGCCAACTGTAGTAGCATAGACGTGGGTCTAGCTCTTCCAATGCCTAGCCTTTTGTAGATAACTAGGGGCATAAGGTTTGTGCTTGCTCCCAGATCACAGTGCCTTAGCAAATGCAAAGTTGCCTATTGTGCAAGGGATTGTGAAACTCCCTGGGTCAGACAACTTCTCAGCTATGGGTCTCGTTACACCAACACTACAGGTCTGAGTCGGTGTAACCGTGGCCAAGTCTTGGAAGTCGAACTTGCGGGACATCAAGTCCTTCATCATCTTTGCATACCCAGGCATTTCCTTTAAAGCATCAATTAATGGAATGTTTACTTGAATCTGCTTCAACATCTCCAAGAATTTCTTGTACTGCTCATCTTTTTTATACTTAACCAATCTCTGTGGGAATGGTGCTGGAGGTCGCTTCTTCCCTGTAATTTGGTTTTTCTCTTATTCGGGCACTGCTTCTACTGTCGGTTCCGGTGAAGCTTCAGTCTCTTTCTCAACCACCTCTTCGTTGTTGGTGTTTTCTTGCGCATTTGGTACCGTCACCTTAGTTAAACCTGCTGAATCATTTATCTCAATGGGTACTGGCACCAATGTCTCAGTCGACCTGCTTTTGGGAGCAATTTCTTGCTCCAGATCTAAGTCCCTACCATTTCGGAGACTCACTGCCATCAGCTGCTTCAGGCCCTGCTCTTTTGGATTGATTTGGGTGTCCCATGAGGACGATTATTTAGGGCCATGAAAATCTATCCTAACTAGATCTCAATATTCTTAATCGCTGACTCATGTGAGTCTACTCTGTCAGCTAGTTTTTCGGTGGTCCCAATCACTTGTTGCATCATACCCTCGAGTTTAGCAAACCCATCTTGATGTCTCACAATATGTTGTTGTTGAGGTTGTTGATAAGCCTGTTGCTGATTTTGCTGGTTGTATCCTTGTTGCCTTTGGTAAGGCACCATTTGCCCCTCTAGTCGCATAGCCCTATGATTATTGTTGTTATTGTACTGCTGCTGAGCTTGTCTGTATTGCTGATTTTGCTGGTTGTATCCTTGTTGCCTTTGGTAAGGCACCATTTGCCCCTCTAGTCGCATAGCCCTATGATTATTGTTGTTATTGTACTGCTGCTGAGCTTGTCTGTATTGTTGATTTTGCTGACCCCAATTCTGACCACCTGGTCTCGGTCCCCCGTAGTTGGCCACATAATTCATGTTCTCCTGATATTGTTGACTATCACCTTCAACACTCCATGAGCAGACATATGGTTGGTTAATGCATGATGTACATAGACCCCCATTGGTTGCATCAACTATGTGTACCTGCCGCTTTTGGCCTGATTCTTCAACCTTTTTGGTGAGGATGCTCATTTGTGTCATTAGAGTAGCCATATTTTCAGCTATGGAGTTAGCTCAGTCTAGAGCCACTGAGCGAACCACAAGAGTGATGGAAGCGTTCCTTGTTGTCCATCCTGAGTTTTGTGCCATCTTGTCAAGCAAGATCTTGCTCTCTCTGAATGTCTTGCTAAAAAATGCTCCACCTGCCGAAGCATCAACATTAGCTTTCAAAGTATCTGCTAAACCCATGTAAAATCTCTGCCCCAACACCTGCTCTGGAATGCCATGATGTGGACATGTAACCAAGAGACCCTTGAATCTCTCCCACGTTTCATGCAGCGTCTCAGTGGGTCTCTGTTTGAAGCTCAATATCTCATCAATTTGTTGAGAAGTCTTGTTGGGTGGATGAAATTTGCTCAAATATTGCTTGACTAATTCCTCTCAAGTAGTGATGGAGTTGATAGGGAGTGAATTAAGCCAAGTCTGGGCTGCTCCTGTCACTGAGAATGGAAACAACGACTAACGTATTGCTTCCGGTGTCACATTGTGTTGTCTCTGTGTGGCACAGATTGAGAAGAAGTTCTTTAGATGTTGCTGAGGATCTTCAACGTATGACTCAGAGAGTAGTCCCTTGTTCTGTAACAGATGTAGCATGTTATTTGTGATCTGGAATGAATCTGCTTGTATCTGAGGGACTACAATAGCAGTTGCTAAGTTGTCAGTTGTGGGTTGTGCCCAGTCATATAGTGCTGCTTCTGTCACAAAAGGTGCCACACCTCGATCGATTGGATCATTTGCGTTGTTTCTGCTATTTGGGTCATTCACGTTGTCCCTGTTGTTTAGATTATCGTCTTCCATGTCTGGTTCAATTCTTTCGGTCGAGTTCTGTTGTTGTTTGCCTTTCCTGTTTGCATGGTTCAATGCCTTGAACACCTTCTCAGGATTTGATAATGCTTCGAATAATTCTCTAGTTCTTGAGGAGTTTCTAGGCATGCACCTGTAACAACCACGACTACAAACGTTAGAATTTCAATAATCAGTTTAAATTGAAGAAAATTGACTACACTAAGAATTTTTGCACTTCTTTTTAACTGCAATCAATAACATCGTTAATTCCCCGACAACGGCGCCAAAATTTGATCACGCCCAACTATGCCTTATAAAAAAAACAAAGCGGTCGCTGCAAATATATTCCGGTTAACAAGTCCGGAGTCGAATCCCACAGGGAATTAACCTATCAATCACAGCTGAACTCACAGAAATTCACGTATTCAATCTTCGGGGACATTTAAGTAACAGTGTTTACTAACTAAATATTACGAAATGAAAATGCAGTAATTAAGAACTAACTATGAACGGTTTGGAAACAAGAATTGGAAGGATTTAAGGTGCTGATTTCCCCTGTTGTCGGAATCCTTTCCGCTATGTTTGCTATAAATTCGCCTAAGTTTTCTCTATCGATCATGAACACTCTAACTGTCGTAACTCTCTCCCGAGTAATTACAACAATATATTAGACATATTCTCCCGAATTACGCTAGCTAGCTTTTAAGTACAACTCACTTAGATCGCATCCAAGATTTCATTATCCCTAATCCCACCTTTAAACCCTTTCGTATTGATCCCTCATATACGTTAGGAGTGTTGATGTTCAACAACTACCTAAATATGAACTATCTCCCGAGTAATCCACACTAAATAGGAACAGTTAATTGAGGGCCTTTTCAATCAACAACTATAAGCATGTAGTTGAACAAATAGAGATAATACTATGGCAAATTTTTTTATTAACATAATGAGAAAATCATCCTTCAACATGTTCCATCAAAACCCTAGATTAGAAATTTAGCTACCCATACTCATAGTAACAATTTCCGAAATAATTTGCATAATTAAATTACAAAATAAAGATGAAGGAATGAAGAATTCGATGCTAATCTCCTCCGGAAATTGCTCCAAATGTTTTCTCCCTTCCAAAATAGTCTCCCTAGATCTAAGATATGTCAAAAGTCCTCAAAATAGCGTTTTTATATGTATTTATATCAAGTAGGGTCGGGCCCATACGAAACACCCTTTCCTGCGCGAAATAAGACTTGGCTCTGTAAAAAATGTACAGCTGCGTCGCACCATGCACCGCGCTAAAGGACTTTGTCTGCAACCTCTCACTTTTCTTGTCAGGCAGCCTTTTACACTGCAGCGTCGCACCTTGCGGCGCGGCAGTGTAATTTCCTCGGAGTGAACTTATTTCGTCCTCGTTTAACGTCCAGACTTGGTACACGACCTCTGAACACGATCCCGGCTTAATGTATAGGGCTTTTACTCAGACTTCAAAGCTCCGGATTGATCAATTTAGCTCCAAATTAACTTTTGAGCTCAGGATCACCTCCTGCAAGGCATATAACACGTACTAAGTGTAATTCACTATCATTTGAGCTCAAACATACGTAAAAATGCAGTAATTGGAATGTAATACTATGGCTAAAACACGGGTTTCTAGCCTAACATCAATTACCTTTGGCATTTTTCCTCGGAAGGATATGAGTTCTGTTGGGATGGATTAAATTTTCAGTACTTTTAAGAACTTGGAGGACTATCAGTGGTTATCTTGTATGTTATGGACCATTTTGATCGAACCCAAACTGCAGGGACTATTTTAGGATTTTTCTTGAAAAAAAGCCTGTCAAGGAAAAAACTCTTGTACTCTTCCTCTTTTAATCTCTCGCTAGTCTTATAATTGCGCGTGTACACTATCTCAATAAGAAAGAACTATAAAATACTGTATAAATAATATATTAAAATATTATGTTTGAGTGATAAATAAAAGTTTATTTTTCCTAAAATGATGAATCTTCATACAAGTTCTCAATCATTAGTCAATATGTTTAACTAAAAATTTATTAATTCAATCATTTTAAATTCATAAGTTATCATGCTTCTTTTTCAATTTCAGCAATCACATATAATCCTTAAAAACATAAGAATTTTTTGAATTTTTTTTTTGAAAAGTTATTCCCTAGTTCATTTTAGAAGACTCAAACAGGAATAACAAATTGATAGAAAATAATAATTTTGTTTTCAAAAAAAAAGAATGCAACCGATTTAATTTTTTAATTAATAATAAATACTATATGAATTATTTTAAACAGATTAGAAAATGAATAAATTCCCAGACCCCTCCTGCTGGGATCAAACTGGGTTTGTTGTTGTTATAGAAAATGAATAAATTATTGTAGCTCATTGTATAATCAAATTACATAACTTATACGAAGAAAAGGTGTTCTGAAAAAGAAAAAGAAAATAAATAACACTAAACCTAAAACTTTAAAAAAAAAAAAAAAAATAGAGCACGTCAAGGACTCTTAAACAAAAAATTTCACAACAAAAAGATAATTATATGATTTCTCATATCAAAGTCCTAAATTTTGGGCTATTAATTAAATGTTTGTCCCTAATATTAGAAAAATAATTAATGACAATTCCTGCATATAAGGAAAATAACTAAAATTACTACTCTGTCCAATATAAAATATATTCTTGAAGGGTAAAAAAGGCGAACGACATTTTGCTAAGGGCCTTCGTGCTTTTAATATAGTATAGATATAGATAGATAGATATAGATATAGATATTCCTGTTTGCTCAAAAAAAAACTTCTGTTTTGTTAGTTTTCGTTGGCCTGTTGGCCTCTTTTCTTTTATATGAACCACCTAAAAATCATATTTTTTGAGAGTTCGTGAATATTATGAGAATCAAAATTTTTATTTACCATAACTTATACGTGAAAGAAACTTAAAAGTAAGATGTTATTACTTGGCCTAATTTATAGAAAATTGCGAGGTAAAATCTTACTCAATCTCTAATTCCTAATAATTAGGAGTTCTGCGTAGATCAACTAAGAAAAAATTTAATAAGAAAAAAATTATTTGATTACCCAAATATTAAAAAAATAGTTAAATTATTATCTTGTCCAATGTGAACCCTATTTTTAAAGGGCAAAAAAGGCAAACGACATTACGCTAATGGCCTTCGTGCTTTTAATATAGTATAGATAATGATCATAAACTATTTCGGACTATGAATACCTACCAAGTATCCAGTACGATACACGGAGAACTTGATATGGAGACAGGTTTTCGATTCGTGGACCGTATGTCCACCTGGCTAATCCAGTCTTGAGTCCAGGAAAAACAGCCATTTTTTTCTTGAATCAACAAATACATTGGTTGATAAATTCTTTTCCAATAATGAAGTAAATAAATCAAGAATTAATAAGAAATATTCACTTTAATTCAACTATAGAATAGTCACATTTATTGTATGCTGGTAAAAAAAGAAGTTTCATATTTTGTTGGCAGACTCAAGCTGGTAACAGTACTCATTTTGTACCTGTGCTATGTCGCTATTAATGTCTCTTCTGTTTCTTTTCATTTTTTTCCCCTCTTCGAACAATTGATCTTTGCCCTAATTTATTTATCTTCATCGTTAACCAGCGGTGGTTGCTCTAGTGGTGAGAGTTCTTTAGGAGTCTGAATCACCAAGGAAGAAAGTGGTGAAAACCACTCTTGGCCCCTGGGAATGGGGGTTTAGAGGGGTGAATTTACCAAATCAGAAAAAACGGATGAAACAATCATGGTCATCACTCATCTTCTACTTGTTTACTTTTAGAGTTCTTTGCCTTGATTTAGTGGTGTGTTAATATTCCTAGAACTGCAGTTAATTGCATATTAGTTTGGTTGTCTACCTCCTTCAGTTTACTTGCTTTGCTACTTGAAATAAAGACCTCAACTTAGAAGGGCCAGATATTTGGAAGAATGCTGTGATATCCATTTGGAAAGCATAGTGATTGGCATGCTTTTAAGACCAAAATTTAATTGATGTTCAAAGAATGTTCTGATATCCATGTGGATGATATAGTGATAGCTTGCTACTAAGACTATGTTTGAGTGGATTACCTTATGTCATGGCAGGATTTGGTCCCTTGTATACTCGTAACGTTCGATAAAGAGCAGATCGTGGTATGGAGGGGTAAAAACTACGAACCTTCTGCGAATGGGTTCTTCCTTACAGAAAGAGAACCATTTGATGACTCAAATAATGATTCTGATAATCGTGAGGAAGAAAACGAAAGCAGAAAAGGAATTCCTGGTGACAGTGATTATGATTCTGGCGATAGTGATTAGATCTTCCATTGATAAATTATCTAAATGTTGTTGGCTTCAAGCAGTTATATTTACTGCAAGTCAAGCCAAAGGAAGTAACAATATACAATACAACGACCAAATGCAAGGTAATGGTTTATATGTTCTTTTTTTAATAAGGAATAGTTAGATATATGTCCATCTTTATATTCTTGTCTAAAGATGTATCTGACTACGTTTTGATATTATTTACAGAGAACACTTGCAGATCTTAGGGAAGAATCAAGATATGCATGATTAAAAAAATTCACTTCGCTGTCATTCATTGTATATAGATAACATGTATTTTTGTTGGGTGAGAGTCTCATGTGTGGCAACACATCTCAAGTGTTGGCTCTTCAAAAACTTGGAAAATTACCAGCCCCTGCATCCCTCAAAAGGTAGGGATTGGCAACTTGGAATAGGTGTAGATATATTGACTCGCACATGGTTTTGCCAGGAGTTCATAATGTCACACTTGCTTGCTACTTTATGGTGATTATTTAAGTCCCAATTCCTGCCAATGTAGGTGGAAGTTTCTCCTGCAGTATTATACTAACCTGACAAATGTTCTTGGTGGATCTCAATGCAATCAGATCCTAAAATCACTATCTTATATGCACATCCCGATGTTACCCATATGTCTCAGGAATAATGTTTGTCTGGATTTTACATCAAACTATATTAACTTATTATGTTAATGTGATTAAAGAATGTGAGAATTCTCCCACCTACTGTTATTTCCCGGGGAAACCTTGTTCTTGCTCTTTTGGCCAAAAATTTCATTCACCGCCCTTTGTATCTGAAAGTTGTTAACCAAGATTCAGTGTGGCAGTTTCCTTGCTTCTACCATAACTTTTTTTTAAACGAAGAAAGTTTCCTTTTACAAATAAATTTGTCTGGTTTTGAATAATTCAAGTAAATCAATTGCTTTACGTGTGGGGTTTCTCTTTGCTAAAAAAATTGCCACGCGAAAAATGGTAACGTCGAAGGGGTTAACAGATTATGTGAGCTGGTAGGTTAACGTTGACATGTTGATAAAAGTAGGACTATGAACTTCTGATTAACGTTTGAGGGTGCCACACGTACAAAAATTGTATCTTTCATTTAGTCATTTCAATTATTATGTCGTATATCCCAACAACAACCACCCAGTATAATTTTACTAGTGGGGTCTGGGGAGGGTAGTGTGTACGCAGACCTTACCCTCCCTACCCTGGGGTAGAGAGACTGTTTCCAAATAGACCTTTGGCATCCTTCCCTCCAAGAACTCTCTACCTTGCTCTTGGGGTGACTCGAACTTACAACATCTTGGTTGGAAGTGGAGGTTGCTTACCATCAAAGCAATCCCTCTCGTCTAGCAAGATAACCTTATGTCGTATAACCCCTCTACCATAAATGAACTTTCGTTGAACACGATAACTAACCTTTATCTAGCAAGATAACCTTATTTTGGTCACAGTTGTGTCATCTCAATTTTGTATCATAGACTCTACTAGATAGCGACTTGCAGAAGCTAGGATTCTGAATTTAAATTGAATAGGTTCAACATTGTAATTTTTCTTAGATATATGCGTAAATGTTAATGCAATATCATACAGTGATCAAATTATGGAAAACAACTGAAGATATCCGTGGCATTTCAAACAATAGAAGCATTTTAACATATATTTTTTCAAATCAACATTTATCAAATTATTAAATTTGGCACTTGGAACCAAGCTGATTAGCTGAATTGTATTAGTTTTCCGAAACTATCAACTTTTACATGTAAATTATCAGAGAGTTGATTGTATGTTGTTCATGTTTTTCTAACGCGTGTAATTTTTCTATGGTAACAATTACTCTTGGAGGGTGTTTATTTGAACTAACAAAATATTTCTTTCTGTACGACATATTTTCTTGGTCCATGTAGTTTAATTATTAGTGCTATTACTGTATACGGCAAAAATCGGCGGTCCGATATTACGGTCACCAAGGCGCCTCGAAGAAACTACCTCCCTAAGGCTCGAGGCTATGGTCGAGATTCATCCCCGAGGGCTATCGACGCCCGACCTCGGGGCAGTATAGATCAACGGTTATGGTGAAAAAGTGGGAAGTTCACAAGGCGCGTAGCTAGAGCCAACAAAGTATGTCATGCTAGTCTAAGCCCGCATCATGGCATTAATTGGTTGTACCATCTCCATATTTTTGTAATAAATGTATTTGTACTATGTTGTGATTCCCCCTCATATATAAAGGGGATCCTTATCATTTTGTAGGGGTCGGATGCTCAATATTGAATACACAAGAACATTCTCTGCTCTAAAACATATTCTCTTGGTCTCATTACTTCCATTTATTGCTTATATTCGTTGTGTTCTATTTATTGCTTATCACTGATCATAAAGAGCCACCACCGTAGCTCTCATAATTGTTAATCTCCGCTCGGTCGCCTGAAGTCGGCCACCCGACTCGACCCCGAGGCCTCATACACGACAGCTCGAGGCCCCGATCTCCAGCCGTCTGGTTTAACTATCACATCGTTTTTAAGCTATAATTTTGCCTTCTAATCTTTTTCCTTAGCATTCATTGCCTAACAACTATCATAAAAATAGATCACGTATTTTTAGAACCACAAGATCAAATTTAATTGTTATTACCATTTTTACGGTAAACAGTTTGGCGCCCACCGTGGGGCTAAAAGTAATAGTGATTGTTTTCTTATTGGTTTAACTACATAACGCAGGTTACCTTTCACACTTTTTCTTCTCCAAGATCTTTGATTTCAGGTCAAAAATGTCTAACTCAGTAAACAACAATCTTGAGAACCATGGGGAGAATGGTGTGGATGTTCCAGGTGTTGGCGTACCGCCACGAAACCCTGACTCCCTGAGAATGCACCAGAACCTATTCCCGTGAACGCGGTCTCACGCGATGCCCAACACGTCGATATAAGCTCCCACACTAACAGTAGCGTACATCAAGGAGATCAAAAAGAAGTCCAAAAATCCCAACTAGGGAAGAACGAGAGGTTAGCCTTCACGTTATTTTTGAAATGTTAGAGGCACAACAGCTGGCGATTGCTCAGCTGCAAAATCACCAGAAAACTCCCAGCACGGTAGCACTGGGGACGGCTCCCTCAGCCGAGCAGGTACCAGAGAGATCAACAACGGGTCAGAAGCCGAACCCGCCATCGTAAAGATGCTCGAGGACCTCACAAAGAGGATTGAGTCGGGAAAGAAGAAGATAGAAGCCAATGACAAGAAGGTAGAGACCTACAATTCCAGGGTCGATCAATTTCTAGGCGCACCCCCGATTCTGAAAGGTGTAGATTCGAACAAATTTGTGCAAAAGTCATTCCCTCAAGAAGCGACCCCAAAACCCATTCCAAAGAAGTTCAGAATACCCGAGCTTCCGAAGTACAACGGAACCTCAGACCCCAACGAGCACGTCACTGCCTACACTTGTGTAGTGAAGGGAAACGACCTAAGGGACGACGAGATCGAGTCCGTCCTGCTAAAGAAGTTTGGGGAAACACTCTCGAAAGGGGCCATGATGTGGTATCACAAACTAGCTCCTAATTCTATAGACTTATTTGCAATGCAGGCAAATTCTTTCATAAAGGCAGATGTCGGTGCCATCAAAGTAGTAACAAGGAAATCCGATGTCTTCAAGATCAAGCAGTAGGGAGAATGAGATGCTACGAGAGTTCGTATCTCGCTTTCAAATGGAACGAATGGAACTACCACCAGTCTCTGACGACTGGACAGTGCATGCATTCACTCAAGGTTTGAATGAACGAAGCTCGGTGGCTTCAAAGCAGCTGAAACAGAATCTGGTTGAATATCCTGCCATGACTTGGTCGGACGTCCACAACTGATACCAATCAAAGATCGGGGTCGAGGACGAACAATTAGGAGCCCCATCGGGCTCGGTATACCCAAACATGCTTCTGGCGAATGAGTCGAAGCCGAACAAAGAGAGATACCAACCATACACCAAAGATAGAAAAAACACCCCGAGGCATAACATACCCCGGAATGATCAATGAACAGACCTAGGACAGAACCCTCGGGGACTCGTCAGCAGAGCCGGGTTCGATAGGCACTTAGGGTCGGCGAAGGTACCCCACTTGTCGGAGTACAACTTTAACGTCGATATTTTAGATATCGTGTTCGCCATCAGTAAGATCAGAGACGCCAGGTGGCCGAGGCCTGTACAGTCAGATCCTTCGCAAAGGAACCATAACTTAACATGTGAATTTCATGGCACACACGGTCACATGACCGAGGATTGCCACTAGCTCCGGGAAGAAGTAGCCCGACTACTCAGCAAAGGTCACCTCCGAGAATTCCTCAACGACCGGGCCAAAAATTAGTTCCGGGAAAGAGAGGCGACCAAGAAGAACGAAACAAATGAGCCACAACATGTCATCCACATGATCTGGGAGGCATCGATGCCCCATAAGAACCCATGATCAGAAGAACAAAAATATCCATCACCAGAGAAAAGCGAACTCGGGGTTACATACCCGAGGATGCTCTCATATTCAACGACGAGGACACCGAGACCTTGTCTCATCCCCACAACGACGCACTGGTAATATCTTTCCTTGTAAATATATTTCAAATTAAATGTGTACTTGTGGATTCAGGTAGCTCGACCAACATTATCAGGTCGAGGGTGGTAGAACAGCTCGGACTGCTTGACCAAATTATGCTCGCCTCTCGAGTCCTCAACGGATTCAACATGGCGAGCGAAATAGCGAAAGAGGAAATCACCCTCCCAGTCAACGTAGCCGGCACAACCCAAAATGCCAAATTTTATGTCATCGAAGGAGACATGAGATACAATGCCTTGCCGGAAGGCCATGGATACACTGCATGAGAGCAGTACCATCAACCCTTCATCAAATGATGAAGTTCCCAACAAAGGACGGAATAAAAATCGTGTACGGGGAACAACATGCAGCAAGGGAGATATTCGCAGTACACAACATGGCGCCGACACCAGTACCTCCACCTTCGAAGGAGCCAAAAGATAAGCAAATAGTAAAATAGCAATAAAGCTACACTCTCGGCTACCCCCGACTAAACAAAACAAAGGACCGTATCGAGTCCTCATAATAAGCAATTGAATCACATCGAGATCTGAAGCGCCATCAACACTAAGGTATGGTCGTCTCCCTTTCTTGGCTACATTTTATACTAACCTGAATGCAGGTATCCGATTGAAACTGCCGAAGCGCTTCCCAACTCGAAGGCCTTAGGTTTCAAAATCATGCATTGCACTCTTTTCCTTCGACCGGTTTTTTATCCCAATAAGGGTTTTACCGGCAAGGTTTTTAATGAGACAACATCTATATGCTACCTAAGGAAGACCCAACAAGTATTCAAGGCTTCTTTTGCAATCAGTCTCAAATACTAGGGGGCACCCCCCGGAATGTCACCTACTCGGAGAAGCCAAGATGCACTAAATAGGGTCTCGGAGAAGCCAAGATGCACTAAGTGGGGTCTCTAGGAAAATATTGTACTGGGCCAAATGGTCGAACGAACCGTGTCCGCATAGAAAACTGAGCCCGTAACAACAAAAATGTGTATACTTATACCAAGTAATCAAAGAACACTTTCCCCTTCATCAAAGTATCTCGCGTTTCAAGGAAGCTCGATATTTTTTACAAAAAACGACCCCAGAGCAAAAAAATGTCCCGAATACTCGGGGACTGGCGTCAATAACTCAAAATCGTATGGCCCCTAGGTCGGAGCTTCAAATTCGTAAGCCCTCAATGAGGCAACATCAAGTTCACAAAATGGCTCCAAAGTCGAAAACGTCTCGAACACTCGGGGACTGGTGTCGAAAACTCTAGGCCACATGACCTCCGAGTCAGAAACCCCGAAATCATCAGCCCTCAATGAGGCAATACCAAGTTTACAAGTAATGGCTACGACTTATCAAAACCCGAGGCCACAAGACCACATGTGGGCAGCCTCAGTCTTGTAAGACCTATATAAGGCAATATCTGTAACACCTCAAACAGGGCATGAACCACACTTGTACCATGTGACAATATTTGTAAGACCTCAAGCAAGGCATGGACCGTACTTGTCCAAGTAGCCAAACCGTGAGACCTCAAGGGCATGTAAAACTTGTAAGACCTTACTAAAGGCATAATTCTGATCTTAAAGTTAAGGCTATATATCGAACTTGTAAGACCCCTAAAAAGACATACCCTCGATATAGATGCCGAAACTACTTCACTTGGGGACTGAAAGGCTCCGGCCAAACACAAATGACTACGGTCTCAAGGCTATACCAGCCAAACTAACGCGACTCGGGGACGCCCGACCGTCGCTATAAAATCACAGACCTTCAATTACTTCGAAAAGAACTGGTTAAACAGGATACCCTAGACATAGGCAAAAGAGCTTCGACTATGTCAGCTCCAAACTATAGGCTTCGAGATACTCAGCCACCGAGCCAAACCTCTCGAGGTGCTCGATCATCGCCATATAATGACTCACAATCGAGGTTTTAATCGAACCGTCGAAGAGTTAGGCAAACACAATTTTAAAAAGTCCTTAACGAGGGAAAAATAAAGCCTATATAAAAGGTCGTACCAACCCAATGCGTAAGAGCTACTGTTGCCAGCCCATACAAAGATTGTACCAACCCAATGCGTAAGAGCCACTATCGCCAACCCATACAAAAGGTCATACCGACCCAATGCATAAGAGCCATTGTCGCCCGCCCATACAAAAGGTTGTATCGAACCAACGCGTAAGAGCCCAAGGACCAGCCTTAAATTCAAAAACTTGAGGGTCGAATGAGCTCGAGTCGAAACCCGATTCGGAGACTAAACCCAAAACAGTTAACTAGATATGACTAAGAGCAAGAGCATTAGAGCTCAAACGCCGGCTCACACTAAAAGGTCATACCGACCAAGCACGTAAGAGCCTACGGGCTAGCCCAATAAGCCCCAGGGCCATACCATGAACCTGAGGATTCCTTAACTCGAAGACCAGTTCACCTGGCTAAAATCAAGGCAAAAGGAAATGCATGAAAAATAAAAACCGCGAGGCTTCCTTTTATACATATATGTGAGGGAATACAATCTTCATTTACAAAGTTCTATGAAAGCACTCTACGCGAAACATGAAAGGAAAGGCCTAATTTGATCTACGTCCCCCTGGGGGACTATGGTCCATCAACTTCTTTCTCGCTATCTTCGGCATCAGACAGAAAGAACTTAACATCATATTCTTCCGCCTTCGCCTGTTTTATGTCTTCCGAGAGATCGAAGCCCCTGGCATGAATTTCCTCGAGGGTTTCCTTCCAAGATTTGCACCTCGCGTACTCTTTATTCCTACTCTCCCGGTCGAGAGTCCCCCTTAGCTCAGCACAAGCATCAACAACTTCCTTCAAATAGGCAGCCACATTCTTATCAACCTTAGCTCGGATTATTCTGGCTTCAGCCCGCGCATTCACAACTTCGGCCTTCATCTTCAGGAGCTCGGGCTTAAGTCTTGGAATCATGTCCATTCGGACCAAGCTGTTCTCGCGAGCATTGCGAAGTTGCACTTCAAGGGCGGAAGCCTTGGCCAAAGCATCTTTTTTAGCCGATATCTGGGTGTCCACCCAAGCCTTTAGCCCATCACGCTCGAACTTGGCTTGACCAACTTCGTTCCTAAGGCGTTCCAGGTCCTCCGTCTTTTTCTTCAGCTAATGTAAATGAAACATTAGCCTCGGATGATAGAAGAAGAAACGTGCACTCCTATGAAACAGAAATTACTTGTTCCTCGAGGTAGCTTTCGTAGTTCAGACTATGACTCACCTCATACCGCAAGTGTGCCAACTCGTCTTCCCTTTCATCACAAAGAAACTTGAGGGATTTCTCCCTATCTATGACTTTTCGCAATCTGGCCTTACGATGAATCAACTCTGATTTGAGCTTGTTAAAAGCATGTGGAAGAGAAACGTGGTAAGAAAGCGAACATTACAAAAGTATAAAACCAGTACGAACGGCCAAAATCTACCTCCGAGTAAAGTCGTTGAGCTTCCTCGAGAGTTGAGCGTACATCTACTGGTCTGTCTCCATCTACCCCGGTAGAACCGCCTCGATTTGGGACATGATCGCCCAATATACACGCCCCTTGGCATCGAACATCCCCCGAAGTGCCTTCGACGGGAGAAGAAGCCATCAGTAGAGAACCCTCGTTCCTCGAAGTACCTTTGACGGTAAAGAAAGATGGCAGCGGAGGAGGGACCATTTTTCTAATACAAGAAACCTCGAATGCCGCATGTTCGGTTGATACACCCTCTCTGAGCCTCCGTGCCGGACTCGTCTTGCTACAATCATTGTCGCCCTGCAAAGGTCTTTTTTGCTTATTGTTATTATTATCCCTCGGTCCTAAAGTCGACGATCCTTCTCTCTCTCCTAGAGGGCGTGATCCGGCTTCAAAAAACTCCCCAATGTCTGCGATAGTAGAGTTAGTGTGCAGAAAGAAAAAGCGCCCTTCCAAAAGGGGGGAAGGGGTGCAAATCACATAGCACGTCCCGTGGTGTTTTGTCGCCCACCTATCCTTAGACAAAGCTCGCCACTTACGCTCATTATAAGTCGAGTGGGTCACCAACTTCTGAGCCCAATCTGGCAGGTCAGGGACCTCACACGACATCCATGAAATTGCTGCAAAAAGGGAAATGAAGGCGCATTTACAGAGCCCGCCTTCGCCATAATTAAATAACTACAAAGGCACGAGTATACCACTTATGTGTAAAATTCTACCCCTCAGGAAATGGCAGAAACTCCACATAGATAATATCGACAGTCTGTACTCGGACGAATTAGCTCATCCACCCCCGATCTCCGTCTTCTCCATCATAAACAACAAAAGCCGTGGTGGATCGGCATCACAGGGTTATCATACCTCGATGGTAAAAAGGCCGGTACAACTTGATGAGATGACTAAGAGTAAATTCAAGCCCTGCTTTCTCAGCAAAGAACCTCATCATCAATACTATCCGCCAAAATGACGGATAAATCTGCGCCAAGGTAACCTGGTACTTTCGACAAAAGTCGAGCACAACCCTATCAAGGAGACCCGGCGTAAAAGGATATGTGTACACGTTCAAAAAACCCTCGGCACGGTCCATGATGCTCTCTTCCGGGGAAGGTACCCGCAATACTACCTCTTCCCCCCATCCACAATCCTTCCTCGCCGATTTAAGAAGATCTCCCCTCGAAACAAAATGCCCAGAGGCGGAACTCCTTTCTCCTTGCCGAGTGGACCCTGACATAACAGCCATAACTGTGGTAAAACTAGGGGATTGGAGCAGGAATTTGAGCAAAGGCGTCAAAATTAAAATGATGGAGGACCTAACACAGGAAACGAAAACTCTGCGAAAGAGGATAACTACTCAAAATAGCGGAATCTTCAAAAGGGCGAAGACAACCCTATATATGGAAAAAGCGGCGACTATCCGCCAACCTCAAAGGCCGATTATAAAACTGGCTAAAGCTTTTATCACTTTGGGAAAATGTGCCGGCGGGATCGCCTCAGTCATTTCGTAACCATGTCATATACTTGACGCTGCCATACGATGTTTTGGGGTCGGAGACCCCCACATCAATTAAGCCTCAAGATGGTACCCGATCTCGAAGGCCTCCGCCAAAAAGAAGAAAGGCTCTAAGGAGCCATCAATATCATTGCAAGTCCCGAGATGGTACCCGATCTCGAGGACCTCCACCAAGAAGAAGACAGGCTCCAGGAAGCTAATGGCATCACTACACGTGCCAAGATGGTACCCGATCTCGAGGATCTCCACCAAGAAGAAGGTATGCTCTAAGGAGCCATCGATATCATCCTAAGACTCGAAATGGTACCCGATATCGAGGTCCTTTGTCAATAAGAAGATAAGCCCTAAAAACCTACTCATATGGTCTTGGCCTAGAGGTGCCATCTAAACTCGGGTAATCCCTTATCCAGAATATATCTGCAATGCCTTAAGGCTATCTACACTGAGTTCGGAACAAGTTTCCAGGTCGCCCGAGCTTGAGCGAACCCCCATTCGGGGACTGCTCTCAAAGGCCTAGAGGCTATCATTATTCTCAGGCATCCGAGCAAATTTCCCCTCGAGGACTATCGCGGGGTCTAAAAGGCTAAGTCTTGTACTGAAAGTTCGAAACCCTACTCTCATTCAACTCGAAGTCGGGGATCTCGACGACCCGAGTTTATCAATCCAATTCGGGGTCGGTCCAAGGAACGACAAAGGGTTCTACGGGGAATCGTGTTAATCAATCAAGGGCTAGAAGAAATACTTTCACCCGGGCTCGATATTCGCACCAATAGGTGGAGTCATGTATTTAGATTCTCCACAAACGCAGATAAAAAGAAATATAGCATAAATCATAGACAAATTGAAGAAACATCTTTGTATTCATGAGAACATGATTACAAAAGCCAACGAAGGGTCCTTGTATATGATTATAAAAGCCCATGAGAGGTCCCTACTTAGAAATAAAGAAGCAAAAAAATACATATATAATAAAAGTCAAGAGTCTAATCTATTCTTGGGGGTGCATCCTTGGCGGCAGTATCTTTGAGCACCACCTCCTCGGGGGCCTTGTCTCGATCTTCCAAAAAGGCATCTTCAAGGGAGAAGATGGAGAAGAGGAAAGTGATGGAGAAGAGGAAAGTGACGTAGAAGAAGCAGAAAAGGATGAAGAAGTGGCTGGGTGAAAAATCTGGCTAGTATGAATTTCGCCAGCACTACTATTGTGAAGCCATTTTTTGAGACGTTACATAGGTGCGGGATGCAACATTTAGTAGATAGTACCACCTCACTCCGCGGAAAGCAAAATGAGTGAGGCGCCGCACCGGGTAGTCAAGAGAGATGAGTAGAAGTTCATAGTCCTCATATCCTCTAATGCGAGGATAATTTGAGATTTCTCTCTCATCACCTTGGGTCAACAACAACAACAATAACAACAATAAATCAGTACAATCTCGCTCAGTAAGGAAAAGCCATGGAAAAAGGCCATGGCGTAACTAATGAGAATGTCGCCATGTAACCTTAAGGCCACATGCCTCAAACATGGGAAATAACAATGGATGAGGATGGAGAGAAGAAAGGGTTGAAAGTCTGTTGAAGAACATTTGAATGCAAAATTGGTTCCAGGAGGCTCCCATTTATAGAAAGGGTGGCAGCATAACCGACGACGCCATCAACGTCTTTGAATGACGTATCGGCAGGCGCAAGCAATGCGTTTTTGGGAGCTGGACCGGCAGTGACATTATCAATTTGAAGAATAAGAATCGGCAGTGCATTGAATGATTCTGGAAAGATGAACCAACGGGACGCCTCGGTTATCGCAACGGCTCACATCATAAGTATGACATCGTCATGAGAAGTTCGAAGAGACGGATATCAAATACATTTCTTATCGTTTCACTCTAAGAAACGTGGGGACTATCTATATACGGTGAAAATCAGCGGTCCGATTTTACGGTCACCAAGGTGCCTCGAAGAAACTACCTCCTGAAGGCTCGAGGCTATTGTCGAGATTCATCCCCGAGGGGCTATCGACGCCCGACCTTGGGGCAGTATAGATCAGTGGTTATGGTGAAAAAGTGAAAAGTTTCCAAGTCGCGTAGCTAGAGCCGACAAAGTCTGTCAGGCTAGTCTAAGCCCGCATCATGACATTAATTGGCTGTACCATCTCCATATTTTTTTGATAAATGTATTTGTACTATGTTGGAATTCCCCCTCATATATAAAGGGGATCCTTATCATTTTGTAGGGGTGGATGCTCAATATTGAATAACAAGAACATTCTCTCTGCTCTCTAACATATTCTCTTGGTCTCATTATTTTCATTTATTGCTTATATTCGTTGTGTTCTATTTATTGTTATTCATTGTTGCTTATCATTGATCATAAAGAGCCACCACCGTAGCTCTCATAATTGTTAATCTCCCCTCGGCCGCCCTAAGCCGTCCACCCAACTCGACCTCGAGGCCTCATACACGACAGCTCGAGGCCCCGATCTCCAGCTGTCTGGTTTAACTATCACATCGTTTTTAAGCTATAATCTTGCCTTCTAATCTTTTTCCTTAACATTCATTGCCTAACAACTAACATAAAAATAGATCACGCATTTTTAGAACCACAAAGTCAAATTTAATTGTTATAACCATTTTTACGGCAAACAAATAAAAGGATCTGCAAACGTTATAACATTAGTATCAATTTAATTACGACTGATGAAGCAGGTACGCTATGGGTGTGTTTGATATGAAGGAAAATATTTTCTGAAAAATATTTTCCAATTTTTTCATGTTTGGTTGGTTTAAATGTTTTGGAAAATATTTTCCTTATCAACTCATTTTCCTCCAATATTTTCCTTATCAAAAGAAGGGAAAATATTTTCTAAAACTCCTTCTCAATCCCACCAACCCCCACTAACCCACCCAACCCCAACACCACCCTACCCCTACTTACCCACCCCACCCCATCCTAAATAAAAATACTATTAATAGTATTTCTTTTCATGTTATAGATAATTTTTTTTTTCATTTCAACAAATAAGTATTTTTTTCCGGAAAATATTTTCCACTCATCAACCAAACAAGGAAAAATAAGTGATAAAATTACTCATTTTCCATAAAAATATTTTCCTTCATGGAAAACATTTTCCTTCGTAACAAACACACCCTATAAGTCCTTTTAAAAATTTCTCTACGACCATGTGGTTATGTTTTTAAAATAGGACTGCTTTTAGTACACTTTAATTGAAAAGCGTGAGCTGAATATTCACCAGATTGGATCCAACATGATATATTAATTTTTTTTAAGGTTCAAGATCTTGCATAAGATTCTTGACAATCAACAGGGGCGAAGCTTATTTCTAGCCATTGACTAAGTTCTCATAAAAGTACTTTAGGTTGATTTAGGACCTGTTTGTCCATCTTCTTTTTCGATTTAAAAAAAAAAAGTGTTTGTCCCTAAAATTTTGCAAGTTTCTAGAGATTTTTTGAAAATGAGTTTTTCAAAAATTAAAAAATAATTTTAATCATTTTCTCAAAATTTTCAAAATTTTTTTGTTCCCCCACTGACATTCACAAAAATGCAACATATTTTAAGTGAAATGCATGTTCAAACATAATTTCAAATATCATTTTTCAGCTTAACTCCAAATACTATTTTTTTCAAAAATTTATAATTTTTTATGTCCAAACGCATGTTTAGTTATATTCAATATTAAAATTCCAATAATACACATACGGAGGAACCATGTAACCTAGAATGTGTCTATGTGTGTGTAGTTTCTGAAGTATAATTAGAGTAGTTTATTTCATGAATCGTAATTAAAGTTGCAACTATTTGTTAATAATACGCTTATTAAACATGTATTTAAATTTCTCACCTCTTTTATTATAAACGTTTCAAGTTTTGATTGTTACTAAAAAAGGTTGTCTAAATTGTGATCAAACGTTCATTTAAAGGATAAATAGTGAATTATTTTAAAATCTTATTATAATATCTACATTAATTTAATATTATTAGTATTTGTTGGTATTACATGCTATGAATATACATTTAAAATTGTATAGGGTAAAATTTGTTTATATTAAATGACTAAATGGCGGCGTGACACGTGGAATCGGAGACATGCGGAAAGACAAATAAGAATCAAGCCCGCAGACAATAGCTGCGCTTGGTATCGGATAGAACCTGAAGGGAGCATAACCAAGGGGAGCGGGTCAAATTTTTGTCACCGGATGACATTTAATGGAGAATATTCTCTAGTACTAAATAGGCAGGTGTTGCAGAGAATTTTGGCATTCATGGCATGCCATTACATATTCATCAATGACCTCCTTTATTGTTATTTAAGAGGAGCTTGATCCTAAGATCTTGTTTCCTAAGTAAAACTATAAATAGTAGATCCAACAACCATTGTAGGGACACGAAATCACTGAAAAAACTTATGCGACATTCTGTTCTCAAGTTAAATAATATCACTTTACTTTTTCTTGCATATTGTTCTTATTTCTGTCCTCGGATACGTTGCTCTCGGAGCCAAGCGTACCATTTTCTTTGATTTTAACACTAAATCTTACCTTTAATCTTATTTATTTATTAATTTTGGATTAAATCAATTCGTTTGTCTATAAACCACGTAACAAATTCAGTTGTACCGTTTTATGGGTAAACAAAGATATTCTCATTCTTCTTGTTTCGATCACGTAATAGAGTTTTGTGCAGTGAACTTATATGCTTGATTACCCTTAAACTTTATTTTTACTTCTAACATAATATTGATTTGTTCTAATTCCTATGGGTAAGTCTCTAACATATGTTTTAAGAAATGGAGAAAGAGATCATTATACAAAGGTTGGTGATCTAGAAGATAAATATTTAAAAAACACTTTAAGAAAAATGAAGTTTATGGTGCTATATGCAACTTTTCCGTAGTACATTATATTGCTATTAGGAAGGAACCAAATAGCTGATCTACTAACATAGTATAAGAAATTAAAAGGAAATTTCATATGAAGTTGTCTTATATTGCCTAGGCACGAGAGAGCTGCATGGAACATTCACAACTTTTCATATTCTAATAATTCTTAATTAAGTCTTAGAAGAAACCTACATTCCGTAATTTTTTGTTACTTTTAGAAGAAACCTACACACAAGCACATAACAATATACTTGCCTATTCTATGTATCATCACTCTTTTATCAAATTGGTTCGAGCAATTTCGTATTAGTCTGATTCACAAGGTATACTGTTCTTATGAGAAGAATTTGTGGTCAAAAGAATTGGATTTATCTTGGAAAACCATTTTTACAATTACATATTTTTAATTAATCAAAAAACATATGTTAAGTAAGTTTCTAAATTAAAATATAGAACAAACTATGCCATTTGATAAACATATATTCCCTTCGTTTGCTTTTAATTGTCCATTTTGAACTTTTCATGCCTCTTAAAAAACAACAACAATATACCCAGTATAATTTTACGGGTGAGGTGTGAGAAGGGTAGTTGTACGCAAACCTTATTCCTATCTAGAAAGATAGAGATGTTGCTTCTGATAAATCCTCGGTTCAAGAGTACGAGAGAAGAAGAGGAAAGAAGGGGGAGAAAGAATGAAGAAGGAGGCAAAAGACCATAAGTAAAGAGACCTCTTAAAAAAATAATAAATAAAATATATATTTTATAATTTTATTTAAAATAATGATAATATTTTCAAAAGCCTCGGGTATGATTTAGGGAATAAGTAACTAATAATAAGGATAAAATAGGGAAAAAATATTATTTTTTGATTGTATAATGAATAAATAGTAAAAGTAAAAATATTTTTTAAGTTTATCCACCGTAAAATCCAAATGAACAAATGAAGTTACCCATCTGTCCGACTTTGTCGCGTAATATTTGTCTGATAGGTTAAAAAAGAAAGATTTATAGCCACAGAAAATCGTTATTTGTCGGAGAGAGTGTTTTCCCCTCTGACCTTTTCACTCTCCATTTCTCTTCTCTTTCTCTCTCTGTACGCTCCGCTTCCGGCCACCGGCAATCGTTTCCCGGCAATGTCGGACCACACTGTATCCGCTCCTCTTTTACCTTTCTCCACCCACCTCTCAGACTCCGATCACGATCAGGCGCCTGAGCCGCACGTGATCGTTACTGTTGACGACGATGATGGGGTCCACCAGCTACCCAACGGCGATGATCATCAATTGGTTACTCATATTTCGGAGGTGGATGATAACCCATATGCGTTTCTTGGAGCGAAACGGTTCGACATGCCTGGATCCACTACCGTTGACCCGTTCAGGAACAATACACCTAGAATCGAAGGGGTCTATGAATGGTTCAAGATTGTCGTGTGTTTGCCACTTGCTTTGGTGAGGTTGTTGCTTTTTGGGTTGTCTTTGATGGTCGGTTACGTGGCGACACGTGTTGCTTTGTACGGGTGGAAAGATAAACACAATCCTATGCCTAAATGGAGGTCCAGATTGATGTGTGTTACCCGGTCTAGTGCCAGAACCATCCTTTTCTCTTTCGGGTATTTATTCAAACAACGACCTTTTTTGGCTTTCAACTATTTGCTTGCAAATTTGGCCAGTCAAAGAATATTAATAGTACTTTTGTTTAATTAAAGGAGTCGGATTTCTTGAGTTTGTGTCGATACAGATTACTTCTTTCGCAAGATTGCTTTCTTGTGAAAGGGTGAAGGAGAATTTTTTTTTTGGTTACTTGTGTTTAAAGGTGAAAAATAATAATTTATACGCCTTTTTTCTCAAAGAGAGGTGCTATTAAGTTAACTTCATTGAGCTTTCATTTGTTGCATCGACCCATCATATGCATTGAGCCCTTGACACACCCGTTGGGGACGGGTGTGATTTGAGTTTGAGTCTTTCATGTGGATCCTTCAAAATACATAAACTTAACAAAAGAGCTAGATGTACTTGCATTGGATACTTATACACACCTGTATTGGAAACTGATTCATCTAGCAGGAGAGTGATTAAATGAAGCAACAATCACAGTAACCTTGAGATTTTGACGGAGTGGATAAAAAAACCTGTTTACTATGTAGGTTGGAGCTCTTGGGAAATTTAGTGGCTTCTTTACGTTATTAATGAAGACCTCTGGCCTTGTTCATGCCACTAAATAAGCTTACCTGTTCAAATATTTTCTTTTATTGTTAATTATACCCTTATGTATCCTACTATTATAGTATTATTCCTTTCCCAAGTATTTAAGTTTTCTGTTATTCCTTTGTATCTTGTAGCAATATTTAGTTGTCATGAATTGACAAGATTAATGGTTTCATCTTGTATATCAGAGGGGTATAGAACATGCCAATAATTGTGAATTCAATGTGGACAGTAACTTGTTAATTGAAAGTCATGCAGTTTGTGCTGTCAAAGCGAAACAGGTCTTTCCATGAAAAGAGGTCATGTCATACTCCTATTAGTATGCAAACTGCTGTCCGAGTTCAAGGAATTTGTTTCATTAGATTTGCTTTCCGATCATTGCGTCCGACAAAATATCTTTTTTTCATTCCTTTCCTATTTACTGTTCCAGGTACCAATGGATAAGACGAAAAGGAAAACCTGCACCAAGGGAGATAGCTCCCGTTGTTGTATCTAATCATGTCTCTTACATAGACCCTATCTTCTTTTTCTATGAGTTATTTCCTACCATTGTTGCTTCCGAGTCCCATGATTCCATGCCTTTCGTCGGAACCATTATCAGAGCTATGCAGGTATTTGTCACACAACAACATTATCTCAAATTTTATGTGTACTTGTTCTAGTACGTTATGTGTTGTCTTTTTCTGGCAGACTTCATTTGATTCTAGCTTCGAATTCTGGAATCCAGTTTATTCTGCCTCAAAATGCCTGGTATATATATCTGTACTTAAGACATTAAACTTGCTTATGCCTTCTCCCGTTTTTGCAGGTGATATATGTTAATAGATTCTCTCCCACTTCAAGGAAGCATGCTGTTAGTGAAATAAAGGTAAATAGTATCTGTCTTTGGTCTCTTGTTTATTCTATTGATACTTTGGATGGCAGGCATTTTTTTGTTATTATGTTAGTGCATATCATTCTGAGTTTATTTAAATCTACTTCTTACACTTAGGCTCATGGTCGCTTGTTCGTAGTTGTATGTATGTTTTCAAGATGTGCTGTTGAGGTTTGCCCTAGAGCACATGAAATGTTTTGTGCCATCCCAGGCAGAGCTTGCTCCTTTAATTCCATGTTTGGGATCTAGGGTTGAGCTCTATACTCCATATAGATGCAGATCAGTTGAAGTCTGGGGGTAGTTTCCGAGCAAATTTTGCTCGTTCAACTGCTTGCCAACAAGTGCAAAGAATTATAGAAGACCGGGAAATTAATATGTGTGGTCCATAGGAGACTCTTGATCCTTTTCATCAACAAGCATTTTGCCATTTCTAAACTTCCTATTAATATATTAATAATCTACCCATTTCTCTTTTGTCTCCTGATTGCCATCTGGGTAATGACTTATTATTATTCATTTGATATGAAGTAAATATTTGTTTAGAATAAAGCTGACACATGAGAAGGTACCACTAAAAGAAAAGAAATGTTAGCAAATTTTTTATCTCCGGAATTCTATGAAGTCCATGTACTCTCTTAATCAGTTAAATAAGGCCCGAAGAAGTACCATCTATTACACTCCCTTCATGGGGAGTATTTGGTGCCACATGTATATGCAGAATATATACAAAAGTTTTACTTTGTATTCCGCTAGTGCATAAGAGAATTAGAAATAATGAACAGCTCGGTCCACAAATTGTAAGTAGATTACATTCTTTCCTGAATGTATAAATATAAAGTGTTTAGCAATATAGCTATTTGATACAGAAATATGCTTTCAAGGATCTGAAAACAGAGAAAGGCTTCTTGCAATCAATTTCCCCGAGTGCTTTTATTTCCTGAAGGGACTACAACCAACGGAAGAGCTATTATTTCCTTTCAACTTGGTGCATTTATCCCAGGATATCCTATCCAGCCTGTTATTGTGCGGTATCCCCACGTACACTTTGACCAATCATGGTATACTCTTCCTTCTCAGCAAGTTCTTTTGGGCTGATATGATTGTTTATTTATTTATTATCGCCCTCATGTGGGGTTTCATTGTCGTGCAGGGGGAATGTTTCCCTTGGAATGCTGATGTTTAGAATGTTCACTCAGTTCCACAATTTCATGGAGGTATGTATGACTCACAGTAAGAAAAGAAGTGACTAAATGTTCATTGACGTGTATGCACTCTTCAATGTGTGACTGCTCCTCCAATGTCAAGTTTCAAATCTATTATCTGCTTTTCTGCTATGTGTCATATATCTAGAACTCTGCTCCTTTCCATCCGAAAGTCTGTGCTCTTTTACATGTATATGCATTCCTGTTTGGGCTCAGTTCGTGATGGTAATATGACTGCTAGCTGTTCATGGAAACTGTGACTCTTCTTCAGGTCCTTTTTAATTTGTGGAGTGATCTGTTGAATGCTGCTTAACTTTGGTGCACTGATATTTTTTGATTGTTGTAGATCTGTGTCTGATAGAAAAACTTATCTTCATTATGCTTAATTGAGAAACCTGCTGCTGTTTTCTCTGGTTGTGTTGTAGGCCCATCTGCTCTATTTCATTAGCTTTAAATATTTTACATTATGTTCTTGTTTGTTTTAGAAGCTGTAGGCCTATTTGATTCATTAGTTGTTAAATTTAATGGGGATCATGTTATTATGTGCTTTCAATCAATAGTGTGCTTGTTTCATACTCTCTTATTTAAACTGTGCTAATATATTCTTTAAAATTATAAATATTTCACAAAATATGTCTTACAAGGGAACTCCAGAAGTCTTAACTTCTAAAACTTTGGGATTCCATAAAACTTCCACTCCCCTAAAACTTTTTGGAGTTTTGCTTCAATTACTATTCTAGCTTCATATGCTTAGAATATTCCGGCAACCGTGGATAATTTCGTGTATTCGTGTTTTATTCTCTTTTCTCTAAATCATAATTACACAATCTAGTACAACAACAACAACAACAACCCCCAGTATAATCCCACTTAGTGGGGTCTGGGGAGGGTAGTGTGTACGCAGACCTTACCCTTACCCTGGGGTAGAGAGGCTGTTTCCAAATAGACCCCCGGCATCCTTCCCTCCAAGAACTTCCCACCTTGCTCTTGGGGAGACTCGAACTCACAACCTCTTGGTTGGAAGTGGAGGTTGCTTACCATCAGAGCAACCTCTCTAGTAATAAAATTAATTTGCACCCGAAATTTGTCCATGGTTTTTCTCATTAACTTTCAATTTTCTTCTCCTTCTTTTTCGCTTCCTGTGTATGGTGGTCATTATTGGGCTGGGGAGTGGATTTGGTGACATATGTGATTATTACCCTTGGAAATACTTAACATATTCTTTTGCTGGTGTCGATATTACTGTTGAAACTATTATCTCACTTTGTTTAGTAATGTGCAGGTTGAGTACCTTCCTGTTGTATCACCTCATGAGAATCAGAAAGAAAATGCTGTACGGTTTGCTCAAAGGGTGAGTCGAGTCTAATAACAGAACTTATTCCTCTGCTGACTGGACAAGATTTTATTTTTCATGTGTTGTATGTGTTGTGTACAAAAACTTCTTGAATGAAAAAATATGCAGAGTTCATGCTTTTTCTCCAGCTTGTTTTAATTCACGTGCTTGTTCTTCCCATTGTAGAAATCCGACCTGGTAAATTGCTGGAGATTTCATGATATGTAGATTTTGTGCTTTTGTTATGTTACATGGATTCTTCGTTAGCCTTTTAAAGTCAATAAATGCTACACCAAGATGGTGGCAAAAATATGTGCAATGAAAAAGGAGTGGATTAACCACATGTAGCCCACAAGTTGTTCCAATAAAAAAAGAATGATATACAACATCTCTTTACAAGCTGTTCATGTCCCTCTCACTAGACTGGACTTGTCTTCTTTTAACTTCCATTCACACTGTAAAATGAATGAACACAATGGCGTTGTTCTTAAGGAGTTGGGGGGTGACATGGGTGTGAGTAATTCATACCGGATTCTTCAATTACACTAGAATAGCCGCATAGCTGCATTATGAGGTCAGTGTAAAGGGATAAGGGACAATGCTTGTTGAAGTTGGGTGACTGTTTTTACAGTTACAAGGCCAAATTCATCTAAATTTTCTCCTTGCAGCTTCTGTAGCGGTTCAGATTTTAGTGATGAATAAGTTATGTTTGTTATATTTGAGACTCTTGTAGTGACTTGACACACACACAAAAACAAAAGAACAAATTTTGTGTGCTTGTGCAGTTGAATGTCATTTTGTGGATAACGTGTGTAAGTAAATGTTACTAAAAGTGTGAGCTTGTCTAGTCAGCTATCATCCTTTATTCATCCTATTTACGGAAGCTTGATCCTTAAATTTTCTATCAATACAGACTGGCCATGCTGTTGCAACTGCCCTTAATGTTGTACAAACATCTCATTCTTATGGCGATGTACTGCTTCTCGCTAAGGCATTGGAGGCCAATCAGGTATATGGTTCTTTTCAATATTTGCTAACTAAATCACATTCAAATTGCTTATATTTATGTATCAACTTTCTTTTCTTCCTCTTGGGGTGGGCCCTGCCTTATTCTTAGCAATATTTTTGAAAGATTTTCTTCCTAAAGAGCACATATAGCTTATCCGAGACTAATATAAACCTCATATGCTATTAGACTGTCAGCAAATACACGTGGATGCATGTACAGCTGCTTATAGTACTCCACATGTCACCAATCTGCTACATATCTGGTCCAAAGTGCTGTATATTTAACTCCAAGTGTGCCCTCTTGATACTGTAATAACATTTTTATTATCTGGGTTACTGTCAGCACTATGGGACTTATGAACTGGAAGCGTGCCAATTTTCCCTGCATTTGGAAATTCTTGTGGACTTAAATTTAGTGCCGTTTTAACAAGGAATTTTCATATTTGACGGTGGAGAAAGAGTTTAAGTTCAGTCTAAAAGAAACGCTGCTTCTTTCCCATGCTGGTGTGCAATGTTGAATCATTCAGTATAGGTGCAATCCCTTGGAGTTTTTTCTATGTTTTTTTTTGCTGAGGAAATGATGAATACTTTCTACTTGCTGATCAAATTTGATATCTATTTTGCTTGTACAAGGATTTCAGTTGAGTGTATCACTCTGGAGTAATGTCTTTTTATCCGTTTCCAGGAAAATCCATCACTCTATTTTGTTGAGATGGCAGCGGTTGAAGCGGTGAGTTTACTTTCTTTACTTCTCCTGAAGAAAGCAAATTCACCTTTCTTAGCTATTTGCTTAGAGTATGACAATTTTGAGACATGATGTGTTTATCAGTTAATTGTGAGACAAAGCTTGGCATGGAAAAGTACCATCATCATTTCTCAAAATGCAGAACTTTTAGCCTCATTGCCCCTTTTATTTGTGTTAATGCTCAAATATAACTTTTACTTTTGCCCCATAAGTTTAAAGTAGACCCAGTTGGTACTTTTCTATAGTTGATTCGGATACTACGAGGAAGTTAGGTGTACAGTAGCTCAAATGGAGTCCACTGTTTTTTATTTACTTTTAGAGTACAGAGAGGATTGCGATCGATATAGGTATCGGATGACTTTTATGGAGAACAATACTATTGTATACATTTTCTATACTGGGATTTTCCCCTTTTGCTGCCAATGAGAACATCAACAAAATATCATTGCTTTGGGTCTGAGCGGATCTAGTTTTTGTATTTAGTTTTAGTACATCTATTTTAGCATTGCTTTGGTTGAGGATAATTGCATTTTCGTTGTGATGTGATATAATGTTGATTGTTGTTACAGATTGATGTTGGGGAAGGGTAGAACAAGGGATCTGAATGATGTAGAGAGAAGTTTGGAAAAATGAGTTGACTTTTGTGTGCGTAGTGTTACAAAACAGAGAACATCATAGTATCACAGGCACTCGTTGTCTCCAAGCTAATATTACCTGTAGTAATTGGTAAAATGATCTGGTTCAAGAAATAATTGGTTAGTCTTTCTCGATTCCATTCAACCATAACTTGCAAATACAACAAAATTGTGTAATTATGTACTCTATTATTGATTAACAACAAAAGAAAAAAAGGTATTCTTCCCATGAATGAACTACCATTTTTCTGAAGAAGCAGTCCAAAACTTGTACTGACTGACAAAGTTATTCAGTGGCTTATTAAGATAGTTGAAGCATATTATAACCTAATATGCAGATTTTTGTGCCTTTGCAGCAATGTCCTTTTCCAAAATGTGGACTTAACGTGATAATTGAAAGGATATATGATCCTTCTCGTTTTCTTGTTTTTAGGCATTTCATTTGAGCTCTTTGGAGGCTGTAGAGTTTCTGGATGTTTTCCTTTCAATGAACCCAGACTCCAAGTATGTCATTTTTCTCGTTTTCAAGCATTTCATTTGAGCTCTTTGGAGACTGTATATTTTCTGGATATTTTCCTTTCAATGAACCCAGACACCAGGTATGTTGTTTTGGCTTGTGGAAAGGGCATGGACTTTCTGTTGCAAACAGTGTCCCCTTTCTGTCCGATACTGATTGGTTATTGTGAATTATTTGTCAAGGAATTTGACACGAGTTGAGGTTATGGACTTCCGGTAATTAAGTGGAAGAGAAATAATAATAGTAAGGGATAAAACTTATCCTTAACCATTGTGGCTTTCAATCAGGAGTGCATAGGTGGGCCACACTGCTTCAGTCCTCACAAGGCTATATAGGCTTTTTTTTTTAAAACATGAGAGCACGTGAAATGATAACTTTCTAGATCTAGTTTTTGGCATTTAACTTTTTAATACACGTAATATCCACACACAAATAACATGTAATATCCAAATATATTAAAATACAGAGATTGACAGAGTGATGGCTCTGGTAAATATTTCCCCCCGATGGCTCTGGTAAAATTAAGCTATTTGAAATGTTGGATTTCATTTTCGGTGTGTGTGTGTGTGTGTGTGTGTGTGTGTGTGTGTGTTCAAACCTATCATATACATGTCTTCATGTCACACAAGGGACTTCAAGCTGGATAAAATATCTGGGTACGGGCCTGGCAGCAAGGAAGCTGGTTGTCTGTATGCATGTATTTTGTTGACTAATAACTTTAGCCGTTAGGCGTTCTGGTACAAACTTGGTGAAATTTAGATCGCTGTCCTTTATTCTCTGTTCTATTCACATTGATCGTACGTAACGATTAATTACTTAAAAAAGTACCATCAGTGTTGGATATACTTTTCCTGACTTTATAAAGAGAAGGTTAACATGTCCTGACTTTGTGTGATCCGGACTTTTCTTTTTTGTTTGTTCGTGAACTGATTTAAGTCACATGTCTGCATCGCTTTGGTCAATTTCATTGGTTTTTCTTGTTAGATGACTATGTCTAAATGTAATTCTCTTTCTCACAATCTCTATTTATTGTGTGAGTTTCTCCCATTCTCATGTTATACGGGTGTTTTATTGAGATGTCATTATACCCTCCTCCCTACTTTATGTGGTCTCAATAGAAAATTTGAAAATATCCACAAAGTTGAGTTGGCCATCCAGATCTAGCTGTTTAGTACCTTTAAAGGTTGGCGGTAGTCCGCACGACCAGTAAAGATTCGAAATATACAAAAATTTTATTATAGCTTTAATGACTGTATGGAAGGATCTATCCTTTTACCCAAGCAAGGGGCCAGTCTACATCTAATACATACTCTTATTGAGCCCATGTGTCTAGTTGTTCTAACTGTGAAAGAGAACGCCCTTTTAACAACTTTAGCGGGCTTTAGTGTCACAGCTGGCTAGACGGAGCCACTAAGGCAAAGCCAATACGAGTAGTACTAGATTTGACTGTACCACCATCTTGGAACCAAGCCAAGAAGCTATATTAAAATTCTTTTATATTTTGATAGAGTCTGGATCTTTCATGGTTAATATGCAAGAGAAGTTAGACATTTAACATAGATATGAATCTGTTTAGCCGGACATAGTTACGGCTGGGGAGAGAAACGAAGTAATAATACTATAAAATAAATAAATACCTCTTAAGTCGGGATGCAAGGCCTGAAGATGCTGAACTTTAAATCTTTATTTACTTTAAATGCTTACAAAAGAGAGGGATTTACAGTAGAGAGAGATTAGAGAGAAGAGAGAGAGGTTTTTCTTCTGATGCCTCCTCAAAATGAGAGAAGGATCCTACTTATAGAAAGAAAAAAAAACATAAAGAATCTATACACAGTAAAGTGGGTCCCTTATCTGGGTCCCTTACACAGTGTATTTACTGTATATACAGTGTTTCTACTATGTAAATAGTGTTTCTACTGTTTGAATGGGGTCCTTAGCGGTTTTATTGTTGATCACAACCCCCTTTTCTCTAATTCTTTCATCCGATGGAGGAAATCTTCCGTTTTGTCTATGGCTTTATCAGATAATATCTCTTCTGATTGCATTTGCTGGGAATCATCTTCTGCAGTATCATCGTTGCTTGTTTCACTTTTCATTGAAGTGTCAGATCTTTCATATTGATTAAGAGATTGAAGTAAATTTCTTTTTACTTCTTCCAAATATTGGTTGATCATTTCATTCTTATCTCCTTCTTGAACAGAGATTCTTCTAGCAATATGTTTGACTGAGTTATCATCAATCATTTTCTTTTGAGGAGTGGCTGAATATTCTTGGATTTTTGTTTTAATGGAATCTAAGAGTTCTTGACCGTATAACAATTTTGTTTTGGGATCCGTTTTCATCAATTTATCCTAGAAATTATTATAAAACACCCTATATAAGCAAGGAATTTGGTCCTCAGTGAATCCTAGTTCTGGGGTCCATTTATGAATTCATGGAATTGAGAATTCAATAAAGAAATATATTTGGTCAATTTTTTCCAAATAGCAGATATGATCTGTGTGGTATAACTCGTTCAAATCTGGCGAAACTTTAGCCCATTCTTTGTATAATGTAATAAAAGAGTCGGGCAAAATCTTTACCGTTGGACCATGGTATGACCACCAATTTAGGAACCAATTAGGAATGGGTCCTGCAAATATCTTTGAACATACTTTTATGAACCAAGTATGCTTATGTCTTTCATTATTATAATAAAACACTTTATCAAAGGCTTGGATATAATCCCAGTAGGTAAAATTCATAAGAGATTGTTGGGGCTTATCTGCCTTTTCTTCATTGTGGAAATCCCCATATAATCTGTTTAATAATAATTTTTGAGAAGTTATAAACATTCTTATTTGTGTTATAACCAGAAAAGTGTTGAAATTTTGCACTGCTTGTGCTGGTGAGAATAGTCCCATAATAAGAACGGGTTTTGTATGACTCACCTGGATAGTATAATCCATTAATCAAATACCTTTGGAATATCTTCCATGGCTCATTTTTCCTCTGAATCTCAGAGTTTTCTAAAAGAAATATCACTTATTTATTTGGTAGTTTTTCATAGGACTTGATATCATCAGTGTCCTCTTCTTTGGCAACCGAAGCAAATGTACCACTTTGCTTTTGGGCGGCCAAATATGCTTGCAGATGACCGTATAACAGACTGTCTTCTGGAATATTTTCCAGGTTAATAGAAGGGGTTGGCGAAGATTCGCCTTTGAGAGCTAATTTTGAAGAGTTTATCAAACTCCTTTTTCCCATTTGTATTATTGGGGAATTGGATGACGATCCGTGAGAATATGATTTTCCTGGGGAGGATCTTCCCCCTTTCCCTTTGCCTCTACCTCTGGCCCACGAAGGGTCCATGCTGCACATACAACAATTCATTTTATTCAGAGAAATAATAATCTTGCATATCATCTCTAATTTCATCTGAGTAATCATGAATAGAGAATTCTTCGCTATAATTGAAAAGGGGGTTGTGATCAATAGTAAAACTGCTAAGGACCCCATTCAAACAGTAGAAACACTGTTTGCACAGTAGAAACACTGTATAAACAGTAAATACACTGTGTAAGGGACCCAGATAAGGGACCCACTTTAGTGTGTATAGATTCTTTATGTTTTTTTTTTCTTTCTATAAGTAGGATCCTACTTGGACTTTAAATTCGGTTATATCCCCAAGTTAGATCACTAACGACTTGTCAAACAGTGAATTTTTGCATGTTACTCAAAATCCGGATGGTAGGATTTGTATTCAATTTGATGATAAGTCTACTATTTATAATAGTCATTCGTTTTCTAATCATAGACTCTTACCTGCTATTCAACATATTTCTCCTGTTGAACCAGTCTATGGTCCAGCCCGAAATCGTGCAGCCTCTTTACACACTATTTCTACCAAAATTAGTGATAAGCCGGTTGAAAGGGTTAAAGTTAACCCTCAAACAAATATTGTTCAGGATAATGATAATGTTTCTGATAAGGATATTCCTTCTGTATCCGAAATGGATTTCGACCCCAATGTGATTTAATGATTCCACACCAAATTGATTTTAGCCCAGGGTCGCGGGCAAGAAAATATATTCAAAAAGAATTTTTTAGTGATAAATGGAACCAGTTTAAAACTTGGTTTTTCGAAACTTATAATAAAGATGGGAGTGGTAATATTGTTAAAGCTGTATACCCTCCCCAGGCACCTTTTATTTTACCTAATAATACTGGTATCACGTTTTCTGCCTTACAAAAATTTATTGATGAAAATGTTGCAGCAGTCAGCGTCGCAGAGATTAATAAATTAATTTCTCAAAACAATTATTTAGGGTTATATGTAAAAATTTTGGGTGAACATATCAGTTCTCTTGACAAAAAAACTTGATGTATTGACAATTTTGATAAAAGAAATGAGTACTAACAAAAAGACAATTGATATTGCCTCCACTTCAAGAAGCAAATCAAATGATCAAACTGTTCTTACTCATGTTCAAAGACCTCTTGAGATTTAGGATTTCAAATTTAAATCTTTTGATGATTTAGAAGAACTTCTTGATAAAAAGCTTTCTCGTTTAAATAATAAACCAATTGATTTATCGAAAAATTTTGCTGATAAAATTGAGACTATTTCTGATTATAAAAATGAAACTTGGTCAGAGTTTAATAAACTCAAGGGTTTAATTAAACCAAATAGTAAGTATGCTGACAAACCCAGAATGCAAACTTACTATTATCCCCGTCCTACTCCTCAAGATGTTTTGATAGAGGAACATGATTGGAATCAGACTAATACATCTTACAACGGTTTCGAAATATATGAATGGAATCTTGATGGTTTAACTGATAGGCAATTAACTATTCTTGTGCATAGAATGCTTATGTATGCAACTATCTGTAAAAGTGTAAAGAATACGGATAGAACTATTTGCAAAATCATTATTGCGGGATTTATTGGCCAACTTCGTGGTTGGTGGGATAACTATTTATCCACTGAGGAAAAAGCTTTGATCATTAATGCAATAGCCACTGACGAGGGAGTTGATAACTTAGGCAGGACTCTAGTAAAAAATAGAGAAGATGCTGTTTATACCCTTGTCCTTACCATTCTGGAACACTTCAATGGTAGATTTATCAACCAGCATGAGACTGTTCGCACTCTTCTAAATGGTCTTAGATGTAGGACCCTTAGTGAATTTAGATGGTATAAAGATACCTTTATGAGTAGGGTTATGGAATTACCCGAAAATAAGTATGAACATTGGAAAGCTAAGTTTATAGATGACCTTCCCTCCTTATTTGTTGAGAGAGTAAGAAAAGCTTTAAGGGGTAGTTACGATGAAATTCCGTATAAGAATTATACCTATGGAAAACTAATAGGAGTTTGTACACAAGCAGGATTAAATTTGTGTAACGAGTTAAAATTATCCAGACAACTTAAGATAGATAAACTTAAAGGAAAAATCTCAATTAGGAGAATTTTGTACCCAGTTCGGTTTACCCGAAACTTCTACTCATAGTAAGAAAAAGAAAAATAGATATCATAGATATCTTAACCCTGATAGCCCTTATAAGAAAAAGAGATCTAGATCTAGATCCAAAGAAGGGCGTGATTCTAGGAAAACCCATTGTAAGTCTACTAGATTTACGAAGAATAGGTCTAAGCGAGATCTTGCTGACATTAAGTGCTATAAATGCGGGAAATTTGGCCATATAGCTCCAAATTGTAAGCTTCAAAAGCTGAAAACCTTAGAACTAGAAGACGAGTTACGTGATAAGGTTTGTAGTTTGTTATATACTTCTGGATCAGAATCTGATTATAATTCTGAGATAGATTCTGAAGCTGAAGTTGATTTACTTGATTTATCTGATAGTGATAAAAATATTGATAATACTTGTACAGCTTGCAAAGGTGATATATGTACTTGTGATGATGATGAATTTTATAAATTACAATCTCAATTTCAAGATTTGAACATAAAAACTATTACATCCGATAATGTAATAGAACTTCTAAAAGAAGTTACTGATGACAAACTTCGTGAAAAAATTATTGATTTGGCTGCAGGTTCTAGTTCTAGTGGCTCAAAATCTTTTGAAAAACAAAAGAACGAATTTGAATATTCTGCGCCTTATTCTTTGTCCGAGATTAATAAACGTCTTCATAAGAACAATGCGCCAACCAGAGATGCTTCTTTTGACGATTTAAAGGCCGAAATTGAAATTTGAAAAGAGATATTAAGTCTCTTAAACATAATCAAATGATTTGTAATCACCTAAGTTGCTCGGACTCGGTGCGGGTATCCGATACGGGGATGGATCCAAGTATCGGATTCGACAAAATCTAAACTTTAAGATTTGGGGATACGGATCTGGATATGGATACGGGTGCGGGGATTCGGCTAATAAAAAATAGAGCTATAAAAATATTGTAAATTTTGAGAGATATTCTGTGAAAAATTTACATGAATATTGTAGAATTCAATCTTTCATTCTCCAAGATGGACATTATTCTTTCATTCTCCTAAATCTGTTTTATTTTTTATTTTGAGAAATCAAAATCTCAATTTTTCTCCAAAATTTGTCGATGGACTCCGGTCAAAGTGTCCGAAGTCAGTTGACCGTATCCGGGACGTATCCCGCTCCTGCTCCTGTCCCTGTCTCGTATCGGGACGGGGACGACACCAAAATCGAAGAGTCTGCGCATCTTAGGTGATCACAGGATTACTCAGATAGAGAAAAATAATTCCCTAGCTGATTTTTCAAATGACAATGAATTTTCAAATGACAAAAGTAAAGGAATTTCTAAAATCAATGATAGTGAAAAACCTAATATGTTTTTGGAATGATGCAAATTGTTACTGCTCATAAATGGTATATTAAATGTACTATTTTAATTGATAATAGTTTTTCGATAACTGATGTTGCTATGATTGATAGTGGAGCTGACGTAAGCTGCATTTAAGAAGGCTAGTACCTACTAAATATTTTCAGAAAACCACTCATTTGGTTAAATCTGCTTCTGGTCATGCTTTAGATATAAAGTATAAGTTACCAAATACACGTATTTGTCAAAATAAAGTCTGTATTCCTCACTATTTCTTTTTGGTAAAAAATCAGTTATACCCTCCAATTATACTTGGAACACCTTTTATTAATGCTATTTATCCTTTTACTAGTATAGATTCGAAAAAATTTAATACTACTTATCAGGATAAAGAAATCAGCTATTCTTTTGTTACAGATCCCGTAACTAGAGATATTAATACTCTGATTAATGTGAAGCAGAGACATATTGATTCTTTGCAATTAGAAATATTGAGTATGAATATATTCGATACTTTAAAATCTGCTAAAGTACAGGAAAAGATTAAGTTGATTGCTGAACAAATTGCTGTTGATATTTGTGCCGAGCATCCTAGTGCCTTTTGGAATCGGAAAAGACATATGGTTACTCTCCATTACGAAGATAATTTTTCTGAGGATGATATTCCTACTAAATCACGACCTTGTCAGATGAACGCTGAATTGATCGAATTCTGCAAATTTTTTTTAATAATTTGTTACAAAAGAGTTTGATAAAACCTTCAAAATATCCTTGGCCTTGCATTGCTTTTTATGTAAACAATGCTTCAGAAAAGGAACGTGGCGTTCCTAGATTGGTTATAAATTATAAACCTTTGAATAAATATTTGAAATGGATTAGGTATCCTGTCCAATAGAAAATTTGAAAATTGTTGTTTTCATGTATATTTTTTTTTGAAAAAGGTAACAATTGTTTTCATGTATATTGATGTATCACATTTTTTCTCCTATCCTGACTAGACTTTTGGGATTTGTAGTTTTGCTTTCATGGAATTTTTTTATTGTAAATTGTACTTGCAGTAATATCCATTGTTTCTGCAGGGGACAGGTCGAGATTCAGGACTTCCTCAGGGTTTTAAGACTGAAACCCTGTACTCTTTCTGAAAAGGTAAAAAAATATATTAGTTCCAGTTGTCGTAGTTCAGAACTTTGAGCATTTGTTCTCTTGTTAGGGCTTTCATCACTCAGTCTTTTGCAGCTGTTTCCCTGATAATTATGGTTGTTAATTCTTTCATTGATAACTTAATTCTTTACCTTTTAGGAGTTACTTTCTTGGGCTTGTAAATGTCTTTTCTCACTGCATTGTGTGTTTCCTGTCATTTCTTATCGGCTTTTGCATAGACCACTCTACTTGGTACCCTTTTTTGTTTTACATGTCTTTTAACTTTATAAACAGGGTGGTAATCTTAGAAAAAAAGAAAATTTATAAACAGGGTGGTAATCTTATTAATAAAAAATTATAAACAGGGTGGTAGGTGGTATTTTGAATGCTAAGGCCTGGACTAAACTTATGAATGCCACGTTAGTTGATGTAGGATTATATCATCAGGTTGCGGGTTGGAGGAAGATTGCTATTCTGAATTAAAATCTCATGGGGTTAGATCCTGATAGACCACTTTGACCCTCAAACTTAAAATAAAAGGGTCAATTTCCATCGTTGTCAAAATATGTGCACCGCGGACCGCCTAATAAAAAAGCTTAAATTGTTGGAAAGGAATCATGAGTATTTAGTTTTATCTTAGGTGTGCGGCATACTTTTTCACGTGCTGGTCTATTTCTTTTCTTGCAAAGCATGTGGACAGCTGATGGGTGGCCGTGAGACCCAAGTACTAGGATCTTTGCTTACTTGATACCATGTTGAATTGTGTGATGGGTTATATAAAAGATTAAGTAGTTAGAGAGGGAATACTTTTACTAAAAACGCAAATCTGGTTTTCCTATCCTCACCCCCTCTTCCACTGCCATCCACCACTTCCAGTGTTCCTCATTGCTGCTGGCTCTACTTCGCTTGTCTTCTTCTCCAACTTCTTTTGACCGTGCATATAGTAAAAAAAAATCCTCTGGCAAAGAAAAGGAAAGAAGTAGAAATTTGCTGCAATCAATTCGCTGTTCCCTCCCTCTTGCTCTCACCAACCAACAAGGCATGTCTGTTTGTGGCTGCACTAATTTCATCTGGTTTATTTTTTGCTATTGTTTTTTATTCTTTTATTACATATTCGGTTGTTCTTTCTCTAAATAGTTTGTATCCCTTTTTTGTTTTGTTAGTTCATAGGTACCTTTTCTTTGGTCAGTGTGTGCTAGTTATTCTGTACCTATTTTCTTTGTACTTTTGCTTTGTCGATTTGATGGGTAAAATGTGGAGTTGATGAAGCGAGGTCCTACTTGTAGTTGGGTAATCAATGGTTGAGAAAATCTCTTGTAAATTTTTTCGCTGAAACGATGAAATTTGTGTCAAGGGTGTTGTGGAGCTAAAAATAATGTTGGACTGGTTTAATAATGAGATGCTATTGTGTTCAAGACATTAATAAAGGAAATAAAGTGTATCCTCTCTAACAACTTAAACTATTTGATGAGGCAGCTCTCTTTAATGTATCATAGCAGATAGAAGTCCCGGGTTCGAGTTCGACAGCCACCCTTCTTTAGAATAATATCCGCGTGCTTGCCCCAGATAAAAGAATTAGACACGTGAGGGGCCGTAGTAATGACATATTTAAGAGTGTGTCATCGCTAGTATATTAAACTTTTAGATGACAAGGCTGCATACGTTAACAATCATGATCAATTTGACATATCAAACCTGAGAATCTAAGTGCATTCTACAAATGATCACTTCATCACCATCTTATATACCTAGGATTCTCAGGATATCAAGCTTTCTACCAAATGAACGCATAAGAGTGAAAATTATTGTTTCTGAAAATCATCAGTTACCATAAGGTAATAGGAAGTTTAAGATGTCTGTGAGGTCAATTTTATTGGTGTAGTATAATAATTTGCTTTAAAAGAAGTCTATTTTGTTAAAGAAAATACTTATATAAGTATAATAACTTGCTTCATCTCCCTGAGCTATTCTTTCTTGTATCGCAGATGTTTGGCTTCATTGATATGCAGAAGAGCGGTAAAATGACATTCAAGCAGGTGCTCTTCCTCCACCAATTTCTTCTGAAATCAAGTCGTTATCTGCTTACTTGTTTTAGGAACTTGATTCAGATTTATGAACCTATAATCTGATCTACATTTTTTGTTTTCTCGTAGATATTGAAATTTATACACTGCAAGCATAATTGAATTATCTTTGCATCCCATTATTCATGTTGGTGATTGAGTTTTAATTCTTTTTTTTTTTTGGGGGGGGGGGGGGATCACAGAAGTGTCAGAGGTAGATTTATTTCATAAAACATTTATCAAGGTAAAGAAAGATCTAATCTCTGAAGATATTGAAGACTAAACTTGAAATAACTTTACTTTGTAATCCATCATTGTCAATTTGAAAAGCTGACAGAGGATAACAAGGACATCATTGAATTCCATATGGCGATTGGCGAAAGATATATGTCAAATGACATTCATTAATTTTTATAGGGATCTTTGCATCATTAACGAGCTTCATATTTTACTTTTTGAAAATTATAATTTGATATCCAGGATTAAAGTATGATGATAAAAGAGGAAGTGAGATGTCTAGTGGAATTCTTTATCTTAAAATAAACAAAATTAGTAAAGATCTTCTCTCTTTGATGATAATGGAATTCCTTTTTTTTTTTTTTTGAATATGTTGCAGCTCGAGGACTCGTTTAAAAAATATCTAAGTTGCTCGGACTTGGGTGCGGGTATCCGATACGGGGACGGTATCCGAGTATCGGATTCGGCAAAATCTAAACTTTAAGATTCGGGGATGCGGATATGGATACGGGTGCGGGGATTCGGCTAATAAAAAATAGAGCTATAAAAATATTGTAAATTTTGAGAGATATTCTGTGAAAAATTTACATAAATATTGTAGAATTCAATCTTTCATTCTCCAAGATGGACATTATTCTTTCACTCCTAAATCTGTTTTATTTTTTATTTTGAGAAATCAAAATCTCAATTTTTCTCCAAAATTTGGACTCCGGTCAAAGTGTCCGAAGTCAGTTGACCATATCCGGGACTTATCCCGCTCCCGCTCCTGTCCCCGTCTCGTATCGGGACGGGGACGACACCAAAATCGAAGAGTTCGCGCAACTTAGAAAAATATTGAAAAGAAATTTCCATTTAGGCTTGAAAGCTTTGGTGGCTTTTCCTATGATAGTCATTTTGACTAAATAGGTATGCTTAGGTGTATGTTGCCACTATGGTTTTGGCAAGGGGGTTGGGTGGGGGTCGGGGAATGATTTTGTTTTATGAATGGAGTTATGGATGGAGAATTCATGATTGGTCTGTTTGTTGCCTTCAGTTTTTGGTTGGTTCAGCTCATATCTTGAAGCAGCCATTGTTTCATCAAGCCTGTGAATCAGCCTTTACTGCATGTGGCGACGATGGGAAGAACTACATTCTGGAGCAAGAGGTATTATCACCCTCATTCATTCTGTCTGATAGCTCTTATTATCAGCAAACTGCAGATATGACTTGTCCCTATAACTTCCATGCGCTTTTGCAGTTTGGGTATTCTCTTATGCTATCACTTCCTGGTTTGAGTAACAATGAGGTGAGTTGTTTTTGGCTAGTCTTGGGAAACTCTAAGGCCACTCAAACATTGTTGTGTGAACTCGATGTAACTGTACTATTTTTGCATGTAACTAGGTCAATTCAAGTTTTACCACTCTGATAAGTGATATTGCTTTGTAAAATTGAGGGGTTTGTTTAACCTGTAAGAAATGTATAAAGATAGCACGTTGTGCATGAATGAACCTGTAAGAAATGTATAAAGATAGCACGTTGTGCATGAATGAACTTAAGTAGAGACTCATCAATTGGCTTGTCAATTGCTTGAGTGAGCGGATTACTTTCTGACCGAGAAAAAAAGAGTGGATTACTTTGCTTAAATAATACAGAGAATTTTTCTAGAAATTAGGTTCAAAGATTGTGAAAATTTTATGCTTGTTATTGCTATACATCTTATTTAAGTTTTTCTATCTTGACCATTGCAGATCCATGGACTCTTCACCTTGTTTGATACAGATCATGATGGGAAGATCAGCAAGGCCGATTTGATCGCCTGCTTAAGAAGATATCCTTTGTTGATTGCCCTTTTCTCACCTTGTTTATTGCAACAAACTTGCCCATAGCTGGTCTATTGTACGGAGAAGTGAACTAAGTTGATGGACATAGGCACCATTAATGGTAGAGAATCCTTTTTTGGCCTTCTACCAGTGTTGTGAACTACTAATATATCTCAGAAATTTTGTTGCTTAGATTAGTGTATTTATCCTTACAAACATGGCTTGGGTGTTAATATGCCATTTGAATGGTAAAGCTCTTAGGCCTAGAGTTCTAGTGCCTTGGCTTTTCTTTTTTAAATTTTGGTTCAATTTCTCAATAGAAGTGAAAGTAAAAGCTAGCTTCTGTGACTTCTATTAATTTGTAAACTATACTCAAAATGCAATGGAACTGTGTACTCTTATTTACTTCTATTAAAATTTCTCGCTCTTTGCATTATTTTCAACTCCTCTTGTTCCCAAGGTTTCTATTTTACACAGAGACACTTTCATTTCAATCCTATCCCCCATTATATATATTCTCAATTTTCCTCGCATTAAATCAAGTATTTCTCACATTCCAGCATATAAAATAGTTAATTTGGGCAATGATGTAAAATCGAATCGGAGTAAAACTTGGACAAAAAATTTACATGTGCAATAGCACTATGCCATATGCAATTTAGAGAGAAATGGCAATTGACTCTTCAAAATGACTAATTAACTAAAAGAACTAGTAAAAAAGAACAAATACGTGTCGACGTGCCAAATAATATGGTTGAGAAGGATAGATACATTTAAGAGACAAATGACAATTCATTCTGCAAAATGACTAATTAACTAAATATATCAATGAACTGTAATGTATTTTTCGTGACTAATTATTGTCTCTATAGTTTTATATACGTAAAAGAATTGAAAAATCACTTCTTCCGCATGGTATGATATATTTACTTGCCCAATCACTCATTTACACACTCTAACACTCTATATATAACTTGGTTTTGCTGTATAGAAAGTCATTATACCATTTTGATCAGCCATGACTAACAATTCGAATAGCAATTTTCTCAAGATCTTTTGACCTGTCTTTTGTTGTTGTTGATGTTTATCTAATTTCATGAATGTTGTATAATTCAAGAACAAAGTGTAATGTCACTTTCGACTTTCATACTTAGTTAAAAAGAAGGGGAAATCATAATAACATCAATAAGCAAGGAGAAAAGACAAATTCATTAATTCCTTTTACTCAGCTAGCTATTGTAAGGAATACCAATTCATATAAGTGTTCACCTAGAAAAAAAAACAAAAGTAAAAAAGCAATTAAGCATAACGTAGAGGTCTATCGGAAACAACCTCTTTGTCCGTTCAGGATAGGGGTAAGGCCGTGTACATCTCACCCTCCCCAAATTCCACTTGTGAGAATGCACTGAGTCGTTGTTATTGTTGTAGTTTTTATTCCTCAAGAATTTAAATTTCATTTGACAAAGAAGGGAATATAGGATTAAAGCAATAGAATGTGAAATAGTCTTTCAGAAGTTTTTACGAGTCAATTAGACTAATAGAATAATATAGGGGCCAATTTGTGGATATAAACTATTAAACACGATAAGTTTCCAAAAAAGATACACATTCCTTAAAAGTAATTATATTATCTGGATACTTACCTAATTTTAGTCGACCAATACAATTAACTGGTCCCGGAGAGAGAATGATACTTACAATAAAATAAAAGCACTGGCTAGCAGGTATTTAGCATCAGGAAGCAATTGCCCAAATGAATGTACCTCTGGAGATATATTAATATATAAACTTTTGGATTAGCGTATAAAGGATAAAGAAATTATTAGTACTAATCCCACAATTAATTTACATTAGAGGGGCCTTTTTTAAATAAAGTTATAGTACCGACATCTGTCACCATGAGGTTAAGGTCTGTTTGGGAGCCCACTTACTTTGAGCATGTTTTCCTGATTTCGTACAGGAGTTTAATTGGTTGTGTGACCACTTTTGAGCATGACTTCAACTTTTCAGTTTTAGTTGCCAATACTTTTATTATTCTATTTAATTTGCAGGCTTTATTTTTTTTACGACAAATAAGTACTCTTTAGTATTTCGTGATCTTCAATATCTCATGTAAATTCCTACTATTACAGCATGTCAATTGGGTAAATTCATATTTTCTTAATTTTTTTTTCACTTATTAAGGTTACTTTATTAACTTTCGAAAGAAAATAGAGTAGAAAATTTTTCATCTTTTGAAATTAAAATTTGAATAATAATTTTTCTTCTATAGAAAAGACACTACTATAAATTACTTTTCCTAGCATATGTCAAAAGAATAAAATTTTCTGGATTACAGAGAGCTATATATTCCCCCCCCCCCAAACCCCCCACATCCCACCACTATATATACGTATGAATCTAGGGCAATAATATTAGGGTTGGCGAGTTGAGGAAATATACCTATGAATTCTTTTACCTAAATATAGGGAAATCTACTAAATTAATTTTGGTGTTGACAAGTTCAGATAAAGAATATTGTTTTTACCTAAACACATAGGGTAAATATATAATCAACATTAGAGCTGAATACCAGTCGAACTTCAAGAGGATATTTACAATTTTACCGTATTCCACATCATGAGGATTATGTTTGAATTAATAAAGTATTCATGAAGAAGTAGAGAAGATGTAATTGGTCATTTGTACAAAATATGATGTAAAAATAAGACTATTGTTAACATAACAACTTGCAAATATAACATATTTGCAATTAAAATCGCTATACATTGTAAATTGTAGTGACTGTCTCCATTCATCCAATCCATTTTCCATCTCTAATACATAGCCTTTATCTTTTTCCTCTTTTTTTTTTTTTTTTACATTTTAAATACTTAAAGTAGTCTATTCTAATTAAAGGTCAGGAACAATCTATAAGATTTTCTACTTTTCCATTTGTCTCTCCCCCCGCCCCCCCCCCTCAAAAAAAAAAAAAAACTTTTTTTGGTGCAACAAATTGAGGGGTCAATTGGTTTTGTGGCTCTTTACAAATTTATTTTTAGTAATTTTATGACAATACCTTTTTTTTTACACATGAGAGATTTACTTTAATACGTAAGAGATTTGTTTTTTACACATAAGAGATATAAAAATATCATTTTCTTAATTTTAAAATTGTAAAGGGGCATGATGCACAAATAACCTTGAGAGGGGGATTGTTAACGATGTATTTTATGAAATTAAAGCTACTGCTAATTAATTCATTCTTTTATTAGGTAAAACTTCCAAATTTACTTCTGAATTGTCCTTCTTCACCCATCTATCACAATTCACGTGTTCGTTGATTCATTGGCTCTCATCAAATTTTCCATTTGTCCGCTGACATAACTTTTGAATTACATTTTTCATCTACGTGTCAGCTTATGTGCACAATTATATATTAAAAACCAGCGAAGACTGTTTACTGAGTTGGTGGAAAATGGCAATATGATAGTATGAAATAGTATTTTGGTTACAAAACTACCAATAGATGGCAACGTTAAGCAACAAAAATTTAGAGGTTAATTTGGAATTTTCCCTACTAGAAGTCTCTGAAACTGAATAAAATAACATGGTCGACAATCTCCATGTTATTGCGGCCAAAAAGGGGGGAGAAAAAGAAAGAATCAAACATAGGGTATAATTACTAATTTTGGATCTAGATTTAGGAAAGTTTTTCTTCATATAGGGGATATTCGAGGAAATGGAATAGAGAAAAGGCAGTGTGTGAGAAGTGAAGAAATATCTTCTTATGACGTCCACAAGCCATAATAAAGGAAAGAAAGAGCTCAGAGTTTTCACATCACACAAACCCATCAGAGAAACCGGAGGCTGTGTCGGGTTCAACTGAACCATAACTTTCAGCGTGAGTAACTTTATGTGTAAAATCTCGCTGAAATTGTAATAAATAATAAAAATAAATTCATAACTTAAATATTATAAAGAATGCAACGATAAAAATATTAAAAGTTGAACCCATAAAATTCAAATATCCCCATAGAAGCAATGCGTTTTCTATATCTCGTTGGGACGTACTCCTCTTGACATTGACCTACTTCTAACCATTGTGGGGGATATATATACAGTCCATTACTCTTCATATATGGAGTACAGCTTATAAATTAGCTACCCCAAACAGGGTTTTGTCCTTGCGGCCTTTGGAACCAAAATGTGATTCTTTTGGACTCAAAGTACACAAATAGGTAGTAAAAGAAAAAGTTACATTTTTATGTATAGTGCCACAATACCTGGCGCTATACATTAACGGTAACGGCATCGTTAATGTATAGTGCCAGATATTGTGGCGCTATACTGCAAAAGCTGATACGACGCAGGTATAGCGCCACAATAACTGACGCTATACCCCTTTTTTAAAATTCCATCCGTCTTCTTCATCGTTTCTTCCTCCATTATTTAACCCCTCTTCTCTTCTTGGTCCCCCCTATACCCGCTGCTGCCCTCCGTTTTTAAAAAAAAAATTCTGGGTCCCTCCGGCACATAAAACTTGAAGAACGTAGGTCCCACATTCGAGTAGAGCTTCGTATTATTGTTGATTCACACTTCCGGAGTCAAAATTTCAATCTTTTTGCTTTCCGAAAATTCTAAATCGAGGTATTTCGATTTATTTTAGGTTGAAACGTTTATAATAATGCATATTATTTGATTTGTATGTGTTCTATTTCGGTTTGTGTTTTTTTTCGAAACTAGCGTGTTAAATTTATCCGGATTTAATATTAGTGTTCTCTAAAAAAATATAAATTTGTAAAATAAATTTGTCTGTTAATATCCTGATTTATATATATGTGTTTTCATGCCGTTTTGTATTTTATTTGCAATTAAATTTATTTGTTGTTTATGTTTAGTTTAGATTATTTTTTAGCGTAGTAAAATCTAGACCTTTTTAGCGTAGTAAAACGTAGACCCTTTTAGCGTAGTAAAATTTAGAGCCTTGTAGCGTAGTAATGTGTAGTATTTTAGCTTAGAATTCCTTAAGTATCTTATACTGGTTGTTGAAAATACAAACTTTGTACAATTAAGTTAATAATTGTATCAACACACATAATTAGTAATTTGTACAATTAAGTTATTAAAAATATGAATTTAAACTATAAAAAGACACATAATTATTAATGATAGTTTGGTGCCATTGGACCTCAAAATATCGAGCCCGGAACCTATAGGTATATATATATAATTTATACAATTAAGTTATTAAAAATATGAATTTAAATTATAAAAAAATACATAATTATTAATGATAGTTTGGTGCCATTGGGCCTCAAAATATCGAGCCCGGAACCCACAGGTATATATATATAATTTATGCAATTAAGTTATTAAAAAATATGAATTTACAGTTGACAATATGGACGCTACTATACATCCCGGCCCTCGGACGTCAGATCTATTAGCCCTACAACCCCAGCATAGATTCGAGTATATATGGGACAGACAGTTGCTTACGCAGACTTTTCGAGCTAGGAGAGTAGATCTATTGTGGGAGTTTTTGAGTCCTCCCCGCGTTCTACATCCCCGCGTGGTCCATTACCTGGAGGAGATGGGATTATACAGGATTATTAGGATTGGCCGCATACAGCTCGACTATGCTTTGATCACGACCTTGATTGAGCGGTGACGACCGGAGACACACACTTTCCATCTGCCCATTGGCGAAGCCACCATCACACTCCAGGGCGTTGAGATTTTATACGGCCTGTCCGCTGATGGCTTGCCATTTTTACTGCCTGCGACGATGAGATATTATTCGCGCCAGGCATATTGGGATATGCTGCACATGCTCACGGGTTTCATGCCGGAGGACGAGGAGGTAGCGTCTGGGGCCAGTCGTATGCAGTTGGTCCCTATTAGAGACCACCTGGTGCAGATCCACCATACTATCACCGACGAGTCAACGAAGGTAGATGTACAACAATATACGAGGCTGTTGTTGCTCCTTCTATTTGGGGGGGGGGTCTTGTTCCCGAACACTTTGGGGAACCTAGTGAGCCTCCGTTTTCTGCATCATATTACCCAGTTCGAGGATACATCCATCTACAGCTGGGGTGGTGCTGTCATCTCATTTTTGTACAGGCAGATGTGCCGGGATTGCATCGACACACAGAGAGACGTTGGTGGCTTTCTGCCGCTTCTACAGGTGACAACATATTCAAATAATATGTCCATTAGTTACAATTCTACCAAGTTATAGTTAATCTTATACTTTACGTCAACTTTGTATGTTAGGTTTGGGTCTGGGAGCGATTTCTGCAGTTTCGGCCACCTCTACCACAACTACCGGCTAATGTAAAAATTCCGAATCCCCCTCTAGCACATAGGTGGGTTATGCGTCGTAGACTTGCGCGAGAGTATGATGCCCATCATAATCTCCCCCTCTGCAGAGATGTGTTAGATTTGCTGGAGGACGCACATGTGAATATCTAACTAAACTTACCTGTTGTTGATTAACTTAGTATTGTGCATTCTAACGGTTTATGTTCTTATTTGATAGTTCATCTGGACGCCGTACAACGATGAGGTGTAGGTACCCTGCCAGCGTACTGCACGTTCGGCCGACATATTTGGAGGGCTTCTGTCCCGCTCACATACCTCGATATTGTCGAGTATCATGCCTCCGAGCGGGTATTTCGTCAGTTTGGCCTGCCACAGCCTATACCTGATCCGCCTGCATGGAATGCTTTACATTATTAGAGGGATGATCGGTCCAGGACGGATGACACATTTATGGCATGGCTTAACGACCAGTTGGGTATTTGGGACAAGCGAGGGGACTTGACCCCACCTCCGCAGCACTTTCTTATTGAACGCTATATGGCATGGTACCACACTGTTTCCAGACTTTTTATCGGGAACCTAGTTCATCAGGCACACGGTCGGTACGTCCCATACGCCGGGAGACGCGAGGCCCTGTATGTTTTCTGTTATTATTAATTATATACCTGTAATTTAGTGCCAAATACGTAGTTTATATTTTTTACTTTGTGCAGGCAATTGGATTGCATACCATCTATTGTATGGGGCAGCAGATGTAGAGTTATGTCCACGATCTTGTGGTCATGCAGGAGTATAGTCGTCGATTCATGGATGTGGCTGCCCAGACACTGCAGCGAGCCTGATCGGATCAGTGTTTGGCACACGGGGCTGATTATATGGACCCAACCACGTACTAACGAGGTCGTGGTATCCTACGAGCTGATGGTGCCCGACGAGCTGGTGGTGCCGGACGACGTGATCGTGGGCGGAGAGGAGGTGGTCCCCAGCAAGGGGACGTTAAGGCTCATGTTGATGATGTTACTGCTGATATGGCAGGTGGCATGCATGAGACCGACATGCCGTCTTACAGCCTTGGAATTTATCCTCCTCCAATGCCTTCGCAGGTGACCCCATCGGGTCAATTATTGATCACGGGCTCGGATATTCATGGAGCTCATTGGGGTAGATACTTCCCAGGCCCGTATACCACTGATGAGGATCGACCGACCCGAGATTTTACTAGTGGGCGCCGATTGAGTTATGGCTCCTCATCACATGCACATGTATGAGTTTATTAGTGTTGAATTTGAATTTGTTTTAACTGTAACTTATTTTTTTAATTTTATTAATTTCCTTTTTAAGGCTTCATGCGATGCTGCGACAGATGACTACATTCAGGATCCAGACACGATTATGGTAAGACAATATAAATTGTTGTGAATTGTTATCTATTTTTCTATACTAAGTTTTATATTATTATGTAGCCTTCTACTGGACCTGACAACACCACCGATACATGTCATCCTGCGCCGCATCCCGCGATAAAGAGACGACTTGATGATGATGATCCTGATAGCATACCCGGGCGGGAGGGGATGCGCCTCAGGCCAGCGGCTGCATTGAGACACACCGGATGCGGGACACATTGATTCGGCCTTCCTTTTTTTTTATTTGTTGTAAATAATATTTTTGTATACATTAAAAACAATATTTAATCGAATATGCCCATTACTTTATTTAGTTCTCCATTCGTTTTATAGTTTCATATAACAACACAAGCACTTAAACTTAACTTCCACTTCAATTAAAATAAAATTTAGTACAACAAACAAGGAAAACTTTACTACAGCACAAACACAAGCACAAACACAAACATAGCAGGCCAACATAATAAAAATACATGAAATCTGAAAAATACACTAAACACATACATGCCAATATTTAGCCCGGTTGCCATTTAATCTCCGCTCCAGCCACTTAAATCATTCTTCCAGTTGTTCTTTTTCTTCTTCTACCTCTTTCAGTTTCGCCTTCACCTCCGCAAGTTCCAGTTTATATTTTTTTACGTTCTTTTTGTGCTTCACAATTCCATTGTGTTTTCCATTTTTCTTCTCCCACCTCCTTCAGTTTCGCCCTCAAGTCTGCAATAATTCTATTGCTTTCTTTTCATGTTCCCGTTGTCTTAAACACATATTATGAAGAAACTACAGTTGTTCTTTGTAACATTCCTGATAACATGGTTCATCAACCAATTCCTCAAAATAACAAATAGGTTCGCCGGGAACCTTGTAAAACTGGTTCATACAGTGCCAGTAGGGGCGTCCAACTTCACCACCATTCCAACAATTTTGCATCAAGCACGCTTTTCCACAATTTCACTTTGGTGGACGAAGAGGTTGATCCATTTGTGAAATATTTGCTTTTAGTAAAAAAACCCTTATTTTTAATGAAATATTTGTTTTTAGTAAATTTTGAGCACACAAAATAACTACAATGAGCCCGTTATTTATAGGCGAGACAATATACACATAACGTACTATCTAATGACGCTATATTTTGCGTGTTAAATATCATGATGTTGACAAGACAACTTTATGTCAGCTGGTCAGCTTTTTCAATTCGACAAGACAACACACACATAACGTACTATCTAATGGCGCTATATTTTGCGTGTTAAATATCATGATGTTGACAAGACAACTTTATATCAGCTGTTCAGCTTTTTCAGTTTGACAAGACAACACACACATAATAAATATACCGATAATTTTATTAAATTATTATTTAAATAGGTAAAATGGGAAAGTACAAATCATAATTAACAAGCATAATTTTATTTCATAAATCTCGCAATATGGACATAACAACTAATTATTACAACATCAACTCATGGGTAGTTAGGTACACTAGAAGAACACCCACCCCGAGCTTAATTACTGTTTCCACCCAAAGGACATTTTCTATGGTCGTGTCCTATTTGCGAGCATATACCACATTTGCGCGCATAACCGGTGTCACTAACATCCATTTGGTTCCGTATACGTGTTCTTTTCTGCACCTGTCTTTTACGCAAATAGGACTTGTTACACACCATTTTAAATGGTTCCAAAGGCCAATAATGCTCAGCACCCACTGACTGCAACTGACCACTATATGTGTTTAGGTACTTGGAAACACTATATTGTTGATCAACATAGTTGGTCTCCGCATAACCAACACGTTGAAAATACTTGATGGCATGTGAGTAAGGCATGTGGTAGATGGACCATTTCCCACAGGAGCATAACCTTGCAGATTCATTTACAGTATGTACATTATTACCCTGATTATTATAGATAGCGGTGCAAACTTCAAAAATACCTCTTTCGTTATCATACTGCAAAAATGAATGCCAATGTGCTCGCCGTCTGTATTTCTCAAATCTCTTCATAGGCACTGGCATAAATTCAACACCCCTCTCCATCAATTCTGTTGTAGCTGCAGCCCGTTCAACAAACCTCTCTGCCATCTGCTTGAACGACATCCGCACCATGGCTGTGACGGGCAATCCTCTTGCCGACTTCAATAACCCGTTGAAGGACTCTGACACGTTTGTAGTAAGAATTCCCCATCGTCTTCCACCATCCGCATGCAACGTCCACTTTTCAGGGTCATGTTGCATTAACCAACGATAGGCTACCTCGTCTTCTTGCCTGATAGAATCCATATGCCTCTGGAATTTATGCCGTTGGTGGTCTGTTGCTGCCATCCACATCAAATCATGTAGATCCTTGTTGGGATGTGCCTTTTGAAAATTGGCCTTCAAGTGCCTTACACAGTAACAGTGGTATGCATGAGGTTCTTGCCATGCAGGCAAGTTCTCCATAGAACTTAATATACCACCGTGCCGATCAGATATTAGACAAATACCTGAACGCTGTTTGACAATATGCTCTTTCAGGTGGTTTAAAAATAGCGTCCACGTCTCTGTGCTTTCATTGGCACAAACAGCAAAAGCTAGAGAAAATATCTGTCCATTAGCATCCACTGCCACGACTATCAATAGCTTGATATTATACTTTCCATAGACATGAGTTCCGTCTATGGATATTACGGTCCGGCAATGCAAAAAACCATCAATTGCTGGCTTAAACGCCCAGAACACGTAATTGAATATGTATTCTGGTGTTCCCGGACTCTGCTCAAGCTTCCATTCAACAACTGTCCCGAGGTTAAAGTGTTGCAGTGCGGCCATGTACTTTGGCAGAGATATAAATGACTTATCTCAATTACCGTAGACAATTTCAAACGCTCATTTGTGCCCCAGAAATGCCTTTCTTTTCGCAATGGTATGGACATATTCCTGGTGGACTGATGTAATGCACTCTTTGATTGTATACCTTATGGACGCTTCGAGGTGCGGAATAAGTACAAGAGAAATCAAGTCAATATCCAAGTTGAAGTGATTCCCGTTGAATGTGTCCATTTTGCATGTGTGGGTGGGAATGTATTTACCCACTTTCCACATACCTGTCTTCTTCTTGGTCGCACGCAACATCCAATTACATGGCCAAAATCACCTGCGGTAAACATCCTTGTATACCACCGGACTTGACTCCCATACCTGCATCTCACGACACTCTTTTACGTTGTGCATTTTACAAGCCTTGCTTAAGCGCGCTTTATCAGGAAAAAGCATCCCCTTTGCAAGCACCGTTGGTCTAGACTTATCCCATATTACTGTCCGGATTTCATCAAAATCCCTTGTGAGAGCTTCCACATCCGGCACGGTTGGTAAGTTATCAATGTAAGGAATCTCCCTTGAATGAAACGGCACTTCGGACTCGTACACTCTTCGTCTAAGGGGGCCTCTCTTCAAATCAGGTCCTTCCTCCTCACCCTGCTCATCACCATCCTCACGAGGAAAGGGTGTCTCGTCTCCGGATTCATCGGCATTGATATCGTAGTCACTGTTCTGTTCCTCACTCTGTGCATCTGCCAGATCCCGATGTAATACGTCGTTTTCGGTCAATTGAGTGAGTACGGGTGGTTCAACTTGCTCGTTTTCATGCACAACCAACAAAAATATAAGCTACGGAATTAATAAATGCTTTCCATATGGCTATATCACTTCACTTACAAGTCGTAATGTGATGAAATTCCATGATGAACGTTTTCAATTAGGTGATGACTACCGGATGGGGCACTTGTAAAATTTATATCCGGCCGGTACCCCTATTAAATATATAAGCGTTAATACAAATTCAATATGCCAAAAATATACATAATTAACACAAATGAAAATTGAAGTTTACCACTCATCTTGTGAATTATGGAAAGCAGGGTATAAATTATTTTCTCGCTGCTCATTCACCGACGGTGATAAGTTTAAATCAAGGAAAACTCTTTCACCCGGAACCTGTCTGGCAAAAACTGATCCAAAATAACCACCCGATGACTGAGAGTTATCTCTACTACGCACAACCTCATTTTTTGGAACGTCTTCGACCTTCATGTACATCTCCAACATTGTGATTACAAGAAATTCCCGTTATTCATCCGTAGTCCTTTGAAAATCACTCAAAGTTTCATTATCGTCGATGTTAAACTCTGAGTAAAAAGCAACCCCTTTCGGAGTGACGGAATACAGATATCTTTCGATTACTTTAAGTATCACTGAACGTTTCCTCACACTCATTTTTTTGCATAACAATGATATCAATTTATCGTACTCCATTGTAAGTGGCAATTTAACATGACACTGAGCAGGTAAACTGTAGCCCACGGAGTTATTCTCCATCACAACCTCACCCCCTAATATAATGAAACTCTTATTCTACGCTCTTCAGACATAATAAAAAAATGCTGGAGAATTTAACAACAATAAATATTTCAACAAGAGTTAAAATTTTTTTTGAATGAATTTCTATACAATCCTAATCTCTTTATTTAGGGAATGGCTAGCCGGGAATTTTTTTTTTTATATATATATATATAGCGCCCAAAAAGTTGGCACTTTACGCTTTTGAATCATTGAAGCCAGGAATTATTAGTGGAGCTAGGGAAAAGGAGTATAGCGCCAAAATACCAGGCGATATATATAAAAATTTATGTATAGCGCCAGTCATTGTGGCGCTATACCTGCGCCGTGTCAGCTTTTGCAGTATAGTGCCACAATAACTGGCGCTATACATTAACGGTGTGGTTACCGTTAATATATAGCGCCAGGTATTGTGGCTCTATACATAAAAATGTAACTTTTTTTTATCACCTATTTGTATACTTTGAGTCTAAAAGAACCACATTTTGGTTCCGGACTCCCTCTTTAATTTCCTTTTACATCTCATCTTTATGTTTTCGAATAAGTTTATAAGATTGCCAAAACTAGCAACCAAAACAATGATGTTTTGGTGTTCTCTAATTAATTATCACTCCCCTGTTTTATCTTACTATGGAGCCATTTTTTTTTTGTCAATTTTAAAAGGAACGAAATCTTAATTTCTTTATTTGAAACTCTTGATTTTTTACATGAACAAGGAAAGAAATACATAGATTTAGTCCACTTGGTTATTTTTGATGGTATATGATAGATGTATTGGGAAAAATTAAGTTCGTGTATAGAATTAAATATGAGGTGATATGTCATGATACGTGGACTAGTAAAAATGTAAATGATTGGCAAAGAATAAATTGAAGAGGCACGAGCTTCAGTAGGCACAGGCAGAAGTTCAAGGGAGTTAGAAAGAATAAGTGCTCGTACCTATTGATATTCGACGGTCATATCAGAAGAATGAACCTTATCAGCAAAAGGGGTGCAAATACGTATTATTGGTAGGCATTAATTACGGAAAACGTTATGGAATTTGTATTGAATCAGTTATGATTACCAACTATAACGTTACATTAAATGTCATTAATTATCTATAATGGCTTTATTATGAGAGAAACAAAATGTATTACCTAGAGATAGCTATAAAAAGAGAAGACTGAAAATTTGTAAAGACACGAAATACTATTGGAATATACTGAATTATTTTGTTTTCTTTTGCTCATCCTGCTATTGTTAAATTCAATTCCTTTTATTTATAATATATTTAATTATCAGTAATCCGAGTTCTTCTAAAATAAAGCTTTGACCGAAATTCTTATTTTTGGTTAAATAAATTGGTTTCGTTACCGCGGATCTGATAATCGTTTGCTTTCCAATTCAGTTTTTTCATAAAAAACAATCATGTCAAATGTCAACGACAATACCCAACACAATTTACCACTACAAGATCCACAACATCAAGTGAATGATGCAGATGATAGGTCCCCACCTCCCTCACCACATGATTCTCAGCGACAGTCACGAGAGGGGACTCCAGATGGCTCTAACGCAAACAACAAAGTCGCAAACCAAAATGGAGCCGAGGAAAATCAAAATGACAGAGTTGCGAACGAACAGGCCCTTGCTGATGCCTTGAAGAAATTAATTGCTCAACAAGTCAATAATGCTCTCCAGGCTTTTACCAACCAGTTACCGGTTGCGCCACCGACACCAACTCCGAATAACAATACTTTGGAAAACCCACGTTCTGGACTCGTTAATTCAGGCAGTGGTGGAACTCCCAGCGAGTCTCGTGATGGAGAACCAGGTAACATAGTTAATTCTGATTTACAAAATTTTGTATTAACCTTGCAGAAACTTCTCAAGGAGCAAAGTGATCGCATAGAGCAAATACCGGGAGTACCGCCAGTAATCAAGAAAATAGATATGGATAAATATTTACAACAACCTTGGAAGCCCAGTGCTGCTCCTATGCCGATTTTGAAGAAATTCAAAATGCACGATATTCCAAAATATGATGGCACAACTGATCCACGAGACCACGTGACTGCGTTCACAACTGGTGTGAAGGGTAACGACTTAACCAAACAAGAAATTGAATCAGTATTGATCAAGAAATTCGGTGAAACACTCACCAAGGGAGCTTAACATGGTATTCTCTCTTACCCAAATTTTTTATAAATTCTTTTGCTGAGCTTGCAGATTCATTTATCAAAGCGCATTTGGGCGCTCAAAAAGTCGAAAAAAATGGAAGATATTTTCAAAATAAAGCAAGGAGATTCGGAGCATCTTAGAGAATTCGTTGATAGATTCCAGCGTGAAAGGATGATGTTACGGCGCGTACCTGATAACTGGGCAGCTATGACTTTTGCCAGTAATTTAAATGAGAAAAGTTCAGAGGCCACGAGACGACTCAAGGAAAGTCTGCATGAATTTCCAGCGACAACCTGGAATGATGTTTACAACAGGTACAACACGAAGTTGAGGATAGAAGAGGATACCATCTCCCAATCTCAAAAAGAGGAGAAAGTAAGTTCGAGACGTGCTGAAACTGATAAAAGGTCCAGTAAAAATAGATACGAGCCCTACATGGGCCCAGCAGGAAGAGAATCACGTTCAAAGCAGGACAATTCAAGGTATGATCATATATCGAGAGATAGAGAGTCGGGTTCATCATCAAAATTTGGGAAAGATCAAAACGCACGAGAGACGCGAGATGATGATAGAAGCTTGAAGGCAAAATTTGGCGGTTACAATTTTAATGTCAGCACTTCAGAATTAGTGGCAGTATTAAGAAACATGGGTGATAAGGTGCGTTGTCCAAAAGAAATGAGATCAAATCCAAATAGGCGTAATCCTGATCACTGGTGCGAGTTTCATAATGATCATGGTCATAAAACGACAGATTGTACATTGCTACAAGGTGAAGTAGACCATTTATTAAAGCAAGGATATCTTACCAAGCTATTTAGGAAAAAAGGTAAGCAAGCATACATAAAGAACATGCAAGAGTCCCCTAAACCTCCTTCTCCAAAAAGGACCGCTAACATTATAAGCGGGGGAGAAGAAATTAATGGCGTGACATATACAATAACCAAGAAAATTTCAAAATTTACAGTTACACACGGGAAGCGGGTTCGACATGTTTTGGAAGAAGAGAGTATTACATTTGATGATGCAGATGCAGATGGCGTACTAACTCCACACAACAATGCACTGATAATATCTCTACTTATACATAACACTAATGTTAAACGAGTTTTGATTGACCCAAGTAGCTCTGTGAACATCATTTTATTGAGTGTATTGAATGAAATGCAAGCTGAAGATAGGATGGTACCCAAGGCGCATACTTTATCTGGTTTTGATAATTCAAGCGTCGTAACAAAAGGGGAGGTATTACTTACAATATTCGCAGAGGGAGTTTTCAAAGATGCAAAATTTCAGGTGGTAGAGATGGATATGACTTACAATATGATTCTCGGGAGACCATGGATTCACAAAATGGATGTTGTGCCGTCTACCTTACATCAATTCATTAAATTCCCATCACCATGGGGAATACGTCAAATCTGTAGAGATCAACAGACGTCCAGGAGCATCAACTCTGTAGCAGATTCAAGCACAAAAATGAAGAAATATAGCAATTACAAAATCCAGTTAAGGATACTGAACATGGGCAAACAGACGTGAATTCAAGGCCCGATTCCATCTAAGAACCGGAAGAAAATGAAAATATCAAAACAACGATTGAAGAGTTGGAGGCTGTAGAACTGTTCATACTATGGCCTGAAAGGAAAGTCTACATTGGGGCCAACTTAAGCCACGAAATGAAAGGTAAGTTGATTGAATTTTTGAAAACTAACATGGATTGTTTTGCCTGGTCCCATTCTGATATGATAGGAATTTCCCAGGAAGTAATGACTCACAAGTTAAATGAAGATCTATCGTATCCACCTATCAAACAAAAGAAGAGAAAGCAGGGATCTTTCAAAAATCAGGTGATTCAAGATGAGGTCCAAAAACCTTTAAAATTTGGGTCTATCCGCGAGGTAAAATATCCTAATTGGTTAGCTAATAGTGTAGTAGTACCAAAAAATAATGGTAAATGACGAGTTTGTGTAGATTACACCGACCTAAACAAAGCTTGTCCTAAAAATTCTTTGCCGTTACCACATATAGATCAACTAATTGATGCTAATGCATGACATAAATTGTTAAGCTTTTTAGATGCATATTCAGGGTATAATCAAATCAAAATGGATCCTTTAGATGAGGAAAAAACTTCATTTATAACAGACATGAGGACTTACTGTTACAAAGTAATGCTATTTAGCCTCAAAAACGCTGGTGCCACATATCAAAGGTTGGTGACCAAGATGTTCCAAGAACATTTAAGGAAAACTATGGAAGTCTACATAGATAATATGCTTGTCAAATCCCAACAATCAGGGAATCATATATAGTACCTGTCTGATACATTTCAGATCTTACGTAAATTTAATATGAAGCAAACCCCCCAGAAATGTGCATTTGGCATTTCGTCAGGTAAGTTTTTGGGTTTCCTTATTTCTAACCGTGGCATTGAAGTAAATCACGTGTAGATTAAAGACATTGAGGAAATTCCTGATATGCTTACAAGTAAGAAAGAGGTACAGAGATTGACGGGAAGAATTGCGGCCTTGGGAAAATTTATTTCCAAGTCATCAAAAAAGTGCTTTAAGTTCTTTTCAGCTTTTAAAAAGCAAGATCGGTTCGAATGGTCTGAGGAATGGAAACAAGCGCTCAAAAACTTGAAAGTATACTTGTCAAATCCACCGTTGCTCGCAAAACCAAAAGATGGGGAAATGTTGCTTATCTACCTAACTGTTTCAGAAGTAGCGGTAAATGTTGTTTTGGTTCGTGAAGACCAAGGTAAACAGTCTCCGATTTACTATGTTAGAAACTCATTATTAGATGCTGAGACACGATATCCTCATCTAGAAAAACTTGCACTTGCATTAATTATGGCATCTAGGAAATTAAGACTTTATTTTCAATGCCACCCTATCTCCGTGGTAACTGCTTATCCCCTGCGTAATATATTACACAAACATGAGTTATCAGGTAGGTTAGCCAAGTGGGCCATAGAATTGAGTAAATATGACATCACATATCAACCTAGAGCTGTAATAAAATCACAGGTGTTAGAGGATTGTTTGGCCGATTTTAGCCAGGGATGCAACTAGAAGCAGAAAAAGAGCTACAAGTGTTCAACGGGTTTAATCCAGAAACCTGGATCTTATTTACTGATGGCTCATATAATGTGAAAGGGGCAGGTCTAGGAATTATTTTGGTACCACCTACGGGTGAAACTATACGACAAGCCATAAAATGTCACCATATAACTAACAATAAGGCGGAGTATGAAGCTGTGATTGCAGGTCTAGAACTGGCACGTGAACTTGGCATAGAGCAGATCGTAATCAAAAGCGATTCGCAGCTCGTAGTTAACCAAATCCTGGGGACTTATACAGCCAGGGAGGCAAGAGTGCAGCAATACCTCGAAAAGGCACGTGATCTGGTTAGGCAATTCCAAACCTGGAAAGTTGTGGAGATACCAAGAGAGGATAATGTCCAGGCAGACGCCCTAGCTAATTTTGCATCTACGGCAGAAGTGACGAATGGCGAAAATGCTTCTGTAATTCATTTGTTTCATTCTGTACTTGATCACGACAAAAACGAGGTAAATTTTAATAATTTAACTTGGGATTGGAGGAACGAGATTGTCACTTTTTTGCACTATGGAACTATTCCTGAAGATAAGAAAAAGACTCAAGCACTTCGTAAAGAGGCAGTTTGGTACTGTTTAAATCAAGGCAATCTTTATCGTAAAATGTTTGGTGGTCCCTTAGCAATATGCCTCGGGCCTTCTCAAACGGAGTATGTGATGAGTGAAATGCACGAGGGGCATTGTGGAAATCATGCGGGGGGAAGATCTTTAGTAAAGACAATGATTAGAGCCGACTATTATTGTCCCAAAATGGAAGAAGAAGCGAAATATTTTGTGGCTAAATGTGACAAGTGCCAAAGATACGGTAATAATATGCATAAACCCGCGGAGTTGTTACATCCGGTCATTGCACCATGGCCTTTTATGAAGTGGGGGATGGATATCGTGGGTCCACTACCACAAGCCAAAGGCAAGGTAAAATTTTTGTTAGTACTCACTGATTACTTTACTAAGTGGGTAGAAACAGGTGCTTTTAAGCAGGTATGAGAAAAAGAGGTCAGAGATTTCATTTGGCGGAATATCATATGTCGATTTGGCGTACCAAAGAAAATCATTTGTGATAACGGCCTGCAATTTATTGGCGCACAGATCACTTAATTTTTTCAAAGTTGGCAGATTAAAAGGATTACCTCAACGCCTTACCATCCAGTGGGTAATAGACAAGCTAAATCAACGAATAAAGTCATTATCAACAATTTGAAGAAACGATTGGAGGAATCGAAAGGCAATTGGCCAGAGGTGTTACCTAGTGTTTTATGGGCTTGTCGCACAACAGCAAAAACAAGTACGGGATAAACGCCGTTCTCACTGGTGTACGAAGCTGAAGCCTTAATCCCAGTCGAGATAGGGGAGACAAGCACGAGATATGCACAAGGGACTGAGGAATCTAATGGAGAAGAAATGCGAATAAACCTTGATTTACTTGAAGAAAGAAGGGAAGCTGCATTAATAAGAATGACGGCGCAAAAGCAAGTTATGGAACGATATTATAATCGGAAAGCTCGCCTAAGATACTTCAAGATTGGGGACTTCGTACTCAAGAAGGTGTTTCAATCCACGAGAGCGGCTAATGCGGGAAAGTTAAGTCCAACTTGGGAAGGACCTTATAAGATTCACAGTATCACAGGAAAGGGAGCATACGAGCTAGAAACAATGGATGGTAAGATTTTACCTTCACATTGGAATGCCGTTCATCTGAAGAGATACTATTTCTAAGGAAAAGAAGTATCCACGGGCAGGTAACCTCATTTTAAAATTTTATTTTTGAATTGTTAAAATTTTACTAACGATTTTAGGTGATAGGTAGAAGCTAACCCGTACTAAATGATGAGTCACGACCTGCAAGACACGTGGAAAAAATAAATTCCCGATCTAGGGTTACAACCATTCTGATAGAAATTCAAATGGGTTAAGTAGGCTTCATCTATATTCATACCTCTGAGTCCCGTATGTTTTTTCCTTTTCAGGACCGAATGAGAGGAGAAATCAAGTGCTCGAGATTTCATACTTCAAAGCTCAAACACTTGGGGGACTATACAATATACATAAGTCATATGTATAAAGAAGGCAAAGAAGACTGAGAGTAGCTAAAGTTCAAGTCGAAGCCCGAAAAGTCTGTTCATCGAATTAATCAAGTGCATCACAAAGTTACGAGCCAATAATATAAAGCCAATCAAAAAACATTATGATATCTAGGTTAAGGGCAATATATAGAAATGGGTTATAAAGAAAAACCCTTGAATTTTATTTTGAAATTTGTTGTAAAGAAAACAGTTATGAAAAATTATAGAAGTCATTTAAATGCCTGTAAGATGTTATTTAGACTTTACAAAGTTCAGATAAAAACTTTATCAAAGTTATTTCAAGAAACATGTGTGTTCCTATTTCTTTTATCGTATGTTTACACCATTATGAAGTTGAAACATCTTCTTCATTAAGTATCGAATATAAAAGGGTCCTCTTTTATAAAGTTCATGTTTGATTCGAGCATCTATGAAGTTAATAAAGCATTTTATGAGACAAAAATGCAAAAAAGGGTAAAACATAAACCCACAAATTAACTAACAAGTCTTTAAGTATAAAGGCAAGAACGAGCAAAACAAAAGCTCAAAATAACTAAGTTAAAACAGAAAACTTCTTAATATTAAAAAGTTTAGACTAAGTATGAACCTAGTTATAAACTGTTTTTCATTTTTACAAAATGCCCCGAAAAGGTCTGGGGACTTGTTGTTTCCAAAAACTAAACCCCCAAATGGGACAGGGGGTTAAAACCACATTCCACCAAAAGGAAAAAAAAGAAAGAAGTCACATCTCGTAAACTTATCACTGAGGGGCTGAAGAAGGATCTAGAGCAGGGTCACCAACAACAGAAGGTTCGAGTTGGCTTGAAGGAGTTGGAACATTCACCGTACCCATATCATCTTTAATATGTTGGGGAGTATCAACCATGGGAGAGGGAAAGTCTTGGCCTTTTTGATTCTTTTCAATAGTTTCTTTTATCTTAGCTAATTCAGCCTCCAAGTTAAACCCCTCTTGGCTAGCTTCCGTAAGGGTGTCATGGCAAGTGTTCAAAATTGTACAACTCACTTCAATTGTAGTCTTTTCCTCAAGAATATCGTAATCTTTTTCCCATTGATCAATCTCGTTTTTGAGCTTTTCATTCTCAGCTAAGGCAGAATCATAAGAAGCTTGAAAAGGAGAGAATGAACTTTCTAATAGACTGACCTTATCAGAAGACTTACAGAGATCTTCTTGAGTCTGAGTAAGTGTTTGTACGAGTTCACCAGCATAAGCTTCTTTCTCACTCAGCAAAGCCTTCAGCGATCTATTTTCTTTACTGGCCTTGGAGAGTTGTTCAAAAAAAGATGTTTCAAGAAGATTCTTGTCCTTATCAGTTTGATTTGAGGAAGCCTTCTCAACTGCCAATTCTGAAGTCAAAACCCTCAATTGCTGCTCTAAGGTGCAGTTGCTCTCTTCTAACACTTCTATATCAATTTGAAGGCTTTCATACTGTTCTCTCCAGTTGTCTGCTTCAGTTTGATAATCATGCATTAACTGCTCCGTGTGAGAAACCATTTTCATCATTTCTGTGCCAATTAGATTGATCTGAAAAAGAAAAAGAGAGCTAAGAACCCTAATAGAAGAAGGGCGTAGTAAAGTATAAAAAGGGATACCTTTAAAGATGAATGCACTATGTCATTCATCAAAGTCAAAGAGTTGTGGCTCTCAAGCTTGGATCTCTCAACTAGTCCAATCAGAGGTTTCAACCACATATCATCCCGACCTGATTTTCTTAAAAGGTTACAATCAGTAGGAACTTCGATGATAACTTGCTTCATAGCTCCACTTCCACTTGAGGAACCAGCCTCAGTGTGATGAACAGTTGTAGGAGGAACTGTGGAAGCAGTCAAAACAGCTTGGGGCAGAGTAATAACGGCAACAGTCACAACTGGTAAAGAAGATGCCATAAGAGCAAACATGGAAAATGAGGCAAGGGGCACACATCATCCCGACCTGATTTTCTTAAAAGGTTACAATCAGTAGGATCTTCGATGATAACTTGCTTCATAGCTCCACTTTCACTTGAGGAACCAACCTCAGTGTGATGAACAGTTGTAGGAGGAACTGTGGAAGCAGTCAAAACAGCTTGGGGCAGAGTAATAACGGCAACAGTCACAACTGGTAAAGAAGATGCCATAAGAGTAGACATGGAAAATGAGGCAAGGGGCACACATCATCCCGAACTGATTTTCTTAAAAGGTTACAATCAGTAGGAACTTCGATGATAACTTGCTTCATAGCTCCACTTCCACTTGAGGAACCAACCTCAGTGTGATGAACAGTTGTAGGAGGAACTGTGGAAGCAGTCAAAACAGCTTGGGGCGGAGTAATAACGGCAACAGTCACAACTGGTAAAGAAGATACCATAAGAGCAGACATGGAAAATAAGGCAAGGGGCACTTCCTCAGAAACTGGACCCAAACTTTCACTATCAAACCCACCGGCAAAAAGCTAATCAAGAGAATCACGAGCAGCCGCGGAGGTGTCATCATCGAAAATCACCAAGGTGGCTTCAACAGGCTCGGCTAAAGGAACAGAACGAGGGGGAGATACTTTATCATCTGAAATAATGCGTCTTCTAGCTCGTGGCCTTTTTATCAAAGAACCCTCGTCTTGTTCTTCATCTTCTTCAGAATCTTGGTCAGCAGAAGCCTTCCTTTTCAATGAAGAACCCAAAATTATCTCTTGGGATCTTTCCAAAGAAACTCTGGAAGCCACGACAGATTCAACACTTATACCATGAATGGGAAATCCTGATAAAAAGAAGGATCAAAATAAGTTCTAAGGAAAGAGGTGAATGGAAATACGAAGGACATAAGAGAAAAAGGCATTTACCGTGAGTTTTCACTTTCCAACCAAACCGATGAGAAAGGTTATTCCATGATCTACCTTCAATCGGAGCAACACTTAACAACTTTCCTACCTAACCACAGAAATTAGGAATCTCATCAACAGTTCCCATGGTTGCTGAAACAGAAGAGGAAGTTAAAATGACAACAATTAAAAATTAAGAAAAGGTATAGAAAAGTCATAAAAAAGAAAACTCACGTGCAAAATTCCACTTCTCAGGAAATGGAACATTTTCTTCACCCACTAAACCAACAGTAGGGGCAGCAACAAACCTGGCATACCAGCCACTGTCTTTATCGTCCTCTGGGCTGACCAGAACTCTCTTGCTTCTCGCTACTAAAGTGAAAATTCCATGACGGAAGAGTTTGGGAGAATAAAGGTGGATTAGATGGAAGAAAGTAAAAGGCAAGCCAGCCATGTTGGCCAAATGCCTCAAAAAAGCAACAACCCTCCACACGATGGGGCCAATTTGTCCTAAACAAACATAAAAAAAGCGACGGAATTCGATGATAACAGGGTCAATAGGAGGCTTGAAATTCAATTTAAAAGGGTATGTATATACGAAAGAAAACCCAGTCAAGTAAGAAGTGATTCTTTGGTTTGCATTGGAAATTATAATGGGGAAATCATGACTCCAAACCACAGAGATCAAACCTTCAGTAATCTGAGTTGGGTAAATGTTAGCACGATCTAATGAAGACATAGAGGAAACTTGGTTTCTGATAGACTCTCTATCATTGTAAAAAGATAGTTCGGCAGGAACAATTTCATCTGCCAAAGGTTCACGAAGAGGTTCATTGGGTTCTTTACTTCTAGATGAAGACCTCTGAGAAAGAGAACCTCTGGTTCTAGAAGGTGGAGTAGAACTCGTTGAAGGACCTCGTGATGATGAAGATCCTAAGCTACGAAGTCTTCCTCCTCTCCTACTTCTAACAGGAGCAAGAGAAAGATTATCAACAATGGAGACTCTTTGATGGTTAGGGTTTGAAGAAGACATAGTAGTACGAGGAAGAAGAAAACGAGAATTGAATATTCTAAAACTTTTTATGTGAAAGACAAAGAAGAAAAGTTATACTTATACTTACAAGCAACCGTTAAAGGAAAAGACGTAATGATGGAAACCTCATGATGGAAGCTATCGCTTCATAATTGATGAAGCCGTAAAAAAGCCCTAAAAGGTGCTGAAAAGTCGTAGAAACAATCAGGGGATGCCACATGTCACGAACATTAAATGGAAGTGACATATGAAGTGTCAGAGAAGAAATAATGGCGGCAAATATTCCTGTTTTAATGAGATCCACTTCCCAAATATTCTATTGAAGAATAAATGGCAAGTGGGGGGACTATCTGTATCGAAAAAAATTAACTTCGTGTATAGAATTAAATATGAGGTGATTTGTCATGACACGTGGACTAGTAAAAATGTGAATGATTGGCAAAGAGTAAATTGAAGAGGCACGAGCTTCTATAGACAAGGGTAGAAGTTCAAGGGAGTTAGAAATAATAAGTGCTCGTAACTATTGATATTCGACGGTCATATCAGAAGAATGAACCTTATCAGCTAAAGGGGTGCAAATACGTATTATTGGTAATTAATAAGCATTAATTACGGAAAAAGTTATGGAATTTGTATTGAATCAGTTATGATTACCAATTATAACGTTACATTAAATGCCATTAATTATCCATAATGGATTTAATTAGAGAAACAAAACTTATTACCTAGAGATAGCTATAAAAGGAGAAGACTGAACATTTGTAAAGACACGAAATACTATTAGAATATACTGAATTACTTTGTTTCTTTTGCTCATCCTGCTATTGTTAAAGTCAATTCCTTTTATTTATTATATATTTAATTATCAGTAACTCGAGTTCTTCTAAAATAAAACTTTGACCAAAATTCTTATTTTTGGTTAAACAATAGTCATTTAGTTACTAGGATAAGGACACTAACCTCGGGATAGAACTTGAATTTGTATTTATCCGATATTTAATTATGAGTATTATCTGACATAAATTTTATAGTACAATAGTGGTATTAGTTATTTTATATAGAAAGTAGGATAGTTAATCTGATGAGATATCTGTGTGGGTCAAAATTAGATCAGAGAAATTTGGCACGCAGAGATATAAGGTTGAGGTCGGACAGTCATCAATAAGGCCGAGGTCGGATAGTCATCAATAAGGCCGAGGTCGGACAGTCATCAATAAGGCCGAGGTCAGACAGTCATCAATAGCCTAGGTCGGACAGTCACCAATAGCCGAGGTCGGACAGGCCGAGGTCGGACAATCATCAATAAGGCCGAGGTCGAACAGTGATGAAATAGCTAGTTTGCTTTGGAATCCTCAAGGGAATATTCTACTGAATATTAACTCTAATTGTACATTTTTAGGATTTTCTATGGATACCCCTTATAAATAGGAAGAGAGGACTTCCAAAAAAGGGGCTGGCTCTCTCTCTCCCTCTCCCTCTCTCTAAAAAATATGTAAACATACCTCTTTAAAGAAATTAGAGGATCTGTGATCCCAGACCTTCATCAGATCTAAAAAGGGTCTTGAGGTTCTTGTATCTGTTATCATTCGTCTTTATCAAATGAAAGAGGATCCGCTTCACTCAAGATTTGGTGAATCTTTTCCTTTATTTACATTTTATTGCCATTTAATGTTACTTAATGCATCTTTCTTTATGCTATTAAATTTGGCCATAATCACGGCCAATATTTATACTCGACTATGTTTTTCTATTCATATTATTTATCTCGGATCTAGAGTTAATTATCTTTAACTTGGATTTACCCCTTTATCTTTGATTGATTTATTCAAAAAAGTTTTAATATCTTTTGAGTCAAACAATTTGGTGCCATATGTGGGGATTTTCTAGTTAAAATTTTAGTTTCCTTTAGATATAAAATTTAATTCCAACTATGGAGCGTCTTCAGGGAAGCCAAACGAATTTGATACACCAAATAGTTTTTGTATTTGGTGTTTGTGAAAATAAGATACTAAAGAATATTATATATACTAAATATTACATTAGCCAAGGGTTTGTTACCCGAATTTCTTGGGCAGTTAGCATACAAGTATCATGAAATGTCGATACTCCTACACATTTAAAGATTGTGATTTTTTTTGGTTGGGAGTACATTCGATTAGGCTAAAAATATGCTAGATTTTGTATTTCTTATATAAAAGAAGTGAGGAACCTGGTTCTTTCACAACATACTTCTAATTTGTTGCCATCATATTTTAGACATTGTTAATTTTCGGGATGTAAGAACGAGAAAACAAAGACACTTGAATTAAATGTCTGAGAGATACAACTGCAATTATAAGATAGCGCAGGGACCAATGTAAAATTATCCTAAAAATAATGGGTCTAGAAGTGGGACCAAGGGGCGGCAGTAGTAGGAACAAAGCATTAGATTCTGGTTCCTTATTTTCTCCGTTTAATCAAACCTTTGCGTATAACTCTCCTTGCAAATACCATTTTCTCTTTCTTTCCCACACATCTTTCAGGCGTGGAAAGAAGAGTACAAGTATCGTACAAATGGAGGTCATGCTTACCAACACTATGCTAACGTGAGCTCTACCCACGCTTTTACACTCCGTCCAGTGGCCCAACATTACACTTGGCAGCTAAATTACCACGGTTGAGAGGACTGAAACTAGCTCTCAAGTATGGAACACAGCGAATCATCCTCCGATATGACTCACAATCCATCATCAACCAAGTCATAGGGACTTTCCAAATAAAAGAACAAAGGCTACGAAAATATCAGGCATGAATTCATAAGCTACTGCCCGAGTTTGACGAGTGTCAACTCGACCAGATACCCCGAGCACAAAACATCAAAATAGACAGCCTTGCCAAATTGGTAGTGGCCACCGAAAGCATAATTAGAGAAGGGAACATGATCAGACAGAGGTAACGAATGCTTTTATTTTGTTTTAACTAACTATTTCTCCAAGTGGAATAAAAGTAGGGGCAGTCACCCGAGAAATGCATCATATTCTCCAATGCAAGTAAAATTAAGCAAACTGTGACTCACCCAAGAAATGCAGAAGCTAAGCAAAACTGGGACTCACCCAAGAAATGCAGAAGCTAAGCAAAACTGGGACTCCCCTAGGGAACACCCTTTAAGGCCAAGGGCCTTCGCCAAAAAAGAAGAGGTCGACCCCAACGACCATCACCAAAAAACAAGAGGTCGACCCCGTACTACCAAGAGCCATCACCAAAAAAGAAGAGGTCAACCCCTACGGCTAAGAGCCATCGCCAAAAAGAGGAGGTTGACCCCGTACAGCCAAGAGCCATCGCCAAAAAGAGGAGGTCGACCCCGTACGGCCAAGAGCCATCGCCAAAAATAGGAGATCAACCCCGTATGGTCAAGATCCATCGCCAAAAATGAGGAGGTCAACCCCATACGGCCAAGAGTCATCGCAAAAGAGAGGTGGTCAACCCCGTACGACCAAGAGCCATTGCCAGAAAAGAAGAGATTGACCCCTACGGCCAAGGGTCATTGCCAAAAAAGAATAGGTCGACCCATACGACCAAGAGCCATCTCCAAAAAGAGGAGGTCGAACCCGTACAGCCAAGAGCCATTGCCAAAAAGAGGAGGTAGACCCCGTACGGCCAAGAGCCATCGCTAAAAAAAAAGAGTTCGACCTCGTTCAAACCACGACGGGTTAACAAATTGACAAGCTCGAAATAACACCCGTACAGCCAAGAGCCATCGCTAAAAAAGAAGAGATCGACCCCTACGGCCAAGGGCCATTGCCAAAAAAGATGAGGTTGACCCCTACGGCCAAGAGCCATCGCCAAAAAGAGGAAGTCGACCCCGTACGACCAAGAGCCATCGCCAAAAAGAGGAGGTTGACCCCGTACGGCCAAGAGCCATCGCCAAAAATAAGGAGGTCGACCCCGTATGGCCAAGAGCCATCGCCAAAGAGAGGAGGTCGACCCCGTACGACCAAGAGCCATCGCCAGAAAAGAAGAAGTCGACCCCTACGGCCAAGGGCCATCGCCAAAAAAGAAGAGGTCAACCCCTACGACCAAGAGCCATCGCCAAAAAGAGGAGGTCAACCCCGTACGGCCAAGAGCCATCGCCAAAAAGAGGAGGTCGAACCGTACGACAATGAGCCATTGCCAAAAAAGAAGAGTTCGACCTTGTTCAAAACCACGGCGAGTTAACATTTCGACAATCTCGAAATAATACCCCTACGGCCAAGGGCCACCGCCAAAAGGAAGAACTCGGCCTCGCCCGAATCAACATTCGGCCTCGTCCGAATCAACATTCGGCCTCATCCGAATCAACATTCGGCCTCATCCAAATCAATATTCGGCCTCGTCCAAATCAACTTTCAGCCTTGTCCGAATTCGAATAAACCTTCGGCCTCGTCCGATTCATCCTTCAGCCTCGACCGAATCAACACTCAGCCACGTTCGAATTAAAACTCGGCCTCGTCCGAATCAACACTCGGCCTCGTCCGAATCAACATTTGGCCTTGTCCGAACAACCTTCGGCCTCGTCCGAATCAACTTTCGACCTCGTTCGAACCATGACGGGTTAACATTTCGACAAGCTAGAAATCCCCTACGGCCAAGGGCCATCACCAAAAAGAAGAATTCGGCCTTACCCGAATCAACATTCGGCCTCGTCCGAATCAACATTCGGCCTCATCCGAATCAACACTCGGCCTCGACCGAATCAACACTCGGCCTCATTCGAATCAACACTAGGCCTCGTCCGAATCAAACTTCGGCCTTATCCGAATCAACATTCGGCCTCGTCCGAATCAACATTCGGCCTCGTCCGAATCAACATTCGGCCTCGTCCGAATCAACATTCGGCCTCGTCCGAATCAACATTCGGCCTCGTCCGAATTAACATTTGGCCTCGTTCGAATCAAATTAACATTCGGCCTCATCCGAATAACCCTTCGGCCTCGACTGAATCAACCTTCGGCCTCGACTGAATCAACACTCGGCCTCATCCGAATCAACACTCGGCCTCATCTGAATAAACATTTGGCCTCGTTTGAATTAACCTTTGGTCTCGTTCGAATCAACCTTAGACCTTGATCGAATCAACCTTCGACCTCGACCAAATCAACCCTCGGCCTCATCCGAATCAACATTCGGCCTCGTTCGAATCAACCTTCGACCACGTCCGAATTCATATTCGGCGATTTTGCCCGAATTCACATTCGGCCTACTCGCCCGTCCAGATCCGAGGACATGAATGACCTCCTCCGATGCCACCATCCTGGCCTCGAAGGCCTTCCCCAACTCTATCGTCTTCTCGATCGACTCATCACTCGAGTCATTGGCCCTGATCGAACTCTGCTAAAGTTCAGCCCGCAGGGACCACTTTGACCTAAAGATCGACACCCTCAACCGCGATGCACACTAGTCGACCTCCCTATCTGAATTTCTCAAAATACGATTAATGAAGTTCGCTCACCGAGCTCGACCACGAGACGACCTGAATAAGCGGAGGGACTAACTGTATGGGTCAAAATTAGATTAGAGAAATTCAGCACACAGAGCTATATGGTCGAGGTCGGACATGCCGAGGTCGGACAGTTATCAATGGCCAAGGTCGGACTGTCATCAATAAGGCTGAGGTCGGAAAGTCATCAATAGCCGAGGTCGGAGAGTCACCAATACCCGAGGTCGGACAAGACGAGGTCGAACAATCATCAATAAGGCCGAGGTCGGACATTGATGAAATAGCTAGTTTGCTTTGGAATCCTCTGTGATCCCAGACCTTCATCAGATCTAAAAAGGGTCTTAAGGTTCTTGTATCTTTTATCATTCGTCTTTATCAAATGAAAGAGGATCCGCTCCAATCAAGATTTGGTGAATCTTTTCCTTTATTTATATTTTATTGCCATTTAATGTTACTTAATGCATCTTTCTTTATGCTATTAAATCTGGCCATAATCACGACCAATATTTATACTCGGCTATATTTTTCTATTCATATTATTCATCTCGGATCTAGAGTTAATTATCTTTAACTAGGATTTACCCCTTCATCTTTGATTGATTTGTTCAAAAAAGTTTTAATATATTTTGAGTCAAACAATATCCCAGGCCATGAAATATTCTTGTCTATCCCACAATTGAACCAAACAATTACAAACCATTAAACTAGGACGGAGAATCAAGCAAAATTTTCACTATCTATGTTTCCCAAATGGTTTGTTGGTCCTCTTCCCTTATTATTGGTGCATAAACAATTGGGCTGAGAATCAAGCAAAACTTAATTTTTATTACTACATAAGCAATTAGAGTCAATTATTTCAGACTTTAAAGTTTGTTTACCGACAGTTTATATAAAAGAAAATTTCAGAAACCACAAAGTTTTAATGATTATTAGCTTGCTATAACTATCATTTACTAAATTACTTTCTATAGCTATATTTTCAGTTGTTATAGACTATATTCGATGTATTTTTGCTAATGTATTCATGAATACAATAGCAAAACTCGACGAAAAATAGGGGAGCCCAGCTAAGCATAGACAATCTTCGACTGTATTCGCGAATACAGTAACATAATTTGCGAAAAAGTTCTTCAGTTGTTTAAAAATGGTAAGTGAATCAATTAACGCGATAGACTCTTAATATAACTCAACAAACTCAATTATATCACACAAAATTTGTATTTCAGTTATAGAAAAGATTCTCAACCGAAAATCACCCCAAAAACAGAGCAAACTTCAGAGATTCAATCCATCCTTTCTTTTTTTAGTGGTATCCTTACTAAAATTTTTTTTAGTGGTATATTTACAAATAGATTTATATATTGAAATTATATAATTACATTGAATACAATTAAATATATAAAATACATTGAATATATGAAGTATAGCAGGTCATTTATAGTGCAAAAACATATGAATACATACTGCAGATACATTTGAATACATATATACATCTGAATACATAAATTATATTAATTAAAAGAACATATGAATACATTTATGGAATATAACGAGACAGTGAATACAATGAAATACATGAATGCAACAAGATACATTGAAATACAATGAAAAAAAAGACATTGAATACAATGAAATACATGGAATACAACGAGATACATTGAAATACAATGAAAAAAGGTAATAGACTCTTCAAGTTCCTCGGCCCCAAACTCCGTCCCCAATCCACCAATATCTAGGCTGCCGCCATGTGGGGTGTCACCGCCGGTTAAATGAAGACAGTTGTTGAAGAAACACCAATTTAAAGGATCAAACAGAAACTAGAGACAGAACTTCTTCAGATCTCACACGACAAACATGAACAAACAATGCAAAATCTAAGAAAAATTTAGAATGTGTAATACAACTGTGTGAAAGAAATCTCCGGCCGCAGGAGGGGGTTATGTAACGACCCAAACCGATGGGCCGCGACAGGCACATTGTGCCTTACTCAACTAAGTATCAACGTAACGTATCTTTCGTGTCATACTATCATAGATAAATGAGCCGGAGAGGCTGCCGTGAGATAAGTAGAATAAACATGAGAGAATACTCGACATGGAACGACCCAACATGATATAGAAACTTGCATATGTGACATACGGGCCTATAAGGCCAACATGATCATTCTTAAACTCAAAATATAGGCCGACAAGGACACACAAGTATCCATATACATAACATCTGTCTACAAGCCTCTAAGAGTACACAATATCATAAAGATCGGGACAGAGCCCCGCCATACCAATCAATGCATGTACTAATCATACTGACCAAATAAGCAACTCCGGAGCAAATGGAGCTCACCAACACCTTCTGCTGAGCTGACAGCCTATTTGGAGGACTCTCAACCTGTCTATTGGGACCTGTGGGCATGAAATGCAGCGTCCCCAAATAAAAAGGATCAGTACAAATAATGTACCGAGTATGTAAGGAATGAAAATCAGTAAATAATAGACATGAGAGAAACATTGAGTAAAAGACTCGACATGTAAGTTTGAATACCTCTATGAATCCTTTAATATTTAAAATGTCATGCATATGCGTATAAATGCCATACTATGCATGGGTATATGCGTTTATAACATCATCAAGCCTCTGGGGGCATCCCATCATATTATCTCGGTCACTGTTGGCAAATCATCAAAGTATACCAGCTAATCAGGTGGTGGTGCATATATAGCGTCGTAACCTTTTTACATATCCCATATACATGTAATTTACATATATACGCATATATAATGCCATATGGTCATGGGTTAATGTACATGTATAAATGAATGTAATGCATGAGAAGTACATCAATAAAATCTCTCGGAACGTCATAAAACTATTATGCCTTTGATTAATATTATAAAGTAAACTTTTTTCAACTTACATTTTTCTGAGACCCATGAACAGATAATAGAATAATAGGATACATGGGGAATCAAGAACATACACATCTCTATTATTTCTATGCGTAGAGTCATTTATGGAAGTTGTTCATTTACTCGTTTTGTTATATCGTATGGATCATGCCAAAAGAAAAGAAGGGATAGCCTTAATATACCTGAGCCGATTCTCTTGTCACTCCCTCTAACACACGTCTTTTGTGATAAAACACGTTACAACGGATCAAAGTAGGGGAAAATTCATATGATATTCTTGATAGAGATTGCACCGTACTCCCTTAGAATCGTAAAATCTCATGGCTATTAACTTATGAAATCTCATATAAATTTTTGTAGCAAATTCCGTATGATCACTTTGTCAATTTGATCATGATCTTGTATGATCTTTGAAGCTTCATCCATAAGTTGTCGTCATAACCTTTTTATTTTGTTGTCATAAGGCTTAGCATCTTTCCATAAAAAATGAGATAAGGTAGTTATTACTTTAAATGTTGCCACCTTCTAAAGTAACTTAAGAGTCTTCAAATAGACATATATTGCTGCCACGTTTATCCACTAACTTAATTAAGCTTTCCACAATTTTTTTAATTAATTTGTTAATTCCCTATTAACCAATAATTACCCAATTATTTACATAATTAGGAATTATCTCAAATTACTTAAAATACTACTCACTTTTAATACACTTTGTACACCTTAATATTATGATCATGTGGTACCTTGTATGGCACTAGTTTATAAATATGGGGTGTTATAACTTGGACCGTATTTAATCCTAAAATATCAAACTTCGACAAAGCTTATTTTCTTTGATTCTCTTACCCTCTCACCTTCACAAATTTACTTATCACTTATTTGAAATAGCATAATGCTTATAATCTCAAAATAATCTCATTCCCGAACTTATGTTGATGAACTTACGACGAAACTTTAACATACGAAAATGCGGGATGTAACGTCTCATTTTTGAGCTTCCATCAATTTACTTATGGAGTACTTTCACGTACGAAAACCATGGAGTATAACATCAGGGGTTACACAACAAGGAAGGTGGAAGTGGTCGTTGACCGGATCTGTCGTTGGCGGAATACAACCCCTGCTAGGGTTTCTAAAAGCAGGGGAGGAAAAAACCGGGGAAAAGAGAAGAAAAAGGAAAGAGAAAGGAGGAGAGAGGGAAGAGGGAGGGAGAGAGAAAAATAATATACAGCGTATTTAATGGCTTAAAGGCAGGAAATGGCCATAAATAAATATTTTTCTATAAAAATTAAAAGGTAGTTAGAGGAGATAATTTTTTACAAAAGTATTTATTTATAATAAATAAGGTATCAACCTTTGCTATAAGAGGTAAAAATCTATAGAAAGTTTAGAACCCAATTATTATATTGCCCGCTCTGGGCCTAGGCCCTTACGAGTTTAAAATGCATCACCATGGTCTAAAACGCGTCATCAGGGTCTAAGACTTGTTAACTTATATTCCCATCATCCCTCTTGTGTTTTGCCGATGTGGGAATCGAGCGATTTTGGAAGGGATTTTCAAGGAGTTGATCAGGAAAAGTGTTTTTGACTCGGATTTGGTTATTATTCATTAATCCATCATTGTTTTTATCATTTAATTAGTATTTTGAGTTGGAAAAATTGGGAAATTTTGTGAAAACTTCCTAAACTACATTTGAAGGTCGATTTGAGGTTGGAATTGGATAATTTTAGTATAGTTGGACTCGTTACTAAATGGGTGTTCGAATTTTGTAAGTTTGGTCGAGTTCCGAGACGCGAGCCCGGGGTTGACTTTTGATTTTCTTTAAAGATTGCAACTGTATTATCTAGAATAGTTTTCTATGGTTTGTATTTATGGTATTAAGTTATTTTGGCTAGATTCGCGCCGTCTGGAGTTGGATATTCACGGAAAAGGCTTACTAGTGGATTATGTTTGTCACGCCCCAACCTTAGGAGGCGTGGATGGCACCCGGTGCCGCACTGGCGCGAGCAAATCACTCTGTAACTTATTCATTCCTTTTGTAACTATCATGGGCCAACATGTCCATAACTAGTAACGTACAATTGTAAGTGGGAAAATGTTATATCAATGAACCATCGTCGTTCACAAAACATGAATACATATGGGCCGTCAAGGCCTTTGACATTGACATACTGTACATAATAAACCTGTGTCTACAAAGCCTCTATAATTTTATTTGACATAAAATGTGACAGGGTACCGGCCTACCCATAAGTCCGTAGCAAAACTATGACTCGATGACTTATAGACTCGGCTGCACTCCGAATGAGGTGGAGTCTTACCGATCCTTCACTTAATGCTAACCTCATCTATTGTGAGGGCTCGTCAAACTATTGTCTATACCTACAGGCATGAATGCTGCATTCCCAGCAAAAGGACGTCAGTACGAATAATGTACCGAGTATGTATGGCATGTAAATAAATTTATAAAGAGCATGGAAGAAAATTTGAATCAATGCAGATTTGACTATTTGTATTCTAGTTAGGAACTCATATATATCGGTAAAAAGGTAAGTGTGAGTTTAGTGATAATCTAGTTGTCACGACCCCAGTTCTCCCTCCATGAACTATCGTGACGACACCTAGTCTCTACGACTATGTAAGCCTAGCAAATGCGGAAAGGAAACAATTGCGGAAAGAAAATAATAAAAAAAAAGAGATAAAAAAATGAAACAGTGTTTAAGTTGCCGCCTGGCATATAATAGTACAAGAATCTCAACATAACACTCCCAAAATCCGGAACCCCATGAATCACAAGCTAAGAGTTTACATAAAAAGCTCTAACTCCAGAAATATCTATCAACAAGGAAAATACAGAAGGGCTATACTAGTACTGAGAATAGAAATGGACTCTTCGGTCTGCGGACGTGGCAGATATACCTCGAAGTCTCTACGGAAGCGCCTCACCTCAAGTGTGATAAGACTAAGTGGAAGTACCTGGATCTGCACATGAAAAATATGCGCAGAAAGGGCATGAGTACACCACAACAGTACTCAGTAAGTGCCAAGCCTAACCTCGGTCGGGTAGTGACGAGGAAGGTTAGGGCTACTAAGATTAAATGAAATATAAGGTATAACAGTATAGAATGAGACAATACAACTAAGTGCAACAGTAAGAAATAGCACAAAGTAGAAAGAACAACAACAACTATGACAGATACAAAATAATCACGGAAAGGAGTATAGCTCAACACAGGGATAACAACCAGGGATCTCCCAGGATACCATCCTGTAGTCCCCAAATATAAATATCCAGTGGATCTCCTGGGTGCAGTCCCGTAGTCCATCTCATAATGCGCGGGGAGCTACCAGAAATCCGATCCGTAGTCACAAATGTAAATATCCAGTATAGGGGGAATCTACCGGGTGCAGTCCCGCAGTTCCAATGTAAATGTGCAGGGGGATCTACCTGAATACCAATCCGTAGTCCCAAAGTAAACACGCAGGGGGGATCTCCCGGGATACTGTCCCATATTCCCAAAGTAAACACATATCAACAACACGAAGAATAGACAATTCAATTCAAATTCCATACCAAGGTAAAACAGGTATTTCTAGCCTAACATGCTGTACATAATCCAAATAAGGTTGTTTAAGCAAGTAAAACAATCAAGTCAACTAGACATGCTTCACTAAGCTAACAACAGGCTAGAATTGCAAGTAGTATAAACAGGAAAAGAAACACAATTATAATTACTTAATAAAAACTGGATTTTTCAACAATTACCACAAGTACGCACTCATCACCTCATGTACAAGGCATTTAAAATATCAATAATACCAAATCCTAAGAGGAGTTCTCCCACACAAGGTTAGACAAGCCACTTAGCTCGAACCGACTCAAAATCAACCCGAAACCACGTTCTTGCCACGAGTACTCGACTCCAAATGGCCCAAATCTATTCAATTCAATTGCATAGTGTGAATATAACTTCAAGTAACTAATTCCACAAATAAATTCTAAACTAATACACAAAATTAGGTAAAATGACCAAAATGTCCTTCGGGCCCACGTCTCGGAATTGGGTAAAATTTATATAATCAGAATCCTCATACTCTCACGAGTCTAACCATACCAAAATTATCCAAATCCAATGTCAAATCTCTAATCAAAACTCGAAATTTAGGTCTAAGAACTTTCCCCCAATTCCGAAATTAAATGATGAATTCATGTTTAGACTAATGGGTTATAAGCAAAAAGGAGTTAAAATCATGACCCAATCGATATCTCTGAAAATCCCTCGAAACCTCGCTCAAATTTGAGCTCCCAAGCACTATTTTTTACAAAATGGCTAAACCCTCGACTTTGAAATTTTATATTCTGCTCAGCTATTTCCTTCTTCGTGAACGCGGAAGGACCCTCGCGTTCGCGAAGCACAACTCCGCTTGGTCCAGCTTTCCTCTTTCGCAAACGCGATCCCCACGTCGCAAACGCGATGACCAGCCTCCCTCCTCCTACGCGAACGCGGGGCTACCTTCGCGAATGCATAGGTATAAGATCCCACAACCTCGTGAACGCGGGAATACCTTCGTCAACGCTCACAAACGTGAAGCATCAAACCTTCACCAACCCAGATCCTCTACGCGAATGTGGGACCCCACTCGCGAACACGAAGAAGGAAACCAAAACTGACTGCTACAACTTTTTTTGCAATTTTCTAAGTTCCAAAAATGACCCGTTGAGTATCCGAAGCACACCCGAGGCCCCCGAGACCTCAACCAAACATGCCAGCCAATCCTAAAATATCATTCAAACTTGTTCTAATCTTTGGAATTCTCAAAACAACATCAAAACACCAATTTAACATCGGATTCAAGCCTAAGAACTCCAAAAACTCTCAAATTACACTTTCGATCAAAAAATCTATCAAACCTCGCTCGAATGACCTACAATTTTGCAAGCACGTCACATTCAACACTACGGAGCTACTCCAACTTCCGAAATTCCATTCTGACCCCGATATCAAAATCTTACTATCGAACCAGAAACTTCAAAAATTCAACTTTCGGCATTTCAAGCCTAAATAAGTTACAGACCTCCAAAACACAATTCGAACACGCTCCTAAACCCGAAATCACCCAACAGAGCTAACGAAACCGACAAAATTCCATTCTGAGGACATCTTCATACTGATCCAACTACGATCCAAATTCTAAATCTTAAGATCTCATTTAGGGACTAAGTGTCCCATAACACTCCGAAACTCAAAACCAAACATCCAAGCGAATCAAAATAGCAGAAACAAACACGAGGAAAGCAGTTAATAGGGGATCAGGGCGTAAATTCTTAAAACGACCGACCGGGTCGTTACATTCTCCTACGATTAAACATTCGTTCATCCTTGAATGAGCATAGAGACATATCCAAGCGAATCAAAATAGCAGAAACAAACACGAGAAAAGATGAACATAATGGTTGCGCATATCCTGCTCGGTCTTCCAGGTCGCCTCCACGACCGGCTGACCCCGCCACTGAACCTTCACTGATGAAATGTTCTTTGACCTCAACTTTCGAACTTACACGTCCAATATTGCTACTGGCTTCTCAACATAAGATAGATCCTTGTCCAATTGAACTGAACTGAAATCCAACACGTGCGACGGATCACCGTGATACCTCCGGAGCATCAAAATATGAAATACGGAATGAACTCCTACCAAGCTGGGAGGTAAGGCAAGATCATAAGCAACCTCCCCAACATGCCGCAATATCTCAGAAGGACCAATAAACCTCGGACTCCACTTCCCTTTCTTCCCGAATCTCATAACGCCCTTCATAGGCGAAACCCGAAGCAGAACCCGCTCTCCAACCATATAGGAAACATCACGAACCTTCCGGTCCACGTAACTCTTCTGTCTGGACTAGGCTGTACGAAGTCTATCCTGAATCACCTTAACGTTCTCCAAAGCATCCTGAACCAAGTTTGTGCCCAATAATCTAGCCTCACCCGGCTCTAACCAACCCACCAGAGATCTACACCGCCTACTATATAAAGCCACATACGGTGCCATCTGAATGCTGGAGTGATAGCTGTTGTTGTAGGTAAACTCCGCCAAGGGCAAGAACTGATCCCAAGACTCTCTAAACTCAATCACACACGCACGAAGCATATCCTCAAGAATCTGAATAGTATGCTCGGACCGTCTGTCCGTTTGAGGGTGAAATGTTGTACCCAACTCCACCCGAGTACCTAACTCATGCTGTACGGCCCTCTAAAACCGTGATGTGAACTGAGTACCTCTATCTGAAATGATAGAAACTGGAATACCATGCAGACGAACAATCTCCCGGATATAAATCTCCACCAACCGCTTTGAAGAATAGGTAGTACATACAGGAATGAAGTGTGCAGACTTGGTCAGCCGATCCACAATCACCCAAATGACATTGAACTTCCTCAAAGTCCGTGAGAGTCCAACTACGAAGTCCATGGTGATCTTCCGCTCCCACTTCCACTCCGGAATCTCTATCTACTGAAACAACCCACCCGATCTCTGGTGCTCATACTTCACCTGCTGACAATTGAGGCACGGAGCTACAAACCTAACTATATCTTTCTTCATCCGCCTCCACCAATAGTGCTGCCTTAAATCTTGGTACATCTTGGCGGCTCTCGGATGAATGGAATACCGCAAACTATGGTCCTCCTCTAGAATCAACTCCCGAAACTCATCACTATTGGGTACACAAATCCGACCCTGCATCCTCAATACCCCATCATCACTAGTCACATCTCTAGCATCACCATGCTGAACTTTGTCCTTGAGGACAAACAAATTAAGGTCATCAAACTAACGCTCCCTGATACGATCAAATAATGAATACCGAGAAACCACGCAAGCTAGAACCCGACTGGGCTCCAAAAGATCCAATCTCACAAACTGGCTGGCTAAGGCCTGAACATCCATCGCCAGGGGCCTCTCCGATGCTGGTAAATAAACCAAACTCCCCAAACTCTCTGCCCGACGACTCAAAGCATCGGCCACCACATTAGCCTTGCCCAAGTGATACAAAATAGTGATATCATAGTCTTTCAGCAGTGCTAACCATCTCTTCTGGCGCAAATTAAGATCCTTTTGCTGGAACAGATGCTGCAAACTCCGGTGATCAGTATAAATCTCACAAGGCACACCGTACAAATAATGACGCCAGATCTTCAAAGCGTGAACACTAGTAGTTAACTCGAGATTAGAGATAGGATAATTCTTCTCATATACCTTCAACCGTTTGGACGCGTAGGCAATCACCCTACCGTTCTGCATTAATACCGCTTCAAGGCCAATCCTCGAGGCATCACAATAGACAGTATAAGACTCTGAACCTGTAGGCAATATCAAAACTAGGGCTGTAGTCAATGCTGTCTTAAGCTTCTGAAAGCTCGCCTCACACTCTTCCGTCCACTGGAACGGAGCACTCTTCTAGGTCAGCCTAGTCATAGGGACTGTGATTGATGAAAAGCCCTCAACAAAACGACGATAGTAACCCCCCAAGCCAATAAAACTACGGATCTCTGTAGTTGAGAATGGTCTGGGCCAACTCTACACTACCTCCACTTTCTTCGGATGCACCTGAATACCCTCACTCGATACCACGCGGCCTAAGAATGCCACGAAATCCAACCAAAACTTACATTTTGAGAACTTTGCATATAACTTCTTTTCCCTCAAAGTCTGAAGCACAATCCTCAGGTGCTGCTCATGATCTTCCCGACTCCTGCAATAAATCAGAATATCATCAATAAAAACAATAATGAACGAGTCAAGATATGGCCGAAACACACTGTGCATCAAATGCATAAAGGCTGTTAGGGCATTGGTCAGCCTAAATGACATAACAAGGAACTCGTAATGATCATACTGAGTCTTGAAAGCAGTCTTCGGGATATCTGGCTCCCTAATCTACATTTGACGGTAACCTGAGCGCAAGTCAATCTTAGAAAACACTCGCGCGCCCTGAAGCTGGTCAAACAAATCATCAATATGGGGCAAAGGATAATGGTTTTTCACTGTAACTTTGTTCAACTGGCGATAATCAATGCACATAAGCATAGAACCATCCTTCTTCTTCAAAAACAAGATAGGAGCACCCTAAGGTGATACACAAGGCCTACAAAAACCCTTATCAAGCAATTCCTATAACTGATCCTTCAACTCAGGAGGGACCATACGATACGGAGGAATAGAAATGGGTTAAGTGCCCAGCAACAGATCAATGCCAAAATCAATATCTCTATTGGGCGGCATGCCCAAAGTTCAGCTGGAAACACATCAGAAAAATCTCGTACTACTAGGACTGAATCAACTGAAGGGGTATCAATACTGACATCTCTCACATAATCTAGATACGCGTCACACCCCTTCTCAACCATTCGCTGAGCCTCAAGGAAAGAAATAACTCTACTGGGAGTGTGATCTAAAGCACCCATCCACTCAACATGCGGTACACCTGGCATAGCCAACATCACGGTTTTGGCGTGACAATCAAGGATAGCATATGGGGCGACAACCAGTCCATGCCCAAGATAATATCAAAATCTACCATGCTGAGCAACAATAAATCAGCTATGGTCTCAAAACCACTAAGAGCAACCAAACATGACCGACAAACGTTGTCCACAACAAGAGAATCTCCCATAGGAGTAGAAACATAAACATGGGAACTCAAAGAATCCCGAGATACACCCAAATGCGGAGCAAAATAAGAAGACACATAAGAATAAGTGGATCCTAGATCGAATAGAACTGATGCATCTCTGTGACAAGCCAGGACAATACTTGTGATGACAGAATCAAAGGAAACAACCTCAGTACGGGCAGGAAGGACATAGTATCTGGCCTGGCCTCCCCCTAGGGCGACCTCTACCTCCGCGACCTCAACCTCTAGTTGGCTGAGCAGGTAGGGTAGCAACTGGAGCTGTAACCATAGACTAAAAACTCTACGGGGCATGCTGCGGCTGAGAAGTCTATGGAGGTGCACCCCTCCCAAGTTTGGGGTAATCCTCACCATATGGCGTGTGTCACCATACTCAAAACAAGCTCTGGTAGGACGTGGCGGATGTGACTGTCTCGGGTCAGGTCTGCTGGACTGACCATTGAAAGTACCCCGTGTAGGAGGCGCACTAGATACTGGAGGTGCATAATAAGGCTCCTGAGGCCTAGGAGGAACTGGAATACCACTGGCTGATGGAAGAGCTGAATGAATTGGTTGACTCATATAACCCCTACCATGACGACCCACAGCTGGGGCACGGGCACCAGAATAATGACCCGACTCTCGAGACCTCTTGGCCTCCCTCTCCTCTCTATCCCTAGCATGCATACCCTCAATCCTCCTAGCAATGCTCAACACCTGCTGATAAGAAATATCCATCTCCAACTCATGAGCCATGCTAGACCTGATGCTGGGAATAAGCCCCTCAATAAACCGGCGAACCCTCTCGCGAACAGTAGAAACCAAGGCTGAGGCATGTCTAGCCCAGCTAGTGTAACAGACAGCATACTCTGAGATAATCATAGTACCTGGCGCAAATGCTCAAACTCTGCCCGCCATGCATCTTTGAGGTGTTGAGGAACATAATCTCTCAGGAACATATCTGAAAACTGAGTCCAAGTCAGGGAAGCAGCCTCATCTGGGCTGTCTAACTCATAGGTGCGCCACCTCTCATAAGCGGCTCCTCGAAGCTGGATGGTAGTAAAGGAAACCCCGCTCGACCTTGATATATCTATGGTAAAGAGAATACGGTAGCACTCATCTAAAAATCTCAGAGCATCATCTGTTGCTAGTCTATCGAATACAGGAGGCTTGTACTTCTTGACCTCTCAAGCCTCAGCTGCTCATTCTCGAAAACCGCTTCCCTGTTTTCGGGCTGATCTGGGACTACATGTTATACATGAATAATCTCTAGAATCTAATCAACATGCACTCGCTGCTTAGGAGTGCGGGCAGCGGGAGTATGTGCTCCTCCCCTGGCCTGAGATGTAGCTGCAGCAAGGGGAAGCAACCGTGCTTGAGCCAGAGTGGTGTACATGCTCATAAACTGCGCAAGAGTCTCCTAAAGTGCTGGAGTAGTAGTAGCAGTAGGCGTATCAGGTGCCTGGGCTCGGGCTAGAACTGCTGGTGGCTCCTCGGCGGAAGCTCGCGTGGGTGATCTAGCTGAACCGCGTGCGCATCCTCGGCCTCTACCCCGGCCCCGGCTTCTGGCGGCTGCAGTAAGGGGCGTGGGTGCCTGATCATCTCGGGTAGCACGTGTCCTCACCATATGTGAGAGAATAGAAGATAGAAATTTAGAGTTGTGATATCAAAAATCTTGCACGACAAGAAAATCAAATGAAGTGGAATTTTCCTAACAGTTACATAGCCTCTCGTAAATAAGTACAGACGTCTGCATACAAATCCGCGAGACTCTAATAAACTGGCCTGTGATTCATGACTCCTATGAACCTAGAGCTCTGATACCAACTTGTCACACCCCCAATTTGCCCTTCGTGAACTATCGTGACGGCACCTAATCTCTACGACTAGTTAAGCCTAGTAAATGCGGAAAGAAAATAATAAAAAATGAGATAATAAAATGAAATAGTGTTTAAGGTGCAGCCTAGCATATAACAGTACAAGAATCTCAACATAACACTCCCAAAATCCGAAACCCCATGAATCACAAGCTAAGAGTTTACATAAAAAGCTCTAACTCCAGAAATATCTATCAACAAAGAAAATACAGAAGTGCTATACTAGTACTGAGAATAGAAAGGGACTCTTTGATCTGCGGATGCGGAAGATATACCTCGAAGTCTCTACGGAAGTGCCTCGCCTCATGTGTGATAAGACTGAGTGGAAGTACCTGGATCTGCACATGAAAAACATGCACAGAAAGGGCATGAGTACACCACAGCGGTACTCAGTAAGTGCCAAGCCTAACCTCGGTCAGGTAGTGATGAGGAAGGAAAGGGCCCTACTGAGATTAAATGAAATATAAGGTATAACAGTATAGAATGAGACAGTACAACTAAGTGCAACAGTAAGAAATAACACAGAGTACAAAGAACAACAACAACTATGACAAATACAAAATAATTACGAAAAGGAGTACATCTCAACAAAAGATAACAACCGGGGATCTCCCAGAATACCGTCCTGTAGTCCCCAAATATAAATATCTAGTGGATCTCCCGAGTGCAGTCCCGTAGTCCATCTCATAATGCGCGGGGATCTACCGGAAATCCGATATGTAAATATCCAATACAGGGGGAATCTACCGGGTGCAGTCCCGTAGTTCCAATGTAAATGTGCAGGGGGATCTACCTGAAAACCAATCCGTACCCGAAGTAAACACACAGGGGAATCTTCCGAGATACCGTCCCGTAGTCCCAAAGTAAACACAAAGCAACAACACGAAGAATAGACAATTCAATTTAAATTCCATACCAAGGTAAAATAGGTATTTCTAGCCTAGCTTGCTGCACATAATCCAAATAAGGCAGTTTGAGCAAGTAAGACAATCAAGTCAACTAGACATACTTCCCTAAACTAACAACAGGCTTGAAATGCAAGTAGTATAAACAAGAAAAGAAATACAATTATAATTACTTAATGAAAACTGGATTTTTCAACAATTAGCACAAGTACGCACTCGTCACCTCATGTACAAGGCATTTCAAATATCAATAATACCAAATCCTAAGGGGAGTTCCCCCACACAAGGTTAGACAAGCCACTTACCTTGAACTGGCTCAAAATCAACCCGAAACTACATTCTTGCCACGAGTACTCAATTCCAAATGACCCAAATCTATTCAATTCAGTTGCATAATATAAATATAACTTCAAGTAACTGATTCCACATATAAATTCTAAGCTAATACGCGAAATTAGGTAAAATGACCAAAATACCCTCCGGGCCCACGTCTCAGAATCGAATAAAATTTACATTTTCAGAATCCTCATACTCTCATAACCATACCAAAATTATTCATATCCAATGTCAAATCCCCAATCAAAACTCAAAATTTAGGTCTAAGAACTTTCCCTCAATTTTCATCCCAATTCCGAAATTAAATGATAAATTCATGTTTAGATTAATGGGTTATAAGCAAAAAGGAGTTAAAAATCATTATCCAATCGATATCTTTTAAAATTCCTTGAAACATCGCTCAAATCCGAGCTCCCAAGCTCTAGTTTTTACAAAATAGCTAAACCCTCGACTTTGAAATTTTATATTCTGCCCAGCTATTTCCTTCTTCGCGAACACGGAAGGACCCTCACGTTCGCGAAGCACAACTCCGCTTGGTCTAGCTTTCCTCTTTAGCGAATGTGATCCCCAAGTCGCGAACGCGATGACCAACCTCCCTCCTCCTACGTGAATGCGGGACTACCTTTGCGAACACGTAGGTATAAGATCCCACAGCCTCGCGAACGCGGGAATACCTTCGCGAATGTGAAGCATCAAACCTTCACCAGCCCCAGCTCCTCTTCGTGAACGCGAGACCCCACTCGCGAACGCGAAGAAGGAAACCAGAACTAATTGTTGCAACTTTTTCTGCAATTTTCTAAGTTCCAAATATGACCCGTTGAGCATCTGAAACACACCCGAATTTCATTGAATACCAAAAGTGAGGACCTCCTAAATTCATTGTAGGATTTAACAATGCAGCAACACCAAAAATAAGGGGGATAGGGAAAAAATATTTTTTAAACTTAGCTTTCACAGAATTAATAGCTTCTTGATAAGTTACTGCACCCTCTAAAAATTGAGTAAATAAATCTACAAGTGCTGCAATATAAACTAAACAGTTAGAAATAGTAGGATAATATTGGCCAGATAATTCATTTGTAGCAATATAATATTGTTCTAAAAAGTCTACAAGCATTTTAACATTACTCCAATCTTGATTTGTAAGGTGCTCATCATCATCATCATCACCATCACTTACACGAGTATTATACGTTGTGCTTATTGGGTTCCTATATTCATATGCAACAACTAAACTTTCATACATGTATTCCATCTAGTCTGACAAGGTTTAGGAACCTTTCTTTCTCTAAGGCCGAATTCATCACATTTTTTAAAATAGTCTCTAAGTCTACTTCTACGGTTTGAATAAAAAAGCCAATTAAGAGCCATTTTAACCTTTTCAATTTCTACATTTAAAACTTTCATACCAGCACCGACGATTAAATGGTAAATATGACAAATACATCTAACATGAAAAATATTACTAAATGCAGGATTTAGTGTAGTTGTAAGCAAGCCTATAGCATTAGTGTTACTAGAAGCATTATCCATTGAAACCGACATAATTTTATCTCTAATGCAAAAATATCTACAAATATCTGCAACTGTATTAGCAGTAAACTTACCTGTGTGGCGTGAATTAATTATTCTATAAGCAATAATGCGCTTTTGCATTATCCACTCCTCATTTATCCAATGACTTGTAATAGTTAGATAATCACAGTCATTACCACTTCTATCAATATCAGTAGTAATAGCAATGCGACAATCTATATGAGTAAATAAATAGCGCAAATATTGTTCATATTCATGTTTATATTTATAAATATCGCTCTTTACGGTTGCGCGAGGCCATCCTTTATAAGTAGGATTAAAAACTATTCTAATATAATGCACAAAATGAGGGTTAAAAGGAAAACTATAGGGTAAGAACATAACAGTAACCATTTTTGCCAATTCTTCACGATTTTTATTTGGATCATAATATAAAATGTCACCGGTAACAGTGTTAATTCCCGGTTGAACTAGATTTGAACCTATACTAGGGTTAACCGTACTATCTACATTTGTCCCCTCTTGCGCAACTTTCATTTGTAAAAATCTAGCTTTATCTCTAGGGTGTTTCAATATGTGTCTAGTCAAACTACCCGTACCGCTACGGTCTCCAGTAAATTTATGAACTAGTTGAGACCCACAAGCTTTAAACTTAGCCTTATTTTGTTCTCTTAGTTGAGTAAAAAAATGCCAAACAAGAGATGTTTCGAGCCGTTTAGAAGGTTGTCTATTAAAAGTAGGAGTTACTACAGGAGTGTCAGGCGGGGCATCAGTTAGGTTATTAACAAGACTAGTAGGTGTATCATCTAAATCCGGTTGCGTTTCATCTAAATCATCATTTTCCTCGTCATTTTCAAAGATAGTTTCATTAGGATAAAGAGCATTCATAACTTCTTCATTTAATTGTTGACCCGATGCAACATCATGGAAAAATTGACTATCGAAAAATTGAAAACAAGGGTTATCAGTATCAAGAATAATAGGTGGAGGAGGACGGGTAACAGGTCTGGGTCGGGGAGCCGGGAGAAGAGTAGTAGCTTGGCTATTAGATTCACCAATTTTAGATTTTCCCTTACCCTTACCACCAAAAAATATTTTCAAAGAAAATGCCATATTAATTATAATTATACTAAATAAAACTAACAAAACTATAATATTAAAACTTAGGAGTTGGAACGAGTTTACCGAATTGACGAACAACTTCTTGAAAATTGAATATCGTTGAAGACTTGAAGACTTGAATACTTCAATTCACCAACTTCACAATTTTTCACAAAATTGCAATAATAAAGTAAGCAATTATAGAAGAAAACTAGAGAGAGATTGATGAATTTGCGAGTAAAAATGAAAGAATGGGGGGGGAAGTATTTATAGTTGAGAATTGGGAAAAGTGTAATTATAAAAAGTTTGGGGGCCAAATGACTATTTTTTAAAGTGCATAACAGACCAATTTTGAAGCCCAACGGTCAGATTTTAAAATCTAGCCGTTGGGCATTTTTAAATTTTTTTTTTAAAAAAATAGCCGTTGGGGCCCATTTGGCCCGTTGGGCCTGGTTGAACCGGCCCAGGACCGCCTACCGATCCCGGGCTCACGGGCTATTTGTGTTGAACCGGCCCGTTTTGGGTAGAGTTATGGCTTTTTAAATAATTGGAATTTAGACCTCGTTTTGGGGGTCAAATTCCGAAACTAATTACATATTTGGGCTCGTGGGTGAATGAATTATCGGGTTTTGGTCCGATCCTCGTGTTTTGACCAAGCGGGTCCGAGGTCGATTTTTGACATTTTGGGGAAAATGATAGAAAACCTATAATTTAGCATTGGGTATGAATTCTTTAGCATTTATTGATGTTGTTAAATTAATTTGGACTAGATACGAGTTATTTGGAGGCGAATTCTAAAGGAAAAGCGGTGTTTGAGGCTTGAGTTGGCCGTGGAAGCTTGAAGTAAGCGTTTGGTCTAACCTTAGCTTGAGGGATTAGGAGTTGTGTCATATTTGCTATGTGTTAATTGTGGAGTACGACGTATAGGCATGATGACGAGTATCTATACGTCGGTGTCAAGCATGCCCGTGAGTCTAGTATTGTAATTGTTATGACTCCGTTGTGGTTTATTCGTGCTTCATATGAGGATTATATTATTGTTCCCTTACCGGGATGTTATTGTTATATTGTTCCCTTACCGGGATGTTATTGCTATACTGTTCCCTTGCCGGGATGTTGTTGTAATATTATTGTTCCCTTGCTAGGATGTTGTTATATTATTGTTCCCTTGCCGGGATGCTATTGTTTTATTATTGTTCCCTTGCCAAGATGTTGTTGTTATATTATTGTTCCCTTGTTGGGATTCTTTATGATTGGTGTTGATAAATGAAATGGGAGCGGGTTGCATGCCTGCAACGGTAATATATGAAATGGGAGCGGGTTGCACGCCTGCAACGGTAATATATGAAATGGGAGCGGGTTGCACGCCTGCAACGACACTATATGAAATGGGAGCAGGTTGCACGCCTGCAACAGTATTATATGTGTACTTGTTTCTTATTTCCTTATCTTTTGCTGGTAATTAATTTATGGCGTTCCTTACATTTCTCTACTATTATTCTGTTGTTATCTGTTACTCCCCGCAACATGTTTCCCCCGCCCAACTTTAGCTGTAATTATCTGCTTTTATCTTTCGCGGTATATGATTTAACTGCACAGGTTTATTTGGTAGTCTGGTCCTAGCCTCGTCACTACTTCGCAGAGGTTAGGCTAGGCACTTACCAACACATGGGGTCAGTTGTGTTGATACTACACTCTGCACTATGTGTAGATACTGATACCGAAGCGTTTGGACCGCAGTGAGGGTGCTGTCTTCAATCCACTCAGGAGACCCGAGGTAGTCCTGCAGCCACGTCTGCGGGCCTTGGCGTCTCCTCCTATCACTTCTCTTTCTGTTTTTTTTAATTATTCAGAGACAAATTTGTGTATTTTCATTCAGACCTTATTTGTAGTATTCTTAGATAGTCCGTGACTTGTGACACCAAATTCTGGGTAGTATTGTACTTCAGATTATGTAGCAATGTTTGGCTGAATTATTAAGTTTTCGTCTTCCGCATTTCTGGTTATTTAATTTATTCCGCTGTTTAATCACTCATTATTTTAAATTGTTGAACATGTTTAATAAAAAAGGTAATGATTTTTTAATATTTGGCTTGCCTAGCTTCCACGAGTAGGCGCCATCACGACTTCTGATGGTGGAAAATTCGGGTCGTGACAACTATTAAATATTAAAATATTAATAAATTATGGTACCATATAAAATTAATACATATACTATTATTTTATTAAAATATCCATGTAAAAATACATATATTTTTTTAACTTCTAATTTTTCTGATCTCATATAAAGAGTACAAATTTTTGTACGCTTAATTCTTAAAATGATAAAAAGATAACCTTCTTTTCTTTTGAGAAAATAATTTTTATCTATATTTTTAATACATATATATATATATATATATATATATATATATATATATATATATATATATATATACACACGTCTCTTCAATTACCATTTTAATGTTTTCAAGTTTTCACTTTTTCTTTTTAAATTTGCAACTGGAATTAGGAATTTCTATAGGATCTATAGTTTGGTTAAATTGTTTTTTTCATCGGAGCATCAAATCAGTACAATTTAGTGGCCCTTATGTTAAAGGTTTTCTAAAGTACAAGAAAAGGAAACGTCTTGATTGTATTAAGATAAGGAATTAATTAGAGGTTCAATGTGGAGAGATGTGTCATGTGTTTCACCAATCAAAGCAACTAAATATTTTATGCTCTCGTTTTTAATAAATCCACCTACTAATTCACTATAAGTTCCTTCTCATACACTTCCTCATAGCATATATAATTTAAAATATATTCGAAAGTAGTAATATTAATAACTATATAAAATTATATTTTTTAAACTTTTTACAGAAATGTTCCATTCAATATAAATACCATATCAAAATGTATATAACAGTGTCAATGTTATTAAACTCACGGGATATAACAATGTTAGCTTGTTTGAGGTAAGTATCTTGCCTAACTTTCTGTGGGAGAAATACCCCTTAGGATTTGGGTTGATTGTGCTATTTGTGATATGTGAAAGTCGTGTATGCAGTGTTAGCCCAAGTAAAGGAGAGTTTTGTAGATTGACAAAAGAAACTCAGACATGGACCAGGTCCATCTTAGTGAAGCACATTTATGGTCAACTCAAGCATGTGAGATGCACGTAAAGAAAATAAACCTAACTTACCAGAAGTGATATCTCCTGATCCTGATCGAAAAAGTTGCATATTGGATAAGGAGAAAGACTCCTTATGCAAAGAGAACACGGTTTAAGAGAAGGATAGAGTTAGAGGTTGAGATCAACTAGAACTCTTCCACCAAGAAAGAGTAGCATCAGAATTCTAGTTAATCTCTATTTACTAACTCCATAAATATCAGTGTTGTTCTCTTTTACACGGAACACACATAAGCAGAAGTTAAACATGAATTGAGAGCAAAATAGCAAGGCAATTTTGCAAGCAATTTGTGTGTGATTCAAGCGTGCAAACCTGAAGCTACTTGAACTAGATAAAAGAACCAGTTCCAAGTGTCTATCTTTTATTTCTAGTTCAATTATAGTAGGTGTTTTCATATTGTACCTTTCAGCTTATCTAGAAGCAATTGTATTAAGTACTCAGAGTTTTCAAGTTAGAGTTAACTTAAAGTTGTCGCAATAGTTGAGGTTGTGTGCTACAACGGGATTAGAGTTAATCCTAGGTTTACAAAAGAGTTTTTGTAAATGCAGTTTTTGGCTCAGTGATTTTAGTGGAGAGTTTGGGAAAATCCTACTAGAAAGTAGGTCGTGGTTTTTTCACCTTTTGAGCTAGGTGTTTTCCACAAAAAATCTATGTGTTCTTTAATTTCTGTACTTATTATTCCGCAACAGTAGTAGTTAGAACATATAGAAGAACTAGGTCCTTCTATAATCATGTTAAGCGAAAAATCAAGCACCACACAAATCACCCCCCTCTTGTGTGGTATTGAAGTATACAACATCAATTGGTATCAGAGCGGGTTATCCTTGAAGAGGCTAACACCTTAGGAACAGATCAAGATGAGTGCGCCACCTGGAAACTGAGAAGGACAATCCACTGCTAGGCCTCCACTCTTCAATGGTCAGTACTACTCCTGGTGAAAAAATAGAATGAGAGATCACATTATCGGATAGGATTATGAACTATGGAACATCGTTACTGATGGTCTCTTGGCTACCATGAAGAAAAATGCTGAAGTAGTGGATGTGCCAAAGACTAGAACTGACTGCAATACTGAGTACTTGAAGAAGTGGGAAAAGAAGGCTAAGGTCAAGACATGGCTTGTATTTGGACTTGGTCCAGACGAGTACAACAGAATTTAAAGCTACACTACTACTAAGGAAATTTGGGGCACTCTACAAATGTCTCATGAAGGAACTCCTCAAGTGAAGAGATCAAGAGGAATACTGTTGTATTCTCAATATGAGAATTTCACCATGAAGGAAGGAGAAACCATCCAAGAGATATATACAAGGTTCACAACAATAACAAATGAACTTAAGTTTCTTGGAAGGATTATCCTTGAAGAAGACAAGGTTGAGAAAATTCTGACAAGGGTTTTGCCAGTTACTTAGGAAAGCAAAATCACTGCTATTCAGGAATCAAAGAACATTGCCACTCTCAAGTTGGACGAGTTAATTGGAAATCTCACTACCTATGAACTGAGAAGGCAAACCATGAATATGGATGCTCCCAAGAAGGAAAGAAGCCTGGCTCTCAGAATCGCTGAAGGTACAGATCTAGAGGAGGATGAAATGGCTATGATCACGAGGGATTTCAAAAAGTATCTAGTAAGAGGAAAGGGTTATTCAAGAGGTGCAACTTACAACAAACCAAGGGTCCCTGAGAAACAGACCAACGAGGGATGTTACAAATAGGGTAAGACTGACCACATGACCAATAACTGTCCTTAATGGAAAATTGAATGGAAGAAAGAAAGGGCTGAATGAAGAAACAGGAAGAAGGAACAGGTTCATCCCAAGAAGAACAAAGGATTAACAAAGGCCATGGTTGCTGCTTGGGGAGAAAGCTCAGATGAGGATTCAGAAGATGAAGATGGAGATGAACAAGCACTTATGGCCATTGGAGAATCAGATGACGAACCAGAGGTAAGTGTGATTCATCTCAAAGCTAAGATTAAATTTTTGTCTAAAAAAAGCTATCTGAGTTACTACTAGATTTCATTGATGAATCTAAGGTCATAAATAATGAAAAAGAACAACTGTCTAAGGAATGTGTAATCTTGAAAGCTAAGTGCAAAAATCTGGAACTCAGGGCTATGAAAGTGATAGTAAAAATGCTAAGTTGAAGAACCAGGTTCTTGAACTTAACACCACTGTGTTAGAGCTTAGATCTGAAAATTTAAAACTGAAATTAGGAATAGGTAAAAAGAAAGCTGATCATATACATCCCACCTTAGAAGAAAACCTAGGAAAAATGAAGGATGCGTTGTACAAAAAGGATGAGCAAATAAGAGTCCTAAAAGAAGATCTAGGCAAGGTTAAACATGAACTAGACAGAACTTACAAATGGAATAAGTCCTCTGATGCACTATCATGGCTACAAGAACATCACAATAGCAATAAGAGAGGACTTGGTTGTGGGACCCCTGCACCGAACATCACAGTAGCAATAAGAGAGGACTTGGCTGTGGGACCCCTGCACCGAAGTGGGATCCCAAAAGCAAGTACATCACACTTCCTGAGAACAAAATCTACAAACACTATGGTAAGACTGGTCAATACAAAAGTAAATGTAATGCAAAAGAAAAGGCCAGTCAAAAGAACAAAACTTTTGTTCAAGGGAAAAATAGGCTGCCAGGATGGGCTAAAAAAAATATAATTCACCCTTTTGCCTATAGAAAGGGACCCAAACTAGTTTGGTTTCCTAAGACTAATCCCTGATTTCCTTTTACAGGTCCAAGTGAAGGAGAGTAGCCAAATATGGTACATGGATAGTGGCTGCTCAAAGCATATGACTGGAAGCAAGAACTAGTTCCTTTCACTTGAGAACCTAAAGGGAGGTAATGTCTCCTTTAGAAATGATAAAAAAGGTGAGATCATTGGGGTTGAAAAGGTAGGTAAGACAGACTCACATTCTATTGAGAATATCTACTTGATAGATGGCTTGAAATATAGCCTAATCAGTGTATCACAACTGTGTGACAGAGGTAACTTGGTAGCATTCACCTCTACTAAATGTTTTATGATAAATCTTACCACTGACAAGATTATTTTGCAGGAAAAAAAAGTAAACAATATATATATTGTAGATCTGTCCACTCTTTCAGAAAATGAACTCACTTGCTTAAATATGTTGGATAATGATCCCCTCCTTTATCCCAAAAGACTTGGACATGCAAGTCTAAGTCAACTCAACAAATTAGTCTCCAAGGACCTAGTGATAGGGCTGCCTAACATCAAGTTTAAGGAAGCCAAATTTTGTGAGGCTTATGCAAGGGGGAAGCAGGTAAGATCCTCTTTTAAAAGCAAGAAAGTGGTAAGCACGACCAGGTCAATGAAACTAGTTCATATGGATCTCTATGGTCCAATGAGAATATTAAGCAGGGGTGGTAAACAATCCGTGATGATGCTTGTTGATGATTACTCTAGGTTTACTTGGACATTGTTTTTAACATATAAGGATGAAGCATTTGACATGTTTACTGCCTTTGTTAGAAAAACTCAGAAACAACTAGGTAATCAACTTGCATCAATTAAGTCTGATCATGGAACTGAATTTGAAAATGCTAAGTTTGCTGATTTTTGTGATGAACATGGCAAAGATAATAATTGTTTTGCTCCTAAGACTCCACAACAAAATGGAGTAATTGAAAGAAAGAATAGGACACTTAAGGATATGGCTAGGACTATGCTTCTTTTTAGTAAACTTCTCATAGCTTTTGGGCAGAAGCTGTAAACACTGCATGTTACATTATTAATAGGTGCATGATTATACCTCTTGTAGAGAAGACTCCCTATGAGTTACTTAAAGGGAGAAAACCAAATATATCCCATATTAGGGCATTTGGATGCAAGTGTTTTGTGCACAATAATGGAACAAACTCCCTAGGTAAGTTTGATCCCATAAGTGATGAGGGAGTATTCTTGGGATATTCTTCGTATAGCAAAGCTTATAAAGTATACAACAAAAGAACTATATGTGTAGAAGAAAGTGTACATATAGTCTTTGATGAAACTAACATTCTTTCTAAGAGACAAGAACATGAAGATGAAGCTATTGGGCTAGTAAAAGGGTTATATGAAGTTACAGCCCAAGCTGAAGCTGCACCAGAAGAAGGAACAGGTGGTGGAACAGGTTCTTCTATCCAGGGCAACCTGACAGGGAGAACTGAACAAAGAAGAACTGAATCTAATTCCCAAATAGAACCTGTCTATGAGCCTGTTCCTCAGCAATAGAACTTGGGAGAAACATCAAACAGAAACCAGTTGGTTGTGAAACCTTACAAGTATCAAAGTTCTCATACCATTGAGAACATAATTACTGATCCAACTTCTGGAATCAAAACTAGATCTCAATTAAAGAATCGTTGTGCTTTTGATGCTTTCCTATCTCTTATTGAACCTAAAAATGTTGCTGAGGCTTTGCAGGATGCAGACTGGGTAAATGCAATGCAAGATGAACTCAATCAGTTTGAAAGGAGTCAAGTTTGGCATTTCGTTCCAAGACCCAAGGACAGATTAGTAATTAGCACTAAATGCGTCTTCAGAAACAAACTTGATGAAGATGGAACTCTTACAAGGAACAAGGCAAGGTTGGTGGTTCAAGGTTATATCCAGGAGGAAGGCATAGATTATGATGAGATATTTGCTCCAGTTGCAAGTTTGGACGCAATAAGACTCCTCATAGACTTTGCTGCATACATGAAATTTACTCTTTACCAGATGGACGTCAAGAGTGCCTTCCTAAATGGCTACTTAGGAAGAAGTGTTTTTCAAACAACCTCTAGGGTTTGAAAGGAAGGAGTGTCCGGATCATGTATACAAACTAGACAAGGCACTCTATGGACTCAAGCAGGCTCTTAGAGCATGGTATGAACGACTATCCAAATTCTTGCTTGAACATGGCTACAAGAGAGGTAAAATTGATAGCACTCTATTCTTGAGGGAAAAAGGTAAGGATTTTTTTGTAGTACAAATATATGTTGATGACATAATTTTTGGGGCAACCACTGAAAAACTAAGTAAGGAATTTGCTAAACTTATGGGGAGTGAATTTGAAATGAGTATGATGGGTGAGCTTAATTTCTTCTTAGGCTTACAAATTAAATAAAACTCAAATGGAACCATGATCCTTCAGCAGAAATATGCAAAAGAGTTAATTAAGAAGTTTAAAATGGAAGAATCAAAGGAAATAGACACTCCTATTGCAACAACCACAAAATTGGACATAGATGAACCTGGTTCATCTGTTGATCAGAAATTGTATAAGGGTATGATTGGTTCACTTTTTTATCTTACTGCTAGCAGACCTGACATTGTTTTCAGTGTAGGGTTTTGTGCTCAATTTCAAGCAAATCCAAAGGAATCCCACTTGACTGTTGTCAAGAGAATATTGAGATACTTGAAAGGCACTACTAACCTTTGTCTTTGGTATCCAAAAGGTAGTAACTTTAACCTTGTGAGATATGCTGATGCTAACTATGCATGTTTCTTTGTGGATAGGAAGAGTACCTCAGGTATGGGACACTTCCTTGGTTCATGTCTTGTGTCATGAGCTACTAAAAAGCAAAATTTAGTGGCCTTATTCACTGCTAAAGCTGAGTATGTTGCTGCTGCTTCCTGTTGTGCTCAATTGCTATGGATCAAACAGTAGTTGATGGATTTTGGTATTGAAGTTGGTAGCATCCCTATTTTCTGTGATAACACTAATGCTATTAGTATGACTAAGAACCCGGTTCATCATAACAGAACTAAGCACATAGATGTTAGACACTATTTTTTGAGGGACAACTATGAGAAATGACTGATTACTATAGAATTTTGTGCTACTGATAAACAGATTGCTGACATCTTCACAAAAGCACTGAGTAGAGAGCACTTTGAAAGGAACAGATTAGAATTAGAGATGATTAAGATCACCTAATGGGACCAGTCTAGAATGTACAATAAAAAAATTGATTTTTTTGGTTAGAAAATCTGGAACTTATGTAAATATCTAGATTAATCTTTTCTCAGTCTCATACTGTAAATAGTATACTCTTGTGACATGTATTGATATGAATCACTGATCTCTAATAAAATTTTCTCTATTTTGATAAATTGAGGCATGATCAAGAGATTCTTAGTGAAGAACCTGGTTCATCAGTACTGGTTCATCTAAATAGCGAGGTATCTTTTCTACACTCTGCATAATTAGAAATATTAATATTTAATTCATGAGCAGAGTCCTACCTATGTTCAAAAACTTCAGAAAAACCTATCCTTTTGAGTTTAAACCAGTTTCGTCTCTATTAGAATCCTTACTGCATAAAATGCCTAGAATCTAGGGAAGCTTAACCGCTCATTCAACCTGAAATTTCAAGTTGATTGGACTTCTAATTGACTACAAAAGCTGCCGTTAGACATCAATTAACCCTCTTTCTTTAAAAACCATCATCACCATCACTGCCACTCTCATAATTCTCTAAACCATTAATTCTCTTTCGTTTTCTACTCTTCTCTCTTCCAAAAATCCAATTCAAAAATCCTCTTCCAAAATTAGAAAATAATGACCAACCCCCAAAATAACCTAGGCACTCCTCCACCACCTACACCCTCTGATTCCTTCACTACTCCTCAACCTAGCATAACCCCCCAACCTAGGAGAAGGCGGGTGAAGATGTTTGCTCGCAAAACTGTGGCTACAGGTGCTCTTTCAAAGAAACTAAATGCCAAATTAAAGGCTAGTCAAGCCCAAGATTCTAAAAATTCTGATGATTCTTTTAAGTATGCGAGTGAGAGGGAAGGAACTGGGTCTTTTGATTCTGAAAAAGGGCAAAATCCCCCTTTTAAGGTACGTTCCGTGCTAGTTGAAAATTTCGAAAATCATTTTGTTCTGATTGGGTCTGTTATGAATGTGAAAATTCCTGAGTCAAGAGGGAGAGGAGGTAAAAATAAAAGTGAAAAAGAAAAGGAAAGTGAGGGTGTGAGTAGTAATGTGAGGGGAAAAGGGTAAGAAGTGGCTGATTCCTCACACACTTTTGAAATGGTCAGACCGGCTATCTGTGGGGCTGAGCATGAAAATGTGGTAGAGAGTAGCAAGAAAACAGGGGAAGTGGTTTAGGGGAGGCTGCTGAAGGGCTGATCAATCTCAGCTCACTTGCAGATGAACCCAGTTCATCTTTTGAGGAGACCCTAGAAGACCTTCTAAAGGAAGTAGGTGCTAGCTATAACCCCAAGAAAAGGAGAACCCCAACACCAAATGCTCCCAACACTGCAAAAACTACCAAGAAAAGGAAGGCTACTTCTCCAACAACTGCTGAGATTCCTCTACCAAAAGGAAAGGCCACAAGGAGTAAATTGAAGCAAAGTGAGGATGATTTACAAAAGGCTATGGCAGAAAGCAAGAAGAAAAGAATGGACAAAGGGAAAGCTAAGGTCGCAGAGCCTGTTGAGGCTATTAATGTGGATGTGATGGACCCGGTCCATCAAGATGAACATGTGACTGTGGATGTGGAGGTTCAGACCCCTAAGCCAAAGAAAACCAAGTCCTCTTCAAAGAAGTCTACATCTGTTTCCAAGGCTGCTGAACCTTCTTCTTTGGCTAAAAGAACAAGGTCTGTTGTGAAAGCCAAGCAAGTTAAGATTATTGAGGAAGAAGATTGGAGTGATGAAGAAGAGGGTGAATCTGACTATGAACAAGATAAGCTGGCCAAGTTTGGCAAACAAAAATCTAGAAGGGTAGAATGTTGAAGGATTTGGAGTAACCAGGGATGTTCCGACTGGTTGATGCTCTAGCTGTTCAGGGCTGGAAGGACATGGTCCTTTAGTTGGATGGAAGGCTGGAAAGAAATGAGGTTATTAAGTTCATGGCCAATGCAGAGGTCAAGGATGACAAAGTTACCAGTCAGGTGAAAGGGGTTCAAGTGACATTTGATGCAAAAGAGCTGGGTGAAATCCTTGACATTCCTTCTGAAGGGTATGATGACTACACGAGGCAAAGATGGACAAGTCTGGACTCCCTTCCTACTGCCTTTGCCATTACTAGGAAATTCTGTGATGTCATAGAAGTGAATGAGGCCAAGGTTGTGCATAAAAGTGGGATGAAGCCTTGTCACAAAGTCCTATTTGAATTTGTCAAAAAGTGTTTGTTGCCTAGGCAGGAAAGAAGACACATTGCTAACTACATGGACTTGATTATGATGGAGTGTCTTGAAAGTGGAAGGCAGATCAAGTGGCCTGCATTTATGATCAAGTTGCTTGATAGGGTTATCAATGGCTCCAAGGCCCATGCTACTCCTTATGAGTTTATTCTCACTATTGTGCTTGATCGTTGCAAGGTGCCACTGAAGAAGTGAGAGATGGCCACAAGCAAAGACTATTTTGAAATCAACACTTTGATTGCTTGTGACTATGAGGTCATTGCCATTACCAATGAACCTGGCTCATCTAAAAGGACACCTATCAATAGCAAGGTCAGAGCTCTAGTGGCAGAATCATATTCTCTATCAATGAAGTTTGTTGTTTTTGCTCTTGTTGTCTGTTTATATTTTCTTGATAGTTTGAATATGTTTGGTTGATCACTGATGATTAATCCATGATTACATTTGCAGTTGCCCTAGTGGCCATGGGTAATTGTTAAAATTCTGGGAATCATATTGTGTTTATGCAACTTTTCGATGAGGCTAAAAAGAGGAAGAAATAATTTCCTTTATATTTTTAATAAGTGATATTTATAACCTAATGAACCTGGTCCTTGATGATAAGTAGCAAAATTTCTAACTTTACATTGATGAATAAGCTGAGTTCTGGTAGGGCCTAAGTGAGTGAAAAACACAGAATTTGTCATCATCAAAAAGGGGGAATTTGTTGGCCCAAGTAAAGGAGAGTTTTGAAGATTGACAAAAGGAACTCACACATGGACCAGGTCCATCCTAGTGAAGCACATATATGGTCAACTCAAGCATGTGAGATGCACGCGAAGGAGATAAACCTAACTTAGCAGAAGTGATATCTCTTGATCCTGATCGAAAAGGTTGCATATTGGATAAGAAGAAAGACTCCTTACACAAAGAGAATACGGTTTAAGAGAAGGATAGAGTTAAAGGTTGAGATCAACTAGAACTCTTCCACCATGGAAGAGTAGCATCAGAATTCTAGTTAATCTCTATTTACTAACTCCATAAATATCAATATTGTTCTCTTTTACACGGAATGCACATAAGCATAAGTTAAATGTGAATCGAGAGCAAAATATCAAGGCAATTTTGCAAGCAATTTGTGTGATTCAAGCGTGCAAACCTGAAACTATTTGAACCAGATAGAAGAACCAGTTCCAAGTGTCTATCTTTTATTTCTAGTTCAATTGTATTAGATGTTTTCATATTGTACCTTTCAGCTTTTCTAGAAGCAATTGTATTAAGTACTCAGAGTTTTCAAGTTAGAGTTAACTTGAAGTTGTCACAACAGATGAGGTTGTGTGCTATAACGGGATTAGAATTAATCCTAGGTTTACAAAAGAGTTTTTGTAAATGCAGATTTTAGCTTAGTGATTTTAGTGGAGAGTTTGGAAAAATCCTACTGGAAAGTAAGTCATGATTTTTCACCTTTTGAGCTAGGTGTTTTTCACGTAAAATCTCTGTGTTCTTTAATTTCTATACTTATTATTCCGCAACAGTAGTTGTTGGATCATGTAGAAGAACCAAGTCTTTCTACAATTAGGTTAAGCGAAAAATCGGGCACCAAACAAATCACCCTCCCTCTTTTGTGGTATTGAAGTATGAAACATCATGCAGGTTTGCCCCACCGCATGAGATTCGCCTAGACTCGGCCTGAGGTTTGCCCCACCTAACCGGAATTTGCCTAAACTCAGTTGAACTCTGACCCACCATCGGCAGTGCTGACACAAGAATGACTCTGATACCATCTGTAATAGCCCAGCCCGCTAGTGATAGTCTAGGCCCTTACGGGTTTAAAGCGCGTCACTAGGGTCTACGACTTGGTAACTTATATACCCAGCATCCCTCTTGTGTTTTGCCGATGTGAGACTCTGTCTAAAGTCTGAGGTGTTATATACACACCCTCTTATGGACCCAACCCGAGTGATATAGTCCGCTCTGTGCCTAGACCGTCATGGGTTTAAAATGCGCCACTAGAGTCTAAGGCATGTTTACTTATATACCCAACATCTCTCCCGTGTTTTGTCGATGTGGGATTTACCTAAGATGTCACATACCCCCCATCCGCCTCTTGGGACTCAGCGTCCTCGCTGAGGTTTGTCTCACCACCGTTCAAGGTTGCACGCGGAGTGACTCTGATACCATCTGTAACAGTCCAACCCGCTAGTGACATTATTTGCTTTGGGTCTAGGCCCTCACGGGTTTAAAAAGCGTCACTAGAATCTGAAACTTGTTAACTTATATACGCAGCATCCTTCTTGTATTTTATCGATGTAGGACTCTGTCTAAGGTCTAGGATGTTACAATTATAGATATGCATACTGTACCTGTGAATGAGTAATTCAGAAAAGATGATATGTAAAACATGTCAAAACTGTTCAATTAGCCATCCTGTATTCGTGAATGGATGATTCAGAAAAGATGACCTACAAAACATGTCAAATAGCATGCAAAAAATCCTTACCACAAAATAATTTCATTGTTTAGTCGTCGTCATCTAAAGTTGTGACCCACAAAACACAATATACATTAAAACATGTCTAATAGTACTATATAGGAGTATATGTTGTTTGATTTCATCCCGGCCGTCCATCTGTGTTTCAAATCTTTATTTAGTTAGCAGCCAAAATCCAAGCTACATTACATTTCATAATAACTATATCTTCGGCTTTTTTTAAGAAGTTAACAAGATAAACTTGAATCCTACCTATCCCACGGTTTTTTTTCTTCCTTTTATACGTTTACTGGTCAAATAATTTGCTATTCAACTTTCTTCATCTTCACCATATTGACACTCACATGATGCACGACATACTATGACGTGCATTTTTTTTTTATTCTAAGCATTCATAGGTACATAAATTTTGTCTATCTATTCATAGAAAAACAGATCCAAAATTTAAATTTGATGAACTCGATCTATATCCTTACCACCGAATCTTTTACCCTTTTGTGAAATGTGAATTTAAAATTTATCAAAAAATTTATAAGGATTTGCACATATGTCCACACTCCGTGTATCGGTTGAACCGAATAATAATACTCTTCATCTGCTAAAGTGTTGGATGACATAACTCTTAAATTACATGCAATTTACATGGCAATGGGTGAAAATCAACAAGAATTCTGTTTGCCAAGATGCAAAAATAGCAACTATAGTATGACACAAATGGATAATAACAAGGGTATTTTTGTTGCGTAATTCTAATTAACGATGGGCGATCTAGCCATGATTTGAGATTTATGAGTTACTACATCAACCCCAAGTTATTAATATCATCAATAATAACTAAATTTACTGTCAAATATTTATAGATATTTTATAGCTACTAGATCCATGTGAAGCCATATGTTGCATAATAGATCTACCTCTAGAACCTTCTGATATACTCCCTCCGTTTATTTTTATTTGTCTATTATACTATAAATATATTTTAATTTTTACTTGTCTACTATACTCAATTAAGAGGAGACAATCTTTTTTTCTGTTTTACCCTTATCATTAATTACTCATTACTCAAATTATTTTTCAAGACTTTTGAAAATATTATAATATATATATCATTTAGTATTTCTTAAAGAACGTGAAAAGTCAATAATGAAAAACTCTTGTCCGTAAATAGAAGTAATCCCCCATAGAAAGCTTTCTGTTACTATTTCTGGAAAAAAATAGTATTCCTTACTTGTCATAGTGAAGATATATTCGAGAAAAAGGAACAGAAAAAGGCAGTATATACGTAGATGATTGATGAAGTGTGTGAAGAAATGTCTCTGCCACAGATAATGTCATACTGATATTTAAGTACGCTTTTACTTCCGCAACCCTAGTCCCTACAATAATTTTCAAATCACTAAAACAACTACTCCATCAGAATTCAGAGAACCAATGCGTTTTCAATATCTCATTGGATCGTACTCATTTATGTATTTTCAAACATTATACCAAAACTTTCCATTTTTATCATGTAGTGTTCCTCTTCATGGAGTATTTTATCTTTGGCACTCTTTAATTTCTTTTTACATCTCTTTTTTCTATTTCTAGCTAACCTTGTAAGTTTACTAAAACTAGCAAAGAATGAAGCTTTGGTATTCCACTTAATTAATTGTTATTATTATTAAAATCATTTTAATCTTTTTCTTTCTTTTCATAGTGGGGGCTTATGAAGAAGACCTCAGGAAAATGAAAGAGAGAGAAAGAGTATAGCACATGAATAATTAGGAAAGAAATAGAAGCATGTGGCGTTGTCCCTTTGTTGCGTTTGATGATATATATTAGGGGTGGCAAATGGGCGGTTGGGTTGAATTTGGGCGGGTCAAAATGGGTTAGATCAATAAATGAGTCATTGTCCAACCCAGACCAAAGTGTACTTGGGCTAAGATGGGCTAAATAATGGGTCATAACCCAATCCGCCCAACTTGACCCCTGTTTTAGAACCATGTTCATCTTGCATAAAAAAAGTCTTTTACCTTAATATGTGTAAGTCGAAATTTTTTTTGGGGATGGGGGTGGGGGGAGGGATAGGGGTGTCCATTCAAATCGGTTTATCGATAAATCGAATCGATTATTTGTTATCGGTTTATCGATATCAGTTTATCGATTTATCGATTTCGATTTCGAAATTTTCCTTATCGAGTTATCGATTTCGATTTCGATTTTGTCCTCCGATAAGATATACTAAAAGAAAAAAAAATTAATTAATATTTTTTCCCTATAATACCCTTCCCTTTACCCTAAGTCCCTAACCCTATTATTTTCTCTACCACATTTAAGGAATGATCATATTTAAAGCTCAAGGGAATGAAGTTCAAATTAATGGAAAACAGAATTAGCCGTGATGATGTAATTTTTTTATACCGTTGGAGTGTTGGTGACATACATTTGAACCCTTACTTTAGTTTCGTTGCATGTGCTTGTTGACACAATTTTTATGTTATAAACGGTGTTCGTCTTATTTTAGCTTTTTTTTGTCCATATTAGTTAGGTGTGTTTATAGCGATATACTTTTCGTGAAATCCCGCAAATTTTCTTATTGGTGTAATCGATAACCGAATCGATAGGCCCCAAAAATCGATAAATCGAAAAAATCGAAACTTTATTGAAACGATAACGATAAGCATATATACAAATCGATAATCGATAAGTAATTATCGATAAGGGTCAAAATCGAATCGATAAATCGAATGCATACCCCTGGGGGGTGGGCGGGTGGATGATACAGAAAAACGAAAAAAAACAGAAAATAGAAAATTAAAAATAAAAAAAATGTAATTTTTTTTGAAATACAAAAAAAGGTAAAAATTATTTTTTGAAGGGAGAGGGGTTTTGGGTGGGTGGGTGGGTGGGTGGGGGTGCAGAAAAAAAACAGAAAATTAATATACAAAAAAAAATAAATTTTTTTTTGAGGGGGTGGGGGTGGTGGTGCAGGAAAAAAAACTGAAAACTGAAAATACAAAAAAAGTAAAAAATTTCTTTTTGCGGGGAGAAGGGGGCAGGGTGGGTGGATGGTGCAGAAAAACAAAAGAACATAAAATTAAAAATATATAAAAAAAAAGAGTAAAACTGGGGCAACTAAATAAATTTCTATATAAATTGGGTTGAGATACCTTTTATATTGGGTGAGTTTCATGGGTTGTATTTGGGCTGCTAATGGGTCAGAATGAGCTATAAAATATAATGGGTTAACTTGGGCTCAGCCCAAATTGACCCATGAGCTAAAATGTACCCAACCCATTAATCTCTGGGCGGGTTAGATGAATTTGAGCTCAAATTGCCACCCCTAATATATATATATTCATATGTGGTGTTTATACTTTCCTGAGCAGATGATCTATTGAAAACAATTTTTCTATCCTTACAAGGGAGGGGTAAGGTATATGTACACACTACCCTCCCCAAACTCCACAATATAGAATATTACTGGGTATGTTATTATTGTTGTACTAATATTAATATATATATATATATATATATATATATATATATATATATATATATATATATATGTATATTACCATTAATTGGGGTTGAGAATCAAGCAAAACTTTGCACTACTCTCTCTCTCTATATTTTGTCTTCCTTTTTAGCTTTACTCCTATCTTTCGTCTCACCTGCATTTTTGCTAAATTTGTAATAGCCATTTGGCCAAATTGCAAAAATCAGCTTATTTTGAGAGGTATTTTTTCCAAAAGTATTTTTGACGAGAAACAGTTTGTGTTTGGTTAATTAGTTTGGAAAGCAATAATGAGCAGCAATTAGTGTTAGACCAAGATTTAAAAAATTGCTTCTAAGTGTAATTTTTCTCAAAAGTGCTTTTGGAGAGATGCTACTTTTTTCTGCTTCTCCAAAATTGTTTCTGTTTCTTCTCAAAAACACTTTTTTTCCTTCCAAAAGTTTGGTCAAACACCTCAATTTTTGGCCAAAAGTGCTTTTGACAAAAAAAAAAAAAAACGCTTTTGGCCAGAAAGAAGTTTGGGCTTGTTTTAAGCGACTTTTAAGTCAAAATAGCTTTTAAGCCATAAGTTAGGAATTCTAAATTTTGACTTTTGGCTTGTTTTTGTCATTTTAACTTAAAAATACGTTTTTAAAAACACCTTTTTACTTTATCCAAACACTACAAAATGGTTTAAAAGTCATTTTGGCTTAAAAGCACTTAAAACAAACCAATCCAAACGGGCTCTATACTCTTTTCCTCATTCTTCTATTTGATGTTTTCTGTCTTCCTCAAATAATATCTTTTCTTGTATATATATATTGGTAATTGTTAATAATGTTCCATTCTTCAGAATTTTCTTTATATCAAGGTGATTAATTGCTTTTTCAATCCTTTCTTCTTTCATTTGTGTACTCAGAAGGGAGAGATGGTGAGAGGAAAAACTCAGATGAGGCGTATAGAGAACGCGACAAGCAGGCAAGTCACTTTCTCTAAACGCAGAAACGGTTTGCTAAAAAAAGCATTTGAACTTTCAGTACTATGTGATGCTGAGGTTGGATTAGTTATATTTTCTCCAAGAGGAAAGCTCTATGAATTTGCCAGCTCTAGGTACCACCATCTCTTTCTTACTTTTCCTTATCAAACCTACATGTCAAAGATTGCATTTTTCTTTTCTTTCAGCTCGCATCAGATCTAATCTTGTACGGACCTGGAAAATCCTGAACAAAAAGTGATGATGTAAATGATCTATGTTTAGATATGGATGTAGATTCCAATTAGTTTCATTTAATACTTAAAGAAGGGAGCGAAATACAAATTTAGGAAGTTGACTGACATTCTGTCTTGTCTATCTAATTCAAGAAGAGGTTCTTCACAAACATAGTTGCAGTAATAGCTTCTCCAAGCTAAGATTTCATGATCAAGAGCCTTGGTACTGTCCTTAACCTAGTTAAAAGATTCATCTTCAATGAGATTTTATTACCAAGATAATGATACTCATTTATCAATGCAATTTTGTTCCTATAACCTAAAAAGGAAATAGTCATGTTAATCTCTTATGACCAAAGATTTTCTTGGAGTAATCAGAAGCAGTTGAAGTTCAAACTATATATGCTCCTCATCTCATGTGTGGTTTAAAGTTTAAAGGGGCCCTTTGGTTCAAGGTATTAGGTGAATTATCCTGGTATATAAGTTTTGGGATTAAATTTATCTTGTGTTTGATTGAGGATATTAACTAATATCGGTATTATTTTTATAGCAAAATCTTGGTACATCTTATTCTATATACATAAGGTGGAATATGCTATCCATCTTTTAATCCTAGTTTTAATTTAGATTATAATTAATCCTTGAATGGCCCCTAAATATTTCTCGTTTGGGATTAAAACTAATTACTATCATCAAAGTTATTGTTACACATAAACTTGATTATAGAATAAGCATATATTCATCAAACTGACAAAGTAAATATGCTGAAGTGATTAACTGACAAAGTTTAAAGGAAGCCAAGTCTGCCTGATTTGTTTAGAATAATGGTAAATTAGAGGCGTCTCTTGTGAACTTCAAAAGTTTTAAGTATGAGAGCCAGTTGTCAAGTTAGTAATAGCTACTAGTACTTGATTTTATGCTCCCTGTCTTGTTTGGTAAAGGCTATACTCTTGGGCTGTTTCCTTTATTACACACCTTAAGAATCTTTTGGGCAGAACTATTTTGTACGGAAACCAATCCACAACGTTGCAGATCCCAAATCACTATGTTCCCTTTGAATATGATATTATTCTGTCGGTAAAATCTTCCATGCTAGTACTTTCTTTTCTTTGTGGTTAGTGTTTGAGTCGAGAATATCCATGTTATTACCCGCTAATTACTGCATCCCTAAACCATGTCAAGGAGACATTAAATTTGACAACCTAATAAATGTATATACCCCAAAGGCATGCTTCCACAACAGCAAACACAGAAACAAAATGAGAAGCCACACATAGTTTTATTTTTATTTTTTATATAATGGTATTGTCTGGATCACCTTATGTGTAGCTTTATTATATTCTATGGAATTACCTGCTACTTTCCACTTGTGTAGATACTGTGTATTTCCACTTGCATAGATACTATGTATTTCCGTCCACCAAAATTTGGGTATATGAAAAAAGAATCATCAAATGCTTTTGTTGTGTGAATATATAACCTTAATTATACATAAAGAAATAAAATTTCCTTCAAGTTCTTTTTTTTCCGGTCCAAGAGGGTACTACTCCCTCTAACTCTATTCCATTTTATATGAATATGTTACTATTTGAGAAGCAATAACATACCCCAGTATTAGCCCATATCGTGGGGTTTGAGGAGGGTACTGTGTACGCAGACCTTACTTCTACCTTATGAGGATAGAGAAGTTGTTTCCAATAGACCGTCGGCTCAGGAAAGCATAAGCACTATATTAATAAAAATATAGATAAGAAGGGACAGTACAAAAACCCATATAAAAGCAAAATAAAAACAACAAGATAATAAGGTGATCAACAATGAAAGAAAACAACGGTTAGTCATAAAAACCTACTACCAACATAAAGTGAGACTGCGTGCCAATACTACTGTCATGAATACTCTAGATTACCTACTTTACTACCATAATCCTCGATCCCCATACATTCCTATCAAGGGTCATGTTCTCGGTCAGCTGAAGCTGCGCCATGTCTTGCCTAATCACCTCTCCACATCTCTTCTTTGGCCTACCTCTACCTCCCCGTAGGCCCTCCAATGTCAACCTCTCACACCTCACCGGAGCGTTTGTGCTCCCCCCTATGTTGCTCGGACTCTTCGAAAATGTGGCAGGATACGTGTCGGATCTTCCAATAGTAGTGCATTTTTGAAGGATCCGACACGGGTGCAGCTATATTTTGGAGAGTCCGTACAACATAGACTCCTCCTACTCGCATGACCAAATCATATGTTGCGCTTCCCGCATCTTGTCCCCAATAGGGGGCCACACCCACCTTTTTGTGAAACATCATTTTTGATCCTATCTAACCCGGTGTGCCCGATCTATCTCAATATTCTCATATCTGCTACCTTAATCTTCTGAATATGAGCGATCTTGGTTGGCCAACACTCAGCCCCATACAACATCGTTGGTCTTACCACCATTCTGTAGAATTTACCCTTGAGAAATTAAACAGTATTTCTTTGGATTATGATTTTCTTAAACTCTTCTTAAATATTTTGAGTAATTAACTATATATGCTGACTCATGCATTAGCAACAAGTTGATGCAGTCATTAATTCGAATTGGCTTAAAGAGCAGTCCGGTACACTAAGTTCTCGCTATGCGCAGGATCCGGGTAATTAAGGACCGGACCGTAATGGTCTATTGTTCACAACCTTAACCTACATTTATGCAAGAGACTGTTTTTACGCCTTGAAACCGTGATCTCCTGGTCACCCTTCATTCATATTGGCTTATGGTAAAATATTGGCCACCTTCCAATTTTGACCAAATATTAACTATCTCAGGAGTACTGCGAAGGGTGCTTATGTTCTTATTACAACAATTGTTTGTATTTAGCTCCTTTAATTTGTTGGTCCCTGTTCAAAAGAAAAGAAAGAAAGATTAATAGGGAGAAATTGGCAGCATGCAGGAGATAATCGAACGCTATAAGAGGCATTCTAAAGACAAATTTCTACCTGAAAACCAAGCAGTGGGATACAATATGCAGGTTTGTGCCTTTTGACTCCTTGGCAATTAGTTTTTTGCAAAAAAACGTAAAATCCAGACTTACTATAGCTTATACAAAAATGCAGCATTTGAAGCATGAGACAGCAAGTTTGATGAAGAAGATAGAACTTCTTGAAACATCTAAAAGGTTCAATTAAACCCTATCTCAGAAGCTATTTCATTTTAACATTTTTCTTTTTCCTTTCCCAGTAATTAACACTTAAGGCCGCCCTTCTAAAACAAATGGAATTTGCAACAGGAAACTCTTGGGAGAAGGTTTAGGGTCCTGTACCCTAGAAGAATTACAGCAAATAGAAAAACAGTTGGAGCGGAGTGTTAGCGCCATCCGGGCGCGAAAGGTTTAATTCTTCTTACAACCCCCAAGCAATGATCTATTCAATTTACTATTCGAGTGTGTAACTGTTTCATCTAAAAGCTTAAGCCGTTAGATAGAGCTCACGCTTACAACTACAATCCATTATAATCCCACTAGTGGGGTCTGGGGAGGGTTGTATGTACGCAGACCTTACTCCTACCCTAGGATAGAGAGGCTGTTTCCGATAGACCCTCGACATCCTTCCCTTCAAGAACTCCCCACCTTGCTCTTGGAGTGACTCAAACTCACGACCTCTTAGTTGCAAGTGGAGGATGCTTACCTCTTGGTTAGATATAGCTCACGCTTATTTACTTTATTTTTTGTTCAACATTTGCTTCCAAAGTTCCTATGAATTTTAGGGAACTTGCTATCTTTTCTTTTTTCAGATGAAAGTCTTTAGGGAACAGATGGAAAGATTGAAAGAAAAGGTGAGGCTGCAATGATTGACTCTAGGCATGATTTTCTTGCTTCTTATGCTTTAAGTAACTTACTAATTGTTTGTTTCATGCGTTCTGTCTAATATCCAGGGGAAAGACCTTGCAGTTGAAAATGCAATGCTGAGGGAGAAGGTATATATCTTTATGTAACAGCCCAGCCCGCTAGTGATATTGTCCGCTTTAGGCCTAGGCCCTCACGGGTTTAAAACGCGTCACTAGGGTCTAAGGCTTGTTAACTTATATACCCAGCATTCCTATTGTGTTTTGCCGATGTGAGACTCTGTCTAAAGTCTGGAATGTTACATTTAGGTCACAAATATTTGAATACATATCCATTGGCACAATATGAAGGGCGGCTTTGGCGTAACATATAAAGTTGTTGTTATGTGACCAGGAGGTCACGGGTTAGAGCCATGAAAACGTCTTACAGAAATGCAGGGTAATAAGGCTGCGTACAATAGACCCTTGTGGTCCGGCTCTTCCCTGGAGCCCGCGTATAACAGGAGTTTAGTGCATCGGGCTGCCCTAGTATATCCATTGCCACAGAGCGTAGTGATATTTCTCGCATATTGATTTAAAATTCTAAATCTGCATGATGCCTCTATCAACCTAATTGTGTTTTCTTTTATCTGAGTCACTCTATAAGTATAAACTTAGGCGATAAGTCATACTATAATTTGGTTTTACGTTTGTTTTAGTTTGGAGGTCTTCAACAGAGACAAACATCAAGCGGAGAGAAGGAAGGAGAAGTTATTTGTATAGAGGGAGGTAGCGATAAATCGGATGTGGAGACAGAATTGTTTATTGGACCACCTGATGAATGTAGAATAAGGCGTCCCTTACAGAACTGATCATATATAGGTGAATTAGTTTTGGAGTACTATCCCTTATCTGCAGTTTAAAATGTATAAACTTTGACCAATTATCGAATATTATTACCTGCTAAATGATTTTTGTACTCTCGCCAGCAATATATAGGCCTTATAAGTGGTTAATTTTCTCTCTTAGGCGCAGCTGATGGACCTTTGATCACTTCTGTACTTGGAATGTGTATTATATTTCCTTTGACATTATTAATCAATAAAGCTCCTTTCTTTATGAAGTTCAACACACTTTCACATTGTGTTTTCTTTAATTTATCTACTTATAGTTAATTAGTGATGTCGCAAAATTTTATTCGTAAATAATATATGAGCTTTCTATTTGTAATTTTACGTTGTCTTTTGGTTATTCTATATATACCTCACAACCTAACACCTTTGTAAAATAAAAATATTGTCCAATATAATATTTGTGTACGATTTTTATAATATAGGGGGTGTAGGTGATTGATTTTAAAATGCAAGGTGCGATATGCAAATGAATCATATTAGGGAGGTGTTTAAGGCCTCATTTGTTTGCACTTAATGGAGGTCTGAATCTTAATCATTCAGATCTCAGACATTAAGTGCGTTTGTTTTTAAAGTCTGAATCTTAATTATTCAGATCTTAATCATTAAGTGTGTATGTTTTTTTTTACTTCACAACCACTTAATGGGTGTGAATAGATCTGTATGATTAAGATCTATAACAGAGACTTAATTTCATTAAGATGCTATCACATATTCATTATTAACTGCCGCCACCGCCTACATTATCAACTACCAGTATGCCACCACCACCACATACTCAACCACCACCACCATCCCCACCTCCACCACGATCACGCCACCAGCATCCTCAATTATAGCCGCCACCATTATCGACCAACACCACCACTATTCTCACCACTTCGACCACCATCATTCTCACCCACTATCAACACTCATCCACCTCAACTACCACAACTGACCACCCCATCACCATCAACAACCACAACTGACCACCCCATCACCATCAACAACCACAACCGACACTGCCCATCATTATAATTTACTACCACCCACCGACCACCTTCATCAGTCACAACTACTACTATCATCCACCATTATTAACTATCACCACCCACCACCACTATCCTCAATCATAATCGCCACCATTACCAATCACTACTAGCTACTAGCATGAACCACCATCATCAACCAAAATTACCACCAACCACCGCCTCTAGTCAGCATTCAACCGTTAGCCATCACCACCACCAACTATCATATTTTAAAAAAATTATATATTTTATTAATAGAATATTAGATTAGTTAGTATTTCATTTGAATTTTATGTTTATTAATTTTCAAATAAAGATAAATTTTATACATTTAGATGTTAAAAATCAAACAGTCTTAATTATTTAGTATTCAGATCTTAATACACATCTTAATATATTCAGATGTGTATTCAGATTCAAATGTCTTAATCTTAATACACATCTTGATATCCAGATGTGTAATCAGATTCAGACGTCTTAATCTTAAAAAAAACAAATGAGGCAGAAAAAATGTAAATTACAAATATTATACCTCGTTGAATTCTAAAATGGAAATACAAATTAATATTCTAATCTAGTTATATATGTGTGTTTACCCTATAAATCGGATAACAATTGAATTTATATGTGGTTTTAAGCATACATGATATAACTTGATACAAATTTGAGAAAATAGATTAATACTGAAATAAATGATAAGAAAATAAATTCAAACCACACAAATTGAACAGTCTTAGCCTTGAAGTTGGATCATCCTCGAGCTAGAAAGTGCCTCAATAGATGTCAGAACAAAGCCACAAGATAATAAGAACTAAAAATAACAGTGTATTGATGTTGCAGGGTGTATTAAAAATAATCAAACCTCATTTATATAGTAGGGAAGTCCTACTTTAGATACAATTCTACAAAGGTAAGAAATCTCATGATTTGCTAATTATTCGGCCGCTCGTTGATACATACCGAAATTCCTGCCGTGATATCCGACCGATTACGAATATTTTGGCATTCCGTTATTCGGTCCGATAATATTTCCTTGAGCTTGGTCAGAGTCGGGGTCGGTTTCGGAGCTATGTGCTCGATGGTCTTGAAGACGCATGCTCTAACTTCGTGCCTTGGTTCAATATAATTCGGGTCGATCTTTAACCTATCACGTTTCAGCCCCGGTTTGTCATGCAATAGATGAGCCCGGTTTCGATCGTATACAGATAGCCCCCTCATTTTTCGGAGAATAAATGATGATAAACGATATGAGCCCTCGATCTGCGTCTGGATTCTTCGCGCCAGAAATGATAAAACTGATGAAACGTCTCGTCGGTCACGTCTTTAGAGGTATTTAATGTTCGTCAGTTGTTGGTAGGCTATTACGGGTTTTGAGCCGTCGTTTGCAATCTATAAATACTCAAACTTTCATTCATTCAAACTTTACGTTTAAACCTCTTCTATGCTTGTTCTTAAAAAAAACATTTGCATTATCTAATACTCGCACCAAATTTCTTGAGGCTTTTGCAAGAATTTTTGCTCATCTTAATTCAAAAACATTAAGCGCGACCTTTTAACCTCCTCTTCTTCATCTCTTATTCAAAAGAAAAATAGCAAAAACTTCTAAGACAGTTCCACAAAAAGAGATTGTCTCTTCATCACGACCTGCGGGCGATGGACCAGCGGTGGAACCACACCCTGAAGAGTTTGTTCCTGGTGGGTGCTTGATCGGTGTTGATTTCAAGGTCGAAAAAACTTCTTCGGTACCGGGTCGATGCGATCCGGTATCGAGATATATATGCTCGATCACCGATGAGATCCTTTCCAAGGTCAAAGAGGATTGCAACTGGGCTGATAAATACGTGGTGGTGCCCTCGCCCGAGGAAGCAACTACTACCCAAGTGGAGGGGTTTCAAGGGGAAAAGGTCCAATAATATCCTTAAACTATTGGATATAGCTCAATTTTGTCCTCAGCTAGTAAACTGGGCCAATAATATCCCCCACGTTAGCAAATTGGGGCAATAATGCCTTCAACCTAACGGCTAAGCATATAAGCCTTCTCATCAACATTATTTAGCTTACATGGCATCCGCATAAGCTATTCTTTCTTCTTATTTTCCCTCTTCTTATACTGATATTCACCCATTCCAAAAATCCTAATTGTCATTGTTCCCCAATTTTAAAAATCTCTATTTTCCCTTCAAAATTTTTGCTCAATGTCTGATTTATCTGTGAATGAGCATGAAATTCAATATACAAGAAGGTGTCATTGTGAATTGTTTGCGTTATATTTGGTAGCTTGGTCAAACACCAATGTTGGGAGAATATTCCATAAATGTCCAAGATCCAAGGTTAGTTTTGAATTTATTTTGTTTTTGGTCGATTTATCTGATTCGCCTTCTTTTGTCGAGTTAGGTCGTTCTTGATTTTTATTGTTTATGTACAAAAACTACTGCCAGAACTGTTGTATATTTTGATATGATGTATGCTAGTTCTTGGGTATATATTGAATGGATTGATGAAGAGCTCCCTCGTCGAGCGGTGATGGTGATCAAAGATTTAAAAACTAAACTTGATGCTGCTAAGGTTGAGAGGAACAAATTGAGGAATAAAGTTTACCTCATGGAACAAACTACAATGGTTTAAGGGGCCCTATGAAGATAAAAGTTGAGGAATTGGAGGATGCTAGTAAAGACGAAAGAGACAACTCTAAGAACTTGTATGATGAAATGAAAGATGTTATCACGGTTGAAAGACATATTTTGAAGATTAAACTTGACGAAATGGAGCAATTTCAACTTGTGGAAGCTGAAAAAGCTAGTAATTTAGAGGTCAAAGTGAAGAAGATGAGAATTATCATTTTGGTTTCATGGGCTTTGTTATTTGCTTTGGCTATCGTAAGGATGATGAAGTGATTGTATGTTGTTTTAATATGTTGTTGTAATATTTTGGTTTAGTTATAAGGATGATGAAGTAGATGTATGTTGGTTTAGTATGTTGTAGTATTTGGTTAAATCATTCCGTGGACAATAAATTTGCGTCAAGAAAATAAAATCAAGACCGAAATATATCGCAACAATCGTGGTATTTTATTTCAAATATTTGAGTGTTAAAATCTCTATGATTCCTCTGATTCTACTTTTCCAATATAAATTCAAGAGGACCTTTGAGATTGATCTTGAATTGTAATTTGATTTATCCGTCACGGGCACTTTGATTGTTGCCACGAATTTTAACACGGACAAGTAGCCTTGATCTTGAATGCCTTGTATTTGATTTGACTTCGTTCTTGATCTTGAATACTTGAATTGTTCTTCGTTCTTGAACTTGAATTTGATTGCTTGAAGCTTGAAACTTATAGAGAAATTTATAGTGTTTGATCCACGAGCTCTCTCTTGCTTCTTGTTATAACTTCTGGTCTCTTTTCCGGGTTATGAAAATCCCTATTTATAGTTGTGGAAGGGATGAGTTGTGATAAGAACAAACTCTTTCCGACCAATCAAATTGAAGTCTGACATGACCGCATTTGATTGGCCAGAACATGTCACTTGCACATGTGGCACGGTTTCATTATCCATTTAATGTGACCTGGCATGCCTTGTCATTTTGACACATGGCATGATCCTACTGGCTCTTCCGTTTGACTTGGCGTGCCACGTCATATGACACATAGCACCAAACTGGGCCTCTAGGAAGATGTCATATTGGGATTAATGAAGTGGACTTATCACTTTAGCCCAATTAAATGGATTAGCCTAGTGGATTAATACTTATTTATTTAATCCATATATATTGGACTTACATAATTAGTTCAATTATACTGGCCCATAATATTTATTTGGACCAATATATCATGAATTTAAAATATAGTCCAAGTTATTTTAAAAATTTAATTTTAATAAAATTTATATGCCTACAAATACTACTTCAAGACTTGTGAGTAGGCAATCTCCTGTACTAGGCTTGAAGTACCACAATAATAATCTGACATCCATGTTTTGTTATAAAGGATTTATGTTGCTAAGCAAACCATTAATTGGAGAATTCGTCCTTAGACGCATTGCTTTGCTCAAATGTCAGATTTTCTTTTAGTAATGACTTCCCAATGGTCTCAGCTGTATTTGGATATCACCGCTCCCACAAATTTCATAGGAGGTACAGTTAGTTATTCAGGTGTGGAGAGAACATGTGTGAGATAATTGTTGATGAAGGTATTTGATCCCATTGTTACTGAGAAAAGTGAATTCTCAATCAACTTTATTACCGCTGGCTCTCCTATTCTTGTGATTATGTCCCGTAAAAATTTGGCCAAATTCATCAAGAATGCCTCCTCCGCTAGAAGCATAATTGACACCTTGCAGAACTACTGGTCCAGATGTTGTTGGTTCTAAGTATAGAGGAGTCAAATTAAATTCCACTTCTTCACGTGAATGTAGGAAACCAACTTGATTTGTGGGCCACAATCTTCTAATTGGATTAAGACACAATCTTTTAGTCATTCTCAAACTGTAGTATCCAAATAATATCAAATTAGGAGAGATTATTACTATTCTATAAATACTGCATGCTCTCGCATTTGTTGAGCATCAATTTTGCAGTGTTCGCCAGAGATCTCAAGTTTCTCGAGTGCATATTTGACAAGTAAATTATTTTCTTTTCTCTTTCAAATTTTGTCACCTCTTCATTGCCAGCATGCCTGTGGTGTAAAATTAATATCTTGCAGTAGAAAAGTTCAAATTACAGTCCATTTGATTCTACAAAAGCTAGACTTTTAGTTCTAGAACATATCCAAAATTTAGAATTAGAATCTTCGCGGATCACCCTAGGTGATTTTTTGAAGTTAGCTTTAATTTCTGTCATGCTGATAGTTTCAGATTTGTGCGACTTCACCAAAAGTTTTATATCTTAATGTAGGAACCTCGGAATTACAAACCGTTTGATTTATCAGAAACTAGAGTCCAAGATCTACAATATATCAAAAAATTCAGAATTAAACACATTTTTGGATCGTTCTTGATGATTTTTTGAAATTGGCTCTATATTCTAACGCGCCATCAGTTTTAGATTTGTGCAACTTCACCAAAAATTCTATATCTTGATGTAGGTACCTCAGAATCACAAACCGTTTGATTTTTAAGAAACTAGAGTTCAAGATCTATAGAATATCCAAAATTTAGAATTAAACACTTTCAATATCATTCTAGATAAGTTTTTGAAGTTGGCTTTATATTCTAATGCGCCAACAATTTCATATTATTGCTGCTTCACCAAAACCTTTGTATCTCGATGTTGGAATGTCGGAATTGAAAACCGTTCTAATAGTAACTGGACTCAGAGAGCTTTGTTCTCACCAAAATCATGTCCCGAATCATGCTAGATTATTCTAAAAAATACTTTAAACTCAATCTTCGAATCTGACACGCCTTAGGAGGTAACTATCTTTCTTGTACTTGTATTTTTTTTTTGCCTTCTTTTTTTGTTGTTGGAGGCAATGGAGATATCTTCATCAACAAGGTTAGACGCACATAGAAGGGAAAATTTGTGGCAAAAAATAGAAGGACAAATCTTCAACAGTATATGGGAGGACAAATCCATGACGGTATATAGAAGGACAAATCCATGACAACATATATGGAAGTGATTTTCTATACTTAAATACCACACTAGAGGGGGGTGATTTGTGTGGTGCACAATATTTTGTTTAATCTGATTATAGAAGGACTTGGTTCTTCTATGTGTTCCAACTACTACTGTTGCGAAATTGTAAAGACAGAAATTAAAGAACACAGAGATTTTGCATGGAAAACACCTGGCGCAAAAGGTGAAAAAACCACGACCTACTTTCCAGTAGGATTTTCCCAAACTCTTAATTAAAATCACTAAGCCAAAAACTGCATTTACAAAAACTCTTTTGTAAACCTAGGATTAACTCTAATCCTGTTGTAGCATACAGCCTCAACTGTTGCGACAACTTCAAGTTAACTATAACTTGAAAACTCTAAGTACCTAATACAATTTCTTCTAGATAAAGCTGAAAGGTACAATATAAAAATACCTACTACAACTGAACTAGAATAAAAGACAGACACTTGGAACTGGTTCTTCTATCTAGTTCAAACAGCTTCAGGATGCACGCTTGAATCACACATAAATTGCTTGCAAAATTGCCTTGCTATTTTGCTCTCAATTTACGTTTAACTTCTGCTTATGTGTATTACATGTAAAAGAGAACAACACTATTATTTATGGAGTTAGTAATTAGAGATTGAGTAGAATACTGATGCTACTCTTCCTTGGTGGAAGAGTTCTAGTTGGTCTTATCCTCTAACTCTATCCATTTCTTAAACCGTGTTCTGTTTGTGTAAGGAGTCTTTCTCCTTATCCAATATACAACCTTTTCGATCAGGATCAAGAGATATCATTTCTGATAAGTGAGGTTTATCTCCTTTGCGTGCATCTCAGATGCTTGAGTTGACCATATCTGTGTTTCACTAGGATGGACCTGGTCCATGTCTGATTTCCTTTGTCAGTCTTCAAAACTCACTTTTACTTGGGCCAACAAATTCCCCCTTTTTGATGATGACAAACTCTGTGCTTTTCATTCACTTCAGCCCTGTCAGAACTCAGCTTATTCATCAATGCAAAGTTAGAGTATTTTACTTATCATCAAGAACCAGGTTCATTAGGTTATAAACATCACTTATTCGGAACGTAAAAAGCACAATATCTTCCCCCTTTTGGCATCATCAAAAAGTTGCATAAATACAGTGTGATACTCAGAATTTTAACAATTACTCATGGCCAATGAGACAACTACAAGTGCAATCATGGATTAATCATCAACAATCATCCAAACATATTTAAACTATCAAGGAAAAATAAACAATTAATCAAGAGCAAACACAAAAAACTACATTAATAGCAAATATGATTCGACCACAATCCACAAAAAGAAACAAAAATAGTCAAAACATGAGCAAAACAAGAAAACTCCCAAATCTGGGTCTCTGAAAGGTCTAGACAAGGTTCAAGAACTGAAGGCTTGGAAGAATTAGATGGTTGGGTTTTGGCTTGGAGAAGGTACAACATGTCTTGAAGAATGTCATCATTCTTCTCCTTTTCCTTTGTAAGCTCAGTTTTGAGAGCATCTCTCTCATATTCAACCTTTGCTAAATGAGCCTGCAGCCTAGCTATCTCAACATCTTTTGCTTCAGTCTCCTGCACTAGAGCTCTGACTTTGTTGTTGATAGGTGTCTTTTTGGATGAACCAGGCTCATTGGGAATGACAGTGACCTCATAGTCTCAAGCAATCTAAGTGTTGATTCCAAAATGATCCTTGCTTGTGGCCATTTCCCATTTCTTTAGTGGCACCTTACAACGATCAAGAACAGTAGTCAGAATAAACCATAAGGAGTGGCATGGACTTTGAAGCCATTGATATCCATGTCCAGTAGCTTGATAATAAATTCAGGCTAGTTTATCTGCCTTCCACTTTCAAGATACTCCATCAACACCAAGTCCATATAGTTAGCAATGTGCCTTCTTTCCTGCCTAGGTAGCAAGCACTTGTTGACAAATTCAAACAGGACTTTGTGGCATGATTTCATTTCACTTTTATGCAAAACTTTGGCCTCAGTCAGTTCTGTGACATCACAGAATCGCCTAGTGATTGCAAGGTCAGGAGGAAGTGAATCCAAACTTGGCCATCTTTGCCTTGTGTAATCATCATATCCTTCATGGGAAATCAAGAATCTCACCCAGCTCCTTCACATCAAAGGTTACTTGGACCCCTTTCACCTAGATGGTAACTCTGCCATCCTTGACCTCTGCATTTTTCATGAATTCAATGATCTCATTCCTGGCCAGCCTACCATCCAACTGAAGGACCATGTCCTTCCAGCCTTGAGCAGCTAGATCATCAACCAATCGAACCATCCCTGGTTCCACCAAATCCTTCAGAAGTCTACCTTTCAAGATTTTTCTTTTGCCAAACTTGGCCAGCTTGTCTTGTTCATCATCAGATTCACTCTCTTCTTCACCACTACATTCCTCCTGCTAAGTAATTCTAACTTGCTTGTTTTTTACAGCAGACCTTATCCTCTTGGCTAATAAAGGTTTAGTAGTCTTAGACACAAATAAAGACTTTTTGGAAGAAGTCTTGGTCTTTTTGGGCTTGGGGGTTTGAACCTCCACAGTTGTGTGCTCTTCCTGATGGACCCGTTCCATTTCCTCCACTTCAATAGCCTCAACAGGCTCTATAACCTTAGATTTCCCTTTATCTACCCTATTCTTCTTGCTTTCTACCATAGCCTTTTGTAACTCACTCTCACTCTGCTTCACCATACTTCTTGTGGTCCTTCCTTTTGGTATAGAAATCTTTGCAGTTGTTGGAGAAGCAGCCATTCTTTTCTTGGAAATTTTTGTAGTGCTAGGGTCTTTTGGTGTTGGGGTTCTCCTTTTCTTTGGATCATAGATTGCACCCATTTTCTTCAGAGGGTCTGCTAGGGTCTCCTCAGTAGATGAACCAGGTTCATCTGCTTATGAACTAAGATTAACCAACCCTTCAGCATCCTCCCCTGAACCACTTCCCCCTGTCTTCTTACTACTCTCTTCTATAACTGCATGTTCAGCCCCATAGATAGCCGATCTCACCAATGCAGAAGTGGGTGAGGAATCAGTCACTTCTTTCCTTTTCCCCTCATATTACTACGCACACCCTCACTCTCTTTTTATTTTTCACTTTTATTTTTACAACCTTTTCTTCTTGACTCAAGCAATTCCACATTCCTAACAGACCCAACCAGAACAAACTTATTGTCTAAATTTTCAACTAAAACAGAACGTACCTCATAAGGGGAATTTTGAGCCTTCTCAGAGTTAGAAGACCCAGTTCCTTCCCCCTCACTTGCAGATTTGAAGGAGTCATCTGAGTTTTCAGAATCTTAGGCTTGGCTTGCCTTTAATTTTGCATTCAATTTCTTTGAAAGTGCACCAGTAGCTACCATTTTGCGAGCAAGCATCTTCACTCACCCTTCTCCTAGGTTGGGGGTTTGTGCTGAGTTGAGGACGGGTGGAGGAATCAGATGGGGTAGATTGTGGATGAGTGCCTGGGTTATCTTGGGGGTTAGACATCTTTGCTAATTTTGGAAGAGGAATTCTGAATTGGGGTTTTGGAATAGAGAAGAATGGAGAGTAGAAGAAATTCGATGGTTTAGAGAATTTTAAGAGAAACAGTGATTGTGATGATGGGTTTTTTTTATATAGAGAGGTTTAATTAATGACTAACGACAGCTTTTTGTAGTATCAACCTGAAATTTTAGGTTGAATGAGCGGTTAAGCTTCCCTAGATTCTAGTCATTTTATGCGGTAAGGATTCTATTAGAGACGGAATTGGTTCAAACTTTTAAGGGATAAGTTTTTGTGACAATTTTGAACATGGGTAGGACTCTGCTCATGAATTAAATACTAATGTATCTAATTGTGCAGAGTGTAGAAAACATACCTCATTATTCAGATGAACCAGTACTGATGAACTAGGTTCTTCACTAAGAATCCTTTTGATCATGCCTCAATTTACCAAAATAGAGAAATTTTTTGTTAGAGATCGGTTAGCCATATCAACACATGTCACAGGAGTACATTATTTACAGTATGAGACTGAGCAACGATTAATCTAGATATTTACACAAGTTCCAAATTTTCTAACCAATTTTTTTTTTCATTTTTCCATTTTTTTTATTTTTTTCATTGTGCATTCTGAACTGGTCCTATTAGGTGATCTTAATCATCCCCAATTCTAACATGTTCCTTTCAAAGTGCTCTCTACTTAGTGCTTTAGTGAAGATGTCAGCAATCTATTTATCAGTAGCACAAAATTCTATAGTAATCAGTCATTTCTCATAGTTGTCTCTCAAGAAATGGTGTCTAACATCTATGTGCTTAGTTCTCTTATGATGAACCGGGTTCTTAGTCATACTAATAGCACTAGTGTTATCACAGAAAATGGGAATGCAATCAACTCCAATACTAAAGTCCATAAACTGTTGTTTGATCCATAGTAATTAAGCACAACAGGAAGCAACAACAACATACTCAGCTTCAGCAGTTGATAAGGCCACTAAATTTTGCTTCTTAGTAGCCCATGACACAAGACATGAACCAAGAGAGTGTGCCATACCTGAGGTGCTCTTCCTATCCACAAGAGAACCTGCATAGTCAACATCAGCATATCCCACTAGGTTAAAGTTACTACCTTTTGGATACTAAAGACAAAAGTCAGTAGTGCCTTTCAAGTATCTCAATATTCTTTTGACATTACTCAAGTGGGATTCCTTTGGATTTACTTGAAATCGAGCACAAAGCCCTACACTGAAAACAATGTCAGGTTTGCTAGCAATAAGATACAAAAGTGAACCAATCATACCCCTATACAACTTCTGATCAACAGATGAACCAGGTTCATTTATGTCTAATTTTGTGGCTGTTTCAATAGGAGTGTCTATTTCTTTTGATTCTTCCATTTTAAACTTCTTAATCAACTCTTTTGCATATTTCTGTTGATGGATCATGGTTCAATTTGAGTTTTGTTTAATTTGCAAGTCTAAGAAGAAATTAAGCTCATCCATCACACTCATTTCAAATTCACTCCCCATAAGTTTTGCAAATTCCTTACTTAGTTTTTTAGTGGTTGCCCCAAAAATTATGTCATCAATATATATTTGTATTACTAGAAGGTCCTTACCTTTTTACGTCAAGAATAAGGTACTGTAAATTTTACCTCTCTTGTAGCCATGTTCAAGCAGGAATTTGGACAGTCGTTCATACCATGCTCTAGGAGCCTGCTTGAGTCCATAGAGAGCCTTGTCTAATTTGTATACATGTTCTAGACACTCCTTGCTCTCAAACCCTGGAGGTTGTTTGACAAACACTTCTTCCTTTAAGTATCCCTTTAGGAAAGCACTTTTGACATCCATCTGGTGAAGAGTAAATTCCATGTGTGCTGCAAAAGCTATGAGGAGTCTTATTGCTTCCAATCTTGCAACTGGAGCAAAGGTCTCATCGTAGTCTATGCCTTCCTCCTGGCTATAACCTTGAACCACCAACCTTTCCTTGTTCCTTGTAATAGTTCCATCTTCATCAAGTTTGTTTCTGAAGACCCATTTAGTGCCAATTACTGATCTGTCCCTGGGTCTTGGAACTGGATGCCAAACTTGACTTCTTTCAAATTGATTGAGTTCATATTGCATTGCATTCACCCAGTCTGCATCCTGCAAAGCTTCAGCAATATTTTTAGGTTTAATAAGAGATAAGAAGGCATCAAAGGCACACAGATTCTTTAATTGAGATCAAGTTTTAATTCCAGAGGTTGGATCAATAATTATGTTCTCAATGGGATGAGAACTTTGATACTTGTAATGTTTCACAACCAACTGGTTTCTATTTGTTGTTTCTCTCATGTTTTGTTGCTGAGGAACATGCTCATGGACAGGTTCCACTTGGGGATTTGATTCAGTTTTTCTTTGTTCAGTTCCCCTTGTCATGTTGCCCCGGTCGGAAGAACATGTTCCTTCTTCTGGTGTAGCTTCATTTAACTCTTTTACCAGCCCAATAGCTTTTTCTTCATATTCATGTCTCTCAGAAAGAATGTTAGTTTCATGAAAAACTACATGTAAACTTTCTTCTACGCACATAGTTCTTTTGTTGTACATTTTATAAGCTTTGCTATGTGAAGAATATCCCAAGAATACTCCCTCATCACTTCTGGGATCAAACTTATCTAGGGAGTCATTTCCATTATTTTGCACAAAGCACTTGCATCCAAATGCCCTAAAATGGGATATATTTGGTTTTATCCCTTTAAGTAACTCATAGGAGTCTTCTCTAAAAGAGGTCTAGTCATGCACTTATTAATGATGTAACATGCAGTGTTTACAGCTTTTGCCCAGAAGTTATGAGGCAATTTACTAGAAAGAAGCGTAGTCCTAGCCATATCTTCAAGAGTCTTATTCTTTATTTCAACTACTCCATTTTGTTGGAGAGCCCTAAGGGAAGAAAAATTATGATCTATACCATGCTCATCACAAAATTCAGCAAACTTAGCATTTTCAAATTCAGCTCCATGATCAGACCTAATTGATGCAAGATGATTACCTAGCTGTTTCTGTGTTTTTCTAACAAAGGCAGTAAACATGTCAAATGCTTCATCGTTAGATGTTAAAAATAATGTCAAAGTAAACCTAGAGTAATCATCAACAATCACCATCACATATTTCTTACCACCTCTGCTTAATGTTTGTGAGCACGTGATTTTTGCCCTATGAGAACTACTCCCAAAATTCAAAAACAAAAATGGTTTTGTGTTTGTTTGTGATTTACTTGTATTCTGTCTATGCATGTTTATTTCTACTTTAATTAAGAAAAATACAAAAATATGTGTTGCATGTGCATTTAGGATTTAATTTTACAATTTAGGATTTAATTAAACAAGTTTGTTTTACAAAAATGGAAAAATCACCAAAAAAATATGTACTTTGCATTTAATATCTGAATTGTGTGATTTTATATTTATTTGATGTTTAACTTCGTGTGATAGCTATTAATAAGAGTTAATGTTTTAGCTAATTGTTAATTTTATAATTAGTATGTTTAGTTGGTAATTAGGAATTGAAAAGAAAATAGAAGAAAAGGAAGAAATAAAGAGAAGTCGGACTGGGCCAGTTTTGAATTAAATAGACCAGGCCCAAACCAAAACAACCCCTTACAGCCCAGTCCAAATACCCTTTTTACCCGGTCCAATTAGGCTGGCAATACGCCCGTCCAAACGATGTCGTTTTTGTCACTCTCAATCTGGGTCGTTGATATCACTTGATCAACGGTCCAGATCAACTCCTCCGTCACCTGACCCGTTACCCGTATCGACCCCGCCCCAGTACTACTCCAAAACGACACCGTGTCTGTCAAATGAATTAATCCAGGTCGTTAGTCGTGCTTGATCCAACGGCCAGGATTAAAACACCCCCTATATATATAGCCTTGATTCCTTACCCTCACGCCCCCTAGACCAAACCCCCATTCACCTTCGTCTCTAAACTTCAGAGACTAAACAGATCCCCTGCCTTCAACCACCATCCTTCACCCACCAGAAATCGCCTCACGGCGGTTCCGGTGGTCCAAATGACCCCATCTTTTCACCACAGAATCCCCTAGACCTCACCATTCTGAATCCCCAACTCTTATCCCTCGAATCCCAGCAGTGGCTTCGAATCTTAGATCGAAAATCAGGCCGGAACCCTAATCCATTCAAATGCTACCAAATTCACACCACAGCTTCCCCACGACTTCCTCGTTCCAGTCCTACGCTCAGTTTTCTTCGAATCACCCCGAGCTCCTCGAATCTTAGGTCAAAGGAATCGATCCAAACCCTAATCCGTTCATATGCCACCAAACTCACACCCTGCCACCCCCTGACCTCCCTCGTTCCCAAACTACCCTTAGTTTGCATCGAATCACCCCGGAAAGTCTCGAATCAAGGGTTTCAGAATGGTGATCTGAAGCTAATTCAGAGACTGAGGTCAAAACGGACCTTAGTCGAATGTGTTCTCATTCAGGAACACTCAACTAGGGTCTATCTTGGCCCCAAGTCCAAAAGGCATCAGAGGTTCGAACCCAGGCCCCGTTTAATTGGTAGGTTTTCATTTTATCCTTTTATTTTTATTATTATTAGTTTTTGTTCACTAAATTCATCCTCTACTCCTTTCTTATTTTTTTGTGTAAATTCAAATGTTTTGTGCTTACTCTGTATTTTGTTTCTTCTTTGTTTTCCTGAATGATTCGAATCAGTCAGTTTTAGTAAGTTTTGTATAAGCTATAGTTATTCCCGTAATTGCTCGCTATTACTATAATTTCAAAGTATGTCATATGTGATTGCCCATCACTTTGTATATGAATTCAGTGTTTTCATTTAGTGTGTTTACAGTGTTGTTCGTATTTAGGTTTAAAATGGAATTATGTTTAGATTATTCCCTGAATCACCATGTCCTTCATGTGGTTGCAATGATATTTTGATCTGGTTTGAATCCATTTGTTGTTTGAGTTTGCTGAGTTAAATAACAATGTTTGGGATCTGATATGAACTGAACTTGAGTTCACCTTTGAGCCTTAGTTTAGTCAATGGTTAGGATTTCTAACTTAGTTGAATTGGTTATAGGTGATGGATTTGGTACAAGTCGAAAGGGGTTGAGGTAGGATAATACACAGGGGTTAAGGGGGTAATTTGGGGATTGAAAAGTTTAAAAATTGGCTAGTTTAAGTGAGTTGTCAGTAAAGCACTTAATTAACATTAAATTAATGTATTTGTTAGTGCTAATGGGGAACAAAACATAATGGCATGAAGGGTTTAAAGGAAATGAATTAAGAAATAGGTGCCCATGCCCATGCCTATTTGAATTTAAATAAAGAAAAGACAAGTGTAGTGGGAAACAAAACACATACTAGTGGAATTAAAAGGAGATGATGAGCAAAATTAGTGGGAAAATTCTGCCCAAAGTGCTTTTGAATGTTGAGGGGCAGGGTCAGTATTTGGATAAATAGAGTCACTTAGGACAGATTTAGGAGGGAGTTTTGGAGAAAGGATAGGGGGCTTTTTAGATTCTAAAAAATCTGGGCAGAGTTTTTACAAGGGATTAATTCTGAAAAAATCTGGAGAAAGACATTGAGAGGACTTTTTAGGCAGTAAGGGTTGATAGTAAAAAACAAATAGCAAAAGTCCAAAGATAGGCACAGACTGCGTGACTTTGAAAAAGATTGAGAAAACCTACTGTTGCATGAGTTTCCTGAAGTCAAATTAGAATTCCAGTTGATGAGTTGCATGTTTCTAGCTTGATTTCTAATTGTGAGAATCTTAGAGGTTCCCTGGTTGGTTTTCTAGTAATTTTGGGTTTATTCAGGCTTGGTTTTGAGTCAGTTTCTGGTAATTCTGTTTGGTTTTACACACTTCTGGATTTCTGGTTCGCCACTTGGGTCTATTCGTTGTTCTATATTACTGGGCATTGTACTGCTGCATTGTTGCTCACATTTCTGTTGCTGCTGACTTCTTCTTCTTCTTGTTATATTTCAAACATCCAGGTACATATTCAGTAACCTTCAAGCTTTGGGGAAATGAAATGAAATGCTGTTTAAAATGAAGTCTGATTCCTCATATTTTGTTTTAGTTCAAAAGTGTAGAACATTTTGTTTATCCGAATGTCATATCATTTGTATAATTGGACTGTCTGAGGTTGTGTAGGATTGTTAAACTCAATTGATTTGTGTGAAGAATTGAAACCCCAGTTTTAATTTGGTTTCACTCCTTAATTCATGTTGCAATTAAATCTGGTATTGGCCTATAATAGTTTAGCATGAGGGGTTTGTGATGGTTAGTAGTAACAATCTGATTTAGAAATTGTCAACGATATGGCCTGTAGTTAATTTTGAAATAAGGGTATGCATGTAAGATTTGAACATTCTAGGCCATTTCAGTATATTAACCATAAGGACTGCATGAAAGTAATACCGTTTGCCATGGTTATAGGGAATTGAACTGCTTACTTTGTAAAAAAATCAATTAATTGCTGATAGTCCCTATTAGGTTGGAAACAATCACTAATATGCTTACACATGTGACAACCCTGCGCCTGTGAATTAAATCTGTTACATTCTCAGTCTTTTGTTTCAAGTTGAAAGCTCACACGCTGAGTTCTATATCTTCTAAATTTGGGCCTGCCATAATTTATCTTGCGCTTTCTGATGATTTGGACCTCGCCCCAAAGCCTAGGCCCCAGAAGCTTCATGCCAGCCTCATACTAAGACCACAAAGTCTCAATTTGGGCTCCTTGATTATACTTGGGCCTGTACAAAGGCCCATTATGGACCAGTTATCAAATTGAACTGAATCTATTTGAGCACTTGATTACGGTTCAGTGACATGCTAATTAATCAGGGTCTTTTCTTATTACTAGAGACAAATATGATAGAAAATGTAGTCACTTTAGGATCGTCTTTTTTTATTAAACGAGATGAGCCTCGCTTAGTAAAACGCATAATTGTGGGGCCCTCTTTAAATGTATATATTAAATACTTAGATTTCGGGACAGTCCGTTTAGCGAATTTCCCGGCCTCATCCAAAATAACAATGCGTTAGTCTCTTTAGGCGCGTACTTTTAATAATTCACTTTCTTAAATTTGGGTGTACATTTTTGTGACCCAAATCCAAATCTCAACGAAGTCGAAATATGTCGACAACCACGGGTACATTGATTGTGACATGGTTCGATACACGTTTTCACAACGTTGCAATTCTCTGTTAAGATAATAATGATAATAATAATAGCGGTTAAAAGTTAAAATTTGCACATAGGTTCATAATTGTATAAAAATCGGATAATTAAGCCGAATATGACAGTTGAGCGACCGTGCTAGAACCACGAAACTCGGGAATGCCTAACACCTTCTCCCGGGTTAACAGAATTCCTTATCCGGATTTCTGGTGCGCAGACTGTTAAACAGAGTCATTCTTTTCCTCGATTCAGGATTCAACCGGTGACTTGAGACATTATAGATCTCCCAAGTGGCGACTCTGAATTAAATAATAAATTCCGTTTCGATTGTCCTTTAATTGGAAAAACTCCCTTTACGTCCCTTCACAGGGGTGTAGGTGAAAAATGAGGTGTGACAGCTCTGGCGACTCTGCTGGGGAACGAACCTAGAATCTCTAGTTCAGGGTTCAGAATTCGAGCTTTAAATAATTGTTATATTTGGCTTTATCTGATTTTGTTACATGTTTGGGCGTAATATGCTAAATGATGCTTTTAGCGCTTTGATATTATCCGAACTCTGTATAAACTGTGCCGAACCCTTCTCTTCTTGACTCCGGGGATGTGCTTACTGGTTGAGACTCCCTATTCTGTTAGTGTCATACCCTGAAATAAGAAAGAGGCCGGACAAGTTACTAAGCCGGATGACCTTTTGGTTCCCGGTACGTAGCCCCCTCCTCGACTCGAGTTGTCTGCTCGGGCACACAGTCTAGAACAAATACCCATGTTATAAACCTAGAATAACTCAGCTTCATGCCGGATCCCTATTAGGAACATTTGTTTGCATCACGTGCATTTGACTTTGGAGGCTCAACACAGGGGTTGAGTCTGTCTAGGACAGGTGTACCAAAAAATCACAAAAGACCATCCTGATGCTTCTTATTTGCTACTTTTGCATTTGTTTGCTTCGGACTTGCATGCCGACCGGCTTTTGAAAAAAAAAAGAAAAAAAACCAATATCCAAATAGTGTCGAAACTCTCACGAATTTTTGAGAAAATAAAAAGAAAAGAAAAAGAGAAAAATAGTTTTATTTGCCAATAAAAAGGAGTTTCGTTTTCAAAAGAAGTTTGTTTTGTCGGCCCGAACTACGCCGGTTTGATTCTCACAGGATGTGAGATACGTAGGCAGCCCTCATCGGGTCCAACCTCCCCTTTTACAAAAATAACCAAAAAATGTCAAAAATTTTAATTATCAACATAAATAAGTCGGGTGATGCCGTTTTTGGCAAGAATAGCCAAATGTTCCCGAAAGGGACGCCGGAAGGCTGACTTTGCATAAACGGCCACTTATAGTCATTTTTTTGGATTTTTGACCGGTTGACTCACCCAACCTAAAAAGTCTTCATTCCTGAAGTGCTGAAAGGCCGTGTTCGGAACCGGATCTTTCTTTTAATCTGTGAAAAATTAAAAAAAAATATAGCCAATTGGTTGAGTCAAATAAATTTTATTTTTGCTTAATCACCTTAATAAATGTGCAGGATGAGCACGATGCAAAAGGAACCTTTTTTTAAAGATTTATGTCCACCAGATCATGGAGATTTGAAGGATCTGCAAAGGGGCCTTGCACCAAAGCCCGCGGCGAGGCCGAACGACGCCCCGCGAGCGCCAAAATTCAAAATTTCTGAAACATTCATAGTTTGAGTCTGTATTTTTCTTTTTCTTAGAGTCTGTTGTCTGTTAGAGTCTGTCTTTATCTCGCATCAGAGTATGTTAGTAGTTATTGAGTTCGTACTTGGTTTAGTTTCGAGTCTGTTATTTTCCTTTCAAAAAAGTGTCTGGTTTGTAATAGAATGTTTATTAATGAAAAATCAAAAATTTCCAATTTTTTTTCTTTTTCGCACTTATGTGGCAGAACTACGCCCGGTCTGATTCATGCGGGGACATGATACGTAGGCAATCCACATAAGATTCGACCACCATCAAAAAGAAAATATATATATATATATATATGTCACACCTCCTTTTTCGCCCGCGCCGCCCGCAAAGGGGCGCGGAAGGGAGTTTTTTCCAATTAAAGGACAATCGAAACGGGATTTATTTATTTGTTTCAGAGTCGCCACTTGGGAGATCTATGGTGTCCCAAGTCACCGGTGAATCCCGAATCGAGGAAAAGAATGACTCTGTTTAACAGTATGCGCACCAGAAATCCGGATAAGGAATTCTGTTAACCCGGGAGAAGGTGTTAGGCATTTTCGAGTTCTGTGGTTCTAGCACGGTCACTCAACTGTCATATTCGGCTTGATTATCTGATATAATACATGTTGAACATATGTGCTAATTTTAACTTTTAACCGATTTTATCATTATTATTATTTTTTATCGAGAATTGCAACCTCGTGAATACATATCTCGAACCACGTCACAGTCAATGTACCCGTGGTCGTCGACACACTTCGACTCCATTGAGATTTAGATTTGGGTCACATAAATGTGCACCCGAGTTTAGGAAAATAACATTATTAAATACGCAGGTGGTATACTAACGCGTTGTTATTATTTTGGGTAGGGCCGTGAAATTTGCTAAACGGCCCGTCCCGGAATCTAAGTATTTTAAAACAAATAATTATTGAGGGCCCCGCAATTTTATATTTATTTTGACGAAGAACGCCTCATTTATTTTAAGGATATCCTAAAGTAACTACATTTCTATTAAATTCGTCTCTAAAATAAAAGAAAAAAAATCCTAATTAATTACATGCTTAAAAAACGTAACATATTAAATGCTAGATTAAGACAAATGTTAACGGAAAGGAATATTACTAAAATTTAAATTATAAATAAAATACGGAATCAACAAATAATATATTCAAAAGAAACTAATTATCCTATAACTAGATTAAACTCGCATTGTTAGATGACTTGAACCATTGGAATTAATTATTTACAACTATTTGAAACTAGAATCAATCTTAATTACTAATGCATATTCGAAAGTTTATTAAATTTAAACATTAACTCGTCTTGTTTGAACTCAAATCATGCCATAATGCCTAATTCGCGAAATTAATTTAAATTCATGCTTTAACTAAATTTAGCTACATGTTCACGATTAACCTAATGTTGACAATATTAAAACCTTCATAGCTAGTGAACTTAATCAGTTTTGCCAAGCCGATTCACTAAAGACCAACTTATGTTATTTCCTCTTATTCCAATTATTAAACAGTTTGACAGTAATGAGCATGCTTAAATATATACTACCTAATAATCAAGTTAAAGCAAAGTATTATTTAATACATCACTACAAGATGCCTAATTATGCAAAGCGACAGAAATTTACAGAATAATAATACATGAAATAGCCTAGATACAATTAGTAAAAGAAACAAAGAAAAAGCTAAATTAAAACTTCAAAGTTCCATTCTTCATATGTATTCATGCTTTCACATTTCAGCTTACAATATGCCAAAGTTACAATTGTGTACTTGGTATTGCCAATACAAGAAGAAGAAGGCCAACAAAGTAGTATGTAACACAGCAACAACAACAATAACCAGCAAACGGAACACCCAGTGACAGATTTGAAAACCAAAATAAAAATCCAGCAATAACCAGTGAAGTAGTAGCTAATAACCAACCAAACTCAAGGAACAAACCACATGAAAATCCAGAAACACCAACAATAATCAACGGGCAAAAACAAAGTGAACCTTTTTTTAGATTGAAAGACCAGTTAATGTTTAACCCTTAATTTTTTCTTAATGTTCAGAAAATTCTTTCTTTTAAACTCTCTTCAAATTCGAATCCTCAAAAATCTTTCAATATTTCCGAAAAATCTTTTCTTAATATTCAGCCAATCCCCCCCTTTTTTGTGTCCAGCTCTCCCCCTATTTATAGCCAAATCCTCCAGCATTTAAATTAAATCTCACCATCTTCTACCCATCTCCCTTTTTAATCCCACTACCTAATGTTTTGTCTCCCACTATATTAAACAATATATTAACTCCCACTAACACATATCTTTTCCTTATTTAATTCCCTTATTGCCCCACTACCGCATGCTTTGTCCCCCAGTATATTAAACAATGTATTAATTTTTCACCATTATGTCTTGTCCCCCACTACGTATTATTTTAATATTACTTAATACTTAGTGGATGGAGCACTCAAATTAATCATTTTTAATACTCATTTAAAATCCCGAAAATGCCCCTGAAACTATTAAAATTACCATTCTACCCCTGAAAATACTGCAATTTACCATTCTACCCCCATCAGCTATAACCAATTCACCTAATCAATCTAACCAAAATACAACAGTTATAACCAATTCCTAATCAAATTTCATCAACAAATTTAGGCTAGAAACTCAATATTTTTGATTGAACAATATTTTTAACAACAAACATACATTCAGAATCAATAACAGTAACAAATTGAACATAACAAACAAGTAGATTCAAATCACTAAACTCAATAATCAATTGAACTTTAAATTAAATCTAACAACATGATTAAACTAAACACTTCTATATTAAAACTAAACAAGAACATAAAACAAACTGAAGAAATAATCAAGAAATGATAAACAACGAACAAGGAAAGAATCAAACATATACTGATTTCAGATCCGAGAATATCAAACAAAATATGGATAGAAATGAAACTTAAACCAACTAACCGAAAATGACCAACGACGAACTCGAACGGAAATGGAAAACTCGAACCAAGACTGCCAACGACCTAACGGATCTCGACTCAACGAAAACCCACCTTCTCTTTTAACCTCGACAAACTCAGAACGACAAACGATGACCTCGATGGATTGAACCTGAAGAAACGATGAGACAACAGGTTGTTTGGACGTGAAGCTGTGTGTATGTGTGTTGAGTAGGAGCAGCCATAGCGGGCTGGATGGAGCTACAACTGGAGAGGGCGAAGCAGAAAAGGCAACAACCGTGGTTGCTTGGTTGCTGCTGGACGTTGAAGCAGCAGCGTGAAGTGAAGAAAAAGAAGCAGCAACGTTTGGTTGGAGCTCGATGAAGGCAGCCATGGGAGCTTGAGGTGGAGGGGTCGTTTAGGAGATGGTTCGTTTGGGACCTATGGGGATGAGGTGTTATTGGCTGGACGTAGCCGACGAAGCAGCAGCCATGGGAGCTTGAGGTGGAGGGACGTTGATGAAGAAGATGAAGGAGCAGCAAGGGTGGTCGACGGACTGTTTTTTCGCGACTAGAGGGGTAAGGTCGTTTGGAGCTGATGCCAGAGAAGGCAGCCATGGTCATTTGGGACCAGGGGGATGGGGTGTTGCGAAGAAGACGACGCAGCAGGGGGAAGGGGTAGCCATGGGAGGGGGTCGTTGGAGCAGGAGGTGTTTGGGGAAGGAGAAGAAGAGGGGGCAGGTGTTTTTAGGGTTTTAGGGGAAATGAAGAATGAAAAATGGGAAGGGGGGGTAACTTGTTTGGGTTATGGGGCGGACTGGGTCGGGTCGACCCGATGGGAGTTATTTGGTTTGGGCCTGGTTGATTTAAATTAAAAGGTGGCCCAATCCGATTTTCTTCTTCTTTTATTGCTTCTTTTATTTTTTCTTAAACTAAAACTAAATTCTAAAAATCCTAAATTATCATATAGAACTAAATTAATTTATAAAAGTGCAAATTAACTTTCAATAATAATTAATACACAATTAAATAGCAATTACGATAAAATCACACAATTTGGACATTAAATGCTAAAAATGCAACGTACACTATTTTTATGATTTTTTTGTTCTTGTAAAACAAACTTAATTGCTCCTAATTGTAGAATTAAATCCTAAATGCAAATACGATATATTTTTGTATTTTTTATTAATTTAACAAATAAACATGCATGAACAAATACAAATAATTATCAAAAAATGCCACAAAAATTCTCGAAATTGCACACAAAGGAAAATTGTTTTATTTTGAATTTTTGGGAGTGATTCTCATATAGGGCAAAAATCACGTGCTTACAGCTGCCCCTCTTTGTCCGAAAACACAGAGAGTTTTCGTGCAAAGATAAAGTGAGCGATTTTTGCCCATCCGAGTACTCTGTGTGAAACATTTTTTGAAAAAGATTTAACCGAACCTTTGCTTCAAAGGTTTCCTACATATCCCTGGCTAGAAGGGAATCGGGTTAATGTAGTTCGGGAAGTTTTGGTAGCTGGGACTACCATGGGACTGTAATGTTACTACTATTGTATGCTGTTATTACTGCTTGCCGACTTCCTTATTACACCATGCTGAAAGAAAACAAGAAGCTTGACTAAACTATAGTCTATGAATTACAAAATCTTATCTATATCTTTAGCCATGCTCTTATGTCTCTTGTTGCTTTGATATCTCGGTGACTCCTCCGGTATTTCTTTACTTCCGATTTGTCTTGTATTCTCCCTTGACTGCCGATCTCGAACTGCTTATTTCCTTTTCGGGAGCTTCGCATTATTTTTCCATCGAGTCTTGGACTTCCTTCCTCTACTGGGGATTCTTGTTATTTCCTGCTGGGGATTTCGGTTGTATTCCTCTGCTTTACTGACTTGAAACGTATTCCTCTATTATATGGGCGGGCTCCCAACTTCAAAACTTGAAATTTAACAACTGAAATGTATTCCTCTGTTATATAGGCGGGCTCCCAACTTCCAAACTTGAAATTTAAAGACTGAAATGTCTTCCTATGTTATATGGGCGGGCTCCCAACTTCAAAACTTGAAATTTAAAGACAGAAATGTATTCCTCTGTTATATGGGCAGGCTCCCAACTTCAAAACTTGAAATTTAAAGACTGAAATGTATTCCTCTGTTATATGGGCGGGCTCCCAACTTCAAAACTTGAAATTTAAAGACTGAAATGTATTCCTCTGCTCCCAACTTCAAAACTTGAAATATAAAGACTAAAATGTATTCCTTTGTTATATGGGTGGGCTCCCAACTTCAAAACTTGAAATTTAAAGACAGAAATGTATTACTCTATTATATGGGCGGGCTCCCAACTTCAAAACTTGAAATTTAAAGACTGAAATGTATTCCTCTGTTATATGGGCGGGCTCCCAACTTCCAAACTTGAAATTTAAAGACTGAAATGTATTCCTCTGTTATATGAGCGGGCTCCCAACTTAAAAACTTGAAGTTTAAAGGCTGAAATGTATTCCTCTGTTATATGGGCGGGCTCCCAACTTCAAAACTTGAAATTTAAAGACTGAAATGTATTCCTCTGTTATATGGGTGGGCTCCCAACTTCAAAACTTGAAATTTAAAGACTGAAATGTATTCCTCTATTATATGGGCGGGCTCCCAACTTCAAAACATCAAATTAAGACTGAAATGTATTCCTCTGTTATATGGGCGGGCTCCCAACTTCAAAACTTTGAAAAATAAATCGTCATTCTGTTCTTCAGGGGCCTCCTGACTTTAACAACATTTTCCTTCTAACTGCAATTATCTTTCTTCAAAACTACTTACCTCAAAACTTGTATTGTCTTCTCTGTGGACTGCTGGGGATAACACTGCAAACCGCTGAGTAACACTGCTGGGGATAACACTGCTGAGGATAACTCTGCTGAGTAAAATATGTTATCTTACTCCTTCCAAGACTACTTCCTTTAAGTAGAATGTTTCATTCCTCTACATACTGTTTCCTTTTTGTAAAACTGGTTTTTCTCTTTTTTTTTTCTTTCTTTAGTTTTTTTTTAATTATTTTTAATTATATTTTTTTTCTTTGTTTTGTTATCTTCTTCCTTCGAAGACTACCTCCCTTAAAACTCGTTTGGCCTTCTCCCGAAAAACTGCTGGGGATACCGCTTTTCACCAAACTTGTGTTATACTTCCCGAAAATTTTCGAAATGAACGAAAATTTTCTGCCCCAATTTGACAATCTTTCTTGTGGTGCATCTTTCCGTCATCGGTAACATTCCCTATCCCCGCTTCAAATCAAAGAAAATTCTGTCAGTTTAAAACGTGGTGGTTGGCTGCGATACTCCTGCTGGGGATGCCATCAACCATTCTCCATCTATGCATTGTCTGTCCATCTTGAAGCTTGGGCTGATACCTTCCGACCTTCTTGACGATTCCTTATTCCCAAACCTCTTAACCATTTTCCCAGTCTCCTTATCTGGCCTCGTGTATTTTCATGACAGTTGATTTCACTTGAAGATCTTGCATGTTCATTAATTAACCACTTTCTTTGTTTATTCGTGTCACTGAAAATAACTTTTTCTGCTGGGGATATCCCTCTTCTTTTGTGGAATAGCTCGGAAACTGGCATTTCCCTGACCTTTTAGTCTCATATGAATTTCCCAAATCATGCCCATTGCTCTCCGCGTTGTTCTTTTTTGATTTGTCCACGGGCCTTGGCCTTGAGGTCTATAACCTTTGATTTTGGCGAGGCTGTCCTTCTTGACACTCGTCCGTCCTTTTGTCAATTCCCTCTTGCTGGGGATATCTTTCCTGACACTGGCCTCGCACTTGTTCCTTGCTGACTATACCACTTAGATATACTAGTTAGATCTCGTCTTGCATAATTGGAAAGCTGATGGCAGATTTTGAAGTCATTTCTCACTTGTTCTGATCAAACAGACTCTACTGGGGAATTTTTCTATGAAAGGAGAAAGATAAAAAGGAACAAAATAAAAGATAATGGAAAGAGATGAATCTCTAATGAGGAAACTAAAAAATAAAAACCTATCAAATGCGGATACCAACTCTAATGGTCATGACATGCACATATGGCCTATCCTCCGTCGTTAATCGTCTTTCACAATTTTCATCTGGTGATTTCCATCCGATTCTCAATATTTATTCGACTTGTAGTGCCCGAAGGGTTTTCACTGTCAAGGCTCTCTCATTTTGGTTTTCTCCCAGCTTTCATCCCCTTATGGTGCCCGTGAAGATTTTCACCAATAAGACTCTCATTTGTATCACTTTCCAGCTGGGGATTGGGGTGTTATCGCTAGACTCTCTCATATTTCTTTTCTGCTAAGATCAGAGTCTTTTCTGCTGGAGATCAGAGTGTTCACCGGTAAGACTCTCTCATTTGTCTAACTTGGCATTTTTTGAAGACTGATCAGAAGGTCTTTCTTTGGACTGTAATGTAGTATTTTGGATAGGCTAAAAAAGGGTTTTAAAGGCTCAGAACAAATCGATTTGGGTTCAAAATTTACAACCTTCGGAACCGGATTTCTTTACATTAAGCACAACTTCTTCCCCAGTTTCTTGCTTGGGGATTTTTATTTTTGTTACACTATGTTACACTATGCTCACTATGCATACTATGCACACTATGACCGAGCTGTGAGGCGCCTACGTATCCTCTTTGAGGAATCAGGTCAAACGTAGTTCCCAATTCCTTTGTTTTTTTTCTCACTTTATTTTGTTTTTGTTATCATTTTTTTTCTCTTTTGTTGCTTTTCTTTTCCCTCTTTTTTTTTCACGTTTGTGTTTCCAACCTTTTCTACTGATTCCGAACTAGGGGTATGAAAAAAAAAAGGCTCAAAAGGGGTAATGAAGGATAAAGTGTTTAGGTAGCAGAACAAAATGCCTTCGTCATTCCAGTCTTCAAAATATGCCAAGCGCAAACAACACAATTAAACAAAGATTTGTAGCCTCTTCTGATGGTGCTGGACTTGACAATTATATTCACACATTTGCCTTTTCATTTATCATCTCTAAAGCACCGTTGGGCAACACTCTCACTCTCGACCCTCATGTCAATTTGGCGAATCCTGCCTTTAACGGTTTTCTTTATGTTTTACTTGCCCCAGTTCCACATGACTCGAGCTCCGAATAATCTCAAACCGTCCTTTATTTCTTTTAAATGTTCCGATCACCTCTCAATGGTTTTATGATTAACTTTTAAGATTAGGCCCAAACTGTGTGCGCATGTCATATCACTAGAATCGGCGCTGAACAAAATGATAAAAGAACTAAACAAAAAGATGACTGGAACTAATAAAAGACCGGATTTTGCATTAGACTAACAGTGAAATGGTTTGAATAACAAAACAAACAAAACAATTGGGGTACAACCTAGGAACAAACCTAAAACGAACCTAGACAATACTAAACAAACCATTATGACAAAAATGGAAGGATAAGAGGGCTTGACACAAGACAATATCCGGATTACAACCCTGCAGATAACCCAGACAACAGAAATGATAACAAAATGAACCACCAAAACTCCTCCCTGACCAACCAAGAAAGGAGTGTCTTTCCAACGGCCAAGCTCGGCATCTTAGCCACTGAATTCGGCATCAACATTACTGGGACCTACACCAGCTTCCATCTCGTTGTTCTTAACAAATTGCTTTTGGGTTCCCTTCGCGGGCTCGTTCTTAAGAGCCACCTCTGATGGCACTGAGAACTCTGCAACGCGCGGACCTCCGAGGATCTCAGAAGACTTCTCATATTCCTTTTCAAAACAAGTCATATTCGACATATGCATCTCATTACGAATAGGCGACGGACTTTGGTTAGTGTCTGTTGCATCCGGATTTTGCATGACAATGTCACCTGCATCAATAAGCTTCTGAATTGCTTTCTTCAGCTTCCAACACTTCTCTGTGTCATGCCCCAGGGCATCTGAGCAATATGCGCACCTTCGAGAAAAATCAAGCTTTTTTGACAGAGGGTTTGGCATTTTTATCTGAATCGGCTTCAACATGTCCAATTGCTTCAACATTTGGAACAAACCGGCATATGATCCTCCAACAGGGGTGAAAGCCTTCTTTTTTTTTAGCAACCTCTCCTTCTTAAATGCTTGATTGGGCCGAAAACCTGATCCAAAGGGCTTTCGGTAGGCTCGTAAGGGTGGATAAGCATTTTATGGAGCTGGGTACTGGGAAAGTGAAGCATGTTTTCGGGAGTCCCGTGTAGAGAAGTAGTGTTGGGGAGGGGAGTAGCGTTGACGAGTGATGGAGCTACTCGGGTGGCTGGGAAATCTATCATAAGTGGGTTGAGATGGAGAGTATGGGGGATCATCCGTTATGGTGTTGGGTGCTTGGTTAAGGACAGTTCAAGAAGCTAGGCGGTGGTGGGGGTGGTGCTTTCCCAGTCATCCATGCCTGATACATGTCTGCCACATGCTGTCTTAACATTTTTACCTCTTCTACCAACCCATAGTTCTGTTCAACCAACCGCTTTCGGGCATCGGTACCAACACACTTAGCTCTGTTGTTCTCTTCCATTGTCTTTTGCCTTTGTGTTGCAGGGAAGCATTACTTTCAGAACCACAACCAACCACCTTTCTAAAGATTGAAAAGGGAACAAAAATGAGAGCAACCAGTTAGCGTTAAGGTTTTTCACAGATAGGAAAAACACACATTGAGGATGCAATGCAACTAGACCGTTAACCCTTTCTGTCATGCATTTGCTTCAGTTACGTGCGTCATTCCGACTTCTTGTAATTGTGCTCTTTTTTTTCTCTTTTTTTTTTCTTTTTAATGGTGGTCGAATCTTGTGTTGATTGCCTACCTATCATGTCCCCGCATGAATCAGACCTTGCGTAGTTCGGACCAAAAAAGATAAACAACAATAAAATATATTTATTTTTTTGGAATTTTCAATTTTCATAATAAAACAAACATGATTACAACGGTTTAAAAACTGACCATACTAATAGATTTTGACGAAAAGACGACCTACAGACTTGAAAATCAAAACATACCACACCCTAATCAAAAGAATTACAAACTCAAAAACAAACGGCCAGATTCCTTTCCCTATTTGCCAATTTTAACCAAATGGCTATTTTTGCAAACGTGGCCCCTTCCTAATTTCACATGAATTTTGAGGTCGTGGAGGATTATTTTATGACACTACAAACTGGTCCGTTCTTTTACGAAAATAGCCTTTCAACAACTGAAGGATACTCTAAGGCTATCTCGGCAAGAACAGTTTAATACATCTCTAAAGCTGGAATGACTTATTTTGACTAAATATCTAAGCGGTATTTACTTGACCACTGACTCTTTTTTTTCAAATTAAAATAAAAATGCTAGGTTTTGCAAAGACGACCTTTTAGCACCTTGGCGGCGAAGATTTTAAGGCTGTGTGGGTCAATTGGCCAAAATCTAAAAACAAATGACCCAAAGGCGGCTGTTTATGCAAAGTCAGCCTTCCGGCGCCTCTTTCGGGAACATTCGGCTATTTTTGACAGAAACAACATCACCCGACTTATTTATGACTTTTTTTTTCAAAATAAAAAACCCAATATTGCAGACACGGCCTTTTAGCGTCTCGGGGACGAAGATTTTAAGGCTGTTTGGGTCAATCGGTCGGAAAACTAAAAAGGGACATAAGGTGGCCGTTTATGCAAAGTCAGTCTTCTGGCGTCCCTTTCTGGAACATTCGGCTATATTTGATAAAAAACGGCATCACCCGACTTATTTATGACAAAAATTAAAATTTTGACACATTTTGTTTTGTTGCTATTTTTGCAAAAGGGGAGGTAGGACCCGATGAGGGCTGCCTACATATCTCACATCCTGTGAGAATCAAACCGGCGTAGTTCGGGCCGATCAGGAATAAAGGAAATAAACTAACTTTCTTTTTTTTCCGAATAAAATACTTACAAAGAAGAGAGAAAATATTTTTGGATTTCGATTTGTTTGTTTGTTTGTTTTTTTGTTTTTTTTTTGTTGTTTTTTTTTTTGAAAAGAAACGACGACTAAAGAAATATTTTTTTGAATTTTAAATTCTTTTTCTTTTTCTTTTTCTTTTGGAAATTTCGAAAGAAAAACTTCTAAAGAAGCAAGGAAATATTTTTTGGCTATTAGTCTGAATTTATGAAAGAAATACTACAAAAGAAAAGAAAAAATATTTTTGAATCTTGAATTGTCTTTTGAATTTTTAAACAAATATTTTTGATTTTGAGAAAGATTAAAAGGAAATATTTTTGTATTATAAACTTTTTTTAAAATTGAGGTCTAAAAGAAAGACTTTCTAAAGAAGCGAGTAATGGAAAATATTTTTGGATTTTTTGAATATGGTGGGCCGGAACCGAAGAGGTTTGCCTATGTATCTCACATCTGGTGAGAATCAGACCCGCGTAGTTCGGGCCATGACAATAAACTAATTCTGACAACAAGACTTGTTTAAACAAATTACACTAAAAAAATTTTTTTTTCACAAAATTTTGGCAGAGTTCGCCGGTAACTCAGAATTATCTTTCTACACTGCTATTTTTTCTCCTTTCCACAATTTTTTTTTTCAAAATTTCCCAATTTTAGAAGCCGGTCAGTATGCAGATCTGAAGCAAAAAAATTTGCAAAACAAACAGGATGCAGCATGATGGTCTTTTTTTATTTCAGGTTGCTTGTCCTTGACGGACCCAACCCCTGTATTGAGTCTCCTAAGTCAAATGCAACATGATGCAAATAAGCGTTCCTACTGGGGATCCTGTATGAGGTTTTGTTATACTAGGTTTATCTTGGGTGTTTGTTCTAGATTTGGCTTACCCGAGCGGACAACTCAAGCCGAGGATGGTAACTGCGTACCGGTAACCAAAAGATCATCCGATTTTGCAACTCCTACGAATCCTCGTTCTATTTTGGGATAGGACACTAATAGAAAGAAGTCACGACCAGCGTGCACTCCTCAAGAGAGAGAAGAGAGGGATTTCGTAGAAGTTTATATATACAGTTCAGATAATATCAAAGCGGTAAGAGTAATATTTTGCACATTTAGGCTAAAACATGTAATAAAATCAGATAAAAAATGAAGCCAAATAATAACAATTATTCTAAGCTCGAATTCTTGAACCCTAAACCAGAGATTTTGGGTTAACTCCCCAGTAGATATTCAGTCCCTTAAGTCAAATGTAATATGATGCAAATAAACGTTCCTACTAGGGATCCGGCATGAAGTCAAGTTATTCTAGGTTCAACCTGGGTATATGTTCTAGACAGTGTACCCGAGCGGACAACTCGAGTTGAGGAAGGAGCTCCTTTCCGGGAACCAAAAGGCCAGCCGGCTTAGAAACTTTCCGAGCCTCTTTTATTTCAGGGTATGACACTAACAGAATAGGGAGTTTCAACCAGTAAACACATCCCCGGAGGTAAGAAGAGAAGGGTTTCGGCACAGTTTATATACAATTCAGATAATATCAAAGCGGTAAAAGCAGCATTTAGCACATTGGGCCCAAACATGTAACAAAATCAGATAAAACCAAATATAACAATTTATCTAAGCTCGAATTTCTAACCCTGAACCAGTGGTTCTGGGTTCGGTCCCCAGCGGAGTCGCCAGAGCTGTCACACCTCCTTTTTTGCCCGCGCTGCCCGCAAAGGGGTGCGGAAGTGAGTTTTTTCCAATTAAAGGACAATCGAAATGGGATTTATTTATTTGTTTCAGAGTCGCCACTTGGGAAATTTATGGTGTCCCAAGTCACCGGTGAATCCCGAATCGAGGAAAAGAATGACTCTGTTTAACAGTCTGCGCACCAGAAATCCGGATAAGGAATTATGTTTACCCGGGAGAAGGTGTTAGGCATTCCCGAGTTTCGTGGTTCTAGCACGGTCGCTCAATTGTCATATTCAGCTAGATTATCTGATATAATACATGTTGAACATATGTGCGAATTTTAACTTTTAACCGTTTTTATCATTATTATTATTATTTTTTATCGAGAATTGCAACCTCCTGAAAACATATCTCGAACCACGTCACAGTCAATGTACCCGTGGTCGTCGACACACTTCGACTCCGTTGAGATTTGGATTTGGGTCACATAAATGTGCACCCGAGTTTAGGAAAATAACATTATTAAATACGCGCCTAAAGACTAACGCGTTGTTATTATTTTGGGTAGGGCCGTGAAATTTGCTAAACGGCCCGTCCCGGAATCTAAGTATTTTAAAATAAATAATTAAAATTATTAAAATTGAGGGCCCCACAATTTTGTATTTATTTTGGCGAAGCACGCCTCATTTATTTTAAGGATATCCTAAAGTGACTACATTTCTATTAAATTCGTCTCTAAAATAAAAGAGAAAAAATCCTAATTAATTACATGCTTAAAAAAATATAACATATTAAATGCTAGACTAAGACAAATGTTAACGGAAAGGAATATTACTAAAATTGAAATTATAAATAAAATACGGAATCGACAAATAATATATTCAAAAGAAACTAATTATCCTATAACTAGATTAAACTCGCATTGTTAGATGACTTGAACCGTTGGAATTAATTATTTACAACTATTTGAAACTAGAATCAATCTTAATTACTAATGCATATTCGAAAGTTTATTAAATTTAAACATTAACTCGTCTTGTTTGAACTCAAAGCCATAATGCCTAATTCGCGAAATTAATTTAAATTCATGCTTTAACTAAATTTAGCTACATGTTCACGATTAACCTAATGTTGACAATATTAAAGCCTTCATAGCTAGTGAACTTAATCAGTTTTTCCAAGCCGATTCACTAAAGACCAACTTATGTTATTTTTCTCTTATTCCAATTATTAAACAGTTTGACAATAATGAGCATGCTTAAATATATACTACCTAATAATCAAGTTAAAGCAAAGTATTATTTAATACATCACTACAAGATGCCTAGTTATGCAAAGCGACATATATTTACAGAATAATAATACATGAAATAGCCTAAATACAATTAGTAAAAGAAACAAAGAAAAAGCTAAATTAAAACTTCAAAGTTCCATTCTTCATATGTATTCATGCTTTCACATTTCAGCTTACAATATGCCAAAGTTACAGTTGTGTACCTGGTATTGCCAATACAAGAAGAAGAAGGTCAGCAAAGTAGTATGTAACACAGCAACAACAACAATAACCAGCAACAACCAACAAACGGAACACCCAGTGACATATTTGAAAACCAAAATAAAAATCGAGCAATAACCAGTGAAGTAGTAGCAAATAACCAACCAAACTCAAGGAACAAACCACATAAAAATTCAGAAACACCAACAATAATCAACGGGCAAAAACAAAGTGAACCTTTTTTTAGATTGAAAGACCAGTTAATATTTAACCCTTAATTTTCTCTTAATGTTCAGAGAATTCTTTCTTTTAAACTCTCTTCAAATTCGAATCCTCAAAAATCTTTCAATATTTCTGAAAAATAATTTCTTAATATTCAGCCAATCCCCCCCCCCTTTTTTGTGTCCAGCTTTCCCCCTATTTATAGCCAAATCCTCCAGCATTTAAATTAAATCCCACCATCTTCTACCCATCCCCCTTTTTAATCTCACTACCTAATGTTTTGTCCCCCACTATATTAAACAATGTATTAACTCCCACTAACACATATCTTTTCCTTATTTAATTCCCTTATTGCCCCACTACCGCATGCTTTATCCCCCACTATATTAAACAATGTATTAATTCCCCATCATTATGTCTTGTCCCCCACTACATATTATTTTAATATTATTTTAATATTACTTAATACTTAGTGGATGGAGCACTCAAATTAATCATTTTTAATACTCATTTAAAATCCCAAAAATGCCCCTGAAACTATTAAAATTACCATTCTACCTCTGAAAATACTGCAATTTACCATTTTACCCCCATCAGCTATAACCAATTCACCTAATCAATCTAACCAAAATACAACAGTTATAACCAATTCCTAATCAAATTTCATCAACAAATTTAGGCTAGAAACTCAATATTTTTGATTGAATAATATTTTTAACAACAAACATACTTTCAGAATCAATAACAGTAACAAATTGAACAAAACAAATAAGTAGATTCAAATCACTAAACTCAATAATCAATTGAACTTTAAATTAAATCTAACAACATGATTAAACTAAACACTTCTATATTAAAACTAAACAAGAACATAAAACAAACTGAAGAAATAATCAAGAAATGATAAACAACGAACAAGGAAAGAATCAAACATATATTGATTTCAGATCCGAGAATATCAAACAAAATACGGACAGAAATAAAACTTAAACCAACTAACCGGAAATGACCAACGACGAACTCGAACGGAAATGGAAAACTCGAACCAAGACTGCCAATGACCTAACGGATCTCGACTCAACGAAAACCCACCTTCTCTTTTAACCTCGACGAACTTAGAACGACAAACGACGACCTCGACGGATTGAACCTGAAGAAACGACGAGACAGCAGGTTGTTTGGACGTGAAGCTGTGTGTATGTGTGTTGAGCAGCAGCAGCCATAGAGGGCTGGATGGAGCTGCGACTGGAGAGGGTGAAGCAGAAGAGGCAGTAGCCGTGGTTGCTTGGTTGCTGCTAGACGTCGAAGCAGCAGCGTGAGGTGAAGAAGAAGAAGAAGCAGCAACGTTTGGTTGGAGCTCGACGAAGGCACCCATGGGAGCTTGAGGTGGAGGGGTCGTTTAGGAGATGGTTCATTTCGGACCTTGGGGATGGGGTGTTATTGGCTGGACGTAGCATATGAAGCAGCAGCCATGGGAGCTTGAGGTGGAGGGACGTTGATAAAGAAGATGAAGAAGCAGCAAGGGTGGTCGACGGACTATTTTTCCGCGACTGGAGGGGTGAGGTCGTTTGGAGCTGATGGAGGAGAAGGCAGCTATGGTCGTTTGGGACGAAGGGGATGGGGTGTTGCGAAGAAGACGATGCAGTAGGGGGAAGGGACAGCCATGGGAGGGGGTCATTGGAGCAGGAGGTGTTTGGGGAAGGAGAAGAAGAGGGGGTGGGGGGTAACTTGTTTGGGTTATGGGACGGACTGGGTCGGGTCGACCCGGTGGGGGTTATTTGGTTTGGGCCTGGTTGATTTAAATTAATAGGTGGCCCAATCCGATTTTCTTCTTCTTTTATTTCTTATTTAATTTTTTCTTAAACTAAAACTAAATTCTAAAAATCCTAAATTATCATATAGAACTAAATTAATTTATAAAAGTGCAAATTAACTTTTAATAACAATTAACACACAATTAAATAGCAATTACGATAAAATCACATAATTTGGACATAAAATGCTAAAAATGCAACGTACATTATTTTTATGATTTTTTTGTTCTTGTAAAACAAACTTAATTGCTCCTAATTGTAGAATTAAATCCTAAATGCAAATGCGACATATTTTTGTATTTTTTATTAATTTAACAAATAAACATGCATGGACAAATACAAATAATTATCAAAAAATGCCACAAAAATTCTCGAAATTGCACACAAAGGAAAATTGTTTTATTTTGAATTTTTGGGAGTGATTCTCATATAGGGCAAAAATCACGTACTTACAATATATATATAGAAAAGAGAAAAAATGAGAAAACAAAGAAAATAAAGGAAGGCGTTCAAAAGGAGCACAATTATAAGAAGCCGGAATGACGCACGTAACGGAAGCAAATGCATGATAGAAAGGGTTAACTGCCTAGTTGCATTGCATCCTCAATGTGTGTTTTTCTATATGTTAAAAAACCCCAACGCTAACAAGTTACTCCCATTTTGTTCTCTTTCGATTTCCAGAAAGGTGGTTGGTTGTGGTTCTAAAGTAACGCTTCCCTGCAACACAAAGGCAAAAGACAATGGTAGAGAACAACAGAACTGAGTGGGTTGGTACCGATGCCCAAAAACAGCTGGTTGAACATGACTACGGGTTGGTAGAAGAGCTAAAAATGTTGAGACAACATATGACAGACATGTATCGGGCATGGATGACTGGGAAAGTACCACCCCCGCCACCGCCTAGCTTCTTGAACTCTGTCCTTACCCAAACACCTAACACAATAACGGATGATCCTCCATACTCTCCATATCTACCCACTTATGAAAGCTTTCCCAGCCACCCGAGTAGCTCCATCACTCGTCATCCAACTATATTTTCCCAACGCTATTCCCCTCCCCGACGCTACTTCTCTCCACGGGACTCCCAAAGACATGCTTCAGTTTCCAAGTACCCAGCTCCACAAAATGCCTATCCACCCCCCCACGAGCATACCAGAAACCCCCTGGATCAGGTTTTAGGCCAAATCAGGCATTTAGGAATGAGAGGTTGCTGAAACGAGAAAAGGCTCTCACCCTTACCGGAGAATCTTATGCAAGTCTGTTTGAAAGGCTAAAACATGCTGGCCTGATTGAGCCACTCCCCGAATATACTCTAGATCCACGTGCAAGAAGCTTTGATCCTAATGCACGATACGTATACCACTGCAATGTTCCTGGGCATAACATTGAGAGTTGTCGTTCGTTGAAAAGGGAAATCGAAAGAATGATTCACGAACGAGTGATTATGATCGACGACAGTAATAAAGAGCATGTGAACCCTCTTGGGATATTGACTAAAGCTGAAGATGTTGAAGTGGATAGTGGTCTTGGCAATATTGATGCGAAGCTCAATGGCTAAGATGTCGTGCTTGGTAATTGTGAAGCTGCTCCATTCCTTGGTCAGCCTGATTAGAGCTTTTGGTGGTTTATTTTGTTGTCATTTATGTTATTCGGGTTGTTCTAGGGTTGTGATACAGATATTGTCTTGTGTCAAACCCTCTTATTCTTCCATTTTTGTCATAGCGGTTTGCTTAGTTTTGTCCAGGTTTGTTTCAGGTTTGTTCCAAGATTGTACTCTAGTTGCTTTACTTGTCTTGTTGTGCGAATCGTTTCACCGATTGTCTAAAGCAAATTCTGGTCTTTTGTTACCTCCAGTCATCTTCTTTGTTTAGTTCCTTTTTATCCTTTTGTGTTTTCTTTTGTTCAAACGTCGATTCTAGTGACATGACATGCGCGCGCAGTTTAGGCCTAATCTTAAAAGTTAATTATAAAGCCATTGATTGGGACACTTAAGGGAAATAGGAATAGCTTGAGATCATTTGAAGCCCGAGCCACGTGAAACTGGGGCAGGTAAAACATAAAGAAAACCATGAAAGCAAGTTATCCATATTGACAAGGGGTCGTTCATGGTAACGAAAGTGAGAGTGTTGCCCAACGGTGCTTAAAAAATGACAAATGAAAATGCGAATGTATGGATATGGTTATCAAGTCTGGCACAATCAGAAGATGTGGCGAATGTTTAGTTGTGTCGTTTGTGCTTGGCATATTTTGAAGATTGGAATGACGAAGACATTTTATTCTGCTATCTAAACACTTTATCCCTCGTTAACCCTTTGGGCCTTATTGGTTTTCTTTCATATCCCTCGTTTGGAATCAGTAGCAAAGACTAGAAAACACAAGCATGGAAGATAAAGAAAAAGAAAAAAGGGGGAAAAGAAAACAACAGAAACAACAAAACAACAAAACGACAAAGGAGAAAGGAGAAATGAGAAAGAGAAAGAAAAAGAAAAGAAAATAATAAATAAGTGAAAAGGAAAACAAAAGGAAAAAAAGGAATTGGGAACTACGTCTGACCTGATTCCTCAAAGAAGATACGTAGGCTCTTCACGGCTCGGTCATAGTGTAACAAAAAATCAAAAATCCCCAAGCAAGAAACTGGGACAGAAGTTGTGTTTGATGTAAAGAAATCTGGTTCCAAAGGTTGTAGATTTTGAACCCAAATTGATTCGTTTTGAGCCGCTAATACCTTTTTTTCTAGCCCTATCCAAAATCCCACGTTACAGTCCAAAGAAAGACCTTTTGACCAGTCTTCAAAAGATGCCAAGTCATGCAAATGGAAGTCAAGAATAACACTCTGATCCCCGACAGAAATGTAATAAAATGAGAGAGTCTTATCGGTGAAAACCTTCACGGGCACCTTGAGGCGGCTATAAGTTGAAAGAAAAATCAAATGAGAGAGGCTGGACAATGAAAACCCTTCGGGTGCTACAAGTCGAATACAGATTGAGAATTAGATAGAAAAGCACCAAACGAAGATTGTGAAAGGCAATTAACAACGGAGGATGGGCCACGTGTGCATGTCATGGCCAATAGAGTCGGTATCCACATCTGATAGGTTTTACTTTGTAGTTTTCTTGTTAGGAGTCATCTCTTTCTTTTGCCTTTTACTCCGTTCCTTTTACCTTTTTCATTTCCCCTTTTTGAGTCTCTTTGGTCAGAACAAGCAAGAAATGACTTCAAAATTTTCCATCAGCTTTCCAATTATGCAAGACGAGATCTAACTAGTACATCAAAGTGGTATAAGTCAACCTGCTTTGAGGTTCGCGCAAAATACCCAAGATTGGTCCTTATCAATTCAGGTACAGTGCAACAAAAGGAGGGCCAGGGGGAGAGAACCAAGGGTATATTCGATGATGAGATTGACAAGAGGGTGGACCAATGTCAAGAATGATATCCCTAGAGAAATCGAGGGTTATAAGGCCAAGGCCAAGGCCAGCGGAAAAATCAAGAAAGAACAACACGGAAAGCAATGGACATAATTGGGAAATTCATAGCAAAGGTTGGGGAAATGCCAGTTCACGGACAGTACCACAAAGGAAGATATTGGGTCTGCACCGGAAAAAGGTATTTCAGTAACACAGACGATGGAGGGAGTGGTTATTCAATGAACATGCAAGATCTTCAAGTGAAACCAGCTGTCATGGAAAATATATGAGATTCGAAAAGGAGACTGGGAAAATGGTTAAGAGGTTTGTGAATAAGGAATCGTCAAGAAGGTCGGAAGGTATCAGCCAAGCTTCAAGAGGGTCAGGCAATGCATATATGGGAAAATGGTTGATAGCATCCCTAACATGAATATCACAACCAACCACCACGTTTTAAACTTACCAAATTTTTTTTGATTTGAAGCAAGGACAAGGAATGTTACTGATGACGAAAAGATGTGCCACAAGAAAGATTGTCAAACTGGAGCAGAAAATTTTCGTTTGTTTCGAAAATTTTCGGGAAGTCTAACACAAGCTTGGTGAAAAGCGGTATCTCCGGTAGTTTTTCAGGAGAAGGCAAAACAAGTTTTAAGGAAAGCAATGTCAGGAGGAAGATAACACGAGTTTCAAGGGAGGTAGTCTTCGAAGGAAGAAGATAATAAAAAAAATAAAAAATGGAAGACCAGTTTTGCAAAAGGAAATAGTTTGCAGAGGAATGAAACATCAGTCTTAAGGGAAGTAGTCTTCGAAGGAGTAAGATAACATATTTTTGAAAAAAAAAGGTGTTATCCCCAGCAATTCGCAGAGAAATGAGACACCAGTTTTGAGGGAAGTAGTTTTGAAGAAAGATAATTCAAGTTAGAAGGAAAATGGTTCAGGAGGAAAGGGGAAACAATGGCGTTTTATTTTCTAAGTTGTTGTTGAAGTCAGGAGCCCGCCTGAAGAGAGGAATGGTGTTTTATTTTCTGAGTTGTTGTTAAAGTCAGGAGCCCGCCTAAAGAGAGGAATGACATTTTATTTTCTAAGTTGTTGTTAAAGTTAGGAGCCCGCCTGAAGAGAGGAATGACGTTTTATTTTCTAAGTTGTTGTTGAAGTCAGAAGCCCGCCTGAAGAGAGAAATGGTGTTTTATTTTCGAAGTTGTTGTTGAAGTCAGGAGCTCGCCTGAAGAGGGGAATGACATTTTATTTTCTAAGTTGTTGTTGAAGACAAAAGCCCGCCTGAAGAGAGGAATGTCGTTTTATTTTCTAAGTTGTTGTTGAAGTCAGGAGCCCGCCTGAAGAGAGGAATGACATTTTATTTTCGAAGTTGTTGTTGAAGTCAGGAGACCGCCTGAAGAGAGGAATGACATTTTATTTTCTGAGTTGTTGTTGAAGTGAGGAGCCCGTCTGAAGAGAGGAATGGCGTTTTATTTTCTAAGTTGTTGTTGAAGTCAGGAGCCCTCATGAAGAGAGGAATGACGTTTTATTTTCTGAGTTGTTGTTGAAATCAGGAGCCCGCCTGAAGAGAGGAATGACATTTTATTTTCTAAGTTGTTGTTGAAGTTAGGAGCCCGCCTGAAGAGAGGAATGTCGTTTTATTTTCTAAGTTGTTGTTGAAGTCAGAAGCCCTCCTGAAGAGAGGAATGACGTTTTATTTTCTAAGTTGTTGTTGAAGTCAGGAGCCCGCCTGAAGAGAGGAATGACGTTTTATTTTCGAAGTTTTTGTTGAATTCAGGAGCCCGCCTAAAAAGAGGAATGACGTTTTATTTTCTAAGTTCTTGTTGAAGTCAGGAGCCCGCCTGAAGAGAGGAATGACGTTTAATTTTCGAAGTTGTTGTTGAAGTCAGGAGACTGCCTGAAGAGAGGAATGACGTTTTATTTTCTAAGTTGTTGTTGAAGTCAGGAGCCCGCCTGAATAGAGGAATGACGTTTTATTTTCATAGTTGTTGTTGAAGTCAGGAGCCCGCCTGAAGAGAGGAATGGCGTTTTATTTTCTAAGTTGTTGTTGAAGTCAGGAGCTCGCTTGAAGAGAGGAATGGCGTTTTATTTTCGAAGTTGTTGTTGAAGTCAGGAGCCCACCTGAAGAGAGGAATGACATTTTATTTTCTAAGTTGTTGTTGAAGTCAGGAGGCCGCCTGAAGAGAGGAATGACGTTTTATTTTCTAAGTTGTTGTTGAAGTCAGGAGCCCACCTGAAGAGAGGAATGACGTTTTATTTTCTGAGTTGTTGTTGAAGTCAGGAGCCCTCATGAAGAGAGGAATGACGTTTTATTTTCGAAGTTATTGTTGAAGTCAGTATCCCGCCTGAAGAGAATGGCATTTTATTTTCGAAGTTGTTGTTGAAGTTAGGATCCCGCCTGAAGAGAGGAATGGCGTTTTATTGTCTAAGTTGTTGTTGAAGTCAGGAGCCCGCCTGAAGAGAGGAATGACGTTTTATTTTCTGAGTTGTTGTTGAAGTTAGGAGCCCGCCTGAAGAGAGGAATGACGTTTTATTTTCGAAGTTATTGTTGAAGTCAGGAGCCCGCCTGAAGAGAGGAATGACGTTTTATTTTCGAAGTTGTTATTGAAGTCAGGAGCCTGCCTGAAGAGAGGAATGGCGTTTTATTTTCGAAGTTGTTGTTGAAGTCAGAAGCCCGCCTGAAGAGAGGAATGTTGTTTTATTTTCTAAGTTGTTATTGAAGTCAGGAGCCCGTCTGAAGAGAGGAATGACGTTTTATTTTTGAAGTTGTGTTGAAGTGAGGAGCCCGCCGAAAGAGAGGAATGGCATTTTATTTTTAAGTTTCGAAGTCGGGAGCCCGTCCGTATAACAGAGGAATACATTGAAGTTTGAAGTGAGTAAAGCGGAGGGTTAAAAAAAATCCCCAACATAAATTAAAGTTCAGAAGTCGGAAGGAAGGTAACACTAGTCAGAAGAAGGCAACTCAAGCTTCGAAGGAAAAATAATTCGAAGCTCACAAGAAGGAAATAAGCAGTTCAAATTCGACAATCAAGAGAGAATACTAGGCAAGTCAGAAGCAAAGAAACATCAGATGAAACACAAGTCACCAAGACGTCAAAGCAACAAGAGACATAAGAGCACGACTGAAGATCTAGATAAGATTTTTTAATTCATAGACTATAGTTTAATCTAGCTTCTTGTTTTCTTTTAGCATGGTGTAATAAGGAGATCGAAAAGTAGTAGCAACAACATGCAACAACAGTAACAGCAAAAGGCAATCCCATGGTAGTCTCAGCTACCAAAACTCCCCGAACTACATTAACCTGATTCCCTTTTAGCCAGGGATATGTAGGAAACCTTTGAAGTAAAGGTTCAGTTAAATCTTTTCAAAAAATGCTTCACACAGAGTATTCCGAACGAGCAAAAATCGCTCGTATCCGCTTACTTTATCTTTGCACGAAAACTCTTGGTGTTTTCGGACAAGGAGGGGCAGCTGTGATAACGTGATTTTTGCCCTATGAGAACTACTCCCAAAATTCAAAAAAAATTTATGTTTGTTTGTGATTTACTTGTATTCTGTCTGTGCATGTTTATTTCTACTTTAATTAAGAAAAATACAAAAATATGTGTTGCATGTGCATTTAGGATTTAATTTTGCAAATTAGGATTTAATTTTACAATTTAGGATTTAATTAAATAAGTTTGTTTTACAAAAATGGAAAAATCACCAAAAAAATATATACTTTGCATTTAATGTCTGAATTGTGTGATTTTATCTTTATTTGATGTTTAACTTCGTGTGATAGCTATTATTAAGAGTTAATGTTCTAGCTAATTGTCAATTTTATAATTAGTATGTTTAGTTGGTAATTAGGAATTGAAAAGAAAATAGAAGAAAAGGAATAAATAAATAGAAGTCGGACTGGCCCAGTTTTGAATTAAATAAGCCAGGCCCAAACCAAAACAACCCCTTACAGCCCAGTCCGAATACCCTTTTTACCCGGTCTAGTTAGGCTGGCAATACGACCGTCCAAACGACGTCGTTTTTGTCACTCTCAATCTGGGTCGTTGATCTCACTTGATCAACGGTCTATATCAACTCCTCCGTCACCCGACCTGTTACCCGAATCGACCCCGCCCTAGTACTACTCCAAAACGACACCGTGTATGTCAAATGAATTAATCTAGGCCATTGGTCATGCTTGATCCAATGACTAGGATTAAAACACCCCCCCCCGTATATATAGCCTTGATTCCTTACCCCCACGCCCCTAGACCAAACCCCCCTTCACCTTCGTCTCTGAGCTTTAGAGACCAAACAGATCCCTTGCTTTCAACCACCGTCCTCTGCCCACCGGAAATCGCCTCACGGCAGTTCCGGTGGTCCAAATGACCCCATCATTTCACCACAGAATCACCTCGAACTCACCATTCCGAATCCCCAACTCTTATCCCTCGAATCCTAGCCGTGTGCTTTGAATCTTAGATCGAAAATCAGGCCGGAACCCTAATCCATTCAAATGCCACCAAATTGACACCACAGCATCCCCACGACTTCCTCATTGCAGTCCTACGCTCAGTTTTCTTCGAATCACCCCTGAGCTCCTCGAATCTTAGGTCAAAGGAATTGACCCAAACCCTAATCCCTTCATATGCCACCAAACTCACACCCTTCCACCCCCTGACCTCCATCATTCCCAAGCCACCCTTAGTTTGCGTCGAATCACCCCGGAAAGTCTCAAATCAAGGATTTCAGAATGGTGATCTGAAGCTAGTTCAGAGAGTGAGGTCAAAACTGACCTTAGTCGAATGTGTTCTCGTTCAGGAACACTCGACTAGGGTCCGTTTTGGCCCCAAGTCCAAAAGGCACCAGAGGTTCGAACCCAAACCCCGTTTAATTGGTAGGTTTTCGTTTTATCCTTTGTTTATTATTATTAGTTTTTGTTCAGTAAATTCATCCTCTACTCCTTTCTTATTTTGTTTTTGTGTAAATTCGAATATTTTGTGCTTACTTTGTATTTTGTTTCTTCTTTATTTTCCTGAATGATTCGAATCGGTCAGTATTAGTAAGTTTTGTATAAGCTATAATTATTCCCGTAATTGCTCGCTATTACTGTAAGTTCAAAGTATGTCATTTGTGATTGCCCATCACTTTGTATATGAATTCAGTGTTTTCATTTAGTGTGTTTACAATGTTGTTCGTATTTAGGTTTAACATGGAATTATGTTTAGATTATTCCCTGAATCACCATGTCCTTCATCTGGTTGCAATGATATTTTGATCTGGTTTGAATCCATTTGTTGTTTGAGTTTGCAGAGTTAAATAACAATGTTTGGGATCTGATATAAACTGAACTTGAGTTCACCTTTGAGCCTTAGTTTAGTCAATGGTTAGGATTTCTAACTTAGTTGAATTGGTTATAGCTGATGGATTTGGTACATGTCGAAAGGGGTTGAGGTAGGATAATACACAGGGGTTAAGGGGGTAATTTGGGGATTGAAAAGTTTAAAAATTGGCTAGTTTAAGTGGGCTGTCAGTAAAGCACTTAATTAACATTAAACTAATGCATTTGTTAGTGCTAATGGGGAATAAAACATAATGACATGAAGGGCTTTAAAGGAAATGAATTAAGAAATAGGTGCCCATGCCTATTTGAATTTAAATAAAGAAAAGACAAGTGTAGTGGGGAACAAAACACATACTAGTGGAACTAAAAGGAGATGATGGACAGAATTAGTGGGAAAATTCTGCCCAAAGTACTTTTGAAAGTTGAGGGATAGGGTCAGTGTTTGGATAAATAGAGTCACTTAGGACAGATTTAAGAGGGAGTTTTGGAGAAAGGATAGGGGGCTTTTTAAATTCTAAAAAATCTGGGCAGAGTATTTACAAGGGATTAATTTTGAAAAAATCTGGAGAGAGACATTGAGAGGACTTTTTAGGCAGTAAGAGTTGAGAGTCAAAAACAAATAGCAAAAGTCCAAAGATAGGCACAGACTGCCTGACTTTGAAAAAGATTGAGAAAACCTACTGTTGCATGAGTTTCCTGAAGTCAAATTAGAATTCCAGTTGATGAGTTGCGTGTTTCTAGCTTGATTTTTGATTGTGAGAATCTCAGAGGTTCCCTGGTTGATTTTCTAGTAATTTTGGGTTTATTCAGGCTTGGTTTTGAGTCAGTTTTTGGTAATTCTGTTTGGTTTTACACACTTCTAGATTTCTGGTTCGCCACTTGGGTCTGTTCGTTGTTCTATATTACTAGGCATTGTACTGCTGCATTGTTGCTCACATTTCTGCTGCTGCTGACTTCTTCTTCTTCTTCTTGTTATATTTCAATATCCAGGTACATATTCTATAACCCTCAAGATTTGGGGACATGAAATGAAATGTTGTTTAAAATGAAGTCTGATTCATCATATTTTGTTTTAGTTCAAAAGTGTAGAACATATTGTTTATCCGAATGTCATATCATTTGTATAATTGGACTGTCTGAGGTTATGTAGGATTGTTAAACTCATTTGATTTGTGTGAAGAATTGAAACCCCAGTTTTAATTTGGTTTGTCTCCTTAATTCGTGCTGTAATTAAATATGGTATTAGCCTATAATAGTTTAGCATGAGGGGTTTGTGATGGTTAGTAGTAACAATCTGATTCAGAAATTGTCAATGATATGGCCTGTAGTTAATATTGAAATAAGGGTAGGCATGTAAGATTTGAACATTCTAGGTGTCACACCTCCTTTTTCCGCGCCCGCGGGGCGCAGGGGGAGTTTTTTCCAATTAAAGGACAATCGAAACGGGATTGGTTTAATTATTTCAGAGTCGCCACTTGGGAGATTTAGGGTGTCCCAAGTCACCAATTTTAATCCCGAATCGAGGAAAAGAATGACTCTATATTACAGTCTGCGTACCAGAAATCTAGATAAGGAATTCTGTTAACCCGGGAGAAGGTGTTAGGCATTCCCGAGTTCCGTGGTTCTAGCACGGTCGCTCAACTGTTATATTTGGCTTATTTATCTGATTTTTAATACAATATGAACTTATGTGCAAATTTTAACTTTTAACCGCTTTATTATTATTGTTTTTACAAGAATGTGAACATCGCTTAAAACACGTCTTTGGACTGCGTCACATGAAATGCACCCACAATCCGGAACGCATTTTTATTTGATGTTTTGAGATTTGGATTTGGGTCGCATGAAATGCGCACCCGAGTTTAAGAAAGTAAATTATTAAACACGCGCCTAAAGAGACTATCGCGTTATTATTTTGGGAAGGCCACGAAATTCACTAAGCGGCCCTCCTGAATTCTAAGTAATTTAAAACAAGTATTTACTGAGGGCCCCGTAATTTGTACTTTTATTCGGCGAGGCTCATCTCATTCTTATTTTTTTAAAGGAATTTGCAACGTCATGGAAATGCATCTCGGGCCACGCCACAATCAATGCGCCCGTGACTAAAGACATATTTCGACTCCGTTGAGATTTGGATTTGGGTCACATAAACGTGCACCCGAGTTTAGGGAGATAACATTATTAAAAGCGCGCCTAAAGCAACTAGCGCATTATTATTCTTGGGGTAGGGCCGTGAAACTTGCTAAACGGCCCGTCCCGGAATCTAAGTATTTAATATATACGTTTAGAGGGCCCCGCGGCTTGTGCCTTTTTTTTTCTTTTTTTTTTTTTTTATTTTTTGCGAGGCTCGTCTCATTTTCACTTTTTAAGGGCAAACTTAAAACAACTACAATTTCCTACTAGTGAAGCCATCCGAGATTAAACAAAAAAACGATTCTAACCGGTAATAATATCCATGAAAAAATGAAAAATAGAATAACCTCGTTCATATGCTCACATTAACTTTGAGCATGCAGTAACTAAACATAAAATACCATTTTTAACACAACAACAAAATTGCATTGTTGACATTCATACATATCGAATATTTTCATTTATTGCCTTGAACCATAATATGCAAAATGAATGAAATGAAACAAAGGATGAAGAACACCAACCTTCGAACCTCGACAATCCTAGAACGACAAACAGTGCTTTCTACGGAACTCGAACCGGACTTCACCGAACAAGGAACAACAACGAAAACCCCGGAACAAACTCGACGAACCGGACCTCGACTCAACTTTGGACTTTGGACTGGAACTCGACTTCAACTCGACCTCACTGACGGACTGTTTGGTCGACGACTGTGGGATCGACGGCAGTGTTTGACGATGGCGAGTGAACTGGGTCGTTTGGTCATCGACTGGTTACGGCTGGAGGTGGTGTTTCGACAGTGACGGAGGTGGAAGGAGTTAGTAGTAGACGGGGTACGACTGATTTTACGTCGAAGGTGGGTGGTTATGGCGTCGGGGCAGGTGGTCGACGAGGACGCTGGACGGGGTGGAGGGAGTTGGTTGAGACGGAGTTTGGAAGGTTTTTGTTGATGGAGGTCTTTGGAAGCTTGGTCGTCGTGACGAAGAGGCTGGTCGTCCCTCTTTTACAGTAGGTTTTGCTGGGTTTCCGCTAGGGTTTTTTGGGTGTTTGCTTCTTCTTCTTCTTGAAGAAGAAGATTCAACAGTGGTCGTCCATGGAGTGTTTTGGGCAGTGACGACGCTGCTACTAGTTGCAAGCTTACGAGGGGTCGTTTGAGTGGCGGTTAACACGTTGGGGACGACGATGGAGGGAGTTGGTGGCGGGACTGTTTGGTGGTGGCGATGGAGGAACTGGGTTTGACAGTAGAGGTCGTTAATGGCGGTTCACCGACGGGGGTGGTTGGACGACGGTGGGGCTGGTTTCGTTTGGATGGTGGTGTTGAGGCGGAGAGGAGGATGACGGGGTCATGGAGGAGTTGGTCGGGTTTTGTCTTGATGATGGGGGAGTCCGGGATCGATCCAGTAGGTTTTTTTTTCGTTTCCTTTCTTTTTAAGAAGAAGAAGGAACAGTGGTTCTCCTTCAAAATTTTCAAAAAAAAGTCCCCCTCTCTTTCGTTCCTTCCGTGTATTTAGCATGGGTTTTGCCCAGAAAAATGAGCCCACGCGTGGTGGGGTTCAAGGCATATGTCCCCCACGCGTGGTGGGGTTCCCCATGTGTCCCGGACACGGTTTATTATGGGCTAGGTCCGAAAATTAGGCCTAAAACCGGATAGTTTAAACCCGAATATTATTCTTTGGCCCGGACCCGAGAAATAGGAACACGTTGCTTAACTAGTCCTATGTAAGCAAAATAACTACCAAAAATAAGACTAGTATTTAAACAAAACTATATATTTTTAAATATTTTTCAAGATTTTAAAATAGCTACAAAATATTAATAAAACTATTTTTTTGTAATTTTCGTTTTAAAATATTAAGATAAAATATGAGGTAATATTTTTTGTATTTTTCAAAGTTAAAAATGCCTATAAAACTTTAATAGAATTATTATTTTTGTATTTTTCGAAATTATATAAGGTACAAAAATAAAGTGCAAATTTTTTTGTATTTTTCAAGTTTATGAGAAATACATAAACTAAAATTTATATATATATTTTTTTTGAAATTTTCTTTTGCAACAAAATAAGGTAAAATAGTTAAAATAGCTATACTAGACCCAATTTCACATATTCACACTAAAAATGTGAAAATTCTCGGGGAGGGTCAAAAATCACGTGCTTACAGCTGCCCCTCTTTGACTGGAAACACGAAGAGTTTTCCGACAAAGAACGACTAGCCGTGTTTTTGACCCGACCATTACTTGGACGGACTACACTTCAGGAAAGGGAGGGAATGTGACCGAGCCCTGGTATCTGAGCTGCCTACATATCCTTGGTTATACAGGAATCAGGCCACGTGTAGTTCGGAAATGAGAGAGATGGTAGAGTGTACCGAGGTGAAGAGCCGATCGAGGTGCCGTTCCGTTGAGGTTCCGGTCCGCGGTCCTGTCATTACAACAAAAATGAAAACTGAAAAAGACTAACTAAGTCTATCAGCTACTAGTTACAAGGATTCCTATCTTTAAGTCTTCTGAAACTTGGTCTTGAGTCTTGAATGGTGCTTCATACAGACTTTGGATTTGAACCTTGATACTTGCTAGTTGTAGGCGCTAGTTCTTGAGCAGATCACATTTGTTCTCCTCATCCGTGCTTCGGATTCATTCATTTTTCTCTTTTTCCTTTTTCTTCTTTTTTCTTTTTGTTTTTGTGATTAGCTTTTGTTGACCCTCTCAGACTGTTGACTCGCATTCTTGGGGCGAGATTCTTGTTCTTATATCTTGGATTGAGTGCTGGGGATTTTTGTTGTGGCTTTCTGCCTTCCAATGGGTTACGGCCTGACTTTGAACGATCCCGCTGTTCTGCAGGCGGACCCCTAACTTCTTCAATCTTTGACATATAACAATCTTTTGCTCTACAGGCAGGCCCCTGACAATCAAAACAAACAAAACAAACAAAATTTCCTAACCCAGTTTTCACTGGGAAGGTTTGTGAGTCGTTAGCAAAATCGTAGCCCACTGATACTACTGATGCAGTGCTGAGAGTGAACTAAACACTAGATTAGGATGTATTCCCTCTTCTTTCTCAAAATGTTTTTTTTTTTTTTTTTTTTTAGCATCTTAGGAGAAAGATTCATCGGACTAAGATTTTGATTATTTTTGGTTATCTTAGGAGAAATATTCATCAGACTAAGATTTTGATCCTAGGAGGAGGTTCATCAGACTAGGTCTCTATCTTAGGAGAAAAATTCGTCGGACTAAGATTTTGATCCTAGGAGAAGGTTCATCGGACTAGGTCATTTTTTGTTTTTGGTATCTTAGGAGAAAGATTCATCAGACTAAGATTTTTATTTTTGGTATCTTAGGAGAAAGATTCATCAGACTAAGATTTTGATCCTAGGAGAAGGTTCATCAGACTAGGTCTCTTTTTTTTTGGTATCTCAGGAGAAAGATTCATCAGACTGAGATTTGATCCTAGGAGAAAGATTCATCAGACTAGGTCATTTTTTGTTTGTTATCTTAGGAGAAAGATTCATCGGACTAAGATTTTGATCCTAGGAGAAAGATTCATCAGACTAGGTCATTTTTTGTTTTTGGTATCTTAGGAGAAAGATTCATCAGACTAAGATTTTGATTATTTTTGGTTATCTTAGGAGAAATATTCATCAGACTAAGATTTTGATCCTAGGAGAAGGTTCGTCAGACTAGGTCTCTATCTTAGGAGAAAAATTCGTCAGACTAAGATTTTGATCCTAGGAGAAGGTTCATCAGACTAGGTCATTTTTTTGTTTTTTTGGTTATCTTAGGAGAAAGATTCATCAGACTAAGATTTTGATCCTAGGAGAAGGTTCATCAGACTAGGTCATTTTCTTGTTTTTGGTTATCTTAGGAGAAAGATTCATCAGACTAAGATTTTGATCCTAGGAGAAGGTTCATCAGACTAGGTCATTTTTTGTTTTTGGTATCTCAGGAGAAAGATTCATCAGACTGAGATTTGATCCTAGGAGAAAGATTCATCAGACTAGGTCATTTTTTGTTTGTTATCTTAGGAGAAAGATTCATCGGACTAAGATTTTGATCCTAGGAGAAAGATTCATCAGACTAGGTCATTTTTTTGGTATCTCAGGAGAAAGATTCATCAGACTGAGATTTGATCTAGGAGAAGGTTCGTCAGACTAGGTCATTTTCTTGTTTTTTTTTTTTTTTTTTTATATATATCTTTAACAACCACTTAGGAGGAAATGCATCTCCTATGGGTAAAACTAAAACAATCTTAGGAGGAAGTGCATCTCCTATGGGTGAAACTAAAACAAACCGAGGAGGAAATGCGTCTCCTGTGGGTAAAACTAAAACAACCTTAGGAGGAAATGCATCTCCTATGGGGTGAAACTAAAACACTCTTAGGAGGAAATGCATCTCCTATGGGTAAAACTCAAACTTAGGAGGAAATGCATCTCCTATGGGTGAAACTCAAACTTAGGAGGAAATGCATCTCCTATGGGTAGAACTCTCATGATTTCAAACTAGGAAATGCGTCTCCTATTAATGAAACCTTCGCTTTCTTTTTTTTTTTTGAATTATTTACTTACCTGTGTTGTCCTCCCTCGAAACTGTTGGGGATTATTTAGATGGGGATGACTTTTTTACCTTTTTTTTCTTTTTTTTTTTTCATTATTATCTTTTTTTTTTTTTTTTTTTTTTTTGCATAGCTTCTTCCTTCGAAGACCACCTCCCTTGAGAGTCGTTTTGCCTTTCCCCGAAAGGAACCGCTGAGGATACCGACTTTCCAACCTTGTGTTGGACTCCTCGCAACTGCTAGGGATAACATTGTTGGGGAATTATTTACTTACCTGCTAGGGATAACACTGTTGGGTAAAATGTTATCAGCTGGGGGTACATGACTTCCAGAAAATTTTCTAAATGGAAGGAAACTTTTCTGCCCCAGTTTGATAATATCCCTTGCGGCATGCGTTTCTGCATCAATGCCACCTCCTTTACCTGTTTCAAATCAAACAAAATTTTGTTAGTTTAAAACATGGTGGTTGGTTGTGATACTCCCAATGGGATGGCTTTTCCTTTTTTTCCTTCCTTGCTTTGCGTTGCGCTCCACGACTTGTTGGGGATGATATGGTGTGCTGGGGATAATCCCTTCCTGCTGGGGATATCCCTCTTCTTTTGTGGCATAGCTTGGAAACTGGCATTTCCCGACCTTTTAGTCTAGTATGGATTTCGCCAAATCATGCTCACTGCTCTCCTTGCTCTGTTCACGGGCCTTGTCTTTGAGGTTTATAACCTTGGTTTTGGCAAGGGTATCCCTCTTGACGCTTGTCGATCCTTTTGTCAATTCCCTTTGCTGGGGATATCTTTTTGACACTGACCTCGCGTTTGTTCCTTGCTGACTATACCATTCGGATATACTAGTCAGATCTCATCTTGGAAAGCTGATGGCGTATTTTGAAGTCATTTCATACTTGTTCTGACCGGACAGACTCTATTGGGGAAAATTTTTTATGAAAGGAGAAAGATAAAAGATACAAAACAAAAGACAAAGGAAACGATGACTCTTTTACAAAAGAAACTATAAATAAAAACCTATCAAACGCAGATACCGACTCTAATGGCCATGACATGCATATGGGGCCTATCCTTTACCGTCAATCATCTTTCAAGATCCTCAATTGGTGATTCCCCATCTGATTCTTAATCTTATTCGACTTGCAGTGCCTGAAGGGTTTTCACTATCAAGTCTCTCTCATTTTTGGCTTTTCTCTCAGCTTTCATCGCCTTATGGTGCCTGTGAAGGTTTTCACCGATAAGACTCTCTCATTTGTATTACTCTCCAGCTGGGGGTTTTGGAGTGTTTCTGGTATGACTCTTTCTGCTGGAGATTAGAGTCCTTTCTGCTGTGGAACATAATGTTATGTTCACTGGTAAGACTCTTCATTTGTCCGACTCGGCATTTTTTAAAGACTGATCAGAAGGTCTTTCTTTGGACCGTAATGTGGGTTTTGGATAGGCTAGAAAGAAAAGGTATAAAAGGCTCAAAAATGCATTAATTTTGGGTTATTAGTTACAACCTTCGGAATTAGATTTATTTACATCAAACGCAACATATGCCCCAGTTTCTTGCTTGGGGATATTTTAATTGATTTCTTTCATTTTTCAAAACTATGACCGAGCCGTGAAGCGCCTACGTATCCTCTTTGAGGAATCAGGTCAAACGTAGTTCCCAATTCCTCTTTTTCATTTGATTCTTTTTTTTTTCTTTTTTTATCATTTTTCTTTCTTTCTTTTCCTTCTTTCATTTTTCCCTCTTTTTCGTTTTGTTGTTTTCTTTTCTTCTTTTTTTTTCTTCTTTTTTTTCATGCCATGCTTGCATTTTCTAGTCGTTTTTACTGATTCCGAACGAGGGGTATGAAAGAAAAACAAATAAGGCTCAAAAGGGGTAACGAAGGATAAAGTGTTTAGGTAGCAGAACAAAATGCCTTCGTCATTCCAGTCTTCAAGACATGCCAAGTGCAAACAACACAATTAAACAATAGATTTATAGTCTCTTCCGATGGTGCTAGACTTGACAATTATATTCAACATCTGTTTGTTCATTTGTCACTTCTAAAGCACCGTTGGGCGACACTCTCATTCTCATTATTATGAATGACCCTCATGCCAATTTAGGCGAATCTTTCTTTAACGGTTTTCTTTGTGTTTAACTTGCCCCAGTTCCACATGACTCGAGCTCCAAATAATCTCAAACCGTTCTTATTTCCTTTAAATGCTTTGATCACCTTCCCAGGGTTTTATGATTAACTTTTAAGACTAGGCCCAAACTGGGTGCGCATGTCATGTCCCTAGAATCGGCATTGAACAAAAATGATAAAAGGACTAAACAAAAAGATGACTGGAAATAATAAAAGACCGGATTTTGTATTAGACTACCGGTGAAATGGTTTAAATAACAAAACAAACAAAACAATCCAGAACAAAATCCTAAAACAAACTGGACAAGACAACATCCGACTTATAACCCTAATAATCCGAACAACAGAAATGACAACAAAATGAGCCACCACAAGCTTCTCTCTTGCTGACCAAGGAACGAAACGTCCTCCCACTTTATCAAAATTGGCATTTTAGCCACTGAGCTTTGCATCAATACTGCCGAGACCATTACCAGCTTCAATCTCATCAACCTCCGTCGGCAAGTTCTCGAGGGGGTTCGAGTGCTCCATGTCACTGTTATTAATCACAACCCGCCCTTCTCGGATCATTTTCTCTACTTCCCTTCTCCAACTATGACAGCTCTCAATGTTGTGCCCTATGACATTGGAGTGGTAGGCGCATCGCGCTGCCGGATCAAAGCTCCTTGCAAGTGGATTTGGAGTACATGCGGGGAGTGGCTCAATCGAGCCAGCATGCTTTAGCCTTTCAAACAGACTTGCATAAGATACTCCGATAGGGGTGAGAGCCTTTCCTCGTTTCAGCAACCTCTTCATTCTTGCATGTCGACAAGGCCGGAAACCTGATCCAGATGGCTTTTGGTAGGCTTGTGTGGGCGGGTAGGCCTTTTGTGGAGCCGGGTACCTGGAAAGTGGAGTATGGCTTCTAAGGTCACGGGGAAAGAAATTGTGTTGGGGAGCGGAGAAGCATTGAGGAGTGATGGAGCTACTCGGGTAGCGGGGAAAACTGTCATAAGCGGGTCGGGATGGTGAGTATGGGGGATCTTCCGCTATGGTGTTGGGTGCTTGGGAAGCGACAGAGTTCAAGAAGCTTGGCGGTGGAGGGGGCGGTGCTTTTCCAGTTATCCATGCCTGATACATGTCTGCCATATGTTGTCTCAGCATTTTTACTTCTTCCACCAACCCGTTGTTCCGTTTGACCAATTGTTGTCGGTCATCAGTACCGACCCACTCGGTTCTGCGGTTCTGATCCATTGTCTTTTGATTTTACTTTGCAGGGAGGAGTTACCACAACCAACCACTCTCTATATATGAACACATCAAAAGGAAGTCATCACGTTAGTGTTAGGGCATTGGACAGACAATCATATATCAAAAATGTACCCAAGCAGTTAGGCAATTGTGCCCCCTGAAAATCTTCCACACTCTCTTTTATTTATTTATTATTATATATTTTTATTTTATTTTCTTTTTTTTTTTTTTTTTTTTTTTTCTTTTTCATTTTAGTGGTGGTCGAATCTTATGGAGATTGCCTACGTATCATGACCCCGCATGAATCAGACCTTGCGTAGTTCAGACTCAATAAAAGATAAACAATAATGAACATTTTTTCTTTTCACTTTTCATATTAAAACAAACTGGGTTTCAAAGGTTTAAAGATGACCTACCAATCTTGAAAATCAAACAACCCGCCTATTTTAATCAAAAGATTTATAAACTCAGAAACAAAAGGCTAACTCCCTTTCTCTGTTCGACACATGCAACCAAATGGTTATTTTTTTTTTTTTTGTGTGGCCACTTCCAAATTTCACATGAATTTTGAGGCCGGGGAGGATTATTTTATGACACTTTTAACAAACTTGTCCATTCTTTTACGAAAATAACCTTTCGACAACTGAAAGATACTCTAAGGCTATTTCGGCAAGAACGGTTTAAGACGCGGCCGAAACTGGCTCGGCTTATTTTATTTTTCATATTTTTTGACTAAACATCCAAACGGCATTCACCCGACCGTTGACTCTTTGTTTTTTTTCAAATTATGATAAAAACCTTGTATTGCAAACACGGCCTTTCGACGTCTCGGGGACGAAGCTTTTTAAGGCTGTGTGGGTCCATATCTCAAAATGACCCAAAGGTGGCTGTTTATGCCAAGTCAGCCTTCCGGCGTCCCTTTCGGGAACATTCGGCTATTTATGACAAAACAGCATCACCTGACTTATTTATAACTCTTTTTATCGTTTTTCAAATTAGAAAAGTCAATACTGCAAACACGGCCTTTCAACGTCTCGGGGACGAAGATTTTTAGGCCGTGGGGGTCAACTGGACCAAGTCTTAAAAATGACCCAAAAGTGGCTGTTTATGCAAAGTCAGCCTTTCGGCGTCCCTTTCGGGAACATTCGGCTATGTCTTGATAAAACAGCGGCACCCGACTTCTTTATGACAATTAAAATTTGACAGATTTGTTTTTGCTATATTTTTTGTAAAAGGGGGAAGTTACATCAGTAGACTTATTTACGACAAAATTAAAAATCTTTGACATGTTTTTTTTTTGTTTTTCATTATTATTTGTTTTTGGCTTTTTAGCAAAAGGTGGGGTTGAACCCGATGAGGGTTGCCTACGTATCTCACATCCGGTGAGAATCAAACCCGCGTAGTTCGGGCAAATAAACTGTTTTTGAGAGGACCCTTTTCCATTTTCTATATATTTTTTTTTATTTTATTATTATTTTCACAACAATCAAATAGACTATTATTCTATTATTTTCATTTATAACAAACAAACGAATTAACGAAAAACATAAAACATTCTTCTTTTTTGAGAAGGTGGGGTTGGACCCGATGAGGGTTGCCTACGTATCTCACATCCGGTGAGAATCAAACCCGCGTAGTTCGGTCCAATGAACTACTTTAAAAGAAGAAAGGAAGCATTTTTTTTTGATTGATTTTCTTTTTTAAAAGAAACACTTCTAAGATATATTTTGAATTTTCATTTGGTCTTTTTTCTTTATTCTAGAGAAGAAGAAGAAAATATTTTTCGGAATTTTGCTTTTAATAAAAGAAATGCTTCTCAAAATGTTTTTTTTTTGAATTTTGAATTTTCTTTTCAATTTCGAAAAAAGAATCAAAATATTTGTTTTTCTATTTTATCTTTTTGAATTTTGAACTTTCTTTTGAAATTTTTTTTGGATTATATATATACTTATTTTTGGAACAAATAATAAAATCACATTCAACGCCGGACTCTTTTTTATTTTACTATTTTCATTTTTATTTTGACATTTTTATAAACAGATAAACAAATAAAAACCCATTTTAAAACAAAACCCTTTTTTTTTCATTTTTATGGCAAAACAAATATTTTCTTTAATTTTTTTTTTAAAACAGACAGAACAATGGTGATTTCTTTTTATTTTTCCTTTGCTTTTACAAGACATTTTTTCATTTTTCAAAATTTCGGCAGAGTTTCAACTCTACTCGGACTTCTATACTGTTATTTTCTCCTTTTTTTTTCACAATTTTCTTATATGTGGAAAATGATGACAACATACAAAATCTTTTTTGAATTTTCATGCTTTGTTTTTTATTTGTAATTTTATTTTATATTTATTATTTCTTTCAAAAATGTGGCATGGGAGACATAATGATTTCCAAGACTTCTTGGATTCCGCAAATGCTCCCCATGCGCTTTTCCCAACATATGAAGCGTGGGGGACATATGGGAATTCCAAGACTTCTTGGATTCCACAAATGTTCCCCATGTGCTTTCCCAAAAAGCAAGCGTGGGGGACATAGGGAATTCCAAGGCTTCTTGGATTCCACAAATGTTCCCCATGCTTTGATTAAAATAACATCATGCTGGAAATGACCAAATGACCCATTCGCCCTTGACTGAATATAACATGTAGCACATAGGATGCCATAAGATGGTCTATTATTTTCAGGTTGCTTGTCCTAGACGGACCCAACCCCTGTGTTGAGTCCCCTAAGTCAAATGCACATGATGCAAATAAACGTTCCTACTAGGGATCCGGCATGTGGCTTTGTTATACTAAGTTCATAACCTGGGTATTTGTTCTAGACCTGTGTACCCGAGCGGACAACTCGAGTTGAGGAGGGGCAACTTACCGGGAACCAAAAGGCCGTCCGGCTTCGTAACTTATCCGTCCTCTTTCTTATTTCGGGTATTGACACTAACAGAATAGGGAGTCTCGACCAGCGAGCTTCTCCCCGGAGGTAAGAAGAGAAGGGTTTCGGCACAGTTTATATACAGTCCAAATAATATCAAAGCGGTAACAGCAGCATTTAGCACATTAGGCTCAAACATGTAAAAATCAGATAATAAATAAAGCCAAATAATAACAATTATTTTAAGCTCGAATTCTTAACCCTGAACCAGTGGTTCTGGGTCATATCATCCCCAGCGGAGTCGCCAGAGCTGTCACACCTCCTTTTTCCGCGCCCGCGGGGCGCAGGGGGAGTTTTTTCCAATTAAAGGACAATCGAAACGGGATTGGTTTAATTATTTCAGAGTCGCCACTTGGGAGATTTAGGGTGTCCCAAGTCACCAATTTTAATCCCGAATCGAGGAAAAGAATGACTCTATATTACAGTCTGCGTACCAGAAATCTAGATAAGGAATTCTGTTAACCCGGGAGAAGGTGTTAGGCATTCCCGAGTTCCGTGGTTCTAGCACGGTCGCTCAACTGTTATATTTGGCTTATTTATCTGATTTTTAATACAATATGAACTTATGTGCAAATTTTAACTTTTAACCGCTTTATTATTATTGTTTTTACAAGAATGTGAACATCGCTTAAAACACGTCTTTGGACTGCGTCACATGAAATGCACCCACAATCCGGAACGCATTTTATTTGATGTTTTGAGATTTGGATTTGGGTCGCATGAAATGCACACCCGAGCTTAAGAAAGTAAATTATTAAACACGCGCCTAAAGAGACTATCGCGTTATTATTTTGGGAAGGCCACGAAATTCACTAAGCGGCCCTCCTGAATTCTAAGTAATTTAAAACAAGTATTTACTGAGGGCCCCGTAATTTGTACTTTTATTCGGCGAGGCTCATCTCATTCTTATTTTTTTAAAGGAATTTGCAACGTCATGGAAATGCATCTCGGGCCACGCCACAATCAATGCGCCCGTGACTAAAGACATATTTCGACTCCGTTGAGATTTGGATTTGGGTCACATAAACGTGCACCCGAGTTTAGGGAGATAACATTATTAAAAGCGCGCCTAAAGCAACTAGCGCATTATTATTCTTGGGGTAGGGCCGTGAAACTTGCTAAACGGCCCGTCCCGGAATCTAAGTATTTAATATATACGTTTAGAGGGCCCCGCGGCTTGTGCCTTTTTTTTTCTTTTTTTTTTTTTTTATTTTTTGCGAGGCTCGTCTCATTTTCACTTTTTAAGGGCAAACTTAAAACAACTACAATTTCCTACTAGTGAAGCCATCCGAGATTAAACAAAAAAACGATTCTAACCGGTAATAATATCCATGAAAAAATGAAAAATAGAATAACCTCGTTCATATGCTCACATTAACTTTGAGCATGCAGTAACTAAACATAAAATACCATTTTTAACACAACAACAAAATTGCATTGTTGACATTCATACATATCGAATATTTTCATTTATTGCCTTGAACCATAATATGCAAAATGAATGAAATGAAACAAAGGATGAAGAACACCAACCTTCGAACCTCGACAATCCTAGAACGACAAACAGTGCTTTCTACGGAACTCGAACCGGACTTCACCGAACAAGGAACAACAACGAAAACCCCGGAACAAACTCGACGAACCGGACCTCGACTCAACTTTGGACTTTGGACTGGAACTCGACTTCAACTCGACCTCACTGACGGACTGTTTGGTCGACGACTGTGGGATCGACGGCAGTGTTTGACGATGGCGAGTGAACTGGGTCGTTTGGTCATCGACTGGTTACGGCTGGAGGTGGTGTTTCGACAGTGACGGAGGTGGAAGGAGTTAGTAGTAGACGGGGTACGACTGATTTTACGTCGAAGGTGGGTGGTTATGGCGTCGGGGCAGGTGGTCGACGAGGACGCTGGACGGGGTGGAGGGAGTTGGTTGAGACGGAGTTTGGAAGGTTTTTGTTGATGGAGGTCTTTGGAAGCTTGGTCGTCGTGACGAAGAGGCTGGTCGTCCCTCTTTTACAGTAGGTTTTGCTGGGTTTCCGCTAGGGTTTTTTGGGTGTTTGCTTCTTCTTCTTCTTGAAGAAGAAGATTCAACAGTGGTCGTCCATGGAGTGTTTTGGGCAGTGACGACGCTGCTACTAGTTGCAAGCTTACGAGGGGTCGTTTGAGTGGCGGTTAACACGTTGGGGACGACGATGGAGGGAGTTGGTGGCGGGACTGTTTGGTGGTGGCGATGGAGGAACTGGGTTTGACAGTAGAGGTCGTTAATGGCGGTTCACCGACGGGGGTGGTTGGACGACGGTGGGGCTGGTTTCGTTTGGATGGTGGTGTTGAGGCGGAGAGGAGGATGACGGGGTCATGGAGGAGTTGGTCGGGTTTTGTCTTGATGATGGGGGAGTCCGGGATCGATCCAGTAGGTTTTTTTTTCGTTTCCTTTCTTTTTAAGAAGAAGAAGGAACAGTGGTTCTCCTTCAAAATTTTCAAAAAAAAGTCCCCCTCTCTTTCGTTCCTTCCGTGTATTTAGCATGGGTTTTGCCCAGAAAAATGAGCCCACGCGTGGTGGGGTTCAAGGCATATGTCCCCCACGCGTGGTGGGGTTCCCCATGTGTCCCGGACACGGTTTATTATGGGCTAGGTCCGAAAATTAGGCCTAAAACCGGATAGTTTAAACCCGAATATTATTCTTTGGCCCGGACCCGAGAAATAGGAACACGTTGCTTAACTAGTCCTATGTAAGCAAAATAACTACCAAAAATAAGACTAGTATTTAAACAAAACTATATATTTTTAAATATTTTTCAAGATTTTAAAATAGCTACAAAATATTAATAAAACTATTTTTTGTAATTTTCGTTTTAAAATATTAAGATAAAATATGAGGTAATATTTTTTGTATTTTTCAAAGTTAAAAATGCCTATAAAACTTTAATAGAATTATTATTTTTGTATTTTTCGAAATTATATAAGGTACAAAAATAAAGTGCAAATTTTTTTGTATTTTTCAAGTTTATGAGAAATACATAAACTAAAATTTATATATATATTTTTTTTGAAATTTTCTTTTGCAACAAAATAAGGTAAAATAGTTAAAATAGCTATACTAGACCCAATTTCACATATTCACACTAAAAATGTGAAAATTCTCGGGGAGGGTCAAAAATCACGTGCTTACACTAGGCCATTTCAGTATATTAACCATAAGGACTGCATGAAAGTAATACCGTTTGCCATGGTTATAGGGAGTTTAACTTCTTACTTTGTAAAAAATCAATTAATTGCTGATAATCCCTATTAGGTTGGAAACAATCATTAGTATGCTTACACATGTGACAACCCTGCGCCTGTGAATTAAATTTGTTACATTCTCAGTCTTTTGTTTCAAGTTGAAAGCTCACACGCTGAGTCTTGTACAACAACAACAACAACGACCCAGTATAATCCCACAAGTGGGGTCTGGGGAGGGTAATATGTACGCAGACCTTACCCCTACCCCGAAGGGTAGAGAGGCTGTTTCCAGGAGACCCTCGGCTCAAAAAAATAATAGGAGATGATATATTAGTACCATAAACATGCGTAATAAAAATAACAACAATATATAAGAGATATGAATTATGAAATATAGAATACGAAATACGCTGAGTCTTGTATCTTCTGAATTTGGGCCTGCCATAATTCATCTTGTGCTTTCTGACGATTTGGACCTCACCCCAAAACCTAGGCCCCAGAAGCTTCATGTCAGCCTTATACTAAGACCACAAAGTCTCAATTTGGGCTCCTTGATTATACTTGGGCCTGTACAAAGGCCCATGACGGACCAGTTATCAAATTGAACTGAATCTATTTGAGCACTTGATTACGGTTCAGTGACATGCTAATTAATCAGGGTCTTTTCTTATTACTAGAGACAAATATGATAGAAAATGTAGTCACTTTAGGATCGTCTTTTTTTATTAAACGAGATGAGCCTCGCTTAGTAAAACGCATAATGACGGGGCCCCCTTTAAATGTATATATTAAATACTTAGATTTCGGGACGGGCCGTTTAGCAAATTTCCCGGCCTCATCCAAAATAACAACGCGTTAGTCTCTTTAGGCGCATACTTTTAATAATTCACTTTCTTAAATTTGGGTGTACATTTATGTGACCCAAATCCAAATCTCAACGAAGTCGAAATATGTCGACAACCACGGGTACATTGATTGTGACGTGGTTCGAGACACATTTTCACAACGTTGCAATTCTCTGTTAAGATAATAATGATAATAATAAAAGCGGTTAAAAGTTAAAATTTGCACATAGGTTCATAATTGTATAAAAATCGGATAATTAAGCCAAATATGACAGTTGAGAGCTCGTGCTAGAACCACGGAACTCAAGAATGCCTAACACCTTCTCCCAGGTTAATAGAATTCCTTATCCGGATTTCTGGTGCACAGACTGTTAAACAGAGTCATTCTTTTCCTCGATTCGAGATTCAACCGGTGACTTGGGACACCATAAATCTCCCAAGTAGCGACTCTGAATTAAATAATAAATCCTGTTTCGATTGTCCTTTAATTGGAAAAACTCCCTTTATGTCCCTTCACAGGGGTGTAGGTGAAAAAAGAGGTGTGACAATGTTCTCATTGGACCACAGAGATCCATATGAACTAGTTCCATCGACCTGGTCGTGCTTACCACTTTCTTGCTTTTAAAAGAGGATCTTACCTGTTTCTCCCTTGCACACACCTCACAAACTTTGTCTTCCTTAGACTTAATGTTAGGTAGCCCTATCACCAAGTCCTTGGAGACTAATTTGTTAAGTTGACTTAGACTTGCATGTCCAAGTCTTTTGTGCTAAAGAAGGGGATCATTGTCCAACACACTTAGGAAAGTGAGTTCATTTTCTGAAAGAGTAGACAGATCTACAATGTATATATTGTTTACTCTTTTTCCCTGCAAAACAATCTTGTCAGTGGTAAGATTTATCACAAAACATTTGGTAGAGGTGAATACTACCAAGTTACCTCTGTCACACAGTTGTGATACACTGATTAAGCTATATTTCAAGACATCTATCAAGTAGACATTCTCAGTGGAATGCGAGTCTGTCTTACCTACCTTTTGAGGTCCTCAAGTAAAAGGAACTAGTTTTTGCTTCTAGTCATATGCTTTGAACATCCACTGTCCGTGTACTATATTTGAATGTTGCCCTTCACTTTGACCGGCAAGAGAAAATTAGGGGTTAGTCTTAGGAACTCAAACTAGTTTGGGTCTCTTTCTATAGGCAAAAGGGTGAATCAAATTATTTTTAGCCCATCCTCGCAGCCTTTTTTCCCTTGAACAAAGGTTTTGTTCTTTTGACTGGCCTTTCTTTTGCACTACATTCACTTTTAAAGTGACCAGTCTTACCACAGTGTGTGCAGATTTTGTTCTCAGGAAGTGTCATATACTTGCTTTTGGGATCCCACTTAGGTGCAGGGGTCCCATAGCCAAGTCCTCTTATTGCTACTGTGATGTTCTTGTAGCCAAGATAGTGCATCAGAGGACTTGTTCCATTTATAAGTTCTATCTAGTTCATGCTTAACCTTACCCTGATCTTCTTTTAGGACCCTTATCTGCTCATCCTGTTTGTACAACTCATCCTTCATTTTTCCTAAATTTTCTTCTAAGGTGAGATGTTTGTGATCAGTTTTTTTTACCTATTCCTAATTTCAATTTTAAATTTTCAGATCTAAGTTCTAACACAGTGGTGTCAATTTCAAGAACCTGGTTCTTCAATTCAGTATTTTTACTATCACTTTCACTAGCCATGAGTTCCAAATTCTTTCACTAAGCTTTCAAGATTACACATTCCTTAGACAATTGTTCTTTTTCATTATTTACGACCTGAGACTCATCAATAAAATCTAGCAGTAAATCGAATAACTTTTCTTTAGACAAAAATTTAATCTTGTCTTTGAGATGAATCACACTTACCTCTTGTTCATCATCTGATTCTCCAATGGCCATAAGTGTTTGTTCATCTCCATCTTCATCTTCGGGTAAGGGTAATTAGGGCCTGGGGTCGGGTAATCCGATGAGGAATTGGGCTGGGATTGGGTTAAAATTGGGCTAAAATTGAAATGCAAATCTGGCTATGTTTTAAATAGCCAATTTATCACTATATAATTTATAATAAATAATAGATAATTTTTGGAAAGTAATTTTGTGTACTAAAATGATTTAAAAGATATATTTAATATTTTAAAAAATAAGAAGATCAATTTATGCATATAAATATAATTATACATTAATAAGGCTAATATTATAATTATATGCAATTTAGCTTTAAAAATGCAAAAAGCAATTATAAAAATACATAAAAATATTTTAACCATATTTTGGCATAAATATAGAATTTATATGAATAAATTACCCCAACAATAATTTGAGGGATAACTATTGGGAATTTTATGAGCAAAAGGGAGGAAATAAATCAATTAAATTTTTTAAAATTACAGAAAAATTATAACAACCTTGTGCATGCTTATATATGCATACATATGCTATTTTGAAGGTATTTATGCATATAAAAAATTTAAAAAAAATTGGGTATCAACACCAATCTTTCTAGCCTGACAATCAACAGACCAGGTTCAATAGGTGAACAATTCTGTGATGCCCCAGAATCAGGAAAATCCTACTCCAATGGATGTACAACCACCTCCCAACATACAAAACATGGGAAATCCATTGCCAGAGCAAGTGGAGGCAGTAGCAAGGCCTTTAAGAGAATCTCGAATAGAGTTCAAAAGTCGTAGCAATATTGCTCTACAAGGAGAGGCAAGATAAGAAGTCTACCATCAGTTGCCCAACAACATTATTCAAATTCTCAATGGACATCAGATCTCCATTAAACCCTGCATCGGGAAAATATGCAGTGGTGCTCAACCCCTCTCTGAGGGATGGCCCACCTTTACGTTTGGAGGAGAACCAGGGGAACCACAACAGACAGCCTTTACCAATGACACGTACAATTAACTTCATAGTTTGGAACGTGAGAGGGGCTAACAATGTCAATTTCCATCGGAACTTTAGGGATATCATTGATACCCATAGGACCTATCTGGTAGCTCTCTTAAAAACTCGCATGCAGAATCATGTTTCTATCCAACATGAATTCAACTTCTCTAAAATGGTGGAGGTAGCATCTGATGGCCGTTCAGGAGGTATTGCTATCATGTGGATGCATAACATGATAACATTTAATGAGGTAGTTAGAGAGGATCAGGAACTGCATGCGATGATCAAGGTACTTCCCAATCAAAACCCTTTGCTTTTGAGTACAATCCACTCTAGTACAAATATAAATGTAACTTAATGTGGTATAACCTTAATACTATCTATGAAAAGTATAAAGTCCATTGGCTAGTTACAAGTGACTTCAATGATATTTTCTCTTCAGAGGAAAAATGGGAAGGTCGCTCAGTTAACTTTAATAAAACCACCAAGCTATGGAATTTGGTTAAAATTTGTGATCTTTTTGATCTAGGGTTTAAGGGACCAAAATATATCTGGAATAATTATAGGAAAAGAAGTAAAGGCCTTGTAATGGAACATCTAGATAGATGTTTTATAAATGATGGATGGATTAATCAATACCCTAATGCCATAGTGGACCATTTCCCTAGAACATATAGGGACCATAAACCTCTCCTAATTAGGCTTAACCCAAAATTCAGCCCTCAAACCTTTAGGCCTTTCCGGCTTGAAACTATGTGGTGTTCTCACCCCCAATTTCCCAATCTTGTAAAAACTGCTGGAATAATAGATCCTTTGAAGATGCTCTGCCAATTTTTAAACTAGAAGCTACTAAGTGGAACAAAGAGGGTTTTGGAAACATTTTCAAGAAAAAGAGAACTCTTCTGTCTATAATTAAAGGTATCCAAAATTCCCACGACTACCCGGATAATTATTTCCTCCTCAATCTTGAAAATCAGCTTATAAAAGAATATAATGATGTTCTTAGAATGGAAGAGGATTTGTGGAAATTTAGGTCAAGAGTCAATTGGCTTAATAATGGTGAGTCCAACATAAAGTTTTTCCATATCTCGACCCTAATTCGTAGAAGAAGCAATAAAATTTCCCATTTTAAAAATGAGAAGGGCAACTGGATTGATGATCCCTCAGAAATTTCAAATCACACACTCGAGTATTTTAGGAACATTTTTACCACATTTCTCTCAATCTCGAATAGGGTAGATATCATCAACTCCCCAAAGTTTTTTGTTAATATGGACCTAAACTTCCTAGATAGGCCTGTTACTAGCCAAGAAATCTCAAATGATATCTTCTCCTTTAAACCCATGAAAGCCCCAGGTCCGGATGACATCCATCCTTTTTTCTATCAAATATTTTGGTCGCTGCTTGGGAATTTAGTTATAAATTATGTAAAGAATATTTTCCAAACGCAAATAATTCCAGAACCTCTTAACTATACCCATCTCTTCCTAATCCCAAAGATGCCTAATGATAACCTTCTCAAAAATATTTTGCCCAATAGGCCTTTGCAATACTATTTACAAAGTTATTACTAAAATAATTGCTAACAGAATTAAACCCTTCATTTCTAAGATCATAAGTCCCTTTCAGACTAGCTTTTTTAAGAATAGAAAGGCGTGTGATAATAGTATTATTATCCAGGAAGTTCTCAACAAATTCAAGCAAATAAAAGGATCTAAAACTAACATGATTATTAAATTAGACTTAGAGAAAGCCTTCGATTATCTGGAATGGTCTTTTATTTATAGAACTCTTGTATACTTCAAATTCTCCCCAAAAATCACCAATCTCATAATGAGATGTATCACCACAAGTAACATTGTCATTCTCATCAATGGCACTTGCACAAACTATTTCAAGCCTACTAGAGACATTTATCAAGGTGATCCTCTTTCACCTTATATTTTCGTCCTTTGCATTGAGATGCTATCCAAATATATAAATCACCAAGTCGATTGGGCTAATTGGGACCCCTTTAAATTAAATCCAAAAGGGTCAGACCTATCTCATGTCTTCTTTGCAGATGGACTTATATTACTAGCCAAAGTTAATGACAAAACTTGTAACACCATCTCAAATACCCTCTCTACTTTTTGTAATCTATCAGGACAAAAAATAAATTACAAGAAATCAAAAATCCTTTTTTTTACTAACTGTCCCCATTCCCTCCAGGAAACAATTTCCAAATTACTAAACATTTCTGTTAGCAAAAACTTTGGTAAGTACCTAGGTTTCCCGATAATTGATAAAGCTCCAAATCATAAGGATTTCATTTATATTCTGGATAACATGAGATCAGAACTTGCAAACTGGAAAATTAATTGCCTAAACCTAGCGGGAATAGCAACTCTAATACAATCCACTCTCAGCAATATCCCAAATCATGTAATGTAATATTTCCAATTACCCAAACAAACCCTAAAACTCATTGATCGTATCCAAAGAAATTTCCTGTGGGATACTACTTCGGATAAAAAATGTCTCCACCTAATCAATTATGATACGGTTACTACTCCTAAGGAAATAGGGGGAATTGGCTTAGTCAAAGCCAACATAAAAAATCAGGCCCTGCTAGCAAACCTCACATGGCGCCTTTATAATAATACAATGGGCTCCTAGGCTAAGGTTCTCATTAACCAATATTCTAACAAAGCATCACCAAAGAACACCTTCTTTATATGGAGAAATATAGTGAATGGTTGGAACCTTTGTAATAAAGGCTTAGCATTGAATATATGTAATGGAGATAGGGTTAACTTGTAAGATAATAAGTGGACTCCTAATCTCCCTCCTCTTAGAACTCTGATCCAAGGTCCCTTTTCCTCTGACGAAGATCCATGCTAGTAAGGAATATCCTAGTCAACCAAGAATGGAATTTTGATAAGCTCTCCCTTTCTATCCCTAGTTATATTAAAGTTGTCATACAAAGCACCCATATAAATAATTCAAACCTCCCCAGTGATAAGCCATACTGGAGTCCCACCACTAACGGTATTTTTAGTATTAGATCAGCCATAAGCCTTCTCACACCTCCAAAAGACCCCCCTATAAATATCTCTTGGATTTGGAAACTAAAAATCTCTAGAAAAATATGTTTCTTTTTTTCGCTTTGCTACCATAAAAAGCTTCCCACTAGAGCTTATCTCCTACGCATAGGCTTTAATATCGACGATCTTTGCCTAGTCTGTAGAAAAAATAAAGAAGGTATCAGTCACATCTTCAAAACATGCCCCATAGCTGTAAGATTCCAGGAAAATTTAGGCATCTCCCTTTTATCCTCATCCGACATCCACTGGTAAGATTCTATTAGACTCATGCAACCTACAAAATGTTTTCCATCTCTAGAGTGATAGGATATCTATCCTTTCGACCTTTGGAAAATATGGATCACTCGCAATAATAATAACATTAACATTGTTTCTAATGATGTCTCAGTCAAACAAACTCTCAGCAAAGCTGTTGAGTTCAAGTACCTCACTGGTACCCAACACCTCTCCGTAAATGCCATAAATATCACCATTATTTGGCACAGGCCTAGTATAGGCTCTTACAAACTTAACTGTGACAATGCTTATAACAATAATACTAATGTTGGTAGATTGGGAGGAGTCATACGAAACAATCATAGTCAATGGATTGTAGGACTCCAAAAGCTTACTAATGCCATTAGCAACAGTCAGGCAGAGCTACTTGCACTGGAAACATGTCTAAAAGTTGCAGTTCAATTTAAGTTTCATCCTCTTGAAATTGAAACGGACTCAACAGAGGTAATTAATCTTTTTGATAAAGATCACCAAATATATAACCATATTATCTCTTCATGCAGGTGGTCAATGGCACAGTTGGGGATCCCATTGCTTAGACATAACTTCCGCGAAGCAAATTCAGTAGCTCATCTTTTGGCTAAGGACAGTGCAAAGCTAAAGATTATAAATAAAACAATTATCCATCATGCACATACTCCAACGGTGGAGGCATCATTGAAGGAAGATGCTATTGGTAAATCCTACTTTAGACTATGGATGTTAATCGGGCCGGGCTGATCCGTTTTCAGCCCGCTTCAACCTGGGTCAACCCGGTTCAGCCCGCTACTGTTCACGTTGGGACAGGTTGGGATGGGGGGCGGGTTGTGTACGTTCACGTTTAGACTAACGGTGCCTCGAACCCGTTAAACCCGAATTTCCTTAACGGGCTGAACACGGGCTGCATCCCGTTAGCAACACGGTTTCCGTTTGAATTTTTTTTAAAATTAAATTAGACCGTTCCCAACGGTCAAATTCAGAAATGATCGTTGGGGAACGGCCAGAAATTACAGAAATGGCCAATTTTGCCCCCATTAATAATATAGCCCTCCCACCCCAAAATCTATAAAAGCCCCCCTTCTTCTTCATTTTTTCTCACAAATTCATTGTCTTACTACTCTAATTCTCTCTCAAGTATGATATTATAGTTCTTAAATTCTCAAATCTCAAATTCTCAATTATTTATTATTTCAAGTTTCATCAATTATTTAGTTTAGCCATTACAAAATTATTATTATCAAATATCAATTATTCAAGTGAAGTGTGGTATCAATTATCAAGTATTCAAGTATTATCAACTATCAAGTTTCGGTCTATCAATTGAAGTTTGAATTTTGATATCAAAAATTCAAAATTAGTGCGGCATAAGGAATCCCGGTACACTCGTTCCATCTCTTTCTCTTATTTGGTGTACACTTATTTTATTAATTAGTTTCTTAATTTAATTTCTTACTTGAATTTCTTAATTTAATTTCTTACTTTAATTTCTTGCTTTAATTTATATAATGGATTTACTTAGAGCGGCCAAAAATGCGTGCACTAGAGGTGGTAGTAAGAAAACTTTAAAAAGAACAAGAGGTGGTGTTGGTTCTTCTAGTAGCTTTACACATATTGTCACCTGAAAATTTAAATGTAGATTATGAGCGAATGCAAGAAAATTGTGGTGTAGATGATGATTTAGATGCTTTGTTAGATGATATTCAATCACCCGATAATCTTGACACACCAACATCTACACCTGGTAATGCTAGTCAAACTCAAAATGTTAGGGGTGCAAGTGCAACAAGTAGGCCTCCACTCCCTATTAAGAAGAATCGACGATTAAGAAGTAAGTGTTGGATGTTTTTTGAAAGACTAGAAGATCAAAAAAATTATGTAAAATGTAAAATTTGTATTGAACATTATAAACATGAGCCCGGTAAAGGAGGGGGAACGGGTCAACTTCGTAGGCATATGGAAGAGAAACACCCTCTTGAATGGGGAGTAGATGAGTTATCTGGGCAACAAAGACTTAACCCGAGTACTGGTGGGTTATTTGGGAAATACGATATTAAGAAAGATCGGGAAGAATTAGCTAAAATGATTGTTTTAGGTTGTTTACCTTTTAGTTTTGCTTCTTTACCGTATCTTATTACTTATATTCAAAGAATTTATAACTCTATGTTTAAAGGTATTCCTAGAAGTACTTGTAGAGCTGATATCTTTAGGCTTTTTGGACAATATCACACATATATACGTTATTTGTTCGCAAGTCTTCCTTGTAAAATTTCTCTTACTTCTGATATTGGTCGTGCTGTGAATGGAAATGATTATTTGACTGTTACATATCATTGGATAGATGATAATTTTTGTATGCAAAAGCGTATTATTGCTTTTAAATATGATGAAGATCAAAGCGAAAAAGTTCTGCTATAGTCCCATCATGGCCTTTGAGAAATGTACTTTATTGCTTTTAAATATGATGAAGATCAAAGTCATACTGGTGCATTTATAAGTAATACTATACATGAAGTTGCTATATTTTATAATCTTGCAGAAAAAGTTTTGTGTATGTCATTTGATAATGCTTCTAACAACACTGCTGCTATTACAATATTAAAATTGCATCTACACCCACCAATTCCTGAAATATTTCATGTTAGATGTGCATGTCATATTTATAACTTGATTGTGAAGAGTGACCTTGAATTATTTAGAGATGAAATTACTTTAATTAGGAGAGTTGTTGGTATAATTCAAGGAAATAATAGAAGTGCTAGATTAAATGCATTTAAGAAAAAATGCGTACACTATGGACAAAAACCAAAACTCATGCCTGAAGAAATAGTTACTAGGTGGAATTATACTTATTTGTTCTTAAGATGTTGTTATAAATATAGAATGCCTATAACTGAAGTTACTAATTCTCATTGTACCGATCCTAACCGTTTGTTAACATCTAGAACTTGGGAAGTCATTCATGATGTTATACAATTTTTACAAAAATTTTATGTGGCTACACTTGAGTTTTCTGGAGCTTATTATCCTACCATTTCAAATGGTTTAGTTCATATTGCTGAAATTTCTCTTTTACTACATAATTTGAAGCAGAAAGAAGGATATGCTACTGTTGTTGAATCTATGCTAGATAAGTTTAAAAAGTATTTCTACCCAATTCCCTATATTTACCTAATTGGTGCTATTTTAAACCCTATTATCAACACGATAAAGTATCGCCAATTAATTAGAGCTTTATACACTTATATGGATATTGGCCCAACTGAAACTCCTGATATTGACACTTGTATTTCTGAGCTACACACACATTTACAAACTTTATATAAATACTATGCTAACATTGTTGATGTTTCTTCGGTTGTAGATGCAAATATTCCTTCAACTAATCCTTCAACATCTGGAACAACTATGGATGATGATGATTGTGTTCAAGATTATCAGATTTGGTCTGCACTAGGAGAGCATCAACAAACCAGTAGCAGGAATATTGATGAACTACAATCTACTTGCAAAAGTCACCAGAGCCCCTCACAAAGGATTTTCTACCGCTGAGTTGGTGGAGGAGCAACTCAAATCAATTTCCTGTTCTTTCGGCCATGGCTCGAGACGTGCTAAATGTGTCGATTTCAAAAGTCGCATCAGAGAGCGCATTTAGCCAAGCAAGGCAGCAGCTAGGAGGTACCCGTCATTCATTGGGCAACAACGCTTTGGAAATTCTAGTGTGCTTCAGAGATTGGATAAGATCAGAACGGCGAAATCAAGGGCGTGACGAGGTAGACGAAGAGGAGGACCAAGAAATTGGAGATATAATGGTTTATGGTTCCAATTCAACCAATCCCGGAAACCAAGAACCTCATGTTGACATGGAAGAACTTGCAAAAATGATGCAAAGCATGTGATGTACTATTTCTTATTTTTTATAATTATTGTAAACTTTTAAGTTTTAATTTGCAAGTTCAAAAAAAAAACTTGCAAATTAATTTGAAATATTAAAAATATAAATGAAAGCCTTCGGAGTTTGTTCCTTACATTTGCCTATTAGTCTTATACTCGTATTAAATAATTTTTTGTAGCCACTTACTTTCCAATTTCTATTTTATAATTATAAAATACAAATTTCAAATTTAAAACTTTGAACTTTAAACTTCAAAATTTAATTCTAACCCTTAAAAGTTTGCAAATACTTAACTATCAATAACATTGAATAAGAAAAATAAATTTTAAATTAAAAAAAAATTGAGCTCGGCCCGCCCGAGCCCATGTGAGACCTAACTCGTACGAGCCCACGAAAACTCGAAAAATCCCAGCCCTATAACAGCCCGTTATCCCCAGCCCACTAACAGCCCGCCCGCTAACCGAACGAGCTGGGGGTTTTCCCGTTCAGCTCGTCTCAGCCCGCCTGATAAACACCCATACTTTAGACTAATATCGAAGGAAGCTTGTAATAGGTTAGCAAGTATGGGGAACACTAATGCAGTTCATAATTCTAGTGCGTTTGTAAATTCTTCCAGTTTCGATCACAATGGGATGGCTGGGAATGATCTATGTAATTCTACTTAGTTTCTAATAAAATTTTCCTGTATTTTACAACCCAAAAAAAAAAAAAGGAAGTTGCATTCTCAGAAATTCTCTAATGAGCTATACCTAAAAATTAATGAGGTAATCAATTAGTTTAGCTCAGTAATTAAATTAACTAAATACCCACCTAACTTTAGGTAATCAAAATAATCGTCGTGATTGGTCCCGGAGAGAGAAATAAAATCTATTTAAAACACACACTTTAAACACTATAAATGAAGTAGCTAGCAGGCCTGAATCAATAGATGTATGTAGCCTCTTGAGATGATATTTTCTGATCAACTAATGTCTCCTTAATTACAACAACAACAACAACAACAACAACCCAGTATAATCCCACTTAGTGAGGTCTGGGGAGGGTAATATGTACGCAGACCTTACCCTTACCCTAGGGTAGAGAGACTGTTTCCGAATAGACCCCCGGCATCCTTCCCTCCAAGAACTTCTCACTTTGCTCTTGGGGAGACTCGAACTCACAACCTCTCCGTTGGAAGTGGGGGTTGCTTGCCTTAATGTCTCCTTAATTATAGTTTATAAAATATTTATATGTGAGGGCCTTTTCTTAATTAAATCGTACTGCGGACATCTGTCACCATAAACCCGGAGGTTGCGGCCTGTTTGGGCATCCACTTACTTTTAGCTTTTTTATTTTATTTTTAATTTCTGATTTCGTACATATTTCTTTCACGGTAGAAGATTTTATTTTATCTTTATAGTACAAAACGTTTATTGGTTTTGTGATTTTGGGACCACTTTTGAGCATGAAATTGAGCATGGGCTTGACTTCTCAAATTTAGTTGCCCCACAACAACAACAACAACAACAACAACCCAGTTTGCCCCACAACAACAACAACAACAACAACAACAACCCAGTATAATTCCATAAGTGGGGTTTGGGGAGGGTAATATGTACGCAGACCTTACCCCTATCCCGAATGGTAGAGAGACTGTTTCCAAGAGGCCCTCAGCTCAAAAAGGTAATAGGAGCCGATATATTAGTACCATAAAAACAATATTTTCATCAATTTTTCTGTTATTTATTATATCATATTATTCTCAAGATATAATTCCGACGTATGATAGGTTTAATTGGTTAACTTTTTATAGTAAACCAATTAAGCACAACATATTCCACTCTCCAAAAAATAAAATATGAATATTTATTGACAAATGCTGCTATAATTAAGTTACAAGTTACTCCTAATTAATAGTATGCCGAAATGATGAATGCAGAAAAGAGAACAATTTTGAGATTAGGGTTGTAATTTTTTTATTTCCCTCTCTCCTCCTTTATGTTCATGGGTTCATAAATCTAGGGTAATCTACAAAAGAAAAATTAGGGTTGACAACTTAAGGAAAAGTTATTAGTGGATAGTACTTGTTTATAGTACCTGATTAATCTAGCTCATGCAGTCTGCAAAATCATCGTTAGGGCTGACAAATTGATGAAATTACAAGTGAATTTTCTTTTTACGTGAATCTGTCGAATTACAAAATCAACGCAAGTGTTGAAAACTTGACCAGTTTATAGTATATGATCAGTTTTTGCAACAACAAAAAAAATTGATTTTTTTTTTCAAATTCCCAATAACTGGTTTAGAGTAGGTAATTTTATTTTATATTCACAAAACTTGAACTTTTCTTTTTTAAATAAAATACATATCTAAACACAACTTCCACCTCCAAAAATTATTTTTTATCACAACTTTAAAAATTCTTTTTTCAAGTTTCAATAAATTTAGTTCAAACTCTAGCTAATTGTGGATAAAATGGATGACAACCTAGCTAGTAATTGACCATTACAGCAGGCAATTCGAGCCAGTGGATATTCAGTTTTTACTTTTGACCATATTTCACATTACGAAGATTATGTTTGACTTTATAAAGTACTAATGGATGAACATTATTGGACTTTTGCTAGAAATCGTACTGTAAATAAAATAAGAATATTGTACTTTTTATTTTTGAAATCAAATCATTATTTTTATTAGACTGAATCAACCAACAAACTTACAATAAAACTAAGAGCTCCCAGTAAAAAGAATATTCTATTGTAAGAATATTGTACTTAACGCAATGACTTGCAAATATATTGAGAATATATGTAATTTTTTTTAGTTAACATTATGGTGCGATAATCTTTCAGCAAACTACTTAACAATAATCCTTATTTTAATGCTTGTACAAAGAATATATATCGAGCTAGGTTTTAGTTTAGTTCCATAGAAGTTGGCATTTGAAGATTGGAAAGTACAATATAATAGCTCCACTGTCCAACTTGCAAATATCTCGATTAAGAGCTTTTCACTAAGGAGCTTTTCCAAATCCTTCTACTTATATCCAGAAGTGTTTTGGTATTGGGTTCATCCAAAACTAATGCTTTCAGCATGGAGCATTAAATGTAAAAAATTATTAAAATTACTATATATATATATATATATATATATATTAGATCTGAATCTATATTCCAAAAGTACAATGAACTCAATGCAACAAAATTTAAAGGTTCAAGGCATCAAATTTGAAGGAATTTCTTGCACGATATATAATATGACCTCTCCTATGTCCTTTACGCAAAAAAGAAGGAATCGCTATATGATATTTTGGTACAAGGGTTAAGCTATTAAGATTCCATCCAAATTAGGAAACTCCTTTTAGATAATAGAAATACCCCCTTCCCCAATATTAGAGCCTCTTATGTCACTGTTTTTGAAATATTAGTATTTCTTACTTTCTATAATAGGATATATTCTTAAATAAAAACAAAAAAAAAAAAAGATTCTTGACAGATGATTCATGAAGTGAAGAAATGTCTGCCATTAATGCTGAGTTACAAGTACTCTCACCCCCCACAAGCCACAGTAAAGGGAAAGAGATCAGAATATTTACAGCTACTATTGGGGAGGGACTACTAAAAATATTATAATATAGAACAATTCGTTTCGATTTCTCATTGGAACGTACTCCTATTGATGACATTAACGTTCTCTCAACACTATACGAACTCCCAAATGTCATTACTGATATTCTTCTTCTTGGCATGGCTACCACTTAAATTGTCTTGTCTTAGCACTCTTTAATTTCCTTTTACATCTTATAATTCTTACAAAAAACTAGCGAAGGCTGAGGTTTACCTTCAATCCCATTTTATTCTTCAAATATTTATAAATTAAATTTGATTATATATTTGAAAGTTACATCAAAAGTAATATAAATATTCTTTCTTAATACTTCAATCCTTATAAATATTTCCTTTTACATCTTATAATTCTTACAAAAAACTAGCGAAGGCTGAGGTTTACCTTCAATCCCATTTTATTCTTCAAATATTTATAAATTAAATTTGATTATATATTTGAAAGTTACATCAAAAGTAATATAAATATTCTTTCTTAATACTTCAAAATATTTATAAGTGAAAGCATTAATTGTTTGATTCTCCAAATATAATAATGTCATTGTTTAACCAAAAATCTGAGTATTTGGTCAAAGCTACAAATAAAGAGAAATTTGGGTTACTGATAATCTGGAGACGAAAATAATAGAAGATTTTTGAGAATAATAAAGTAATAAGTAGTTTTGTATTTCAATGTAATCTCAATAATATTTTGTGTCCCTACAGATGTTGAGTCCTTCTCCTTTTATAGTTGATTCTAGGAGAAGGTGTAATGTCTTTGTCTTAATGAGGCAATTATGAGCAATAAATGACATTAGAAGAAACGTTACACAATCATTTTTATTTAATTCAAATTTTCTAACGTATTTGATATTTAATGTTGTATTTAGACTCTTTTACGTCATCAGATTCGTATCTTCAACTTCTTCCAATCTTCGGTCTTTAAATGACTCGAATAGGTACGAGACTCGTGCCATTTGAGTAACGGTCCACACCTATGTTGCTTTCTTCTCCCCATATCTGTTGTCGCCCGTGCCTCTTGGCTATTTATTGCGTTTTGACCTTTTGACCAGTCCGCGTGTCATGACACATCATCTTCAATATTCAGACTCAGTTTTTTCCCAATACAGATAGTCCCCCACTTTCCATTTATTTATCAATTAAATATTTGGGAAGTGGATCTTCACAAAAAAGGAATTTTTGTCGTAATCAATGCTATGACAGTACTGACGCTTCAGTTGTCTTTTCTATTTAATGCTCTGCACACGTGTCACCTTCTGATTGGCTCTGTAATTCTGCAGCCTTTTTTCAAGGCTTCTTCATCCCCTCTATTCACGAAGTGATAGTTACCTTTATTATAGGCTTTCCATCATTACACTTCTTTGTTTGACGGTTGCTATTATATACATATTTAACCTTTTTTCCTTTAGTTCATCCTTTCTTTGCAATGACATCTCTGAATCCTAACCCTAAGAGAATCCCAATTCTTGATAGCTTCCCCAACGCCCCTATAAGACATAGTGTAAGCACGTGATTTTTGCCCTATATGAGAATTACTCCCAAAAAATTCAAAATAAAATGATATTTCCTTGGTGTGCAATTTTTTAAAATTTTTGTAGTATTTTTGTGTAATTATTTGCATATTTGTCTTTGCATGTTTATTTGTTAAAATTAATAAAAATACAAAAAATATGTCGCATTTTACATGTAGGATTTAATTCTACAATTGTTAGTAATTAAGTTTGTTTCACAAAAAAAAAAAAAATTACAAAAATAGGCATCTTTTGCATTTTTAGCATTTAATGTCCAAATATACAATTTTATACTTAATTATTACTTAATTATGCGTTAATTGTTATTGGGAGTTAATTTGCGCTTTTATAACTTAATTTAATCTTAATAATAATTTAAGGAGTTTTAGAAAAATAAAAGAAGAAAGGAGAGCAAAAATACAAAAAAAATCGGATTGGGCCACTTCTTCAAATTTCAACCCCAGGCCCAAACAATTGTCCAACCTTCCACACGACCCGATCCATTTCAAACCGGGTTGACCCAATCCATAACCCAACACCCCCTATCTTGCATTTCAAAAACAAAACAAAACAAAACCCTAAAAAAAAAAAAAAAACCACCCGCCCCCACCTCTATTTTTCTTCTTCTTCTTCTTCTCCATTTTTCTCCAAGCTCATCCATGACTTCCCCCTCAAGCTCATCCATGGATTTTCCTTGTCGACACACACACACTCACACATACAGAGCTGCTCGTCGACCACCCTGGCTGCTCCTTCTTCTTCGTCCAACAACCTCCGCCCCTATCCGCCATTGACGAGCTTGTTAAGCTCCCATGGCTGCCTCGTCCTCATCTTCTTCATCGCACCATGAACGAGCAGTCCCATGGCTGCTTCTTCTTCCTTTGAACGAGCCAGCCTGCTCCGTCGACATAGTCGCACGACCACCAGTTTTTCGTCGACGTCCAGCTCCACAGTCGACGACCAGCAGCTCCAACGATCCTCCATCTCCATCCACCAACAACCCAGCCCCATCGTTCATGGCTTAACATCCACCATGACAGCCCAGCAGCCCACGACAACCCAAGCCATGGCTACCCCGTCACAGTCATCATTCACCCCCAGCCACGCCGGAAAAACCAAACGACCACCTCCCTCCCACAGCTCACTCGCCCGACGTACAGCAGTCCGTCGACCACACTGCCGTGGTCCGCCATGGACGAGCATGCATTGATGTTGCATCGACCAGCTTCATACTGCTTCACGCTGCTTCTGCCTTCTTCGTCGAGCTTTAACCAATGTTGTTGTTGTTTCTTCTTCATCTTCTTTTCCGCCATGAATGCTTCGTCAAAGTCCAGTTTGAATTCGTCGAGTTTAAAGGGAAGATGGGGTGTTCGCTGTTCGTCAAGATCCGGAATGACGTGGTTGTTTGTTTGAGTTGTCCGTTTCCGTTCGAGTTCATCGTTGCTCATTTCCGGTTAGTTGTAAGTTTCGTTTCTGTCCGTTAATTTGTTTGATATTTTTCGGATTTGAAATCAAATATGTTTGATATTAACTTCATGTTCATCGTTTTTTTATTTTTTTTCAGTTTGTTTTGTTTCATTTTTCTTGTTTCTTTCTAGATAAAATTTGATTAGTTTAATTATAATGTTGTTAAGATTTAAGTTGAAGATTCAATTAAATATTTTTCATTTTGTTTTATTAATTTAAAAGGATTTAATGTTAATATAAAAGAATCTTAGTTTAAATCGCTTGAATCCGTTGTTTGTTGTAGATTAAATTCGTGTTCATTTTGTTTAAAGTTCAGTAATTTAATGTGAAGTTATGTTTTGTTTTTTTAATTTTAGTTTGAATCATGTATCTTTGTTATATTTTGTTGGATTTAATTTTAAAAAAATCAATTGATTATTTGAAGTTTAGTGATTTGAATATGTTTATTTGTTTTGTTTAAGCTTAATTCAAGTTTAATTCGAATTTGAATAAAACTTGCTTGTTATTGTTGTTGAATCTTTTCATTTATGTCCATACTTTGTTTGATTGTTCTTGAATCCGAAATTAGTATAAGTTTGATTTTCTTGTTTGTTGTTTATCATTTATGATTATTTCTTCAGTTTGCTTCATGATCTTGTTTAGTTTTAATATAGAAATTGTTGGTTGTAATGTTGTTAGATTTAATTTTAAGTTCAAATGATTATTGAATTTAGAAATCTGAATATACTTGTTTGTTGTTGTTGTTGTTGAATCTGAAAGTAGGTTTGTTTGTTGTTAAAAAATATTGTTCAATCAAAATATTAGTTGTTCTTTGTTGTTCGAATTTGTGTAGAAATTGGTCATATTGGCTATATTTTGGTTGAGTTTAATTAATTGATTGGTTATAGCTGATGGGGGTAGTTTGGTAAATTGCAGTACATTCAGGGGTAAAATGATAATTGCAATAAGGTCGGAGGGGTAGTTTGGGAATTGAACATTTTGAATAATTCTTTATGTTAAGCATGGGGGACAAAATGTAATGGGGTGTAGGTGATATAATTGTATAATATAATAGGGGACAAGACATAATGTAGTGGAGGGGAATATGGTAATTGTTTATGATAAGCATGGGGGACAAGATGTAATGGGGTGGGGTTGATATATTTGTTTAATTTAGTGGGATTAAAATGGGGATGAGTGAGAAGATAATGGGTTTGGTAGGAGAAAATGGTTGTTTTATTAATTAATTAAAGAGTTTGGGGATGTGATATATATAGGAGGCTTGATCAGATTTTAGGAGGACAGAAGACAGATAGAGAGAGAGAGAAAAAAGAGCTGAATATTGAAGAGAGAAAGAAAATTCCGAAAAATATTAAAACTTTCAAGAAAAGAAAAGAAAAGAAAAAATACAAATAAAAAAGGAGCTGAAATTAGAAGAGAGAGTAGTACACACCTGATAAATATCCTGAAATACGGGTTTAGAAAAGAAGGGTTAAACATTAATTAGCCTTTCAAATCTGAAAATTCCCTTGGTTTCTGTCTGTTGTTTGTTGTTGGTGTTTCTGGATTTTATTTTGATTTTCAAATCTGTCACTGGGATTTCTGTTGATTGGATTGCTGGTTATTATTGTTGTTGCTGTGTTACGTACTACGTGGCTGACTTTCTTCTTCTTGTATTGACAATACCAGGTACACAACTGTAATTTTGGCCTTTTGTAAGCTGAAAATGAAGAATGGAAGTTTAAATTTTTAATTTAGTTTTTTTTATTAATTGCATTTAGATTATTTCATGTATTATTATTCTGTAAATCACCGTTGTTTTGCATAATTAGGCATATTGTAGCGATGTATTAAATAATGTTTTTCTTTAACTTGACTATTAGGTAGTATATATTTAAGCATGTTCATTACTGATTAAACTGTCAAATAATTAAAATAGAAGAAAATAATGTAAAAATGGCTTTATTAAATCAGTTTGGCAAAATTGATTAAGTTCCTTATTCATAAGGGTTTTAGTATCGCCAACGTTAAGTTAATCGAAATCATGTAGCTAAATTCAGTTAAAACAGGAATTAATTTTGCGAATCAAGTATTAGGACATAATTTGAATTAAAACAAGGATAATTAAGGTTAAATTATTTAATTTTTAGAAATACGGTTTAGTAATCAAGATTATTTCTAATTTTCAGTATTTGTAAATAATTAAATTCAATAGCTCAAGTCATCTAACAATATGATTTTTAATCCGACTATGGGATATTTAGTTTTTTTTTTTAAAAAAAAATTATTATTTGACAATTCCATATTGTATTTATAATTATAATTTTTATTATTTTCCGTTAATATTTGTTTTTCTCTTCTATTTAATATGTTATTTTTAAGTATGTAGAGATTGATTTTATATTTATAGACAAACTTAGTAATAATAAAAATGTAGTCATTAAAGGATATTCATAAAATAAGAAAGGATTTCGCTAAAAATAAATAGATGTAAACAATACAAAAATTTGCAGGATTCTCCGATCTCATTTATTTATTTTTTTAAAAAAAATACTTAGATCCCGGGATGGGCCGTTTAGTAAATTTCAACGGTCCTACCTAAAAGTATAATAACGCGTAGTCTTTTGGCGCATATTTAATAAGGTTATTTTCTTAAATATGGGTGTGCATTTATGTAACCCAAATCCCGATCTTGACGGAGTCAAAATGCGTCAACAAATCACGTGTACACTGGTTGTGACGTGGTTCGAGATGCGTTTTCACGACGTTGCAATTCTTGTATAAAATAATAATAAGAATAATGATAAAAGCGGTTAAAAGTTAAATTTTGCACATAGGTTCAACATGTATTAAATCAGATAATCAAGCCAAATATGACAGTTGAGCGACCGTGCTAGAACCACGGAACTCGGGAATGCCTAACACCTTCTCCCGGGTTAACAGAATTCCTTATCCGGATTTCTGGTACGCAGACTGTAATATGGAGTCATTCTTTTCCTCGATTCGGGATTAAAATTGGTGACTTGGGACACCCTAAATCTCCCAAGTGGCAACTCTGAAACAAATAAACCAATCCCGTTTTGATTGTCCTTTAATTGGAAAAAACTCCTACGCCCCTCGCGGGGGCGGAAAAAGGAGGTGTGACAGCTCTGGCGACTCTGCTGGGGATTATTTCCCAGAACCTCTGGTTCAGGGTTAGAAATTCGAGCTTACATGAATTGTTATATTTGGCTTTATTTATTATCTGATCTTATTACATGTTTTGGCCTAAATGTGCAAAATGATGCTTTTTACTGCTTTGATATTATTTGAACTGTACATATAAACTGTGCCGAAACCTTCTCTTCTTACCTCCGGGGATGTGCTTACTAGTTAAGACTCCCTATTCTGTTAGTATCATACCCTGAATAAAAGAGACTCGGAAAGTTTCTAAGCCGGCTGGCCTTTTGGTTCCCGGAAAGGAGCTCCTTCCTCAGCTCGAGTTGTCCGCTCGGGTACACTGTCTAGAACACCGACCCAGGTTTTGAACATAGAATAACGTGACTTCATGCCGGATCCCTAGTAGGAACGCTTATTTGCATCACGTTGCATTTGACTTAGGGGACTCAACACAGGGGTTGGGTCCGTCTAGGACTAGCAACCTGAAATAGAAAAAGACCATCCTGCTGCATCCTGTTTGATTTGCATATTTATTTGCTTCAGATCTGCATGCTGACCGGCTTCTGAAATCATCAATTTTTAAGATAAATTATGGAAAAAAAAAGAAGAGAAAAATAGCAGTGTAGGGAGATAACTACTTTTTAGAAAAATAAAGCCAAAAGTCCAAAAAATATCAAAACCCTGCCAAAATTTTGAAAAAGAAAAATAAAAATGTTTTGTTTTTTTAGTTTAATTTATTTGAAAAAAAGAAAAAAGAAAAGAGTCTTGTTTACAAGTTTAGTTTATGTCTACGCCGGTTTGATTCTCACAGGACGTGAGATACGTAGGCAACCCTCTTCGGGTCCAACCTCCCATTTTGTAAAAAATCAAAAAATATATGTCAAAATTTTAATTTTCTGTCACAGAGTCGGGTGATGACGTTTTTTATCAAAGCCGAATGCTCCCAAAAGGAACGCCGGAAGGCTGACTTTGTATAAATGGCCACTTCTGTCATTTTTTTACTCGCATAACCTTAAAATCTTCGTCCCTAAAGTGCTGAAAGGTCGTGTTCGGAAGATTTGTTTTTTTTAAGAAAATAATCAAATCATTTTGAGTCAAATAAATTTTCTTTTGTTTAATCATATTAATAAATGTGCAGAATGAGCACGATTCAGAATGAACCTTTTTCAATCATGAATAAAATTCCCCTCAAGTTGCGGCTTTGGTGGAGTGATTTAGGCAAAGAAGGGCATGACGAAATCAAGAAACATTTGAAAGGTCTCACGAGTTTGTTGGACATCAGGCCTCGAGGAGATATTATAAGAGTCCTTGTCCCTTACTGGGACCCTGCGCACAATGTCTTCCATTTCTCGGACTTTGAACTCACCCCAACTTTAGAAGAAATAGAAGGGTACATCGGCAGTACTGAGGTTCCGTTGAGGCATAAATACCTGGTTGCTCCAAGAGCTGTAGCGGTGCACCGGTTTCTAGACTCGTTAAAGATAGTCAGAACAATCCATAACCCTGATTTGGCAAAAGGTTTTTGCACTCTGAGCTTCATATACCAAAGATATGGCCACATAGGAGGATTCGACAAGCCAGAAAACAAGTTGTGCAGCAAAAGTAACCGTCGAAAGTGGGACGAACATAGACGGATTGCTTTCATGATAACCTTCTTAGGGCTTTTAATTTTCCTGAGGAAAGACGGGAATATTGACATAAAGATAGCTGGGGTCGTCAGTACTTTGCTCACTCAAAAAGATAGCACGCTGGCACCGATGATTGTATCTGATATGTTCCGAGATCTCACGGCCTGCAAAGCCGGAGGAAACTTTTTTGAAGGTTGTAACTTGTTGCAAATGTGGATGACCGAACACCTATGTCATCGAGCCCAGTTCCTAAGCCATGGGTCTTCTGAAAATACATGCATAGAGAAGTTCTACACCAGAATTAATGAGGCCCGCCTACCTGAAGGAGTCTCGGCATGGACTTCATATTTCCGGACCCTCAATGCCAGTCAAATACAGTGGACACTGGGATGGTTACCGATCGACGAAGTCATATACTTGCCAGCAGCTAGAACCCATTTTCTTTTGTTGGGACTTAAGAGCATTCAACCTTATGCGCCGTATCGGGTTTTGAGGCAACTTGGGAGGTGTCAGATAGTGCCCAAAGATGAGGATTTAATCACTCAAGTAATTGAGATCAGTTCCGATGGTCAGTTTCCTGAAGCGAGGGTCCGCCAGATTTGGAGCCAATGTCAATACTTAGAGGCAAATACTTGTGTGTTGAATCAAGCAAGAGGGGAAGTTTCACCTGGATATCAGGCTTGGTACAAAGGGGAAATGTCGTCTGGAAGGCCGACTAAAAGACCTCACCTTCAAGAGTTTGCCAAGGCTTCACAAGAACATTGGGACTGGTTGGCCAAAGAGCGGGAATATCTTTCCGAAATAGGCAAGCTGAAACAATAGATTAAGGATCTAAAATTTAAGAACAAAGTGCAGGTTGGTGCCGACAAGGGAAAAAAAGAACAGATTAACCAGAGAAAGCGAGAACCTCAAAGCTCAGATCCGGAGGATGAAAATGGATGCCAACAACCAACTGAGAAGCCGGGCTGATACGAGGTTGATAGCAGAGTTGAGGAGTCAGGTCAGCAAAAGCCGAGAAGACTTGGAGAGATCTGAGGCTTGTATAGCAAGAATGCGGATCAGGTGGGCAAAAGTTACAGCAGCACGGAAAGAGCACCTATGGCAAGTGAAAAGAGACTACGAAATGAGTGTTACAACATTGAGAGAAATAAACACCATTCTCAATAATCAGGTCCTTAAACAAGCTCGGGATGCTAGAACAGATAGGGAATGCTGCTATGAGTCAATGGCCCGAATGGAAGAACAAATGGAGAGGTTCCAAGATCATCTCATTGACAATACTCGAATATTGGGACTAAAGAATCAACGAATAGAACAGTTGTGCATAGAAAGAGATAATATCCGAGGTAGGATTGATGAGATTGGGCACTACATCTACATGAGATGCCTAGCATGTGAGCAAATACCTCGTGATACCCTTCTTGCCTCCATCATGGGCTACGTTCACCGGATCATGAATGAGTTGAAGAACTTGCAAAGGGGTCTTACACCAAAGCCCGCAGAAAGGCCGAACGATGCCTCGCGGGCACCTAAATTGAAATCTTTAATGTATCCCTAGTTCAAGTCTGCACTTGTTTGTTTTTCAGAGTTTGTTGTCTACCCCTATGTTCTCTTCAAACATTGTTAATAGTGTGGAGTCTGTATTTCGTTTGTTTTCTTTCAAATAACAGTTTGTAATAGCATATTTGGGTAACAAAATGTAAAATTGGGTCTTTATTTTATGGATGCACGAACTACGCTTGGTCTGATTCATGCGGGGTCATGATACGTAGGCAATCTCTATAGGATTCGACCGTAGTAAAAAAAAGAATAAAATAAATAATACATATATATATCTGTCAGAATAAAATAAGCCGGGATGATGCATGTGGTCAGTGCAAAAGCATGTTAGAAATGATTAACTGCCTAAGAGCATTGCATCCCCCAACGTGCAATTACAATATCTGTTAAGACTCTAACACTGACAAGTTTGTTATTTTACCTATCATACCAGTTAGTTGTTAGAGCGTACTGGCACCGTACCATTATCAAACAAGATCGAAAGGTCCTATACCAGAAAGCATGACTGGATCAGACAACAGTGTTGCGTCGGAAAAGACAGCACATCAGATGCTGAAGGAAGCCATGGAAAAAATGGAAAAAATGAGGCTGGAAATGAATGAAATGCAGATAGCCTTAGCTAGAGCCCAAAAAGGGCAGGAACTACCTGTTACTCCTACTCTCCAACCAGGACACACGTCAGAATATCCCTTTCCCGGTCCTTCAACGAGTTTCCCAAGCCATCACTACTATCAGGGAAGAGAGGCTTATGATCCCCAAGCTCCACCACCCAGTCAAAACCCTCCTCCACCAAATGTTTCCGTCTTTGTGGCACCTCCCCCAGCCCCATTACATAGATCATCCAGTGAGCCGCTGTTTCAGGCTCACGACACACAATATTACCCCCCTGAACTCACATTCAAAGCACCCGAGCCACATACCTATAATCCCCACTTTGAGGTCCCGGCGGAGATTGAAAAGCCGGCTAAGAGCCCAGAGCAGGACGAGGTGATGCGGAAATTTAAAAGCCTGGAGCAGTCCTTCAGGAACATACACGGGTTAGGCAACCAGGTCAGCGTGGCTTACAAGGATCTATGCCCTTTCCCTGACGTTCAATTACCAGCAGGGTTCAAGATGCCCAAGTTCGATTTATACGAAGGGCATGGCAATCCTATGGCACATCTACGGGGTTTTTGTAGCAAAATGAGGGGAGCAGGGGGCAAAGATGAGCTATTGATAGCTTACTTTGGCTAGAGTTTGAGCGGGTCGGCATTAGAGTGGTATACAAGACAAGATCCGAGCAGGTGGTACACCTGGGATGACTTGGCACAGGCTTTCGCAGGACATTTCCAATACAACCTTGAGATAGTCCCAGACCGTCTCACATTGCTAAAGCTTGAGAAGAAACCCGGAGAGAGCTTCCAGGAATTTGGGTTCCGATGGAGAGAACAGGCAGCCAGAGTTGATCCCCCAATGAGAGAGGGAGAAATGGTGGATGACTTTCTACAAACTCTCGAGCCAACTTACTTTGGTCACTTGGTGACGTCAGTTGGCAAATCATTCAATGAAGTGGTGAAAATGGGAGGTATGATAGAAGGGGGACTTAAGTCCAATAAGATCCTGAGTTACTCGGCAATTAAGGCAACAACTCAGGCCATTCAGAGCGGCATGGGAGGTGCGCTCGGAAAGAAAAGGAGAGAAGAGGTCATGACAATAGAGGCCGACAATTGGTCCAGATCTAGAGGTCCTTCCCCTCATTACCAACCCAGACCCTATAGTCTAAACTACCCACACATTCCAAATTACCCTCCACAACCCTACTACCCACCACAAGAACAACATTTCACCGTCCATCAAGCCCAGACATACACCCAACCTCCGGTTCGCCCACAATGGCGCACGCCGGCTCCCCACAATACATACCCACCTCCACATAACACCTACCCACCACCACAAAACACCTATCCACCACCAAGAGCCTACAGGAACCCTCCAGGGATGGGTTTCAGGGGAAATCAGGCCTCCAGAAATGAAAGATTGCAGAGGCAAAGAACTTTTACTGAGTTGGGGGAAACTTATATTGCCTTGTTCCACAAATTGAGGCAGTTGGGTTTATTAAATCCTGTTGAGCCTAGATTGCCAAATCCCTTACCCCAAAATATGGATCACTCGGTAAGATGTGAATATTGTTCGGGAGCTCCCAGACATGATACCGAGAAATGTTGGAGGCTGAAACATGCGATACAAGATCTTATTGATAGCAACAAGATCGAGGTACAGGCCCCGGAGGCACCCAACATTAACCAGAACCCATTGCCAAAGCACCCCGAAGCCCACATGATCGAGCTTGTGCACGAAAGAGGGGAGCCGAAGAAACCCTCACAGACAGTGATGATGATCTGTGCCACTCCGAAAGAAAAATCGATCGATGAGGAAGCAGGGGTACAGTTGAAGGGGGAAGATGTCAAGCCAGTGGTGATATTGGGGAAGAATCCATCTGCCGCTACAAGGAAACCAGAACCAGCCAAGTTGGTAATAACGGGAGCATCATCTGCACCCGTGGTTGTTGTGAAGGGGGTCTGCAGGGAACCGGTCATCATAAAACCAGTAGTCCAAACACCAGTGATTGATAGCAAGGCTGTGCCTTGGAAGTACGAGAATGTAGTGGTGATGTACAAGGGACAACAAGTGGAGGAGAATAGTTGTGAGGCGCAGGGACTGACTCGATCAGGACTGTGTTTTTCTCCGGCGGAGTTGAGAAGACCCAATCCAGCTGCAACAAAGAAACCTGTGTCAGAAGAAGAAGCTGAGGAATTCTTAAAGAAGATGAAAGTGCAGGATTACTCCGTGGTCGAACAGTTGAAGAAAACACCGGCCCAGATCTCGCTGCTATCATTACTAATCCATTCGGATGAACATCGTCGGGCCCTGATGAAGATACTGAATGAAGCTCATGTGCCCAACGAGATTTCTGTAAATCACCTGGAAACGATTGCCAACAAAATTTTCGAGGTGAACAGGGTAACATTTTCAGATGATGATCTGCCAGTGGAGGGCACGGAGCATAATAAAGCTCTCTACCTAACTGTCAAATGTGAAGATTCGGCAGTTACTCGGGCATTAGTGGATAACGGCTCAAGTGCCAATATTTGTCCATTATCCACCCTGAACCAGTTGAAGATCGACCACGGAAGAATCCACAAGAATAGCATTTGCGTCCGAGGATTTGACGGAAATGGAACAGCCACCGTGGGGGATATTGTACTTGAGTTGACCATCGGTCCAGTCCAGTTTACCATGGAATTCCAGGTATTAGATGCTACGGTATCTTATAACCTTCTGTTGGGACGACCGTGGATCCATGCAGCCAAAGCAGTGCCATCCACCTTGCATCAGATGGTCAAGTTCGAGTGGGATAGACAAGAGGTCGTGTTGCACGGCGAGGACACTGCGTGCACCGTAGGAGGCGCCATTGTACCCTTCATAGAGACCAATGATGACAAAGGTCCCTGGGTCTACCAGATTTTTGATGCAGTGTCGGCAAACAAGATCCCCGAGGGTGAAATCATTCAGCACCCTAGGGTAGCTTCCGCAACGGTCATGATGGTTTCAGAAATGCTGGGTAATGGGTTTGTGCCAGGAAAAGGCTTGGGAGCTGAGCTTCAGGGAATTGTTCAACCTGTTTCCTTGCCCAAGAATTTGGAGACCTTTGGGTTGGGGTTCAAACCGACTGTGGCAGATGTAAAGCGAGCGCGGAAAATGAAGAAGAAAGTTTGGTTTCTTCCCAAACCTGTGCCACGTCTCTCAAGATCTTTTGTTAGAGCAAGCGCCAAGGGGTCACCGGTCCCGAAAATTCTCGGGCCATTGATTGGGATTGACGGGGATCTGAATCAGAGCTTCAAAAGATTGTTCACTGATGTCAATATGGTAGAAGTCGGAGAGGGTTCCAGCGGAACAGACATACAGTTTATGGGGCCTGAGGCCAAAACCAACAATTGGACGGTTACTCCTCTTCCTACTCGGGGAGAGTCCTGGTAGTAGGCTTTGATTTTTGCTTTCTTGTTTTTCGGATTATTCAGGGTGTAATCCAAATCTCATTTTGTCTTGTAAAAGTGTGAACCCTGTTATCCCGCATTTTAATAAAATTCTTTTTCTTGTCTCATTTTAATTTTGTTTTATTCTTTTCTCTTTCTGAACAGTTCTCTTTTTACTGGTTCTAATGACATGGAATGCATGGAGGATCTTTGACCTAGTCTAATAAATCAATCTGACTCTGATTTAATGATACAAGAGATTGATTGTGACGATGAGTCTGAATATGACGAGGATAAAGCCTTCGAAGAAATAAACCGAGAACTATGCCAATTTGAAGAGAAACCCAAGCCTAATCTGAATGATACCGAGGCTGTAAATCTAGGGGATGCAGATAATGTCCGAGAAACCAAAATCAGCATCCACATGGAGCCTGGCATCAGGGAAGAATTAATCAAAGCACTCATTGAGTTTAAAGATGTTTTTGCATGGTCGTATGATGACATGCTGGGTTTAAGCACCAAGCTAGTGGTTCACAAATTGCCCACTGACCCGGCATGCCTTCCCGTCAAGCAGAAACTGAGGAAGTTCAAGACAGATATGAGTGTGAAGATTAAAGAAGAAGTAACCAAGCAGCTGCAAGCAAAGGTTATTCGGGCCACTCGATATCCTGATTGGTTGGCTAATGTGGTGCCAGTACCAAAGAAAGATGGGAAGATCAGGGTATGCGTCAACTACCGCAATCTGAACAGGGCAAGCCCAAAAGATAACTTTCCATTGCCCAATATCCATATCTTGATCGACAATTGCGCCGGACGAGAAATCGGCTCCTTTGTGGATTGCTACGCCGGGTATCATCAGATTCTGATGGATGAAGAAGATGCAGAGAAAACAACTTTCATTACGCCATGGGGGACTTATTGCTATCGGGTAATGCCATTCGGTTTGAAGAACGCTGGGGCAACGTACATGAGAGCAATGACTACTGTGTTACATGATATGATACACAAAGAGATCGAAGTGTACGTAGATGATGTGATCATCAAATTCAAGCATCAGGAAAACCACGTAGCAGACCTTAGGAAGTTTTTCCAAAGACTTCGAAGGTACGAAATTAAGCTCAACCCAGCCAAATGTGCATTTGGTGTTCCATCTGGAAAGCTGTTGGGATTTATCGTCAGTCGGCGAGGCATTGAGTTGGATCCGTCAAAGATCAAATCCATCCAGGAATTGCCGCCACCGAGGAACAAAACAAAAGTAATGAGTCTGTTGGGAAGGTTGAACTATATCAGCAGATTCATCGCTCAGCTCACAACGACTTGTGAACCCATCTTTCGATTGCTGAGGAAAGATGCCGCGATAGAATGGACGGCAGAATGTCAGGAGGCATTTGACCAGATCAAAGGATATTTATCCAATCCACCTGTGTTGGTTCCACCTGAGTCGGGGAGGCCATTAATCCTTTATCTAACGGTCCTGGATCATTCGTTTGGTTGCGTGTTGGGTCAACACGACATCACAGGAAGAAAAGAGCAAGCCATCTATTATCTCAGCAAGAAGTTTACAGTCTATGAGAATAAGTACACTCAACTTGAGAAGACATGTTGTGCTCTAACTTGGGTAGCACAGAAGTTTAAGCATTATCTGTCGTCACATACTACTTACCTTATTTCACGCCTGGATCCATTAAAGTATATTTTCCAGAAACCTATGCCCACAGGAAGATTGGCAAAATGGCAGATATTACTCACAGAGTTCGACATTGTCTATGTGACGAGGACGACCATGAAAGCCCAAGCTTTGGCCGATCACTTGGCTGAGAATCCTATTGATGAAGAATACGAGCCTTTGAGGGCGTATTTTCCAGATGAAGAAGTGATACATATAGAGGAGTTAGAACTGAATGAGGAACCAGGGTGGAAGCTTTTCTTCGACGGGGCTGCGAATGCAAAAGGAGTTGGAGTAGGAGCAGTACTTATTTCAGAAACAGAACATCACTATCCTGTTACAGCTCAGCTACGTTTCTATTGTACCAACAATATGGCTGAATATGAGGCATGCATTTTGGGCCTACGATTGGCTGCAGACATGGATGTTCAGGACGTCTTGGTCTTGGGAGACTCGGACCTCCTAGTACATCAGATCTAGGGTGAATGGGAAACACGGGATTTGAAGCTTATACCATATCGACAATGTTTGCACGATCTGAGCAAGCGATTTCGATCAGTGGAGTTCAGACACATCCTGAGAGTTCACAATGAGGTTGGCGATGCTTTAGCCACTTTAGCATCTATGTTGCACCATCCAGACAAAATCCATGTTGACCCGTTGTATATTCAGGTTCATGATCAGCATGCCTACTGCAATATAATAGAAGAAGAAATGGATGGCAAACCATGGTTTTATGATGTCAAGGAATACCTCAGGATGGGGATATACCTGGAGTAGGCAACCGGAGATCAAAAGAGAGTCATTCGACGACTGGCAAATGGATTTTTCCTTAGTGGAGGAATGTTGTATAAAAAAACCCCAGATCTGGGATTGCTGAGATGTATTGATGCAGGTCAAGCCACAATAGTGATGACAGAGGTACATGCTGGAGTCTGTGGGGCCCATATGAGCGGATATGTGTTGGCAAAGAAGATTCTGCGAGCGAGATATTATTGGCTCACTATGGAGCATGATTGTATCAGTTTCGTACGAAAATGCCATCAGTGTCAGATACACGGAGATCTGATTCATTCTCCACCAATGGAATTGCACACAATGTCAGCACCATGGCCATTTGTGGCATGGGGCATGGATGTCATTGGGCCTATTGAGCCGGCAGCTTCGAACGGTCACAGGTTCATTCTGGTAACCATCGATTTTTTCACTAAGTGGGTTGAAGCCAAAACTTTCAAGTCAGTAACCAAGAAGGCAGTGGTGAATTTTGTCCATTCCCATATCATCTGTAGATTTGGGATCCCAAAAATAATAATCACGGACAATGGTGCTAATCTTAACAGCAACTTGATGAGAGAAGTATGTGAACAGTTTAAGATTACACACCGTAATTCCACCCCGTATCGGCCCAAGGCGAATGGAGCAGTTGAGGCAGCCAACAAAAATATAAAGAAGATATTGAGGAAAATGATTGAAGGATCCAGACAATGGCATGAAAAGCTACCATTTGCGTTGTTAGGATACCGCACTACTGTTCGTACTTCAATAGGTGCGACTCCTTATTTGTTGGTATACGGAACCGAAGCAGTAATACCAGCAGAAGTTGAAATTCCTTCCCTTCGAATTATCGCTGAGGCCGGGATTGACGATGATGAATGGGTCAAAGCCCGACTAGAGCAGCTGAGTTTAATGGATGAAAAAAGATTGGCAGCAGTATGTCATGGCCAGTTATATCAGAAGAGAATGGCAAGAGCATACAATAAGAAGGTGCGCCCCAGGAAATTTGAAGTAGGGCAACAAGTATTGAAACGGATCCTCCCACATCAGATTGAGGCAAAAGGCAAGTTCGCCCCGAATTGGCAAGGGCCGTATATTGTGACCAGAGTATTATCCAACGGCGCTTTACGTCTGACAGATGTCGAAGGAAGATGCGTCGACATGGCTATCAATTCTGATGCAGTCAAAAGATATTATGTGTAATTTCTTTTGTTGTTTATTTGTTTGTTTGTACTTAGTGCTTATCGGATAATGAAAAGACGGAGGCAATTCTTTCTTCTATCCAAACACTTTTAACCTTTGTTTTACCCCTTTGAGCCGTACTTATCTTTTTATACCCCTCTCTTGGAATCATTAATGAAAAAAAAATGAAAAAATATATGAAAAAAAATAAAAATTGAAGGTCACAAGAAAACAAAGGAGTCAGTGAACTACGTTCGACCTGATTCCTCAAAGAGGATACGTAGGCGCCTCACGACTCGGTCATAAGGTAACAAAAAAAAGGGAGACAAAAAATCAAAAGAAAAATCCCCAAGCAAGAAAACTGGGGCAGAACTTATGTTTCTAAATTTTGAAAAAAAGAGTTTGATTCCAAGAGTTGTAATACTTTACCCATCAAAGTTATTTTGAATTTTATATCCTTTTCTTCTAAAACCTATATTGATGTCCAAAAAGACCTCCCGATCAGTATCCGAGAGGTGTTAAGACAGGCAAATGAAAACCAAGAATAAAACGCCGGTCCCCGACTGAATGAGGATCATGAGTTGAAAGAATTGATAGCCATAAGAATTCCCAGCAGAGAAAAATCTTATCGGCAACACTCCAATCCCCAGCTGAGAAAATAAGATGAGAGAGTCTTATCGGCGGAAACCTTCACAGGCGCCATAAAGCGACGTAAGCTGAGAAATACAAAATGAGAGAGTCTTATCGGTGAAAACCTTCACAGGCACCATAAGGCGACGAGAGCTGTGAGAAATGAGAGAGCCTTGTTAGTGAAAACCCCGTGAAGGGCACTATGAGACGACAAGATAGATTGGCGGAAAGGATCCGCATTTTGCGAAGAATTGGGCACCAATTTATCCCCAGCAAGTGAAGACATCAGAAAGATTGATCGACACAAATATACTGGGTTGATTAATTCGGAATGCACAACATGATCGTTAGAATCGGTTATATCACCCAGATAAGTTCATTTCTTTTCTTTTCCCCATCATTTGTTCAGAAATATTTTCTCTTTTTCTATCTTTTCATTTCTTTGTTTAAAAGAATTTTTCCAGAAATTTATGTTTTAAGGAAGGTCTTTCAGAGCTTACTACCAGTTGCCAAAATGGTACAACATAAAATGTGAAAAGGGCAGGCCAGAGACAAGGCAATAAGACAAAAGACGTTGGTTGCCAGGCCGAATAATATTGTCCTAAAATGGCAAGGAAAGTACGGGGAAGAACCGAAAAAAAAAACATGTTGAGGAAATCGTGGGCCAAGTTCCAAGACGATCCCCAGCAGGACTCCGACCGAATATCGACCAAGTTCCGAGGTGGTCGGACAACACAGAATGGGAAGGGAAGAAAGGAAAATCCATCTTCAGCAAAATAACCCCCAGCAATTTTTGAGATACAAAATGGGGAAGGGATAAATGGAAAAACCATCCCCAACAGAATGTTATCCCCAGCAAATAACATCATCCCCAACAAGTTTTGGGAACGCCAAACAGGAATAAAGGAAAGGGAACAATCATCCCCATCAGGAGTGACATGACCACTCTCCATATTTCAAGAAAAAAAAAACTAACTAAATTTTCTTTGATTTGAACAGGAAAATAAAGTGTTGATGATGGCCTAAAGATACGCCATAAGAAAGATCGCCAGAATTGAGGCAAAAACTTTTCTGCCACAAGTGAAAATTTTCTCGGAGAATCGAGGAAACAAATTCAAATTATTCTTTACCAATTAGGCTCCAACCAGTATAATGCGGGAATACATTTTTTGTCTTTTCATTTCATGTTTTAGGTCGCCCACCAGTATAATGCGGGTATGCATTTATATTTTCATTTCATGTTCTAGGTCGCCCACCAGTATAATGCGGGTATGCATTTCTGTTTTCATTTCATGTCCTAGGTCGCCCACCAGTATAATGCGGGTATACATTTCTGTTTTTATTTCATGTTCTAGGTCGCCCACCAGTATAATGCTGGTATGCATTTATGTTTTCGTTTCATGTTCTAGGTCGCCCACCAGTATAATGCGGGTATACATTTTCATTTCATGTCTTAGGTCGCCCATCAGTATAATGCGGGTATGCATTTCTGTTTTTATTTCATATTCTAGGTCGCCCACCAGTATAATACGGGTATGCATTTCTGTTTTCATTTCATGCCCTAGGTCGCCCACCAGTATAATGCGGGTATACATTTCAGTTTTTCATTTCTAGGTCGCCCACCAGTATAATGCGGGTATACATTTCTGTTTTTATTTCATGTTCTAGGTCGCCCACCAATATAATGCGGGTATACATTTCTGTTTTTATTTCATGTTCTCGGTCACCCACCAGTATAATGCGGGTATACATTTCAGTTTTTCATTTCTAGGTCGCCCACCAGTATAATGCGGGTATACATTTCTGTTTTTCATTTCATGTCCTAGGCGGCACCAGTATAATGCGGGAACACATTTCTGTCTTTTCATTTCATGTCCTCGGTCGCCCACCAGTATAATGCGGGCATACCTTTCAGTTTTTCATTTCATGTCCTCGGCGCCCACCAGTATAATGCGGGCATACCTTTCAGTTTTTCATTTCATGTCCTCGGCGCCCACCAGTATAATGCGGGAATACATTTCTGTCTTTTCATTTCTGTTCTAGGTCGCCCACCAGTATAATGCGGGAATACATTTCTATTTTTCATTTCGTGTGCTAGGTCGCCCACCAGTATAATGCGGGAATACATTTCAGTTTTTCATTTCTAGGTCGTCCACCAGTATAATGCGGGTATACATTTTCATTTCATGTCCTAGGTCGCCCACCAGTATAACGAGGGAATACATTTCATATTGTTGCATCCAGGCGCCCACCTGTATAACGAGAGGAATACTTTTCAGTCTTATACTGCAGATCTTGAAATCAGTAACCCACCGGAAGGTAGAAGGTTACAACAGGAATTCCCAGTAGGAAACAATAAAAAATCCTCAGCACCGGAAAACAGAAGGTTGCAACAAGAGGTCCCAGCACAAACTCAAGCGCATGAGTCAAAAGGAAGAAAAGACTTGTCTTGAAAGAAGTGGCATGTGAGCATTGAATTATGCCCAACATAACAAAGCTTAATGAAGAAAGCCATATCCTCAGCAGACAGAACGGAATAATGAAAACTGGTATTCAGAAAAGCAAAAGGCCAGTGTCATCCCCAAAGTCTCGGAAGAAAAGCACCGGAAGAAACGCAAGCCGACAAGAAAGCAAGGCAACAGGAACAAGTTGCAGATAAATGAGATCTTATGATCCGTAGTCTAGCCTAGCTTCTTGTTTTCTTTTAAGCATGGTGTAATAAGGAGGTCAGCAAACAAGTAAAAGTAGCATACAACAACAGTAACATTGCAGTCCCATGGTAGTCCCAGCTACCAAAACTTCCCAAACTACATTGACCTGATTCCTGTTTAGCCCAGGATATGTAGGAAACCTTTGAAGCAAAGGTTCGGTCAAATGTTTTTCAAAAAAAAATGCTTCACACGGAGTACTCGGATGGGCAAAAATCGCTCACTGTAAGCATGTGATTTTTGCCCTATATGAGAATTACTCCCAAAAAATTCAAAATCCAAATGATTTTCCTTGGTATGCAATTTTGAGAATTTTTGTGACATTTTTGGATAATTATCTGTATTTGTCTTTGCATGTTTATTTGTTAAATTAATAAAAATACAAAAATATGTCGCATTTTTCATGTAGGATTTTAATTCTACAATTGTTAGTAATTAAGTTTGTTTTACAAAAATTAAAAATTACAAAAATAGGCATCTTTTGCATTTTTAGCATTTAATGTCCAAATATACAATTTTATGCTTAATTATTACTTAATTGTGCGTTAATTGTTATTGGGAGTTAATTTGCTCTTTTATAACTTAATTTAGTTCTTAATAATAATTTAAGTATTTTTATAATTTAGTTTTAGAAAAATAAAAGAAGAAAAGAGAACAAAAATACAAAGAAAAATCGGATTGGGCCACTTCTTCAAATTTCAACCCCAGGCCCAAACAATTGTCCAACCTTCCCCACGACCCGGTCCACTTCAAATCGGGTCGACCCGGTCCGCACCATTAACCCCAAAATGACCTAACCCTTCCTTTTCTTCATTTTTCATTTTTCCAAAAACCCTAAAAAACACAAAATACCATCCGCCCCCTTCCCTATTTTCATCTTCTTCAAACTCCAAACCTTGGCCAACCATGGCTACCTCCCCCCCCCACGTCGAACCTCCATAACTACCCTCCTTCAAGCTTCGCCATCGCGGCTGCTTCACCCTTTTAAACGACCCCTCCACCGTCCGCCATTGACGAGCAACGTTGTTGCTGCGTTTTGCACGTCGAGCGCTGCTTCTGCCGCATCATCTACTTCATCCATGGCTGCCCAGCTCCACCAAGCAGTCCGCCATTGCTACTACTTCTTCTGCTTCCCGATGACCAACAACCAGACGCCATGGACGACCCCTCCTTCCAGGCTCCGGCTCCTCCGTCGCCTCTAAGCTTTGCCCTCTTCGACCACTCGCTTCCATGGCCAAGCTGTTTCCGCGTCTGCTTCTGCCTTCTGCTTCATCTTCTCCATCCAAACAACCAAACGCACCCCATCTGCTTCTGTTTCATTGCTACTGCTTCGGCGTCAACTTCTTAAATTCGCCTTTGTCGTCGTTTAGTCGAGTTCGTCGTTGGTTAGTCGTTGTTCGTCGTTTCGTTCCGGTTAGTAGATTTTGAGTTTTATTTTTGTCCGTATTTAATTTTGATATTTCTCGAATCTAAAATCGGTAGATATTTGATTTTTTGTTTTGTTCATGTTCATATGTTTTGTTGAATTAATTTTCAGATTTCAAATGGAAATTTAATTAGTTGTTTTTCATGTTTATTTCATGTTTGTTTTATTGTTTAGGTAAATATTTGTTAGTTTAATGTTTGTTAGATTCAAATTGAAATTTAATTGATTATTTCTTCAATTTGTTTCATGTTGTTATGTATTTTCCAGAAATTATTAATGTTGTTTGAGTCATTTGATCTGTCATGTTTGTTGTTTAAAAATAGACTTAGTTCATGTTCATCTTTGTTTGAAGTTCATTTTTAATCCAGTAATTTAATGAGAGTTCATGTTTTTGATTTGTTGATTTAGTTTGAATCATGTATTTTGTTGTTTGTATTGTTGTCTCCTTGCTTATCCATTTTTTGTCTAAGTTAACCAGGATTGGTTCCCGATATGGTTAATTTACTTCCATTAATTAGGAGTTGTGTTGTTCATCGTGTTCATGTGATTTGTTGTTCGAAGATTGTTGAGAAATTGACCATCTTGGCTATATTTTGGTTAAGTTATGATTAATTGATTGTTTAGAGCTGATGGGGGTAGTTTGGTAAATTGCAGTATCGTTCAGGGGTAAAATGGTAATTGCAATAAGGTCGGAGGGGTAGTTTGGCAATTGAACATTATTGTAATTCTTTATGCTAAGCATGGGGGACAAAATATAATGGGGTGGGGTTTGATATAATTGTTTAACATAATGGGGGACAAGACATAATGTAGTGGGGGAATATTGTATTTGTTTATGTTAGGAATGGGGGACAAATGGTAATGGATTGGGGTTGATGTATTTATTTAATGTAGTGGGGGACAAAGCATGTCATGAGGGAATATTTGGGGTTGGGGATTCAAGACTAGGGTCTTGTTATAAATAGAGTCATTTGACACATTCTAAAGGGACTTGAACATTCAAAAGAGACAAGACTTGAGAGAAAAAACTTAGACTAAAACTTGAAAGATTTTTGAGGATTATTTTGAGAGAGGAACACATTCTGAAAATCTGAAGAGAGTGTGATAGAGTTTAAAAAGAGAAAACAAAAACAAAGTGAGAAACGAGTTTAGTTTCGGGTTTTAATAAACGCGTGGTTTGTTGCTGTTTAGTTGGTTTACAAACTTTGGGTTTGTTCTATTTGAGTTGTTCGGTTTTTCTTCAAAGTTTTCTGGGCCTTGAATCTGATTCGAATTGCTGCTGTTGTTGCTGTGTATTTACACTACTGCTGCTTCTACTGATCTTCATCTTCTTTCCTTGCTTTCCAAATACCAGGTACACAAACTGATACACTGGTTCATCTTGTAAGTCACTCGAAGCATGAATGCAAAAAAATGAGAAAGATTTGAAGTTGTAATTTAATGTAGCTTTTTCTTTCTTTTCTGTTTGTATGTACAATATTCTATGCATTGCCGGCAAACATAATAAGGATTCAGTCCGTATTTGTCCAAACCAGCAAAATTCGGCATCATCCTTTTCTTTAAAGATAAATGTAGTAAAGACGTAGTCATTGTAGGGTACCCTTCTAAAATAATGAGACGAGCCTCGCCGAATAAAAAGGCAAATTGCGGGGCCCTCAATAATTGGTCATAATAAATACTTAGAATTTGGGATGGACTGTTTAGTGAATTCCACTGCCTTCCCCAAAGATAATAACGCGTTAGACTTTTTAGGCGCGACTTAATTAAATTACATTCTTAAATTCGGGTGCGCATTTATGTGACCCAAATTCAAATCTCAACGGAGTCGAAATGTGTTAACAACTACGGGTGCATTGATTGTGACGTGGTTCGAGATGCATTTTCACGACGTTGCAATTCTATAAAAATAAATGATAATAATAAAAGCGGTTTAAACTTAATAAAAGCACATAAGTCACAACATGTATTTAAATCAGATACTTAGCCATTATAACAATTTAAGCGACCGTGCTAGAACCACGGGATTCGAGGGTGCCTAACACCTTCCCTCGGGTCAACAGAATTCCTTACTTAGAATTTCTGGTTCGCAGACTTCATTTGGAAAAGTCGAATAGTTTCCTCGATTCGGGATTCAAGATAAACCGGTGACTTGGGACACCAAAAGCCAAACCTTTCCCAAGTGACGACTCTGAATTAAATAAATAATCCCATTTCGAATATTGTCACTTAAATTTGAAAAACTCCCTCGCGCATTTAACCCTTCGGGGCGGGCGCGCAAAAAGGAGGTGTGATAGCTCTGGCGACTCTGCTGGGGATTTAACCCAGAACCACTGGTTCAGGGTTCAAAAATTCGAGCTTAGAATAAGTGTTATATTTGGCTTTATCTGATTTTTACATGTTTGAGCCTAATGTGCTAAATGCTGCTTTTACCGCTTTGATATTATTTGACTGTATATATAAACTGTGCCGAATCCTTCTCTCTTCACCTCCGGGGATGTGCTTACTGGTTGAGACTCCTTATTCTGTTAGTGTCATACCCTGAAATAAAAAAGAGACTCGGACAAGTTACGAAGCCGGATGGCCTTTTGGTTCCCGGTAAGTTGCCCCCTCCTCGACTCGAGTTGTCCGCTCGGGTACACAGTCTAGAACATATACCCAGGTTATAAACCTAGTATAACGAAACCTCATGCCGGATCCCTAGTAGGAACGCTTATTTGCATCATGTTGCATTTGACATAGGGGACTCAACACAGGGGTTGGGTCCGTCTAGGACAGGCGACCTGAAATGAAAAAACCATCCTGCTGCATCCCGTTTGTTTTATTTGCTTCAGTTCTGCAGGCTGACCGGTCTAAATAAAATTTAAAAAAAGAAGAAAAGAAAATAGCAGTGTAGGGAGATAATTACTTATTTTTGGAAAAATAAAACCAATGTCCAAGTAGTGTCAAAATCTCGCCGGAATTTTCTTAAAAAAAATGAAAACAAAATTTGTCTTTTAGTTTGATTTATTAAAAAAATATATATATAAAAAAGAAATTTCCTTTTAATTACTTTCAAAATCCAAAAAAAGGTATTTATTTAAAAGTAAAAAAAGAAGAAGAGGAAAATTCAAAATTCAAAAAATATTGTTTCTTTTGTAGTATCTCTTTTATAAGTTCAGACTAATAGTCCAAGTACTTCCTTAAAAGATTTTCGAAATTTCAAAAAAAAAATGAAAAGAAGTTAAAATTCAAAGAAAAAATATTTTTTTAGTCATCGTCTCTTTTCAAAAAATAAAAAAAAACATATAAAAAAAAATCGAAATCAAAAAATATTTTCTCCTTTTCTTTGTAAGTATTCTATTCAGAAAAAAAGGTTAGTTTATTTCCTCTACGCCCGATCGACCGAACTACGCGGGTCTGATTCTCACCGGATGTAAGATACGTAGGCAAACCTCATCGGTTTCGACCCCAATTTTCAAAAAAAAATCCAAAAAGAAAATATTTTTTATTAGTTCCTTCTTTAGAAATCTTTACTTAGAAAATTCAAAAAAAAAAAAAAGTTTTTAAAACTCAAAAAAAGGTAGTGTCCTTGTTTTTGAAGTATTTCATACGGAAAAAGAAATAAAAGAAAAAATAATAATAATAAAAGAAATCGAAAATACGGGTTTCCTTTATTTTGAAGTATTTTTCCAAAAAATAAAAAAAAAATCAGAAAAAAAGAATATATATATATATATAAAAGTCATAGAATTAAATAGATATATATTTTTCCTTCTTTAAAAGTCTTTCTTTCGTAAATGTCATAGAATTAAAAAATTAAAGTCCAAAAAAATTTTCCTTTTTCTTTAGAAGTACTTTTGTAAATTTAAAAAAAAAAAAACTTGAAAATCCAAAATATTTTCTTAAAAGTGCCTCTTTCGAAAATTAAGAGACGACAGTCAAAATCCAAAGAAAATATTTTCTTTCTTATTTAGAAAAGGAGAGAACAAATGAAAATTCAAACAAAATATTTTTTGTTTACTTTTAAAATTCTCAAAGTTCCCATCAAAAGAAAAGGAATTATTATTTTAGAAGTCTTTCTTTCAAATAAAAAATAGAGTCAAGTTCAAAAATCCAAAAAAAAATATATCCTTTTCTTCTTTTAAAGCATTGTTTTTAGTAAAATACAAAAGAAACAAAAATCCAAAAAAAAAACTTTTATTCTTTTAAAGCATTTTTTTAAAAAAAAAATAAAATTATTCCAAAAAAAAAGAGTTAGTTTACTTACTCTATTCACGATCGCCCGAACTACGCCGGTTTGATTCTCACAGGGTGTGAGATACGTAGGCAACCCTCATCGGGTCCAACCTCCCCATTTTCGGAAATAACCAAAATGTCAGAATTTTAATTTATGAGTCAGGTGATGCCGTTTGTCAAGAATAGCCGAATGTTCCCGAAAGGGACGCCGGAAGGCTGACTTTGCATAAACAGCCATTTTTGGTCATTTTTAAAATTCTGACCAAATTGCCCAATGGCCTTAGGATCCTAGTCCCCGAGGCTCTGCAAGGCCATGTTCCCAATGTCGGGTCACCATTCTAAAAAAAAGAGTCATAAATAAATCAAGTGATGCTGTTTTTGTCAAAAACAGCCAAATGTTCCAGAAAGGGACGGCAGAAGGCTGACTTGCATAAATGGCCACTTTCGATCATCTTTTAGAGTTTTGATCGGTTGACCCTCACAGCCTTAAAATTTTCATCCCCGAAATGCTGAAAGGCCGTGTTCGAAAATCGGATCTTTCTTTCTAAAATATAGTCAAATAATTTTTGAGTCAAATCATTTTTGCTTAAATCACCTTAATAAATGTGCAGGATGAGCACAATGCAAAATAAACACTTGTTTCTTTATTTTTTTTACTTGTTAGTCCCGAACTACGCAAGATCTGATTCATGCGGGGTCATGATACGTAGGCAATCCCCATCGGATTCGATCATAGCTATAAAATAAATTGAGTAAAAAAAAACTGAAAGAAAAGGAGAAAGAAAATTGAGTGAAAAAGAGAAAAGAAAAATAAAAAAGAGGGAAAAGAGTGACAAAATAAAAAAAAAATAAAAAACAAAAAAAGAGGGTGCAAAATAAAAGAGCGGCAAAAACAAGATCAAGAGTGGTTAAAGAGAGGCAAGAATAAGAGAAAAGAGGTACATAGTGAAGAGGGCTAGTTTAAGGCCGGGATGAAACATGCAACACGTTCAAACACATGGTAAAAGCGTTTAACTGTTTAGGTGCATTGCATCCCGTCGTGCGATTTCCTATATGTTAAATGCCTCAAAACTAACAAGGTTGTGTGTGTGAGTAAATTAGCCAGGTTCTGTTCAGGTGATTGGTTTTGTTGGTATGCGGTGATGAGCAGCCTTGCACGCGGCCACAACATTATCCACAAAACTGAGCTTCACTTCCCAGAAATGTCCATCTTTACTAAGCTCCATATAATCCTCAATCAGATGTTCCCCGGCACAATCCTCGTCCAAGAGAGCCTTTCAGAAAGAATCAGTTCACCCCTATTGGTGAATCGTATTCAAGCTTGTTCCAAAAGCTGGTTAGGCTAGATCTATTGCAGCCAGTGGACTAAATTCGGCTGAACCCCGAGTCCCCACCGCACTGAGCTGACACTATATGTGAATACCACTATGGAGCAGTGAGGCACAGTACAAAGGACTGTTGGACCCTCAAAATGGCAGTTGAAGACTTGATTGAAGCTGAAAGAATCGTTCTCCAGGACGAAAAGGTTCCTAATATGATGAACATTTCCCTGCCTACTCTCACAAATGGGACAATAGACGGAATGATCTGTGAAGCTGAGGAATTTGATCCGGCACTGAAGGCTATTGCAGCCATTGCCGAGACAGAAGAAAAGCCAAAAAACGATTGCCAATCCTGAAAGTTCCTCATCAGACGGGAGTCTCGCTAGCCAGTCTTGCTATCCTTTCTGCATCTGGATTGTCTCAGGGTGTGATCCAGAAGTTTTACTTTATTGTCTTACTTTCCGATGTAAACCCTTCTATCTTCAAAAATTAAAAAAAAAACAAAATAAAAAAAAATCAAATGAAATTGATATTTCATTTTTCCGAAATGTCTTTTTTCTTAAATCCTGTCAATTTTCTCATTTTCTCTTTTAGTTCTGTTAAATGCAGATTTCAATAATATGACATGCTTGCGGACTTCATGCCCGGATCTTAAAACTCTGTAAGACCTCGAAATAATGAATCAAGAATTGGGTCGCAATGAAGAATAGCTTAAGGAAACAAGACAAAGAGTTGGAACAGCTGAAGGAAAATTGATTCCCGAAATTGGAAAGGTCCATACATTACAACAAGAGTACTGCCAAAAAGAGTGCGTTGTACTTGGGACACATCGAAGGAAATGTCCTTGAAATAACTGCCAATGCAAATGCAGTCAAAAGGTACTATGTTGGATCTTTTATATAATAAAATCTTTTCCTGTTGAGATGACGAAGGCTTTCATTCTTGCTACCTAAACACTATCAATCCTTTGCAAACCCATTTGAGTTGGTTACTCTTCTTTGATTACCCTCTTTGGAACCTGAAAATATTATTGAAAATAAAATGAAAAAAAAAATTGAAATGAAAAAATAAGAAGAAGAAAGAATTGAAAAAATAAGGAAATATATATAAAAAAAAGACAATGAAAATGAAAAAAGGAAGAAAGTGAAAAACAAAGCAAATCAAAAAAAAATCCAAAAACAAAAGTTGCCTGAACTACGTTTGACTTGATTCCGAAAGGATACGTAGGCAACCTCTCCTTGGGGTTCAGTCACACCAAAACAAAAATCCAAGAAGTCCCCCAAAAGTGAAACTGGGGCAGAAGTTATAACGGTTCAGCAATGATCCCGCCTAAAAGGTTCCAAAGTTGTAGTTCAATCCAAATTCTTTTCACCCCAAACCTTGTTCAAGTCCTTCTGATCAATCGGCAAAGCGGTTCAAAATGGGAGGATGGAATTATTTGGGTCCGATACAACAAAATGAGAGGAATGAAATGAGAGAGCCTTATTGGTGAAAACCCACACGGGCACCGTAAGGCGACGGTAAGCGAAGGAAATCAAATGAGAGTCTTTTTAGTGAAAACCCATACGAGCACTATAAGGAGATGGCCAGAAATAAAATAAAAAATGCCAGCTCGTGAAAACCCACAAAGGGCGCCCATGATCGAAAATAAGATCCTCATAGCCATCGGCATCAACAGAGTCCTGGCAAGGTTCCTCGGTATTCAAGGCAAAGTTGTGATGAATTTTTGAGAGTCGGACGGTTTACACAGATCAGACATCCAGTCCAAAAGGCATGTCATGTTCATTGAAGTCCGCATGTACTCCAGATAAGTCCTTCTCTCCTTTGCCCGAAAGGGACACTTCTAGTTTTAAACTCATTCTCCATTCAATTATTTGTTTCTCTTTGAATCCCTTTTGGTCTAACACTGTTCCAAAACCAAGACAAAGAAAGGATGGCAAGACTGATTTACAGGGCTTTCGTTTGATACACGCTAATGTGCAAAAGGCACCCAGCCTCAGCAGGTGCATCAAGTCCACCTCGACTGGCCATGGCGGCCGATGCTCAGGAATCAAAAATCTTGGAAGGAGAAAAATCAAATTAAAGCGCCTATAAAGGCAATTGAAGTTGAAAGGGTTGAGTTTCACAGGGCTAATCGCCTCAGCAAAGTCGAAGAAACCAAGGTACCCCTAAATGCTCTAAAAATGAAGTTGGAAGAAAGAAGACAGAAAATAAAGTCCTATAAAGGTAAAATAAAGTTGGAAAGGTTAAGTCCCACGCGATTAGCCACTGTAGTTTAGGTTTGAGGATAAAAAAATCCTTGACACAAAAAAAAAAAAAGAAAGAAAAAAAACCGACAAATCCCCACAGGGTCTCCCTTTGTACAGATCCCCCACAGGGTCTCCATTTGTAAAAATCGCACAGAGTCTCCCCTTGTACAATCCCCCAAAGAGTCTACCCCAGCAAATCCCCAACGAGTCGGCCTTGTACAAATCCCCACAGAGTCTCCCCAATAAAAATCCCCACTGAGTTGGTCTCGTAAAAAACCCCAAGCAGAATGGGATGAAAGAACCAAAGCCTTACATGGGCAAATCATCACAAAATCCGGAAATGCGAGTCTGATCAGTTTAAAAAGGGTCGCCTGTGAATAAAATCAATGGCAGAGTTTCTCAACAGGAATTAGGCTGAGACCAAGCAATTGGAACGATCAAGGCCACCGAACCAATCACTGTTTTCAAACTGACAATTTTTCTTTGTTTAGGAAAATTGAGACAGGTGCGATCCAAAGCAACCGTGCAAGAAGCAGGTGTAGCCCAAAAGAAATGAAGTGCGCGAGCGTTGAAACAACTTTGCAGCAGGAAAACGACCAAAAGGAAGTTTCCCCAGAATTCTTTCAAGTATTTTTGATAAATAAAGGAAATATAAAAGGAAAACCCCAAAAAAAAAAATGAAAGTTAAAATCCCAAAAGAAAAGCAAATCATGGTAGCATAGGACCTCATTCCTCAACTATCCCGGTATAAACCATGGATCTCCCTGGCATAACCCAAGGAGCTTTTTCTATCCAAATCCCCGGCATAACCCGAGGACTCTTTTCCTTTTTCGGCATAACCCGATGATTTCCCCGGCATAACCCGAGGACTCTTTCCCTTTCCCGGCATAACCCGTGGACCTCCCTGGCATAACCCAGGGACCTCTTTCCCTTTTCCGGCATAACCCGATGACTTCCCCGGCATAACCCGAGGACTCTTTCCCCTTTCCGGCATAACCCGATGATTTACCCGGCATAACCCGAGGACTCTTTTCCTTTTCCGGCATAACCCGATGATTTCCCTGGCATAACCCAGGGACCTCTTTCCCTTTTCCGGCATAACCCGATGACTTCCCCGGCATAACCCGAGGACCTCTTTCCCTTTTCCGGCATAACCCGATGGCTTCCCCGGCATAACCCGAGGACTCTTTTCCTTCTCCGGCATAACCCGATGAATCCTCCCGGCATAACCCGATGACCTCCCTGGCATAACCCAGGGACCTCTTTCCTTTTTTCCGGCATAACCCGATGACTTCTCCGGCATAACCCGGTGAATCTTCCCGGCATAACCCGATGACTTCCCCGGCATAACCCGAGGACTCTTTTCCTTTTTCGGTATAACCCGATGAATCTTCTCGGCATAACCCGTGGACCCTTTCCAGCATAACCTGGCAATCCTCCCAATTTAGGGCTCCGATCCCTAAGTTGAGCAAGTTTTCTGTTAGCAAGCATTAGGGCTCCAACCCTGAACTAAGCATTTTTCTGTTAGCCAACATTAGGGCTCCAACCCTGAACTGAGCATTTTCCTGTTAGCCAACATTAGGGCTCCAACCCTGAACTGAGCATTTTCCATTTAGCCAGCATTAGGGCTCCAACCCTGAACTGAGCATTTTCCTGTTAGCCAGCATTAGGGCTCCAACCCTGAACTGAGCATTTTCCATTTAGCCAGCATTAGGGCTCCAACCCTGAACTGAGCATTTTCCATTTAGCCAGCATTAGGGCTCCAACCCTGAACTGAGCATTTTCCATTTAGCCAGCATTAGGGCTCCAACCCTGAACTAAGCATTTTCCTGTTAGCCAACATTAGGGCTCCAACCCTGAACTGAGCACTTTCCATTTAGCCAGCATTAGGGCTCCAACCCTGAACTGAGCATTTTCCTGTTAGCCAGCATTAGGGCTCCAACCCTGAACTGAGCATTTTCCATTTAGCCAGTATTAGGGCTCCAACCCTGAACTGAGCACTTTCCATTTAGCCAGCATTAGGGCTCCAACCCTGAACTGAGTATTTTCCTGTTAGCCAGCATTAGGGCTCCAACCCTGAACTGAGCATTAATCTGTTAGCCAGCATTAGGGCTCCAACCCTGAACTGAGCATTTTCCTGTTAGCCAACATTAGGGCTCCAACCCTAAACTGAGCATTTTCCATTTAGCCAGCATTAGGGCTCCAACGCTGGACTGAGCACTTTCCTGTTAGCCAGCATTAGGGCTTCAACCCTGAATTTAGCATTTTCCTGTTAGCCAACATTAGGGCTCCAACCCTGAACTGAGCATTTTCCATTTAGCCAGCATTAGGGCGCCAACCCTGGACTGAGCACTTTCCTGTTAGCCAGCATTAGGGCTCCAACCCTAAACTGAGCATTGGTCTGTTAGCCAGCATTAGGGCTCCAACCATGAACTGAGCATTTTCCTGTTAGCCAGCATTAGGGCTCCAACCCTGAACTGAGCATTTTCCATTTAGCCAACATTAGGGCTCCAACCCTGAACTGAGCACTTTCCTGTTAGCCAGCATTAGGGCTCCAACCCTGAACTGAGCACTTTCTATTAAGCCAGCATTAGGGCTCCAACCCTGAACTGAACATTTTCCTGTTAGCCAGCATTAGGGCTTCAACCCTGAACTGAGCATTTTCCATTTAGCCAGCATTAGGGCTCCAACCTTGAACTGAGCACTTTCCATTTAGCCAGCATTAGGGCTCCAACCCTGAACTGAGCATTTTCCTATTAGCCAGCATTAGGGCTCCAACCCTGAACTGAGCATTGTTCTGTTAGCCAGCATTAGGGCTCTAACCCTGAACTGAGCTTTTTCCATTTAGCCAGCATTAGGGCTCCAACCTTGAACTGAGCTTTGTTCTGTTAGCTAGCATTAGGGCTCCAACCCTGAACTGAGCTTTTTTCATTTAGCCAGCATTAGGGCTCCAACCCTGAACTGAGCATTGTTCTGTTAGCCAGCATTAGGGCTCCAACCCTGAACTGAGATTTTTCCATTTAGCCAGCATTAGGGCTCCAACCCTGAACTGAGCATTGTTCTGTTAGCCAGCATTAGGGCTCCAACCCTGAACTGAGCTTTTTCCATTTAGCCAACATTAGGGCTCCAACCCTGAACTGAGCATTGTTCTGTTAGCCAGCATTAGGGCTCTTACCCTGAACTGAGCTTTTTCCATTTAGCCAGCATTAGGGCTCCAACCCTGAACTGAGCATTGTTCTGTTAGCCAGCATTAGGGCTCCAACCCTGAACTGAGTTTTTTCCATTTAGCCAGCATTAGGGATCCAACCCTGAACTGAGCATTGTTCTGTTAGCCAGCATTAGGGCTCCAACCCTGAACTGAGCTTTTTCCATTTAGCCAGCATTAGGGCTCCAACCCTGAACTGAGCATTGTTCTGTTAGCCAGCATTAGGGCTCCAACCCTGAACTGAGCTTTTTCCATTTAGCCAGCATTAGGGCTCCAACCCTGAACTGAGCATTGTTCTGTTAGCCAGCATTAGGGCTCCAACCCTGAACTGAGCTTTTTCCATTTAGCCAGCATTAGTGCTCCAACCCTGAACTGAGCATTGTTCTGTTAGCCAGCATTAGGGCTCCAACCCTGAACTGAGCTTTTTCCATTTAGCCAGCATTAGGGCTCCAACCTTGAACTGAGCATTTTTCCATTTAGCGAGCATTGGGGCTCCAACCCTGAACTGAGCATTTTTCCATTTAGCCAGCATTAGGGCTCCAACCCTGAACTGAGCATTTTTTCTGTTTAGCCAGCATTAGGGCTCCGACCCTGTACTGAGCATGTCTGTTAGCCAACATTAGGGCTCCAACCCTGAACTGAGCATTTTTACCTTGTGGCAATATTAGGGATCCAATCCCGAAGTTGCATTTTGTAGACTGAAATTTTCCAATCCCATCACCAATTCTATAAACTTCTTGGCAATTAACTCACAAAATTTTCCTAGTGAAACTGGGGCAAAAATTTCGTTCGTCTGTTTTTCCCCGCAGGTCTGACCTCGAGACGCATGGATCGAGACGACCCACGAGATGAGTCTCAACCCAGAATAGAGAAAAGAAGAAAAAGACAAAAAGAAGATGTCCCGAGATATTGGGAAAAACGAAGGGCAAATCGCTTCAAGATTTGATCAAGGTCCCGAGTTCTGCCAATCCCGTCTCATTCAATACTGCAGAAATAAACAAGCGCCTACAACTTGCAAGCATCAAGATTCAGATCGAAGTCTACAAGCAGAATAAGCTAAGACCCAAGATCAAGTTGCAAAAGAATTATAGATAGGAATCTTGTAACTAGCGGTTGACAGGCATAAATAGTTAGTTCACTTTCAATTTCCATTGGTTGTAATAAGCAGGTCAGTAGAGCGTTAGTAGCAACAGCAACAATAGTAACAACAAGCATTGCAATCCCATGGTAGTCCCAGCTACCAAAAATTTCCCGAAATACATTAACCTGATTCCCCTTTAGCCAGGGATATGTAAGAAACCTTTGAAGCAAAGGTTCGGTTAAATCTTTTTAAAAAAAATGCTTCACACGGAGTACTCGGATGGGCAAAAATCGCTCACTTTATCTTTGCGCGAAAACCCTTCGTGTCTTCGGGAAAAGAGGGGTAGCTGTAAGCACGTGATTTTTGCCCTATATGAGAATTACTCCCAAAAAATTCAAAATCCAAATGATTTTCCTTGGTGTGCAATTTTGAGAATTTTTGTGACATTTTTGGATAATTATCTATATTTGTCTTTGCATGTTTATTTGTTAAATTAATAAAAATACAAAAATATATTGCATTTTGCATGTAGGATTTAATTCTACAATTGTTAGTAATTAAGTTTGTTTTACAAAAATTAAAAATTACAAAAATAGGCATCTTTTGCATTTTTAGCATTTAATGTCCAAATATATAATTTTATGCTTAATTATTACTTAATTGTGCGTTAATTGTTATTGGGAGTTAATTTGCTCTTTTATAACTTAATTTAGTTCTTAATAATAATTTAAGTATTTTTATTAATTTAGTTTTAGAAAAATAAAAGAAGAAAAGAGAACAAAAATACAAAGAAAAATCGGATTGGGCCACTTCTTCAAATTTCAACCCCAGGCCCAAACAATTGTCCAACCTTCCCCACGACCCGGTCCACTTCAAACCGTGTCGACCCGGTCCACCCCATTAACCCTAAAATGACCTAACCCTTCCTTTTCTTCATTTTTCATTTTTCCAAAAACCCTAAAAAATACAAAATACCATCCGCCCCCCTTCCCTATTTTCATATTCTTCAAACTCCAAACCTTGGCCAACCATGGCTACCCCCCCCACGTCGTACCTCCATAACTGCCCTCCTTCAAGCTTCGCCATCGCGGCTGCTTCACCCTCTTAAACGACCCCTCCATCGTCCGCCATTGACGAGCAACGTTGTTGCTGCGTTTTGCACGTCGAGCGCTACTTCTGCTGCATCATCTACTTCATCCATGGCTGCCCAGCTCCACCAAGCAGTCCGCCATTGCTACTACTTCTTCTGCTTCCCGATGACCAACAACCAGTCGCCATGGACGACCCCTCCTTCCAGGCTCCGGCTCCTTCGTCGCCTCTAAGCTTTGCCCTCGTCGACCACTTGCTTCCATGGCCAAGCTGTTTCCGCGTCTGCTTCTGCCTTCTGCTTCATCTTCTCCATCCAAACAACCAAATGCACCCCAACTGCTTCTGTTTCATTGCTACTGCTTCGGCGTCAACTTCTTAAATTCGCCTTCGTCGTCGTTTAGTCGAGTTTGTCGTTGGTTAGTCGTTGTTCGTCGTTTCTTTCCGGTTAGTAGATTTTGAGTTTTATTTTTGTCCGTATTTCGTTTTGATATTTCTCGAATCTAAAATCGGTAGATATTCGATTTTTTGTTTTGTTCATGTTCATATGTTTTGTTGAATTAATTTTCAGATTTCAAATGGAAATTTAATTAGTTGTTTTTCATGTTTATTTCATGTTTGTTTTATTGTTTAGGTAAAAATTTGTTAGTTTAATGTTTGTTAGATTCAAATTGAAATTTAATTGATTATTTCTTCAATTTGTTTCATGTTGTTATGTATTTTCCAGAAATTATTAATGTTGTTTGAGTCATTTGATCCGTCATGTTTGTTGTTTAAAAATAGACTTAGTTCATGTTCATCTTTGTTTGAAGTTCATTTTTAATCCAGTAATTTAATGAGAGTTCATGTTTTTGATTTGTTGATTTAGTTTGAATCATGTATTTTGTTGTTTGTATTGTTGTCTCCTTGCTCATCATTTTTGGTCTAAGTTAACCACGATTGGTTCCCGATATGGTTAATTTACTTCCATTAATCTGGAGTTGTGTTGTTCATCGTGTTCATGTGATTTGTTGTTCGAAGATTGTTGAGAAATTGGTCATCTTGGCTATATTTTGGTTAAGTTATGATTAATTGATTGTTTAGAGCTGATGGGGGTAGTTTGGTAAATTGCAGTATCATTCAGGGGTAAAATGGTAATTGCAATAAGGTCGGAGGGGTAGTTTGGCAATTGAACATTATTGTAATTCTTTATGTTAAGCATGGGGGATAAAATATAATGGGGTGGGGTTTGATATAATTGTTTAACATAATGGGGGACAAGACATAATGTAGTGGGGGAATATTGAATTTGTTTATGTTAGGCATGGGGGACAAATGATAATGGATTGGGGTTGATGTATTTATTTAATGTAGTGGGGGACAAAGCATGCCATGAGGGAATATTTGGGGTTGGAGATTCAAGACTAGGGTCTTGTTATAAATAGAGTCATTTGACACATTCTAAAGGGACTTGAACATTCAAAAGAGACAAGACTTGAGAGAAAAAACTTAGACTAAAACTTGAAAGATTTTTGAGGATTATTTTGAGAGAGGAACACATTCTGAAAATCTAAAGAGAGTGTGATAGAGTTTAAAAAGAGAAAACAAAAACAAAGTGAGAAACGAGTTTAGTTTCGGGTTTTAATAAACGCGTGGTTTGTTACTGTTTAGTTGGTTTACAAACTTTGGGTTTGTTCTATTTGAGTTGTTCGGTTTTTCTTCAAAGTTTTCTGGGCCTTGAATCTGATTCGAATTGCTGCTGTTGTTGCTGTGTATTTATACTACTGCTGCTTCTACTGATCTTCATCTTCTTTCCTTGCTTTCCAAATACCAGGTACACAAACTGATACACTGGTTCATCTTGTAAGCCACTCGAAGCATGAATGCAAAAAAATGAGAAAGATTTGAAGTTGTAATTTAATGTAGCCTTTTCTTTCTTTTCTGTCTGTATGTAGAATATTCTATGCGTTGCCATGCAAACTCCTTAAACAACTCACTTTTGGAACTTAACCATAATAACTCGAAAGTATGTAAATAAAGTAGGACCTTATCTTCATTTATTTTAGAAAACAAAAAATAGAAAATGTAGTCGTGCTAAGATTATCCTTTTAAAAAATAATGAGACGAGCCTCGCCAAATAAAAATGCAAATTACGGGGCCCTCAATAATTGATCATAATAAATACTTAGAATTTGGGATGGATTGTTTAGTGAATTTCACTGCCTTCCCCAAAGATAATAACGCGTTAGACTCTTTAGGCGCGATTTAATTAAATTACATTCTTAAATTTGGGTGCGCATTTATGTGACCCAAATTCAAATCTCAACGGAGTCGAAATATGTTAACAACTACGGGTGCATTGATTGTGACGTGGTTCGAGATACATTTTCACGATGTTGCAATTCTATAAAAATAAATGATAATAATAAAAGCGGTTTAAACTCAATAAAAGCATATACGTCATAACATGTATTAAAAATCAGATACTTAGCCATTATAACAATTTAAGAGACCGTGCTAGAACCACGGGATTCAAGGGTTCCTAACACCTTCCCTCGGGTCAACAGAATTCTTTACTTAGAATTTCTGGTTCGCAGACTTCATTTGAAAAAGTCGAATATTTTCCTCGATTCGGGATTCAAGATAAACCGGTGACTTGGGAAACCAAAAGCCAAACCTTTCCCAAGTGGCGACTCTGAATTAAATAAATAATCTCATTTCGAATATTGTCACTTAAATTGGAAAAACTCCCTCGCGCATTTAACCCTTCGGGGCGGGCGCGCAAAAAGGAGGTGTGACACTCACTTTATCTTTGTACAAAACCCTTTGTGTCTTCGGTCAAAGAGGGGCAGCTGTAAGCACGTGATTTTTGCCCTATATGAGAATTACTCCCAAAAAATTCAAAATAAAATGATTTTTCCTTGGTGTGCAATTTTTTGAATTTTTGTGGTATTTTTGTGTAATTATTTACATATTTGTCTGTGCATGTTTATTTGTTAAAATTAATAAAAATATAAAAAAAATGTCGCATTTTGCATGTAGGATTTAATTCTACAATTGTTAGTAATTAAGTTTGTTTTACAAAAAAAAAATTAAAAATTACAAAAATAGGCATCTTTTGCATTTTTAGCATTTAATGTCCAAATATACAATTTTATACTTAATTATTACTTAATTATGCGTTAATTGTTATTGGGAGTTACTTTGCGCTTTTATAACTTAATTTAGTCTTAATAATAATTTAAGGAGTTTTAGAATTTAGTTTTAGAAAAATAAAAGAAGAAAGGAGAGCAAAAATACAAAAAAAATCGGATTGGGCCACTTCTTCAAATTTCAACCCCAGGCCCAAACAATTGTCCAACCTTCCACACGACCCGGTCCATTTCAAACCGGGTCGACCCAATCCATAACCCAACACCCCTATCTTGCATTTCAAAAACAAAACAAAACAAAACCCTAAAAAACAAAAAAAAACCACCCGCCCCCACCTCTATTTTTCTTCTTCTTCTCCATTTTTCTCCAAGCTCATCCATGGCTTCCCCCTCAAGCTCATCCATGGCTTTTCCTTGTCGACACACACACACTCACACACGCAGAGCTGCTCGTCGACCACCCTGGCTGCTCCTTCTTCTTCGTCCAACAACCTCCGCCCCTATCCGCCATTGACGAGCTTGTCAAGCTCCCATGGCTGCCTCGTCCTCATCTTCTTCATCGCACCATGAACGAGCAGTCCCATGGCTGCTTATTCTTCTTTTGAACGAGCCAGCCTGCTCCGTCGACACAGCCGGACAACCACCAGTCTTTCGTCGACGTCCAGCTCCACAGTCGACGACCAGCAGCTCCAACGATCCTCCATCTCCATCCACCAACAACCCAGCCCCATCGTTCATGGCTGAACATCCACCATGACAGCCCAGCAGCCCACGACAACCCAAGCCATGGCTACCCCGTCACAGTCATCATTCACCCCCAGCCACGCCGGAAAAACCAAACGACCACCTCCCCCCCACAGCTCACTCGCCCGACGTATAGCAGTCCGTCGACCACACTGCCGTGGTCCGCCATGGACAAGCATGCATTGATGCTGCGTCGACCAGCTTCACACTGCTTCACGCTGTTTCTGCCTTCTTCGTCGAGCTTTAACCAATGTTGCTGTTGCTTCTTCTTCATCTTCTTTTCCGCCATGAATGCTTCGTCAAAGTCCAGTTTGAATTCGTCGAGTTTAAAGGGAAGATGGGGTATTCGTTGTTCGTCAAGATCCGGAATGACGTGGTTGTTTGTTCGAGTTGTCTGTTTCCGTTCGAGTTCATCGTTGCTCATTTCCGGTTAGTTGTAAGTTTCGTTTCTGTCCGTTAATTTGTTTGATATTTTTCGGATTTGAAATCAAATATGTTTGATATTAATTTCATGTTCATCGTTTTTTTATTTTTTTCAGTTTGTTTTATTTCATTTTTCTTGTTTATTTCTAGATAAAAATTGATTAGTTTAATTATAATGTTGTTAAGATTTAAGTTGAAGATTCAATTAAATATTTTTCAGTTTGTTTTATTAATTTAAAAGGATTTAATGTTAATATAAAAGAATGTTAGTTTAAATCGCTTGAATCTGTTGTTTGTTGTAGATTAAATTCGTGTTCATTTTGTTTAAAGTTCAGTAATTTAATGTGAAGTTATGTTTTGTTTTTTTATTTTAGTTTGAATCATGTATCTTTGTTATATTTTGTTGGATTTAATTTTAAAAAAATCAATTGATTATTTGAAGTTTAGTGATTTGAATATGTTTATTTGTTTTGTTTAAGCTTAATTCAAGTTTAATTCGAATTTGAATAAAACTTGCTTGTTATTGTTGTTGAATCTTTTCATTTATGTCCATACTTTGTTTGATTGTTCTTGAATCCGAAATTAGTATAAGTTTGATTTTCTTGTTTATTGTTTATCATTTATGATTATTTCTTGAGTTTGTCTCATAATCTTGTTTAAGTTTAATATAGGAATTGTTGGTTGTAATGTTGTTAGATTTGATTTTAAGATCAAATGATTATTGAATTTAGAAATCTGAATATACTTGTTTGTTGTAGTTGTTGTTGAATCTGAAAGTAGGTTTGTTTGTTGCTAAAAATATTGTTCAATCAAATTTTTAGTTGTTCTTTGTTGTTCATCATTTAGTTCGAATTTGTTGTTCGAATTTGTGTAAATTGATCATATTGGCTATATTTTGGTTGAGTTTGATTAATTGATTGGTTATAGCTGATGGGGGTATTTTGGTAAATTGCAGTACATTCAGGGGTAAAATGATAATTGCAATAAGGTCGGAGGAGTAGTTTGGGAATTGAACATTTTGAATAATTCTTTATGTTAAGCATGGGGGACAAAAGGTAATGGGGTGTAGGTGATATAATTGTTTAATATAATGGGGGACAAGACATAATGTAGTGGAGGGGAATATGGTAATTGTTTATGATAAGCATGGGGGACAAGATGTAATGGGGTGTGGTTGATATATTTGTTTAATTTAGTGGGATTAAAATGGGGATGAGTGAGAAGATAATGAGTTTGGTAGGAGAAAATGGTTGTTTTATTTATTAATTAAAGAGTTTGGCGATGTGATATATATAGGAGGCTTGATCAGATTTTAGGAGGACAGATGACAGATAGAGAGAGAGAGAAAAAAAAAAGAGCTGAATATTGAAGAGAGAAAGAAAATTCTGAAAAATATTAAAACTTTCAAGAAAAAAAAAGAAAAGAAAAAATACAAATAAAAAAGGAGCTGAAATTAGAAGAGAGAGTAGTACACACCTGATAAATATTCTGAAATACGGGTTTAGAAAAGAAGGGTTAAACATTAATTAGCCTTTCAAATCTGAAAATTCCCTTGGTTTCTGTCCGTTGTTTGTTGTTGGTGTTTCTGAATTTTATTTTGATTTTCAAATCTGTCACTGGGATTTCTGTTGACTGGATTGCTGGTTATTATTGTTGTTGCTGTGTTACGTACTACGTGGTTGACTTTCTTCTTCTTGTATTGACAATACCAGGTACACAACTGTAATTTTGGCCTTTTGTAAGCTGAAAATGAAGAATGGAAGTTTAAATTTTTTATTTAGCTTTTTTTTATTAATTGCATTTAGATTATTTCATGTATTATTATTCTGTAAATCACCGTTGTTTTGCATAATTAGGCATATTGTAGCGATGTATTAAATAATATTTTTCTTTAACTTGACTATTAGGTAGTATATATTTAAGCATGTTCATTACTGATTAAACTGTCAAATAATTAAAATAGAAGAAAATAATGTAAAAATGGCTTTATTAAATCAGTTTGGCAAAATTGATTAAGTTCCTTATTCATAAGGGTTTTAGTATCGCCAACGTTAAGTTAATCGAAATCATGTAGCTAAATTCAGTTAAAACAGGAATTAATTTTGCGAATCAAGTATTAGGACCGGATTTGAATTAAAACAAGGTTAGTTAAGGTTAAATTATTTAATTTTTAGAAATACGGTTTTGGTAATCAAGATTATTTCTAATTTTCAGTATTTGTAAATAATTAATTTCAATAGCTCAAGTCATCTAACAATATGATTTTTAATCCGACTATGGGATATTTAGTTTTTTTTTTTCTAAAAAAAATTATTATTTGACAATTCTATGTTGTATTTATAATTATAATTTTTATTACTTTCCGTTAATATTTGTTTTTCTCTTCTATTTAATATGTTATTTTTAAGTATGTAGAGATTGATTTTATATTTATAGACAAACTTAGTAATAATAAAAATGTAGTCATTAAAGGATATTCATAAAATAAGAAGGATTTCGCTAAAAATAAATAGATGTAAACAATACAAAAATTTGCAGGATTCTCCGATCTCATTTATTTATTTATTTATTTAAAAAAAAATACTTAGATCCCGGGATGGGCCGTTTAGTAAATTTCAACGGTCCTACCTAAAAGTATAATAACGCGTAGTCTTTTGGCGCATATTTAATAAGGTTATTGTCTTAAATATGGGTGTGCATTTATGTAACCCAAATCCCGATCTTGACGGAGTCAAAATGCGTCAACAAATCACGTGTACACTGGTTGTGACGTGGTTCGAGATGCGTTTTCACGACGTTGCAATTCTTGTATAAAATAATAATAAGAATAATGATAAAAGCGGTTAAAAGTTAAATTTTGCACATAGGTTCAACATGTATTAAATCAGATAATCAAGCTAAATATGACAGTTGAGCGACCGTGCTAGAACCACGGAACTCGGGAATGCCTAACACCTTCTCCCGGGTTAACAGAATTCCTTATCCGGATTTCTGGCACGCAAACTGTAATATGGTGTCATTCTTTTCCTCGATTCGGGATTAAAATTGGTGACTTGGGACACCCTAAATCTCCCAAGTGGCGACTCTGAAACAAATAAACAAATCCCGTTTCGATTGTCCTTTAATTGTAAAAAACTCCTACGCCCCTCGCGGGGGCGGAAAAAGGAGGTGTGACACATAGAAGGGGTAGAGGTGGCAGGCTTCGTAGCTTGGATCCGTTCGTGGTGGTTCCTCTAGTTCCATCACTCCTTCTTCTAGTTTTGGCACTATTTCTAGAGGTTCTATCACTAAGTAATCCTCTTCTAAAGGTAAAGAACTTTCTGAGCCTCTTCAAGAGCCTTTAGTTGAGGAAATAGTACCCAATGACTTATCCTTTGAGAATGATAGAAAATCTCTTCGTGAACAAGTTGTTAATTTAGAGAAAGCTGACACTTTTCCTTCTCTAATCACTGAATCTTTGGTTTCTATAAAGATTGCAACTGGAGAAGTGATCTTCGTATAGTGATCCCTAATCCAAACCAGAGAATATCTTCTTTTAGGATTGGATTTTCTTTTGTATATACTTACCCCTTCACTTTGGGATTTATTCCTGCTATTGACCCAGTTATACTTGATTTCTGTCGCTTTTTCAAAATTTGTTTGGGACAAATTGGCCCCCTTGTATGTAGAGCAGTGGCTTGTTTGAGGTATTTGTCCGTAAAAGCCAATGTTAGCTTTACCTTTACCCACCTTATTCATCTTTACCACCCCAAATTATTCTGTCATGGGGTTTTTACTTTAACTGCAAGAAGTAAAAGGGTCTTGGTAAGCCCTGAAGATGACAAGGATACACTCGTTATGTTGCTATACACACAGTTGATTTGGTAGATGAAACAAATATCCCCTTCCCTGAGAAGTGGAACTTTGCACGTAAGTTTTTTTTTAACTTACCGTACCTATCTTTAAGAATTTCAATTTCTTTTCTAATTTCGTTTCTTTTTGCTTTTCTGTAGCAACTATGAGAGATGTGGAACCCGTTCCTAATTTCCGTGGTTGGGTAGATTCAATCTTGAAAGCCGTGCCTATGGAGGCGAGAACTTGGAAATCCATTTCCAATTTACATGGTTGGAAAGTGAAAACTCACGGTATGCATCTCTTTATGCTTTTTCGTATGTTAAGTCCTTTCTTGTTTCTAACTTTTTTTTATCCTTCTTTTTTGTCAGGATTTGTTATTCGAGGAATGACAACTGAAGTAGCTATTGCCCTTCGAGCCTCTTCTGGTACTTCACTCTCTTTGGAGAGAACTCAAGCTACGCTATCAAAGAGGAAAGTTGTAGAAGAGGATTCTGAGGATGATGAAGATGAAGACACCTCTTTGATAGCTAGACCAAGAGTTAGGAGACGCATCGTTTCCGAGGATGAAGCTGAAGTTACCCCTGTCCGTGCCTCTCTTACCGAACCTGTTCACATTCCTTCTGATGATGAAACCACTCCGAGGGACACCAATGAGTCTATTCAACGTCTCTTCGTTGGTGGTTTTGAAAGTGGAGAACTAGGTCCAGTTTTAGATGAAGTTCCTTTTTTTTCCTCTATTCCCATTCCTTCTATTCCTCCATTGGTTTCAAGTGCTTCCTTGCCCATTCTATCTGTTCCTGCTCCCTTATCTATTTCGAGTCCTTTGACTCCTATTATTTTCACTTCTTCTACCGCTCCTCCTTCTATAGCTCCCCCTTCCTCTGTTCAACATGCAGAGGAGGGTTCCAGTAGCAGAAGCTTGGCTATGAGGGGCGTTACACTTGAAGTTCCTGCTAATAACAGTCTTTTAAGGAAGTCTGGTGGAGCAGATGCCTGGCTTGGGCCTTTGATTGGAGATATTGAGAAGAAGAAGATGAGCAGTCACAATTGCTTAACTCTGATGAATGACATAGTTCATTCTACTTTGAAAGTATTTTTTCTTTACTTACTAACAAGTTTTTTTATCTCTAAATTCTTATTTCTATGAGTTGTCACTGTAGGCTAACCTCATTGGTACAGAATTGATGGGAAGAATTTCCCTTTTGGAAAAGAAAACTCGTGAGTCTGAAAAGTCTATCCACGAGGCTGAGGAAATAGCCAAGGGAGCCCAGCTAGAAGTAGCTAATTGGAAAGAGCAGTTTGAGAATTCTCAGGGAACTATAAAAGAATTGCAATAGAGTAGAAATCACCTGGAGCAGCAAAAGCGAGGTCTGACTTCTGAGTTAGCAGTTGCCAAAGCTTCTTCAAGTCAATTTGAAAAAGACAAGGAGCGCCTTGAATATTGCTTTTCAGAACAGTTATCAAAGTCAAGTGAAAAAATCAGAGAACTTAAGGCACTCTTGGACAAGAAAGAAGAATATGCAGGAGAATTAGTGCAGAACTTGACTCAAATTCAAGCTGATTTAAGGATCTCCTCTGACAAAGTATGTGCCTTAGAGAGTTCCCATGCCTCCTTTGAAGCTTCCCTTGATTCTCATTTAGCTGAACATCAAGTGTTAAAGAATGATCTTGCTATGTGGGAAAGGGAGTATGAACTTCTTGAGGAGAAGTTTGATTTATAGGTGAGTTGGGCTTTCTTAAACTCTCGTCGTGATGCTTTAATGGAGGTCAGTCAAGAAAACTTTGACTTAAACTCAGAGTTAGCCAAAGTTTTAGAAACCACTGAAAGAACCCAACAACCACTTGACTTTCCTTCTCCAGCAATTGAAGCTCCCGTGGATAAGGAACTTGTAAATGACGAAGCCGTTGCTATGGCAGTTGAAGTTGAAGATGTTGCAATTCCAGCTCCCGAGGGTGAAATTTCTACGACTTAGTCTATGGAAGCTGAAACTTCCATGACTCTTGCTCCCCTCGTTGAACCTAACACTTCAAGCCCAGCTGAAACCGCTCATGTTGCTGCTTCTTCAGAAGTTGCCACCGTGCCTGTGGCTATTTCTTGAAAGTGAAATTAATATTGCAACTTCTGATGTGCCAACCCCTTCAGTGACCAGTTAAATTTCCAGACTTTGTTGTTACATTCTTTGTTGGATGATGGTTTTATCCCTTAGTTATTTTTAAGGGATTTTTTGGTGAAAGTCCCCAGTTATCATAATGGGGCACTTATATAAACTTTTTGTTGACTAAGTTTCTACTTAGTCTTATTAATTATATCAAGAAGTTTGTTAGTACTTCAATGTGTTCTATTCTTGCCTTTTCCTTATCTATTTAGGACTTATAGAATAGTTTAGCATTTTTATCCTTTGAAAATGCTTTATGATTCTTCTCATGACTTATTAACATGAGGTTTATAAAAGAGGGCCCTTTTATATATATCGACACTTAATGAAGAAGACGTCTCAACTTCATAATGGTGTTACAATACGATAAAAGAAATAGGAATACACATTTTTTGTTTGAAACAACTTTGACAAGTTTTTATTCATGGACTTGGACAAGCTTTTGAATATTACATGTATTAAAATACATCTATAACTTTATCGTAACTGTTTTTCTTGTAACAGATTTTTACAAAATAAATATAAAATAAACAAGGTTTTTCCTCATAACCCGTTTCAGTACATAGTCATGACCCTATCTTCATGTATTAAGAAGGGTTTGAGAGGTGACTCCGTTGTTCTCATGAGTTTGAGAGGTGACTCTGTTGTTCTCATGGGAAAAAACACTATGATGATATAAATCTCCCTTTGTTCTATTGGGAAAGAACACTATGATAAATGCTGAAAACTCCATAACTTTTGCTCAACACTTGTCACTCTGTAGCTTGATTTTTCTCTTAAATCTTGCTCAATCTTGTTCGATTTTCGTATCTGATTTTTTTTTGCACGTATCTGTGTATATGTAGTCCCCCAAGTGTTTGAGCGGTGAAGTATGAAGCCTCGAACACTTGTTTGTTTCTCTCAATTTTGGTCCTTTTCCTGAAATAGAAAAACATACGGGACTCGGAGGTGCGATTAGAGATGAAGACTGCCTAACCCGTGTATATTTCCATAAGATTAATTTGTAACCCCGGGCTAGGAATTTTAGAATATTCCATTTTGCCATGCAGATAGTGACTCATCATTTGGCACGAGTTAGGGTTTTTGCCTAGCATCTAAAATCGTTAGTAAAATTTTAACAATTTAAAGAAAAATTCTAATATAGCGATACCTGATCATAGGTACTTTCTCAGAAATAATATCTCTTTAGGTGGATAGTATTCCAATGTGAGGGTAGAACCTTACCATCCATTGTCTCCAACTCGTATGCTCCTTTTCCCGCAATGTCACGAACTCTGTAGGGTCCCTCCCATGTTGGACTTAGCTTTCCTGAATTAGCAGCTTTTGTAGATTGGAACACCTTTTTAAGCACGAAGTCCCCAATTTTAAAGAATCTGAGGCGTGCTTTCCTGTTATAATATCGTTCAATTACTTGCTTTTGTGCTGCCATCCTTATTAATGCAGCTTCTCTTCTTCCTTCGAGCAAATCAAGGTTCACCCGCATCTCTTCATCATTTGATTCCTCCGTTGCTTGAACGTACCGTGTGCTCGATTCTCCTATTTCAACTGGAATTAAGGCCTCCGCACCATAAACCATTGAAAATGGTGTTTCTCCCATGCTTGTTTTTGTCGTTGTACGATAAGTCCATAATACTCCAGGTAATACCTCAGACCAATTACCTTTTGAATCCTGTAACCTTTTCTTCAAGTTGTTGATAATGACCTTGTTTGTGGATTCCGCTTGTCCATTACCCACTGGATGGTATGGTGTAGATATTATCCTTTTAATTTGCCAACTTTGAAAAAATTATGTGATTTGAGCTCCTATGAATTGCGGACCATTATCACACACGATTTCCTTTGGTACTCCAAAGCGGCATATTATATTCCTCCAAATGAAGTTTTTAACTTATTTCTCTCGTACCTGTTTAAATGTTCCTGCTTCTACCCATTTAGTGAAATAATCAGTAAGTACAAGTAGAAACTTCACCTGACCTTTTGCTTGTGGTAATGGACCTACGATATCCATTCCCTATTTCATGAAGGGCCACAGAGCTATGACAGGATGCAGTAGCTCAGCTAGTCTATGCATATTATTGTCGTATCTTTGACATTTATCATACTTGGACACGAAACCGTTTGCTTCTTCTTCCATTTTAGGCCAATAATACCCTGCCCGAATCAGCATTTTTACCAGCGACCTTCCTCCTGCATGATTTCCACAATGTCCTTCATATACTTCCCTCATCACATATTCTGTTTGGGAAGGTCCGAGACACCTTGCTAATGGTCCACCGAACATCTTTCGATAAAGATTTCCTTGATGTAAACAATAACGAGCAGTTTTTTTGCGAAGTGCATAAGCTTTTTGTTTGACGATTCCGCGCTGTAAAAAAGCAATAATTTCGTTTCTCCAATCCCATGTTAAATGATTAAAATATACCTCGTTCTTATCAGGTTCAAGAATGGAATGAAATAAATGTACGACTGAAGCATTTGCATCGTTTTCTATGTCTGCTACAGATGCGAGATTAGCTAAAGCATCTGCCTCCACATTCTCATCTCTTGGGATCTGCATTACCTTCCAATTTTGGAATTGCTTTATTAGTTCCCGTACCTTTTCGAGATATTTTTGCATTCGTGTCTCCTCGCTGTATAAGTCCCCAGCATTTGATTGACCACGAGTTGAGAATCACTCTTGATTATAATCTGTGTTACGCCGAGTTCTCGTGCCATTTCTAGACCTGCAATTACAGCATCATACTCTGCTTCATTGTTAGTTATAGAATGACATTTTATAGCCTGTCTAATAGTCTCACCCGTAGGTGGTATGAGAACTATCCCTAGGCTTTCTCCTTTTACATTAGACGAACCATCAGTGAATAAAATCCAAGTCCCCGGGTTTGCACCATTAAAAACTTGTAATTCTTTTTCTGCTTCTAAATGCATCCCCTGGCTAAAATCAGCTACGAAATCGGCTAATACTTGAGATTTTATAGCAGTCCTAGGTTGATAAATGATTTCGTATTCACTTAATTCTATAGCCCATTTTGCTAACCTCCCTGACAATTCATGTTTATGCAAAATGTTTCGTAATGGAAAAGCAGTAACTACAACAATGGGATGACATTGAAAATAAGGTCTTAATTTTCTAGATGCCATGATCAAAGCTAATGCTAATTTTTCTAGTTGTGGATATCGTGTTTCAGCATCTAGTAAAGACTTGCTTACATAATAGATAGGAGATTGTTTACCTTGGTCCTCACGGACTAAGACAGCACTTACCGCAACTTCTGACACGGCCAAATAGATGAGTAGCTTTTCTCCTTCCTTTGGTTTTGCCAATAGTGGTGGATTTGACAAGTAAGCTTTTAAATTTCTAAGGGCTTGTTGGCAATATTCGTTCCATTCAAAATGATCTTGCTTTTTGAGTGCGGAGAAAAATTTAAAATATTTTTCTGAAGATTTGGGAATAAATCTCCCCAAGGCTGCAATTCTTCCCGTTAGCCTTTGGACTTCTTTTTTACTCGTAAGGATATCAGGGATCTCCTCTATTGCTTTGATCAGAGAAGGATTTACCTCAATACCACGGTTAGAAACGAGAAAACCCAAAAATTTACCTGAGGCAACCCCAAATGCACATTTTTCTGGATTGAGTTTCATATTAAATTTTCGTAAAATTTCAAATGTAACAGATAAATGAGAAATATGATCATGAGAATGCTGGGTTTTGAAGAGCATATCCTCTATATATTCCTCCATGGTTTTTCCTAAATGTTCTTGGAACATTTTGGTGACCAACCTTTGATAGGTTGCTCCAGCATTTTTGAGACCAAAGGGCATTACTTTATAACAGTAAGTCCCCCTGTCTGTGATGAAAGAAGTTTTTTCTTTATCACTGGGGTTCATTTTAATTTGGTTGTACCCCGAATATGCATCTAAAAAAACTCAAAAGTTCATGTCCTGCAGTTGCATCAATTAACTGATCTATATGCGGTAAAGGGAAAGAATCTTTTGGGCAGGCTTTGTTAAGATCTGTATAATCCACGCAAACCGCCACTTACTGTTTTTCTTAGGTATAACAACTGTATTTGCTAACCAATTAGGATACTTTACCTCGCGGATTGACCCAATTTTCAATAGCTTTTGAACCTCATCTTGAATCGCCTGATTTTTGAAAGCTCCTTGCTTTCTTTTCTTTTGCTTTACTGGTGTGAAGGATGGGTCTTCATTTAGTTTGTGAGTCATCACATTCGGTGGTATCCCTGTCATATCAGCATGGGACCAAGCAAAACAGTCCACGTTAGCTTTTAAAAATTCAATCAACATACCTCGCATGTCTGAGCTTAAATTGGCTCCAACATAAACCTTCCGTTCAGGCCATTGCTCAAATAATATCACAGCCTCGAGCTCTTCGATTGTTGTTTTGATATTTTCATTCTCTTCAGGTTCTTAAATTGTATCAGGTCTCGAGTCTAAATCTGTCTTTTCTTGTTCAGTTGAGGTTTGGTCCTTAATACCTTCAATTGTTTCCTGTAATTGCTATTTTTCTTTATTTACGGTGCTCGTATCTGTTACAGCGTTGATACTCCCGGTTGTCTGCTGATCCCCACGAATTTGGCAAATTCCCCACGGTGATGGGAATTTAATAACTTGATGTAGAGTTGATGGGATAACATCCATATCATGGATCCAAGGTCTCCCCATGATCATATTGTAAGCCATTTCCATGTCTACTACCTGAAATTTAGTTTCTTTAACAACACCTGCAGCAAAAGTTGTTAGAATTACCTCTCCTTTTGTTACAACACTTGAATTGTCGAACCCAGACAAGGTATGCGCCTTAGGTATCATTTTGTCTTCAGCTTGCATTTCACGTAATACCCTTAATAGTATAATATTTACGGAACTTCCTGGATCAATCAAAACTCATTTTACATTAGTATCATGTACAAGTAAAGATATTACTAGTGCGCTGTTATGTGGGGTCATTACTCCTTCGGTATCTGCATCATCGAAAGAAATACTTTCGTTTTCTAAATCCTGCCGTACCTGTTTCCCGTGTGTTATCGTTACTTTAGAAACCTTGTTGGAAGCTGTATATGTTACACCGTGAATATATTCTCCCCCACTTATAACATTCACGGTTCTCTTGGGTGAAGGGGGCTTTGGTGGCTCTTGCCTATTTTTCATATAAGCTTGCTTACCTTTCTCACTAAATAACTCAGTGAGATACCCTTGTTTCAATAGATGATCCACTTCACTTTGTAAGAATCTACATTCTGAAGTTTTATGCCCGTGATCATTGTGGAATTCGCACCAATGGTCTGGATTGCGTCTATTTGGACTTGACCACATCTCTTTTGGCCATCGTACCTTATCTCCCATGCTCCTCAAAACAGCTACGAGCTCGGAGGTAGTGACATTAAAGTTATATCCACCAAACCTTGACTTTAAACTTCTGTCATCATCTCGTGACTCTTGTCTATTTCGGTCATTTCTGAACCTTGATGAAGAACCAGATTCCCTGTTCCTCGATTTTTGATCATACCGTTGACTATCCTGCTTTGACCGTGAGTCTTTCCCTGCAGGTCCCATATATGAATCATACCTATTCTTACCTAAACATCATTCCAAGTAGTTGCAGGAAATTCATGAAGACTTTCCTTAATCCTTCTCGTGGCTTCTGAATTGTCATTTAAGTTGCTTGCAAAAGCTATTGCAGCCCAATTATCAGGAACGCGAGGCAAAGTCATTCTTTCACGTTGGAATCTATCAACAAAATCCCTGAGCAACTCGGAGTCCCCTTGTTTGATTTTGAAAATATCCTTCATTCTTTTCTCAACCTTTTGAGCTCCCGAGTGTGCTTTAATAAAAGAATCTGCAAGCTCAGCAAAAGAATTTATAGAATTTTCAAGTAAAAGAGAATACCAGGTTAATGCGCCCTTGGTGAGTGTTTCTCCAAATTTCTTGACTAGTACTGATTCAATTTCTTGTTTGGTCAAGTCATTGCCTTTCACGCCTGTTGTAAATGCAGTTACGTGGTCACGTGGATCTATTGTACCATCATATTTTGGGATGTCGGGTATTTTGAACATTTTAGGAATTGGAAGGGGAGCAACACTTGGCTTCCAAGGTTGTTGTGAATATTTGTCCATATCCACTCCTCTAATCACAGGTGGAACTCCGGGGATTTGCTCTATGCGTTCGTTTTGTTCCTTAAGCTATTTCTGCAAGGTTAGTACTAAATTTTGCCAATGAGAAGTAGTTGAATTAACTGGTTCCCCCTCCTATGAATCACTGGGGGTTGCTCCATTATCCGAATTAATCAGCCCAGAACGGGGATTTTCCAACGTGTTGTCATTTGGTGTTGATGGTGCAGCAGGTAATCGATGGATTAGAGCTTCTAAATCTTTGTCAACCCATGCGTCAATTATTTTCTGTAAAACCTCATCTTTTCCATCAACATGCTCAGATTGATCAAATAGGAGTGCCCTCACGAGATCCACGTGGAGAACCTTGAGGGGAAATGTGACGACCCAAGGGGTCATCACCGTAATTCTTCCTTGTTCCGTTCTCCCGAGGCCTTGAAAACCTCGCTTTTAGTTGCCTCGATTGGCGTGTGTAGTTCGGGCGCGTAACTGGAAAGTTTTTATGTTAGAATATGTGAATTATGTGAAACATTTGATGAATTTTGGTATTAATATGCATAATGTTGACTTCGGTAAACATTTTGGGTAAACGGACCCGGACTTGTGATTCGACGGTCCCGGAGGGTTCGTAGAAAAATATGGGACTTGGGCGTGTGCCCGGAATCAAATTCTGAGGTCCCAAGCCCGAGAAATGAATTTTTGAAAGAAATTGTTTTTCTGAAATTTGATATGAAAATTTGAAATGAAAAGGAGTTAGAAAATATAGGTATCGGGCTCGTATTTTGGTTCCGACGCCCGGTACAAGTCTTAAATATGTGTTAAGCACTATCTGTAAAGTTTGGCTAAAAACGGACGTCATATGACGTGTTTCAGACTAAAAATGGAGAGTTTGAGTTATGAAAGTTGAAGAAAGAAAATCATGTGTTTGAGGCTTGATCCTATGTATATGATGTTATTTTGGCGATTTGATCGCACGAGTAAGTCCGTAAGATGTTTTTAAGGTTGTGTGCATGTTTGGTTTGGAGCCCCGAGGGCTCGGGTGAGTTTTGAATGGGGCCCGGGAGGTCTTGGACTTAAGAAAATGCAGGTTCAGGTGTTGCAGACACCAGCGCGACCGCGGTCATTTCCGCGCGGTCCGCGCTGGAGCCGCGCGGCCATGATGCATTTTTGTGCGGTCCGCGTGGCTGAGTCTGAGGGCTAGGGTTTTAGGTTAGCCAGCGCGGCCGCACACCAAAACAGTGCGGTCCGCGCTGGAAGGGTTCAGAGAAGCCCCACTTTTCTCCCACTCGGCGCGGCCGCAACACATTTTTGTGCGGTCCGCGCCAGGTCCTCAGAAAGGTATACAAGTTCGGAAAATCTCAGTCATTTTTCACTTTTCAAAAACCCAAAACCTAAGAGGCGATTTTCCAAACAACTTTTTTTCTCCAAAACGATTGGTAAGTGATTTCTAACTTAATTTCTTTATTCCTTAACATCTTTTAACATAATTTCAACTTCAAATCAAAGATTTTCATGGGAAAAATTGGGTGTTTTGGGTAGAACCTAGGTTTTCTACAAATTGAGAAGTTGGACCTCAATTTGGGGTCCGATTTAAAAACAAATCATCTATTGGGATTCATGGGGGAATGGGTAACCGGGTTTTGGTCCGAACCTCGAGTTTCGACCACGTGGGTCCGGGGGTATTTTTGACCTTTTTGGGAAAAACCTTGAAAAATCTATTTTCATGCATTGGGGATGATTCATTTAGTAATTATTAATGTGATTAAGTAACTTATGACTAGATTCGAGCGGATTGGTGGTGGAATCAAGAGGTAAAGCTATACTAGAAGCGTGAGTTGAGTTTGGAGCATTCGAGGTAAGTGTTTGTTCTAACTTTGGCTTGAGGGAATAGGATTAGGATGATATTTGCTACTTGCTAATGTGGAGTACGGTGTATAGGCATGGTGACGGTTATCTATGCACCGGAGTCTAGCATGACCGTGAGTCTTGATTGCTTTTAATTCGAATAATGTGACACAAGCTCCTTGTTTATTTGATAAGTTTCATATAATGTGAACGGTTGAGGAAGAATGATTTAAAAGGAGAATGTGTTGTGAATACTCCCTTGCCGGGATGTGTAGACTGATATATATATTCTCCCTTGTCGGGATATTTTGGGCTGTTAGCTGTACCCTTGCCGGGTTAAAGGTATTGAGTTGTTATTCTCCCCTGAAGGGGTCTACTATATGAAGTCAGATAAAGATGAATTGGGATCGTGTGGCACGCCGTCCACTTATATATATGATATTATGGGATCGTGTGGCACGTCGTCCACTTATATATGATATTATGGGATCGTGTGGCACGCCGTCCACTTATATATGATATTATGGGATCGTGTGGCACGCCGTCCACTTATATATGATATTATGGGATCGTGTGGCACGTCGTCCACTTATATATGATATTATGGGATCGTGTGGCACGCCGTCCACTATATATATATATATCATGGAAACCGGAGTTTCTTCTATTTATTTCCGATATTTCATTTTTATCTGTTACTCCCCGATAGCATGTCCCCTCCCAGTTTTACTTTGTATTATCTTGTTATTGTTTTCTTGCACTTGTTGTATATATATCTGTACAGGTTAATTGTGGTAGGTACTGTCTAGCCTCGTCACTACTTCGCCGGGGTTAGGCCAGGCACTTACCAGCACATGAGGTCGGTTGTGCTGATGCTACACTCTGTGCATTTTTGGTGCACAGATCAGGGAGCAACTTATGGACCGCAGCAGTAGGACTTCTGGGAGCTATCTTCAGTCCAGGGACTCTCGAGGTAGCCTAGCTGGCGTTCGCAGGCCGAAGTCCCTTTCCATGTTTTTTGTTTGTTTATCTTGTATCAGAACAAACATGATGTATTTTCCCTTCAGACATTGATTGTAGTATTCTGTAGTAGTCCGTGAGCTAGTGACACCAGACTCTGGGTAGCATTTTGGTTCAAACTTCCGCACTTTTGGTTTTCAGTTGCTTTAGATTTAAAGTCTTCCGCTTAGATTTTGTCTCGTTTATTATATTGTTTGAAAGAAAGCAGGAAAGGTATTTTAAATATTTGGCTTGCCTAGCTCCGATAGTAGGCGCCATCACGACACCCGATGGTGGGAAATTCGGGTCGTGACAAGTTGGTATTAGAGCACTAGGTTACTCAGGCCTCACAACTCACGGACAAGCTCAGTAGAGTCTGAGAGATCGGTACGGAGACGTCTGTATTTATCCCGCAGAGGCTACTGAGTTAGGAAAACTTCACCTTGTTCATTCTTGTCGTGCGATTCTATTTCTCAAGTACTGATTGTCTTTCCACTCTATTCTCTCGATATGGCGAGGACACGTGCTTCCTCTTCTACCGCGCAACAGCCTGAGCCCCCAGCAGCAGCCCCTATTAGGGATAGAGGGCGAGGCCGAGGCCGTGCCAGAGGCCGAGGTCGGGGTAGAGCTCAGCCCCAAGCAGCATTTCCAGCGATGGAGCCTCAGGTCGATTTTGAGGAGGAGGTTCCGGCCCCAGCTGTTCCAGTGGGCCCAGGTCAGGTCCCAGAGGGTTTTATAGCCACTCCAGTGCTTCAGGATGCTTTGGTCCGACTGGTAGGCTTTATGGAGGGCATTTCTAGAGCGGGTTTGCTTTCCGTAGCTCCAGCCACATCTCGGGCTGGGGGAGGAGTTCAAACTCCCGATACTCATACTCCAGAGCCAGTAGCTCCTCAGGCTTAGGTTCCAGCAGTTCAGCCAGCCGTGGCAGTTCAGCCAGATGTGGCAGCCCAGCGAGGTATTGCGGCTTAGTCCAGCGATGGTGCGGCTATGTCCGTAGATGCTTTGTGGAGGCTTGATCGTTTTACCAAGCTCTTCACAACCACATATAGTGGCACCCCCTCAGAAGATGCTCAGGATTTCATATTCAACTGTCATGAGGTTCTACGGACTATGGGCATTGTAGAGACCAATGGGGTCGACTTCGCCACTTTTTGCCTGGCAGGATCCGCCAAGACTTGGTGGAGGGATTTCTGTTTAGCCAGGCTAGTAGGGTCGCCATCATTGACCTGGGATCAGTTTTCAGAGTTATTTCTAGGGAAGTTTATTCTAGTTACTCAGCGAGATGCTCTTCGTAGGCAGTTTGAGCATCTCCAGCAGGGTCCTATGATGGTCACCCAGTATGAGACCCGGTTCATTGATCTTGCTCGTCATGCCATTGTGATACTCCCCACCGATAGAGAGAGGGTGCGGAGGTTTATTGATGCGTTGGCCCAGCCGATTCGTGTTCAGATGGCCATGAGTGCCGGTAGTGAGATTTCATTTCAGGAGGCGGCAGATGGTGCCCGCCGGATAGAGATGGCACTTGCTCAGGGAGGTGGTCATGAGTCTGATAAGAGGCCCCATCATTCTGGTAGATTCAGTGGTACCTCGTCTGGAGGTAGGGATTCTTATGGTAGAGGCCATCCTTCGAGGCCCTTTCAGTCAACTCTCCAGGCTTCTCATGGTACACCAGGTGGTCGTGGTTCTCAGCCGCAATATTCTGACCAGCAGCTCTTTAGTTCACCATCAGCACCTATCAGTGCACCACCACTTCGTTATTCTCAGTAGCCGGGGGCTTGTTATACTTGCGGCGATGTGAGTCACATTGCCAGATATTGCCCTCGAGTTTCCAGCAGCTCGCAGCAGCAGGGTTCTCGCCCGATGATCCAGGCACCAGTTGCCCCACAGCCTGCCCAGCCAACTAGAGGTGGGGGTAGAGGACATAGAGGTGGAGGTAGAGGTTTTAGAGGTGGAGCTCAGACCGCTAGAGGTAGGGGTCAACCAGCAGCAGATCGTCCCAGGGATATGATTCAGGGAGGTGGGGCCCAACCCCGTTGTTATGCTTTGCCAGCCAGGCTAGAGGCTGAGTCATCAGATGCTGTGATTACAGGTACTATTCTGGTCTGTGATAGGGATGCTTCTATGCTATTTGATCCCGGATCTACGTATTCATATGTGTCGTCCTATTTTGCACCCTATTTGGTTATGCTTAGTGACTCGTTGAGTATTCCTATTTGTGTGTCAACACCGGTGGGTGACTCTATTGTGGTCGACCAAGTTCATCGTTCTTGTATCGTAGTGTTTGGGGGTATTGAGACCCATGTTGATTTGTTGCTTTTGGACATGGTCGACTTTGATGTTATATTGGGGATGGATTGGTTATCCCCGTACCATGCTATCTTGGATTGCCATGCCAAGACTGTGACCTTAGCCTTACCGGATTTACCCCGTTTAGAGTGGAGAGGGACTTCTGGTCATTGTACCCGCAGTGTTATCTCGTATGTGAAAGCTCGACGTATGGTCGAGAAGGGATGTTTGGCCTACTTGGTGTATGTTCGTGATTCTAGCGCGGAGGCCCCTTCTATTGATTCTGTGCCCGTTGTTCGGGAGTTTCCTGAGGTTTTCCTTCAGACTTGTCGGGTATGCCGCCCGACAAGGATATCGACTTTTGTATTGATTTGGCCCCGGGCACTCAGCCCATTTCTATCCCGCCATATCGTATGGCCCCGCCGGAGTTGAAAGAGTTAAAGGAACAACTGCAGGATTTGCTTGAGAAAGGTTTCATTAGACCCAGTGTTTCGCATTGGGGTGCGCCGGTGTTGTTTGTTAAGAAAAAAGATGGTTCGATGAGAATGTGCATCGATTACCGACAATTGAACAAGGTTACAATTAAGAATAAGTATCCACTGCCGAGGATCGACGATTTATTCGACCAGCTTCAGGGTGCGAGGGTGTTTTCAAAGATAGATTTGAGATCTGGCTACTACCAGCTGAGGATTAGGGCGTCTGATGTCCCTAAGACAGCATTTTGCACTCGGTATGGGCACTATGAGTTTTTGGTCATGTCATTTGGATTGACTAATGCCCCAGAAGCGTTCATGGAGTTGATGAACCGAGTGTTCAGACCTTATTTGGACTTGTTCGTGATAGTCTTCATTGATGATATTCTTATATACTCCCGCAGTCAGGAGAAGCATGAGCAGCACCTCAGAGTGGTCTTTCAGACCCTAAAGGATAGTCAGTTGTATGCTAAGTTCTCAAAGTGCGAGTTTTGGTTGAGTTCGGTCGCATTCCTGGGTCATGTCGTATCAGCAGCAGGTATTCAGGTAGACCCGAAGAAGATAGAGGTAGTCAAGAACTGGCCTCGACCAGCTTCAGCTACGGATATTCGGAGTTTCCTGGGGTTAGTAGGTTACTACCGTCGGTTCGTGGAGGGTTTTTCATCCATTGCAGCCCCTATGACCAGATTGACCCAGAAGGGTGCCCAGTTCAGGTGGTCGGACGAGTGTGAGGCGAGCTTCCAGAAGCTCAAGGCGGCTCTAACTACGGCACCGGTATTGGTTCTACCCACAGGTTCAGGGCCATATACGGTCTATTGTGATGCGTCTCGTATTAGGCTTGGTGCAGTGTTGATGCAGGAAGGCAAGGTCATTGTTTATGATTCGAGGCAGTTGAAGATCCACGAGAAGAATTATTCGGTTCATGATCTCGAGTTGGCAGCCATTGTTCATGCCTTGAAGATCTGGAGGCATTACTTATATGGCGTGACGTGTGAGGTTTACACTGATCACAAGAGTCTTCAGTATTTGTTCAAGTAGAAAGAGTTGAATTTGAGGCAGAGGAGGTAGTTAGAGTTGCTAAAGGATTATGATGTTACTATCTTATACCACCCGGGGAAGGCCAATGTGGTGGCCGATGCATTGAGCAGGAAGTCCGCCAGCATGGGTAGTCTTGCTTATATTCCAGTCAGCCAGAGATCGCTTGCTTTGGATGTTCAGGCCTTGGCCAATCGTCTTGTGAGGTTGGATATTTCTGAGCCTAGCAGAGTGTTAGCTTGCACGGTTGCTCGTTCCTCACTATTAGAGCGTATCCGCGAGCGGCAGTTTGAGGATCCCCATTTGTGTGTCTTGAGAGACACGGTGCAGCGTGGAGGTGCCAAGAAAGTAACCTTAGATGATGATGGTGTATTGAGATTGCAGGGGCGAGTTTGTGTGCCCAATATTGATGGGATTCGAGAGTTGATCTTAGCGGAGGCCCACAGTTCTCAGTATTCTATTCACCCGGGCGCCGTGAAGATGTATCAGGATCTGAGGAAGCACTATTGGTGGCGTAAGATGAAGAAAGACATCGTTGCGCAAGTGGATCGGTTTTTGAATTGTCAGCAGGTTAAGTACGAGCATCAAAGACCCGGTGGTCTATTTCAGAGGATTGCACTTCCCGAGTGGAAGTGGGAGAGGATTACAATGGATTTCATTACTGGACTCCCGATGACTCGGAAAAAGTTTGATGCAGTTTGGGTCATTGTTGATAGGCTGAACAAGTCAGCGCATTTTGTTCCTATTGCAGCCACCTATTCGTCCGAAAGGTTAGCCGAGATTTATATCAGGGAGATTGTTCGCCTTCATGGGGTGCCGCTATCTATCATTTTGGATCGGAGTACGCAGTTTACCTCGTATTTCTGGAGAGCGGTTCAGCAAGAGTTGGGCACCCAGGTTGAGTTGAGTACAGCATTTCATCCCCAGACAGACGGTCAGTCCGAGAGGACTATACAGATTCTTGAGGACATGCTCCGAGCCTGTGTCATTGATTTTGGAGGCTCGTGGGACCAGTTTTTGCCTTTAGCAAAGTTCGCCTACAACAACAGCTACCAGTCCAGCATTCAGATGGATCCGTATAAAGCGTTGTATGGTAGGCGATGTCGGTCTCCAATTGGATGGTTTGAGCCGGGAGAGGCTCGATTATTGGGTACGAATCTGGTTCAGGAGGCCTTGGACAAGGTCAGGATTATTCAGGATAGACTTCGTACAGCTCAGTCCAGACAGAAGAGTTATGCAGACCGCAAGGTCAGAGATGTTGCTTTCATGGTCGGTGAGCGGGTATTGCTCCGTGTATCGCCTATGAAGGGCGTGATGAGATTTGGGAAGAAGGGCAAGCTCAGCCCTAGGTTCATCGGTCCATTTGAGATTCTTGATCGTGTGGGAGAGGTGGCTTATAGACTTGCCTTGCCCCCTAGCTTGTCAGCTGTGCATCCCGTGTTTCATGTATCTATGCTCCGGAAGTATCGCGGAGATCCATCGCACGTATTGGATTTCAGCACTGTCCAATTGGACAAGGATCTGTCATATGAGGAGGAGCCGGTGGCTATTCTAGACCGGCAGGTTCGACAGTTGAGGTCAAAGAGTTTTCCTTCGGTGCGTGTTTAGTGGAGAGGTCAGCCTCCTGAGGCATCGACCTGGGATTCCGAGTTCGATATGCGGAGCCGTTATCCTCATTTATTTCCCGACTCAGGTACTTCTTTCTTTTGTCCGTTCGAGGACGAACGGTTGTTTTAGAGGTGGAGAATGTGACGACCCAAAGGGTCATCACCGTAATTCTTCCTTGTTCCATGCTCTCGAGGCCTTGAAAACCTCGCTTTTAGTTGCCTCGATTGGCGTGCATAGTTCGGGCGCGTAGCCGGAAAGTTTTTATGCTAGAATATGTGAATTATGTGAAACATTTGATGAATTTTGGTATTAATATGCATAATGTTGACTTCGGTCAACATTTTGGGTAAACAGACCCGGACCTGTGATTCGACGGTCCCGGAGGGTCCGTAGAAAAATATGGGACTTGGGCGTGTGCCCGGAATCAAATTCTGAGGTCCCAAGCCCGAGAAATGAATTTTTGAAAGAAATTGTTTTTCTGAAATTTGATATGAAAATTTGAAATGAAAAGGAGTTAGAAAATATAGGTATCGGGCTCGTATTTTGGTTCCGACGCCCGGTACAAGTCTTAAATATGTGTTAAGCACTATCTGTAAAGTTTGGCTAAAAACGGACGTCATATGACGTGTTTCGGACTAAAAATGGAGAGTTTGAGTTATGAAAGTTGAAGAAAGAAAATCATGTGTTTGAGGCTTGATCCTATGTATATGATGTTATTTTGGCGATTTGATCACACGAGTAAGTCCGTAAGATATTTTTAAGGTTGTGTGCATGTTTGGTTTGGAGCCCCGAGGGCTCGGGTGAGTTTTGAATAGGGCCCGGGAGGTCTTGGACTTAAGAAAATGCAGGTTCAGGTGTTACAGACACCAGCGCGGCCGCGGTCATTTCCGCGCGGTCCGCGCAGAAGCCGCGCGGCCGCGATGCATTTTTGTGCGGTCCGCGTGGCTGAGTCTGAGGGCTAGGGTTTCAGGTTAGCCAGCGCGGCCGCACACCAAAACAGTGCGGTCCGCACTGGAAGGGTTCAGAGAAGCCCCACTTTTCTCCCACTCGGCGCGGCCGCAACACATTTTTGTGCTGTCCGCGCCAGGTCCTCAGAAAGGTATACAAGTTCGGAAAATCTCAGTCATTTTTCACTTTTCAAAAACCCAAAACCCAAGAGGCGATTTTCCAAACAACGTTTTTTCTCCAAAATGATTGGTAAGTGATTTCTAACTTATTTTCTTTATTCCTTAACATCTTTTAACATAATTTCAACTTCAAATCAAAGATTTTCATGGGGAAAATTGGGTGTTTTGGGTAGAACCTAGGTTTTCTACAAATTGAGAAGTTGGACCTCAATTTGGGGTCCGATTTAAAAACAAATCATATATTTGGATTCATGGGGGAATGGGTAACCGGGTTTTGGTCCGAACCTCGAGTTTCGACCACGTGGGTCCGGGGGTATTTTTGACCTTTTTGGGAAAAACCTTGAAAAATCTATTTTCATGCATTGGGGATGATTCATTTAGTAATTATTAATGTGATTAAGTAACTTATGACTAGATTCGAGCGGATTGGTGGTGGAATCAAGAGGTAAAGCTATACTAGAAGCGTGAGTTGAGTTTGGAGCATTCGAGGTAAGTGTTTGTTCTAACTTTGGCTTGAGGGAATAGGATTAGGATGATATTTGCTACTTGCTAATGTGGAGTACGGTGTATAGGCATGGTGACGGTTATCTATGCACCGGAGTCTAGCATGACCATGAGTCTTGATTGCTTTTAATTCGAATAATGTGACACAAGCTCCTTGTTTATTTGATAAGTTTCATATAATGTGAACGGTTGAGGAAGAATGATTTAAAAGGAGAATGTGTTGTGAATACTCCCTTGCCGGGATGTGTAGACTGATATATATATTCTCCCTTGTCGGGATATTTTGGGCTGTTAGCTGTACCCTTGCCGGGTTAAAGGTATTGAGTTGTTATTCTCCCCTGGAGGGGTCTACTATATGAAGTCAGATATTACGATCTATATTACGGGATTGTGTGGCACGCCGTCCACTTATATATATGATATTATGGGATCGTGTGGCACGTCGTCCACTTATATATGATATTATGGGATCGTGTGGCACGCCGTCCACTTATATATGATATTATGGGATCGTGTGGCACGTCGTCCACTTATATATGATATTATGGGATCGTGTGGCATGTCGTCCACTTATATATGATATTATGGGATCGTGTGGCATGTCGTCCACTTATATATGATATTATGGGATCGTGTGACACGCCGTCCACTTATATATGATATTATGGGATCGTGTGGCACGCCGTCCACTTATATATGATATTATGGGATCGTGTGGCACGCCGTCCACTTATATATATATATATATATCATGGAAACCGGAGTTTCTTCTATTTATTTCCGATATTTCATTTTTATCTGTTACTCCCCGATAGCATGTCCCCTCCCAGTTTTACTTTGTATTATCTTGTTATTGTTTTCTTGCACTTGTTGTATATATATCTGTACAGGTTAATTGTGGTAGGTACTGTCTAGCCTCGTCACTACTTCGCCGGGGTTAGGCCAGGCACTTACCAGCACATGAGGTCGGTTGTGCTGATGCTACACTCTGTGCATTTTTGGTGCACAGATCAGGGAGCAGCTTACGGACCGCAGCAGTAGGACTTCTGGGAGCTATCTTCAGTCCAGGGACTCTCGAGGTAGCCTAGCTGGCGTTCGCAGGCCGAAGTCCCTTTCCATGTTTTTTGTTTGTTTATCTTGTATCAGACAAACATGATGTATTTTCCCTTCAGACATTGATTGTAGTATTCTGTAGTAGTCTGTGAGCTAGTGACACCAGACTCTGGGTAGCATTTTGGTTCAAACTTCCGCACTTTTGGTTTTCAGTTACTTTAGATTTAAAGTCTTCCGCTTAGATTTTGTCTCGTTTATTATATTGTTTGAAAGAAAGCAGGAAATATGTTTTAAATATTTGGCTTGCCTAGCTCCGATAGTAGGCGCCATAACGACACCCGATGGTGGGAAATCCGGGTCGTGACAGGAAAGATCATCACGTTGATCTCCATCCACTTGATGTGCTTGATTTCCATGAATGTTTTCGTTGTTGTTTGACATGATGATAACAACATGTAGGATGTAACGTAAAAAGAATAGATTATCAGATTCCTTGTAATGGAACCAATTTGTTTAACCAAAAATCTGAGTCTTTGGTCAAAGCTAGAAATAAAGAGAAATTTGTGTTACTGATAATTTGGAGATGAAAATAATAGAAGATTTCTGAGAATAATAAAGTAATAAGTAGTTTTGTATTTCAGTGTAATCTCAATAAAATTTTGTGTCCCTACAGATGTTGAGTCCTTCTCATTTTATAGTTGATTCTAGGAGAAGGTGTAATGTCTTTGTCTTAATGAGACAATTATGAGCAATAAATGACATTAGAAGAAACGTTACACAATCATTTCTATTTAATTCAAATTTTCTAACGTATTTGATATTTAATGTTGTATTTAGACTCTTTTACGTCATCAGATTCGTATCTTTAATTTTTTCCGATCTTCGGTCTTTAAATGACTCGAATAGGTACGAGACTCGTGCCATTTGAGTAACGGTCCACACCTATGTTGCTTTCTTCTCCCCATATCTGTTGTCGTTTATTGCGTTTTGACCTTTTGACAAGTCTACGTGTCATGACACGTCATCTTCAATATTCAGACTCAGGTTTTTCCCAATACAGTCACATAAAATTATGTAGATTGAGTTACATTTACTTATTCTTGTTATTATTATATTTATTATACCTATTATTATGTATTTAATTAATTAAATGAGAGAGTGTATTATAGCTTTGAGGGTTTGCGGTTTGCCCCTTTCTAACTGATGATATAGTACCATGCATAACGTTATCGGGGCTGATAATCAATCAAAACTTACACCTACTTTAGTTTTCCTTTATTGAGGAATGTCCCCCCCACCCCACCCCCCACCCACCCACACATAAATCCCTTTTTTAGCCTCACTCCCTATTTCTCTTCTCACCTGCTAGAAAAAGCTTCACTGAGTTTTACCATTTTTGTAAGTCATATATAGTAATTTTGTAGTTATGCCATTGCTTTTCTTTCTTTCATTCTTTTACAGTTTTTTCTTGCCCTTTGCTTCATCTGTTTGGGTGAAGAATCCTGTATTTGTTCCTTTTTATTTCTTGTTTCATTTCCTATTTTTTTCCTTTTTATGTTCCTTTTATGCTTCTTTCAATCTTTTTCTGAATTGCGGGTGCTTTTTATTGAAAAGGGTAGAAGGGAGATGGTAAGAGGGAAAGAAAGCATTTGAACATTCTTTATTATGTGATGCTGAGGTTGGATTGGTTATTTTTAACCCAAGAGGAAAGCTGTATGAATTTTCCAGCACAAGGTAACATCTTTCTTACATTTCCAATTTTCATGCCAAAGATTGCATCTTTATATATGTTAACACACATGACTCCTATATAAATTCCATAATCTTGATTGAGTTTGTTTAAAACATTTTTTTGTTTGGGTGGAGGAGGAGAGGGGCAGAAGATAGTTCTTATGATTTTCTTGCTTTAGCAGCAGATCTCATCTTGTACCTGAAAAATCACGCAGCAAAATTGATTAGTATGTAGTATAGTATATATTTTCTCAGATAGATATAGTTTTTTCTGTAAGGACTCTTATTTCTTGGAATGACCTAATGCTTAAAACGACACCTGAAGTTCAAAATTTAGGAAACTAATAATAACTTCTCTCTTATCTCTAACTGAGACCCTTTCAAAGTGGAGTACAATTTGTTTCTCCATGACTAGCAAGGTACTTTGTGAAGGGCTTAGTCTATACAGTCCATCTAGCAACTTAACCCTAGTTAAAAGATCAAATCCATTTGAATGACATTAAATCGACCAATAATTGATGATATTCATTTTTCCATCTAACTTTTGCATGCCAAGCTATATCTTAGGACAAAGTTTTCCTTGACTTAAATCTTATTACTACTTTATATTACAATAGCTTGTACTTGTAGTAACAAAAAATGGGTTGTTGTTTCAGTACTTGAAACTGAACTATGCCTCCTCATCTTATGTGGTTAGGGCCGTTTGGTTAAACTATGTTTCATCTTATGTGGTTAGGGGTGCAATGTTTGATAGGTTGTATAAGTATAGTACTGAACATGATCTACTAGTAATGTTGTGATTGACTATGTTGGGGATTATTTTTTATCGACTATTTGGTTTGATATTTTAAAAATAATATTGCATAATTTTCTTTTAAAAATTATTTATTTACGAAAATGCCGTCCACATTCTTTAGCTTTGTACACTTTATTTCCAAGCTTTGAAAAAAGTTTTGAAAGGGCAGTTCCATCTTTGTACATGCTTGTCCATGTAATAAAAACTATGATATTGCTAATGCCATGTTTAGTATGTATAAAAAATAGTCAGAAGCGAAGTCAGGATTTGAAGTTATTGGGTTCAGAATTCTAACCTTTTTATGTTACTGTCACATCTCCTTTTTGCGCGCCCGGCCCCGAAGGGTTAAATGCGCGGGTGGAGTTTTCCAATTTAAGTGACAATATTCGAAATGGGATTATTTATTTAATTCAGAGTCGCCACTTGGGAAAGGTTTGGCTTTTGGTGTCCCAAGTCACCGGTTTATCTTGGATCCCAAATCGAGGAAAATTTTCGACTTTTCCAAATGAAGTCTGCGAACCAGAAATTCTAAGTAAGGAATTCTGTTGACCCGAGGGAAGGTGTTAGGCATCCTCGAATCCCGTGGTTCTAGCACGGTCGCTTAAATTGTTATAATGGCTAAATATCTGATTTAAATACATGTTATGACTTATGTGCTTTTATTAAGTTTAAACCGCTTTGATTATTATCATTTATTTTTATAGAATTGCAATGTCGTAAAAATGTATCTCGAACTATGTTGCAATCAATGCACCCGTAATTGTTAAACACACTTCGACTCCGTTGAGATTTGGAATCGGGTCACATCAATGTGCACCCGTGTTTAAGAATGTAATTTAATTAAGTCGCGCCTAGAGAGTCTAGCGCCTTATTATTTTGTAGGAAGCCGTGAAATTCGCTAAAACGGCCTATCCTGAATTCTAAATATTTATTATGGTTAATTATTGAGGGCCCCGCAATTTACATTTTTTCATTTGGCAAGGCTCGTCTCATTATTTTAGAAGGAACATCCTAAAGCGACTACATTTCTAATGTGTTTATCTAAAAATAGAAGAAAAGATGCATGCTAATTCAACTGTATGTTTGGCCAAATCCAGATTTTAGTTAATCGTCTGATTAATTATTTGTAGAGTGAAGAAACGTTGTACCTCATGAAAACATGCTTTTAACTTGATAGAAGAATTATATACGAGATTGATGAAATGCTACGACTGTTACAAGAGCTCCCTAACTTTAACTTATTCAGACAAGATTAATTAAAATTGCTTATTTGAAAATGCGACTAATGATATTTGAAACTCATCCTATAAACTGCCTAATGAAAACTGAAACTCAAGAGTTTGAAACTGTATTATCTTTAGCTAGATCTAAACAGCCATTTGCCCTTACATATTCGAAGCATGCCGAAAGAGCGAGTTTGAGTTAACAATCATATTGAATGGCTGCACATTTCATGGATTGTGTTTACATCTTGTATACTACTAAACGAATAAAATGTCAAAGTTTCAGATTGGCATAAACTTTAATTAAGTACAACCTTACTAATGTATCTCTATTAGGCTAACAGACCAGGAACTTACATATCTTAACAATATTTATATAAATAAAAAATTCGTAAGCAATACAACAGGTGATTATAACTCCTTCAGATCTTTTGATTCAGCTTTCATTGCAACATCAGACAGATTCGAAATGTGTACCTGAGGAAATGCTTATAATGAAGAAGGTAAGGGGAGTCAGTTGAGCAATAGAAGCGATACCAAACAGCAGCAGTAACAGCAGGTACCAATAGAACAAAAATCCCAGTGCAAGAGGCCAGTAAAGCCAATGGAGGAAGGGCAGAATGAAACAAATTCCTAGTAGTATGGAATCAGAGATCCAGGCAATCCAATTCCAGGAGAAACAAACAATACAAATCCAAACAATAGACTTAGCCGACACTTGAAAGAAGGCATAACTGATTTGGACAGTTTGAACAAAACTGAGAATCGAACAAAACAATAGGAAGAAGACAATTTCTGATCTTTGTGATATCCCTTTCCCTATCTCCTTTCTTTTCAAATTCTAATGTCAATCCTCAGTTTTGAAATCTATTTGGGTTATCAAAAAGAATTCTTTTCCAGTTTTTGTTTTCAGAATTTGAACTCTCAGTTGTTCCCTCTCAGTGTCTCTCTCTATCTCTGTATGCTCTGTCTGTGTATCTCTATCAGCTCTCTCTTTTTCTCGTATATCCTCACAGTGTGTGTATTTCTCCTCTAATCTTAGGTCTCCCCCTTTTATCTCTGTATGCCCTCCCTTTTATAAGCCTTGACCTTAAACCTTTAACAGCCTGTTAGACCCAAAAGAACACCCCTCCCATGTGCCCTCTTCTTTTCAGTTCCACTTAGTTATTTAAGTATTAAACCCATCATTCCCTTGGCAGGCTTAAACTTTCCCATTTTATTAACTAAAAGCAAACATGGGCAGCAGAATATATCTGACAGCTTATGCTGTCAAACTATTTAATTCAAAAGGGCCTTTATGCCCATGTTGTGCACATGCCCTCCAGTTCAGATTACCATTACAGCCTAACCTTAGATTTCTGAAATCAAATTAGCAATTATAAGTAACTGAACTTGGTTCTTAATTGATTCAGGCAATGTTCAACAGAAGCAAATCGATTTATTTTTGTTCAGACAGTTGAAACTAATTGACGACACATGTCGACTCGACTATATTAGTTATAACACATACAATCGACACCAAAATCAGACATTCAAAAGTATAGGACACATGATTCGAATTGTGCTGACTAAACAGAATTGTACTTCGAGGAATCAGTTAATCAGTACAAATTTGGAATTCAAACTAATTGCACAACAAATACATACATACATACTATCAGAACAAGTAGAAGAAAGACACAAATCAAACACAAAGGCTCGGGCAAGGTGGATAGGACACAGTTAATAAAACTCAAAACACCAGATTCCACCAAACATGGACAGTTTTTAGAACAATCACATGGACCAAAACAAATAAAGAAAAGAAAGAAACTCACCTTAACCTTGAAAAATCAAAACCTTAACTCGGACTCGGACAGACCTTTCTTAAGGCTGAACGGACTTTAATCGAAGTGTTTCTCAGATGAGAAACACTTTGATTAAAGTCCATTAGACCTTAATCTCTTCGGTTGAACGGATATGGACCAGTGACGAAGAATCACAAAGTTCCAAAACTCAGATCCGGGATTCATGCTTCCCTGATCAGATTCAGACCAAACCAAGCATGGTTTGGTCACGAGGGGGGTCTAGGGAGTGTCTGGTGTGAAGCTGGGGTCGGTTGGTGTAAATCGGGTTCCGACTCGAATCTTCAAATGAAGATTCGAGAAGGTGGGATGGGATTCGAGGTGTGTGGTTGGTGGATTTGGGTTCAGGATGGTGAGGAGCATCTATGGTGTTGAGGGTAGGGTCACCGGCGTCCATGCCGCCGGCTTTCATGGTGAAGGATACAGGGGCGGCTCTAGGGTTTGATGGGGAAGATGGTGAAGACGGGAGCTGGGGTATCAGATGGGGGGCAGGGTAAGGTTAAAGGGCTTATATATGGAATGGGTGGGTTGATCTCAGCCGTTGGATCAACTGAAATCAATGGCTTGGATCTAAGGGCTTAGGGGAAACGGTGTCGTTTCAACTAAAGGGGGTTTGGGTTGGTCCGGGTGGAACAGGTCGGGTTTTGTTTGTGGGTATGGGAAATGTGATCTTGGCCGTTGATCAATCTGAGATCAACGGCCCAGATCAGGCTGGATTAAAACGGCGTCGTTTGGACACCCTGGGTATCAACTCGGACTGGACCGGGCAAGCCTGGTTTGGGCATTGTTTGTTTGGGCCAATTTTAACAAATTGGCCCAAATCCGGAAAAAGGAAAGGCCTCTTTTTTTGTCTTTTTTTTTATTATAAAAATACAAAACTAAGTAAAATCAAATTAAAATAAACACTTAATACAATTATTTGCACACACATTAAAATAATTCAAAACAGGTAAAAATCAAACAAAACAAAATCACGGACAAAGATGCATGTTTATGCTTTTCTATTTAACAACCATGTTACGGTTCAGATTATACATGACACGTACATTTTTTTGTATTTTGTTTTAATAAAGTAAAAATGGGCCAAAGTCATAAACAATTAACGAAGTGCCATGTAAAAATCCCAAAATTGTACAACGGGATCAATTGTTATTATTTTTTATTTCTTTTGGAGCGATTGTCTCGTGAAGCAAAAATCACGTGCTCACAGCTGCCCCTCTTTGTTCGGAAACACGAAGAGTTTTCGTGCAAAGATAAAGTGAGCGTGTATGAGCGATTTTTTGCCTATGGACTACTCCGTGTGAAACACATTTTTTGAAAGATCTGACCGAATCTTGCTTCAAAGATTTCCTACATATCCTGGGCTAAACAAGAATCAGGTCAATGTAGTTCGGGAAGTTTTGGTAGCTGGGACTACCATGGGATTGCAATGCTTGCTGCTACTGCTGTTGCTGTTGTCACTGCTGCGTCACTGACCGCCTTATTACAACCAAACGAAAATTGGAAACTGAACTAACTACTTATATGCATGTCAACTGCTAGTTACAAGATTCCTATCTATGATTCTTTTACGACTTGATCTTGGGTCTTAGCTGATTCTGCTTGTAGACTCCGATCTGAATCTTGATGCTTGCGAGTTGCGGCGACTTGTTTAATCTCTGGGATACTGAGTGAGACGCGATTGGCAGGGTTCAGGACCTTAACCAAATGTTGGAGTCAATTTGCCTTCCATTTACTCCGATATCTCGGGACATCTTCTCTCTTTTTTCTTCTTTTTCTTCGTTGATTCCGAACCGGGACTCATCTCGTGGGTCATTTCGATCCATGTGGCTCGAGGTTAGACCTGCGGGAGAAAACAAACAAACAAACGAAATTTTCTGCCCCAGTTTCACTAGGAAAATTTCGTTAATTATTCGCCAGGAAGTTCATAAAATTGATGAAGGAAGATAAAAATGTTCAGTTCAGGGTTGGAGCCCTAATACCGACTAGCTGGGGAAAGGTTCAGCTTAGGGTTTAAAACCCTAATGCCGAACAAAGGAAAAATTCAGTTTAGGGTTTAAAACCCTAATGCTGATTGCATGGAAAAGCTCAGTTTAGGGTTTAAAACTCTAATGCTGGCTGAATGGAAAAAAATTCAGTTTAGGGTTTAAAACCCTAATGCTGACTAAAGGAAAAATTCAGTTTAGGGTTTAAAACCCTAATGTTGATTGCATGAAAAAGCTCCGTTTAGGTTTTAAAACCCTAATGCTGGCTGAAAGGAAAAATTTCAATTTAGGGTTCAAAACCCTAATGCTGACTAAAAGGAAAATTCAGTTTAGGGTTTAAAACCCTAACACTGATTGCATGGAAAAGCTCAGTTTAGGGTTTAAAACCCTAATGCTGGCTGAATGGAAAAAGTTCAGTTTAGGGTTTAAAACCCTAATGCTGACTAAGGAAAAAGTTCAGTTTAGGGTTTAAAACCCTAATGTTGATTGCATGGAAAAGCTCAGTTTAGGGTTTAAAACCCTAATGCTGGCTGAATGGAAAAAGCTCAGTTTAGGGTTTAAAACCTTAATGCTGGCTGAATGGAAAAAGTTCAGTTTAGGGTTTAAAACCCTAATGCTGATTGCATGAAAAAGCTCAGTTTACGGTTTAAACCCCTAATGCTGGCTGAATGGAAAAAGTTCAGTTTAGGATTTAAAACCCTAATGCTGACTAAAAGGAAAATTCAGTTTAGGGTTTAAAACCCTAATGCTGATTGCATGGAAAAGCTCAGTTTAGGGTCTAAAACCCTAATGCTGGCTGAAAGGAAAAAGTTCAGTTTAGGGTTTAAAACCCTAATGTTGATTGCATGGAAAAGCTCAGTTTAGGGTTTAAAACCCTAATGCTGGCTGAAAGGAAAAAGTTCAGTTTAGGGTTTAAAACCCTAATGCTGACTAAAAGGAAAATTCAGTTTAGGGTTTAAAACCCTAATGCTGATTGCATGGAAAAGCTCAGTTTAGGGTTTAAAACCTTAATGCTGGCTGAATGGAAAAAGTTCAGTTTAGGGTTTAAAACCCTAATGCTGACTAAGGAAAAAGTTCAGTTTAGGGTTTAAAACCCTAATGCTGACTAAAGGAAAAATTCAGTTTAGGGTTTAAAACCCTAATGCTGATTGCATGAAAAAGCTCAGTTTAGGGTTTAAAACCCTAATGCTGGCTAAATGGAAAAAGTTAAGTTTAGGGTTTAAAACCCTAATGCTGATTGCATGAAAAAGCTCAGTTTAGGGTTTAAAACCCTAATGCTGGCTGAATGGAAAAAGTTTAGTTTAGGGTTTAAAACCCTAATGCTGACTAAAAGGAAAATTCAGTTTAGGGTTTAAAACCCTAATGCTGATTGCATGGAAAAGCTCAGTTTAGGGTCTAAAACCCTAATGCTGGCTGAAAGGAAAAAGTTCAGTTTAGGGTTTAAAACCCTAATGCTGACTAAAAGGAAAATTCAGTTTAGGGTTTAAAACCCTAATGCTGACTAAAGGAAAAATTCAGTTTAGGGTTTAAAACCCTAATGCTGATTGCATGAAAAAGCTCAGTTTAGGGTTTAAAACCCTAATGCTGGCTAAATGGAAAAAGTTAAGTTTAGGGTTTAAAACCCTAATGCTGATTGCATGAAAAAGCTCAGTTTAGGGTTTAAAACCCTAATGCTGGCTGAATGGAAAAGTTCAGTTTAGGGTTTAAAACCCTAATGCTGACTAAAAGGAAAATTCAGTTTAGGGTTTAAAACCCTAATGCTGATTGCATGGAAAAGCTCAGTTTAGGGTCTAAAACCCTAATGCTGGCTGAAAGGAAAAAGTTCAGTTTAGGGTTTAAAACCCTAATGCTGACTAAAAGGAAAATTCAGTTTAGGGTTTAAAACCCTAATGCTGATTGCATGGAAAAGCTCAGTTTAGGGTTTAAAACCTTAATGCTAGCTGAATGGAAAAAGTTCAGTTTAGGGTTTAAAACCCTAATGCTGACTAAAAGGAAAATTCAGTTTAGGGTTTAAAACCCTAATGCTGATTGCATGGAAAAGCTCAGTTTAGGGTCTAAAACCCTAATGCTGGCTGAAAGGAAAAAGTTCAGTTTAGGGTTTAAAACCCTAATGCTGACTAAAAGGAAAATTCAGTTTAGGGTTTAAAACCCTAATGCTGATTGCATGGAAAAGCTCAGTTTAGGGTTTAAAACCCTAATGCTGGCTGAATGGAAAAAGTTCAGTTTAGGGTTTAAAACCCTAATGCTGACTAAAGGAAAAAGTTCAGTTTAGGGTTTAAAACCCTAATGCTGACTAAAGGAAAAATTCAGTTTAGGGTTTAAAACCCTAATGCTGACTGCATGGAAAAGCTCAGTTTACTAAACGATCTCCTTTTTTTGAAAATTCAGTTTAGGGATTAAAATCCTAATGCTGACTAAAAGGAAAATTCAGTTTAGGGTTTAAAACCCTAATGCTGATTGCATGGAAAAGCTCAGTTTAGGGTTTAAAACCCTAATGCTGGCTGAATGGAAAAAGTTCAGTTTAGGGTTTAAAACCCTAATGCTGACTAAAGGAAAAAGTTCAGTTTAGGGTTTAAAACCCTAATGCTGACTAAAGGAAAAATTCAGTTTAGGGTTTAAAACCCTAATGCTGATTGCATGGAAAAGCTCAGTTTAGGGTTTAAAACCCTAATGCTGGCTTAGTGGAAAAAAGTTCAGCTTAGGGTTTAAAACCCTAATGCTGACTAAAGGAAAAAATTTTTCTTGTACCCGTGTACCTTCCTCTTTGGGCGACACCTGCTTCTTGCACGATTGTCTTGGATTATACCTGTTTCAACTTTTCAGACAAAGAACAATTGTTAGTTCGGAAATGACGGTCGGTTCGGTGACCTTGATCGTTCCCAATTGCTTTGTTGCGTCTCTATTTCTGTTGCGAAGTCCCGCCATTGATTTGATTTGAATGGCGAAAACCTTTAGACTGCTCAGGCTTGTATTTCCAGATTCTGTGATGACTTGCTTCGTAAGGCTCTCCTTTTTTTTCCCTTTTTTTTTGTGTCCCGTTTTGTTTAGAGGTTCTCAACGGGGATTTTATTGGAGGTATTCTGCGGGGATTTGTACAAAATGGAAACTATGTGGGGGAATATTTACAAAGTGGATTCTTTGTGTGGAATTTTGTACAATGGGGCATGCTGAGGATTTATTTCAAGGCGGGCTTTCTAGGATTTGTTGAGGTAAGCTTGTTGGGGAATTTTTACAAAGGGACTCGCTGGGATGTGCTGGGGAGATTCCATTTTTTTTTGATTGGGGAGACTCTGTGGGGATTGTACAAAAGGAGAGACTCTGTGGGGATTTGTACAGGGGGAGACTCTGTGGGGATTTGTCCGAAGGCGGACTTGCTGGGGAAGATTTCTCTCTTTCCTCTTTAAACACCATCAAACGTCATGATCCATCAGGCTTGGGCAATCGTACCAACGAAATGAGGCGCTTTCCTTCATGAGACGGGATTCCGTGCAAACAAACCTGCCACCTGCCCTTTCCGGTGTATCCTGAACTTGGGGTTAAAACACAAAAGGGATTTGAAGAGAAGCAAAGAAAGGAGAAAACAAATTTCAGGAAGGGAGTGTCCTTTTCGGGACGAGAAAGACTTATCTGAGGAAGATAACGCTGGCTTTAGATGACATGACATGCTCTTTGGACTGGACGCCTGATCTTCCATGAACTTGCGTTTCCATGAACCAGAACGGATCTGTGATTCCAAACCGGTGGAACTTTGCCGAGACTTCCTTGGGGTAGAGTCATTCTTTTCGGCCAACAGCGCCCTTTGCGGGTTTTCGCCGGCTGACCTCTCTCATTTCTCTTCCTGTCATCGCTTGATAGCACTCTTTGTGAGTTTTTACTAAACAAGCTCTCTCATTTTGGTTTCTCTACTCCCGTCGCCTCGTGGTGCCCGAAGGTTTTCACCGACGAGACTCTCTCATTTTATCTCTCTCAAATCAGAGTGTGCTGGTCTCCATTTGCGACGCTTATTGGTTCCCCGCCATATTTGGTAACTGATTTGAAAACTTGTGCTTGGTAAAAAGAGGTAGACGATACTAACTTCTCAACTGCTCGACGTGCCCCGGTTTCAATTTCAGGGCGAATGGGATTTTATTGTTGGTGTGACTGAACCTCAGGGAGAGGCTGCCTACGTATCCTTTCGGAATCAAGTCAAACGTAGTTCAGGCCTCAATCAATTTCGTTTTTTTTTTCTTCTTTTTTTTTTTGCTTTTTTTTTTTTTTTGTAAGCGGCTCAAAGGTTTATAGAGAATTGGACAGTGTTTGGGGAGTAGTGGGGAATAAAACCTTCATCATTTCCAATGTGTCAAGACTACTAGAGTATGATTTAGACGTAGTACCTCTTGACTGCATCTGCATTTACTGCTGTGTCGGGGTCATTTCCTTCGATATCACCTAAATACAATGCTCCTCTTGGCAATATTTTCCTTACGATGTATGGGCCTTTCCAATTTGGGGCAAACTTTCCTTTTGCTTCTTCATGATGCGGCAGAATACGCCTCAGTACCAGCTGACCTACTTCGAAATTCCGGGGTCGGACTTTCTTGTTGTAAGCACGGGCCATCCTTCGTTGGTATAACTGTCCGTGACAAACTGCGGCCATTCGCTTTTCATCAATCAACGTCAATTGCTCCAGTCGAGCCTTGACCCACTCGCTGTCTTCGATTTCTGCTTCGACAATGATTCGAAGCGAAGGAATTTCTACCTCTGCCGGTATTACAGCCTCGGTCCCATAAACCAAAAGATAAGGAGTCGCTCCCACCGATGTGCGTACCGTAGTGCGGTACCCCAATAATGCAAAAGGTAACTGCTCATGCCACTGTCGGGAACTTTGGATCGTTTTCCTCAAAATCTTCTTGATGTTTTTATTTGCAGCTTCCACAGCACCATTGGCTTTCGGCCGATAAGGAGTAGAATTCCTATGCGTTATCTTGAACTGCTCGCATACATCTCCCATCAAGTGACTGTTCAAGTTTGCTGCATTATCTGTAATGATAGTCGCAGGAATACCGAAACGACAGATAAGATTTGAGTGTACAAAATCCACCACCGCTTTCTTAGTGACTGACTTGAGAGTGACAACTTCTACCCATTTTGTGAAGTAATCGATGGCAACCAGTATAAACCTATGTCCATTCGAAGCCTTCGGTTCGATTGTTCCAATGACGTCCATGCCCCAGGCGACAAATGGCCAAGGTGCAGACATGGGATGCAGCTCCGTGGGAGGGGCATGAATCAAATCACCGTGCACCTGACACTGATGACACTTCCGAACAAAGCTAAAGCAATCCTTTTCCATGGTCATCCAGTAATAACCTGCTCGAAGGATTTTCTTCGCTAAGACATACCCGTTCATGTGGGGTCCGCACACACCTGCGTGTACTTCGTGCATGATCTTTCTTGCCTCCTCGATATCGACACATCTTAGAAGATTGAGGTCCGGGGTCCTCTTATACAACAATTCACCACTCAGAAAGAAGCCACTTGCATGTCGCCTAATGGTCCTCCTTTGATCTCCAGTAGCATGCTCGGGGTATTCTTGCGTCTTCAGGAACCTCTTGATGTCATGGTACCAAGGCTGCGTATTTGATCCCGCCTCGATTACACTGCAGTAACCGTGTCTTTCCTTGATTTGGATTTCCAAAGGATCGACGTGGGCGTTGCCCGGGTAGGGTAGCATTGAAGCCAAAGTAGCAAGTGCATCTGCCAGTTCATTGTGACACCTCGGGATATACCTGAACTCTATTGATGTAAAGCGCTTGCTGAGGTCCTCCACATGCTGTCGGTAAGGGATAAGTTTGACATCCCGAGTTTCCCATTCGCCTTGAGCTTGCCGGATAATCAGGTCAGAATCTCCCATAATCAGTAAGTCTTCGACATCCTGATCGATTGCCATATGCATGCCCATGATGCAGGCTTCATACTCAGCTGTATTATTTGTGCAAAAGAAACGAAGTCTAGCTGTGGCGGGATAATGCTGACCAGAAGGCGAGATCAAAATTGCCCCAATCCCTACACCCTTGGCGTTCACGGCTCCGTCAAAGAACATCTTCCAAACACGAGCTTCCTCCGAGATCACTTCTACGGTGTTTACCTCTTCATCTGGAAAGTAGGTATCCAATGGCTGGTATTCCTCATCGACCGGGTTTTCGGCCAAATGATCTGCTAACGCCTGGGCTTTCATTGCCGTGCGAGTGACATAAACTATGTCGAATTCCGTAAGCAAGATTTGCCATTTAGCCAGTCTCCCAGTAGGCATTGGTTTCTGAAATATATACTTCAAAGGATCCAACCTGCTTATGAGGAACGTAGTGTGGGCTTGGAGATAATGTCTCAGCTTTTGAGCAACCCATGTGAGAGCGCAACATGTCCTTTCCAACAGTGTGTATTTGGCCTCGTAGCCGGTGAATTTCTTGCTCAAGTAGTAGATTGCTTGCTCCTTCTTTCCGGTTACGTCGTGTTGCCCGAGGACGCAGCCGAAAGAGTTCTCCAAGACTGTTAGATACAAGAAAAGTGGCCTTCCCGGTTCTGGAGGGACCAAGACCGGGGGATTCGAAAGGTATTCTTTGACTTTATCAAAGGCTTCTTGACACTCAGTTGTCCATTTAATCGCCGCATCTTTCCTTAACAGCTTGAATATGGGCTCACACGTGCTTGTCAGCTGGGCAATAAACCGACTGATGTAGTTCAACCTGCCCAACAGACTCATCACGTCTTTCTTTGTTCTCGGGGGAGGCAGATCTCTGATGGATTTTATCTTAGTTGGATCTAGCTCGATACCTCTCCTGCTTACGATGAAGCCCAAAAGTTTGCCCGACGGAACTCCGAAAGCGCATTTGGCTGGGTTTAGCTTCAAGTCATACTTCCTTAATCTCTCGAAGAATTTCCTCAAGTCTTGGATGTGATTATCCTGTGTCCTGGACTTGACTATCACGTCGTCCACGTACACCTCTATTTCCTGATGCATCATGTCATGGAAAATGGCAGTCATGGCCCTTATGTAAGTAGCCCCAGCATTCTTCAGACCAAATGGCATGACCCGGTAGCAGTAGGTGCCCCAAGGCGTGGTGAAGGCAGTTTTTTCGGCGTCCTCTTCATCCATCAATACCTGATGATACCCAGCATAACAATCCACAAAAGACTGTATCTCGTGCTTGGCGCAATTATCAACGAGGATGTGGATGTTGGGCAGCGGGAAATTATCTTTCGGACTTGCTCTGTTCAAATCTCGGTAATCTACACATACTCGAGTTTTTCCGTCCTTTTTTGGTACTGGAACCACATTTGCCAACCATGTTGTATATTGGACTACCCGAATCACTCCCGTTTTCAGTTGTTTGGTGATCTCCTCTTTAATCTTGTCACTGACCTCAGTTTTGAACTTTCGTTGCTTTTGTTGAACTGGAGGACAATCAGGATGAATCGGCAATTTATGAACCACTAGATCAACACCTAGTCCCGGCATGTCATCATATGACCAAGCAAACACGTCTTTAAATTCAAAAAGAAGTTGAATTATCGCCTCTCGCGTTTTCTTGTCCGTGTGAATGCTTATCTTGGTCTCCCGGATTTCTTCCGGGGTTCCTAAATTTACCGGTTCAGTGTCATTCAGATTTGGCTTAGGTTTATTCTCGAAATATTCCAACTCTCGGTTTATCTCCCTAAAAGCCTCTTCCGCATCATATTCTGGTTCTGGGTTCATTAATTCGCAGTTAAATAGCTCATTGTGATCTGGGCGTGAAGTCCGCAAGCATGTCATATTTAAAGCCGCATTATTAGGACTGAAAAGAAAGATAAAAGGCAAAATAACAAAAAATTAGAACAAAAGAAAGAATGGGAAAGCAATGATGATTTTTTTTTTATATTTTCTTTGGAAAGTTGGAAGACAACAATGTTTACAACTAGGAATTCAAAGCAACAATTGAAAAGAAGAAAACGTTCAAGTTATGTCCTGGAGATAACTTGTGACACAGGAAAGGTGGCAGGACAGGTCTACCCGGACTTCCGTCTAGTCGGGAATGGCGTGGCCTCCCAGTTTTGAAGTTTGGCGTTTGGCCCCATGTACATCATCTCAGCAGTGCTTGTGCCTTCACCTGGTTGAACCATGTGGACCTCGTAGAGCATTTCTCTCATCGCCCCACATATCTCCTCGATTTACTCAGCTGTGAAGACCTCATCATCTTCTTCTTCAACGTACCTTGGCCTGATGAAAGTTGTATATAAATCCAGCAGTGGTTGAGGTAACTTCCAACCCTCATTTCTCCTTTTCTTTGCCCATTCTTCGTCTGCTGGAGTAGGTTTGAAACCTAGTCCAAAAGGTTTCTTGGTGACTGACAAGGTAATGGGTTCTGTTATTCCCTGAAGGGTTCGTCCAAGCCCCTTCCCTGGTCTAAATCCATGCCGGATCATCTCTTTGGCCACCATGACCGAGGCGTTAGACAGGAAAGGCTGGGGCCAGGGTATTCCCTCTTCGTGCTGCTCTGCTAGTACAATCTCAAAAGCTTGATAGACCGTGTGTTCGCTCCCTTCTCTCGGTTCCAGATATGGAATAGATGGGTCCCGGTAAATAGCATGCTCATCTTCCCCATGGACCACGATCTCCCGGTCCTCGTACTCGAACTTCACCATCGGGTGAAGAGTGGAAGGCACGGCTCCTGCCGCATGGATCCAAGGTCTGCCAAGGAGAAAATTGTAGGATGTATCCATGTCGATTACCTGGAAGGTTACTTGAAATTCGACTGGTCCTATGACCAACAACAGGTCTATTTCTCCCATGGTATCTCTCTTGATGCCGTCGAAAGCTCTTACGCAGACATTGTTGGGTCGGATTCTTCCGGTCCCAATTTCCATCCTTTGTAGCGTGGAGAGCGGGCAAATGTCAACACCTGATCCCCCATCCAACATTACCCGCTTGACATAGTAGTCCTCGCATTTAACTATTAAATGCAAAGCCTTGTTGTGTGCTGCTCCTTCCGGGGGTAAATCATTCTTGCTGAAAGAGATTTGGTTAACGGCAAAGAATCTTTCTGTCATCCGCTCTAGTTGCTCCACCGAGGTTTCAACTGGTACATATGCTTCATTCAAGGTTTTCAGTAGGATCTTTTGATGCTCGGTCGACCTCATCAGTAATGACAGCATGGATACTTGCTCAAGGTACTTGCGCAGCTGATCTATCACTTCGTAATCCGGCATTTTCATTTGTTGGAAGAACACTTCCGCTTCTTCAACACTCACGGGCTTCTTTGGAGGGAAGCGCCTTTGTGTGGCGTTGTTCAGTTCTTGGGTATTTGAATACTTTCCAATGAAAGTATTTTTTGGAAGTTCTCCCATGACCTCTTTACCTTTGTACATCACCAAAGTCTTTTGATAATTCCACGGCACTGTGGACGGGTTGGTCATTGGCTTTTGTGGCACGCGTCTGATAACCACTGGCTCATTCAGCCGAGGTGGTTGAATCGTCCCCCGGACCACATAGGCCCCTTTCGGCACGTACATAGGTTTTGTCTTTTTGATTTCGAAGTTCTGCGTCTTCTCAGCTTGACCTCGTGGTATGTAAAGAACCTCATTTTTTACAGGTACCACTTTCTTCTCTACCTTCTTTTCAGGATTGCTTTTTATAGCCTTGACCTCTTCCCCCTTTTCTGGTTTCTGGTCCATTTCGGGCCTCTTCCCCGTGTCGACAATGGCAATTATAGCTTTCAAAGCAGGATCGAACTCTTTGTCTTCACAAATCATTCCGATCAGCGGCCCATTATTGTGAGCAGGTAATGGATTGTTAGTTACGTTCGGGATCTCCTCGTCCCTTAGCACTATTTTCCTTTGCTCTAACAAATTTTTGACCACTCTTTTCAACGACCAGCAGTCATTTGTATCATGTCCCTCGACCCCTGAATGATAGGCGCATCTGACTCCAGCTTTGTAAGAAGGTGACGTCGGGTTTTGCCTTTTTTGAGGGATTGGTTGCAAGAAACCCAACTGGACTAGCTTCGGGAACAAAGTATAGTATGGTTCACCGATGGGCGTGAAAGTCCGCCTTCGAGGTGGCTCCTGAGGGCGAAAGTTATTCTGCGGGGGTTGTGGGTTATAGTGGTTGCGGTAAGGAGGCTGATTTCTGGGAGGTGGAGCTGGGCCTCGGTTGGCTTGTTGTGGTGGATGGGCATAAGGCTGGGCATTCATGACCATATAAGGTTGATGAGCATATGCCAGATTTGAGTGGGGGTAGTAGTGTTGTGGGGTTCTTTCCGGAAAACGGGGCCTGGGATGACGATTCTCCCTTGCTTCCGAGGCTGCCATAGTCGCTTCTTCCTTCTTCTTCCCCCTTGTCGTTCCTCCGGACCCGCTTTGGACGGCCTGGGAGGTCGCCCTTATGGCTGCTTGACTCAGAATCCTACCTGTTTTCAGACCATTTTCCACCATCTCTCCAATCTTGATCGCTTCCGCGAATGGCTTACCCATGGCTGACATCATGTTTTGGAAATAGTCAGACTCTTGAGCCTGGAGAAAGGTAGTGACCATTTCCACTTCATCCATGGGAGGCTTCACTCTCGACGCCTGTTCACGCCACTTAATAGCATATTCTCTGAAGCTTTCCGAAGGTTTCTTCTTCAAATTCGACAGAGAGTTTCGGTCTGGCGCAATGTCGATGTTATACTGGAATTGTTTTACAAAATCTCTGGCGAGATCATCCCATATATGCCATCGGGACATTTCCTGATCCATATACCATTCCGAAGCTATCCCTACTAGACTTTCCCCAAAATACGCCATCAGCAGTTCTTCTTTTCCGCCGGCTCCCCGTAATTGGTTGCAGTATTTCTTAAGATGTGCAATGGGGTCACCGTGCCCATCGTATTTCTCGAACTTTGGGGTCTTGAAACCCGTTGGCAGGTGCACGTGAGGGAACATGCACAGGTCGGCGTAAGAGACGCTCTTTTGTCCGCTCAATCCTTGCATATTCTTCAAACTTTGTTCAAGGCTTCTCATTCTCTTGGCAATCTCATTTTGTTCTGCAATTCTGGGGTTCTGATCCTGCCCGGGTGCAAGTTCGCACTGAGGCGGTAGAGGATTAGTACTGGTGGCGAACCTAGTTGGTTCCATTGAGAACGATGGCGCTTGGAATGTAAAAGAGGATGAGTCAAAGCTTGGCTTGTACGTGGCTGGTTGTGCCGTGATCGGGCAAGGCGATGCAGTAAAGATGTTCATGCTTGCATCAGTGGATGACATTCGGGGATGAGGCTCAGAAGGCGATCCAGCAGAGAAGGCTGAGGTGGCTGGGTACCCGAATGGGGTAGCAGGATAATTTATGGGGACATTAGAAGTCCCACTTGACCTGGAGAATAATTCAGGGAATCCGGGGACGACACTTGGCGGCTCTTTCCCATTATTCCAGTCGTCCAGCATTTCCAACATGCGGAGCCGTAGGATTCTATTTTCCTCCGCAGTTGCGGATTCAGGTGTGAGGACGGCTGAGATCGAGCTCTCCTCGGAAACAGGGATTGTTTGCAATGGAATTTCTGAAGACATTTCCACACTTCCTTTTGACCTGGTGAAGTAAGTGTGAGTACTGCTTCTGGTCCTAACAACAGGTAGTTGAACACTTCTCCTTGACCTCGTGAAGTATGAGTGCGAGGCCAGACTTTCACCAAACCAACCGTCTTTTCAAAAACCCTGGATGTCTCAACGACAAACGCACGGTTAATTTGTAGCAAATAACAGATAGTTAATCTCACGTTGGACATGATGCACCTATACAGTTAAGTGGATTACTATATGTTTGCTACGAGAGCATGCGTCATTCCGGCATTTTTATTAGTTTTTTTTCTTTCTTTTCTTTTTCTTTTTCTTTTTTTTTCTTTTATGTCTTTTTTTTTTTGCAGTAAAAGAAATGCGACCGGATCCGATGAGGATTGCCTACGTATCACGATGCCTACGCGAATCAGATCATTACGTAGTTCGAAAAACACAAATGAGCGTAAAAGAAGCAACCTCTTTATTGTTGAGATGGTCTATTACAAACTACATTTTGCAAAAAGAAAAAGCGAACTTTGAAAATAAACCTAGACTCAAAATAGACTAAAAATCATCCTGATGGGAAAAACAAGCAGAAGATGCTAAGATACAGATTTGACTTATGAGTGCATTATGGTTTTGAAAATTGGTTTCCGCGGGGCATCGTTCGGCCTCACCGCGGTCCTAGGCGTGAGATCCCTCTCAAGTTGCTCCAGCTCGTGCATAGTCTGCTTGACAGAACCCATTACTGCTGAGAGGACGGTAACGCTGGACATGTCCTCACATTGTAGACATCGTCTGGTGATGGCATGGGCAATGGCCTTGATCCTATCTCTAGTTTGCTTCTTCTCTATGAGTAGGCGTCCTATCTGATCGCTACATATCTTAAATACTCGAGCATCCTGTATATGTTGGTGCTTCAGTCGTCGTACTTCCAACTTCATCTGGGTTATTGAGTCGTACCAGTATCTGCTCTCAATTTGGAAACCCTTGGCCTGATTAGCTGTTTTGATCTCAAGTGTAGCCATCTCTCTCTTTATTTTAGCAACAGTTTTCTCGTGGTCGCCTTCCAATTGATTTAGGTATCGGCGATGCTTATCTGCTCTTGTATCCCACTGTGCCCTGAGCTCTGCTATGACGTTTTCAGATTTCTCCAAACCATCTTGCCATTCCCTGATTTCACCTTTTAGCCTTTTTATCAGCTGCTCGTCTGATCGATGCCTTGGCTGTTTATCCGCATCCACCCTTATCTGTTTGATCTGGGCTCTGAGTCTTTCGTTGCCCTGAATTAACCTGTTCCGCTCTCCCAGATTGGTAGCATATTGCACGTTGTGCTCATATTTCAAACTTTCCACTTGTTGCTTTAACCTGTTGATTTCGGCGCAATAGCCTCTTTCCTTTGCTAACCAATCCCACTGCCTTTGCGATGATTCGGTGAAATTCCGGATGTGGGGCCTCTTAGCTGGCTTTTCATGCTCAAGTTCCCTTCTGTACCATGCAAGGTAACCTGGCGCCGTCTCTCCTTTGGCTCGATCCCGCACGCAAGTATCTGATTTCAAATATTGACACTCACTCCAGATTTGACGAATCTTTGCTTCTGGGAATTGTCCGTTAGGACTTATCTCGATTGCTTGAGTGCTAAGATCTTCCTCATGAGGTACTGTTTGGCATCTTCCGAACTGTCTCAAAACTCGGCAGGGTGCGTAAGGTTGAATGCTCTTAAGCCCCATTAGTAAGAAATGAGTTTTAGCTGCAGACATATATAGGATCTCATCAACAGGCAACCATCCCAACGTCCATTGTATTTGGCTGGCAGTAAGAGCTTGAAAGAACGAGGTCCATGCCAGGACTCCTTTGGGCAAACTGATCTCTTTGGTTCTCGTGTAAGATTCTTCTATGCAGGTCTTTTCCGGGGAACCATGGCTCAAAATCTCGGAATGATGGCAGAGGTGCTCGGTCATCCATATCTGTAGGAGCAAGTTACAACCTTCGAAGAAATTTCCCCCAGCTTTACAAGCTGTAAGAGCTCGAAAGATGTCGGATACCACCATTGGCACGAGAGTACTGTCACTTTGCGTGAGTAAAGTGCTGACGACCCCGGATATCTTCAGATCAATGTTTCCGTCTTTCCTTGGAAATACCAGAAGGCCCAGGAACATCATCATGAACGCTACCCGTCTGTGCTTGTCCCACTTCTGACGAACTCCTTTGCTGCACAGTTTGTTGATTGGATTATTGAATCCCCCCTCATGACCGTACCTATCATATATGAAGCATGGAGTACAAAATCCGGCTGCCAGATCCGGGTTGTGGACTGTTCTAGGTATCTTCAATGAATCTAGGAACCGATGTACCGTGACGACTCTTGGGGCGACCAAGTATTTTTCCCTCAAGGGAAGTTCAGTATTCCCGATGTATCCGGCCATTTCTTCCAAAGTCGGGGTGAGTTCAAAATCAGAGAAATGGAAAACATTGTGCGCCGGGTCCCAATAGGTAACCAAAGCTCTTATGATATCTCCCCGAGGCTGGATTTCCAACAAACCCACAAGACCTTTCAGATATTTCTTAACCTCGTTTTGTCCTTCAACACCTAGATCATTCCACCATAGCCGTAACTTGACAGGGATTTTGGTCATTATTGAAAAATGTTCATTTTGCATCGTGCTCATCCTGCACATTTATTAAGGTGATTTTAACAAAACGAACTGACTCAAAATTTTTTACAGAGGTGATCAAGTTTTGAACACGACCTTTAAACACTTCGGGGACGAAGGTTTTAAGGCTGTGTGGGTCTACTGGATAAAAATGCTAAACAAGACCCAAAGGTGGCTATTTATGCAAAGTCAGTCTTCCGGCGTCCCTTTCGGGAACATTCGGCTATTTATGACAAAACAGCGTCACCCGATTTATTTACGACTCTTTTTTTTTAAAAAAGTTTGAAATGCATTTTTTATTTATTTATTGATTTTGGCTATTTTAGCAAAAATGGGGTTGAACCCGACGAGAGTTGCCTACGTATCTCACATCCGGTGAGAATCAAACCGGCGTAGTTCGGGCTATCGTGAATAGAGAAAATCAAATAAACCTAAAAATCAAGAATACGTATTTTTTTTTTTGAAAAGAGATAAAGATTAAAGAAAATATATATTACTAATTATTATTTTTTTTTGGGAAATATTTGGATTATTAGTCTTAATTTATAAAAGGGGTACTACAAAAGAAACAACATTTTTTTTGAATTATGAATTTCCGTTTTTTTTACCTTTAAATAAATACCTTTTTTTTTTCTTTTTTGATTTTGGAAATGATAAAAAAAGAAAATTTTTGTATTATTATTTTTTTTTATTAATAATTCAAACTAAGAAGACAAATTTTGTTTTTATTATTTTTTTTTTAGAAATATTTCGGCGAAGTTTTGACACTACTTGGACATTGGTTTTATTCTTCCAAAATAAGTAATTATCTCCCTACGCTGCTATTTTCTTTTTTAGGAACCGGTCAGCATGCGGAACTGAAGCAAATAAATGCGCAAAACAGATAGGAATGCTGCATGATGGTCCTTTCATCTCAGGTTGCCTGTCCTACACGGACCCAACCCCTGTGTTGAGTCCCCTAAGTCAAATGCAACATGATGCAAATAAGCGTTCCTACTAGGGATCCGGCATGAAGTCAAGTTATTCTAGGTTCGTAACCTGGGTATTTGTTCTAGACTGCGTACCCGAGCGGACAACTCGAGTCGAGGAGGGGGCTACGTACCGGGGACCCGCGAGATCGTCCGACTTTGTAACTTGTCCGACCTCTTTCTTATTTCAGGTATTGACACTAACAGAATAGGGAGTCTCGACCAGCGAGCTTCTCCCCGGAGGTAAGAAGAGAAGGGTTTCGGCACAGTTTATATACAGTTCAGATAATATCAAAGCGGTAAAAGACAGCATTTAGCACATTATGCAAAAACATGTAATAAAGATCAGATAATAAAGCCAAATATAACAATTATTCTAAGCTCGAATTCTTGAACCCTGAACCAGTGGTTCTGGGTCCATTAGTCCCCAGCAGAGTCGCCAGAGCTGTCACACCTCCTTTTTGCGCGCCCGGCCCCGAAGGGTTAAATGCGCGGGTGGAGTTTTTCCAATTTAAGTGACAATATTCGAAATGGGATTATTTATTTAATTCAGAGTCGCCACTTGGGAAAGGTTTGGCTTTTGGTGTCCCAAGTCACCGGTTTATCTTGAATCCCAAATCGAGGAAATTTTCGACTTTTCCAAATGAAGTCTGCGAACCAGAAATTCTAAGTAAGGAATTCTGTTGACCCGAGGGAAGGTGTTAGGCATCCTCGAATCCCGTGGTTCTAGCACGGTCGCTTAAATTGTTATAATGGCTAAATATCTGATTTAAATACATGTTATGACTTATGTGCTTTTATTAAGTTTAAACCGCTTTGATTATTATCATTTATTTTTATAGAATTGCAACGTCGTGAAAATGTATCTCGAACTATGTTGCAATCAATGCACCCGTAATTGTTAAACACACTTCGACTCCGTTGAGATTTGGAATCGGGTCACATCAATGTGCACCCGGGTTTAAGAATGTAATTTAATTAAGTCGCGTCTAGAGAGTCTAGCGCCTTATTATTTTGTAGGAAGCTGTGAAATTCGCTAAAACGGCCTATCCTGAATTCTAAATATTTATTATGGTTAATTATTGAGGGCCCCGCAATTTACATTTTTTCATTTGGCGAGGCTCGTCTCATTATTTTAGAAGGAACATCCTAAAGCGACTACATTTCTAATGTGTTTATCTAAAAATAGAAGAAAAGATGCATGCTAATTCAACTGTATGTTTGGCCAAATCCAGATTTTAGTTAATCGTCTGATTAATTATTTGCAGAGTGAAGAAACGTTGTACCTCATGAAAACATGCTTTTAACTTGATAGAAGAATTATATACGAGATTGATGAAATGCTACGGCTGTTACAAGAGCTCCCTAACTTTAACTTATTCAGACAAGATTAATTAAAATTGCTTATTTGAAAATGCGACTAATGATATTTGAAACTCATCCTATAAACTGCCTAATGAAAACTGAAACTCAAGAGTTTGAAACTGTATTATCTTTAGCTAGATCTAAACAACCATTTGCCCTTACATATTCGAAGCATGCTGAAAGAGCGAGTTTGAGTTAACAATCGTATTGAATGGCTGCACATTTCATGGATTGTGTTTACATCTTGTATACTACTAAACGAATAAAATGTCATAGTTTCAGATTGGCATAAACTTTAATTAAGTACAACCTTACTAATGTATCTATATTAGGCTAACAAACCAGGAACTTACATATCTTAACAATATTTATATAAAAAAAAATCCGTAAGCAATACAACAGGTGATTATAACTCCTTCAGATCTTTTGATTCAGTTTTCATTGCAACATCAGACAGATTCGAAATGTGTACCTGAGGAAATGCTTATAATGAAGAAGGTAGGGGAGTCAGTTGAGCAATAGAAGCGATATCAAACAGCAGCAGTAATAGCAGGTACCAATAGAACAAAAATCCCAGTGCAAGAGGCCAGTAAAGCCAATGGAGGAAGGGCAGAATGAAACAAATTCCCAGTAGTATGGAATCAGAGATCCAGGCAATCCAATTCCAGGAGAAACAAACAATACAAATCCAAACAATAGACTTAGCCGACACTTGAAAGAAGGCAGAACTGATTTGGATAGTTTGAACAAAACTGAGAATCGAACAAAACAATAGGAAGAAGACAATTTCTGATCTTTGTGATATCCCTTTCCCTATCTCAATTCTTTTCAAATTCTAATGTCAATCCTTAGTTTTGAAATCTATTTGGGTTATCAAAAATAATTCTTTTCCAGTTTTTGTTTTCAGAATTTGAACTCTCAAGTGTTCCCTCTCAGTGTCTCTCTCTATCTCTGTATGCTCTGTCTGTGTATCTCTATCAGCTCTCTCTTTTTCTCGTATATCCTCACAGTGTGTGTATTTCTCCTCTAATCTTAGGTCTCCCCCTTTTATCTCTGTATGCCCTCCCTTTTATAAGCCTTGACCTTAAACCTTTAACAGCCTGTTAGACCCAAAAGAACACCCCTCCCATGTGCCCTCTTCTTTTCAGTTCCACTTAGTTATTTAAGTATTAACCCCATCATTCCCTTGGCAGGCTTAAACTTTCCCATTTTATTAACTAAAAGCAAACATGGGCAGCAGAATATATCTGACAGCATATGCTGTCAAACTATTTAATTCAAAAGGGCCTTTATGCCCATGTTGTGCACATGCCCTCCAGTTCAGATTACCATTACAGCCTAACCTTAGATTTCTGAAATCAAATTAGCAATTATAAGTAACTGAACTTGGTTCTTAATTGATTCAGGCAATGTTCAACAGAAGCAAATCGATTTATTTTTGTTCAGACAGTTGAAACTAATTGACGACACATGTCAACTTGACTATATTAGTTATAACACATACAATCGACACCAAAATCAGACATTCAAAAGTATAGGACACATGATTCGAATTGTACTGACTAAACAGAATTGTACTTCAAGGAATCAGTTAATCAGTACAAATTTGGAATTCAAACTAATTGCACAACAAATACATACATACATACTATCAGAACAAGTAGAAGAAAGAAACAAATCAAACACAAAGGCTCGGGCAAGGTGGACAGGACACAGTTAATAAAACTCAAAACACCAGATTCCACCAAACATGGACAGTTTTTAGAACAATCACATGGACCAAAACAAATAAAGAAAAGAAAGAAACTCACCTTAACCTTGAAAAATCAAAACCTTAACTCGGACTCGGACAGACCTTTCTTAAGGCTGAACGGACTTTAATCGAAGTGTTTCTCAGATGAGAAACACTTTGATTAAAGTCCATTAGACCTTAATCTCTTCGGTTGAACGGATATGGACCAGTGACGAAGAATCACAAAGTTCCAAAACTCAGATCCGGGATTCATGCTTCCCTGATCAGATTCGGACCAAACCAAGCATGGTTTGGTCACGAGGGGTCTGGGGAGTGTCTGGTGTGAAACTGGGGTCGTTTGGTGTAAATCGGGTTCCGACTCGAATCTTCAAATGAAGATTCGAGAAGGTGGGATGGGATTCGAGGTGTGTGGTTGGTGGATTTGGGTTCAGGATGGTGAGGAGCATCTATGGTGTTGAGGGTAGGGTCACCGGCGTCCATGCCGCCGGCTTTTTATGGTGAAGGATACAGGGGCGGCTCTAGGGTTTCATGGGGAATATGGTGAAGACGGGAGCTGGGGTATCAGATGGGGGGCAAGGTAAGGTTAAAGGGCTTATATATGGAATGGGTGGGTTGATCTCAGTCGTTGGATCAACTGAAATCAATGGCTTGGATCTAAGGGCTTAGGGGAAACGGTGTCGTTTCAACTAAAGGGGGTTTGGGCTGGTCCGGGTGGAACGGGTCGGGTTTTGTTCGTGGGTATGGGAAATGTGATCTTGGCCATTGATCAATCTGAGATCAACGGCCCAGATCAGGCTGGATTAAAACGGCGTCGTTTGGACACCCTGGGTATCAACTCGGACTGGACCGGGCAGGCCTGGTTTGGGCATTGTTTGTTTGGGCCAATTTTAACAAATTGGCCCAAATCCGGAAAAAGGAAAGGCCTCTTTTTTTTTTCTTTTTTTTATTATAAAAATACAAAACTAAGTAAAATCAAATTAAAATAAACACTTAATACAATTATTTGCACACACATTAAAATAATTCAAAACAGGTAAAAATCAAACAAAACAAAATCACGGACAAAGATGCATGTTTATGCTTTTCTATTTAACAACCATGTTACGGTTCAGATTATGCATGACACGTACATTTTTTTGTATTTTGTTTTAATAAAGTAAAAATGGGCCAAAGTCATAAACAATTAACGAAGTGCCATGTAAAAATCCCAAAATTGTACAACGGGATCAATTGTTGTTATTTTTTATTTCTTTTGGAGCGATTGTCTCGTGAAGCAAAAATCACGTGCTCACAGTTACTGGGTTCTAAAGTAAGAATTTGTACCTATTTCAATAAATTTCTTAAGACAAATATATAGTTTGGATTAAAGCTACTGGGTTCGACCGAACCTGTTGTCGAAGCTCTAGCTCCGCCCCTAAAAATAATACTGAATATGGTGTATAACTAATACATGTTTTAGTTATATATAAATTGAAAAATACTACTATCAAATAAGAGATTAATAATACCAAAGCTTATACATATATTATTTTTCCTAATACATCCTATCAATCTACCAAAGATTTAATATATCTCTCGACTGAGGGTTAAAAGGTATTGTCATAAATATTCATTGTTTTCCTTGAACTTGATAGAATAAGCATAAATCTGCTGACAAAGTTAATAAACTAAACGAATGGGTGCTTAACTGACAAAGTTAAAAGGGAACTGAGTTTCTTGATTTGATTATCGTTGTAAGAGGTTTACTGTTAACTTCAAAGCAAAGTTTGGGAGCCAGTTGTCAAGTTAGTACTTGGCTTGATCATGCTTACTGTCTTGCTTAGGAAGGTTATAACACACCTTGAGAATCTTGGGCAGATATACTTGTACGAGTTTCCCAAATCACTATATGTGCTTTGGGAAGATATAATAATTATATTTGTCAGTGAAACCCTCAATTGGTCCTTTTTTAATTATTTGGGGTAAGGATACCTATTTAAACCAAGGATGGTTCGGTTCACATATGAGTTATGCCCGAATTATAGTACATTAATTATCTTTAAATATTTTTTTATTGCTAATACATGTTTTTTTGTTGCATAATATATGCAGCATAAAATGATATATACGTGAATTTCTGCATGATTTAGTGCAGATAATAATTATTTAGTACAACCAACTAAATACTGCATTGTTTATGAGGGAATATTTTTCCTTATACGGCCAACAACAGACTAGTAATACAAAAATTATTTTTCCTAATCTCTCCAACCAAACATCTCCTTACTGGATCCCTAAACTATGTCAAGGAGTCAAATTTACATAAACGGAAACAATAAGAAGCCAAAGGTTGTGCACATGTGAGATAAATATTTATACTAAACCAAATAATTTAACTGCAATTGTTAAAAACTGAATTGGATATGCGTACCATCTAATTATAGTTAAGTGATACATACGTGTATGAAAGTCACATGTATACAGTCATTGATTTGGCATAAACACTGAACCAGGGGCGAAGCTAAAGGTAAGAAAGTGGTTCTATTGAATCCTTTCTTTTTAGCAACTTAGTAACCATTTTAAGACAGAACAATAATTCTTGAAGAAGCGCATATCTTGCCCGGAGCTTCTTCCATAATGATAGAACATATTATCATTGTGTAGATAACAAATCACCTTAATTCTAAGAAGCCGAGTTGGTGAATTGGTCCGGGTGGAGAGAAAAAAAACAAATTGAACTTTGTTATGATGAAGACGGAGCAGAAATGAAAGAACAAATGCAGAGAAAAACCCTATCTGCTATGAGAGAAGATAGACGAAGAGAGAGAAAGAAAAATCTTATTTTCATTAATTGTGTTTTGTTTTTCTAACAGACTAACTATATACTGGGTCGGGTCTCCATATACAGAACAAAACAAAAATCTGGGCTAACTACAAGTAGGGCCTAAAATAAAATGAGCCCAATTCTGTAATATCCAACACCCCCCCCCCCCTCAAGCTGGAGGGGGAAGCACTCCAAGCTTGCACAACAGATTGTGATGAGCTGGACCTGGAAGAAGCGTCGTCAAAATATCAGCAAGATTAAAAGAGGATGAAACATGATGTAAAGAAATCAACCCAGATGCTAAGCAATCACGAACAAAATGGCAATCAACTTCAATATGTTTGGTGTGCTCATGAAACACAGGATTATTGGCAATATGGAGCGCATCCTGACTATCACAAAATATAGGAACAGGAGCAGAAAATGTGAGGTCCAAACCAGCCAAGACTCTGACCAACCAAGAAACTTCAGCAACCACCTTTCTGAGAGCCCTATATTCTGCCTCGGCAGAAGAAAGGGAAATGGTCGGTTGCTTTTTGCTTTTCCAAGAAATAGGGGATCCACTAAGAGTAATGAAATACTCAGTTATAGACCTTCGAGATTGGGCACAAGCAGCCCATTCAGAATCAGAAAAAGCGACCGGAGGCATGTCAGCATTTTATAGCATATGAGGAACCTGAAGAGACTGAAGGACCTGACTCAGGTGTTGGGCAGCAAAGGCAATGTCAGGCCTTGTATGCAGAAGAAAATTCAGTTTACCTACAAGCCTTCTGAAAGTGCTTGGATCAGACATAAGAGCACCCATATCAGTGGTTAACTTTATGGAAGGATCCAAAGGAGTAATCACAGGGGTAAAATAATTGCAATTAAAGTCAGCAGCTCAGAAGTGAATTTATGTTGACACATAAAAAAACCATCAGGAAGAGAAGACACTTCTAGACCTAGAAAATAATGGACCTCACCCAAATCTTTAATCTTAAACTGATCATCCAAAAAAGTCTTCAAATTACCCAATTCTGTAATATCATTACCAGCCAACAAAATATCATCAACATAAACTGCTAATACATTGAGAGAAAAGCCAACAGACTTTGTAAAAAGAGAATAGTCATTCTTGCTTGAAATGTAGCCTCTAGATGACAAAGCTTCAGACAATTTAGAAAATCATTGTCTGGAAGCTTGTTTGAGGCTATATAGTGATTTCTTGAGTTTGCAAACCAAGTTAGAAGAACCAGAAGATGAAGGACCCGATACAAACAATCCTGGAGGAATTGTCATGTAAACTTCCTCATTGATATCACCATAGAAGAAAGCATTGTTAACATCAAGTTGATGTACAATCCATCCCCTTTTGATAGCAAGAGAAAAAAGATACTTGATGGTGGTGAATTTGACCACATGAGAGAAAGTTTCAAAATAATCAATGCCCTCATTTTGAGTGTCTCTTCTTATTACAAGCCTGACTTTATATCTCTCCACAGTCCCATCAGATTTCTGTTTGATGTTATAAATCCATTTGCATGGGATAGGCTTCTTGTTGAGAGGAAGAGGAACAATGTCCCCTGTGTTATTTGCCTCAAGAGCTTTGAATTCTTGTAGCATGGCCTGCTACCAAACGGGGTGAGAAACAGCCTGTTGGTAGAACTCAGGTTCATGCAGGGGCATATCAGTAGAGGGAACTTTGGACTGAGTAGAAAGAGAGTCTGAAGGAAGGGCGTAATTGCATACATAATCTGCCAAATGAGTAGGAGGTTGCTGAACTCTAGTGGACTTCCTAAGGAGTGGAATAGAAGTATCTAGTAAAAGAGAGGGAGAAGATGGAAAAGAAGAAATTGAAGAAATGGAAGGAAAGATAGGAGAGATAGTAGGAGGAATGAAAGAAGGAGTGGGTTCAGATGTGAAACCAGGTGTGGGAGAAAGAGAAATGACAGGAGAGAATGAAGCAGGAATATCTGTAGGGTCAGCAAAAGGATCACGAAAAGAGACATGGAAAATAGAGGAAGGAAGATAGGAAGAATAGGGAAAATAGATTCATGAAATAGTACATCCCTGGAAAAGAAAATAGAATGGTTGGAGAGGTTAAGTAGTTTGTAACTTTCTTACCACATGGATATCCTAGAAAAACAGATGCAATTGCCATGGATTGAAATTTATCTCTACCAAGTTTTGGTGTAGTTGCAAAACAAAGACATCCAAAAGATCTCAAATGATCATAAGATGGTGGTGTACTATGCAGTTTTTCAAAAGGAGATGAATTGCCTAAAATAGAATAAGGTAGTCTATTAATTAGGTAGGTAGCAGTGAGGACACAATCACCCCAATATTTAGTAGGAATGTTGGACTAGAACATTAGAGCTCTAGAAGTTTCTAAGAGATGTTTATGTTTTCTTTCAACAACTCCATTCTGTTGGGGGGTATGTGGTATAGTGATCTGGTGAAGTATGCCATTATCACCAAAGAAAGTCTTTGCTTCAATGCTACTCCCTAATTCATATGTATTATCTGATCTGAAGGATTGAATAGAGTAATTAAAGTGAACCTTAACCATTAAAGTGAAAGTTTTTAGGATAGACAAAGCACTGGCTTTATAGGAAAGTAAATGAGTCCAGGTAACTCTAGTAAAATCATCAACTAGAGTGAGAAAATAGCTGAAACCGTTGTAAGTTTTAGTGTGGTAAGGTCCCCATACATCAATATGTACTAATTGGAAAGGTGCAGTGGTTTTGATAGTACTATCTGAGAATGGTAATCTTTATTGCCTAGCCATGGGACAAATAGTACATAAGAAATGTTGTTTGGATGTGATTTTATCAGAAAGGATAGGAATTGAAGTCATTCTATTGTAGGGCATATGCCCTAAACTTTGATGCCAAACTAAATTCATTTTATTAGTAGTAGAATTTGGAATACAAGAGGGACTATGGGGTAAGGGATCAACACAAGCATTACAAGCATTACTAGAATCAACAGAAGAATCATGAACAGAAAGTAAAGGCATGTCTGGCAGTAGAAAATACAATTCATGAGCCTCTTTACCAATTTTCAATGGCCTCTTCAAAGAAGGGCCCTGTAAAGAACAAGAAAAACTGGTAAATATGTCCATACACTAAAATTGAAGGAGAAGTTTGTGTACATAAAGAAGGTTGAATTGAAATGAAGGGACTAAAAAGATATTATGCAAAACTATATCATGTCTAAGGTACATAGAACCCGTACAAATAACCTTCACTTTATATCCATTTGGCGGGGTTATTAAAAAAGGAGAAGTTAAGGGTTGAATATTATGAAGAAATTGTTTGTATGGAGTCATGTGATTTGTTGCACCAGAATCCAGAATTCAAGGTTTTCTATCTAAATTAAAAGATGCAGACAAAGAATGAGCTAAAGAATGCATTTCCTTTACTGGAAGATATGACACACCTGCAAATGAGCATATCCACCACTGTCTACAGCAGCACTAGCATGAGCGTAGTTGGGAGAAATATGTGTCTGTTGAAGTAAGGTCATGAGATGGTTATATTGCTCTTTGCTAAACCCATAAACTGGAGCCTCAGATGTTTTGAGAACAATAGGAGAGTAAGATGATTCCTCCATCTGGACACAAGAAGCAGATCTCTTGTTCTTTGTGAATTTGAAATTAGGAGGAAATCCATAAAGTTTGTAACACTTCTCTATGGTGTGACCATTTTTCTTACAATACTTGCAAGATACAGTAGTAGATGATGAAGGCTTCTTGGATTGAAAATTGACTTTCTGAGTGTATTGTTTATTAGGGTGAAGTTGAGTTGATGGAATAGACAAAGGTGCTGAATCAGTTGAAAACTCAGGAGAAAAAGAATGAGTCTCTTTCTGACTTTCATCTTGTTGTAGAAGAGAATAAGCTTTACTGATTGAAGGATATGGAGACATCATAAGAATGCTACTTTTAGCTGTTGAGTAGGAATCATTCAGTCCACTCAAGAACTGAAAGAGATGTTGATCTTCAATGAACTTTGGCAGGGCACCACATGAACATGTGGGCCGAATATATGCAGAGTTCAACTCATCCCACAGACTTCTCATCTTAGTGAAGTAGATGGCTATATCAGAAGAACCTTGAAAGGTAGAACTGATCTCCTGTTGGAGTTGAATATACTTAGATGCATTAGATTGTCCAAACCTTTCATTTATGTCCATCCATACATCCTTGACAGTACTAAGACACACAACACTTATAGCAATTTCCCTAGTTAGTGAATTAGTGATCCAGGCCTTGACCATATTGTTACACCTTTCCCAGAAAGGAAAATAGGAAGAGTCAGGTGCAGGTTGAGCTATTTTCCCAATGATTAGTCCTAGTTTGTTCTTAGCTGAGAGAGATGTTAGCATATACCTGCGCCATATAACAAAACTAGTTCCATTGAAAAGAACTGTAACCAGCTGAACACCAGGGCTATCAGAAGGATGTATATATAAAGGATGGGATGGATCTAGGGTAAATTCAGTAAAACCATCAGAATTTCCTGGTACATTTGCATGCAAACCAGTATTTTCCATATTATTACTCATTTCAGCAAGAATGTCGAACAACAACAGAAATTGAACAACAACAGGAGGAATTATCAAATATCAAAACTTTGTTTAGCGATAAGAACCGATGAATCAGTTATCAAACCAGCAGAGCAAAACATTAAAACTCAGAAAACCCTAATATGTGATTATATGTACTGGAAAATAAAACTGTATCGATCTTCTTCGCAACCTGAAGAAGTAAGGCCTTCGAAACATCAATAGTTGAAAAGATGAAGAGATGGAAGAAAATCGTCCAGAAATTGTCAAATTTGTCACCAAAAGCAAAATCGTAAAACAAGCTGGAAGATGCGAATAAACCCTAGCACGATTACCATCGGTCGAGAGCTAAAGATGAGATGGATCGATTGACCCTCTGATACTATGTTATAATGAAGACGGAGTAGAAATGAAAGAACAAATGCAGAGGAAAACCCTATGTGCCATGAGAGAAGATAGACGAAGAGAGAGAAAGAAAAATCTTATTTTCCTTAATTTTGTTTTGTTTTTCTAATAGGTTAACTATATACAAGACTGGGTCGGGTCTCCATATGCAAAACAAAATAAAATTTTGGGCTAACACAAGTTGGGCCTAAAATAAAATGAACCCAATTCTGTAATATCCAACAAACTTAAAATCTATTTCGGAGTATCCATTTTCTTGGAGAGGTAGATAAAATATTCTGACATACCGGCGTTTTGATATCACCAGGAAGAGTTTGTTTTGATAAAGGGTATGATGGAAATGCACACAATTGTGATTCAAATTAATATTGTCTAAATATACAAATTATGTGTTTTGTTAAAGCTAATTTTTTTTTTTACATAACAAATGAAATATCTTAATATTTGTGCGACTCCCGTTTCGAAAAGTCTAATTTTACATACACATGATATAGTACCCAAATAATTATAATGGTAAAAAATATTTGATCGAACCGAACAGTTGACACCACTACTAAACACGAAAGGAATAAAGTGTGACACGAGATTCTTTTTTTTTGGTTCATTAGGAGATACTTAACAAGACTTACACCAGGATTCAGCTCTTAGTTTATTATTATTTTCCTTGGCGATGGATGTATTTACGCGCCGCATTCAAGGGGAGGTGCCATAGTATATGTATTTGCAAATGATATAGTACAGATTGACAAGGCGCGAGACGAAATTAACACTAGGCTAGCTAGAGGTTTGGAGGCAGATCCTGGAGTCTAAAGGTTTCAAGTTGAGCAGGACCACGTGAAATACTTGGAGTGCAAGTTTAATAACACTACCCAGGAAGCTGACATGGAAGTGGGGCTGGATTCACATGTCATCTCTGAGGGAGGCAGCTTCAAGTACCTTGGTTTACTAATCCAAGGAAATGGTTAGATCGATGATGATGTCAAGCATCATATTGGAGCGGCGTGGATGAAATGGAGTCTAGCATCCGATATTTTACGTGATAAAACATAAGAACGTGCCACAAAGACTTAAAGGTAAGTTCTACAAAGTGATAGTTAGACTTATTATGTGATAGGAACTCAATCGAATTGCAGAAAAGGAACGAAAATGAAGCTCACCTAAAGGGCAAATATGAAGAATTACCCTTGAACAGTATGCTCAAATGAACTCAACAATGGAGTTCTGGACTGTTTGAAGAAAGAGAGAGACGAGAGAAAAGTTAGAAATTTCTTATTCCAAAAATTTCATAAAATCTCAAAATTGAGAAAAATCAAACTACTCCTTCTGTTTCAATTTATGTGAACCTATTTTCATTTTAATTCGTGCCAAAAAGAATGACTTATTTCTCTATTTGGAAACAATTTACCTTTATGTAATGATTTATAGCCACACAAAATATATTTGCTTCATTTTACACCACAAGTTCAAAAATCTTCTCTCTTTTCTTAAACTCCGTGCCTAGTCAAATGGGTTCACATAAATTGAAATGGAGGGAGTATATAGGAAGACCCGGGAAAGTTAGTTATAACTAACTTTAGGGAATCTCCCTTTCCTTCAGCTGCCTAGCACGTGCATTTCACGTGGGTTTGGCTAACAAATTTTTAACAACTAACTGGCTCTAACTACCAATGCAACTAACTGTAACTATACGCAGCTACCTACAACTGACTTAGCTAATAGGATCGTATTAATTAGCCCCCTCTACAGACAATCCTTGTCCTCAAGGATCAAACAAAGGAAATTTCTGCTTAAGGACATAGTAATCCTCCCATGTGCTATCTTCAGGAGCAGCATTAAACCATTTGACCAAGACTTGAGAAACAGCTCGTCCATGTTTTTGAATCATACGTCTATCCAGTAGAGCTTCAGGTTCCAATAGAACATGACCCTCTTCTGAGAGCACCACAGGTAAAGTAACTGTGGCTGAGTGAGATCCAATCTTCCTTTTTAGTTGGGAAATGTGAAAAGTAGGATGAACCTTTGTACCAGCAGGCAGATCCAATATGTAGGCTACTGCTCCTACCCTAGCAAGGATTTTGAAAGGTCCAAAAAACTTGGGTGAGAGTTTCTGAAAGCCATGTGACTTAAGAGAGAGCTGTCTATAAGGTTGTAGCTTGACATAAACCCAATCTCCCACTGCATAGGTTCTGTCAGTTCTTCCTTTGTCAGCTTGGACCTTCATTCTATTCTGAGCTTTCTCTAACTGAGATTTCAGCAGTTTGAGGGTGGATTCCCTAGCCTGGAGACTTCTATCGACCAAGTTCAATTGGGAGTCAAAACTCATATAAGGGAGCAAGGGAGGAGGCTTCTGACCATAGACTGCCTCATAAGGGGTCATGTTGGTGCTGGAGTGATAAGTGGTATTGTACCACCATTCTGCTAGTGGTAACCATTGTGGTCAGGTTTTTGGTTTCTCAAATGTCATGCATCGAAGATAGCATTCCACACATCTGTTAACTACCTTTGTCTGGTCGTCTGTTTGAGGATAGTAAGCTGTGGAAGTTAGTAGAGAAACCTGCTGCAATTTGAACAATTCCTTCCTAAATTTACTTGTAAACACAACATCCCTATCTGACACTATGGATTTAGGCATTCCATGAAGTCTAAACACCTGATCCATGAACACCTGAGCCACTTCCAAGGCAGTATAAGGGTGTTTGAGAGCTATGAAATGAGCAGCCTTGCTCAGTCGATCCACTACCACGAAAATCACTTCCTTTCCAGCAACTTTAGGAAGCCCTTCAACGAAGTCCATTGAAATGTCTTGCCAAATCTTTTCTAGTATAGGCAGGGGTTGGAGCAACCATGGATAAGCCACAGTTTCATTTTTGCACTTTTGACAAACATCACAACTCCTTATATAGTTGTAAACATCCTGCTTCATTTTCTTCCCATAGAAATCATGCTTGAGCCTTTTCAAGGTGGCTGTAATGCTAGAATGACCTCCTATAGGACTGTCATGGTAATAAGATAAAAGCTTAGTTCTGATTACATTATCAGCACCAATCACCAATTTATTCTTTCTGCTTAGAATACCATTGTGAAACCTATAGTAAGGTTTAGTGGTTTTGCCCTCTTTTATAGATATGATAAGTTGTTGGAGTGTAGGATCCTGAGTCCAGGAAGCTTTAATTGATTCCAAAATATCTTAGTTGATACTGGAAATACTATAGAGTTGAATGTCTTCTTCCTTCCTGGATAGAGCATCAACTACAATGTTCTCTTTTCCCTTCTTGTAGGCAATAGAATAGTCATAACCAAGTAACTTGACTAGCCATTTCTGCTGGCTAGGAGTAGTAATCCTATGCTCCAATAGGTACTTAAGGCTGTGATAGTCAGTTCTGATGGTGAATGGTCTTCCCAGCAATTAAGGTTGTGATAGTCAGTTCTGATGGTGAATGGTCTTCCCAGCAAATATGGTCTTCATTTATGTACAGTAGACACTAAGGCCAACAACTCTCTTTCATATACTGATAGGGCCCTATTCTTGGCTGATAAACCCTTATTGAAGAAAGCAATAGGTTTATTGTCTTGTTCCAGAACAGCTCCAATTCCCCCACCAAAAGCAACAGTTTCAACTACGAATGTTTTTGAAAAATCTGAGAGAGCTAGAACAGGTGCTGAAATGATAGCTCTCTTCAATTCTTCAAAAGCAGTAGTGGCTGCAACACTCCATTGAAAGTTTTCCTTTTTGAGCAAGTCAGTTAAAGGTCTTGCAATAATACCATACCCCTTGATAAACCTCCTGTAATAACCAGTCAATCCCAAGAATCCCCTTAGACTTTTGATAGAAGAAGGCAGTGGCCACTCCAGCACTCCTTGTACCTTCTGATTGTCCATAAAAACACCATGTTCAGAGATAATATGGCCTAAGTAGTCAATCTGGGTGACCCCAAAAGCACATTTACTCTGTTTGATGAATAAGGTATGGAATCTCAGCACCTTAAAAGTCTCATCCAAATGTAATAAGTGGTCAGTCCAACTTTGACTGTATATGAGGATGTCATCAAAGAAGACTAGGATAAATTTTCTGAGGAATTTGTGGAAAATCTAATTCATTAAGCTTTGAAAAGTAGAAGGGGTATTGGTTAACCCAAAAGGCATAACCATGAATTCATAATGGTCATGGTGAGTTCTAAAGGCAGTCTTAGGTATGTCTGGTTCAAACATCCTAATCTGATGGTAGCTAGCCCTTAGATCTAACTTAGAAAAGTATTTAGCACCATGTAATTTATCCAGCAGCTCTTCAATTACAGGGATTAGGAATTTGTCCTTAACTGTGCAACAGTTTAACTCTCTATAATTCACACATAAACACCAGGATCCATCCTTCTTCTTGACCATCACAATAGGGGATGAATAAGGACTAGTACTGTGTCTTATAACCCTAGAAGCTAACATCTCATTCACCATTTTTTCAATTTCATTTTTCTTCCCATTAGGATACCTATAAGGTCTAATATTGATAGGAGAAGTACCTTCCTTCAGGGTGATCTTATGCTCATGCAATCTAGAAGGAGGAAGTTGTTTTGGCTCTTCAAAGAGATCAATGTACTGCTGCAAAATAGCTTGTAATTCCCAGCTCATACTAGGCTCCTTGGGTAAGCTTTCATTGCTAACAGACTAACTTCCATTCTTTGTTGTTGGTGCTCAATGAACAATTCTACCGATATCATGCACAACTCCGCAGGTTTGGCCAATAACTTGTCCATGCTGCTTTGTTGAGTCATCTTGGTTGCTGGAGGTTGTACTCCCCTTAGCGATACCTTGTGCCCCATAATGCTGAACTCCATTCTAAGCTTTTTGAAGTTCCACATGATATTCCCCAATGTAACCAACAAATGGATACCCAAAACCATGTTGCATCCTCCAATTGGTAACACCAATATGTCTGAATCAAAGGACATACCTTACATCTTCCACACCAACTTCGTACATATGTAGTTGCTTTGTACTTTATTTCCATCAGCTACAAACACATCAAAAGGAGCTATGGATGTTAATACACACCCCAATTTTTTGGCAGTATTAAGGTCCAAAAAATTATGAGTGCTGCCAGTATCAATCAGGACTTGCACAGCCTTGCCCTTGACTGACACAGTTACCCTCATAGTCCTAAAATCATGCAGGTCATTCATAGCATGAACTGATACATGAGGTAGAATGGACCTCTCAGCATCAGTCTCCAATCCTTGACCAATCATGGTTAATAGTTCTGCTGGATCAAGCATCACATCTTGTTCCAACTCCACTTCTTCTAATCCCTCCTCCACCTCCATAGAAAACAACTGCCTTCTATTTTTATAAACATGACCAAAACTGTATTTCTCATCACAATTGTAACAAAGCCCTTTACTTCTCCTCTCCTCCATTTCAGCAGGAGTTAGTCTTTTGGCATTTCTATAGGTAGGTTTAGCAGATAAGGTTTGGGAATTGGAAGGTTTATTGAAGGGTTGACTAAATCTGGGGATTATTGGGGTATTTGATTAGGAAGGTTGGGAATTAATAGATGAAAACATTTGGGTATTCTTAGTTGAATAGGAGGGATTTGATGAAATCATGAAGACTTGTTTTTGTACTACCAATGTTTGCTCCTGAATCTTAGCTAAACTAATGGCTTTAGCTAATGATCTAGATGTTACCATCTTAACAGGTAAGCCAATTTCTGGTTTCAAGCCTCTAATAAAATAGCTAACAACATATTCTTCCGATATTCATCAAACAAGTCAACATAGTCTTGTACTAAACTTACCTGCCTTAAATCTTTGAAATCTCCCATGGGATCATCGAATAGCTCAAATCCAAATCTGGCATACAAGCAAGCCACATACTCACCCCATCGTGGCCAATCTCTAGTCACTCTGTGCTTCATATAAGATTGGTGCCATTGTAGTGCCTTTCCCTCCAACTTGCATGAAACTACTTTCACTTCAGAATCCTCATATGTATCCTCAACTGCGAAGATCTGCTCACACGTGTACAACCAATCCTTCAACCCTATGTCATCAAAAATAGGAAACTCCATATGATAATCACGATTGGGAGGTTGATAGCCTCTAGGACGAGGGACTACCACATTTGGTCTTTCTTTCTCCACAGGAAACACATGGTTTTGAACTCCAGTTGTAGTCAAATTACTCACCAGCAACTTCCTAATTTCCTCCATAGCCTGAGCTACCTTATTGTCTACTGATTTCTGTAATTCTGAAACAGAGGATGTAACTGCTTTTATCGATCCCCTGAGGTTATCGACTTTTTTTCTCAACTCGTGCATTCGAGTGTTATGATCGCCCATTATCACAGATCCAAGGAGCGAGTGCGCTGATATCAATGATAGGAACTCAATCGAATTGCAGAAAAGGAACGAAAATGAAGCTCACCTAAAGGGCAAATATGAAGAATTACCCTTGAACAATGCGCTCGACAAAAACTCAACAATGGAGTTCTGGACAGTTTGAAGAGAGAGAGAGATGAGAGAAAAGATAGAAATTTCTTATTTCAAATCATTTCCTGAAATCACAGAATTCAGAAAAATCAAACTATATAGTAAGAGGTGGAAAAGTTAGTTATAACTAACTTTAGGGAATCCCCCTTTCCTTCAGCTGCCTAGCACGCGCAATTCACGTGGGTTTGGCTAACAAATTTTAACAACTAACTTACTCTAACTACCAATGCAACTAACTGTAACTATACACAGCTAACTACAACTGACTTAGCTAATAGGATCGTATCATTATGTTGTATGTGGCTAAGTGTTGACTAGTCAATAACTTTCGTGTCCAAAAAATAAAGGTTGTGGAGAAGAGGATGTTAAGATTAATGTTTGGGCATACCAGGAGAGATATGGTCTGGATTAATGGAGATATTAGGGACAAGATTGGTGTAGCCTCCGTCGTGGACAAGATGCAAGAAGCAAGTTTGATATGGTTCGGGCATGTGAAGAGGAGGTATCTGGACACCCCAATGAAGAGGTGTTTGGACACCCCAATGAGGAGGTGTGAGAGATTGATGATAGTGGCTCTAAGGAAAAACAAAGGTAGGCCAAAGAAGTATTGGTGTGAGGTGATTAGGCAAAACATGTCACATCTTCAACTCACCAAGGACATGACCCTTGATAGGCAGGTGTGGAGCGCGGGGATTAGGGTAGAAGGCTAGTAGGCCGCTGCATGTCTTCTCTTTCCTTCCAGTAGTAGTAGCGTGTTTTAGTATTTTCATATGCTTAAAATTCTATTGCTTGTATTTTGGTTCTTCTATTTCCTTATTGTTGTTACTACTTTCCTAACTTTTACGGGATTGTTACACAAATAGCCTTTCAAATTAATGTTTACTTTTTCTAGTTAGTATACATAGATTATATATTGATTATACATAGTTATATATATATATATTTCACATTAAATTATACATTCGCCGACTATTTTAAATTAAAGAGTTTAGATGAGTGGCTTTTTAGGTTAATTCTTCAACTTTTACACTACTGTTATTCTTCTCTATACAGTTGTAATTTGTATGTTTGCTTGGATCAGAAAATCTATTGGAAACAACATCTCTACTTGTACAAGGTCGAGGTAAAGCTGCATAAATACTACCCTCCCCATACCTTTATTGGTGCGATTTACGGCTTTGTTGTTGTTGTTGTTATTGTTGTATACTTAACAAATACTTCAAGACAAACTCTGAAGGGAAGGAAACCCAATAGGAGCTGATATCGAGTAATCGAATTCCATATCAGTTGCCTGGTGGAGGACCGCCCTCCATAGTCATCCTCCGATGCCCTAGAAAATAAAGGAAAAAGGATAGAGTATATATATATATAGCCTAAGATATGATTAACTACTGCAGTATAGTTTATTTGTTATTAAGGAAAAAAGTGTGATATTGGCCTACTTTGAAATATGTCCCAATTGGTTAATTGCTTAAGGACTGCAAGAGTTGCTTGTGTTAGTTATTTAATGATGGTTATTCAAAGTTCTCTCTGCTATATGGCTGTTGGTTAACTGTTGAAAAGAAAAGAAAAGAAGAAGAATAGGAAGAAGTTGACAAAGTTCAATCTGAAAAAGAAGCTGTAGAAGAGAATATGCAGGTTATGCCTTGTCTTTTGTGTCTCCTTGTCTGAAAGAATTGACAAGCAAATATTAGTGTCTTACAAGAACACGAAAATGCAGCATTTGAAGCATGAGACAACTAGTTTGATGAAGAAGATAGAGCTCCTTGAAACTGAAATTAAAGTACAAGGGGGTGAATTGTAAAAATTCTTTTAGTTGACTAACTTGGCTTGTAGTTGACTATCGTGATTCTGCCGATAATAGTTAGTATACCAAATAACGGTAAAGGAAAGTAACGAAAAATGAACAGGAGAGACAGAGATTTTTATATTGGTTCATATACTTGGTGTGGTACCTACGTCCAGTTCTCTTGGGTCACAAAGGTTTTCTTAAATCTTCAATAACAATTACAATGAGAGTGATTTTATTATATTCACCACCGGGTTACAACTAATTTCTTGACACAATCTTTCAATAACTTTCTTTTTTTCTCTATCTTTTGATACACTAGTAAACTTAGGAATACAATGTTTAGTAAGAAGTAGAAAGACTGAAAAATTAGATGAAAGTTGCATAATCTTCCACGACCTTTTTCCTCTTCTTTAATAGTGCTCGATAAAGTTCCTGATTCCTTTTTCGAGATTTTGGAAAATCATTGATGGTGCGACTTTCCTTTTGCGGCAGTATTCTCTAAGAGTAGGACCTAAGGGTAGCCTTATGAATCCAGCGTGTGAAGTACAGTCAGATTCATTCTTAATGTGCAGAGTAGCTCCTTTATCTTCACAATCATTTGCTCTTGAGCCTTCCGCTGATTTCTCGTACTTGTTTGATTTTCTTTCCTTCCTTGTATCCTTTCTTTTGCCCGTTTGACTGATTTCCTTTCTTTTTTGTATTCCTTTGATGGACAAATTTGAATGTCATAGCCGTTAGTTCTTTGATTGATTCTTACGCCTCCATAGCTTTAATTAGTGAATCTGCACACAAAGTAGATTCACATTAGTCAAATCTTTTTGTTTTTAATCATCATTAAAATTCTAGACTTAACAGAAACATCTATGAGGTTCAACCAAACTCTACTCCAAGAGTTATTGCATTTTAACTTCTCCATTTTCCAACTAGTTTTACTTTTGTTCGCTGACAGTTATTTGAAGTTATATTTTTACCGGTGATAGTGTATAAAGAAAAACAATGAGGAGTCGTTTGGCAAGATGTATTAGAGAAAATAATATATGTATTACCTTTGCTATTATTAATCCCTTGTTTGGTAGTGTTTTTCAATCTATGTATAACTAATACATGTATTATTTTCACATCATATTTAGTACTATTTTATATGTAGCAAACTATGATATTAGTAATACCATGGTCTTTAATACATGCATAAGCTATATAAAGATAGAACTACCCTTTCAAAACCTTTTCCAAACCCTTTCCAATGTTTTGGAGGGTAATTTTGTAAACAAAAAAATTATGCAATACATGTTATTCTTAATACACGAGACTAAACGACCGATAAAAAATATTCTCAGTATTACTAATACAGTATATATTCAGTACTAGTTTGCATCATCAGGAGACTCTTTGGAGAAGGTTTGGGATCCTGCACCCTAGAAGAACTACAACAAATAGCAAAATAGTTAGAAAGGAGTGTTAGCACCATCCGAGCGCGAAATGTTACGGAACTAAACATTTATATTTCTTCTTCTACTCAGATGCAAGTCCTTAAGGAACAGATAGAAAGATTAAAAGAAAGGCTAAGGCTGCAGCAATTAATTAATGAGCATGATATTGTTGCTTGTGTATGTGAAAGAATTTGTAAAGGCTTTATTTGTTTTTTGTTTGATGCTTTGCTGTCTAATAAATCCAGGAGAAGACCTTGCGGCTAAAAATGCAATGCTGAAAGAGAAGGTATTTTTCCATAATTTGCTTATCCCCAACAGAGTCTTCTAATAAATGCTTTCATGTCTCTGTGTTTTTGTTTAGTAGCCTTCAACGGAGACAAGTATCAAGTGGAAAGAAGGAAGAAGTATTTAATGTTTTGTACTGAGAGTAGCGAAAAATCTGATGTGGAGACTAATAGCCTGTTTGGCCAAGCTTCTTCAATCCTAGAAGTTAGTGGCGGAGCCACGTTATAGGAAGAGGTGTCAAATGACATCCCGTGGGAAAAATACACTGTGCAGGTAAGTCAAAAAAATAAATTATATATATATTGACTCTCCTTAATCTCCTAGTATGTTTACTTTTATATATTTTGATACCCCTTAAAAAATATTCTGGCTCCGCCACTGCTAGAAGCACTATTTTTTTTAAAAAATGTTTTTTTTTAAAGTTGAAGTGTTTGGCCAAACTTTTGAAGAAAAAAAAGTGTCTTTGAGGAGAAGCAGAAACAGTTTTGGAGAAGCAGGAAAAAATAGCTTCTCTCCAAAAGCACTTTTTCGAAAAATAATTTTGACAAAAATACACTTAGAAAGTTTTTTTAAAAAAGTTTGGTCAAACACTAATTACTGTTCAGAAGTGTTTTTCAAATTAATTAGCCAAACATAAACTGCTTCTCACCAAAAGTACTTTTGAGAAAAAGAATTTTGAAAAAAAGAATTTCTCAAAATTGTCACGACCCGGATTTTTCTACCCTCGGGAGTCGTGATGACGCCTATTAATGAGAGTTAGGCAAGCCACCCCTTAACTACCGTTTTCATTAACATATTACTTCTTTTAACAATTATCAGTGATAGCATGAGAACAGCAGAATTAAATAAGTAAGCGGAAAACTTAAATTAAATAAGCTGAACAATAATGCGAAAGTCAACATACGCCTCTACCCAAGAACTGGTGTCACATCACTCACGAACTACTAAGAGTACTAAATACAATCGTTTGAAAGAAATGTAACAATGTTTGTCTCGAATACATGAGATAACAGAATGAAATATAAGATAGAGGAGACGTCGGGCTTGCGGACGCCTGCAAGGCTACCTCGGTCTCGGTGGACTGAAGGCTGGCTCCCGTGCTACTGTTGCTGTCCAATACCTGGATTTGTGCAAAAGAGCCTAGAGTGTAGTATCAACACAACAGACCCCATGTGCTGGCAAGTGCCTAGCCTAACCTCGGCGAAGTAGTGACGAGGCTAGGACCAGACTACCAAATAACCTGTACAGTTCAAATATCTATATGTACAGCGGAAAAGAAATACAGAAAATAATCAGTTAATGTGGAAAGGGGAAACATGTTGTGGGGAGGTAATAGTTCCAAATAGAAAACCTCAATAAAAGAAAGAAACAACAAAGCCAGAATATCAACAAGAATCAGAATTCAACAATTTGCATGGCATCACCCTTCGTGCTTTTACTCTCGTCCTCACCCAAATAATATTTATAATAAAAATGTGCACGACATCATCCTTCGTGTTTTTACTCTCGTTCTCACCAAATCAATCGTATCATAATAATGTGCACGGCATCACCCTTCGTGCTTTTACTCTCTTTCCTCACCACATAGTCAATGAATATCGATATGGAATGGTACATCGTACGGAACGACATCACCCTTCGTGCTTTACACTCTTTCCTCACAATAACAAACAATGCACGACATCACCCTTCGTTCTTTAATACTCTTCCTCATCCAAACAACAATCACAAACAAAGGGCAAGGGAGTAGACAAATAACGGTAGAAATCCCGGCAAGGAAATACAATTAAACAGCTAAATCCCGGCAAGAGAACAATATCAATAAATCTCAACATCTCGGCAAGGGATATAATTAACAAAGCAATAAACATCCCGGCAAGGGAACAATTCAATAACTCCTTCTCTTTCTTTCACTTCTTACTTTATAACTTACTTTACCACTTGAGTCAATGCTCCAAAGGGTTCAATTATCTCATATACTTTCACAATTCGTATTATAACTCGAGCCAATGATTCTCGTAGTTCAAAGATCACAATTTCTTTCACATACTTTTTACAACATATAGAAATCATCATTAAGGTATGAAAGATACAACAAAAATCAGAATATCCGCAATATAAAAACTCACAGCCATGATATACACCAACGTATAGATACTCGTCACCATGCGTATACGTCATACTCGATAATTAGCACGTAGCAAATAAGACTCAACTCCTAATCCCTCAAGCTAAGGTTAGACCAAACACTTACCTCAAACTTCCACGGCCAAATCAATCCACAATTACCGCTTTTCCTCTCGAATTTGGCTCCAAATCGATTATATCTATACAATAATGACTTCAATACATCAATAAATTCTAAACAATGCGACACAATACGTAATTATAGTTTTCCAAGCATTCTTCCCAAAATCCCAAAAATCAACCCCGAGCCCGCTTGGTCAAAACATGAGGTTCAAACTAAAATCAAATCACCAATTCACCCACGAGCCCGAATATATAATTTGTTTTCTTCGACCCCAAAACGAGGTCTAAATCAAGAAAAATCAAAAAGCTCTAACTCTACCCAATTCCCTAATTTCTACCATTAATTACATGTTTTAGGCCTAGAAGTTCAATAGATGTTGATGAAAATGGAAGGAAATAAATTAAATATTACTAACCCAAGAGATTATGGTGAAGAATTGCTTCAAAGATCGCCTAAGAGTTTTGGAGAAGAAGAGGTTTTGTGAAATTTTGAGAAATCCCGTAAGTGTTCTGTTTTTGGAGTTTTAAAATAATTGGGCGAAATGACTCTACGCGTTCGCGATAGACCTCTCGCGTTCGAGATGGGTCAGGCTTTTTGGCCTTCGCGTTCGCGAATCTGTAGCTCCTCGAGCCTTCGCGTTCGCGTCCTTGGGGTCGCGTTCGCGTAATGTGTTCTACCCATTCCCCCTGCCCAGGCCCATTTGGCCTTCGCGTTCGCGTGGCCATGAACGCGTTCGCGAAGGTATAGCCCCCCGCTGCCTCACGTTCACGACCTGGGCTACGCGTTCGCGTAGAAGGAAGTTCCTTCAGCAACATTTTACACATCGCGTTCGCGAGGGCCATCCCGCGAACGCGAAGAAAGAGATACCAGAACACTTGAACTGCTGTTTCTGCAATTTTTCTTAAGTCTGAAACCTTCCGAAACACATACGAAACACACCCGAGCCCTCGGGGCTCCTAACCAAACACATGCACTAACTCAAAACATCATACGAACTTATCCGTGTGATCAAATCGCCTAAATAACCTCAAAATCAATGAATCAAACCTCAAAATCAAGAATTTTTCCTCAAATTTCATCAAGTTTCTAATTTAGAAATTTAAGTCCGAAACACGTCAAACGACGTCCGAATTCAACTAAATTTTACAAGAAGAACTTAAAACATATATAAGACCTGTACCGGGCGCCAGAACCAAAATACGGGCCCGATACCATCGCTTTCTAATCAGATTTCATTTCCAATTTCCTTAAACATTTTCAGAAAACTATTTTACTTAAAAATTCATTTCTCGGGCTTAGGACCTCGGAATTTGATTTCGGGCATACGCCCAAGTCCCATATTTTCCTATGGACCCTCCGGGACAGTCTAATCATGGGTCTGGGTCCGTTTGCCCAAATGTTGACCAAAGTCAAACTTATTCATTTTAACATCAAAACTTAGCATTTTTCACAAAATTTCATATTTAAGCTTTCCGGCCACGTGCCCGGACTGCGCACACAAATCAAAGCGACTCTAAATGAGGTTTTTAAGGCCTCGGAAGCATAGAATGGATAAGAAGATAGGTGATGACCCTTTGGGTCGTCACATTCTCCACCTCTAAAACAACCGTTCATCCTCTAACGGACAGAAGAAGGAAATACCTGAGTCGGGGAATAAATGAGGATAACGGCTTTGCATATTGGACTCGGACTCCCACGCCGATGCCTCAGGAGGCTGACCTCTCTACTGAACACGAACAGAAGGAAAACTCTTGGATCTCAACTGACGAACCTGCCGGTCTAGAATAGCTACCGGCTCTTCCTCATAGGACAAGTCCTTGTCCAACTGGACAGTGCTGAAATCTAACACGTGGGATGGATCGCTGTGATACCTCCGAAGCATGGACACATGAAAACCTGGATGCACGGCTGATAAGCTTGGCGGCAATGCAAGTCTATAAGCCACCTCTCCCACTCGATCAAGAATCTCAAACGGACCAATGAACCTAGGGCTAAGCTTGCCCTTCTTCCCAAATCTCATCACGCCCTTCATAGGCGACACTCGGAGCAATACCCGCTCACCAACCATAAAAGCCATATCTCGAACCTTGCGATCTGTATAGCTCTTTTGCCTGGACTGAGCTGTACGCAGTCTATCCCGAATGATCCTGACCTTGTCCAAGGTTTCCTGAACCAGATCCGTACCCAACAACCGAGCCTCTCCCGGCTCAAACCATCCAATCGGAGATCGACACCGCCTACCATATAAAGCATCATAAGGAGCCATCTGGATACTCGACTGGTAACTGTTGTTGTAGGCAAACTCTGCTAAAGGCAAAAACTGATCCCACGAACCTCCAAAGTCAATAACACAAGCTCAGAGCATATCCTCCAATATCTGAATAGTCTGCTCGGACTGCTCATCCGTCTAAGGATGAAATGTTGTACTCAACTCAACCTGGGTGCCTAACTCTCGCTAAACTACTCTCCAGAAATGCGAGGTGAATTACGTACCTCGGTCCGAAATGATAGAGACTGGCACACCATGAAGACGAACAATCTCCCGAATATAGATCTCCGCTAACCTCTCGGACGAATAGGAGACTGCCACAGGAATGAAATGCGCTGACTTGGTCAGCCTATCAACAATGACCCAAACTGCGTCGAACTTCTTCCGAGTCAGCGGAAGTCCAGTAATGAAGTCCATAGTGATCCGCTCCCACTTCCACTCGGGAAGCTCAATCCTTTGAAATAAACCACCAGGCCTCTGATGCTCGTACTTAACCTGCTGACAATTCAAACATCGTGCCACATATGCCACAATATCTTTCTTCATTCTACGCCACCAATAATGCTGCCGCAAATCCTGATACATCTTTGCGGCGCCCGGATGAATAGTGTACGAGGAACTATGGGCCTCCTCTAAAATCAACTCTCGAAGCCCATCCACATTAGGCACACAAACTCGCCCCTGCAATCTCAAGACTCCATCAGCATCTAAGGTAACCTGCTTGGCAGCTCCTCGCTGCACCGTGTCTCTAAGGACACACAAATGGGGATCATCAAACTGCTGATCACGGATACGCTCCAATAATGAAGAACGAGCGATCGTGCAAGATAATACCCGACTAGGCTCAGAAATATCCAACCTCACAAATCGATTGGCCAAAGCCTGAACATCCAAAGCAAGCGGCCTCTCATCGACTGGAATATAAGCAAGACTGCCCATACTGGCTGACTTTCTACTCAAAGCATCGGCCACCACATTGGCCTTTCCCGGGTGATATAAGATAGTGATATCATAATCCTTCAACAACTCCAATCACCTCCTCTGCCTCAAATTCAACTCCTTTTGCTTGAACAAATACTGAAGACTCTTGTGATCAGTGAACACCTCACATGCCACGCTATACAGATAATGCCTCCAAATCTTCAGTGCATGAACAATGGCGACCAACTCCAAATCATGCACTAGATAGTTCTTCTCATGAATCTCTTCAACTGCCTCGAAGCATAGGCAATGACCTTGCCATCCTGCATCAACACTACACCAAGCCCAATACAGGAAGCATCACAATAGATTATGTAAGGCCCTGAACCTGTAGGCAATATTAACACCGGTGCCGTAGTCAGAGCTGTTTTGAGCCTCTGAAAGCTCACCTCACACTCGTCCGACCATCTGAATTGGGCACCCTTCTGGGTCAACCTGGTTATCGGGGCTGCGATAGATGAGAACCCCTCCACGAACCGACGATAGTAGCCTGCCAATCCCAAGAAACTCCAAATCTCTATGGCTGATACTAGTCTAGGCCAGTTCTTGACTACCTTAATCTTCTTCGGATCAACCTGAATGCCCTCCGCTGACACAATATGACCCAGGAATGCAACTGAACTCAAGCAAAACTCACACTTCGAGAATTTTAGCATATAACTGACTATCCCTCAAGGTCTGAAGAACCACTCTAAGATGTTGCTCGTGCGCCTCCCGGCTGCGGGAATATATTAGAATATCATCAATGAAGACTATCACGAACGAATCCAAATAAGGCCTGAATACTCGGTTTATTAAATCCATAAAAGTTGTTGGGGCATTTGTCAACCCGAATGACATAACCAAGAACTCATAATGCCCATACCGAGTGCGGAATGCTGTCTTAGGGACATCGGATGCCCTAATCCTCAACTGATGGTAGCCAGATCTCAAGTCAATCTTTGAAAATACCTTGGCACCTTGAAGCTGATCGAACAAATCAATAATCCTCGGCAGTGGATACTTATTCTTGATTGTAACCTTGTTCAACTGCCGGTAATCAATGCACATTCTTATCGAACCATCTTTTTCTTAATGAACAACACCGGTGCACCCCAAGGAAAAACACTGGGTCTAATGAAATGCTTCTCAAGCAAGTCTTGTAACTGCTCCTTCAACTCTTTCAACTCTGGCGAGGCCATGCGATAATAGAAATGGGTTGAGTGCCCGGAGCCAAATCGATGCAGAAATCAATATCTCTGTCGGATGGCATCCCCGGTAGGTCTGAAGGGAAAACCTTAGGAAACTCACGAACGACGGGCACAGAATCAATAGAAGGGACCTCAGCACTAGAATCACGAACATATGCCAAATAGGCCAAACACCCCTTCTCGACCATACGTCGAGCCTTCACATACGAAATAACACTGCGGGTAGAATGACCAGGAGTCCTTATCCACTCTAAACGGGGCAAATCCGATAAGGCTAAGGTCACAATCTTGGCATGGCAATCCAAGATAGCGTGGTACGGGGATAACCAGTCTATCCCCAATATAACATTGAAGTTGACCATGTCTAAAAGCAATAAATCAACATGGGTCTCAAGACCCCCAATCACCACAATACAAGAATGATGAACTCGATCGACCACAATAGAATCACCCACCGGTGTAGACACATAAATAAGAATACTCAATGAATCACTACGCATGACCAGGTATGGTGCAAAGTACGACGACACATACGAATACGTAGACCCTGGATCAAATAGCACTGAAGCATCTCTATCACAAACCAGAATGGTACCTATAATAACTGCATCTGAAGATTCAGCCTCGGGCCTAGCTGGAAGGGCATAACATCGGGGCTAGGCCCCACCGCCCTGAACCACATCTCTGGGACGGCCTGCTGCTGGCTGGCCTCGACCTCTGGCGGCCTGAGCTCCACCTCTAGGACCTCTACCTCCACCTCTAGCACCTCTAACCCCACCTCGAACTGGCTGGGTGGGCTGTGGAATACCTGGTGTGAGCACGTGATTTTTGCCCTACATGAAATACTCCCATAAATTCAAAACAAAGTAATTTCGTTTCATTATTTGCAATTTTGTGGCATTTGCTGTTAATTATTTGCATTTTTGTTTGTGCATTTCGTTTGTTAATTAATGAAAAATACAAAATATGCTGCATTTGAATTTAGGATTTAATTTTTTGCATGTTTGAAATAATTAGTAATTTAGTGTTTTATAAAATGGAAAAATCACAAAAATAGTTCATTTTTTTCACTTTAATTTTAATTTCTCGAATTTTGTTAGCTTTCTTTAATGTGGTATGTAATTAGTTATGGTAATTATTTTTAGAGTTTAATTAGTTCAATCTGATAGGATAATATTAGTTTTAATAATTAATTTAGGTTTTATTTCTAATTTTAAAAAGAAAAGAAATTTGGAAATGGGAAAAGAAAAAAGATTAAAAAACAAAGGGGAATTCGGATTTGGGCCATTAAATCTCCTTTATCCCAATTGCCCCCCCTCCCAGATCTGTACAATTCCAGCCCAAACCCACCTGACCCGGTCCGGATTCCCCCTCAAACGAAACGACGTCGTTTCGATCAGTGTCGATCTGAGCCGTTGATCTCCACTTGCTCGAACGGCTCAGAACTAAGCCTGGGGAGTATATATATGTCCGAACACACCCCTCCCCCCCCCTCAGTTCATCGTCCCAACACCCCCAACTTTAGAAACCTGCCCCCTAAACCCTAGTAGCCGCCCCAGAATTCCCCACCGTCTGGTGGCGGCGTCCAATCGCCACTGAATTAACACCATGAACTCCCTTCTACCTCCCCATCCCAAATCTCCAAACAGTTCCTCTCAAATCCCCCTCCATCGCCTCGAATCTCAGATCTAAGGTTAGCGCCTGAAACCCTAAAAATTCCCAGATCCACCCAAAATCACACTATGCAACCCCTCATCTTCTTCCTGCCTCAAATACGTGTTTGTTTCATTTCAAAATGGTCCGCCAATGGTAGAGCAGAGGTCCAGATAGCCAAGTCTCTCCCTGGGTTCCTTTCTGGCTTAGCAAGGTCAAGTGAACCCAAAACCGTCATTAATCGTTTGTTTTTTGTTAAGGACAACCGATTAATGACCGTCAAAGGTTCACTTTCTTCTCCAAGGTTGTTCGAGTTCATGCAGTTCTCGCCAAAGCAGGTTTGGGAGAATTTCCTTTGCGTCGATTGGTTTTCTTTTGATCTCTTCTGTTTGTTTGCTTGGTTGTTTGTTTTTCCAGTTTTCGTCCTTCAGAATTTTCGTTTCTTGCTTAATTGCATTATGTTCTGGTTGTATGTTCGTTAGTTAGCTTGTTTGCGTAATTGTCAATGACAATCGGCTTTGTAAGGTTTGAGTTTAATTTGGTTTCAATTCATGAGATTTTCTTCTTTCCGCTAGGTTTCATTTCACATTTGTGAATTAATTTTGGAACTGAAACATTAAGATTAGTCAAGTATAGTTCATCGTTCGCATTAATTCTTGTTTCAAGAACATTTTCTGAATTCATGTTTATGTTTGAAGGATATTCAAGCTAGTTTTCTCATAATTTCAATAGTTGTTTTGAATTTCAATTTGTTTGAAAGTGTCAGCCCGTTTGTTTACTATTATTGTGATTGTGAGCATTCAGAATTTAAGGGGGGGGGGTAAGTGAATAATGGGGAACTTTAGGGGGCAATTTTGGAGATTGTTTCAACTTGAAGAATCTTTAATAACTGATGGGAAGCTTCCTAAATGGACAGCTGCCCAAAATAGTTAGGAAAAACACGCTGTAAATTGAAAATATCTGAAGGAAATGGACAGCTGTCCAAAAATCAATTTTAAAAGATGCTCTATGAGGGTATTTTGGGAAAAATCTGACTGCCTTGCCTTGGAAGGCACACAACAGACCCTCAGCCCTTAAAAGGAAGCGTTCTTCTGATTCAAGACAGTTTTGTTTTACACCTTAAAGAGACCAGAAAGGCTGAAAATACAGGAGAAATCAGAACAACTGGAAAAAACAAAAATCACTGTTCCATTGAAAGTTTTTCTGTAATTATTGAGGCTCTCCCTTCTGAAATGATCTCTGAACAATCGAGGGCTAAAATGGTTTGAGCTTGGTTGGTTTTCAAAAGTTTGGTTCAAATTTTGAATGTTCTTTTTTTTTATTGCTGGGTATCAGTGGTTATTTCTGCTGGTTTAAAGTTGGGTCCAAGGCTGGTTTCATTGGCCATTTTTTGAGCTTACTACTACTGCTGAGTTTGGGATTTTGTTCTGTTGATGCTGCCTACTGATCTTTACTCCTTCTTGCTTTCCTCTTATTCCCAGGTACGGGTCTCGCGTAATTGCTTTTTGTTGAATTAGCTGAAGGGCTGATTTGTTTGAATGTGATGGTCTGATGTCCAGGATCTCGGGTCTTGATTGGCCTTGCGTCAGTTTGTTTTTTTTAAAAAAAATTCTACTTTGCCTTGTGGTTTGGATTTCGAACCCATGTTGAGACAAAAAGGGGAATGGCTCGTATTCACAGTTTCTTGTGGGCTCATGATTAGAGCCCATTTGTTCCTCTTTAATCCTGAACGGACGCGCCATTTAAGTAATTGGGCTTGTATTATTTGGGCTCTCTTATTAATTGAATGAGTGTTATTTTGGTAACAACCTTGTAGTCGAACGATCTCGGATTAAGTCACTCATTCGATAGTAAGGGTTTAAATTCCATTAGTGCTTAATTAACTGGATTCCGCCAAATAGATTTGAGACAAGCCATAGTTAGACACTTAGTAACAAATGGCTCTTGTGTTAATTTCACAATATAGATGTAAAATAACAAATATTCGTAGAGAAACCTTTAGGGCCGTTTAAAATACAATGTTATTGTGTACACGTTCGCGTGACATGATTACAATTCTAAAAACCAATTTGGAGTATGCATTCGCGCAACTTCGAACAAACCTTCTTAATGATAAAATGGGTTTTCGTAGGTTATTAATTAAATTAGCTCATATAGTCCGAGGTGCGCTGTCTACAATTTAATCATACAAAATGACAAATGTTCGTAGTTTGCTTTAGACACGCGCAACTTTGGCCAAACCTTTCTCTTTTTTATAATAATAAAGTGTTATTAATTGTAGATACGTTCGCGTGACATGATTTTTTGACGCGCCAAACAAATGGGTACACGTACGCGTGACCTATTTTCGAGATAATTTTCTTAATTAAAAAGCGTTAAAGGATAAATGCACATAGGGTATAAAGTCAATAATTAAACAATTTTAATAAGCCAAGTATGATCAAAGCGACCGTGCTAGAACCACAAAACTCGGGAATGCCTAACACCTTCTCCCGGGTTAACAGAGTTCCTTACTCGGAGTTCTGGTTTGCAGACTGTAATATAGAGTCAATCTTTTCCTCTACTCGGGATTTGAATAGGTGACTTGGGACACCATAAATCTCCCAAGTGGCGACTCTGATTTTTAAATAAATAAACAATCCCGTTTCGATTGTCCTTTAATTGGAAAAACTCCCTTATATTTATACCCTTTACGGGGTGTAGTAAAAAGGAGGTGTGATAGCTATGGCGACTCTGCTGGGAATCGAACCCAGAATCTCTGGTTCAGGGTTCAGAATTCGAGCTTATTAATATGATTTTGCTTGGCTTTATTTATTGTTGATATTACTGTATTCTGTGAACCTTTTTGTGCTAAGTACTATCTGTTTATCGCTTTAATATTGTCTGGATTGTATATAACTGTCTTCTTACGCAACCCTTCTGAGTCTTTGGAAAATGGTGCATACGTTCGCGTAGCCCGCTTTTTCTGTAGAAATTATACCAAGTAGAATGAGGCTGGGCAAGCGACAAGGCCGGGTAGACTTTAGTGCTCCTGGTATGTCGCCTCCTCCTTGGCCCCAGTTGTCCGCTCGGGTACCCCAAGTCTAGACCAAAACCCCAGGATTTAAACCTAGAAAAATACAGCCCCATGCCGGATCCCTAGTAGGAACGTTTGTTTGTATCATGTGCATTTGACTTAGGGGACTCAACACAAGGGTTGGGTCCGTCTAGGACAGGTGTGCCCGAAATAACAGACCATTCTGATGCATCCTATGTGCTATGTGAACATTTATTTGTTTTGGCTTGCATGCTGACCGGCTAGGGAAAATAAAGCGAAAAAAAGAAGAGAGGAAAACCAAGAGTGATATAGGGAAGGAAATAAAACTCGGTTCTAAAACATCCCGGCATTTGAAAAGCGTCCTGAAACTCTGCCCAAAATTTTTCAAAAAAAGGGGTTATTCTTAAAAGAGTCAAACACTGTGTTCTTTCAAATATGTCAAAACTGACCAAACTATGAAGGTCTGATTCTCACTGGATGTGGGATACGTAGGCAACCTACATAAGGTTTGGCCTTATTTTTGAAAATAAGAGAAAAGAAAAACAAGAAAAGAGAGTCGATGGTCAAATGAATGCAATCTTGATTTTGGTCAAAATAAGTCGATCCAACTTCGGCTATGTCTTAAACCATTCTTGCCAGTGTAGCCTCAAAGTATTTTTTCAGTTGTCGAAATGATATTTTCGTAAAAGAATGGACAAGCTTGTGAGGGGTCATAAAATAATTCCCCCGGCCTCAAAATTCGCGTGAAAGTGGGAAGGGGTCACATTTGCGAAAACAGCTAATTGGCTAAAGTTGGCATACAGGGGAAGAGATTATGGTCCTTTTCTTCTTTTATTTGTTCTTTTTCTTTTTCTCTTCGAAAACCTGTTTAGAAAAGGGTCAACTCGAGTCAAACCCTACCTTTAATTCTCCACAGGAGCAATGAGTACCATCCAAGAACCGCCAGAAGTGGTCAAGGAATAGGCTCGGCTACACTTGCGTATGTGGTAGAATGATCTAAACGAAGATGGTCAGAAATGGGTGAAAAAGCACTTGGGTGCACTTATAGACATCTTTGAAATCAAACAACGGGAAGATCTGATCAAAGCTTTGGTAACGTTCTCGGATCCTGTCCACAATGTCTTTCGTTTCTCAGATTTCGAGATCACCCCTACTTTGGAGGAGATAGCCGGGTACATTGAATTCCGACGAGACTTGAGGAAGCAACAACTCATATTTCCAAGGGCTCCATCAGTGCACAAGTTCTTTGACCTCTTGAATATTAGTAAACAGAAAAATAAGGAATGTATGAGCAATAGGTGCTGTGTTTTCCATTTCTTATACTTCAGGTTCGGGCATTTCTCTGGTTTTGAAACTCATGAAAAGGGCCTGAGCAACAAACAAAACAAGGGCCTTTTGCAAATTCGTTATCAGTTCGCATTTATTGTGGCATTCTTGGGGATCATGGTTTTTCCAAATGAGAAGGAACGGTGGATATTCGTATGGCTAGAATTGCACAAATCCTTACTACCAAGGAAGATTCACTTGCCCCGTTGGTGCTAGAAGATATCTATCGCGCATTGACCGTATGCAAAGCAGGGGCTCAGTTTTTTGAGGGTTGCAGTATCATTCTGTAAATGTGGTTGATCGAGCATCTTCGCCATCATCCCAGATTCATGAGTTACGGTTCGAACCCAAACAACTTCATCATTAGTTACGAGGAGAGGATAAAAGATTACAACACACCAGAAGGATTTGAAGCATGGGTTTCTCATTTGAAAGGTCTTGACGCAGGTCAGGTTGAGTGGACTATAGGATGGCTCCTGAGGATAGAAGCCATCTATATGACTGCTACCAAAGGATACCTGAGGATAATGGGTGTAAGGAGTATTCATCCATATGCACCGCAGAGGGTCTTGAGGCAGTTGGGGAGGTATCAGATTATGCCTGAAGAAGAAGATCTAAGCATCCAGGTCATAGAGTTGCATCCAAAAGCCGCATTACCTGAGGCTGTAGTTCAGCAGGATTGGAATAGCTGCCATTATCTCAAAAATAGCACCCAGGTACCAGACGTCACCAAGGGGGAAGTATATCCAAATTATGCTGCTTGGTTTGAGGAAATGTCTTATGTAAACAACGAGCCAAAGCCCGAGAGGCCCGCCAAAATGCCTCATGTTCAAGTCTTTGACGATAAAATTCAAGAGAGGCTAGCTTGGGGGGAGAAGGAGAAGGAATATAAGGCCATCATCCACGGTCTGCGAGAAGAATTGAGAAATGTCACCTTCAACAATGATTTGCAGGCATAAGAGGCCGAAGGTGAAAGGAGAAGATTGGTGCGAGAAAACGAGGCCCTCAGAGCTCAGGTTCGACAATTGAAAATTGAAATCGAGAACCCAGGCCGAAGCAGGAAAGATGAGAGGCTCATTTACAACCTCACTCAAAAGGCACGTGACTACGAAGATGACCTGCAGAAAGCTGAGTCTGAACTAGCAAAAGCACGGGCAAGGTTGGCCAAAAGCGTCGAAGGGCGTGCAGCTTTCGTTCAACAGATGAAAGAAAGATATGAAAGAGGGGTCACAGGTTGGGAAAAGGCAATCGGCAACCTCGAGGGTGAGATGGCTAAACAAGCGAAAAATTTTAAGGCTAAAAGAGAACATTGTTACGCCTTAATGGCACGGCTAGAAAGGGACTTGCAACAACTCCAAGAGCAGAACCAGGTAGCTGAACGAACTTTGGAAGCCAGAACCGAACAAATTGGGCGTTTGTTGCAAGATAAGGGCGTCATAAGAGAGCGAGTCAAAAGGGTTGCCAACTATATCGCAATGAAGTACAGTAGCTGTGAGGATATGACGAGATCTATGTTCTTCGCCACTGTGATGATTTTTGTTTGCCGGGTAATGGAAGATCTCTACCACCTTCAGGAGGATTTAGCCAGTCGGCCCGCAGCAAGGCCGAATGACGCCTCGCGGGTCCCAAGGACAGTTGAGGCATTGATGTATTCGTGATTTCTCCAGTTTGTATTTTCTTTCCGTTAAAGTCTGGAGTCTGTATTTCTGTTATCAGAGCATGCGGGTTGGTTGTTTTTGAGTCTGTATCTCGAGTCTATTAGTTTCTTTCGAGTATGTTAGTTTCAGTCTTTATAATAGCATTTTTATATGAAAATTGAAAATCCCAAATGTTTTACTTTATTTTACACTTATCCACAAGAACTACGCTTGGTCTAATTCATGCGGGGTCATGATACGTAGCCAATCTCCATAGGATTCGACCGCAACCAAAAAAAAGAAGAGAGGAAAAGAGGGAAAGAAATTAAGAGGAAAAACAAGAGAGTAAAGAAAAGGAAAGAGCGGAAAAACAAGAAAGAAAAAAAAGAAAATAAGAGAGAGTAAAAACAAAGAGAGAATAGAGGCCAGAATGAAAGGAAAGAAAAGAAAAGAAAAGAAAAGAAAAGGGGATGTTTGCAATTAAAAGAAAGAAAAGGCCGGGATGACACATGCAACCGATCAAATATATAATAGAGACGGTTAACTGTCTAGGTGCATTCATGCCCAATATGCGGTTGCCAATCTGTTAAAGCCTAATCGCTAACAAGGTTGTTTGTTTGATGCATTAAGTCCAGGCAGGTGGTTAGTTGACTAGCATTCTGGCAACTCACTCCTATAACACCCGATCGAAAGACAGGCTAAATATGGTCGACCAGGAACCGGAAACCAGTATTGTCGATCCATCGAAAGAGATGGAAGAAATGGACGTTAATGCAATGAGGGAAGAAATGTATAAGCTGAAACAGCAGATGGCTGAAATGTACCAAGCTTGGGCGAAAGGGTATCCACCACCGGTTTAAACCGGTTTATCCACCACCGGTTTATCCCACCATCAGCCCAACCTCCGGAGCCTACCACTGTGAACTTATCTCCAGCCTTCCCCTTCTACCAACAATGTCAAGGCACCACTTCCCATACTTCTCAAGCTCCACCACCCAAACAAGTCATGTACCCTCCCCCACCAATTACACCTGTTTTTGTGGCACCCCCACCTGCTACATTACACAGATCTTCCAGTGAACCCCTATTTCAAACTCACAACAACCAGTACTATCCCCCTGAACCCACCTTCAAAGTTCCAGAACCATATCCTTACATTCCTCATCTTGATATCCCGGCAGAGACCGAGAAACCACCCAAAAATCCTGAGCATGAAGAGATGATCAGAAAGGCCAAAAGTTTAGAGCAATCGTTCCGAGATATGAAGGGGTTGGGAGGCCAAGTGAGTGTGGCCTATAAGGATTTGTGTCTTTTCCCAGATGTTCAGTTACCAGCAGGGTTCAAAATGCCCAAGTTTGATCTGTACGATGGGCATGGCGACATTGGAGCACACTTAAGAGGATTCTGTAGCAAGATGAGAGGGGCGGGTGGAAGAGACAAATTGTTGATGGCATATTTCAGCCAAAGTTTGAGTGGGTCGGAGCTAGAATGGTACACCAGACAAGATCATAGCAGGTGGTACACATGGGACGATTTGGACCAAGCCTTCGCCTGTCATTTTCAGTATAATCTCGAAATCATCCTAGATCGTCTGTCATTGACGAAGATTAAGAAGAAGCCCGGTGAGAGTTTCCGAGAATATGGGTTCCGTTGGAGAGAGCAAGCAGCGAAGGTTGACCCCCCGATGAAAGAAAGTGAGATGGTTGATTATTTCTTGCAGGCTTTGGAGCCCACTTATTTTGGTCATTTGGTGTCAGCAGTGGGCAAGTTCTGTAATGAAGTTGTGAAAATGGGAGGCATGGTTGAGGAGGGACTCAAGTCCAATAAGATTATGAATTATTCATCAATTAAAGCAACCACTCAGGTCATTCAAAACAGTACTGGGTGTGTGCTCGGAAAGAAGAAGAAAGAGGATGTTGCAACGATCGAGTCTGTAGCTTGGGGTGAATCTAGGAACCTTCCACCATTCTACAACCAGCCTCGACCCTATCCCCAAACATACCCCCACACTCCATATAGCCCACTACAACACTACTACCCATCGTCAGATCCCCATTTTTCTGTCTATCACGCACAAACCTATACCCAACCTCCCGCTCAAGTGCAATGGCGTGCGCCAACTCCACAAAGTCCCTACCAAGCTCCACAAAATACCCATCCACCCCCAAAAGCCTACAAAAACCCCCCTGGAACAGGTTTTCAACCAATCAAGCCTTTAAGAATGAAAGGGTGCAGAAGCAGAAGACTTTCACTCTATTGGGAGAATCAAATACTAGCCTATTCCACAGATTGAGACAGTTGGGCATGTTGAATCTGATCGAGGCTAAAATGTCGAATCCCCTTACTAGAAATCTTGATCGTTCGGTAAATTGTGAGTATTGTTCAAGGGCCCTAGGCCATGACACAGAGAAATGCTGGAAAGTAAAAACAGTTGTACAAGAGCTCATTGATACTCATCGGATCGAGGTTCAGGCCCCAGAAACACCAAACATCAACCAGAATCCGCTACCAGCTCACCATGAGACCCATATGATTGAGTTGATACACAAGGGAGGGAGGCTAAGAAACCCTCGCAGACGGTGATGATGATCCGCTTCAGTGAAACCAATTCAAAGGAAAAGGTAACCAGTGGGAAATCAGTGGTCCAGTGGAAACAGGTAGACAACAAGCCAGCTGTGGTAGCCGAGAAAGGACCGTCAAGTACTGTTGCAGTGAAACCAGAGAAAGCTAAAGTGGTGGTACCTGGGGTTACAAGTAAACCTATCGTGGTCGTGAAAGGTGCTCGCACAGAGCCTGTTATTATAAAACCAGTAACTCAACTTCCAGTGATCAGCAGCAAGACGGTCCCGTGGAATTATGAACGAGTTACAGTAACTTACCAGGGGAAAGAGGTTAGAGAAGAAGTGTGTGAGACCCATGGTTTGACTCGATCGGGGAGATGCTTTGCCCCCGAAGAGTTGAGAAAAGGTAAAACTTCCAAAGACAATCCAGTGTTGGTGAAGAAAGCTATGTCCAAGGAAGAAGCAGAGGAAGTTTTTAAAAAATGAAAGTACAGGACTATTCCATTGTGGATCAGATGAGGAAAGCACCGGCTCAGATCTCGCTCTTGTCATTACTGATCCATTCTGACAAGCACCGTCGAGCTTTGATGAAGATCTTGAACGAAGCCCACGTTCCTGACAAAATCTCAGTAAATCATTTGGAAAAGATAGCTAACAAGATATTTGAGGTAAACCGAGTCACTTTTTTTGATGATGAGTTGCCTGTGGAGGGCACCGAACACAATAGAGCCCTCTATCTGACGGTGAAATGCGAAGACTCCGTGGTTACTCAGGTACTGGTTGACAACGGGTCTAGCACGAACATCTGTCCTCTCGCCACATTGAACAAGCTGCAAGTGGAGGATGAAAGAATTCATAAGAACAGTATTTGCATTTGGGGATTCGACGGTGGAGGGAAGGATTCAGTCGGGGACATAGTGCTTGAGCTCACAATAGGGCCAGTTGAATTTACTATGGAATTTCAGGTGCTCGATGTGGCTGTTTCGTACAATCTGTTGTTGGGACGACCCTGGATCCATGCTGCCAAAGCAGTCCCGTCTACTCTGCATCAAAGGGTCAAGTTTGAATGGGATCGACAGGAAATTATTGTACATGGCGAAGATAATTTGTGTGTGCCCAATGGTGCCATTGTGCCATTCATAGAGGTTGATGATGGCAAGGGACCATGGGTTTATCAGGTTTCCGACACAGTATCGGTAGAGAAAATTCCATAAGGAAAGTGTGTTCCAACTCCAAAGATGGTTGCGGCATCAGTCATGGTAGCTGTCGAAATGTTGAAAAACGGTTTCGTACCGGGCAAGGGTTTGGGTACATCTCTGCAAGGTATTGTGCAGCCAGTCTCCCTTCCAAGGAATCTAGATACTTTTGGTCTGGGGTTCAACCCTACCGTTGCAGACATGAGAAGATCTAGGAAAATGAAAAAGAAAGCATGGGCATTTCCAAAGCCAGTCCTGCGTCTGTCTAGGTCATTCGTCAGGCCGGGTACCAGAAAGCAATTGTTGTCAAGGATCCCTAGACCACTGATTGGAGCCGATGGAGATTTGGAGAAGGGGTTCGAAAGGTTATTCGCCGAGGTCAATATGGTTCAGGCTGGGGAAGGGTCTAGCAAGGCAGATGTGCAATTTGTGGGACCACGTGCAAAAGTCAACAACTGGGAAGCTACTCCTCTTCTTATCCGGAGGGAGTCTTGGTAGTAGGTTTTGATTTTCTTTTAGTTGTCTGGATTATTCCAGGGTCTGTAATTCAGATATTATGTTCCGTCTAGTTGGATGTGTTAAAACCATGTTATCTTTATATTCAATGAAATGCAATTGTTTAGTTTCCTTCATTTCTTCTAATCCTATTTTTATTTTCTTCTTTTGTACAGTCCTTTTTATGCTGGTATCAATGACATGACATGCATGAGGAATCTTCGGCCCAGTTTTAAAAGCCAATCTAACTCTGAAGTAATAATACAAGAAATTGAGTGTGATGACGAGTTGGAATTTGATGATGATGAGGCCTACGAAGAAATTAGTAAGGAACTAAGCCATTTTGAGGAAAAGCCCAAACCTAATTTGAACGATACAAAAGCAGTTAATTTAGGGGACCAAGAAAATGTCCGTGAAACTAAAATAAGTGTCCATCTGGAACTTCAACTCAGGGACGAGATAATCAAAGCATTATTCGAATACAAAGACATTTTTGCATGGTCCTATGATGACATGCCGGGTCTAAGCACTGATTTAGTGGATCACAAGTTGCCCACTGACCCGGCATTCCCTCCTGTCAAACAGAAGCTGAGAAAGTTCAAAATGGATATGAGTGTAAAGATCAAAGAAGAGGTCACCAAGTAGTTCGATGCGAAAGTTATTCGGGTCACGTGGTATCCCACCTGGTTAGCCAATGTTGTGCTTGTGCCAAAGAAGGATGTCAAGACCAGGGTGTGCGTTGATTATCGGGATCTCAACAAAGCAAGTCCGAAGGATAATTTTCCCCTGCCAAACATCCATATATTGATTGACAATTGTGCCAAACATGAGATTGGTTCTTCTGTGGGTTGTTACGCGGGTTATCATCATATCTTAATGGATGAGGAAGATGCTGAAAAGACGGCATTCATCACGCCGTGGGGAATGTACTGCTATCAGGTCATGCCATTCAGTTTGAAAAATGCTGGGGCAACCTACATGAGGGCAATGACAACAATATTCCATGATATGATACACCAGGAAATTGAGGTGTACGTGGATGATGTGACCATGAAGTCTAGGAAGTAGTCTGACCATGTCAGGGATCTGAAGATGTTCTTCCGAAGGCTTTGCAGGTACAATCTCAAGCTTAATCCTGCAAAGTGTGCTTTTGGGGTGCCGTCTGGAAAGTTGCTAGGGTTCGTAGTCAGCCGCCGGGGTATTGAATTGGACCCATCAAAAGTCAAGGCCATCCAGGAATTGCCACCTCCGAAGAACAAGACCGAGGTGATGAGTTTGTTGGGGAGATTGAATTATATCGGCAGGTTCATCGCTCAGCTCACGACAACTTGTGAGCCCATCTTCAAGCTGTTAAAGAAAGACGATGCGGTCAGGTGGACAGATGAATGTCAGGAGGCGTTTGATAGGATAAAGGGGTATTTGTCAAAACCACCCGTGTTGGTCCTGCCAGAACCAGGGCGACCTTTGATTCTATATTTGACGGTATTGGACAATTCATTTGGTTGTGTATTGGGTCAACATGATATCACTGGCAAGAAGGAGCAGGCCATATATTATCTCAGCAAGAAATTCACACCGTACAAGGTCAAGTACACTTAGTTCGAGAGGACATGTTGCGCCCTAACCTGGGTGGCGCAGAAGCTAAAACACTATTTGTCATCTTACACTACCTATCTCATATCTCGCTTGGATCCATTGAAGTATATCTTTCAGAAGCCTATGCCCACAGAGAGGCTTGCAAAGTGGCAAATCCTGCTCACAGAGTTTGATATTGTCTACGTGACCCGAACTGCAATGAAAGCACAGGCCTTGGCGGACCATTTGGCCGAGCACCCGGTTGATGAAGATTATGAACCTTTGAAAACTTATTTCCCTGATAAAGAGGTGATGCACATTGATGAGTTAGAACAAGTCGAGAAGCCTGGATGGAAACTTTTCTTTGATGGAGCCGCAAACATGAAGGGCGTGGGGATAGGAGCAGTACTTATTTCTGAAACAGGGCAGCACTACCCTGTTACGGCTCAGCTTCGTTTTTATTGTACCAACAACATGGCTAAGTACGAGGCATGTATTTTGGGTTTGAGGTTAGCTGTGGATATGGGTGTCCAAGAAGTCTTGGTCTTGGGTGACTCGGACCTCCTGGAGCACCAAATTCAGGGAGAATGGGAAACACAGGATTTGAAACTCATACCGTACAGGAAGTGTTTGCATGATCTTTGTCAACGATTTCAGTCAATAGAGTTCATGCATATCCCAAGAATACATAATGAAGTCGTCGATGCTTTGGCCACTCTGGCGTCAATGTTACATCATCCAGATAAGGCTTATATGGACCCTTTGCAGATTCAGGTCCGTGATCAGCATGCTTACTGTAATATGGTAGAAGAAGAACTTGATGGGGAGCCATGGTTCCATGATATCAAAGAATACCTTCGGATGAAAGTATATCCGGTACAGGCCACAAGTGATCAGAAAAGAACAATTCGACGATTGGCAAGCGAATTTTTCTTCAGTGGAGGGATATTGTACAAAAGAACTCCAGATCTGGGGTTGCTAAGTTGCATAGATGCAAGACAGGCCACAGCTATCATGACCGAGGTACATTCCGGAGTTTGTGGACCACATATGAGTGGGTACGTTCTGGCAAAGAAAATTCTCCGAGCAGGTTATTACTGGCTCACTATGGAGCGGGATTGCATCAGTTTTGTGCGTAAAAGTCATCAGTGCCAAGTGCATGGAGATTTGATTCATTTTCCACCATCTGAATTACATACAATGTCTGCACCATGGTCTTTTGTTGCTTGGGGCATGGATGTCATTGGGCCAATCGAACCAGCAGCATCAAACGGACACATGTTTATTCTGGTAGCCATCGATTATTTCACCGAGTGGGTTGAAGCGAAAACTTTCAAATCTGTGACCAAGAAAGCAGTGGTCGATTTTGTGCATTCAAATATCATCTGTCGGTTTGGGATTCCGAAGGTAATCATCACGGACAATGGCGCTAACCTCAACAGTCATCTGATGACAGAGACATATCAGCAGTTTAAGATTATACATCGCAATTCCACCCCGTATCGCCCTAAGGCGAATGGAGCAGTCAAGGCAACCAACAAGAATAAAGAAGATACTTCGAAAAATGGTGGAAGGTTCTAGGTAGTGGCATGAAAAGCTGCCGTTTGCATTGCTGGGTTATCGCACTACTGTCTGTACTTTAGTAGGGGTCACTCCTTATTTGTTGGTGTATGGTACGGAGGCAGTAATACCCGCAGAAATTGAAATCCCATCCCTTCAGATTGTCACTGAGGCAGAAATTGATGACGTTGAATGGGTCAAAATCCGCTTGGAGCAATTAAGTTTGATTGATGAAAAGTGATTGGCAGCAGTATGTCACGGCCAATTGTACCAACAGAGAATGGCGAGGGCATATAACAAGAAGGTACGTCCACGGAAGTTCGAAGTGGGTCAGTTAGTGTTGAAACGTATTTTGCCTCATCAGGCTGAAGCAAAAGGAAAGTTCGCCCCAAACTGGTAGGGGCCATTTGTTGTATCTAGAGTGTTGTCCAACGGCGCGTTGTATTTGACAGATATAGAAGGCAAATGTGTAGAAATGGCTATCAATTCTGACGCAGTCAAAAGATACTGTGTATGATTTCTTTGTTTGATTGTACTTGTTTGTGTTTGGCATATTTTAAAGATTGAAATGACGAAGGCATTTTGTTCTGCTATCTAGACACTTTATCCCTTGTCACCCCTTTGAGCCTTATTTATTTTCTTTCATACCCCTCTTTCGGAATCAACGGCACAATTTAGAAACGCAAGTGCGGAGAGTAAGTAAGTGAAAAGAAAAGAAAGAACGAACAAGAAAGGAAAAGGAGAAGAAAAATGAAAAGAGAGAAGAAAGAAAGAAAAGAAAGAAAAGAGAAAAGCAAAAAGAGAAAAAGAGAGAAAAAGAAAAAGAAGAAAAGAAGAATAACAAAAGAAAAAAAAGAGAAAGAAAAGAAAGATCACAACAACAAAGTAATTTCTATGACATGAACTACGTTCGACATGATTCCTTTTAAGGATACGTAGGCAAACTCACGGTTCGGTCCCATCAAAATAAAATCCAAAAGTCCCCAAACAAGAAACTAGGGCAGAAGTTGTGGTTGTTGTCAGAAATCTGATTCCGAAAGTTGTAATTTTGAACCCATTTAAATTGTTTCGAGCCTTTGATATCCTTTCTTCTTAACCCTGTCCAAAATCCCACATTACGGTCCAAAGAAAGACCTTCTGATCAGTCTTTGAGAAATGCCAAGTCAAGCAGGTAAAGGTAATACATATCAGGGGCAACACTCTGGTTCAAGCAGAAAAATAAAAATGAGAGAGTCTTATTGGTGAAAACCTTCACAGGCACCGTAAGGCGATGGAAGTTGAGAGAAATAAAAATGAGAGAGTCTTATTGGTGAAAACGTTTACAGGCACCGTAAGGCGATGGGAGTTAAGAAAAGTAAAAATGAGAGAGTCTTACCGGTGAAAACCCTCACGGGCACTTTGAGGCGAAAGTGGGTTGAAAAGTCAACAAGTGAGAAAGGTCTGTTAGTGGGAAAACTGTTTCAAGGCACCGCAGGATAAACAAGGCTGAGGTTTGGGTAAAGTAATCAAGTCATGGAAATTCTGGGGCAACAAAGTACGGCAACTGAAAGTTGATTGGTTGGACAGATTGGGCCAATTAATCCGAAATGCATGTCATGATCATTGGTACCAGCTGTTCCACCCAGATAAGTTTCTTTTTCCTTCTCCTTCGGTAGCAGTCATCTAGTTTTGGATTCTTCCTATCCTTAACCTGCAAAGTCATTGCATTTCACTTTCTTTTGGGTATTTATCTAAAGATGTTTCAATGTCAGTCTTGTTCAAATCAAGTGAAAAGGATTTCAAAGCTTACTACCAACTTCCAACATTGCAAAGCACGGAGTGGTCAAAACATACTAAGGATAACACGATGTAAGGGGAGGGTACAAGGAATCACCGGAAGTCTTATCGGTGGAAGGGACTGGTAATGTCATGGGGGATGCAAAGGTTCAGATAAAGGGGTCAGAGGTAAACAACAGCGGGAGTATAGAACGCTCGGCTCGTCAAAAGTCATGGGGTTTGAAAGTCAGGTCAGAAAGTCAAAGCGGTTCAGGGCCAGTTCGGAGAAGCCAGTCAAAACAAGCATTGCAGCAGAAAGACCTTCAACAAGACTGCCATCAGCTAACCACCACTTTAAACTAACAAAATTTTCTTTGATTGATACAGGGGCAGAAAATTCGTTGGGTTCGGAGAAACTCTCCGTGGAGAAAGGCAGTCACCAAACAGGTTTGTTTTGATTTGCAGGACCCTCCTGGAAATGGGACCTAGTTTAAAGTTCAGAAATAGCATAATCTAGCATAAATGTATCCCAAAGGAATATAAGTTGGCTTAGAAGTTTGCATGTTCGAGATAGGATTCAATTAGGAGTTTCAGGACCCTCCTGAATAATGGGACTTAGCTTTAAGATTTCGATTAGATAACAACATTTAGCGTAAAGTCTGTTGTAGGGTAGTATAATTCAGCCATAAAAGTTGTCACTCTTAAGAAAATTGGACTTTTGATTTTCAGGACCCTCTTGGACGATGGGAAGTAGTTTAAAATATCCTTTTGGATAGTAAGATTTAGCAGAAATCACACCTGTAGAAGATATAACTTAGATTCTAAATTCTCGTTTAGTTAAGAGTTGTCAGGACCTCCCTGAATAAGGGGACCTAGCTTTCAAATCCTTAGTAATACTGGGTAATATGATTTAGTTTTACAATCACATCTGTCCCCAGCCACCAAACTGGGGTAGAAAATTTTCTTTGTTTTTGTCTGTTTTGTTGAAGTCAGGATCCCGCCTGGAGAGCAGGGAATACATTTCAAGTTGAAGTTAGGAGCCCGCCTGGAGAGCAGGGAATACTTTCAAGCGTAGCAGTCAGGAGCCCGTCTGGAGAGCATGGAATATTTTCAAGCGTAGCAGTCAGGAGCCCGCCTGGAGAACAAGGGCGTACAATTTAAAGTTTTAGTTTTCAAATTCTTTGCTTTGTTTATTTTGAAGTCAAGAGCCCGCCTGGAGAGCAGGGAATACATTTCAAGCTGAAGTCAGGAGCCCGCCTGGAAAGCAGGGAATACTTTCAAGTCAGCAATCATGAGCCCACCTGGAGAACAAGGGAGTACAATTTATGTTTGAGCTTTCAAATCCTTTGTTTTGTCTATGTTGAAGTCAGGAGCCCGCATGGAGAGCAGGGAATACTTTCAAGTCAGCAGTTAGGAGCCCGCCTGGAGAACAGGGAATACATATCAAGTTCAGCAGTCAGGAACCCACCTGAAGAAGGGGAAAACATCTGAGTTTACAATTCAAGGTGGCAACAAACGGATGTCTCCGAAAGAATGGTGAACAACAAGGCAACAAGAAGCACAAGATCAAGTTTGAAGATATAGATAGGACTTTTGTAATCCATAGATCATAATCTAGTATATCTTCTTGTTTTATTTTGACATGGTGTAATAAGGAGGTTCAGTAAGCAGCAGCAACAACAACAATAGTGAAATCACAGCTTCATGGTAGTCCCAGCTACCAAAACTTCCCAAACTACACTGACCTGATTCCTTTTTAGCCAAGGAATGTAAGCAACCTCAGAGGCAGGGTGCAGTCAAATCTTTCAAAAATGCTTCCTACGGAGTATTCAAACGGGCAAAATCGCTCGTATCAACTCACTTTATCTTTGCACGAAAACTCTTCGTGTTTCCGAACAAAGAGGGGCAGCTGTGAGCACGTGATTTTTTCCCTACATGAAATACTCCCATAAATTCAAAACAAAGTAATTTCGTTTCATTATTTGCAATTTTGTGGATTTTGTGGCATTTGCTGTCAATTATTTGCTTTTTTGTCTATGCATTTTGTTTGTTAATTAATGAAAAATACAAAATATGTTGCATTTGCATTTAGGATTTACTTTTTTTCATGTTTGAAATAATTAGTAATTTAGTGTTTTATAAAATGAAAAAATCACAAAAATAGTTCATTTTTTGCACTTTAATTTTAATTTCTCGAATTTTGTTAGCTTTCTTTAATGTGGTATGTAATTAGTTATGTTAATTATTTTTAGAGTTTAATTAGTTCAATCTGATAGGATAATATTAGTTTTAATAATTAATTTAGGTTTTATTTCTAATTTTGAAAAGAAAAGAAATTTGGAAATGGGAAAAGAAAAAAAATTCAAAAACAAAGGGAAATTCGGATTTGGGCCATTAAATCTCCTTCAGCCCAATTGCCCCCAGATCTGTACAATTCCAGCGCAAACTCGCCTGACCCGGTCCGGATTCCCCCTCAAACGAAACGACGTCGTTTCGATCAGTGTCGATCTGAGCCGTTGATCTCCATTTGATCGAACGGCTCAGAACTAAAGCCTGGGGAGTATATATATGTCTGAACGCACACACCCCCTCAGTTCATCGTCCCAACACCCCCAACTTCAGAAACCTGCCCCCCAAACCCTAGTAGTCGCCCCAGAATTCCCCATCGTCTGGTGGCAGCGCCAGCATCCAATCGCCACCGAATTAACACCATGAACTCCCTTCCACCTCCCCATCCCAAATCTCCAAACAGTTCCTCTCAAATCCCCCTCCATCGCCTCGAATCTCAGATCTGAGGTTAGCGCCTGAAACCCTAAAAATTCCTAGATCCACCCAAAATCACACCATGCAACCCCTCATTTCCTTCCTGCCTCAAATACGTGTTTGTTTTATTTCAAAATGGTCCGTCAGTGGTAGAGCAGAGGTCCGGATAGCCAAGTCTCTCCCTGGGTTCCTTTCTGGCTTAGCAAGGTCAAGTGAACCCAAAACCATCATTAATCGTTTGTCTTTTGTTAAGGACAACCGATTAATGACCGTCAAAGGTTCACTTTCTTCTCCAAGGTTGTTCGAGTTCATGCAGTTCTCGCTGAAGCAGGTTTGGGAGAATTTCCTTTGCGTCGATTGGTTTCCTTTTATCTCTTCTGTTTGTTTGCTTGGTTGTTTGTTTTTCCAGTTTTCGTCCTTCAGAATTTTTGTTTCTTGCTTAATTGCATTATGTTCTGGTTGTAAGTTCGTTAGTTAGATTGTTTGCGTAATTGTCAATGACAATAGGCTTCGTAAGGTTTGAGTTTAATTTGATTTCAATTCATGAGATTTTCTTCTTTCCGCTGGGTTTCATTTCATATTTGTGAATTAATTTTGGAACTGAAGCATTAAGATTAGTCAAGTATAGTTCATCGTTCGCATTAATTCTTGTTTCAAGAACATTTTCTGAATTCACGTTTATGTGTGAAGGATATTCAAGCTAGTTTTCTCATAATTTCAATAGTTGTTTTGAATTTCAATTTGTTTGAAAGTGTCAGCCCATTTGTTTACTGTTATTGTGATTGTGAGCATTCAGAATTTAAGGGGAGTAAGTGAATAATGGGGAACTTTAGGGGGTAATTTTGGAGATTGTTTCAACTTGAAGAATATTTAATAACTGATGGGAAGCTTCCTAAATGGACAGCTGCCCAAAATGGTTAGGGAAAACAGACTGTAAATTGAAAATATCTTAAGGAAATGGACAGCTGTCCAAAAATCAGTTTTAAAAGATGCCCTATGCGGGTATTTTGGGAAAAATCTGATTGCCTTTCCTTGGAAGGCACACAGCAGATCCTCAGCCTTTAAAAGGAAGCCTTCTTCTCATTCAAGACAGTTTTTTTTTACACCTTAGAGAGACCAAAAGGGCTGAGAATACAAGAGAAATCAGAACAACTGGAAAAAACAAAAATCACTGTTCCATTGAAAGTTTTTCTGTAATTCTTGAGGCTATCCCTTCTAAAATGATCTCTGACCAATCGAGGGCTAAAATGGTTTGAGCTTGGTTGGTTTTCAAAAGTTTGGTTCAAATTTTGGCTGTTCTTTTTTTTTGATTGCTGGGTATCAGTGGTTATTTCTACTGGTTTAAAGTTGGGTCCAAGGCTGGTTTCATTGGTCATTTTTTGAGCTTACTACTGCTGCTGAGTTTGGGATTTTGTTCTGTTGATGCTGCCTACTGATCTTTACTCCTTCTTGCTTTCCCCTTATTCCCAGGTGCAGGGTCTCGCGTAATTGCTTTTTGTTGAATTAGCTGAAGGGCTGATTTGTTTGAATGTGATGGTCTGATGTCCAGGATCTCGGGTCTTGATTGGCCTTGCGTCAGTTTGTTGTTTTTTTTAAATTCTACTTTGCCTTGTGGTTTGGATTTCGAACCCATGTTGAGACAAAAGGGGGAATGGCTCGTATTCACAGTTTCTTGTGGGCTCATGATTAGAGCCCATTTGTTCCTCTTTAATCTTGAACTAACGCGCCACTTAAGTAATTGGGCCTATCTTATTTGGGCTATCTTATTAATTGAATGAGTGTCATTTTGGTGACAGCCTTGTAGTCGAACGAGCTCGGATTAAGTCACTCATTCGATAGTAAGGGTTCAAATTCCATTAGTGCTTAATTAACTGGATTCCGCCAAATAGATTTGAGACAAGCCATAGTTAGACACTTAGTAACAAATGGCTCTTGTGTTAATTTCACAATGTAGATGTAAAATAACAAATATTCGTAGAGAAACCTTTAGGGCCGTTTAAAATACAATGTTATTGTGTACACGTTCGCGTGACATGATTACAATTCTAAAAACCAATTCGGAGTATGCATTTGCGCAACTTCGAACAAACCTTCTTAATAATAAAAATGGGTTTTCGTAGGTTATTAATTAAATTAGCTCATATAGTCCGAGGTGCACCGTCTACCATTTAATCATACAAAATGACAAATGTTCGTAGTTTGCTTTAGACACGCGCAACTTTGGCCAAACCTTTCTCTTTTTTATAATAATAAAGTGTTATTAATTGTGGACTCGTTCGCGTGACATGATTTTTTGACGCGCCAAACAAATTGGTACACATATGCGTGACCCGTTTTCGAGATAATTTTCTTAATTAAAAAGCGGTAAAGGATAAATGCACATAGGGTCTAAAGTCAGTAATTAAACAATTTTAATAAGCCAAGTATGATCAAAGTGACCGTGCTAGAACCACGGAACTCGGGAATGCCTAACACCTTCTCCCGGGTTAACAGAGTTCCTTACTCGGAGTTCTGGTTCGCAGACTGTAATACAGAGTCAATCTTTTCCTCAACTTGGGATTTGAACCGGTGACTTGGGACACCATAAATCTCCCAAGTGGCGACTCTGATTTTTAAATAAATAAACAATCCTGTTTCGATTGTCCTTTAATTGGAAAAAATCCCTTATATTTATACCCTTTACGGAGTGTAGTAAAAAGGAGGTGTGACACCTGGTGCCTGTACCATAGCACGAAAACCCTGATGCTGAGAGCTACCCGGTGCTCGAGGGCAAAACCTGGCAATGTGACCCGGATCACCACAAGTGTAACAAGCCCTTGGCTACTGAGACTGCTGGCCCTGTCGACCTGAATAACCACCTCGGAAGCTCTGAAGCGGTGGTGCACTGATGGGAGCTGGTGGTGCACTGTAAGGCTGCTGATCAGAATAATGTGTCTGAGGACCACCTGAAGTACCATGTGAGACCTGGAGAGCTGACTGAAAGGGCCTAGGAGGATGGCCTCTACCATATGAATCTCTACCTCCAGACGAGGTACCATTGAATCTGCCTGAATGACGGGGACTCTTATCTGACCCATGACCACCTCCCTATGACAGAACCATCTCAACTCTACGGGCCACATTGGCCGCCTCTTGAAAGGTGATCTCACTCTCGGCCTCCTTGGACATCTGAAGACGAATCGGCTGAATAAGACCATCAATAAACCTCCTCACCCTCTCTCTCTCTCTCTCTCTCTCTCTCTCTCTCTCTCTCTCTCTCTCAGTGGAAAGTATCACAAGAGCATAGCGATCTAGATCGATGAACCTGGTCTCATACTAGGTGACCGTCATGGAACCCTACTGGAGGCGCTCAAACTGCCTTCGAAAGGCCTCTCTCTGAGTCACGGGGAGAAACTTCTCCAAAAACAAAGCTGTGAACTATTCCCAAGTCAAAGATGGCGAACCGGCTGGTCTAGCTAAGCAATAATCCCTCCATCAAGTTTTGGTGGATCCAGACAGACGAAAGGTAGCAAAATCAACTCCATTGGTCTCAACGATCCCCATGTTCCGAAGAACCTCGTGACAACTATCCAGATAATCCTGGGGATCCTCAGTAGATGCATCGCTGAATGTAGAAGTGAAGAGCTTGGTGAACCTATCTAGCCTCTACAAAGCATCGGCGGACATAGCTGATCCATCACCGGTCTGAGCCACTACACCCGGTTGAACTGCCAAAGCTGGTTGAACCGCTGGAACCTGAACTTGGGGAGCTACCTGCTCTTGAGTGCACATAGCAGGAGTCTGAGCACCTCCTCTAGCCTGAGAAGTGGCTGGAGCTACAGGAAGCAAACATGCTCAGGTGACACTCTCCATGAGGCCCACCAATCGGACCAGAGCATTTTGAAGAACTGGGGTGGCAATGAACCCCTTTGGGACGTGAGCTGGGCCCACCGGAACTGCTGAGGCCGGAACCTCCTCCTCAAAATCAACCTGAGGCTTCACCACTGGTGCTGCTACTCGAGGCTGAGATCTGCCCCTACCTCGGCCTCTAGCACGACCTCAGCCTCGCCATCTGCCCCTAGTGGGAGCTGCTACTGGGGGCTCGGACTGCTGAGCGGTAGATGAGGAAGCTTGTATTCTCGCCATCTGCGAAAGAACAGAGTAGAAATCCAATTAGCATTTGAGGAACAAATCCGCACGACAAGAAAGAACAAATGTGAAATTTTCCTAACTTTGTAGCCTCTTGGGATAAATACAGACGTCTCCATACCGATCCCTCAGACTCTACTGAGCTTGTCCGTGAGATGTGAGACCTATGTAACCTAGGGCTCTGATACCAATTTGTCACGACCCAGATTTTTTCACCCTCGGGAGTCGTGATGGCGCCTACTAATGAGAGCTAGGTAAGCCAACCTTTAACTACCTTTTTCATTAACATATTACTTCTTTTAACAATTATCAGTGATAGCATGAGAACAGCAGAATTAAATAAGTTAGCGGAAGACTTAAATTAAATAAGCTGAACAATAATGCGAAAGTCGACATACGCCTCTACCCAAGAACTGATGTCACATCACTCACGAACTACTAAGGGTACTAAATACAACCGTTTGAAAGAAATATAACATTGTTTGTCTTGAATACATGAGATAACAGAATGAAATATAAGATAGAGGAGACGTCGGGCCTGCGGACGCCTGCAAGGCTACCTCGGTGTCTCGGTAGACTGAAGGCTGGCTCCCGCGCTACTGCTGCTGTCCAATACCTGGATCTGTGCAAAAGAGCATAGAGTGTAGTATCAGCACAACCGACCCCATGTGCTGGCAAGTGCCTAGCCTAACCTCGGTGAAGTAGTGATGAGGCTAGGACCAGACTACCAAATAACCTGTGCAGTTCAAACATCTATATATACAACGGAAAAGAAATACAGGAAATAATCAGTCAATGTGGGAAGGGGAAACATGTTGTGGGGAGGTAACAGTTCCAAATAGAAAACCTCAATAAAAGAAAGAAACAACAAAGCCAGAATATCAACAAGAATCAGAATTCAACAATTTGCATGGCATCACCCTTCGTGCTTTTACTCTCGTCCTTACCCAAACAAAATTTATAATAAAAATGTGCACGACATCACCCTTCGTGCTTTTACTCTCGTTCTCACCAAATCAATCGTATCATAGTAATGTGCACGACATCACCCTTCGTGTTTTTACTCTCTTTCCTCACCACATAGTCAATGAATATCGGTATGGAATGGTACATCGTACGGCATGGCATCACCCTTCGTGCTTTACACTATTTCCTCACAATAGCAAACAATGCACGGCATCACCCTTCGTACTTTAACACTCTTCCTCACCCAAACAACAATCACAAACAAAGGGGCAAGGGAGTAGACAAATAATGGTAGAAATCCCGGCAAGGGAATACAATTAAACAGCTGAATTCCGGCAAGGGAACAATATCAATAAATCTCAACATCCCGAAAAGGGAGATAATTACCAAAGCAACAAACATCCCGGCAGGGGAACAATTCAATAACTCCTTCTTTTTCTTTCACTTCTTACTTTATAACTCATTTTACCAATTGAGTCAATGCTCCAAAGGGTTCAATTATCTCATATACTTTTACAATTCATATTATAACTCGAGCCAATGCTTCTCGAAGTTCAAAAATCACAATTTCGTTTACATGCTTTTTACAACATATAGAAATCATCATTAAGGCATGAAAGATACAACAAAAATCAGAATATCCGCAATATAAAGACTCACGATCATGCTAGACACCAACGTATAGATACTCGTCACCATGTCTATACGTCGTACTCGACAATTAGTAGGTAGCAAATAAGACTCAACTCCTAATCCATCAAGCTAAGGTTAGACCAAACACTTACCTCAAACTTTCACGGCCAAATCAATCCTCAATTACCGTTTTTCCTCTCGAATTTGGCTCCAAATCGATTGTATCTATACAATAATAACTTCAATACATCAACAAATGTTAAACAATGCGAACCCAATGCCTAATTATAGTTTTCCAAGCATTCTTCCCAAAATTCCAAAAATCAACCCCGGGCCCGCTTGGTAAAAACACGAGGTTCGGACCAAAATCAAATCACTCATTCACCCACGAGCCCGAATATATAATTTATTTTCAAATTCGACTCCAAAACGAGGTCTAAATCAAGAAAAATCAAAAGCCCTAACTCTACCCAATTCCCTAATTTCTACCCTTAATTACATGTTTTAGGCCTAGAAATTCAATAGATGTTGATGAAAATGGAAGAAAATAAGTTAAATATTACTAACCCAAGAGATTATGGTGAAGAATTGCTTCAAAGATCACCTAAGAGTTTTGGAGAAGAAGAGGTTTTGTGAAATTTTGAGAAATCCCGTAAGTGTTCTGTTTTTAGGGTTTTAAAATAACTGGGCAAAATGACTCTACGCGTTCGCGATAGACCTCTCGCATTTGCGATGGGTCAGGATTTTTGGCCTTCGCGTTCGCGAATCTGTATCTCCTCGAGCCCTCGTGTTCGCGTCCTTGGGGTCGCGTTCGCGTAAGGTGTTCTACCCATTCCCCCTGCCCAGGCCCATTTGGCCTTCGCGTTCGCGCGGCCAGGAATGCGTTCGTGAAGGTATAGCCCCCCGTTGCCTCGCGTTCGCAACCTGGGCTACGCGTTCTCATAGAAGGAAGTTCTTTCAGCAACATTTTACACATCGCGTTCGCGAGGGCTATCCCGCGAACGCGAAGAAGGAAATACCACAACACCTGAACTGCTTTTTCTGCAATTTTTCTTAAGTCTGAAACTTTCCGAAACACACCCGAGCCCTCGGGGCTACTAACCAAACACATGCACTAACTCAACAACATTATACGAACTTATCCGTGCGTTCAAATCACCTAAATAACCTCAAAATCAATGAATCAAACCTCAAAATCAAAAAAAAATACTCAAACTTCATCAAGTTTCTAATTTAGAAATTTAAGTCCGAAACACGTCAAACGACGTCCGATTTCAACCAAATTTTACAGGAAGAACTTAAAACATATATAAGACATGTACCGGGCACCAAAACAAAAATACGGGCCCGATAGCATCGCTTTCTGATCAGATTTCTTTTCCAATTTCCTTAAACATTTTCAAAAAACAATTTTACTTAAAAATTTATTTCTCGGGATTGAGACCTCGGAATTTGATTTCGGGCATACGCCCAAGTCCCACATTTTTCTACGGGCCCTCGGGACCGTCAAATCACGGGTCCGGGTCCATTTTCCCAAAATATTGACCAAAGTCAAACTTATTCATTTTAGCATCAAAACTTAACATTTTTCACAAAATTTCATATTTAAGCTTTCCGGCCACGCGCTCGGACTGCACACGCAAATCGAGGCAACTCTAAATGAGGTTTTCAAGGCCTCGGAAGCACAGAATGGATAAGAAGACAGGTGATGGCCCTTTGGGTCGTCACAAAAATAAGCTAAATTTTATAGCTTGGCCAAACGTTCACTGAATTGTTTATTAGACTGCATAATAAGGTTATGCTCCAACTTACTGCTCCTAGTTGACATAGGTTAATTAGGAACCCCAAAGGTAAGGTGTTTTATGTCCCATTCTTGTTGTACTAATTTTAGAGTTAATTATATTATGTAGGGGTCAATGTCATAGATTAAAAATAAGGCATTTCTTGCGAAATTAATAATATATATATATATATATATATAAAGTTGGAAATGAAAAAGGTGATGTGGCACCTTCCAATGCCCAACAATTGTATTTATCTTTTTTCTCCATTTTTGACAATTTTACATTTTTCCCCCTATTTTTTTTTACGTTTCTCTTATTTTGTATAAGAAACCTAACGGTTGCTTATTTATTTCTTTCTCCCAACAGTCGGTTAATAATGACAGACCCTTTCTCTTCTATCTCCCTAATCATAGTTGCCTCTGTTGACTGGAAAAAAATGCCTCTCTCTCTTCCCTTACTTTCTCTATCGCTTTCACTCTCATCCCTTCCTACAAGTAAAATATCCTTTCATGTGATTATGTAGTTTAATTTAGCCACTTGCTTTCGAGTATTTTAATAACTTTATTTGTCATTCCTTTTTCCTTTGTCAGGAGATCTAAAAGGGATTCCTTTGAGTCGCATTCTATGACTCTGAAAAAATTCTTTTGATAAATTCATGATAATTTGGCGAATTAGGAGACTGATGCAGGTTTGGTATTATTTTCCTTTTCATCGTTCATTCGATAGGTATTCTTATATCCATCTTTTTTATTTTCTCTATATTTGTATCAAAATTTCCAACTATGATCTTTTTTGACTGGCCAAAATAAATCATCTTTTTTTAAGGTTTTGAGTCCGCTATAAAATAACAGCATCGGCAGTTGATGGACTAACCATTGACCGAATCCAGAAGATGTTTTGGAGAGGGCTATTTGCTGTTTCTCAACACCTGCAACAAACTTCTTTTAGAGGATGATGTATCCTAAGTGAAACAATAAAAGTCACAAAGGTCCTTTCAAAGCCCATAAGGAATAGAGTGTTTTGCTTTCGTAGTGACCTTTAAAAATTTTCCTTCAGAGTTGTGACTTACTTTTTGGTGCATTCAAACTTTCAAAGTTGTCAAATTTTTTTTGTGCTTCACAGTTGTGAATTGCTTGATAGCGTGGAACCAAGTCATTGAAGTTGCTTGGAAAACAAATTTGTTTGGCACTAATAAAAAAAGTTGTCTGGCACCAAGTCATTGAAGATAAATGGCATTCACAAATGACGTCTTTTGGATAAATGATCCAAACCTACAAGCAATTACACCTTCAATTATATGTATATTTTATCTGTTCTTTATATTTCCTTAATACTCATGACGTTCCAAAAGGATGTTATTTTCAATTACGAATTCTTATAGTTATTACTTCTAAAAATTATGCAAATGTATTAGTAATTCTATTATGGTTTCTGAACAAGAGGGTTAAATTCTGCTCTTACAAATAAATACAGAGTAAAAAAAATTTCATGTAAGTCTTCAAAAAGGACAATAGACGTTAGTTGCCGATGCTCAATACATTCAAAACCTTACCATCAACATCTCATGTGGGGAGAGATTCGTGATATCTTCGGCAAAAACGATATTAGGCAGATCCAAGCACTCCTCTCAGAGAGGTACAAGTTTGAAAGTAACTTGCATGCCCATGGAATGCATGGGCTACCATAATATTCATGGAGAGCAAATTAATTGGGTGACTACATTAGACTAGAAGGACGGATGTTATGGCAGGGTGAACAATTATATACGAAGACGGGGTAATGTGATGCAACTATTGGGGGTTGAAACAACTGGGTAAGAAGGTTAAAGAAAAGGCCATTTATTCTTTTCTCTGCCTGAAAGTTAATGTCTTTTCTAGTTGTTTCATTCAAAATTTATCCTACTTTTCCTACCACACCTACTTCGAAACTCATTTATACATGTGATTTGTTTACGCTAGAGAAGTATCTACAATGTTTGTAGGAATACATGAGGATGAGACAATATAAACATATTTTATTTTTGTGAATGTAATATAGATGCATTAATTTAAATGATATTTGTTGTTTTAATATTTCATACATGTTTTATTGTTCTTCTATTGAGTGTGATATTACTATACCCTTTTTTTTTTTTTGTGTCAAAACTCATTGACTGACATAAAAAAGAAATACAAAATGGTATTTGTTTTGTTTATTTCATATACAAGGTATGTACCCTTCAAAAACAACACTTCAATACACAAGTTTTAAAATTTGTGATGCAAGCAGTGGCAAGAGGATGTGCTCTCCCTAATGATTTTTTTGTTGCTAATCAGGAAGTATATTTCATCTATATAATTTATCATCTTCGTAATCATTATACAACTAATAATAATTTAAATATTTTTATGTACGTTATTAGTAGTTTTAAGATGAATTTTATCTAATTTCAGTGTTAACCTTTTTTTTTATTGTTAATACTCCTTGAATCTGTCTTAACTCGATATAACTTAATAAATTTCATTAGTAATATATGATTAACTACAAATTATAGAGAAGCATATGTTCTAACTAAATTAAAATTACGAATCAACTCAAATATAATTTTATTTATATAAGGGTATTCTTCTCATTATAAAGAGATAATATCTAAATCCATATAAGCATACTAATCTTTTTATATATTTGCTTGCATTAATTCTTTTATGATCGTGCGAAGAGCGGGCAAATTTACTAGTAGGTTGAATAATCTTTGGACTATATCCCGCTTTTGTAGATAAAGCTTTATGCTGGTGTTCCAAAGGTTTGCCAGTAATATCAGTGAACAATTTTCGCGCAATAATTAGTGTGGGTTCAATTATCACTACTATCATTTTTTTCTCTTTTCTTTTTGCGATCTCATGACTATGTAATGCAAAAAAAAAAATTAACAATTTTTTTCAAAGAGTCTTCGAGCTAATTGCAGTAAATAAAATCTCTCGCGCAATAATTTTGCATTCGAGCAAGTAATTAATAAGGTTAAGAATGATTTATTTCTTTGGGTGAAATAAAAAGTTAAAAGTTCAATTATTTGTACATAAAAGAAATTATTTTTCGGGAAACAAACTAAAAAAGAAAGTGTATCAAACAAGCTATTAGGTATCACTTATAATATGATTTTATTTACTCTTTTCTCCAAACTGCAGTTGCCTTCAACATTTTAAAATTACTGCAATTTATCCATTGTATCTAGAATTTTCAAGTAAGGTTGCATTTAATTTGGCGGTCAATAAACTCAAGATATTTTGCTCGTTTGGAGAAGATATTAATGATAAGAGCTTTCTTGTTTAATCTTTTAAATTCTTAACTTACATCAGCGTGTAACACCGCATTATAAGAATGTAAAAATTGCACATTTAGTCGCTGGTAATGATAAACCCTAATTTTTTGCAACAAAAAAACAAAAGCCCTACTTAAGCTTCTTTTATTTTTTATTTTTTTTGAAAGTGTACTTTAGCACTGTTCAAAAATTATTCTAGGTTGCAAGACTAAGAAATGAAAGACAATTCTTTTAACAATACAAAGACGATTTTATTTTGTAATATAAATAGCCTTTTAATTTACGAATACAATTCAATCATCTTGTAGGGTCAAATATGTGACGTTAACCTTATCGGTTAAAAATTGTCAATTTTTGCTGACGAAAGTTGAAGCATTGATTGATCGAATATTAACACCTGCAACATGTGAATAGAAAATTGAGAACTTAATATCTTTTTATTTTATTTTAACAAGAGCTTAATATCTTTGACAACTTGTATGACATACTTAAAGGTAACTGCATATAATTAGTTATAATAATTTAAATTAATAATTCATGTATAATAGATTAAATTATACTACTAAAAATCTAAAAATTATTTCACCTAGTCAAAATATTTGGGTTAAATTCTTGTGCAATAATTTGTGACGATATATACTTTTCGTTTTAATTTATTTGAAGCTATTACTACTTGAGGATCAAAAAAATATTTTTAAAAATTATTTTTAAATATTTTAAATTATTAACTATTGTTACTTACCATACTTCTAAATATACAACAACAACAACAACCTAGTGAAATCCCACTAGTGGGGTTTGGGGAGGGTAGTGTGTACGCAGACCTTACCCCTACCCCAAAGGAGTAGAGAGGTTGTTTCTGAAAGACCCTCGGCTCAAGAAGACAAAAGGACAAAAGAAGATAATATTAGTAACACCACAGAAATAATGTGAAATATATATATATATATATGAATAATAAGAACAACATGAAATCAAGAAGAATGATACAAAGCAAAAGCAAAATAGTATCCCTACCAAACTGGTATCCCATAGTTATGGCATAAGGCAAGACTCAACTACCTCCTAGCCTACCACCCTAATACTCGACCTCCACACGTTCCTATCAAGTGTCATGTCCTCGAAAATCTGAAGCATCGCCATATCCTGCCTAATCACCTCCCCCCAATACTTCTTAGGCCACCCTCTACCTCTTCTCGAGCCCTCCACCACCAGCCGTTCGCACCTCCTTACCGGAGCATCTGGGTTTCTCCTCTGAATGTGCCCGAACCACCTGAGCCTTGCTTCCCGCATCTTGTCATCAATGGGAGCCACGCACACCTTCTCTCGAATATCATCATTCTTAATCTTATCCATCCTACTATACCCGCATATCTACCTCAACATCCTCATTTCTGCTACCTTCATCTTCTGGATATGTGATTGATTAACCGGCCAACACTCAGCCCCATACATCATGGCCGGTCTAACCACCGCTTTATAGAACTTACCTTTGAGTATCAGTGGCACTCTTTTGTCACACAATACTCCAGATGCTAACCTCCACTTCATCCATCATACCCTGATACGGTGTGTAACATCCTCGTCGATCTCCCCTCCCTCCTGGATAACCGACCCAAGGTACTTGAAGCTGTCTCTACTCGGGATGACCTGTGATTCAAGCCTCACATCCACGCCTACTTTCCTCTGCTCAACGCTGAACTTACACTCCAGGTATTCTGTCTTTGTCCTGCTAAGCTTGAAACCCTTAGATTCAAGAGTTTGTCTCCAAACCTCCAGCCTCTTGTTAATACCGGTTCGCGACTCGTCAATCAGAACTATGTCATCGGCGAATAGCATGCACCATGGCACATCCCCTTGAATGTGATGTGTTAACGCGTCCATCACCAGGGCGAATAGGAACGGACTGAGCGCAGAACCTTGGTGTAACCCCATAACAACCGGAAAATCCTCAGAGTCGCCTCCTACTGTCCTAAACCGAGTCTTTGCCCCATCATACATGTCCTTAATCGCCATAATGTAGGGAACTGACACACCTTTTGCCTTCAAGCTTCTCCAGAGAACTTCTCTAGGAACCTTGTCATACGTTTTTTCCAGGTCAATAAACACCATGTGCAGATCTTTCTTCCTATCTCTGTACTGTTCAACCAACCTCCTAATAAGGTGTATAGCTTATGTAGTAGAACGACCCGGAATGAAACCAAATTGGTTGTCGGAGATGGACACCTTCATCCTCAACCTTGCTTCAACCACTCTCTCCCATACTTTCATAGTGTGACTCAGTAATTTGATACCCCTATAATTGTTACAACTCTGGATATCACCTTTGTTCTTATACAGTGGGACCATCGTACTCTATCTCCACTCATCTGGCATCCTCTTCGCCTTAAAAATAACATTCAACAACCTAGTCAACCACTCCAAACTTGTTTTCCCCACACACTCCAAAATTCTACCGGAATCTCGTCGGGCCCGATCGCTTTGCCCCTACTCATCTTACTCATAGATCCCACGACATCCTCAACCTCGATGCACCTGCAGTACCCAGAGTCACTGTGACTCTCGGAATGCTCCAATTCACCGAGCACAATATCCTGATCCCCTACTTCATTAAGAAGTTTTTGAAAGTAAGTCTGCCATCTCTTCTTAATTTGGGAATCTTCCATCAATACTCTACCATCGTCGTCCTTGATGCATCTCACTCGATTTAAATCCCGAGCTTTCCTCTCTCTTAGCTTGGCCAACCTAAATAACTTATTCTCCCCTCTTTTTTCCCCTAGTTCCTCGTACATACGACTATAAGCCGCAGTCTTAGCCTCCGTGACCGCCAACTTCGCTTCCTTCCTAGCTACCTTATACCTCTCCATGAACGCTCACCTCTCCCCCTCTCCTATGCTCCCCACTAACGCCCGGTACGCCTCCTTTTTCGCTTCCACTTTACCTTGTACCACTTCATTCCACCACCAGTCTCCTTTGTGCCTGTCGGAGACGCCCGTCGAGACCCTAACACCTCTCTCGCAGACTCCCTTATACAGTTTGTTGTAGTTGACCACATAGAGTTCGCGTCACCACTTCTCCTCCAAGCTCCCATAACCGACAACCGCTCTTCCAACTCTTGAGCTTTGTCCTTAGTTAAGGCTCCCCACCTGATTCTCGGTCTTCCTCGAGCAGTCATTTTCCTCCTCTTCACCATAATACCAACGTCCATCACCAAGAGCCTATGTCACGTCACGAGTATCTCACCTGGAATCACCTTGCAATCCTTGCACAACCCTCTGTCGCGCCTCCTGAGGAGGAGATAGTCAATCTGAGTCTTCGCTACCGCATTTTGAAAAGTAACCAAATGCTCCTCCCTCTTCGGAAAGCAAGAGTTAGCAACCGCCAACCTAAAAGCCTTAGCGAAGTCCAGTAACGAGGTTCCTCCTCCATTTCTCTCCCCAAAACCGAAGCCTCCATGCACTTCGTCGTACACACCTGCGGTCGACCCAATATGGCCATTGAAATCCCCTCATATGAATAACTTCTCAGTAGGTGATATCTGACATATAATCTCATCCAACCCATCCCAAAAGCGCCGTTTAACCTCCTCATCTAGGCCCATATGTGGCGCATAGGCACTAACGACGTTTACAATGCACTGACCAACCACCAACTTAATAATCATCAATCTATCATTCACTCGTCTAACCTCAACAACAGACTCTCTAAGTTCCATATCCACCAATATACTCACTCCATTCTTACCCTTCTGGGTTCCAGAGTTCCAAAGTTTATACCCATATGCGTCCCTCGCACTCGAACCTGCCCAGCTTGTCTCCTAGACACACGCTATATTGACCCTCCTCTTCTTAAGGATCTTCGCCAGCTCTATAGATTTACCTGTCAATGAACCTACATTCCATGACCCAATTCTCAACCGATGGACACCCTTGTTCCCTTTACCTCCCTTGCATCCCAACACGCCTCCTAGCCCCCGCCCTACCTCCCGGCCCACCCCCCGCACGCCCCGAGGACATGAACACACTTGAGCATCCCAGACTGCAGCCACTATAACTCCGGCGGACTAGGGGTAATCACTAACAGACACCACAAAACAAACTAGAATAAGACAAGATGTCACTGCAGGCGCCCTAATACGGTGACTAAACTAATAAGAACTAAAAGGACATCAATTTTACTAACACAATAGAGGGAAATAGGCAGACGGGAGGTACCCATACTTCTAAATATGTACATTTTATTTTTAAACAAATTGAATCCAAATTGAGCAAAATATATTCGATTGTCTATGTCTGAAGGAAGGCACTGCATTTAGCCAATGCATCAGCAATTTGATAACTTTCTCTAAAACAGTATGAAAAAACATGTTTAGTTCCCTCGTAATCTGTTGCAATTCTTACATGATTGTTGAAACTAACTTTATAGTATGAAAAATATTATAAAAGAGAAAAGCACTTGCAGTACTTGCCCTTCTGTGGGTCGAAGTTTTCAGATTTAATTTACCTTTCTAAAACAACAACAATCCAATAAAATCTCACTAGTAAGGTCTGGGGAGAGTAAAGTGTACGCAGACCTTATCCCTATCCCGGGGATAGGAAAGTTGTTTCCGGGATATTCTCGGCTTAACAAACGAGACAATAATATCAGAAAAGAAGAATAAATCTGTAATAATAAAAATTTACTTTTTCTACAAAATTAAAAAAAGAAAATCAAGAAGGGAGAGAGAGTAAGGAGCAACGAAAAGTGTTATCCTTCCCTTTTACAGTTCTCTCACCATAATAAGGGATATTTAGTTATATCAACATTTCAAAATCTATACTTCCACCTCAAAAATTAACATTTCTTTTTCAATCACTAAAAGAAGGAAAGGAGCAAGAGGTAAAAGGACCTTAGCATAAAGTAGTCTTCATTTCTCCAGAATTTCAATTTCATTTGACAAAAGAAGTAAGTATAGAGTTTATTTTTAAAAAAAAACAGAGGGTAAAATAGTCTTTCAATAGTTGTCACTAATCAATTAGATGAATAAAATAAGGGGGGTAATTAATGTAAAGGTCAATTTCTGCATCAAAACTGTTGAATGTGATAAGTTTCCAAAAAAGGCACGCATCAAGGAATATATGCAACCCTCTCTTAAAAGTAATTATCCTAACTAAACACTCACCTAATTTTAGGCAATTAACCTAATCAATTGGTCCCGGAGAGAGAAATAAATTTAATTTTATTTAGAAAACAGACATATACACACACGCCAATGCACAGGCTACCGAGCTTGGTGGCTTCTCGAGATGATTTATTTTTATTTAAAAACCTAAAAAGTCTTTTCGGTTAATGAATAAAGGATAATAGTACACTAATCTATTAATTAGTTGGTATTAAACGAGCTTATTTAAAATAAAGTTGGCGTGCCGACACCTGTCGCCAGCATCCACCAAGCGGGGTCCCCCTTAAGATACGGCCAGCATCCACTAACTTTAGCATGTTTTTTTAACCTGATCATTTACAAAGGTTTTATTGGTTGTGTGACTTTGGGACCACTTTTGAGCATGACTTTACTATTCAATTTTAGATTAGTATCCGCGCGATGCGCAAACACAAATTATATCAAATTATGATTTGTATAATTTAGGTTATGTCCAAATAACCTTAGTATTTAAACTTTCATATAAAAATTATAGATAATTATTAGATATTAAAAAAAAAGAGGACATGAAATCATTTTTCAAATCTCGTAGTGGATAAGCTATTTTTTTAAAAATCTGTAACAACATAAACTCTTGATTTTATTACTTGCATTTCGTTCCGCGATCAATATTAAAGACTACTAAATATGCCAGGTTGTGATCTATCTTTTTTGAGCATATTAAATCATATTATTTTAACAAAATTCTTACTAAAACTTTATTTTACATCTCAAGTTCAAATGTCTTATCCTTCCACATATTTTTTTCTTTTTGTTCTTTGCTTATAGTTATTATATTGCTCATTACTTAATATTGTCATACTGTCACATAATTTTTTATTAGTTTACCAACTGACTTAATGTGTTGATTATTTTCCTTTTAATAATCATTGAGAATTATAATTTTTTAATCTTGAAATTTAATGTATTTTACGCTTTATCCTCTTACTTGCGACTTTTATCATTTAAATGTATCAATAATATTATATTATCTAGCTATTTAATTTATTTATTTAAACCATTTCATTATCACATTTTCATGTGTTTTTTCAGTAACTTTTCATTTCATTTAATATAATTATCCAAATATAATATAAATAGATATGTAAATTTTTATTCTTGCATAAATATTAATTTATTTTTAAACTATTGCTCTAAATTATTAAATTGTTTCAATTAGTCAATATTTTTTTAAGTATTGCATATTTATTTTATTTTAATTTCAAAACTAATTATTAGTATAAGTATCCTCACATTGTTTCTAATTTTTTTTATTCTTCAATTTTTTTTATTTTATCTATTAGACTTCAGTTATGTCGCCTTATCTACAATTTGACAGTTCTTAGCAATCTACCAATGTAAAGTTCATTATTACGATTACTTATTTTAACTTTCTTAAGTCTGGTATGTAATAGCCTATCATAAGACATAAAAGCTGAAAATGAAAAACAAAACAAACCAAAAAAAGAAGAAGAGGGATATAGAAGATTTACGTTTAATTTAGGATAGAGTTGATATTAATTACTTCCATTAATAATATTTTTTTCTAAGTATTAATTATAAAATTTATCCTAAAATTGCCAAATGACTTCTTATTAGCTTGCTACTTGGTTTCACCACATTACAAATCATCCTCTTACTTTATGTATTAAAAATTATTGATATAGATATGAATATTGCTATGGATATAGATATATAAATATAATTTATTAATTCAAAAAAAATTATTGCAATTTTTATTAGTTTTGTCCTAATTTTGCTATGTGTCTTACTCTTAATATGTTACCCGGCTTAACTACATTGTAAATTACCTTCCCTTATAAAAATAAAGTTTTATAATATAAATATAGATAAATAATGACGTTGCATATATCATATAAGTCAAACCAAATATTTTGTTAAGCACCTAAATTAAAGGGATAATATCACATAAACTAAACCTTGAGTTGGAAATATATCACGAAGGAAAATCAGTTAAATTTACTCATTTCGTTTATCACTTGGACCAAAATTAAAGGGAGAATATTCCTTAAATAGAACTTTTATTATAGAAACATTTCTTGAATAATTTAGATTGGATTTTGTCATAATCCTGTTAATATATATTAGATTTTGTCATAAAATATATTTAAATTTTGTTTTAAAAGTGCCAAGTGGCTTTTTCTCATTAAGTCACTTGGCTTAACCCCATGCTTCACTACTCTCCTTTTAATATAATATAGATGCTTCACTATTCTCCTTTTAATAAATATAGATTACAAACTATCCTCTTACTTTATGTATTAAAAATTATTGATATAGATATGAATATTGCTATGGATATAAATATATAAATATAATTTATTAATTAAAAAAAAAATTATTGCAATTTTTATTAGCTTTGTCCTAATTTTGCTATGTGTCTTACTCTTAATATGATACCCGACATAACTACATTGTAAATTACCATCCCTTATAAAAATAAAGCTTTATAATATAAATATAGATAAATAATGACGTTGCATATATCATATAAGTCAAACCAAATATTTTGTTAAGCACCTAAATTAAAGGGATAATATCACATAAACTAAACCTTGAGTTGGAAATATATCATGAAGGAAAATCAGTTAAATTCACTCCTTTCGTTTATTACTTGGACCAAAATTAAAGGGAGAATATTCTTTAAATAGAACTTTCATTATAGAAATATTTCTTGAATAATTTAGATTATATTTTTGTCATAATCCTGTTAATCTATATTAGATTTTGTCATAAAATATATTTAAATTTTGTTTTAAAAGTGCCAAGTGGCTTTTTCTCATTAAGCCACTTGGCTTAATCCCATGCTTCACTACTCTTCTTTTAATATACTATAGATTCAAATACAATATTATTCTATTTTACTTACTTGGCCCGAGGGTTGTGAATGGTTCGGTTAGGTCGGTTATTTTATAAAATTTATATCATATTAATTTTTCGGTTATTCTATTGTGTTTAATTAACATTAGACTTTTCGAAATCGTCCCAATCATATCGGTTTCTTTTCAGTATCGGTACCGTTCGATTTATTTTTCGATATTTTTTTGAATGTTATGTAAAAGTCACTAGTAAAAGTAGAATGCAATAACATCCGTACTTTTATATGACTCGCAAACTCTCTAGATATTTTTACTGTTTAAAGGGTGATAGATTAAGAAAAGATGAAAGATGACCAGAATATAGACCCATCAACCAGTGTTTTAAAAGGTATGGGCGTAAGGCGAGGCGTTTGACATATGGCTCAGCGAGGTGTAAGCCTCGAGGCACGGGGCGCAAGCCTCATAGGTATTTAATTTTGAATATTTTATGAAAAAATATAATTACAGTAAATATTTATAATCGGATAAAATTGCATAAAAATTGAACAAAACTATATATATATATATATATGTGTGTGTGTGTGTGTGTGTGTATGTGTGTGCGCGCGCGCCTCATCCCCACAAAAAATTAGTTAAAATAATCTATTATACGCTACTTTAAAGCACAACTAACTTGAGTCGAAAAGATAAAGTTTTCTACATGAAAGACAAAAAAGATGACTAACCTGTAATTTGAACTTTGAACTTGCTGCTACGAAGGAGAATGAAGTTCTCTTTGTATTTGTAAAAAAAATTGAATATTCGTTGCTTTTGGGAGATATTAGCACACTAGCAGACAAGATAAAGAATTGGGAAAGATCATGAATTAGGGCTTCAATCAATAAAAAAGATCTTGACTTTTACCTTTAATATATTTCAGTTCCTTTTTAAAACTTTTGAGTAATTACCAAGCTGACTTTTGAGAAGTTGGGTATTATATGAAGGACTTATTCAACAAATTTTGTTTTAATTTGAAAAAGTCTTTGGGGCTTACACAACACTAAAAAAAATGCACCTCAAATGCCCGGGCGTATGTCCCGAAGCTAGGCGTACGACTCTTGAGACTTTCGCCCCACACCATTGCCTCAGGGCGTTTTTGGTGCGCCTCACCCCAGGGCTCTCCCCAAAAGTACTTTTTAAAACACTGCTATCAACTGTTCTACAGTAGAGTAAAAGAAACTAAGCAAAGACAAAAAAAAATATAAATCACACGAGTGAAAAGATATTAAGCAAGTTGGGACACGAGAATAAAGTCTATAGAAGATTAAATATTCAAAAAGATAAACTCACATCATACAAAAGGAAACATATTCAATACATTATAGTTTGTTACTCATAATCACTAGAATACTTTGTGTCTTGCTAATAAATATGCTGAAAATAATTTAGTTTCAGTAGGAATAGCATAATTTGAGAATTAGGATTTGAGTTTAATTACTTGTTAGCTTGTATCCATTTTCATAATTCCAAGGCCCAAGAAAAAAATTAATACTTTGTTATTTTTAAAATTATTATATAAATATATATTTCACATGTAAATTTATTCGGTACGGTTTGGTATTTTTTCGATTTACTTTTATAAATAAAAAATCTATCCTAATTATCAGTACGGTTATAGATTTATATAAAACCCTACAATTTTATTAAAAGAAATCTAAAAATCGGTTTGGTGCATATGGTTCGGTCGATTTAGTCGGTTTTTAAATATCCATTGACACCCCTACTTGGCTCATTAGTTTTGTTTTTAAAAGTAGGGTAAAGGTGAGAGAAAATGCGGAGGGGTTATTGGACGGAAAATTGAACTCTTAGGGGTCGTTTGGTTGGAATAGGGCTTATGCCGGTATAAGTTATGTTGGGATAAGTTATGCTGGGATTGTTGTTTATTCATTATTTGGTATGTTATATTAAGAATGACAATTGTATAATTTCTAAGAAGAAGGTATAAGTTATACCGGTGCTAATTACCCCACCTTCTATAAGGTATAAGTTATTCCGGTGTTAAAATTAACACAGGGATAACTTATACTTAGTTTGCTAACTAAACAGAGTATTAAGGTGGTCTTAAATTTTTATACCACCCATATATCTTCTTATACCTCATACCAAACGGCCCCTTATTTTATTAATAAGGTAAAAATAGTACCCAATCAATTGAGCTACTATGATTCACCAATTGACCTCTTATATCCGAAAGAAAATCAATGGTTCGAGCGAAGGCACTGAGAATATGAAAATTAACTAGTATCAATTCGTAAAAAGATGTCAACTATTTTTCTGGACAAACAAGAAAAGAAAATAGTGTCGAACAAATCTTTGGAGAGTGAAAGTATGGCATACAGTCATAGTATATGTTTTTAAACTAATGATGGTTAGCTGATTAAAATAAATCGAGCAGAAAATTATTCTCCTTCTGAAAATTAATCTTGAAATACTTATAATTATAGATTTCTACAAGGTGTAATTTCCCATATAAGGAATTAAAATTTGACGGATATTTACTTTTACCATATTTCAAATTGCATAATAGTGGAAAAGGAGGAAAAATTACTCGTGTATTTGGAATTTTTTTTGATTTCCCTTTGTTGGAGCTATTGCTCCTTTTGGTGACTCGAACCCACGACCCTAGGGTTACAGGTGGGGGTGTTAACCATATGAACAACTCCTTCTTGTCACTCGTTGATATTTACTTTCACCATATGCCACATAGCAAAGATGATGATCGATTGTGTAATTCAAAATTGTGGTGTAAATTAATTAGAATATTGTAAACATAGCCAATATGTCTAGCCATTAAAAATAACGAGAAAAAAAAGTCTTGTTATTATTTTAAAAGTGTTTTCTCATAAATAAAATTCAATCAAATAAGAAGTTATGAGATCAGGAGAAAATGTTTAATTACTTCAGGTTCCTCTTTCTCTGTTGTATATATCCTACTGACTTATACAATATATCCAACCTGCCAAAATTATGGGAAGTGGGAATTCCACATTCTTAATGTGTTGAATTTTGTTGCTTCATTTACAAAGATAACGTGACCATTTTGGTGGGATTAGTCTTGATCCTTACCCGTATATTAAAATTCAAAAAATTTGAATACATGAGGAGGGGATATAACCCTACCCTCCTCTTTCCCTATTGTTAGTTTAAAAGATTAGTTTACAATCCATAATATATCAATTCAGTATATCATATATATTTTGGTTCTTCCAACTTTAACATTTTAATAAAATAAAATAAATGTTATTACTTGTCAAAGATGTGATTTCGAAGTAATTATATTTTTCTTTATCCTTATGATACTTGTGGTGACAGAAAATAACCACCGAGAAAATCGTAGCCTTTACTATTATCTCTCATTAATTCGTAGTACTTCGCTTAAAGAGAATTTCAGTTTTTCTAGATAAATTAAAGGTGATAGTATTTGATGGAGTACCAATTAAAGATAAATGGTACATTGATTATTAATTCGAAAAAACGTATGTTGATTAACAAATTGGTAACGTTGACACGTTAAATATGAGAAAACATCTAACATATATACTCTTAAAGACAGAGAATAGAAGGAGGTCTTTTATTTACATTTTTTGCAATATCTTCAAAAGTAATTAGGGGTGTACAAATGAAACCGACAAATCGCATCAACCCGATAATACGAGTCAAACCGAGAAAAAAAACCGACTATAGTTTGGCTTGATTTGGTTTGGTGTTGGAAAAAAAAACCCGACCATATTTGATTTGGCTTGGTTTTAACTAAAAAAGTCAAATAGAAACCAAACCAACCCGATATTACTAGGATTAAAAAAATATTTGAAGCACAAATTTTACGTTTTGTGCTATGAAGACTTCATGGGGGGAAAACCGAAAACTCAAAAAATCCGAGAAAAACCGAAATTTAAAAACCGACTTTTATTGATTTGGTTTGGTATATAATTTTAGTAACCCGATACAATTGGTTTGGTTTGGTAATTAGAAAATTTGAATCAACCCCACATATGTACACCCCAAAAAGCAACTTAGTTAATTTGTAAGTGTAGGACCGTATTAAGCCAACATAGCCTGAAATTTTTAGAATCCGAAAGTGAGAATAAACTTGGGTTTGAATGTTTGACCAAAAAGATGTAATACTTAGTTCAAATAATTAAATTTATTTGATAAGAGTTTAAACCTAGTTAACAATAATATTTCTAGATGTAAATTCCAAAAAAATAATTAACATTAGATAGATCTGGTGGAAGAATGACACCAGCATGCAATAACTGTTTCGAAATGTATGAGCAATAATGTAGCATTTAATGACAAGTAATAACAATAAATGACATTCAAATAAATAGGGGGAGTGATTTACCCGATAAAAGATGAATTAGACGGTTACTTCTTCTGACAATGATAAGTGACAAACGAGTTCCTGAATGTTAGAATCTCCCTTGGATTGGGTGGAAAAATATGAAATAATTTGGACAAGGATCTTGATAAAAAGGTAAAGCTTGTTTCTTAGACAGGGAGAAAGAGAATATTATTGTCAAAAGTCAGATTTTACAAATGAATCTAACATGCCCCCTATTTCTGGCCCCTATGTCTATATATATGAGACACATTTCCAACAAAACCTAATAGTACAAACCAAAGAGAATATTCCCTTTAGTATCTTATTTCGAATACTAGTCGTTACAGCTTCATCAGTAATGCTCGACTGTTGATACCAAATTTTTTCTCATATATTTTAACATATATATATACTTTCAAAATAGCACATATACATTAATAATCATGCATAAGCATTTTTTATAATTTTTAAAAGATCCAAATTGATTTATTTCTTCCCCTTTTTATTTATAAAATTTCCAATAATTATCCTTCAAATTATTTTTGTGGTGATTTAGTCATCTCAAGTCTTTATCTATGCCAAAATATTGTTTAAATATTTTAGTGCATTTTTTTATAATTGCATTTACATTTTTAGGCTAAATTGCATATCTTTGCAATAATAGCCCTACTAATGCATAATTATATTATTGATGCATGAAATTATCTTTTATATTTTTAAAATATTAAACAATTATTTTAAATCATTTTAGCACACGAAAATATTTTTTAGAAATCATTTATTATTTTTATAAATTATATAGTTGTTGAAAGTGGTTATTTAAAATCTAGCCTATTTTTATTTTCAATTTCAGCCCCAATTTAACCCAATTACCAGCCCAAATCCCAGCAACCCGCTCCGGCCCCCAAAACCCTTTAATCTCGGCCGTTGATCATAGAGATCAACGACCATAAAGGACCCTTCCTAAAATAAACTAACCTATACCTCCCCCCCCCAAACCCTAATCATTTCCCTCTTCTCACTGCCGTCCTCTGTTCCTCTCATCTCTCAAAAGCTCTCAACCTAACCCTAATCAAACCTCACTGACCCTCGTCCATGGCTATCTCCGATGACTTCTCACCACCTCCCAGGCCTCCAATGGCCTCCCTCACGTAATCTTGCCATCTCCAGGGCCCTCAAGGGACCAGGGCTAGTTGGCTTGCATCTATGGTTCCTTTCTCACCTGTTTCAGGCCATTCCAGTGTGATTCCGAGTAAGATCGTCCTATATTGACTATGATCTATGGTTTTCTGAGCATGTTTCTTCACCTCTATGTTGTTCTCTTCGAAACCCTAATTTCTTTTTCTAAACCTCTTAGATCTGTACAGATCTGAGGTGATTTGGGCTTGTTTTATGTGAGTTTTACAATAACCTTAAGATTCTTTACAAGAATCGTATGATTTTCACCTTTCCTAAACTAGGGTTTTCGGAATTTCTTTTTACAAATTGTTCGATGACTTTTTGTGTTTAATCTTCTGCTTCTCATGTATTTTGACTGATTTTGTAAGTCTGCTACAACCTTAACTCGCTTGTACCGAAAACCCTTATATTTTGGGTTCTTCGTTTAGTTTCTGAGTATTAGTACATCTGATTGTATTCTTGCTTTAGATTCTTGTGATTTCTCGTGATTTTCTTGTCCTAATATGCTTCTACTAAATTTCTTGGTTCGACCTTTCACTGACTTTATATGCTTGTGTTCGTCCTGACTATTCATGTTAAGACCTGTAACATTCTCCTTGAATCAGTGTCGTTCTAACTATTTGTTTTGTTAAAGTTATGTGGAATCCTGACTTTTCATGTTTTACCCTATTTTATATGCTAAACATGCTGACTCTTTCATGACTTTTTCTTTGATTGAACCCTTGATTATTCTGAATCCCTTATTCTTGGTTAATTTGAATACTTTCCATTAAACTTTCAATTCTTATCTCTCTACTCGATTTGATTGAATTGCCTGCCTTAATTAATTTTTCCTTGTCTTGTTTGTATTTAACTGATTCTTACTGATTGTTTCCTTAATTAAAACTTCTGTTCATTTACCCCTAGTAACCTACTCTATACCCAAACCTTACTTGATTTTTTTCCTTAAATACTTAGCATGCTTTACCGTTGATTTAATTGTCCCTTGATTAAGGGAAGGACTTGCTGATTTACATGTGACTTTCCTGATTTGCTACTTAATTGATCTCTTACCTTATTTGTTAAGCTTTTGATTACTATATAAACCCCCTCTTATTTTAAGTTCAGAAAAAAACAACAATATAGTTCAAAAAACACTACTCTTTACACTCTAAAATTCTCTTTCTCTTCTGCTACTTATGATACTCACTGATCTAGCCGGCTGAAAGCCAAGGCTAGATATTGGAACTTTATTTGCTTTATATTTTGCACCCTTTTCTTCAACTGGTATGTCTCTAGTAAAGTTTTGAAATCCAAACCCTATGTGTTTAATTCATGCATTAGTTCATCAGTTATGAATTCAACTTGTATTCCTATTTACTTCTTTGCTCAGCATGTCTAAATTATGTCTTGATCAATACATGCTTTATATTCTGCACTCTTTCATGCTTACTTCTTCACCTAGCATGTCCAAACTGTATGTTCAATCCTGTTCAAGACATACCAACTATAATCTATGCCGTAACTACTGAGTCTCTAAGATCCTAAGTGTTGTATGCAGTTTGTTGACTATATGTTTCGTCTATACCCTATCCATGTACCCCAATGTGACTCTTATGTGCCCCCAATCCTTTTATCCCCATGTGAAATCTATTTGTTAAGTGTTCTCTTCTGAATCTGGATTTATCTTATAACCAATTGATTGTCTACTATTTTGGTACTCTCCTCAAACTGTGTCAGTACTAATGATTTTCAAAAAGTTTTTTTCAGTCTTCATACCTTTCTATTAAATTCCTTCAACTGTTATGCACTCTCACTTTACTCTTAGAACACTAGGTTCTGCCCCTCTAACATGTGTACTGCCTTGAGATCTCTCTGAACTCTGGCATATCAGAGCTGGCCTTTCTACACTGCACCTAGGCCAATTATTGTTTAAAAAAAGGTCTAGGTGTGAGCACTGCCCGGGATCCTTGAGATCCTTAGAGAACTCTGACACACCTAGACACGAAATTGTCTATGGAACTTTGGCATTTGAGGCTATTAGAGGCTTGGGAAGTCATTTGGGTCTACTGTAGGCTCCATATAGATAACCACTATTTATTTGTGTATTTTTATTCATTGGTCTGTAATAATTATTGTAAACAACATTGGGGTGATTAGTGAAAAGGGGTGGGTATTTATATATGTTGGGTAAATCGGGTAGATACCATACCTATAGGGTTGTGTTAATTCAAATGTATTTGCTACGTTTTCTTTACTTCCACAGTAGAAACCATGCCTATAGGATATAAATGGCTTTAATAGTATAAATCATGCTTATAAGGTTAAAATCAGCCTTATGATTAGATATCATGCCTATAGAGTGTAAAGTAATTGAAGTTCAGTTTTGTTACAACATGTATTCACATTTGTCTTCTTAGACATTATGCCTATAAGTTCAAGAGTCAGCTTTAATAACTAGATACCATGCCTATATAGATTAAAATCAGCTCCAATAGAAATCACGCCTATAGAACTTAAAATCAGTTTAATTCATGTTTGAATTGGTTTAATTAACTGTCCGTTTCTTTAAATGAGTTTTCAAACACTGCCTTAAATTAATGCCGCTAGAAAGCATGTCCATAGGATCTCAAGTTGTTCATTTTAAAAACTGTTCACTGTTTTACTGCATTCCGAATTAATATAGATACCATGCTTTTAGGATGTCACCGTTATGCGTTTAGGCAAGCCTCTAGGGCGATTTAAATTCTGCAACTATAAAACTGTGCTTTGTTATTTGAGACCGTGCAGATTTAACAGGTCTAAAATCAGTAGGCAAGCTAATAGGTCTTTGACACTTGGTCCCAATTCATGTTGTATACTTCCTGCTCACCTAGATATCATGTTCTAAGCATTGTTAAATACCCATAACAATTGTCTGAGACGTGCATTTATTTGTTCTGCCTGTTGTCACAACTCTTTTTCACTACACCCGCAAGGGCATAAAGGAGTTTTTTCAATTAAAGGACAATGGGAACGGGATGTATCATTAAGATTTCAGAGTCGCCACTTGGGAGATTAATGGTGTCCCGAGTCACCGGTTGAATCCCGAACCGAGGAAATTATGACTCTGTTAACAGTCTGCGAACTAGAAATCCGAGTAAGGGATTTTGTTAACTCGGGAGAAGGTGTTAGGCATTTCCGAGTTCCGTGGTTCTAGCACGGTCGCTCAACTGTCGTGTTTAGCTCATTTATCTGATTTTATTACATGAAGAACCTACGTGCCAATTTTACTTTTAAACTGCTCTTATTTAATATTGATTTTTTAAAAGAAAGTTGAATGTCGTTTAAAGCGTGCCTTCGGATCGCGTCACATGAAATGCACCCGCAATCCTAAACACACTTTATTCAACGTTTTGGGATTTGATTTGGGTCACATGAAATGCACACCCGAGTTTAGGAATGTAATTTTATTAAAATCGCGCCTAAAGTGTCTAACGCGTTATTATCTTTAGGGAAGGCCGTGAAATTCGCTTAACGTCTACTCCCGAATTCTAAGTATTTCATTATAATCATTTATTGAGGGCCCCACGATTTTGTATTTTTGTTTGACGGGGCGCGCCTCACTTGTTTTTAAAAAAAATCTTAAAGCAACTGTGATTTTCTATTATGTATTGTCTCTAAAATAAAAGAAAAGGCCCTAATTGATTAGCCTTATTAATAAACCATCAATGAAGGTATTACATCACAATATCGAATAAAAAGCTTTAGTGAGCAAACCAAAATCTTCAGCAGATTGGGCTTCAAAGGCAGCCCAAAGGAAGGAAAAATTGTCAACTTTAAGAAAGGGGAGGGCTGACTGACGTTGGGCCTTAAGTAGAGTCAGGCCCAAGTCTGGTTTGAGCAGAAGCAGTCACGTTTAGGCCCTCAATTGAGCCCTGATCTCCCACTGATTTTATTTGAATCTTGGCCTACTGATTTTATTCACAACGGCCTAATTATTGGCAAATAAATCATCAATTCTAAATTCAAATTAACATGCCAACTTTCGAGTTCAATTATCCTACACATAGTCACCTGAGTTGTGTAGGGTTGACCAAACATGCTGAACTCGTACTCCTAAAAACCATATCAGTTTCAGATCGATACATCCTAAGGATTTCTTTGTACGTGACTTATATCCACAAATGAACTATCTAATGCATTTAAAAAAAAACAAAGAATGCCTGATCTTACACTAGTAGGAGCATGTAATCCATTTTAAAATCAAGTTCCAATCAGTAACTTACTTATCAGATCTGAATCTACTTAACACTACAGCCGATATTTTCTGCTAATTACTCATAATAGTTTGAATTTCCAGTTGTGAATACAAATGAAAATCATAGATCTTAAGAGCAGTTTCCTGTTCTAGCTATTTTTAATTTTAAAAAGTTAAACTACACAAAAGCAAACTGAACTATACTAAGGCTAATGAATAATCATAGTCCAATAATCCAAACAGTCCAGTTTTAGTTACAAATAAAATTCTAGTGAAAGTCTAAGGCATACATGAAATATAACGTGCCCGAGAAATCAACCATAGTTACAAACAAAAATTCTACTGGAATTTTATACTACATGGATTACGAAAGACATATCAACAGAGATTCATTCAGCATTTTACTTCATGTCCACAAACTCGAAGTTACAGGATATGTACCTGGGAAATAGAACAAAATGAAGAAGAGAGTAGAATCAGCCAGCAGTAATCAACAATCAACAATGTTACGCAGCAGAGAACTAGCAACAACAGCCCAAAAATTGATTCAACAGTCTAGAAATATTCTACTTCAAACTGGACCAGTAAATCGACCAAAAACAACTTGAATAACCCAAATGAACTTGAAATTGAACCCGAAAACTTCAGAAAAACCTTCCACAATCAAGCCTCGAGCTAGAAGATGCAAATCAGCCACTAAACCCGAAATTAACCTAAGTTTTTCAATGTAACAATACTTTTTCCAGTTTTCTATTGCTCTTTTATTTTTTATTTTTTTTATAATTGAGACTAAAAGGAACTTTAGAATTTCAGATTCGGTTTTTTTTTTAAATTCAAATTTCAGATCTGCTAAAACTTGTGGGAATTTTGGGGGGAATTTTCAAAGATTCCAAACTTGTCAAACAAGGCAATAAGGACTGCCTTTTATAGGCAAAACTAAGGGGGGGCTTCAAATTTTCAGTTGCCTATTAGTCCCTTGTTTTCTAACTTGTGTCACAAGTTAATACTCTACAATTACTGAAATTACACTAAAGTCCTACTTTGGAAGGCCCTAGAAGATTCTAGTTCCAACTACCATGTGTTACCCAATCCTAAATGTCTAAACTACCCCTGAACTTAAACTAAAATTACATCTATAACCAAACAATTTCCTAAACTCTGAATCTATCCCAATTTAAACTCTTATTGAATCTATCAATTGAACTCAGAATTAATGACCAAACTAACTATCAAAGGAAAAATTAACACAAGCTAATCTAATCAGAATTGATAACCACAGAACCAATAACCAAATTAAACTATCAACTATAACCAAATTCAACTAATTATGACGACTAATTAAACTGAAACTGAACCAACTAGTAATTAACCTAAACTAAAGGAATACCAGAAATTAATTCAAACAAAACTTAATAAAACTAATTAACAAATTATCAAAGGCTTAACTAAAAATCAAACTAAAATCCGGAATTGGAACAGATTAAAATCAAACAAACAACTAGAATTAATCAAAACAAATCAGGACACAAGATTAGAACAATATTGACAAAAATTAAAACGCAAATTAAACTAAATATCAACAAATATGAGAACAGAATCAAAAGCAAGAATTTAAACAAAGAAAGGGAAAAACTCAAAAACTCAATAATTCAACTTCAAAAATCCGACTAACTTTCAAATTTCAAATTCGGCCATCTCTGGGGAGACTTGAGCTCTACTGACGATGAATGCACTACGAGGGAGGCGAGGGGGTCACTTTGTGTCAATTTGGCGAAGTTTGGGAAGACTAGGGTCTTGGCCAGAATTTTAAAAACTAATATTCGAGCGGCTCCAGTGAGATTTGAGGTCAATTAGTCAAAGGTTTAGGAAAAGGGTGGTGAAAGGAGTATGTGGTGTGATTTTGGGGAGGTTTAGACGTATTTGGGTTTTGGCCGGAAAACTTCGATTCAAGATTCGAACCGTTCGGCTATGATTCGAGGAATGCTATGGCCAGATTCGAGATGAGGGAGAAAAGGAGATTTTAGGGTGCTATTTTGGTCTGGATTGGAATGGTTACCATCGTCGCCGCCGGCGAGCTTGACGGAGCGTATAGAGGCGACGTCTCTAGGGTTTGGGTAGGAGTGAGGTCTAAGAGACGAGATTGGGGGGTAACGTTTGGACATTAATATACTAAACGATCCAAGCTTCTCGTCCGTTGGATTGATTAACCTCGACGACCCAGATTAATCGACGCCAAACGACGTCGTTTCGCTAAGGGAGGGGCAGGTCGGGTTGAGACGGGGTATGGGCCTGGTTTGGGGCGTGTTTGGTCCGATTGGGCTACGTATTTGGCTCAATTTTGGTCTCCAATTAAGACCATTTTTTAATTGTTTTCCTTTTATTTCTTTTATCTATTTTTGTATTTCATTTTGTATTTTTTATGACTTTATAAAAATGCAAAAAATAAAAATAAAGACCTAATATATTTTCAAAGTTAAGCTAATTATTCCTAAAATTGTTTAAAACCTATTTCGCGACAAATTCAACAATTAACAATTAAAAATGCAAAAGTGGACTATTTTTGTTATTTTCCCCATATTACATTCTAAAAACAACTTAACCACTGATTAATCCTAAAAATATGAAATTAAATCCTAAATGCAAATGTCTAGTATATTTTTTTTTATTTTTCATATGAATTAAAAAAAATGCACAAATAAAATGCAAACAATTAACAGAAAAAGCACCAAATTCACAAAAATTGTAAAAATAATGAAAGACATCATTTTGTTTGAATTTTTGGGAATAATTCATATATAGGGCAAAAATCACGTGCTCACAGCTGCCCCTCTTTGCCCGGAAACATGAAGAGTTTTCGTGCAAAGATAAGTAAGCGGAAACGAGCGATTTTTGCCCGTTTGAATATTCTGTGGGAAACATTTTTGAAAGAGCTGACCGCACCCTGCTTCAGAGGTTGCCTACATATCCTGGGCTAAACAGGAATCGGGTTAGTGTAGTTCAGGAGTGTCTGGTAGCTGGGACTACCAGGAGCTGTGATTTCACTACGCTTGCTGCTGCTATTGCTTGCTGACCTCCCTTATTAAACCATGTCAATAAAAAGAAGCTAAACTAAACTGTGACTACAAACTACAAAGGTCCTATCTAAATTCTTCAAACTTGCTCTTGTACGTCATGTTGCCTTGTTGTCTTGTGTTTTCTTGTTGCCTTGTTGTCTTATGTTCTCCTGGTGAAATCCATTGTTGCCGCTTCAAATTGCAATACTGAGATGTTGTTCCTTTTCTTCAACTTGTTGAACTTGAATGTATTCTCTTGTTGTACGGGTAGGCTCCCGACTGCTGAACTTGAACTTAAATGTATTCCTCTGTTCTCCGGGCGGTCTCCTGACTTCAAAACTTGAAATGTATTCCTCTGTTATACAGGCGGGCTCCCAACTGTTGACTTGCAATGTATTCCTCTGTTATACGGGCGGGCTCCCGACTTCTTTGTTATACGGGCGGGCTCCTGACTTCAAAACTTGAAATGTATTCCTTTGTTATACGGGCGGGCTCCCGACTACTGAACTTGAAATGTATTCCTCTGTTCTCCAGGCAGGCTCCTGACTTCGACACTTGAAATGTATTCCCATGCTCTCCAGGCGGGCTCCTAACTTCATACGAAAACAAGGAAAATTTTCTGCTCCAGTTTGGTGGCTGGGCCCATGGGTGAGTGTTGCTGAATCATAAACCAGCTATTACTAAGAGTTTGAAAGCTAAATCCTATTATTCAGGGAGGTCCTGACAACTCCTAAAATTACGAAACTAAGGTATTACTCTCACTACATCATGTCACCTACAAGGGTTTTAAACTACGTCCTGTTATCCAGGAAGGTCCTGACAACTTCCAACCATTACGAACCTAAGGTATTATTTTTCACTACATCATGTTATCTTACAAGGGTATTTGAACTACGTCCTATTATCCAGGAAGGTCCTGACAACTTCTACTTGAATTTTATCCTAAACATGCAAATTTTGCAACCAACTTATATTCCCCTATGCTATTCATAATTATCTTGTGTTTTAATCGCACCATACTTTGTGGTCAAACTTGATTACTGCTTATTTTTCCCTTACTGAGAGTTCCTCCGGCACAATCGATTTTTCTGCCCCTGTTTCGATCAAAGAAAATTTCGTCAGTTTAAAATAGTGGTTAGTTGATGGCATTCTTGCTGAAAATCATTCCACTGTATTGCTTTGTTTTTTCCTCGAACTGGCCTTGAATCGCTTGCCTTTCTTCCTGACTTTCAAACCCCTGACTCTGACAAACCGAGTGTTCTGTACCCATGTTGTTGTTTCACACCTCTGAACCTTTTATCTGAACCTTTGCACTTCCCACGACATTTCCCAATTATCCCACTGATGACACTTCCGGTGATTCCCCATACTCCACTTTACATCAGGTTGTTGCTGACATGCTCTGACCACATTGTGCTTTACCATTTTTGGAAGCTGGTAGTGAGCTTTGAAATCCCTTCCTGCTTGCTTTGCACAGAACTGACATTGAACATCTTAGATAGATAAAACCCCCAAAAGAAATGAAATGCAATGATTTTACGAGTTAAGGATAGGGATAATCCAAAACCGGATGACTGTTGAAAAGAAAAGGGAAAGAAACTTATCTGTCCGGAACAATTGGTACCAATAGTCATGACATGCATTTCGGACTAATCGGCCCTGTCCAACTACCCAGCTCTTGGTCGCCACACTTGGTTGCCCCAGAATTTCCATCACTTGGTTATTTTATCCAACCCTTAATCTTGTTCATCCTGCGGCGCCTTGAAAGATTTTCACCAACATACCTCTTTCATTCGTTCATCTCTCAACTCACATCGCGTTACGGTGCCCGTGAGGGTTTTCACCGATAAGACTCTCTCATTTTAATTTCTCTCAACTCCCATCGCCTTACGGTGCCCGTGAGGGTTTTCACCAATAAGACTCTCTCATTTTAATTTCTCTCCTTGCTTGTACCCGAGTGTTGCCCCTGACGTGAATTACTTTTACCTGCTTGACTTGGCATTTCTCCAAGACTGATCAGAAGGTCTTTCTTTGGACCGTAACGTGGGCTTTGGACGGGGTTAGAAAGAAAGGGTATGAAAGGCTCAAAACAATTTCTAAAATGGGTTAAAATTACAACTTTCGGAATCCAATTCTTTCACAACAACCACAACTTCTGCCCCAGTTTCTTGCTTGGGGACTTTTGGATCTTTATTTTGGTATGACTAAACCTCAGCGAGGTTGCCTACGTACCCTTGCGGGATCAAGTCAAACGTAGTTCACGCCATAGAGACTACGTTGTTGTGTTTTTTTCCGTTCTCCTTTCCTTTCTTTTCTTCATTTTCTTTCCTTTTCTTTTCTTTTCTTTCTTCTTTTCACTTTCAATTTTCTTATTCTTTTTCTTTTCTTTTCTTCCTTTCTTTTCACTTTTCTTTTTTTTCTTTTTCTTTTCATTTTCTTTTCTTCTGCGCTCACGTTTCTTAATGGTGCCATTGATTCCGAAAGAGGGATATGAAAGAAAATAAGTGAGGCTCAAAGGGGATGACAAGGGGTAAAAGTGTTTAGATAGCAGAACAAAACGCCTTCGTCATTTCAATCTTTAAAATATGCCAAATACAAACAAGTACAATCAAAATAAAGAAATCATACATAGTATCTCTTGACCGCATCGGAATTGATGGCCATTTCTGCACATTTTCCTTCCACATCTATCAGATATAATGCACCATTAGACAATACTTTGGTTACGACAAATGGTCCCTACCAATTTGGAGCGAACTTTCCCTTTGCTTCATCCCAATGAGGCAAAATACGCCTCAACACTAACTGTCCCACTTCAAACTTCCTCGGACACACTTTTTTGTTGTACGCTCTTGCCATTCTTTGCTGGTACAACTGACCATGACACACTGATGCCAATCTCTTCTCGTCAATCAAACTCAACTGCTCAAGGCATCTTTTCACCCATTCATCATCATCGATCTCAGCCTCCGCAATGATTCAAAGAGACTGGATTTCCACTTCTGCGGGTATCACTGCTTCCGTACCATACACCAAAGAGTAAGGAGTCGCCCCCACCGAAGTACGAAAAGTGGTGCGGTATCCCAACAATGCAAAAGGCAGCTTTTCATGCCACTGTCTAGATCCTTCCACCATTTTCCGGAGTATTTTTTATATATTCTTATTGGCCGCGTCAACCGCACCATTTGCCTTAGGGTGGTATGGAGTAGAATGACGATGAGTAATCTTGAACTGCTCACATGTCTCCTTCATCAAATGACTGTTGAGATTAGCACCATTGTCTGTAATGATCACTTTGGGTATCCCAAACCGATAGATAATGTTCGAATGTACAAAATCCACTACAGCTTTCTTGGTCACGGATTTGAATGTTTTAGCCTCTACCCACTTGGTAAAATAATCTATAGCCACCAAAATGAACCTGTACGCATTTGAAGCTGCTGGCGCAATTGGCCCAATAACATACATGCCCCACGCAACAAAAGGCCATGGTGCGGATATCGTGTGTAACTCCGAGGGTGGAGAATGAATCAAATCTCTATGCACCTGACACTGATGAAATTTGCGTACATAGCTGATGAAATCCCGCTCCATCGTGAGCCAATAATATCCTGCTCAGAGAATCTTCTTTGCTAAAATATACCCGCTCATATGAGGTCCACAAACTCCGGCATGTACCTCAGTCATGATAGATATGGCCTGTCTCGCATCAATGCATCTCAACAACCCGAAGTCTGAAGTTCTTTTGTACAACACTCCTCCACTAAAGAAAACCCCACTTGCCAACCGTCGAATTGTTCGTTTCTGATCACCTGTGGCCTGTATCGGATACACACCCATCCTGATATATTCCTTGATGTCATGAAACCACGGCTCACCGTCAAGTTCCTCTTCCACCACATTACAATAAGCGTGCTGATCGCGGACTTGAATCTGAAAAGGGTCCACGTAAGCCTTATCCGGATGGTGTAACATCGACGCCAAAGTAGCCAATGCATCGACCACTTCATTATGAATCCTTGGAATGTGCTTGAACTCTATTGACCAAAACCGCTGACAAAGCTCATGCAAACATTGTCGGTACGGTATAAGCTTTAAGTCCCGTGTTTCCCATTTTCCTTGAATTTGGTGTACCAGTAGGTCTGAGTCACCCATGACCAAGACTTCCTGGACACCCATATCTATAGCTAACCTCAACCCTAAGATACATGCCTCATATTCTGCCATGTTGTTGTACAATAGAAATGAAGCTGAGCTGTAACAGGGTAATATTGCCCTGTTTCAGAAATAAGTACCGCTCCTATTCCCACGCCTTTCATGTTTGCAGCCCCATTAAAGAAAAAATTCCATCATAGCTTCTCAACTTGTTCCAACTCTTCAACATGCATCACATCTTCATCAGGGAAATAAGTCTTAAAAGGTTCATAATCTTCATCAACCGGATTCTCGGCCAGATGGTCCGCCAAAGCCTGTGCTTTCATTGCAGTCCGAGTCACGTAGACAATGTCAAACTCTGTGAGCAGGATCTGCCACTTTGCAAGCCTCAATGTGGGCATAGGCTTCTGAAAGATATACTTTAACGGATCCAAGCGAGATATGAGGTAAGTAGTATAAGATGACAAATAGTGTTTCAGCTTCTGTGCCACCCAAGTTAGGGCGCAACATGTCCTTTCAAGATAAGTATACTTAACCTCGCAGGGTGTGAACTTCTTGCTGAGGTAATAGATGGCCTGCTCCTTCCTTCCAGTGATATCATGTTGACCCAATACACAGTCGAATGAATTGTCCAATACCGTTAAATATAGAATCAAAGGTCGTCCTGGTTCTGGCGGAACCAACATGGGTGGATTTGACAAATACCCCTTTATCTTATCAAACGCCTCCTGACATTGATTTGTCCACTTGACCGCAACGTCTTTCTTTAACAGCTTGAAGATAGGCTCATAAGTTGTCGTGAGCTGAGCGATGAACCTGCTGATATAATTCAATCTTCCCAACAAACTCATCACCTCGGTCTTGTTCCTCGGAGGTGGCAATTCCTGGATGGCCTTGACTTTTGATGGATCCAGTTCAATACCCCGGCGGTAGACTACGAACCCCAATAACTTTCCAGACGGCACCCCGAACGCATATTTTGTAGGATTAAGCTTGAGATTATACCTGCAAAGCCTTTGGAGGAACTTTCTCAGATCCCTGACATGGTCAGATTGCCTTCTAGATTTCACGATCATATCATCCACGTACACCTCGATTTCTCGGTGTAACATATCATGAAATATTGTTGTCATCGCCCTCATGTAGGTTGCCCTAGCATTCTTCAACTCAAATGGCATGACCCGATAGCAGTACGTTCCCCACTTAGACCCGACATATCATCATACGACTATGCAAAAATATCCTTGTACTCAAACAATGCTTTGATTATCTCCTCCTTGAGTTGTGGCTCTAGATGAACACTTATTTTAGTTTCACGGACATTGTCTTGGTCCCCTATATTAACTGCTTATGTGTCATTTAGGTTAGGTTTGGGTTTTTCTTCAAAGTGACTTAATTCTTTACTAATTTCCTCATAGGCCTCGTCATCGTCATATTCCACCTCATCATCACACTCGATTTCTTGTACTATTATTTCTGAGTTAGATTGGCTTTTAAAACTGGGCCGAAGATTCCTCATGCATGTCATGTCATTGATATCAGCATAAAAAGAACTGTACAGAAAAGAAAAGAAAAAATGGAAACAAAATTAGGAATTAAGAAAGAAAAGGAATTGCATTTCATTGAATGTAAAGATAACAGGGTTTTAACTCATCCAAACGGACGGAACATAGTAACTGAATTACAACCCCTGGAATAATCCAAGTGAACAAAAGGAAAACAAAACCCACTACCGCGACTCCCTCCGAGATGGAAGAGGAGTGGCTTCCCAGTTGTTGACATTAGCGCGTGGCCCGATGTACTATATATCTGCTTTGCTCAACCCTTCCCCAGCCTCAACCATGTTCACCTCAACAAATACCCTCTCAAGCCCTTTCTCCAAGTTCCCATCCACACCAATCAGTGGACCAAACACCTTTGCCAATAATTGCTTCCCGATACCTGGACAGACGTGGAATTGGTTTGGGAAGAACCCAAACTCTTTTCTTCATCTTGCGGGCTCGTCTCACATCCGCCGCCATAGGCTTGAACCCCAGCCCAAAGGTATCCAGATTCTTGGGCAAATAAACTGGCCGAACAATACCTTGCAAATCAGCACCCAACCTTTTTCCTGGTACAAACTCGTTTTTCAACATTTCAGAGGCTACCATGATAATTGCAGCCATTATTCTGGGGACTGGGACGCTTTTACCTTCAGTAACCTTTTCTACCGAGGTCGTGTCAAAAACCTGGTAAACCCACGGCCCCTTATCATCATCAGTCTCTATGAAGGGTACGATGGCATCACTTACAGCGCTCATGTTGTCTTCCCCATGTACTACGATCTCTTGTCTATCCCACTTGAATTTGACCATCTGATGTAGTGTAGAAGGCACCGCTTTGGCAGCGTGGATCCATGGTCGCCCCAACAGAAGATTATAAGACACCGCCACGTCTAACACCTGAAACTCCATGGTGAACTCGACCAGACCAATTGTTAATTCAAGTATGATGTCACCCACTGTGTCTATACCACCACCATTAAACCCTCGAACACAGATGTTATTCTTATGAATTCTATCATCATCAACCTTCAACTTGTTCAATATAGACAAAGGACAGATATTGGCACTAGACCCATTATCAATCAGTACTCGAGTGACTACCGAATCTTCACATTTCACGGTCAAATAAAGAGCTCTATTATGTTTTGTACCCTCCACGGGCAATTCATCATCAGAAAATGTCACTCTGTTTACCTCAAAACATTTGTTCGTGATTTTCTCCAAATGATTCTCTGAAATTTTATCGGAGACATAAGCTTCGTTCAATATCTTCATCAGAGCCAGACGATGTTCATCCGAGTGGATAAGCAATGAAAGCAACGAGATTTGGGCTGATGTTTTCCTTAGCTGCTCAACAATAGAATAATCTTGCACTTTCACTTTTTCAAAAACTCTTCTGCCTCTTCCTCCGTAATAGCTTTCTTAACTGGCACCAGATTTTCCTTGGGAGCCCTGGCCTTTCTCAACTCTTCGGGGGCAAAACAACGTCCCGAGCGAGTTAAACCTTGTGTTTCACAGACTTCCTCTTTGATTTCCTTCCCCTTGTAGGTCACAACTATCTGTTCATACTTCCACGAAACAGCTTTATTGTCAATTATTGGTAACTGGGTTACTGGCTTTATGACAACTGGTTCTACGTGAACCCCTTTACGACTACCGCAGGTGTGCTTGATACTCCCTGAACCACTACCTTGTTCGGCTCTGGTTTCTTCGCAACAATAGACGATCCTTTCCCCAGCACCGCAACTGGCTTGTTGTCTATACTCTTCAACTGAACCGCTGGTTTCACACTAGCTGACTTTTCATTCACTTTGGCTTCGCTAGAACAGATCATCATGACCGTCTGTGAGGGCTTCTTAAGCTCTGCTCCCTTATGTATCAGTTCAATCATGTTGGCCTCATGATGCGCTGGCAACGGGTTCTGATTGATATTCGGTGCCTCTGAGGCCTGAACCTCGATCCTGTTTGTGTCGATAAGCTCTTGCACAGCAGTTTTCAATCTCCAACATTTCTCAGTATCATGTCCAGGAGCCCCCGAACAATATTCATAGCTCACTGAATGGTCCAGATTCCTAGGAAGTGGAGTTGGCATTTTGGGCTCAACCGGGTTCAACAGGCCTAACTGCCTCAGTTTGTGGAAAAGAGTGGTATATGATTCTCCCAGCGGAGTGACTGTTTTCTATTTCTGTATTCTCTCGTTGCTGAAAGCTTGGTTTGTGCGGAAGCCGGATCCTGGCCTGTGAGACCTCGGGGGTGGATATGTGTTTTGCGGAGCTGAGTATGTATTTTGGGGAGCTGGTGCACGCCATTGCGCGTGAGCCGGAGACTGGGTATAAGTTTGGGCATGGTGGACGAAAACGTGTGGCTCTGGTGGTGGATAATAGTGTTGAGGAGGGCCATATGGGATGTATGGATAATTTGGGTGGTGGGGTCTGGGTTGGTTGTAATAGGGTGAAGGGCTTCTAGACCTGGACCATGCTCCGGATTCGATAGTTGCAACCTCTTCTTTCTTCTTCTTCCCAAGCACACCCCAAGTGTCGTTTTGAATAGCTTGGGTGGTTGCTTTGATTGCTGAATAAGTCATGATCTTATTGGACTTGGGTCTCTCCTCAACCATGCCTCCCATTTTCACGACTTCATTAAAGAACTTGCCCACTGCTGACACCAAATGACCAAAATAGGTGGGCTCCAAAGCCTGCAAGAAATAATCAACCATTTCACTCTCTTTCATCGGGGGTCAACCCTCGCCGCTTGCTCTCTCCAACGGAACCCATATTCTCGAAAGCTCTCACCGGGCTTCTTCTCGATCTTTGTCAATACAGTCGATCTGGGATGATTTCAAGATTATATTGAAAATGACAGGCAAAGGCTTGGGCCAAGTCATCCCAGGTGTACCACCTGCTATGGTCTTGTTTAGTATACCATTCCAACACCGATCCGCTCAAACTTTGGCTGAAATATGCCAACAACAATTCATCTCTCCCTCCTGCTCCTCTCATCTTGCTACAGAATCCCCTTAAATATGCTACTGGGTCGCCATGCCCGTTGTACAAATCAAACTTAGGCATCTTGAACCCGGCCGGTAACTGAACATCTGGGAACAGACATAAATCTTTATATGCCACCCTTACTTGGCCCCCTAACCCCCTCATGTCTCGGAATGATTGCTCCAGGCTTTTGACCTTTCTGATCATCTCCTCCTGCTCAAGGTTTTTGGGCGGCTTCTCGGTGCTTGCCGTGAGATCAAGATGAGGGGTATAAGAGTAGGGTTCTGGAACTTTGAATGTAGGCTCAGGGGGATAATACTGGTTGTCGTGCGTCTGGAACAAAGGTTCACTAGGGGATCGGTGTGGGGTAGCAGACGGAGGTGCCACAAAAACGGGAGTGATTGGTGGAGGAGGGTATGAGACTTGTTTGTATGGAGGAGCCTGTGATGTATGAGAAGTGGTGTCTTGGCATTGTTGGTAGAGGTGAAATGCTGGAGATGAATTCACAGTGGGTGGCTCCTGAGGCTGAGCCAATGGTGGGATATAAGCGGGGTTAGCAGGATAAACTGGCGGTGGATGCCTTTTTTCCCAAGCTTGGTACATTTCCGCCATCTGTTGCTTCAGCTTATACATTTCCTCCCTCATTGCATGAACGTACATTTCTTCTACTTCTTTCGATGGGTCAACAATACTCGTATCAGATTCCTGTCCCGTCATGTTCACTTTATCTTTAGACCGGGTGTTGTATGGATGGGTTGCCAGAATGCCAAACAACTAACCACCTACCTGAACTCAACATCAACAACAGTTTGGTCAATGGTTAGGGCATGAGCAGATTTTATAACTGCACGTTGGGGAATGAATGCACCTAAGCAGTTAACCGTTTCTATCATGCATTTGTTCGGCCGCTTGCGTCATCCCGGCTTGGTCATTTGCAACTTTCTTTCTTTTCTCTTTCTTTACTTTCTATTTCCTTTTTTTATCCTCTCATCGCCATCGTTTCTTTCCTTTCATTTTTCTTATTTTCTTTCCTTTTCTTTTTCTTTTTCTCTCTTGTTTTTCCCCTCTTTTCCTTCTCTTTTTTCTTTTTTCTTTCTTTTGGTTATGGTCGAATCCTATGGAGATTGCCTATGTATCATGAACCTACATAAATCAGACCGAGCGTAGTTCCGGAAGATAAGTGCAAAAAGTAAAGAGACAATTTTTGGAAATTTTCGATTTTTCATCAATAAACATTCTATTACAAACTAGACGCTTTCAGAAAGGAAAATAACAGACCCGAAACCAAACCAAATACAAACTCAAGAACTTCTGACAGACTCTGATGCGAAAGGAAAACGAACTCTAACAGCCAACAGATTCTAAGGAAAAAGAAAATGCAGACTCGAACTATGAATACATTAAAGTTTTAAATTTGGGTGCCCGCGGGGCGTCATTCGGCCTCGCCGCAGGCTTAGGTGTAAGTCCCCTTTCCAGCTGTTCCAATTCATACATAATTTGCTTTACAAATATCATTACTGTCGAGAAGAAAGTAGTGCGGGTCATGTTTTCACACACCCGACATTTCCTAGTAATAGCATGAGCAATAGTCAAAATCTTGTCCCTGGTTCGGTCTTTCTCTAGGAGTAGGCGTTCTATATGATCCCCTCTAGCCTTCAAAACCCGAGAATCATGCAGATGTTTTTTCTATAACTGATGTATTTCATCTTCCATCAAGGCCATTAGATCATAGCAGTGTTCACTTTCGGTTTCAAAAGCCTGGCTTGTTTAGCCGCCTCGCTCTCTAAGGTGGTCACCTTCCTTTTTAGACTGGCAATGGTCTTTTCATAATCCTTCCTCATCTGTTGTAAGTACTGTGTGCGCTATTTTTTTTTTTTTTGCCCATTGTGCCTGGAGTTATGCAATGGTACCCTCAGATATCTTCAAATCATCCCGGCACTCACTGATTTCCTTTTTCAACCCTTTTATTAACCGCTCATCCGACCGACTCCTTTGTTGGTTGTCAACATCTATCCTCGTTTGTCGGAGGCTTTCAGCGCCTTTTTTTTTGGGCCAATTTGTTCTTTTCTCCCCGCTCGGCATCAACTTGCAGACTATTTTCAAATTTCAGGTCTCTAATCTGTCGCTTCAGCTTGCCTATTTCTGCCCTGTAACCCTCTTCTTTTGCTAACCAACCCCATTGCTCTTGTGAATTATTAGTAAATTGTGGGACATGGGCTCTTTTGGCGGGCCTTTGGAGAATCTGGAACCTTTTCCCAAACCACGCATTATACTTTGGGTCCACCTCACCTTTAGCTAGATCTCGGACCATAGTCTTAAGCTCGAGGAACCAGCATTCATTCCACAATTTGCGAATTTTATCTTTCAGGAATGCGGCTCTCGGACTTAACTCAATGACGTGCTTGCTCAAGTCTTCTTCTTTGGGGACGACTTGAAACCTTCCCAGTTGGCGTAGTACCCGATGGGGAGCAAACGGTTGGATACTCCGAACACCTATTAAAAGAATATAACACTCTCTCGCTGACATATATAGCACCTCGGTAACGGGCAACCACCCAAATGCCCATTCAATTTGATCGGCAGTCAATGACCTCAGTCGTATGAGCCAAGCTTCGGTACCTTCAGGAAATGCAATACCCCTTACCCGTTTTTCAAATTCTCCGATACAGCTTAACCCAGTCAGCCCATAGTTCATGTACCCCGCCCGGTGGCACAGATGTTCTTGCATCCACAACTGAAGTAATAAATTGCAACCTTGGAAAAGATTTCCTCCCTCCCTGCACACAGTCAATGCTTGGTAAATTTCTAACAAAATCAGGGGAACTATAGTGTTCTCAGCCCTTTTAATTGCAACATCAACCATCCCCACAAGACCTGTCTCTATTTTCTTATCTTTTCGTGGACAAATCACGATTCCCAAGAATGCCATTATGAACGCCAAGGTTTGTCTTGATTCCCATTTACTCCTATTTCCAGCATGGGTCAGTCCCAGGTTAGGTTCGTCGAAACCTCGACGACTACCATAACGTTGATACAGGAATTGAAGAGTGCAACATCCTCCCGACAAATCATCATTCTGAACACTCCGGCTAATGTTTAGCAAATCCAAAAATTTGTGCGGAGATACCGGTCTTAGTGACAGCAAATATTGACCCCTCATATTTCCATTCAGACCCGCATAACCCGCGACTTCCTCCAGCGTGGGTGTAATCTCAAAATCCCCAAAGCGAAACACATTGCGGGTTGGGTCCCAAAATGGTATTAAGGCCTCGACGACATCCGACTTTGGCTTGACATTTAGTAGACCGACAAGACCTCCCAGGATTCTAGCCACTATTTCTTTGTTGCCTTTTCCTAGATCATTCCACCACATGTGGAGCTGGAGGGGGACCTCATTATGTATGGTGAAAGATTCATTAGCATTTGTGCTCCACATTTATTAAGGTGATTAAGAAAAAGGTAAATTTATTTGATTTAGAACAAAACTACTATTTTTGTTTTTCCAAACTAAAATGAAAGACCCGATTTTTCAAACACGGCCTTTCAGCACTTCGGAGACGAAGATTTAAGGCTGTGTGGATTAACCGGTCGAAATCATAAAAATGACCAAAGGTGGCTATTTATGCAAAATCGGCCTTCCGGTGTCCCTTTGGGGACATTCGGCTATTTTTGACAAAACGGCATCACTCGACTTATTTATGTCGAAAATTAAAATTTAACATTTTTGGCTATTTTTGCAAAAGGGGAGGTTGGACCCGATGAGGGTTGTCTACGTATCTCACATCCGGTGAGAATCAAACCTGCGTAGTTCGGGCAAAGCAAACTAGCTATTATTGAAAACAAGATTCTTTTTCCTTTTTCTTTTAAAACAAACTATTCCGTTTTTGAAAACAAGACAAACTAAAGTAAAAGACTTTTTTTCACGCATTTTTGCTTTTTGAGTAAAACAAACAATTTTAAAAACATAAAATATTTTCTTTATATTTTCTCAAAATTTTGGCAGAGTTTCGACAGTACTTGGGCATTGATTTTTTCTAAAATAGGTAATTAACTCTCTACACTGCTATTTCCTCTCTCTCTTTTTCTTTTCTTAATTTTCTGATATTCCCCAAGATTCGGAAGTCGGTCATCATGCAAGTCCGAACAACTAAATGAACAGAAAACAAGTAGGATGCATCAGGATGGTCTTTTTCATTTCAAGTTGCTTGTCCTAGACGGACCCAACCCCTGTGTTGAGTCCCCTAAGTTAAATGCACATGATGCAAATAAGCGTTCCTACTAGGGATCCGGCATGAAGTTGAGTTATTCTAGGTTCAGATCCTGGGTGTTTGTTCTAGACCTGGCTTACCCGAGCGGATAACTCGAGCCGAGGGGGGGCAGCGTACCGTGGATACAGAAGCTCCATCGGCTTAGCAACTTATCCGAACCTCGTTCTAAATGGGAAAAGACTCTAAACAGAAGAGAAGCTACACGAAGTGCACCCTTCTCCATGATGTAGAAGACTCAGAGAGAGGAAGAGATTCGTAACAGTTTATATATACAATTCAACAGATATCAAAGCAGTAAAACATTTAGCACGTATAGTATGGAACATGTAGGAAAATCAGATAAAGCCAAATATAACAATTTACTAAGCTCGAATTCTTAAACCTTGAACCGAAGTTCTAGGTTTGTTCCCCAGCAGAGTCGCCATAGTTGTCACACCTCCTTTTCACTACACCCGCAAGGGCATAAATGAGTTTTTCCAATTAAAGGACAATCGGAACAGGATGTATCATTAAGATTTCAAAGTCGCCACTTGGGAGATTAATGGTGTCCCGAGTCACCGGTTGAATCCCGAACCGAGGAAATTATGACTCTGTTAACAGTTTGCGAACTAGAAATCCGAGTAAGGGATTCTGTTAACTCGGGAGAAGGTGTTAGGCATTCCCGGGTTTCGTGGTTCTAGCACGGTCGCTCAACTGTCGTGTTTAGCTCATTTATCTGATTTTATTACATGAAGAACCTACATGCCAATTTTACTTTTAAACTGGTCTTATTTAATATTGATTTTTTAAAAGAAAGTTGAACGTCGTTTAAAGCGTGCCTTCGGATCGCGTCACAAGAAATGCACCCGCAATCCTAAACACACTCTATTCAACGTTTTGGGATTTTATTTGGGTCACATGAAATGCACACCCGAGTTTAGGAATGTAATTTTATTAAAATCGCGCCTAAAGTGTCTAACGCGTTATTATCTTTAGGGAAGGCCGTGAAATTCGCTAAACGGCTACTCCCGAATTCTAAGTATTTTATTATAATCATTTATTGAGGGCCCCGCGATTTTGTGTTTTTGTTTGACGGGGCGCGCCTCACTTGTTTTAAAAAAAAATCTTAAAGCAACTGTGATTTTCTATTATGTATTGTCTCTAAAATAAAAGAAAAGGCCCTAATTGATTAGCATTATTAATAAACCATCATTGAAAGTATTACATCACAATATCAAATAAAAAGCTTTAGTGAGCAAACTAAGATCTTCAGCAGATTGGGCTTCAAAGGCAGCCCAAAGGAAGGAAAGATTGTCAACTTTAAGAAAGGGGAAGGCTGACTGACGTTGGGCCTTAAGTAGAGTCAGGCCCAAGTCTGGTTTGAGCAGAAGCAGTCACGTTTAGGCCCTCAATTGAGCTCTGATCTCCCACTGATTTTATTTGAATCTTGGCCTACTGATTTTATTCACAACGGCCTAATTATTGGCAAACAAATCATCAATTCTAAATTCAAATTAACATGCCAACTTTCGAGTTCAATTATCCTACACATAGTCACCTGAGTTGTGTAGGGTTGACCAAACATGCTGAACTCGTACTCCTAAAAACCATATCAGTTTTAGATCGATACATCCTAAGGATTTCTTTGTACGTGACTTATATCCACAAATGAACTATCTAATGCATTTAAAAAACAAAGAATGCCTGATCTTACACTAGTAGGAGCATGTAATCCATTTTAAAATCAAGTTCCAACCAGTAACTTGCTTATTAGATCTGAATCTACTTAACACTACAACCGATATTTTCTGCTAATTACTCATAATAGTTTGAATTTCCAGTTTTGAATACAAATGAAAATCATAGATCTTAAGAGCAGTTTCCTGTTCTAGCTATTTTTAATTTTAAAAAGTTAAACTACACAAAAGCAAACTGAACTATACTAAGGCTAATGAATAATCATAGTCCAATATTCCAAACAGTCCAGTTTTAGTTACAAATAAAAATCTAGTGAAAGTCTAAGGCATACATGAAATATAACGTGCCCGAGAAATCAGCCATAGTTACAAACAAAAATTCTACTGGAATTTTATACTACATGGATTACGAAAGACATATCAACAGAGATTCATTCAGCATTTTACTTCATGTCCACAAACTCGAAGTTACAGGTTATGTACTTAGGAAATAGAACAAAATGAAGAAGAGAGTAGAATCAGCCAGCAGTAATCAACAATCAACAATGTTACGCGGCAGAGAACTAGCAACAACAACCCAAAAAATGATTCAACAGTCCAGAAATCTTCTACTTCAAACTGGACCAGTAAATCGACCAAAAACAACTTGAATAACCCAAATGAACTTGAAATTGAACCCGAAAACTTCAGAAAAACATTTCACAATCAAGCCCCGAGCTAGAAGATGCAAATCAGCCACTAAACCCGAAATTAACCTAAGTTTTTCAATGTAACAGTACTTTTTCCAGTTTTCTATTGCTCTTTTTTTTTATTTTTTAATAATTGAGACTAAAAGGAACTTTAGAATTTCAGATTTGGCTTCTTTTTTTTTGAAATTCAAATTTCAGATCTGCTAAAACTTGTGGGAATTTTGGGGGGAATTTTCAGAGATTCCAAACTTGTCAAACAAGGCAATAAGGACTGCCTTTTATAGGCAAAACTAAGGGGGAGCTTCAGATTTTCAGTTGCCTATTAGTTCCTTATTTTCTGACTTGTGTCACAAGTTAATACTCTACAATTACTGAAATTACACTAAAGTCCTACTTTGGAAGGCCCTAAAAGATTCTTGTTCCAACTACCATGTGTTACCCAATCCTAAATGTCTAAACTACTCCTGAACTTAAACTAAAATTACATCTATAACCAAACAATTTCCTAAACTCTGAATCTATCCCAATTTAAACTCTTATTGAATCTATCAATTGAACTCAGAATTAATGACCAAACTAACTATCAAAGGAAAAATTAACACAAGCTAATCTAATCAGAATTGATAACCACAGAACCAATAACCAAATTAAATTATCAACTATAACCAAATTCAACTAATTATGACGACTAATTAAACTGAAACTGAACCAACTAGTAATTAACCTAAACTAAAGGAATACCAGAAATTAATTCAAACAAAACTTAATAAAACTAATTAACAAATTATCAAAGGCTTAACTAAAATTCAAACTAAAATCCGGAATTGGAACAGATTAAAATCAAACAAACAACTACAATTAATCAAAACAAATCAGGACACAAGATTAGAACAATATTGACAAAAATTAAAACGCAAATTAAACTAAACATCAACAAATATGAGAACAGAATCAAAAGCAAGAATTTAAACAAAGAAAGGGAAAAACTCAAAAACTCACTGATTCAACTTCCAAAATCTGGCTAACTTTCAAATTTCAAATTCGGCCATCTCTGGGGAGACTTGAGCTCTACTGACGATGAATGCACTACGAGGGAGGTGAGGGGGTCACTTGGTGTCAATTTGGCGAAGTTTGGGAAGACTAGGGTCTTGGCCAGAATTTTAAAAACTAATATTCGAGCGGTTCCAGTGAGATTTGAGGGCAATTAGTCAAAGGTTTAGGAAAAGGGTGGTGAAAGGAGTATGTGGTGTGATTTTGGGGAGGTTTAGACGTATTTGGGTTTTGGCCAGAAAACTTCGATTCAAGATTCGAACCGTTCAGCTATGATTCGAGGAATGCTATGGCCAGATTCGAGATGAGGGAGAAAAGGAGATTCTAGGGTGCTATTTTGGTCTGGATTGGAGTGGTTACCGTCGTCGCCGCCGACGAGCTTGACGGAGCGTATAGAGGCGGCGTCTCTAGGGTTTGGGTAGGGGTGAGGTCTGAGAGATGAGATAGGGGGGGTAACGTTTGGACATTAATATACTAAACGACCCAAGCTTCTCGTCCGTTGGATTGATTAACCTCGACGGCCCGGATTGATCGACGCCAAACGATGTCATTTCGCTAAGGGAGGGCAGGCCGGATTGAGACGGGGTATGGGCCTGGTCTGGGGCGTGTTTGGTCCGATTGGGCTGCGTATTTGGCCCAATTTTGGTCTCCAATTAAGACCATTTTTTTTAATTGTTTTCCTTTTATTTCTTTTATCGATTTTTGTATTTCATTTTGTATTTTATTTTTATTTTTTCTGACTTTATAAAAATGCAAAAAATAAAAATAAAGACCTAATATATTTTCAAAGTTAAGCTAATTAATTCCTAAAATTGTTTAAAACCTATTTCGCGACAAATTCAACAATTAACAATTAAAAATGCAAAAGTGGATTATTTTTGTTATTTTCTCCATATTACGTTCTAAAAACAACTTAACCACTGATAATCCTAAAAATATGAAATTAAATCCTAAATGCAAATGTCCAGTATATTTTTTTTATTTTTTATTTTGTATTTTTCATATGAATTAAAAAAAATGCACAAATAAAATGCAAACAATTAATAGAAAAAGCACCAAATTCACAAAAATTGTAAAAATAATGAAAGACATCATTTTGTTTGAATTTTTGGGAATAATTCATATATAGGGCAAAAATCACGTGCTCACACCTGTGGAGGTAAAAAATGTGAGCCATTACTTGTTCCTTCTTTATGTGCAGTCCTAACTGTTTTGATTGGCGCTTAGACTTTTCTCCTTTAAATAACTTAGGAGGGTCTAGAACTGTCCAAAAGTAGAAGTCTTAAAATACCTCCAGGGCCACGAGGAAAGGACGGGTAGTGCACGCATAGGACATTTTCAAGGTTGCTAGAGCGCTTTAGGCTATGACCAAAGGGAGGGAATTGGGTAGTAAGGATATGATGACTACGAGCTGATGTCACGTGTAGCCCCTCATTGAGGAGTGATTATCGGGCATTGCGTGGGGGGATCTTGTAGGCTAACCAACCGATGACCCTTCTTTCCCAATTCCCGATATTTAAACTTTACTTTTCTCTGTATATGCAACTTGTTCAAGTCTTTTCCTTTTGTCTAATTACTTGAGTCATATAATGTCCAAAACATGACTTTATTTGCAAGTATGTGTTTAACTATTTATTTGTTAAAAGGGACTAATTCATAAGTATAAGTTCGGCCGGAATCCACCGTTGTGGTCCAAGAGGGGTGCCTAACACCTTCCCCTTAAGGTTATTTCGAGCCCTTACCCTAAATCTCTGGTAATGCAAACTAGTCTAAGACCATTTGTCGTCATCTCGACCATGACTCCTGTCGGTCCTTCGGTTTCGAGTATTTTCTGCTTCTTGGATCACCTCAAATAATGACGACTCAAGAATTCTTCCTTCTTGGTAATTTTATTTCGAATATTATTAGGCAGATTTTAACCCTTAGAGTTAGTCCCTCCACTTATTGAGGCGGATAATCAATTTTAAAAAAAGATTATTAGTAACTTCGTATTTCAAAAAGTCAGAAGAATAGACTTCAAATAAAAACATATGTTATAACTTTCTTTTAAAAATTTAGGCCCCATATTAAACTTTGACCTTTGTCCCCGTATATCCTTGAGCCGCCCTTATTGAGCAGCTGTGTAACACTGAATACACTAGTTGTGTAAACAATCTATCCAATGTCCTTGTGCCAAAAGAAGAACATAGAAAGATATAATAATGGGTATCTATGGTAAAAATATCAACCTATTTAGGATCTAAAATTAGCGGTCTTTTACAAGAGTTCGGAACCAAAATGTGGTTCTTTTGGATAAGTAACACCTTAATAGGTGTAAAAAAGATGACATTTTTATATATAGCCCAAATACTGGGTGCTATACATTAACGTTAACTGTGCCGTTAATGTATAGCGCCCAGTATTTGGGCGCTATATATAAAAGGCTGACACTAACAGTATAGCACCCAAATACCCGGCGCTATACATAAATATTTATGTATAGCGTCCAGTATTTGGGCGCTATACACCTTTTTCCTGGCCCCACCAATAATTCTTCACTTCAATAATTCAAAAGCGTATAGTGTCCACTTTTTGGGCGCTATATATATAAAAAAATCCCGGCTAGCCATTTCCTATATAAAGAGGTTAGGATTGTATAGAAATTCATTCAAAAAATTTTTTAACTCTTGTTGAAACGTTTATTGTTGTTAAATTCTCCAGCATTTTTCCATTATGTTTGAAGAGCGTAGAATAAGAGTTTCATTATATTGGGGGAGTGAGGTTGTGATGGAGAATAACTTCGTGGGCTACAGTTTACCTGCTCAGTGTTTTGAGGCCCAGTGGCACCAAACTATCATTAATAATTATGTGTTTCTTTTATAATTTAAATTTATATTTTTTAATAACTTAATTGTACAAATTACTTATATATATATATATATATATTATATATATATATATATACCTTTGGGTTCCGGGCTCGATATTTTGAGGCCTAGTGGCACCAAACTATCATTAATAATTATGTGTTTGTTTTATAATTTAAATTCATATTTTTTAATAACTTAATTGTACAAATTATATATATATATATATATATATATATATATATATATATATATATATATATATATATACCTATGGGTTTCGGGCTCGATATTTTGAGGCCTAGTGGCACCAAACTATCATTAATAATTATGTGTGTTGATACAATTATTAACTTAATTGTACAAAGTTTGCATTTTCAACTACCAGTATAAGATACTTAAACAAAAGGAATTCAAAGCTAAAATGCTACACATTACTATGCTACAAGGCTCTAAATTTTACTACGCTAAAAGGGTCTACATTTTACTATGCTAAAAAGGTCTAGATTTTACTACGCTAAAAAATAATCTAAACTAAATATAAACAACAAATAAATTTAATTGCAAATAAAACACAACGGCATGAAAACGCACATATATAAATCAGGATATTAACAGACAAATTTATTTGACAAATTTATATTTTTTTTATAAAACACTAATATTAAATCCGGATAAATTTAACATACTAGTTTCGAGAAAAAAAAATACAAACCGAAATAGAACACATACAAATCAAATAATATGCATTATTATAAAAGTTTCAACTTAAACTAAACATAAATACCTCGATTTAGAATTTTCGGAAAGAAAATAGATTAAAATTTTGACTCTGGAAGTGTGAATCAACAATAATACGAAGCTCTATTCGAATGTGGGACCTGCGTTCTTCACCTTTTATATGACGGGGGACCCAATTTTTTTTTCTTAAAATGGTGGGGCAGCGGGTATGAGAGTGGGGGACCAAGAAGAAGAATATGTTAAATATTGAGGAAGATGAAGCAGTCGTCGTCTTGAAGAAGACGATCGATTTTTATAAAATATGTATAGCGCCGAGTATTGGGCACTATACTGTTAGTGTCAGCTTTTTATATATAGCGCTCAAATACTGGGCGCTATACATTAACGACACAGTTAACGTTAATGTATAGCGATAAAGGAATGGGGAGGCGGAGATATTTAATACTGAAATCGTAATCGTAAAAAGATAATCAAAACCTGCTACTTGAAAGCACCTATTAAAGAAGAGGGACTCGATTAAAGGACTCATACAAGCACCTATATATAAAAATGTCATCTTTTTTTTATACCTATTAAGGTGCTATTTGTCCAAAAGAATCGCATTTTGGTTCCGGACACTCTTTTACAAAGATAGAGTAGAATATTCCCCCTTAGAATACAATCCCTTCTGTTACTGTTTATGGAAAGGAAAAAAAAAACTATAGTATAGTATATTCCCTTACTTCTCTAAAGTGAGGATATTTTCGACCTAAAAAAAAAAAGAAAAAAAGGAAAAGATAGTTGATGAAGAAATGATAAAGAAATGCCAGCCATTTGATACTGAGACACAGTACGCTCTTCTCACCTCCACAAAAAGCTACAATAAAGGAAAGGAAATAGATCAGAGTTTTCACATCAAGACTATAACAGCTACTATATTGGAAAGTAGTCCTAAAAACTCCTCACAGAACCAATGCGTTTTCGACTTCTCATTGGGACGTACATACTACTACTACTCTTGACATTGACATATTGATGTAAATTAACGTTGTACGAACTTTCCATTGTTATCACTGTTTACTTCAATTCTCCTTCTTGCAATATATTGCTTGGTTGGCTATATCCCTCCAAACATGGTTTAATATGTGCACACGCCTAATATCCTTTTACATCTCATTTTTTCTCTTTTGGGTTAAGTTTGTAGGTTTACAAAACTAGCATAAAGTAATGAAAGATGATGTTTTGTTTTGGTCTTTCTCTGAATTATTAATTCTCTTAGTTTTTCTTTCTTTTCATTTTCTCAAGGGGGGACCTCAAGAAAAGGAGAGAGAGTGTATAGTACATGTGATTAGTTAATTCTAGGATAACTTTTATATTAAAATGGTGGATTAGTTATCCCATATAAAAGAAATCCCATTGGAATGGAATATCCCACCATTATACCAAATAACTCTTAGAATAACGACCGTTTAATTTTTGTGCATTGATAATATCAATTTTTTACACTAGTAGGTTAGCTAAAGAGTAATTATAAATGGGGTAGTTGTTTATAATAAGTGAATTATCCAAAAAATAAGAGATAATTTTTTAAAATAGTTTAAATTATACAGATAATATAAAATTCTTTGCGCTATAGTGTGTGTATATATATATTAATTTAATATAGTGTATATAAATCACATCCTAATTTAGAATAAGTAAAGTATTTGGCGTTGTCTCTTTCTTTCCATTTTGATAATATACCACAATTTGGGGCTGAGAAAAGAGCAAATTTGCACCTATTACCCTTTCAGCTAGGTTGTTCTTCCACATACACACATCAGATTTGGGACTTCCCCTTTTTAGCTTCACTTCTATATTTCCTCATACCTGCAACCAAAAAGCTTCTGAGTTTTTTTGCCAAATTTGTAAGTCCTCATTGCTCCTCCAATATACACTAATTAAGCCTTTCAATTTGATTTTCATATTTTTTGTACAAAATTCTTTCTTCATATAAACTCTCTCGTTCTTCATCTATTGGAACAACTGTCCTTTATCTTCTTCCTTATACTTGCACAAATATATATATATATATATATCTTTTCTTGTTTTGAATTCTAATTTGGCACTAACATCTTCTTCTTTATATTCGGGTGATTTTTATATCTTCTACAAAAGGGAGATATGGTGAGAGGAAAAACTCAGATGAGGCGTATAGAAAACGCAACAAGCAGGCAAGTTACTTTCTCTAAACGCAGAAATGGTTTGCTAAAGAAAGCATTTGAGCTTTCAGTACTATGTGATGCGGAGGTTGGATTAGTTATATTTTCTCCAAGAGGAAAGCTCTATGAATTTGCCAGCTCTAGGTACCCACTATCTCTTTCTTACTTTCTGTGGTTTTAATTAATTATTTGTGTCCAGTTTTTCCCTTCATTTTCCATCAGAAGTCCAACATCTTGATTGAGTTTAAGTCCCAATTATTTGTTTATAGTCATCAAGTGTGATTTTCTTGCTTCTTTTCATCAGATCTCATCTTCGTACCTATAAAATAGTGACGAGGGGTCTGACCTCCGACATTTATTATGGGCTATAATATAGGAGAGTTGTTTATATGACGTACAACTTAATTAAAATGCCTCTATGAACATCTTATTCACGAAGAGAACCTTCCCCTAAGCATATATTATTGCTTCTACAAGCTAGGCACTGTCCATCTACCTAGCAACTTAACCCTAATTAAGAGATTCTTGTTGAATGGCATTTTATGATCACCCTAAAATAAACTTATATTCAATTTTTCTTTGTAAGTTTTGTTCACGTCATGCGATAACCAAAAAAATGAAATAATATCAACTTCTTAGCACAAAAGTTTTAATTGAGTTAAACTTGTCATGATAAGAAGACAACTCAAGGAATATTAGTACTAGAGTTATATAAATCATGTTTGTAATTACTTATTTTGGGTTTGTTATTTCAGTTGTTGAAGTAAAATTATGCATCGTCATCCTATACGTGGTATAAAATTTAAATATTTCGTTAAAAGTACAGTCAGTCAGAGTCATTCTTTCCCATAAACTTGATAAAATAGGCATTAGTCAGTTGACAAAAAATAATAAAGCAAGGTATGATTCACGGACAAAGTTAAAAGTAAACTGAGTTTCTTGATTTGTTTAGAGTTGTAAAGAGAACTTCAAAGCGAAGACTGGGAGCCAGTTGTCAAGTTAGTACTTGATTTCATGCTCGCTGTCTTGCTCAGGAAGGCCATACTCTTGGGCTGTTTCCTTTGTAACAAACCTTGAGAATCTTTTGGGCAGATATGTACCATGTGTTCTCGAAAAATGTTAGTACTATGTTTGTCAATAAGATACTTTCATTTAAATAGATCGACATGCTCTATGAATATTTATATAATCAATCTCTAACTTACTTTATATTGAAACGTTGTTGTCAATAAAATCCTTCATATTCTTTGTTTATCTTTGGTGTGTGGATATCCATGTATTTCATGCTAGGTTGTTTGAACTTTCCAAAAATTATTGTGTCGAATTCTCCAAAAAATATACTATTTTGGAGGATCCTATATGCCACAATATTTTTAAAGAGTTCGTGCAACATATCTGTCATGTACTTTATTCAAAGAATCAATTTTATATGTCTCAAGAAATCCCTCCAAATTAGCCATGCTTCCATTACTACTAAAGGAAATTAGAAACCAGATCAGGTAGTTCTTGTTATGTTTCAGCTAAATCATGTATTGGTTGCCATATTTCATCTAGGTGATATTGAAATACTGTCATTTACCAAACTCTTTTTTCGTTTAATTAGTCCACATAGTCACAAAAGAAAGCTAACTAAGTTAGATTTCTATCTATATGCAGTTATGCACAAACGTCTATTTTTATAGTAATTTTCAATTTTACTGCTATCCACTGACATGGTCATAACTGAATTCGTATGTTATTAGGTCACCTAAGTGGCAGATTTTTTTAGCTAAGTTAGCCTCCTCTAGTGAAACCGTACCTTCTACTACTCTTTTCAACAACTTCTTAAAAAGGTGAAGGGTCATCTTCAACTAGACAAATGGCAACTTACTAATATTAGAAGAAGATACGACTAAAGTAATTTCTTTGTAAGTTGAATTCACAGTTAGCAATGGAAGAGTTGTATAGCTATAGGCCTTTCTCTTCCAACATATTTTGAAGATTGATTCATCGGTCTCGTCTCTTTCGGAGGTTAAGGTCCATGTCCCCTCCTTTTTGTAATCTTTTGCATGTGAATAGATATAGTAAAGGTCGAGCCTAACCTCCAATACCAATGGCACAAGCCTTGGTGATGACTTAATTAAAAAGAATAAGAAAAGGTCACCTAAAACATAACGAGAACTGTCTGTAAAAGGTAAGATCAGTATCACTGAAAAATAAGGCAGGTTACCTGCTACGACAAATTAAAATACTTTCATAGAATAAAGATTCTTTGCACTTGCTCTATATATAAGTTACATCCTTACTTGTTTATCAGATTTGTTTTGACTGTCTCATAAACTCAGAAATGGATGATATATGGACCACTACGGCAACTTATATTGTTCAATGCTGCACCAAGTACTTTTGAACACTTTGAACTGTTGTGTAGAGTCCGTGGACATAACCTAGTGCTCAAACATTCAAGTACACTCTCTTCATAACCTAATGCACGAATATTCCAGTACATGACTCCTCCACTTCCAATTACACATTCCTTAATGCCTTACAACATGATTGATACTTGTGTTACAACTTGATTTAGAACAATGATCCAATTACACATTCCTTAATGCCTTACTACATGATTGATACTTGTGTTACAACTTAATTTAGAACAATGATCCAATTACACATTCCTTAATGCCTTACTACATGATTGGTACTTGTGTCACAACTTAATTTAAACCATTGAATCCTTAGTTGTCATTGTTAAATTTAATTTAATACTGAATTGTCCAATGATTCCATCTTTAGATTGGACATTGGTTTCGAGGCTTCCTTGAAATTAAATATTCTTCTATTTTGCTCCAAACTTCTAGTTCATGAGGCGATAATTGTCAGGATCATGTAAGAAGACCAATTACCTTTTCCACAACCGGCATGAGACTTCTGACACTTATCCCTTTATTTCTTCTTTTCTTTCTTTATTCCTATATATAGTTTTTCCTACTATTGATCCTTGGGGTTAATCTTCCTCTTTCTTAATCCTCATCATTTTTCTAAGTTTGAAATATTTTCGTATAGTATCTTTGCACGAACTGGTTGGCTTACTTAATGTTCATGATTAATATAGAGATTTTAGATAGAGTATAGAGAAGTGCTTTCCTCATATATGATGAATAACAAATGTGACAATTCCCTTTACATTTAAAAGTATAAGTAGTAGTGAAGTGTTGAATACAATAACTTCATCAGGAGGTGACCACAGACCACATCAACTTGAAGACGCAATGTCATTGAGATAGAAGCAACAGATATGAAAATCTAAGACAAATAAACACTTAAAAAAGACATGATTCGGAATACAATTACGAGATGATTTAGCCAAATTAGTGCGACCTGCCATGTTCAAAAGTTGGTCTTCCATTCAGCTAATCTTGTATTAATATCAACAACTGAAAGTCCTTATGAGTTGGTCTCTTACAGAAGATAAGGAAGCCCAGGTACTTACTAAACTCTTGATTACTCTAAACCCCCTCCTAAACTAGTACGTTTATGGCAGTTACCTACTTAAATTATTTGGTGTCTCCAAAATCTCCCTTAACTATATTCACTTTTATATTAAAAATTAAAAAAATATGTAAGATAACTCGTCCAACGGCACAAAGGAGATGAAATTATACAGAGAAATGGCCTCATTGGCCGTGTCTAATGGTTAGCTAGTGTTAACCTTTTTTATAAATTCAATTTTTCTATTTTCTCTCTATTTTCATTATGTATAGCTTTCTTCTTCATTTTTTTTTAATCTTTCTTCTTCCTTTCTCCTTAAGGATTTCATATTGAAATTTTTTTCTTATCTTCATTTAGGTCTTCTTCTTTCAACACAATTTAGTCACCAAAAGCCTATTATTTTTACCAAACCCTAACTGAAAGTTTTACCAAACCTTACATTTTTAATCCCAAAGCTAGTATTTAACTAAAATTTTCAGTGAAATCGAAGGTTAATGGGAAAAATCCATTGTTAATAGCAAAAATTACAATTGAGACATGGTGTAGCCATTACAGGAAGAGATGAAAAAAATTCTCTTTTTTTTTTTAACAAGTGACCGTGTGTTTATCCCTTCACCCTCTTTCTTTTTTTAACCCCCAAACATTTACCCATTTAATTATTTTTGATTATTAGTTAAAATTCTTAATTAAATTGACATTTAGATTATACTATCACGCTTTCCGTTAAAAAATTGACAAGTTTTAAAAAAATATATAAAGGTATATATTTAAGGGAGGTTTTGGGGACACCAGATAGTTTAAGTAACTGACAAAAACATATTAGTATAGGGGGTTTTAGGATATTCGCTCATTGCATTTGTCATCAACTTCCAATTATTGATTGATGCACTTCTCACCAATATCCTTGATTAAATTTTCTCACCAATATCCTTGATTAAAAGAGTTTCTTCTTTATTGTGCCATATTTGCATGCTCTTTTTTAAACCTACAATTTTTTTTACTTATGTCCAGATCTTTTACAATTAAACACTTGGGTCGTTTACCTTTATGCCAATAAACCTTCTCAGCCTGATTCTTTTTCTTGCATATACAGCAAAGGTTTCGGTTGATTCATTTGGCGTCATCTCAACAAATGACTTTTCACTTGTTTTCTCATCTCTACTGGTCCACCTTTTCTCAATAGTTCGCCAAGCGTTATTAAATTTCATTAACAGAAATTAATATTTTAGAGATCTTTGGAATCCTCAAGTGAAAACATCTTACACAAATTTCTCAAGCAAACCCACAAGAATTTTTTCAATAATTCCATTGTTTGGAACCTTTCACTAAATAGCCTAATTTTGTAGACAATTGTTGTGGGTTTGCCAACATAATCCCTTGATCCCTTCCGATTCTTTATTTTTTTGAATCTCAAATTCTCTTTTAAGGTTCAAAACTTTCAAAAACCTTGAATGCTTATAATATCAATTTGAAAGAAACCATGACCTTCACTCATAATCTCATACATCTCGGCACAAACATAAATTCCAACACACAAAATGGGTAGTACGTAGCCTTCAATAAAAGTTCAAGTGACATGTTTTATTCGATTTTCAAACTTGCATAGTAATGAAAATAATCTTCAAAAGTAACCTCCCATGCCCATAGTCCATGCGACCACTCATGTGGCGTTTTAAGATCTATGAATAAAGAAACAAATAGATACTAATATAGCTAATGGTACAAAATGTTACACCTTTCCTCATCAAGTGTGTAAGAATTTTCAAAGGGGCTTGAATAGTCACCGTTACCTTTAGGGTTGGCTTGGAAAGTCACGTGCAATTACTTGACGGTGTAATTGCCAATATAGTAATTTCACACCTTGTAATTAGTAATTACAATGACCTGTTTATTTGTCAGAACACAATTACAGTATAATTTTCACTGTTATGTTTGGTTAGACAAGTGTAATTACATAATTAAATAAATATTTTTTAAATTAATGACGAGCGCAAAGCACAACATGAAATTGATGCTTGCTAGTCAAAGATAGTATAACTAGTTTAATTATTGTCTCCATAATGCTTGAATTTAAATAGTATTTAAGTAATTTCTGGTTTAACGCTATTCAGGATGCATAATTAACACTTTGATTAGAATGAATATGAACTAAAATAAACTATTAAAACTAAAACAATTAACAATTGATCACAGAAAACTAGAGAGTAGAGCAATGGGTTATTATCAAGACGAAGAATAAAGGTTTTACCATGATAGGTGCAAGACTGCTATCCTAAATTTGACATTGTTATATTTCACTCTTAAGGTTATATCGTTTCTCACGAATTCAATAGCTAATTAGCTTATACTTCTGATTCAGGTTCCTGTCTCGATTAAATCTAAATCTTCCAAATAAACCAATGTGAAGTGTGGTGAAACTTGCAAGAATCTATTGGTAGGAATGATCTAAGAGAAACTTCTCGTGAATATTTCTTTATCTTAATTTAAACGGTAACTCAAAAAGCTCTCTCGATTACTTCAAAGAATCGCCAAAATAAACTAAGGCATACACTGCAATAATATCCAATAAGATATTCCTCTTTCAATTAAACACTATAAAGAATAAAATCACAACTAATATCAAAGCTCCTCCAATAAATTCATGCAACTAAACAGTAGTCGAATCGATAAACAGTCGAATCGATAAACAATAATCAAGTCACCAAATCATATAAAACCCTAAGATAAACTACTCCATAGATATGGAGAAAGTCATCACAAATAGTGTTAAAGAATAAGAAAAGATTAATTTGGTATTACAATCCAAACTCGCGTATTGAATTGGTAGAAGAAAGATGAAATCTTGTGTCTTGAAACCTCCAATGCTTTCCAAAAGTGTCACGACCCGAAATTTCCACCTTCGAGACCGTGATGGCGCCTAACATTTTACTCACTAGGCAAGCCAACGTTAGAGTAATTCTTAAGCCAATTTTTAAACAATTCAAGTAAATAAACCAATTAAACTAAAATGAATCTAAAATGAAGTACGAAATGGCATAATAACCAGCATATCTAAGTACAATCCCGGATCTGGAGTCACAAGTACACGAGCTTCTAGAGGTTCTACAAATATAGTCTGAAATAAATACAACCGTTTCGAATAAAATGAATAGTAAATGAGGAAAAAGGAAGAGGACTTCACGGTCTACGGACTCTAGCAGATCTACCTCGAGTCTCCAAATGTGCTAATCTGAGCTGATGCACCTCACGTACAGTTGGGATCAGTACCAAGCACAAGAAGTGTAGAGTGTAGTATGAGTACAACCGACCCAATGTACTCCGTAAGTGTCGAGCCTAACCTCGAAGAGGTAGTGACGAGACTATGACATGACACTCACATAATTTAACATGTACAAACATAGATATATGTACCAAATAATTATAAATAGAGATTTAGTATGGACAGATGGGAGGGGGCATGCGAAAGGGGAACAAGATACGATAATTACAACAGGGATGACAATATAAGACAGTCAAATAAATCATCAACTAATGAAAATGGATAAAGATAATGAATAAAGACGTCACATCACCCATCGTGCTTTTACTCTTAACCTCACTATGAAACAATAATAATGGCACGACATCACCATCGTGCTTTTACTCTCTACCTCTCCATAAAATGATAAATACGGCACGACATCACCCTTCGTGCTTTAACTCTCTTCCTAATTATGTATTAATCAATAAATGAAGCAATAAACGGCACGACATCACCCTTCGTGCTTTAACACTCTCCCTTACCATGTATTAATGAATATAAAATTTGGGAGATAGAATAAGCAAGAATAAACCTTACATCAATAATGGTTCCAAGATACCAAATCTCAACTTCCAAAAATACTCAACCATCACAAATAGTTCATAAATGTGGAAAGAACGATCAAGTAAGTAATAAACTAATCTAAGCATAGATATCATAATTAAAGAAGGCAATAAATTACAAGGAAACAAATGTCACCCGCATGCTTTATCCCAATAACAATGTGTAAGTACTCGTCACCTCATATATACATTGTACCCACACATTTAAAGACATAGAAAATAGGCGATCAAGTCCTAATCCCTCAAGTCAAGGTTAACCACGATACTTACCTCACTCCGCAGTCAACCCAGAGCTCTATCGAGACCTTTCCTCTAGAATCCGCCTCCAAACCAATCGTATCTAACCACAATCGACTCAATAACGTCAAATAATGCTAAGGGAGTCAATTACAATACATAAAGTTAGGATATTTATACATTTTTGCAAAACTCAAAAAGGTCAACTCCGTACCCTCTTGGTCAAAATTCAAGATTTGGACAAAAATTTATTTACCCATTCACCCCGGAGCTCGAATATATAATTAGTTTCGGAATCCGACCCCAAATTGAAATCTAAATCCTGAATTTGCAAAAACCCTCAATTCTTCCTAGATCCCTAGTGTTCTACCATAGAAGAACAAAGATTAAGACTAGGAATTTGTGGGTGATGTTAGAAATGGAAGAAAATAAGTTAAAGTATACTAACCTATGAATTGGTGATCACTTTTCTCTTCAAAATTGCCTTAGGCCGAGCTCAAATGGAAATATGGTGAAAAATGGGTGAAATCCCATTTTTTAAAAATTTAAATGACTAGGCGTCAGGTGTTCATCACGATCGCGAGACACCTGACGTGTTCGCCAAGGCACTGTCCGATTGGCCTACGCAATCGCGAGTTACTCCACGCGTTCGCATAGGCTTAGCCAGCCTCACCTCCGCATTCGCGTAGAGTAAACGCATCTCCCAGCCCCCGCCTCTCTAAAGCTATGCCTTCGCGTTGGTGTTCGCGAAGGGCACTCCCCTCACTACTCCGCGTTCACGTCCATAACCTTGCGTTCGCACTGAGTAAAACCACCCACTGTCCTAACTAGCCTTCGCGATCGCGAAGAAGGAAATACCAGAAACCAGCAGAAGCTAAAAACTAGCTTTTTTAAGTTTTAAAACTTTGGTAGCCTATCCGAAACTCACCCGATCCCTTGGGGCTCCAAACCAAATATGCACACAAGTCCCAAAATACTATATGGACTCGCTCGCACGATCAAAACACAAAAATAACACATAGAACTATGAATCGGACGCCAAAACGAATGAAATTTTTAATAAAATTTAAGAACTTTCATTTTAACAACTGAGCATCTGAATCACGTCAAATTAACTCCGTTTTGCATTAAATTTTGCAGACAAGTCATAAATATAGCAATGAACCTATACCAAGCTCCGAAATAAAAATCCGGACCCGGTAGCGACGAAGTCAAACTTCGGTCAAATTTATAAGTTCTTTAAACCTTTAATCTTCATATTATCAACAAATTACGATAAATCAAGCTAGGGACCTTCGAATTTGATTTTGGACATACGCCCAAGTCCCAAATCGCGATACAGACCTACCGAGACTGTCAATATATGGATCCGGATACGTTTGATCAAAATATTGACCGAAGTCAATTCAAATAAATTTTAAGGCACGAATTCACATTTTTAATCAATTTTTCATACAAAAGCCTTTTGGAAAAAGACATGGATTGTGCACGCAAATTGAGAAAGGCTAAAAGAAGCTATTTGAAGTTTTGAAATACAGAATTAAGGGTTAAAGCTTTAGATGACCTATCAGATCATCACAAAAAGCTCCAAAGGTTAAAAGTCCTCTCAAAAACGTGTTTCTAATATATTTATACCAAGTTGGAATGTGCCTGGATCAAACTACCCTCTTTGACCCGACATGGGAAAACTTAAATTTTTTTTACGCTTTATGCGTCGCATAGTGCTACGCGCTCTGCGTCGCATAGTGCTACACGCTCTGCATCGCATTAGTGTATTTTGCTCTGTTGTAAACTCTCTGAACTTAGCTTGTCTGACAAACTTCTGTACTAATGCGTCGCTCCTTGCTACGTGCCCTTCGTTGCATTAGTGTATTTTCATGTCAGACCTAAAAAATCCAAGTCTCCGAACTTCTCGAACGTCTGACAAACTTATGCACTAATGCGATGCTCTATGTCACGCCTTATGCGACACACTAAAACATTTTTCTCTATCCCATACACTTTCTTCCAACTTTTGGATGCAACGCCGATTCACGAACACCGGATATGGTCCCAGATGATCAATTGAAGTTTTTATTCAGACTTCGAAGCTACGTGTTTCATTATGGCGGCCCTGATATAAGTCGTGTTTCATTATGGCGACCCTGATATAAGTCTTGAACATACAAATCACATTATAAGTATAAATTTCTACTGAGACCAAAATTCATGCTTCTAGCCTATCATCAATTAACCTATCAATATATATATATATATTATTATTATTACTTAACCTTTAAATTTATAATAATATCGTTATAATAAATAATATTATTACTTAAATTAATTAATTAAAATTTAACGATTTAAGCTTTTACTGACTCATTAATATGTGGCAATACAAATGTATATATAAGAAAAACTAAATATTATTTATCATTAGATATTTAAATTATATTTTTAAGAAATAAAAGCATTAGATAATTATAAACTAAGAAGTAATATCGGAAAGAGTTATCAGTATCTTTACTATATTTCAAATAAATAATATTTTAACTTAAAATAATTAACAACTTTTTTAATTATGAATTAAATTTTTTAGCAACTTAAATGAGTAAAATATTAAATGCATACTTTATTGTACTTTTTAAATTACAAAGGATAAATATGAATTTAAGAGGTATTTTTTAAATAGCTATTTCATACTAAGGAGTAGAAAACAGAGCTAGTAAATACGAAATTGTGTATAGCAACTAAGAAAAAAAAATAGATAAGAAAGAGAGGTTGCAAAATTATATGGAAGCACGCCATAAGTAACACGTTGGAAGGTTAAAAAATTAGAATAAGAGAAATAAAAAAGAAATATTATAAAAAGAATACGTACTTAATATATTCGAAAAATAAAAATAATAAAAGATCAGAAGAGTTACATTACCTTATAATTATAGGGTGTACTCACCACTAATTCTCACCTCCTTTTTGAGAATTAGAAAGTGTAATTACACCTAATTTCATGCTCACCAAGTAATTACTCAGCCAGACAAACATGTTAAACTTTGTAATTATACCCAATTAGACTCAAATAAAACTCCTAGATGGTTTTCCAAACATGATCTTAATTTGCATCCAAATTAAAAATCAAGAAAATATAATTGCTCCTGGCCAGTTTTATAAGAAGCGCGGGTATGAAACGAAACGTTATGCTTAAGCCTCGAAGCATTCTGCTTAAGCTTATGGATCTTTAATTTTTAATATTTTATATATTAATATAACACAAATAATATTAAAAAGATAAACAACAATAACGTACCCACAATAATCCCACAAGTGGAGTCTGGAGAGGGTAATGTATCAGACTTTACCCCTATCTGAAGAGGTAGAAAGACTGTTTCCGATAGACTCTCGGCTCAAAAGGAGGTGGAAAGGAAGAGAAGAAGAAGAAGAAGAAGAAGAAGAAGAAGAAGAAGAAGAAAGACGATAAGGAAAAGAGGAGAAAAAGTAGCATCAGATCGTAACAATCAGGAAGCAACAATTTTCAATAAAAGGGAGAAAGAGTAACACCAAATAGCAACAGTTTCCGGTAGTAATTTTCAAAAACAATGGACGTGGTTGCTAAGTACCAAATATAATAACTAACTAAAGGGAAGTACTTTCAACCAACAACTAGGATATTAATAGTACTATTGTTAACCTAAGAAAAACTCATAACTACCTATCAACACACCACCTTAATTCTCGATCTCCATATTTTCCTATTGCTAGTCATATCCTCGGTTAGGTGAAGCACCGACATGTCCTACCTAATTACCTCTCCCCAATACCTTTTAGCCTCCTGACTGGGATATTTATGTCTTTCCTTCTCACATGCCCAAACCATCGCAACCTCGATTCCGCAACTTGGCTTCCACGGATGGCACTCCCACATTGTTTCTAATAACTTCATTCCTGATGTTGTCTTTCCTGGTATGTCCACACATCCATCTCAATATCCTCATTTCATCTACGCTCATCTTCTGGACATGTAGCTTTTTGACGGGCCAACACTTAGCTCCATGCAATATAGTCGGTCTAACCACCACCCTGTAGAATTCGCCCTTAAGTCTAGGCGGCACGTTCTTATCACATAAAACCCCCGAAGCTAGCCTCCATCTCATCCAACCTGCTCCAATGCGGTGAGTAGCATACTCGTCAATCTCCCCCTTGCCTTGGATTATAGACCCAAGATACTTGAAACTATCTCTTTTGGGAATAACTTGAGTATCAATTTTTACTTCCACTTCTTCTTCATGCCTCTCATCACTGAACTTGCACTTCAAGTATTCAGTTTTCGACCTGCTCAACTTGAAATCTTTGGACTCCAGCGTTTACCTCCAAGCTTCCAACCTAGCGTTAATACCTCCTCGCGTCTCGTCAATTAGAAAATTATAGAAATTTGAAGAAAATATAGAAGAAGTGAAATGTACATAGAAGTAGTTCATCTTAAAACGCTAATTTGAATAAGCAATTGACTAAAAAACTAATCAAAATTGTTTCATGACAAAAGCTAATAAGACTTTTGGAAAAAAAATGAGTATAAATTTATAAACTAAAGTGAAATAGCAAAATAACTTGAAAAGAAAGAAAAGCAAAAAAGAAATTTACAATCAGAAGCATTAAACCAGAGCAAATTGTTGAGGATGATGAGTTTTTACTTTATAGTATTGCAAATTGATAAGTTTTTCCTTTATGCAGTAGAAGACAAAGAGAAAGAGTAAAAATTAGGGCTAAGAATAAAAAATCTTTTGACTTTTAAGTATTTAAGCTTTTTAGCATGTAATAACAATTTGACTTTTGTGTTTCTTTGGTATTAAATTAAGAACTTATTTAGAAATTTTAATTCTAGTTTGGAAAGGTTCTCGGCTTACGTCATAAAATAAAAACTCGTCCAACACCTAGGCATACGCCCAGAACAATAGAGCTTACGCCTCGCAATACTTTTGCTCCCGAATTGCTTCGGTGCATCTTTACTAGCCCATAAAGAGAGGGTGGAGGGGGAGGGGAGGGGGGAATGTGGCTTGCCCCGAAAACGTCTTTTAAAACACTGCTCCAGACATGTCAGTGCAAATGCTATAATTTGTCCAAACTAGCTGACTCCGCAGCACATATAGAGGGCACATAAACAGTTGAGGTTGACCCTAAATCATATGAGAACTAGAAAGTATATCAGTCACTCTAGGTCATAGTTCAGATTATGTCCTTGTATTTTACCTGTGTCAATAAAAAATATCAAGATTCTTTTCAACAAATAGGGAATTTACTCGGCATTTGTTTAACTATATTGAAGCTTTACAAAGTGGCAGAAGATCTCCATACGTGGATGCAGTCGTATATTCATATGATTGTTGAGTTGCAAGTCGATGAAAGTTTACTTTTATTTTCATTTAGACGATTGTTACTAAAGTTACTTATCAATATGAAAAGCTTGACATTTTTAGCAGATTATTAAGTTTGCTTATTCTAGTTTGGATATCTAAATAACCAAATTCTTTTCTTTTTCAGAGTTCCAAATATATCCATTGGTTAAGAAATTTTCTGTATTTTATAAAAGACTACCTAATTAATAATTTGTGCTTCGACTTATAAGGAGGAGTTCCATACAAAAGAGTATTGTTTTAGTAATTAAAAAAAACGTATTCTTATAGTATAATTTTAATTTTTAAGTGAGAATGGATCCTAGTCCAAGTGGGATTCGGTAACATCAATCAAATATACTGGCATGAATCCCAGTCCAAATAGGGTTGGGTAACATCTATCGGATGTTTATATAAAGCTCCAATACCTCAAGAGCCAAATCTACAAGCCCAAAACCCTAGCAACAATTGATTGACGGAACCGAAATTCCATTAGCCCGCCAATACTCTCTTCCTCCGTTGAATTTGTTGTGATTTCCTTCTCCTGAAAAGATATGGGGTCTGAATTAAGCAAGTGGGTTTCAGACAAATTAATGTCTCTGCTGGGTTACTCACAGCCTACAGTAGTTACTTATGTACTTAATCTTTCTAAGCAAGCTTCATCAGCTGGTGATCTAATAAATCATCTTGTAGATATGGGAATGTCTTCCTCCGACGAAATACAGGTGTTTGCTCAAGAAATTTTTGCTAGTGTTGAGCGTATGACGACAGGGCCAAATCTTTATTTACACAAGAAAAGGAGGCTGCTATGTTGGCGAGGAAGCAAAAGACCTACGCACTTTTAGAGGCTGATGATGATGACAACAATGTTGGCGCGGAAAGTAATTCTAGGAAAGAGGATACCCGTAAAAAGAAATTCAGGAGGATTGTTGAGACCCATGAAGACGAAGATGATGACGAGGTAGTTAGGAATGTGGAGGGTGAAAGACGCGTTAGGAGACGAACTTCCCAAGAGCAAGATGACAGTGACAAGTTTGAGTCAGAAGAGGAAGAAATACTTCGGGACCAAAGAGAGAGGGAAGAGTTGGAACGACATAACAAAGAGCGAGATGCTGCAGCGACTAGAAAGTTGGCAGAGCCAAAATTAACAAGGAAGGAGGAAGAAGAGGGCATCAGGAGGTCTGATGCGTTAGAGCGAAATGACGTTGCAACTTTAAGGAAACTCTCCAGAAAAGAATACTTAAAGAAAAGGGAGCAGAAGAAGGTAGAGGAACTCACAAACGAAATAGAAGATGATCAATATTTGTTTGACAAAGTGAAGTTGACAGAAGTAGAGCAATGTGAACTGAGATATAAACAACAAATATATGAACAAGTTAAGAAGCGATCAGAAGATACTGATGTCATGGGCGAGTACAAGATGCCTGATGCCTATGATGTTGAAGGTGGTGTAAATCAGAAAAAGAGATTTTCAGTTGCAAAGCTACGTTACAGGGATCCAGATGTTGCTGAAAAGATGAACTCTTTTTCGGAATAAGAAGCATGGGAAGAACATCAGATTGCGAAGGCAACACTTACATTTGGATCGAAAAACAGAACGCCAAGATCCGAGGACTATAAATTTGTGTTCGAAGATCAAATTGAGTTCATTGAAGCATCAGTAATGGATGGTGTTAATGTTGAACAGGAGCCTCCCATTGAGTTAAGAGAGAAATCTACGGCTAAATAGGCGTTTGAAAAACTTCAGGGGGACAGGAAAATTCTGCCCATTTACCCCTACAGGGATGATTTGCTCAAAGCTATTAATGATCATCAAGTTCTTGTTATTGTCGGAGAAACGGGTTCTGGCAAAACTACACAGATACCGCAGTATCTACACGAGGCGGGATATACCAAGCGTGGGAAGATTGGATGTACTCAACCTCGCCGAGTTGCTGCAATGAGTGTTGCTGCGCGTGTTTCTGATGAATTAGGAGTCAAACTTGGTCACGAGGTTGGCTACTCTATTCGTTTTGAAGACTGCACTTCTGAAAAAACGATTCTGAAATATATGACTGATGGGATGTTGTTACGGGAATTCGTTGGAGAACCTGACCTAGCAAGCTATAGTGTAATCATGCTTGACGAGGCTCACGAAAGAACACTATCAACTGACATTTTGTTTGGGTTGGTTAAGGATATTGCTCGATTTCGGCCTGACTTAAAGTTGCTTATATCAAGTGCGACACTAGATGCAGAGAAGTTCAGTGATTATTTTGACTGTGCTCCAATTTTCAAAATTCCTGGAAGGCGGTTTCCAGTCGATATACACTACACGTAAGCACCAGAGGCCGATTACTTGAATGCAGCAGTAGTCACTGCTCTTCAGATCCATGTAACTCAACCACCTGGTGATGGTGATATCTTAATCTTTTTGACTGGGCAGGAGGAGATTGAAACAGCGGAGGAGATTATTAAGCATAAAGGGTTTGGGGACAAAAATTCATGAGCTGATAATCTGCCCAATATACGCAAACCTGCCAACTGAATTACAAGCCAAGATATTTGAGCCAGGGGCTGGCAAGGTTGTTCTAGCTACAAATATTGCTGAAACATCATTGACGATTGATGGGATCAAATATGTTATTGATCCAGGATTTTCTAAGATAAAGTCTTACAACCCTCAGACCGGAATGGAGTCATTAATGATCACTCCTATATCGAAGGCCTCTGCAAACCAGAGAGCTGGTCGATCTGGAAGAACAGGTCCTGGAAAATGCTTTCGATTATACACTGCATATAACTACATGAATGATTTGGAAGATAACACAGTCCCTGAAATACAAAGGACCAACCTTGCAAATGTGGTGCTTTGTCTCAAGAGCCTTGGGATTATTAACTTGGTGAATTTTGACTTCATGGATCCCCCATCGGCAGAAGCTATACTTAAAGCACTGGAACTGCTCTTTGCACTTGGTGCCCTTAATAAGCTTGGCGAGTTAACAAAAATAGGTAGAAGAATGGCCGAGTTTCCCCTAGATCCCATGCTATCCAAGATGATTGTTGCCTCTGAAAAGTACAAGTGCTCTGATGAAATAATAAGTATTGCTGCAATGCTTTCTGTGGGGAATTCAATCTTCTATCGTCCAAAGGACAAACAAGTCCGCGCAGACAATGCACGGATGAATTTTCATATGGGCAACGTGGGAGATCATATCGCTCTGCTAAATGTTTACAATTCCTGGAAGGAAACAAACTTTTCACTAGAGTGGTGCTATGAAAACTACATTCAGGTTAGAAGCATGAAGAGAGCTAGGGATATCCGAGATCAGTTGGAAGGCCTGCTAGAAAAAGTGGAAATTGAGTTGACTTCAAATGTTACTAACCGGGAAGCTATAAAGAAGTCTATAGCATCAGGATTTTTCCCACACTCAACAAGACTGCAAAAAAAACGGATTTTATCGAACTGTTAAACATCCCCAGACTGTTTACATTCACCCCAGATCTGGTTTAGCACAGGGGCTTCCTAGATGGGTTGTCTACCACGAGCTGGTCCTGACGACTAAGGAGTACATTCGGCAGGTTACTGAACTGAAACCAGAATGGCTTGTAGAAATAGCTCCTCACTACTATCAGTTGAAAGATGTTGAAGACTCCTGCTCAAAGAAAATGCCTCGCGGAAGTGGCCATGCATCTTAGGATCACCTCCTACTTTTGCAAAGATCACGGTGGCTTATGCTAGGATTTGGAAATTTGCCCATTATACTGCTCGGTAGGAGGATTCTGCTAATTGAAGAAGCCCATAGACATTAACTGAGACAATTAGATAGCTGCATATAGGATTTTGTAGATTCTTCATTTTATTGGATTTTTGTAGATTTACAGCTGTAATTCTTTGTACATGCCTCTTTCTGATGCATTATATTGCACGTTAGCACGAGGAAGTGCAACTGTCTAATTAATGAAATGTGAAAAAAAGTAGTAGGTCCAGTGAGTCTTGTGTTAAACGCTGGCAATTTAATACATACTTGTTTGCCCACACTCCAAAGTCTTCTGTACTAGATAAATTGCCAAATCTGAATGATCACATAGAGGTCTATTCTTATGCTATTTGCCTGTGGATTCATCCACTACCTGAGAGTCCAAGAGTTGCTTATGTTCTTATTAGAATACTTGTCATTCAAAATTCTTTATGCTATTAGCCTGTGTGTTTATTATTAAAAAAAGAAAAAGAAAAAAGGACTAATAGGGAGAATTTGGCAGCATGCAGGAGATAATAGAGCGATATAAGAGGCATACTAAAGACAAAGTTCAACCTGAAAACCAAGTTGGGGAACAGAATCTGCAGGTAATGCCTTGAATTTATGCCTCCTCCTTAGATTGAATTGACAACCAATTAGTTTCTTGAAAAAAATTGAAAAACAGCTTAATCTAGCTTACACAATAATGCAGCATATGCAGCATGCGGCAGCAAGTTTGATGGAGAAGATAGAGCTTCTTGAAGAATCTAAAAGGTTCAATCAAACCCTACTCCAAAAGTTGTTGCATTGTCATTTCTCTTCCTTTCCTAGTAAGTTTGAAAGCCTTTTGAAACAAATGGAATTTGCATCAGGAAACTCTTAGGAGAAGGTCTGCAGTCCTGTTCCCTTGTAGAACTACAACAGATAGAAAAACAGTTGGAGCGGAGTGTCAGTACCATCCGAGCACGAAAGGTTTCTTCATAAAAGTCCAAGAAATGATCTGTTCTAATGAAGTTTTGGGTACTTGACATTTAATTTACTTTGCTTATTCTTTTCAGATTCAAGTTTTTAAGGAACAAATTGAACGACTAAAAGAAAAGGTAACACCACAGTTAATTTATTTTGAGCTGCAATTCCCATGAAGGTACACAATTATTTGAGTAACAATTCATGCATAATGCAATCATTTAAATAGTGAATTCAAGATAACTCAAATTGCAAAGTCGAAACTACTTATTTATGGCATGACTTTGTTGTTGCATGTCATTGTCTCTGTCCCTCAATAGCAGCTTCACTAGTTAATGTAATGCTTTCCTGTCTAACAAATCCAGGAGAAAATCCTTGCTTCTGAAAATGCAATACTGAGGGAGAAGGTATATTTTTCTTTTCCTTAGCCTCAAACCTTAGTTTAAGTCCTCTTTCAACTCTTCGACTCTATAGTTCATAGTCGAGTATAAAATCATAATAAAGGAAAGTAGTAATTCTCTCGTGCCTTGTTTTAGTTTGGTGGCCTTCAACAGAGACAAGGCTCAAGTGGAGAAAAGGAAGGTGAAGCTCTTTGTACAGAGAGTAGTGAAAAATCAGATGTGGAGACTGAATTGTTCATCGGACCACCCGAGTGCAGAATAAGGCGTCCCTTACAGAATTAATTGGTGAACAATCTTTTGGACTATCTGCAGTTAAGGGTATATAACTAATTGTGAAAATGGTCTTCATGCTAAATAATTGTGCATTTTTTATCAAGCAACTAATAAGACGTATGTCTCTTAGGCGCAGCTGATGGAACTTTTGATCACTTCTGAGATGATTTGTACTGGGATGTGTATTATATTTTCCTTTGATTGACACTCTTAGTTAATAAGTTCCTTTCTTTATGAAGTTAAGCACCTGTTTAGCTGCTTTCATATTTGTGGAACAACTATATAACAAAACAATATTCTAATCACTCTTTATGTCAGCAAAATCTTAAGCATCATGGATATTGACTTTCTTGCTTGGCTCTTGTTCATTTGCTAGAGTATCTCCTACCTCCAAAACCATAAAAATCAGATAAATTTCTGAGGTTTATCTCTAAGTTGTAGACCCTTAATTTTATTAGTACTTCATGCTGCGATCCAACAGTTGCATCGTTAGTTTTATCATTGATGGGATTGAAGTCCTGACAATACAAAGTTTGTGTGTTCTTGAAGATCAAATCGAGTTTGCATTACAGAAATTATTTACAGGGATAGCATGTGCTAACTTCTCAAGTATCAGAATATTACCACAAGCTGTGCAAATAAAAAGAAGAGTGAGGATAAACATGTAAAAAAACAATTTCGTGATAATTTGCCGAGGACCAGACTTAGACCAAGTCCTATGGAGTTTCAAAAATAGACCTCTATGTGATCATTCAGCTGTGGCACCATCCAAAATTTTAATCACATCTTTTGTAGGAAGAGTAGGAATAGCCTCAAGTTTAACTCTACCTATTCTTCTGTGAAAATCTTGCAAAAATTTATCTTCCCTGCCAAGATGAATCTTCACAAATTATAATTTGTGATAACAATATCAGAAGTGAAGCTCTTAAACTGTTACTGATTTTATACCCAAGTTGGAAATATTAAAACACTAATGTTAGTGTCGTATCATTGTATCAGCAGCCTTCTCCCCCTTCAGTAACCTGCAAAAGCCTAGGATTCTGGTTGAAAACTGAAAAGTTTAGTTATCACAACATTGTCATCTCATTTGCATTATCACCATTAGTTAACAAAGTGATTTTGTGCTCCCTTGTCTGCTATTTCGATGCAAGCACAAGATAAAGGACTTTTACTGCAAACAAAAACCACTACAACTATGCCTCCATTGCAAGCAAGTAGAGATCAACTATACAAGTCCTCACTTTTACTGTTAAGCCAGGGTTTAAATTGTTTGTAAGCTTCAGTTACCTTGATTATGTATGCCAGATTGGCCCAAAATGCTCATGATGCCTTTCCCAGCAGCCTCTGCCTATGGCCATAAATGCAAATCTTAGATTGGGATCTTTCGTACAATTAATATTCAGCGTAGAGAAAGCTTAGTTTATTTACCTTCTGAATGAGATATTTGGCTAGCTCTGCTTCAGTAAGGAGCATTTTCAGCACTTGGAAACATGAGCTCACTCTCACCATCTGATCTTAAGTTGACAGGAGGCCAAGGCTGTCTTTGCCTTTGGGATCAAAACAGATGCCTGAATTATTAACACGGTTCTCTTTTAAGTCATCTGCTAGCATATGAGCTATGACCAAACTGATCTTCACATACCTGAAACAATGATGAAATCTTTCCAATTATCCTGGGAAAATTTTGAGAGAAGCTCTCGAATTAGCAAACGAGAGAACCAAGAAAACTGATTAAGCAAGACTACCATAATGATTAGTTATTACAGCAGTCCTTAGACAACAAATAAAAGTGTCCTATCTTTAACAATATAAGCTTCAAAACGAGACAAACATTTCAGCATAGTATCAAATTGGTTAAGGTCTTCTGGCTTCGTGGCTTTGAGTATCACTGTCACCCACAAAATATCAATGTGTTCGGCCCCAAAAAGTTGCAGGCCGGTAGTGTTTGACCAAAGTTTAGATCTAGGTTTCAACAATTAGATTTTCTTAACAAGATAAGATTAATCTTGGCCAACAACAATATCTACTAGATTGTTTAACTAGTGTCGTGATAATATGTTACAAGATCTGTGGTAACAGTGATGAATATATAATAATGAACAACACTTAATGGCATAAATACAAAGTAAATAACATTAAATAGTAATAAATAGCATATAATGGTATGTAAATAAAATGTAACAAATATGACCTAAAAACGGGATGGAATCGTGTGATGTTCCTTCTGACAATGATAAATGATTGGTGAGCCTTTAAATATTTGTATTCTCCTTGGATCGTGGGAGACAGACTAGACATGGATCTCAAGAAAAAGGTGTCTTTTGTATGTAGTAATGAAGCAAAAATCTCTAGAGAATATCAAAGTCTTCTTTTACAAATGAGTGTTCCATGCCCGCTATAACTATGTTTCTTTCTATTTATTGGGGGTCATGTGCCATAAAACTCTAATAGTACAGATCCTAGAAATATTCTCTTTAAAGTGAGATCAACAAAACTAGTTGTTACTGCCCCATTAAGGTGAGTACTCGTCCTTGACCTCGATATCTATTGACTCCTCGACCTAGCCCCTATCTTTCGTCAGATCACTTCGGCCTTAAATCCGTCTTTCATTGAAATAATACTGATGACATGTGGTAGCCTTCGAAGACACCCCCAGTGCTAACCTCCCGAAACTCACCCGAGGCCCTCGGAACCTCAACCAAACATGCCAACACATCCCATAACATCATTCAAACTTAGTCGAGCTTTCGAATCACTCAAAAAAACACTAAAACACCAAATCAACCTCGGATTCAAGCCTAAGAACTTATAAACTTTCAAATTCCACAAACGACGCCAAAACCTATCAAATCAACTCCGAATGACCTAAAATTTTGCACACGCGTCAAAAATGACCCTACGGACCTACTCCAATTTCTGAAATTTTATTCGGACACCGATATCAAGATTTCCACTACCAACCAGAAAGCGCCAAATTTCCAGTTTCGTCAATTCAAGCCTAAATCTACCACGGACCTCCAAATTATATTCCGAACACGCTCATACGTCTCAAATCACCTAACAAAGCTATCCGAGCCATAAAAACCAAATTCCGAGATTGTTTACTCACAAGTCAACTTCCAGTTGATTTTTCCAACTAAATGGCCAACTTAAGAGACTAAGTGTCTCATGACACTCCAAAATTACTCCAAACCCGAACCAACCAACATGATACAATGAAATGTAGCTGAACAACACATACAAAAGCAGAAATGGGGAAAAAAAAGCGGTAACTCATGAAACGACCGGCCGGATCGTTACAATTATTTTATATGTTTGTTTGTTACTCACTTATTTTTACTATAATAAAATTAAATAATTAATATTCATAATTATACAAGATTTAATTATTAAATATTCACATATTGGTTTTGAACTCGATATTTGAGGCCGGTAGCACCAAGGTATCCTGAACTCCTGTGTTCATGATGAGAAACTTTTCCAGATTTATCACTCAACATGTCTGTTATTTTAAATGTTAGTTTACTATTTATATGTTAGTTTAATATTGTATATGTTAGTTTTATTAATTTATATGTTAGTTTTATTATTATATATTTTTGTTTATGACTCACTTATTTTTTACTATAATAAAATTAAATAATTAATTTTTATAATTATACAAAATTTTAATTATTAAATATTCACATATAGATTTCGCGCTCGATATTTGAGGCCCAGTAGTATCAAGGTATCCTGAACATATTGTTGTTTTTTCATACTTAGTCCGGGAAATATTGTTGTTTTCTCATGTTATTTTCTTACTGTCGTTGACTAGAATTGGACAGAGTTTGTGTTTGAACTATTTAGCTCTTTTGACATATTTTTGGGTGTAATAACTAATTATACAAGGATTAATTTCAATAACTACATAGGATACTACACTAAAGGGTACTACATTTTACGCTAAAAGAGCACTAAATTAGGCTACAAGATACCATTAGAGGGAACTAAAGTAACAATTTATCTATTTTATTAGTCTTTAAGCAAATAAATAATCTAAACCGAATAAAAATAACAAATAAATTTAATCACAAAACATTCACGAAATACATATACCACAGTAAAAAGTAACTAATTAATATTTTTTTAACAACTAGTAATAATTTTTCTATTTTCACTAATTTTTTAGCACACTAATATCATAGTCTGGATAAAAATAACAAGTTAGTTAAATCACAAACAACATAGAACACATTAAAAACAACTAATATGCATTTTTATACGAGTTTTAACAAAAATTAAGTTTGAATACCTCAACTTAAGATTTTTGGAAAGTTGAAGGTTTGGTGATTTGGAGCCGAAACGAGCAACCCACAACGAGATAATGCCTTAGCTAGGATATGGAACCGAGAATCTTTACTTTTTGTGGGATGGGTGGGCTCCACTCGAACTATTTTTCGTTGTCAATGGGGGAGGGGGGGACTGCTGTAATTGTTTTGTTTTAATTTTTTTTTTTTTTGGGGGGGGGGGGGTCCTGTTTGGTGGGGAAGGGAAGGGGACCGTCTTTTATAGCGTCATTTATTAAGGTGCTATACTATAACGCCTTAATAAACGATGCTATACTTGCCCGTCATTTCAAATTTACATAGAAGAGCGTTATACATATTTTGGTCACCATCTTTTTTTTCCACACATTTCGGTCGTTTGAATCCAAAAATATTATATATATCTTTTGGAAATAAAAAAACTTTTCGGATATATATATATATATATATATATATATATATATATATATATATATATATATATATATATATATAAAATCATCCCGTTAACCAAAGAATAAAAATCATTAGTTCCCCAAGCAAACAACTAGTACATGATTTTCTTGACCTACTTTTGTTGTAGCCGCATAGGCGTATTCAGGAGTTTAACAAGATGGGTCCACCGTACACTATTAGGAAGAGGTAGGCATGAATTCGGACACACAAAAAAAAAACAACTTGAAATGATGGTACAATGGGCCATGACTTAAATGTTTGATTGACCATACTTGCATGTCTAGAAAACATAAGACGAGTTGCTGAGGTTTCCTTTTCATTAACTTTATTCAATTGTCTGGTCACAGGATTTTTTTTTTTTTTTTTTTTTACAGTGTGGAACTTTTATTCCAGATAAAACAATTACAAAGGAGGGGTCTAGGCCTGACCTCCTTGTGCAAAAGGAATGGAAATTAGGGGTGTTCATGGTTCGGTTTGGATCGATTTTTCCCTAAAAAGAAATCAAATCAGGTAAGTCGGTTTTTCAAATATTAGAACCAAACCAAACCAATTAAGTCGGTTTTTCAAATATTAGAACCAAACCAAACCAATTAAGTCGGTTTTCTCGATTTGGTTTATGTCGGTTTTTCGGTTTTTTCGATTATTTGTCGGTTTTTTCTTAAATATAAGACATACACTACCAAATACATATTCCGGCGACCACATTTTCAATGTAACACTATCAAATCAATTGCCCTTTGAGAAATCTATTGTTTACCAAAATATATTGATGATAATTGAATCAAATAGTGATGAATAATTTAAGGACTCAATTAAAAATATGTTATTTTTAACACGAAATGGATTTTTACACTAAACAAAAGAAAACTATATATAGGTTTTCTATTAACATTTACCATAAATTTTTTGAAACTTTGTACTATAACAATATACATATATATAATATAGGTGTAATAATAAATTTGAAATAGTTATTCCTATAGTCGGTTTGGTTCGTTTTTTTCTGATTAAAACCAAAATCAAACCAAATTTGATTGGTTTTTAAAATTCAAAATCAAAACCAACCCAAACCAAAAAGTATCGGTTTTTTTTGTCGGTTTGATTTGGTTTTCGGTTTGGTTTAGTTTTTCGGATTTTTATGAACACCCCTAATGCAAATCCATTCACTTGGTCAAAGGACTTGATTGACACAGAGAACTTGCTCTGTTAAATTCTGCCAACTTTAATTGGCCTAAAATAGAAAAAGATTATTTATTTTGGTTCCTTTTTCTCAAACCTTTATTTAGTTGTAATCTGAACGGAAAAAAAGAAGAAGACAGAAAATAATAAAACCTTGTGGAAAGTTATATAGTGAAATTTTCAGAATGGTTTGATCTGGTAACACTAACATCCCCTATGTTTGTGATATCACATTTAGCTCCCCTATTTTAATGTTTCCGTCAATTTCTTTATTTAACTTTTGGGTGATAATACTTTTATGATATTTCAAAATTGTCTGTGTTATTATTGATATCTTGAGTAGACTGCGTTTTGAAATGTCAAAGGGTTTGCCGGCTTTGGAAAACATTGATATCTTCGCATAATTTTGCCACCTTACATCACTAACAGAGAAAAACCCATGGCTTTTCTTACAGTATAATAATTTTATGCTCGAGAAAAAGGATAATAATGAGAAGGTGCTCAAGAAAATAACCCTTAGCTATCCCATCCTGTTAGTTTTATTAGGCCAAACCACAAAGGAGGTCTCTGAAATATTCCCTAAAAGTTTTGACTTTATAAATGCTACATGTATTTAGTCAAACTATGCATTACTTGGTGAGAAAATAGGAAAGTATATGAAGTTAAACAGGAGTGTATAAAACACTTACTCAAATTATACCTTATATGACAAGCACTTCAAATCATAAATATGTCACTGAGTTTTTAGTCTCGGAAAACTTGAAGCAAAAACTTATACTATATCCAGAAGCTAAGTGGGAATTAGAAATCAAAGGCCCCAACCATGGATGATATTACTCTCAACGGCCATGCTCCTTGACCCTGAGGCTCCTTCTGCAGCCATATAGCAGTGATGATACCTGTTCGGAAAACAACACATTCCCTTCAGATTGACAATTGTTGAAGATGATACGAAATATTGAACCGGGGTTCTGTCACTATATGCTAGGCCGCCCTATAGTAAAAGAAAGCGAAGATGGAAATTTAAGGCAAAGGTAAATTGATGAAATGTAGGTATACCCTATTTGAAGTACTGGGTCAGGTTCACATTCCATGTGATTTGATTGAGAAGGATGGACAGCGAAACTGCTGCTTCCAGCTGATGCATTACAAGTCCATGGAAATGGAAGACCTCTAAGTCCTTGTCCTTCTGCCTCTAGCTGCCAATATAGGAAAACAAACTCTTCAATATATATATATACAGTCTCCACAAAGCAGCAGATATATATATATTTCTCAAGTTTGAATGAATACCGATGATAGTTCCAAAGAAACCTTAATCTTCAGTTGCTTGTTCACATCACCAAGTTGACGCTCCTGACAACATAATGCATTATCATGTCAAATAGATTATTACACTGTAGTTCTCCATTTTTTTATTACCTCTGCTAACTCAGAAATCCTATTAATCTCAATGAACTGGTATATATGGTGATAATACCAATTACCAAGATGTATGTTGTTCGACTCACCTCACATTTTCTTTCTTTCCAATCTATTAGACTCTCTGATTGTAGTTCTTTAGGTGTACCTCGAGTCACTAATTTCCTTGAGATTAATGGACGGGAGAAACTAGGCGAGACTTATATAAAGGCTGTAGCGAGTAACCATCTAGCAAATTCAACTCTTTTTTTTTTCGTTATAAAGAGGTCTAGGTTCAATGGCTATTGACGCAATAGTATGTCACATCACATTATAGTTTGGACTCAAACAATTTTTATCAGCTGTAGTATCATTCACCATGACACAAAAAGACGGAATCTAGTGTTCTTGAGATTCTAGGACTTCAAATCCCTTCCAACTCTTAATCCCCAATCTTTTTCACCTTTTATAACAAATTTATAATTGTGATAACTAGGAAAAATCATATTTCTAATTTGTTTGTACTGATCAAAGTGAAGTATTTGTCTTTCTGCATATTTTGACTTACCTTTCTACGGAGCTCCTCCATCTGTTCCGCCATTATTTGTGTCTACACAGAGAAAACAATGCTTATTACCAATAAATAAAAATCATTAGAGGTCTACATATTATACGAAACAATGATAAAGAGGGCAATATTACAACCAAATTAGAACACTAATTGAGTATTGATACCCGTTTTAATTCTTCCAGTATTTTCTTATTTTTAAAGTTTTTGGTCCTTTGATTCTTGTGTCCTTGTCGCTTGTACATTTCTTATAACATTTTTTTAGTCTAAACAAATCTTAAATACTGTAGATACAATTCATATTATATTGAAACATTTACAAAGACTTAGTTGTAGAAAAGGAAATGAAGCAAAGGCAATTATTGAGAACAATCTAATACCTTTCTTTGTCTAGCTTGTGCAAGTGCACCTTCAAGTTGTTTTTCAAGATTTTGCAACTCCTTCAGACTTAGAGGTCCAAGATCTTCACCAAGCAAGTGCCTTCATGCATCAAAATAACATTTCAGAAATTCGACAATATTCACTTTCAAGGATGGACACGAATTTATTATGTTTATCTTCAGTGTGTGGTACATTTATGTACAACATGCATAAGGTGCCAAGATGTGTCTGAATAAGCAATTGACATAACCTTTGAGTTCGTTGAAGGGCTTCAAATTTGGCCTTTAGTTTTGAGACCTCTTGGTACCAGCTCTAAGTTTACAACAAAAACAAATTATGCTTAGGAAAAACCATAAATCATGAGAGGCCAATTGATTAATTGGTGTGGAAACATAGAACATTAAGCTGCAAATTCACCTGTGTTTCTCTCTCACCACAGTTGTCTTGAGGATTAAGGCAACAACGTTGATATCGCTCAAGGGTTTTAGTGATACTGCCAGCACATAAAAAACACAATAATCAAACTCTAAACCATACATGTTACTCCCTCCGTTTCAATTTATGTGAACCTATTTCCTTTTTGGTCCATGCCAAAAAGAATGACCTCTTTCCTTATTTGGAAACAATTTACTTTTATGCAATGATTTATAGTCACACAAAATATGTGTGCCTCATTTTACCCCACAAGTAAAAAATCTTCTCTCTTTTCTTAAACTCCATGCCCAGTCAAATGGGTTCACATAAATTGAAACGGAGGGAGTACAATTTATAATATGTTATTATTACAATTCATAAATAGCTACAAAATGTTCTTGACGAACTACAAGAAAATGCCAGCTAAACAGATTGGTAAGTTACCACTCTGAACAACACTCAATTCTCCTACAAGGAATTTAGCAGCTACAAGTAACAAGTATCAGATAACACATGGAGACATTAACGTACACCATGGCCATGATTTACTGAGAGGACTTTTACTATACCAAAATTTTATATCTTATTTAAAATGTTATAAAAATTCATTTCACTATCAGTGCATATAAGTAAATCCTACAGAAATGCCATAGAGTGCAGCCTTTAGCACTTAACAGAAACTGTCACAGATATCCTGGATTAAGCCGGTAGAACCTAAAAATTAAGAGTCTAAATCACAAGTAACCATTGATACTTTGTTAAACGTTCACAATTTTGAAGAATGAATAAAATGTTAAATTGAAATCTTTTCGTGCACATTATAGCCATGCAAAGACAAATCTTTATATATATTTATGTAAAATGACTATTTCCAGTAACCAAAAGTAAATTTTCTGTTTAAAAAAAAAAGAAGCAAATTTTCTAGGTCGTTCTTTGTTTTTTTTCTTTTCTGCCAAAAATTAATATAATAATATGGATCATTTTCTTTTGGGAGAGCAACAAAAAGTTTTTACTTAAAAAAGAAAATTATTTTGGCTCTTTCTATACTCACGACTCAATAATGTGTATTAGATGGAGCCTGTACCAAGCTTTCCACTACCATATTCAGTAAATCTTCGAGATAATAAAATTAAACTATATTTAAGATAATGCCAATTAACAATCTACCACCAACCCTATACCAAAAAAGGAAAAAAAAAAACAAAAACAAACAAACAAAAAACTCTAAAAGATAAGAAAACTATTGAATATACAATGGGAAGAAAGGGGCATACACAGCAGAAGGAAAAAAACAGTAGAGGCAAAAAGCTGGAAGAGTACATAAGCAGTTGGGGGAGAAGAGGAAGAAGTGAAAGAAACATGATGACATGCCAAAGGGTTAAAATGGCAAAGTCTTCTCATTTCTATTCATTTACTCCATTTATTTTATTGGCCATAAGAACAGCATGGACGTGGTTGTCTTTTTGCTTCTTCCAACCTTTCTATATTTGGAAAGTGCGAAAAGAAATTCGCTTTGCTATTCCTTAAGCATAATTAGAAACATAAACAAAACCATTTAGACATTATATTAATAAGGATCCATATCCTTTTGTACTTAAATGTAAGGATCAGATTATCTTTTTGCCTTCACTAACAAAGATAATGATATTTTCTCCATACAAAACCCTAATTCTAAACAAAAGTGATGGCAGTAGTTGTGATTATGAAAACAAGAATCCAACTACGGATCTACAATATCAGATAGGGGAAATTAAAGGAGAAATCAAATCAGAAAAAAAAAATTATCAACACTAAAATAAAATGAGGTAGAAGATAAGTTTACTTGGATTTACCCCAAGACATTGATGAAACTCTTGGTTATGTATATAAGTGAGAAAACCAGAGATATTATCAAGATGCCAAAAAGAAAGAAGCAATATTTTCAACAAAAACATTCTTGAACTATACAATTTGAGAATAAGGAAATGATGTCAAAAATGTGAAGAAAATGAAAAACAATATATATGCAAGGAAAACCTGCACTGCCACTGAAGAGGAAAGAAAACATAAACAAAAGGATGAAAAAAAGGACCTTCAGTGAGAAGTTTAAGGGGTTGAATCGGAATAAAAGTACTCAGTTTCATCACTTCATGAGCTGGAAGAAAAGTTGCTAATATATGGAAAAGCTCAAGAATCTAAGGCTCAGTTATATAGATAAGTTTCACCAAAATGGGAAGATAAAAGAAATGTTGATGGAGCAGTTGTTGGGGTTTGGGAATTGAAAAAGAAAACTCATTTTCTTACATAGAAAATAGTACTACCTGCAAAACTGATAAATGTAAATCTCGCATATGAACAAATTCCCTTCTCACAGGCATGCCACTCTTTTTGCTGTGCAGTATACAATGCTTCCTTTTACACAAAGGATTTAGTTATACAGAAATAAAAACTATGAGTATGGTAGAAGAAATCAGTGAAGAAACCCCAAGATTTAATGATGAAAAAGTAAGAAGACAAAGTTTAAAGCTTTCTGATTTTTTAGAACCATTGGACTAATAAGTGCTCCCAAAAACTGCAAAAGCATTAAAGAAAAATAAGAGCAAATTAAGTTGGAGCAGAGAGAAAAAAGAAAACGAAAAAGGAAGGGAATTAATTAATAGTAGTAGGAACAAAATGGAGAGAAACCCTAGATCTTTGCACAGTTGTCCAAAAGGGTTGGAGATGTTTCTGAAGCACATACACTTAACAACCTCGTCAGTCCTTACTCTCTGATCTTTTAATTTGTTTGGTGGAAGCTCTCAAACCATATATTGAAACGTGTCAATTCCTCATTGGTAAAATCTAATCATATAGATCATCACATGGTTTTGATCAAACATACAACTGAGAAAAAGAAAGAAAGATCCAAATCTGAAAAACAAAAAACTAACTCCACTTAAGAGACACAATAGATAAAATAAATTGGTGCTTCTATAAAGCACTGCAAAAGCCAATACCAATTTAGCAAGTTCAGTTCTCCAAAAAGAAGAGTCAGCCTAATTATATTAGGCTTAAACCCACTCCCACATAAACTAACAACACAACACAACACAACACAAACCCACCCCCAGATGAAAACAAACATAAAGTTGTAATCTTTTGTTGATTTAGAAGAAACCCCATATTCAGAATCGGCCATTAAAAACCATACAAGAAATCTTGACACGCATATTATTAATGTATAAAACAGTTCAAAAAAGCTTAGTATATTATATTATACCCTGAACTACCAAACTCATAAAGCTTTCCACGACTAGAGAAAATGATGAGAGCAACTTCAGCATCACATAGCACTGAAAGTTCATAAGCCTTCTTCAGTAAACCATTCCTACGCTTAGAGAAAGTCACTTGACGGTTGATTTTGTTCTCTATTCTCTTTAACTCCACTCTTCCTCTCCCCATTTTTCTTTCTTTGTTTCTCAAAGAAAATGAAAGAGAGATATGGGGATATGACGGTAGCCTTGGTACAAGGAGAATTATGTTATGAGTAATGAATAGGAAAACAAGGAGAGGTGGGGATAGCAATAAAGTAAGGGTATGTACTACAAATTTCTTTCTCCCTTATAAATATGGAAGCTGAGTAAGAGGCTCAATCTTGGATCTCCTCTTGCAAGAAAATAGTAACCTAATAATTCTTCTTTTGCTTCATTCTCCCTTTCACCTTTTTTCCCCTTTTTTAAAAAAAAAAATCTTCTATTGAGTGTATAAATTATTTTTGCTCTATTGTAATTTCCTAAAACACTCTTTTCTTGTAGTTGTGAGAAACTTTGTTACCTTCTCTTTTAGGGTAAAAAAAAAACCTGGCCACAGACTACTATAGTAATTTTTTTCATGAGAAGCTGAATTAAAGGGAGGAGGGACCTTTCAAAATGATGATGGAAAAAAGGAAAAAAGTGAATACGTGGTCCAAGAATTAGGTTCAATGAATTCAAAAGCTCCAAATTTCAGATCGTTTCTGTTCAATTATATGTGGAGACATAACAAAGTTTGATGGTAGCAGCCAACTAATATTTTGGGACCATTTTATTAATTGTTGAGAGACAAAGGCAGACAAAGGCTCACATCAAATTTACTCATTTATTCAAGATCTGTCAATGATATATTGGTTTTTTTTTTCTTCCAAAATGCATGGGCTAAGTCTGATCATAATTTCTTTAATTTAGGAGTTTAATAAGTATCCTATCAAAGGATATTTGTTTAGAACTCATACCAATAATCAAATGTGGTTAATTGGGTGCATTAGGGAAGATCAAGAATTGCTAACAGAGGCCCTAAATATCTAAAAATATAAAGAACCTAGCTTTTTTTTATGGTAAATAAAGAATTTTATTACCAAGCAATGTTATGTACAGAGTTTCAAACCTACAAAATCAGACAAATTACACCCGCGAGCTGAGCATAGTGCCCCAACTACTGGGTACTTTCTATCTATCTATCTTCTACTTTCACTCCCTATGGATATGAATCCAATTCTTTTAATCTATTAGCTACTTTTGACTTCTTGTTTCCTTGATAAAATATGTCTTGTACTATCAGCCGAAGGATCCCATCAACAGTTTTCTTCTTGTCCCGGAACAATCTTGTATTCCTCTCAAGCCATATATAGTAGACACACCCTGCGAGAGTCATTCTGTAGACCTCCGCAATGGCTTTCTTTCCATTTATTTCTCGGACTGTCCATTCAATCTCCTCATCCCACTTCAATACCGACCTTTGGAATCCCTGCCATTTCAGTAGTCTCCCCTAGATTTCTTTTGCCATCCTACATTCAAAAAATAAGTGTGGAATGGCTTCATTTTCCTCATTATACAACTCACATTTTTGGTCTATTGCTTTGCCCCATCCTGCGACCTTATCTTTCGCGTGCAACTTCCCTTGGATCGCCAAATTTATTATAAAACTCCACCTAGGAACAACATAGTTGTTGCAAGTTAGTCTCCTTTATGGCATCTTTGGGAACTCCCCTCTCATTATATGGTACATCTTTTTAATAGAGAAGGATTGTTGGCTCATCAACTCTGTAACCTCCATTCATGTCCTTTCTAGGTATGCCTTAACTTTAAGAATTTTGAGTAGTACCCAGGGTGCTTGCTTCACTTGGACCTCCCAGATATTCTTCCCCTTTTCGTAGTATATATGGACCCACCTTATCCATAGTTTATCTTTTTTGGTACATAGGTTTCACAGAAGTTTAATTATTGCTGCCTTGTTCCAAGTTTCAATGTGTATTACATTAAAAACCCCGGTTGTTCTGGGCCAACAAACCTTTTTCCCAAGCCAACAATGCTCTCTTTGATATCTTTGTTGTGCCAGTCCAGAGAAAGCTTCTACATGTTGCCTCTATCAGTTTCACAACTTTCTTAGGTAGCACAAAGATTTGGGTCAAGAACACTTGGACTGAGAATAGTACACTCTTGATAGTTGGAGTCTCCCAGCACAGGACAAGTATTTTGTGGTCCATGAAGTTATCCTTCGCAACATCTTCTCTACAAGTGGTTGGCATTATACTAGGGATAGTCTTTTGGATCTCAGAGGGACGCCCAAGAACCTAATAGGTAACTCCTCTTTTGTAAACTCCAGTGTTGTTAGAATTTCCTCTTGCACCTCTCTGCTTACCCCTCCAAAATAAATGGAGCTTTTGTCTCTGTTTGCTATCAGTCCTGAGCATTGTGAGAATTCATTAAAACAGTTCATGAGCAATTGAACTGAGATTTCATCTCCCCTGCAGAAGAGAAGTAAATCGTCTGCAAAACATAGTTGAATAAGCTGCAGCTTTGAGCATTTAGAATGAAAATTAAAATCTAGGTTGTTTGTAGTGTCTTGAGTTTTCTATTGAGGTACTCCATGTCTTGTAGTACCAAGTATTTGGGAATTCCTAAGAAATAGTGGCTAACCAAGATTTGGCTATCAATTAAGGAATCATAAAACTTAATCAAATGGACATGTTATCTTTAACAGAAATATATGAAGGTGGTGCATATGTTGCCCCTTTTTCTTGTATATTCCCTTTTTTTAATGAAACTATGGTGTTCGAATCAACTTGTGTGCAACTCCATTAATTTTATTGTGTCCCAGATACCTATAGCAATAAGTAATTGTCCATAATAATCATGATTTGGTAACTTAAAACTATAGTGAATTTACCTTCTATATTCGATTAAAATAAACTAATAGTAACACAAGATTACAATGTCAGCGTATATAAGTTAAGTTCTAAATTATTCAGCTTATAAATCTTGTAGTAGAAGAAAATTGCACCAAGCCAGCACTGTTTCTGGTTGTACAAATGGCATATGAGAATGCCTGTATGCCGTTGTTTCTGGAAAACATATAACGAATTAAAGAAACTAAGAGGAGCGAACATAAGTAGATTAAGCATGGATGGGTTAGTAATGTCGTTCGGACTAAAAACAGCTCTACCAATTTTTCAACGAAAAATAGATAGTATATTTGGAGAATATAAGAAATTTGTTTTAGTATATATAGATGATATATTAGTATTTAGTAAGGATATTAAAGAACATTTAGGACATCTACAGACAATACTTAGATTATTTGTAGATAATGGAATAATAATTAGTAAAAAGAAAATGAAACTATGTAAAAATTATATAAATTTTCTAGGAGTAGTTTTAGGGGATGGAAAAAATAAATTACAACCCCATATAGCTAAAAAGGCTCTAGAAATGCAAGATAAATTGGACAATACTAAAGAACTACAAAAGTTTTTAGAAATAGTAAATTATGCAAGAAATTTTATAAAAGACTTAGGAAAAATAGCAGGACCACTATATGCTAAGACAGGATCTACATGACAAAAATATTGCAACACAAAAAACATTAAATTAGTACAAAAAATTAAAGAAAAAATAAAAAATATTTCTGATTTAAATATGCCATTAAAAACAGATTGCTTAATTATAGAAACAGACGGGAGCTTTGAAGGATGGGAAGCAGGTTTGAAGGCAAAACCAAATAAATATAGTGATAAGAATACAGAAAAAATATGTGCTTAAAAAGTGGTAAATATAGAGAAAAAGAAAATATGAGTAGTATAGATGCAGAAATATAAGCTGTAATCGACGGATTAAATAGTTTTAAATTATATATATTGAATAAACAAGAAGTAACAATTAGAACTAACTGCGAAGCTATAGTTAAGTTTCACCAAAAGATAAATGCAAAGAATAGTAGTAGAAAAAGATGGTTAAATTTTATTGATACTATATCAATATATAATTTGGTTTTTGAACATATTAAAGGAAAAGATAATAATCTAGCAGATCAGTTAAGTAGGCTTAAAATTACTGTCAATTAATAAAAATATTTTACATGTACAGCATGAGATCAACAGTTCCTAAGACTGAAGACAAAGGAAAGAGCATTCAAGCCTCACCCTCAGACAAATACTTGCAGATAGTATTAGGTAGTTTTCATTTTAAACCACAATCTTTTGTAGAACAAACTAATATGGATAGGATAAGTTTTGAAAAACATAATTAATATTATTTCCACCATCAAACATATCATTTAGAGTTTTACCAGAATGTGTCATAGATAGACCTCAAAGATGTTTAATAGATAACTTATGGATAGCATATAATAAAAAAGACACTAAATATTTTATAGCGGCTCTTAATGCCTTAGGACAATATTTTACAGACAAAAACCAAGAAAAGCGATTTAAATACTATGTAGTTATACATGGTAAGACAAACGAAATTTTTCAGGCATGGTTAAAAATACTAGACTCTATTAAAGATTTAGAAAAACCGTTTTTCAAATGTTTCAATGACTTCACTGAAGCATTAGACTATGCAAGAGGAATACTAGGACCAAACTACTATATCTCCCCAGCACTCAGACAAAACCCAGAAAAAATCCCCCAATTTAACATCCAAAAAGACAACGATAAGATAATATTCTGTGATCATTGCTCATCAATGACGGAAGCCTTGAAACGAATAAACCAGAAGAATGAAATCCTGGCACAGGAAAAAACAAGACTTATGGAGCAAGTAAAGGCACTAGAATAGGGAGTACATGCATTAAAATTTGGCACAATCCCAGACTCAAGTTATTTCTCAACAAGACACGGAGATGAGTAATCCAAAATAGAGTTTTCCATCTCAAGAAAAAATGGATAAGAAGGGTGTGCATTCCCCGATGAATGCAGTAAAATCTATTATATCGGATAATGATACAGCTAGTCCGGTTCAAACGGTGACCGGTAAAGACACATCAAATCTGTTTATGGCTGTCACTTTGCCAAAAAGTGAAGATGAAGGATCATCAAAACGAAGACTACCTAGAACACTAACACAGGGAGAAACATTAAAAAAGAAGGGTATAATTTCTAAAAAGAAAAAAAATAAGAAAATAGAAAACATAATTAAACAAACATTAGAAAATTTCTTTCAAGAAAAAGAAAAACAAGACTGACATATGATTAAAAATCCCAGTCTTAATCCAAGTACAGAAAGGCCTCAAAGCTCAGGAAAAGATGATAATTACGAAGATGAAAACCACTTAAATTATCAAGATGCTCAAGATCCATATGAAGATGTTTCAGGAATGAGTTTTGATTCAATAGCTCTACATAACTTAGACACGTAAAAAGAAGCAAGATCTCAGTCAGAAGCAATTGAGAGCAGCAAAGACAAAGAAAACCAAGAGCAATAATGCGAGAGACAATTGAAAAAGAAGAAGTAACATAAAGAAAAGAAGAAATGACATAAAAAAAGAAGATGTGACAAAAGGTAGTGTTACAAGACAAACTGAATTTTTGAGTGGAAGAAATAGTTACAAACACTAAGGGAATCTTTGCCCAAGCCATGTGAAGATGGGGCTCAATGAAGTACCCTACAAGACTAGACAAGAAAGATTTCTGGAAATGTTTGAAGTCCATTTTCAAATCCGTTTCAAAAACTTAGCTATAAAAATGGGAAGAAAGAAGAAGAGAAGGACACAAGTACAAGAAAAAACACTCTCAAGAAAACCATCTAAACACCCTCCTTCATCACCCACTATTCTCCAAACACCTTGTATTATACCCTTGTAAAATATTTCCTTATGTATGCCTTAGTAGTTCCTACTTCAAGCCTGTAAAATAAATAAATCCTTACGTTTATGTGTGTTCGTTTTTAATTCCCAAGTCCAGTAAACTCTTTCGGGTTTCCCGAAAGGGAAATCTCTCTCCTGTAAATATGTAAGTTACTTATTTTTATCTAAATTATGTTTCTAGATATTACCCCTGTTTTTACAGTTTTATGTTATTATGTATAGCTTTATGTTTATTATTCCTCAATTATTAGTTTGTAAATAATCAGACATTACTCTTAGTATATGGTTATCTTTCCAATTTCTTAATAATTTTGATGGATTAACCTATAAATTCCTAGGAGAAACCGGTTAAGTCAAACCCGAAATTAACTAAGAATGGGTATATGTGTTTAACCGTGGCCAGGGTGAGGTTAAAGAAAAAAGAGTTAAGAATAAATTTATTTCTTTAAAAGGTTGGGAAGAAGAGATGAACAGAGTGAAGTGATTAAAAAAACAAAAGTATAGAAGGGGTAATTTCAGTTCATAATTTAGATAATAATGTAACAATATAGGTCTACAGAATAAGAGAGAGAGAGAGAGAGAGAGAGAGAGAGAGAGAGAGAGAGAGAGAGAGAGTACCGAGTATGATTTTACAACATAAGACTTTAATCACAAAAAATATTTTTACCGCAAAACATTCTTACCTTTTTATCTACCTTGTAGCTAGGTTTATAGAAATCTAAACATGTGTTTATAAAGCTAATCTGTGATTTATCTACGTAATGTTTGTATATATTGTGGGTTCCATCCATCTGCATAGCCGCAACTGACTTATCTAAGGTTTTGATTAAATTTGGTGGAACTATCTTTTTATTTATTATACATCTTGTACATCCGGAATCTACTAAAGCTAACGTTTCTATTTCGTAATCTTCTATTTTGATTCTTGCTAAAAAATTTATTGTACTTATCTTTTATCTTCATTACATATCAGCGTGTCGTAGTTTTCTATACTCATTATTTCTTTATCTACTTCTATTATATTTTCTCTGCTGTCTTCTAATTTCTGTTTTCCCTTTTTCATTTTTTGTATTCTTTTTTCTAATTCATTTATTCTGGTTATGTTATTATATTCTCATTCATAGTAGAATCATTTATCTCTTGGTATTTTTCTTCTTTATTTATTTTTGTTTCAAATTTCTTTTCTATACATGAAATACATCCCTCCAGATAACATAGTTTACATTTAGCTTTTTTGTCTTTATTAGGGTACCATTTGCATATAAAGCACTAATTACTATCTAATCCTTTATTCCTTTCAAAATTATGGGTACATTCTTCCGATATGTTTACAAAAGTATTTGCTTGTATTTCTTCTAAATCTAATTTTTCTAATCCTATCTCATTTATTAATTCTTCTTCTTCTTCTTCTTCTAATTCTGAGGTGTCTATTTGAGTTTTTTCTTCTATATCTACACTTACTATAGAATATATACTTTCATTATCTAACATATATTCGTCAACGTTTATTAAAGTTTCTTGAAAATCTTCTATTAATTGTAAGTTTCTTGTTTTATTATTAATTCTTTTTGGGCACGTATTTGCTAAGTGTTCTGCACTTCCATAAGTAAAACATTCTAGTTTATTTTTATAGTTTCTTTCTGTTCTATACTTTCTAACATGTCTATTTTTATCTAGGTATAATTTTCTAGCTGATGATTTTCTAAGATAATAACTTTTTCTATTATATCCCTATTATATTGAGGTTTATATTTTCTATATTTTTTCTTTTTATATTCATTCTTGTCATAACTTTGTGTTGTATACATAGGTGATCTGCAGAAACTCATATTATTCTAGTTTAGTTGTTTTTGTATCTGTATATGGGTACACTTTTCTTGTAGTGTTTCCATTATATGTTGTATTTTGTGTCCTATAGACCATTTTACATTTGGATTTTGTATTACTCCATCTCTTTTATACCATCGTTCTTCTATTTCTCTTCCTAAAACTCCTGGGAGTTTATTAAGTAATTTTTTACCTAGATCTTGATCAAAAGCATTTCCACTAATAGTACAATAATAAAAATAATTATTTAAATTTTTTTTATATGAAACCAACTGCTTATACTTAATTGTTCTAATTTTATTAAAGCGTTCTTCTGTAATACTACTAATCCACTATTTGGATCTTCGCCTGTAATTAAACTATGTATTTTATTTGTAAAATTATAAGGATTTGGTCCCATTGCTATTAAGGTTTGAAAGTCTTGTGGAAATTCTGACTTATAGGCTTCCTATAATCCCTTTGTTGATTCTCCTAAGAAAGTATCATTATAGGTTTTTATATAGTCTGCCACTACTATTTCTTTCCAGAGGTCTATTACCGAGTTCAACATTTGTGGGTCATGAGCTGCTATATTTAGTATTTTACCTTTACTTCCTCCTTCTTGAAACCTTATAGGTTCTTCTATAGGCATCCTTTTTCCTGATGGTTTTACATTTTCTATTTCTATTTCTTGTCTTAATCTATATACTCTTGCTCTAGGTACATTTCCTGTGCTAGTATCTACTATACTTTGATGAATTTTCTCTGAAATGGACTGGAACTAGAACTAGTCGATTCCATTAACTTTTAGACTTATTAGAGATTCTGTTTCTGTTTCTTCATAACTATCTTGCATTTCTTCAAAAATTTGATCAAATTTATCCGATTTTTTTTTGTGAAATATTTCTGCTCTATATCCCCAATTATCTGTTCTTAATTCGCATTTCTTAAAATGTTCTTCTATTTTGCTTAAGGTTAATCTTCCAAGTTTACATCCTTTACATTGGAAAGTCCTAGTTTTATTTTCTATAACTAGTTTCCTTGCTTTTTCTAATGCTATGTATACTTCAAATTCGTCTTGTATTATTTCAATATTCATACACTCAGTATCTTCTACCATACTTTAAGTTCCATCATCTATTTCTCTATGGATAAAATAGTTATATTCCGGCGTTGTTTGATGTGATTTGAGACCTCGAGCGAGTCCGTTACGTTATATAACTTATTTGTGTGCTTGGACGGAGTCCCGGGGGCCTCGGGCGTGTTCCGGGTGGGCTACAGGTCATTTTCCCTTATTTTTGAGCTACTGTTTTATGCTTATGGTAACCTCTTTCGCGTTCGCGAAGCTTTGTTGCTGACCACCTGGAAGATCTTCTTTGCGTTCCTGTAACACTCCTCGAGTTGGCGAAACTCTGCTTTATCCCTTATCGCGTTCGCATAGCTATGCAATTCCACTCTTCGCGTCCGCGTACTAGTTCACGCGTTCGCGAAGAGCAATCTCTGGGCCATAATATTTTCCTTCTTCGCGTTCGCGTGCGGGCTGTCGTGTTCGCGAAGTACATCTAGGCATCCTTCATTTTTCTTCTTCGCGAACGCGATACTTCCCCCGCGTTCGCGATGCTTTAAATATCTGGGCAGAATATATGTTTTCCAAATCGAGGGTTAGGTCATTTTTAACATTTTTGGAGTTCTAGAGCTCGGTTTTGGGTGATTCCTTGTGGGTTTTTCAAGCAAAACGATTGGGTAAGTGTTCTTCACCTAGAATTGATTATATTCCATTAATTTTTCCTTATTTTTATCATTTAATTTGTGATTTGGGTTGAGTAAAGTGTTGGTTTTTGAAGAAAATTCCTAAAATAAAAAATCGTGATTTGAGGGACCAAATGGTATCGGAATTGGATAAATTTTGTATGGTTGAACTCATTTTGGAATGGGTGATGGGATTTTGTAAAATTTGACGGGTTCCGAGGTGCGGGCCCGGGGGTCAACCTTTGGGTCGATTTTTTATATTTTTGTAAAGATTGAAACTTTATTACTCGGAATGGTTCCTTATTCGATTTATGTGTGTTTTGGAGTTGTTATAGTTAGATTTGAGCTGTCTGGAGGTCTTTTCGCCCGAGAAGTCCATTTTAGAGTACCAAGTGTGAGCACGTGATTTTTGCCCTACAAGAACTACTCCCACAAAAATTCAAAATAAAATAGTTGTGCATTGCTTGCGATTTATTTGTATTTGTCTGTGCATGTTTATTGTATTTTTACTACTTAAAAATACAAAAATATATGTGTTGCATTTACATTTACAATTTAGGATTAATTAACCAGTGATTTATTTTACGAAAATGAAAATCATAAAAAATAATGTACTTTGCATTTTTAGCATTTAATGTTGAATTGTGTGATTTTAATGTTAATTGACATTTAATTATATGTGATAATTATTATTAGAAGATAAGTAGTATTTTTAACTTGGTTTATAATTTTAGAAAATAATTTGGGAAGAAAAGAAAACAAAAATGAAAACTAGGAAGGAAAATCAAATTGGGCTAAAATCCCTGGCCCAATGGCATGTCCCAAACCCGGTCCAGGCAGCTCCTCTCACAGGATGGTGAAACGACGTAGTATAGGAACCAAACTACGTCGTTTCAATGGCAAAAAATCTCCGCCGTTCAACCAAGCCACATCCAACGGTCACAGATCAATACCCATATCTAAGAACCGAACCCGACCCGTTACCCGGTTCAAACAGACCCCCCTACTTAAACCAAACGACGTCGTATTAGTTAATCTCTTTGATCCTGGCCGTTGATCTTAATTGATCTAACGACCGGATTAAATACCACACATGATATATATTCCTAAATCCTACCCCGCCCCCTAGACCAAACCCCCCTCGCCCCATCGTCTCTCTCAGACCTCTCAAAGACGACCCCTCGGAACCCTAGAGCTGCCACCCTGCCCCTTCGCCGTAAACCAGATGGCTCCAGCTGCGATGGCCATGAAAATAACACCCCTTGACCACCCTCCCCTCCCCTCCACAAATCCACACTCGTCTTGCTTCGAATCATCCCCGAGCTTCTCGAATCTTCAATCGAAGATTCGAGCAAAACCCTAAACCTACCCAACCAGTCCCAGGTTCACACCCCAGCTCCACCTGACCCCCCCTCGACCCAAATCTCATGTTAGTCATGCTCAAATCAAGCCGGAACTGAACGAGCCCTAGAAGAACAAAACCTAGGAATTGATCCAAAAGATTTGAGGTCTTAACCGACTTTAGTCAAGTGTTCTCAGTCGAGAATACTCGATTAAGGTCCGTTTTGGTTTCAAAGTCTCAAGACGAAGTTCAAAACTGAAACGGATGGGGTTTGGTCTGAAGTTTCGAGGTATTTCCTTTTGTTTTCCCTTTCCTTCTGATATTTGTTTTATTTGGACTGAGTAGTTCGTCATTTTCGTCAAGTAGTTCTTTCTCCTCTTTCGGACCTTTTTCTTGGTCCAGTTTCCTTCTGTTGATTAACATGTATTATAAATAGTTTCGTCGATTAATCCGTTCATGTCTGTAGTTTAGTAGTTCTCGTCAATTTGTTTGGTGTCGTTTGTTTTGTTTTCAGCCTTAGGTTTCTATTCAGTATATCCTCAGGGTCCCTACGTTTTGTGTTTAAGGCTAATTTAGAGCTATGAATGTACTGTTATTGTTGGTTCGAATTGTTTCATTTTATGTGATGTTTGTTTCCTTTTCTTTGATTGTTCATCATTTGGCATATGAGTTCAGTTTGTCTGTCGATTCAGTACGTTTACAATGATCATTCATTTTGCCTAAGTTTGATTCAGAATTGTGAAAGCAGTCTGTTATTCCCATGTACATGTGCATCTTAGCAACTTAGCATCAGTCTGCTATTTCATCTAATTTGAGTTCTAAGTTCGAACTGCTAGATGAATTGAATTAAATTGGTTATAGCTACTGAAGTTTGGTGATTAATTAGGAATCAGTTTAATTTTGATTAAGGAAATTGGTTATAGCTGATAGGGTACAAGGTATTGGACTAGGACAGTAAATCACAGTAGTTTCAGGGGTAATTTGGGAATTGAAAACTTGAAAAAATGATTAATTTGAGTGCTCTTTCCACTAAGCACTAAAAATATTAAAATAAGGCATTGTTTAATACATAGTGGGGAACAAGGCATGCAAGTGTAGGGAACAAGGCATGCAAGTGTGGGGAACAAAATAACTTCAAACAAGAAGACATTAAGTAATGGGATTCAAAGGGGGATGGGCAGAGAATCTGATAGTTTCAAGGCAGAAATAGCAGGCCTGTTTTTGGGTTATAAATATAGTCATTTAAGACAGATTTGGGCGGGGTTTTTTTGGAGGGGAAAAATCAGTCCTCTTTTAGTTTTTTTTCCAGAGATTCTAGGCTGGATTTTTAACATTTAAAAAAGTTCAGTAATTTGAGAGTAAAAAATAGGCTGGTTTTCAATCCTAAAAAGGTTCAGTGTTTGAGAGCTAAGAAACTAAAAAGTGAGGTCTTTTCTTTTACTGCTAAATATCAGAACTAGTACTTTTGCTGTTTTATTGGTGTTGCTGGTTGGTATTCTGGGGTTTCAATTGGTTCTTCCTGAGTTTGCTATTGGTTATTTGCTACTGTTTCATTGGGTGTTGCTGGAATTCTGCTGATTCCTTTTTATATCTGTTACTGGGTTGTTCTGTCACTGTGCTGCTGGTTGTTGTTGTTGCTGTTTGCTACTGCTCTGTTGATCCTCCTCTTCTTCTTCTAGTGTCTATTACCAGGTACACTTTCGAATCACACTGTGATGTAGCTGTGAGATGCAAAAGTGAAAAGAAAAATGCTCGAGTAGCGGAGTACTTAGTGCATCTGTAATTTAGTAGATAAATAATAAGTTGTATAGTCTATCTTTATAACTCAATGAAGAATGTGGACTGTGGAGTTTGTATCTGATAAGGACTGTATTGGACCATTAATTTGCCTTTCGTAGTTGTAAATTTAGTAGTTTAATACCAACTTTAGTAGCATAGAATTGAAAAATCAAACTTCCAAGTTAATTGTGCTTTTCCCGAATAGTTAAGTATGCCCATTATTGTCAAAACTGTATAGTTAAATAAGTGGAATAAGATGAAGATAGCATGAGTTTGTTCTATTGAACCAGCCTGTTTAAACTTGTTAGTTCATTAGCTATGAAGGTTTTAATGTTGTCAACAGTAGGTGGATAATGATTGTTGGCAGTCCACTTGCTCAAAAGTTGAAATATTGGGTTTGGCTTCATCATGTAAAGCGATTGGCAATAGCCTATGTACGTTAGATCATACTCGAATCCGCTTCTGTGAGCAGAATGCTGAACGTGGCTCAAATAACGCATGAAATCTGGTCGTAGGAAACGGGCTCGATCACAAGACCATCCTTGAAAATCATACAATAGAGTTAAGTAACAATTGGTTGGAACCTTCGTTTTGTGTTTAGAGACGAACTTAATAGAAAAGATGTAGTCACATTAGGATCATCCTTTTAAAATTAACGAGATGAGCCTTGCCAAATAAAATGTACAGATTGCAGGGCCCTCGATAATTGTATATATTAAAATACTTAGATTTTGGGACGGGCCGTTTAGCGAATTTCACGGACACTTCCCAAAATAACCCTGTGTTAGTCTCTTTAGGCGCGTACTTTAAATAACATTACCTTCTTAAACCCGAGTGCACATTTATGTGACCCAAATCCAAATCTCAACGAAAGTCGAAATGTGTCGCTAATCACGGGTACATTGATTATGACGTGGTTCGAGATGCATTTCCACGACGTTGCAAATTCCTTTTAAAAATAATGAATGAGACGAGCCTCGACAAGCAAAAGTACACAAGATGCGGGGCCCTCTATACGTATTGGTAAAATTACTTAGATTTCGGGATGGGCCGTTTAGCAAAATTTCATGGCTTTACCCAAAATAGTAATACGCTAGTCGAGGCGCGCATTTAATAATTTACTTTCTTAAACTCGGGTGCACATTTATGTGACCCAAATCTAAATCTCGACAGAGTTAAAATGTGTCAATAACCACGGGTGCATTGATGTGACGTGGTTTGAGATGTATTTTTACGACGTCGCAATTCTCGTTAAAAATAATAATAATAAAAGCGGTAAACAGTTAAAATTTGCACATAGGTTCAACATGTATTAAAATCAGATAAATAAGCCGAATATGACAGTTGAGCGACCGTGCTAGAACCACGGAACTCGGGAATGCCTAACACCTTCTCCCGGGTTAACAGAATTCCTTACCCGAATTTCTGGTTCGCGGACTGTAATACAGAGTCAATCCTTTCCTCGATTCGGGATTCAACCGGTGACTTGGGACACCATAAATCTCCCAAGTGGAGACTCTGAAATAAATAAATAAATCCCTTTTCGATTGCCCTTTAATTGGAAAAAAACTCCCTCTGCGCCCCTTTGCGGGGTGTAGGTAAAAAGGAGGTGTGACAGCTCTGGTGACTCTGCTGGGGAGACATAACCCAGAATCTCTGGTTCAGGGTTCAGAATTCGAGCTTTAAATAATTGTTATAATTGGCTTGTTTTATCTTATTGTTTTTACATGTTTGAGCCTAATGTGCTAAATGATGTTTTTACTGCTTTGATATTATCTGAACTGTATATAAACTGTGCCAAAACCCTTCTCTTCTTACCTACGAGGACGGCTTACTGGTTGAGACTCCCTATTCTGTTAGTGTCATACCCTGAAATAAGAAAGAGGCCGGACAAGTTACAAAGCCGGACGATCTCACGGGTCCCCGGTACATAGCCCCCTCCTCGACTCAAGTTGTCTGCTCAGGTACACAGTCTAGAACAAATACCCAGGTTACGAACCTAGAATAACTCAGCTTCATGCCGGATCCCTAGTAGGAACGTTTGTTTGCATCATGTGCATTTAACTTTGGAGGCTCAACACAAGGGTTGAGTCTGTCTAGGACAGGTGTACCAAAACGACAAAAGACCATCCTGATGCATCCAACTTGCTACCTGTGCATTTGTTTGCTTCAGACTTGCATGCTGACCGGCTTTTGAATACTTTGAGGAAAGAGAGATAGGGGTAGTTAATCGCCTGTTTTGAAAAAAAATCAATGTCCAAATAGCGTCGAAACTCTGTCGAATTTTTGAGAAAATGAAAAAAAAGGGTTTTGTTTATAAAAAATGGTTTTATTTGCCATTAAAAAGAGTCTTGTTTTCAAAAGAAGTTTGTTTTATCTACCCGAACTACGCCGGTTTGATTCTCACAAGGTGCGGGATACGTAGGCAACCCTCATCGGGTCCAACCTCCCCTTTACAAAAATGTCAAAATTTTAATTTTCGTCATAAATAAGTCAGGTGACGTCGTTTTCGTCAAAATAGCCGAATGTTCCCAAAAGGGACGCCGGTAGGCTGACTTTGCATAAACGGCCACTTGTAGTCATTTTTTTGATTTTTGACCGGTTGACTCACCCAGCCTCCAAATCTTCGTTCCCGAAGTGCTGAAAGGCCGTGTTCGGAACCGGATCTTTCTTTTAATCTGTGAAAAATTAAAATAGCCAATTTGTTGAGTCAAATAAATTTTATTTTTTTGCTTAATCACCTTAATAAATGTACAGGATGAGCACGATGCAAAATGAACCTTTTTCAATAATGACTAAAATCTCGTTCAAGTTGCGGCTATGGTGAGATGATTTAGGTGGTGAAGGGCAAGATGAGGTCAAGAAATATCTGAAAGATCTTACGAGTTTATTGGAAATCCAGCCTCGGGGAGACATCATAAGAGCTTTGGTCACCTGCTGGGACGCGGCACACAATGTCTTCCACTTCTCCGATTTTGAACTCACCCCGACTTTGGAGGAAATAGCCGGGTACATCGGAAATGCTGAAGTTCCTTTGAGGCAAAAATACCTGGTTGCTCCAAGAGCTGTCACTGTGCATCGGTTTTTAGATTCGTTAAAGATACCCAAGACGGTCCACAACCCAGATCTGGCCGCAGGTTTTTGTAATCCGTGCTTCATATACGACAGATACGGTCATGTCGGAGGATTCAACAACCCGGGTAACAAGTTATGTAGCAAAAGTAACCGTCAGAAATGGGACGAGCATAGATGAGTGGCTTTTATGATAACCTTTTTGGGCCTTTTGGTATTTACAAGGAAAGACGGAAATATTTATCTAAAAATAGTCGGGGTCGTCAGTACCTTGCTTACTCAAGATGAAAGCACTCTTGCGCCTATGATAGTGTCTGATATCTTTCGAGCTCTCACAGCCTGCAAAGCCAGAGGGAACTTTTTCGAGGGGTGTAACTTGTTGCTACAAATATGGATGACTGAGCATCTTTGCCACCGTTCCCAGCTCTTGAGTTATGGTTCCTTGAAGAAAACTTGCATAGAAGAGTTCTACACAAGGATCAAGGGGGTCAGTCTACCCATGGGGGTTACGGCATTGACATCATTCTTTCGGGCCCTCACCGCCAGCCAAATACAGTGGACACTAGGATGGTTGCCCGTTGACGAGGCTATCCATATGCCGGCAGCTAGGACCCACTTTATATTGATGGGGCTCAAGAGTATTCAGCCTTACGCGCCATATAGGGTTTTGAGACAACTCGGGAGATGCCAAAAAGTGCCACAAGAGGAAGATCTTAGTGCTCAAGTAATTGAGATTAGCCCTGACAGACAGTTTCCTGAAGCAAGAGTCCGTCAGATCTGGAGTGAATGCCAATATTTAAAAGCAGATACTTGCGTGCAGGATCAGGCCAAAGGCGAAGTGGCGCCAGGATACCTTGCTTGGTACATGAGAGAACTTGAGCACGAAAGGCCGGCTAAAGACCCCATCTCTAGGAATTCATCAAGGCGTGGCAAGAACAATGGGATTGGTTGGCTAAAGAGCACGAGTACAGGGTTACAATAGGCAAGTTGGAGAAGCAAGTTATAGATTTGAAATATGAAAAAGATTTACATATCGCTGCAGATGAGGGAGAAAAGAGAAAACTAGCTCAGGAAAACAAGGTCCTCAAAGCTCAAATCCAGGAAATGAAAATAGCTACCAGAAACCCAAAGAGAAGTCGGGCTGATGAAAGGCTCGTAAATGGTCTAAATAAGAAAGTCCTCGAGTATCAAGAAGACCTGGAAAAATCTAAAGCTGGTCTAGCGAGAATCCAGGTGAAACGGATAAAGAAGGAAGAAGAGTGAGCACGGTCTATGCAACAAATGAAGAGGGACCACGAAAGGAACATCACTATATTGAGAGAAACTATATCCACTCTCAAAAAGCGGATCTTCAGACAAGCCCGAGATGCCAGAGCAGATAGGAAGTGCTACTATGATCTAATGGCCCGAATGGAGAAACAGATGAATGAGTTTCAGGATCAACTCCTTTACAACGCTCAAATGCTGGGGACGCGGAATCAACAAATAGAGCGATTGCTTATGGAAAGGGACAGAATCAAGGGAGAATCGACGATATCGGGAACTACATCACCATAAAGTGCCTAGCTTGTGAGGATATGTCCCGTACTACCTTATTGCATCAATAATGATTTATGTCCACCAGATCATGGAAGATTTGAAAGATCTGCGAAGGGGCCTTGCACCAAAGCCCGCGGCAAGGCTGAACGACGCGCCGCGGGTGCCAAAATTTAAAACTCTGAAACATTCATAGTTTGAGTCTGTATTTTCCTTGTCTTCAGAGTGTGTTATCCGTCGGAGTTTGTGTTTCCCTTCTTTGGCATAATGTTTATAGTCTATATCAAGTCTGTCAATTTCCTTTCAAAATTGTTTTGCCTTGTAATAAAACGTTTTGCTAGTAAGGGTTGAAAAATCAAAAAATGGTGTCTTTATTTTCCGCACTTATGGTAGAACTATGCGCGATCTGATTCATGCGGGGATATGATACGTTGGCAATCCACATAAGATTCGATCACCACTAAAAAGAAAAAAGAAAAGGCAAAGTGAATAAAGGAAAGGAAAAGAAAGTAAAAAAAAAGAGATAAAGAAAGTTTCAGAAACACTTAAACGAGGCACAAACAAAGTAAGCCGGAATGACGTATGCGGTCGAAGCAAAGACATGTTAGAAATGGTTAAATTGCCTAGGAATATTGCATCCCCCAACGTGAAATTGCAATATGTGTTAAACTCTAACGCTAACAAGTTTGTTGTCCTTCCAGAGATTTTGAACCGGTTAGTTTGTTAGAACGTTCTGGCAGATTACCATTACCAAACAAGATCCAAAGGGCCCATACTAAAAAGCATGACTAGTTCAGACCAAAGTGGCAAGGATGAAAGGACGGAGAATCAAATGCTAAAGGAGGAAATGGGTAAGATGAGACATGAGATGAAAGAAATGCAGTTGGCCTTAGCTAGGGTACAAAAAGTGCCTGGCCCTCCCGTTACTCCCACTCTCCCACCAGGACACACGCCGGAATACCCTCCCCTTGGCCCTTCGACAAGCTTCCCCAGTCACCAATACTATCAAGGAAGAAATGCATATGATCCCCAAGCTTCACAACCCAATCAGAACCCTCCTTCACCAAATGTTCCTGTTTTCGTGGCACCCCCACCAGCCACGCTGCAAAGATCATCCAGCGAGCCGTTGTTTCAGGCTCACGATAACCAATATTACCCCCTGAACCAACCTTCAAAGCACCCGAGCCTTATACTTATAATACTCACTTCGAGATCCCGGTAGAGACTGGAAAGCCGGCTAAGAGCCCAAAGCAAGACGAGGTGCTTCGAAAGTTTAAAAGCGTAGAGCAGTCCTTCAGGAATATCCATGGGTTAGGCAACCAAGTCAATGTGGCCTACAAAGATCTATCCCCATTCCCCGACATTCAATTGCCGGCAGGGTTCAAGATGCCAAAGTTTGATCTATACGAGGGGCACGGTGATCCAATGGCACATCTGCGAGGTTTTTGTAGTAAGATGAGAGGGGGCGGGGGGAAAAGACGAGTTGTTGATAGCTCATTTTGGTCAAAGTCTAAGCGGGTCTGCACTAGAATGGTACACAAGACAGGATCCTAGCAGATGGTAAACCTAGGACGATCTGGCATAAGCCTTTGCAGGTCACTTCCAGTACAACCTTGAGATCGTCCCTGACCATCTCACATTGCTGAAACTTGAGAAGAAGCCTGGGGAAAGCTTCCGAGAATTTGGGTTCCGCTGGAGAGAGCAAGCGGCAATACTTGATCCTCCGATGAGAGAGGGGGAAATGGTGGACTACTTTCTACACACTCTGGAGCCAACTTACTTCGGTCACCTGGTGACGTCAGTTGGCAAATCTTTCAACGAAGTAGTAAAAATGGGCGGTATGATTGAAGAGGGACTTAAGTCCAACAAACTCCTGAGCTATTCGGCGATTAAAGCAACTACTCAGGCTATCCAGAGCGGCACGGGAGGTGCGCTCGGAAAGAAGAAAAGGAAAGATGTTGCAACAATCGAGGCAGGTACTTGGTCCAGATCCAGAGGTCCCCCTCCTCACTACCAACCTAGACCCCATCACTCAAGTTACCCACACATTCCATACGACCCTCCACAGCCCTATTACCCACCACAAGAGCCTCATTTCTCTGTCCATCACGCCCAAACTTACACCCATCCTCCGGCTCGCCCGCAATGGCATGTGCTGGCTCCCCAGAATACATATCCACCTCCGCAAAATACATACCCACCTCCACAAAACACATATCCACCTCCACAAAACACATATCCACCACCAAGGGCCTACAGGAATCCTTCGGGACCAGGTTTCCGTGGGAATCAGACTTTCAGGAATGAAAGGGTGCAGAGGCAGAGAACATTCACTCCGCTGGGAGAAACCTATACTACTCTATTCCACAAATTGAGGCAGTTAGGCCTATTGAGTCCTGTGGAGCCCAAATTGCCAAATCCCCTTCCCAAAAATCTGGACCACTCGGTAAGCTGTGAATATTGTTCGGGGGCTCCCCAGCATGATACTGAGAAGTGTTGGAAGTTGAAGACCGTCGTACAAGATCTTATTGACACAAATAGGATCAAGGTCCAGGAGCCAGAGGCACCTAACATCAATCAGAACCCGTTGCCGGTACACCATGAAGCCCATATGATCGAACTAGTGCATGAAGGAGGGAAGCTCAAGAAGCCCTCACAAATGGTAATGATGATCCGTGCCAGTCCAAAAGAAAAGTCGATCGGTGGAAAAGTGGTAGTACAGTCGGAAAGGGTAGAAGGCAAGCTAGTGGTGGTGATGGGGAAGAGTTCGTCTGATGTTGCCAAGAATCCAGAGCCGGTCAGAGTAACGGTGCAAGGGATATCAAGCAAGCCCGTAGTCGTGAAGGGGGCATGCGTAGGACCAGTTGTTATCAGGCCAGTAATGATGTTGCCGATAATCAGCAAGAAAGTTGTGCCATGGAGCTACAGTCAAGTAATGGTAATGCATAAGAAGAAGGAAGTTGTGGAGGAAATATGTGAGGCACAGGGGTTAACTCGTTCGGGAAGGTGTTTTGCTCCCACAGAGTTAAGAAGGGCCAATCCAGTAGCGACAAATAATCCAGTTACCGAGGAAGAGGCGGAAGAATTTTTAAAGAAAATGAAGGCGCAAAATTACTCCATTGTCGAGCAGTTGAGGAAGACCCCGACACATATCTCATTGTTATCCTTGTTGATCCATTCAGATAAGCACCGTCGGGTATTAATGAAAATTCTGAACGAAGCCCATGTTCCGGATAAGATCTCTGTGAACCATCTGGAGAAAATAGCAAACAAGATTTTCGAGGTCAACAGGGTCACTTTTTCAGACGACGAGTTGCCCGTGTAGGGTAAAAAACATAATAGATCCCTTTATTTGACTGTGAAGTGCGAAGACTCGGTAGTCACTCGAGTGCTGATTGATAATGGGTCCAGTGCCAATATTTGTCCTTTGACCACATTGAACAAACTGAGGGTCGATGGTGACAGGATTCACAAGAACAACATCTATGTTCGAGGGTTTGATGGTGGTGGTACAGACACAGTGGGTGACATCATACTTGAATTAACAATTGGTCCAGTCGAGTTCACCATGGAGTTTCAAGTGTTAGACGTGGCAGTGTCATATAATCTTCTGTTGGGGCGACCCTGGATCCACGCCGCCAAAGCAGTGCCTTCTACATTACATCGGATGGTCAAATTCGAATGGGATAGGCAAGAGATCGTAGTACATGGGGAAGACAATGCAAGCGCCATAAGGGATGCCATCGTACCCTTCATAGAAACTGATGATGATAAGGGACCGTGGGTTTTCCAGGTTTTCAACGCGATTTCAGTGGATAAAATTTCTGAAGGCAAGGACCTTCCACTTCCTAGGATCACGGCTGCAACTGTCATGGTAGCCTCGGAGATGTTGAAGAACGGGTTTGTGCCAGGCAAAGGTTTAGGGGCTGATCTTCATGGTATTGTTCAGCCAGTTTCTTTGCCCAAAAATCTAGATACCTTTGGGTTTGGGTTCAAGCCTACAACGGCGGATGTGAGACGGTCCCGCAAGTTGAAGAAAAGAGTCTGGGTCCTTCCCAAGCCGATATCGCGCCTATCCAGATCATTTGTCAGAGCAGGTATCAGAAAGTTGTCGGTCCCGAAAGTTCTCAGACCACTGATTGGGCCAGATGGAGATTTGAATGAGGGATTTGAAAGGTTGTTCACAGGTGTCAACATGATAAAAGCTGGAGAAGGGTCCAGTAGGTTAGATGTACAGTTTGTGGGGCCTAGGGCAAAAATCAACAATTGGATGGCTACTCCCCTTCCTACCCGGAGGGAGTCTTGGTAGTGGGCTCTGATTTTTCTTTCTTATTTTTTTGGATTATTCGAGGGTTGTAATATAGTTTTGTTTTGTATTCAGCAAAGTGTGAAACTCTGTTATCCCGTATTTTAATAAATTGAAAGCTTTTTTTCTTCTTATTTTGTTCTAATTTTGTTTTCTTCTTTTCTCTTTCTGAACAGTTCTCTTTATATCGGTTCTAATGACATGGCATGCACAACGGATCTTCAACCCAATCTAGAAAATCAATCTGATTCCGAACTAATTGTACAAGAGGTCGATTATGATGATGAATCGGAATACAATGAGGATGAAGCCTTCGAAGAGATAAACAGAGAGTTAAGCCAGTTTGAAGAGAAGTCCAAGCCCAACTTAAATGACACAGAAGCCATCAATTAAGGGGATGCAGATGATGTCAGGGAAACTAAAATAAGCATGCACATTGAACCGAATATCAGGGAAGAACTAATCAAAGCACATATTGAGTTCAAAGACGTTTTTGCATGGTCGTATGATGACATGCCGGGGTTAAGCATGGATTTAGTGGTGCATAAATTGCCCATTAACCCGGTATGCCCTCCCGTCAAGCAGAAACTGAGGAAGTTCAAAACAGACATGAGTGTGAAGATTAAAGAGGAAGTAACCAAGCAGCTGCAAGCAAAGGTTATTCGGGTCACTCGATATCCTGATTGGTTGGCTAATGTGGTGCCAGTACCGAAGAAGGATGGGAAGATCAGGGTGTGTGTTGATTACTACAATCTGACACGGGCAAGCCCAAAGGATAACTTTCTATTACCCAACATCCATATATTGATCGATAATTATGTCGGACGTAAGATCGGGTCTTTTGTGGATTGTTATGCTGGGTATCATCAGATTCTGATGGATGAAGAAGACGCGGAAAAGACGGCTTTCATTACACCGTGGGGGACTTATTGCTACCGAGTAATGCCATTTGGTTTGAAGAATGATGGGGCAATGTACATGAAAGCAATGACTACTATGTTTCATGACATGATACATAAAGAGATTGAGGTATATGTGGACTATGTGATCATAAAATCCAAGCATCAGGAAGACCATGTAGCAGACCTACGGAAGTTTTTCCAAAGACTTTGAAGGTACGATATTAAGCTCAACTCGGCCAAATGTGCATTTGGTGTTCCATTTGGAAAGCTGTTGGGATTCATCGTCAGTCAGCGAGGCATTGAGTTGGACCCATCAAAGATCAAATCCATCCAAGATTTGCCACCGCCGAAGAACAAGACAGAAGTAATGAGTCTGTTGGAAAGGTTGAATTATATCAGCAGGTTTATTGCTCAACTCACAGCAACTTGTGAACCCATTTTTTGGCTACTGAAGAAAGATGCTGCGGTAGAATGGATGGTAGAATGTCAGGAATGATTTGACCAAATCAAAGGATATTTATAAAATCCACCTGTGTTGGTTCCACCTAAGCCGGGAAGACCGTTAATTCTTTATTTAACTGTCCTGGAGAATTTGTTTGGTTGTATACTGGGGCAACATGACATTACAGGAAGGAAGGAGCAAGCCATCTATTATCTCAGCAAGAAGTTTACAGGCTATGAGGTTAAGTACACTCAACTCGAGAAGACATGTTGCGCCCTAACTTGGGTGGCCCAGAAATTGAAGCATTATCTGTCATCATATACTACTTATCTCATTTCACGCTTGGATCCACTGAAGTATATTTTCCAGAAGCCTATGCCCACAGGGAGATTGGCAAAATGGCAGATATTACTCACAGAATTTGACATCGTCTATGTGACGAGGACGACCATGAAGGCCCAAGCATTAGATGATCACTTGGCTGAGAATCCTGTTGATGAAGAATACGAGCCCTTGAGGACGTATTTTCCTGATGAAGAAGTGATGCATATAGATGAGTTGGAAATGACCAAGGAACCAGGATGGAAGCTTTTTTCGATGGAGCCGCAAATGCGAAGGGAGTTGGAATAGGAGCGGTACTTATTTCTGAAACAGGACGTCATTATCCTATTACGGCTCAGCTGCGTTTCTATTGTACCAACAATATGGCTGAGTATGAGGCATACATTTTGGGTCTACGGATAGCTGCAAACATGGATGTCCAGGACGTTTTAGTCTTGGGGGACTCGGACCTCTTGGTGCATCAGATTCAGGGTGAATGGGAAATAAGGGATTTGAAGCTCATACCATATCGACAATGTTTGCACGATCTGAGCAAGCTATTTCGATCAGTGGAGTTCAGACACATCCCAAGAGTTCATAATGAGATTGCCGATGCTTTGGCCACCTTAGCATCAATGTTGCACCACCCAGACAAAATTCATGTTGACCCGTTGCATATTCAGGTTCGTGATCAGCATGCTTATTGCAATATGTTAAAGGAAGAATTGGATGGCAAACCATGGTTCTATGATGTCAAGGAATACCTCAGGATGGGGATATACCCAGAGCAGGCCACCGGAGATCAAAGGAGAGCCATTCGGTGACTGGAAAATGGATTTTTCCTCAGTGGAGGAGTGTTGTACAAAAGAACACCAGATTTGGGATTGCTGAGATGTATAGATGCTAGTCAAGCTGCGACAGTTATGACAGAGGCACATGCTGGAGTTTGTGGGCCACATATGAGCGGATATGTATTGGCGAAGAAGATTCTTCGAGCAGGGTACTATTGGCTCACTATGGAGCATGATTGTATCAGTTTGGTGCGGAAATGCCATCAGTGTCAGATACACGGAGATCTGATTCATTCTCCGCCGACAGAATTGCATATAATGTCAGCACCATGGCCATTTGTTGCCTGGGGCATGGATGTCATTGGACCTATTGAGCCGGCATCTACCAACGGTCATAGGTTCATTCTGGTGACCATCGATTATTTCACTAAGTGGGTTGAAGCAAAAACTTTCAAGTCAGTAACCAAGAAGGCAGTGGTAGATTTTGTTCATTCCCATATCATCTGTAGATTTGGAATATCAAAAGTGATCATCACGGACAACGGTGCTAATCTTAACAGTGGTTTGATGAAAGAATTATGTCAACAGTTCAAGATTACACACCGTAATTCCACACCATATCGTCCCAAGGAGAATGGAGCGGTCGAGGCGGCCAACAAGAACATAAAGAAGATGCTGAGGAAGATGGTAGAAGGGTCCAGACAATGGCAAGAAAAATTACCATTTGCGTTGTTGGGTTATCGCACTACTGTTCGTACTTCAGTAGGTGCAACTCCTTATTTGTTGGTATACGGAACTGAAGTAGTGATACCGGCAGAAGTTGAAATTCCATCCCTTCGGATTGTCGCTGAGGCTGAGATTGATGATGACGAGTGGGTCAAAACCCGTTGGGAGAAGTTGAACTTGATTGATGAAAAGAGATTGGCAGCTGTGTGTCATGGCCAGTTATATCAAAAGAGATTGGCAAGAGCATAAAACAAAAAGGTGCGTCCCCGGAAGTTTGAAGTGGGCCAGCAAGTGCTGAAACGCATCCTCCCATATAAGGCTGAGGCAAAGGGCAAGTTCGCCCCGAATTGGCAAGGGCCATTCATTGTAACCAGAGTGTTATCCAATGGCGCTTTATGTTTAACAGATATCGAAGAAAAATGCGTCGACATGGCTATCAATTCTGACGCAGTTAAGAGATATTATGTATGATTTTTGTTAATTGTAATCGTTGTTTGTTTGCATTTGGCATGGTATCGGAGAATGAAATGACGGAGGCAATTTGTTATTCCATCCAAACACTTCAACCTTTGCTTCCCCTTTTGAACCTTATTTATTCATTCATACCCCACTTTTGGAATCAATAATGAAAATGAAAGAAAAAGAGAAGAGAAAAATAATAATAATAAAGACAAAAGAAAAATCACAAGAAAAACAAAGGAATTGGGAACTACGTTTGACCTGATTCCTCAAAAAGGATACGTAGGCGCCTCACGGCTCGGTCATAGTGTAACAAAAAAATAAAAATCCCCAAGCAAAAAAACTGGGGCAGAAGTTGTGTTTGTAATTTTTGGAAGGAAATTTGATTCCAAGAGTTGTAATGTTTTACCCATCAAAATTATTTTGAACCTTTTGATACCCCTTTTCTTTTAGCCATATACAAAAACCCATATTGATGTCCAAAAAGACCTCCCGATCAGTATCCGAGAAGTGCCAAGTCATGCAAATGGAAGTCGGGAATAACACTCTGATCCCCAGTAGAGAGGAGGATCATAAGCTTGAAATGAATTGATAGCCGAAAGAATCCCCAGCAGAGAGAGTCATATCAGTAACACTCCAATCCCCAGCTGAAGAAATAAAACGAGAGAGTCTTATCGGTGAAAACCTTTACAGGCACCATAAGGCGACGGGAGTTGAGGGAAATGAGAGAGTCTTATTAGTGAAAACCCCTCGAAGGGCACTATGAGGCGACAAGGGGTCAAAAGAGGCAAACAAGATAAGATTGACGGAAAGGATCCGTCGAGGCATCAAGCAGTGCAAAGATGTTGAGTCGACAAAAGAATTGGGCGCTTACATATCCCCAACAAAGTAAGGCCATCAGAAAGATTGATTGATATAAATAGACTGGGTTGGTTAATCCAAAATGCACGACGTGATCATTAGGATCGGTTGTATCATTCAGATAAGCTCTTTTCTTTTCTTCTCCCCAACATTTTTCAGAAAACTATTCTTCTTTTATTTTCTTGAATTTATCATTTTTTTTATTTTTTAAGACTTTATCTCCCCAGCAGTTTGTTTTTGAAAAGGATTTTCAGAGCTTATTACCAGTTGCCAAGATGGTGCAAAAACACAATGTGGATAGGACGGGCCAAAGATAATGCAATGGAACGAGAAAGACGTTCGTTGCAAGAACAAATGATGGATTAGTCTAGGATTTCGGGGAAAGTATGGAGAAAAGTGGGAAGCAACAATTGGCGAATGAAGAATCGTCAAGAAACAAGAGCATCCCTGGCAGATTATCGACCAGGTTCCAAGAGGGTCGGACAACATGGAGCAGGGAAAGAAGAGGGGGAAAACCATCTCCAGTAGGAATATGATCGCCAGTAGGAATATCATCCCCAACAAATAATCTCATCCCCAGCAAGCTTTGGTGATGTAATGGAACACAAAGCTGGGAAATGAGAAAGAGACAACCATCCCCAGCAGGAGTGGCATGACCATTCACCACGTTTTAAACTAACAAATTTTTCTTTGATTTGAAGCAGGGACAGGAAATGTTATAAATGATGAAAAGACATCATGATACAAGAAAGATTGTCAAACTAGGGCAGAAAATTTTCTTTCATTTTGAAAATTTTCTGGAAGTCCGGTACCCACTTGAGGAAGAAGCAAGATAACACAAGTTTGGGGAAAAATGGTATCCCCAGCAGTTTTCGGAAGAAGGCCAAACAAGTTTAAAGGAAGCAATTTCGGAAGGAAGATGACACAAGTCTTAAGGGAAGTAGTTCCAATGGAAGGAAAGCACCAGCTTAAGGGAAGTAGTCTTTGAAGGAGGAAAATAACATATTTTTAAATAAAACACCGGTGTTATCCCCAGCAGTTTTCAGAGGAATAAAACACCGATTTTGAGGGAAGCAGTTCTGAAAGAAGATGATTCAAGTTAGAAGGAAAATGGTTCAAGAGGCAGGAAGGAACCACGGCGATAGAACGCATTTTAAGAAATTGTTGAAGTCAGGAGCCCGCCTGGAGAATGGAGGTGTTATATTTTCAAACTGCAGTTGAAGTCAGGAGCCCGCTTGGAGAACAGAGGTGTTACATTTTAAGAAGTTGTTGAAGTCAGGAGCCCGCCTGGAGAATGGACGTATTATATTTTTAAGAAGTAGTTGAAGTCAGGAGCCCGCCTGGAGAATGGAGATGTTATATTTTTAAGAAGTTGTTGAAGTCAGGAGCCCGCCTGGAGAATGGAGGTGTTATATTTTTAAGAAGTTGTTGAAGTCAGAAGCCCGCCTGGAGAATGGAGGTGTTATATTTTTAAGAAGTTGTTAAAGTCAGGAGCCCGCTTGGAGAATGAAGGTATTATATTTTTAAGAAGTTGTTGAAGTCAGGAGCCCGCCTGGAGAATGGAGGTGTTATATTTTTAAGAAGTTGTTGAAGACAGGAGCCCGCCTGGAGAATATAGGTGTTATATTTTAAGAAGTAGTTGAAGTCAGGAGCCCGACTGGAGAATGGAGGTATTATATTTTAAGAAGTTATTGAAGTCAGGAGCCCTCTTGGAGAATGGAGGTGTTATATTTTAAGGTTTATTGATATCAGGAGCCCGCCTGGAGAATGGAGATGTTATATTTTAAGAAGTAGTTGAAGTCAGGAGCTCGCCTGGAGAATGGAGGTGTTATATTTTCAAGTTGTAGTTGAAGTCAGGAGCCCGCCTGGAGAATGGAGGTGTTATATTTTAAGAAGTAGTTGAAGCCAGGAGCCCGCCTGTAGAACAGAGGAGTACATTTCAAAACGAAGTCAGGAGCCCGCCTGTAGAACAGAGGAATAAATTTCAAGTTTGAAGTTAGGAGCCCACCTGTAGAACAGAGGACTACACTCAATTTCAAGTCAGAAGTCAGTAAAGCGGAGGGTTACAACAAAATATCCCCAGCATAAATTCCGCTGCAGAAATCAGAAGGAAGACTACAAGAGCAAGTTTGAATATAGATAAGATGTTGTAATCCCTAGTTTAGTCTAGCTACTTGTTTTCTTTTAGCATGGTGTAATAAGGAGGTCGGAAAGTAGTAGTAACAGCAGCAACAGTAGTAATAGCAAAATTGCAAGTCTCATGGTGGTCCCAGCTACCAAACTTTCCGAACTACATTAACTTGATTCCCTTTTAGCCTGGGATATGTAGGAAACCTTCGAAGCAAAGGTTCGGTTAAATTTTTCAAAAAAATGCTTCACACGGAGTAGCCGAACGGGCAAAAATCGCTCGTGTCCGCTCACTTTATCTTTGCACGAAAACTCTTTGTGTTTCCGGACAAAGAGGGGCAGCTGTGAGCACGTGATTTTTGCCCTACAAGAACTACTCCCACAAAAATTCAAAATAAAATAGATGTGTATTGCTTGCGATTTATTTGTATTTGTCTGTGCATGTTTATTCTATTTTTACTACTGAAAAATACAAAAATATATGTGTTGCATTTACATTTACAATTTAGGATTAATTAACCAGTGATTTATTTTACGAAAATGAAAATCATAAAAAATAATGTACTTTGCATTTTTAGCATTTAATGTTGAATTGTGTGATTTTATTGTTAATTGGCATTTAATTATATGTGATAATTGTTATTAGAAGATAAGTAGTATTTTTAACTTGGTTTATAATTTTAGAAAATAATTTGGGAAGAAAATAAAAAAAGAAAAGAAAACAAAAATGAAAACTAGGAAGGAAAATCGGATTGGGCTCAAATCCCTGGCCCAATGGCATGTACCAAACCCGGTCCAGGCAGCTCCTCTCACAGGATGGTGAAACGACGTAGTATAGGAACCAAACTACGTCGTTTCAATGGCAAAATATCTCAGCCATTCAACCAAGCCACATCCAACGGTCACAGATCAATACCCATATCCAAGAACCGAACCCGACCTGTTACCCGGTTCAAGTAGCCCCCCTACTTAAACCAAACGATGTCGTATTGGTTAATCTCCTTGATCCTGGCCGTTGATCTTAATTGATCTAATGGTCGGGATTAAATTCCCCACATGGTATATATTCCTAAATCCTACCCCGCCCCCTAGACCAAACCCCCCTCGCCCCATCGTCTCTCTCAGACCTCTCAAAGACGACCCCTCGAAACCCTAGAGCCGCTACCCCGCCCCTTCGTCGTAAACCCAGCGGCTCCGGCTCCGATGGCCATGAAAATAACACCCCTTGACCACCTGACCCTCCCCTCCACAAATCCACACTCGTCTTGCTTCGAATCATCCCCGAGCTTCTCGAATCTTCAATCAAAGATTCGAGCAAAACCCTAAACCTACCTAACCAGTCCCAGGTTCACACCCTAGCTCCACCTGACCCCCCATCGACCCAAATCTCATGTTAGTCCTGCTCAAATCAAGCCGGAACTGAATGAGCCCTAGAAGAACAAAACCTAGGAATCAATCCAAAAGATTTGAGGTCTTAACTGACTTTAGTCAAGTGTTCTCAGTCGAGAACACTCGATTAAGGTCTGTTTTGGCTTCAAAGTCTCAAGACGAAGTTCAAAACTGAAATGGATGGGGTTTGGTCTGAAGTTTCGAGGTATTTCCTTTTGTTTTCCCTTTCCTTCTAATGTTTGTTTTATTTTGACTGAGTAGTTCATCATTTTCGTCAAGTAGTTCTTTCTCCTCTTTCGGACCTTTTTCTTGGTCCAGTTTCCTTCTGTTGATTAACATGTATTATAAACAGTTTCGTCGATTAATCCGTTCATGTCTGTAGTTTAGTATTTCTCGTCAAGTTTTTTGGTGTCGTTTGTTTTGTTTTCAGCCTTAGGTTTCCATTCAGTATATCCTCAGTGTCCCTACGTTTTGTGTTTAAGGCTAATTTAGAGCTATGAATGTACTGTTATTGTTGGTTCGAATTGTTTCATTTTATGTGATGTTTGTTTCCTTTTTTTTGATTGTTCATCATTTGGCATATGAGTTCAATTTGTCTGTCGATTCAGTACTTTACAATGATCATTCATTTTGCCAAAGTTTGATTCATAATTGTGAAAGCAGTCAGTTATTCCCATGTACATGTGCATCTTAGCAACTTAGCATCAGTCTGCTATTTCATCTAATCTGAGTTCTAAGTTCGAACTGCTAGATGAATTGAATTAAATTGGTTATAGCTACTGAAGTTTGGTGATTAATTAGGAATCAGTTTGATTTTTGATTAAGGAAATTGGTTATAGTTGATAGGGTACAAAGGATTGGACTAGGACAGTAAATCATAGTAGTTTCAGGGGTAATTTGGGAATTGAAAACTTGAAAAAATGATTAATTTGAGTGCTCTGTCCACTAAGCACTAATAATATTAAAATAAGGCATTATTTAATAAATAGTGAGGAACAAGGCATGCAAGTATGGGGAACAAGGCATGCAAGTGTGGGGAACAAAATAACTTCAAACAAGAAGACATTAAGTAATGGGATTCAAAGGAGGATGGGCAGAGAATCTGATAGTTTCAAGGCAGAAATAGCTGGCCTGTTTTTGGGTTATAAATAGAGTCATTTAAGACAGATTTGGGCGGGGTTTTTTTGGAGGGGAAAAATCAGTCCTCTTTCAGTTTATTTTCAGAGAGTCTAGGCTGGATTTTTAACATTTAAAAAAGTTCAGTAATTTGAGAGTAAAAAACAGGCTGGTTTTTAATCCTAAAAGGTTCAGTGTTTGAGAGCTAAGAAACTAAAAAGTGAGGTCTTTTCTTTTACTGCTGAATATCAGAACTAGTATTGTTGTTGTTTTATTGGTGTTGTTGGTTGGTATTTCTGGGGTTTCAATTGGTTCTTCTGAGTTTGCTATTGGTTATTTGCTACTGTTTCATTGGGTGTTGCTGGAATTCTGCTGGTTCCTTTTTAAATCTGTTACTGGGTTATTCTGTCACTGTGCTGCTGGTTGTTGCTGTTGTTGTTTGCTACTGCTCTGCTGATCCTCCTCTTCTTCTTCTATTTTCAATTACCAGGTACAGTTTCGAATCACATTGTGATATAGCTGTGAGATGCAAAAGTGAAAAGAAAAATGCTCGAGTAGCGGAGTACTTAGTGCATCTGTAATTTAGTAGATAAATAATAAGTCGTATAGTCTATCTTTATAACTCAATGAAGAATGTGGACTGTGGAGTTTGTATCTGATAAGGACTGTATTGGACCATTAATTTGCCTTTCGTAGTTGTAAATTTAGTAGTTTAATACCAACTTTAGTAGCATAGAATTGAAAAATCAAACTTCCAAGTTAATTGTGCTTTTCCCGAATAGTTAAGCATGCCCATTATTGTCAAAACCGTTTAGTTAAATAAGTGGAATAAGATGAAGATAGCATGAGTTTGTTCTATTGAATCCACCTATTTAAACTTGTTAGTTCATTAGCTATGAAGGTTTTAATGTTGTCAACAGTAGGTGGATAATGATTGTTGGCAGTCCACTTGCTCAAAAGTTGAAATATTGGGTTTGGCTTCATCATGTAAAGCGATTGGCAATAGCCTATGTACGTTAGATCAGACTCGAATCCGCTTCTGTGAGCAGAATGTTGAACGTGGCTCGAATAACGCATGAAATCTGGTCATAGGAAACGGGCTAGATCACAAGACCATCCTTGAAAATCATACAATAGAGTTAAGTAACAATTGGTTGGGACCTTCGTTTTGTGTTTAGAGACGAACTTAATAGAAAAGATGTAGTCACATTAGGATCGTCCTTTTAAAATAAACGAGATGAGCCTTGCCAAATAAAACACACAGATTGCGGGGCCCTCGATAATTCTATATATTAAAATACTTAAATTTCGGGACGGGCCGTTTAGCGAATTTCACGGCCACTTCCCAAAATAACCCCGCGTTAGTCTCTTTAGGCGCGTACTTTAAATAACATTACCTTCTTAAACCCGGGTGCACATTTATGTGACCCAAATCCAAATCTCAACGAAAGTCGAAATGTGTCGCTAATCACGGGTACATTGATTGTGACGTGGTTCGAGATGCATTTCCACGATGTTGCAAATTTCTTTTAAAAATAATGAATGAGACAAGCCTCGACAAGCAAAAGTACACAAGATGCGGGGCCCTCTATACGTGTTGGTAAAATTACTTAGATTTCGGGATGGGCCGTTTAGCAAAATTTCACGGCTTTACCCAAAATAATAATACGCTAGTCGCTTTAGGCGCGCCTTTAATAATTTACTTTCTTAAACTCGGGTGCACATTTATGTGACCCAAATCCAAATCTCGACAGAGTTGAAATGTGTCAATAACCACGGGTGCATTGATGTGACGTGGTTCGAGATATATTTTTACGACGTCGCAATTCTCGTTAAAAATAATAATAATAAAAGCGGTAAACAGTTAAAATTTGCACATAGGTTCAACATGTATTAAAATAAGATAAATAAGCTGAATATGACAGTTGAGTGACCGTGCTAGAACCACGGAACTCGGGAATGCCTAACACCTTCTCTCGGGTTAACAGAATTCCTTACCCGGATTTTTGGTTCGCGAACTGTAATACAGAGTCAATCCTTTCCTCAATTTGGGATTCAACCGGTGACTTGGGACACCATAAATCTCCCAAGTGGCGACTCTAAAATAAATAAATAAATCCCTTTTCGATTGTCCTTTAATTGGAAAAAAACTCCCTCTGCGCCCCTTTGCGGGGTGTAGGTAAAAAGGAGGTGTGACACCAAGTTGTCATCTTTGAGGTAAGTATCTTGCCTAACCTTGTGTAGGGGACCTCCCCTTAGGAATTGAGTCTTCTATGCTAATTGTAGTCCATGCATGCGAGGTGACGAGTGTGTGCTTGGACTTATTTGTGGGAAATTTACCTCTAGGGTTCTTAGGTCCTTATGTGGAAAGTATCCTGTTATGATTGGGTTTCCTAGTTGCTTAAATTGCCTCTATATGCTCCATATGACGTTGTTTGCTTTCCTCTAATTCTTACGTATTACATTGACCCTAAATTGCCTTAATTGAAGTGATTGTCTTCCTTATTGTTTTGATACTTCTTGGTTGTGAGTTCCTCTATGACTTCGTGCAAATAGGTTACATGTCCAATTGTTGTGGTTGCCGATGTAGTTATCATGTGCTTATTATGTCTTGTTGTGTAGTTGAGGTTTCATTGTGAAGATAATTGTTGGTACAAGTTTGGTTATAGTTGATTCCCTTGCCGGGACATATTTAATTATTATTGTTGGTTCCCTTGCCGGGATATTATTGTTTCCTTATTATTCCCTTGCCAGGATTCTTCCGTGATTGGTGTTGATTTGTATATTGGGATCGGATTGCACGCCGCAATAATATTATAAGGATCGGGTTGCACGTCGCAAAAATATTATATGGATCGGGTTGCACGCCGCAACAATATTATATGGATCGGTTGCACGCCGCAACAATATTATTTGGATCGGGTTGCATGCCGCAACATCATTATATGATTTTGATCATGTTGCATGTCGCAACAGTAATATATGATTGGTAATGGGTTGCACGCCGCAACAAGAAAGAATAAAAGTGAATATTGATTTTTATGGTGAGAACGAGAGTAGAAGCACGAAGGGTGATGTCGTGCGCTTTCTGCTGCTGTGTTTATTTGTTGTTATCAATTGAAATATTTAAATTGTTTAATTCCTTTATTGCTGTGATCCTTTGTGTTAGAACCCGCAATGTTTTCAATACCTCACCATATTTATATATATTTATTTATATGCTCCAATACTTCAAACTTCAATAATTGTTACATCCTTAATTCAATTAGTTTCTCAATTATATCCTCTTAAACCGTCTAAGGTTGTATTTTTCTTAAAAAGGAATTTCTACTAAGTTTTAAGTTATCAGCTCCCCTGTTGAAGGTAATAATTCTTTCGATGTTGTATTTTAAATTAAAAAGGGATATTTTCTTTACTCAAAGGATTTCCAAAGAAACAACTTCATCTTTTCTCGCTGGCTTTTTCTAATTAGCTTAGAAATTGTAATTTTACTTATATTAGGTAAATGGGACTTCTTGGACATATTAAGTGCATTGTTGTCACAACCCAATTTAGGATCATGACCGGCACCTAGGAGAAAGTGCCCCTAAGTAAGCCTCATCGGTATTTTTCAGAAAATCGGACAGAGTTTCCCTTGTTTTTGGACTATCCAAAAAATTTTCCTGTCTCAAAATCAACATCCAACCATCCTAATATCAAACCAAACAATCGACAACTTATCAATTAACCAAAATAGTCTTCACCATTACTAATCAACCCACTAACAACAAGAAATACTAATTTATCTCCGACTTTGATAATAAAGAATGATACTCAACATAAGACTAATAGCAAAATAATACTCATGACACTAAAAAATTACTATGGATCGACTCTAAGAATTCAAATAAAAGACCATAACAATTGATAAAAATCTCCGCCCACGCGAACAACTGTGAGGCTCACCAAGAATTCTCAACCTGAGCGCTCTAATTAACGAAATCCTCGCCTGCGTCAACTGCTGTCTCTGTAAAAAAATATTAGCGGGGAATGAGTCGCTAGCTCAGTGAGTAATAACACTTAACCATAATCATTTTTATTTGGGGACAAGTCAGAAACATGCTAGTATCTCAAAGAAAAAATAACATAAAAATGCCCTTTCAGAAACAATAAATAATTTCCAGTCTCATCACGCTTTTCTTGAAGTAAAATATAATTAGCAATTCAGTAATAGGCTCGGTAACAACTGTATAATATTAGTATTCACATTTTGGGTGGTTTCAATGAACGGATCATGTAATCGGTATAACTGTGGACTTCTTCGCAAGAAGTCAAATATAACGGTAGTCCCTACTCGAGGGAAATCGGTAACGGTATGCTAGTTCTACCTTCCCATTAGCGAGGGCTATAACTGTACTCTGTAATCGGTAAATACAATGTGCACCAGCTCTAACAAACCCGCCGTTAGCTACGGGATCCTTCAATGTCTACTCCCATTTATACTTGTCTCTGTAATCCGTATATACTCATAGAAAATATTTTAAAACAATATAGGGCATTTCGGTTCTTATCAAATCATATAATTTCTTTTCGATAACAGTAAATTCAAGTAATGGTAACAGATCTAGTGACAACGAAAATATTTAAAACAATAATAATCTTCTCAAATAGCTATTTCGGTATCATATCGAGTAAAAGACTTGTCTCATATGCAACTTAAAATAATCGGTAACATATTCATATTAAAAATCATGTGTAAATCATGCAAGTTATGAAAACTCAAATTGCGGTAAGATTATTATTCACAGTACTCGTGTGAAATACCAAACTCGTCACCTCAAACGATCCGTACAACTCTCTTCAATCAATCTATAACCACATCAACATCGATCTCGTGTTAATTGCCTCATTTAGGCTAAATTCATCACTAATTTAGAATACCCAATCCTCCTAGTTTTATATTTTATCATTAATTCGCCAAATTATATTTACTCATGCTATGAGTAATTTAAATTAGTCCAAAATCTTTTAAATAAAAAGGTATTTATATAGTTTATTCCCTTTACTATTGAATTTCCTTAATCGTGTGCATAAATTGAAACTGAAATAACTTTACTATCCATAATATTCCTTCTTAATTGGTACTTATCTTTTGTGCTCAATAACTTGTATAATACAGACAATATTTCAAGAAAATTCCAAAGAGATTACCTTTTCTCTAAGCCGTGTAGTAGTTTCACAGAGAGCAATTATAAAACTTCAAGAAACATTGTTGATCGAAGCTTTTCTGACCAAAGATTTAGTGCTTAAAGCTTTTTCCTCCTTGCTGAAATTTTTCCCCATGGTGGTGAAGCTTAAAGCTTCATAACTTCTCCAATTCTACTCTTTCTTTAACTTAGGGCTTTTATTTGTCTTCTGCTTTCTACAGAAGCTTAAGTGCTGCACTTTCCCCTTCCCAATTCCATTTACTATTTTTTTTATAAAATAATGCTCTATTCCTTTTTTATTAAATGACCAATAAGCCCCTAACTTAAATATGGGTTACTACATCCTTCCCACCTTATGAAATTTGGTCCCCGAATTTATCTCTAGTATGGACCTATAGATTGAAATAAGTGAGGATACTTGACTCGCATAGCATCTTCCACTTCCCACGTAGCTTCTTCAACTGTATAATTTCTCTATAAGACTTTCACGAACAGTATTTCTTTCGACCGTAGCTTTCTTACTTGCCTATCAACAATTGCCATCGACTCCTCCTCATAAGACAACTTCTCATCAAGTGGTATAGCATGTGCTTCAATCGCCTGAAATGAGTCTGATATTACATTTTCTTAGCATTGAGACGTGAAACACTGGATGAATAAAGGACAACTCAGGAGGAAGTGCCAAATGATAAGCCACCGTTATCACTCAGTCTAGTATCTCATACGGCCCTATAAACCTTGGGCTCAACTTGCCTCTTTTCCCAAACCGCATCACACCTTTCATAGGGGAGACTTGTAGGAACACTTTGTCCCCAATTGTGAAAACTAAATCTCTTCTTCTCTTATCAGCATAAGACTTTTGTCTACATTTAGCTGCAAGCAATCTCTGTCTAATCAATGGACCTTGGCCATAGCTTCTTGTACTAGGTCGGGTCTTAATAAGTTAGTCTCACCAGCTTCAAACCATCTGATAGGAGAACGACATCTTCTACCATACAATGCTTCGTACGGTGCCATTTGAATACTGGACTGGAAGCTATTGTTGTAAGCAAATTCAGCTAATGGTAGATAAGTGTCCCAACTACCTCCAAACTCAAGAATGCAAGCTCTCAACATATCTTTCAAGATCTGAATAGTACGTTCAGACTGTCGTCTGTCTGTGGATGAAATGCAGTACTAAGATCTAATCGTGTACCCAATGCTTCTTGAAAATATTTCCAAAAGTGTGAAGTGAACAGTGATCCTCTATCAGAGATGATGGATACTGGAACTGCGTGAAGTCAGACAATTTCGTTCATAAATATATGTGCATACCTGACACCACCATATGTAGTCTTCACCGGTAAAAAGTGTGCTGATTTTGTCACTCGATCTATAATCACCCATACTGAGTCATAACCTCTAAGGGTTCGTGGTAGCCTGGTGACAAAATCCATAGTAATTCTTTCCCATTTCCACTCTGGAATCTCAATTTGTTGTAGTAGTCCTGCGGGTCGCTGATGCTCAGCCTTGACCTGCTAACAAGTCAGACAACTAGAGACAAAGTTAGCAACATCTTTCTTCATACCTTCCTACCAATAAAATTGCTTCAGGTCATGGTACATTTTTGTGGATCCAGGATGTATAGTGCATTTAGAGTTGTGGGCTTCTTCAAGAATAGCATGTCTCAACCCATCTACGTCTGCTACACATAGCATGTCACCCATTTGAAGAACACCATCACTTTCAACAATCATATCCTTGTTTCTACCGGCTAAGACCTCATCTCTGTATTTACATAATTGTTCATCCTCATATTGGGTGGCCTTAATGCACTCAACTAATGAAGACTTAGCTTGAGCACAAGCCAACAATGCCTCTGAATTTTCGACACTAAATCTGATACCTGTATCTTCTAGTCTCTGAATATTTTTGGCCAAAAGTCTCTTTGCAGGGGCTATATGTGCCAAATTCCCCATAGATTTTCTACTCAATGCATCAGCCACCACATTGGCTTTTCCAGGAAGATACAAAATAGAATAATCATAGTCTTAGAGTAGTTCCATCCAATGACGTTGCCGAAGATTTAGATCTCTATGTTGAAAGATATACTTTAGACTTTTATGATCAGTATAAATCTCACAAGTTTTGCCGTATAGATAATGTCTTCAAATTTTTAGGGCAAATACCACTGCAGCCATCTCCAAATCAAGTGTAGGATAGTTTTGCTCGTGCTTTCTCAATTGTCTCGAAGCATAAGCTATAACACGACCATTTTTCATGAGAACACATCTTAATCCCACCTTCGAGGCATCACAGAATAATGTAAATCCTCCAGAACCTGATGGTAAGGCTAATATTGGTGTAGTTGTCAAACATGTTTTGAGTTTTCCAAAGCTCTACTCACATTCCTCCGTCCAGTGAAACTTTGCATTTTTCTGTGTTATCTTGGTCAGCGACGCTGCTATTCTGGAGAAATCCTACACAAAACGCCTGTAATAGCCTGCTAAGCCTAAAAAGCTGTGAATCTCTATAAGAGAAGAAGGTCTGGGCCATTTCTGCACAACTTCAGTCTTCTTAGGATCTACCATAATTCCATCTTTGGATACAACATGCCCCAAAAATGCTACCGAGTCTAGTTAGAATTCACACTTCGAGAACTTAGCATAAAGCTGATATTCTCGCAATGTCTGCAACACAGTCCTGAGATGATTCTCGTGTTCTTCTTGGCTACGAGAATATATCAGGATATCATCAATAAATACTATTACAAATCTATCCAGAAACAGCTTGAACACCCTATTCATTAAATCCATGAATGCAGCTGGAGCATTTGTCAGTCTGAAAGGCATCACAAGGAACTCATAATGCCAGTATCGAGTTCTGAAAGCAGTCTTAGAGATATCTTCATCTTTGATTCTAAGTTTATGATAACCAGAATGGAGGTCAATCTTTGAAAAGTGGGCAGCTCCTTGTAACTGATCAAGCATATCATCTATACGAGGAAAAGGATATTTATTGTGTATTGTTATCTTGTTCAACTATTTGTAGTCAATGCACAATCTCAGGGATCCGTCTTTATTCTTTACGAACAGTACTGGTGCACCCCATGGTGATACATGATAACTGTGATTTCTACATGTTTTATACCCATTCTTACCTAAGCTTTGTGCATTAACTGCCAGAAATTAGTCCCAAAAAGCTTACAAGTTGCATTTGATTGCAGGTTTGAGCGACAAGATGACAAATACTAAAGATCGGCTCAAAAAGGAGTGAAATCTGCCAAGTGTCAAAAGACAACTGAAAGGGGGGATCAAAAGGACCTGCGCAGTCCGCACTATTTTGTCACGCGACCGCGCAGGAGAGTTCAGAAGCTGGACATCTTCAAGTTCAACCTGCGCGGTTCGCACTGTTCTGCCACGCGGCCGCGCAGGAAAGTTCAGAGGCCGTGATATCTTCAAGTCAAGCTACGCGGTCCGCGCCCCTTTTCACGCGGTTCGCGCCTAAGAGTATCAGAGACTAAATCGTTCAAGGCAAAAGCCCACGCAGCCGCGCACCTAATCAGTGCGGTCCGTGTGGATGAAGTTCACCCTCAGGTGTATTTTTGTCCAGTTTTTCCTGTGTAGTATAAATAGAACATTTTACTTTTTAGCAGCAGTTTTTTCAGATCTATTTTGAGAGCATATAGCAGCTGAACATGGGATTTCATGATTTTAGCCTATTTTGGGCAATCTCTTCTAGTATTAACGTGGATTTGAGTAGATTAACATTGTAGTTAATTGTTATGTCAATTTCATCTATTATTTCTTCAATTTATGTTCCTATTATGGCTAGCTGAACCCATTAGCTAGGGTTGTGGCTCAACCCTAGTGTGGGTAATTAATGGGTGTGATTGTTTAGTGCATGAATGATGTTGGGTATTTGTTATTTGAATTAATCTTATGTTTTCATTAAGATTTGGTGGTTGCAAACACTAAGTCTAGCTTAGTGAGTCTTGACTCTTCTTGAGAAAGAGAGTCTATGACCCCAAGATTAATTCTAACAAGGAATTGGGATGGACCCATGAGAATGGTAGTCCCAATTAACGGGTTAAACCTCGAGAGAGTAATTACCCAACTTGAACCATAAGTTGCTTGGGCAAATTGGCCTACCCAATTGGTCTCGAGAGAGTCAATTGGGCAAAATCACTCTCTCTACCGAGAGGTGTGAGAGTGAGTGCAAAAGTGCAATGGTTATAGCATAAGTCCCATAGTCATCATTCTTGCATTAGGAATCTCTACCCGTTAGTTGACCACCTAGGTACATGCCACGGCCCTAGTGCCTTTCTCTATATTGCATACAACTTAGAATCATAATTTTAGCATAACTTAGCTTTACAATTGTAGTTGATAAATTGTAGCTATTAATCAAAAGAAAACCAAAAATGTTAGAAGATCAATTAGGAGCTAAAACATAGTCCTAGACTATACAAACACGCAACTCCAAATTGAAGTTCCCTGTGGAAAATTGACCCCGATACCGCTATTGTGTAAAAGTATTAGCGCCCACTCTTCCTCAGGTCGAGTCCGCTGCGATCACTTTTTGGCGCCGTTGCCGGGGAGCTTTACGATGTTGACTATTTGTGCAGCTAGTATTGTGTTTTGCTTCTCTTTCCTTCTTATTTACTAACTTGGTGTGGGCCGATCAATCAGGTACAATGGCTCTTAATGCAAATGACCCTCTCGGCAATGTGATAGCGGGGGAGGAGGTAGAAGATCTAGAACAAGATGAGGTCTTACCTCAACTTCCACGGAGAGGCCGACATGTCAATATAAATGCAAATGAGAACATCATCATTCCAGACCCTCCTCCGCAACCGCCGAGAGTGGCTCCCAGAGTTCTACCAAATCAAGGATACGCCAGTGCTATTGTTCCTCCCCGAATCCGGGCGGGGAACTTTCAAATCACAAATGTTATGCTGACCTTGCTCGAGCAAAGAGGTTATTTCACGGGTGCCTCCGATCAAAATGCCTACAAGCACTTGAAGGGGTTCGTGGATACATGTTGGGGTAGCAAGCAGACAAACGTGTCCGAGGATGCGTTGAGATTGAGGCTTTTCCCGTTTTCTCTTCGGGGTAAAGCATTGGATTGGTTAGAAAGGCTCCCCAATCATTCTATTACAACATGGGATGAATTGGCGGACAAATTTATTGCCAAGTTCTTCTCTCCAAGTCATATGGCAGCTCTTCGGGATGAAATTCTAGCTTTCAAGCAAGAGCCAACGGAACCTTTGCATGAGATATGGGAAAGATATAGAACAATGGTGAAAGAGTGCCCTAATAACGACATGACCGAGGCTATGATGCAATAAACCTTTTATCGGGGCATCAACACCACAAATCAATGCATTGTGAACCAATTGGCCGGAGGGAATTTTATGAAACTTTCTTACTAAGAGGCATGTGATGTACTGAATGAAATGGCCGACACCTCTTCGGCATGGCAAAGCCGAGCAAACGTGCCCCAAGGTGACCCCACAGTCATCCATTTGCACAAGGAATTGCACAATCATGGTCAAGTTATAGCTGAGCTTACAACAACTATGAATCAATTGGCAAAGGCGCAATTGCAACAAGTACAAAACCCGCGCCTAGTCAACGCAATGGAATGGGTTGCTATGTTGAAAAGGAGGCAAAGAGGACAACAACCTTAAAGTAATTGTGAACAATATGACAACAACAATGATGGTGGTGGATATTTGAACGAAGGTTTTGATGACCAAAGTGAGGAAGTCCAATGTATCAACAACTACCAAGGGAATAGAGGTAATCAAGGGAATCAACAATGGAGAGCCCAAGGAAATTGGGGCAATCAACAAGGTGGCAATTGGAATTACAACAACAATCAAGGAGGCAATTGGGGGAACAATAATTCAGGGAATCAAGGTAATTGGAACGGGAACAACATTTGGAACAACAATAGTGGACAAGGTAATTGGGGGCAAGGCTTTCAAAGGCCCCCAATGTATCAACAACCCAATAACCCGCCTCCTTTTCAATCTCAAGGGTCGAGTTCGTCGGGCAATGACATGGGTCGAATAGAGAGCATGTTCGAGCAAATGATGAAAAAGAGTCAAGATTCTGAGGCCCAATTAGCTTCGCATAACACATCTATTCGGAACTTGGAAGTGCAATTAGTCCAAATCTCTCAATCTTTAAATACTCACCCAAAGGGTGCTCTACCAAGTGATACGGTAGTAAACCCCAAGGGTGGGCACAATAATCATGTGATGGCAGTGACAACGCGAAGTGGAAGAGGTGGTAATGTGCATGCCTCAAGAGGAAACCAAGTTACGGTGGATGAAGATGAGTTGCAAAATGATGAGATCCCGTTGGTAGTTGAGGATGTTGTTGAACCAAGTGCAAATGATGATGTGAGAATTGAAATTGATGAAGGTGAGGAGGAGACTCAAGAGGCTGTGAACCCGTCTAGGGAAAAAGTCATTGATATACCCAAAGCCAAGGCACCCTTACCTAGACCTCCTCCGTCCTATCCTTAACGGTTGGCCAAGAAAAAGGGTGACAACCAATTTAAGAAATTCATTGAAATGATGAATAGTTTGACTATCAACGTGCCTTTGGTGGAGGCACTCGAGCAAATGCCGGGATACGCAAAGTTCATGAAAGATTTGGTTACAAAAAGAGATCAATGGAGTGTGAGACAATCAAGATGACCCATCAAGTGAGCGTAATTGTGCATTCTATGGCTCCAAAACTTGAGGATCCCGGCGCATTCACTATCCCATGTACCATTGCAAGTGCCGACTTTGCAAAAGCCCTCTGTGACTTGGGGGCAAGTATAAATTTAATGCCATATTCGGTCTTCAAGAGCTTGGGAATCGGACAACCTCATCCAACTTCTATGAGGCTTCAAATGGCGGACCGGTCAATGAAGCGACCTTTGGGAATTATTGATGATGTCCTTGTTCGTGTTGATAAGTTCATATTGCCGGCTGATTTTGTAATTTTGGATTGCGAAGTGGATTTCGAGGTGCCTATTATTCTTGGGAGGCCCTTCCTAGCTACGGGGAAGGCCTTGGTTGATGTGGAAGCAGGAGAATTGACCTTCCGTGTTGGTGATGAAAAGGTGGTGTTCCACGTATGCAAATCAATGAGGCAACCAAATAGCACCGAGGTGTGCTCGTTTGTTGACATTGTCACGGCGGTGATAGTGGATGACACAAGCGCAATGGCAAATGTTGAGGACCCACTTGAGGCCGTGCTATTGAACATTGATGTTGATGATAATGCTAGAAGGGTGGAGTGTGTGAACGCATTACATGGCATGGGCTCGTATTCTTATGAACCGAGGAAGTTATCTCTTGATCTTGAAAATTGCAAAACTCCTCCCACCAAGCCATCTATTGAGGAGCCACCAGTGTTGGAGTTGAAACCACTTCCTCCTCACGTCAGGTATGAATTTCTTGGTCCTAATTTCACTTTGCCGGTTATTCTTTCTTCTTGCTTGACTAACGTGCAGGTTGATGCCACTTTGGCGGTTCTTCAAAAGCGCAAGCGGGCGATTGGATGGACCTTGGCGGATATTCGGGGTATTAGCCCCGCATTTTGCATGCACAAGATAATATTGGAGGAGGATGCTCGGCCGTCTCTTGAACATCAAAGGAGACTCAATGAGGCCATGCAAGAGGTGGTTAAAAAGGAAGTCATCAAGTGGCTTGACGCCGGTGTGGTGTATCCAATTTCTAACAGTTCGTGGACTTCTCCGGTACAACGTGTGCCAAAGAAGGGAGGAATGACGGTGGTGACCAATGACAATAATGAACTTATTCTGACTCGTACGGTGACGGGTTGGAGGGTATGCATGGACTACTGGAAGTTGAACAAGGTGACTAGAAAGGATCATTTCCCATTGTCGTTCTTGGACCAAATGCTTGATCGACTTGCGGGCCGGGCTTTCTATTGTTTTCTGGATGGATATTCAGGCTATAACCAAATTCTCATTGCCCCGGAAGACCAAGAAAATACAACCTTCACATGTCCTTATGGCACATTTGCCTTCTCTCGAATGCCATTTGGATTATGCAATGCACCGACTACCTTCCAACGATGTATGATGGCAATCTTCACCAACATGGTGGAGGACATTTTGGAGGTCTTCATGGATGATATTAGTGTGGTTGGGGACTTATTTGGTGATTGCTTGCAAAACTTGGATTGAGTGTTGGCCCGATGCGAAGACACAAACTTGGTTCTCACTTGGGAGAAATGCCATTTTATGGTAGAAGAAGGAATTATGTTGGGTCACAAAATTTCAAAAAGGGGATTAAGGTTGATAAGGCGAAAATTGAGGTTATCTCAAGGCTCCCTCCCCCTACTTCTGTCAAAGGGGTGAGGAGCTTTCTTGGTCACGTGGGTTTCTACCAAAGATTCATCAAAGACTTCTCTAAGGTAGTTAACCCGTTGTGTAAATTGCTAGAGAAAGATGCCAAATTTGTGTTCGATGATAAATGTATGGAGGCTTTCGAGCTTCTAAAGCAAAAGTTGACGACTACCCCTATCATTACTGCACCAAATTGGAGCTTGCCCTTTGAGCTCATGTGCGACGCTAGTGATGTTGCGGTGGGGGAAGTCTTGGGCCAAAGAATCAACAAAATGTTCCATCCGTTGTACTGCGCAAGTAAGACAATGAATGAAGCTCAAAGGAACTACACGGTCACCAAGAAGGAATTGCTTGCCATTGTTTTTGCCATGGAAAAGTTTTGCCCATACCTTATGGGGGCCAAAGTGATTATTCATACCGATCACACCGCACTTAGGTATTTGATGACGAAGAAAGATTTTAAAGCAAGGTTAATGAGATGGGTGCTTCTTCTTCAAGAATTTGATTTGGAGATTGTTGATAGAAAGGGTAGTGAAAATCAAGTGGCGGGCCACTTGTCTCGATTGGAGGAAGAAGGGAGGCCTTTGGATGGCCTTGAGATAAATGATGCTTTTCCGGATGAACAACTCCTCTCGGTTTCAATGCTAGACATGCCATGGTTTGCCGACATTGCCAATTATCTTGTTACCGGTGTGGTTCCGTATGAGCTCTCTTCTAACCAAAGAAAGAAGCTCAAGCGGGATTGCTTGGACTACTATTGGGATGAGCCGTATCTTTTCAAAATTTTCACCGATGGTGTAATTCGCCGGTGTGTTTCCGAAGAAGAGCAATTGAGTATTGTGGAAGCTTGTCACTCTTCGCCCTATGGTGGCCATCATGGCGGGGCGAGGACGGCGTCTAAAGTGTTGAGGTGTGGTTTCTATTGGCCTTCGTTGTTCAAGGATGCCGGTGACTTTGTGAAAAGATGTGATGAATGCCAACGTGCCGGAGGGATTTCGAAGAGAGATGAGATTCCCCTTAATACGATTCTAGAGGTTGACATTTTTGATATTTGGGGGATAGACTTTATGGGACCATTCGAAAGTTCTTGTGGCAACACTTACATCTTGGTAGCGGTTGATTATGTGACGAAATGGGTTGAGGCCATAGCTTTGCCAAATAATGAAGCTCGAAGTGTGGTGGCGTTCTTCAAAAAGAGTATCTTCACGAGGTTTGGCACTCCACGTGCTATCATCAGTGACGGGGGTTCTCATTTTTGCAACCGGGCTTTTGACTCTTTGCTAGCCAAGCATGGGGTAAATCACAAGTTGACCACTCCTTATCATCCTCAAGCGAGTGGCCAAGTCGAAGTTTCCAACCGTGAGATCAAGAGTATTTTGTCCAAGACTGTCAATGCAAATAGGACCGACTGGTCGAAGAAGTTGGATGATGCTCTTTGGGCTTATCGTACAGCTTTCAAAACTCCGATTGGTATGTCGCCGTATCGTTTGGTATTTGGGAAGGCTTGTCATCTTCCGGTAGAATTGGAACATAAGGCTATGTGGGCTCTGAAAAAGTTGAACTTAGAATGGGATGTAGCTGCAAATCTCCAGGTTGAGCAATTGAATGAACTTGATGAGTTTAGGTTTCATGCTTACTCTAGCTCGTCCTTGTATAAGGACAAAACGAAGTACCTTCATAACAAGTATGCCCGAGGGAAGGAATTCAAAGTTGGTGACATGGTTCTTCTTTTCAATTCCCGGTTGAGGTTATTTCCGGGCAAGCTGAAGTCTAAGTGGAGCGGCCCTTTTGAAGTGGTTGGTATAACTCCCTTTGGTGCCATTGATCTCAAAAATAAAAATGATGAAGTTTTCCGAGTCAATGGGCATCGTGTCAAGCACTATTTGGGAAAGATTGATGACAGCCACATGGTGGCACGCATTCATTTGAAATGACTGTGATGGTAACATATGTCGTGCCGCGACGTTAAATCAGGCGCTTCTTGGGAGGCAACCCATGCCTTTTCCTTTTCTTTGTTTTTCTGTTGTAGAATAAGATTTTTGAGCTGATAATTTGTGAAGTGTTGCAGGGAATAATGTTGCACCAGTGCAGGGCAAAAGTGCAAAAAATGGTCAGTCCTTGAAAATGGCCTACGCGGTCACGCACCAAAGCAGTGCGGTCCGCATGGGCTTGAGCAGCTGAAATTTCATTCTCAGAAGATTCAACGCGGTCCGCATCCCTTGCTGTGCCGTCCGCGTGTGGAAACTTAAAATGGCATGCTCTCTGATAAAATTCATACGCGACCGCGGTCCAAAGCAGTGCGGTCCGCGTGGGTAAAGCTGAAATCACCAAGTCTCTGATAACTTCCACGCGGCCGCGCACCAAAACAGTGCGGTCCGCATGGGCTAAGCAGTCAAATGTGAAGGAATGAAAACCAGTGCGGACCGCGGCCATTTTCGCGCGACCGCGCTGGTAGGTGAGTTGTGAGTTCCCAGGGTTTTTCTATAAATAGAAGCCTTGGGCCTCATTTGAACCTTTTCACAAATTTTCATCTGGAGCTTTAATTTTCACTGTACATCTGCATCTTCTGCTCAGTTAGTTGATTTCTCATTACTCCCTGGTAACAACTCTTGTTTATTTCATTCATAGCCTAATTTTTGTTTCTTTTAATCACTCCCTACTAGTATAACTTCTTATTTTCGTCCTTTTTCTTCTTAGTTAACTGTTAGTTTAGATTTTTATTGTTTTGGTTGAATCATTGGGCATAAATGCATATTAATTAATTGAGTAGGGACATTTAGGACTAAAACTGTGAACAAAAATGGGACTTAATGGAAGAATATCCCGGCTCAGTTATATTTGCCCTACGCGACCGCGCAACATTCTTGCGCGGTCCGTGTGGCCCCTTGTGTGCAAGAATGAACCTTCTCAGCGCAATCCGCGTGCCAGTTCTATGCGGTCCGCGCTAAAGCCACGCAGCCGCGGTCCAAAACAGTGCGGACCGCGTCGGCTTATTCAGAGAAACATGTGTGGGTATCAGTATATTGCGTATACCGCGTGCCTTTTGTTGCGGTCCGCGCCCTTTTGTCTGTGTAACTGTGTCTACAACTGTGCATTCAACTGAAATGTTTATTTCATATTATGTGCTTCTACTAACAATGTTAGACACGTATTCCTTGCAGACAATAGTTCAAAAGCAAGTGGCTAAAAAATGAGCGGGCAAACAAATACCACCAGGGAGAGGTGGTTCCTTCCGTGGGGGAAAAGGAAAAAGAATTGTAAAGTTGAATCCTCAAACCCGGGAAGCTGATAGAGCTGCAGCTCACTCCACAGGGAGTGAGTATGCACCTTCTATGAGTGTTACTTCAGAATCTGCCCCCACACACATGTCCACATCTTTTCAGCTACGGGATTCCCTATCTCTTGGTCGTGCTGATGTAGCCACTTCCAAAAGGCCGGTAAATGTCATCTCAGACTCGTCTGATGAGTTCAGAAGAGAAAAAGCAAATGAGAACACCTACTCCACCTCTCCCACAACTTCACTATCAGGGGAAAGTGGAGGATATGCCGAAGGAGGTTCACCACAGGTTGGAGGCATAGAGAGGACCAGGCGACCGGGGGCATGGGAAGATAGGTTTGTCAGTGAGGTCGCTTTCCACAAATTCAGGGAATGGTGGCCCAAGAGAAAGTTGATTCCAGAAAGGCGGTTCATAGATGCCGATCTTGTCCCACTCAACCCTCATGTGCAAGCACAATTCCGCACTAGAGAGGGGTGGGGATTCTTCAAAGAGCGAGTTGAAATTGCAAATGAGCACATGGTGAAGGAGTTTTATTGCAATGTCCACCACACAGTTTGGGACTCCAAAGCAACAAAAGTGAGGGACAAGATCGTGATATTTGATGGGAAGTCGCTGAATGACTTCTTGGGGTCTGAAGAAGAGGATGAGTCTCAGTATCTTGAGAAGCTGGCAATGAAAGAGGAGGTTTGTCCGTGGTTGGCCGAGAATTTAGCAGCTCCAGGTACAGTCCTGTGTGGTTGAAGGCACAGGAAAAGATTTTTCGGAACACCCTCAACTTTGAAGCAAAAGGGTGGTTGACCTTCGTGTGTAGTCGACTTGACCTGTCTACACACGATCACTCATTTCCCCTTCCTCGGGCTGTCTTGGTAGCATCTATCATGGCAGGTTTCCCTCTGAATGTAGGTAATATAATGTTGAGAGTGATTTCTACTGTCGGTAATAAGACAAAAACAAACTACCCTTTTCCGAACACACTCTCCCTTTAATTCAGAGAGTTGAAAGTGAATAAGAAAAGATATGATGTTACGGTACCTCCAGTGACCCCCTACTCGTGGTATTATTAGTTGGGTCGAGACAACCCAAAGAGAGGCAAAAAGACTCAAGCTTCCACCCCCTCCGCACCTGGTCAGTCTGAAGAGCCAGTTGCTACTGAGCAGCCCCCTGAACCTACTACTGATGAGGCACTGCCCCCAGGCCCTTCCTCCACAGCTGATCCATCTGTCGTAGCTGATTCGGTGATTCCTTCATCAAAGACTCACCGGTTCACTACCAACCAGCTCACTCACTCCCTTGCCAGTTTGAATAACTGGATGTCAGTTGCGACATCCAAGTTGTCTACTTTGACCACTGTTGTGCAGGCACAGGGAGCACCAGCTACTATTGATATTCCCTCCTCCACTGAGGATGCATAGAGAGGATCCTGGCCAACCAGAAAAAGATGATGGCGACGCAGAATGCCTTGACTAAGGCGGTTGGGGCACATGGAAAGGCGTTGGAAAAGTTGGCTCGGGAGTACAAGAAGCTAAGGAAGCAGAAAGCTTCCAAGGAGTCAGTTACACAGTTGAGAGTGGATGTGGACAAGCTGCTAGCGGATCAGATGCCACTCGACTTACTATTTGGAGATCCAGCTGGAGAGCCAGCAGCAATGCAGCCACAGGCAGAGGAGGATAGGCCAAGGAAGAAGAGAAAGCTCCCTAGCACAGAGGGAATAGTGATCGAGGTGGCTCCAACTCAGGTGGGCCCATCTAGTAATGCAAATGTTGAGCCCTCTTCAGTTCTACCAGTTGATGAGCCGGATCAGGAGCAGACACCTGTCCCAGCAGCACAGCAGTAGCAGGCTGGGGACCAGTTTGATGAGGCTTGAGGGGCCGCTCTATATCCTTTGCTGATTTTTGTTGTTTTATCTGGTAGTTAGTATTGGGGACAATGCTAGCTTTTATTCGTGGGGGTGTGGCCCTACTATTTTGATTAACTGCTGGATTACTGTACATATTATCTTTACATTTAGCTTGTTGACATTAGCAATTGGTAGATGGTTTGTTTATAACTGTTCATTCCAGATGCTCTTTAGATTCGATGTATATATTCATTCCCCCTGGTTGTACATTCTACTCCCCTTTTGTACATATTCATTCGGTTTTCATTTTGTTTTTCTATTTCTCGTTAAAATTCTTCATCTTAGTTGCAAAGTTAGGCTCAGAGCCTTTTTGTCTTGTTTTGGCGTTTGCAATAAGCCCTTAGTTTTCTTAATGCCACGGTTCTTTCCAAGGGTAGAGGTTGTGCGAACCGGGTGGCTCTTCCCAATGATAGATGGCGTGACAACCTTCTTAAGGGTTTGAGTCCGTTTTTTATTTTTCTTTTTGATTTTCAAGTTTTTGTAGTTAAGGGTACCTCAGGCAAAGCTTCACTTGGGCCTAGCACATTTGCCTTTGATCCTATGGTCAAAGACATTATGTTGTGTGTAGGATGGTGAAAGTTGTGGCCTTGAGACTCTTGTGTTGACCAAACAATCATCATGTGGTCATTTTGGGCCATTGTGCGCTTGAATCATATCTAAGGTCGTTGTGGGCCCTCGACTCCGTCTTAGGCAATCCTTGAGTGTGTGTAGTGAGAATTCAAATCGTGAGCCCAAGTACTGAGCCGATGGTCTAGAACTTGCCCTGAATGTTTGTTGAGGCGAAATCATAGGTGGAACTTGCCTTGAGACGTGATTATAGGCTCTGCTTGATCTAAAATGCAAAATTTGAACAATTTCCATGACCTACCAATGAAATAATCCCTAGTTCAACCCTTTTGAGCCTTAAACCTTTTTCGTTCATGAACCAAGCTACAAGCCTATACCCGTTCTTAACGAAACCCTCTCTTGGCACCCAAATTTTCCCTTGAGTAAATGGCAAATGTCTAAGTTTGGGGGGAGAGACAAGAAAGGCATCAATGTGGTAAAAAGGCGCAAAAACAAAAGAAAAGGAAGGCAATGAAGAAGAGGAAAAGACAAAAAGAAAGACAAAAATGAATAAGAACAAAAAAGGAAATCCAAAAAAAAAAGGGAGAAAGGATTTGAATTGCAAAAGAAAGAGTGACAATGCGTCTCTCCAACCCCTTGAGAGAAGTGAATTACTCAATTGAGTCAAGAAAGTGTGCCAAAATAAATCAAAAGAAGTGCTTGAGGGAAGATTTGAACAAAAACACGTCCTACCTTTACCCAAAGCCTTCACAATGACTCCTCGAAAGCCCTATATGATCTTGAGTTGAGGGAAGCCTATATTAGTGGATACTTACATAAGGGGCAAGCATATGGTACTTAGAGCCGGACTTAGGGCCTTTTCTTTGTGAGAGATGAGAGAGAAGTCCATTCACCTCGGTTTGTGTGCGAATACTCTAAAGGGTGAGGTTCACTCAGGAAAGTTGAGGATGTGTGAGTTTGGGTTCCACAATGACCAAAGAAATTGAGAAAGGTTCCTTGATGAAATGTGTCAACTCTTGATGCTCTTGCATCGCACTTGATCCACAAGTTTGCAAAGTTTAAATGTGTTAATGATGCATTCGCATTGAGGGCAATTGTTAGTCCCAATTGAGGCTTGTTGAAGTTATTTTAGGATAAACAGGAATTTCTCGAGTGTTGTCCATTGAGGGGTAGGTCTCATTTTATTTGCTTGAGGACAAGCAAAAGTTTAAGTTTGGGGGAGTTGATAACTGTGATTTCTACATGTTTTATACCCATTCTTACCTAAGCTTTGTGCATTAACTACCAGAAATTAGTCCCAAAATGCTTACAAGTTGCGCTTGATTGCAGGTTTGAGCGACAAGATGACAAATACTAAAGATCGGCTCAAAAAGGAGTGAAATCTACCAAGTGTCAAAAGACAACTGGAAGGGGGGATCAAAAGGACCTGCACAGTCCGCACTGTTTTGTCACGCGACCGCGCAGGAGAGTTCAGAAGCTGGACATCTTCAAGTTCAACCTGCGCGGTCCGCACTGTTCTGCCACGCGGCCGCGCAGGAAAGTTCAGAGGCCATGATATCTTCAAGTCAAGCTACGTGGTCTGTGCCCCTTTTCACGTGGTCCGCACCTAAGAGTATCAGAGACTAAATCGTTCAAGGCAAAAGCCCACGCGGCCGCGCACCTAATTAGTGCGGTCTGCGTGGATGAAGTTCACACGACCGCGCGTCATTTGTGCGCGATCTGTGCCAGACCCTCAGGGGTATTTTTGTCCGGTTTTTTTCTGTGTAGTATAAATAGAACATTTTACTTTTTAGCAGCAGTTTTTTTCAGATCTATTTTGAGAGCATAGAGCAACTGAACTTGGGATTTCATGATTTTAGCCTATTTTGGGCAATCTCTTCTAGTATTAACGTGGATTTGAGTAGATTAACACTGTAGTTAATTGTTATGTCAATTTCATCTATTATTTCTTCAATTTCTGTTCCTATTATGGCTAGCTGAACCCATTAGCTAGGGTTGTGGCTCAACCCTAGTGTGGGTAATTAATGGGTGTGATTGTCTAGTGCATGAATGATGTTGGGTACTTATTATTTGAATTAATCTTATGTTTTCATTAAGATTTGGTGGTTGCAAACACTAAGTCTAGCTTAGTGAGTCTTGACTCTTCTTGAGAAAGAGAGTCTATGACCCCAAGATTAATTCTAACAAGGAATTGGGATGGACTCATGAGAATGGTAGTCCCAATTAACGGGTTAAACCTCGAGAGAGTAATTACCCAACTTGAACCATAAGTTGCTTGGGCAAATTGGCCTACCCAATTGGTCTCGAGAGAGTCAATTGGGCAAAATCACTCTCTCTACCGAGAGGTGTGAGAGTGAGTGCAAAAGTGCAATGGTTATAGCATAAGTCCCATAGTCATCATTCTTGCATTAGGAATCTCTACCCGTTAGTTGACCACCTAGGTACATGCCACGGCCCTAGTGCCTTTCTCTATATTGCATATAACTTAGAATCATAATTTTAGCATACTTAGCTTTACAATTGTAGTTGATAAATTGTAGCTATTAATCAAAAGAAAACCAAAAATGTTAGAAGATCAATTAGGAGCTAAAACATAGTCTTGGACTATACAAACACGCAACTCCAAATTGAAGTTCCCTGTGTAAAATTCACCCCGATACCGCTATTGGGTAAAAGTATTAGCGCCCACTCTTCCTCAGGTCGAGTCCGCTACGATCAATACACTAGGCCTAATAAAACCCTTATCTCATAAATCTTGTAACTGTTGCTTTAGCTCCCTCAACTCTGCTGGTGCCATTCGATATGGGGGTATCGATATGGGATGTGTGTCAGGTAGCAAATCAATACCAAAGTCTATTTCTCGTACTGGAGGCAATCCTGGTAAATCCTCAGGAAATACATCAGAAAATTCTCTCACTACTGGTACATTTGCTATACTAACTGTTTCATTTCTTGTGTCATTTACAATAGCTAAGAGACCCAAGCAACCTTTCTTCAGAATTCGCTGAGCTTTCATAAAAGATACAACTTTGCAAATCTCTGGAACCTGAATCCCTCTTAGAATAAAAATAGGCTCATTTGGTATCTCAAACTTAACTATCTTTGCATGACAATCGACTATAGCATAGCAAGAAGATAACCAATCCATACCCATCAGCATGTCAAAGTCAATCATATCAAGTACAATAAGGTCAGCTAGAGTATCTTTACCCTCAACCCGAATCTAACAAGCACGATACACGTATTCAACTAACAGAGACTCTACAACAAGAGTAGCAACTAGAAAAGGATCATTCAATAGTTCAGGCTGTCTACTAAACCTCAAAGCAAAGTACGAGGACACATAGGAGTGAGTAGATCCCGGATCAATCAACGCAAGCGCATCAAATGAACAGACAGAAAGAATACTTGTAACCACAACATTCGAGGCCTGAGCATCCTGTCTAGTAAATGCAAAAACTCTTGCCTGACCTCTACTAGCATTCCCTTGTCCTTGATTCACAGTAGCATGGTCTCCATCAGCTCGACCTCTATTTCATGTACCTGTAGCACCTGAAGTATAACGAGTAGTCTGAGTTGGTGCACCTGACTAAATAGAAGCCTGGTTGAAATTTTTCGAAGGCTGAGGGCAATCCCTCAAGTGATGTCCCAACTGGCCATACCAAAAGCACTCTCCAGTTAGAACACGACATTGGCCCAAATGTGATCTACCACATGTCTGGCAGACTGGAGTAGTGACATATATCTACCTAGAATTACGATGTCCAAAAGATGATGGTCCCCTATTACCTTGTCTGTAATGTGGTCTGTATGTGGGCTGTGAAGACATGTGTGTCCCTGTTTGAAAACCCTGTTGTTGTTGTTGTTGTTGTCCCTGATTTTCTGCTCTTCTATTTTCACTAAAACCACCACTGAAAGCCCCTCCTATCTTGGCCTTCTTACATAAATCACTAGCTGCCCGCTCCTCACGTCCCTTATTTTCAATTTTTCTAGCAAGGTCGACTACATCAGAGTAGGATAAAGTCTTCATCTGTGGGGCTACTACAGTGTATAGACGACCAACCAATCCATCAACAAACCTCTGAACTCGACCTTCGTCGGTAGGCACTAAGTGAGAAGCATATATAGCCAGCTTACAGAACTTAGTGTTATATGTTGACACATCCATATCTGGAGTCTGAACCAATCTCTCAAAGTCTTTAGCATATTGTTGCATCAGACTGTGTGGAAGAAAATGATTCTTGAACAACTTAGTGAACTCGTCCCATGTCAGTGGTGGTGCTCATGCTGGCCTTCCTAGCAATATCGTTTCATACCATGTGTTGGCCATATCCTCACTTCGGTAGGCGCTAAGTGAGGAGCATATATAGCCAGCTTACAAAACTTAGTGTTATATGTTGACACATCCATATCTGGAGTCTGAACCAATCTCTCAAAGTCTCTAGCATATTGTTGCATCAGACTATCTGGTAGAAAATAATTCTTGAACAACTTAGTGAACTCGTCCCATGTCAGTAGTGGTGCTCATACTGGCCTTCCTAGCAATACCGTTTCATACCATCTGTTGGCCATATCCTCACTTCGGTAGGCACTAAGTGAGGAGCATATATAGCCAGCATACAGGACTTAGTGTTATATGTTGTACGGACATTATGTATTGTATAACAAGAGGATTTTGTTGTTAAAAGTGAAAAGAGAAATGAAATACGGGGGCACAAGATGTTGTGTGTGCTGAAGGTTCGGAAGTTGAGATTATTATATGAGGAATCGAGGGTTGAGACGGTCGGGATTGTGTACCAGGCATGATGTGATTGATTTAGTTGGCATTTCTTTCTTTATTTAGATACATTCTTACTTGTCTTTGTTCTTGTTATGTTAGTGTTTATTTACTTGGTTATTTAATTTACTTGGTTATCTGATTTACTTGATTATCTGATTTACTTGGTTATCGTTTGTTACTACTCATGTTCTCCCTTATTGTTCCGACTGTTTGTATTTTGATTTCTCTCCGATGTTGGTATTACCTCATTAACTATATCTCGATATTTTATTATCATATCCTGTTCATTTCATTTGACCAGTAGGTGTCTTGACTATTCCTCGTCACTACCCCACCGAGGTTAGTCTTGATACTTACTGGGCACCGTCGTGGTGTGTGCTCATACTACACTTCTGTACATTTTTATGTACAGATCTAGGTATTGATCGATAATAGTTGTACGGATCGTCGCAGTGGAGACTCACGGTAACCTGCTGCTGCGTTCGCAGGTCTCGGAGTCACCTTCGTTTGTATTTACGTTTCATTGATTCCTTCTCATTCTGGAATAGTATTGTATTTACTTTGTATAATTACTCTTAGAAAGGCTTATGACTTGTACCACCGGTTGTGGGAGTTGTAATTTGTTTAGAGTAATGTAATTTAAAGTTAGTAAGCATCAATGTTATTTCAGTTTATGTTAGGCTTACCTAGTTTAGAGACTATGGGCCATCACGACTCTTTCGGAGGGATTTTTGGGTCGTGACATGTACAGAAGGAAATGCAAGAGTGGAAGCAGAGAAAGAATTAAAGGGGAAAACTCTTTGCTTTGTAGTTTGCACTTTGCAGACAAATGCCTAAGGCATATTTGTTTCTCAACAGAAAATGACAAAGAATAAAGATTATGAAATCGGGCTAAACAATTAGAAAAAACCTTTAGCTTTTAAGATTTTTAGTTTGAAATTTTACTATATGTTAACTTTTGGAAGTTTAAGTTTTTTGAAATAAGAATTTATTAAGCAATTTTGGCTCAAAATTGAAAAGTACTCGAGGCTAATTACGCCCCCAAATAAACGCTTAGAACATTGAGACTTATGCATAGGCGAATGCCCGGAATGTCAGGGCTTATACCCTATGATACTTATGCCCAGTCAATACAATTAAGATGTTCAACTTAATCCCCTTTTTCTAAAAATTATATTGCGTAAATAAGTTAATTTTATTTTTTTAATATTTAAACTATTGAATCCCCTTGATCTAACATAAAATTCTAGTTTAGTGACAACGGAAGTTCAAAAATTATTTTAAGTCATAAGTTGAAATTCCAAATAAGACTTTATATTATTTTTTGAATGTTCTCTGCATAAAATTCTGTCTATGGCACTGCTACTGTTTAAATGTTCAAACTCTTTCACATTATGGTATCAGAGACAATTTTTAGTAAGCTCATTTTCATAATCATTTTTCTCTAACGATTCTATCGCTTTGTACTTTTCTCATCTATCTCAATTCAGCTATCAAGCCAGTAAATATGCTCCTCGGCCACTTTTTATTGCTATGAAAGATAAAACTTTTTTATAGATATTAATTTGCTTCAATACAAAGCGGTGAACTAAAACATAATAATTCTTCGTGGGATGATGTTAAAATATACTTTGTCACTCATTGGTTGCGTAAAGATTTTTAAAGGGATTCACAATGTTCAGGATCACTCATCCTATTGTCTTAAAAAAAATTGGGGGGTGTGGGGGGGCGGGGGGCAATTAAAGTATTTGGTTTTATAGTGAGATTTTTCACATTAGAATAAACTGAACGGCTGTACCTATGTGTTAGATCTCCAGCAATGTGTACTGCTTGACTTATAGTTTGTTTCTTTATTTGTCTTCCTTTTAAACACAAAAGAAAAAGAAAAAGAAAAAGAAACATCAACAACCTACTGAAAACTCTCAGTAAAGGGAAGAGAAAAGATAAGAACCTTTTAATTTGTCTGCTCGGGGAACGAAAAAACAAGTCAGTAGTACATATTACATGGTTGCTTACATGGTTGCTTGGGAAAATTGATCTCTTGGTACGTAATTATTATTTACCAATCTTGTTTTTCTTCTTTTTAGCACTATTTCTTTCTTTGTTCAAAAAATAAAACACTACAAAGACAAGACAGTAGGCATAGGATGGCATGAATCTTGGGACAAACATAATAGTGGGATGACGAGATATCGAAATATATTTTTCTGTTTTTTGGAAAGGGGTGGCACTGTAAAGTCATGTGATCACTGTAATTATTTCTTTTTTTTTTGGTTGTTTACAGCGGCAGCCAATTTTGAGACGCTTCTTCCTATTTTGGCAACTTTAACCTCTCTTTTCTTTTTTTCCAATCAAATGTCACACTAATTTTTTGAGGCTATGAAATTTTAACTAATTAGTTGCATGTTATTTCCTACTAATAATAATCCCATGTTAAAGGTGGAATGTGGATAGAAAGATTTCAGTTAGTAAATTCATAGTACGTGGCAATTATAACTTTTTGGTGACAATATTTAGTTAGTGTTTGGACATATATTTGGTTAAAACTTAATTAAAAGATCAACCGCTTAATCGAAAAATAGCAGGGTTATAATATTAATATAATCTATGTATAATCGATATATAATTTATATATACCGATCAGAGAAAGTAAAATAATAAATTTGTCCGACTATTTTAATTTCACAATTGAAACACTAAAATAACTTTACCTAGTGCTACTAGTGAATGGGACCCTATAATTAAAGAGACGTCCTTTATTTCTGCATAGTCTTGGGGCACATCAAATTCCAGTAGAGTGCGATTCTACGTCAAGTTCAGTCTACGTCAACTATATTTACCACTCAACTTGAAAGTGATGAAATAATTTAAAGAAGATATACAAATTTAAATGATTTATCATATCTCTGTTCATCGATAGTTAAACTCCAGTCCTACAAGCTTGTCTTTATCATATACTTCTTAAATAATTTACTGTGTTTTAGTGTCCCGAAGTGACTATGATATCATTGTTCCCTGGACCTACTCAACCGTTAGATATGTGCTTCTAGTACACAAATAATTAGTTTTCTAGCACGAGTAGATGAGAGAACATATCATGGTCTAAACAGAAAAGATATTAGAAAAATACATTTAAGTTTTATGTACCATGCCTTACAAAACAACTTTTTCGAAAACTAATCCAATTTTTTTCTTCTAAAAGCTAAATCAAAACCAAATCTAAATGCCACCGTAACATACGATCCACAGAACATTAATCCGAAGAAAAACTCTTCAAATTAGGGTGTATTTGGTACAAGAGGAAAATATTAATCAATTTTCTAACTTAAATGTCTAGAAAAATATTTTAATTATGAATTATTTTCCTTGAATTTCAAGAAAATGACTTCGCTATTAAGAGGAAGAAAATTAATTTAATTTCAAAACTCTCCAACTTGTGGTTTGAACCTCCCATCCCCATCCTCACAGACAGGGGCGGACCTACGTGGAAGGTAGAGGGATCACCGGCACCCGTTAAGCTCGGGAAAAAACCTGTATCTATATGTATATGTAGGCTGTATACCTTGAGAAACGGTTATCTATTTTATTAGGCACCCTTAGTCTCAAAAGTCAGTGTGGGGCACTGGTCGCATCTGCAACAACTTATTGTTGCTCTTATGTGTGGATGATTGGGGTTCGATTCACAGCTCCAACAGTTACTTCGATTTTATCACTTGAAGGATCTATAAGCCCAGATTTCTTTTTTTGGCCTTTTTCCTTTAGTTTCAGGTCCTTTTTTTATTTTTTTTGTTTCAGATCCTTTTTTTATTTTTTCTTTAGTTTCCGCCCAAAACCCCCTTTCTTATGATTAAGCCTCTCCCTCAAAAAATCCCAAACTCTTCTCTATATTAAAAATTGAAGCTTAGAACTTATCATAATCATCAAAGTCTTAAGAGAGCTGCACGTCAAACTTTGTAGCTAATAATTCGCATGAATCATGATTATGACAAAAATAATAGTGCCCCTGTCACCTCCAAATTCTGGGTCCGCCTCTGCTCACGGATATAGGTAGCAAATATTAGCTTTATTATTTAATAAAGAGCAATTAATATTATATCAAGAAATGAACATAGACATAATTTGAATATTTCTTTTTGAGATATTAAAAATACTATTTTTCCTATCAATCCCCCACATATCTCAAAAAGAATATTAAAAAATATAGTGTAAAAAATTTTTGCTGGGTTTTTGAGCATAATGCGTCGAATCTGGTGTCTCTTGGACTATGAACCAGACCTAGATAAAATAAGATTAAACTTACAGAACAATTGGTGAAGTTTAGAACTTCTATGAACCAAGAATTTTTTTGTAAGTTTAGTGTCTTATCTATCACATTATACCCGCACACACTTTGTTGTTTATCGCGGTTTGCGCTAATAGGCCATGCGCGTGCCTAGTTTTCATGAGAGCTCTAGAAATTTCGCCACAAATTTCATAGGAGCGGCACCACTCCACACTCATAGAGGTCCATCCATCAAGTGTATTCTGCAACACAATATACCACCTATAAAAGGCTATGGATTATTAGATTAAGAGTTTAATAACTCAGCCTCTCATTCCTTGCAGTCTTGCACTATATACACACACATCATAGGAAGGGATTGTCACGCCCTAAAATCACGTGACCGGCACCCGGTACTCTACCCGACCCGAATGAACCATCCCAGAAATTAATACTCATCTATATGCCTAATAGGGGATATGAAGCCTCTTCAAATACAATCATCTTAAGATATAACCCAAATCATAAAAATATCTTTAAGCAACTATTTTACTTTGAAAGAAAACTTCAAAAAGGTAGAAGAAAGTTTCATTCATGCATGCCATATGAGTAACCATAGGATTACAACCCAAAATGAATACTACTATTGTCTATGGAATCTCTATGACACGGAATGACATAGCCAACCAAGGCATAACCCGGTGGCTCAAAATAATGATAGTATAATAAAGTCCTCCACGGGTGCGAGGGTGGAGTCTCACCAAAAGTATCAACAGGAAATGTAGAGTTGTCATATCCACGCAGTCCAAGCTGCTCAGGTCCAGTCCCTAAAAACAGAAATGGAAATGTGGCCGAAAGGCCTAAGCTCCACATGCCTAGTACGAATCATGAACGGTTCCCCAACAAAAATATAGGACAAGCCTTAAGGAGTGGTAAGATATGCAATAACAATTGATATAAGAAAGAAGCATTTATATCAATTAACAATTTAGAAAATAAAATAAAATAATAAGATAAAACATATTTCAATATCTTCCTTTAGCGTTCATCATTACAAAATCATGTTAGATTTTTCATTTATTGGGAGCATTATACCATCACCGATACGAAGAAAAGTCAACTAGGTTATGTACCTAGCGGCAAGTATCATATACCCTACTTGCTCAGGTCGACTCATCGTGGTGCCGCACGAATCGACTCAGCCATGCTAATAAAGTAGCACAATAGTACCCCTTAATGGGAAGTACTCTGTCGTAGTCCCCAACCGTAAGGTAGGTTCTACGCCTACACCGGCACGTGTAGTTCCATGACCTAATGAGGAAAATATCCAAGGTCAATCTCGGTGAACTTAAGTAACTCCCAAAACCTTTACATTTATCAATGGCGATATTCATAGCCAAACCAACTACTTGAAAATAGTTAAATCCAAAATATTTCACAACTCATGTATTTGTGTATAAAAAAAATACTACAAGTGCTATTCTCATTTGTTTAGTTTTAAAATTTGAATAACATTTCAAGAAAATAATATTCATAGCACTCAAAATATTTTATGATGCAAGAAATGGTACAACCCCTACTCGCTCGTCCCCACAAGATAGGACTCACATTTAGAAGCTGAATTAAATCGTGTTTCGATATGAGTTTGGAGAAAAGCTCCGAAGGTAATAAGTTTCAACGTACCTCAAATTGCTTCCAACCTTATCCCAAATGATCCAATAATGCCGACGAGTCACAATCTACATATACAAACTCACATAATTCAATAACGCATCACAACAATACCAACTAACCCAACTAAGTGCCCAACACTTTAAGTCTAATTTCATAAGTTTAGGAAAAATCCCCATTTCATCATTTGAAGGTAAATCCTTGAACTTTAACTCAAAATCCTTCATTAAACATGTCATGGGATCTAGTCATTCCATTGAAAGCTCAAAATAACTTCGTTGAACAAGACCCAACATTATTCATCATCCCTACCAACCCATTCTTCTAAGGTTTCATGAATAGAGGCCTAAATACAAATCGATCTTCGTAAATATACTCTTCTACATCCATGGAGTATAATGTATAAGTTTGGAGTGAAGGGATTACCTTTTTGTTCAACCCTAGAAGAATTCAAGATTTGGGTTCTTGAAGTGTTCTTGAGATTTTCTTCAACAAATCTAGAATTTCCATGTAGTTGAAGAGTTAAGAGGTGTATTTAATGAACTAGATCTACCAAGAAAAAAATTAAATTCCTACCTTAAGGTGTATTAATGGTAGAGAGATTTCTTCTCTCTCTAAGTCTTCAAAGACAAAGCTTCAAAACATAAAAGACTAATTTCCTCCTGTAATTGCCTTAAAAGGGCTTCAAAGATCGCATGCCGCCTGGGACGCGTCGCATGCACTATCGTGTGTGTCCCAGCTCTATGAAATTTAAGGGGACGCCAAGGTTGCCGCGATGGGCACAGTTCACTGCCCCCATTCTTGGCAGATGGAGAATTGAGGGCTGTGGGGATGCGACGCGTCACCCATAGCGTCGACCTCTGAAGATCAAAAATTGATGCTCTTAACTTCCTCTTTGATTAACCCCATTCCCTTAATTTAAAAATGTATCCAGATGTGTTCATCTTGCTTAGCTATTTTATTCTTTCAATTTCCTTTTTGTCCCCTTGTTTCCTAGCTAGTAACCACGTCACCTAACTTATATTCCATCCACCGTCACCTTAAGCTCATATCTTTGATTCCTTCATTTTCCATTTGTATTTCCGTGTTCCTTAATTCATTTTCTTTCAAGAGTTGTTAATAATACTTTTAATTACCATCCATCCAACATTCATTCTTTGATAGAAGTCATTAGTTTCAAATACCTCAATAACTTCGTGCTACTCAAATAATTCATATAGTTTGGGTTTGTTCAAATTACATCCTTAAGCTTAAATTAAATCCAAATTAAGGTTACGGGACTTTACATTCTCCCCCACTTAGAAACATTCGTCCTCAAATGTAAATCCTCAGCCGTGTTAAAGTCTAAAAGCATGATCTCCAAGCATCTCCAAAGCTTTCCTACTTCCCAATTCTTAAAGATTTGAAATTTGTCTAACTCTCTAATTTTCTAAAAATTTCGAAGTTTTCTTTGTTTATAGACCTTGCCAAAAAATTTAACCTGACAGCGAGCCACAAGAGTACAATATAAAAGGTTCTACATGGCTCTACTCATCATAACTATATAAATAAATGCCTTCATGGCCTCATATATCTCCAGATACCATTACATAGCCTCTCCCGGCATTACCACAATAAAATTTATTACTATAAGACAAGCCTAACAACCATATACAATAGATGAACCAATCAATCACTTATCCCATGGAAGTAAATTACGATAACTCTAAACTCAAATTTTTAGGGAAAAAAAAGTAGCCATACTTGAAGTCGTGAATAAGTGAGGGTATCAGATTTTCATATCCTCTTCAGCCTCCCAAGTAGCCTCTTCGATGTCATGATTACGCCATAACACTTTAACTGAAGCTATGTCTTTAGTACTCAATCTACGAACTTGCCTATCAAGAATCTCAACCGGCTATTCTTCATAAAATAAGCCGTCATTTATCTCTACTACCTCCGGTGAGATGATGTAAGCAGGATCGGGCACATACCCCCGTAGCATCGACACATGAAAAATAGGATGAGCCAAGGTCATCGATGCAGGCAACTCTAGCTTGTAGGCTACTTCACCAATCCTTTTCAAGATTCGATATGGACCAATGAATCTAGGACTTAGCTTGCCCTTCTTCCCAAATCTCATAACGCCCTTCATTGGTGATACTTTCAAGAATACTTGATCACCCTCTTTAAACTCGAACTTATGTCGACGTACATCTGTATAGCATTTTTGTCGGTTTTGCGCAGTCTTAAGTCGGTGTTGAATCAAAGCCACCTTCTCTAAGTCATCATGTACAAGGTCAGGACCAAGTAGTCCTACCTCAGTCGGCTCAAACCATCCAATAGGTGATCTACAATGTCGTTCGTACAACGCCTCATAGGGAGCCATCTGGATACTAGCTTGATAGCTATTATTGTAGGCAAATTCAATCAGAGGTAAGTGTTCATCCCAATTCCCACCAAAATCAAGTACACAAGCTCGCAACATGTCCTCAAGCATCTGAATAGTCCTCTCATCCTGCCCGTCAGTCTGTGGATGAAAAGTGGTACTTAAATTGACACTTGTACCCAATCCTTCATGAAAGGATTGCAAGAAATGAGCAGTGAACTGGGGCCCTTTATCGGATATAATGGAAACCAAAATATCGTGAAGTCTGACAATTTCTTTCAAGTACAACTTAGCATACAGCGGTGTCGTGTCAGTCATCTTTACCGGTAAGAAATGCGCCAACTTTGTAAGTCGGTCTACAATCACCCAAATAGAGTCATGCTTCGAGCGAGTGCGAGGCAAACCCACAACAAAGTCCATATTAATCATCTCCCACTTCCAAAGTGGAATCTCAATATTCTGAGCCAACCTACCAGGTCTTTGATGCTCAGCCTTTACTTGCTGGCAATTTAAACATCTAGCCACGAAGTCCGAAACGTTTTCCTTCATTCGATTCCATCAATAGATCTCTCACAAATATTTGTACTTTTTTGGGGACCCTGGATGCATGGAATATCTTGAGCTGTATGCCTCAGCCACAATTTCATGATGAAGCCCATTGACATCTGGCGCACACAAGCGACTGTTCATCTTCAACACCACATCCTCGTCAAGAGAAAATGCAAGGATATCCTTAGATTGCACCCCATTTCAAATTTTCACCAAATTTGGATCTTCGTATCGCTTAGCCTTGACATGCTCAATAAGAGGGGAACGTGCTATGGCATCGGTGTCAAGCTCTTTATTTATCTTTAAATGTGCCAAGGTACCTCCTGATTTTCGGCTTAGCGCGTCGGCTACCACATTCGCCTTTCCCGGATGGTAATGAATGCTTAAATCATAATCCTTTAAAAGTTCTAACCATCTCCTTTGCCTCAAGTTTAATTCCCTCTGCTTGAATACATATTGCAAGCTTTTATGGTCGGTATATACTTCATAATGCATACCATACAAATAATGCTGTCAAATTTTCAAAGCAAATACCACCGCGGCAAGTTCCAAGTCATGGGTCTAATAGTTCTTCTCGTGGATCTTCAACTGTCTAGAAGCATAAGCAATAACCTTACCTTTCTGCATCAAGACACAACCCAACCCAACTCTAGAGGCGTCACAATACACCACAAATCCATCTGAACCTGTTGGCAAGGTTAACACAGGTGTTGTAGTCAATCTAACTTTCAAATCACTAAAGCTTCTTTCACAGGCATTCAACCACTAAAACTTTGCTGCTTTCTGCGTCAACTTGGTTAACAGAGATGCAAGAGTAGAAAATCCTTCAACAAACCGTCGATAGTAGCCTGCTAATCCCAAGAAACTACGAATCTCTGTCGGTGTAGTTGGTCTAGGACAACTCTTAACCGCTTCAATATTTTGAGGATCAACCTTAATACCTTCACGAGATACCACATGACCCAAGAATACCACGGATTCGAGCCAAAATTCACACTTAGAGAATTTGGCATATAACTGATTCTCCGAAAGTATTTGCAACACTATTCTCAAATGATTGGCATGCTCATTTTGACTCTGCGAATAGACTAATATGTCATCAATGAAAACAATTACGAACCTGTCATGAAATGGTTTAAAAACTCGATTCATTAGATCCATAAAGGCTACGGGTGCATTTGATAACCCAAATGACATCACCAAAAATTCATAATGCCTATAGCGGGTCCGAAAGGCCATTTTGGGAATATCCTTCTCTTGAATTTTCAACTGATGATACCCTGACCTTAAATCAATCTTCGAGAAGAACTTCGCCCCTTACAACTGGTCAAACAAGTCATCTATCCGAGGTAGTGGGTACCTATTCTTGATGGTCACTTTGTTAAGTTGCCTGTAGTCAATACACATCCTCAAAGAACCATCTTTCTTTTTCACAAACAGCACTGGTGCACCCCAAGGAGACACGCTAGGTATAATAAACCCTTTATCCAGTATATCTTTTAATTGCTCCTTCAATTCTCTTAACTTGGCTGGAGCCATTCAGTATGGGGGAATAGATATCGGCTGAGTATCTGGTACCAAATCTATCCCAAAGTCGATGTCCCGATCTGGTGGAATACCCGGAAGCTCATCAAGAAAAACATTAGGAAACTCATTAACGACTGGCACAGAATGAATGCTTGCTACCTCCGCAGTTGTGTCAGTGACTCTGACTAAATGATAAAGACATCCCTTTGTAATCATCTTTTTCTCCTTAAGGTATGAAATAAACTTACCCCGAGGCTCAGCAATATTGCCCTTCCACTCACGAACTGACTCATTGGGAAACTCAAACTTGACCACTTTAGCATGACAATCAAGAATAGCATAACACTTGTATAACCAATCCATCCCCATGATTACATCAAAGTCAACCATTTCTAGCTCAATGAGGTCTGTTGTAGTCTCTCGATCTTGAATTATAATCACACAACTCCTATAGACGCGGGAGGCAATAAGAGAATCTCCCACCGGAGTCGACATAGAAAATGTTTCAAGTAGTTGTTCTGGCTCTATCCCAAAATCCAAAGCAAAATACGGAGTAACATAGGAAAAAGTAGATCCGGGATCCATAAGAGTATAAACATCTAGAGTACAAATAGTAAGTATACCTATGACGACCGCATCTAAAGCCTCTGCAGTAGGATGAGTAGGCATGGCATAGAAATGAGGATGAGACCTCTAAGAAGTGGCAGCTGTCTGCGGCACCTTTCCTGCATTGCGCCAACTGTGGACTCCTTTACCCCTAGGCGGGGGTGGTGCAACCAAAGTAGTAGCCGTAAAAGGTGTCGGATAAGCTCTCGAATCATGTTGCCCATTAGGGGAAAACTTTCGAATATGACCCATCAACCCGCAACCATAGCATGGACCACGGGGTCCCCTTGTAATATTCGACTGACACTGTTGAGAACCCACACTACTCTGAGCCTGATGTGCAGTACGATGGTCACTCTGAACGGTCCTAGACTAGCCTCCATGTCCGAAACTGTATGCCACTGGAGGGCTACTAAAAGCTGTCTGTACCCTAGACTGTGGTGAACTAGATGGCCCTCTGCTGCTTTGCCCCTTGCCTGGACTTGGCACTGCACTGAAAGTGCCAAAAGCACGGGCCTTTTTGTTTTGCTCCCTGTTGGCCCTCTCCTCCTAATGAATCCTTTCGAGATCCATTACTAGATCCACAAAGTTAGTAAAGGTAGTATTTCTTCTCCCAGTAGTTGTATTCTTTTCTGATGCCCAGAATCAAGCCACGAGCAAAGCGATCAATCTTCTCATCCTCAATGGGGATGAGGTGGGGAGCATAACGAGATAATTTCTCAAATTTAATGCTATACTCTAGGACCGTCATGGTATCCTGCTTGAAGGTCTCAAATAATATCGCAAGGGCAGCTCTCACTCTCGGTGGTAACCACTTCTTAATGAAGATCTTCTTAAACTCTGCCCAAACCATTGGAGGTGCATCCTCCGGTCTACTTTTCTCTATCCCTTTGAACCAGAGGTCAGCAATGTCTTTCAATTCGTAGGCTGCCAATCGAACCACCCGATAGTCTTTAACTCCCAGTAAAGTAGTAGCTTTCTCAACTTCCTCCAAGAAGTCCTGCGGGTCTGCAGTAGGATCTGTACCGGTAAAAATCGGCGTCTCAAGTCTCACAAATTTCATGGCCAACTGTGCCATGTCCTCAACCACTGACACTCTCATCCCTCCTTGTTGGAGTGCTTGGATACCCATTTGAAGATTCTGTTGAGTCTGCATAGTCATGAGATCAGCAAAAGTATGCATAGCCGTTTTAATATCAGTGAGGGTCTTTTCCAAGTGATTTGGCTCTGGAGGTGGAGCAGGTGCCCCATAAACTTCATCCTCGAGCTCCAAGACCATTCTTGGAGCCATTGGAACTGGCACAGTCGGGGCTCTTGCAACTCTTGGGGGTCGGCCCCTAGGCCTACCAGGTACCCCTTCTGAAGCCGCATCGGGAATAGGAGAAGCTTTTCGGTTCATATTACTGCCACGCGTGTTCACCATCTTCTGCCAATAGATATAGCGTATGAGTTAGGAAATATTTCTTAGCTATATTGCACGATTCTAGAATAAGAAGAAAGAGTGAAGTGTTCTTATAATGTCAATATAGTCTTTTCGCTATAAGTGTGGTGCACAACACACCCATAAGGAGAACCCTACCAGACACGATTCCATAGATTTCCTAGGACTCGAATTAGAACCTAGGGCTTTGATACCAAGTTTGTCACGCCCTAAAACTACGTGACCGGCACTCAGTACTCTACCCGACCTGAGTGAACCATCCCAAAAATTAATACTCATCTATATGCCTAATAGGGGATATGAAAGCCTCTTCAAAAACAATCATCTTAAGATATAACCCAAATCATAAAAATATCTTTAAGCAACTATTTTACTTTGAAAGAAAACTTCAAAAAGGTAGAAGAAAGTTTCATTCATGCATGTCATATGAGTAACCATAAGATTACAACCCAAAATGAATACTACTATTGTCTATGGAATCTCTATGACACGGAATGACATAGCAAACCAAGGCATAACCCGGTGGCTCAAAATAATGATAATATAATAAAGTCCTCCACAGGTGCGAGGGTGGAGTCTCACCAAAAGTATCAACAAGAAATGTAGAGTTGTCCTATCCACGCGGTCCAAGCTGCTCAGGTCCAGTCCCTGAAAACAGAAATGAAAATGTGGCCGAAAGGCCTAAGCTCCACATGCCAAGTACGAATCATGAATGGTTCCCCAACAAAAATATAGGACAAGCCTTAAGGAGTGGTAAGATATGCAATAACAATTGATATAAGAAAGAAACATTTATATCAATTAACAATTTAGAAAATAAAATAAAATAATAAGATAAAACATATTTCAATATCTTCCTTTAGCGTTGATCATTACAAAATCATGTTAGATTTTTCATTTATCGGGAGCACTATACCATCACCGACACGAAGAAAAGTCAACTAGGTTATGTACCTAGCGGCAAGTATCATATACCCTACTTGCTCAGGTCGTCTCATCGTGGTGCCGCACGAGTTGACTCAACCATGCTAATAAAGTAGCACAATAGTACCCCTTAATGGGAAGTACTCTGTCGTAGTCCCCAACCGTAAGGTAGGTTCTACGCCTACACCGGCACGTGTAGTTTTATGACCTAATGAGGAAAATATCCAAGGTCAATCTCGGCGAACTTAAGTAACTCCCAAAACCTTTACATTTATCAATGACGATATTCATAGCCAAACCAACTACTTGAAAATAGTTAAATCCAAAATATTTCACAACTCATGTATTTGCGTATAAAAAAAATACTACAAGTGCTATTCTCATTTGTTTAGTTTTAAAATTTGAATAACATTTCAAGAAAATAATATTCATAGCACTCAAAATCTTTTATGATGTAAAAAATGGTACAACCCCAACTCGCTCGTCCCCACAAGATAGGACACACATTTAGAAGATGAATTTAATCGTGTTTCGATATGAGTTTGGAGAAAAGCTCCGAAGGTAATAAGTTTCAACGTACCTCAAATTGCTTCTAACCTTACCCCAAATGATCCAATAATGTCGACGAGTCACAATCTATATATACGAACTCACATAATTCAATAACGAGTCACAACAATACCAACTAACCCAACTAAGTGCCCAACACTTTAAGTCTAATTTCATAAGTTTAGCAAAAATCCCCATTTCATCATTTGAAGGTAAATCCTTGAACTTTAACTCAAAATCCTTCATTAAACATGTCATGGGATCTATTCATTCCATTGAAAGCTCAAAATAACATCGTTGAACAAGACCCAGCATTCTTCATCATCCCTACCAACCCATTCTTCTAGGGTTTCGTGAATAGAGGCCTAAATACAAATCGATCTTCGTAAATATACACTTCTACATCCATGGGGTATAATGTATAAGTTTGGAATGAAGGGATTACCTTTTTGTTCAACCCTAGAAGAATTCAAGATTTGGGTTCTTGAAGTGTTCTTGAGATTTTCTTCAACAAATCTAGAATTTCCATGTAGTTGAAGAGTTAAGAGGTGTATTTAATGAACTAGATCTACCAAGAAAAAAATTAAATTCTTACCTTAAGGTGTATTAATGGTAGAGAGCTTTCTTCTCTCTCTAAGTCTTCAAAGACAAAGCTTCAAAACATAAAAGACCAATTTCCTCCCATAATTGCCTTAAAAAGGCTTCAAAGATCGCATGCCGCCTGGGACGCATCGCATGCACTATCGCGTGCGTCACAGCTCTATAAAATTTAAAGGAACGCCAAGGTTGACGTATGGGCATAGTTCACTGCCCCCATTCTTGGCAGATGGAGAATTGAGGGCTATGGGGATGCGACGCGTCACCCATAGCGTCGACCTCTGAAGATCAAAAATTGATGCTCTTAACTTCCTCTTTGATTAACCCCATTCCCTTAATTTAAAAATGTATCCAGATGTGTTCATCTTGCTTAACTATTTTATTCTTTTAATTTCCTTTTTGTCCCCTTGTTTCCTAGCTAGTAACCACGTCACCTAACTCATATTCCATCCACTGTCACCTTAAGCCCATATCTTTGATTCCCTCATTTTCCATTTGTATTTCCTTGTTCCTTAATTCATTTCCTTTCGAGAGTTGTTAATAATACTTTTAATTACCATCCATCCAACTTTTATTCTTTGATAGAAGTCATTAGTTCCAAATACCTTAATAACTTCGTGCTACTCAAATAATTCATATAGCTTGAGTTTGTTCAAATTACATCCTTAAACTCAAATTAAATCCAAATTATTCATAGAGGTTACGGGGCTTTACAAGGATATAATTTAATAGTGCACATTTGATCAACTAATGACTTGTTATTACCCATATGAACCTACTTCATGGGATCTCCAATCACATAGGTTGGGTTACCATCATAGTTGATATAACTCAAATTGGCAAAAGACTCATTCCCCTTGATGTTTCAGATATTAATTTTCTTCCCAAAGGTTTAGTTAGAGGATCGGCCAAATTCACTTCTGACTTCACATAATCTATGGAAATAATTCCATCTTTCAGCAGCTGCTTTATCATATTATGTCTCAATCGGATATGTCTACTCTTCCCATTAAAGGATTTATTTTTGGCAATGGATATTACAGCTTGGCAATCACAATGCATCGACACAGAAGGTGTCGGTTTTATTCCTGGTGGAATACTTGCCAAAAGGTTCTTTAACCCCTCAACCTCATTGCCAGCCAATTTCAATGCCACAAACTCAGATTCCATGGTAGATCTAGCTATTATTGTTTGTTTAGCTGATTTCCATGCCACAGCACCCCCACCGAGGGTGAACACATAACCACAAGTGGATTTTGTCTCATATGAATCAGAGATCCAGTTAGCATCACTGTATCTTTCTAGTACAGTGGGAAATCCACTATATTTAATAACATAGTTCAAGGTGCCTCTCAAATATTTCATTACTCTTACTAATGCATTCCAATGATCATGACTTAGGTTTTGAGTATATCTACTCAATCTACACACATCATATGCAATATCAGGTCTAGTAAAATTTATCAAATGCATTAGACTACCAATAACTTGAGCATATTTATTTTGATCTACAGCATCTCCCTTATTCTTTTTTAATTGACTACTAGCATCATAAGGAGTGCTTACAGGTACCACATCAAAATTATCAAATTTTTTAAGAATTCTTTCAATATAATATTCTTGATTCAGCATCAAACTATTGACATCTCTTATAATTTTCATGCCTAAAATAACACTTGCTTCTCCCATGTCTTTCATCTCAAAATTAAAAGACAAGAAAATTTTGGTTTTATGTACCAAATCAAGGCTAGAACTAAAAATAAACATCTCGTCCACATAAAGACAAATAACAACACATGCACCATCTAAACATTTTGTATAAACACATTTATCTACTTCAATTGATGAAAAACCATCATTAATCAATACTTGATCAAATTTTTCATGCCACTGTTTAGGCGCTTGCTTTAGCCCATACAAAGATTTTAGCAATTTACATACTTTATTTTCTTGGACAGACACTATATAACCCTCAGGTTGCTCCATGTAAATTTTCTCTTCCAAATCACCAATTAAAAATGCAGTTTTAACATCCATTTGGTGAATAAAAAGCTTATAAATAGAAGCTAAGGCAAGTAAAACACGAATTGAGGAAATTTTAGTTACAGGAGCATAAGTATCAAAATAATCAATATTTTGCTTTCGGGTAAAACCTTTTGCAATAAGTCTAGCTTTGTATTTATCAATTGAACCATCCGGATTGAGTTTTTTCTTAAAAATCCATTTACAATCAATAGATTTAGCTCCAGAAGGTAAATCAACTAAAATTCAAGTTTTATTTTGTAAAATTAAATTTAATTTTTCATCAATAGCTTCTTTCCAAAATGAGGCATCAGACGAAGAAATAACTTCACAGTATGTTAAAGGATCATTATCCACAAGATAAGTATAAAAATTATTACCAAAAGTTTTTTTTTCTTGGTCTTTTGCTTCTTCTTAAATCCTCACTTTCAAAATCATTTTTAATAATTGGAACATGTAAAATATTATCGCTTGGAATAATAGGAGCATCAGAAATTTTCTCAAATTTTAAAGGAAAAATATTTTCAAAAAATTCAGCATTTTTTGTTTCAACAATAGTATTGTTTTCAAGTACATTACTTTTGACTACTAAAAATCTGTATGCTGCACTGTGTTCAGCATACCCAATAAACATACAATCAGATGTTTTAGATCCTATTTTCCTTTTCTTACGATCAGGCAACATAACTTCAGCAAGGCACCCCCACACTTTCAAATAATTCAAATTAGGTGGATACCCTTTCCACAACTCATAAGGAGTTTTACCCATTTTTTTATAAGGAATTCTATTTTGTAAATGACAATCAGATAAAATGGCTTCACCCCAAAGATTATCCGGAGCACCAGAACTAACAAGCATGTTATTCATCATTTCTTTTAAGGTCCTATTTTTTCTTTCCGGTACACCATTTGATTGTAGAGAATATGACAGAGTTATCTCGCGAATTATGCCTTCTTTCTTACAATAATCATTCAACAAAATACATTCACCACCTCTATCAGATCTAACTCTTTTGATGAATTTCTTATCCAGTTGATTTTATATCTAGAAATATAGTCTATAAAAGTCACATAATATTTTTTCCCTCCTCTAGTCATAGTTTGTTTCAAGTCTCCTAAATCAGTATGAATTAAACTTAATAATTCAGATTCTCTAAATACTGAAGCACATGATTTATTAGTTTGTTTAGCTTCTGCACAAACTTCACACTTATCAATATTCAAAAATTAATATTTGAAATAAGACCTTCAGAATGCATTTTTTTTAAAATAAGATAAACTAACATGTCCTAATCTAGCATGCCATAAATTAAAAGAATCAATCAAGTAAGCAGAAGTACTAGCATTTTCATTGATAACATTGAGTACAAACAAGTCATGGTTATAATAACCCTTGCCAACAAAATTATTATTCTTGGTCAACACGACCTTATCAGATTCAAAAGAAACCTTCACCCCCACTTTTCCTAATAATCCCACAAAGACTAAATTGGCTCGGATACTAGGAACATGCAACACGCTATTCAATGCCAAAGTTTTGCCAAATGTGAGTTTGAGAAGAACTTTGCCTTTTCCAAGAACTTGAGTAGTTCTTGAGTCACCAAGATAGACAACTTCTTCTCCCTCCTCAACTTGGGTGTAAGACACAAAGTCTTTTTTGTTAGCACATATGTGCCTAGTGGCACCAGAATCTAACACTCAATCTTTCACATTGGCCACAAGGTTCACTTGGGAAACCACTGCAACAATTATATCATCCACTTTGGCTTCAGTCAAATTTACTTTAGCCTTAGTGGGATTGTCATTCCCAACCCTTTTTCGGCATTGAGCAACATAGAGGCCAGGTGTGTCACACACAAAGCAGTTGTCTTTTTACTTGAAGGTTTGATTGTTGGTTTTGGGTTTATAACCATTTCTTTTATCATACTTGTTACTTGATTTTCTCTTACGGTTGTTCTCCTCCACAAGGCTGCTTCTAGTAGCAATTTCTTTTCCTTTGTCAACAACAACATGCTTGCGGTTAAAATTATCTCCACCAAAAACAACAACAGAAACAGTTGGTGCAGCAGGAGTACTAGCATCGACAGCAACATTAGCAGCGTTATTCTCCATAATAAAAATGTAAAATATCCTTAAGATTGTTGGAAAAAATTGGATGATTATGGAGAATAAAAAGTTTAGCTTGAGGCGTATCAAAGACAGTATCCTTAAGGATATTTCGCCCACACCGAGATGAATAATATTAGGCGTATCCCCCAAGATTCAACAAGCTCTTCTAATATAACTAGGAGCAGAAACAACAAAAATTTATGAAAAGAAAACCCAGCACAAAAGAAAAGGGAAGAAAAGTTTTAATTTTTTTCACACCTTTTGCAAGATGAAAACACAATATATATATATAGCCCAAAGACAAATGGACTATCTGATAGGTCTGATAGGTAACGTCCCAGCCATGATGATTTTTTTAAAAGTAGAATGGCTGTTACAAACGTTTTCATTAACAAATTGAAAACATTTTGAAATATTAATACCATTAAAACTAAATAGTCAGTTACCTTTGGTCAAAGTAACGTTCACTTTTGAAAAACTATTAAGGCTTTCCTAACAAAACATTAAAATCATTTAAGGTTATACAATGACAACTTCAAACCTCACAGATATAGGTAGTCAATATTAGCTTTATTATTTTAAAAATTGTATTGTATAATCTGTTACAAACAATAAGAGTAATTTGTATAATAAAGAGCAATTAATATTATATCAAGGAATGAACATAGACATAATTTGAATATTTTTTTTTGAGATATTAAAAATACTAGACCTCGACCCTGAATCCACCACTCCCGACCCTAAACCTAACCACACCCGACCACCTCAACTCTGCCCTGACCCCAACCTCAACCTGCCAAGTCTCATCCCCACCTCGTACCTGACCCCAATCCTCGACTCCCCCATCCCAAGTTAATATTTTTCACCTAATTAGTTGCTAAAATACTAAAAAAATATCCGCCATCCCAAGACAATATTTTTTCCTTACTTGCTAAAATATTAAAAAGCAAGTAAGGAAATTACTTATTTTTGAGAAAAATATTTTCTAAATACCAAACACATCCTTAATGTTATGAGAGAGCCCCTTAGAGTTTTGACATATTGTAGAGCCACCAACTCTTTTTCCAAAACCATCCCATTTATACATGGCTTTGAATTTGTGGTAGATGTAACATCTTTGAGTGGGGAAAGCAACTTTGTAGTATAAAATCACATGCTCATTCCAGAACCCTTGAAGAAGGTTTAACATATGACTATGAATGACTCCTTTATCATTTCATCAAAAGCCCATAAACAAACACAGCCAACCAAAAAGAATTAACTACAGGGGGTTGCCAAAACAGGAGAATATATTGTTCAAATGCACAGCAAGGATTGGTTTGGCATTAAAGTAAGGCAATAATATCTTTTCTTTAGATATTCTTTGTGTGCTGAGGTAAAATAAGAAAGATTATTTTTGCGATAAAAAAATTGGACGTTCAACATAATTTGTATCCACCTTCCTTTTCAAGTTATAAATCCATACTTAGTGGGCCTTTGGACATAAGAATTGAAAAATTCCAGAAAAATTGAAATCTTTTTTAAGTGAAAATGGTATTTGAAAACTAGAGTTGTGTTTGGACATAAATACAATTTTGGGTTATTTTTAAATTTTTGTGAGTGATTTGAAGTGAAAATTTTGGAAAATAGACTTTTAGAGTTTTTCGAATTTTCGAAAATTTCCGAAGTTCATCTACAAGTGAAAATTAAAATTTTTATGGTCAAACACTGATTTCGGGAAAAAGTAATTTTTTGAAAAAAAAAAGTAGAAAAGTTTGTATGGCCTAACGGCCCCTTAGTCTAGATTAAAGTCAAATATAGAGCCTTTTCTATAAGTAGTAGTAGTAGTAGTAAAATAGAGGAGGCAAGTTGCTAGGTTTGTAGGCTGTGGTGGTGGTTAGATTTTTCCATTTAAAGAAGTTTTTAATAGTTGGAGGGCTAACATTTCAATGCCCAATTTAATTTTTGTACTCTTTCTTTAAGTCTTCATCATCTTATGGGACCAAATTTAATAGTTTCACAAGTCAATTACCACACTCTCCTACGGTAAATAATTAATTCAATCATCAAGTTACTGTTTAATTTGTCGACGAATAGAATAGTGGTATATTTATCTTTTAAATTGTTAATGTTCTCAACTAGAATCAGTCCTTCAATTACTTTTTTCCTTTTACGACGGCAGAATTGAAGAAGAGTAATTAAAATGGTTTAACAGTGAAAACAATCTCATATTTTTTTGTGAATTTATGAAGCTTTCTTAAAATTTAATCAGCAATACCGTTGAAGCATCTTTTATGGCATGAGCTTTCCATGGCCAATGCAGCCAGCCATGTGGATAGGAAGGGGACCAATTTTTCTAATGTACGATGAAACTATAGTGTCATTAATTAAGACTACAATTAATTAAACAAAATTGAGTTCATAAAAATGCTGATTAAATCAGGTGACATAGTTTAGAAAATGAGTTTTAAAGTTTCCTCTCTCACACACACACACACACACACACACACACATATATATATATATATATATATATATATATATATATATATATATATATATATATATATATCGTACTTTATTAGGTCTATATCTTGCATACAATAAATATTTAATAGGGATTTGAGATAGACAAGTCGAATTAGATTTTTGTTGAATGCTTATATATCCTCCTGGGACAAACTCTCCATGCATGTTGCTGGTAGGGTCTTTGCACATACACACAGGCACAGCTCCTGTTACACAAACATAGGAAAAATAAAGAATACAAAAAAGGTCTGTAACATGCATTTTCCTGCTTGTCTTTTTTATTTGCAAACACCGACAGCACAAGCACTTGTACCTTTTTCTTTTCTTTTCTTTTTTGCTTTGGATTTTCTCCTTTTCTTTTTTCTTTTGTTGCAAAAAGACATTGTTGAAGAAGTCAATGATTATCTGAAATAAAAAATAAAGTAATTAGTTCATGTTATAAAATAAAAGCAATTTAGTAAAACATGAACAAGAAATAAAAGCAATTTAGTAAAACATGAACAAGAAATAGAAGCAATTTAGTAAAACATGAACAAGAAATAGAGATAGAGAGAAGGAAGAGATTTTCTTCTTCAATTGTGTGTATTTTCTTATCTATTACAAAGCCTTTATATAGGCATGAAAAGTGAAGAAAATATGTCATGGAATATGTCATTGAACATAGAAAATATGTCATTGAATATGTCATTAACCATTTGAGAGAAAGATCATGAAGGAAGAGTAGACATCCACCATATTTTGATTTTTATCATAACACTCCCCCTTGGATGTCCATAAATAATATGCCTCGTTAAAACCTTATTAGGAAAAAACCCTATAGGAAAAAATCCTAATGAAGGAAAAAGAGTACACATATTTAGAAATACGCCTTTTGGTTGCCTCGTTAAAAACCTTGCAAGGAAAACCCAATGGGACAAAACCTTGTAAGGGAAAAAGAGTACAACGCGTATTAACTCCCCCTGATGAGATCATCAGTTCACATCGTTGAGCCTTCGTATCCCAATCTTGTACACTAGTTTCTTGAAGGTTGACGCCGGTAGATATTTGGTGAACAAATCAGCCATATTATCACTTGAACGGATCCGTTGCACATTAATATCACCATTCTTTTGAAGATCATGTGTGAACAATAATTTAGGTGAAATGTGCTTTGTCCTAACTCCTTTATGAATCCTCCCTTTAATTGGGCTATGCATGTTGTATTTTCTTCATACAAAACTGTGGGTAGTTTATCACACTTCAAACCACATTTGTCTCGAATAAGATGTATAGTAGACCTCAACCATACACATTCTCGACTTGCTTCATGAATAGCAATTATCTCAGCATGATTAGAAGAAGTAGCCACGATTGATTGCTTAGTCGATCGCCAAGATATAACAGTGTCACACATATAAACACATAACATGTTTGAGATCAAGCCTTGCGTGTGTCAGATAAATACTCCACATCGACATAACCAACAAGATCGGTATTGCAATCATTGCCATAAAATAAGCCCACACCGGTAATTCCCCTTAGATAACGTAATATGTGCTTGATTTCATTCCAATTTCTCCTTGAGCGGAGCTATATCTCGCTAAGACATTAACTGAAAAAGTTATGTCATGCCTTGTAGTGTTAGCAAGATATATTAGCGCACCAATTGCATTAAGATATGGTACTTTAGGATCAAAAAGCTCTTCATTATTTTCATAAGGTCAGAGTGGATCTTTATTTATATCGAGTAATCTCACAACCATCGGGGTACTTAATGGATGTGCTTTATCTACATAGAAGCTCTTTAAAATATTTTTAGTGTATGCTGATTGAAGGACAAAAATTCTATCTTTCATATATTCAATTTGTAGACCAAGACAAAATTTTGTCTTTCCAAGATCTTTCATTTCAAATTCTTTTCTTTAAACAGTCTACTGCTTTAGGAAGCTCTCCGGGAGTTCTAATGATATTTGAATCATCAACATACATGGCGATTATAACAAATTCAAATCCATATCCTTTTATAAGGACACAAGGACAAATTGAATTATTCTTATACCCTTCTTTCAACAAGTACTCTCTCGGGCGATTATACCACATGCGCCCTGATTTTTTCAATACGTATAAGGATTTTTTGAAGCTTTATTTAATAAATTTCTTGGAAACCTTAATATGCTCCAAGATAATTTAAATCTTTCAATGATATCCACTATACGCATATCAAGTTTTTCATATATTGCCAGATTAAAACCTGAAGTGACTATATCCACTATAAGAGAACATGTCTCCATATATTCAATGTGAGGATATTTACTAATTTTCTTGTGCCACAAGTCGTCTTTATGTCTATCGACTTGAACCTTTCGCACAATAACACATTTATACCTCAATTGACTTTATACTTTCAGGTGTTGGACTATCCGTCCAACTTCACATTTTTCAAATGAAGTCAATTTCATTGCGTATTTTTTATTTGGCCAATCTTTTATCCGTCCAAATATCATGACAGATTTGATCTCAAGATCCTCGTCAATATTAATCATATTGAGCGCTACATTATATTAACAATATTGTCGACAATCATTTTATGTTGGTTCCATTATTACCCAATAAAGACATAACTTATTGAGATCTCTTTATTTCATTATTTTCAGGTACCTGAGCCTCTCCCATGAGGTCTTATGAAGTGTTATGTCGTGGTGCTCTTCTAGGGCACTTGCCTCCTTATTATGACCATTTTGAATATTTGCCCCTCTCCTTCTTCAAGGAGTTTTATCTTTGGAACCGATTGGTCTGTTACACTTCATGCGTGCCATAGACTCTGTCCCTCATGGACTTTATTCTATTTGGAGCATTAGCAGCTGAAATATGACATTTAGCTTTGGGTCAGCAAATGCGTCTGGCAATAATTTGTAAATGAATATCACTTGAACTTCAAGTTTATATTTTCTTGTACGAGGATCTATATGTATTCATAATAATTCATTTCACGTATCACTTTCTCAGCTGCCCATTTTCTCCCCCTAATGTTGGGATCACCAACACATTTCCCAACCATCTTTGGGAACTCATCTTTGTGCATTTTGGTGGCATAATTAAATCATATAGCACATCCATATTTCTATATAGAAATTATTTGGTTCCTGACCCTGAACCGATTGTGATAGGGAGAAATTTTTATAACTTGGCTAGATGCGTACAAGTGCTGCTGTATATTAAATAATAAATCTCATACCAAATTTCGTTTTTGGGAGTTTTGTTCTCATAACCAATGATTTAGCTATAATTGGAGGCATACAATTTCTGCTAAACCAACTTGGATTTAAACCAGTATTATTAAGATAAATCATCATAATTTATATTCTGGAATTGTGCTCTAATAATTTGAGCAAGCAATCTTGCAAAAACCAAACTGCAAGTTGATAACAAATGCACATGTGACCATAAAATAGATGCATCTATTAAAATCATATAATAGTAAACGATCCACATGGCAGGTGACTGGGCCCATATATATATCACCTTTTATTCCTTCCAAAAATCAAGGGATTCAATCCCAACCTTTAACTAGTATATCATGAGAATAAACAGCACAAGAGAATTCTTGAAGAATCTTCTATTCTTCAATATATGTCAATGTAATTCTTAATTAATTTTTTGCATCATAATTGAACCGAGATGGTCAACCGGTCATGCCAATTAATATTTGTTTTAGTAAACCTTTAGTTTACTTGTGGCATATGATTCCATCATCATGCTTATATTTGTGCAGTACAAATAGAAAGAAGATCGGGTAACCTTTCATATTTACCCGGTATGATTATAGAAATATGAAGATATTCAATTTTCTTTTCATTTATAGTCTCAATATGCCAATCACTTTGACTTATATATTTGAAACTCAAAAAGTTTCTTTTGAAACTTTACAATATCAATGTCATGAATAAGCTTATTCATCTGGGTAGTAACAAATTAGTTTTTCCGGAGTTCTTAACAACTTTTGTACTACAAGATCTTTTATCATACCATTCATATGGTAAATGTTTCCTTCACGGAGAAAATTATATCATAATAAATTGTCATGGTCAAAATCATCATAAGCAAAATCATTTCTTGCTTTAATACTGCCTTTAATAACTTTTATAAGGCATGACAAAATAATATTTGTACGCGACCAATGACATATTCATGTAACCACACAATAATATTTATTCTCTTTATTTTACTCAAACCTCCCTTAGAGGTGAGTTGTGTGTTATTCATATAATCATGAATTGCATGTCTTTATCCATTGCTTTAATCATATATTGTCACATTCAACTTTAGGAATGGGTTTGCATTCTCAATGCTCTTATCACAAGTTACATTCTCTTCAAGGAATGGATCATAATCATCGATGTGCTTTATTATTTTTATACCAATTTGATGGTAAACATTGTCTTCACATTTTGAAGGACTATTTTGAGAACTTTTATTGTTCTCCTTTTATAATCATAGTGATTATTATTATTATTTTGATATTTGGAACGCCCACGTTCATTGTTCAACCACTTGTCTTCATTGAAACTTATTATGCATTGTTATCACATTCACTTCAAGAATGGAGCAAATCAAGTGGGACAATTTTCATGCCTTTTCATGAAAAATATATTATTTTTCTTTAGTCATCATTATATCATCAATATGGTACATTGGGACTCAAACCCAATGTCTTACCAATATAAAGACATGTTAGGCCATAATAAATTGGGACTCAAACCCAACTCTTATCATTATGGAGCATCATGACTTGATCCCGATGTCTTACCCTCAATCAATGGCATAATAGGCTAAACAATATTGAGATTCATTCTCAAGCCTTAATTTCAATCACATGCCAAGAAAGTTATACACAACTAATTTGCAACTTAGCAAATCAAATTTGCTTTCTTAAATAAGTGTACAAATCTCAAATCAGCGTAAAGCTTTATTAATTATTTGTAGCATCTATATGAAATACAATTGTTTGTAGTCAGAATATTTCTTCTAAATTCTATTAGAGTTTAAAAGGATCATAAAATCATTGTCATAATATTTATTGAGTCTCTCTCAAAAATATTGTTGTTTTCGGGGTATACCCTACCTATTGGATTTGATTTAACGTCATGACTTTCCTTCACTCAATTCAACCAAGCAATTAGTGAATAAATTTATCAAAAGTACATCATATAGGTAACAATACATATATAGTATTAATACATAAATTCAACATTTATATTACCTGAAAAATGACATTATAGGTAACAACTTACCAGTTGTAGCTTGTGCATCATTCATATAAAATACTTAAAAATGGTAAGTCAGTAGCAAACATCAAGTAGGTCATGGATACTCAAAAATACCTCTTCTAGTAGTCATACTAATCATTGTTTGCTTTCAAATGATACGACCATAAATTATGAAGTATACTTTCTCAATAGCTGGTTTGTTTTCCAAACTTCAAAGAAGTAATTAATCAACCTAGATAAAGATGTGAAGTATTTCTTGTTTTCTTCAAGATGATTTATGCTTTTAATCAGTATGACCAATTTTATTTTATTTTTTATTCCTTTTTTTGGTACTATATGCAAGTGTAAAAATCCAAAAGGAAAAAAAATATTCATCCAAGTAAAAGAAAATGTTAAAAGCGGCAGGACAGATTGAAGATAGTTAACACATAAATATGCATAAGACAATTTATATAAAATATCCTTGGTTACCATGACATGCATCATATCAACAATTAACTGCTACTATGATTTTAACATACAGAACTTCGAAAATTTTATTCCATTCATGTGATATAAAAGATGTAATATTAATATGTGCTTATGTAATACAGGTGTAGTACGAAGTTGTGTGCATAAGAGATTTTAAATGAATGACAAGTATAAGATAATCATACCTTCTTACATTTCATTACTTACCATATGTAGTTTTTCTCTACATTTAACCATGTGATGATATGTATGGCTTCTAATTGTAATCTTTCTGGATGTAGGAAAATTTTTGTAGATATATATATATATATATATATACAATTGGTTAGAGACTCGTGCTGATAACGTGTTATGAAATAAAGCAATTTAGTAAAACATGAACAAGAAATAAAAGCAATTTAGTAAAAAATGAACAAGAAATAGAAGCAATTTAGTAAAACATGAACAAGAAATAGAGATAGAGAGAAGGAAGAGATTTTCTTCTTCAATTGTGTGTATTTTCTTATCTATTACAAAGCCTTTATATAGGCATGAAAAGTGAAGAAAATATGTCATGGAATATGTCATTGAATATAGAAAATATGCCATTGAATATGTCATTAACCATTTGAGAGAAAGATCATGGAGGAAGAGTAGACATCCACCATATTTTGATTTTTATCATGACAGTTCAGAATATTTATTCTTTCTCCAATACTCTTCTAAATAGTATCTAGAAAAGTTTTAAAAAAAAGGATTTGGATAAATACTTACCCGTATCAAGTGTTACACCAAATCAATAGGTGCATGATATGTGTTTGTAAATAGACTTATATTCTTACCTACGAAAATCACTTAACCATGATAAATTGTTATATTTAAATGTAAACAACGGGTGTAGTTCAAGAGATTTGGGGGGGGGGGGGCAGTTATTTGGATTAATTTTTCTAAATTAAGTTTTTTACCAAAGATTTAGCTCTAAATTTAAACTAATATGAAACCCCGCACAACGTACTGGCTAATATGTTAGAAAAAATAAAAACAAAATACAATCTGTAATTTTATACTATAGTCTAGTAATATAATAATATTAGAAAAAGCTTCACTCAAAACCAGTGAATTTCCTAAAGAAAATAAATCCACTTTAAATGAGAAGATTTGGAATGTTACAAATAAATATACATTTCTTATTAGTCCGTAGTTTTGAATCTTAAAAATAGAATAAAGAAATAACTACGAGAATTCAAAGATTATGGCATGTGAGAGAAACACGAAATTTGATTTTTATAGTACATCATCATTACATATAAATGACATGAAAGTATGTATAACTTGTAATTTGGAGTAGTGAAATCAAAATGTCGAACAAACATGTATTTTAAGAGGGTAGTCAGAACTCATTTACTAGTTGACTTCAAAAAGCAAAGACTGACGAGCATTTTGATATAGAAAAAACATTAACCTATTCTAATTTGGAATATTGTGAGTGATAAGAAGTTTATCGCTTTTGATACGTATATCAAACTAATAAAAACATAATATAAAACATATATATAATATTTTAATACTTTATCATAGATAATTAATGTCTCAATTTTGAGCTATGCTCCTACTAAAAATAAATAAACTGATTTGACGCAAACAAATGATTTTCCTCAACAGCTCTATACTTCAGTGAGAAATTTTCATAAAGCACTATAGTTTAGATCCTAGTAATTATAATTTCCGAATTAGCATCCATAGTTATTTTTTAATTGCTACCAGCTTGTATCACTTGTATTCGTTTGTATGTGTCAACTGTATTCGCGTGCGTAATTATATTCATTCGCGCGATGAATACAACATATATCAGCTAAAACCAAGGCAAAATACAAGAGTATATACAAAGGATACAACCTATGTCGATTGTATTCATTCGCGCAATAAATACGACACGAAATACAGAAATACAGAAAAATAATTAATCTCTTATTTCATGAATTTACTATGAAATTCAAATATAGCTACGAATGGTAAATTTTTTTACCTTCCTATACACTATTTGAAAATTTATTACCCTCCGATCCCTACTTCAATTTAATTACGTGGTCATATACAATTATCAATTATATACAAATAAGTTTTAAATGAGTATCTCTTTATATTAAGAATTGAATAAGGAATATCAATTATTTCCTTATCCCTTTATACTTGCCACTCTGTCTCCTGATCTCCTCGTCTCTCTTTTCGTCTCTCTCTGTCTCTGTGTCTGTCTTCGTCTCTCTACTCTCCTTCTCTATTTTTTTTTTCTTCCAATTTTTGTTCATTTGATGTTCTCTGTTTTTATGCTTTCTTGTTGTATTAGTTTTAATGGAATTTATCAATGGATTTTAATCGTTTTAACTTAGCAATTTCCTTTCATGTTGCACAATTGGTGTTCAAATTGAAATTATCAATCAATAAATTTTAAAGGCGTTTGACTCTCCACTCTTGATATCTATTAAAAAGTTTTGAAGCTTTGAATTCGAATTTGAGTTTTCAAAAACCATTATTTATTTGGATTGGGTGTTGTTGTAAATAATTGAGAATGTTGTTTGGAGTTTATATCTCAATTTTGAGGGTGTTTAGTGAAGATTAGACTTGATTTTAGCTGAATTTTAGATTGAAACTCGAAGAAGAAGAAGAAGAAGAAGAAGAAGAAGAAGAAGAAGAAGAAGAAGAAGAAGAAGAAGATATGACATACAATATACTTACGAAATTGTAGTAAAGTTGTAGTATAATTGTATGTAAATTGTATTAGTTGTAGTTATATATATTTTTTATTTGAATGTTGTATGAAAGTTGAACAATAGTTGTATAATATATGAATTATTGTATAAAATTTGTATTTCAGTTATTAATACAATCTTTTTACATAAAGTTATTGATATGTATCAAAATTGTATTAGGAGAGTAAGTTTTGATTAGAATTTTAGAGAGGAAGAAGCACACGCCACAGACAAAATATATACAAATCATATACAAAGTATATACAAAGACATATTGTATAATATTTGTATAAAAATTGTATTTAAGTTGTATGATATTGTAGTTGTATATAACTGGGTAGAAATAATGTATGAAAATTGTAGATAAGTTGTAAATAAGTTGTTTAATATATAATTAGTTGTATGAAATTTATTTTTACTATGTATAAATCATATACAAAATATTCAAAAGACATATTGTGTAAAAGTTTTATAAAAATTGTATTTAAGTTGTATGATATGGTAGTTGTATTTAACTGGATAGGAATAATGTATGAATATTGTAGATAAATTGTATAATATATAGAGTAGTTACTATGTATAAATCAAAAGATGAATTAAAAAGGTAGAGATTATTTGATCACACTCAATGCCGAGGATAACAGCTCTTGCAAAAAACTTGTGCACCAAGTTCAACTGATGTAATGCTTGCACAGGTACTGATCACACTTGAAAAACTGATTTTGTCCATCCTAAAATGCATCCTGCGGAAAAAATCCAATGCTTCAACTGGACAACCAGTTTGACTAGGACCTATTAACATGGAGTTCCAAGACAGTGTCATGTACTTTGAGTTCATTAAAGACATTGGCAGCTTGATCAAGACGTCCACATTTAGCATATGTGTCAAACTGACAACGAGAAGATTTGTTTTTTTAAGGATTAAAAAAAAAAGATGAAATAATTATCAAACAAAAATCCCTAAATATAAGTTCGATATGGAGAGAAGAGGGGAGAGAGGAGAGAAAAAAGGAAAATGGTATAACTAAATTCCTTGATTGAAGACACTAAGAATGGATTGAGAGCCTTTTACGGTGGATTATATATATTTTGTAGCTAAAATGTGTTTAGATCGGGTAAATACAAAAACTTGGACGTTTTTCATAATAAGGTTTCAAATAGTGTATAGGAACGGAAAAAATTCTTTTTTAATTTACAATTGGCCCAATTATGAGGCCCATTAGTTTTGGTTTAGCCATCTAAATTATAGCCCATAAACATAGGATGAGAGTAACAGAGTGGCCCGAAAAGCAAAAACGAGTAAAATTGCTAGTAGTAGCTCATTGTGCTTCTGGTGCAGTAAAACAGATCAAGAAAGCGGAGAGCAATGGCGGAAGTGCAGAGAAGGGGAAGACCGTTGCCTCCTCCTCCGGCGAGAGTCCCACCGGGTCCTCCTCCCCTCAGAATGGGCCCTCGGGTCCAACCCGTTGACCGTGAAAAGGTCTCCCTCTCCTTTTCCCTGTAAAACTTTCAAGGTTACGTTTTATTATCTCTAGGTTTTAGAAATAATGCTTCTTCTTTTTTGGTATCCTTAATTATACGTTAAATTTTATTTTAGAGGACCTCTAAATCTAATATTTCTTCTTGTATTAATATGCTAGCATAATCGGCATCTTATTCCTATGTGCTGTTCAATGTTTGAAAAACATCCTCTCTTTTTTTGCATACTATTAGTTACTAAAGAAATCTTTTGCTTTTTTTTTTTTTTTGGTTTCTATCCCAACACCAGACTTGTCCACTCTTGCTTCGCGTTTTCACCAAGGTATGCACTCTGCCAAAGTTCTGTATAATTTTTCTTTATTCGGAATTTCAGTAGTATTAACAAATGTTTAAAGGAATAAGTTTTATTTCTTAGGTTTTGCATTCTGGAAGTAGTCTCTTGTACTCTCCAGTGTTGTCAAAGGCTCATTTAAGGCGCGCTTAAGCCCCAAAGCTCATAAATGCTACTGATGGTGTTTCGCCTCGCTTAAGCTATGTTTCGGTGTAGGGAATGCACTAAGGCGTGGGCACTCATTGCCAGTGAGTTCTATCTTGAATGGAGCAGTACTAAACAACAAATATAACCTGCACATAAGTGTATTAGTTGTTGAGGAAAACATTAAGAATGAATTTGTTACTTTTTCTGAAATTAATTATATATATATATATATATATATATATATATATATATATATATATATATATATATATATGAAGGTGTTGGTTTATGTTTAGTCAACAATGGCATGCCAATTGAAAGAGTTGGTGGAAAGAGTTGGTGTGGATGCTAGGAGGAAGCTTCCTCCTTTGATGTCACCCATGACATCAAGAGGAGGTAGTTTGATGTCACCAATGACATCAAGAGGAGGTCTTTACCTCTATAAATAGATGCACTCCTTCATTTGTAGAAACCATCCCAAAAATAATACAACACATTGTAGTGAGTAGAGAGTTAAGAGAGAAATTCTCTTAAGTGTAATTGGGAACTCTCCCCTTCCTTTGTTAATATTAAAAAGGCAACTGTTCTCTGGTGGACGTAGGATTATTTTGATCCGAACCACGTTAAATCTTGTGTTCTTTCTTTTACGTTTCCGCTAACAATTGGTATCAGAGCAATAAGATTCTTTAACGATCCAAGGAGGAAGAACAAGCAAAGATGAGTTCCATGAAGTTTGAAATTGATAGATCCAGTGGACGCAACAACTTCAATATCTGGAAGATCCAGATGATGGCGTTACTGCGGAGGGAAGGTTCAATCCATGCTATTGACGGAAAGTATCCTAAGGATATATCAGCTCCCGACAAGGAGAAGATTGAAGGGGATGCATTGAGTGCAATCCAACTATCCCTTGCACCTAACGTGCTTTGTGAAGTGAGTACGGGTACCGAAGAGACGGCCAAACAGTTATGGGAAAAGCTAGAAGGGCTATACCAAGACCGATCAGTGACAACAAGGATGTTGTTACAACGGCGTCTTCACACATTTAAGATGGGGTCAGGTACTTCGTTACAAGATCATTTAGATGCGTTCAATAAACTTGTCATGGACTTACAGATTGCAGGAATTAAAAAGGGAGGAGGAGACGCTTGCATGTGCTTTGCTATTTTCATTGACTTCAGGATATCGTGATATTGAGAATTCAATGATGTATAGCAAGGAGCCTATCAAGCTTGAGCAAGTGCGGCAGGCACTTAACTCTAGTGATGTGCGGAGGCACATTGAAGGAGATAGAGATGACCAGGCAAGTGGGCTCTTTGTGAGAGGCCGGACTAGCCAACAGGGAAAGAGCAAATCAAAGCACAGATCAAAGTCTCGTGTGAACAAGAAGAATACAGAGTGTTGGGGTTGTGGCAAGAAGGGGCACTTTGAACGAGACTGCCCAATGTCAAAGTCCAAGGAAAAGGCGAGTGCATCCACAGTTGAACAGGTACATGATTTTGATAATGATTATGTACTAACAACATCGTGTAATAATAATAGTAGTTATGGAAACAAATGGGTGTTAGACTCTGCTTGCACTCTGCATATGACGTTCCGAAAAGACTGGTTTAGCAGCTATGAGAAAAGTGGAGGAACCGTAGTAATGGGCAATAATGCAACTTGTGCAATAGTTGGCATTGGCTCAGTTCGGGTTCGCTGCCATGATGGAGTCGTGAGGACTATTACACAAGTCCGTCATGTTCCTGATCTGAAGAAGAATTTGATCTCCCTGAGTACTCTGGATGAACAAGGCTACAGGTACATGAGCGAAGCAGGAACTATAAAGGTGACTAAAGGTTCTTTAGTCATGCTGAAAGGCAAGCTGGAGAACGGCCTTTACACATTGGCCGGAAGCACCATTGTTGGCTCTGCAAATGCATCTACAGTGCAGTTATCTAATGATGACAAGGCAAGACTATGGCACATGAGACTGGGTCATATGAGCGCACGTGGACTGGAGATGTTGAGCAATCGTAACCTTTTGGAAGGTGAGAAGATCAGCACACTTGAATTCTGTGAGCACTGCGTTCTAGGGAAGCAAAAGAAGGTCAGCTTCAGCACTGGCAAACACAAGACAAGAGGAGTGCTAGACTACATCCATTCAGATTTATGGGGTCCCTCTAAACTTCCATCGAAGGGCAAAAAGAGGTATCTTCTCACTTTTATTGATGATTTCTCACGAAAGGTTTGGGTGCATTTTTTGAAGGCAAAAAGTGATGCTTTTGAAGCATTTAAAGAGTGGAAGATTTTGGTTGAAAATCAAATGGAGCGGAAAATCAAGTATCTTCGCACAGACAATGGCTTGGAGTTTTGCAATGAAGAGTTTAATGAATTCTGCAAGGTTCATGGGATCTCAAGACATAGGACTGTCAGGCATACCCCACAGCAGAATGGAGTTGCCGAGAGAATGAACAGAACTCTTCTTGAAAAGGCTCGTTGTATGCTCCTACAAGCCAAAATGTCCAAAGTATTTTGGGCTGAAGCAGTTCACACTGCTGCTCATATTGTCAATCGATCTCCAGCATCGGCAATTGACTTTAAGACTCCGAATGAGGTATGGTCAGGTGAACCCTCTAACTATTCATACTTACGAGTATTTGGGTGTCCAGCTTATTATCACGTTAATGAAGGAAAGCTTGAACCAAGGGCTAAGAAGGCCATATTCGTAGGGTATGTGGATGGAGTAAAAGGGTACAAACTTTGGTGTTTGTCTTTACTCAAATTTATAGTTAGTAGAGATGTCACCTTTGATGAATCCTCTATACTTGATCCCCGTAAAGTTTCCGTGGAGTTTTCAGGAAACAAGAACGACGAGCAGGTGGAGCTTGCCAAGGAAAAGGATCAAGAGACTCAGGTTAAAGATGAGTCAGAAGATGTAGACCTTGAAGAACTTGTTGTCAATGAACCATACACAATTGCAAAGGGGAGGGAGAAGAGGCAGACACGAGAACCGGAACGCCTTATAGATCAAGCAAACTTGATTGCATATGCGTTCGTAGCTGCACAAGAAGAGATTAAGGATCTGGAGCCCTCCTCGTATATTGAAGCAACTTCTTGCAAGGATGTTGTACAATGGCGGTTAGCCATGACTGAAGAGATGGAGTCTCTTCACAAGAATCAGACATGGGTCTTAGTGAAAAGACAAAAGGGGAAGAGGACAGTTGGATGCAAGTGGGTCTACCGAAAGAAAGAGGGAATTCCTGAAGTGGAAGATGCTAGGTTCAAGGCGAGATTGGTTGCAAAAGGATTCAGTCAGAAGGAGGGAATTGACTACAATGAGATTTTCTCTCCAGTCGTGAAGCATAGCTCAATTCGCGTGCTACTAGCATTGGTTGCCCAATTTGACTTGGAGCTTCAATAGCTTGATGTCAAAACTGCTTTCTTACACGGTGATCTAGAAGAGACAATCTATATGGATCAGCCTGAAGGTTTCCTAGCTGAGGGAAAAGAAGATCATGTATGCCAACTAAAGAAGTCTTTGTATGGTTTGAAGCAATCCCCTAGACAGTGGTACAAGAGGTTTGATGCATTCATGACTACACATGAATTCTCAAGGAGTACATTTGATAGTTGTGTGTATCACAAGAAGATGTCTGGTAACTCAATGATTTATTTACTGTTGTATGTTGATGATATGCTTATTGCTGCTAACAACATTACAGAGATAAATGCTTTGAAGAAACTGTTGAGTAAGGAATTTGACATGAAGGATTTAGGAGCTGCAAAGAAAATCCTTGGTATGGAGATTTCAAGAGAAGACGGTGTTGTACATCTTTCTCAGAAGAGGTATATTGAAAGGGTTCTCAAGAGATTCAATATGCATACGTGCAAGCCTGTAAGTACACCATTAGCTCCTCATTTTAAACTTTCAGAGTTACAAATGCCTCAGTCCGAGGATGAGGTGGAGCATATGTCAAAGATTCCTTATGCCAGTGCAGTTGGTAGCATTATGTATGCTATGGTATGCACACGTCCAGATATTGCTCAATCTGTAAGTGTGGTAAGTAGATACATGTCCAGCCCAGGAAAGAGGCATTGGGAAGCTGTCAAGTGGATATTGAGATATCTCAAAGGAGCTTCTGGTGTTGGTCTGACCTTTCGAAAAAGTGGTGGAGGTATTTCAATTCTCGGTTATGTAGATTCTGACTATGCAGGAGATCTTGACAGAAGAAGGTCCACAACTGGATACATCTTTACCCTCGTTGGCAGTGCCGTTAGTTGGAAGTCGACTCTGCAGTCGATTGCCGCTTTGTCTACGACAGAAGCAGAATACATGGCAGCAGCGGAGGCGGTGAAGGAAGCTATCTGGTTGAAAGGTTTAGTAGCGGAATTGAGTTTGGTTCAGCTGGAATCAACTCTTAGATGTGATAGTCAGAGTGCTATTCATCTAATGAAAAATCAGAGATTTCATGAGCGCACTAAACACATTGATGTCAGATTTCATTTTATTCGAGATGTTGTTGAAGAGGGAACTATCAAGGTCGTGAAGGTTATCACAGACGATAATGCTGCAGATATGTTGACCAAGATAGTCCCACTCGCTAAGTTTGCACACTGCAAGGACTTGGCGGGGGTGTGCATCAACTGATGCAACTCCGAAGAGAACAGTTGTTAGGTGGAGGTGGTATGTTCAACAATGGTTTGATTCTTCTTGTTTCTTACAACGGGGTTGCCCAGTAAGCTTAGAAGTTTTGGCCAGAGTTGTTCACACGCACGCTCGAAACGCAAACCAAGGTGGAGATTGAAGGTGTTGGTTTATGTTTAGTCAACAATGGCATGCCAATTGGAAGAGTTGGTGGAAAGAGTTGGTGTGGATGCTAGGAGGAAGCTTCCTCCTTTGATGTCACCCATGACATCAAGAGGAGGTCTTTACCTCTATAAATAGATGCACTCCTTCATTTGTAGAAACGATCCCAAAAAAATACAACACATTGTAGTGAGTAGAGAGTTAAGAGAGAAATTCTCTTAAGTATAATTGGGAACTCTTCCCTTCCTTTGTTAATATTAAAAAGGCAACTGCTCTGGTGGACGTAGGATTATTTTGATCTGAACCACGTTAAATTTTGTGTTCTTTCTTTTACGTTTCCGCTAACAATATAGATATATATATATATATGTGTGTGTGTGTGTGTGTGTGTGTGCCCTTCATTGCGCCTTTTCTACTAAAGCCCACACTTAAATTGTGCTTTGAGCTTAAGGCCCCAATAAACCTAAAGCGCTTTGTAGAGCTTTTCGCCTTTGAGAACACCGGTACTATCTGCAAAAGCATCTGTACATAATCTTACAATTTATTGGCATATTGTGTATTGTTTTACTATTACCATAACGGTTACTTGTTCTCATATTTTTTGGCTTCTTCCTTCTTAGATACAATTATGAAAGTATTTGATATAAATTATTACCTTATCAGAAGATGCCGGGGGGTCTATTTGGAAACAGCCTCTCTACCCCAGGGTAGGGGTAAGGTCTGCGTACACACTACCCTCCCCAGACTCACTAAGTGGGATTATAATGGGTTGTTGTTGTTGTATTACCTTATCAGAAGAAATGAAGTATTTGGTATAAAATACTCTATCAACAATAACCTAGCGGACATTTGCTTCGAAACTTGCAGATTGGAGGTCATCATAGTGATAATGATTTTGCCGTGAGAGGCAAGGAACCTAAAGATGAGGTCCAGATCTATACATGGATGGATGCTACTCTGCGTGAATTAACTGATCTGGTATGAAGAGATAACTATAATATGCTTTTCCTCTGATCTTCTTAATTTAGACTTTGCTTTCTTATTTCTCTATCAGTGTGTTCATTCCTTGACTATGCATCAGAAAGTTGTGCTTCAAGATATTATTACATTGTTGCAAACTTTCGCAATCTTCCTCCTGGGACATTGACTTGTTGGCATTACCGATCCAATAATTGTCTAGAAGAATGAGCTAGGCTTGGATTTTGTGAAGTGCTGAGTTACCTCCTGCACAAGATAACCATATTTGAATCCAATCAGTTGACTTCCAAAATATGATTGAAACATAGGAGTATTCTGGACCCAAAATGGGCCAAAAAACTAGCTAAAAACAGAAATGGGTTGTCCAAACTATTATATCGCACAAAAAACTGCATATACAGTTAACTAAGCCTTAAAGGCCGTTAGCCGGCTCCGTCCGGGATTTTTTTAATTTTTAATGTATATCGCAGGAAAAAACTGCGAACAACCCATTTTTGTTCAAAATCGTTTGGACAACCCATTTCCGGCTTTTCCACCCATTTTGGGTCCTAACTCCATTGAGGTGATATGAGTTGTGGACTATCAGAATTTCAAATGACAGTCAAGAGCAGTTGATGTTGAGCTTGTCAAATCTGATTTTCTCCAATAATTGAATAAATTAGGTCAGACTTTTTCTTTCTTCACAACGTAGTAGTATTCTACATTGTATATTAGACTTAGACGTATCAGATGACTCAGATTGCCAACCAAAAAGCGGCAATATAGTGGATAGCTTTTAGTGTTTGCCTTAGTGGTTGTGCTGCAACTTTCTTCACCTTCCTTTGTGACCCCACTTTACTTTTGTGGGAAATGTTTTAAGTTATTTATGTTGCATCCATTCATTGAACTGTTTGGCAGGTTAAAGAGGTAGCTCCAGAAGCAAGACGAAGAGATGCAAGTTTATCATTTGCTTTTGTGTATCCTGATAAACGAGGGCGGTTTGTGGTTAGAGAGGTCTGTCTCCCATCTCTTATATATGTGTTAATGTAACCTCATTGTTTCTTTGGATGGGGGGTGGGGAGAGGGGGGGGGTGTGCACCTACTTTTAGGCATTGAGAAACGATAATGGTGCGGCTTGTTTTTTGAAATTGATGATGTGCATCTTACCCTGTGCCTATTGACCATTTCCATTTTTAGTGTAAGATGTCATTATCTGATAATGATATACTAATATTTACATTCTACCAGATGAAAATTGAGGATGCAGAACTAAAGGAGGGGATACTCACTCTATTGACTAAAACCTTCTAAAATGTTGGTAGATAGAGTGTCCACCTTTCAATTTCCATGGACTTCGAGTCTAGTATATGTGATAATGTCTCAGTTCAGCGCTATCTGAACTTGCCTTGTTTGTCTTCCACATTCAATTTACCTTTATCTGCTGATTTGGAGCTGTTAAATATTTCTTTACTTACACATTTCTACTCTAGCTTTTGCCAACCAACTTCGGTTGCTAATGTGCGAGAACTTGAAAAATTGCTGCAAGCTATCATCTGGCCTTTTTTCTCTTCTGGGAGGATTATATAAGAGTTTTGGTTGTCACGTTTTTCCTCTAACTTTCTTTAAGCTGTAATGAGTCTCCATTTCGAAATGCAGTTCATATCTCTTGACTCTTAATTCCTGCTTGAACTAGATTAATGAGGATATTATCACCAAAGATACAGGCAGATGATATTGAAAAAATCATGTCAAAACATGGTGAAATGAGTTTGTGTTGGTTCCTACATCTTCATACTTCGGCTTTTGTAATGAGCAGAACTATATCAATCAATCAATCAATTAGTTAGCTGATAATCATTTCAGTATGATGCCATTTCGAATTTCCCGTATAATCTTAATTTATTTCAGAAGACAAAATGAAGGAAAACTAGGAAATTTTGGGATTTGGAATAATTCGCAGGTAGTTGAAGTGTTCCATCCTATAGAGTTCTGGGGTGGTGGAACGTTCTGCCTAAATATAGGGTGTTGGATGGTACAGCTTATAACTATGTCTGTAATCTGTACTCCGCTGACTGTTCCTTTTATTAACCATGTTCACCCTAATCATATCAAGGAAAAGCTAATACTGGCCTAATTCGGGTTTTCTATCTGTTATGAAGGTGGGGAGAACATACTCTTATCCAAATGGGAGACGACCTGATAGTGGCAGCAAAAGCTTGAGTGAACTAAAATTTCAGGTAAACTTTATCCATATGTTTTTTTTCCTTATGGGCAATGGTGAAGTATCCATTGAACTGCACTGAGTTTGTTTAGATGGTAGCATCAATTGCATGTAGGATTCTGACTTGTTTTTAACCCCTGCAGATTGGAGATTACTTGGATGTGGCTATCACGTTCCAGTGACCTGTAACAGCACCCGCATTCAAAATAGAACCATCTAGCTTATGCATTAGTTCATTATATGCTGGGTTAATGCTACCTTTCTCTGTAAAATTAACATCAAATCCAGTGTCGATGCATTCCAGACCTTGTCTAGTATTCGTTTATATCTGCAAGATGGTTAAACAAGTATCTAAGGGTATGTTCTAATGTTCAATCAAATGGCCCATTGAAGACCAGGGTTCAATTTCCAACAATGAAATTACAATAGGTGATTTTTCTTACTTGGTACAATATTGTGGAAGATAACAGGTATTAACCGAGAAATATGCTACTGTTATAGAAAAAATTCAAATAACCATATTTGTCTGCTCATCCTATCCCAATGTGGAATCAACTCCATTGTTACGTTAGATTATGTCTTCTAGCAAGAATTCTCCTGACTTGGCCAATGGTGACATTGGACTCCATGATATCCTAGTATCTTTTCTGCTCACGACTGAAAATGTGCCCCATTCAACGAAGGCTTAAACAGCAATTTCATTGTTTCGTGTCTTTGTTCTGTCAGAAGCACAATTTCTCAAGTAAATCTCACAGCTTATTATATTACTCAACCTACTCTATTTTATTTTGTTCCTAGAGGGAAGGGTCTATTTGAAACAACATTTTTACCTTTACAAGATAGTGATAAGTTTTGCGTACGCATTATATTCTCTAGATCCCACTTGTGAAATTCTCGGTAGTTGTTGTAATTTGTTCTATTTTATACTACATTTTTTCTTTTTAATCTATTCTAAACAAAAAAATTGCTATTTTTATATTTTATTTTTTTTAATTTTACATTTAATGAAATACTCTTATATCCATGTATATCATGACAAATTTAAAGTTATAAGTTGCTATGTACTAAATTCTTTATTTCCGCAATCAACTTTGTGGTATATAATGTAACAGAAGGAGTACTCTTTAGCAATAAGATGGGAAATTTAAGAACATGAAAAATATTAAGTTATTGAGCACAAAAGTTTGGATGGGTTGGTGCGGGGTAATACTGTCCACCGAGAAGCTTATTATAGGGGTGATTTTAACGACCACATAGGGAGGTCGCCTGGGGATATGCTGGTGTGCATGGTGGCTTCGGTTTTGGAGATAGAAACGGAGGAGGTACTTCGCTGCTGGAGTATGCTAAAGCTTTTGAGCTAGTGATTGCTAACTCGTGTTTCTCGAAGAAGGCGGAGCACCTGATAACTTTTCGGAGTACGGTGGACAAGACCCAGATTGCCTATCTGGTTCTCCAGAAATGTGATAGAGGTCTATGCACGAATTGCAAGGTCATCCCGAGTGAGAACTTTACGACCCAACATATGCTTTTGATAATGGACTTAGAGATCAGGTGGACGAGGAAGGGGAGGGCTATGTCTGGTATTCCTAGGGTCATGGGGTGCATTGAATAAGGACAAGGCCCAGGAGTTGGGGGAGAAGTTGTTGGCTCTAGGGGCCTAGGGGAGTAGCAGGGACGCGAGCTGTATGTGGTAAATGACAGCAAATTGTATTAGAGAGGCGGCGAGAGAGGCGGTGGGGGATCTCAAAGGGTTTTTCTGGGAATCATAAAGGGGACTAGTGGTGGAATGAAGAGGTGCAAGGAAAAGTGGAAGCAAAAAAAAGCTGCATATTTGAAGCTAGTAGAGAGTATAGACGAGGGGCAGAAGAGTGCCAACAGGGAGGGGTGTCACACCTCCTTTTTCACCTACACCCCCGCTAAGGGACGTAAAGGGAGTTTTTCCAATTAAAGGACGATTGAAACAGGATTTTATTTAAAGGTTCAGAGTCGCCACTTGGGAGATTTGTGGTGTCCCAAGTCACCGGTTGAATCCCGAATCGAGGAAAAGAATGACTCTGTTTAACAGTCTGCGCACCAGAAATCCGGATAAGGAATTCTGTTAACCCGGGAGAAGGTGTTAGGCATTCCCGAGTTCCGTGGTTCTAGCACGGTCGCTCAACTGTCATATTCGGCTTGATTATCTGATTTTATACAATTATGAACCTACGTGCAAATTTTAATTGTTTACCGCTTTTGTTATTATTTATTCAAAGAATTACAACGTCGTGAGAATGCATCTCGAATTGCGCCACATAAATATACCCGCAATTTTTGATACGTTCCAACTTCGTTGAGATTTGGATTTGGGTCACATAAATGTGCACCCGAGTTTAGGAAGATAACATTATTAAATACGCGCCTAAAGATACTAACACGTTGTTATTTTGAGAAAAGCCGTAAAGTTTGCTATGCGACCTGTCTCGAAATCTAAGCATTTGAAATAACTGTCCGTTGAGGGCCCCGCAGTTTGTGTATTCTTGTTTGTCGAGGCTCGTCTCATTCATTTTTTTTAAAGGAATTTGCAACGTCATGGAAATGCATCTCGAACCACGTCACAATCAATGTACCCGTGATTAACGACACATTTCGACTTCGTTGAGATTTGGATTTGGGTCACATAAATGTGCACCCGAGTTTAAGAAAGTAAATTATTAAAAGTACGCGCCTAACAGTGACTAACGCGTTATTACTTTTGGGAAAAGGCCGTGAAATTTGCTAAGTGGCCGATCCCGAGTTCTAAGTATTTAATATATATACAATCGTGAGGGCCCCGCAATCGGTGAGTTTTACTAGGCGAGGCTCATCTCGTTTATTTTGAAAGGACAATCCTAAAGTGACTACATTTTCTATTAAGTTTGTCTCTAAAATAAAAGAGAAGAGGTCCTAATTAGTTACATGTTTATAAGTTCGTGTCTCTTATTGTTTATTAGATTAAGACAAATGCAAACGGAAAATTGCAACAGAGCTTACTCAAGGGAGATTGTATTGTTCCTTATTCTATTAGTTAATAACACTAAAGTTGAGATTATGAATAGAACACGAGATTGATACCTAGTAATATCAAAACAAACTAACTATTCTTTGATTAATTTAAACTAACATTATTAGATGAATTGAACTAGTGGAATTAACTATGTGTAATACAAAGCCATTTTTTTTTACTCTTTTTACGACTTGTCGAAGAAATGCGTCAATGCTTAAAAAACTGACATTAGGCTAACATCATTCACTAACATTTGAGAATATTAGTTACTAACATTATTCACATTGCTATTTAAAATGATGTTACTTACTCAAGCGAACTCGCAATTTCAGAACTAACCCTATTAGCCAACATGCTGATTTCCATGAACTATTTGAACCTGTTTCGTGGCATAACCTATTTGAAACTATTACACAACTACTGAAAAAAGAATTAACTACAGTATATTTCATAACTAGTAATCACAAACTAAGATTAATTACAATTGATATTCACATGTTTGTAGAAATAGATTCAACAGTCCAGTTTATGCATTCCAAAGTCAGTCTAATACATGCTATGCGATATCAAGTGAACTACTGCTTATACATTAAATTAAACACAAAGAAACATGAGACATTCAGAAATCCATTCCAACAACTTTTTACTGCCTTTCCATTAAATTTGAGAGCTTTAAAACATGTACCTGGATAATGGAAATACAAGAAGATGAAGGAGCAATCAGCAACAGTAGTAACACAGTAAAATACAGCAGCAGAAAGCCCAACACAGTAGCTTCAACACCTCAATCCAGAAATTCCAGCAACACGGAGAAAACTAGTAAAAATGGAGAAGAAAAATAGTTCGGAAATCTCTCTTTGTTTTCTCTTTCTAGCTTTGAACTCTCTCTGGTGTTCTTCCGCTCTCAATATTTCAGAAAATTTGGTTCTATCTTTTTTACTCTCTCCAAAATGAATTCTGTCCCTGTATAATTAGTGTATCCAGAGTGTATATCGAGTGTATACCGCTCTCTCCGCCCCCTCTTTTTTTCTTCTCTCTATCTATTTTTTCCTCTTTTTTGAACCCCCTTCTTCCTAAATTTTTTCTTCTATTTATAGCAAAATTTTCGAAATTTTCTGATTTATTTTTTTATTTTTTAATTAAAAGAAATTCCACTTACAAATTCCTTTTATTTTTTTAGAAAAAGAAATCTCACCTTTATTTACTTTTATTTTTAAAATTCCAACTTTAATTACTTTTATCTTATTTAAAATCCCACTTTTTATTTTTTTAAAAGAGAATCTCACTTTATTTAACTTTTCTTTAAAAAAAACAAACCACTTTCTTTTCCTTTTTCTTTTAAAAATGCTACTTTCATTTACTTTAAATTTTTTAAATTTTCAGATACCTTTATATTTATTTTTTAATTCCAACCTTCTTTTACTTTTTAAGTTTTTAAAATTTCCACAAAAATATTTATTTTTTTATTTTTCTACATTCTTTTACGTTTTTAAGAGAATTCCACCTATTTTTACTTTTATATTTTTTTTATTCAATACTTCCCTTTTTTTATTTTTTAAATCATTCCCGAATTTATTTATTTTTTTAAAAAAATTATATTTTCGGATTTTGTTTTATAAAAAAAACAAAAAATAATAAAAAATATTAATAGTGATAATCCACCTTTAAATTTTTTTTTTGTATTTTTATCCTATAATAAAAAGTGTAATAAAGCTAAAATAATAGTAGGTTAAAATCCCCTAAAATATTTACATAAAAGAAGTGATAAAAAATTAAATATTGTCAAAAATTAGGTGTTCACAGCTGCCCCTCTTTGCTCGAAAACACGAAGAGCTTTCGGGCAAAGATAAAGTGAACAATGCGACTAATTTTTGATCATATCGTTATTCAAAAGAGGAAGAAAATAAAAAGGAAAGGCGCAACCGAGTCCTGGTTTTGGACAGCCTACATATCTCTGGTTGGGAATCAGGTCGCGTGTAGTTCAAAATTTTTTATTTTTTTTGTAGCTGGGATTACCATGGACCTGCCTTTTGCTGTTACTGCTGCTGCATGCTGTTGCTACTGCTTTTCGACCTCCTTATTACACCATGCTAAAAGGAAACAAGAAACTAGACTAAACTATAGTTTATGAATTACAAAATCTTATCTAGATCTTCAGTCATGCTCATGTGTCTCTTGTAGCTTTGATGTCTTGGTGATTGGTGTTTCCTCTGACGTTTCTTTTTTTCTGTCTTGACTCGTAGTCTTCTTTTGATTGCCGCTGGGGATTTTTGTTGTAACCCTCCTCTTTACTGACTTCAAACTTTAATGTATTCCTCTGTTATATGGGTGGGCTCCCAACTTCAAAACTTGAAATGTAAAGGCTGAAATGTATTCCTCTACTATATGGGCGGGCTCCCAACCTCAAGACTTGAAATGTAAAGACTGAAATATATTCCTCTGTTGTATGGGCGGGCTCCCAACTTCAAAACTTGAAATGTAAAGACTGAAATGTATTCCTCTGTTATATGGGCGGGCTCCCAACTTCAAAACTTGAGATGTAAAGACTGAAATGTATTCCTCTGTTATATGGGCGGGCTCCCAACTTCAAAACTTGAAATGTAAAGACTGAAATGTATTCCTCTGTTATATGGGCGGGCTCCCAACTTCCAGACTTGAAATATAAAGACTGAAATGTATTCCTCTGTTACATGGGCGGGCTCCCAACTTCAAAACTTGAAATGTAAAGACTGAAATGTATTCCTTTGTTATATGGGCGGGCTCCCAACTTCCTCAACTTAAAATGTAACGACTGAAATGTATTCCTCTGTTATATGGGCGGGCTCCCAACTTCAAAACTTGAAATTTAACAACCTCCATTCTACAGGCGGGCTCCTGACTCCAACAACAACTTAAAAATAATTCAGCCTCCATTCTTCAGGCGGGGCTCCTGACCTCAACAACAACTTTGTAAAATAAATCGACATTCCGTTCTTCAGGGGGGCTCCTGACTGCTACAAAATAGACAAAACAAAGGAAATTTTCTACCCCAGTTTGCACTAGGAAGATTTGTGAATTGTTAGCAATATTGTAAACCACTTATACTATTGATGCAATGGTGAGAGTAAACTAATGACTAGGCCAGGATGTGCGTCTTCTATGAGTAAAACCCAAAACTCTAATGAGCAAATGCGTTTGCTAGAAATAAAACCTGAATGAACCAAACTAGGAAGTGCGTCTCCTATGAGTAAAACTTGTATGAACCAAAATTAGGAAGTGTGTCTCCTAGTGGTAAAATATCAATTTAGGAAGTGCATCTCCTAAAGCAAAAATATAACCCGAAAGACCTAGACTACGAAGTGCGTCTCCTAGGGGTAAAACTTCAATGATTCAAACTAGGAAGTGCGTCTCCTATGAATGAACTTAAATGAACTAGACTAGGAAGTGCATCTCATAGGGGTGAAACTTCAATGATTCAAACTAGGAAGTGCGTCTCCTACGAATGAACTTAAATGAACCATACTAGGAAGTACGTCTCCTAGGAGAAAATCTCAATTTAGGAAATGTGTCTCCTAAAGCAAAAATATAACCCGAAAGACCCAGACTAGGAAGTGCGTCTCCTAGGGTGAAACTTCAATGATTCAAACTAGGAAGTGCGTCTCCTATGAATGAACTTAAATGAACCAGACTAGGAAGTGTGTCTCCTAGGAGAAAATCTCAATTTAGGAAGTGCGTCTCCTAAAGCAAAAATATAACCCGAAAGACCCAGACTAGGAAGTGCGTCTCCTAGGTGTGAAACTTCAATGATTCGAACTAGGAAGTGTGTCTCATACGAATGAACTTAAATGAACCAGACTAGGAAGTGCGTCTCCTAGGAGAAAATCTCAATTTAGGAAGTGCGTCTCCTAAAGCAAAATATAACCCGAAAGACCCAGACTAGGAAGTGCGTCTCCTAGGGGTGAAACTTCAATGATTCAAACTAGGAAGTGTGTCTCCTACGGATGAACTTAAATGAACCAGACTAGGAAGTGCGTCTCCTAGGAGAAAATCTCAATTTAGGAAGTGCGTCTCCTAAAGCAAAAATATAACCCGAAAGACCCAGACTAGGAAGTGCGTCTCCTAGGTGTGAAACTTCAATGATTCGAACTAGGAAGTGCATCTCCTATGAATGAACTTAAATGAACCAGACTAGGAAGTGCGTCTCCTAGGGGTGAAACTTTAATGATTCAAACTAGGAAGTGCGTCTCCTATGAATGAACTTAAATGAACCAGACTAGTAAGTGCGTCTCCTAGGAGAAAATATCAATTTAGGAAATGTGTCTCCTAAAGCAAAAATATAACCTAAAAAGACCCAGACTAGGAAGTGCGTCTCCTAGGGGTGAAACTTCAATGATTCGAACTAGGAAGTGCGTCTCCTATGAATGAACTCTCAATTTAGGAAGTGCGTCTCCTACAGGTGTAACTTCAATGACTCAAACTAGGAAGTGCGTCTCCTAGGAATGAATTTAAATGACCGAGACTAGGAAGTGCGTCTCCTAGAAGTGAGAACTTCAGTGACTAAAACTCATATGATCCAAACTAGGAAGTGCGTCTCCTAAGGGTAAAATCTCAATTTAGGAAGTGCATCTCCTACAACAAAATATAACTTGAAAACCCAGACTAGGAAATGCTTTTCCTAGTAGTGATGTGTAATCTTCTCAATAGTCTTTGCGTAAGCAGAATTGGGGCATTACACCTGAAAATTTCAACCTTCCAAGCTTTGATATGAACATAGCTTCCATCCCTGTTTCAAACAAAGAAAACTTGTGAGTTTAAACATAGTGGTTGGTTTCCTGTTGGGGATGTTATCAACCATTTTCCCATCTATGTGTTGTCTGACCATCTTGAACTGGGTTGATTGCTTCCGACCTTCTTGACGATTCCTTATTCACAAACCTCTTAACCATTTTCCCAGTCTCCTTATCTGACCTCATGTATTTTCATGCCAGCTGATTTCACTTGAAGATCTTGCATGTTCATTGATTAACCACTTCCTCCATCGTCTGTGTTACTAAAATACCCTTTCCCGGTGCAGACCCAATATCTTCTTTTGCGGCATTGTCCGTGAACTTGGCATTTACCCAACCTTTGAGTCTCCTATGAATTTTCCAATTATGTCCATTGCTTTCCGCGTTGTTCTTTCTTGATTTTCCGCTGGCCTTGGCCTTATAACCCTCAATTTCTGCTGGGGATATCCTTCTTGACACTGGTCCATCCTTTTGTCAATCTCATCATAGAATATACCCTTGGTTCAACCCCCTGGCCCTCTTTTTGTTGCAATGTCCCTGAATTGATATGGATCAATCTTGGGTATTTTATGCTAACCTCAAAACACGTTGACTATTACCAGCTCTTTGCGCTCGTTCTTTCCTGACTTATACCATTTTGATGTACTAGTCAGATCTCGTCTTGCATAATCGGAAAGCTGATGGCAAATTTTGAAATCATTTCTCACTTGTTCTGACCAAAGAGACTCAAGAAAAGGAAATGACAAAGGTAAAAGGAATATAGTGAAAGGCAAAAGAAAGAGATGACTCCTAACAAGAAAACTACGAATTAAAACCTATCAGATGTGGATATCGACTCTATTGTCCATGACATGCACACGTGGCATATCCTCTATCGTTAATCGCCTTTCATAATCTTCGTCTGGTGCTTTCCTGTATGATTCTCAATCTTTATTCGACTTGTAGTGCCCGAAGGGTTTTCACTATCAAGCCTCTCTCATTTTGGTTTTTCTCTCAACTTATAGCCGCCTCAAGGTGCCCGTGAAGGTTTTCACCGATAAGACTCTCTCATTTTATTACTTTTCTGCCAGGGATTAGAGTTTTATTCTCGACTTCCATTTGCATGACTTGGAATCTTTCGAAGATTGGTCAAAAGGTATTTCTTTGGACCGTAATGTGGGGTTTTGGATGGAGCTAGAAATAAAGGGTATTAGCGGCTCAAAACGAATCAATTTGGGTTCAAAATTTACAACCTTCGGAACTATATTTCTTTACATCAAACACAACTTCTGCCCCGGTTTCTTGCTTGGGGATTTTTGATTTTTTTGTTACACTATGACCGAGCCGTGAAGCACCTACGTATCCTCTTTGAGGAATCAGGTCAAACGTAGTTCCCATTTCCTCTTTTTTTTCTTTTCCTTTTCTCTTTCTTTTCTTTTCTTTCTCTTTTTTTCTTTTTCTTTATCTTCCATGCTTGTGTTTTCTAGTCTTTGCTACTGATTCCGAACGAGGGGTACGAAAGAAAACAAATAAGGCTCAAAAGGTTTAACGAAGGATAAAGTGTTTAGATAGCAGAATAAAATGCCTTCGTCATTCCAATCTTCAAAACATGCCAAGCACAAACAATACAATTAAAATATTCGCCACATCTTCTGATTGTGCCGGACCTGATAACCATATCCACACATTCGCCTTTTCATTTGTCATTTTTAAAGCACCGTTGGACAATACTCTCACTTTCGTTACCATGAACGGCCCCCTTGTCAATATGGCTAACTTGCTTTTATGATTTTTCTTTATGTTTTACTTGCCCCAGTTTCACGTGGCTCGAGCTTCAAATGATCTCAAACTGTTCTTATTTCCCTTAAGTGTCCCGATCATCTCCCAATGGCTTTATAATTAATTCTTAAGATTATGACCAAACTGTGCGTGCATGTCATGTCACTAGAATTGGCGTTGAACAAAGACAAAACAAAAGGATAAAAAGTGTAGACGTGTGATTTTTGACCCTCCCCAAGAATTTTCACATTTTAGCGTAAATATTTTATTTAATCTAATATAGCTATTTCAACTATTTTTGACTTCTTTACTTTATTTCGTTACAAAATGAAAAATTACAAAAAATACAACAATAACAACCTAGTATAATCCCACTTAGTGGGGTCTGCGGAGGGTAGTGTGTACGCAGACTTTACCCCTACCCTAGGGTAGAGAGACTGTTTCCAAATAGACCTCTGACATATTTCCCTCCAAGAACTTCCCACCTTACACTTGGGGAGACTCGAACTCACAACCTCTCGGTTGGAAGTGGGGGTTGCTTACCATCAGAGAAGTTTAGTTTATGTATTTCTCCTAAATTTGAAAAATACAAAAATAGTACTTTATATTTTATCTTTTTATAAAAAACAAAAATTACAAAAATAGTTTTATTTTAATTGCCAATCTTATTTTGATAGTTATTTTTCTTGCGTAGGATTAATTAAATATGGTCGTGTTTTTATTCTCGGTTACGGGGAAGGAATAATATTTGGGTTCAAACGACCCATTTTTAGGCCCAATACCTACTAACCTACCCTAAAACCTAGACTTATAAATACACCGACTCTTCAGACATTAGAAGAGCCATGACTCTTCAGACATTAGAAGAGCCATGACTCTTCAGACATTAGAAGAGTCACGACTCTTCGAACACAATAAGAGACACGGACAGGGGGGGACCTCTTCAGACTTTGGAGATAAAAAGAGAATACACGGACAAAATTAAGGGGAGATAGATTTTGAAAGAGAGAGACTTTGGATACCAAAATGTGGATACTACTCACGTCTTCTTCTTCATTTCAGAGAGGGCACTAACAAAAACCCTACGCTGCCCAAACTCCATCCTCACCAGCGAACTTCCAAACAACCACGACATTGCCAATGTCCCCCACCTACTGTCACGCCGGACAGACCCTCAACCAGCAGCGGTGACCGTGGTCCGCCATTGACGAGCAGCAGCGCTGCTGTGTCGACCAGTCACGACCCTCATCGTCCACCCAAACCACCCGTCGACGACACTGCCAATGACCTCCACCAGACGAACAGCTGTTGCTGCAGCTTCTTCGACAGTGTTGCTGCTTCATCTCACGATGCACGGCATCCTCATGCTGCCTCGTCGCCCACCAGCAGCTGAGTAGCTCATCGCTAACCATCATTAAACGATGCACAACAGTCTGTCGACCACACTACCAACAACCCATCGAGGTTGTTGGCAATCTTGGTTCGAGTTTTCCGTTTCCGTTGAGGTCGTGGTTGTTCGTCGAGATCCGGTACGTCGAGGTTGTTGTCCGAGTTTCTGTTCCGTTGCGATCATTTCCGGTTAGTATTCTAAGTTGTAATTTTTAATCGATGAAAGGTCTAATTCTTTTCCTTTCTTCTTGCGATTTTGTCTCCTAAATTTGTCGTCTAATGAATGACTTTATGAAATGTTCTCATGATTGACATTATCGTTTATGTGTTGATGTATTCTTAGTAAATGAATTGCTATGTTTGAATTGCTGTCTTTATTTGGAATATGAAAAAAATGAACTGGTTCAATTTTGAGTTATTGGAATATAATATTATGATTAAATCTCATGTTAAACCTTTGGATATATGCCTATCATTTTTCATTCTGAACTAGCATGCTAAGTGGTTATTTTAAATCATAATTGTGTTTCCTTGATTCAATGTGAGCATTTTATCCATAGTACAGTGAATATAATTTGTCTTTTGTCATCTCGTTATTAATTTAGTACATTGGAATAGTGAGAGTGATTAATGAATTAATGAAAGGTAGATTTGGTTGAATTGGTAGATGTTATTAATCAAGTTTTGTTGATTAGGTGCAATTAATAAATCATTGTTATTACGGGTACGGTTCCCGTGACATAGTTGTGATGCTTAATTTCTAAATTTCGGGGGTACATCTCATGTAACCCGATAATAATGTCTCTAGATAATCTTAGTGAATAAATTAGGATTTGTTTTTTTAGAGACAAATAAAGTAGAGAATCGTATTTGCCCTTTAAATAATAAATAAGACGAGTCTCGCCAAATAAAATACACAAATTACGGGGTTCTCAATAGATGGTTATTTTAAATGATTAGATTTCGGGACATGCCGTTTAGCGAATTTTGCAGACTTCCCAAAAATAATAATGCGTTAGTATCTTTAGGAGCGTATTTAATAATGTTATCTCCCTAAACTTGGGTGCACATTTATGTGACCCAAATCCAAATCTCAACTAAGTCGAGATGTGTCAACAACCACGGGTGCATTGATGTGACGTGGTTCGAGACACGTTTTCACGATGTTGCAATTCTCTTTAAAATAATTATAATAATAAAAGCGGTTAAAAGTTAAAATTTGCACATAGGTTCATAATTGTATAAAAATCAGATAATTAAGCCGAATATGACAGTTGAGCGACCGTGCTAGAACCACGAAACTCGGGAATGCCTAACACCTTCTCTCAGGTTAATAGAATTCCTTATCCGGATTTCTGGTACGTTGATTGTTAAACAGAGTCATTCTTTTACTCGATTCGGGATTAAACCGGTGACTTGGGACACCATAAATCTCCCAATTGGCGACTCTGAATTTTAATAATAAATCCCGTTTCGATTGTCCTTTAATTGGAAAAACTCCATCTGCGCCTTGCGGGCGCGGGTGAAAAGGGAGGTGTGACAGCTATGGCGACTCTGCTGGGGAATGAACCCAGAATCTCTGGTTCAGGGTTCAGAATTCGAGCTTAGATGAACTGATATATTTGGCTTTATTTATTATTTGATCTTATTACATGTTTTGGCCTAAATGTGCAAAAGGATGCTTTTTACCGCTTTGATATTATTTGAACTGTACATATAAACTGTGCCGAAACCTTCTCTTCTCACCTCCGGGGATGTGCTTACTGGTTGAGACTCCCTATTCTGTTAGTGTCATACCCTGAAATAAAAGAGGCTCAGAAAGTTTCTAAGTCGGCTGGCCTTTTGGTTCCCGGAAAGGAGCTCCTTCCTCAACTCGAGTTGTCCGCTCGGGTACACTGTCTAGAACATATACCCAGGTTGAACCTAGAATAACTTGACTTCATGCCGGATCCCTAGTAGGAACGTTTATTTGCATCATGTTGCATTTGACTTAGGGGACTCAACACAGGGGTTGGGTCCGTCTAGGACAAGCAACCTGAAATGAAAAAAGACCATCCTGCTGCATCTTGTTTGTTTTGCACATTTATTTGCTTCAGATCTGCATGCTGACCGGCTTCTGAAACCGGGAATTTTTGAAAAATTGTGAAAAAGAGAAAAAGAAAAATAACAGTGTAGGGAGATGACTACTTATTTTTTGAAAAATAAAACCAATGTCCAAGTAGTGGCAAAACTCTGCCGAAATTTTGAAAAAAAAATGAAAACAAATTGTCTTTTTTAGTTTGATTTATTTGGAAAAAAAAAGAAGAAAGGAGTCTTGTTTACAAGTTTAGTTTATGTTGGGCGAACTACGCCGGTTTGATTCTCACAGGGCATGAGATACGTAGGCAATCCTCGTCGGGTCCAACCTCCCATTTTGCAAAAATAGACAAAAAATGTCAAATTTTAATTTTCGTCATAGAGTTTGACGATGTCATTTTTGTCAGAAATAGCCGAATGTTCCCGAAAGGGACACCGGAAGGTTGACTTTGCATAAACGGCCACTCCTGTCATTTTTTGGATTTTTGATCGGTTGACTCGCACAACCTTAAAATCTTCGTCTTTGAAGTGCTGAAAAGTCGTGTTCGGAAAATTGGGTTTTTCTTTTATGAAAAATAATCAAATAGTTTTGAGTCAAATAAATTTTTCTTTTGTTTAATCACATTAATAAATGTGCAGAATGAGCACGACTCAAAATGAACCTTTTTCAATCATGAATAAAATCCCCCTCCAGTTGCGGCTATGGTGGAATGATTTAGTCAAAGAAGGGCGAGACGAAGTCAAGAAACATCTGAAAGGTCTCACGGGTTTGTTGGGTATCAGGCCTCGAGGGGATATTATAAGGGCACTGGTCACTTACTGGGACCCGGCGCACAATGTCTTCCACTTCTCGGACTTTGAACTCACCCTGACTTTAGGGGAAATAGCCGGGTACATCGGCAGTGCTGAGGTTTCGTTGAGGCGTAAATACCTGGTTGCTCTAAGAGCCGTAGCGGTGCACCGGTTTTTGGATTCGTTAAAGATAGTCAGAACGATCCATAACCCAGACTTGGCGAAAGGTTTTTGCACTCTGAGCTTCATATACCAAAGATACGACCACGTAGGAGGATTCGACAAGCCAGAAAACAAGTTGTGCAGCAAAAGTAACCGTCGAAAGTGGGATGAACATAGACGGGTTGCTTTCATGATAACCTTCTTAGGGCTTTTAGTGTTCCCAAGAAAAGACGGGAATATTGACATAAAGGTAGTTGGGGTCGTCAGTACTTTGCTCACTCAAGATGACAGCACGTTTGCGCCCATGATTGTATCTGATATCTTCCGAGCTCTCACGGCCTACAAAGCCAGAGGGAACTTTTTCGAAGGGTGTAACTTGTTATTGTAAATGTGGATGACCAAACACCTATGTCACCGAGCCCAGTTCCTGAGCCATAGATCTTCTGAGAAAACCTGCATAGAGGAGTTCTACACCAGAATTAATGAGGTACGCTTACCTGAAGGAGTCTCGGCATGGACCTCATACTTTCGGACCCTTAACGCCAGTCAAATACAGTGGACACTGGGATGGTTACCGATCGACGAAGTCATATATATGCCAGCAGCTAGGCCCCATTTCCTCTTGATGGGGCTTAAGAGCATTCAACCTTATGCGCCGTATCGGGTTTGGAGGCAACTTGGGAGGTGTCAGATAGTGCCGAAAGATGAGGACCTGAGCACCCAAGTGATTGAGATCAGTTCCGATGGCCAGTTTCCTGAAGCAAGGGTCCGCCAGATTTGGAGCCAATGTTAATACTTGGAGGCAAATACTTGTGTACTGAATCGGGCAAGATGGGAAGTTTCACCTGGATATCACGCTTGGTACAAAGGGGAAGTGTCATCTGGAAGTTCGGCTAAAAGACCTCACCTTCAAGAGTTTGCCAAGTCCTCACAAGAGCATTGGGACTGGTTGGCGAAAGAAGAAGAATACAGGGCCACAATAGGCAAGTTGAAGCAGCAGGTCACAGATCTTCAGTTTGAAAGAGAAATTTGGACCGCAGCCGATGAAGGGGACAGAAAGAAATCAGCCCAATAAAATGACTCTCTTAGAGCTCAAAACCGACAAGTAATAATGGATGCTGACAACCAACGGAGAAGCCGGTCCGATAAAAGGCTGATAGCAGGATTAAGGAATCAGGTCATTGAAAGCCGAAAGGACTTGTAAAGATCCGAGGCTAGCATAACAAGAATGCGGTCCAGATGGGCAAAAGGTACAGCAGCGCGGAAAAAGCACATATGGTAGGTGAGAAGGGATTATGAAGGGAGCATTGAAATATTAAGAGAAACAAATTCCACTCTCAGAGATCGGGTCCTTAAACAAGCCCGAGATACTAGAACGGACAGGGAGAGATGTTATGATTCAATAGCCCGAATGGAAGAACAAATGGAGAGGTTCCAAGATCGGCTCGTTAACAACACTCAAGTATTGGGATTAAAGAATCAACGAATAGAATAGTTGTGTATGGTAAGGGATAGAATCATGGGTAGGATCAATGAGATTGGGCACTGCATCACCACGAGGTGCCTAACCTGTGAGGAAATTCCCTGTGATACCTTTTTTGCCTCAATCATGGGTTATGTCCACCGGATCATGGAATAATTAAAAAGCTTGCAAAGAGGCCTTGCACCAAAGCCCGCGGAAAGGCCGAACGATGCCTCGCGGGCACCAAAATTCAAGGCCTTATTGTATCCTTAATTCAAGTCTGCATTGTTGTTTTTAAAAAGACTGTTGTCTACCCTTCTGTTCTCTTTTCATATCAAACCATGTTAATAGTGTGGAGTATGTATTTTGTTTACCCTTTTCAAATATGTAGCTTGTAATAGCATATTTTGGTAATAAAATAAAATAATTTTTTTTTGTCTTTGTTTGTTGCAGAACTACGCCCGGTCTGATTCATGCGGGGACATGATACGTAGGCAATCCACATAAGATTCGACCATCACTAAAAAGAAAAAGGGGAAAAGGCAAAATGAATAAAAGAAAGGACATAAGCCGGAATGACGCATGCAGTCGAAGCAAAGACATGTTAGAAATGGTTAAACTGTCTAGGAACATTGCATTCCCCAATGTGAAATTGCAATATGTGTTAAACTCTAACACCAACAAGTTTGTTGTTTATATCCGAGAAAGCTTTCGAAACAGTTAGCTCGTTAGAACGTTCTGGCAGATTACCATTACCACACAAGATCAAAAGGGCCTATTTCGGAAAGTATGTCTGGTTCGGACAAAAGTGTCGAGGAGGAAAAGATGGAGATGCAAATAATGAAGGAGGAAGTAGACAGGTTGAGACAAGAGATAGCTGGGATGCACCTAGCCTGGGCTAAGGGACAAACATCACCAATACTTCCCCCTACTCCTACCCTTTCACCAGCTCGGACTCCGGAACACCCTTCCACTGGTCAATCAACAAGCTTCCCTATTGCCCAATACTATCATAAGGAAACTTCATATAATCCCCAAGCTTCACCACCCAAACAAAACCCTCCTCCACCAGTTGTTCCTGTTTTCGTGGCACCTCCACCCGCCACATTGCAAAAATCACCCGAGGAACCAGTGTTTCAGGTTCACGACAACCAGTACTATCCTCCTGAACCCACCTTCAAAGCACCCGAGTCATACACTTACACCCCTCACTTTCAGCTCCCGACAGAAACTGAAAGGCCAGATAAGAATCCGGAGCAGGTCGAAGTACTCCGTAAAGTGAAAAACCTGGAGCAATCCTTTAGGAATATGCATGGATTGGGCAGTCAAGTCAGTGTGTCCTATAAAGATCTGTGTCCCTTCCCCGATGTTCAATTGTCGGCAGGTTTTAAGATGCCAAAGTTTGATCTATATGAGGGACATGGTGATCTCATGGCGCATCTACGAGGTTTCTGTAGTAAGATGAGAGGGGCAGGTGGAAAGGATGAGATACTGATATCTTATTTCGTTCAAAGTTTAAGCGGGTCCGTATTAGAATGGTGCACGAGGCAGGATCCTAGCAGGTGGTATACCTGGGATGATCTAGCACAAGCATTTGCAGGTCATTTCCAGTATAACCTTGAGATCGTCCCCGACCGTCTCACACTGTTAAAACTTGAGAAAAATCCCGGAGAGAGCTTCAGGGAATTCGGATTCCGTTGGAGAGAACAAGCGGCAAGAGTCGATCCACCAATGAGGGAAGGTGAAATGGTGGACTACTTCTTACAAACGTTGGAGCCAACTTACTTTGGTCACCTGGTGACATCAGTTGGTAAATCTTTCAATGAAGTAGTAAAAATGGGCGGTATGGTTGAAGAAGGACTCAGGTCCAACAAGATAATGAGTTATTCAGCAATCAAGGCTACAACTCAGGCTATCCAAAGCGGCACGGGAGGTGCGCTCGAGAAAAAGAAGAGAGAGGAGGTTGAAACAGTCGAAGCAGGTACTTGGTGTCACACCTCCTTTTTACCGCGCCCGCGTGGGTGCGTGGGGAGTTTTCTCCAATTGAAGGACAGTCGAAACGGGATTTATTTAATTATTTCAGAGTCGCCACCTGGGAATTTTAAGGCGTCCCAAGTCACCAATTTTAATCCCTGAATCGAGGAGAATATGACTCTGTTTATTATTCTGCGAACCAGAAATCCTGAGTAAGGAATTCTGTTAATCCGGAAGAAGGTGTTAGGCATTTCCGAATTCCGTGGTTCTAGCACGGTCGCTTAACTGTTTTTATTATTGGCTTAATTATCTTGATTTTACTAAATACGTTTTTATTGCATGATTTTACTACCGCTTTTTACTTATTGTTTACAATTATATGGACGAATTACGCGTACGTATATTCGTATTATATATTTTTTTATAAGTACCAGGGATTGTGCCACGCGTACGTGTACACAATAAAATTATCCATGTTATAGTTTTTTTTTATAAAAAAAATATATATTCGAAAATCAAAAATAAAATCAGGAACATCATCACCCCTTTTATTTAGATAATGAACTGCACACCTCGGGTTATATGAAATTATTTTAACACCTTTGGAAAAATCCTTTTCTTAAATATTCGCTCGAAATTGCGCGTACGCATAATCCGAATTTGCTTTTAAAAATATAATCAGGGTACGCGAACGCATCCCTAATTGCGCAAAATACTTGTAATGGTATTATGGATTTTCCACAAATTGTTTATTATATTCATATATTTTTGATGTTAAAATCATGAGAACTCCCATTATAGAGGCCTTTAAATTCTTTGAAAAGAATTCACAATCTATTAAAGGTTGCCCGTCGATTATAATTTCCGAGTATAAATTATATTCATTCCAACTATTCAATTCAAAGAACAGAATAAAAATATGATTAATACTATTTTTAACAAATATGACATATATATATATATATATATATATATATATATATATATATATATATATGCCAAAGAATGAATTGTATATGAAACTGAAAATGAATTATAAAGGAAAGAATATTTTTCAAGAACTTTTATTATTTTTATTTAGTGCAAGTTCTATTCATAATTACCATTGATATAAAGTTTTGCAATTTGTGTTCGTACATCTCATCTTATTCTCATATACTTGTTTTAATCTTAATAGACGAAATTAATTTAATTAATTATGCCTATGATTGAGTTAGGATAGATATATATATAATCAAACCAATTTGATTCTCAATCTATGTGAATTATTACTAACTATTAACTTTCACATTGTATAAGTTCCTAAGCCCTTTATTATTAAGAAAGAGAACAAGTCTAGTTGACTTAATAAAATGATATTGCATACAATATTACTTACCATATTTGACATCGTGAACATAACGGATTATACTAACGCGTCTTTCAACTATAAATTATGAACACAACCAATGTTATGCCAAAAGATAGCAAATTGCAACCAATCATCATCTAGCTTTAAACAACAACTAATTAACTAACAAAATAAACTAATAGCATATTTTCCTTGATATTTCCATATTATGCTATACCTATCTAACAATACCATAAAGTGTAAATAAAAGCCAACTTTCTGCCATGCTTCCTATTTACACAACTCAAAGATAACTAAACTAATGAAATTTCAACATGGATAACATTATTACAAAGTTTTTATATGAATTTAAAAATAAGACAATTAACTTGTAGCCGTCAAGTCGAACTCACTACTGGTTATCCAACATGAAACCAAAGCTGAAATTTAAATGTTTAAACTTAAACGATAGAAGGCAGTATTACAATTTAAAATTCATTTATTTGTCATGTTGAATCTCTTTCCAACATAGAATTTAAGAGATATGTACCTGAAAACGAAGGTAGAAGGAGTAAATTTCAGCAGTTGCAACAGTAACAAAGTCAGCAGAATAGCAGTATTTAGCAAGTCTGAATCAAACCCGTTAACCCAGATGAACAGTGACAGTAACTTGAGGAAAATTTAAGATTCAGACTGAATAGTATCCACAAAAACAAACAACGGACATATTCTAGAAGGATAACATTTTTTCAGATTTTCAGTTTCTTCCTGTTTCGGATTCCTATTTCTGATTTTTCTGTTTCTGTTTTCTTCAATCTCACACTCTCTTTTTCTTCTTAGAATCTCCTGTTAAAATCTGATTTCTTTTTCTTTTCAAATCAGATTTTTCTCTTCCTATTTTTTTCTGTCTTTCCAAAACTCTCTCTAAGCTCTCAAAAACTCTGTCTGAAAACTGATCAATCAGATTTTTTTTTCTCTTTCAAAATCTGCGTCTCTCCACCCTCCTCAAGTCAGTCCCCATTCCCCCCTCTTATACAGGTCTGCCTGGACCCCTTTTATCTTTTAAAAACAGAAAATTTCCATTAAAAATCTGTTTTTCCACTTTAAATCCCATTAAGCTAACTTTTCCCTGATTTTCAGCAACCCATTACCCTTTATTTCCCATTACCCCATTAAATTAAAAGTCACTAACACTCCACTATCAGCACACTACTATCCTCACTGTTTCATTACCAGTAGTACCCCTGAAAGCTTACTGTTATTACTGCCCTCAAGGAAATCAGAATCTGATACAAAATAGATTTTAAAATTTGTTCAAAATCGATTATCCTTCTGAATTAAACAGCTATAACCAATCCTATCAAGTTCTGGACTGAATCTTGACTGAGAATGCACTTTTCTAACACAATGGTATCTAACCAACATTTGTGAAATTGAAATTAAACCTAATATCACAACAAATTATACTGAATTCAACATAGCAAGTCAAACTGAATTTCAGCATTGAACTAAGATCAAACATACACAGGAGCATTGTCAATATACTGACAATGCCCTGTTCAGAAAACAACATATACAGCATACATTTGAATTCACTGATTCGCAAACAAACATGATTTAATTGACGATTATTAATCAGTTGACTATTTACAATATTTGTCCATAATCAGTCTAAAACAAAAAAAAACAAAAAAACAGACTGTTTCAATCAGCATTATCATAAATGAGAATTCATAATATAACTAATCGACGAACTTAATCGAGTCGATTACTTACATTGTGAATAATCACAACCAACAGAAACAGTTTCATATTTTGATCATATAGACGAATATGATACAATATAACAACTAAAGATGGGAAAATTACAGACTAATGAAACAAACATAAAATACACGTAGAATACACAAAAGAAATAGAAAAAATACCTCTGAATCTTCAAATTTATTCAGGCACAGACTCAACTTGAATTCGGACATTTTTTAGGCTGAACAGACTTTATTCGAAGTATTCTCAGTTGAGAATACCTCGATTAAAGTCTATTAGACCTCAATCCTTCACTCGAATCAGAAAAATTCCAAGATTGGAAAATTTTTAGGGTTTCAGGTTCTTGGATCTTAAATCCGAATATTTCCGGGCTGATTCGAAGGGAACCAAAGATGACACAAGGGTGAGGGGAGCCTAGGGGTCATTTGGTGTCATTTTAGAACAAGTCTGAGTTTGTTCTTGTTTGGTCCGAATCTTCAAAAGAAGATTTGAGAAGCTCGGAAGTGATTCGAGCCAAACAAGCAACAGATCCATACCTAGGGTGGTTAGGGGAAGTTATGGTGTCGATTTGGGGCTGTTAGGTTTAGATCTGAGTTTGGCTCGAATCTTCAAATGAAGATTCGAGAACCTTCAGGAAGATTCGAGCCAAGAGGCTAACATATTCGGATAGAGGGTGTTCAGGGGGTTCTAGGGTGTTATTTTGGTGACCGGCGGCGTTGATGCCGCCGGGTTTCAGGCGGTGGGGAATAAGGGCGGCTAGGGTTAGGGGGGTCTGAGGAAGGTGATGATGAACAGTGGAGAGGGGGGGTTTAGTTAGGGGGCCGGGGTGAGGATTATGGGCTTATATAGGGACGGGGTGGGTTGATGCTGACCGTTAGATCTAGTAGGATGAGTGGTCAGGATTTATTCACTTAACCAAACGATGCCGTTTGGCTTAAGTTTGGGGGAAAGGAGTCAGCTCGGGGGTGATATGGATCGGGTTTGGATGAGTTCCTGAGGCCGTTGGATCAAGATAGATGAACGGTTCAGATCTGACAGCGTAAAACGTCGTCGTTTCGTTTAAGCAATGGCTGAACTGGACCGTTTGATTGAAACAAATCAAAGGACCAGATTTGAAGTGCTCATACGGCGTCGTTTGGATTTGGTGGTATTGGATCAGACCTGGGGTTTGTTTGGACTGGGCTGTGGAGGGTTAACTTGATTTGGGCCTGGAATTTAATCCAGGTCCGATTTTGTATATATATATATTTTTTCATTTTTTCTAATTTAAATTTCTAATTTTAATTATAAAACAATTTTAACTTCACAAAAATATATTAATTACTCTATAACAATTATTTAACACATAGACAAAACATCAAACACACAGTGAAAAATAGAACTATTGCATATTTTTTTTGTGATTTTATTTAAATTATCTTTTAAATGCATAATTAAATCCTATATGCATGCAACATGTATTTTATTTTATTTTTCATTTTATTATGACAAAGTAAACATTTATGGACATAACACAAATATTTAACACCACGCAAATTCAAGAATTACACAGTAAAAGAAATTTATTTGATTTTTGATTTATTTTGGAGTAGTTTTCGTAAGGCAAAAATCACGTGCTCACAGCTGCCCCTCTTTGTGCGGAAACTCGAAGAGTTTTCGTGCAAAGATAAAGTGAGCGGATACGAGCGATTTTTGCCCGTTCAAATACTCCGTGGGAAGCATTTTTTGAAAGATTTGACCGAACCTCTGCTTCAAAGGTTTCCTACATATCCTTGGCTATAAAGGAATCAGGTCAATGTAGTTCGGGAAGTTTTGGGTAGCTGGGACTACCGTGGGACTGTGATGTTACTGCTGCTTCGTGCTGTTTTTACTGCTTGCTGACCTCCTTATTACACCTTACTTCAAAGGTAATACAAAAACAAGCTAAACTAGACTATGGTACATGAATTATAAAAAATCTTATCTAGATCATGCCCTTGCGTTTCTTGTTGTCTTGATATCTTGGTGACTCTTGTTGTTTCTTGCTGGGGATTTTGTTGGACTCCTCTGCTTTATTGATTCTAAATGTGCTCCTTTATCATATGAGCGGGCTTTTGATTTCAACACTTCAATTGTATTCCCTCGTTCTCCAGGTGGGTGCCTGACTGCTTCTTTTCTTTCTTCATCCTCATTCTCCAGGTGGACGCCTGACTTCTTTTTAACTTCTTCATCCTCGTTCTCCAGGTGGACGCCTGACTTCTTCTTTTCTTATCCTCATTCTCCAGGTGGACGCCTGACTTCTTTAATTTTTATCCTCATTCTCCAGGTGGACGCCTGACTTCTTCAATTCTTTGTCCTCATTCTCCAGGTGGACACCTGACTTCTTTAATTCTCATCCTCATTATCCAGGTGGACGCCTGACTTCTTCTTTTCTTCATCCTCATTCTCCAGGTGGACGCCTGACTTCTTTTTAACTTCTTCATCCTCGTTCTCCAGGTGGACGCCTGACTTCTTCTTTTCTTCATCCTCATTCTCCAGGTGGACGCCTGACTTCTTCTTTTCTCATCCTCATTCTCTAGGTGGATGCCTGACTTCTTCTTTTCTTATCCTCATTCTCCAGGTGGACGCCTGACTTCTTTAATTCTTCATCCTCATTCTCCAGGTGGACGCCTGACTTCTTTAATTCTTCATCCTCATTCTCCAGGTGGACGCCTGACTTCTTTAATTCTCATCCTCATTCTCCAGGTGGACGCCTGACTTCTTCTTTTCTTCATCCTCATTCTCCAGGTGGACGCCTGACTTCTTTAATTCTTCATCCTCATTCTCCAGGTGGACGCCTGACTTCTTTAATTCTTCATCCTCATTCTCCAGGTGGACGCCTGACTTCTTTAATTCTTCTCCTCATTCTCCAGGTGGACGCCTGACTTCTTCAATTCTTTACCAGGTATTTCCTGACACAAATATTGTATTTGCCCCTGTTTTAAATCAAAGAAAACTTCGTTAGTTTAAAGCAGGGTGGTTAACTGGGGTATTCTTGCCGATGGTGAGGTTTCTCTTCGTCTCTCTTTTATTGCCTTGAAATGGTTGAAAAAAAGACTGTTTTGTCTTTGTAATGGATCTTTGACTATAGGATTCCCCTCTGTATGTTTTCCTTCAAACCCTTTTAACGGTAATCATATATCCCTTCTGACTTTGTTGATCTACTTTTGATTTCACTTTTCTTATACCTATATTTTTTATCTCCCACCTTTCATGGCCGTATTTTGCATCATGTAACCTTGAATCTTGATAGTATACCCTGACATTCCTTCTTATTTGTTTGGAATAAAACTTATCTCAAAGCTTTTTAGAAAAGTAAGATTATTAGTGACGAAACACGCTGATTTCAACAATTATAGAATGAAAAGAAAAAATCCAAGTTTGGATGACTGTTGGAGAAAGAATAAAAACTTATCTTATTGGAGCTACTGGCACCAATGATCAGGGTATGCATTTCGGTTTAATCAACCCAGTCTTTTAATCAATCTTCTTTCAATTGTCTCGTTTTTGTTTTCGCCAAAATTTCCATAATCCAACTTCATTTTTCATTTCACAGACCTGTTGGACTTGCAATGTCTCAAAGAGTTTTCACCGATAAACTTTCCTCATTTGTTCATTTTTTCACTTCATTTTCGCCTTATGGTGCCTACGAAGGTTTTCACCAATAAGACTCTCTCATTTTACTTTTCTCTCAACTTCCGTCGCCTTATGGTGCCCGTGTGGGTTTTCACCTATAAGACTCTCTCATTTTTACTTTCTTTTCTTGTTTGTACCAGAGTGTTATGAACCATCTTCATTTGCTTGACTCAACATTTTTCTAAGATTGATCGAAAGGTCTTTTTGGTATGGGGTTAGAAATGGAAAAGGTATTAAAAGCTAAATAGCTTTGGTATGGGTTTAAAATTACAACTCTTGGAATCTTTTTCTTATTTCCAATACAATTCTTTGCCCCAGTTTCTTGATTGGGGTCTCTTGATGTTTCTTTTTGTGCACATTATGTATATTGTGCACCCTATGACCGAGCCGTGAGGCGCCTACGTATCCTTCTTTGAGGAATCAGGTCAAACATAGTTCACTACATGATAGTGATTTTTTATATATATATTTTTTTTAATTTGATTTTCATTGCATCCAAGAGGGGGTAGGAAAGAAACAAGTATGGCTCAAAGGGGGGAAACAAAGGGTATAGTGTTTGGATAGCAGAATAAATTGTCTTTGTCATTCCAATCTTCGAAATAATACTAAATACAAACATTCAAAAATTTATGCATAATATCTCTTTACCGCGTCAGAATTGATCGCCATGTCTATGCATTTGCCTTCAATATCTGTTAAATATAGTGCACCATTCGATAATACTCTGGTCACAATGAATGGTCCTTGCCAATTCGGGGCAAATTTTCCTTTTGCCTCAACCTGATGTGGAAGAATATGTTTCAGCACATGCTGACCTACTTCAAACTTCCGGGGACGCACCTTTTTGTTGTATGCTCTTTCTATTCTTCTTTGATATAATTGACCATGGCATACTGCGGTCAATCATTTTTCATCAATCAAGTTTAACTGTTCTAGACGGGTTTTGACCCATTCATCATCATCAATCTTTGCTTCGGCGATGATCCGAAGGGAAGGAATCTCAACTTCTGCAGGAATTACTGCTTCAGTGCCGTATACCAACAAATAAGGAGTTGCTCCTACTGAAGTGCGAACAGTAGTGTGGTATCCCAATAATGCAAATGGTAATTTTTCATGCCATTGTTTTGAACCTTCTACCATTTTCCGAATTATCTTCTTTATGTTTTTGTTGGCTGCTTCTACTGCTCCATTCGCCTTGGGCCGATATGGGGTAGAGTTGCGATGTGTAATCTTAAACTGTTGACATACTTCCTTCATTAAGTTGCTGTTAAGATTAGCACCGTTATCTGTGATGATCACCTTCGGGATTCCGAATCGACATATGATATTTGAGTGGACAAAATCGACCACAGCTTTCTTGGTCACTGATTTGAATGTCTTGGCCTCAACCCATTTGGTAAAATAATCAATAGCTACCAGAATGAACCTGTGCCCATTGGATGCTGCCGGCTCAATTGGTCCAATCACATCCATGCCCCAGGCAACGAAGGGCCATGGTGCCGACATTGTGTGCAACTCGGATGGTGGAGAATGAATCAAATCTCCGTGTATTTGGCATTGATGACACTTGCGCACAAAACTGATACAATCTCGCTCCATGGTAAGCCAATAGTAACCAGCTCGGAGGATTTTCTTTGCCAACACATATCCACTCATGTGGGGTCCGCAAACTCCTGAATGTACTTCAGACATGACAGCTGTAGCTTGTCTGGCATCTATGCATCTTAATAATCCAAGATCTGGTGTTCTTTTATACAAAACTCCTCCGCTTAAGAAGAATCCATTTGCCAATCGCCTAATGGTCCTCTTTTGATCTCCTGTGGCTTGTGCGGGATATATCCCCATCCTGATATACTCCTTGATGTCGTGGAACCATGGTTCACCATCAAATTCTTCTTCAACCATATTGCAATAAGCGTGCTGATCGTGGACTTGAATATGTATCGGATCTACATAAGCTTTGTCCGGATGGTGCAACATTGATGCCAGGGTAGCCAATGCATCGGCAACCTCATTATGGATTCTTGGAATATGTTGGAATTCCACTGATTGAAACCGCTGACAAAGATCATGTAGACATTGTCGGTATGGTATGAGCTTCAAGTCTCGGGTTTCCCATTCTCCTTGAATTTGATGTACCAAAAGATCTGAATCTCCCATGACTAAGATTTCTCGGATACCCATGTCTGCGGCTAGCCTTAACCCCAAAATGCAAGCTTCATATTCAGCCATATTATTGGTGCAATAAAATCGCAATTGAGCCGTAATAGGATAGTGATGCCCTGTTTCAGAAATGATTACAGCTCCTATCCCGACTCCTTTCATGTTAGCGGCTCCATCAAAGAAAAGTTTCCAGCCAGGCTTTTCAATTCGCTCCACCTCATCGATATGCATTGTTTCTTCATCAGGAAAATAAGTTTTCAACGGCTCATATTCCTCATCGACCGGGTTTTCGGCTAAATGATCGGCCAGTGCTTGAGCCTTCATTGCAGTTCGAGTCACATAGATGATGTCGAATTCTGTGAGCAATATCTGCCACTTTGCGAGTCTTCTCGTTGGCATAGGCTTTTTAAAAATGTATTTCAATGGATCCAACCGAGAAATGAGGTAAGTAGTGTAGGATGACAAATAGTGTTTCAATTTTTGAGCTACCCATGTTAGGGCGCAACATGTCTTTTCCAGATGAGTATACTTAACCTCATAAGCTGTGAACTTCTTGCTAAGGTAGTAGATGGCCTGTTCTTTTCTGCCAGTGAGGTCATGTTGCCCCAATACGCAACCAAATGAATTTTCCAAAACCGTCAAGTAAAGAATCAAAGGTCTTCCTGGCTCTGGCGGGACCAACACGGGTGGGTTCGACAAGTACCCTTTTATCTTATCGAACGCTTCTTGACACTCATCGGTCCATTTGACCACAGCATCCTTTTTCAACAATTTGAAAATTGGCTCACAGGTTGTTGTGAGCTGAGCAATAAACCTGCTGATGTAATTTAACCTTCCCAACAAACTCATTACTTCAGTTTTGTTTCTTGGAGGTGACAGTTCTTGGATGGCTTTGATCTTTGATGGGTCTAGCTCGATGCCTCGTCGACTGACTATGAATCCCAGCAACTTTCCAGATGGAACTCCAAATGCGCACTTGGCAGGGTTAAGCTTGAGGTTGTACCTGCGAAGTCTTAAGAAGAACTTCCTCAAATCCCCAACGTGGTTGGCCTGATGCTTTGATTTTATGATCACATCGTCCACGTATACCTCAATCTCCTTGTGTATCATATCATGAAACACTGTGGTCATTGCTCTCATATAGGTTGCTCCGGCGTTCTTTAAACCGAATGGCATTACCCGGTAGCAATAAGTTCCCCATGGTGTGATGAATGCCGTCTTTTCTGCATCTTCTTCATCCATTAGAATTTGATGATATCCGGCATAACAATCCACGAAAGACCCTATATCATGCTTGGCACAATTGTCGATCAAAATATGGATATTGGGTAATGGGAAATTATCCTTTGGACTTGCTTTGTTGAGATTGCGATAGTCGACGCATACTCTAATTTTGCCGTCTTTCTTTGGCACAGGAACGACATTAGCTAACCAAACAGGATATCGAGTGACTCGAATGACCTTTGCTTCCAATTGTTTGGTGATTTCTTCCTTAATTCTCACACTCATGTCGGGCTTGAATTTTCTCAACCTCTGCTTGACAGGAGGCACCGTTGGATCGGTGGGCAATTTGTGAACCACTAAATCAGTGCTCAGTCTCGGCATGTCGTCATACGACCATGCAAAAACATCTTTGAATTCTATGAGTGCTTTAATTAACTCCTCTCGGATCTTTGGTTCCAGATGGACACTTATTTTAGTTTCTCGGATATTACTCGTGTCCCCTATATTGATGTCCTCGGTATCACTCAAGTTAGGTTTGATTTTTTCCTCAAAGTGAATTAACTCTTTACTAATCTCTTCAAAAACCTCATCTTCATCATATTCTGATTCATAATCACAATATATTTCTTGAATTATTACTTCGGAACCAGATTGATTTTTAAGACTGGGCTGAGGATTCCTCATGCATGCCATATCACTAGAGCCAGCGTAAAAGGAACTGTACAGGAAAGAAGAAAAAGAAAAGAAAACTATTAGGAATGATAATAAAAGGGGAACTGCTTTTTATTGGATGATGAAAGATAACAAGGTTTTGCACACTTCAAACAAACTGTAAGATAAGCTTTGGGATTACAACCCTGAAGTAACCCAAACAAACTGAAAGAAAATCAAAATAAACTACCAAGACTCCTTTCGAATTGGGAGAGGAGTGACTTTCCAATTACTGAGCTTTGTTTCTGGCCCAACGAATTGAACTTCTGCGTTGCTACACCCTTCTCCGCTTTCCAACATATTCACATCACTAAACAATTTCTCGAATCTTTCAATTAATTCCTCCTCAAGGATTGACCTGGGATTTAGGAATTGTTGTTATCGGGCGATTTTTAGCACCGGTCTTGACAAAAGACTTTGACAGATGTGGGACTGGTTTTGGAAGAACCCATGCTTGGTGTTTCAGCTTCCTAGCCCTTATCACGTCATTGGCAGTGGGTATGAACCCCAAACCGAATGTTCCCCAGTTCTCGGGGAGAGATACTGGTTGTATAATTCCTTGCAAAGATAAGCCCAGACCTTTGCCGGGTATAAAGCCATTCTTTAACATTTCATAAGCTACCATGACTGATGCAGTGGATATCTTTGGATTTGGAAGGTATTTCCCCTCTGGAATTTTCTCTATCGACACTGTGTCGGTCACTTGGTATACCCATGGTCCCTGGTCATTTTCTGTTCCCTCAACCGGTACAATGGTACTGCTGTGAGCATTTAAACTTTCTTCTCCATGCACGACTACTTCTTGATGATCCCATTCAAACTTGACAGCCCGATGTAGTGTTGACGGGACTGCTTTAGCAGCATGGATCCATGGTCGACCCAACAACAAGTTGTAAGAAATAGTTATGTCCAACACTTGGAATTCCATTGTGAATTCAACTGGCCCTATAGTTAGTTCCAACACTATGTCGCCAAACGAATCTCTGCTTCCACCGTCAAACCCCCGTACGCAGATATTATTCTTCTGGATCCTTTCCTCTTTTATTTTTAATTTGCTTAAAGTGGAGAGAGGGCATATGTTTGCACTTGACCCATTGTCAACCAATACCCGGGTTACTACGGAGTTTTCACATTTCACGGTGAGGTAAAGAGCTCTGTTGTGCTCGGTACCTTCCACAGGTAATTCATCATCAGCAAATGTAATTCTGTTTGTCTCAAAGATTCTGTTGGCTATTTTTCCCAAATGATTTACAGAGATCTTTTCAGGAACATGAGCCTCATTCAGGATTTTCATCAAAGCCAGACGGTGCTCCTCTGAATGGATCAGTAATGACAACAATGAAATTTGAGCGGGGGTCTTCTTTAATTGATCCACAACAGAATAATCATGGAGTTTCATTTTTCTTAAAAACTCTTCCGCCTCTTCTTCCGTCACAGCTCTCTTTGTTGGGGTTGTATTATTTTTAGTTTTTCTTAACTCTTCGGGAGTAAAACATCTTCCCGAACGAGTCAAGCCTTGCATCTCACACACTTATTCCTTAATTTCTTTTCCCTTGTACATTACAGTCACCCGTTCATAGTTCCATGGGATGGCTTTGTTGTTGATGACCGGCATCTGGATTACAGGTGCAATAATAACCCGATCTGTACCGGCTCCTTTCACGAATACAATGGGTTTGTTAGCAACCCCTGGTACTATCACTTTCGGCCTTTCTTGTTTTGTGGCAACTTTGCTCGATGATCCCTCCTCGACTATCATAGATGGTTCATCACCATTTCTGTTCTGCTTAGGTACCGGCTTCTCCTCTGTTAACTGCTTATCTGGCTTGGCTTCATGAGACTTGATCATCATGACAGTTTGTGACGGCTTCTTTGTCTCCCCATCAGCTTGTATGATTTCTATCATATTAGCCTCTTGATGGGCTGGCATTGGATTTCTATTGATATTTGGGGCTTCGGGGGTTTGAACCTCGATTTTATTAGTATCAATCAGCTCTTGTATTGCATTTTTCAAATGCCAGCATTTCTCCGTATCATGGCCTGGTGCACCGGAGCAATATTCACAGCTAATGGTGTAATCCAGATTCTTTGGAGGAGGATTGGGTAGCTTGGATTGTATTGGTCTCAGCATGTCTAGCTGTCTCAGCCTGTGGAACAGACTAGTGTAAGACTCTCCCAATGGAGTGTAAGTTTTCTTTTTCTGTTCCCTTTCTCCCCTGAATGCTGGCCTAGGCCTGAAACCTGGTCCGGGATAGGCTCGTGGGTAAGTATTTGGTGTGACAGGAGCACGCCAATTGGTGTGAACAGGTGGCTGATTGTATGCTTGAGCATGGTTAATGGAAAAATGAGGCTCTGAAGGGTGATAGTAGTGTTGGGATGAATCATGGTGGTAAGCTGATTGACGAGGTCGTTGTTGATTATAGTAAAGCGGTGAACCTCTGGGTCCCGACCAAATTCCTGAATCAACTACTGCTGCTTCCTCCCTCTTCTTTCTTCCGATTCCTCCTACCCCGCCTTGAATAGCTTGAGTAGTTGCCTTAATTGCTAAATAGCTCATGATTTTATTTGTCTTGAGGCCTTCTTCCACCATACCTCCCATCTTCACTACTTCGTTGAATGATTTCCCAACCGCTGAAACCAAGTGGGCATAGTAAGTCGGTTCCAAGGCTTGGAGGAAATAGTCTACCATTTCGCTCTCCTTCATAGGAGGATCCACTCTTGCTGCCTGTTCTCTCCACCGAAAACCATACTCTCTGAAACTTTCATTGTGTTTCTTCTCAAATTTGGTCAAAGATAATCGATCTGGGATGATTTCCAGATTGTATTGGAAATGGTATGCGAATGCCTGTGCCAGGTCATCCCAGGTGTACCATCTTCCATGGTCCTGGCGTGTATACCACTCCAAAGCTGATCCGCTTAGACTTTGACTGAAGTAAGCCATCAATAATTCATCCTTTCCCCCAGCTCCTCGCATCTTGCTACAGAAACCTCTTAAGTGGGCTACTAGGTCGGCGTGCCCGTTGTATAAGTCAAATTTGGGCATCTTGAAGCCAACTGGTAATTGTACGTTTGGGAACAAGCACAAATCCTTGTAGGCTACACTGACTTGCCCACCTAATCCCCGCATGTCTCGGAACGATTGTTCTAGACTTTTGACCTTCCTGAACATCTCTTCTTGTTCAGCATTTTTGGCTGGCTTGTCAATTTTGATTAGGAGATCAAAACGAGGAGCAGTTGAATTAATTTCGGAGGCTTTGAGGGTGGGCTCCGGGGGGTAATATTGGTTGTCTTGGGCCTGGAATGTAGGCTCACTGGGAGATTTGTGAAATGTAGCAGGGGGAGGTGCTACGAAAATAGGAGTCATAGGTGGAGGAAAGTACGGAACTGGTTTCGGGGGTGGAGACTGTGGTGTCTGAGAGGTGGTGCCTCGGTAGTGCTGGTAAATGGGGAAATTTGGGGATAATTCAGTGGTAATATTATCCTGTTTTTGGGTCATTGATGGAGCAGGGTTATTTGGGTAAGATGGGGGTAGTTGTCCTGTAGACCAAACATCTCAGTCATTTGCTGCTTGAGTTTAAACATCTCTTCTTTCATTTTTCCGACATTCATCTCCTCTAGCTTCATACTTGTGTCAACATCTGGGATAGACATACTTTCGGGTATTGGTCCTTTTCATCTTGTGTGATAGTGATAATATGCCAGTATACTCTTTAGAGAAACTAACAGCTTGAACTCTGAAAATGAGCAATCTTGTTAGTTTTGAGAGTTTAACACATATATAATCACACGTTGAGATGCAATGTTCCTAGACAAATAATCCCTTTCTATTATGCATTTGCTCGGCTGCTTGTGTCGTCCCAGCTTTCTTGAAATTTTTATTGTTATTTACTTTTATTTATTACACAAAGATGGAATTACATTGTAAACTTTAAGAAAATGGCTTGAAACACACACACTTAAATCAAAACAAAAGATACAATTCTTAACATCTCACAACGTGCCCCACTTTCCACTTGTGTTGTATATTATTAGACTATTTGTTCAATGTGGAGCTTGACCTGGATGACCTCCCAGCGTACGATACATCCTTTCCAATTCCAATGCTAGATGACGGGCAAAAGTGGGTGCATGTTCTGTAAACCTTTCATAGTCCATTCCCTGACAGTTTACATAACTCTGAGAAGTGTAGATCGCCAGGTCGTGGATTTGTGCCCTGAAATCTTGGAGACGTTGGTCTTGGTTCTGCAATTGCTGCTGACGAGTGGTGGCTATATCTCTGACACGATTTTCCCGATCTAGAGCTGATTCTAATAGAGCTCGGAGTCTGGCCTGCTCTAATCTTGCTTGCGCTCTTTCCCTGTCGAGGTCTGCTTGTTGATGTTCTCTATTGCATCTTCTCGCCTCTTCTAGTTGTGCACGAAGCTGGTCTTCTGATTGCATCCAATAGTCTTTTTCCTTCTTGAATTGTGCCTTGTCTTTTTCGGATTGCCTATCTTGGCGTTCTTTGTTAGATCTGGCTTCCTTCGTTTAATTGTTGGATCCTTTCTTTTGCTTTGCTCAATGCCCTTTCGTTTTCCGCAAGAATGGAATCATAATCTTGCATTTTTTCAAAGAGATTGGCGATGGTTTTTTGATCCTTCCAGCTCCTCTTTGGCGTTTCAGAAACTCTTTTCATTTTTTGGAATCGAGCATGAAGATTTTCATTCTCACAAGCTAGACTCTTTTTCTCGCCTTCGGCTTCTTGTGCTTGCAAATCTTTCTCCAAACTGAGGCTTCTTAGATTTTCTTTTAGGGCATGGATAGTTGCTTTGTACCCTTTTTCTTTTTCTCCCCAGATCAACCGCTCTTGGATTTTATCATTGAAGTTTTGAACATGGGGTCTTTTTGTTGGCCTTCTTAGCTCAGGTTCTGGTACATCATCCACGCGAGACCGTTTCTCGAACCACCTTGCATATCCAGGATTTATCTCACCCTTTGTAGCGTCTAGGACTTGAGTATCACTTTTCAAGTATCGGCACCCATTCCACATCTGCTGAAGTAGAGCCTCGGGAATAGTGGCTTCTGGGTGTAATTCGATTACTTGCACGCTCAAATCTTCATCATCAGGAACTATTTGATATCTCCCTAGTTGCCTTAGGACTCTTAGTGGCGCATATGGCTGAATGCTTCTCAATCCCAATAGTAGTAGATAACTATTTGAGGTTGACATGTGTATTACTTCCCTCATCGGGAGCCATCCCAGAGTCCAGTCAATTTGATTTGCCGTTAAAGCCTTTAGATGAGATACCCATGCTTCTATTCCTTCTGGAGCTTGATAATTTTTTGTTCTTTCCTCATAGCTCTCGATGCAATTATCATTGTTTGACCCATACTGTATGATCTTGGGTTGTTGTTGGAGATGCTCCATCACCCACATTTGCAACAAAATTTTGCATCCTTCGAAGACCTTTGCTCCTGATTTACATAAAGTCATAGCCCGATAAATGTCTGACAGAATGATGGGGACAAGGGTGTGATTTTCTTTGGTGGTGAGGATTTGCACAACTTTCGCGGTGCGAATATCAATTGTTCGCTCTTTGTTTGGGAAGACCATGACTCCTAGAAAAGCCACCATGAAGGCAAAGCGACGGTGAATCTGCCAAGTGTCTTTGTTTTGCTTGTTAGTAAGGCCTTTCTCATGAATTTCGAACCCATCTGACTTTCCGAACCTTGAATACAAAAAGTTGAAGGAACAACATCCATTGATGACATTGTTTTTCCTGATTTGACTGCTGATGTTCAGAAGACCGAAGAATCGATGTACCGAAGGAGCCTTTGTGAATATCAGGCTTTGATTTCTTAGAATTCCGTCAAAACCAGCATATCCAGCTATCTCCTCTAATGTAGGAGTAAGCTCGAAGTCAGAGAAACGAAAGACATTGTGAACAGGGTCCCAAAAAGTTACTAACGCCGCAATCAGATCATCACGGGGTTTAACTTTCATAATGTCCGTGAGATTTCCCAAATGCTTGACGACCCATTTTTGACCGTCTTTGCCTAAATCATACCACCATATTTGAAGCTGAAATAGAAATTCTTCTGTACTCGTGGATGAGGGGCTTTGTGTGGTGCTCATTTTGTATCTGAAATTTATTTAATAAAGTCAAAACTTATTTTGAAAATTTACACTAAAAAAAATCATTTTATTTATTAAATATCCTTATTTCAAGATTTAAAGCTGTTTTTTTTTAATTTTTTTTTTTTAAAAAAAATAAAAATAAAACAACCCATTTTATTCCTTGCTTCTTACCATGATTTTATTTAAGCTGGTCAACAAGCATGTTCGAGGCAAATGAATGCACAAGTAGCAAGTAGGATGCATCATGATGGTCTTTTAATTTTGGGTTCACCTGTCCTAGACAGACCCAACCCCTGTGTTGAGTCTCCAAGGGCAAATGCATATGATGCAAATATTCGTTCCTACTAGGGATCCGGTACATGGCTGAGTTATTCTAAGTGTAAAACCTTAGGTTGATTGTTCTAAACCTGGCTTACCCAAACGGACAGTTTGAGCCGAAGCGGGGGCAACGTACCGGGAGCACGAAAGTCTGCCCGGCCTAGTTACTTGTCCCAACTCCGTCTTATTTGGTATGACTTTAACAGAAAGGTGGGTCACGCGCACGTGTACACCATAAATTCAGAAGACTCAGAAAGAAGGGGGTTTCGTAGCAGTTGTATATATTCACAATTCAAATAATATTAAAGCGGTAAAAAGCAACATTTAGCATATTAGCATATAAACAGTTGAAAATCATATAATAAATAAAGCCAATTAACACAGATATTTTAAGCTCGAATTCTTAAAACCCTGAACCAGCAGAGTCGCAAGAGCTGTCACACCTCCTTTTTCCACCCCCATGAGGGTACAAGGGGAGTTTTCTCCAATTAAAGGACAGTCGAAACGGGATTTATTTAATTATTTCAGAGTCGCCACCTGGGAATTTTAAGGCGTCCCAAGTCACCAATTTTAATCCCTGAATCGAGGAGAATATGACTCTGTTTATTATTCTGCGAACCAGAAATCCTGAGTAAGGAATTCTGTTAATCCGGAAGAAGGTGTTAGGCATTTTCGAATTCCGTGGTTCTAGCACGGTCGCTTAACTGTTTTTATTATTGGCTTAATTATCTTGATTTTACTAAATACGTTTTTATTGCATGATTTTACTACCGCTTTTTACTTATTGTTTACAATTATATGGACGAATTACGCGTACGTATATTCGTATTATATATTTTTTTATAAGTACCAGGGATTGTGCCACGCGTACGTGTACACAATAAAATTATCCATGTTATAGTTTTTTTTTTTTTTATAAAACAAAAATATATATTCGAAAATCAAAAATAAAATCAGGAACATCATCACCCCTTTTATTTAGATAATGAACTGCACACCTCGGGTTATATGAAATTATTTTAACACCTTTGAAAAAATCCTTTTCTTAAATATTCGCTCGAAATTGCGCGTACGCATAATCCAAATTTGCTTTTAAAAATATAATCAGGGTACGCGAACGCATCCCTAATTGCGCAAAATACTTGTAATGGTATTATGGATTTTTCACAAATTGTTTATTATATTCATATATTTTTTATGTGAAAATCATGAGAACTCCCATTTTAGAGGCCTTTAAATTCTTTGAAAAGAATTCACAATCTATTAAAGGTTGCCCGTCGATTATAATTTCCGAGTATAAATTATATTCATTCCAACTATTCAAATTCAAAGAACAGAATAAAAATATGATTAATACTATTTTTAACAAATATAACACATATATATATATGTCAAAGAATGAATTGTATATGAAACTGAAAATGAATTATAAAGGAAAGAATATTTTTCAAGAACTTTTATTATTTTTATTTAGTGCAAGTTCTATTCATAATTACCATTGATATAAAGTTTTGCAATTTGTGTTCGTACATCTCATCTTATTCTCATATACTTGTTTTAATCTTAATAGACGAAATTAATTTAATTAATTATGCCTATGATTGAGTTAGGATAGATATATATATAATCAAACCAATTTGATTCTCAATCTATGTGAATTATTACTAACTATTAACTTTCACATTGTATAAGTTCCTAAGCCCTTTATTATTAAGAAAGAGAACAAGTCTAGTTGACTTAATAAAATGATATTGCATACAATATTACTTACCATATTTGACATCGTGAACATAACGGATTATACTAACGCGTCTTTCAACTATAGATTATGAACACAACCAATGTTATGCCAAAAGATAGCAAATTGCAACCAATCATCATCTAGCTTTAAACAACAACTAATTAACTAACAAAATAAACTAATAGCATATTTTCCTTGATATTTCCATATTATGCTATACCTATCTAACAATACCATAAAGTGTAAATAAAAGCCAACTTTCTGCCATGCTTCCTATTTACACAACTCAAAGATAACTAAACTAATGAAATTTCAACATGGATAACATTATTACAAAGTTTTTATATGAATTTAAAAATAAGACAATTAACTTGTAGCCGTCAAGTCGAACTCACTACTGGTTATCCAACATGAAACCAAAGCTGAAATTTAAATGTTTAAACTTAAACGATAGAAGGCAGTATTACAATTTAAAATTCATTTATTTGTCATGTTGAATCTCTTTCCAACATAGAATTTAAGAGATATGTACCTGAAAACGAAGGTAGAAGGAGTAAATTTCAGCAGTTGCAACAGTAACAAAGTCAGCAGAATAGCAGTATTTAGCAAGTCTGAACCAAACCCGTTAACCCAGATGAACAGTGACAGTAACTTGAGGAAAATTTCAGATTCAGACTGAATAGTATCCACAAAAACAAACAACGGACATATTCTAGAAGGATAACATTTTTTCAGATTTTCAGTTTCTTCCTGTTTCGGATTCCTATTTCTGATTTTTCTGTTTCTGTTTTCTTCAATCTCACACTCTCTTTTTCTTCTTAGAATCTCCTGTTAAAATCTGATTTCTTTTTCTTTTCAAATCAGATTTTTCTCTTCCTATTTTTTTCTGTCTTTCCAAAACTCTCTCTAAGCTCTCAAAAACTCTGTCTGAAAACTGATCAATCAGATTTTTTTTTCTCTTTCAAAATCTGAGTCTCTCCACCCTCCTCAAGTCAGTCCCCATTCCCCCCTCTTATACAGGTCTTCCTGGACCCCTTTTATCTTTTAAAACAGAAAATTTCCATTAAAAATCTGTTTTTCCACTTTAAATCCCATTAAGCTAACTTTTCCCTGATTTTCAGCAACCCATTACCCTTTGTTTCCCATTACCCCATTAAATTAAAATCCACTAACACTCCACTATCAGCACACTACTATCCTCACTGTTTCATTACCAGTAGTACCCCTGAAAGCTTACTGTTATTACTGCCCTCAAGGAAATCAGAATCTGATACAAAATAGATTTTAAAATTTGTTCAAAATCGATTATCCTTCTGAATTAAACAGCTATAACCAATCCTATCAAGTTCTGGACTGAATCTTGACTGAGAATGCACTTTTCTAACACAATGGTATCTAACCAACATTTGTGAAATTGAAATTAAACCTAATATCACAACAAATTATACTGAATTCAACATAGCAAGTCAAACTGAATTTCAGCATTGAACTAAGATCAAACATACACAGGAGCATTGTCAATATACTGACAATGCCCTGTTCAGAAAACAACATATACAGCATACATTTGAATTCACTGATTCGCAAACAAACATGATTTAATTGACGAGTATTAATCAGTTGACTATTTACAACATTTGTCCATAATCAGTCTAAAACAAAAAAAAGCAGATTGTTTCAATCAGCATTATCATAAATGAGAATTCATAATATAACTAATCGACGAACTTAATCGAGTCGATTACTTACATTGTGAATAATCACAACCAACAGAAACAGTTTCATATTTTGATCATATAGACGAGTATGATACAGTATAACAACAAAAGATGGGAAAATTACAGACTAATGAAACAAACATAAAATACACGTAGAATACACAAAAGAAATAGAAAAAATACCTCTGAATCTTCAAATTTATTCAGGCACAGACTCAACTTGAATTCGGACATTTTTGAGGCTGAACAGACTTTATTCGAAGTATTCTCAGTTGAGAATACCTCGATTAAAGTCTATTAGACCTCAATCCTTCACTCGAATCAGAAAAATTCCAAGATTGGAAAATTTTTAGGGTTTCAGGTTCTTGGATCTTAAATCCGAACATTTCCGGGCTGATTCGAAGGGAACCAAAGATGACACAAGGGTGAGGGGAGCCTAGGGGTCATTTGGTGTCATTTTAGAACAAGTCTGAGTTTGTTCTTGTTTGGTCCGAATCTTCAAAAGAAGATTCGAGAAGCTCGGAAGTGATTCGAGCCAAACAAGCAACAGATCCATACCTAGGGTGGTTAGGGGAAGTTATGGTGTCGATTTGGGGCTGTTAGGTTTAGATCTGAGTTTGGCTCGAATCTTCAAATGAAGATTCGAGAACCTTCAGGAAGATTCGAGCCAAGAGGCTAACATATTCGGATAGAGGAAGGTGATGATGAACAGTGGAGAGGGGGGGTTTAGTTAGGGGGCCGGGGTAAGGATTATGGGCTTATATAGGGACGGGGTGGGTTGATGCTGACCGTTAGATCTAGTAGGATGAGTGGTCAGGATTTATTCACTTAACCAAACGATGTCGTTTGGCTTAAGTTTGGGGGAAAGGGGTCAGCCCGGGGGTGATATGGATCGGGTTTGGATGAGTTCCTGAGGCCGTTGGATCAAGATAGATGAACGGTTCAGATCTGACAGCGTAAAACGTCGTCGTTTCGTTTAAGCAATGGCTGAACTGGACCGTTTGATTGAAACAAATCAAAGGCCCAGATTTGAAGTGCCCATACGGCGTCGTTTGGATTTGGTGGTATTGGATCGGACCTGGGGTTTGTTTGGACTGGGCTGTGGAGGGTTAACTTGATTTGGGCCTGGAATTTAATCCAGGTCCGATTTTGTATATATATATATATTTTTTCATTTTTTCTAATTTAAATTTCTAATTTTAATTATAAAACAATTTTAACTTCACAAAAATATATTAATTACTCTATAACAATTATTTAACACATAGACAAAACATCAAACACACAGTGAAAAATAGAACTATTGCATATTTTTTTTGTGATTTTATTTAAATTATCTTTTAAATGCATAATTAAATCCTATATGCATGCAACATGTATTTTATTTTATTTTTCATTTTATTATGACAAAGTAAACATTTATGGACATAACACAAATATTTAACACCACGCAAATTCAAGAATTACACAGTAAAAGAAATTTATTTTATTTTTTGATTTATTTTGGAGTAGTTTTCGTAAAGGCAAAAATCACGTGCTCACACTTGGTCCAGATCAAGAGGTCCTTCCCCTCGCTACCAACCCAGACCCCATTACCCAAACTATCCACACACTCCATACAACCCTCAACAACCCTATTATCCACCACAAGAGCCACATTTCTCCGTCCATCACGCCCAAACTTACACCCAGCCTCCGGCTCGCCCGCAATGGCATGCGCCGCTTCCCCAACATACATATCCACCTACCCAACATACATATCCACCTCCACAAAACACATATCCACCACTAAGGGCCTACAGGAATCCTTCAGGGCCAAGCTTCCGTGGGAATCAGACTTTCAGGAACGAAAGGGTGCCGAGGTCGAGAACATTCACGCTGTTGGGAGAAACCTATACTACTCTGTTCCACAAGTTGAGGCAGTTAGGCCTATTAAGTCCTGTTGAACCCAAATTGCCAAATCCCCTTCCCAAAAATCTGAACCACTCAGTAAGTTGTGAATATTGTTCGGGGGCTCCCGGGCATGATACTGAGAAGTGTTGGAAGTTGAAGACTGTCGTACAAGATCTTATTGACACAAATAGGATCGAGGTTAAGGCACCAGAGGCACCCAACATCAATGAAAACCCGTTATCGGTGCACCATGAGGCCCATATGATCGAACTCGTGCATGAAAGAGGGAAACCCAAAAAAACCTCACAAACGGTAATGATGATTCGTGCCAGTCCAAGAAAAAAGTCGACCAGTGGAAAGGCAGTGGAACAGTTGGGAAGGGTAGATGACAAGCCAGTTGTGGTAGTGGGGAAAGGTTCGTCTGTTGTTACGAAGAAGCCAGAACCGGTCAAGGTAATGCTACAGGGAGTATCAAGCACACCAGTGTTGGTGGTGAAGGGGGCCTGCGTAGAAACAGTTGTTATCAGGCCAGTAATGCAGTTGCCGATAACAAGTGAGAAAGTTGTGCCATGGAGCTACAGTCAAGTGACAGTGATGCACAAGGGGAAGGAGATTGTGGAAGAAGTATGCGAGGCCCAGGGGTTAACTCGTTCGGGAAGGTGTTTTGTTCCCGCAGAATTGAGAAGGGCCAATCCTGTAACAATAAAGAAGCCAGTGACGGAGGAAGAAACAGAGGAGTGTTTGAAGAAGATGAAGGCACATGACTACTCCATTGTAGAGTAGTTAAGGAAGACCCCAGCCCAGATTTCATTGCTATCCTTGTTGATCCATTCAAGCGATCATTGTCAGGCCTTAATGAAGATTCTGAACGAAGCCCATGTCCCGGACAAGCTCTCAGTGAACCATTTGGAGAAAATAGTGTACAAGATCTTCGAGGTAAACCGAGTGACATTCTCTGACGATGAGTTACCAGTAGAGGGTACAGAACACAACAGAGCACTCTACTTGACAGTGAAATGCGAGGAATCGGTGGTCACTCGAGTATTAATTGATAATGGGTCAAGTGCCAATATCTATCCTTTGGCCACTCTGAACAAACTGAAGGTTGCTGATGATAGGATCCACAAGAACAACGTGTGCGTCCGAGGTTTTGATGGGGGCGGTACTGACACAGTAGGTGATATCATACTGGAATTGACAATTGGTCCGGTCGAGTTCACCATGGAATTTCAAGTGATAGATGTGGCGGTGTCGTATAATCTTTTGTTGGGACGACCCTGGATCCATGCAACCAAAGCAGTGCCTTCTACACTGCATCAGATGGTCAAATTTGAATGGGAAAGACAAGAGATTGTGGTAAACGGGGATGACGGCACACATGCCGTCAGTGATGCTATGTGCCCTTCATAGAAACCGACGATGACAAGGGCCCATGGGTTTATCAGTTTTTTGACGCAGTCTCAGTAGACAAAATTCCTGAGGGTGGGGGCCTTCCACTTCCCAGAATCGCAGCTGCGACTTTCATGATAGCCTCGGAGATGTTGAACAACGGTTTTGTACCAGGAAAAGGTTTGGGGATTGATCTGCAGGGAATGGTCCAGCCAGTTTCTTTGCCCAAGAACCTAGATACTTTTGGGCTAGGATTCAAGCCTACCGCAGCGGATGTAAAGTGGGCCCGCAAGTTGAAGAAAAGAGTCTGGGTCCTTCCTAAGCCAATCCCCCGCCTATCTAGATCATTTGTTAGAGCAGGGTTCAGAAAGTTGCCGGTCCCGGAAGTTCTCGGACCCCTGATCGGGCCAGATGGAGATTTGAATGAGGGATTTGAAAGAATGTTCACTGATGTCAACATGATAGAAGCTGGAGAGGGTTCCAGTAAGGCAGACATACAGTTTGTGGGGCCTAGGGCCAATGTCAACAATTGGACAACTACTCCTCTTCCTACTCGGAGGGAGTCCTGGTAGTTGGCTCTGATTTTCCTTCTTGTTTTCTGGATTATTCCAGGGTTGTAATCCAGATTCATTTTTATTTATATTATTGCTCAACAAAGTGTGAAACCTTGTTATCCCATAATTCAATAAAATGAAAAATTTCTTCTTCATTCCTTATTTTATTTTTTATTTTTAATTTTGTTTCCTTCTTTTCTTTTTCTGAACAGTTCTTTTCATACTGGTTCTAACGACATGGCATGCACAACGGATATTCAACCTAGTCTAAAAGATCAATCTGATTCTGAACTAACTATACAAGAGGTCGATTATGATAATGAATCGGAATACGATGAGGATGAAGCCTTCAAAGAAATAAACAGAGAGTTAAGCCAGTTTGAAGAGAAATCCAAGCCCAACTTAAATGACACAGAACCCATCAATTTATGGGATGTAGACGGTATCAGGGAAACTAAAATAAGCATCCACATTGTACCAAATATCAGGGAAGAACTAATCAAAACACTTATTGAGTTCAAAGATATTTTTGCATGGTCGTATGATGACATGCTAGGATTAAGCACGGATTTAGTGGTTCACAAATTGCCCACTGACCCGGCATGCCCTCCCGTCAAGCAGAAATTGAGGAAGTTCAAAATAAACATGAGTGTGAAGATTAAAGAAGAAGTAACCAAGCAGCTACAAGCAAAGGTTATTCGGGTCACTCGATATCCTGATTGGTTGGCTAATGTGGTGCCAGTGCCGAAGAAAGATGGGAAGATCAGGGTGTGTGTTGATTACCGCAATCTGAACAGGGCGAGTCCAAAGGACAACTTTCCTTTACCCAACATCCATATCTTGATCGACAATTATGTCGGGCGTGAGATCGGATCTTTTGTAGATTGTTATACTGGGTATCATCAGATTCTGATGGATGAAGAAGATGCGGAAAAGACGGCATTCATTACGTCGTGGGGGACTTATTGCTACCGGGTAATGCCATTTGGTCTGAAAAATGCTGGGGCAACGTACATGAGAGCAATGACCACTGTGTTTCATGACATGATCCACAAAGAGATTGAGGTGTACGTGGACGATGTGATCATAAAGTCCAAGCGTCAGGAAGACCACGTAGCAGACCTAAGGAAGTTTTTTCAAAGACTTTGAAGGTATGATATTAAGCTCAACCCGGCCAAATGTGCATTTGGTGTTCCATCTGGGAAGCTTTTGGGATTCATCGTCAGTCGGTGAGGTATTAAGTTGGACCCGTCAAAGATCAAATCTATCCAAGATTTGCCACCGCCGAAGAACAAGACAGAAGTAATAAGTCTATTGGGAAGGTTGAATTACATCAGCAGATTTATTGCTCAACTCACAGCAACATGTGAACCCATCTTTCGGCTACTGAAGAAGGATGTCACGGTAGAATGGATGGTAGAATGTCAAGAGGCATTTGACCAAATCAAAGGATATTTATCAAATCCACCTGTGTTGGTTCCACCTGAGCCGGGGAGACCGTTAATTCTTTATCTAACAGTCCTGGAGAATTCGTTTGGCTGCGTGCTGGGGCAACACGACATTACAGGAAGGAAGGAACAAGTCATCTATTATCTCAGCAAGAAGTTTACAGTATATGAGGTTAAGTACACTCAACTTGAGAAGACATGTTGCGCCCTAACTTGGGTGGCCCAGAAATTGAAGCATTATCTATCATCATATACTACTTATCTCATTTCGCGCTTGGATCCACTAAAGTATATTTTCCAGAAGCCTATGCCCACAGGGAGGTTAGTGAAATGGCAAATATTACTCACGGAGTTCGACATCGTCTATGTAACAAGGACGGCCATTAAAGCCCAAGCATTGGCCGATCACTTGGCTGAGAATCCTGTTGATGAAGAATACGAGCCGTTGAGGACATATTTTCCTGACGAAGAAGTGATGCATATAGATGATTTCGAATTACCTGAGGAACCAGGTTGGAAGCTTTTCTTTGATGGAGCCGCAAATGTGAAGGGAGTTGGAATAGAAGCGGTACTTATTTATGAAACAGGACGTCATTATCCTGTTACGGCTCAACTGCGTTTCTATTGTACCAACAACATGGCTGAGTATGAGGCATGCATTTTGGGTCTACGACTAGCTGCAGACATGGATGTCCAGGACGTTTTGGTCTTGGGAGACTCGGACCTCCTGGTGCATCAGATTCAAGGTGAATGGGAAATATGGGATTTGAAGCTCATACCATATCGACAATGTTTGCACAATCTGAGCAAGTGATTTCGATCAGTGGAGTTCAAACACATCCCAAGAGTTCACAATGAGGTTGCCAATGCTTTAGCCACTTTAGCATCAATGTTTCACCACCCAGACAAAATTCATGTTGGCCCATTGCATATCCAGGTTCGTGATCAGCATGCTTATTGCAACATGATAGAGGAAGAAATGGATGGCGAGCCATGGTTTTATGATGTCAAGGAGTACCTCAGGATGGGGATATACCCGGAGCAGGCCACCGGAGATCAAAAGAGAGTCATTCGGCGATTGGACAATGGATTTTTCTTCAGTGGAGGAGTGTTGTACAAAAGAACCCCCGATTTGGGATTGTTGAGATGTATAGATGCCAGTCAAGCCACGATAGTTATGACAGAGGTACATGCTGGAGTTTGTGAGCCACATATGAGCGGATATGTATTGGCGAAGAAGATTCTTCGAGCAGGGTACTATTGGCTCACTATGGAGCATGATTGTATCAATTTCGTGCGAAAATGCCATCAGTGTCAGATACATGGAGATTTGATTCATTCTCCGCAGACAGAATTGCATACAATGTCAGCACCATGGCCATTTGTTGCTTGGGGCATGGATGTCATTGGACCTATTGAGCCAGCAGCTACCAACGGTCATAGGTTAATTCTGGTGACCATCGACTATTTTACTAAGTGGGTTGAAGCTAAAACTTTCAAGTCGGTAACCAAGAAGGCAGTGGTGGATTTTGTTCACTCCCATATCATCTGTAGATTTGGGGTCCCAAAAGTGATCATCACGGATAATGGTGCTAATCTTAACAACAATTTGATGAAAGAGGTATGTCAACAGTTTAAGATTGCACACCGCAATTCCACCCCATATCGTCCCAAGGCGAATGAAGCAGTTGAGGTAGCCAACAAAAACATAAAGAAGATACTGAGGAAGATGGTAGAAGGATCCAGACAATGACATGAAGAATTACCATTTGCATTGTTAGGTTATCGCACTACTGTCCGTACTTCGGTAGGGGCAACTCCTTATTTGTTGGTATATGGAACTGAAGCAGTAATACCGGCGAAAGTTGAAATTTCATCCCTTCGGATTGTCGCTGAAGCTGAGATTGATGATGACGAGTGGGTCAAAGCTCGGTTGGAGCAATTGAATCTAATTGATGAAAAGAGATTGACAGCTGTGTGTCATGGTCAGTTATATCAAAAGAGAATGGCGAGAGCCTACAACAAGAAGGTGCGCCCCAGAAAATTTGAAGTGGGGCAGCAGGTGTTGAAACGAATCCTGCCCCATCAGGCAGAAGCAAAGGGCAAGTTCGCCCCGAATTGGCAAGGACCATTCATTATAACCAGAGTGTTGTCCAATGGCACTTTATGTTTAACAGATATCGAAAGGAAATGCGTTGACATGGCTATCAATTCTGACGTAGTTAAGAGATATTATGTATGATCTCTTTTGATTGTAATTGTTGTTTGTTTGTAGTTGGCATTTATCGGAGAATGGAATGACGGAGGCAATTCTTCCTTCTATCCAAACACTTTAACCTTTGCTTCCCTTTTTGAGCCTTATTTATTCTTTCATATCCCTCTTTTGGAATCAGTAATTAAAATGAAAGAAAAAGAAAAAGAGAAAAATAATGATGATAAAGAAAAAAAAGTCACAAGAAAAATAAAGGAATGGGAACTACGTTTGACCTGATTCCTCAAAGAAGGATACGTAGGCGCCTCACGGCTTGGTCATAGTGTAACAAAAAATAAGAATCCCCAAGCAAGAAAAACTGGGGCAGAAGTTGTGTTTATAATTTTTGGAAAGAAAGTTTGATTTCAAGAGTTGTAATGTTTTACCCGTCAAAGTTATTTTGAGCCTTTTGATACCCCTTTTCCTTTTAGCCAAACACGAAAACCCATATTGATGTCTAAAAAAGACCCCCCGATCAGTATTCAAGAAGTGCCAAGTCAGGTAGACGGAAGTCGGGGATAACACCCCGATCTCCAGCATAGAAGATGACCATAAACTGGAAATGAATTGATAGCCGAAAAGAATCCCCAGCAGAGGGAGTCATATCGGCAACAATCCAATCCCCAGTTGAAAAGATAAAATAAAATGAGAGAGTCTTATTGGTGAAAACCTTCACATGCACCATAAGGCGACGGGAGTTGAGAGAAATGAGAGAGTCTTATTAGTGAAAACCTCTCGAAAGGCACTATGAGGCGACAAGGCAAGATTGGCGGAAAGGGTCCGCATTTGGCAAAAGTTGAGTGTTTGTTTATCCCTAGCAAGATGAAGCTGTCCGAAAGATTGATTGATACGAATAGACTAGGTTGATTAATCCGGAATGCACGACATTATCGTTGGGATCGATTATATCATTCAGATAAGTTCTTTTCTTTTTCCCCAGCATTTGTTCAGAAAGACTTCTTCTTTTTCTATTTTTTGAAATCATCACTTTTTCATTTCTTGGTTTAAAGACTTTACCTCCCCAACAATTTGTTTTTGAAAAGGATCTTCAGAGTTTACTACTAGTTGCCAAAATGGTGCAAAGCAAAATACGAATAGGACAGGCCAAAGATAAGGCGACAAAGCAAAAAGAAGTTGGTCGCAAGACCAAATGATGAATGGGTCTACATCCCAAGAGGACCAAATTTCCAGGGGAAGTTGGAGAAAAACGGAAAAGCAACAGTTAAAAGGTTATGAGGATCCCCAGCAGATTTGCGAGATAAAAGAACAACTCTGACAGATTCTCGACCAAGTTCCGCAATGGTCGGACAACACAGAGCGGGGAAGGAAGAGAAAAGAAAAACCATCCCCAGCAGGAGTATCATCCCCAGCAAATAATATCATCCCCAACAAATTTTATAGTAAATCAGGGAAAAGAAAAGGGAAAAAACCATCCCTAGCAAAAGTGGCACGACCACTCACCACATTTTAAAGTAACAAATTTTTCTTTGATTTAAAGCAGGGAAAGGAAATATTATTGACAGCAGGAAGACAGGGTCACAAAGAAGATTATCAAACTGGGGCAGAAAATTTTCTCTCATTACGAAAATTTTCTTGAAATCAGATAGCCATTTGGGAAAGAGAGAAGATAACACAAGTTTTGAAGGAAGTAAAATACCCAGCAGTATACGAGAAGGGAGATACAAGTTTTAAAAGAAAAGCAATCTTGGAAGAAGCAAGATAACCCAAAGTTGTAAAAGTAATGGCCTTTGAATCAATATCATCCCCACCATTCTTAAAAGGAGGAAGATAATTCCTCAGTAGTGATATCCCCGGCAGGTTTCAGAGAAGTGAAAACAGTAGCTTGAGGAATAGTTCCAAGTGGAAGGAAGGCACCGACTTTAAAGGAAGTAGTCCGTGAAGAAGGAAAGTAACATAGTTGTGAATAAAACACCGACATTTGTCCCTAGTAGATTTCGAAGGAATAAGACACCAGTTTTTAAGGGAAACAGTTGAAAGAAGATGATTCAAGTTGTTGAAGTCAGGAGCCCGCCTGGAGAATGGAGGCTGAATTATTTTAAGAAGTTGTCGAGGTCAGGAGCCCGCCTAGAGAATGGAGGTGTTATTTTTAAGAAGTTGTTGAAGTCAGGAGCCCGCCTGGAGAATGGAGGCTGAATTATTTTAAGAAGTTGTCGAGGTTAGGAGCCCGCCTGGAGAATGGAGGTGTTATTTTTAAGAAGTTGTTGAAGTCAGGAGCCCGCTTGGAGAATGGAGGCTGAATTATTTTAAGAAGTTGTCGAGGTCAGGAGCCCGCCTGGAGAATGAAGGTTGTTATTATTTTAAGTTGAAGAAGTCAGGAGCCCGCCTGTAGAATGGAGGTTGTTATATTTTGAAGTTGAAAAAGTCAGGAGCCCGCTTGTAGAACGGAGGTTGTTATTATTTAAAGTCGAAGGAGTCAAGAGCCCGCCTGTAGAACGGAGATTGTTATTATTTTAAGTTGAAGAAGTCAGGAGCCCGCCTGTAGAACGGAGGTTGTTATATTTTGAAGTTGAAGAAGTCAGGAGCCCGCATGTAGAACGGAGGTTGTTATTATTTAAAGTCGAAGGAGTCAGGAGCCTGCCTGTAGAATGGAGGTTGTTATTATTTAAAGTCGAAGGAGTCAAGAGCCCGCCTGTAGAACGGAGGTTGTTACATTTTAAGTTGAAGGAGTCAGGAGCCCGCCTGTAGAACGGAGGTTGTTACATTTTAAGTTGAAGTGAAGTCAGGAGTCCGCCTGTAGAATGGAGGTTGTTATTTTAAAGTTGCAATTGAAGTCGGGAACTCGCCCGTATAATAGAGGAATACATTTCAGTCTTTAAATTTCAAGATTTGAAATTGGGTTCATCCGCCCTCGAATAGGATATTTTGGGTTCATCCGCCCTCGAATAGGATATGATGGGTCTATCCGCCCTCGAATAGGATATTTTGCGTTCATCCGCCCTCGTACAGAATATTTTGGGTTCATCCGCCCTCGAATAGGATATTTTGGGTTCATCCCCCCTCGAATAGGATATACTTGGTTCTATCCGCCCTCGAATAGGATATACTTGGTTCTATCCGCCCTCAAATAGGATATACTTGGTTCTATCCGCCCTCGAATAGGATATACTTGGTTCTATCCGCCCTCAAATAGGATATACTTGATTCTATCCGTCCTCAAATAGGATATACTTGGTTCTATCCGCCCTCAAATAGGATATACTTGGTTCTATCCGTCCTCAAATAGGATATACTTGGTTCTATCCGCCCTCAAATAGGATATACTTGGTTCTATCAGCCCTCAAATAGAATATACTTGGTTCTATCCGCCCTCAAATAGGATATTGAATTTATTTCGACCCGAGTGGCCCTGCCTATATAAACATTGTCAAAATATATATTTCATAAATCATTGCCAAATGCATTTTATTTTTAAAGTTGTTGATGAAGTCAGGAGCCTGCCTGTAGAACAGAGGAGTACATTCAAGTTTGAAGTCAGGAGTCCGCCTGTAGAACAAGGGAATGCACTCAAGTTCAAGTTAGAAGGCAGTAAAGCGGAGGGTTACAACAAAAAATCCCCAGCAACAATTCAAGTTTCAAAGAAGGTTAGTCACAATAAAAGAAGAAAAAGAAAAAAAAATGATCCAAAGTACAGAAGAAGAGAAAAGATGTGGTCTGCTCAAGACATAATCGAGGTCACAAAAACTGCAAGTCGGGTCCTGATCCAGAAAGTCGAAGAAAGATGAACTAGCACCTACAACTAGCAAGTATCAAAGTTCAAATCCAAAGTCTGTGTAAGCACGTGATTTTTGCCCTATGTGAGAATTACTCCCAAAAAATTCAAAATAAAACAATTTTCCTTTTGTGTGCAATTTTGAGAATTTCGTGGCATTTTTGGATAATTATTTGTATTTGTCTGTGCATGTTTATTTGTTAAATTAATAAAAATATACAAAAATATGTCGCATTTGCATTTAGGATTTAATTCTACAATTAGTAGAAATTAAGTTTGTTTTACAAGAACAAAAAATCATAAAAATAATGTACGTTGCATTTTTAGCCTTTAATGTCCAAATTGTATGATTTTATCGTAATTTCTATTTAATTGTGTGTTAATTGTTATTGAGAGTTAATTTGCACTTTTATAAATTAATTTAGTTCTATAAGATAATTTAGGATTTTTAGAATTTAGTTTTAGTTTAAGAAAAAAAAAGAAAAAAAAAGAAAAAAAAAGAAAAAAAAAGAAGCATTGGAAATAAGAAGAAAATCGGATTGGGCCACCTTTTAATTTAAATCAACCAGGTCCAAACCAAATAACCCCCTACCGGGTCGACCTGACCCAGTCCGCTACATAACCCAAACAAACACTCCCTTCTTCCATTTTTCATTTTTTTGAAAAACCCTAACCTAAAAAACCTAAAAAAACACCCCCCCTTCTTCTCCTTCCCCCAAACAAACCCTCCTCCCATGGCTGCCCTCGCTGCTTCTGCTCCTCCTCAGGACATCCATGGCTGCCCCTCACCACCATTTACTCTGTCACCATTGATGCAACAGCTGCCCCATCTTCATCTTCTTCGTCGAGCTCAAACAGCCCGTCGAGCTCCAGCCAGCTTCACCTGTTGCTTCTTCTTCTTCATCTCCACTGCGTCGACCTCCAGATCCTCACAGTCCGTCGAGCTCCAGTCAGCCACCATGGCTGCTGCTTCATCTTCAGCTGGCCTCTCGTCGTCACCACCCCAGCTCCACCATGAACGACCAGCAACCATGGTTGTTGTTTCTTCGTCTTCGTCTTCTTCGTCAAGCCAAACCACCCGTCGACGACACTGCCTACGACCACCACCAGCTTCGTCGCCCAGTTCGTCGTCACACCGCCTCCAGCCTCACGTCCAAACGACCCCTCCAATCGCCGGAAAAACCAGTACGACGCCTCCCTCACGTCCAAACAACTATAGCTGCTTCGTCATTCATCGAACACCAAACGCAGCTGCTTCCTTCTTCAGCCCATCGCACAGCCTCGCAAACACCATTTCCGTCCAGTTTCATCGTCAAACGACCACCCCTGGAAACTCAGTTGTTGTCTCGTCGTTCTTCAGGTTCAATCCGTCGAGGTCGTCGTTTGTCGTTCTGAGTTCGTCGAGGTTAAAAGAGAAGGTGGGTTTTCGTTGAGTCGAGATCCGGTACGTCGAGGTTGTTGTCCGAGTTTCTATTTCGTTGCGGTCATTTCCGGTTAGTTGGTTTAAGTTTCTTTTCTGTCCGTATTTTGTTTGATATTCTCTGATCTGAAATCAATATATATATTTGATTCTTTTCTTGTTCGTTGTTTATCATTTCTTGATTATTTCTTCAGTTTATTTTTATTCATTTGTTCTTGTTTAGTTTTAATATAGAAGTGTGTTAGTTTAATCACTTGAATCCTTTATCTTGGTTGCAATGTTGTTAGATTTAATTTGAAGTTCAATTGATTATTGAGTTTAGTGATTTGAATCTACTTGTTTGTTATGTTCGATTTGTTACTGTTATTGAATCTGAAAGTATGTTTGTTGTTAAAAATGTTGTTCAGTCAAAATTATTTCAGTTGTTTCTTTATTGTTCATCATATGGTTTGGTTCCCTGAATCCTTAGTCTTTATTTTGATGATATTTGACATAATCTGAGTTTCTAGCTTAAATTTGTTGATGAAATTTGATTAGGAATTGGTTATAGCTGATGTATTTTGGTTAATTGATTAGATGAATTGGTTATAGCTGATGAGGGTAGAATGATAAATTGCAGTATTTTCAGGGGTAGAATGGTAATTTCAGTAGTTTCAGGGGCATTTTCGGGATTTTAAGTTTTAGTAATTAATTAATTTGATTGTTCTGTCCACTAAGCGCTAATATTTAAAATAATACATAAAATAATACGTAGTGTGAGACAAGACATAATGGTGGGAATTAATACATTGTTTAATATAGTGGGGGACAAAGCATGCGGTAGTGGGGAATAATGGAATTAAATAAAGAAAATATATGTGTTAGTGGGAACTAACATATTTGTTTAATATAGTGGGGGACAAAACATTAACTAGTGGGATTCAAAAGGGGGATGGGGAGAAGATGGTGGGATTAATTTAAGTGCTGCAAGTTTGGCTATAAAGAAAAGGAGGTGGACACAAGTAAGGAGAATTGAGGGAGGAGATTGGAGAGAGGATTTTTGAAGAGAGTTTAAGGGAATTTTCTGAACATTAAGAGAGAATTGGGAGAATTTTTTGAACATTAAGAGAGATTTGAGGATTTTTCGGAACAGAAAAAAAACATTCTGGAAATCTAAAGAGAGAGTAGTATACACCTGATATACACTCTGAATAACTGGATATACGGAGTCAGAATTTAAGGGTTAAACATTAACTGGTCTTTCAATCCAAAAAAAAGGTACACAACTGATACGTTGGTTACTGTAAGCTGAAACATGAAGCATGAATACAAATAAAGAGTTGAAGTTTTAATATGATTTAGTTTTGTTACTGATTGTACTTAGGACATTTTATACACTACTGTTTCGTAAAAAAAAATCTGCCATTTCTGTATAACTGGACAGTGTTATAGTAATGTAGTCAATAATGTCCCGTTGTTTTAGTTTGGTTATTAGGTAGTATAATTTCAAATGCATGTTAAATAAAATCAGGCCAGTAGACTGTTTTAATGTCATGGCAATCTAGCTCCAACAATCAATTGTTTGAATTTAGGATTAAAACTAGACCCTTAAGTTACTTCATTCCAATTAATTGCTCTTTCTAAAACTTGCATGTAACTTGCTTAGTTAGATACTATCATCTTATATCTCTGTAAGTGCAAAAACTGTGAACATGTATAGAAATAATTAACTTGGCCCAATATTGGAATAAGACTGCCCAAGTCACGTTTAATACTACATGCGGTGAACCTGGGCTCACGTTGGTCAACGGGCTGTCCATATTGAGTTTACATTCTGATTTAACAAATTGCGTTCGGAACCCGACTATAACAACTTGTAAGCATGTAAATAAATTAGGACCTTTTCTCTTTCATTTTTAGAGACAAATTTAATAGAAAAATGTAGGCACTTTAGGATTATCCTTTTAAAATAAATGAGATGAGCCTCGCCCAATAAAACGCACAAGTTGCGGGGCCCTCAAGAATCGGTTAATAATTGTATAGACTTCGGGATCGGTCGTTTAGCAAATTTCACGGCCTTACCCAAAATAATGATATGCTAGTCGCTTTAGACGCGCCTTTAACAATTTACTTTCTTAAAAACTCGGGTGCACATTTGTGTGACCCAAATCCAAATCTCAACGGAGTCGAAGTGTGTCGACGACCACGGGTACATTGACTGTGACGTGGTTCGAGATATATTTTCACGATATTGCAATTCTCGATAAAAATAATAATAATAATAATGATAAAAGCGGTTAAAAGTTAAAATTCGCACATATGTTCAACATGTATAAGATAATCAAGCCGAATATGACAGTTGAGCGACCGTGCTAGAACCACGAAACTCGGGAATGCCTAACACCTTCTCCCGGGTTAACAGAATTCCTTATCCGGATTTCTGGTGCGCAGACTGTTAAACAGAGTCAATATTTTCCTCGATTCGGGATTAAACTGGTGACTTGGGACATCATAAATCTCCCAAGTGGCGACTCTGAAATAAATAAACAAATCCCCTTTCGATTGTCCTTTAATTGGAAAAACTCCCTTCCGCGCCTTTTCACGGCGGCGCGGGCGAAAAAGGAGGTGTGACAGTCTGCATGAAGCACCATTCAAGACTCGAGACCAAGCTTTAGAAGACTTCTGGATAGGAATTTTGTAACTAGTAGCTGATAGGCTTAATTAGTCTTTTTCATTTTTGATTTTGATGTAATAGCAGGACCACGGACCGGAACCTCGACGAAACGGCACCTCGATCGCCTCTTCACCTCCTCATAATCCATATTCTCACTCACTCCTGAACTACACGTGGCCTGATTCCTTTATAGCCAAGGATATGTAGGCAGCTCAGATACCAGGGCTCAGTCACATTCTCTTTTCTCTTAGTTTTAGTCTCTCCGAATAAGGGTCGGGTCAAAAACATGTCTAGTCGTTCTTTGTCGGAAAACACTTCGTGTTTCCAGTCAAAGAGGGACAGCTGTAGACGTGTGATTTTTGACCCTCCCCAAGAATTTTCACAATTTAGCGTAAATATTTTATTTAATCTAATATAGCTATTTCAACTATTTTTGACTTCTTTACTTTATTTCGTTACAAAATGAAAAATTACAAAATATATATATATATATAATACAAAAAAAAAGTTTAGTTTATGTATTTCTCCTAAATTTGAAAAATAAAAAAATAGTACTTTATATTTTATCTTTTTATAAAAAACAAAAATTACAAAAATAGTTTTGTTTTAATTGTCAGTCTTATTTTGATAGTTATTTTGCTTGCGTAGGATTAATTAAATAAGGTCGTGTTTTTATTCTCGGTTACGGGCAAGGAATAATATTTGGGTTCAAACGACCCATTTTTAGACCCAATACCTACTAACCTACCTTAAAACCTAGACTTATAAATACACCGACTCTTCAGACATTAGAAGAGCCATGACTCTTCAGACATTAGAAGAGTCACGACTCTTCGGACACAATAAGAGACACGGACAGGGGGGACCTCTTTAGATTTTGGAGATAAAAAGAAAATACACGGACAAAAGTAAGGGGAGATAGATTTTGAAAGAGAGAGACTTTGGAGACCAAAATGTGGATACTACTCACTTCTTCTTCTTCAATTCAGAGAGGGCACTAACAAAAACCCTACGCTGCCCAAACTCCATCCTCACCAACGAACTTCCAAACAACCACGACACTGCCAACGTCCCCCACCTACTATCACGCCGGACAGACCCTCAACCAGCAGCGATGACCGTGGTCCGACATTGACGAGCAGTAGCGCTGATGCGTCGACCAGTCAAGACCCTCGTCGTCCACCCAAACCACCCGTCGACGACACTGCCAACGACCCCCACCAGACGAACAACTGTTGCTGCAGCTTCTTCGACAGTGCTGCTACTTCATCTCACGACGCACAACAGCCTCACGCTGCCTCGTCGCCCACCAGCAGCTGAGCAGCTCATCGCTAACCATCGTTAAACAACGCACAACAGTCCGCCGACCACACTACCAACAGCCCGTCGAGGTCGTTGGCAATCTTGGTACGAGTTTTCCGTTTCCGTTGAGGTCGTGGTTGTTCGTCGAGATCCGGTACGTCGAGGTTGCTGTCCGAGTTTCTGTTTCATTGCGGTCATTTCCGGTTAGTATTCTAAGTTGTAATTTTTAATCGATGAAAGGTCTAATTCTTTTCCTTTCTTCTTGCGATTTTGTCTCCTAAATTTGTCGTCTAATGAATGACTTTATGAAATGTTCTCGTGATTGACATTATCGTTTATGTGTTGATGTATTCTTAGTAAATGAATTGCTATGTTTGAATTGCTGTCTTTATTTGGAATATGAAAAAAAATGAACTCGTTTAATTTTGAGTTATTGGAATATAATATTATGATTAACTCTCATGTTAAACCTTTGGATATATGCCTATCATTTTTCATTCTGAACTAGCATGCTAAGTGGTTATTTTAAATCATAATTGTGTTTCCTTGATTCACTATGAGCATTTTATCCATAGTACAGTGAATGTATTTTGTCTTTTGTCATCTCATTATTAATTTAGTACATTGGAATAGTGAGAGTGATTAATGAATTAATGAAAGGTAGATTTGGTTGAATTGGTAGATGTTATTAATCAAGTTTCGTTGATTAGGTGCAATTAATAAATCATTGTGATTACGGGTACGGTTCCCGTGACGTAGTTGTGATGCTTAATTTCTAAATTTCGGGGGTGCATCTTATGTAACCCGATTATAATGGCTCTAGATAATCTTAGTGAATAAATTAGGATTTCTTTTTTTAGAGACAAATAAAGTAGAGAATCGTAGTTGCTTTTAGGTTTGCCCTTTAAATAATAAATAAGACGAGTCTCGCCAAATAAAATACGCAAATTACGGGGTTCTCAATAGATGGTTATTTTAAATGATTAGATTTCGGGATATGCCGTTTAGCGAATTTTGCGGACTTCCCAAAATAATAACGCGTTAGTATCTTTAGGAGCGTATTTAATAATGTTATCTCCCTAAACTCGGGTGCACATTTATGTGACCCAAATCCAAATCTCAACTAAGTCGAGTTGTGTCAACAACCACGGGTGCATTGATGTGACGTGGTTCGAGACACGTTTTCACGATGTTGCAATTCTCTTTAAAATAATGATAATAATAAAAGCAGTTAAAAGTTAAAATTTGCACATAGGTTCATAATTGTATAAAATTCAGATAATTAAGCCGAATATGACAGTTGAGCGACCGTGCTAGAACCACGAAACTCGGAAATGCCTAACACCTTCTCCCGTGTTAATAGAATTCCTTATCCGGATTTCTGGTACGCTGACTGTTAAACAGAGTCATTCTTTTCCTCGATTCGGGATTAAACCGGTGACTTGGGACACCATAAATCTCCCAAGTGGCGACTCTGAATTTTAATAATAAATCCCGTTTCGATTGTCCTTTAATTGAAAAAACTCCCTCTGCGCCTTGCGGGCGCGGGTAAAAAAGGAGGTGTGACAAAAAGAACTAAACAAAGAAAATGACTTTATGTAACAAAAGACCAGAATTTGCATTAGATAAGCGGTGAAACGGTTCGTATAACGAAACAAGCAAAACAACTGGGGATACAACCTAAAACAAACCTAAAACAATCCTAGACAACACTAAACAAACCACTATGACAAAAATGGGAGGATAAGAGGGTTTGACATAAGACAATGCCTAGATTGCAACCCTGCAAATAACCCGGACAACAGAAGTGATAACAAAATGAACCACCAAGACTCCTCTCTAGCTAGTCAAGAGATGAAGCGTGTTTCCAATTACCAAGCACGACAGCTTAACCACTGGGTTCCCCATCAATATTGCCAAAACCATTAACAACTTCAATATCATTAACTTCAGTCCGCAAATTTCCAAGAGGATTCACATGCTCCTTGTCACTGTCATTGATCACAATTACCCCTTCTTGAATCATTCTTTCTATTTCCCTTTTCAAAGAACGACAATCTTCAATGATATGCCCTTGGACATTAGAGTGGTACATGCATCGTACAGTAGGATCAAAGTCTTTTGCATATGGGTCTGGAGTATAGTCGAGGAGCGGCTCAATCAGGCCAGAATGCTTTAACTTTTCAAACAAGTTTGTGTAGGACTCCCCAATAGGCGTGAAACTATTTCTTTGTCTTTGTTCCCCTCCCTGCCCCTGTTTTCTAGGGTCGTTGGGTGCTCGAAAACGTTGTGAAGGCAAGAATACATTATATGGTTCTGGCGCTCGCCATAGGTAGTGACCTGGTGGTTGGACATATGACCGGACATTATTCGGAGGATAATACTGAGGTGGATTATGTGGAGCTCGGGGACAGGTTTGGGTGTGATGGGCGGAAAATAGTGGCTCTGATGGTGGGTAGTAGGGTTGTGGAAGGCCATATGACATGTGTGGGTAATTTGAGTGATGGGGTCTGGGCTGGTAGTGGGGGGGAACCTCCGAATCTGGACCAAGTACCTGCCTCGACTGTTGCGACATCTTCCTTTTTTTCTTTCCGAGCGCACCTCCCGTGCCGTTTTGGATAGCCTGAGTTATGGCCTCGATTGCCGAATAGCTCATTATCTTGTTGGACCTGAGTCCCTCTTCAACCATACGGCCTATTTTTATTACTTCGTTGAAAGATTTACCAACTGACGTCACCAGGTGACCGAAGTAAGTTGGCTCCAAAGTTTGTAAGAAGTAGTCCACCATTTCACCCTCCCTCATTGGTGGATCGACTCTTGCTTCTTGTTCTCTCCAACGGAATCCGAATTCCCTGAAACTCTCTCCAGGCTTTTTCTCAAGTTCCAATAGTGTGAGACAGTCAGGGATGATCTCAAGGTTATACTGGAAGTAACCTGTAAATGCTTGTGCTAGATCGTCCCAGGTATACCACCTGCTAGGATCCTGCCTCGTGTACCATTCCAGTGCGGACCCGCTTAAACATTGACCAAAATAAGCTATCAACAGCTCATCCTTTCCACCTGCCCCTCTCATCTTACTACAGAAACCTCGCAAATGTGCCATGGGATCACCATGTCCCTCATATAGATCGAACTTTGGCATCTTAAAACCTGCCGGCAATTGGACATCGGGGAATGGGCACAGATCTTTGTAGGCCACACTGACTTGGTTGCCTAACCCATGGATATTGCTGAAGGATTGCTCCAGGCTTTTTACTTTACGAAGCACTTCGTCCTGCTCCGGATTCTTAGCCAGCCTCTCAGTTTCTGCCGGGAGCTGAAGGTGAGGGGTGTAAGTGTATGGCTCGGGTGCTTTGAAGGTGAGTTCGGGAGGATAGTATTGGTTGTCGTGAACCTGAAACACTGGTTCATCGGCTGATCTTTTCAGCGCGGCGGGTGGAGGTGCCATGAAAACAGGAACAGTTGGTGGAGGAGGGTTTTGTTCGGGTGGTGGAGCTTGGGGATTATAGGAAGTTTCCCCCTAATAGTATTGGGAAATGGGGAAGCTTGTTGATGGACGAGTGGGAGGGTGTTCCGGAGTCCGAGCCGGTGAGAGGGTAGGAGTAGGGGGAAGTATTGGTGATGTTTGTCCCCTAGCCCATGCTAAGTGCATCCCAGCCATCTCTTGTCTCAACCTGTCTACTTCCTCCTTCATCATTTGCATTTCCGTCTTTTCCTCTTCAACACTTTTGTCCAAACCAGACATACTCTTCGGAATGGGCCCTTTAGATCTTGTATGGTAATGGTAAGCTTCCAGAACGTTCTAACGAGCTAACTGTTTAGCAGCTGCCTAGCGACAGCCTACTTCATCTCACGACGCACAACAGCCTCACGTTGCCTCGTCGCCCACTAGCAGTTGAGCAGCTCATCGCTAACCATCGTTAAACAACGCACAACAGTCCGCCGACCACACTACCAACAGCCCGTCGAGGTCGTTGGCAATCTTGGTACGAGTTTTCCGTTTCCGTTGAGGTCGTGGTTGTTCGTCGAGATCTGGTACGTCGAGGTTGCTGTCCGAGTTTCTGTTTCGTTGCGGTCATTTCCGGTTAGTATTCTAAGTTGTAATTTTTAATCGATGAAAGGTCTAATTCTTTTCCTTTCTTCTTGCGATTTTGTCTCCTAAATTTGTCGTCTAATGAATGACTTTATGAAATGTTCTCGTGATTGACATTATCGTTTATGTGTTGATGTATTCTTAGTAAATGAATTGCTATGTTTGAATTGCTGTCTTTATTTGGAATATGAAAAAAAATGAACTCGTTTAATTTTGAGTTATTGGAATATAATATTATGATTAACTCTCATGTTAAACCTTTGGATATATGCCTATCATTTTTCATTCTGAACTAGCATGCTAAGTGGTTATTTTAAATCATAATTGTGTTTCCTTGATTCACTATGAGCATTTTATCCATAGTACAGTGAATGTATTTTGTCTTTTGTCATCTCATTATTAATTTAGTACATTGGAATAGTGAGAGTGATTAATGAATTAATGAAAGGTAGATTTGGTTGAATTGGTAGATGTTATTAATCAAGTTTCGTTGATTAGGTGCAATTAATAAATCATTGTGATTACGGGTACGGTTCCCGTGACGTAGTTGTGATGCTTAATTTCTAAATTTCGGGGGTGCATCTTATGTAACCCGATTATAATGGCTCTAGATAATCTTAGTGAATAAATTAGGATTTCTTTTTTTAGAGACAAATAAAGTAGAGAATCGTAGTTGCTTTTAGGTTTGCCCTTTAAATAATAAATAAGACGAGTCTCGCCAAATAAAATACGCAAATTACGGGGTTCTCAATAGATGGTTATTTTAAATGATTAGATTTCGGGATATGCCGTTTAGCGAATTTTGCGGACTTCCCAAAATAATAACACGTTAGTATCTTTAGGAGCGTATTTAATAATGTTATCTCCCTAAACTCGGGTGCACATTTATGTGACCCAAATCCAAATCTCAACTAAGTCGAGTTGTGTCAACAACCACGGGTGCATTGATGTGACGTGGTTCGAGACACGTTTTCACGATGTTGCAATTCTCTTTAAAATAATGATAATAATAAAAGCAGTTAAAAGTTAAAATTTGCACATAGGTTCATAATTGTATAAAATTCAGATAATTAAGTCGAATATGACAGTTGAGCGACCGTGCTAGAACCACGAAACTCGGAAATGCCTAATACCTTCTCCCGTGTTAATAGAATTCCTTATCCGGATTTCTGGTACGCTGACTGTTAAACAGAGTCATTCTTTTCCTCGATTCGGGATTAAACCGGTGACTTGGGACACCATAAATCTCCCAAGTGGCGACTCTGAATTTTAATAATAAATCCCGTTTCGATTGTCCTTTAATTGAAAAAACTCCCTCTGCGCCTTGCGGGCGCGGGTAAAAAAGGAGGTGTGACAAAAAGAACTAAACAAAGAAAATGACTTTATGTAACAAAAGACCAGAATTTGCATTAGATAAGCGGTGAAACGGTTCGTATAACGAAACAAGCAAAACAACTGGGGATACAACCTAAAACAAACCTAAAACAATCCTAGACAACACTAAACAAACCACTATGACAAAAATGAGAGGATAAGAGGGTTTGACATAAGACAATGCCTGGATTGCAACCCTGCAAATAACCCGGACAACAGAAGTGATAACAAAATGAACCACCAAGACTCCTCTCCAGCTAGTCAAGAGATGAAGCGTCTTTCCAATTACCAAGCACGACAGCTTAACCACTGGGTTCCCCATCAATATTGCCAAAATCATTAACAACTTCAATATCATTAACTTCAGTCCGCAAATTTCCAAGAGGATTCACATGCTCCTTGTCACTGTCATTGATCACAATTACCCCTTCTTGAATCATTCTTTCTATTTCCCTTTTCAAAGAACGACAATCTTCAATGATATGCCCTTGGACATTAGAGTGGTACATGCATCGTACAGTAGGATCAAAGTCTTTTGCATATGGGTCTGGAGTATAGTCGAGGAGCGGCTCAATCAGGCCAGAATGCTTTAACTTTTCAAACAAGTTTGTGTAGGACTCCCCAATAGGCGTGAAACTATTTCTTTGTCTTTGTTCCCCTCCCTGCCCCTGTTTTCTAGGGTCGTTGGGTGCTCGAAAACGTTGTGAAGGCAAGAATACATTATATGGTTCTGGCGCTCGCCATAGGTAGTGACCTGGTGGTTGGACATATGACCGGACATTATTCGGAGGATAATACTGAGGTGGATTATGTGGAGCTCGGGGACAGGTTTGGGTGTGATGGGCGGAAAATAGTGGCTCTGATGGTGGGTAGTAGGGTTGTGGAAGGCCATATGACATGTGTGGGTAATTTGAGTGATGGGGTCTGGGCTGGTAGTGGGGGGGAACCTCCGAATCTGGACCAAGTACCTGCCTCGACTGTTGCGACATCTTCCTTTTTTTCTTTCCGAGCGCACCTCCCGTGCCGTTTTGGATAGCCTGAGTTATGGCCTCGATTGCCGAATAGCTCATTATCTTGTTGGACCTGAGTCCCTCTTCAACCATACGGCCCATTTTTATTACTTCGTTGAAAGATTTACCAACTGACGTCACCAGGTGACCGAAGTAAGTTGGCTCCAAAGTTTGTAAGAAGTAGTCCACCATTTCACCCTCCCTCATTGGTGGATCGACTCTTGCTTCTTGTTCTCTCCAACGGAATCCGAATTCCCTGAAACTCTCTCCAGGCTTTTTCTCAAGTTCCAATAGTGTGAGACAGTCAGGGATGATCTCAAGGTTATACTGGAAGTAACCTGTAAATGCTTGTGCTAGATCGTCCCAGGTATACCACCTGCTAGGATCCTGCCTCGTGTACCATTCCAGTGCGGACCCGCTTAAACATTGACCAAAATAAGCTATCAACAGCTCATCCTTTCCACCTGCCCCTCTCATCTTACTACAGAAACCTCGCAAATGTGCCATGGGATCACCATGTCCCTCATATAGATCGAACTTTGGCATCTTAAAACCTGCCGGCAATTGGACATCGGGGAATGGGCACAGATCTTTGTAGGCCACACTGACTTGGTTGCCTAACCCATGGATATTGCTGAAGGATTGCTCCAGGCTTTTTACTTTACGAAGCACTTCGTCCTGCTCCGGATTCTTAGCCAGCCTCTCAGTTTCTGCCGGGAGCTGAAGGTGAGGGGTGTAAGTGTATGGCTCGGGTGCTTTGAAGGTGAGTTCGGGAGGATAGTATTGGTTGTCGTGAACCTGAAACACTGGTTCATCGGCTGATCTTTTCAGCGCGGCGGGTGGAGGTGCCATGAAAACAGGAACAGTTGGTGGAGGAGGGTTTTGTTCGGGTGGTGGAGCTTGGGGATTATAGGAAGTTTCCCCCTAATAGTATTGGGAAATGGGGAAGCTTGTTGATGGACGAGTGGGAGGGTATTCCGGAGTCCGAGCCGGTGAGAGGGTAGGAGTAGGGGGAAGTATTGGTGATGTTTGTCCCCTAGCCCATGCTAAGTGCATCCCAGCCATCTCTTGTCTCAACCTGTCTACTTCCTCCTTCATCATTTGCATTTCCGTCTTTTCCTCTTCAACACTTTTGTCCAAACCAGACATACTCTTCGGAATGGGCCCTTTAGATCTTGTATGGTAATGGTAAGCTTCCAGAACGTTCTAACGAGCTAACTGTTTAGCAGCTGCCTAGCGACAGCCTACTTCATCTCACGACGCACAACAGCCTCACGTTGCCTCGTCGCCCACTAGCAGCTGAGCAGCTCATCGCTAACCATCGTTAAACAACGCACAACAGTCCGCCGACCACACTACCAACAGCCCGTCGAGGTCGTTGGCAATCTTGGTACGAGTTTTCCGTTTCCGTTGAGGTCGTGGTTGTTCGTCGAGATCTGGTATGTCGAGGTTGCTGTCCGAGTTTCTGTTTCGTTGCGGTCATTTCCGGTTAGTATTCTAAGTTGTAATTTTTAATCGATGAAAGGTCTAATTCTTTTCCTTTCTTCTTGCGATTTTGTCTCCTAAATTTGTCGTCTAATGAATGACTTTATGAAATGTTCTCGTGATTGACATTATCGTTTATGTGTTGATGTATTCTTAGTAAATGAATTGCTATGTTTGAATTGCTGTCTTTATTTGGAATATGAAAAAAAATGAACTCGTTTAATTTTGAGTTATTGGAATATAATATTATGATTAACTCTCATGTTAAACCTTTGGATATATGCCTATCATTTTTCATTCTGAACTAGCATGCTAAGTGGTTATTTTAAATCATAATTGTGTTTCCTTGATTCACTATGAGCATTTTATCCATAGTACAGTGAATGTATTTTGTCTTTTGTCATCTCATTATTAATTTAGTACATTGGAATAGTGAGAGTGATTAATGAATTAATGAAAGGTAGATTTGGTTGAATTGGTAGATGTTATTAATCAAGTTTCGTTGATTAGGTGCAATTAATAAATCATTGTGATTACGGGTACGGTTCCCGTGACGTAGTTGTGATGCTTAATTTCTAAATTTCGGGGGTGCATCTTATGTAACCCGATTATAATGGCTCTAGATAATCTTAGTGAATAAATTAGGATTTCTTTTTTTAGAGACAAATAAAGTAGAGAATCGTAGTTGCTTTTAGGTTTGCCCTTTAAATAATAAATAAGACGAGTCTCGCCAAATAAAATACGCAAATTACGGGGTTCTCAATAGATGGTTATTTTAAATGATTAGATTTCGGGATATGCCGTTTAGCGAATTTTGCGGACTTCCCAAAATAATAACGCGTTAGTATCTTTAGGAGCGTATTTAATAATGTTATCTCCCTAAACTCGGGTGCACATTATGTGACCCAAATCCAAATCTCAACTAAGTCGAGTTGTGTCAACAACCACGGGTGCATTGATGTGACGTGGTTCGAGACACGTTTTCACGATGTTGCAATTCTCTTTAAAATAATGATAATAATAAAAGCAGTTAAAAGTTAAAATTTGCACATAGGTTCATAATTGTATAAAATTCAGATAATTAAGTCGAATATGACAGTTGAGCGACCGTGCTAGAACCACGAAACTCGGAAATGCCTAATACCTTCTCCCGTGTTAATAGAATTCCTTATCCGGATTTCTGGTACGCTGACTGTTAAACAGAGTCATTCTTTTCCTCGATTCGGGATTAAACCGGTGACTTGGGACACCATAAATCTCCCAAGTGGCGACTCTGAATTTTAATAATAAATCCCGTTTCGATTGTCCTTTAATTGAAAAAACTCCCTCTGCGCCTTGCGGGCGCGGGTAAAAAAGGAGGTGTGACAAAAAGAACTAAACAAAGAAAATGACTTTATGTAACAAAAGACCAGAATTTGCATTAGATAAGCGGTGAAACGGTTCGTATAACGAAACAAGCAAAACAACTGGGGATACAACCTAAAACAAACCTAAAACAATCCTAGACAACACTAAACAAACCACTATGACAAAAATGAGAGGATAAGAGGGTTTGACATAAGACAATGCCTGGATTGCAACCCTGCAAATAACCCGGACAACAGAAGTGATAACAAAATGAACCACCAAGACTCCTCTCCAGCTAGTCAAGAGATGAAGCGTCTTTCCAATTACCAAGCACGACAGCTTAACCACTGGGTTCCCCATCAATATTGCCAAAATCATTAACAACTTCAATATCATTAACTTCAGTCCGCAAATTTCCAAGAGGATTCACATGCTCCTTGTCACTGTCATTGATCACAATTACCCCTTCTTGAATCATTCTTTCTATTTCCCTTTTCAAAGAACGACAATCTTCAATGATATGCCCTTGGACATTAGAGTGGTACATGCATCGTACAGTAGGATCAAAGTCTTTTGCATATGGGTCTGGAGTATAGCCGAGGAGCGGCTCAATCAGGCCAGAATGCTTTAACTTTTCAAAGAAGTTTGTGTAGGACTTCCCAATTGGCGTGAAACTATTTCTTTGTCTTTGTTCCCCTCCCTGCCCCTATTTTCTAGGGTCGTTGGGTGCTCGAAAACGTTGTGAAGGCAATAATGCATTATACGGTTCTGGCGCTCGCCATAGGGAGTGACCTGGTGGTTGGACATATGATCGGACATTATTCGGAGGATAATATTGAGGTGGATTATGTGGAGCTCGGGGACAGGTTTGGGTGTGATGGGCGGAAAATAGTGGCTCTGATGGTGGGTAGTAGGGTTGTGGAAGGCCATATGACATGTGTGGGTAATTTGAGTGATGGGGTCTGGGCTGGTAGTGGGGGGGAACCTCCGAATCTGGACCAAGTACCTGCCTCGACTGTTGCGACATCTTCCCTTTTTTCTTTCCGAGCGCACCTCCCGTGCCGTTTTGGATAGCCTGAGTTATGGCCTCGATTGCCGAATAGCTCATTATCTTGTTGGACCTGAGTCCCTCTTCAACCATACGGCCCATTTTTATTACTTTGTTGAAAGATTTACCAACTGACGTCACCAGGTGACCGAAGTAAGTTGGCTCCAAAGTTTGTAAGAAGTAGTCCACCATTTCACCCTCCCTCATTGGTGGATCGACTCTTGCTGCTTGTTCTCTCCAACGGAATCCGAATTCCCTGAAACTCTCTCCAGGATTTTTCTCAAGTTCCAATAATGTGAGACAGTCAGGGATGATCTCAAGGTTATACTGGAAGTAACCTGTAAATGCTTGTGCTAGATCGTCCCAGGTATACCACCTGCTAGGATCCTGCCTCGTGTACCATTCCAGTGCGGACCCGCTTAAACATTGACCAAAATAAGCTATCAACAGCTCATCCTTTCCACCTGCCCCTCTCATCTTACTACAGAAACCTCGCAGATGTGCCATGGGATCACCATGTCCCTCATATAGATCGAACTTTGGCATCTTAAAACCTGCCGGCAATTGGACATCGGGGAATGGGCATAGATCTTTGTAGGCCACACTGACTTGGTTGCCTAACCCATGGATATTCCTGAAGGATTGCTCCAGGCTTTTTACTTTACGAAGCACTTCGTCCTGCTCCGGATTCTTAGCCAGCCTCTTAGTTTCTGCCGAGAGCTGAAGGTGAGGGGTGTAAGTGTATGGCTCGGGTGCTTTGAAGGTGAGTTTGGGAGGATAGTATTGGTTGTCGTGAACCTGAAACACTGGTTCATCGGCTGATCTTTTCAGCGCGGCGGGTGGAGGTGCCATGAAAACAGGAACAGTTAGTGGAGGAGGGTTTTGTTCGGGTGGTGGAGCTTGGGGATTATAGGAAGTTTCCCCCTAATAGTATTGGGAAATGGGGAAGCTTGTTGATGGACGAGTGGGAGGGTGTTCCGGAGTCCGAGCCGGTGAGAGGGTAGGAGTAGGGGGAAGTATTGGTGATGTTTGTCCCCTAGCCCATGCTAAGTGCATCCCAGCTATCTCTTGTCTCAACCTGTCTACTTCCTCCTTCATCATTTGCATTTCCGTCTTTTCCTCTTCAACACTTTTGTCCGAACCAGACATACTCTTCGGAATGGACCCTTTAGATCTTGTATGGTAATGGTAAGCTTCCAGAACGTTCTAACGAGCTAACTGTTTCGAAATCTCTGGTATCAACAACAAACTTGTTAGCGTTAGAGTTTAACACATATTGCAATTTCACGTTGGGGATGCAATGTTCCTAGACAGTTTAACCATTTCTAATATGTCTTTGCTTCGACCGCATGCGTCATTCCGACTTACTTTGTTTGTGCCTTGTTTAAGTGTTTCCGAAACTTTCTTTATCTCTCTTTTTATTTTCTTTTTTTTTCCTTTTTCCCTTTTTCTTTTTTTTTTCCTTTTCTCTTTTTCTTTTTAGTGGTGGTCGAATCTTATGTGGATTGCCTACATATCATATCCACGCATGAATCAGACCGGGCGTAGTTCTGCCACATAAAAGGTAAACAACAATAAAACATTTTTGGAATCACTTAAAGACGAACAACAGACTCGAAAGTCAAACGGCCCACATACTCTAATCAAAAGAAATACAAACTCAAGAAAAATAAAATGACAGATTCCTTCCTCTATATGTCGATTTTAACCAAACGGTTGTTTTTGCAAACGTGGCCCCTTCCCAATTTCACATGAATTTTGAGGTCGGGAAGATTATTTTATGACACTTCACAAACTTGTCTGTTCTTTTACGAAAATAGCCTTTTGACAACTGAAAGATACTCTAAGGCTATCTCGGCAAGAACGGTTTAAGACATCGCCGAAGCTGGCTCGGCTTAAAAAATCTAAACGGTATTCTTGACCACTGACTCTTTTTCTTATTATTTTTCAAATTAAAATAAAATAAAAGACCGGATTTTGCCAACGCGGCCTTTCAGCACCTCGGGGACGAAGATTTTAAGGCTGCATTAGCTAACCGACCAAAATCCTAAAAACATGACCAAAGGTGGCCGTTTATGTAAAGTCAGCCTTCCGGCGTGCTTTTTGGGAACATTCGGCTATTTCTGACAAAAACAGCATCACCCAACTCTATGACAAAAAATTAAAATTTTTGACATTTTTTGGCTATTTTTGCAAAAGGGGAGGTTGGACCTGATGAGGGCTGCCTACGTATCATACATCCCGTGAGAATCAAACTGGCGTAGTTCGAGCCGATCAGGAATAAAGAAAATAAACTAACTTTTTTCCGAATAAAATACTTACAAAGAAGAAAGAAAATATTTTTGGATTTCGATTTTTTTTTTTTTTTTGAAAAGAAAGTCGTCTAAAGAAATATTTTTTTGAATTTTAACTTCTTTTTCTTTGTTCTTTTTTTTCTGGAAATTTCGAAAAAAAAAACTTCTAAAGAAGAAAGGAAATATTTTTGGACTATTACTCTGAATTTATGAAAGAAATACTACAAAAGAAAAAATATTTTTGAATCTTGAATTTTCTTTTGAATTTTTAAACAAATATTTTTGGATTTTGAGAGAGATTAAAAGGAAAATTTTTTTGTATTATTTTTTTTTAAAAATTGAGGTCTAAAAGAAAGACTTTCTAAAGAAGCGAGTAATGGAAAATATTTTTTGGATTTTTTGAATATGGTGGGCCAGAACCGAAGAGGTTTGCCTACGCATCTCACATCCGGTGAGAATCAGACCCGCGTAGTTCGGGCAACGACAATAAACTAATTCTGACAACAAGACTTGTTTAAATAAATTACACTAAAAAACAATTTTTTTTTATTTTTTTTTTCACGAAAATTTGGCAAAGTTCGTCGGTAACTCAGAATTATCTTACTGCTATTTTTCCCCCAATATTCCAGTATTTTCAGAAGCCGGTCAGTATGCAAGTCTGCGACAAATAAATGCATAAAACAAACAGGATGCAGCAGGATGGTCTTTTCATTTCAGGTTGCTTGTCCTAGACGGACCCAACCCCTGTGTTGAGTCCCCTAAGTTAAGTGCACATGATGCAAATAAGCGTTCCTACTAGGGATCCGGCATGAGGTTTTGTTACTCTAGGTTTATCCTGGGTGTTTGTTCTAGACCTGGCTTACCCGAGCAGACAACTCGAGCCGAGGATGGGAACTCCGTACCGGTAACAAAAAGATCATCCGGTTTTGCAACTCCTCCGAATCCTCGTTCTATTTTTGGATATGATACTAAAAGAAAGAAGTCACGACCAGCGTGCACTCCTCAAGAGAGAGGAGAGAGGGATTTCGTAACAGTTTATATATACAGTTCAGATAATATCAAAGGTAAGAGCAACATTTTCCACATTTAGGCTAAAATATGTAATAAAATCAGATAATAAATAAAGCCAAATAATAACAATTATTCTAAGCTCGAATTCTTGAATCCTGAACCAGAGATTCTGGGTTCGTCCCCAGCAGAGTCGTCAGAGCTGTCACACCTCCTTTTTCACCTACACCCCCGCTAAGGGACGTAAAGGGAGTTTTTTTAAAGGAATTTGCAATGTCATGGAAATACATCTCGAACCACGTCACAATCAATGTACCCGTGATTAACGACACATTTCGACTTCGTTGAGATTTGGATTTAGGTCACATAAGTGTGCACCCGAGTTTAAGAAAGTAAATTATTAAAAGTACGCGGCTAACAGTGACTAACGCGTTATTACTTTTGGGAAAAAGCCGTGAAATTCGCTAAACGGCCGATCCCGAGTTCTAAGTATTTAATATATATACAATCGTGAGGGCCCCGCAATCGGTGAGTTTTACTAGGCGAGGCTCATCTCGTTTATTTTGAAAGGACAATCCTAAAGTGACTACATTTTCTATTAAGTTCGTCTCTAAAATAAAAGAGAAGAGGTCCTAATTAGTTACATGTTTATAAGCTCGTGCCTCTTATTGTTTATTAGATTAAGACAAATGCAAACGGAAAATTGCAACAGAGCTTACTCAAGGGAGATTGTATTGTTCCTTATTCTATTAGTTAATAACACTAAAGTTGAGATTATGAATAGAACACGAGATTGACACCCAGTAATATCAAAACAAACTAACTATTCTTTGATTAATTTAAACTAACATTATTAGATGAATTGAACTAGTGGAATTAACTATGTGTAATACAAAGCCATTTTTTTTACTCTTTTTACGACTTGTCGAAGAAATGCGTCAATGCTTTAAAAACTGACATTAGGCTAACATCAATCACTAACATTTGAGAATATTAGTTACTAACATTATTCACATTGCTATTTAAAATGATGTTACTTACTCAAGCGAACTCGCAATTTCAGAACTAACCCTATTAAACCAACATGCTGATTTCCATGAGCTATTTGAACCCGTTTCGTGGCATAACCTATTTGAAACTATTACACGACTACCGAAAAAAGAATTAACTACACTATATTTCATAACTAGTAATCACAAACTAAGATTAGTTACAATTGATATTCACATGTTTGTAGAAATAGATTCAACAGTCCAGTTTATGCATTCCAAAGTCATTCTAATACATGTTATGCGATATCAAGTGAACTACTGCTTATACATTAAATTAAACACAAAGAAACAGGAGACATTCAGAAATCCATTCCAACAACTCTTTATTGCCTTTCCATTAAATTTGAGAGCTTTAGAACATGTACCTGGATAATGGAAATACAAGAAGATGAAGGAGCAGTCAACAACAGTAGTAACACAGCAAAATACAGCAGCAGAAAGCCCAACACAGTAGCTTCAACACCTCAATCTAGAAATCCCAGCAACACGGAGAAAACTAGTAAAAATGGAGAAGAAAAATAGTCCGAAAATCTCTCTTTGTTTTCTCTTTCTAGCTTTGAACTCTCTCTGGTATTCTTCCGCTTTCAATATTTCAGAAAATTTGGTTCTATCTTTTTTACTCTCTCCAAAATAAATTTTGTCCCTGTATATCCAGTGTATCCAGAGTGTATATTTAATGTATACCGCTCTCTCCGCCCCCTCTTTTTTTATTCTCTCTATCTATTTTTTTCCTCTTTTTTGAACCCCCTTCTTCCTAAATTTTCTCTTCTATTTATAGCAAAATTTTCGAAATTTTCAGATTTGTTTTTTTATTATTTTTTTATTTTTTAATTAAAAGAAATCCCACTTACAAATTGCTTTTATTTTTTTAGAAAAAGAAATACCACATTTATTTACTTTTATTTTTAAAATTCCAACTTTAATTACTTTTATCTCATTTAAAATCCCACTTTTTATTTTTTTAAAAGAGAATCTCACTTTATTTAACTTTTCTTTAAAAAAACAAACCACTTTCTTTTCCTTTTTCTTTTAAAAATGCTACTTTCATTTACTTTAAATTTTTTAAATTTTCAGATACCTTTATATTTATTTTTTAATTCCAACCTTCTTTTAATTTTTAATTTTTTAAAATTTCACAAAACTTTTTATTTTTTTAAATTTTCTACATTCTTTTACTTTTTTTAAAAGAGAATTCCACCTATTTTTACTTTTATATTTTTTTTATTCAATACTTCCCTTTTTCTTATTTTTTAAATCATTCCCGAATTTTTTTTTTATTTTTTTTTAAAAAAATTATATTTTTGGATTTTTGTTATAAAAAAAACAAAAAATAATAAAAAATATTAATAGTGATAATTCACCTTTAAATTTATTTTTTGTATTTTTATCCTATAATAAAAAGTGTAATAAAGCTAAAATAATAGTAGGTTAAAACCCCCTAAAATATTTACATAAAAAAAGTGATAAAAAATTAAATATTGTCAAAAATTAGGTGTTCACAAGGGGTACAAGAAGGCTAGGAGAGAGGCGAAGTTGGCGGTTACGGTAGCTAAGGCCGTGGCCTTTAGTCGTTTATACGAAGAAATTGGGGTTACAGGCGGGACAAGAAATTGCACAGGCTAGCAAGGGTGAGAGAGTGGAAGACCCGCGATCTGGATCAAGTGAGATGCATAAAAGACGAGGAAGGAAGAGTTTTATTGGAGGGGGCACAGATCAGGCGGAGATGGCATGCGTACTTCCATAAAATCTTGAACAAGGAGGGAGATAGGGGCATCGCGTTGGGGGAGTTGGAGTACTCAGAGAGGCAGCGAGATTTTGGGTACTGTAGACGCATACGGGTGGGGGAGGTGGAAGAGGCTATACGCATGATGAGTAGGGGTAAAGCGAATGGACCGGACGAGATCCTGGTGGAATTTTGGAAGAGTGTAGGCAAGAAGGGCTTTGAATGGCTTGCTAGGTTGTTTAACGTCATTTTTAGGACGAAGAAGATGCCCGAAGAGTGGAGGCGGAGTACGATGATCCCGTTGTACAAGAACAATGGGGGATGTTCAAGATTACAACAACTATAGGGGTATCAAGTTGTTAAGCCATACGATGAAAGCGTGGGAGAGAGTGATTGAAGGGAGATTGAGGAGGTGTGTGTGTCCATTTTCGAGAACCAATTTGGTTTCATGCCGGGACGGTCGACTACTGAGGCCATTCACATTGTGAGGAGATTGGTAGAGCAGTATAGGGTGGTGAAGAAGGATTTGCATATGGTGTTCATTAATCTGGAGAAAGCCTATGACAAAGTAGAGAGAGAGGTTCTATGGAGATGTTTGGAGGCGGGAGGTGTGCCTGTAGTATATATTAGAGTGATTCAGGACATGTATGATGGAGCTAAGGCACGGGTAGGGGTGGGCTACTTTGGGCAAAACCGAAATCCAAATTTTTTGGATTTTTGGATTACGAATTGGATTTAGGATTTAATTTTTAAAATTTTTGGATTTCGGATTGGATATTGGATTTGGTGCTTCGAATTTATGGATATCCGAAAATCCAAAATTCTTATACTTTATATTTAGTCCATTATCCATATGTCAATAGTAATAAGTTCAATACTCTACCCATTAGACATTATTATATATATTCAATATTAGTTACTAAGTTATTATGAGAATACTTTCTATTTGGACAAGGTTTTACTATTTCACTTCTTATCTATCGTATTAACGTCTCTATTGTATTTTTTTATTTTTTTATATAATAATTTCATTACTTTAATATTTCATATGGATGATTGTGGTGAGAATGAAAAACTTTTCAGGCAATTTAACATGAGTACTTCATTTGGATATTCATTTTTATAAAAAGAAAAGACATCTCAACTTATAAGCTCAAAACCGAAAATCCAAAATATCCAAACCGATTAATTCGAAACCGAACTTTAAAAATCCGATCCAATCCGAACTTATTTAGATTGGATTTGGATTTTCATTTCGTTAATCCGAAAATTGAAAATCCAAACCAAAATTTCATATGCAATCAGAACTGCCCGAACGCCCACCCCTAAACACGGGTGAGGACAGTAGGAGGAGACTCTGATTACTTTTCGGTTGAGATGGGGTTCCATCAGGGATCAACACTCGGCCCATTTTTGTTTTCCCTGGCGATTGATTCTTTGACGCGTCACATTCAAGGGGAAGTGCCTTGATGCTTATTATTTGCGGATGACATAGTCCTGATTGATGAGACGCGATGTGGTGTTAACGAAAGGCTGGAGGTCTGGAGATATACTTTAGAGTCTAAGGGTTTCAAGTTGAGCAGGACCAATACAGAATACTTGAAGTGTAAGTTCATTGGTGTTACCCAGGAGGCGGACGGGGATGTGAGACTCGATACGCAAGTCATTCCCAAGAGAGAGAGAGTTTCAAATATTTGGGATCTATAATTCAGATGAATGGGGAGATAGATGAAGATGTTACTCACTGTATCAGAGCAGGATGGACGAAGTGGAGGCTCGCTTCCGGTGTCTTGTGTGATAAGAATGTGCCGTTAAAACTTAAGGGTAAGTTCTACAAGGTAGTGGTCAGACCGACTATATTATATGAGACAGAGTGTTGGCCAGTCAAAAAGTCACATGTCCAGCATATGAAAGTAGCAGGAATGAGGATGTTGAGATGGATGTGTGAGCATACTAGATTGGACAGAATTAGGAATGAAGTTATTCGGGACAAGGTGAGAGTGGCCCTGTGGAGGCAAAGATACGTAAGGCAAAGTTGAGATAGTTTGGGCATGTTAAGAGGAGAAACATAGATGCCCCAGTCATGAGATGTGAGAGATTGGCCTTGGGAGGTGAGATGAGGGTAGAGGTAGACCTAAGAAGTCTTGGGGTGAAGTGATCAGGCGGGACATGGCGCAGCTTGAGCTGACCGAGAACATGACCCTAGATAGAAGGGTGTGGAGGTGGAAGATTAGGGTGGAAGGTTAGTAGGTAGTCATGCATTTCCCTTTGTCTTCCCTAGTTCGATAGTATTAGTGCTAGTATGCTACCATTTTTTCCTTAGTTTGCTATAGCCACGTGTCTTGTTCTGTTACTACTTACCTTCGGTAATTCCGTAGTTTGCTAGCAGGACTTCGTCATATTCTCGTGTGCTGCCTTGGACTTATTTGTCTAAATATACTATCTTGCTATTACTTGTTATCGGTACTCCTACCATATTCTTTGTTGTTATCTCCGATTTAGTTTTCTAACTATTTGTCTTGCTATAACTTGCTATCAGGACTTCCTTCACCTTCTTTAGCCGATGGTCATTTGAAAACAGTCTCCCTACCCTTCCAGGTAGGAGTAAGACTGCGTATATCTTATCCTCTCCCGACCCCACTTGGTGGGATTATGGTAGGTAGTTGTTGTTGAGCACAAAAAGTGATTTGGAATTTTTGAGTTAATACAGGTAGTTGTTAATTTCATAGAACTAGAATTGAGACCATAAGATACATTCATTAGGTTAAACATCTAGAGGATAAGTAAAGGATCTTAAATGAAGGGAGATATTACAAATTATTACTACTACATTTATCTATTCACTAATAATAATAATAATGATTAATAAGTGTATGGCTTTCCTCACCACTAAATTATTATTAAAAGCTGCATAGTGTGGTCCGTGTCGGCGAAAGAACGACGTCGTTAATCTCCACTTTCCACTATTTCTTAAACCAGAAATTGAAAGAGAGAGAAGACAGAAGAGAATGGGCTACATTTTTTATCTTCCTCAAACTCTAATTTCTCAGATCTCCTTCTCCTCTTTTACGGGTACCCTTCTTCCCTTTTCATCCAATCAGGCCACCATTCTCTCTGTAATCACATTTTGATTTCAGGAGCCAACTCTCATAGACCCACTCTTGTCATTTATTCTTCAGAACTATTAGGGTAATGAACTTTTGCTAGCAAGAGACAGAACTATCTTGAAAGAGTCCCTATGTAATCTCCTTTTCATGGGTCATTGCTGTTTTGTTGAAATTTTTTGACACTGCTTATTTTATGCCTCTATTACCTATTTATTTATTTATTCATTCACTCATTCTGTAGAATGTTTGCTTATAATTTGTACCTTTTTTTGTGATTCTTATTTTGGGGGAATTGAATGAATGTATGGGAACACAGGATATGGCATTGAAGAGGGGATCATCAGGTTTAGGAGGCAGTCAAAGGAACAGAAGCACTAGATCTAGCAGCTTCCCTATTTTGGTTCTAATCTTCTGCTCATTCCTTGCTCCCTTGATTTTCTTTGTCGGCCGTGGCCTCTACACCTCAATTGGTTAGTTTTATATTTCTGGAATTTGTTTATCTGCCGTTTTAGTGCTTATCTCACTATTGAACATTTTGTTTTATTCAACTCAGTTAATACTAATTGAGTGTGATGTATCAACAACAACAATTACGCCTCGATCCAATCTAGTTGGGATTGGCTTGTGAATTATCTATATCCATTTTGATCTGTTGGTCCCCCTTTCATTCCTATTAATAATAATTAAATGTAGTTCTAAAAAACTAGAGGTTCTTGCACTGAAGGGTGTCACCTAGTGTTTAATGGAGTAGGTGTAAACCTTGGAGATGAGGGTTCAAATCCCAACAAGGACTAAAAACACTACCTGATTTGCTATTGCATCGATACATTTGTGTATATTTTAGCTCAGCTTTCTGGGTTTTCATTCTGCTATTGTGCACTGTGTTTCTGGTCACTTAGTTTAGTTTAACTGGTTAACTTTCTCATCCATCCATTTCTCAGGACCTGGTAGATAGATGGTTGATTCTAACATTCTCTAAAATCATATCAGATATTTATTATACTTTTAACAATTTGAGATTGAGAAACTAAATGGCAGATATTTCTAACTACTAATGGTATCTCAGAATATTAAAACTATTTCATTGGACTCCTTGAAAAGAAATTAAGAAAGTAGACCACATACAATTTTTTTTGCTGGAAGGAGTAAGTAGGGTTGTTGTTGGACAGCTTGAGGTTGCCACTAGCCAGTACTAGTTTGGTTGTCGTCAATTGGTGTCTTATGAGTGGGAAAGCTGAGGCCACGACTGCATAAATGGCCTTTTCAAGTGGGTATTCACTATTATATTTGTGGGTTGAAATACCCATGCTGTAATTGTTATGACTGCCAAAGTTGTTTCACATATTGTCCTCCCTGCGATTGTGTAAGTTGTCATAACTCAAGTTATTGGACTTATGCAGATCATAATGATGTTTCCACCACTTCAAGTAAACAGGTATCAGGCTTTGCTATATTGTACCAATGTATTAGAATTCCAGGCTGCTGAATGTAGTTGAAGGAAAATTTTCACTCTGCTGCAGGATTTAGACTGGAGAGAGAGGCTTGCTCTGCAACAAATAAAACCCTTACTAACAAAAGAGGCAAGTTATCAAATTTTCAAGTTCTGTTTTTAAGTTTAGCATTCTCCTTTGGTCTACAGTGATGATGATTTCTTACTTAAGTGATTGTGCATGCCTTTAGGTGATTGATATCATTAAAGCCAGTACAGATGATTTAGGACCTCTCAGTCTTGATTCTTTTAGAAAGAACAATTTGTCTGCCTCATGGAGATTTGTCGGGCAAGAGATCGTGGATAAGCACAATGTAGCTGATGTAGAGGTCAGGATTGAGCTATGCTTTTCGTAACTAAAATTCTTATCCGTCCTGAAAAAATCATGTGACTAGCAACCCATAAAAAAACAAAAATCATGTGACTAGCAAGGTACTGATTTCTTTTCTTTTTCGATGTATCACAGGTAAATAAGCCAAGTCCAATAGCTGCAGATTCCAAACCAGAAATAACCAGAGGCAAACAGCATAATCTTGTTAAGGGTAAATGATTTGTTACAGATCTTGGTATTAATTTTAGTTGCATCATACACGTTTCCATAATCAAGGACTTTCTAATTTTCCAGGGGATAATTCCCAGTTTGTGGATTCACCCGCTAAGTTGGCCAGAAGGGTATGTATAGTTATTCTGTTTTAGACTCACATTTATTTTTACTTCTGATATTAGCAAATAAAAATTTATGATTTTGAACTCATCCTTCACTGCACACGGAATACTTCCCCCTCATGATCTTGCTTGCATTCCATCTATGAATAATTGAGTTATAACTTTCCAACCTGCTCTGCAGCAACTGCGAGAGAGAAAACGCGAAAAGCGTGCTGCTGATTTACTCAAACGAGATGATGATGTGACTGTGAAACTTGAAAATGCTGCCATCGAGCGCTCCAAGTCAGTTGACTCTTCTGTGCTGGGGAAGTACAGTATATGGAGGAAAGAAAACGATAATGAGAACACTGATTCAACAGTACGCTTGATGCGAGATCAAATGATTATGGCAAGGGTGTACATAAGCATTGCTACAATGAAAAAGAAGCTTGACTTGGCCCAGGAGTTACAGACTCGGCTTAAAGAAAGTCAGCGTGCGTTAGGTGATGCAGGCTCTGATGCTGATTTAACACGCAGGTGATTTTTGTTGACTTTTTTGCAAGCTCGATCACATTGCTTTTTGTCTCCGCTCTATACAGTGAAGAGTAACACATTCATGTTCCCCTGTTCAATAGTGCACATGAGAAAATGAAAGCTATGGGTCAGGTGTTATCTAAAGCTAGAGAGCAGCTCTATGACTGCAAGCTTGTGACAACGAAACTGAGAGCAATGCTGCAATCTGCTGATGAGCAAGTCAGAGGTTTGAAGAGGCAGAGCACTTTTTTGAGCCAATTAGCGGCAAAGACTATACCTAATGGGATCCACTGCTTGTCCATGCGTTTGACCATTGACTATTACCTCCTTCCTCCTGAAAAAAGAAAGTTCCCTAGAGGCGAAAATAGGGAAAATCCTGATCTCTTCCATTATGCGTTATTTTCGGATAATGTTTTGGCTGCTTCAGTCGTTGTCAACTCCACTATTGTGAACGCTAAGGTGAGGGATTCTGTTTGATATTTTGGAAACCATTGTCCAAATTTACCTATATATATATATATATATTTGGATGTTTGAGAAACTTATTCTATTTTCTGTCTTGTTACTTGCTGGTGCACTATCACTCTATCCGATCCATGATAACAATCACAAACATAAAAAAGTTGCATGTTATATTTGGGGCACCCTTGGATATCTTTTGCTGCCTTGCATGTTTCTGTAGTTCATCACATATTATCTTGGCTTTAACGAAATTAGCACTATGTTTGATGTTTCTAGTGGGTTGTTGAAGAATACGACTTGATATTTTGCAGGAACCAGAGAAACATGTATTTCATCTAGTCACTGATAAATTGAACTTTGGAGCTATGAACATGTGGTTTTTGTTGAATCCTCCTGGAAAAGCTACAATCCATGTTGAAAATGTTGATGAGTTCAAGTGGCTTAATTCTTCATATTGTCCTGTTCTGCGGCAGCTTGAATCTGCTGCTATGAAGGAGTACTATTTCAAGGCAGCTCATCCCAACACCCTATCTGCTGGTTCTTCTAATTTGAAGTACCGGAACCCCAAATATCTTTCTATGCTCAATCACCTAAGGTTTTATCTCCCTCAGGTTTATCCGAAATTGAATAAGATCCTTTTTCTTGATGATGACATTGTTGTTCAGAAAGACTTGACAGGATTGTGGTCAGTTGACCTTCATGGGAAAGTGAATGGTGCAGTTGAAACCTGTGGTCAGAGTTTTCACCGTTTTGACAAGTACCTAAACTTCTCAAATCCTCATATTGCTAGAAACTTTGATCCAAATGCCTGTGGGTGGGCATATGGGATGAACATGTTTGATCTTAAAGAGTGGAAGAAGAGAGATATAACTGGCATTTATCACAAGTGGCAAAACATGGTGAGAATTCTTGTGCCTTTCCATCACTCTTATTTTCTCTTAGTTATTTCTCTATTTTGGTTCTAACTGTTTTCATACCCATATGGTATCAAATGAAGTAAAACCTTTACTTAGCATCAGGATATGTGATTATAGGATGTCGTCATCTGTAGGTTTTACCGAGAATGAAGAATAGGAAAATCCGATTCACTAGTAATTAAACAAGTTGAACATGAGTTTGAAGAACTTTGAATGAAAAATCAGGAATCTGATAATGAAAGCAAACTTACATCTTCATTAGTAGACAAATTTATAGAGTTTACAAACTCAACTGAAAATAAAAACCAACTCCTACACATTAGGGATAACATAGAAACTAAATAACTGTTATGCAGTAAATAACTGCTACACAGTTTTAAGACACTTGGACTGCTGCAGTTCTTAATGCAGTTTTCTAACACTCCTCCTTGCTTTAAGAGATGCAAACTCCAAGTTTTTGCCCGAGAAGCTCAAATTTGTTGCCTGGTAAAGGCTTGGTGAAGATATCAGCCAGTTGCTCCTCAGTCTTGCAATACAGCAGAGTTACATCACCATTCTTTTGCACATCTCTCAAGAAGAAAAACTTGATGTTGAAGTGTTTAGTTTTTCCATGAAATACAGGATTGTGAGAAATTGCTATCGCAGCTTGGTTGTCCACAAATACTTCAGTGCCTTCAGTTTGTTTCATGTGTAAATCAACCAATATTTTTCTCAACCACAATGCTTGATTCGCTGCTGCTGTTGCAGCCACAAATTCTGCCTCTGCAGTAGATTGAGCCACAATGTCCTGCTTCTTTGAACACCATGAAAAAATTCCGGAGCCAAGACTGAAGCAATACCCCAATGTGCTTTTCATGTCATCCACAGATCCAGCCCAATCACTATCAGAATACCCAAGTAGTTTCAGATTTTGACTCTTCTGAAACTTAACACCATGATTAATAGTCCCTTTGATATATCTGATAACTCTCTTGGCTGCTTTTAAATGCACCTCACTGGCACAATGCATGAACCTCGATAAAATGCTTACTGCATACAAAATATCGGGTCTTGTAGCTGTGAGGTACATCAAACAACCGACTAAGCCTCTGAAGTATGCTTCCTCCACTTTATCTGCTCCATCATTTTTGCTTAGTTTCTCTTTTTGGTTCATAGGAGTTCTCATCTCCTTGCAATCTTCCATGTTGAATTTCTTCAGAATCTCCTTGGCATACTTCTTCTGACAAATGAAAACTTCATTTTGTCCTTGCTTGATTTCCATTCCAAGAAAGTAGGACATCGGACCAAGATCAGTCATCTCGAAGGCTTGCATCATTTCTTGCTTGAAATTCTCGATATACCTTGTATTGTTCCCTGTAATTAGTACATCATCCACATAGATAGAAACAAGAGTATCACTGCCATTATGTTTGACATAAAGAGTAGATTCTGATGGACCTTTTTCAAAGCCTAGGCCAAGCAAATGGTCATCTATTCGACCATACCAGGCCCCAAGGGCCTGTTTAAGACCATAAAGTGCTTTTCTTAGCCTATAAACTTTGTCCTCTTTTCCTTTCACCGGCAAAGCCCTCGGGTTGCTCCACGTAAATTTATTCCTGAAGAAAACCATTGAGAAATGCCGATTTGACATCCATCTGGTACAATTTCCAGCCCAGTTGTGCAGCAAGAGCAAGAAGTAACCTGATTGTGTCAAGCCTAGCAACTGGTGCAAATGTATCAAAGTAATCTACACCAAAAATTTGTGCATATCCCTTAACTACAAGTCTTGCTTTATGCTTGTTGACTGTACCATCAGGATTTAGCTTGGTTCTAAAGACCCATTTCAACCCAATTACCTTTCTGTCTTGAGGTTGATCAACAAGCTCCCAAGTCTTGTTCTTCTCAATCATAAACAACTCTTCTTTCATTGCAGCTACCCAATTTTCATCATTCTTGGCCTCACTGTATCCAACAGGTTCACATACTGCCACATTACATCTCTGATATATATCAGAGAGCAATCGAGTTTGAACTGGTGAATGATCAACCATCTCATCCTGCCATGAGGCTGATGTTTGCTTTTCAGGAACCTTTCGTGTTGAGTCAAGAGAATTCAGGATAGGTTTCTTTGAGTCTTCCCAACACCACTCTTCATTCTCCATAAAATACACATCTCTACTGAAGATTATTGTCTCAGTTTGTGGTTGGAAGACTTTATATGCCTTTGAAACTGTACTATATCCAATAAAAATGCCTGGAGCAGATTTTTTGTCTAACTTATCTCGTTTAACCTGAGGAACATAGGAAAAACAGAGACAACCAAACACTTTAAGAAAATTTATTGATGGTTTAAATCCATGCCAAGCTTCAAAAGGAGTTCGATCCTTCACTGCTTTTGTAGGAAGCCTATTTTGGAGAAACACTGCTGTACTTGCTGCATCTGCCCAGAATTTCTTTGGCAAGTTCTTGCCGTGTAACATGCGTCTGGTCATTTCCATAATGTATCGATTCCTTCTCTCACTTACTCCATTTTGCTGTGGAGTATAAGGAGTAGTAAGCTGATGATTGATCCCTGCTTCCTCACATAACATGTTGAATTGTTGAGAAGTATATTCCTTTCCATTATCTGATCTTACCGACTGAATTTTACAACCGCTCTCATTTTTTACTTTTGTTTTGAACGTCTGAAAGACATTAGCAGCCTCTGACTTGTATTTGAGAAAGTAAATCCAACACATGCGGGTTAGATCATCAACAAAAATGATATAGTAAAGGCTACCTTTTAGTGAGGAAGTCCTTTGAGGTCCTGCTGTGTCGGTATGAATCAATTGTAATTTCTTTGAGGCTCTCCAAGTTGTCTTTGGAAATGGAAGTCTGCTTTGCTTCCCATATTGACAAGCACTACAGTTTGAAGAATTCATTTCCAACACAGGTAAGTCCTCAACTATTTTCAATTTCTGCATTTTGAGCAGCCCTTCATAGTGAAAATGTCTAAGTCTCTTGTGCCATATTTCCGTAGCACTTTCTTTGGCTGAAAAAACGACATGCTCCTCAAATGGATCTAATGAGAAACTTTTGCCTCTCATTTTTACTTTAAACAATTCTTGATTTGAAACATGCTTGATCAAGCAATGTTTATCTTCAAAAATTAATTTGTAGCCTTTTTCCATCAACTGACCAACACTTAGCAAGTTTTGGTCTATGTCAGGTACATAAAGCACATCAGAAATTGTTTTAATACCTGAATGACCTGGAATAGCAATTGATCATTTTCCTCTGACAGCAATATGTTCGCCACTACCTATTCTGACTTTAGTAATGGTCGTGGGCTTTAATTCCTTGAAGAGGGCCTTGTCATTTGTCATGTGGTTAGTGCATCCACTGTCAATCAGCCAACAGTCGCTCGACGATCTGCTTGAAAAACATGTAGCGACAAAGAGTTGATCTTCCTCCTCTCCATCAACAATCTTAGCGTCTGCTTCTTGCTGCTGACCGTTCTTGCAAATAACAGCTTCATGCCCAAGTTGATTGCATTTACTACACCTGGCATCAGGTCTTTTCCAACACTTGTATGGTGGATGGCCTTTTTTGCCACAATGCTTACAAGGAGGATAACTTCTCTTTGAGTTTCCTGCTTTACCTTTGGTGGTATTTGCTGAAATGCCATCATCATTTGTTGGTTGATTCTTCTTGTTCTTCTTTTTGTTTCTGCCACCATCTTGGTGTTTGGCTGGCAATGCTCCCTCATTATTTCCTTCTTCTCGCATAACCCTTCGTTGTTCTTGAGCCTGCAAAGCATTCAACAATTCTCCCAAAGTGATCTTGGATAGATCCTTGGTATTCTCCAAAGTAGTTATGGTTGCTTCAAATCTCTCCGGCACAGTTACGAGAATTTTTTCAACAATACGAGAATCATTAAACTCGGAACCAAGCAATCTTACCCTGTTTGCTATGTTTAGGAGTCTCTCAGGGTAATCTTTGATGGTTTCATTTTCTTTCATCTTCTGCATCTCGAAGTCTCTGATGAGATTTAGAACTTGCAATCCCAGATGGCTTTGGCTGACTTTAGAGACATAATTCGAGTGAAAATTGTAGAAGATACTGCTGAAAATAGACAAGCCTTTGCCTTTGATTTTCTGGTTTTCCGTCTTTATGGTTCTTAATCTGGGCCATAGTTGGATTGTTGGGCAGCGGAGGAACTTCATAATCCTCTTCGACTGCCTCCCAGATATCCAAGGCATCCAGATAAGTTTCCATCCTTACAGCCCAAATTTGATAATTTTCACCATTGAAAACAGGAGGTGCCATTGTTGAGAAATTTGATTCTGCTTCCATGCTTGCAAATCTGTCTTGTTGAGAGTGAGTTTAATGAACACCCACAGATCCCTTAAGAAAAGAAAAGCTCTGATACCAATTGTAGGTTTTGCAGAGAATGAAGAATAGGAAAATCTGATTCACTAGTAATTAAACAAGTTGAACATGAGTTTGAAGAACTTTGAATGAAAAATCAGGAATCTGATAATGAAAGCAAACTTACATCTTCATTAGAAACTTTAGACAAATTTATAGAGTTTACAAACTCAACTGAAAATAAAAACCAACTCCTACACATTAGGGATAACATAGAAACTAAATAATTGTTATGCAGTAAATAACTGCTACACAGTTTTAAGACACTTGGACTGCTGCAGTTCTTATTGCAGTTTTCTAACATCATCTATGTATTTCTATTTTTTATTCTATTTTTTAAGTTAAAATATGTAAAGTAATGTATGGACTACATAATAGTGTTTCTCCTTCCTAAAATGTTTTTACACCATGTAGATATTTATTCCCAAAAGAAAAATTGAAACACTGCTAGAACACAATATTCAGCCTAATATAGTATTGTACTTGATATGATTTCTTGCTAAGTTGGATTTTGGTTCTCTTCTGCCTTTGCATTAGAATGAAGAGAGGGTCCTCTGGAAGCTGGGAACTCTACCTCCAGGGCTGATCACATTTTACGGCCTTACACATCCACTAGAGAAGTCGTGGCATGTGCTAGGTTTGGGATACAATCCAAGCATTGACCGGTCAGAAATTGAGAATGCAGCTGTGATACATTACAATGGTAACATGAAACCATGGCTAGAGTTGGCAATGACAAAGTACAGGTCATACTGGACCAAATATATAAAGTTTGACCATCCATACATTCGCAGCTGTAAGCTTAGTGAATGAAGCATTGATGAGAGCTATAGTACAGTTGATCTACTCATTTAGCTCGTCTTCTATGCGACAGACTGGTCACATTTTCTATAATTTGGTTGTGACCAATGAGCTCTTCTATGCAGCAATTTTCTTGTCTCCTTCATGCGATGTGACCCAATTCTTTATTCTTCCCTATGAATCTGTGAGTCAAATGTATTCATCGTTCAGTTTCTGATGCCTTGTTCACCTGTAACGAGTCCCCTCTGCTTGGAGCTAAGCTCAACTGGGGTAACAAAGAGTTTGTAATTTTATTTACTCCAGTGTATTCTTTGAACAGCAACTAACTTATATTCTAGAATTAAATCCAAGTTTAACCACTTGAGCGGGTATTTTCCCTTTTTAGGGTCTAATGAAATATAGCCTCTTCATCATGTTTCATGATTCTTTAGGAGATAACCTTATATTGTAGGGGTGTTCATAGGGCAGTTTGGTACGGTGTTGTCACTTTTCGGTTTCGGTTTGTACAATTCGGTAACTTTTTAGAGTTATATTTTATTAACCAAACTTATAATCGTGATTCATGAAAATGATTTTTCTGCTTCAAGTTAAAAGAAGAAAAAAACTACATCAGAGAACAAATTGAACCAAAATGGTAGTGGTGTTTCATTTTAAAACAAGACTCTCAGTCTTTGGTTGAGAAAAAAGTAAAGAAAAGCAATATTATTAGAAGCCAAATGTCATGAACTTTATACAACAAAATGCAAAGTCTCTGTACACGCACACTTAGACTCTCTGTCTCTCTCCCTCTTTCTGAATTCTTCTTATGGTGCATCCACATGGTAGAGTTATAATCTCGCAATTTCGACACAGCGTAAAATTCTTTTTTTCCCCCCTCTTCTGTTTGATCACTTGAAAGGCAAAATTATATATAGTTACCCACAATAAGTGGAACTAGTAATTTAAAAAATAAGGCAAGTAACTTTTATGGGGACATTGCAAAACTTCACTTAATTTACGAGGCCTATGAGCTTCTTGTAGAGTAGAATACATGCTTTGAAATGTGGCCACCGAACAGGGATTCTTTTTTCAGTTTTGATCTGTTAGTTGGTTAATAAATAATACAATTATGGTTCTTTTGCAACCTTAACACAGCCAAATGTGATCATCATCATGTGGGGATAAGATAAGACTAAAGGTTAGGCAACTATGTTGTTATCCTTCGAAGTAGCGATACAAATGATTATATCTTGTGTTTTCGTGGTGAACAAAATGCAAGACAAATCAGTCTATTTCTTTGAAAGCCAAATTTTCCCTACCAAATAATCCCTAGTGCAAATCGAGTTTTGCGAAAATGAGCATGTGTCTATATTATATATTTGCAGATGTCACATCTTCTATATGGCTCAGAAAAGTTAACAAGAAAAACAGAAAGCAAACGTGATGGAACATGGGCTGTTGCCCTCTTTCTGTTTGGTACGAGCCACTCATATATCTTCCCCATCAAAATTTACTGCTCTATCCTTAACACACACACTTGTTTGACTCAAAAGATATCGAAACTTTTTTGATCAAATCAATCAAAGAAGTTGAAAGGGTAAATCTTAGTCAGACATAATAAATTCCAGATCAAAGAGCTAATAGTATGGATTGTATATAGAACGATATGGATATAAATGATCTTATTGAAAATTCAACATTGTGACTCCCATCGATCGATGGGGGAATAGCTTTACATCTTTTTCTCTCGATTACTTCTTTCTTCTCAGGATTACAAGAAGGGAGCTTCCCAGAGAGAAAAAGGGAAGAGAACCCCCTTGTTGGAGGGTTTTTCCACTTTATATAGGAGACATCGTTACAGTTTGCTTGGTCCGATGTTCTCTCACTCCAAGTATGCCTTGGTCGTCCTTCAGACGTTGCTTCTTCTGATTTGACGGGTGTCGAGGACGTCGGATGTAGAGCAGACCATGTCATCTTTTGTTACTCTATCGCTTGGGCGGGATGTTGGTCGACACGGCCGTGACAGTCAGATTTTGACCAATACAATACTAAAACAGTAACATACAAAGTTTTTTGTTGTCATTGGCAGAGCAGATGTGTAACAATGGCACATTTCATAGATATATTTCAAGAAGAACTGCGTCGTTTCCTCTTTAAGGTTTAATTTGTTTGCTCTTACGAAATGACGTATAGTGCAGATGGGTTTCAAATAATATCCTCTAGAATCAATGGCGGAGCTACGTTGGTGACCAATAACCTTTTACTGTTTTACATTACACACATATATATAACGAGGCCTGCACAAGCGGTGGAGCATGTGATTTAATTCGATACAACGCGCAACATTATCAGCCCTTGACATATGAACAAGAAAACCTATCCTTAATAGGATATATGGTACTGACTTTCATACAAGTGTTTCATGGCTATCATCATCAGCTCATGTCGTGAGATGTTTGGTCAAGTCCTATAACGAGAGAAACCCTCGTTTTGTGTTCTTGAGACATGTGCCTAAGGAGAAATTTTTGCAACCGAAGTGAGCTGAGAATATATATATATATATATATATATATATATATATATATATATATATATATATATATATATTGTTGAATTCACTTTATACAAGAGAAATTTTAAGTATAGTGGCGAAAAGGTTCATAAAATGCTATAAGTTGAGAGGTTGACTTGAAGGTGTATGTAGCACTTTGGCATTTTCAAATTCCTAACTCTTGCACCCCTACGTGACTACGTAGAACACCCTTTTGCATAAACGAAGTCACTTCCATGACCATAAGCGTTCATTTTTCTTGGACTTAATTGTTTCACGAAAATTTTTAAATATAAAATAAAGTGTGCGGGAAAGTAACCAAGTATGAGAATAAAGTGATCAGGACTTCAGGAGTCTTACATTATTGTTTTGTTCGCAAAAACATACAACAACGCGAAATTTGTACGCATCTTTTGAGGATATGACTCAATTATAAGAAGGTAAGAAACCAATAAAGTCCGTGATAGAGTAGCAAGTACTCTTTCATTCTATGATCTCTGCTGGTTTGAGTTTTGGGTATGCAGTCGCCTTTGTTAGGAGTGCTTTAAACCCTTCCCCTTTTTAATGTGGGATTTTCTGATACAAATTCAGATTTAATCAGGTCCCATTGCATACTGAACACTGTATAGAAAACCAAAAAAATTATTAGGCTTATAGCCCTATTGGCCAAGCTGCAAAAATTATCTTATTTTGAGAAGTGTTTTTTTAAAAATGCTTTTCTCAAAAGTACTTTTGGTGAGAAGCAGTTTGTGTTTGACTAATTAGTTTGAAAAACACTTCTGAGCAGCAATTAGTGTTTGACCAAACTTTAAAAAACTGCTTCTAAGTGTATTTTTCTCAAAAGTACTTCTCAAAAAAATGCTTTTGAAGATAAGCTATTTTTTTCTGCTTCTCCTAAAAACACTTTTTTTCCTTCCAAAAGGTTGGCCAAAATTTTTGGCGACCAAACAGGCTATTAGATTGAGATATGTCATGTCAATACGCTAATTTTCAAAGGAGATGTGTATCACTGTACAAAATATATAGGGGACAAAGACAAAAATCGTACAGACACATAAAGAAGGGGCTGGATACACATGAGCACATCTTAGCTTGTTTGATTTCTATTTTCTGTCTTTCTTTTTACTTCAAACCTATACCATGAAAATATATATGGGACGAATATGATAAAAGAACATCAACATGATGCTTCGAATTGTCAATACTATCTTTGTATTTATTTCTGTTTCGGCCATACAATTTATCATGTCTCGAGGGTATATGTACTGTCCCTGTATTCTTAAAATTGCTTTTCAAAAAGTCTTCTCAAACCGAAGTAGACACAATTTGTACTACATGCTACAGGTTACCCCACCATTAATATGATGTGAATTTTGAAAGGCTACATATTGATGATATGCTATAATTACATATTTTAGTCGATTATTACACTCTAATTTACTGCACTTTAGTTGAGTTTGCGCTTTAATCGCTACTGTTTTGCACTAATTGTGTGTTTTATGCCTTGTAGGTGTGATTCCGAGCTATATAGATGTTATGGAATGAATTTAAGTGGTTTTGAGCTTTGAAGTCTGAGTAAGAGCTCAAGGAATTAAGCCGGGATCGCGTTCGGGGATCAACGGATGATAAAACAACAAAACGAAAACTCGAAGAGGCATATTGCGCACTGTCTAGTAAAATAGACATCACTTTTTACTCAGAACTCCATTTGGGCTCCACAATATATGGCTGGAAAGATAACTCAAATGGCTACAACTTTCATGTTTTACGTTTTTTCAAATTCCAAACGAAACAGGGTCAAAAATCGCGACCGCGACAGAGGGCAGTCGCGGACAACTGAAGAATCTGAGAGGGTGTTTGGCCGCGGTTCCGGCGCGACCGCGGTGGAACCGCGGCAGGATGCGTAAATTTCAGGGACCAAGGTGCAAAACACGGGATTTTAAGCCCTAAACCCTATATTAAACCAAGGAAGCCGGCCAAGAAGAGGATTGGACATATTTTTGACATAGGTTTGACCTAAGGAGGCACAGACACAATAGGAGCAAGGCTTGGGAATTCTTCTACAAGTTTTTTTCTTTCCTCTTCCTATTTTTTATTGTTGGTTATGACTTTTAGTATTGTAGTTTTACATACTATTATGAATAGCTAATTTGTTATCTAGAGTTTTGATAGAACCTTTTGTAGGATAAATTCTTGTTATGTTTTTATATAATTGAGCCGTAGTATAATCTCTATTTGTTCAACTACGTTCTTATTGTAGTTAATTGAAGAGCTCTCAATTAGCTGTGCCTATTTAGTATGCATAACTCGGGAGAGAGTGCATATTTAGGTAATTGTTGAACAACACCACTCCCAGAGTATATGAGGGATCAATAACCGAGGATTTAAAGGCAGGATTAGGGATAACGAAGCCTTGGGTGCGATCTGAAGTGAGCTGTATCAAAAGCCAGCTAGCGTAGCTCGGGAGAGTGTCTAGTAAATTGTCGTGATTACTCGGGAGAGATTTACGATAATAAGAGTGCTCATGATCGGTAGAGAATACTTAGGCAAAATTATAGAAGACATAGCGGGAAGGATTCCGACAATTGGGGAAATCATAACTCTAGACCTCCTTAATCTTGTCTCTAACTCTTAGTATCTTTAGTTGTTAATTTATTATTTTAATTTGTTAATCAATTAGTTAAACACAAGAATCTAAATATCTATAAGTTAGGAACTGTTCAAGCTTGTCTTCTTGGTGATAGTGAACAGTTATAGCTAAGCCTTAGTTCTCTGTGGGATTCGACTCCGGACTTGTAAACCGGATTATATTTGCAACGACCGCATTGTCCTTTTTATAAGGCATAGTTGGGCGTGATCAAATTTTGGCGCCGTTGCCGGGGAACTAATGGTGTAGCTGTAGGTGTACATATTGCTAGGTTTCAAGTTTGAACTTTTATTTTTATTTTTTGTATTTGATTTTTTTTTGTTTTACTTGTTGATTTAAAAAATACATGGCATCATTGAATTATGAAATTTGATGTTGGTAATTCTACTTTTAATCTTTCTTACGAATATTGTGATGAAAACTACCCTTGGCAAAATTATCAAAATATTCCCGAGAGCGAGTTATGTGCACCAACTCAATCTTATGTGTGGAATGTGTGTGATATGTGTGGTGGTCAAGATGGTCACTTTCATGGTTGTGCTTATATTTCTTATCTTCCCCCAACCCCTTATTATGATGATTCTACGTTTTCTTGTGAGGATAACAGGAACAAAGAACCTAGGGAAGCTGACCTAAAGAAGATCGAAGATATGTTAAAGTGCATTATAGAACAACAAAGTAAAATACAGCTGCAGGTAGAAAGGCAAGATGAAACTATTCGCAACTTAGAGGCTCAAGTGAGTCAACTAGTTGAAGCTTTTAATGCTCAATATGTCAATATTATGGATAGTAGCCGGGAGCAATTTGCATTAGAGACGGAAATTGAGGTGCCAATGGAGGGATCCAAAGTAGAACCCCAACACTCTAACCATCTAGATTTTGAGGATGCCGATATCGTAGAGGAGATACTAGAGTCAACCAAGGATATTGAGGATACATATTTAGTTGACTCTATTGTCATTAGTGTTGAGAATGTAGACTGTCCCAATGTTCATGTAGTTGAGCGCATTGGTCCTCACTCCAAGCATTTTTCCACATTGTGTTTAGATGATGATATGAAAATAGAGTCGTCCGAGCCACTTGAGGAGTCAAGGAATGAGGAACAAAGTGCTTACATTCTGGAATTCTTCTTTCCAGAAAGTCGGGATTACACACCTCATCTAAAGGCCAAGAAGTGCAGAATACTACATTATTTTATTGGGCCAGTCAGATTCGTTCCACCGCCCCATGACCATAATCATAAGCTTGAATCAAAACTTGGGGTTCAATTCATAAACTCGAGGTAGAGGCAAAAAGTGATCCGCGTCGTACCGCGACGTTAAATCAAGCGCTTGTTGGGATGCAACCTAACTTTATTGCTTTTTTTATTTTTTTTTATTTTTTTAATTGTATTATTTTTGTAGTGTCAATTTTTTATTTTCTAGGAGCATGGAAAGCAAAGGTATTGGAAGGATGCAACATCAAATCAAATGGTTGAAACTAAGTGTGAGGTACCCGCACAAAGGACCAAACTTGGGAGAAGTCTGAGTACCCCATGAGCTGTTAATGTTTCGGCCTTTGGCCTACCGGAGAGTCTCTTTTACCCTTTTTATTAATTATGGTGTGCATTGGGGACAATGCACAATTTTAAGTGTGGGGTGAGAAGATTGTCTGGGTGACTTTCTATGCTATTTTAGTTGTGTTAGTTTAATTGAACAATTTTTTTTTAAATAGAAAAGATTGGACTTTTCCCGACGATGGATCTATTAGACAATTTTCTTGAGGGATTTAAGTCTAAAGAAAAAGTACAAAAAGATTTTCTTTTGTTAGGTAGTGTAATAATTACCCCTTGGTTTTTCTTTAAACCACGGTTCTTTTCCAAGGGTTTTATTTGAACCGGGTGTAGTTAGTTTTTTTGGGAGTAGGAGCCATTGTATTGTGTTTTGAAGTGAAGCAATATCTCTTGACTTTGTTATGCCTTGAGAATAGTGAGTACTTTGGTTGTGACGCTTAAGCTCAATTTTTGACTCTTGTATAAGTACCTTAAATTGTATGTTCTTAAAATTGCTTAACTACTTTGACTAGAGTGTCCGTGAATCCAATCCTGAGTGAGTTATGTGTCATGTATGTGAGAGGTTTGTTGTATTCTGTGCATTGCATGTGATGTCTAGAACTTGCCCCGTGTATTTGCAAAGTGAAATAGTAGTTTTATTCAGTCTAGGAAGTGATATAGGCATTTCTTTGTTGAGCCAGATATGTATATTGTACCCGCATAATTGTTATGTATCGTAGTTAACCCCTTTGAGCCTGTAATCCTGTTTTTTTTGAAACCACATTACAAGCCTTACCCATTTGTTTGAATTAACCATCTATTTGAACCATTGTAACCTCTCATGAGCACTTGAATTGTTAGGAACTTTGTAAAAGTTAAAGTGTGGGGTGGTTGATTTGGCTTTTGAGTGGAACCAATGAAATAAGGAGAAAGGTGCACTGATTTGAAAGAGCAAGAGCCACTTGAATTGACAAAGAAACGAAAAGAAAAAAAATAGTTGCATTGCTGTGAAAAAAAATATTCTTTGATAGTGGTGACTCTTGATATAATTGTGCTTAAATAATTTGGGAGTTGATGTATATTGATGTGAAGGTGGAGTTTGGCTTGACATAAGTATGGGGTTTGAATGTTAAAGTATATGTATTAAAGTGCTTAGGGAGGTGTAGTCACTCTTATATCTAAATGTATCCTACCCGTCCCGTAGCCTACATTACAACCAAATAAAGTCCTAATTGATCCTAGATTGAATGAGCTCCATTAGTAGAGTAGTACACTACGGACAAGCTTATGGTGCATCTTTTGTGGCATATGAATGTTAATTCTGAGAGTGAGTGAATTCTTTCTATCTTGAGTTCCTAAGTGTTCTTAAATTTTACTGTGTGGAACTACTCTCTTTTGTTGTGTGAGGGCACTTGATTCATGAAGGAAAGGTAATGTCAGTAACCGCTATGTTAGAGTAAGTAGGTGAATTGTGAATAATGCGTGGTACTTATGAGTCAAATCTTGAGGTGAAGATGTTACGCTTTTGTGTTTAGTCTATTTTAAATACTCTTGGTGTGATGAGTTAGGAGAATTGTTTAAAAAGGTCGTGTCTATAAAAAAAGTGTAGTTTGATTGCTCGAGGACGAGCAATGGTATAAGTGTGGGGTGTTGATGATAGGCTATAATTACGTATTTTAGTTGATTATTACACTCTAATTTACTGCACTTTAGTTGAGTTTGCGCTTTAATCGCTACTGTTTTGCACTAATTGTGTGTTTTATGCCTTGTAGGTGTGATTCCGAGCTATATAGATGTTATGGAATGAATTTAAGTGGTTTTGAGCTTTGAAGTCTGAGTAAGAGCTCAAGGAATTAAGCCGGGATCGCGTTCAGGGATCAACGGATGATAAAACAACAAAACGAAAACTCGAAGAGGCATATTGCGCACTGTCTAGTAAAATAGACATAACCTTTTACTCAGAACTCCATTTGGGCTCCACAATATATGGCTGGAAAGATAACTCAAAGAGCTACAACTTTATGTTTTACGTTTTTCCAAATTCCAAACGGAACAGGGTCAAAAACCGCGACCGCGGCAGAACCGCGGCAGAACCGCGATAGAGGGCAGTCGCGGACAACTGAAGAATCTGAGAGGGTGTTTGGCCGCGGTTCCGGCGCGACTGCGGTGGAACCGCGGCAGGATGCGTAAATTTCAGGGACCAAGGTGCATAACACGGGATTTTAAGCCCTAAACCCTATATTAAACCAAGGAAGCCGGCCAAGAAGAGGATTGGGCATATTTTTGACATAGGTTTGACCTAAGGAGGCACAGACACAATAGGAGCAAGGCTTGGGAATTCTTCTACAAGTTTTTTTCTTTCCTCTTCCTATTTTTCATTGTTGGTTATGACTTTTAGTATTGTAGTTTTACATACTATTATGAATAGCTAATTTGTTATCTAGAGTTTTGATAGAACCTTTTGTAGGATAAATTCTTGTTATGTTTTTATATAATTGAGCCGTAGTATAATCTCTATTTGTTCAACTACGTTCTTATTGTAGTTAATTGAAGAGCTCTCAATTAGCTGTGCCTATTTAGTATGCATAACTCGGGAGAGAGTGCATATTTAGGTAATTGTTGAACAACACCACTCCCAGAGTATATGAGGGATCAATAACCGAGGGTTTAAAGGCGGGATTAGGGATAACGAAGCCTTGGGTGCGATCTGAAGTGAGCTGTATCAAAAGCCAGCTAGCGTAGCTCGGGAGAGTGCGTCTAGTAAATTGTCGTGATTACTCGGGAGAGATTTACGGTAATAAGAGTGCTCATGATCGGTAGAGAATACTTAGGCGAAATTATAGAAGACATAGCGGGAAGGATTCCGACAATTGGGGAAATCATAACTCTAGACCTCCTTAATCTTGTCTCTAACTCTTAGTATCTTTAGTTGTTAATTTATTATTTTAATTTGTTAATCAATTAGTTAAACACAAGAATCTAAATATCTATAAGTTAGGAACTGTTCAAGCTTGTCTTCTTGGTGATAGTGAACAGTTGTAGCTAAGCCTTAGTTCTCTGTGGGATTCGACTCCGGACTTGTAAACCGGATTATATTTGCAACGACCGCATTGTCCTTTTTATAAGGCATAGTTGGGCGTGATCACATATTTATAAGAGAGATAACAAATATCCACCTATGTTATAAAGAATTTTTACATTATCATGTAATATTATCTTGCAGTAATGCTATTCCGATAGCTTGTTTGAATGGTTGTTACATATTGTATCGTATTGTTACGTTAAATACAATGTTTATTTTGATTGTTATTTAAATTTTATTGTATCGTATCATTAAATCCGTCATTACGTAACGATGAAAAGTGTTACTTTATGGAACGACCGATTTGCAAGTTTCTTATTCATATTGTTGGTGCATGACATCATAAAATGACGGTTCGAAATATTGTATACATCAAAATGATAAAGTACAATATAGTACAATACAATACAATACAATACAATACTATACTATACGACACATTATAAAACGATACATAACAACCATCCAAACAAACTATAATTGTAATATTACAAATCCCAATGAAGGTTTACCTGAAGATATTCTTTGAGTGATCTACTGATAGTATATTTTTTTTACATTGTCGGTATATATGTCACGACCCGGATTTTCCACCCTCGGGAGTCGGGATGGCACCTACTAATGAAAGCTAGGCAAGCCAACCATTTGAATTATTTACCTTTTTTCCATTTTTAATCCTTTAATAATTAAGAGCCAACATTATAATAACAACGGAAATTAAAAGCGGAAGACTGAAATGTAATATTTTAAAAAAATGCCAATACCAATACATACATAAACTACCCAAGACTGGTGTCACAATTTCACAGACAGTCTAGGAATAATACGAATAAGGGTCCGAAAGAGTTATTACAACACTGTCTCTGAAATACATAAAAGAAACATAATAAAAAGATAGAAGGAGACGCTAAGGCCTGTGAACACCTGCAGGACTACCTCGGATCTCCGAATGGACTGAAGGCAGCAACCCCAAACTTAAGTACCGAAAGCTGCTGCACCGGGATATGCACACAGTACAGAGTGTAGTATCAGCACAACCGACCCCATGTGCTGGTAAGTGCCTAGCCTAACCTCGGCGAAGTAGTGACGAGGCTAGGACCAGACTACCAAATAAACCTGTGCAGTTAAATCATATACCGCAAAAAATAAAAGCAGGAATGTACAATTAAGGATGGGAGGAAAAAACGTGCTGCGGGGAAACATCAAATAATAACAGAAGAACATCAGGTAAATATAAGGAACACCATAACTCAGTGATCAACCAGAATCAGAAATCAAACAAGTGCACGACATCACCCTTGATGCTCTTACTCTCGTCCTCACCATAAGAATCAATATAATCGGCACGACATCACCATTCGTGCTTTTACTCTCGTCCTCACCATAAAAATCAATATAATCAGCACATAATTGTACATTGTGTGGTACGACATTACCCTTTGTGCTTTTACACTCTCCCTTACAAAATCATACACGGCATCACCCTTCGTGCTTTAACACTCTCTCACCAAAACAATGCACGACATCACTCTTCGTGCCTTAACACTCTTCCTCACCCAAACAACAATCACAAAGAAATAAGGGCAAGAGGATAAAAAAATTTACAATTAAATCATGTCAACGGAACAATAGTACCACAGTCATATCCCAACAAGGGAAACAATATCAATAATAACATCCCGGCTAGGGAGACAACATTAAACAACAACATCCCAGTAAGGGAGACAATTTCATAATCCTCTTTTCTTTTTCACATTTACTTCACAAATCAATTCACAATTTGAGCCAATGCTTTATAAGGTTCAATTGCCAATTATACTTCCATAATTTATTTTACAACTTGAGCCAACGCTCTTCAATATTCAAGTACCAATACTACTTTCACAAGCTTTGCTCAACAATAGAAATCATCACGTAAGGCATGAACGATATAAACAGAGTCACATTAATCATAGTACAAGACTCACGGGCATGCATGACACCAACGTATAGATACTCGTCGCCATGACTATACGTCATACTCAACAAATAACACATAGCAAATAGGACACAACTCTTAATCCCTTAAGCTAAGGTTAGACCAAACACTTACCTTGATGCCACGAACACAATTCAAGCCTCAACTACCGCTTTACCTCTTGATTCTACCAACAATTCGCTTGTATCTAGCCACAAGTTACTTAACTATATCAATAAATACTAAATGAATCAATTCCAATGCATGAAAAATAGGTTTTCTAAAGTTTTTCCCAAAAAGTCAAAAATCGACCCTGGGCCCACACGGTCAAAACCCAAGTTCAAACCAAAACCCGATTACCCATTCACTCACGAACCCAAATATATAATTTATTTTGAAATCGGATCTCAAATCAAGGTCCAAATCCCCAAAATTTGGAAAACCTAGGTTCTACCTAAAACACCCAATTTCCCCCATGAAAACCCTTGATTTTGAGTTGAAATCATGTGAAAAGATGTTAAAGATTGAAGAAAACGAGTTAGAAGTGACTTACAATCGATTTGGAGAAGAACTTTTCTTTGGAAAATCGCCCAAGAGAGTTTATGTTTTGAAAGAGTTTGAAAAATGAAAGATTTTCGGCTAAGTTATGAATTTGCAGGTCGCAGATGTCGCAATTGTGACCAGGGTCCGTAATTGCGAACCCTTCAGAACCTGCTAACTTCGCAAATGCGAAGATTTTGTCGCATTTGGGACACTGAAGGAAATCCGGTCCACTTCGCATTTGCGACCAAGGCAGCCCAGGTCTTCTTCGCATTTGCGATAAGTGTTCGCATTTGCGAGCCAGGCTTCGCAAATCCAGACCTGCAATATACCAGCTAAAAACCTGCAACTTCCTAAGTTCAATTCCACTCCGTGGCCTATCTTAAACTCACACGAGCCCTCGGGGCTCCAAACCAAACATGCACACTAACCTAAAAACATCATATGGACTTGCTCGTGCAATCAAATCATCAAAATAACATCAACAACTATGAATTTAGCATCAAAATCAAAGAAAATCTCAAGAACTTTTAAAGTTTCAAATTTTACAACTAATGTTTCGAATCACGTCATATGACCTCCGTTTCTTACCAAATATTACAGGCTCAACTTAAATTACATATAAGACCTATACCGGGCTCCGGAACCAAAATACGGGCCTGATACCATCAAATTCAAACATATTTCATTTCCAAAAACTCATATATATTCCAGAAAATAATTTTTTTTAAAAAAATCATTTATCGGGTTTGGGCCCTCGGAATTCGATTCCGGGCATACGCCCAAGTCCCATATTTTCCTACGGACCCTCCGGGACCGTCAAATCACGGGTCCGGGTCCGTTTACCCAAAATGTTGATCGAAGTCAACTTAAATTCATTTTAAAGGCAAAATTTATCATTTTCAACAGATTTTCACATAATGGCTTTTCAGATACGCGCTCGGACTACGCACGCAAATCGAGGTGAGACAGGAAGTGGTTTTTAAGGCCTCGAAAGACAGAATTTATTTTTTAAAAAAGTGATACAATATATAAGTTAAATTCTGTATAATCACGTGCATGAAAATGAAAAGCCATTGATGCATGATGACGGTGGTGAAACAAAGTGTGGCTAGCTAGCTGATTGATTTGATTATTATGTCCCAGGACGATGATTTCAATCAAATAAAAGGCAATACTATAATTAGGCATTGGAGTTGAGATCTGAACTACCGCTCAGACATAAACGAGGAAGTCCAACGTATGGACAAAATTTTTGCATGGAAAGTAAGCATCCTATAGCCATAACATGCTCAAGAGCCATAAGTCACATAAGTCTTGGTACATATATTGGACAAAAACTTTTGCCACTCAATGTAGGACGAATTACCTCATATCCGTTCCAGCTACTTCATATTGGCTAAAGATTGAGAAACAAGAATTAAGGGAAAGAACAATGGATTGAAACAGATCAGATGAGGGAGAAAATCAAAGCTACAATGGTAACATTGAGAAAAAGCTGATCAATTATGGGATTGTTTCCGTAAAGTAAAAGAAATTAATCTAAATAGTTGTACATCCAACCGCTTAAATTAAAAATAGCCGACATATATATTTTATATATAATATGTGTGCAATCGTGCATAATCAATTTATAATCTATATATATAGATAAAGAAAAGTAAACCGTAAATCCAGCCGGACAAATACAAGAAACTATTAATTAGATAACTTGCTAATGTTGTTTGGAAAGCAAATGCTAACACGTTCATATCTTTCTACTGGAAGAAGAAGCAAGGTATGGAAAGAGCAGGAAAGGGGTAGATTGACAAAGTTATGAAACTTAGTGGGTATATGAGGCAAAAAGGCAATGGTATCATAAAAAGGTGAAGGAATGGACAACTCAAGATTCAAGTTAGTGAGAACGACGCAACAGTGACATATATTAAGATTCCAACTTTTCACTTTGCCGACTTCTCCAATGAAACTCACTTAGCTTTTTCCTAATCCCTTTTACCAAACACTTTTGAGTTTAGAGCATAGATTACCATTTCAAGGGCAAAGATATATATACCTTTTTCGATATTAAAAAAGTAAATTTTCGGAGCAAAGTAGACTAACTTTTACTTTGTCAAAACAAAGTTTGTGTATACACTACTAAAAAAACATGAATTAGCTACGAAAAATTCTTTAGCCAAACAATAAAATCCGTCGCTAATCCTACTTATCAATGAATTAGCGATATATATATATATATATATATATATATATATATATATATTATCAAAGTATTATGTTAGTTGCGAGCGATTTAGTTAGCTATGATCTTATTCCAGCTTTTTTTAATAGTGATATATATACTATATGATTGGATTATTTTGTATTTACCGACATGATCAAAACAAACTTTTATATTTCACTGATTATAAGTGATATTGTGTAATTCTTTTTACACGGTGAGTATATAGAAGTGTGACACTATATGATTTACATCCTAAACAAATGCTACAATTAATACTTGTACCTAATTCTAACAAGATTATTTTACGTACCCCCTCCCCTAAGCCCTCAAAACCAACCGTCAGAACCCCTCATGTCTATATATAGTTACAAATATGGTCTACAAAAAGTCCATTGTAACAAACATTTCCAATGATTTCTTCATCATATGCAAATGCAACAATGCATGATGAAACACAAAATGAAAAAACAACATCTCTTGTCTTTGATGCACTTTTCCTTCAAAACAATTCAAACATTCCTCAGCAATTCATATGGCCGGAAGGCGAAAAGCCATGCCCTGAGCCACCACCTCCATTACATGTCCCTCCAATTGACTTGAATGACTACCTCTCCGGCGACCCCCTCGCCGTCTCCAACGCCACTCGCCTTGTCAATCAGGCATGTCGAAAGCATGGTTTCTTCCTCGTCGTTAACCATGGTATAGATTCGAAGCTCATCAATGAAGCTCATAAGAATATGGATTTTTTCTTTGAAAAACCTCTTGTGGAGAAGGAAAGAGCCAAGAGAAAGCTTGGTGATTATTGTGGTTATGCTAGTAGCTTTACTAGTAGGTTTTCTTGCAATCTTCCTTGGAAAGAAACACTTTCTTTTCGATATTCTGCTGAGGTTCCTTCTTCACAGCATATAGTCCAAAGCTACATCTTGAATGTCATGGGCCAAGATTACACTCATTTTGGGTAAGATTTAGTGCAATATTAGCCAAAATGGTTATATTTGGCATAATTGTTAGAACATAGCACTATCTAAAAATTTAACTAAGTTTTAACGATATTTTACACTTACCATCTTTAATGTATCACTATGCACTATGCATGTCATGTGTATGGTGCGATACAAACTTGTGCTATCAGTGTCAGGGAGTAGGACAAATGGTCTAATAATTATTGTTTTATATATGCGCAAATATATGTCACTGTACACCTTCAACTTTTAGTGAAATCTATTTTTGGTTCCTAAGTTTGGACTAACTAGTGTTTGCTTACTATATGTTTGTTATACTTGTAGGAATGTGTACCAAAAATACTGTGAAGAAATGAGCAAGCTTTCCCTTAAGGTAATGGAGCTTTTAGGGGAGAGTCTTGGAGTGGGAAGAGCATATTTTAGAGAATTTTTTGAAGGGAATGATTCAATAATGAGACTGAACTATTACCCTCCTTGCAAAAAACCTGATTTGACTCTAGGGACAGGACCTCACTGTGATCCTACATCTTTAACCATCCTTCATCAAGATAATGTTGGTGGCCTCGAAGTCTTTGTCGATGAAAAATGGTACTCTATTCCTCCCAATACTAATGCTTTTGTGGTCAACATTGGTGATACCTTCATGGTAAGTACTCCAACTCTTTAATTCCCAATAAGTAAATAAATCAAGGATTTAACTTTTCTACACTATCACTATATATTTTTACGTAGTTTAACTTATTGTGGCAGGTAATAATCTATTTTGGTGCATGTCTAGGTTTTTAATCGTAGTACTTTTTATGAACAGTTTTCTATAGTTATTTTTAGTTGACTTGATATATAGTGTAAAAATTCTTTTATATTGATAGCGTTTAAAAGTTTAACTAATAAATAAATAAAATTAGGAGATAGGAAGGATCGTTATTGTTTTCACAACAATACAATGTTTCACTCAAAACCTTGACAAATTAAACAAGTATGAAAGTACAAAAAATCATGGTCCTAAAAGACCAACAACATGAGAGACAAAGGCATGGAAATGTGAGCCGCCCTCGCATTTGTCCGCTATACATTTGGTCCCAACACTAGATAATACAACATAGTTAAGCGATCATAACATGCAATGTGATGTAAAATGTCAGTCTTTTTTCAAGATGTTAACAGATATACAGATAGAAAGATCTTTTCTTCAGTTTGCCTGCCTAGAGCGCATAAAAAAGCCTCTTGGCCGGCCGCCGGCTAACTCGTATTGTTCCTCAATAGCTCAGTGATAGAGCGGTCGGCTGTTAACAGATTAGTCATAGGTTCGAATCCTAACAGAGAATTTTAAGGCGAAATCTACTTAGTTATTTGATGACAATGCATGCATGAGATTGAACTAATGAAGTTTTTATTGGAATGTGATTTTATGTCAGGTTATGTCAAATGGGACATACAAGAGTTGCTTGCATAGAGCAGTAGTAAACAGTAGAAAACCAAGGAAGTCTTTGGCATTTTTCCTATGTCCAAAGAAGGACAAGATAGTAAGCCCACCAAAAGAGTTGATTACTAGGAATGTACCAAGGAAGTTCCCTGATTTCACATGGCCGGTTTTTCTTGAATTCACTCAGAAACATTACAGAGCTGACAAAAAAACTCTTGATGCTTTTGTGCATTGGCTTCTTCACAAAGGCTACTAGCTCAGATATATATAATTACAACTACATATCAATATGTCCTTTCTTCTTTTTTATTTCTATTTGTACTACCTACTAAGGTTTTGAAGAAAGGAGAAAGAATTAAGCCAGAGGAAAAGAGCAAATAGCTGTCTAAAGAGAATATTGTTGTAACTTATACCTATGAACTAGAGCAGCTAGCTTCTTGAAATTTTATAAGATTATCAACTTATATATATGGCTTTTCATCTTTTTCCTTGTTTCTTTGGTATGAAAAGGCAGGACAGAATGTGTCAAAACATTCAACTCTTTATGATATGAAAAGGCAGGACAGTTGATCATTTTGAGTTATAATACATCATAAATGGTCACTATAAGCATACTATTTATGCCAATGTACTACCTTCAAAAATGTTACATAGCTGCTAATCTTAAAAATATGGCTAAAAGGTTTTCAGATCAGTTTCATTTCCTATGAAAATTGGTTATTTTGCCGTCCAGGTGGGGGAGGGGAGAAGGACTGCAAACACTCATCGTATGATCATATCCTCCAATAATTTTCCCCAGTACGTAGTTCTCATATGGAATATAGTTACCTGCACTCAATGTTTCATGCTATTCGAGGCGAGATTACATATTAAAGTATCATGATTAAGTGATAAAAGTTCATGTGAACACAAATGTCATGCCCGTGTTGGTTTTGTGTAAACATTAGTACTCCGTCAATTTCAATTTATGTGAATCTATTTTCTTTTTAGTCTGTGCCAAAAAGAACGATCCATTTCCCTATTTGGAAATAATTTACCTTTATGAAATGATTTATAACTACACAAAATATATGTACCTCATTTTACACCACAAATTCAAAAGTCTTTTCTCTTTTCTTAAACTCCATGTTATATGAGTTCACGTAAATTGAAACCGAGGGAGTAAGTTTTTTGTGTCCTAGAAATATTAGAAACACAAATGCTTTATGAGACCATTCTTCACTTTCAATCCGTTCATGGACACTTTATGTCTAAAGTGTAACCTTTTCTAGCTCTCCTGATCCAAGTCTTTTGCCATTGTACCACATCCAACAACTCCCATTAATTCTGATCACCCCTTGGACACCCTTGCACGTCAACTCCCCCCCCAAAATTCATTTTTAAACAAAGGAAACAATAAAAGACAGTCAACTTTAATATTAGATTAACAACTAACTAAGGATTTAGTGTTCATTAATGTTTTGGTTCAATGATACTGAAGTCTTACAAAAATACATTCAGACATATATAGCAAAGGCATATGAACCTTTATGGTTAAACTCCATTCAATTTTGAAGGAAAGTTTTAATCACCTGTGGCTGTGATGCTGTATTTTATAAATTCTTAAAGGTCAATGGTTGGTAAATTTTATCATTGTACTGTTATTTTGGCTAAATTCGGATTATAGAGGAAATTTGTCTCTGTTAGGATCGAAAAAGTCAAGTGTCATGCGGAAGTTAGTAAAGCAACAATTAAACGACGATAAATCAGACAATAAAAGAAAAATACCAAAAGAGACACAAACATTTAACGTGGTTCGGTCAACTGACCTACGTCCACGGCGGAGATGAGCAATCCACTATAAAAAAGAGTACAAAATATCGAGAGAACAACCTCACGAAGAGGAAAACTCTTCGTGTTTCCAGTCAAAGAGGGGCAGCTGTAAGCACGTGATTTTTGACCCTCCCCGGGAATTTTTACGTCCTTAAGCTTAAATATCTAATTTAGGACTAGTATAGCCATTTTAACTATTTTTACTTTATTTCGTTGCAAAAGAAATTTCAAAAAATATATATATAAATTTTAGTTTATGTATCTCTCATAAACTTGAAAAATACAAAAAAAATTGTACTTTATTTTTGTACTTTATAATTTCGAAAATTACAAAAAAAATATATAATTAAGGTTTTGTAGTCATTTTAATTTGGAAAAAAATACAAAAAATATTACCTCATATTTTATCTTAATATTTAGAAACGAAAATTACAAAAATAGTTTTATTAATATTTTGTAGCTATTTTAAATCCTTAAAAAATATTTAAAAAGATATAGTTTTGTTAAATACTAGTCTTATTTTTGGTAGTTATTTTGCTTACATAGGACTAGTTAAGCAACGTGTTCCTATTTCTCGGGTCCTGGCAAAAGAATAATATTCGGGTTTAAACTACCCGGTTTTAGGCCTAATTTTCGGACCTAGCCCATAATAAACCGTGTCCAGGACACGTGGGAAACCCCACCACGCGTGGGGGACATATGCCTCGAACCCCACCACGCGTGGGGCTCATTTTTATGGGCATTGAAACACGGACGAGGAGGGATTTTGAGGATTTTTAAAAAAAAAAAAAAAAAAAAAAGAAAACAACGTACTGTTTATCTTCTTCTTCTTAAGAAGAAGAAGCAGAAGAAAACGGGGAGGAGAAAAACGAAAAAAAAAAACGAAACCTAGAGAGAACGAACCAACGAAAAACCCCACGTCCAACCACCCCCGTCACCTTCCCCAGCTCCCTCTCCGCCACCTGACCAGCTCCCCCATCGGCTCCCTCATCCCCTCCGATAACCCCCCCCCCCACACGTACCAGCTCCGTCGAGCTGCTGCTCGCTGCATCGCCATCCCCACGAACCAACGAAAAACCCCACGTCCAACCACCCCCGTCGTCGCTGCCCCCAGCTTCACTCCTTCTCCACCATAACCAACACCCAAACACCATTACCTCGTCCCCAGCTGCTCGTCGAAACTGCGTCGGCATCCTCACCTTCCCGTCGACCACTGCCCATCGAACTCCACAACTAACCAGAAAAAACCCTACCCATCAACCACTGTAACCAGCCCCCCCCCACTCCCTCACGTCGTCATTGGCACCAACCACCCGTAGCAGCGTCGACCACTCTCCGAACAACCATCCCTCCTCCTCCTAGTTTCATCGTAGACCCCATTGCTACGTTGGTCGAGCGGCAGCCATTGTCTTTGTTGTTCGTTTTCAGCATGTCCGTCAAACAACAGCCCACGATCACCTACTGCCCAGCATCGTCCAAAACCACTGGCGTACACCACCAAACAGGTCCGTCAGTAAGGTCGAGTTGAAGTCGAGTTCCAGTCCAAAGTCCAAAAGTTGAGTCGAGGTCCGGTTCGTCGAGTGTGCTCCGGGGTTTTCGTTGTCGTTCCGCGTCCAGTGAGGTCTGGTTTGAATTCCGTCGGGGTCGTGTTTGTCGTCCTGAGTTTGTCGAGGTTCAAAGGTTAGTAAACTTCAAGCATTAGATAAGGAAATGTTACGTTGAATGTTCGAATATGCAATATACAAATTGATGTGATAATGTTCTGCTTATGTTTTCACCATATGCGTTTTGTTCATTTTTGGTGTTACGTATTTTTGTTTATTTGATATCATTTAATTAAGTAGGGTTAGTTGTTCCATGACACAGTGTAACGTTAATTTGTTCGTCTTTTCTCTTGCTTAGTTCATTCGGACAAAACTAGCATTACTTGTTGTTATTACTTCCAAAACACTCATCTTGCTAGATTCCTTTTATTAAAATTGTAACGAGTTATGAGATTTTAGTTGTAAAGAAGCTGTAAGGTTTAGTATGGTTAAAAGCGTAAAAATGGCATCCCTTTAAAAATATAAAAAAAATAAATAAATAAAAAAATAAAAAAAATAAATAAATAATAATAATAAAAAATAAAATGAGACGAGCCTCGCCAAATAAAAGGGACAAATTGCGGGGCCCTCACAAAGTATATGTATTAAATACTTAGATTCCGGGATGGGTCGTTTAGCAAATTTCACGGCCCTACCCCAAAATAATAATGCGCTAGTTGTTTTAGGCGCGCCTTTAATAATGTTATCTCCCTAAGCTCGGGTGCACATTTATGTGACCCAAATCCAAATCTCAACGGAGTCGAAATATGTCTCTAGTCACGGGCGCACTGATTGTGGCGTGGCCCGAGATGCATTTCCATGACGTTGCAAATTCTTTAAAAAATAAGAATGAGATGAGCCTCGCCGAATAAAAATACAAATTGCGGGGCCCTCAGTAAATACTTGTTTAAAATTACTTAGAATTCAGGAGGGTCGTTTAGCGAATTTCGCGGCCTCCGCAAAAATAATAACGCGATAGTCTCTTTAGGCGCGTGTTTAATAATTCACTTTCTTAAGCTCGGGTGCGCATTTCATGCGACCCAAATCCAAATCCTAAAACATCAAATAAAATATGTTTCGGATTGTGGGTGCATTTCATGTGACACAGTCCAAAGATATATTTTAAGCGATGTTCACATTCTTATAAAACAATAATAATAAAGCGGTTAAAAGATAAATTTGCACATAAGTTCATATTGTATTAAAAATCAGATAAATAAGCCAAATATAACAGTTGAGCGACCGTGCTAGAACCACGGAACTCGGGAATGCCTAACACCTTCTCCCGGGTTAACAGAATTCCTTATCTAGATTTCTGGTACGCAGACTGTAATATAGAGTCATTCTTTCCTCGATTCGGGATTAAAATTGGTGACTTGGGACACCCTAAATCTCCCAAGTGGCGACTCTGAAATAAATAAATAAATCCCGTTTCGATTGTCCTTTAATTGGAAAAAACTCCCCTGCGCCCCCCGGGCGCGGAAAAAGGAGGTGTGACAGCTCTGGCGACTCCGCTGGGGATTGGGACACCCAGAACCACTGGTTCAGGGTTAAGAATTCGAGCTTAGAATAATTGTTATTATTTGGCTTTATTTATTATCTGATTATTACATGTTTTGAGCCTAATGTGCTAAATGCTGCTTTTACCGCTTTGATATTATTTGAACTGTATATAAACTGTGCCGAAACCTTTCTCTTCTTACCTCCGGGGATGTGCTTACTGGTTGAGACTCCCTATTCTGTTAGTGTCATACCCTAAATAAACGAGGCTCGGAAAGTTTCTAAGCCGGCTGGCCTTTTGGTTCCCGGAAAGGAGCTCCTTCCTCAGCTCGAGTTGTCCGCTCGGGTACACTGTCTAGAACACCGACCCAGGTTTTTGAACCTAGTATAACAAAGCCACATGCCGGATCCCTAGTAGGAACGTTTATTTGCATCATGTGCATTTGACTTAGGGGACTCAACATAGGGGTTGGGTCCGTCTAGGACAAGCAACCTGAAAATAATAGACAATCTTTCGGCATCCTATGTGCTACATGTTGTATTTAGTCAAGGGCGTATGGGTCATTTGGTCATTTCCAGCATGATGTTATTTTAATCAAAGCATGGGGAACATTTGTGGAATCCAAGAAGCCTTGGAATTCCCTATGTCCCCCACGCTTGCTTTTTGGGAAAGCACATGGGGAACATTTGTGGAATCCAAGAAGTCTTGGAATTCCCATATGTCCCCCACGCTTCATATGTTGGGAAAAGCGCATGGGGAGCATTTGCGGAATCCAAGAAGTCTTGGAAATCATTATGTCTCCCATGCCACATTTTTGAAAGAAATAACAAATATAAAAAAATAAAATTACAAATAAATAAAAGCATTGGAAAATTCAAAAAGATTTTGTATGTTGTCATCATTTTCCACATATAAGAAAATCTTGAAAAAAGGAGAAAATAACAGCATAGAAGTCCGAGTAGAGTCGAAACTCTGCCGAAATTTTAAAAATGAAAAATGTTTTGTTAGTTTGTTATATTAAAAGCAAAAGAAAAAAAAAATAAAAAAAAAAATCATCATCATTGTTCCTTCTGTTTGTTTTAAAAAAATATTAAAGAAAATAGTTTGTTTTGCCATTAAATGAAAATGAAAATGAGTCTGTTTTTTTTTTTTTAAAAAAAAATGTTTTATTTTGTTTTACTTTGTTTGTCTATGAAAATGCCAGAAATAAAAATAAAAAGAGTTTTTATTTGTTCCAAAAATAAGTATATATATAATCTAAAAAAAAAAAAAAAAATTCAAAAGAAAGTTCAAAATTCAAAAAAAAGATAAAATAGATAAATAAAAATCCGAAAATATTTTGATTCTTCTTTAGAAAATTCAGAAAAAAAAAACATTTTAGAAGCCTTTCTTTTATTAAAGGTAAAATTCCAAAAAAATATTTTCTTCTTCTTCTTTAGAATAAAAAAAAAAAAAGCAAATGAAATTCAAAAATATATTTTAGAACTGTTTATTTTAAAAAGAAAATCAATCAAAAAAAAAATGCTTCCTTTCTTCTTTTAATGTAGTTCATTGGACCGAACTACGCGGGTTTGATTCTCACCGGATGTGAGATACGTAGGCAACCCTCATCGGGTCCAACCCCACCTTCTCAAAAAAGAAGGAATGTTTTATGTTTTTCGTTAATTCGTTTGTTTGTTATAAATGAAAATAATAGAATAATAGTCTATTTGATTGTTGTGAAAATAATAATAAAAAAAAATATAGAAAATGGAAAAGGGTCCTCTCAAAAATATTTTGATTGCCCGAACTACGCGGGTTTGATTCTCACCGGATGTGAGATACGTAGGCAACCCTCATCGGGTCCAACCCCCATTTTGCAAAAAATGTCCTAAATAAATCGGGTGATGTCCAACCCCACCTTTTTCTAAAATAACAAATAATAAAAACATGTCAAAATTTTAATTTTGTCATAAGTAAGTCGGGTGGTGCTGTTTTGTCAAAAATAGCCGAATGTTCCCGAAAGGGACGCCGGAAGGCTGACTTTGCATAAAACGACCACTTTTGGGTCATGTTTAAGATTTGGTCCGGTTGACCCACACAGCCTTCAAAATCTTCGTCCCCGAGGCGCTGAAGGGCCGTGTTTACAACGCCAAGTCTTTTATTAATTTGAAAAGAAAAAAAATCAAAGAGTCAGCGGTCAGGGGAATGCCGTCTTTTGTCATAATAAGCCGAGCCAGCTTCGGCCGCGTTTTAAACCGTTCTTGTCGAGATAGCCTTAGAGTATCTTTCAGTTGTCGAAAGGTTATTTTCGTAAAAGAATGGACAAATTTGTAAAGTGTCATAAAATAATCCTCCCCGGCCTCAAAATTTATATGAAATTTGGAAGGGGCCACATTTGCAAAAAATAACCGTCTGGTTGCATTAGCAAATGGAAGAAGGAAGTTGGCCATTTTTTTTTTGAAGTTTGTAAAACTTTTGATTAAAATAGGCGGGTTGTTTGATTTTCAAGTTTGTAGGTCATCTTTAAACCTTTGAAACCCAGTTTGTTTTAATATGAAAGTGAAAAGAAAAAATGTTCATTATTGTTTATTTTATTGGCCCGAACTACGCAAGGTCTGATTCATGCGGGGTCATGATACGTAGGCAATCTCCATAAGATTCGACCACAATGAAAAAAAAAGAATGGAAAAAAGGAATGAAAAAGAAAAAGCGAGAAAAAAGGAAAAACAAAGGTAATAAATAAATAAATAAATATATATATATATATTGATAATAATAAGGACCGGCTGAGTCCATTCTAACATATTTTGGTTTTGAATTGTGAAGAAAGTTGAGGTGGTTGGTTTGTGCCTCAAAGAAAATGACAACTAACGTCGAAGCTGTTACAAGTGCTCCAGAGACTCAAAGTGGGAAGGTTCCTCGTCATGAGTCACAATTTGTGACACAACAAGAGCAGTACCACTCTCCTGAGTACCACTCGTACTCGTTTGATCTTGCTGCAAAAACTGAGAAGCCTGCCCGAAAGATGGTACAGGAAGAAATGACCCGAAGAGTGAAAAGCTTAGAACAATGGTTGGAAAACATGCAAGGGTTGGCAGGCCAAAAGAGTGTTGCCTTCAAAGATCTATGTATGTTCCCCGATGTCCACTTGCCGCCTGGTTTCAAGACTCCAAAATTTGAAAAGTACGATGGACATGGAGATCCCATAGCCCACCTGAAAAGGTATTGCAATCAACTGAGAGGGGCAGGAAGAAATGAAAAATTATTGATGGCTTATTTTGTGGAAAGCCTTACGGGAGTAGCCTCCGAATGGTTTATGGATCAAGACACGTCTCGCTGGTATGTCTGGGATGACATGGCACAGGCCTTTGTCAGACAGTTCCAATACAACATCGACATTCCCCCAGACCGCATGTCCCTTTCAAACCTGCAGAAGAAACCAAGTGAAAGTTTCAGGGAATATGCCATAAAATGGAGAGAGCAAGCAGCTCGAGTTAAGCCACCCATGGATGACTACGAGCTAATTACTGTCTTCCTTCAAGCGCAAGAGCCAGATTACTTTCAAAACATGGTGTCCGCAGTTGGCAAAACCTTCTCGGAAGCAATCAAGATTGGAGAAATGGTAGAGAATGGTCTTGAGACAGGCAAAATTATAAGTCAAGCTGTTCTTAAGGCCGCAACTCAGGCTGTCCGGGTTGAGTCAGATAATCTTAGCGGCACAAATGAGGAGATTGAAGAAATCATGATGACATCAGGGCCTAGAAGAGGTCCCAGGAGTACATCTCGAAGGTATGAGCAGCCTCCTCAGATTTTCTATGGCTCCCCTGAGCAGTATTATCCACCTCAGGACGCTCAATACTCTGTCGCTCCACCTCAATATGTTGTCCAGCCACCAAAGCACCCCAGGAGGCGAGCACGAGCATCACAAAATCTCCAGAAGTCTCCACAAAATTTTCGGGTGCCCTATAACCCACAGCCAAGCCAGTGGTATAAAGGTGAACAAAGGCTGAAAGATAATTTTACACCAATAGGAGAGTCCTATGAAAGCTTATTTGAGAAATTAAAGAATCATGACATGATTGCACCTATTCCTCCAAATCGTGTGGACCCACGTGCAAGAAGCTTTGACCCTTCTAAAAGGTGTGAATACCATTCCAATGTCCAGGGGCACAATGTTGAAAGCTGTCGGGATTTGAAAAGAGAAATAGAAAGAATGATCCAAGAAGGGCGGATTGTGATTAATAACAGTGACATGGAGCACTCGAACCTCCTCGAGAAATTGCCTGCGGAGGTTGATGAGGTTGAAGCTGGTAATATTGATGCAAGGCTCAGTGGCTAAAAGGCCAATTTTGATAAAGTGGGAGGACGTTTTATTCCTTGGTCAGCAAGAGAGAAGCTTGTGGTGGCTTATTTTGTTGTCATTTCTGTTGTCCGGATTATTAAGGTTGTAATTTGGATTTTGTCCTGTGTCAAACCTTCTTATCTTTCCATTTTGTCATAGCAATTTGTTTAAATTTTGTCCAGTTTGTGTTAGGATTTTATTCTGGTTGTTTTGTTTGTTTTGTTATTTAAACCATTTCACCGGTAGTCTAAATACAAAGTCCGGTCTTTTGTTAGTTCCAGTCGTCTTTTGTTTAGTCCTTTTATCATTTCATTCGATGCCGATTCTAGGAACATGACATGCGCACACACTTTGGGCCTAGTCTTTAAAGTTAATCATAAAACCCTGGAAAGGCAATCTGACCATTTAAAGAAAATAAGGACGGTTCGAGATTATTCAGAGCCCGAGTCATGTGGAACTGGGGCAAGTTAAGCACAAAGAAAACCGTTAAAAGCAAGGTTCGCCAAATTGGCATGAGGGTCGGTCTTGATAATGAGAGTGTCGCCCAACGGTGCTTAGAAATGACAAAGGAAAAATAAAATGTTTAACATAATTGTCAAGTCCAGCACCATCAGAAGAGACTACAAATTTAAAGTGTGTTGTTTGCACTTGGCATGTTTTGAAGACTGGAATGACGAAGGCATTTTGTTCTGCTACCCAAACACTTTATCCTTCGTTACCCTTTTTGAGCCTTATTTATTTTCTTTCATACCCCTCGTTCGGAGTTAGTAGCAACGAATAAAATACGCAAGCATGGCGGGTAAGAGAAAAGAAAGAAAAGAAAACAACAAAATAGGAAAAGAAGAATGAAAGAAAAAGAGAAAAAAAAACGACGAAAGAAAATGAGAAAAGAAAAAGAGAAAAGAAAAATGATAATAAAAAGCAAAAAAGGGAAAGTCAAATGAAAAAGAGGAATTGGGAACTACGTTTGACCTGATTCCTCAAAGAGGATACGTAGGCGCTTCACGGCTCGGTCATAGTTTTGGAAAATTTCAAAAAATATCCCCAAGCAAGAAAACTGGGGCAGAGGTTGCGTTTGATGTAAATAAATCTAATTCCGAAGGTTGTAACTAATAACCCAAAAAAAAAAAAAATTTTTTGAGCCTTTTATACCCTTTATTTCTAGCCTTATCCAAAACCCACATTACGGTCCAAAGAAAGACCTTCTGACCAGTCTTCAAAAGATGTCAAGTCAGACAAATAAGATTCTTACCGGCGAACATAACATTCTGTTTCCACAACAGAAAGGACTCTAATCTCCAACAAAAAGAGTCATGCCGGCAACACTCCAAATTCCCAGCTGGAAAGTGATACAAATGAGAGAGTCTTATTGGTGAAAACCTTCACAGGCACCATAAAGCGATAAAAGCTGAGAGAAAACCAAAATGAGAGAGGCTTGATAGTGAAAACCCTTCGGGCACTACAAGTTGAATAAGAGTGAGAATCAGATGGGGAATCGCCAATTGAAGATCTTGAAAGAGGATTGACGGTAAAGGATAGGCCACATACGCATGTCTTGGCCATTGGAGTCGGTATCTGCATTTGATAGGGTTTTTATTTATAGTTTCTTTTGTTAAAGAGTCATGTTTTTTTTTCCTTTGTCTTTTTATCCTGTTCCTTTTTATCTTTTTCCTTTCATAGAAAAATCCCCAATAGAGTCTGTCTGGTCAGAACAAGTATGAAATGACTTCGAATAGGCCATCAGCTTTCCAAAATGAGATCTGACTAGTACATCCAAGTGGTATAGTCAGCGAGGAACAAGCGCGAGGCCAGTGTCAAAATATATATCCCCAGCAAAAGGCCCATGAACAAAGCAAGGAAAGCAGTGAGCATGATTCGGCGAAATCCATACTAGACTAAAAGGTCGGGGAAATGCCAGTTGCCGAGCTATGACACAAAAGAAGAGGGATATCCCCAGCAGAAAGGGATTGTACACAGCAAATAGAATTGTCCCCAACAAGTTGTGCAACGCAAAGCAAGGAAGGAAAAGAGGAAAAGCCATCCCGTTGGGAGTATCACAACCAACCACCATGTTTTAAACTAACAATTTTGTTCGATTTGAAACAGGTAAAGGAAAATGGCATTGATGCCAGAACTGCATGCCACAAGGGATATTATCAAACTGGGGCAGAAAATTTTCCTTCCATTTAGAAAATTTCCTGGAAGTCAGGTACCCCCAGCTGATAACATTTTACCCCCCAATAGGTAAGTAAATCAAGGGAGGTAGTCTTTGAAGGAAGAAGCTCTGCTAAAAAAAAAAAAAAAAAAAAAAAAAAACAGGTTTCATTAATAGGAGACGCACTTCCTAGGAAAAAAGATAAAAGCCATCCCCATCTAAATAATCCCCAACAGTTTCGAGGGAGGACAACACAGGTAAGTAAATAATTCAAAATAAAAAAATTAAAAAAAAGAGAAAGCGAAGGTTTCATTAATAGGAGACGCACTTCCTAGTTTGAAATCGTTAGAGTTCACCCATAGGAGACGCATTTCCTCCTCGTTTTGTTTTAGTTTTACCCATAGGAGATGCATTTCCTCCTAAGTTTAAGTTTACCCATAGGAGATGCATTTCCTCCTAAGTTTAAGTTTACCCATAGGAGACGCATTTCCTCCGAAGTTTAAGTTTTACCCATAGGAGACGCATTTCCTCCTAAGTTTAAGTTTTAGTTTCACCCGTAGGAGACGCATTTCCTCCTAAGTGGTTGTTAAAGATAACAAACAAAAAAAAAAAAAAAAACAAAAATGACCTAGTCTGATGAACCTTCTCCTAGGATCAAAATCTTAGTCCGATGAATTTTTCTCCTAAGATAGAGACCTAGTCTGACGAACCTTCTCCTAGGATCAAAATCTTAGTCTGATGAATCTTTCTCCTAAGATACCAAAAAGAAAAAAAACCTAGTCTGACGAATCTTTCTCCTAAGATACCAAAAAAAAAAGACCTAGTCTGATGAACCTTCTCCTAGGATCAAAATCTTAGTCTGACGAATTTTTCTCCTAAGATAGAGACCTAGTCTGACGAACCTTCTCCTAGGATCAAAATCTCAGTCTGATGAATCTTTCTCCTGAGATACCAAAAATAAAAGACCTAGTCTGATGAACCTTCTCCTAGGATCAAAATCTTAGTCCGACGAATTTTTCTCCTAAGATAGAGACCTAGTCTGACGAACCTTCTCCTAGGATCAAAATCTCAGTCTGATGAATCTTTCTCCTGAGATACCAAAAATAAAAGACCTAGTCTGATGAACCTTCTCCTAGGATCAAAATCTTAGTCCGACGAATTTTTCTCCTAAGATAGAGACCTAGTCTGACGAACCTTCTCCTAGGATCAAAATCTCAGTCTGATGAATCTTTCTCCTGAGATACCAAAAATAAAAGACCTAGTCTGATGAACCTTCTCCTAGGATCAAAATCTTAGTCCGATGAATTTTTCTCCTAAGATAGAGACCTAGTCTGACGAACCTTCTCCTAGGATCAAAATCTCAGTCTGATGAATCTTTCTCCTGAGATACCAAAAATAAAAGACCTAGTCTGATGAACCTTCTCCTAGGATCAAAATCTTAGTCCGATGAATTTTTCTCCTAAGATAGAGACCTAGTCTGACGAACCTTCTCCTAGGATCAAAATCTCAGTCTGATGAATCTTTCTCCTGAGATACCAAAAAGAAAAAACCTAGTCTGATGAACCTTCTCCTAGGATCAAAATCTTAGTCTGACGAGTTTTTCTCCTAAGATAGAGACCTAGTCTGACGAACCTTCTCCTAGGATCAAAATCTTAGTCTGATGAATCTTTCTCCTAATTTTTCTCCTAAGATAGAGACCTAGTCTGACGAACCTTCTCCTAGGATCAAAATCTTAGTCTGATGAATCTTTCTCCTAAGATACCAAAAAGAAAAGACCTAGTCTGATGAACCTTCTCCTAGGATCAAAATCTTAGTCTGACGAATTTTTCTCCTAAGATAGAGACCTAGTCTGACGAACCTTCTCCTAGGATCAAAATCTTAGTCCGATGAATCTTTCTCCTAAGATGCTAAAAAAAAACATTTTTGAAAAAAAAAAAGAAAGAAAAAAGAGTCATTTTCCTAAACCCAGGCGCCCACCTGTATAACGAGAGGAATACATTCCAGTTTTTATTTCAAGTGTTGAAATTGGGAGCCCGCCCATAATAACAGAGGTATACATTCAGTTCTTACTTTCAAGTGTTGAAATTGGGAGCCCGCCCATAATAACAGAGGCATACATTCAGTTCTTACTTTCAAGTGTTGAAATTGGGAGCCCGCCCCTAGAACAGAGGAATACATTTCAGTCCTTACATTTCAAGCATTGAAGTTAGGCGCCCACCTGTATAACAAGGGAATACATCCTAATCTAGTATTTAGTTCACTCTCAGCACTGCATCAGTAGTATCAGTGGGCTACGATTTTGCTAACGACTCACAAACCTTCCCAGTGCAAACTGGGTTAGGAAATTTTGTTTGTTTTGTTTGTTTTGATTGTCAGGGGCCTGCCTGTAGAGCAGAAGATTGTTATATGTCAAAGATTGAAGAAGTTAGGGGTCCGCCTGTAGGAACAGCGGGATCGTTCAAAGTCAAGCCGTAACCCATTGGAAGGCAGAAAGCCACAACAAAAATCCCCTGCACTCAATCCAAGATAGAAGCAACAAGAATCTCGCCCCAAGAATGCGAGTCAACAGTCTGAGAGGGTCAACAAAAGCTAGTCACAAAAACAAAAAGAAAAAAAAAGAAGAAAAAGAAAAAAGAGAAAAATGAATGAATCCGAAGCACGGATGTGGAGAACAAATGTGATCTGCTCAAGAACTAGCGCCTACAACTAGCAAGTATCAAGGTTCAAATCCAAAGTCTGTATGAAGCACCATTCAAGACTCAAGACCAAGTTTCAGAAGACTTAAGAGATAGGAATCCTTGTAACTAGTAGTTGATAGGCTTAGTTAGTCTTTTTCAGTTTTCAGTTTTGTTGTAACGACAGGACCGCGGACCGGAACCTCAACGGAACGGCACCTCGATCGGCTCTTCACCTCGGTACCCTCTACTATCTCTCTCATTCCCGAACTACACGTGGCCTGATTCCTGTATAACCAAGGATATGTAGGCAGCTCAGATACCAGGGCCCGGTCACATTCCCTTCCTTTCCTTAAGTGTAGTCCGTCCAAGTAATGGTCGGGTCAAAAACACGGCTAGTCGTTCTTTGTCGGAAAACTCTTCGTGTTTCCAGTCAAAGAGGGGCAGCTGTAAGCACGTGATTTTTGACCCTCCCCGGGAATTTTTACGTCCTTAAGCTTAAATATCTAATTTAGGACTAGTATAGCCATTTTAACTATTTTTACTTTATTTCGTTGCAAAAGAAATTTCAAAAAATATATATATAAATTTTAGTTTATGTATCTCTCATAAACTTGAAAAATACAAAAAAAATTGTACTTTATTTTTGTACTTTATAATTTCGAAAATTACAAAAAAAATATATAATTAAGGTTTTGTAGTCATTTTAATTTGGAAAAAAATACAAAAAATATTACCTCATATTTTATCTTAATATTTAGAAACGAAAATTACAAAAATAGTTTTATTAATATTTTGTAGCTATTTTAAATCCTTAAAAAATATTTAAAAAGATATAGTTTTGTTAAATACTAGTCTTATTTTTGGTAGTTATTTTGCTTACATAGGACTAGTTAAGCAACGTGTTCCTATTTCTCGGGTCCTGGCAAAAGAATAATATTCGGGTTTAAACTACCGGGTTTTAGGCCTAATTTTCGGACCTAGCCCATAATAAACCGTGTCCAGGACACGTGGGAAACCCCACCACGCGTGGGGGACATATGCCTCGAACCCCACCACGCGTGGGGCTCATTTTTATGGGCATTGAAACACGGACGAGGAGGGATTTTGAGGATTTTTAAAAAAAAAAAAAAAAAAAAAAGAAAACAACGTACTGTTTATCTTCTTCTTCTTAAGAAGAAGAAGCAGAAGAAAACGGGGAGGAGAAAAACGAAAAAAAAAAACGAAACCTAGAGAGAACGAACCAACGAAAAACCCCACGTCCAACCACCCCCGTCACCTTCCCCAGCTCCCTCTCCGCCACCTGACCAGCTCCCCCATCGGCTCCCTCATCCCCTCCGATAACCCCCCCCCCACACGTACCAGCTCCGTCGAGCTGCTGCTCGCTGCATCGCCATCCCCACGAACCAACGAAAAACCCCACGTCCAACCACCCCCGTCGTCGCTGCCCCCAGCTTCACTCCTTCTCCACCATAACCAACACCCAAACACCATTACCTCGTCCCCAGCTGCTCGTCGAAACTGCGTCGGCATCCTCACCTTCCCGTCGACCACTGCCCATCGAACTCCACAACTAACCAGAAAAAACCCTACCCATCAACCACTGTAACCAGCCCCCCCCCACTCCCTCACGTCGTCATTGGCACCAACCACCCGTAGCAGCGTCGACCACTCTCCGAACAACCATCCCTCCTCCTCCTAGTTTCATCGTAGACCCCATTGCTACGTTGGTCGAGCGGCAGCCATTGTCTTTGTTGTTCGTTTTCAGCATGTCCGTCAAACAACAGCCCACGATCACCTACTGCCCAGCATCGTCCAAAACCACTGGCGTACACCACCAAACAGGTCCGTCAGTAAGGTCGAGTTGAAGTCGAGTTCCAGTCCAAAGTCCAAAAGTTGAGTCGAGGTCCGGTTCGTCGAGTGTGCTCCGGGGTTTTCGTTGTCGTTCCGCGTCCAGTGAGGTCTGGTTTGAATTCCGTCGGGGTCGTGTTTGTCGTCCTGAGTTTGTCGAGGTTCAAAGGTTAGTAAACTTCAAGCATTAGATAAGGAAATGTTACGTTGAATGTTCGAATATGCAATATACAAATTGATGTGATAATGTTCTGCTTATGTTTTCACCATATGCGTTTTGTTCATTTTTGGTGTTACGTATTTTTGTTTATTTGATATCATTTAATTAAGTAGGGTTAGTTGTTCCATGACACAGTGTAACGTTAATTTGTTCGTCTTTTCTCTTGCTTAGTTCATTCGGACAAAACTAGCATTACTTGTTGTTATTACTTCCAAAACACTCATCTTGCTAGATTCCTTTTATTAAAATTGTAACGAGTTATGAGATTTTAGTTGTAAAGAAGCTGTAAGGTTTAGTATGGTTAAAAGCGTAAAAATGGCATCCCTTTAAAAATATAAAAAAAATAAATAAAAAAATAAAAAAAATAAATAAATAATAATAATAAAAAATAAAATGAGACGAGCCTCGCCAAATAAAAGGGACAAATTGCGGGGCCCTCACAAAGTATATGTATTAAATACTTAGATTCCGGGATGGGTCGTTTAGCAAATTTCACGGCCCTACCCCAAAATAATAATGCGCTAGTTGTTTTAGGCGCGCCTTTAATAATGTTATCTCCCTAAGCTCGGGTGCACATTTATGTGACCCAAATCCAAATCTCAACGGAGTCGAAATATGTCTCTAGTCACGGGCGCACTGATTGTGGCGTGGCCCGAGATGCATTTCCATGACGTTGCAAATTCTTTAAAAAATAAGAATGAGATGAGCCTCGCCGAATAAAAATACAAATTGCGGGGCCCTCAGTAAATACTTGTTTAAAATTACTTAGAATTCAGGAGGGTCGTTTAGCGAATTTCGCGGCCTCCGCAAAAATAATAACGCGATAGTCTCTTTAGGCGCGTGTTTAATAATTCACTTTCTTAAGCTCGGGTGCGCATTTCATGCGACCCAAATCCAAATCCTAAAACATCAAATAAAATATGTTTCGGATTGTGGGTGCATTTCATGTGACACAGTCCAAAGATATATTTTAAGCGATGTTCACATTCTTATAAAACAATAATAATAAAGCGGTTAAAAGATAAATTTGCACATAAGTTCATATTGTATTAAAAATCAGATAAATAAGCCAAATATAACAGTTGAGCGACCGTGCTAGAACCACGGAACTCGGGAATGCCTAACACCTTCTCCCGGGTTAACAGAATTCCTTATCTAGATTTCTGGTACGCAGACTGTAATATAGAGTCATTCTTTCCTCGATTCGGGATTAAAATTGGTGACTTGGGACACCCTAAATCTCCCAAGTGGCGACTCTGAAATAAATAAATAAATCCCGTTTCGATTGTCCTTTAATTGGAAAAACTCCCCTGCGCCCCCGGGCGCGGAAAAAGGAGGTGTGACAAAGTTCTCGACTATAAAATAAGAGGGTTACAAAATTTCTCCAAATAGGCTACACAACAAGTGCCAAACACGGAGCAACAATAGCAATAAGAGCAACGACAAATCAATTGAAGAAAGAGGATGAGTCACAAAACTGGAGCTGCTGTCCGGGGCTCGAAATCAGATGCTATATACACCAAGTCCGATCTCTACCATTCAAATCAAAGATCAAGATATTACAAACACTCAGTCAAAATTTCAGCCCGATCCAAGGTTTAACAAATAAGATAACGGGATTTGAAGTTGACTGGTCGGAATAAAATCTGCAGCGAAATGAATACTTTTCTTCTCTCTTCTCTCTTGATGAAAACTCTCTAAAAAACCACTCATATGTGCTTAAGTCTTTCAAAGACTTGTGCCAATAAGCATAAAATAATTCTCCAAGATTGTTCTATTTATAGATCATGGGTGGTGCTTTCTCTTAAAGCCAAAACCAACTCTAAATAGGAACAAAAACCGAATCCAATTCCGAATAGGAATGGAAACCAAAAGAGAATAGGATTAGGCCATTGGGCCTTTGGCTGGACAACATGAGCATGAGCCCAAAAAACTCCCCTCCAGCCAAGGGGCCAAATGTATCTTCAAGTAGAGGAACTATTGAGAGGCTTCATGCTTGCCAATTTTCTACAAAATACATGATTATCTGCAACCACCGCCTTTGTCAGCATATCTGAAGGATTTTCATCAGTGTGTATCTTTTCAACCTGAAGTAATTTCTCTTCACGACCATTCCTATCCAATGATCTTTATGAGTATCTTGCATGGCTTTACCATAGCTCTCAAGTTCTCTCATGCCAGTCAAAAGTACGTACTCATCAAGAGGATAACACATGAATTTTTGCTTCTCTCTTGTAGATATTCTAAGAGAGGTTTCAAGAGCATTCAAAGTAGTTACCTAAGCAGGAATTGGTTGTTGATCAACCACAACTTTATCAACTGGAGCATCCATAACATCTATACCATGATGATCATTTGATCTTGATCGCTATCCTCATTATTGTCTGGGGTTCCTTCATATGCAATAGGTGCCTTAGCAATATAAATTGGATAAATATCAACTAAGCTCTCATTACTGTGAGAGTCTAATCATCTTTGTCAATATATATCTTCAATAGTCTGGTCTTCAAAGAATATTGTATCACGATTTCTAATAAGTTTATTGTCAACTGGATCATGAAAATGATACGCAAACTCATCTTGACCATAACCGATAAAGATGCACTTCTTAGTTTTGACATCCAGTTTTGATCTCTCAGCTTTAGGAACATGCACACAAGATTTACACCCAAAAACTCTCAGGTAATCATAAGAAACATCTTTGGCAAACCAAACTCTGTCTGGACATCACCATCCAAAGCAACATCAGGAGACAAATTGATAACATAGGTAGCAGTGTTAAGTACTTCCGCCTAAAATGTATTTCGAAGTTTAGCCTCTGAAAGCAAGCATCTAACTCTCTCAACTAGAGTTCTATTCATCCTCTCTACCAAACCATTCAATTGAGGCATTTTTGGCGGAGTTTTCTGATAACGAATTCCTTGTTTCTTGCAATAGTTATCAAATAGATCACAATATCACCACCATTGTCAGTGCGAATATATTTTAATTTCTTCCCTGGCTGTCTCTCAACTAAGGCTTGAAATTTCTTAAACACGCCAAGTGCTTGATCTTTAGATTTCAAAGGATACACCCAGAGCTTACGAGAATGATCATCAATGAAGGTCGCAAGGTAAAGTTCACCACCTTTTGACTTTACTTTAAAAGGACCACACAAATCAGAGTGTAGTAGCTCTAATAAATCGTGCTTTCTTGAGGGAGGATGACTATGAAAAGAAACTCTTTTCTATTTGCTAGTTGAACAATGGATACACCTTTTCAGCTTTGCTTGTTCACTCCAGAAAGCAAATTTTTCTTAGACAAACATGTAATCCCCCTCTCACTTATATGACTCAATCTTCTGTGCCACAATTCTGATAAAGTGTCACTTTCCACCAGATTTATGAAGTCATTAAGAATAGAGCCCTGTGTCACATATAAATGACCATACTTGACTCCTCGAGCCACTACTAACGAGCCCTTGGTGAGCTTCCATTGGCCATTAAAGATGGCATTATGGTAACCTTCATCGTCTAATATTCCTTAAATGGAAATTATTAGTTTTTAAACAAACGGTGCCAACACCAAATACCTTAACTTCACTGGCATTGCCCATCTTTAACACTCCAGATTCAATAGGGATATAAGATGAGAAAAAGTCTTTTCTTGGTGTGACATGTGAGGTAGCTCCATAATCTACTATCCAGCTCGTCTCATGGGATACCAAATTCATGACATTTTCATCATAAGCAAAAGGAAGATCATCTCAAACAATAGCAACAACATTGTTCTCGTTATTTTCAACTTTCTTTCCCTCTCTAGTGTCTTGCTTCAACTTGTGGCAAAACCTTTTGATGTGTCCTTTTTTTGCCACAGTGGTTGCATGTAATATTATGGTATTTGGACCTTGACTTACTTCTACTTTTACCTATATTCCTCGAGTCTCTTGTTCTATCTCTCCCCCGGTCTTCTGTAACCAAGATATCTGCTTATGAGGACGAACCCTGAAATTTTCTCCATACTTCCTCGTTCAACACACCACTCTTGGTATATTCTAGGGTCACCTTGCCTCCAGGAGCTGAATTTGTCAAAGAAACACGGAGAGTTTCCCAAGAGTCTGGCAGAGTATCAAGAAGCCAAAGTCCTTGTATCTCATCATCAAAATTAACTTCCATTCTAGACAGCTGATCAAGGACGACCTGAAAATTATTTATGTGATCAAGGATAGGGATGTCTTTCTTGTATTTAAAGGTCATCAATTGGTTTAGCAGAGCAACTTGTTGTTCCCAGTTTTTTAAGCATAAAGAGTCTCTAGCTTTTCCCACAATGATCTTGCATGTGTCTCATTCACAATATGGTTGCGAACATTATCTTCAACGCATTGTCGTATATATCCACATACTTGTTGGTGCTCGAAATCACAATCTTCATCAGATATACTCTCGGGTTAATGAGCTAAAAAAATGGGTAGATGCATCTTCTTCACGAACAACAAGAATTTCATCTTGCTTCTCCAAACATTATAATTTCTCCTATTTAAACATACCATCTTGCTCATATTCACCTCAATTCCGTAACAACCTGGATAAATAACCAAGGCACTGATACCACTTGTTAGGACCGAAAAAGTTAGGTGTCATGCAGAAGCTAGTAAAGCAACACTTAAACGACTATAAATCAAACAATAAAAAAGAAATACCAAAAGAGACACAAACATTTAACGTGGTTCAGTCAATTGACCTACGTCCATGGTGGAGATGAGCAATCCACTATAAAAAAAAAGAGTACAAAATATCGAGAGAACAACCTCACGAAGAGGCAAACACAAGTGATACACTAACACTTGTCCCGTAAATTTTCCCCCCTAAACACGACTTTCAAACCCTGTATGACTACATTGTGGATGTTACTGAATGAGAAGGAAGGATCCTCAATTTATAGAAGTCCACACCTTTTCCTACAAGAAAAGGGACTCGTCATTTCCTTCTAAGAGTAGGAAAACTCAATTATGGTAAACATGTTGCACTTTTCTTCAATAGATAGGAAAACCAAATATGATAAGAAAATCGGGACAACACCTACCAATGCCAACAAGGAGTTAGTGCGAATAGTATTATGACATTTAGTTGACCACTATGTCTATTGTCAAAGAATTTGACTATCCAACACAAAACTGCAATAAGTGGAGAACCCGTAAGTGTGAGACTAGATAGTTGTGCTTTTAATTAATTCGCCAATCAAGTGGGAACTTCAATATTCCAAATGTCCAACCCCAATGAAATAACTTTGAACTGAAATGACTAACTTTTCATTAAAAAGCTAAGGTTAGTGGTGAAGCGTCGAGCATCTTGGAGAGTGCAGCATCTTAAGGCCAATCAGAAAATCATGACAAGAAATTTCGAGAAAAAATCAGAGAGGAAGATAAAGTTCCACCATTCCATCATATGAATTTGACTGCATTCAAGTTTGCAAGAGGGGCATTTACTCAGTTGCTTCATATCACAATATTATTCTTCAATTGACCAATATATATGCTATATACCCTTTACTGTTTGCTCTACAACAAGGTAAATAGCCAGTAATCTTTCAAGTTTATGATAAGGCAAAGATTTATATTGAAATTTAAGGTTTGAGTCGGAGTTGTTTTTGGTTCAGGTTTAGGAGAAACTCGACAAGAAATAGTTACCCTTAAGACAAAATGCATCTTTCCTTTATTTAGATTTAGGTACCTTGATAACAATAATGATTGGGCATACTACTTTTTTATGTACGTAGACCAATATGGCTTCTTTTATGTCTGACTTATAACACCTTTCTATCTTTCATTTTTAGGTGATTCGTTTGTTCTCTTATTTGAATGGAAAGAAATTTTCCTTTCTTTCTCTACTTTAATTTTGTCGAGTGAAGGTTAAGATGAATATGTGATTAGAAAAAATTAAACTTATCACCTTCGTCAAAAAGCGCAAGTAGCATATGTTGAGGATAAAATAAGAGCAGGTAGTTTGAGATGATTTGATCATGTCTTACGTCGATCTTCAGATGCATCGGTCCATAGGTGTGAAACCACAGTAGATGAAGTGTTAAAAATGGAGGAAATAGACCTAAAATCACGTGAAACGAATTTATCTTCAAAGGCCTACAATCTCTTGGTATCAATGCAAACTTAATGAAAGATAGGACATATATTGTGGATGAATACAATCAACCATCTCTATAACAACTCCGTTTGTTTCGATATTTTTTGGCTTTTATAGTGAATGACTGTCATACACCTATAATAACATTTGACGTTTAAATATTTTTCTGGCTGTTATAGATAAAAATTATCCAAAATTAATTATTTTTCCTTTTTAAATGTTACACATAAAAATAAGAAAATTATTTAAATTTAAAATCTCAAAAGATATGCATATTTTACTAGTTAAATATTGAAGACAGCTAATACATTATTAATAAATTCATAACTAAACGTATAAAAATTTAAACTCAATGCCAGACATTTTAAAGCTACCTAAAAAATAAATTCTTGCAAGATTGATGGAAGAACTTTATAATTGTAGCTTGTTTTGTAGATTCGTTCTCTTACTAGAGATATAACGCTTGAATTGGCGAAAGTTCGTGTCCAAGTTTTCAGCAAAAAGGTATCCAAAAGCTTTCTCCAATAGTTAAATTTTCTATCTAAATATTTTTTGAAACTTGTCCAATGAAAAAGATATCATGTGCAATTCTTCAAATCTTATATCTTATGCAAGATAAAAACTTTGTTTAATTTAATAGAAAAGATTGTGTGCATATTTTTAGAATTATTATTAGTAATCTTAAAGATTCAATATGGTTGTTATAGAGGGGTAATTTTACAAAGAGCGTTCTGCTATAAATATAGTTGTTGTTGTTATAGGTAAAAAGTTGTTATAGAAAGGTAAAATATAACTAAAAAAATCGATTCTGAGAAAAACTTGACTTTTATAGTGAATGACTGTTATATAAGGATATTATTATATAGAGATGTGACTGTAACATCTAATAATATTAATCAATTGAGATTATGTTTTAATTATGTTAGTACTGCTACTTTGTGCCTTATGCTTTCTAAGAGTTTTTTAGTCTAATATAGGTTTTAATACCAATTAAATTCTACATCTATTTTATTTTATACAATATAGATCTTAATTTGATAAATATGATTAATTAGGATTCATATAGCGGACCACGACTTCAATAATCTCTGGCTATGATTACCAATTCCCAAGTAACTAAATAAAAGTAAGAAAAAACTACCTATTCTGGATAAGAAAAACTTGAAAGCATTTTCACATCCGAAATCAGTAAGCCTTATTTCCTAGAGCTTTTTTCACTTTTAGTCTTCGTCAGAAATTAATTATATTTGATAACGAAAAAAGTATATAAAATTTGTATATAAAATATATAATGTGTATATATACAAAAATTATTCACTTACTAGAAAACCCTAGCGTGCAAGAAAGTCATATTGAACCAACAAGAGTAATATATAAGACATGTTATGTGCACGTGTTGAGAAAAAAACGAGTGCCGTTAAGTTTTATTTGGGAAAAAAATGGACAAACTGCTCGCTATTCACTAATCACTACTACTATCGTCTATCATATCATATAAGTGGAGCCACAACAAGTACAACCCCAATAAAGTGCTTTTAGTTGTAAAATAATTGTAGGAATTATGAAAGGTTTGAGCAAAGACAAGCACGTCAAATTCACACGATTGATACTGGACTAATATTTAGTGCTATGAAAGTGTGAACGAGATAGGTCATAATACTAGTACGGTCTAAGATATATATACTGGAAGCAGTGTAATTCTTTTCCTTTTAAACATTATTTAGTGTAATTTGACTTATTATTGCAAGTTATTTACTCTTTTCAGGTTGTAAGATCATGCTTGTTTTAAACAGTTACCTATTGTTTACATGTAACTTAACATAATAAAAAAAAAATTGATGAAGCATAATGGTGGAACAAAATTATATATTGTCAGTTAAAAAAATAATAATTGAACTTCTAAGAAATTTATGTACCTAATCAGCTCGTTGGTATGCAACAGTTGAGACGTTTGTGCAGTGGAAGCATGTGTGGACCTTATGAAATAGTCGGATCAAGACTCTTTAGAAACTCTCTTTTCCTGACATGAGTATATGTAACTAATTTAAGTATTTCATATATAAGAATATGCACTCTTTTGCTAATTTTAGATATATTTCAAAGAACTGTATGAACACCTATAACACACATGAATGTGTCAAGACAAATATGTTATCCAAATGACGTAGATGAGGTCTATACTGTGGCAAGATACTATTCTACCACTAGACCATTGGTGTATTTTGTTTTAAAACTATCTTTTATTTTATTTATACTCTTTAATTGTATTTTCGCACGAAAATAATCGACTAAAGTTGGTCGATTTTATTAAAAAATAAAATTACTGACCGAATTTGGTCGGTTTTTTCAAATGACCGGCTAAATTGACCGACCAATTTCGGTCGGTTTTTTTAATATTAATTTTAATTTATTTTAAATAAAAAATCGACCAAAGTTTGTCGGTTTCTTGAAATACAAAATTTTACGGGACTCAAAAATAGTTTCCCGCATTTTTGCGCCAAAGAAAACTGACCAAAGTTGGTTGGTTTCGTAAAAAAAAAAAAATATTTTGAAAAACAGACCAACTTTGGTCGATTTTTTGGCCGGTTTTTTTATGGTCGGGTTTTACCGAATTTTTAGTCGTGTTTGCCAATAGTTTGGAAATAGAACGAGTAACAAATTAATACAAAAGCATAGTATGTTAATGTGAGTACTAGTTAGCAAAATGCCTAGGGCGCTCTTTCATTCAAGGGTTGCACATGTCCTGTCTGATAGTTCCTCATACTCATTACTGTCACTATGGCACACTGTAGAAAAATATCAGCTAGTTTGTGAAACTTGATTTTTTTTAAAATAAAGTAAAAAATACTAGAGCAATTTATAGCGTTATACTTTTGTAAGGTGAATTCATACACATATACCAAAAGATTTTTAAGCTAATTATAAAAAGAAATTTGAAACATCATTTACCTTCTGAAATGTTTATTTAATGGACAAGTGCATGACCACAAATATTAATGTCTACTCTTGTAAATAATTTCAACCCTAATCAGATGTAAAATTGTAATATGGATTTTTCAATCATGATTTCAATTGATTGCTTTTGGAGACTGTATCTGATAACTACACACTCCAAATCACATGCAACTTTTTATTGTATCCAAGAAATTAGCAAAACAACTCAATGATCTTGGATTTCTTTTTTTTTTTTTTTTTTGAAAAAACATAATTAATTATAAGATATACACAAACAGGGGCAAACAGGGGCGAAAGGGTGTTCATCCGAATGCCCCTCACCGAAAAATTACTCCGTATATATAAGGTAAAATTCAATTTATACCTCTATATTATATTATATTTTGAATCTTTTTGACACAATCCAAAAGTATAGCTCAATAGTCAAGGGCGTTTAATATCTTTGTTAGATGTTGATTCAACTCCCACTAGCCACAATTTTTTTTAATTTTTTCAATCTTTTTCTTTTTTGAATCTCCTTAGCAAAATGCTTGTCCCTGCCACCATGCACAAGTACAAGTTTCATTAAAATCTTACTTTAGCTATTTTGCCTTTGGTCTTTGAAAACGTACGGATAGTCTTAGGGAGTTTGGTTAAAAACTATAACTCCACAGTTGCATCAAATTAAAGTTCTTATTCAAGGAGCAACATTAGGTAGAAGGTAGGATCAAGTGTTGGAGCAATTCACAAGAAAAGCTTGACATGTCAAAAGTGAAACATTTGTCCCAACTTTTGTTTGTAATTCTGTTGGCTAACCAAAGAAAACTGAAAACTTTATTATGACAAGGACAGGGACAATAATTAAGGGCTAAAGATTTAGTGAATATGATAAATTCACAGCAGCAAACAACAGAGGAGTTAGGTTAAACAAAATTTTGTAGATGATCATGTTAACCTAAGCATGAAAATGACGTATGTTTTGACATTATTAATTAACAGTCAGACATGCAATAATTCAGCAAAACAGACAAGTAAAACAGCACATAACATAAAAGTAATGGCAATTTTCATGAAGTATTTGAGCGTTGACATGGTATGAAACAAAGATAAAGATGCTTCCTTGTTTCTAGTTACAATAGTTTAAAAACCTATAAACAAATAATTAGTAGAATTTCAAGTCATTATCAATCCACGTATCTAATTTGTTCCGTTGTGCCAAGTAAAATAATCATAATACATTGCCAAACTTAGCCATAACTCAGGTGACACTATTAAATATGTTTGGTTTCAAATATGTAGTTTGAAAGGCACTTACAAATAAATTAATGTTATTGACGAACATCAAATTGAGCCGATGGTCTATCGAAAACAACATCTCTATCTTTATAAAGTTGGAGTAAGGTTTGCGTACACACTATCCTCCCCAGATCTCATTTATGAGAATACACTGGATTTGTTGTTGTTGTTATCGTTGTTGTTGATGATGGACATGAAATTCTTCAAAGTTGTAGTCATGTTATCCATGAGATAAGAAAGCATTATGTTGAAGATATATCCTTATTTAGAAATCCTAATAAACGAATTTGGGAACATAATTAAGGATGTCCTAATTTACTCTAAAAAGGATAATTTGGATTATTAGAAAGGCGAAGAAAAAAATCTTCTTTTGGGAACAAAAGAAAGAAAGACAAAAAGTCATAAGAGGAAAAGAAAAGAATAACTCTTTCCTTATTTTGGTAAAGGGAGGAATAGACGTACCGTTGTAACAAATTATTAATGTTATAAAATATAACAAAATTGTTTCTAATGGAGACACTACATTAACAAATTAATCTAAGGAGGAATAAAGTGTTACTTACAAAAACGTTATAACTATTGAATATGATCAAGGGACATACTAGTCTCGATATGCCTATATCAAAAAAAAAATCATTAGGTGACACACCAGCTTGAATATATATATATATAACATATCCATAGTACTTTACTGTCTTGTGATCTACTAAATAGCATGCTATTAAGAGCAAAATAAAAATTTTAAAACTGAATAATCTCTAAATATAAAAAGGTTTCAATCTCTTTGAAACAAATCGAAAAAGAAAGAAGATGATTGAAGAGACAACATATTTTATTTTATTTTAATCTTTCTTTTCTGTGTGTGTTTTGGATAAGTACAATCCATTTAACCATAGGAAATGATATTTATTTAGCCCATGTGATCAGGTGATGAATACTTCAGCAACAGTAACAATCCCAGCATATGCCTATGCTAGCCAGCATTTAAATGGCAATGCCCCTACAACTGGTCGCTTTTGTCCTAGATCTTTAGAGTATATATGAACTTTTTATTACAAGGGTAACGTAAGCATTGCATAATTTTAAAAGAAAAAATGATATTGTATAGTCGCTCCTAAAATAATAATCGAAAAAGAGTATATTCTTTTTATATATATACACATTCTATATATTATATACAAAAATTATACACTTTTTCGACTTCTAAATATAAATAATTTCTGGCGCGGACTAAAAGTAATAATACCTCAACTTTAAAATGTGGTCCTATGTAGTAAAGACCAAATGTTGCCTACTTTTAAGGTCCAAATGATAGAGGCCTTATGGCTTTGCTAACATCTTCCTTAACGAATAAAACCATTCAAGTAGCTATACCGAGCTAGTCTAACCCTCAACAAAACAATGTAAACTGCAATTTTTTAATAACAGTGGTGTGCGGATTAGATTGTGCTCATCTTGACTATTCTGCTGGACAACTGTTACCTCCTATCAACATAACATAGGTACAAAAAAGAGAACAGTATACTATCAATTTATCTCCACTTTGAAACTAAATGAAATCTGAACTGTTCCACAACATCTATGATTACCACTAGCTTTGATTTATAGGTTTATTAAATCAATCGATATGTTATATGTCAAGGGATGAAATCGTTCTGAAAAAGAACTCAGGAACGTTGGGTAGGATAGAGCAAGATATCAAATAGTTCAAGTTATTTTCAACCCAAAAAGTGAGGAATAGTTGCTACAGGATAAAATAATCTGATGTTTGAATATCGAGCAGCAGATTAAAAAATTTCTCAAGCACAAGGACAAGTCATTTGCACGTCTGCATGAGTGCATGTAATGGCAAAAAACAAATGACTTCCTTTCTGCAGAGTTGTAGCTGAATCATTTTGCTTCCTCCCTGGATATAGCATAGTGGTTTTGCATTTGTAACGGAACACAGAAAATACTTTCCACTTTTGCAGAGAGCATCCAGAATGAGACGTTGATAAACATCAAGGCTGATCTTATAATATACGTTTCAAAGTTGAAATAATACCTTTTAGTCATCCAAAACTGGAGAAAGCAAAGGTTTGTTCAAGAAGAAGGCTTCCAGATTCCCTGATATAAGTTCATATAAATCTCGAAAAGAATTCTCTGTACAAGCAGCAACATGCCGTGTCAATACAACGTTATCCAATGAAAAGAGATCCTCGGGAACATTAGGTTCATTCTCGAAAACATCCAACCCAGCACCTGCAATCTCTCTCTGCACCAAACATTGTACCAACTCCATCTCATTGATTACGGATCCTCGTGCAATATTAATGATAACTCCTCCTTTCCCAAGTGCCAATAAAACCTCCTTATTGATCAAGTGACGAGTTTGCTCTGTCAATGCACAACAAATGACAAGGACATCGCATTTGGTCGCTAGTTCATGAACGTCAGGATAGAATGGGTAAGAAACAGGCTTTTTCTTCCTCGACTGGTATGATATAATGCATCCAAATGCTTCAAGTCTTTTTGCAACTTTTAGACCGATGCTTCCCAGCCCAACAATTCCTACTTTCCTGCCTCCCACCTGCCATCATCAATCATCATTCAAGAACTAGCAATTAGTAATGCAAAAGTTATCCACACAAGCTTTGTACTAGACCTAAAATCTTAAACAAGGTGTACTGGTACTAGCCTATTGCAACAAATGTTGTTCCAAACTTAAAGTCCAGTAAGGGGCATGGAATAAATCCAAAATACCTCGATGACTGTCCACCCACCCAAACCCAGCATAAAAAGAATTATGAACAGCCTCATCGATGTCAAGTATAGACGCCACTCTCTTGCAAAGAGTTGGATTTTGTCCAGAGGGTTACCAGTGAGTATTGCAGGTTAGCCAACTCATGACAGCATCCCACACCTAGACTTAGTTCCAAACCAGGGACAACAGATGCACGTGACTTTTCATTTCCCGCTATGTAGAACTCTATTAAGGATGAGGAAAGATATAAGGCAAAGTAATCCTGACAGCCTGAGATGACATTAGTAATCAAACGCATTACTGACTATGAAGACTTGTTATACAGCCTTGTTAATCCTCAACTCTGTAACTGCTCTACATGGAAACATAGTTTTATGCAGCAGAAACCAACCTTTGCTTAAACAAACATTATAAAAAGACAACTACAGTTCTCTTCATGCTCGTTCCAAGCTCGAAGTCCCATTTCTACAAATAAGAATCCCCTTCCGTACATGATTTCTTCTTCATATAGATAGATATAGGATCTATGGGGAAATTACTTAGAAGTACATTTTGCATAAACTATAATGATCTTTTCCTTGTCTCTGATTTCTTCGGAAGAATTCTGCTGACAATTTTCTAACAAAAAACAATAAAAATTAGAAAACTGTCTTACAATGCAAAGATGTATTTGTGCTACTCCCACTCTATAAATGGGGCACCCAAATTTTGAACCTCAAATTTGATCATTAATAACATTTTAGGAAATGTTTCTAAGAAGGATATTGACTCATATATATCTCAAAACTTTCCTTGCACCTTTTCTTTCAAAATATATCGGTTTTCAAGTCTGGGGATATCAACCATTCAGCTATCTCGTTTATGTGAAAGACTTATTCCTCCGAATAGAACATGGACATAGGGGTGGATACCCCACTATCTATAGAAAGATCTCAGGTGCAAATCCACTGATCGATGCACACATGTCTAGCATGCCCATTTGTAAAATAGTGCAGTTTTCTTTTTTGGCACTTTTAGTGTGCTATAGTCCATTGATATTTAAGCCTTCCCCACTTCAAATGCCGAGCTCCTGCTACGATACTGAATAATTCATTTTTGGACTGGCATGTAGGCAAGGAATATAGATATCATAAGGGACACCAGTTGCGTTCAATTTAAATTTAGCAGTTAGCCCCACACAGTATCCATCTCTTAATTTTGCAACGCGTGCCTGTGGATGTCCCATTGAGCTAACTAAGCCATCATATGACAGAGTACACATATTGAGGAGCTCAAACAAAACCAAAATGGGCAAACAGGTGTGTACCTATTAACCTTAGGCCCCTTTCTACGTTGTTCTTTACTTTTGCGGTTTTGCCTTTCATGTGACAAATTTTAACTGAGTTGTTGCAGGAAGTATAAGAGAGAACCCTTAAGCATTCTAGATGAGGAAAAGTTTCTGATTAGACAGTAGGAGAAGTGGAGTGATCGGAGAAGCTAAATATATTATGCTACTACTTCACTTGAATCAATTATGAGTGGGAAACTTTCGTTTCCTCTGCATCAACATTGAATGAAATTTTCACGTTTGGGATATAAAATCTTTCTTTCCTGCTTAAGGGAAATAGATATTGTAGCCCGACAACTACATTTTCACTAACTTGTTCTTTTCAGTCAAAGAAACAACTTGTTATGATGGATAATTTTCCGAACCACAAATTTAAACATATTTTCTTTACGGACATGTTAAGCAAAACAAAAAAATATGCATCAGTATGCAAGAAATTCACTTGCTTTCTAATTTTTTCCTAAGCCGAGGTAATTATTAGGCTTGGGTCTTTGAAAATGGAAAGGAATGTAAATCCTACTTGTGCCTGATATAAATGCAGGTCGCTAAGGTAGCTATGATTCTCGAAACCATATCACTAATTCATTTGTCAAATACTTAATTTCCACACTGATGATCTCTGACATAATATACATGAAACTTCTAAATGTAACTATGAGTAAATCACCATATGAAATAAGAAGAAAAGTTTAAATATCATACATAAAAAGTCAATAAGATGATAGTATCAATTTCACTGGTTATGCAGGCTCAGTAGCATTTTACGAGCTCCGTCCAGTGGTTAGTGTGTTCCCTATTATATCTTCTATATTTAGAAATAATTTAACTTTACACTTCCCATTTTTATGCTTTGAGAAATGTATTGTCACAAAATATGTGACAAATCCCATTTTTATGCTTTATTTTAGAGCACAAGTCAAACATCACATAAATTGGGATGGAGAAGGAACAAGTAACTTACAGAAGAGCAAAGTGGCATTACCTTGGAACAGAGGGGGAAATCCCCATGAAGAGGCCAAAGACCATTCTTAACAAACCGATCAGCAACAGAAATCTTTCTAAGAACATCAATCAACAATCCAACAGCAAAATCAGCTACATCCTCTGAGAAAACGGAAACAGCGTTAGCAACTGAGATTCCGCGGCGGCGACACTCGAGGAGATCAATATGGTTAACGCCAGCGCTGGAGGTAACGATAACGCGGAGCGAAGGGAGGAGGCAGAACAAGGAGGAAGAAATCTTGCCAACGAAATCTTTAGGAGAAGAAATCATGGCTTGTACGGATTGAGCATGTGTGGAAATGAATTGTTCCAATGGAAGTGAAGATTCCCATGGTTTAAGGAATTGGAATTTGTGGGATAACTGTTCGCCGTAGATATTGAAAAGGGTTGGCTGGCCTAGGACTATTACCGCCGGCAACGCAGTGCTGGGTTTTGCCATTGATGAGTTTGAGAGTAACTCGAGTATGAGTTTGGAGGAATATTCTTCTCGTTTTGACAACTGAAAGAATATTTCAGTTTGTCAAGACAAATTAAAGCAATATATGATGATTTCTTGAATTTTCTGCTTTTGTTTTTTCTGTTTGGTTTTTTCCTGATTACAGGAATATTAGGTCAAAGGTCCTTCATGCGGGAAAAACAGTAAACATGAAAAAATAAGTCCAAATGCCAACTCATGACATTATACATTAGATCACAACGCCACCCATGAGATAAGCAAGCAAACATTAGACAAAGGATCAAATAACTGGTTTATGGATATGTAGCAGCTGATAACTATTTAAGAAACAGCGTGCTTCAGTGTTTTGATTATTGCGAAGGAAATACATGTAAATTTTAATGGAGTAAAGGTGATTGCCAGATTGCCATGACTATATATTAAAGCTAAGAATTAGACACTAGTACATACATGTAACATCGACAATCAACTGAAAATTCTATTTTCACACTCCAAGGAGAAACCCCTTAATATCAGATCACAGAGAAACTACACTTTAAAAATAGAAACTCATATTGGCAGATTTTTATGTCTAACATCACCGAAATAAAACACTGAAAGTTGTATACGACTAGCATTTGCATGTGCACATGTATAATGGCATAAATAAACAGCTTCTTTCTGCAGACTGTAGCAGATGAATCAAATTGCTTCTTTCCTAGCTGTAGCACAATCATTTCGCATTTGGTATAGAGAATGCTTTTCCATTACACGATTTGCTTCCTCTAGTCTGCCAACAGGTTAAGAATTTTTTAGTCCAGCGGGACAAAAGGAAAATTCATACTCCAGTTTTGCTAAGAATATCCAGAATGAGACGTTGATAATATGAAGACAGATCAGGATACGATATAGATCTCCCAGTTGAAAAGAATTTCTCAGTCATCAAAAACTGGAGAAAGCAAAGGTTTTTTCAAGAAGAAAGCTTCCAAATTCCCTGACATGAGTTCATATAAATCTCGAAAAGAATCCTCGGTCAAAAAAGCGACATGTTGAGACAGTACAACATTATCCAAAGAAAGGAGCTCTTCAGGAACATTAGGTTCATTCTCGAAAACATCCAAGCCAGCACCTGCAATCTCTCCCTGCACCAAACACTGCACCAACTCCATCTCATTGATTATGGCTCCTCTAGCAATATTAATGATTATTCCTTCTTTACCGAGTGCCAGTAGAACCTCTTTATTGATCAGGTGATGAGTTTGGTCTGTCAATGCACAACAAATGACAAGGACATCACATTTGGTTGCTAGTTCATGAACGTCGGGATAGAAAGGGTAGACAACAGGCTTTTTCTTCCTCGACTGGTATGATATAATGCAGCCAAATGCTTCAAGCCTTTTTGCAACTTCTAGGCCTATGCTTCCCAGCCCAACAATTCCAACTTTCCTGCCTCCCACCTGCCATCATCAATTACCATCAAGAATATGCAATTAGAAATGCAGAAGTTATCCACACAAGAAAATTTAGTAGACCTGAAATCTTAAGGATAATGAACAATCAAGGAAACCAGTTGATGACAGATAAGACCATGGCACACATGGTACTAGCCTGTTGCAACAAGTACTGTTCCAAACTTAACCAACTGAAGTCCAATCTTAGCTTCAAGAAACATTATACAAAGACAACCACAGTTTCAGAACTATCATAATCTTACACCAGTATTTATATTAAAGCTAAGAATTAGACACTAGTACATAAACTATCATAATCTTACACCAGTATTTGCCAAAATGGGCACCAAATTTTGAACTTCGCGTTATTATATAATTCAATTTGTTACATGCTTTTAAATTTTATATTTAAAGTGCAGGTCTCAAATTTAAACAAAGAACGTTTAGGAAATAATATGAGAAGGACTTTGACTCATATATCTCAAAACTTTCCGTGCATATTTCGGCGTGCAATAGTCCCTCGACGTCTAATAGCTTTTTCCCACTTCAAATGCCAAGTTCTTGTTTTGATGCTAAACAATTCATTCTTCGATTGGCCAGGAAGCAAGCGATATAGTCATTGTCAGGGACACTAATGCATTCATTTAACTTTGTAAGAATTCGAACATAGCTTTGACCAAATATTATATGCAAATATAGAAAATTATATGCAAATCAATGTTTGTTTTACAATTTTGTCCATTATTTCAACTTCAACTAGAAATAGAGAATTAGAAGTTGAAAGAATTGTTTGAGAAGTATTTCAAGTCAAATAACACGTCTCACTTACAAAACTTCATCTTTTTTCTAAGTTATATTCATGTGCAAAAAAATTCCAAATGATCTTTTCCAACTTCAACTTCAAATACTCTTTTTTTCAACTTCAAAATCTTGTTCAAACGATTTAACTCTTAGCCCAACACATTACCCATCTCTTATATTTAAAGCAAGAGGAAGTCGAAGTCCTACTGAGCTAACTAAGCCATGATAGAACATAGTACCCAAATCTAGGAGCTTAAACATGCCCGAATAGGGCAACCTATGAACTTTAGGCACATTCCCAGGTTATTCTTGTTTAACCAAAATGGATGATTTTCGTAACCACATATATATGTGAGAGTTCTAAAACGCAACTATGAGTTGAACAACAATTACCAAATCGTAACAAGAAAAAAAAAATTACAATCCGCACACAAAATTTTAAGATATCAATGGAGAAAGCTAAGTGACAGTACCTTGGAAGCAAGTGGGTAGTCCCCATGAAGAGGCCAAAGTCCATTCTTAACAAACCGATTAGCAGCAGATACTTTTCTTAGAACGTCAATTAACAATCCAACAGCAAAATCAGCTACATCCTCCGAGAAAACGGTACCAGCGTTAGCAACGGAAATTCCGAGGCGGCGGCACTCGTCGAGATCCATATGGTTAAGGCCGGCGCTGGTGGTAACGATTACCCGAAGAGAAGGAAGTTGGCGGAGCAACGATGGAGTAACGCAGGTCGTGCCAGTGCAAAACATAGCCTGTACGGATTGAGCGTGTGTGGAAATGAATTGGTCCAATGGAAGTGAAGATTCCCATGGCTTTAGGAGTCGGAATTTTGAGGAAAATTGGTCGCCGTAGAAATTAAGAACCGATGGCCGGCCCAGTACTATCACCACCGGCAGCTCCTTCTTCGGTTCTGCCATTGATGAATTTTGAGAGTAACTCACTGAGATTGGACGATGCTCCTTTTTGTTTTGGGGCCACAGGGTCCCACCAATAAAAGAAAAGCTAGGGACAAATTGATGAGTTTGATTTACATTAAATTATTTTAGTTTAATTTCCAACCATCAAAAGACAAAAATACAAGCATTTGATCAAAATCTGAAGTAGAAAATGGAGCTGCCAGAGCTGTTAGTAATTCATCCAGCTCCAGTATTCATCATCCACCAACAACAATTCTCCCAAAAATTCAAACTCCTCAAAGCTTACGAATCTCCACTCTCTACTAAACACTTTTTACAGACCCACGCGCAGTCCACTAAGGCACTCATCTGCTATGGCAAGAGCCCAATCACTAGCGACATACTCCGCCGTCTTCCTTCTCTTAAGCTCGTTGTCACTGCTAGCACCGGCTTCAACCATATCGATCTCCCTGAGTGCCGTCGCCGAGGTATCGCCGTTGCTAATACTGCTGATGTCTTTTCTGAGGATACTGCTGATATCGGTGTAGGTTTGTTGATTGACGTACTTGGGAAAATTAGCTCCGGTGATCGGTTTGTTCGCACCGGAATTTGGCCTAAAAATATTTACTATCCTTTGGGTTCCAAGCTACAACAATATTCATTTTCACCATAAGAAAATCTTGTAGTTGTATTTTAATAGTTTGTACGTGCATACTACTTTGGATGCTATATTGATGTCCATGTTATGAATAACTTAAAGATTAAATTTTCTATTTTATGTCTATCATCTTTACTTTTTATGCCTATAAAAGGTCATGTAATTGCAATGAAAAAATTACACCAAAGTGAAAGAAGAAAATACTTCTCCCTTCTTTCTATCTCTTCTTATTTACATTTTATTGCATCACTTTTATTTTATTACACGTTATCAGCACGAAGCTCTAATATTTTATTAAGTTTTCACTATGTCAAATTTATCAAAACTTGAATTTGTGGCACTTGACATCACCGGAAGGAACTATTTATCTTGGGTTCTTGATGCTGAAATTCACCTTGACGCTAAAGGTCTTGGAAATATTATTATACAATGAAATGAAGTATCAAATCAGGATAAAGCGAAGGCCATGATTTTCCTTCGTCATCATCTACATGAAGGGTTAAAAACTGAATATTTAACCGTAAAAGATCCACTTGAATTATGGATTAATTTGAAGGATCGATATGACCACCTAAAACTTACGGTATTACCAAAAGCTCGGTATGAGTGGATACATTTAAGGTTGCAAGACTTTAAAACCGTAAGTGAGTATAATTCTGCTATCTTTAAAGTAAGTTCTCTATTAAAATTATGTGGAGACACTATCACAGATGAGGACTTATTGGAAAAAATATTTTCTACTTTTCACGCTTCAAATGTGGTGCTATAACAACAATACCGTGAAAAACGTTTTAAGAAATATTCTTAGTTAATCACATGCCTACTTATAGCTGAGCAGAATAATACTCTATTAATGAAAAATCATGAAGTTCGTCCCACTGGGTCAGCTCCATTTTCGGAAGTGAATGATGTAGCAACGTATGATAAGTTTGAAAGAAAACAAAATAATTATCGTGGTCGTGGACATGGTCGTCATGTGTTGCTAGTTTCTACATTTCTAATGTATTTCTTAATGTTTTTTTCCTGCTTGTCTTTCATATTTCTTATGATGTATTATTTGTCTTTTTTATGAAGAATATGAAAATTCCCCAGTCTTCAGTTGGACTCAAGATTAATAAAGATGATATATGTCTTCTGGATAGTGCTACAACACACACTATTTTAAAAGATAAGAGATATTTCTCTTATTTGGTAATGAAAGAAGCGAATGTTAATACAATATCCGGTAGTACAAGATTAATTGAAGGTTCTGGAAGAGCCAATTTATTACTACCAGGAGGAACAAATTTGGCTATTGATGAAGCACTATATTGTAGTAAATCTCAAAGAAACTTATTAAGTTTCAAAGATATTCGCCAAAATGGCTATCATATTGAGACTACAAATGATGAAAAGATTGAATATCTTTATATTACTACAATAATGTCCGGTAAGAAATATGTGCTTGAAATGTTACCTGCTCTTTCCTCCGGCTTATACTACACAAGTATTAGCAGGATTGAAACACATGCCGTAGTAAACGAGAAGTTTACTAATCAAGATAATTTTATTATTTGGCATGACCGGTTGGGCCATCCTGGTTCTAATATGATGCGTAAAATAATTGAGAATTCACATGGACATGCAATGAAGAATCAGAAGATTCTTCAATTTAAGGAATTCTCTTGTGCTGCGTGTTCTCAAGGAAAATTAATTATTAGACCATCAACTATTAAAGTTAGGATGGAATCCCCTGCATTTCTGGAACGTATACAAGGTGATATATGTGGGCCCATTCACCCTCCATGTGGACCATTCAAATATTATATGGTTTTGATAGATGCATCTACAAGATGGTCACATGTGTGCTTACTATCAACTCGCAATATGGCATTTGCGAGATTGTTGGCTCAAATAATAAAGCTAAGAGCACAATTTCCAGATTATGCAATTAAGACAATTCGTCTTGATAATGCCGGTGAGTTTACATCCCAAGCCTTTAATGATTATTGTATTTCAACTAGGATAACAATTGAGCATCCGGTTGCTCATGTTCATACACAAAATGGTCTAGCAGAATCATTGATCAAACGCCTCCAATTAATTGCTAGACCAATGCTTATGAGAATAAAACTTCTCATTTCAGTATGGGGTCATGCTATTTTGCACGCAACAACACTTGTGCAGATAAGGCCCACAAGTTATCATAAAGTCTCCCCATTGCAATTGGCTTTTGGTCAGGAGCCAAATATTTCCCATCTTAGGATCTTTGGTTGTGCGATATATGTTCCAATTGCTCCACCACAACGCACAAAGATGGGTCCTCAAAGAAGGTTGGGGATATATGTTGGATATGAATCTCCTTCTATTATAAAATATCTAGAGCCGATGACTGGAGATTTATTTACGGCAAGATTTTCTGATTGTCATTTTAATGAATTAGTATATCCAATATTAGGGGGAGAAAATAAACAACTGAAAAAGAAGATAGATTGGAATGCATTATCACTGTCTCATTTAGATCCTCGAACAAATCAATGTGAACAAGAGGTTCAAAAGATTATTCATTTACAAAATATTGCAAATCAATTGCCAGATGCATTCACTAACCTACCAAGGGTGACTAAGTCACATATTCCAGCTGCTAATGCTCCAATTCGAGTTGATATCCCGACAGAACAATTAATTAAAGCAAATGAGTCTAAGCCATGCTTGAAACGTGGTAGACCAATCGGTTCTAAAGATAAAAATCCTCGAAGAAGAAAAGGAGCAAGTGATCAAAGTGAACATAACACAGAGGTAGTGGCTCAAGAAGAGCCCCAAGACGTAACAAATGATAAGACCTTAGGGGAGGTCCAGGTACCTAAAAATAATGAAAATGAAGAGATATCAATAAGTTACGTCTCAACCGGGAAAAGATGGAACCGAAATAATATTGTTATCGATAACATTTTTGCTTATAATGTTGCTGTTGAAATAATGCAACAAGATGAGGATCTTGAACCAAAATCTGTCAATGAATGTAGACAGAGAAATGATTGGCCAAAATGGAAAGACGCTATCCAGGCAGAGTTAACTTCACTTGGAAAACGTGAAGTCTTCGGACCCATAGTTCGAACACCTGAAGGCATAAAGCCAGTAGGGTATAAATGGGTTTTTGTGCGAAAACGAAATGATAAAAATGAAGTCGTTAGATATAAAGCACGACTTGTGGCACAAGGGTTTTCCCAAAGGCCTGGAATTGATTATATGGAGACATATTCTCCTGTAGTGGATGCTATCACCTTCAGGTATCTCATAAATATGGCAGTGCAAGAAAAACTTGATATGCATCTAATGGATGTTGTTACAGCCTATTTGTATGGATCATTAGACAACGAAATTTTTATGAAAGTACCTGAGGGATTTAAAGTGCCAGAAGCATATAAAAATTTTCGAGAAACTTGTTCAATAAAGCTTCAGAAATCTTTATACGGATTGAAACAATCAGGACGTATGTGGTACAATCGCCTGAGTGAATACCTGTTGAAAGAAGGGTACAAGAATGATCCAATTTGTCCCTGTGTCTTTATAAAAAGGTCTGGATCTGAATTTGTTATAATCGCCGTGTATGTTGATGATTTAAATATCATTGGAACTCCTGGGGAGCTTCCAAAAACAGTAGACTGTTTGAAGAAAGAATTTGAAATGAAAGATCTTGGAAAGACAAAATTTTGTCTTGGTCTACAAATTGAGTATATGAAAGATGGAATATTTGTCCATCAATCGACATACACCGAAAAGATTTTAAAGCGATTCTATATGGATAAAGCACATCCATTGAGTACCCCGATGGTTGTGAGATCACTTGATATAAAGAAAGATCCATTCCGACCTCATGAAAATGATGAAGAGCTTCTTGGTGCCGAAGTACCATATCTTAGTGCAATTGGGGCATTAATGTATCTTGCCAATAATTCCCGACCAGATATAGCTTTCTCAGTAAGCTTATTGGCAAGATTTAGTACTTCGCCAACACAAAGACACTGGAATGGTATTAAACATATATTCAGATACCTCCAAGGGACCATTGATATGGGTTTATTTTATTCAAATGAATCCAAGCCATCATTGATTGGTTATGCAGATGCAGGATATTTGTCTGATCCACACAAAGGTCGATCTCAGACAGGCTATTTATTTACAAGTGGAGGTACAGCCATATCATGGCGTTCGACAAAACAAACTATGGTTGCTACTTCTTCAAATCATGCAGAGATAATAGCCATTCACGAAGCAAGTCGAGAATGCGTTTGGTTAAGATCTATAACTCAACACATTCAGCAAACATGTGGTCTTTCTTCGAAAGAGAATATTCCAACAATATTGTATGAAGACAATGCTGCATGCATAGCTCAATTGAAAGGAGGATATATCAAAGGAGATAGAACAAAACACATTTCACCGAAATTCTTTTTCACTCATGATCTTCAGAAGAATGGTGAAATAGATGTACAACAAGTTCGTTCAAGTGATAATTTGGTTGATCTGTTCACTAAGGCATTACCAACCTCAATATTTGAAAAGCTGATATATAAGATTGGAATGCGTCGTCTTCGAGACATTAAGTGATTTTTCATCAGGGGGAGTAACTACACGCTGCACTCTTTTCCTTAACCAAGTTTTTGTCGCACTGGGTTTTCCTGGTAAGGTTTTTAATGAGGTAGCAAGCAATGCATATTATAAATAACTATGTACATCCCAATATTTTTTTTGTAAGTTTTTAGTGAGGCACATTATCTTACATGGACATCCAAGGGGGAGTGCTATGAATAGTTTGTACATTGGATACTACTTTGGATACTACATTGGATGCTACATTGGATGTCCATGTTGTGAATAACTTAAAGATTAAATTTCCTATTTTATGTCCATCATCTTTACTTTTTATACCTATAAAAGGTCATGTAATTGCAATGAAAAATTACACCAAAGTGAAAGAAGAAAACACTTCTCCCTTCTTTCTATCTCTTCTTATTTACATTTTACTGCATTACTTTTATTTTATTACAGCAGTAAATTTATTAGGTCCAATTTTATAATTTTCTTTTAATTTTGGGAGGTAAGCATGTGGGAATAGTTGATTTAGGCAACATTGGTCTAAAAGTTGCAATAAGGCTAGAGGCATTTGGCTGCAAAATTTCATACAACTCTAGGCAAAAGAAACCAGTTCCCTACAACTTCTACCCAAACGTTTGTGAACTTGCATTGACCTGTAACATCCTCGTCATATGCTGTACATTGACCGTCGAAACTCGTCACCTGATTGACAAGGATGTTCTAAAAGCATTGGGAAAGGATGGCATTCTCAACAACATTGCTCGTGGACCCATAGTTGATGAGAAAGAACTGGTGAAATTCTTGGTTGAAGGTGAGATCGCAGGTGCAGGTTTGGATGTGTTTGAGAATGAACCTAAGGTTCCTCAAGAGTTAATTGCATTGGATAATGTTGTTCTTACACCACATAGAGCTGCTTTCACTGAAGAAGCTTTTCGCGATGCTTTCCAACTTGTTCTGGCTAACTTAGAAGCATTTTTCTCGAATATACCATTGATTTCTCCAGTAATAGATGAATGAATAGAGAGCTAGAACTGGGTCTTTTCAGGTTCAGATTTGACCTCATGTCAATTCCTCACAAAGTATACATGTATCATCATTGACTAATTAATTTACCTCCAGCTAAAATGCAAGTTCTACACTGTGGTTCCTTCAGCATACAAATCAAGTACTATGGTTATCATCCACGAATCTAGAGTGCCAGCATACAAATCAAGTTTACCATTGCAACAATTCCATGCCTTAATAATACGCAACATAAATATGTACCACAGAATTCTAGGAGAATGTTCTTTACATACAAAAATAGACACCTAGATGATGATCAAAAGCACCTAATTCCTAAATACATTTAGGTGAAAGCAAAAACGAGAAGAGAGAAAAAAACGAACTTAATAACGAATTTACATCCAAAAGGGCATCCTTATTATTATGGAACAGTTTCCTTGAGGAAAAAGGCAAACTCAGCTAGGTATATAGGGCTCAAAGAGCTTGACACAGGGGTTCGGGTCACACTGCATTATTTCAGCAGCGCGTTCGAACTCTTCCCTCAGTACTCTTATGCTGAACTTGTCTACCACCCTACCAAGATCATGAGAAACCTCAAAAGGATCCTCAATGCATATCAGATGGCGGTCGTTCCCAATCCTCCTAGTCCAGTCTTTGGCTCGCTTGCTGTACATAACGATACAGGAAGAGGAGTAGTAAGCAACCCAAAACAGAACCATTATATGACTAATGCCATTTCATTTTGAAGATCTTCAGAAAACAAATAATCAACAAGACAGTTGTTTAGCTGCAATGACCTACCTCAATATGCTTCCAGTACGAACAGAAATAACATCATTTGCATAATCATGACAATAGGCCCAGTAGTTGAAGAATGCCCACACCAACCGAGCAAGACTTTCCCCATTGTGGGATCCAAAACCACAAAGCTTTTCCACTTTATCAAAGTAAGCACATTCAACGTTGTCAACGGTAACAGAGTAGGTTGGCTGCATTCCCTGATAAGCGAATAGGGGAAATGAAAATGAAAAAAGAATAACTATCTTCATATAAAGTAACACATAGATAGAAGTCCCCTTCCAATTACACATTTGCCTGAATACCACCCTCCCCCCTCCCCTCTAGACTTAAGTTTTTTGGTTTCTCTTATGAGTTAAGAAATATATAGCAGGAATAGATCAAAGACAAGACTAGGGGTGGCAAACGGGCAGGTTATAGGTGATGCCAAAAACGGATTAAAAAAAATCTGACCCGCCATATTTAATACGGATAGAAAATGGGTTAACCAGTAGATAATATGAATATCCATATTATCCATAGCTTCTTGAATATGATCACTTCTGGGAGGATTCCTAGTCTCCCAAATTTGAGGAACCACCAAATTGAGTTTTTGCAAATGTAAAAGTTAAACACATTGATTATCCATTTTTTAAGTGGATAATATGAATCTTATCCATATTTGACCCATTTTAAAAGTTCATTATCCAATTCATTTTTAAGAGGATAATATGGATGGTTAATTATCTTTTTAATCCACTTTGCCACCACTAGACAAGACCTTGATATCCCAACCAGTTTGCAAGCCCGAGAAGTAACACATGTAAAGGGTAAATATTCCAACCCAAAGACATGACACATTATCGTTCCAAATTATCGGAGTTATGACAAATTAATAAATTGATTAACTTTTTTCAAAAGAAATTGATGAACCAAATGAAAGTAAATGAACTACACATAATTTGTAGACAGGAAAAAAAGAAGGAAAACAACATGCATGTTTCATATTACTTTATGGTAAATGTTAAAGCTAATTGCTCATTCTTTTCATTTGCCCATGTGCATAAAACATTTATAGTCCTTTTTTCTCCAGAAGGAATCATTTAAGTTCTTTCTTGATCATACTTTTTAAATCCTACCTTTTAGAATACAGGACAGAATCTTGGTGTCTTTTGCTGAGAGGGTAAATTAACTAGTACAAGATGCTGAGAATTTTAAGGCATGAACAGCCACAGCTCATAAGTTCCAAATGCATCCATGCGGACAATCATACAGGGAAACCAAGAAGAAACAGTTTTGTTCTTCACGGAAAACTATACATGCTTAACTGAAGGAGCACGTGAAGGAAAGAAGAGTCACTGTACATATGACCAGAATAGATTGAGCAAAAGTAATTTGAGCTCAATCAAAGTCAAACAACTATTAATTTGCAGAGTCATTGTCTAGAGGAAAAGATTTACCATCAGAGGCGGAGCTAGTATTCGAAGTTTATGGGTTCGGGATTCTAGTTTTTTAATTTACTGGGTTCCAAGTTAATAACTTGTACATATTCAATGAATTTCATAAAAAAAATACAGAATTTAAACCAAAGTTAGTAGGTTCGACCGAACCCATGACCAACACACTAGCTCCACCCCTGATTACAATTGATGAGGAAAGTCATTCACACTCAACCAAACAACACATAGTTCGCACATCCTTGCAGTGATGGCTTACTGACAAACAGTTCAGGTAGTTTAAAAATCTTACAAGTTTCACATGCAAGGCATATATCATAGCACAGGAGCTAAAGAAAACACACCTGTAGGCATGGAAGGATGGCAGGTCTTCGCTGCTGTAGAAAGTGAATGCACATTAGCACATACCTGGAAGAAGAAAATAAAAGTTAGCCTACTGTACAAGAGAATGAGAGAGGAAAAGAAAATAATTGAGAAAATGTAGGCTTACGCATAGCTAGATAATGTCCCCTGGTAAGTTACATTTACCCCTCTCGACTTAGCCCAGTGTTTGACGATAAATGCCAACTGCCTTAATCGCACATCTATGTGTGCATAATCTCGAAGCAGCTTTGTGTTAACAACAGCCAAAACATTATTCACACATATATCACATGATATCCCAGTTTCTGGATCCATAAGCTTGACTATAGGCACCCTAGCACGCGTTAGCGCCTGTACGGGAACTTAGTTAGAAACCATACTGAGATGTGTGTTACAAGAAGATTAACCAGATAACAAAGCTGAACACGCCCCATAGGGGAAGTGTACCACACAACCTAAGGACCTCATAACAAATCAGAAGCACATAAGATTCTAGATCCACTCTGGATTGAAGTATCGAACATGGCAAGTGGACTTGTCCAGCCCACCAAGGGGAGGCCAGGGACCACCCAACACCCTGTTCTCCACTTGATGAATAGAACCTGCCTCAACCGGGATTAGTCATGGCCTTGATGCGAACTGTCTTGTGGCCCAAAAAATTGGTCGGATCCACATTGAAGTTTTCACATTGACCTCTATATATGGTTGAATTTTCAATTGTTTCGAGAAATGCACTCGTAAATTGAATGGATGATCAAACCACCCAAGCACAACTTTGGTAGCTAGATCTCGGACGAATACACCCAAAAAAAACACCTAAAACCAACACGCAACTCGCAAGCACAAAATTATGCCAGTCTAAGGTTTCAATCTTCCACCCCCAATATTTAGCCAATATTTACATATCCATTAAGTGTCATCGTTCTGAAGTCAAAAGTAATGAGAGTGAAATGATAATAGAATTTAGTCGTAGACTCATAAAAAACATAATTTTAGTTTACAGATTCAAGAAAGTTCTAATTCAGACGATAATTTAAACAACTTATTGAATGAATCGTTCATTATTTTTCACCTATAGATTCAATCAGGCTCAATCCTAAAGCAGTTGCAATTAGCTATATGAATACCGCATATGACTTCTGCCTGTTCATGTATTATGTTTTTGAAATGAAATTAATCATTCTATAAAACTAGAAAATTAAATTTGTCCTTCTATATCCTTCACTCTCCAAGATCTATAGGGCTACAGAGTTTTTTTTTACACAGTCGTGTCCAATTTTCTTTGTTTCTTTTTTTTTTTTTTTTTGAGAGGGCGATTTTCTTTTATTTTCTTCAGTTTGCAATATGCAAAACCATAAATAACTAATTAAATAAAATAAAAAGTAGCCTTGGACAGACCCCCCCTGGCAAATCTTGGATTGGTCCTCCCTCCCCTTTGGCTGAGACCAACCCTAGCGCCCTCCAAACCCCTCTTTAGAGGCCAGTCTGGCATGTGTTGTGCATCATGTATCTGGATAGTGCATAAATGAACATCAGTAGGTGTGTAGCTAAGATTTTTGGAATACCTGCACATCCTGGAGATTGTCTGACTGTAACATGTCAGCCAACTTCAACAATACCTCTGATTTGTCCATATTTGCATCCTCAATTGCAAGGCAAATATCAATATCGCTCTTCGAGAAACCAAAAGAATTGGCACAAGATCCATAAACATAGAGCCGAGCGCCAGGCCATTCCTTGCTAACAATTTTATCCAAAAGTGCTAATAACTGCTTCTGCTTTGCCTTTTCTTCTTCTGGAGGTATTAAGGACTCATATATAGCTAGCAAAGCAGCATTCATCCTATTAATGTCACTCCGACATGCAATCTGTCTTTTCAACATTCTCATCCTCTGACAGAGTATAAATTCTCCTCTCTTATCTGATCGGTAGTCCTGATGAAAGCAGCACAAAAGTGAGTCACTAACACTAAATTTGGCTTCAAGAAGAATATGAGAAAGGGTAGAGATATTAACTGTTCTTTTTAAAAGGGAGAGAGATTAACTGGTTTATTTCGTCTTTATGAGATATTAATGATTTACTTCCAATTGTTTGGCGCAATTGGAAGAAAGTAAAAATATCATGCTTCCTTTTTACCCCTCCACTTTCGCTCCGCTCCTCTTTACCCCAACCAATCATTGCTAAAATCTTTGGAACGTTGTAGCAGAGACACCAATAGAACACAATATGCTAGAGAAGTAGAATACAGTAACACAATTTTATAAAGACTAGTCTTAGGGTATGCGCTTTGCGCGTGTACCCCATATTAATGAGAACAATCTTTTTTTTAAAACAGTCAACATGCATAATATTTAAAAAAAAGTGTTTGAGTTATAAAATAAAAATTCAAGACTAAAAATCATAAAAATGATAAATATTAATCTTGTTTAGGGTTTCATGTCCCCTCTAGTGATTGTTTTCTTCAGTTTGCTCCTGTATTTGTTTCTGATCTTGTTAACTCAGTAAGAACTAAAGAGTGACTGTTATAATTTCTTTCTTTCTTTGTTCTACTGTACTTTAAGTTATTTACTTTACCGAATTATTTTTTAATTTCTCAAGTCGAATGAATGTAAAAAATAAAGAAAAATAATTGACAACTCATTTAGAATAAGCTTTGTCTTTTACTGTCTCAGCCTCTCTTTTTTTTCCCTTCAAATCTGCAATTTAATGCCAAAGAACTCTTATAATATACTATAATCGAATCTATTTTCTTACTTCTTCCACTATCCAAGCTCTTTTTATTTGGAATAAAAATGAACCTTTTTATTCCCAAATCTGTCAAATACCAAAAGATTTAATTTATAATTTGTGTTATTGATAATCTTTCAAGAATTATGATTAAATATATCAAAAATCCAATGGGAAATAGCCATCATGATATCTCATGAAAATAATGAGAACATAATTTCAGTTCAAATGAATGTTACTCACTAGTTTCTTTCCATAATTTTTTTAATTTAACGGATTAACTATCTTTACTCCCTCGAGGTAGGGGTAAGGTCTGCGTACACACTACCCTCCTCAGACCCCACTTGTGGGACTAGGTTATTGTTGTTGCTGTTAACGGATTAACTATATGATAGTTACTAAGTATTTACCGAGCATGTGGAAGTTCTTTATTAAGAGTTATAAAGTCTACTACTTTCAATAAAGCATTTTATTATGCTTGACAGATTCAAAACCAAAAAAATAAGAAGATAAAAAATTAATTACCTCGGTTTTGACGAAGGGAAGGAAAAATAACAATAGGAGTCCAAAATAAGCAGACGCTAATATTTTGGTTACGAATATTTTCGTTCATAAAGATTACAGAAGTAAAACTTTTAATTAATCAAACTTTGACATGATGGAACGAATTATGCTATGTTATATAGTTCAAACAAATACATGTTTTATATAGGTAAAATTTTAATCAATTTTTCAAAGTATTAAATATTGGTATTTTAAACATTAATAAGTAAAATATTATAGTTAATTTTGAAATCCTAAATATTAACAAGTTAATCAAATGACAATTTTGTCATGTAAAATATATTTTAAAGGGCAAAAAAAGGTGAATGATATTTGCTAAAGGCCTTCGTGCTTTTAATTTAGTATAGAAATAAATAGATAACTTAAATTCTTATAAATAATGTGTTTGTGTTATAAAATAAAATAAAAAAATAAGTTCCTAAAAAGGATGAAAATTAATCCCATATCGGTAGCTTAATGTAGGAAGAAATCTTGTCTCATAAAGGTATATTATTGTGGTATGTGAGAATATTTTTTGAAAAATTATTGTTATAGTCAACTATAATTATAATTTATTGTGAGATTATTTTTTGAAAAATTATTGTTATATTCAATTTACTAATATTATAAAAAAAATTGATGATTTAAAGTTTAATATTAGCTCAGCCCAAAATTTAAACAAGGAAATAATTTAATATATAATATTTTAGTTGAACCACATTGAATAAATATTACTGAGATTTGATCAGCAAAATAAATCATATTGAAACTCAGTTTTAGAAAAAATCATGTAGTTGGTGTGATCAGTACTCTCGAAAGAAATTTCAAAAGCTTGACTCTTAACAAGACGGGTTCGAACCGTGGAAACAGTCTCTTGCTAAAATGCAGAGTAAGGTTGCGTACAGTAGACCCTTGTGGTCCGGCCCTTCCCCGGACCCCACGCATAGCGGGAGCTTAGTGCACCGGGCTGCCCTTTCTTCTTTTTTTAACTCTTAACAAGGTAACTTTAATCTTTTTTCTTTTATTTTCTTCACTTCTACAAAGATTAATGATTTCATCTCACAAGAACTATTATTTCTTGATGTATGTTCATGTATATTTGCATATTGTGGAATTTATACATGATTCAATAGTTTTTATTGTTTATGTAATTACATTTTGCATATGTATATGACAGATAATATTTGAATCCAGATCATGTCAATCAACTTCAGCTTTAATAATATTCCCTATTAATCGTAGGCTACAGTAACAATTAAATTTAGGAATATTTATTAAGCACTTTTGATGTGGTGTAAGTTTGACTATAAGAATCACAATTAATTTTAAAATCCTGAGTATTAGGACTTCCTAACCTAGTTCAATAAGGAAATATTTAAGAACCAAATTTTAATTGATTGTAAAATCCTAAATATTAGGGAAGTAGCATAAATTACCTATTTGTCTAATGTGAGAGCTGCTTTTAAAGGGGTAAAAAAGGCGAACGACATTTCGCTAAGGAGCTTCGTGCTTTTAATACAATATAGATATAGATTGTGCAAGAGACATCCAGACAGTCCAATTTACCAGATATTAGGATGGAAAAAGAAAATAATTAGAGACAAGGAAAGTATTCCTTGACTAGCCAAAAAAAAGAGGGAAGTACTTATGATGTTCAATCCACTTTGAAAAGATGCGTGGGTGAAAAAGCTAGATATTTTTTTTCTATAATTTGTCATTTTCTAGCTTTCGACAATACGCTGGTCAGAATTGTCTTCGATAAAGCATATATATTTTGATACATTGACAAATAGGGGTAACATTACCCACAAAGTCAATTTTTCACATCTCAACTGATGTGCTTCATTTCAGATTAAAACTCCACAAGACTAGTATACCAACCATCCTGAAACTCTAATTTATGTCAAGTTAGCTCGACACACTGATTCATGTTGTTAAGGCAATACCACCCAAAATCAATCTGAATTTCCAGGTAAATATTTTTTTGCTCCCAAGGACTTTGATTCAAATTGTGAAAGCAGAAACTGAAGAGGATTTTTAGTAGCATTTAACATACACCTCTATATGCAATGAGTTAGTAACTCAGCTAGTCAGTGCATATGGTTGCTCACAGTCAAGGCTATCAGCCTCGCATATATGTGCTGCGAAAGCCAGATAACATGTCAATTAGTTATACAAAATCCAGTCATTGCATGGGAAGGAAATCAATAAGATGTATTACGACTATAAGAATTACATCACAAATTGTTAGACATTGTACTATAAAAGAAAAGGAGGTACTTGAAACAAATTTTCTTTTACAAATATAAACTGTGAAGAAATAATCTTAAATCCTAATCTGCTGATGAAACTTTTAGCATACATAAGGGCACAAGACCATGCATTGTAAGCTACGAATATTTTCAGTGCATGTATGTATTTCCATTGTATATTAACAATTCAATTTCTTTAAACCACTGTAACACACAAGGAAGGCTAAATAATGACTAAGGAGGCACATTACCAAATCCAGCACATTAAATCTGAATAAATGAGGGTACTAAATACCTTATCACGAGAGCCATGATGTTTCTTTTTATCACTTCTCTCGTTTGATTCATCCTCGAGTCCAAGAGAACTGATAAGCTGTTCTCCCAAATCATCCAATTCACTTTGACCTCGAGCGGAACCTCTACCTAGCTTATCCCTCATCCCACTGCCAGTTTCTTCTCCACTCTCAGCTTCCTCACCTTGTAATTCCAACATAGAATCCTCAACATCAGAAGCCAAAACAGAATGAAGTTTACTTCCTGCCAGTGGGCCAGGCGAGTCCAGCTGACGAAAAATCCCTCGACCATCCGAAACAATTGCATAATTCTTACCATTCCTGGGAAGATACTTACTTTCCCTTTCATTCTCATGATTCAAGCCAATAACCCTATGGTTCGACTCAACGAAATTGCTCTTCTCCTTATCCACATTATGCTCAAAGCCAATGCTCCTCGCTTTGCCCGAAAAACCTGGTGGTGGCACCACCCCTCTTACACTCCCACTCTGAAACTGTCTTCCCCACCCCAAACCCCCACTCTCACCCCCACCTCCACCACTAGTACTATTCTGTTGCTCAAGACCCCTCAAATTTCCCAAACTCTCGTGCTGTTTTCGACCCGAACCAATAACATTGTCAAGCTTACCCTCCACACCATTCAACATCCTAACATTCCCTAATCTTGATTCTTGGTTTTTCTGTGCAAAATTACCAACTTTACCAGCTAAATCACCATTGAGGCGATTATTTAGTATACCCAAATCGCCTCGAATATCTCTACGTAACGAACCAAAGGTCAAATTTTGATCTAGCTCATGAGTTGAATTATAGGGCATAGCATTACCACCGAAAATTCCCAAATTGCCCATGTTTTCCCCTACTGATCCAAATCCAAGTGGGCCACCAGCATGCTGAATTTGACCAAACCCACTTGGGTGGGCAGGAGGAGATGAGAAGATTATCCATACCGGGTATAATAAGCTTATCCTTTCAGTACCCAGTTATGGATAAATATTATCCCCGGTAGAAGATTATCCATACCGGGTATAATAAGCTTATCCTTTCAGTACCCAGTTATGGATAAACATTACCCCCGGTAGAAGATTATCCATACCGGGTATAATAAGCTTATCCTTTCAGTACCCAGTTATGGATAAATATTATCCCCGGTAGAAGATTATCCATACCGGGTATAATAAGCTTATCCTTTCAGTACCCAGTTATGGATAAACATTACCCCCGGTAGAAGATTATCCATACCGGGTATAATAAGCTTATCCTTTCAGTACCCAGTTATGGATAAATATTATCCCCGGTAGAAGATTATCCATACCGGGTATAATAAGCTTATCCTTTCAGTACCCAGTTATGGATAAACATTACCCCCGGTAGAAGATTATCCATACCGGGTATAATAAGCTTATCCTTTCAGTACCCAGTTATGGATAAATATTATCCCCGGTAGAAGATTATCCATACCGGGTATAATAAGCTTATCCTTTCAGTACCCAGTTATGGATAAACATTACCCCCGGTAGAAGATTATCCATACCGGGTATAATAAGCTTATCCTTTCAGTACCCAGTTATGGATAAACATTACCCCCGGTAGAAGATTATCCATATCGGGTATAATAAGCTTATCCTTTCAGTACTCCGTTATGGATAAACATTGCTCTCAGTAGAAGATTATCCATATCTGGTATAGTAGCAGCTTACACAGCAGCTTCCTTTCTTCTATAAATAGAAGAGATTTCAGTTCATTATGTACATCAGTTTGAATTCGAATAATATATCAGTTTCTCTCTATACTTGTCTTTACTTTACAGTCTTTATTTTATAACACGTTATCAGCACGAGACTCTGCCATCTTCGAGCAAATATTTTGAAAGTATCTGAGGTAAGAACTTTCTTTTCCTAAATAATGTCAAATCTTTCTAAACTTGAATTTGTAGCCCTGGATATATCGGGCAAAAGCTACATGTCTTGGGTGCTTGATGCTGAAATTCATCTTGATGCGATGGGTCTGACAAACACCATCAAAGACAAAAATCAGGCATCAAACCATGACCGTGCCAAAGCAATGATATTCCTACGTCATCACCTTGATGATGGCCTGAAAATAGAATATCTTACTGTTAAAGATCCAGTCATACTGTGGAATAATTTGAAAGATAGATATGACCACCTGAAGATGGTCGTTCTTCCACAGGCACGATATGATTGGACTCATCTAAGGCTACAAGATTTTAAATCTATCAGTGAGTATAATTCTGCTATGTTCAGAATTATTTCCCAATTGAAGTTATGTGGTGATAATATTACTGATCATGATATGTTGGAGAAAACTTTCACCACTTTTCATGCCTCGAATATGCTCCTGCAGCAGCAATATCGAGAGATGGGATTTAAAAAGTATTCTGAACTTATCTCACATCTTCTTATAGCCGAGCAACATAATGGGCTATTAATGAAAAATCATGAAAGCCGACCTACTGGTTCTTGTCCATTCCCTGAAGTGAATGAGACGAACTTCCACCAGGCTAAACGTGGAAAAGGTCGTGGCCCCAGTCGTGGTCATGGTCGTGGTCGGGAAAGAAACTCTAATCATGGTAATAATAATGCACCAAAGAACACTCCTCACCACCAGCAGTGGAAAAGGAAGGAACAAAAGCATGAAGCGGTGCAAGCACCAAATGCAGAAAATGCATGCTATAGATGTGGAGAAAAAGGGCACCGGTCACGTACCTGTCGTACGCCAAAGCACCTGGTTGAGCCTTATCAAGCCTCCCTAAAGAAGACAGAGAAAAATGCTGAAGCAAATTTTATTTCTGAAGATAATTTAGACTTCATGCATTTGGATGTAGCTGATTACTTTGCACTCCCAGAAGGAGAAACAAGTCATGTAATCGGTGGTGAATCTGTAGAAATGTAAATATTTTAATTTTTGTTATTTGTAATAGATAGTATGGTTATGTAATTGTTGTACATAAAGAAAAATTATGATTTGATAATGATGTTTACTATAATATATCTTGTTTATGTCATTTTGAAGAATATGGATAACATTATTAGATCAACTTAAACTCTAGCAGAGTTTGCAAGAAATATACAACCACAAGAAGTGGTTATATTTCGTATATCTCATTGTAATTATATTTTGTTAACTACCAGAAGTGGTATATGCCTATGATCACCAGAAGTGATAATTTAGGCTTTCTATGGTTACAATTGAAGATAAGCTACATAAATATTCTCTATATTAAATGCACGCCTCGATTTGCTCCTGAAGTAGTAAATATTTTAAAAGAGGTTGAGGCATCACAATTTGATGTGATTAATGCGCATTCAGATAATTATGTTCGATTTCCTGAAGGATGAGAACTTTTGATAATATTAATCCATTCCCTGAAGTGAATGTGACAATACTAATAAGTCGGGTAAATATGAACGCGCTCTTGATGTGAATACATTACAATTCACCTCCAGAAGAGTTAATATAATTGAGAGAATATATACTCAATATTTCGTATTTTAAATTTGCTCCTGAAGAAGTAACACAATTGAAATTGCCTCCTGAAGTGGAAAAATATTATGAAGAGGAGTTTTCGTGTGCTTAAACAATTGTTTTACATTGTTTATTTGATTGTGATTTTCTCTCATGACACCAGCAGTGTCTGAGCAATATTTGATAGTACAAAATGTATCAACAACTCCTGAAGAGCTAAATGTTTGCCTAAAGAATACATGACACCAGTAGTGCCAGATAAATATTAGATTGTGGATAATAAATGAAGGCTCTCGAAGAGCTTATATACAAATATGTCATTCATATTATATGATTATGGTCAAAACATATGTTGTAGTAAACCTGAAGTTTACTAATACAAATGGCTATCATATTGAGACTACAAATGATTGGAAGATTGATAATCTTCATGTTTCCACAATCATAGGGGGTAAAATAATATGTATGTGAGAAGTTACCCGCCTTATTCTTTAATTTGTACTATATCATGTATCACAGTAAACCAGAAGTTTACTAAAGCAAAAGTTTATGCCATAGTAAACCAGAAGTTTACTAAGAGATAGCACATGACATGATAAACTTGAAGTTTTCATTTGTCATTTTTAAATGAGCTATTTGAGAATTCAGATAAGCATATACTAAAGAACTAGAAGATTCTTCAGGAATTCTCATGTGTTGCTTGTTCTCATAATGAATTGATTATACCAGCTAAAGTTGGGACTAAGACCCCTGATTCTGAAATATATAAAAGGTGAATATGGGCCCGTTCACCTATCATGTGAACCACTTATAGGTGCATATATGAGATGGTTACATGTGTAATTATTGTCAACCTGCAGTTTGGCATTTGGAATTGCTTTTCTCGATTAAGAGCATAATTTTCAGATTATGAAATCAAGACAGTTCATCTTGATAATGCTGGTTTATATCCAAGCTGGTTTAGCATTGAATACCTCCTATTAATGGCTAAACCATTGCTTATGAGAACAAAGCTTCATGTGTTGGTCTAAGATTTTCTAAATTGCATATAGCAGCACTTGTATGCATCAGATCAACAATATATGATAAGTCCTCCCTTCACAATTGGTTTAGGATCAGAAACCAAATATTTTTACTATCTTTTGTTGTGTGGTATATGATTAATTTCTCTACCATAATACACAAAGATATGTTTCCCAAAGATGATTGGGGATATATGTTAGTTTTTCTAACATTTGGGGGATGGAATAAACAGTTGAAAAATATGCTATATGAATCGAATTATCATGATCCTCACTTAGAAGATAATTCAAGTCGAATGCCAGAAGCATTTGCTGATCCAAAATTAAATATCATATTTCAGCTGCAAATGCTCCTATTAAAATTAAAGTCCCTGAAGGATAGAGTTTACTGTACGCATGAAGCGTGGTAGACCAATCGGTTCCAAAGGTAACAATCCTTGAAAAATAGTAGGAGCTAATGATCAAAATGAGGAGGAAATAAGCTCTAGAAGAGCCCACGACATAACATTTCATGAAACTCCCGAAAAAGTTCAGGTACCTGAAAATAAAGAAAGTGATGAGATCTCCACAAGTTATGTCGCTTCGGAACTGACACAAAATGATCGTCGACGATATATTTAATACAATATAGTGCACAATATTGTAAAAGATTGTGAGGATCGGACTAGCAGTCCAGACACTTGAAGATGTCATACCATTTAGATACAAGTCTTAACCTATATGACTTATTTGGCTAAATCTATATGAAGATCCTTGAAGGATTGAAAATGCCCGAAGCATATAATTCAAAGTCTTGAGAAATGTACTCGATCAAATTATAAAGATCTTTGTACGGTTTAAAGCAATCTGTGCGCGTGTGGTATAATCGCCTCAGTAAATATTTGCTGAAAGAAAGTTACATAAATTATGTTATTTGTCCATGTATTTTTATAAAGAAAATGTCATCAAAATTTGTTACACTTGCTGTTTATGTTGGTGACATAAATCTTATTGGAACTCCGGAAGAGCTCCAAGAGGGTCTTAAAAATACTTTTACATGGACAAAGTGTACCCATTAAGTACACCAATGAATATTCAATCACTTGAAGTGAATAAGGATCCGTTCCAACCTCTAGAAGAGGATGAGGAGCTCCTTGGTCCTGAAATACTCTATCTTGGTGTAGATGGTGCACTTATTTATCTTGCTAATGCTAATAAAAGTGGTGACATTGATGTGCAACAAATCTGTTCAAGTGATAATCCAACAGATTTATTCACTAAATCTTTACCAACTTCAACTTTTGAGAAGATGGTATACAAGATTGGAATGCGGAGACTCAAATATTTGAAACAAGGTTTTCATCAGGGGAGTAAAATACGCGATGCACTCCTTTTCCCTTACTAAGGTTTTTTCCCATGGGGTTTTCCTTATAAGGTTTTTAATGAGGCATCTAGCAATGCGTATTACTAAATATGTGTACTCTTTTTCCTTCACTAAGATTTTTTCCCACGTGGTTTTTCCTAGTAAGGTTTTAATGAGACACATTATCTTTTAATGAACATCCAAGGGGGAGTGTTATAAATATATTATATTATGGATGTTCATTTAGTACTCCGTTGTAAATAATCTTCCTGAAGAAGCTTATCCATATGGGACTCCACCGTAAATATGTTTATCTATTTAGTACTCTATTGGAAATAAGCTTCCTGAAGAAGCTTATCACTTCGGTACCCGGTTATGGATAAACATTACCCTAGGTAGAAGATTATCCATACCGGGTATAATAAGCTTATCCATTCAATACTCCGTTATGGATAAACATTGCTCTCAGTAGAAGATTATCCATATCTAGTATAGTAGCAGCTTACGCAACAGCTTACAGTAGCAGCTTACACAGCAACTTGCAGTAGCAGCTTACACAGCAGCTTGCGTAGCAGCTTACACAACAACTTGTAATAGCAGCTTACACATCAGCTTGTAGTAGCAGCTTACACAGCAACTTGCGTAGCAGCTTACACAACAGCTTCCTTTCTTCTATAAATAGAAGAGATTTCAGTTCATTATGTACATTAGTTTGAATTTGAATAATATATCAGTTTCTCTCTATACTTGTCTTTACTTTACAGTCTTTATTTTATAACATTGTAGTATTAGTGGAAAAACAGAAATTCGGTAACCAAAAAAAAAAGGGTAAAAAGAAGAAAAGAAAAGTAAAAACACCAAGAATTTTCTTTTCTTTTCTTTTCAATTTTGATACCTAAAGAAATGTAAAGAATTAAGAGAACTACTATAACAGTAACAATACGTCAATCCAAACTAAATTAGAATTGGCTATTTGAATTTTTTACTTTATATGTGCATTTTTAAATTTAAAAGTGACAGTCAAAAGTTACTTCAGTATTTATAAACGATGATATCTATTGACACGAAATAATTCCTAAGACATATACTATAAATATATGGTATTCAATTTGTTTAAATCATTCATATAAGTCTCTTTTGTTATCTCTAAGGAAAAAGAAGAAAATAATTATTTTTTAAAAGAATACTTTATATGCACATTCACGCCTTAAAATGGAGATTAATAAAGTGTTCTTAGAACATAACTCCACAAGATATATATATATAAGTTTATGTTTAATTTAACTCTCCAAATTTTATTGAAAATAAATTATATTGATGTTTTGACTTTAACACTTCAGCGAATACGAAATAGACTCTTGAACGAATTCAAAAGAAAAACTAGATGGTATAAATATAAGGCAAAATATCTTATCACCCCCCTAAACTTGTCATGAATTATTAGTTACAATCTTAAATTATTTGTGGTCTTAATTGCTCCCTCAACTAGGCCTTTTGAGAGCCATTACCCCTTAGACGCTGATGTGGCAAATTGTGTGAGTGCACTCGCCCGCCATGTGGATTTTTCCTGTATATGTAGCATTTTTTTGAAAAATAAATTATATTTTTACCTTTTTAAGTATGTTACTTAATAAATAATTTTTTTTGAATACAATTTATAATAAAACTTGGATAGAGCTATATTATTTAGGCTAAAGTTTTTTATTTGGCTAAAAATAATAAAGTTTTAGTTAATCTTTTTTTGAATTTAACCTAAAAATAAAGATTTATACAATTGAAATAAATAGTCAATGCATCTAAAAAGTAATAAAAATACATAGTTTGAAATTAATTATTTTAGCTATAATTTTTTATATAGCTCTAAATTATGGTGCTCTAAAAATATACTTTTTTTTATATTTTACTTGAAAAGGTAAAAATACATAGTTGAAATAAATAGTCATTGCATCAAAAGAAGAAATAAAAAGAGTGAACAATTGCAAGAAATAACTTATTATTTCTAACGTACTTATTGCTCTAAAAATTACTTATTGCAGAAATGCAGGGTAAGGCTGCGTATGATAGACCCTTGTGGTCCGGCCCTTCCCCGGACCCCGCGCATAGTGGGAGCTTAGTGCACTGGGCTGCCTTTTTTTTATTGCTCTAAAAATGTATCCATATAGTAAGTTATTTTTTGCAACTATACACTCTTTTTATCTCTTCTTTTGATACAATGACTGTTTATTTCAACTGTGTATTTCTACTTTTTTCAGGTAAAATCTATAAATAAAAATATATTTTTAGAGCACCATAATTTAGAGCTATATAAAAAATTATAGCCAAAATCATTAATTACAAACAATGCATTTTTATAACTTATTAGATGTCTTGACTATTTATTCAATTGTACAAATCTTTATTTTTAGGTCAAATTCAAAAAAGATTAACTAAAGTTTTATTATTTTTAGCCAAATAAAAATATTTAGCCTAAATAATGTAGTTGTATCCAAGTTTTATTATAAATTGTATTCAAAAAAATTATCTAAAAAAGTAACATACTTAAAAAGGTAAAAATATATTTTATTTTTAAAAAAAATGCCACATATACAGAAAAATTCATGTGGCAGGCGAGTGCACCCACACAATTTGTCACATCAGCGTCCAGGGGGTAATGGTCTCTCAAAAGGCCTAGTTGAGGGTGGTAACTAAGACCACGAATAGTTTAAGGTTGTAACTAATAATCCGTGACAAATTTAGGGGGGGGGTGTTGACATCCAATTTTGTCCCTCTTTTCTTCCAAATTGTTTACTTGAGCTTCTAATATCACTAATCATGTAAGAATAGTTATTTTACCATTTTTAGCACAAACTAGACCTAATTATTATTATTATTTACCTAATATCACTATTACTAGTATTATTAATATTACTACTACTATTATTGGAATTAGTACTAGTATTAATACATTATGACTACTGCTAAGTACTATTATTATTATTAGTATTAATATTAATTCGATATTGGTGTTAGTGTTACTATTATTACCACGACTACGATCAATATTTTATTATTAGTATTATTATTTTATCATGAAATTATTACTATTTTTGTCGTTATTGCTATTAGTGTTACAATTTCATTATACTAATACTATTGTTGCTACTACTACTGCTAATTATTATTATTATTATTATTATTATTATTGTTGTTGTTGTTGTTATTATTATTACTACTACGTTTACTTCTATTAATTAATAGTAGTACCGTAAATAATATTATTATTACTTTGCTTTTTTATCAACATCTATTTAATATTATCAACATCTATTTAATATCATACCTACACCTTTGTCCTCTTCCCCACTTTTTCACAAAAAAAAGTCAAAAGATGTTTTCTTTCACCAAGAAATTAAAACGTTCCCCTTCCCTTTCCATCTTTTTCAATCCTTAACTCCTTTTCCTTTCATCTTGACTTTTCCTCCATTTTTTTAGCCAATTCTCAACTTTCAAACTCCTACGTACAAGACCATATCCCACCATTTCAGGTTATGAAGAATCACGTGAAGTCTGCAAATTCTGTCCAAAATCCCCAACGTTTCAAATTCAAACGGGTATGTTGACCAAAATTCAAATATGAATTTAAAAATTCTGCTCAAGAACCCTAACTTCTATCTATAAATATCTGCTTTGAAACTCATTTTTAAAAAAGAGGTTGGCCGCCCCCTTTCTATTTCCCTTAACCCTCACTGTTTGGCTAGCTATTCAAAGTTTATCTTCTTCCTACTCTTTTAAAATCTAGCTTTAAACCTCTATTTAGTCCATAGTGCTATCAAAGCTTTCATTTTTATTTGTGTCCGCATTTGATTATCTCCTAAAAGAGTTGAGCCAAAGCCGGAGATAGTAGATTTTCTTGACGACGCCCCGTTCACTGCCCACAAAAAGGTCAGTGATTTTTCTTTTCCCCTTTTCTTTTCTCCTTCGATTCTGAAAGTTTAAGACAAAATCCACGCTTTAGTATATATTGCTAATGTATTGTTAGTTCCCTTTTTCATTTTTCCTTTATGTGCCAGATATCACGAAAAATAGGTATGCGACATGTGTTTGGTAGATTAACTATTAAGTTAAGTTGACATTCTGTGATTCCTAGGTCTCGTTAAAAGTCATATGTTAAGCATTTTAATATATATATAAAAAAACAGATTTAGTTGTTGCCATATTGTGTTTCAGACTCATTTTATTTAGGAAACCATGTTATTTATTGGAAGTTATGTTGTGATCATAGGCTAGTAAAATGATTTGTTTATAGATACCATGTCTATAGGTCATATTATTTAGCAGAGAATTTTAAGAAACCATTCTTTTGAAAGAATTCGTATCTAGTTACATTAAGTATGCGAAACCTGCCATGCCAAAATACTGTCTTGTTTTTGTCTTTTAAAGCGCATGGTAATTTCGAATGATAGCCTAGAAATTATGTGTAGGTTTCCTTTGAATAATAATAGACTCCGAAAGCAGAAAACTATTGGCTTTGAGTAGTATAAAATGATTCGTGGTCTATTATTTGGATTGTTTAACCATAGAAAAGTATGCCTATAGGTTTGAATTAATTAGTGTTTATTCTTTGATCCATTAAACTACAGAAATAGTCTAATATTTATCATTGAGTGCTGAATGCATATTGTTAGGTAGTAAACATATTATTAATTTAGGTATTTCCTCGTTATCTTAAAATCATAGCCATAGTAATGAGTTGCTGCTCCTTTCGATAAAATTGCTAATGTAATATTAGTATGCATCTGATATTCAGCATACCACATCAGAAACTCTATCTTTAGGAACTTCTTTAGTAATGTGGTGGACTAAACAGTCCATATTTTTTTTTTGGCTAAAGAAAAGTGGGCATGAGATTGTCATTCATTTTTTTTTTTTTTTTGTTATATTGAAAGAATTCCTTTCCCCATTTTGCATACGTGTGTCATATTAGTAATTTGGAATGTTTATTCGAAATATGTCACAATTATTCGTAAGTATGTGAACCGATTAGGAATCTGAGCTATATTCATGCGATATAACATATATAATAGATCGCGTGGTGTGATTCTTTACCTTTAGGCGTGAGCATTTTATTTTAATATGTTGATTAAGCTCTGAAATTATTTTGCTAATTCTATTTCCCTCTTTCTTTTGTATATGCACTCGGAGCAAACCATGAGTCTTATTGCAAGACTCCCATACCCGAGCATGGAGTCATCATATGGCATCCCCTTAGAATGTCCCGGATAGCAAGAAAATAAGCGAAACGCTTGGGGATGCCTATGACGTCTTTCATTTTTCTTTTCTCTTATCATTTGTTTAATTTCTTTATGATTGTCGATTTATTTGGGGTTTGTCTTATATTAGATTTGGTAGCTAAATCTTATTTTGTTTAGTGACATTTACTCTAGTTAATAATAAATTGCCGATTTTATTTACACGAGTCTTAAGGGCCTTTAAAATCAACAATTTGAGATGATGACTTTATTTATTTCTGAAATATTTTTCCACATCAATTTTGGAAATACTTAGCGTTCTTTGTAAGCATTTGTCCATAAAAAGCTTGCTTCTTTCTTACAATGTTCAAGTCTAATTAAAGTTTTCGATAAAATGGCCTTTGTAGCAATTTTTGGCATATCAAACTCAGATTTTACTCATTTAGTAATATTTTATTATATAAAAAATAGTCACATGTTATGTTCAAACTATATATAAAAATATTAAATTTTCTACTTATAATGAATTAACCTAAGTTTGGCCGGTTAACTGTTATTAACGGATCATATAGGGTGCTTTAATAACCTTCCGTATAGGATTAATTAGAACCCTTACTCATAATCTTAAGGTTAAGCAGACCATAAAACATAGTTGATTTTAAGCATTATTTTGTAAATAGGTGTTCTAATTCACCTTTAAAAATAATTAGGTGACGACTCTCTTAATTAATTAAACCTTCTGAATTACCAATATGTTATACTCTGGTTTGACCCGTGTTAAAATGGGGTATAACAGCATGGCGACCCTGCTGGGGAATTCTAGGTTCTAAACCATAACAAACTTAGGTTAGTAATAAAAATTAATTTGTGTGTTTTTTATTGTTATGATGCTTATTTGAATTGCCTTTATATGATAAATTGTATTTTATGAATTGTTTATCTGTTCTTATTGCTTTATATGAATTGTCATCCCGTTTCACTTTCTTCACTTCTGGAAAATTCACACAAAGCACACACCTAGCGGTTATGCGGTTTGCGGCCGTGCACTACTTAAAACACCTTTTAGGGGAAAGTTCGTGGGTAAGTCGATCAACGGTGCGATCGTCAGTCACAGGCTTTCCACTCTCGAGTTGTCCGCTTGGGAGATGACCAGTCTAGCAAACACCATTCTTAGTCAGCCTAAGATAGAGCTAAACCGAAATCCTTTTAAGAGCATGCATCATTTTAACCTTAGGTGATTTAATACCCGAGGTGTATTAAATCCATTAATTAACCTTACCTAAATGTCCGAGTGGGTTTTCAACCCCAAGTGACACCTTATCAGGTATATGTGCATTATTTAAAAGGTGAATGTGCCAATTATGTGGACCATTTGCTCTAAATTTATTAAATCCTAGGTAAATGAGCATGACCAACTTTTTTATGGTATTTATGAAATCTTTTGAATTAGACAATTAACGAGAAGTTTAAACATGAGAAAATATATTTTAATATACTTTCTTTTGATGAAAATATACTTTCTTTGGACCACAAAGAAGAGGTTTAATCACTTATATTTTACCATTTTATTTGCTTTTCAAAAAATAGAATTATTTAATTAATTTACATCAATGGGATGATACATAATGACATATTTATCTTTCAAATACATGTTAGGCCTACCTCTGGCACACAGAGGTCCCATGCATATTAAAACACACTATTATTTGTTATGCTTTGGAATTTGTCACATGCTTTGCTTGTTTACTCGCTATGTTACTTGCTCGACTTTATTATTTTCACTAACATTATCTGTTATTTGTCAGAAAAAGGAAGTATTAACTATCCAACTTGCTTATATCTTTATTTAAATATATACTTTTATTTGTTCGTATATTTTTTTTCTTTTGCTTATTTTTATATCATTTCCCTGATCACCAATTATTCCGCACATAACAACTTTAGAGGACCATTTTTGTATTTACTTAGGCTCAAATTTCTTTTAGGTCTACTCCAATTCTTAGAGTCTAATTAAGATATCTTTAGTCTCTCGGTATCTTCTATTTTTATAAAGTACGACGTCTTTCCCATAAACTCTTCAATAGGCCAGGTTCGTCATAAATTTCTCGAATCTGTGCCTTAAACTAGCATTAAGAATTTTTTAAACAACAATGAGCATCTCACTCCCTATAGCAAGATATCATTCTTACTTCTTTAAATTTTAAAAAAAAATTGTCGTAATATTTCATAATTAGAAAATATTTTTCCCATCTAATCCGTGAGTTAATTTATTCGCATTATTTTCTTAAAAAATAGTTACATATTTTTCAAATATTGCCACTCGTGCTTCACAAAATATTCATACCTTTGATTCTTCTCGTAGCTCTATGTTTGATAAAATCTACTTACTATTCTACATATTTCAACCTTCGTGCCAATTCTCATTTACAAATTGGTAGATGTCCAAACTTGCGCAATCTACCGAACAATAGAAGGCCACTATTTTAGTCAATTTGCATCGTCAAATTATTCTAAAGTTATTTTCCAACTATGTATAAAAATATTAAATTTTCTACTTATAATGAATTAATCTAAGTTTGGCCGGTTAACTGTTATTAACGGATCATATAGGGTGCTTTAATAACCTTCCCTATAGGATTAATTAGAACCCTTACTCATAATCTTAAGGTTAAGCAAACCATAAAACATAGTTGATTTTAAGCATTATTTTGTAAATAGGTGTCCTAATTCACCTTTAAAAATAATTAGGTGGCGACTCTCTTAATTAATTAAACCTTCTGAATTACCAATATGTTATACTCTGGTTTGACCCGTGTTAAAATGGGGTATAACAGGTGGTAACGTATTTTGCCTAAATATAAAATTTATAGTAATACGTGTATGTAAGTATATATTTTCTTGAAGCCATGTACAAAAAAATATATGTTCTATATATCTTTGCGAAAACTATTCTTTTATCTATACCTATCTATATTTATATCTATATTATATTAAAAGCAAGAAGGCCCCTAGCGAAATGTTGTTCGCCTTTTTTTACCCTTTAAGAATATATTTTATATTGGATAGAGTAGTAATTTTAGTTATTTTCCTTATACCAGGAATTGTCATTAATTATTTTTCTAATATTAGGGACAAACATTTAATTAATAGCCTAATATTTAGGACTTTGATATGAAAAATCATATAATTATCTTTTTGTTGTGAATTTTTTTGTTTAAGAGTCCTTGACGTGCTCTATTTTTTTTTTAAAAAGTTTTAGGTTTAGTGTTGTTTATTTTCTTTTTCTTTTTCAGAACACCTTTTCTTCGTATAAGTTATGTAATTTGATTATACAATGAGCTAAAATAATTTATTCATTTTAAACAACAACAACAAACCCAGTTTGATCCCAGCAGGAGGGGTCTGGGAATTTATTCATTTTCTAATCTGTTTAAAATAATTCATATAGTATTTATTATTAATTAAAAAATTAAATCAGTTGAATTTTTTGAAAACAAAATTATTATTTTCTATCAATTTGTTAATCCTATTTGAGTCTTCTAAAATGAACTAGGGAATAACTTTTCAAAAAAAAATCAAAAAATTCTTATGTTTTTAAGGATTATATGTGATTGCTGAAATTGAAAAATAAGCATGATAACTTATGAATTTAAAATGATTGAATTAATAAATTTTTAGTTAAATATATTGACTAATGATTTAGAACTTCTATGAAGATTCATCATTTTAGGAAAAATAGACTTTTATTTTATCACTCAAACATAATATTTTAATATATTATTTATACAGTATTTTATAGTTCTTTCTTATTGAGATAGTGTACACGTACAAAGTGCGTATCATAAGACTAGTACTATATTAAAGCATGAAGTCACTTAGCGAAATGTATTTCTCCTTTTTTATCCTTGAAAAATAGAATTTATAGGGGATAAAATCGTCATTTTATTATTTTCTTAATATTTAAGATTTCAAAATCAACTAAAAATTTATATATATATTTTTTCCTTATTTGACTTATGTAACATAGCATATTTGTAAAGGAAAATAAAAAATACATTACATAAGAAAATCACGTTTTGTAGGTTTAAGAGACTTTTTGTTTGCTCTTAGGTCTTAAAACCTCTCTGCTCATCCGTAAAGAAAAACTATGCGGCTAACTTGTGAAAAAAAGACAAGATGTTTTGACAATTGCATGCTTATCGATGAGGTTTAAACTTTTCATTTTTTCCCCTTAATTTCTTTTTCATGCGGTTGTTATTTCGTTTTTGTTGATTACTTCAGTATTTCAGTGTGAATCTGAATTTTTTTGCCTAAAGTAAGCATGTATTATGTCGTATTTGTTGGGGTTTTAAGTATATTAATACTTAAAAGAGGGTGATTGAGAAATGGAGGAAAAATAAAATATTTGAGTTTCATTTGAGATTCCCTCCTTGATAAAGGGACATTGTCCCATATTGAAAGAGGAAGAGGTTTTTTATGGGTATATAAGCAATTGCTCTTCTTTTAGATCTTAAAGAGTTGAAAAGAGGCAAGCCCCGCGCCGTCGTCGCTCGGCTTTGACTTCGGTCAATTGATTGATTAATTTTTTGGACCAAATTTATTTATTAATAGTAAAATATTAACAGAAATGTTATTAAATATTCGTTTTAATAACATAATATTAATATTAAAATAAATATTAATATTAAATCCAACGGTCCGTTATCAGTTTTTCATTTTTCAGTTTCCTGGTTTATTGTTGCATAAATTAGTCATTTATGTTATGCCATTTATGCTATGGCCGTTTTGCATAAATAGCCATTCTGAAGAGTTGCACCTCTTCAGTTTCTAGCCCAACTTTGGCTATAAATACAAGTCCATTCTCTCAGAATTTTCATATGATTTTCTTAGTTTCTCTCCCTTCTTCTGCATTGTTTTAACTTCAAAGAAAACAACAGTAAGTGTGATTTGCTATCGAACTTTGTGTTCGCTGAAATACTGGGATTTGAAGTACCACTATACCAGTGTGTAATTCGTTCAATTCTGAGAGGACACAATCCATAACCTTGGGTACTAGGAGGGGATTAAATTCCTTAAGGAAACATTGTGAATTCAGTTAACTCGGATTAATTTTTGTTTCGTTTATATTTCTGTTTATGTTATTTTATTTTCTACAGAATTATTTTATAAATACAGTTTACTGACAGTATTTACTTGAATAGTTCTTTCTATTTTTGTTACAAATATTCATTTATGATTCGTTTAAACTATTGTATAGTGTGCGATTCTATACAATAGTTTGAATAGAATTGACGTGAGGTATGTTCCATGACCCTAATTTTCTCTTTCTAATTTTAGCAGTATAATAATTCCTTAACCAAAAATAAGTTCTAAATAAACACAAGCATTGTGATGCCAATTTAGTGCGAAAACCACAATCCAATATGTCCATCAGGTTGTGGTAGCTCTTGATATTCAACTGAAAGTGTAGCACATACGTGTTTGGTTGATAATGGCTCTTAAGAATTTTTTTTTCTCATTTGTTCCTCGAGGAAGGTTGATTGATTTTACCTACTATTGGTTTTCTCCTTTTATTCATTTTATTATAAACTAGATGAGTTTTTGTGATGACTCAAAATGTCATCTTTAAATTAAATAATCATCTCGGTATTTCGACTTGCGTGCGCAGTCTGTATAATTTTTCGGAAGGTTTTTATGTGAAAAATTGATTAAATTGTGAACTAGAGCTTTAAAACTCAACTGAGTTGACTTCGGTCAATATTTTGAGCAAACGAAAACCCGGATAAAAGTTTTGACCATTCCGGTAGTTCCGTATCATGATTTGGGACTTGGTCATATGCCCGAAATCGAATTTGGAGGTCTCTAGATTAAATTATCGCCATTTAACGGAATCTAGAAATCTAAGGTTAAAGATTTCTTAGGTTTGACCGGAGAGTTGACTTTTTGATATCGGGGTCGAAATCAAGTTCTAAAAAGTTTTCATAGCTTTGTTATGTCATTTATGACTTGTACAAAATTTGAAGTCAATCGGACTTGATTTGATAAGTTTTTGCATCGAATATAGAAGTTGGATGTTCTTAGTTTCATTAGGCTTGAATGGGGGTGTGATTCACAATTTTAGCATTATTTGATGCGATTTGAGATTTCGACTAAGTCTGTATTATGTTTTAGGACTTGTTGGTGTATTTTTGTTGAGGTCCCGAGGCCCTCGGGTGGATTTCGGAAGGTTAACGGATATAAAAAGGTTGCTGAATTTTCTTTTACAGCATATGAACAGTACCGTGTACAATACCCCGTGAACAGTAAAAACGCGTGAACAGTAACCCCGAATTCTGGACAGAATGTTTATTTTTGTCAAATTGGAGCTCGGGAAGAGGCGATTTTCGGGAAATTTTCAGAGAAAACAACGGGGGTAAGTGTTCTTAACTTAATTTTGGTTAGATTACCCGAATCTATTACTAGTTTTGGTATTAAATCTATGAATTTAGTTGGAAGAGTTTGAAAACTCTCTCGGATAGATTTGAGGATTTGATGGTCGAATTGTTTTCGAAATTTAGTAATTTTGGTATGGTTAGACTTGTCACACCTCCTTTTTCACTTGCGCCCGCAGGGGCGTAGGGGAGTTTTTCCAATTAAAGGACAATCGAAACGGGATTTATTTATTTAATTCAGAGTCTCCACTTGGGAGATTTATGGTGTCCCAAGTCACCGGTTGAATCCCGAATCGAGGAAAAGATTGACTCTGTATTACAGTCCACGAACCCGAAATCTGAGTAAGGAATTCTGTTAACCCGGGAGAAGGTGTTAGGCATTCCCGAGTTCCGTGACTCTAGCACGGTCGCTCAACTGTTATATTTGGCTTAAATTATCTGATTTTAACAATTATGAATCTACGTGCAAATTTTAACCTTAACCACTTTTATTCATTTTTATTTTAAAAGAGAATTGCAACGTCATGAAAATGCGTCTCGAACTGCGCCACATAAATGCACCCGTCGTTTTTGACACATTCCGACTTTGTTGAGATTTGGATTTGGGTCACATAAATGTGCACCCGAGTTTAGGGAGGTAACGTTATTAAAACGCGCCTAAAGAGACTAACGCATTATTATTTTGGGGAAGACCGTGAAATTCACTAAACGACCCGTTCCTGAAATCTAAGGATTTAAATATATACATCTATTGAGGGCTCCGCAATTTATGCATTTAGGCGAGGCTCGCCTTATTTTATTATTTTAAAGGTCCATCCTAAAACAATCTATAATTTTCTATTTAATTCGTCTCTAAAATGAAAGCAGTCCTAGTTAATTAATGTGTGTGAAAGATCCGAAATTACATAACTCGATTTCAAACAGTTAAGCCCCAGAGTTGAACGAAGAGAGCGGGACATTTCCAGTACACGACTAAAGTTTCATTTCACAGAAAATGGGCCACCTGAGCCACAACGGCTCATACACCTAGTATCCTATCAATGGAACTTCCATAGCCAGGGCAGGAATTATTTAGGCCTCATGGATCATGACAATCCAACTTGATCAATGGTTGTAGGGGGAGCTAATTTGCAGAATTAATCATACTTGCATCAAACTCATAATTTCTAATTTTTGCACTCGAGCTTGACATCATTTTTAAGCTATTGTAGCACTGATTTTAACACACAGCTCAATTCTCATTTTTGTTTAGCACATAACTCACAATTGTTTGCTCATCCCTATTAGAGTAGAAATGGTATTACCTATAACTTACTCTAACGAATCACTTATCCAATAATGATTTAAATCACACATGGAGTCATGGATAATTTCAAATTCGAAACTAAACATACGTGACCTGGGCTAACGTGAATATGCACCTATTTGCTGTGATTTGCCTTTGATTTTTAATGTGGCGAGCAATTAACCCGAACAATGAAACTATTTGACACTATGGACTTGATTTCAACAGAAATGAGCTACATATTAGAGTTAACAGTCCATCACAATTCAAAACAACTCAAATCGGTTAAACAACAATCTTATTTATACAGATGCCTATTGTCCACAAGTTATAAAACAGTACATAGCATGTTAATAATCCAACTAGTCCCTTACAGGCACATTATTGCACAAATTTATCATACAAATCTTAAAGCTAATTGTATCATAATAAACTAAAAAACAGTAAAGCTGTAATGGATGTCAAACAGCAATTGCCTTTCCATTCCACTGAAGAAACTACATCAAAACAGGTTCAAATGTATACCTGGAGAAATGCAACACAGGAAGAGGAGAAAGAATAGTCAGCAACAGGATAGCATCAGTCAATACAACAGCAATACACCAGCAGTAGCAACTCAATCAATACTCCAAAAAAACCATAAAGGTTGTAAACTAACAGCAACAGCAAATACCAAGACAAACGGACTCAACCAAGCTTGTATTAAACCCAAAACTGAACCAGTAAACCACTGAACCACTTAAGCAATCAAAAGGAATGAGAATCACTGTCCAGAATTCGAATTACATCTACGGATGCAATGAAACAGTATCTTTCTTTTGATTTCTGTTCTTAAACTCTCCAGCACTCTTTAAAAGAAACTGATCACTTTCAAAGCTCCCAAATGTTGTTCTTCTCCCCCCTCTTTAAATTCTCTCCTTAAGGTCCTATTTATCCTGTTGCAGATCCTCTTTTGAAGTATATTTTAATCCCTTTTAGATCTATCTTTCACCTTTCCAAGTTGTACCTACTCTTGCACATGTATCCCTCAATTTTTATCATTATCCTCATGCTATTATGATTTTCCACCCTTAAAGGCACTAGGCATGGTTCAGTTGTATTTCCTTTTCAATTTTTTTAATCAAAATCCCATGTTATTCTCTGATTTCCACTCTCTAAAGGTGCTAGACAGGGTGTCAGCTCCACTGCCTTTTCAGTTCTTAATTAAAAACCCCTAAAGCCCCATAAAGCTTTGAATCAAACGATTCTTTAAAACATACTTGTCATGACATTAGCAAGAAACATTCAATAAACAAACCTATTTTCTATTCGACTTCCGAAACAATTAATATAATTATTTCAAACGAGGAATCAGAACACCACGAGACACGAACATGCTGATTAAAACACAAGTTAACTGATTTGTATAAACCGTGAAAATGAAAAACTAGAAATCTAATGATTCATATGGCAGGTGCAAACATCAGCAATTAAATACAGGGGTTGATTAACATATTCAAAATCAGAAAATAAGAACTAACAGAAACAACTAAATTGGACAGGAAAACTAAAATTAACAAAAATACGAACGGCTAAGCTAATCTAAAGCAAATAAATGTGGTTCGAAGTAAATTGCAATTTTAACCAGAAAAATGAACCAATCAAATACATGCAGAAGAAAAGAGGGAGAAGCAGAGGTGAAGCGAGTAAAATAGGAAGAAAGTGCCACAGGGGCTCACCGATTCAACTTTGAACTCACTTGGCGTCTTGACTCGCAGAGAACTGAGGCTAATCATTTGTTCTTGTTAAGAACAAATGACCAGCATCAGTTCCTGCAGTGAGTCGAATCTTCTTGTTACGGGAACACAGTCCTGAGTCGACGTATGCCAACAACTCATCGAGAACCAATTTTGAAACTTTAAGGCTCAGAATCAGATTTGAGATTCGAAAGAACATAGTAATATTCAAGGGAAAACAATGATGGATGGTGTATGAGGAGGTCAAGGTGGTTGTGGGGTGTGATTTTGGCGGTCATCGAAGAAGTTGAGGTTTTTGGCTGATTCTTTGATTGAAGATTCGAGAAGATCGGGGATGATTCGAAGGTAGTGGTTTGAGGGGTTGGGGTGGGGAGGCTGAAGGGAAGCTATGGTGTGAAATTGGGGGTCATTGGAGCACTGTCCGCCGGGTTTCAAGCGATGGAGTATGGTGGCGGCTATTAGGGTTTTTGGTCGTTTGGTCTCTCTGAAGGAGGCGACTGAGCAGGGAGGGTGTTTGGAAATGAGAGGGGGTAATGGGCCTGGGGTATTTTGGTATATTAGATTGAGGGGATTAATGTGATCCGTTGGATCAGTGAAGATCGACGGTCCAGATTAGGTTAGGGGGTCAAACGGGCTCGTTTTAGTTAAGTACTGAGGCGGGTTTGGTTCGGGGTAAACGGGTCGGGTTCGGTTCTTGGATACGGGGATTGATCTGTGACCGTTGGATGTGGCTTGGTTGAATGGTTGAGAATTTTGCCATTGAAACGACGTAGTTTGGTCCCTATACTACGTCGTTTCACCATCCTGTGAGAGGAGCTGCTTGGACCGGGTTTGGGACATGCCATTGGGCCAGGGATTTGAGCCTAATCCGATTTTCCTTCCTAGTTTTTATTCTTTTCATTCATTTGCTTTCTAAATTATTTTCTAAAATTATAAACCAAGTTAACTTATTAAAAATACTAATTATCTTCTAATAACATTTATCACATATAATTAAATGTCAATTAACAATAAAATCACACAATTCAACATTAAATGCTAAAAAATGCAAAGTACATTATTTTTTATGATTTTTATTTTCGTAAAACAAATCATTGGTTTATTAATCCTAAATTGTAAATGCAAATGCAACACATGTATTTTTGTATTTTTCAGTAGTAAAAATAGAATAAACATACACAGACAAATACAAATAAATCACAAGCAACACACAACTATTTTATTTTGAATTTTTGTGGGAGTAGTTCTTGTAGGGCAAAAATCACGTGCTCACAACTGCCCCTCTTTGTCCGGAAACATGAAGAGTTTTTGTGCAAAGATAAAGTGAGCGGATACGAGCGATTTTTGCCCTTTCGGCTACTCCGTGTGAAGCATTTTTTAAAGATTTGACCGAACCTCAGCTTCGAAGGTTTCCTACATATCCCTGACTAAAAGGGAATCAGGTCAATGTAGTTTGGGAAGTTTTTGTAGCTGGGACTACCCTGGAGCTGTGGATTTACTGTTACTGCTGTTGCCGCTACTTACTGACCTCCTTGTTACACCTTGATAAAAATAAAGAAGTTATACTAAGCTATGGTCTATGAATTATAAAGATTTATTCTCAAACTTGGTCATGTGACTGTTGTTGTCTTGCTGTCTTGCTGTCTTGGGTTTCCTCTGATGTTTCTTTGCTTCTGACTTGACTCATATTCTCTCTTGATTGCCGAATTTGAACTGCTTATTTCCTTCTTGTGAGCTTCGAATTATTTTTCCTTCGAAGCTTGAACTGCCTTCTTCTGACTAGTGTTGCCTTCCTTCCGACTTCTGAACTTTAATTTATGCTGGGGATCTTTGTTGCAACCTTCCGCTCTCCGGGCGGGATCCTGACTTCTGCTATGACTTAACAAGATAATACCTCCATTCTCCAGGCGGGCTCCTGACTTCAATAAACCTTAAAATATAATACCTCCATTCTCCAGGCGGGCTCCTGACTTCGACTATTTCTTAAAATATAATACCTCCATTCTCCAGGCGGGCTCCTGACTTCAACTACCATTTAAATATATAATACCTCCATTCTCCAGGCGCGCTCCTAACTTCAATAAAATATAACACCCCCATTCTCCAGGCGGGCTCCTGACTTCAACTACGACTTAAAGATATAACACCTCCATTCTCCAGGCGGGCTCCTGACCTTAACTACAACTTAAAGATATAACACCTCTATTCTCCAGGCGGGCTCCTGATTTCAACAACTTCTTAAAATGCGTTCTATCGCCGTGGTTCTTTCCTGCCTCTTGAACCATTTTCCTTCTAACTTGAATCATCTTCTTTCAGAACTGCTTCCCTCAAAACTGGTGTTTCATTCCTCTGAAAACTGCTGGGGATAACACCGGTGTTTCAAGAATATGTTATTCTCCTCCTTCAAAGATTACTTCCCTTAAAGCTAGTGTTTTCCTTCCTCTGAAACTACTTCCCTTACGACTTGTGTTATCTTCCTCCTGAAATTGCTTTCTTTACACTTGTTTTGCCTTCTCCCAAAAACTTCCGGGGATACCGCTTCCCTCAAAACTTGTGTTTAGACTTCCAGAAAATTTTCGAAATGAGAGAAAATTTTCTGCCCCAGTTTGACAATATTTCTTGTGGCATGTCTTCCCGTCATCAATAACATTTCCTGTCCCTTCTTCAAATCAAAGAAAATTTGTTAGTTTAAAATACGGGGGACGTTCCTGCTGGGGATGGTTTTCCCATTTTCTTTTTCCCATGCTCTGCGTTGTTCGACCATCTTGAAACTTGGCTGATAACTTTCAACCTTCTTGATGCTTCTGTTAGTTGCCAACTTCTCAACCGTTGTTTTCCACTTTTACTCCATACTTTCCACGACATCTTAGAGCAATCCATCATTTGGTCTTATAATGACGTCTTTCTTGTCCCGTCACATTATCTTCGACCTGTTTTATCCCCATTTGCCTTGTCCCATGTTGGCGACTGGTAGTTGTCTTTGAAAATCCTTCTTAAAAACAAACTACTATAAAAAATCTTTAACCAAAAGAAATGAAAGATGATGACTTCAAAAGATAAAAAGAAAAATCTTCCTAAAGAATTATTTGAAGAGAAAAAGGAAAAGGACTTATCTGAATGGTATAACCAATCTCAATGATCATGTCGTGCATTTCGGTTTAATCAACCCAGTCTATTATATCACTCAATCTTTCTGATGACCTTACTTTGTATTTCAAAAGGTCCCGCCACCCAACTCTTTTGCCGAATCAACATCTTTATTCTGCTTGATGCCTCGACGGATCATTTCTGTCAACCTTACCTTGTTTGCCCACTTTCAATTCCTTGTCGCTTTATAGTGCCCTTCGAGGGGTTTTCACTAATAAGACTCTCTCGTTTCTCTCAACTCCCGTCGCCCTATGGTGCCTGCGAAGGTTTTCACCGATAAGACTCTCTCATTTTATTTCTCTCAACTTCCATCGCCTTATGGTACCTGTGAAGGTTTTCACCGATAAGACTCTCTCATTTTATTTCTTTTCAGCTGAGGATTGGGGTGTTACTGATAAGATTCTCTCATTTCATTTCCTTTCTGCTGGGGATTCTCTCATTTCATTTCTTTTCTGCTGGGGACCAGAGTGTTACTCCAGAATTCCATTTGCCCGACTTGACACTTCTCGGATACTGATCGGGAGGTCTTTTAGACATCAATATAGGTTTCTGGTGTATGGCTAAAGAAAAATTTAAAATAATTTTGATGGGTAAAACATTACAACTCTTGGAATCAACTTTCTTTCCCCAAAATTATAAACACAACTTCTGCCCCAGTTTTTCTTGCTTGGGGGATCTTTGATTCTTATTACACTATGACCGAGCCGTGAGGCGCCTACGTATCCTTTTGAGGAATCAGGTCAAACGTAGTTCCCAATTCCTTTGTTTTTCTTGTGACTTTTCTTTTGTCTTTATTATCATTATTTTTCTTTCCTCCCTTTTTCATTTTCATTACTAATTCCAAAAGAGGGGTATGAAAGAATAAATAAGGCTCAAAAGGGGAAGCAAAGGTTGAAATGTTTGGATGGAAGAACACATTGTCTCCATCATTTCATTCTCCAATATCATGCCAAATGCAAACAAACAACAATTACAATTTAAAAGAAATCATACATAATATCTATTAACTGAGTCAGAATTGATAGCCATGTCGATGCATTTTCCTTCGATATCTGTTAAACATAAAGCACCATTGGACAACACTCTAGTTACAATGAATGGCCCTTGCCAATTCGGGGCGAACTTGCCTTTTGCCTCAGCCTGATGTGGAAGGATGCGTTTCAGCACTTGCTGGCCCACTTCAAACTTCCGGGGACACACCTTTTTGTTGTATGCTCTTGCCATTCTCTTTTGATATAACTGGCCATGACACACAACTGCCAATCTTTTTTCATCAATCAAGTTCAACTACTCCAGACGAGTTTTGACCCACTCATCATCATCAATCTCAGCTTCAACGACAATCCGAAGGGACAGGATTTCAACTTCCGCAGGTATTACGGCTTCAGTTCCATATACCAACAAATAAGGAGTTGCACCTACTGAAGTACGGACAATGGTGCGATAACCCAAGAATGCAAATGGTAATTTTTCATGCCATTGCCTCGAACCTTCTACCATTTTCCGAAGTATCTTCTTTATGTTTTTGTTGGCTACCTCAACTGCTTCATTCGCCTTGGGACGATATGGGGTAGAATTGCGGTGTGTAATCTTAAACTGTTGGCATACCTATTCCATCAATTTATTGTTAAGATTAGCACCGTTATCTGTGATGATCACCTTCGGGATTCCAAATCGACAGATGATATTTGAGTGAACAAAATCGACCACTGCTTTCTTGGTCACAAACTTGAAAGTTTTGGCCTCAACCCATTTGGTGAAATAATCAATGGCTACCAGAATGAACCTATGCCCGTTGGATGCTGCTGGCTCAATTGGTCCAATGATATCCATGCCCCAAGTGACGAAGGGCCATGGCGCTGACATTGTGTGTAATTTCGATGGCGGAGAATGAATTAAATCTCCGTGTATCTGACACTGATGACATTTGCGCACAAAACTAATACAATCTCGCTCCATGGTGAGCCAATAATAACCTGCTCGGAGAATTTTCTTCGCCAGCACATATCCGCTCATATGTGGTCCGCAGACTCCTGAATGTACTTTGGACATGACAACCATATCCTGTCTAGCATCTATGCATCTTAACAATCCCAGGTCTGGTGTTCTCTTATACATAACTCCTCCGCTCAAGAAAAATCCACTTGCCAACCGTCGAATTGTTCTCTTTTGATCCCCAGTGGCTTGCACTGGGTATATCCCCATTCTGATGTATCCCTTGATATCGTGGAACCATGGTTTGCCTTCCAATTCTTCTTCAATCATGTTACAATAATCATGCTGATCTCGGACTTGAATATGCAAAGGATCAACATAAGCTTTGTCTGGATGGTGCAACATTGATGCTAGGGTAGCCAAAGCATCGGCGACCTCATTGTGGACCCTTGGAATATGCATGAACACCACTGATCTAAACTGTTGATAAAGATCATGCAAGCATTGTCCGTATGGTATGAGCTTCAGATCTCGCATTTCCCATTCTCCTTGAATTTGATGTACCAGAAGGTCCGAGTCTCCCAAGACCAAGACTTCCTGGACATCCATGTCTGCAGCTAACCTTAAACCCAAAATACATGCTTCGTACTCAGCCATATTGTTGGTATAATAAAAACGAAGCTGAGCCATAACAGGATAGTGATGCCCTGTTTCAGAAATAAGCACAGCTCCTATTCCGACTCCTTTCATGTTAGCAGCCCATCAAAGAAAAGTTTCCAGCTTGGTTTTTCGGCCTGTTCTAGTTCATCAATATGCATCACCTCCTCGTTAGGAAAATTAGTCCTCAGTGGCTCATACTTTTCATCGACCGGGTTCTCGGCCAAATAATCGGCCAATGCTTGGGCTTTCATCGCAGTCCGAGTCACATAGGTTATGTCAAACTCTGTGAGCAAAATTTGCCATTTTGCAAGCCTTCTTGTCAGCATAGGCTTTTGAAAGATATACTTCAATGGATCCAAGAGTGAAATGAGGTAAGTAGTGTAGGATGACAAATAATGTTTCAACTTCTGTGCTACCCAAGTTAGGGCACAACATGTCCTTTCCAGGTGAGTGTACTTAACCTCATAAGCCGTGAACTTCTTGCTAAGATAATAGATGGATTTTTCTTTCTTGCCGGTGATGTCATGCTGCCCCAGTACACAACCAAATGAATTTTCCAAGACTGTCAAGTAAAGAATCAAAGGTCTCCCTGGTTCTGGCGGAACCAACACAAGTGGGTTTGTCAAGTAACCTTTTATCATATCAAACGTTTCTTAACACTCATCAGTCCACTTGATCGCAGCGTCCTTCCTCAAGAACTTGAAAATAGGCTCACAAGTTGTCGTGAGCTGAGCAATAAACCTGCTGATGTAGTTCATCCTTCCTAACAGACTCATCACTTCAGTCTTGTTCCTCGGAGGTGGAAACTATTGTATGGATTTGATCTTTGATGGGTCCAACTCGATGCCTCGCCGGCTGACTATGAATCCCAACAGTTTTCTGGATGGAACGCCAAATGCACACTTGGCGGGGTTAAGCTTGAGGTTATACCTGCGAAGCCTCTGGAAGAATTTCCTCAGATCTTCAACGTGGTCGACCTGATGCTTTGATTTTATGATCACATCATCTACGTATACCTCAATCTCTTTGTGTATCATATCATGAAACACAGTAGTCATTTACCTCATATAAGTTGCCCCAGCATTCTTCAAACCAAATGGCATTACCCGGTAGCAATATGTTCCCCACGGCGTGATGAAGGCCGTCTTTTCTGTATCTTCTTCATCTATTAGAATCTGATGATACCCGGCATAACAATCCACAAAAGATCCAATCTCGCACTTGGCACAATTATCGATCAAAATATGGATATTCGGTAGTGGGAAGTTATATTTCGGACTTGCTTTGTTGAGATTGCGGTAATCGACGCATACTCTGATCTTGCCGTCCTTCTTCGGTACAGGCACGACATTAGCCAACCAGACAGGATATCGAGTGACCCGAATAACCTTTGCACCCAACTGCTTGGTAACTTCTTCTTTAATCTTCACACTCATATCAGTCTTGAATTTCCTCAACTTTTGCTTGACGGGTGGGAACGCTAGATCAGTGGGCAATTTGTCGACCACTAAATCAGTGCTCAAACCCGGTATGACGTCATATGACCACACAAAAACATATCTGTACTCGATGAATGCTTTGATTAACTCCTCCCGGATTTTTTGCTCGAGGTGGACACTTATTTTAGTCTCTCGGACGTTGTCTGTGTCCCCTAAATTGACGGCTTCTATGTCATTCAAATTGGGTTTGGGTTTTTCTTCGAAGTGAATTAACTCCTTACTAATTTCTTCGAAGGCTTCATCCTCATCATCATATTCTGATTCGTAATCACAATCTACTTCTTGAACTATCATTTCAGAATCAGATTGATTTTTAAGACTGGGCTGAGGATTCCTTATGCACGCCATATCATTAAGACCAGTATAAAGAGAACTGTACAAAAAAAGAAAAGAAGAAAACAAAATTAAAATAAAATAAGGAATGAAGAAGAAACTTTTTTTTATTGAATTGAATTACGGGATAACAAGGTTTCACACTTTGATGAACCCAATAAAAATAAAAAGAAATCTGGATTACAACCCTGGAATAATCCAGAAAATAGGAAGGAAAATCAGAGCCAACTACCAAGACTCCCTCCGAATGGGAAAAGGAGTAGCCATCCAATTATTGATTTTTGCCTTTGGCCCCACAAACTGCACATCCGCCTTGCTGGACCCTTCCCCAACTTCTACCATGTTGATTTCGGTGAATAACCTTTCAAAGCCTTCATTTAAGTCTCCATCTGCACCAATCAATGGCCCCGTAACCTTGGACAACAATTGCTTTTTAATGCTCGGCATGACAAAAGATCTGGACAGGCGCGGGATTGGCTTGGGAAGGACCCAGACTTTTTTCTTCAGCTTGCGGTCCCGCCTCACATCCGCCACTGTAGGCTTGAACCCCAGACCAAAGGTATCTAGATTTTTGGGCAAAGAAACCGATTGAACAACACCCTGAAGATTAGCCCCTAAACCTTTGCCTGGCACAAACTCGTGTTTCAACATCTCCGAGGCTACCATGACAGTTGCAGCTGCTATTTTGGGAAGTGGGATACGTTCACCCTCGGAAACTTTGTCCACTGAAACCGTATCGAAGACCTGGTAAACCCAGGACCCCTTGTCATCGTCAGTCTCTATGAAGGGTACAATGGCATCACTTACGGCGCTTGCGTTGTCTTCTCCATGTACTACGATCTCTTGCCTATCCCACTCGAATTTGACCATCTGATGTAATATAGAAGGCACTGCTTTGGCGACGTGGATCCAGGGTCACCCCAATAGAAGATTATATGACACTGCCACGTCCAACATTTGAAACTCCTTGGTGAACTCGACCAGACCAATTGTTAATTCAAGTACGATATCACCCACTGTGTCTGTACTGCCTCCATCAAACCCTCGAACATAGATGCTGTTCTTGTGAATTCTGTCACCATCGACCTTCAGTTTGTTCAACGTGGTCAAAGGACAAATATTGGCACTGGAGCCATTATCAATCAGTACTCGAGTAACTACCGAGTCTTCACACTTCACGGTCAAATAGAGGGCTCTATTATGTTCTGTACCCTCCACGGGCAACTCATCGTCTGAAAAAGTGACCCTGTTGACCTCGAAAATCTTGTTTGCTATTTTCTCCAGATGGTTCACAGAGATCTTATCCGGAACATGGGCTTCGTTCAGAATTTTCATCAATACCCGGCGGTGCTCATCTGAATAGATCAACAAGGATAACAATGAGATCTGTGCCGGGGTCTTCTTCAACTGCTCTATAATGGAGTAATCTTGCGCCTTCATTTTCTTTAAAAATTCTTCCACCTCTTCCTTGGTGACTGGATTCTTTGTCGCTACTGGATTGGCCCTTCTTAACTCTGCGGGAGAAAAACACCTCCCCGAACGAGTTAGACCTTGGGCTTCACACACTTCTCCTATGACTTCTTTCCCTTTGTAAACCACCGTCACCCGTTCATAATTCCAAGGAACAACCTTGTTGTTGATCACTAGAAGCTGAGTTACCAGTCTTATAATAACAGGCTCTGTGCGAGCACCCTTCACGACCACAACAAGTTTACTTGCAACCCTTGACACTACCACTTTAGCTTGCTCGAGTTTCACTGCAACAAGGCTCAACGACCCTCCCTCGGCTACCATAGCTGGCTTATCATCTACCCCTCTTAACTGGACCACTGATTTCCCATTGGTTACTTTTTCCTTTGAGCTGATTTTGCTGGAACGGATCATCATTACCGTCTGTGAGGGCTTCCTGGGCTCCCCCTCTTTGTGTATCAACTCAATCATGTGTGTCTCATGGTGAACTGGCAGTGGATTATGATTAATATTTGGTGTTTCTAGGGCTTGAACCTCGATCCGATGAGTATCGATAAGCTCTTGCACAGCTGTTTTCAGCTTCCAACATTTCTCTGTATCATGCCCTGGGGCCCCTGAACAGTACTCACAACTCACCGAGTGGTCAAGATTTCTAGGGGGAGGGTTTGGAATTTTAGGCTCAATTGGATTCAACATGCCCAACTGCCTCAATATGTGGAAAAGACTGGTATATGATTCCCCCAGTGGAGTGAAAGTCTTTTGCTTCTGTGACCTCTCATTCTTAAGGGATGAGTTTGGTCGAAAACCCATCCCGGGGGGGATTTCTGTAGGCCCTTGGGTGTGGATATGTGTTTTGTGGAGCTGGGTATGGATTTTGTGGAGCCGGCGCACGCCATGGCGAGTGTGCCGGAGTTTGGGTATAGGTTTGTGCATGATGGACGGAAAAATGGGGATCTGGCGGTGGGTAGTAATGTTGTGGAGGGCTATATAAAGTGTGGGGGTAATTTTGGTGGTAGGGTCGGGATTGGCTATAGTAGGGTAACGGGCCTCTAGATTCGAACCAGGCTCCGGACTCAACAGTCGTGACATCTTCTTTCTTCTTTTTCCCGAGCACACACCCAGTGCCACTTTGAATGGCCTGGGTGGTTGCCTTGATCGCTGAATAACTCATGATCTTGTTGGACTTAAGCCCCTCCTCGACCATGCCTCCCATTTTTACAACCTCATTAAAAGATTTGCCAATTGCGGACACAAGATGACCAAAGTAGGTCGGCTCCAAAGCCTGCAAAAAGTAATCAACCATCTCGCTCTCTTTCATTGGGGGATCTACCCTTACTGCTTGCTCCCTCCACCGGAAACCATATTCTCTAAAGCTTTCACTGTGCTTCTTCTCTAGTTTAGTCAAAGATAGTCAGTCTGGAATAATCTCAAGATTATACTGAAAGTGACAAGCGAATGCTTGTGCCAGATCATCCCATGTATATCATCTCCCGTGATCTTGGCGGGTGTACCACTTCAACTGCTCCACTCAAACTCTGACTGAAGTAAGCCATTAGCAATTCATCCTTTCCTCTGGCTCCCCTCATCTTACTGCAAAAACCTCTCAAATGAGCCACCAGATCACCGTGTCTGTTGTACAAGTCGAATTTGGGCATTTTGAACCCTGCCGGTAGTTGTACATTTGGGAACAAACACAGGTCTTTGTAGGTTACACTCACCTGACCTCCTAACCCTCTCATATCCCTGAAGGATTGTTCTATGCTTTTCATTTTTCTGAACATCTCTTCTTGTTCAAGATTTCTGGCCGGTTTTTCTGCTTTCTCCGCTAGGTCAGAATATGGATCACGTTGATAGGCTTCAGGAGCTTTGAAGGTGAGCTCCGGGGGATAATACTGGTTGTCTTGAGCTTGGAACACAGGTTCACTCGAGGATTTAAAGAGTGCAGTTGGTGGAGATGCCACAAAGACAGGGGTGATTGGCGGAGGAGGGTATGGAATTGATTTTGGTGGTGGAGCTTGTGGCGTATGATAAGTGGTACCATGGTAGTGTTGATAAATGGGAAAGCCTGGATCAGTGGCAGGATGATCCTGAGACTGAGCTAATGGTGGGGTAAAAGCCGGGTTGGATGGGTAAGCTGGCGGTGATTGCCCTTTGGACCAGGCCTGATACATTTTGGCCATCTGTTGCTTAAGCTTGAGCATCTTCTCTTTCATTTTATAGACGTCCAACTCCTCTACCTCAACACTAGTGTCGACATCTGGGCTAGACATGATTTTCGGTATTGGTCCCTTTGATCTGGTTTGGTAATGGTAATGTGCCAGTATCCTCTAAATAAACTAACTGCTTGAATTCTCTGGAAATCAACAAACTTGTTAGTTTTTAGAGTTTAACACATATGCAATTATACGTTGGGATGCAATGCACCTAGGCAATTAACCATTTCTATCATGCATTTGCTTCGGTTGCGTGCGTTATTCCGGCCTCTCATAATTGTGCCCCCTTTTTTTAGCTTCCTTTATTCTATCCTTCTTTATTTATTTTCATTTTCCCCTTTTTTCTTTTTTAGTGGTGGTCGAATCCTATAGAGATTGCCTACATATCATGTCCCCACATGAATCAGACCGTGTGTAGTTCTGCCTATAAGTGCGAAAAGCAAAGAGATAATTTTTTGGAAATTTTCGATTTTTCATTAATAAACATTCTATTACAAACCAGACGCTTTTGGAAAGGAAAATAACAGACTCGAAACCAAACCAAGTACGAACTCAATAACTACTGACAGACTTTGATGCGAAAGAAAGACAGACTCCAAGAAAAAGAAAATGCAGATTCGAACTACGAACACATTAAAGTTTTAAATTTGGGTGCCCGCGGGGCGTCATTCGGCCTCGCCGCGGGTTTAGGGGTAAGGTCCTTTTCTAGTTGTTCCAATTCATACATGATTTGCTTCACAAATATCATAACCGCCGAGAAGAAAGTAGTACGGGTCATGTTTTCACAGACCCGACATTTCCCGGTAATAGCATGAGCAATAGTCAGAATCTTGTTCCTGGTTCGGTCTTTCTCTAGGATTAGGCGTTCTATCTGATCCCCTCTAGCCTTCAAAATCCGAGAATCATGCAGATGTTGTTTCTGTAACTGCTGTATTTCATCTTCCATCGAGGCCATTAGATTATAGCAGTGTTTACTTTCAGTTTCAAAAGCCTTGTCTTGTTTAGCCGCCTTGCTCTCTAGGGTGGTCACCTTCCTTTTTAGACTGACAATGGTTTTTTCATAATCTTTCCTTGACTACTGTAAGTACTGTGTGCGCTCCTTTGTTCTTTTTGCCCATTGTGCCTGGAGTGATGCTATGGTACCCTCAGATTGCTTCAAATCATTCCGACACTCACTGATTTCTTTTTTCAACCCTTTTATTAACCGCTCATCCGATCGACTCATTTGTTGGTTGTCAGCATCTATCCTCATTTGTCGGATTTGGGCTTTCAGCGCCTCATTTTCTTGGGCCAATTTGTTCTTTTCTCCTTGATCGGCGTCAACTTGCAGACTATTTTCAAATCCTATGGGGTCTTTTGGCCGGTCTCCCAAACTCGATTTCTTTCCTAAACCAAGCAAGGTATCCCGGCGAAACTTCACCCTTGGACCGATCACACACACATGTATTTGCTGTTAAGTATTGACACTCGCTCCAAATTTGTCGGACTGCTGCTTCAAGAAACTGTCCGTTGGGCCCGATCTCGACTACTTGGCCACTAAGATCTTCATCTTTCGGAACTATTTGGCATCTCCCCAATTGTCTCAATACTCGATACGGGGCATAGGGCTAAATACTCCTAAGTCCCATCTAAAGGAAATGGGGTCCAGGGGCTGGCATATATATGATTTCATCCACAGGCAACCATCCAAATGTCCATTATATTTGGCTTGCAGTGACAGAACGAAAGTGCGCTGTCCACTCTGTTGTCCCTTCTGGTAAGCTGATTCCGTCGACCCTCGTAGGAAATTATTCTATGCATGTTTTCTTCGTCGACTCATAACTCATAAATTGAGGACGACGACATAGGTGCTCGATCATCCACATCTGCAGCAACGCATTGCACCTCTCAAAAAAGTTTCCCTGGCTTTGCAGGCTGTGAGAGCGTGGAAGATTTCAGCTACTATCATGGGTGCGAGAGTGCTGTTGGCCTGAGTAAGTAAAGTGCTGACAACCCCAGATACTCGTATGTCAACGTTCCCATCTTTTCTAGGAAATACCAGGAGTCCCAAAAAGGCTACCATGAATGCAAAACACCTATGTTCTTCCCACTTAAGGCAGTTTCCCTTGCTACTTTTGTTTTCCGGTTTGTTGAACCCCCCTATGTGGCCATATCTGTTATATATAAACCGCAAAGTACAAAAACCAGCTGTTAAGTCTGGATTGTGGACCCCTCTGCTTATTTTCAAAGAGTCTAGGAACCTGTGTACGGCTACGGCCCTCAGAGTAATCAGGTACTGGTGTCTCAGAGGAACTTTTGGACTCCCGATGTATCCAGCTATTTCTTCCAATGTTAGGGTAAGTTCAAAATCCGAGAAGTGAAATACGTTGTGAGCCGGGTCCCAGAATGCGACCAAGGCCTTTATGACATCCCCCCTAGGATTGATCTTCAGCAACCTAGTGAGGCCTCCTAGGTATAGATTGACTGTGTCGCGTCCTGATTCGCCCAAGTCATCCCACCACATGTGCAACTCCAAAGGGATCTTGTTCACAATTGTTACATGTAAATTCTGACTTGTGCTTATTCTGCACATTTATTAGGGTGGTTAAGAAAAAATCACGATTCAATTGACTCAAAGATAACAAGGACACTTTTTTTTTTCATTTAAAATAAAACCTGATTTTGCCAATACGGCCTTTCAGCACCTCAGGGTCGAAGATTTTAAGGTTGTGTCGGGTAGCCGGTGAAAGCCTAAAAAATGACCACAGGCGTCTGTTCTTGCAAAAATAGCCTTCCGGCGCCCTTTTAGGGACATTCGGCTACTTCTAGCAAAAATGGCATCACCCTAATTATTTTCAAATAAAATTTTGTTCTCTTGGCTAATTTCGCAAAAGTGAAGTTGGACCCGATGGGGGTTGCCTACGTATCTCACACCCTGTGAGAATCAAACTGGCGTAGTTTGGGCCGATAAAACAAACTTCTTTTGAAAACAAGACTCTTTTCATTGGCAAATAAAACTATTTTTTTTTTCATTTTCTCAAAAATTCAACAGAGTTTCGACACTATTTGGACATTGTTTTTTTTCAAAACAGGCGATTAACTCTCTTTAACCCTCGTACCTCTACCTCTCTTTCCTCAAAATATTCAATAACCGGTCAACATGGAAGTCCGAAGCAAACAAATGCACAAGTAGCAAGTAAGATGCATCAGGATGGTCTTTTGCCATTTTCGGTACACCTGTCCTAGACAGACCCAACCCTTGTGTTGAGCCTCCAAAGTCAAATGCACATGATGCAAACAAACGTTCCTACTAGGGATCTGGTATGAAGCTGAGTTATTCTAGGTTTATAACCTGGGTATTTGTTCTAGACTGTGTACCCGAGCGGACAACTCGAGTCGAGGAGGGGGCTACGTACCGGGAACCAAAAGGCCATCCGGCTTAGTAACTTGTCCGAGCCTCTTTTTTATTTCAAGGTATGACACTAACAGAATAGGGAGTCTCGACCAGCGAGCACATCCCCGAAGGTGAGAAGAGAAGGGTTTCGTAGCAGTTTATATACAGTTTAGATAATATCAAAGCGGTAAAAGCAGCATTTAGCATTTAACATTTAATAGACAAAGCCAATTATAACAATTATTCCAAGCTCGAATTCTCGAACCCTGAACCAGAAGTTCTGGGTTTGTCCTATCCCCAGCAGAGTCGCCAGAGCTGTCACACCTCCTTTTTCACCTACGCCCGCAGGGGCGTAGGGGAGTTTTTCAAATTAAAGGACAATCGAAATGGGATTTATTTATTTAATTTAGAGTCGCCACTTGGGAGATTTATGGTGTCCCAAGTCATCGGTTGAATCCCGAATCGAGGAAAAGATTGACTCTGTATTACAGTCCACGAACCCGAAATATGAGTAAGGAATTCTGTTAACCCGGGAGAAGGTGTTAGGCATTCCCGAGTTCCGTGGCTCTAGCACGGTCGCTCAACTGTTATATTTGGCTTAAATTATCTGATTTTAACAATTATGAATCTACGTGCAAATTTTAACCTTAACCGCTTTTATTCATTTTTATTTTAAAAGAGAATTGCAATGTCATGAAAATGCGTCTCGAACTGCGCCACATAAATGCACCCGTCGTTTTTGACACATTCCGACTTTGTTGAGATTTTGATTTGGGTCACATAAATGTGCACCCGAGTTTAGGGAGGTAACGTTATTAAAATACGCACCTAAAGAGACTAACGCGTTATTATTTTGGGTAAGACCGTGAAATTCACTAAACGATCCGTTCCTGAAATCTAAGGATTTAAATATATACATCTATCAAGGGCCCCACAATTTATGCATTTAGGCGAGGCTCGCCTTATTTTATTATTTTAAAGGTCCATCCTAAAACAATCTATAATTTTCTATTTAATTCGTCTCTAAAATGAAAGCAGTCCTAGTTAATTAATGTGCGTGAAAGATCCGAAATTACATAACTCGATTTCAAACAGTTAAGCCCCAGAGTTGAACGAAGAGAGCGGGACATTTCCAGTACACGACTATAGTTTCATTTCACAGAAAATAGGCCACCTGAGCCCACAACGGCTCATACACCTAGTATCCTATCAATGAAACTTCCATAGCTAGGGCAGGAATTATTTAGGCTTCAGGGATCATGACAATCCAACTTGATCAATGGTTGTAGGGGGGAGCTAATTTGCAGAATTAATCATACTTGCATCAAACTCATAATTTCTAATTTTTGCACTCGAGCTTGACATCATTTTAAGCTATTGTAGCACTGATTTTAACACACAACTCAATTCTCATTTTTGTTTAGCACATAACTCACAATTGTTTGCTCATCCCTATTAGAGTAGAAATGGTATTACCTATAACTTACTCTAACGAATCACTTATCCAATAATGATTTAAATCACACATGGAGTCATGGATAATTTCAAATTCGAAACTAAACATACGTGACCTGGGCTAACGTGAATATGCACCTATTTGCTGTGATTTGCCTTTGATTTTTAGTGTGGCGAGCAATTAACCCGAACAATGAAACTATTTGACACTATGGACTTGATTTCAACAGAAATGAGCTACATATTAGAGTTAACAGTCCATCACAATTCAAAACAACTCAAATCGGTTAAACAACAATCTTAATTATACATATGCCTATTGTCCACAAGTTATAAAACAGTACATAGCATGTTAATAATCCAACTAGTCCCTTACAGGCGCATTAATGCACAAATTTATCATACAAATCTTAAAGCTAACTGTATCATAATAAACTAAAAAAACAGTAAAGCTTTAATGGATGTCAAACAACAATTGCCTTTCCATTCCACTGAAGAAACTACATCAAAACATGTTCAAATGTATACCTGGAGAAATGCAACACAGGAAGAGGAGAAAGAATAGTCAGCAGCAGGCTAGCAGCAGTCAATACAACAGCAATACACCAGTAGTAGCAACTCAATCAATACTCCAAAAAAACCCAGAAAGGTTGTAAACTAACAGCAACAACAAATACCAAGACAAACAGACTCAACCAAGCTTGTATTAAACCCAAAACTGAACCAGTAGACCACTGAACCACTTAAGCAATCAAAAGGAATGAGAATCACTGTCCAAAATTCGAATTACATCTATGGATGCCATGAAACAGTATCTTTCTTTTGATTTCTGTTCTTAAACTCTCCAACACTCTTTAAAAGAAACTGATCACTTTCAAAGCTCCCAAATGTTGTTTTTCTCCCCCCTCTTTAAATTCTCTCCTTAAAGTCCTATTTATCCTGTTGCGGATCCTCTTTTGAAGTATATTTTAATCCCTTTTAGATCTATCCTTCACCTTTCCAAGTTGTACCTACTCTTGCACATGTATCCCTCAATTTTTATCATTATCCTCATGTTATTCTGATTTTCCACCCTTAAAGGCACTAGGCATGGTTCAGTTGTATTTCCTTTTCAGTTTTTAATCAAAATCTCATGTTATTCTCTAATTTCCACTCTCTAAAGGTGCTAGACAGGGTGTCAGCTCTACTGCCTTTTCAATTCTTAATTAAAAACCCCTAAAGCCCCATAAAGCTTTGAATCAAACGATTCTTTAAAACATACTTGTCATGACATTAGCAAGAAACATTCAATAAGCAAACCTATTTGCTATTCGACTTCCGAAACAATTAATATAATTATTTCAAACGAGGAATCAAAACACCACGAGACACGAACATGCTGATTAAAACACAAGTTAACTGATTTATATAAACCGTGAAAATGAAAAACTAGAAATCTAATGATTCATATGGCAGGTGCGAACATCAGCAATTAAATACATGGGTTGATTAACATATCCAAAATCAGAAAATAAGAACTAACAGAAACAACTAAATTGGACAGGAAAACTAAAATTAACAAAAATACGAACGACTAAGCTAATCTAAAGCAAAGAAATGTGGTTCGAAGTAAATTGCAATTTTAACCAGAAAAATGAACCAATCAAATACATGCAGAAGAAAAGAGGGAGAAGCAGAGGTGAAACGAGTAAAACAGGAAGAAAGTGCCACATGGGCTCACTGATTCAACTTTGAACTCACTTGGCGTCTTAACTCGCAGGGAACTGAGGCTAATCATTTGTTCTTGTTAAGAACAAATGACCAGCATTAGTTCCTGCAGTGAGTCAAATCTTCTTGTTACAGGAACACAGTCCTGAGTCGACGTATGCTAACAACTCATCGAGAACCGATTTTGAAACTTTAAGGCTCAGACTCAGATTTGAGATTCGAAAGAACATAGTAATATTCGAGGGAAAACAATGATGGATGGTTTATGAGGAGGTCAAGGTGGTTGTGGGGTGTGATTTTGGCGGTCATCGAAGAAGGTGAGGTTTTTGGTTGATTCTTTGATTGAAGATTCGAGAAGATCGGGGATGATTCGAAGGTAGTGGTTTGAGGGATTGGGGTGGGGAGGATGAGGGGAAGCTATGGTGTGAAATTGGGGGTCATTGGAGCACTGTCCGCCGGGTTTCAGGCGATGGAGTATGGTGGCGGCTATTAGGGTTTTTGGTCGTTTGGTCTCTCTGAAGGAGACGACTGAACAGAGGGGGGGTGTTTGGAAATGAGAGGGGGTAATAGGTCTGGGGTATTTTGGTATATTAGATTGAGGGGATTAATGTGATCCGTTGGATCAGTGAAGATCGACAGTCCAGATTAGGTTAGGGGGTCAAACGGGGTCGTTTTGGTTAAGTACTGAGGCGAGTTTGGTTCGGGGTAAATGGGTCGGGTTCGGTTATTGGATACGGGTATTGATCTGTGACCGTTAGATGTGGCTTGGTCTAATGGCTGAGATTTTTGCCATTGAAACGACGTAGTTTGGTCCCTATACTACGTCTTTTCACCATCCTGTGAGAGGAGCTGCCTGGATCAGGTTTGGGACATGCCATTGGGCTTGGGATTTGAGCCCAATCCGATTTTCCTTCCTAGTTTTTGTTCTTTTCATTCATTTTGCTTTCTAAATTATTTTCTAAAATTATAAACCAAGTTAACTTATTAAAAATACTAATTATCTTCTAATAACATTTATCACATATAATTAAATGCCAATTAACAATAAAATCACACAATTCAACATTAAATGCTAAAAAATGCAAAGTACATTATTTTTATGATTTTCATTTTCGTAAAACAAATCAGTGGTTAATTAATCCTAAATTGTAAATGCAAATGCAACACATGTATTTTTGTATTTTTCAGTAGTAAAAATAGAATAAATATGCACAGACAAATACAACTAAATCACAAGCAACACAACTATTTTATTTTGAATTTTTGTGGGAGTAATTCTTGTAGGGCAAAAATCACGTGCTCACAAGACTCGTGGTTGGATGAGGTTTCATATTCCGTAACTTTTGTCGGGTTCCGAGACGTGGGCCCCACGGGCAAATTTTTAGTGCAATTTCGGATTTTTAATGGAAAATGTAGAATTTCATATGGAATTAATTCCTATAATTTTTATTGACTGAATCGAATTGTTTATGACTAGATTTGAGAATTTCGGGCACGAATTCGCGAGGCAAAGGCTTGTTGGAATTTTGAATTGGTTGCAAAGCGAGGTAAGTGTTTGGTCTAACCTTAGCTTGAGGGATTAGGAGTTGTGTCTTAATTGCTACATGTTAATTGTAGAGTACGACGTATAGACATGGTGACGAGTATCTATACATTAGTGTCTAGCAAGCCCATGAGTCTTATACTTTGATTAATCTGACTCCGTTTCGTAGTGTATATGCTCTATATGATAATTTCTATTGAGGAATATGACTTGTGGAAGTATTATTGTTTTGATGTTGTTTCCCTTGCCGGGATGTTATTGTTTTGATGTTGTTTCCCTTGCCGGGATTTGATTGTTGTACTATTGTTCCCTTACCGAGATTTTATTGTGATTTCATTTATTTTCTTGCCCTTATTTCTTGTTATTGTTGTTTGGGTGAGGAAGAGTGTTAAAGCACGAAGGGTGATGCCGTGTATGATTTTGTGAGGAAGAGTGTAAAGCACGAAGGGTGAAGCCGTGCCGCACGATGTACAATTCCGTACCGATTATATTGATTTTATGGTGAGGAAGAGTGTAAAGCACGAAGGGTGATGCCGTGCAGTTTATATTGATTCTTATGGTGAGGACGAGAGTAAAAGCACGAAGGGTGATGCCGTGCACTTGTACTTGATTTTTCCTGATTCTAACTGAGTTATGTTGTCATGTATGTTTATTTACTGATTTTCCGTTATTACTTGATTTTATTTCGATGTTATAGATTCCCTTACCCTATTTGCCTTGTGTTTGTTGCTTGGGTGAGGAAGAGTGTAAAGCACGAAGGGTGATGCCATGTATTGTTTTGGTGAGAGAGTGTTAAAGCACGAAGGGTGATGCCGTGTATTGTTTTGGTGAGAGAGTGTTAAAGCACGAAGGGTGATGCCGTGCACTTTCTGTTTGTTGTGTTTACTTGTTATTAACAATTCAAGTGTATTAACTATTTAGATCCCTTTACTGTTGTGATCCTTTGTGTTGGAATCCATAGTATTTACAATACCTCGCCTTATTTTTTTTAAATATGTCCAATACTTCAAATTTCAAGAATTGTTACATTTTTAACTCAATTGATTTCTCAACTAATATTTCCTTAAACCGTTTGAGGTTGTACTTTACTTAAAAAGGAATTTCTACTATGCTTTGATTTATTAATTTCTCATATTAAAGGTAATGATTCCTTCGATATTGTACTTTAATTGAAAATGGTATTTTCTTTATTAAATGATTTCTAAAAATAACTTCATCTTTTCTTGTTGATTTACTAATTGGGTTGGAAGTTGTACTCTACTTTATGTTAAGTGAAGGAGACTCCTTGAACATTCTTAATTGTATTGGGTTATGGAACCTATGAGCTGAGTAACATGAGAATATTGTTGTGCAATGTGAGACAGAAATATGTGGGCACAAGGTGCCGGGGAAAATATTATGGTTTTATTTAATGGCACGTGAGTTGTCCGTGCGGTTGTGACATAAATATGGGCACGAGGTGCCGTGAAAATATGAAAATGGGTTGAGACCAATATTATTTATGATTATGAAATGAGGTGTCACAAGGTGACCTTTACTCGAAAGAATTATATTCGAAAGATGCTTATCTGAAAGATATTTATTTGAAGGAAATATATTCAAAATATATTTATTGAAAAACATATTATCTTAGAGATTATTACTTGAAGGATTTATAGGCGAAAGATTTATATTTTAAGGACTTGATTAATTGATTGCACTTGTATTTATTATTTGTTGAGAAGCATTTATGGTGTTCTTGTCGCCTGCTATTTATATCCCTGGTTGATCATTGTTGCCATCATTGTTATCTGCTTCCTATTATTTTTGTACGCTATCTTGCACAGGTTTATTTGGTAGTCTGGTCCTAGCCTTGTCACTACTTTGCCGAGGTTAGGCTAGGCACTTACCAACACCTGGGGTCGGTTGTGCTGATACTACACTTCTGTACATTTTTGTGTACAGATCCCAGTATGGTAGACTTCGGACCGTAGTGAAATTGCTATTTCTTGTTCATCAGGCAATCCGAGGTAGTCCTGCAGGCGTCCGCAGGCCTTGACGTCTCCTTCTATCTACTATTCCTGTTTCTTTCATGTATTTTCAGAGACAATGTTGCATTTATTTCTTTCAGACCTTTATTTGTAGTACTCCTAGACAACCTGTGAAGTTGTGACACCAGTCTTGGGTAGATTTGTTATGGATTGGTATTAGCAGTATTATTAAATCTTTACAATGCAGTCTCCCGCTTATTCAATTCTGTTGTTATCTAATTGCTGGCTCTTAACCGTTATCGAATTAAAAATGGAAATAAGGTAGATAGTTCAATTGGTTGGCTTGCCTAGCTTTCACTAGTAGGCTCCATCATGACTCCCGAGGGTGAGAAATCCGGGTCGTGACAAGTTGGTATCAGAGCCCTAGGTTACATAGGTCTCACAATTCACAGACAAGCTTAGTAGAGTCTGAGGGATCGGTACGGAGACGTCTGTATTTATCCCCAGAGGCTACAGAGTTAGGAAAAGTTTCACTCCCATTCTTCTCTGTCGTGCGATTTTGTTCTCACATTGCTAAATTGAAACCTCTACTCTTGTCCTTTCACGAATGGCGAAGTCACGTGCCGCTTTTTCAACCGAACAACATCACAGACCGGTGATAGATAAATTATGTCTTCGGAGGCTTTACGGAGGTTAGATAGGTTTCACCAAGCTCTTCGCTACCACTTTCAGCGGTGCATCTTTTGAGGACCCACGGGATTATCTTGACCGCTGCTATGAAGTATTGCAGAACTTGAGAGTAGTCGAAAGCGACGAGGTTGATTTTGTTGTGTTTCAGATGACAAGTAGAGGTAGTGGAAAGATAATGTATTTACTAGACCAGTTGTGGCTCCGACGGAAGATATAGACGTATCAAGAGATCACCTAATGAATCATGTTGGGGTTCAACATACCTTGACGTCTAGTTGATTTATTTGAGTTGTAAAGGTCAAATATTGTGAATTATCGGATGTTGTGACCTATGGCTTCGTGCCAAGTGAGGGGAGTCCACTATCAACGATCAAATTGCGGGGTCATGTGTTATACCAATTTTGGCCTTAGATGTATTTATGTGGTATTGAAAGGTTTTCCAAAAACTTGTATATGATTAATAGTTGATATTTGAATGGGATGATGATTAGACTTGAGATATTCCCTCGTCCTTAATAATTCTATATTTCAGTATCAGCGGGGTCATGGAAACATATTTAGTATACTCGTAGTGCTTAAGTTAATCACAACACTCGCGTAGGGCAGTCATCTTTTAATGTACCAGTGGCATGGAATTTCCTGCAATGGTTATCTAAGTTATCCGGTACAGACTCAGTATGAGCAGTCGAACTGCGGATGGGTTGTTATGAGAATGGTGATACTAGGAACATCCTGAGAAATTATCCTAGACTTTGGAGAGACATATTCCATCAAAGCACTCATGCTACGTGCCCCATTACAGTTACTACTCCACTTACATGACCAACCATAGGTAGGGGTCATGATATTAGAGGTGGAGGTGAGACTCCTAGAGGTGGAGACCCAGTCCGTTGATATATTTTCTATGGTATGGCTGAGGTTGCTACACCAGACGGTATCGTTATAAGTACGATCTCGAATTATTATAAAGTCAAAATTTCCTTAACTTGATTCGGTTTTGAGTATCGAGGAAAGTTCTCCTATTGTGCTCCACTTATGAGTGAGCTTTGTAATTCTTAAATCTACATATGTGAATAATTCTGTTGGGAGAGTATATGGAGATAGCCATGTCTATCGTTATGTGTTGGTCACTAAAAATAGTTGTGAGGCTAAAAGTGACTTTTGTGAATCAATTCGATGAGTTTAATGTAATTTCTAAATAATTGATTTTAGTTGTAAATTATATGCCCTACCGGTATGAGGGATCATTGTATGTTGTGATTTTGTTTAACCAAGATTATTTGAAAGAAGCGAGAAAGGAAATGGAAAATTTTAGTTGGCACAATGTGCAAAATACTTGTGATTCAGAGTTGAGGATGAGATCCTCACATTTTTATATGAGATGAAATATTTAAACCGGGCTACAAGCTGAGGTGGATGTTATATAAGGACGAGGTCCTGATGGTGAAAATTTTATGTGTTTAAATTCTCCTTTTGTGAAATTAAAATTTGTGCTATAGCACTTGTAGGGAGTCATGCCTATTAGGCTTATTTGAAAATTCTTGTATGAATATTTCTGTGCATAATTTGCCAAAAATGTATTGTAACTATTGAGTTTTAGCCTACAAGGTGAGAGCCCAGGTGGCGTTAAATTGTGACTCGTTACTTCGGATAAGTAATTATAAGATCTCCATGCCTTGTTGTTAGTAAACTGGAGGTTTGAAACGAAATTTTGTTAACATGAGGTTAATTGGCGATGTTGTAATCTATTATGAACAACCATTAAGACCAGAGATGTGGTTATGGTCATACATATTATGCGATTCATGTCAAGATATCATTGTGATAATGACATGCTTGTAATGCAGAGATTAGTGTTATTGATATATACTTTGTGGTGCATTGGTGGGTCGTGGACATGTTGTTAGGAGTTGTTTTGGTGTTACTCTAACAGGTGGATAGGCCCAATTACAGGGGAGACTCTGCCAAAATTTCTGCAAAATTTGGGAGGTAGAAAAATTTGGGATATTGAGATGTGCAAAGAAAAAGATAAGTTACATTATGTGTTGGAGGACAGACTCTACTTCTCATTTGAGCATGAATGACCCGAAGTCGGGGAGAATGTAATACCTCGTATTTGATGGGTGCATAGGCTCGAGTTGCTATAGCCTGTCCGGACTAATATCGTGTGTTGACGTAAAAATCGAACCTTTCTAGAAATGATTGGAGTGTAAGAAATTTGGTCTTGAAGTTTACGAATATGGATAAAGGAAATGATCTCAATTGAAATGGTGTTATCGGACTTATGTCGAATGCGATAATGTGGGATCAACCACGAATAATTGTGTAAAAGTAAAATTATCAATTTGGTAACTTGAGAATAATTCTTAGTACGTTCGAGGACGAACGTTTGTTTTAGAGGTGGAGAATGTGATGACTCAAAATTTCATCTTTAAATTAACTAATCATGTCGGTATTTTTAAGACCTTGAAAAGCGGTATCAATAATTTCTCGATTTGCATGCGCAATCCGTATAATTTTCGGAAGGTTTTTACGTGAAAAATGGATTAAATTGTGAACTAGAGCTTTAAAACTCAACTGAGTTGACTTCGGTCAATATTTTGAGCAAACGAACCCAAATAAAAGTTTTGACCATTCCGGTAGTTCCGTATCGTGATTTGGGACTTGGTCATATGCCCGAAATCAAATTTGGAGGTCCCTAGATTAAAGTATCGCCATTTAACGGAATCTAGAAATCTAAGGTTAAAGATTTCTTAGGTTTGACCGGAGAGTTGACTTTTTAATATCGGGGTCAGAATCTAGTTCTAAAAAATTTTCATAGCTTTGTTATGTCATTTATGACTTGTGTGCAAAATTTGAAGTCAATTGGACTTGATTTGATAGGGTTTTGCATCGAATATAGAAGTTGGATGTTCTTAGTTTCATTAGACTTGAATGGGGGTGTGATTCACGATTTTAGCATTATTTGATGCGATTTGAGATTTCGACTAAGTCTGTATTATGTTTTAGGACTTGTTGGTCTATTTTGTTGAGGTCCTGAGGGCCTCGGGTGGATTTCGAAAGGTTAACGGATATAAAAAGGCTGCTGAATTTTCTTTTACAGCATATGAATAGTACCGTGTACAGTATCCCATGAACAGTACCATGTACAGTACCCCGTGAATAGTACCGTGTATAGTACTCCGTGAATAGTACCGTGTACAGTACCCCATGAACAGTACCGTATACAGTACCCCGTGAACAGTAAAAACGCGTGAACAGTAACCCCGAATTCTGGACAGAATGTTTATTTCTGAAAATGCCCATTTTCCATTTTTGTCAAATCGGAGCTCGGGAAGAGGCGATTTTCGGGAGATTTTCAGAGAAAACAATGAGGTAAGTGTTCTTAACTTAATTTTGGTTAGATTACCCGAATCTATTACTAGTTTTGGTATTAAATCTATGAATTTAGTTGGAAGAGTTTGAAAACTCTTTCGGATAGATTTAAGGATTTGAGGGTAGAAATGTTATCGAAATTTAGTAATTTTGGTATGGTTAGACTCATGGTTGGATGAGGTTTCATATTCCGCGGGTTCCGAGACGTGGGCCTCACGAGCGAATTTTTAGTACCATTTCGAATTTTTAATCGAAAATGTAGAATTTCATATGGAATTAATTCCTATAATTTTTATTGAATGAATCGAATTGTTTATGACTAGATTTGAGAATTTCGGGCACGAATTCGCGAGGCAAAGGCTTGTTGGAATTTTGAATTGGTTACAAAGCGAGGTAGGTGTTTGGTCTAACCTTAGCTTGAGGGATTAGGAGTTGTGTCCTATCTGTTATGTTTTATTTGTTGAGTACGACGTATAGGCATGGTGACGAGTATCTATACATTGGTGTCAAGCATGCCCGTGAGTCTTATACTTTGATTAATCTGACTCCGTTTCGTACTGTATATACTCTATATGATAATTTCTATTGAGGAATATGACTTGTGGAAGTATTATTGTTTTGATGTTGTTTCCCTTGCTGGGATGTTATTGTTTTGATGTTGTTTCCCTTGCCGGGATGTTATTGTTTTGATGTTGTTTCCCTTGCCGGGATTTGATTGTTGTACTACTATTCCCTTACCGGGATTTTATTGTGATTTCATTTATTTCCTTGCCCTTACCCTTATTTCTTGCGATTGTTGTTTGGGTGAGGAAGAGTGTTAAAGCACGAAGGGTGATGCCGTGTATGATTTTTTGAGGAAGAGTGTAAAGCACGAAGGGTGATGCCGTGCCGAACGATGTACAATTCCGTACCGATTATATTGATTTTATGGTGAGGAAGAGTGTAAAGCACGAAGGGTGATGCCGTGCAGTTTATATTGATTCTTATGGTGAGGACGAGAGTAAAAGCACGAAGGGTGATGCCCTGCACTTGTCCTTGATTTTTCCTGATTCTAACTGAGTTATGTTGTCATGTACGTTTATTTACTGATTTTCCGTTATTACTTGATTTTATTTTGATGTTATAGATTCCGTTACCCTATTTGCCTTGGGTTTGTTGCTTGGGTGAGGAAGAGTGTAAAGCACGAAGGGTGATGCCGTGTATTGTTTTAGTGAGAGAGTGTTAAAGTACGAAGGGTGATGCCGTGTATTGTTTTGGTGAGAGAGTGTTAAAGCACGAAGGGTGATGCCGTGCACTTTTTGTTTGTTGTGTTTAATTGTTATTAACAATTCAAGTGTATTAACTATTTAGATCCCTTTACTGTTGTGATCCTTTGTGTTGGAATCCATAGTATTTATAATACCTCGCCTTATTTTTTTTAATATGTCCAATACTTCAAATTTCAAGAATTGTTACATTTTTAACTCAATTGATTTCTCAACTAAAATTTCCTTAAACCGTTTGAGGTTGTACTTTACTTAAAAAGGAATTTCTACTATGATTTGATTTATTAATTTCTCGTATTAAAGGTAATGATTTCTTCGATATTGTACTTTAATTGAAAATGGTATTTTCTTTATCAAATGATTACTAAAACTAACTTCATCATTTCTTGTTGATTTCCTAATTAGGTTGGAAGTTGTACTATACTTTATGTTAAGTGAAGGAGGATCCTTGAACATTCTTAATTGTATTGGGTTATGGAACCTATGAGTTGAGTAACATGAGAATATTGTTGTGCAATGTGAGACAGAAATATGTAGGCACAAGGTGCAGGGGAAAATATTATGATTTTATTTAATGGCACGTGAATTTTTCGTGTAGTTGTGACATAAATATGGGCACGAGGTGCCGTGAAAATATGAAAATGGGCTGAGTCCTATATTATTTATGATTATGATATGAGGTGTCACAAGGTGACCTTTACTCGAAAGAATTATATTCAAAAGATGCTTATCTGAAAGATATTTATTTAAAGGAAATATATTCAAAATATATTTATTGAAAAACATATTATCTTAGAGATTATTATTTGAAGGATTTATAGGCGAAAAATTGATATTTGAAGGACTTGATTAATTGATTGTACTTGTATTTATTATTTGTTGAGAAACATTTATGGTGTTCTTGTCGCCTACTATTTATATCCCTGGTTGATAATTGTTGCAATCATTGTTATCTGCTTCCTATTATTTTTGTACTCTATCTTGCACAGGTTTATTTGATAGTCTGGTCCTAGCCTCGTCACTACTTCGCCGAGGTTAGGCTAGGCACTTACCAGCACATGGGGTCAGTTGTGCTGATACTATATTTCTGTACATTTTTGTGTACAGATCCCAGTGCGGTAGACTTCGGACCGCAGTGAGATTCATGTTTCTTGTTTATCAGGCGATCCGAGGTAGTCCTGCAGGCGTCCGCAGGCCTTGGCGTCTCCTTCTATCTACTATTCCTGTTTCTTTCATGTATTTTTTCAGAGATAATGTTTTATTTATTTCTTTCAGACCTTTATTTGTAATACTCCTAGACAGTCTGTGAAGTTGTGACACCAGTGTTGGGTAGATTTGTTATGGATTGATATTAGCAGTATTATGAAATCTTTACAATGCAGTTTTTCGCTTATTCAATTATGTTGTTATCTAATTGTTGGCTCTTAACCTTTATCGGATTAAAAATGGAAATAAGATAGATAGTTCAATTGGTTGGCTTGCCTAGCTTTCACTAGTAGGCGCCATCACGACTCCCGAGGGTGAGAAATCCGGGTCATGACAGTTTTGGCCCGCGCTTAGCACGGGCCCAATGGTAAAGTTGGAATAGTCATTTATGATTTCTTTATTTTCACATGAAATTATAGAAAAAAGAGATTGAAGCACCTTGAGTAAATATCAAACCATTGTATACTATTTACTTTATAGTATTAACATACATTTAGGAGCAAAGTTCTCCAAGCCATAAAAAAGCTAACAAAAAACATCTATCTATGGATATTGAGCAGTTGCAAAATGACACATTCTTTACGTCCATGATAAATTCATATTGCTTACGTTGTGTGGTTGCAAAATAGAACATTCTTTGCATCCACGAGATTAACTTATTTACAAATACACTATTTGACTATTAGCAAAATATAATGCAGCCACCGTGCAACGATTAGCCTCCGTTTCGCAATCTTTGACAAAGTATTAGGACCTGTAGAGATTTGTTAGCCCTAGCTCACCTCATTTTTCATTGTAAAAATAGAAAAGGATATAAACAAAAGGAGTTAAGAAAAAGAATAGAAACATGAGAATTGAATTAGTTGGTAGTCAAGCACCAAAGTTTCAAGCGAGAAGTCATATTTGCTTTTTTATATAGTTTGATTGAATTTTAACCTTTAGACACAGGCGATACTCTGAGTAGGATAGATGAACAACTAATAAAATGTATATAATTTATCCAATATTCTCTATGCAAGTTCTACCTTATTTAGAGCAAAAACAGAATGAGAAAACTGACCAATTTTCCATTCCACAAAAGTTCTATATCAGTCTTTTCCTAATTTAATCAATGTGAAATCAGTATTTAAGGAAAAGAAACTTTACATGTGGCAGAATATTTGTCATGCTATGTGCAATATAATGCAACATAAATGGGTAGAATTGACAAAATCTATAGAGTAATCAACTTATATACAAATTAAAGGTGAAATCATATGAACTGCAATGTGAATAACAAATTTCTCATCAAATGTCCATTAGTATGATATTTAATGTTTAACTATGGAAATTTAAAGCTATTTTTTTGCCATTTACATGAACTGTATATGGAGAATACTTGTAGGGGAAAGTGAAGCAGAAGAACTATGCATCAATGCAAAATCTAGCGGCTCCTCAATCCAGAGCACATACCATGTCCTTTTCATAATTAATCCAAATATTAATTTGTACAATTTTACCTTCTTAGCAAAGTGATTAGTTTTCAAACCAGCTTTTCTAGAAAATATTGAGAAGAAAAACTAATTTCTTTTGACAAAAATCACTTCGTCAACATTGTTTATCCATAGCAAGGTTGACATTGCGATAGATGGTGACACATGTCAGATTAGAATATTTGATAACATTAAGCATATGAACTTGAGTTCAGAGAGATACATGATCATGTCAATATGGTTAAAAAAAGTTAAATTGCTAACTTTTTAGAACAAAGTATCAATTTGTTTTCCTGTGATTCAAACGATTAAATATTCGATACGTGCCAAAATATAGGAACAGATAGACTATCTTTAAATTGCACCTTCATTCTCTTCAGGCTACAGTTAAATTCGAGAAACTTTTAACTTTGCCAACGACAGTAATTGATCAAGATCAGAAGTCCTCAATTTTTTTCAAATATTAGTAATAGATCAAGTAAGTGAGTTGTGTGGTTAAAACTGAAGGGTTGAGCTAGTTGGCGAAGATTACTTAGTCTATTTCTGATTGTGGATAAACTTTAGTATTAGTTAGTTATTGGGCATGATATTCTATAATACACATTTCGAGTGTAGTTGAAGAAATGCAAGTTGCACCTGTGAGCTATGAATTAATAATACAAACATACGAGTCTAACTTTGCAAAGTTGGACTGATTAAGATGATTCACATCTGAATTAGTTACCACTAAAATCTTCTTACTGGAAAATCTCAAGCCTTACTGATTAAATTATATACATGAGTAACATAGTTTCTTATATACCCTATTTCGAACAATGCAGATAGACAAAGGCTTTAGTGGAGCTGTTCGGTATTTTAGCAGTGTAAATCCTCAAATCACAAAGCTCCACGCTAAAATCCAGTGCATAAGACGAAAGTTTCTCAGAGTTGGAAAATACTTGATAATAAAGATACGATAATTGCAGGATTAGTTTAGGTTCATGGTCCTCCCACCACTCCACTCCAGGTGAGAAGGAGGAGAAGTTACAAATTGAGGGACAAAGACGGACATGTAAGCCAAAGTTGGACCAAGAAGTTCAAAAGAAAATTTTCCAGGCTTTTCATCCTTTGATTTTGTGGTCCCACCACTCCTTTCGGCAAAAAAATTATATAGATATTTAAGACCAAGACTGTATTCTGTATCCTTGAATAAGTTATATGAAACCATGTCTCAGGCTAACTCGATACTAAGCACAATGTGTAAGTTTCATGCAATCGATTTGTTCTGACTAATTTGATTTCTAAGGTTTAGCATTGTATGATAAGAGATAATCTACTAAAAACAATAAAATATAACTAATATAAAACTGACATATAAATCTTTCATCCAAGCATTCTTATCAAGAAGGTTCCTTTTAGTAGTTCACTAAATTTTAGTTCAATTGAATAAAGTTACACCTTTCACTAAGTGCAATCTTCAAGAAGAATGACTATACCAAAAAATAAAATATTATAATCAATTCTGAACCTCAAATATAGATTTTTAAAATCTAAACCTTAGATAAAAGACATGAAACCGAGAGTCCTGCTCCATAGGATATAGTTCCTTGACAATTATGTAGGTAGTTTGAAGGAAAATCAATAAGAAAGCCTTGAAGTTGTGGACAACAATTTTGTGTAGATGAAAGCATGTTCTTGATATTTAGTGAAATTTTGGTGCACTTATGAGGACTTGATTAGTATAGATATTTGGGTGTTATTTGTAGAGAACCAATTTATTTAACAGCTTGTTTGGATGGTTGTTAACTATTGTATTGTATTGTATTGTTACTTTAAATACAATGTTTGTTTTGATTGTTACTTAAATTTTATTGTATCGTATCGTTAATTCCGTCGTTACGTAACGATGAAATGTGCCACTTTATGTAACGACCAATTTGGTGTGGTCGCATCGTTACCTTGTTTTTTTTCTCTCAATATCACCTATTATTATTATTAAATAATTTTATTTTATCATTTACCCTACCTTTTTATATACCGTATCATAATTTCTCTTTATAATATTGCAAGTTTATTCATCATATTACTGGTGCATGATACCATGAAACGATGGCAAAATGACACAATCCATCCAAACTGTCACGACCCTGGTTCACCAATTGTGAGCCTGTCATGACGGCACCCAGTCTTCGCGACTAGGTAAGCCTAACACATCGCGGAATTTAACAGTTCGAAATAAAAACAGTAAACAAACACTAAATAGAAAAGGAAGTGTATAACGACGCCGCTTGGAACATACACTGAATACACGACTCCTGAAAGTAACATCCCAAAACCCGGAATCCTACGAGCAACACAGGTTACAAGAAGTCTAACACTGCTCTAGTCACCAGAATTTGTCTAATACAAAGAGAGGAATCGAAATAACAGCTAACAACTAGGGATGGAATGAGAAGGAGACTTTGCGGATATGCGGACGTAGCAGATGTATACCTCAAGTCTCCAATAATGCTCCCTGACAGCTACTGGCGGTATGCCTACTCAGATGTACCTGGATCTGCACAACAAAAGCGTGCAGAAGAGTAGCATGAGTACACCACAGCGGTACTCAGTAAGTGCCAAGCCTAACCTCGGTGGGGTAGTGACGAGAAAGGTCGAGGCCCTACTGATATAAACATAAGAATAAATATGAAATGAATAGACAGAAGGAAATACAGTAAATCTCGAGTATCTAGCAAAAACAATAAGTAAACGGAACATGCTACAAATACAAATCTACAAATATAAGAACGATCACTACAGGCTATTTATCATCGGGGATCTCCTGGTATCCTCTTCATATATACAAGGGATCTCCAAGTATCCCGAGGATCTCCTAGTATCCTCCATTTAATCACGAGGGATCTCCAAGTATCCCGAGGATCTCCTAGTATCCTCCAATTAATCAATCCTGTGCCGGGGATCTCTTAGTATCCCGCACTTCCAAATCTCGGAACAAAATACGAACGAGGGAAACTCCCGGGATGCCGTCCCGTAGACCCAATTGTAAACACATCACAACAAATCAATAATTAACAGAAAGAAGCTAAGTGCGGACAACAAGAAAAAAAAAATCTAGAGTCTAACATGTTTCACAAAGGCAGACATTGTAATTTAGTCAAATAGAACAAATAAGTTACTAACATGTTCTCCCTAAGCTGAAACAAGTGAAATTGCCTTTTTAACAGTTAAATACGTGAAGAAACACAGTTTAAATAAGTCAAGTAAGGTGAATTTTAAACAATTAGCACAAGTACACGCCCGTCACCTCGCGTACAAGGCATTTTAACAACAGCAAAGACATCCTAAGGGGAGAGGTCCCCCCCACAAAGTTAGACAAGCCACTTACCTCGAACCGGTACAAAAATCGCTAAGAAACAATGCCCTTGCCACGAGTATCCGACTCCGAGTGGCCCAAATCTATTCAAACCAATTACATATTGTAAATAACATCGCAAGTAACTAGTTCCACTATTAAAATTAAAGCTATGGCGCAAAAATAGGTAAAATAACCAAAATTCCCCTCAGGCCAACGTCTCGGAATCGAATAAAATTTATATTTCCAGAAACCTCATACTATCACGAGTCTAACCATACCAAATTTATCCAATTCCGACACCATTTGTTCCTTCAAATCCTCATTTTATATTTTTGAAAGATTCCACAATTTTCTTCCCAAATTCCATCTCAAATAACTAATTAAATGATGAATTCAATGGTATATTCATGCATTCTAACCAAATCTGAGTTAGAATCACTTACCCCGATGAATTTCTTGAAAAACCTTCGAAAAATCGCCAAAATCCGAGCTCTATAGGTCAAAATATCAAATAAAACCCAAAACCTCGTATTTATAGAGTACCCCTCGGATTCTGACAGTGCTGACCGCACAAAAATGACCGCGGTCCGCACCCAGGGAGTGCTGACCGCACAAAAATGGTCGCGGCCGTGCAGAAATTTGACTGCAGTGACAGGCTTCACTATTTAGGCCGTAAATTTCCCTACAAATGTCCAAATTCCTATTATATTATGTTTCTGAAAACTAGATTCAAAGATCTACAACTTTCGATTTTGAATCACCTCAAAATTCCGTGTTGATCAAAAGATATGAGCTTCCGAAGTGGAACTAGCAGCCTGCAGATCTTCCCGGGCGCGGCCGCACGCCCAACGCGAAAAGGAGCGCGGTCCACGTCTCCATTGCTGCCTCCTCCATTTTTCTAAGTTCCGGGGTGTCCGTACTTGCTCAAAACTCACCCGAAACACACCCGAGGCCCCCCGGACCTCAACCAAAAGCACCAACGCATCCTAAAACATTATGCAAACTTGTTCCAATCATCAAAACACCTCAACTAACACTAAAATCATCGAATTACATCAACTTCAAGCCTAAGTTCTTTTAGAAACTTCAAAACACACATTCGATCAGAAACCCGACCAAAACATGTCCGAATGACTTGAAATTTTGCACACACATCCCAACTGACATGACGGAGCTACTGAAACTTCCAGAATACCATTCCGACCCTCGGATCAAAATCTTACTATCGGACCGGAAACTTCAAAAATTCAAACTTCGGCATTTCAAGCCTAAATTAGCCACGGACCTCCAAAATACATTCCGAACACGCTCCCAACCCCAAATTTACCTAACGAAGCTAACAGAACCGTCAGATTTAAGTTCCGAGGCTGTCTCCCCATTGTTCCGACTTCAGTCAACTTTCTAACACTTAAGCTCTCATTTAGGGACTAAGTGTCCCAAAACTCCTCGAAACTCAAAACCGATCATCCCGGCAAATCACATTAGCAGAAATAAACTTGGGGAAAGCAGTTAATAGGGGTTCGGGGCGTAAATTCTAAAAAACGACCGGCCGAGTCGTTACATCCTCCCACACTTAAACATTCGTTCGTCCTCGTACGAGCATAAAGAACATACCCGAAGTAGTGAAAAGATGAGGGTAATGGCTGCGCATATCCTGATCGGTCTCCCAGGTCGCCTCCCCGACCGGCTGGCCCCGCCACTGAACCTTTACCGAAGAAATGTTCTTTGACCTCAGCTTTCTAACTTGCCTGTCCAATATTGCCACTGGCTCCTCAACATAGGATAGATCCTTGTCCAGCCAGACTGAACTAAGATCCAACACGTGCGACGGGTCACCGTGATACCTCCGGAGCATCGATACGTGAAATACTGGATGCACTCCTACCAAGCTGGGAGGTAAGGCAAGCTCATAAGCAACTCCCCCCCAACTCGCCTCAATATCTCAAAAGGGCCAATAAACCTCGGACTCAACCTCCTTTTCTTCCCAAATCTCATAACGCCCTTCATAGGCAAAACCCAAAGCAGGACCCGCTCACCAACCATATAGGAAACATCACGAACTTTCCTGTCCGCGTAACTCTTCTGTCTGGACTGGGCTGTACGGAGTCTGTCTTGAATCACCTTAACATTTTTCAAGGCACCCTGAACTAAGTCTGTGCCCAATAATCTAGCCTCGCCCGGCTCAAACCAACCCACCAGAGATCTACACCGTCTCATCTGAATATTGGACTGATAGCTGTTGTTGTAAGCAAACTCCGCCAATGGCAAGAACTGATCCCAAGATCCTCCAAACTCAATCACACACGCGCGGAGCATATCCTCAAGAATCTGAATAGTGCGCTCGGACTGTCCGTCCGTCTGAGGGTGAAATGTTGTACTCAACTCTACCCGAGTACCTAACTCATGATGAACGACCCTCCAGAACCGTGATGTGAACTGAGTACCTCTATCTGAAATGATGGAAACCGGGATACCATGCAGACGAACAATCTCCCGGATATAGATCTCCGCCAACCGCTCTGAGGAATAAGTAATACACACAGGAATAAAGTGAGCGGACTTGGTTAGCCGATCCACAATCACCCAAATAGCATCGAACCTTCTCAAAGTCCATGGGAGACCAACTACAAAGTCCATGGTGATCCGTTCCCTGATACGGTCAAACAAGGAAGACTGAGAAACCACACAAACTAGGACTCGACTGGGCTTCGAAAGGTCCAATCTCACAAACTGGCTGACTAAGGCCTGAACATCCATTGCCATAAGTCTCTCTGAACTGCTTCTACTTCTTTAGATCCACCCGAATACCCTCGCTCGATACCACGTGGCCTAAGAATGCCACGGAATACAACCAGAACTCACATTTCGAGAACTTAGCATATAACTTCTTCTCTTTCAAAGTCTAAAGCATAGTTCCCAGGTGTTGCTCATGATCTTCCCGACTTCGGGAATACACTAGAATATCATCAATAAAGACAATGACGAGCGAGTCAAGATATGGCCGGAACACACTGTGCATCAAATGCATAAAGGCTGCTAGGGCATTGGTCAGCCCAAATGACATAACAAGGAACTCGTAATGGCCATACCGAGTTCTGAAAGCAGTCTTCGGGATATTTGGTTCCCGAATCTTCAACTGATGGAAACCTGAGCGCATGTCAATTTTAGAAAACAACTGTGCGCCCTGAAGCTGGTCAAATAAATCATCAATACGAGGCAAAGGATAACGGTTCTTCACTGTAGCTTTGTTCAACTGTCGATAATCAATACACATACGCATAGAAGCACCCTTTTTTTTCTTTACCAACAAAATAGGAGCACCCCAAGGCGATACACTGGGCCGAATAAAACCCTTATCAAGCAAATTCCTGTAACTGATCCTTCAACTTAACTGAAGGTTTCACCTCATCCTTAGTCCATAACCTTAGGACAGGACCCAAACTTCAAAATCTGCCATTCGTCATAGGATACAAATTCCACATCATCACACTGCATTAGTCTTATTTCAACACACTTAAACTTTTAATAATGCTTTAATACTTCGAAATTATTCCTCCGGGTTGTTACATTCTCCCCCACTTAGGGTCATTCATCCTCAAATACACAACGTAGCTTATCTCTTTCTTCGCACATCTTAATGTCTCAAATTTTCTAACTTCCAAAATTTATTTATTTATTATTTTTTTTTGAAATTTCGGCAGAGCCTCCCCTGTATTTGGATCTATCCACCTGCCAGAGTAACACCAAAACAACTACTAACAACACATCCACAACCCAATGAAACACCATAATGTATATATCAATAACACTAATCTCATCATTATAAGCATCGCATTATCATGCTGATATCTGGACATGAAACACATCATCTGTATGCTAATAACCATGTCTCTGGCCATAATAGTTGTTCATAAATCACAACATTGCCAATTAACCTTATGTTAACAATCATCTTATTTCAGACCTCCACTTTACTCACAACGAGGCATTGAGACCTCATAATTAGTTACCCAAATTAACAAGTCACATTTAACACCACATGGACGCTCATCTCATAGGCTAGAGCTCAACGTTTACAACACAAAAAATGGTTGAATATGAACAGAAAATATACAAAAATTGTCAAATAAGACCAATAGGCATGACTCCCATTTAAAATATAGTACCAAAAATTTTAATTTCATAAAAGGAGAATTTTAAACACATAAACCTTTCACTACCAGGACCTTATCCTTATATAACATCCACTGCAGCTTGTAGCTCGGTTTAAAATATTTCACATTATATAATTATTTGAGGATATCACCCTCAACTCTGAATCACAAGTCTTTGCACATTGTACCAACTGAAATTTTTCATTTCCTTTCTTTCTTCTTTTCAATAACGTCAAAGAAAATCACAACATGCAATGATAGGGATAGCTATCTCCATATAATAGCCCAACGTGAGTATTCACATAAGTAGATTTTAGGATTACGAAGCTCACTCATGAGTGGAGCATATTAAGAGGACTCGCCTAAATTTTCAAAATCAAATCAAGTTAAGGAAAAAAATATCATTTTTTATAACAATCAGAATTGTACTTGTAATGACACCATCTGGTATAGTGGCCTCAGCCACACTATAGCAATTATATCAATGGGTCGGGCATCCACCTCTTAGGCTCCATCTGCCCGTTCGTTCTCCATCTCTATCTTGTAGCGTATGTAGATTAGTAACTACAATGAAGTGTGTTGACTGTGTGTTCTGATGAAATAGGTTTCTCCCAAGTTTGGGATAATTTCTCATGATATTTCTAGTATCACTACATTCATAAAAACCCATCTGCAGTTCGGCTGCTCATACCGAGTCTGTGCCGGATAACTAGAATAACCATTTAAGGAACCCCATGCTAGTGGTGCATTTAAAAGATAATTGTCCCATGAGAGTGCCCTCATTAATTGGAGCACTACGAGTATTCTAAAATTGTTTTCATTTCCCTGCTGATACTGAATGTAGAATCATTATGGACATAGGAACATCGAAAGTCCCCACATCATCCCATACAAATCTCAGCTCCTACTCATATACAAGTTTCAGAGAACTTTTGGATACCACATAAATACACCTCATACCAAATCTGATATGACACATGACCCACAATTTGATCGTTGATAGTGAACTTTCTTCACTTGGTGCAAGGCCATAAGATACATCTTGATACTCCACAATACTAACCTTTATCGCTTGTCTGTCACTATCATGAGACACCCCAAGCCATTCGTTTGGCATATGTCCTTCTTAGGACAGTTAAACTCACTTCCTCCAGCATTTCGGTTGCTAGTTGTACCCTTCGCTAGATAGACATCTCATACGTACCACATAGTCCCTATTACCACCAACTATCTTTAGATCCACGTCCACCTCGTGACTCTACCATTACTGCGGCGATAAGGCAATTAAGTAGACCTTCTTAAGACCGTACTTATCAACCAGATGTCAGAACCTATTGCACCCTCATGTGCATAATTGAATGATCTCTCAATACTTATGCATTATCGATATGGATGACACGCGGTAACAATGGTTGAGCAAATTATTGGCTCCCTTATAATCCTTCTGTAGCATCATGAACCATCGGCGCAAAATTGATACCGAGTGCGCAATTTCAATACACGAGTGAATGCAAAAAGAACATATGATATAAACTCCAAACTGAATAAATGACGCACGATAAGAAATGAAATGAAGTAGAATTTTCCTAACGGTTGCATAGCCTCTCGTAGATACGTACAGACGTCTCCGTACCGATCAACGAGACTCTAATAAACCAGCCTGTGTCCTGTGACTCCTATGAACCTAGAGCTCTGATACCAACTTGTCACGACCTTGGTTCACCAATTGTGAACCTGCCATGACGACACCCAGTCTTCGTGACTAGGGAAGCCTAACACATCGCAGAATTTAACAGTTCGAAATAAAAACAATAAACAAACACTAAATAGAAAAGGAAGTGTATAACGACGCCGCTTGGAACATACACTGAATACACAACTCCTGAAAGTAACATCCCAAAACCCGAAATCCCACGGGCAACACAGGTTACAAGAAGTCTAACACTGCTCTAGTCACCAGAATTTGTCTAATACAAAGAGAGGAATCGAAATAACAGCTAACAACTAGGGATGGAATGAGAAGGAGACTTTGCGGATCTGCAGACATAGCAGATGTATACCTCAAGTCTCCAATAATGCTTGTGAGCACTTGATTTTTGCTTCACGAAAACTACTCCAAAAGAAATCGGAAAAGAAATAAAACAAGTTACCTTCGGGTACAATTTTGAGGATTTGTGTGACATTTTGATAATTGTTCTGTCCGTAAATGCTCGCCTTGCTATAGTTAGAAAATACAAAAATACATGTTGCATGCATTTAGGAAAAATGGTACATTTGGGAATTAATTAACCATTATTTGGTTTGTAAAAGCGAAAATCACAAAAAATAGGCATTTTATTCTATTTTGCTGTCATGGTAATTTTATTAAATGTTTTAGTTCGTGTGATAACTGGTGTTAGGTGTTAATTAGTGTTTGTGTAGTTCAATTTTGGTTTTTAGGAATTTTTGTTTAATTATAAAGAGGGAAGGTATCAGATTTGGGCCAAACAATTCAACTAAAATCAGGCCCAAACCAACACCACGACCCAGTCCAAAGCCAGGCCTTCCAGGCATACCCCCAAAACGACGCCGCATAGGACGTTTGATCTGAGCCATTCATCCATACTCATCCAACGGTCCACGCTCACGCCCGTAACCCGACCTGCTTACCGGGGTCAACCCAGCCCTTCATTAAAACCAAACGACCCCGTTTCTATACCAAACGACCCCGTCCTGTCCCTCACCAGTTAATCCAAGCCGTTGAGATCATTTGATCTAACGGCTCAAATCAATTGCCACGTTCCGTATATAAGCCTCTCATCACACCCCAGGCCCCCAAACCAAACCCCCCTTCACGCACTGTGCACCATCGTCCCAAACACAAACCCAAACCCCCCGTTCCAAACCCTAGCCGCCCCCATACACTCTCACCATGAACCTGGCGGTAACGATGCCGGCGACCACCAAAGTAACACCCCTGATGCACCCAACCACCCTGAACACGGATCTGCAAACCGTTGGGTTCGAATCATTCCCCATAGTCTCGAATATTCATTTGAAGGTTCGAGCAAAACCCCGATCTACACCAACCCACCCCGGATTCCTGCCAGCCACTACCTTGCCTTCACTCGTGACCAAACCAAGCGTGGTTTGGTCTGAATCTACCCACAAATACTCAACCCCCAAAATCAGACTGTTCGAACCCTAGAACACAAGAATTTTGGAATTCGGCCAGTTTTAACAGAGGGTTGGGGGTCTAATAGAACTTAATCGAAGTGTTCTCGATTGAGAATACCTCGATTAAAGTCTGTTCGACCTCAAATGGGCAAATCCAGTTCAGGCCTGGGTCGTTTGTTTTTGAGCTTCCAGAGTGAGTTCCCTTTTTCTTTTCTATTTTGTTTAAGTGTTGTTTGAGTTTGTCAGCATGTTTAATTAGTTTGTTTGGTATTTTTGATGTTTTCTTTCAATTTTTTCCCCATCTCCGTAAGACCTTTTTATTTGGTCGATTACTCTTCTGCTTATTGTTAAATGCGTATGATGAGATGCATATTCGATTTGATTAATATCGTCGAATAGATAATTCATATAGATTCCCTATGTCGTGAAAAATTGTTGAAGGTAGTTGATGCCCTATTTGTGTTGTTTGTTTGATCGACTGATTGTTCTATGTTATAATTAGTATAGTCGATTAGATAAACATCGTCGATTAGTTTATAGGACTGAATGTTCAAATATTCTGATTTTGATAAGCCTCACATGTTTTGATCAAACCATTGTGATGTAGTTGATCATTTGAATTTAGCTGGGTATGGTTTATGATTGCAGTGCACGTGGGAAATGGTTAGAACTCAGTTTAGGGCAGCTTGAATTTGAACTTTCAGAAGTTCAAAATTTCCTGCTGCTGAAGTAGGGTAATATAGTAATAATCAGGGGCTAACAGGGGTAGTTTGGGGGCATGAAAAGATCAGAAATCATTAGTTTAAGTTGGGCTGACATAGGGTACTGAAATAGGATTAAACTAATACAATAGTGGGGAACAAAACTTGGTAGCATGAGGGTAATTGAGGATTGTCAGCTGCCCATACCATTGGGGCACAAAACACATGTTAATGGGAAATAAAGGGGTATGGGCAGAGTTGAGGGCTGGGGGAAACGAGACAGCCTGGGGCTTGCTTGTATTTTGCCTATAAATAGGCTCATTTAAGGTAGAGTAAGGGGTTAGACATCAAAGGTTAAGAGGTTAGAAAAATCAGAAATTAAGGCTGAGAGATCAGAGTTTAAGGGGTTTAGAAATCAGAAAGTTAAGGCAGGACAGTTTTTGAGTGTTGAGAGATAAAAAAAGAAAAAGCAAAACAAGGCTGGACTTTCAATAGGCTAGCCTAATTTCAGTTTAATAGAGAGTTAAGAGAAGGATGGATTTCTGAACACAACAATCAGAAGTCTGCTTTTATGCATTTGTTTCCCTTCTCTGCTTAGCCTGTATTTGTTGGGACACTGTTGGATTTCAGTTTAGCTTTCCTGGTTTCTTCACTTGCTAAATACTATTTTAGTTGAGTGTCTTGGTTTTCTGTTTGGACTGAAAGTCCACTGGTCCTCTGTTTGGTTTTCTGAAATTTCTGCAGGGCATTCTCTTAAGTTGCTGTTGAGTTTTTGGTCTGTTATTGGGCTGTCCCTGTTACTGCTGTTGCTGTGTTGTTGCATACTGCTCTGCTGATCATTCCCCTTCTTCTTTTGCTTTATTATACCAGGTACACGACTGATACACTGTCAATGTAAGCTGAAATTCGAAGCATGAATACAAAGAAAATTAGAAGAGTTGAAGTTATTTCGAATTAGCTTTAGAAATGTATTGAAAATAGGTTGTCTGCATGATAGTTTACTTTCCCTAATAGAACTATGTGGTTAGCTGTGATGTAATTGAACTTTTATACCTATCATTCAGTTGGAAAACTCTATATGTTGCTTATAATTGAAAGGGATTAATGTTGTAGTAGCCATGTTCTATTAATTCATTATTGTTTTGTCAAGAAGCATGTTAGGTACCCAATAGTTCCTTCTTTAAACAAATGGCCAGTTTTAAGTTGTTAGGAATATGGTTTGATTAAGGCAAGCAGTACATTGCTTTTCAGCTTCCCCCCCTTTGTTTATAAATGTTAAACACATATCAAATAAGTTGAATAGGCCATATTGGAATAAGGGTGGCCCAGGCCGAGTTTAAATTTATGCACATTAGGCCTGGGCCCGTAATATCTAAACAACTGCCCATATACGCGTTCATGTGCGGATTTTGCAAATCATATTAGGAACCCGACTATAACTAACTTGTGAGCATGTAAATAAAGTTGAACCGTTCTTTTTCTTTCATTATTAAAGATAAACTCATTAGAAAACATATCCACTATAGGACGACCTTTTAAATAAAAATAACACGAGCCTCGCCAGATAAAACGCACAGACTGCGGGGTCCTCACAAAAATATATGTGTTAAGTACTTAGAACTTGGGATAGGCCGCTTAGCGAACTCCACGGCCTTACCCCAAGATAACAACACGCTAGTTCTTTAGGATGCGTCTTAATTAATCTTACTTTCTTAAATTCGGGTGCACATTTATGTGACCCAAATCCAAATCTCAGCGGAATCGAAATGTGTCTCTAACCACGAGTGCATTGATTGTGGCGTGGTTTGAGATGCGTGTCCATGACGTTGCAAATCCCTTTAAAAAAAATAAGAATGAGATGAGCCTCGTCGAATAAAAAATACAAAATTGCGGGGCCCTCAGCAAATATTTTCTTTTAAAAATTGCTTAGACTTCGGGATGGACCGTTTAGCAAAATTTCACGGCCCTACCCAAAGTAAATGATACGCTAGTCGCTTTAGGCGTGCCTTTAATAATGTTATTTTCTTAAACTTGGGTGCACATTTATGTGACCCAAATCCAAATCTCAACGGAGTCAAAGTGTGTCGACGACCTCGGGTACATTGATTGTGACGCGGTTCGAGATACATTTTCACAACGTTGCAATTCCCTATAAAAAATGATAATAATAATAATTATGAAAGCGATAAAAAGTCAAAATCTGCACATAAGTTCATATTTGTATAAAATCAGATAATCAAGCCGAACATAACAGGTGAGCGACCGTGCTAGAACCACGAAACTCGGGAATGCCTAACACCTTCTCCCGGGTTAACAGAATTCCTTATCCAGATTTCTGGTTCGCGGACTGTAATACAGAGTCATTCTTTTCCTCGATTCGGGATTAAATTGGTGACTTGGGACACCCTAAATCTCCCAAGTGGCGACTCTGAAATAAACAAACAAATCCCGTTTCGATTGTCCTTTAATTGGAAAAACTCCTTCACCCCTCCCGGGGGCGGAAAAAGGAGGTGTGACAGCTCTGGCGACTCTGCTGGGGATTAAATAACCCAGAACCACTGGTTCAGGGTTAAGAATTCGAGCTTAGAATAATTGTTATTATTTGGCTTTATTTATTATCTGATTTTATTACATGTTTTAGCCTAAATGTGCAAAATGTTGCTCTTACCGCTTTGATATTACTTGGACTATATATATAAACTGTGCCGAAACCCCTCTCTTCTCTCTCTTGAGGAGTGTACGCTGGTCGTGACTTCTTTCTGTTAGTGTCATATACCAAAATAGAACGAGGATTCGGAGGGGTTGCAAAACTGGATGGCCTTTTGGTTACCGGTACACAGCTCCCATCCTCGGCTCAAGTCATCCGCTCGGGTAAGCCAGGTCTAGAACAAACACCCAGGTTCTGAACCTAGAATAACTCAACTTCATGCCGGATCACTAGTAGGAACGCTTATTGGCATCATGTGCATTTGACTTAGGGGACTCAACACAGGGGTTGAGTCCGTCTAGGACTAGCAACCTGAAATGAAGAGACCATCCTGCTACATCCTGTTTGCGTTATGCATTATTTGCTTCAGACTTGCATGCTGACCGGTTTCGAAAGATATGGAATGTTGGAAAATTGTGAGAAAAAAAGAGAGTGAGGTAATAGTATAAAGAGTTAATTGCCTATTTTAGAAAAACCATTCCCAAATACTGTCGAAATTTTGCCGAAATTTTGGAAAATGAGAAAAAAAAAAGAAAACCGTTTGTTTTTTCTATATATATAGTTTGTTTCACTCAAAAAGCAAAACAAAATATAGAAAAAGAGTCTTTTATTTTGGGTTGGAAAATAGGATGGTCATTGTTTGTCATGTTTCCAAAATTTGTCATGTTTCCAAAATTTGGTTTATAGTCTCCGCCCGAACTACGCCAGTTTGATTCTCGCAGGGTGTGAGATACGTAGGCAACCCCCATCGGGTCCAACTTTCTTTTTGCAAAAGTAATCCAAAAGAACAAAAATTTTACTTTTATTTGAAATAGTTAGGGTGATGCCATTCTTTTCAGAAATAGCCGAATGTCCCTAAAAGGGCGCCGGGAGGCTGTTTTTGCAAGAACAACTACGTATGGTCATTTTTCAAGGTTTTTCACCGGTTAGCCAACACAGCCTTAAAATCTTCGTCATCAAGGTGTTGAAAGGCCGTATTCGCAAAATCGGATTTTATTTTTGAAAAAAAGGGAAAAGAAAAGTGTGTCAATTCTGTCTTTGAGTCAAATGAGTCTGGAGTTTTGCTTAATCACCCTAATAAACATGCAGAATGAGCACAGGTCCAAGTTTGCCGGTAACGGTTAGGAGCAAGATCCCTTTGGAGTTGCGCTTGTGGTGGGAGGATTTGGAAAAGTCAGAGCAAGACAAGATCAAACTGCATCTGGGAGGTCTGACCAGTTTGTTGAATGTCAGGCCCAGATGCGACATCATAAAGGCTTTGGTTACATTTTGGGACCCGACCCACAATGTATTGCACTTCTCAGATTTTGAACTCACCCCAACCTTAGAAGAGGTAGCAGGCTACATGGACGTTACTGAAGGGTTAAGGCACAAATATCTGATCGCTCCGAGAGCCGTAAATTCGTACAAATTCATGGATCTACTGAAGATAAGCAAGGGAGTCCCATACACTGAATTGGATAGGGGTTATTCTACCTTGCAATTCACATACTAGAGGTATGGGCATATAGGAGGGTTCGATGATCCGGAAAGCGGTGTTTGCAGCAGAGGGAATCGGACAAAGTGGGATGAACATAGGCAGTTCGCCTTCATGGTAGCATTTTTGGGCATTGTGGTGTTTCCCCGGAAAGATAGAAATATCGATTTGAAGGTGGCTGGAATCGTCAAGGTCCTGATTACCAACGACAAAAGCACGCTTGCTCCTATGATAGTGTCCGAGATATACCGAGCTCTCACAGCCTGTAAAGCCGGGGCAGATTTCTTCGAAGGGTGCAATTTGTTATTGCAGATGTGGATGATCGAGCACTTATGTCATCATCCTCAGTGTATGCGCTATATATCTACGAACGAAGGCTGCATCGAAGGATATAACTTGAGGGTTTCAGGCTCAGATTACCAGAAGGGTTTGAAGACTGGGTATCCTATCTCCTTGCCATCACCACAGTACAAATAGATTGGACATTGGGTTGGCTTCCTATTGAAGAGATTGTGTATATGCCCGCCACTGGTCCTTACTTCCTCTTAATGGGACTTAGAGGTGTTCAGCCTTATGCTCCTTACCGGGTGATGGGACAATTGGGAAGATGTCAGGTGGTACACCCAGACGAAGATCTCAGTATTTATGCAGTCGAGGTCAGCAACGACGACCAATTTCATGAAAAGACAGTTCGTTATATATGGAGCGAATGCCAGTATTTGCCGGCGAATACTCGAGTGTGTGACCTGTCCAGAGGTGAAGTCTCACCTGCTTATCTCGCTTGGCATAGAAAGAAGAGCACTGCGAGAGACAAACCAGAACGGCCAACCAAAAGACCTCACCTTTAAGATTTTGTTGAGTCATCGCAAGAACAATGGGGTTGGCTTGCAAAAGAAGAAAACTACAGGGCAGAAATAGGCAAGCTAAAGCAACAGATTAGGGACCTGGAATTTGAAAACGATGTGCAAGTTGCTGCCGACAAAAGGGAAAAGAATAAGTTGGCCCAAGAAAACAAGGGCCTGAGAGCCCGAATCCGCCAAGACAGAAAGAATGCCGGTGACCAACAGAAAAATCGGTCCAATGAGAGGTTGATAGCAGAGCTAAGGAGTCAGGTCAGCAAAAGTCGAGAGGACTTGGAGAGATCTGAAGCTTGCATAGCAAGAATAAGGGTCAGATGGGCAAAAGGTACAATGGCCCGGAGAAAGCATCTGCAACAAGTCATAAGGGATTCTGAAATGAGCATCGGGCTATTAAGGAAAACGAACTCCACTCTTCAGGAGCGGATCTTCAAACAAGCCCGAGATGCCCAAGCTGACAGTAGGCGCTGTTATGATGTGATGACCAGAATGGAAAAACAAATGGAAAGGTTCCAGGATCGACTCGCCGACAATGCTAAAGCACTGGGACTGAAAAACCGACGAATAGAGAACTTATTCAGGGAAAGGGACAACATCCGAGATAGGATTGATGAGATTGGGCACTACATTTACAGGAGATGCTTGGCGTGTGAGTAGATGCCTCGTGATACCCTACTCACCTCTGTCATGGGCTATGTTCACCGAATCATGAATGGGTTGAAAATCTTACAAAGAGGTCTCACACCAAAGCCCGCGGAAAGGCCGAACGATGCCTCGCGAGCACCTAAGTTGAAATCCTTAATGTATCCCTAGTTCGAGTCTTGTTTGTTGACTTTATGGGTCCGTTATCTTCCCCTATGTTGTTTTTTGTTTCTTTTAGCGAGTCAGGTTAAGAATTTTGGAATCTGTACTATTGTTGTTCTTTGTTTAAAATAAGTAGTTTGTAATAGCAAATTTTGGTGATAAATTGAATGATTCCAAAAGAATTTTGCGTCTTTACTTTATGGCAGAACTACGCCCGGTCTGATTCACGCGGGGACGTGATATGTAGGTAATCCACGTAAGATTCGACCGCCACTAAAAAGAAAGAAAATAAAAAGAAGAAAGAAAGAAAAAGGGAAAAGAGAAAAGGAAATAAGAAAAGAGTAACGGAGAGAAAAACGGGGGTTTCCCAAAAAAAAAACACTTTAAAGGCACAAACAAAGCAAGCCGGGATGACGCATGCGTTTGAAGCAAAAACATGTTAGAAATGGTTAATTGCTTAGGAACATTACATCCCCAACGTGCTATTACCAAATCTTTTAAACTCTAACGCTAACAAGTTTGTTGCTTTTTCTTAAATACCAGACAGTTAGTCGTTAAAGCGTTCTGGCAACACACCCTTATCAGACCAGATCCAAGGGACCTGTACCAATAATCATGACTACTTCAGAAAACAGTACCGGGGAAGAAAGTCCAGTAAGCCAGTTGTTGAAAGAAGCGATGGAGAAGATAGAGAGGATGGGATTGGAGATGAATGCGATGTAGTTAGCCTTGGCTAAAGTACAAAAGAGCCCTGAACCACCCGCTGCTCTTACACCAGGGCATATGCCGAAATACCCTCACTCTGGCCCTTCAACAAGCCTCCCGAATCATCGCTATTATCAGGAGAGAAGCCCCTATGATTCCCAAGCTCCACCACCCCATCAACCTTTCCCACCACCAAATGTTCCCACCTTTATGGGACCCACACCAGCCACACTGCAAAGATCGACTAGTGAGCCATTTTTTCAGGCTCACGATGCGTAATACTATCCCCCTGAACCCACATTCAATGCACTAGAACCCCATACCTATAATCCACACTTGGAGGACCAGGCGGAGATTGAAAAACCGGCTAAGGTGCTAGAGCAGGATGAGGTAATGAGGAAGTTCAAAAGCCTGGAGCAATCCTTCAGCAGCCTGCATGGATTGGGAAACCAGGTCAACGTGGCTTACAAGGATCTATGCCCTTTCCCGGACGTCCAACTCCCGGCTGGGTTCAAGATGCCTAAGTTCGACTTATATGAAGGGCATGGTGATCCTATGGCACATTTGCGGGGTTTTTGCAGCAAAATGAGAGGCGCAGGCGGCAAAGATGAGTTACTGATAGCTTATTTTGGTCAAAGCTTGAGTGGATCGGCATTGGAATAGTATACTAGGCAAGATCCCAGCAGATGGTACACTTGGGATGATCTAGCGCAGGCTTTCGCGGGTCACTTTCAATACAATCTCGAGATAGTCTCTGACCGTCTCACCTTACTGAGGACCGGAAAGAAGCCTGGGGAAAGCTTTCGAGAGTTTGGTTTCCGCTGGAGAGAACAGGCAGCCAGGGTTGATCCTCTCATGAGAGAGGGAGAAATGGTGGACTACTTCCTGCAAACGCTGGATCCAACTTACTTTGGTCACTTGGTGACGACGGTTGGAAAATCCTTCAATAAAGTAGTAAAGATAGGGGTTATGATAGAGGAGGGACTGAGGTCCGATAAAATCCTGAATTACTCAGCGCTCAAGGCAACGACCCAGGCTATTCAGAGCGGCACAGGAGGTGCGCTGGGAAGGAAGAAGAAAGAAGAAGTCGCCACGGTTGAGACAGGTAGTTGGTCCAGGTCCGGCAGACCATACTACAACCAGCCCAGACCCCCACAGGCCAAATTATCCATACAGCCCGCCACAACACCACTATCCACCTCAAGAACCACACTTCTCCGTGCACCAAGCCCAAACATACACTCAGCCTCCGGTTCGCCCGCAATGGCGCGCGGCGGCTCCCTAAAACACATATGCAACCCCACAGAACACATACCCTCCACCACAAAATGCCTATCCTCTACCAAGGGCATACAGGAACCCTCCAGGGGCGGGCTTTCGAGGAAATCAAGCTGCTAGAAATGACAAACTACAGAGACAGAGAGATTTTACTGAGTTGGGAGAGACCTACACCGCCTTGTTCCACAAATTTAGGCAAATAGGTTTGGTGAGTCCTATCGAGCCTAGAGGGTCAAACCCCCCACCCCAAAACCTAGACCGATCGATAAGCTGTGAGTACTGCTCGGGAATGCTTGGGCATGATACCGAAAATTGTTGGAGGTTGAGGCATGCAATACAAGATCTTATTGATGCCGACAAGATCGAGGTCCAGACGCCAGAGGCACCCAACATCAACCAGAACCCATTGCCAGTACACCACGAAGCTCACATGATCGAGTTGGTATACAAGGGAGGAGAGCCGAGGAAACCCTCACAGACAGTGATGATGATCTAGGACGCTTCGAAAGAAGAATCAACAAGTAGGGAAGCAGGGGTGCAGTTGAAGAGGGAAGATGTCAAGGCAGTGGTGATACTAGGGAAGAGTCCATCCACCACAACAAAGAAACCAGAGCCAGCCAAATTGGTGATATCAGGAACATCATCCACACCCATAGTCGTTGTGAAAGGAGTCTGCAGGGAACTGGTCACCATAAAGCCGGTAGTCCAATTGCCAGTGATTGATAGCAAGGCCGTGCCTTGGAAGTACGAAAAGGCTGTGGTGATGTACAAAGGAAAGCAAGTAGAGGAGGATAGTTGTGAGGCGCAGGGGCTGACTCGATCGGGACGGTGTTTTGCTCCAGTGGAGTTGAGAAGGTCCAACCCAGCAGTAGCAAAGAAACCCGTGTCGGAAGAAGAGGTGGAGGAATTATTGAAAAAGATGAAAGTGCAGGATTATTCTGTTGTTGAACAGTTCAAGAAAACACCGGCCCAGATCTCGTTGTTATCACTATTGATCCATTCGGATGAGCATCGCTGGGCCCTGATGAAGATACTGAATGAAGCTCATGTGCCCAATGAAATTTCAGTAAACCACCTTGAAACAATTGCCAACAAAATTTTCGAGGTAAACAAGGTAACGTTCTCGGATGACGATCTGCCAGTGGAAGGCACGAAACATAATAAAGCTCTCTACTTGACTGTTAAATGTGAAGAATTGGCAGTCACTCGGGCGTTGATGGATAACGGTTCGAGTGCCAATATTTGTCCATTATCCACCCTGAACCAGTTGAAGATTGACCATGGTAGAATCCACAAGAAGAACATTTGTGTTCGGGGATTTGACAGAAGTGGAACAGCCACCGTGGGGGATATTATACTTGAATTGACCATCGGCCCGGTCAAGTTTACTATGGAGTTCCAGGTATTGGATGCCGCGGTGTCTTATAACCTGTTGTTGGGATGACCGTCGATCCACGCGGCCAAAGCGGTGCCATCCACCTTGCATCAAATGGTCAAGTTAGAATGGGACAGACAAGATGTCGTGCTGCATGGGGAAGACACTGCGTGCACCATGGGAGGCGCCATTGTACCCTTCATAGAAACCAATGATGACAAAGGTCCCTAGGTTTACCAGATTTTCGATGCAGTGTCAGCAAACAAGATTCCCGAGGGTGAAATCATTCCACACCCCAGGGTAGCTTCCGCAATGGTCATGATGGTTTTAGAGATGCTGGGTAATGGGTTTGTGCCAGGAAAAGGCCTGGGGGCTGAGCTTTAGGGGATTGTTCAACCTGTCTACTTGCCCAAGAATTTAGAGACCTTTGGATTGGGGTTCAAACCGACTGCGGCAGATGTAAAGCAAGCATGAAAGATGAAGAAGAAAGTTTGGGTTCTTCCCAAACCCGTTCCACGTCTCTTAAAATCATTTATTAGAGTAAGTGCCAAGGGGTCACCGGTCCCGAAAATTCTCGGACCATTGATTGGGATGGACGTGGATTTGAATCAGAGCTTCGAAAGGCTGTTCGCTGATGTCAATATGGTAGAAGTTGGAGAGGGTTCAAGCGGAGCAGACATACAGTTTGTGGGTCCTGAGGCCAAAACCAACAATTGGACGGTTACTCCTCTTCCTATCCGGGGGAGTCCTGGTAGTAGGCTTTGATTTTTCTTTCTTGTTTTTCGGATTATTCTAGGGTGTAATCCAAATCTCATTTTATTTTGTACAAGTGTGAACCCTGTTATCCCGCATTTTTAATAAAATTCTCTTTTCTTGTCTCATTTTAATTTTGTTTTGTTCTTTCCTCTTTCTGAACAGTTCTCTTTTTACTGGTTCTAATGACATGGCATGCACAACGGATCTTCGACCTAGTCTAATAAATCAATCTGACTCCGACTTAATTACACAAGAGATCTGTTATGACGATGAGTTTGAATATGACGAGGATAAAGCCTTCGAAGAAATAAACCGAGAACTATGCCAATTTGAAGAGAAACCCAAGCCTAATCTGAATGACACCGAGGCTGTAAATCTAGGGGATGCAGATAATGTCAGAGAAACCAAAATCAGCATCCACATTGAGCCAAACGTCAGGGAGGAATTAATCAAAACCCTCATTGAGTTCAAAGATGTTTTTACATGGTCATATGATGATATGCCGGGATTAAGCACCGATCTAGTGGTTCACAAGTTGCCCACTGACCCGGCATACCCTCCGGTCAAGCAAAAACTGAGGAAGTTTAAGACGGATATGAGTGTGAAGATCAAAGAAGAAGTGACCAAGCAGCTGCTGGCAAAAGTTATTCGGGTCACTCGATATCCCGATTGGTTGGCCAATGTGGTACCAGTGCCGAAGAAGGATGGGAAAATCAGGGTATGTGTCGACTACCGCAATCTCAATAAGGCAAGTCCTAAGGATAATTTTCCATTGCCCAACATCCATATCTTGATCGATAATTGTGCTGGGCGCGAGATCGGATCCTTTGTGGACTGCTATGCAGGATATCATCAGATCTTAATGGACGAGGAAGATGCAGAAACGACGACTTTCATTACTCCATGGGGAACTTACTGCTACCGGGTAATGCCATTCGGATTGAAGAATGCTGGGGCAATGTACATGCGAGCAATGACTACTGTGTTTCACTACATGATACACAAAGAAATTGAAGTGTACGTAGATGATGTGATCATAAAGTCTTGGCATCAGGAAGACCATGTAGCAGACTTAAGGAAGTTCTTCCAAAGACTACGAAGGTATGATATTAAGCTCAATCCGGCCAAATGCGCCTTCAGGTTTCCATTAGGAAAGCTGTTAGGATTCATCGTCAGTCGACGGGGTATTGAGTTGGACCCATCCAAGATCAAATCCATCCAAGATCAAATCCATCCAAGATTTGCCACCGCTAAAGAACAAAACGGAGGTAATGAGTCTATTGGGAAGACTAAATTATATCAGCAGGTTCATCGCTCAACTCACAGCAACTTGTGAACCCATATTTCGGCTGCAAAAGAAAGATGCTGCGGTGGACTGGACGACGGAGTGTCAAGAAGCCTTCGACCAGATCAAAGGGTATCTGTCAAATCCACCTGTGTTGGTTCCACCTAAGCCGGGAAGACCATTAATTCTTTATCTCACGGTCCTGGAGAATTCGTTTGGCTGCGTGTTGGGGCAACACGACACTACAGGAAGAAAGGAGCAGGCCATTTATTATCTTAGCAAGAAGTTTACAGTGTATGAGGTCAAGTATACCCAACTCGAGAGGACATGTTGCACCCTAACTTGGGTGGCTCAGAAGTTGAAACACTATTTGTCCTCGTATACTACTTATCTCATATCCTGTTTGGATCCATTAAAGTACATTTTCCAGAAACCTATGCCTATAGGGAGGTTAGCAAAGTGGCAAATTTTGCTCACAGAGTTTGATATCGTCTATGTGACGAGGACGGCCATGAAAGCCCAAGCGCTGGCCGACCACTTGGCTGAGAATCCCGTTGATGAAGAATACGAGCCTGTGAGGACGTATTTTCCAGACGAGGAAGTAATATATACAGGTGAGCTGGAATTACCGGAGGAACCAAGCTGAAAGCTTTTCTTTGATGGAGTCGCAAACGCGAAAGGGGTTGGAATAGGAGCTGTACCCATTTTGGAAACAAGGCGTCACTATCCTGTTACAGCTCAACTACGTTTCTATTGTACCAACAACATGGCCGAGTATGAAGCATGCATTCTGGGTCTGCGATTAGCTGCAGACATGGATGTCCAGGACGTTTTGGTCTTGGGAGACTCGGACCTCCTGGTGCATCAGATTCAGGGTGAGTGGGAAACACGGGATTTGAAGCTCATACCATATCGACAATGTTTGCACGATCTGAGCAAGCGATTTCGATCAGTGGAATTCAGACATATCCCGAGAGTTCATAATGAGGTTGCCGATGCATTGGCCACTTTAGCATAAATGTTACACCACCCCGACAAAATGTATGTTGACCCCTTGCACATTCAGGTTCGTCATCAGCATGCTTATTGCAGCATGGTAGAAGAGGAAGTGGATGGCGAGCCATGGTTTTATGACATAAAGGAGTACCTCAAGATGGGGATATATCCGGAGCCGGCCACTGGAGACCAAAAAAGAGCCCTTCGGCGTTTGTCAAATGGTTTCTTCCTCAGTGGAGGAGTGTTGTACAGAAGAACCCCAGACTTGGGATTGCTAAGATGTATAGACACGGGTCAAGCCACGACAGTCATGGCAGAGGTGCATACTAGAGTCTGTGGGCCACATATGAGGGGATATGTATTGGCAAAGAAGATTCTTCGAGCAGGGTACTATTGGCTCACTATGGAGCATGATTGCATCAATTTCGTGAGGAAATGACACCAATGTCAGATACACGGAGATCTGATTCATTCTCCGCCGATAGAATTGCATACAATGTCAGCGCCATGGCCATTTGTCGCATGGGGCATGGATGTCATTGGGCCTATTGATCCGGCAGCGACCAACGGCCATAAGTTCATACTGGTGACCATCGATTACTTCACCAAGTGGGTGGAAGCTAAAACTTTCAAGTCGGTAACCAAGAAGGCAGTGGTGGAGTTTGTTCACTCCCATATCATCTGCAGATTTGGGGTCCCAAAAGTGATCATCACGGATAATGGTGCAAATCTTAACAGTAATTTGATGAGGGAGGTATGCCAACAGTTCAAGATTACACACCGCAATTCCACTCCATATCGTCCCAAGGCAAATGGAGCAGTTGAAGCAGCCAATAAGAACATCAAGAAGATACTAAGGAAGATGATAGAAGGATCTAAACAATGGCATGAGAAATTACCCTTTGCCTTGTTGGATTATCGCACTACAGTCCGGACTTCCATCGGTGCAACTCCTTATTTGTTGGTATACGGAACTGAAGTAGTGATACCAGTAGAGGTCGAAATTCTATCCCTCCGAATTGTCGCTGAAGCCGGGATTGACGACGATGAATGGGTCAAAGCTCGACTGGAGAAGTTGAGCTTAATAGATGAAAAAAGATTGGCAGCAGTGTGTCATGGCCAGTTGTATCAGAAGAGAATGGCAAGAGCATACAATAAGAAGGTGCGCCCCAGAAAATTTGAAGTAGGGCATCAAGTATTGAAACGGATCCTCCCACATCAGATTGAAGCAAAAGGCAAATTCGCCCCAAATTGGCAAGGGCCTTATGTCGTGACCAGAGTGTTGTCTAATGACGCTTTATGTCTAATTGATATCGAAGAGAGATGCGCCGACATGGCTATCAATTCTGATGCAGTCAAAAGATATTATGCGTAATTTCTTTGATTATGATAGTTATTGGTTCGTTTGTTTGTACTTGGTACTTATCGGATAATGAAATGACGGAGGCAATTCTTTCTTCTATCCAAACACTTTTAACCTTTGCTTCCCCCTTTGAGCCTTATTTATTCTTTCATACCCCTCTTTTGGAATCACTAATGGGAAAAAATATATGAAAAAAAGAGAAAATAAATTAAAAGAAAAATGAAAACAAGATAAAGATCATAAGAAAATACAGGAACCGTAGGAACTACGTTTGACATGATTCCTCAAAGAGGATACGTAGGCGCCTCACGACTCGGTCATAGTGCACCATAGTGTGCATAACTCCACATAGTGTAAATATACAAAATCCCCAAGCAAGAAAACTGGGGCAGGAGTTATGTTTTGAAGTTTCAAAAAGGGGTTGATTCCAAGAGTTGTAGTGTTTCACCCCTCGAAGTTATTTTTGAATTTTGATAACCTTTCTTTAAACCCACACAAAACCAACATCGATATCCCAAAAAGACCTCCCGATCAATATCCGAGAGGTGCCAAGTCAAGCAAATGAAAACAGAGAATAATACACTGATCCCCAACAAAGAAGAGGATCATAAACTGGAAATGAATTGATAGCCGAAAAGAATCTCTGGAAGAGAGAGTCATATCGGTAGCACTCCAATCCCCTGATGAAAAATAAAATGAGAGAGTCTTCTCGATGAAAACCTTCACAGGCACCATAAGGAGACGAAAGATGAGAGAAATAAAACGAGAGAGTCTTATCGGTGAAAACCTTCACAAGCACCGTAAGGCGACGGGAGCTGAGAGAAAGGAGAGAGTCTTATTAGTGAAAACCCCTCGAAGGGCACTATAAGGCGACAAGATATATTGGCAAAAGGATCCGCATTTGCAAAGAGGTGGGCACCTATTTATCCCCAGCAAAGGAGGCCATCAGGAAGATTGATTGGTACAAATAGATTGGGTCGATTAATCCGTAATGCACGACATGATCGTTGGGACCAGTCATACCGTCCAGATAAGTTCTTTCTTTTTCTTCTCTCCCAACACTTGTTCCGAAAGATTTTTCTCTTTTTCTATCTTTTTCATTTCTTTGTCTAAAAGACTTTTTTCCAGAAATTTGTTTTGAGAAGGATGTTTCAAAGTTCACTACCAGGGGCCAAAATGGTACAAAGTAAAATGCGAAGGGGGCATGCCAAAGTCAAGGCAATAAGACAAAAGGCGGTTGTTGCAAAACCAAATGACAAACTGGCCTAGAAAGTTAAGGGGAACGTGAAGAAAAGCGGAAAACGATGGTTGAAGGACTTGTGGACCAAGTTCCAAGAAGATCCCCAACAAGAACTTCGATAGATCATGGACCAAGGTCCAAGGGGGTCAGACAACAAAGAGCGGGGAAATGGTAAAGGGAAAAACATCCCCAGCAGAAATACCATCCCCAGCAGACATATCATCCCCAGCAAGCAACTTTATCCCCAACCAGTTTTTGGGAGCACAGAGCAAGGGAAAGGGAAAGGAAAATCATCCCCCAGCAGGAGTGACACGATCACTCACCATGTTAAAACTAACAAAACTCTCTTTGATTTCTCCAGGAAAATAAAGGTTGATGATGGCAGAAAGACACGCCACAAGGAAGGTCACCAAAACCGGGGCAGAAAATTTTCTGCCGTTGTTAAAAATTTTCTCAGAGGAACGAGGAAACAAATTCAAATATCTTTATGTCTTAGTTGAACAGGCACCCACCTGTATAACGAGAGGAATACTTTGCAGTGTTTTCATTTCATGTCCTAGGTCGCCCACCAGTATAATAAGGGTATACATTTCTGTTTTTCATTTCATGTCCTAGGTCGTCCACCAGTATAATGGGGTATACATTTCTGTTTTTCATTTCATGTCCTAGGTCGCCCACCAGTATAATGAGGGTATGTATTTCTGTTTTTCATTTCATGTCCTAGGTCGCCCACCAGTATAATGAGGGTATGTATTTCTGTTTTTCATTTCATGTCCTAGGTCGCCCACCAGTATAATGAGGGTATGTATTTCTGTTTTTTATTTCATGTCCTAGGTCGCCCACTAGTATAATGAGGGTATACATTTTCTGTTTTTCATTTCATGTCCTAGGTCGCCCACCAGTATAATGAGGGTATACATTTCTGTTTTCATTTTATGTCTTAGGCGCCCACCTGTATAACGAGAGGAATACTTTTCAGTCTTATACTGCAGATCTTGAAATCAGTAACCCACTGGAAGGCAGAGGGTTACCACAGGAATCCCCAGCAGGAAACAATAAAAATCCCCAGCACCGGAAAGTAGAAGGTTGCAACAAGAGGTCCCAGCACAAATTCAAGCGCATGAGTCAAAAGGAAGAAAAGACGCATCTTGAAAGAAGCGGCCTGTGAACATTAAATTGTGCCCAGCACAATAAATCTGATGAAGGAAGCCGTATCCCCAGAGGAACCACCGAAAAGCTTAATGAAGGAAGCCATATCTCCAGCGGACCGAACAAAATGATGAAAACTGGTATTCAGAAAAGCAAAAGGCCAGTGTCACCCCCAAATGCACGGAAGAAAAGCACCGAAAGAAACACAAGCCGACAAGAAAGCAAGGCAACAAGAACAAGTTGAAGATAGATGAGATCTTATGATCCGTAGCCTAGCCTAACTTCTTGTTTTCTTTTAAGCACGGTGTAACAAGGAGATCGGTAAGCAGTGATAACAACATGCAACAACAGTAACATTGCAGTCCCATGGTAGTCCCAGCTACCAAAACTTCCCGAACTACATTAACATGATTCTCTTCTAGCCAGGGATATGTAGGAAACCTTTGAAGCAAAGGTTCGGTTAAATCTTTTTCAAAAAAACAAAATGCTTCACACGGAGTCTTCCAACGAGCAAAGTCGCTCATGTCTGCTCACTTTATCTTTGCACGAAAGCTCATTGTGCTTTCGGACAAATAGGGGCAGCTGTGAGCACGTGATTTTTGCTTCACGAAAACTACTCCAAAAGAAATCGGAAAAGAAATAAAACAAGTTACCTTCGGGTACAATTTTGAGGATTTGTGTGACATTTTGATAATTGTTCTGTCCGTAAATGCTCGCCTTGCTATAGTTAGAAAATACAAAAATACATGTTGCATGCATTTAGGAAAAATGGTACATTTGGGAATTAATTAACCATTATTTGGTTTGTAAAAGCGAAAATCACAAAAAATAGGCATTTTATTCTATTTTGTTGTCATGGTAATTTTATTAAATGTTTTAATTCGTGTGATAACTGGTGTTAGGTGTTAATTAGTGTTTGTGTAGTTCAATTTTGGTTTTTAGGAATTTTTGTTTAATTATAAAGAGGGAAGGTATCGGATTTGGGCCAAAAAATTCAACTAAAATCAGGCCCAAACCAACACAACAACCCAATCCAAAGCCAGGCCTTCCAGGCACACCCCCAAAACGACGCCGCATAGGGCGTTTGATCTAAGACATTCATCCATACTCATCCAACGGTCCACGCTCACGCCCGTAACCCGACCTGCTTACCCAGGTCAACCCAGCCCTTCAATAAAACCAAACGACCCCGTCCTGTCCCTCACCAGTTAATCCAAGCCATTGAGATCATTTGATCTAATGGTTCAAATCAATTGCCACGTTCCGTATATAAGCCTCTCATCACACCCCACGCCCCCAAACTAAACCCCCCCTTCATGCACTGTGCACCATCGTCCCAAACACAAACCCAAACCCCCCGTTCCAAACCCTAGCCGCCCCCATACACTCTCACCATGAACCCGGCAGCAACGATGCCGGCGACCACCAAAGTAACACCCCTGATGCACCCAACCACCCTGAACACGGATCTGCAAACCGTTGGGTTCAAATCATTCCCCATCGTCTCGAATCTTCGTTTGAAGGTTCGAGCAAAACCCTGATCTACACCAACCCACCCTGGATTCCTGCCAGCCACTACCCTACCTTCACTCGTGACCAAACCAAGCGTGGTTTGGTCCGAATCTACCCACAAATCCTCAAGCCCCAAAATCAGACTGTTCGAACCCTAGAACACAAGAACTTTAGAATCCGGCCAATTTTAACAGAGGGTTGGGGTCTAATAGTCCTTAATCGAAGTGTTCTCGGTTGAGAACACCTCGATTAAAGTCTGTTCGACCTAAATGGGCAAATCCAGTTCAGGCCTGGGTCGTTTGTTGTTGAGCTTCCAGAGTGAGTTCCCTTTTTCTTTTCTATTTTGTTTAAGTGTTGTTTGAGTTTGTCAGCATGTTTAATTAGTTTGTTTTGTATTTCTGATGTTTTCTTTCAATTTTTCCCCATCTCCGTAAGACCTTTTTATTTGGTCGATTACTCTTCTTCTTATTGTTAAATGCGTATGATGAGATGCATATTCGATTTGATTAATATCATCGAACAGATAATTCATATAGATTCCCTATGTCGTGCAAAATTGTTGAAGCCAGTTGATGCCCTATTCGTGTTGTTTGTTTGATCTACTGATTGTTCTATGTTATAATTAGTATAGTCGATTAGATAAACGTCATCAATTAGTTTATAGGACTGAATGTTCAAATATTCTGATTCTGATAAGCCTCACACGTTTTGATCAAACCATTGTGATGTAGTTGATCATTTGAATTTAGCTGGGTATGGTTTATGATTGCAGTGCACGTGGGAAATGGTTAGAACTCAGTTTAGGGCAACTTGAATTTGAACTTTCAGAAGTTCAAAATTTCCTGCTGCTGAAGTAGGGTAATACAGTAATAATCAGGGGCTAACAGGGGTAGTTTGGGGGCATGAAAAGATCAGAAATGATTAGTTTAAGTTGGGTTGACATAGGGTACTGAAATAGGATTAAACTAATACAATAGTGGGGAACAAAACTTGGTAGCATGGGGGTAATTGAGAATTGTCAGCTGCCCATACCATTGGGGCACAAAACACATGTTAATGGGAAATAAATGGGTATGGGCAGAGTTGAGGGCTGGGGGAAACGAGGCAGCCTGGGGCTTGCTTGTATTTTGCCTATAAATAGGCTCATTTAAGGTAGAGTAAGGGGTTAGACATCAGAGGTTAAGAGGTTAGAACAATCAGAAATTAAGGCTGAGAGATCAGAGTTTATGGGGTTTAGAAATCAGAAAGTTAAGGCTGGACAGTTTTTGAGTGTTGAGAGATAAAAAAAGAAAAAGCAAAACAAGGCTGGACTTTCAATAGGCTAGCCTAATTTCAGTTTAATAGAGAGTTAAGAGAGGGCTGGATTTCTGAACACAACAATCAGAAGTCTGCTTTTCTGCATTTGTTTCCCTTCTCTGCTTAGCCTGTATTTGTTGGGACACTGTTGGATTTCAGTTTAGCTTTCCTGGTTTCTTCACTTGCTAAGTACTGTTTCAGTTGAGTGTCTTAGTTTTCTGTTTGGACTGAAAGTCCACTGGTCCTCTGTTTGGTTTTCTGAAATTTCTGCTGGGCATTCTCTTAAGTTGCTGTTGAGTTTTTGGTCTGTTATTGGGTTGTCCCTGTTGTTGCTGTTGCTGTGTTGTTGCATACTGCTCTGCTGATCATTCCCCTTCTTCTTTTGCTTTCCTATACCAGGTACACGACTGATACACTGTCAATGTAAGCTGAAATTCGAAGCATGAATACAAAGAAAATTAGAAGAGTTGAAGTTATTTCGAATTAGCTTTAGAAATGTATTGAAAATAGGTTGTCTGCATGATAGTTTACTTTCCCTAATAGAACTATGTGGCTAGCTGTGATGTAATTGAACTTTTATACCTATCATTCAGTTGGAAAACTCAATATGTTGCTTATAATTGAAAGAGATTAATGTTGTAGTAGCCATGTTCTATTAATTCATTATTGTTTTGTCAAGAAGCATGTTAGGTACCCAATAGTTCCTTCTTTAAACAAATGGTCGGTTTTAAGTTGTTATGAATATGGTTTGATTAAGGCAAGCAGTACATTGCTTTTTAGCTTCCCCCCCTTTGTTTATAAATGTAAAACACATATCAAATAAGTTGAATAGGACCAATTGGAATAAGGGTGGCCTAGGCCAAGTTTAACTTTATGCACATTAGACCTGGGCCCGTAATATCTAAACAACTTCCCATATACGCGTTCATGTGCGGATTTTGCAAATCATATTAGGAACCTGACTATAACTAACTTGTGAGCATGTAAATAAAGTTGAACCATTCTTTTTCTTTCATTATTAAAGATAAACTCAATAGAAAACATAACTACTATAGGGCGGCCTTTAAATAAAAATGACACGAGCCTCGCCAGATAAAACACACAGACTGCGGGGCCCTCACAAAAATATATGTGTTAAGTACTTAGAACTCGGGATAGGCCGCTTAGCGAACTCCACGGCCTTACCCCAAGATAACAACACACTAGTTCTTTAGGACGCGTCTTAATTAATCTTACTTTCTTAAATTCGGGTGCACATTTATGTGACCCAAATCCAAATCTCAACGGAATCGAAATGTGTCTCTAACCACGGGTGCATTGATTGTGACGTGGTTTGAGATGCGTGTCCATGAGTAAACATTTTCTTTTAAAAATTGTTTAGACTTCGGGATGGACCGTTTAGCAAAATTTCACGGCCCTACCCAAAGTAAATGATACGCTAGTCGCTTTAGGCGCGCCTTTAATAATGTTATTTTCTTAAACTCGGGTGCACATTTATGTGACCCAAATCCAAATCTCAACGGAGTCAAAGTGTGTCGACGACCACGGGTACATTGATTGTGATGCAGTTCGAGATACATTTTCACAACGTTGCAATTCCCTGTAAATAATAATAATAATAATAATTATGAAAGCGGTAAAAAGTCAAAATCTGCACATAAGTTCATATTTGTATAAAATAAGATAATCAAGCCGAACATAATAGGTGAGCGACCGTGCTAGAACTACGGAACTAGGGAATGCCTAACACCTTCTCCTGGGTTAATGGAATTCCTTATCCGGATTTCTGGTTCGCGGACTGTAATACAGAGTCATTCTTTTCCTCGATTTGGGATTAAATTGGTGACTTGTGACACCCTAAATCTCCCAAGTGGCGACTCTGAAATAAACAAACAAATCCCGTTTCGATTGTCCTTTAATTGGAAAAACTCCTTCACCCCTCCCGGGGGCGGAAAAAGGAGGTGTGACAATGCTCCCTGACACCTACTGGCGGTATGCCTGCTCAGATGTACCTGGATCTGCACAACAAAAGTGTGCAGAAGAGTAGCATGAGTACACCACGGCGGTACTCAGTAAGTGCCAAGCCTAACCTCGGTGGGGTAGTGACGAGAAAGGTCGAGGCCCTACTGATATAAACATAAGAATAAATATGAAATGAATAGACAGAAGGAAATACAGTAAATCTCGAGTATCTAGCAAAAGCAATAAGTAAATGGAACAGGCTACAAATACAAATCTACAAATACAAGAACGATCACTACAGGCTATTTATCATCGGGGATCTCCTGGTATCCCGACGATCTCCTGGTATCCTCTTCATATATACAAGGGATCTCCAAGTATCCCGAGGATCTCCTAGTATCCTCCATTTAATCACGAGGGACCTCCAAGTATCCCGAGGATCTCCTAGTATCCTCCATTTAATCACGAGGGATCTCCAAGTATCCCGAGGATCTCCTAGTATCCTCCAATTAATCAATCCTGTGCCGGGGATCTCTTAGTGTCCCGCGCTTCCAAATCTCGGAACAAAATACGAACGAGGAAAACTCCCCGGATGCCGTCCCGTAGACCCAATCATAAACACATCACAACAAATCAATAATTAACAGAAAGAAGCTAAGTGCGGACAACAAGAAAAAAAAATCTAGAGTCTAACATGCTTCATAAAGGCAGACATTGCAATTTAGTCAAATAGAGCAAATAAGTTACTAACATGTTCTCCCTAAGCTGAAACAAGTGAAATTGCCTTTTTAACAATTAAATACGTGAAGAAACACAGTCTAAATAAGTCAAGTAAGGTGAATTTTAAACAATTAGCACAAGTACACGCCCGTCACCTCGCGTACAAGGCATTTTAACAACAACAAAGACATCCTAAGGGGACAGGTCCCCCACACAAAGTTAGACAAGTCACTTTCCTCGAACCGGTACAAAAATCGCTAAGAAACAATGCCCTTGCCACGAGTATCTGACTTCAAGTGGCCCAAATCTATTCAAACCAATTACATATTGTAAATAACATCGCAAGTAACTAGTTCCAACGTCTCGGAATCGAATAAAATTTACATTTCCAGAAACCTCGTACTCTCACGAGTCTAACCATACCAAATTTATCCAATTCCGACACCATTTGGTCCTTCAAATCCTCATTTTATATTTTTAAAAGATTCCACAATTTTCTTCCCAAATTCCATCTCAAATAACTAATTAAATGATGAATTCAATGGTATATTCATGTATTCTAACCAAATCTGAGTTAGAATCACTTGCCCCGATGAATTTCTTGAAAAACCTTCAAAGAATCGCCAAAATCCGAGTTCTATAGGTCAAAATATCAAATAAAACCCAAAATCTCATATTTATAGAGTACCCCTCGAATTCCGACAGTGCTGACCGCACAAAAATGACCGCGGTCCGCACCCAGTGAGTGTTGACCGCACAAAAATGGTCGCGGCCGCGCAAAAATTTGATTTTAGTGACAGGCTTTACTATTTAGGCCGTAACATTCTCTACAAATGTCCAAATGCCTATTATAATATGTTTCTAAAAACTAGATTCGAAGCTCTACAACTTTCGTTTTTGAATCACCTCAAAATGCCGTGTTAATCAAAAGATATGGTTTCCGAAGTAGAACCAGCAGCCTGCAGATCTTCCCGGGCGCGGCCGCGCGCCCAGCGCGAAAAGGAGCGCGGTCCGCGTCTCCACTGCTGCCTCCTCCATTTTTCTAAGTTCCGGGGTGTCCGTACATGCTCAAAACTCACCCGAAACACACCTGAGGCCCCCGGACCTCAACCAAAAGCACCAACGCATCCTAAAACATTATGCAAACTTGTTCCAATCATCAAAACACCTCGACTAAAACTAAAATCATCGAATTACATCAACTTCAAGCCTAAGTTCTTTTAGAAACTTCAAAACACACATTCGATCAGAAACCCGACCAAAACATGTCCGAATGACTTGAAATTTTGCACACACATCCCAAATGACATGACGAAGCTACCAAAACTTCCGGAATTCCATTCCGACCCTCGGATCAAAATCTCACTATCGGACCGGAAACTTCAAAAATTCAAACTTCAGCATTTCAATCCTAAATTAGCTACGAACCTCCAAAATACATTCCGAACACGCTCCCAACCCCAAATTCACCTAACGGAGCTAACGGAACCGTCAGATTTAAATTCCGAGGTTGTCTCCCCATTGTTCCGACTTCGGTCAACTTTCTAACACTTAAGCTCTCATTTAGGGACTAAGTGTCCCAAAACTCCTCGAAACTCAAAACCGATCATCCTGACAAATCACATTAGCAGAAATAAACTTGGAGAAAGCAGTTAATAGGGGTTCGGGGCGTAAATTCTAAAAACGACCGGCTGTGTCGTTACACAAACATTGTATTCACCAAACAATATAGTACAGTACAATACAATACGATACGATACATTATGAAACGATATGTAACAACCATCCAAACAAGCTATAAGGCTTTATAGTATTTTTTTATGCCACTACTATACCAGCAGTTTTCCATATCTATCAAACAAAAGTGATTAATCATCGCATATTAAGGAACTACTAAAATTGTATTTAGTTTTAGGTGCAAAACTACAGACGATTCATAATTTTTTTTTTTTTTCAAAAGAGGTGAGCAAGCTACGGACAAGAGACCTATAGTGTAGTATAACTCATTATAAGAAGCTTTCTAGTTTCATCAATATACAAATTAGACTAATCTATCAAATTTCATCCATTTCCAACTTATATATGGTGCTTTGAATGCACAGTTGTTAGTGATATTAATGAAAAGAACATTCCAGTATTGAAATAGAGAGATGGGGCAAAGTTCAAATAGAAGACCTGATATTAACGTGATCTTATCATACTTTTTCACCAGAAACATCAGCACTCAAGACAACCTTAACTACGTTCAGCACAAAAGATAATATGTTAGAATTAAATCTAGGAACTCTTGTTATCTCAACAGAGTAACATGTAGATGAAAAAAGTGAGCAAGCAACTAATGATGGATCACCTCAGGAAAATTATTCCAATATTGCAACCTGGAATAGGCCTCAATAAGTCCCTCAATGAACTTTGTCACAACATCTGCAAATCATTATACTTCAGTATGTACATAAAATAGATATTTAGTCTTTCAATAGATAATATAAGACCAGTAGTATCTATTATATAAGTATGACAGAACCATACATCATGCACACAAATGTACATACACAGATACTGAAACAGAATCATTTTCACTCCTCAATACGAAAAAACTAAAACGAAAGCCCATAGAAGAGCAATATTTATCGGGCTCCGAGTTGATGAACACACAAATAAACAAATACAACTATCACCACAAAGAGCAAAAAGTTAAAGTAAATAAGATGAAACAAAACAAAGTAACAAAAGCATCGTTAATAGACATTCGCAGACAAAAAATCGAAGAAAGGTGAAATTTTACGGCAACAAATAAAGCAATAATGCACATGCAACTAAGAAATAGCCTACGCCAATAATGTAATTTTATTAAAGTAAATAAAATCCTTATCTTCTGAATATGCCTCTCATAAGAAATTAAATATCGGGAAGGCTGTTACTGGAAAAAAATGAATTGTCACTATAACTATTTATAACCAAAACAAATAGGTTTCTTTATAGTAAATTGCAGTACTCCCATGAAGCCAATTGAAGATTAGATTGAATTCACTTGAATAGAGGGAGCACCAACAGATTGAGGGAGTTCTTCTCCGCCATGCCTCACTTTCGAATCCCCCAAAAAATACTATCAAAACTTTTACAAAAGAATAAAAAGTGAAATTATAAATCAGATAAGGTAAGGATGAAGAATCAGACAGGTTGAGGAAAAATTGAGCCTAGATTTAGCCAAAAATTCATTTTTCAAACCCATAATGAGAAGTCCACCATTGTTTCCTAAAAGATTCAAACTATGAGGTTTTTTAGAAAACCTACAAAAGTGCATACAAATTTAAAAATAAATAGGAAGACATGGGCAAAAATGAAAGAGTAGCTAACCTGGAAATTTAACACCACAGTTGAGAGGAGCGAATAGAACTGAAAAATGGGTAAGAAAAGAAGATGAAAAGAGGCGGTGGGTGAAAAGCTCAATAACAAAGTTATAGACAGGTAACCACCTTTATGGCTGTGCGAAATGACTCTTTTACCCTAGGTCGACCATCTTTTCTTTTCTATATAATAGAAATTCAATATATTATTGTACCTGAAGTCTGCTATGTAAACCATAAATTCTATGCAATTCTTGTATCGTTTTGCATAGCTTTTTTATTTCTTTTCCTTTTCTTTTGATTGTGTTTTTATTTTAGGGGTAAGACAGAGGTGTAACGACCCTAAACCGAACCCGATCGTAATGGCGCTTATCGTAAAACTAGGACAGCCGACACAAACCCTCAAACCAAGTAAATAGTTATAATAAATCATTTAAATTCATTAATAAGCTAAAAATTCCAAAATAAAGAGTAGAATAGAACAATGCGGAAACAAACACAGCCGGACATCAGGGTATCACCATTTATGAGCATCTACAATTCGTCTAAGAGTATGAAAAGATAACATAGTCTGATACAAAGATAGTACAAAGTGAAATGAAGATGGGAAGGAGAAGCACTGGGCTACGAACGCCGAACAGCTACCTAGTCAACTCCGTATAAGCTTGCTGGAAGGCAAATCAACACTCGCTAGCGTGACCTGAGACTCTTGGATCTGCACACAGGGTGTAGGGAGTAATGTGAGTACGCCAACTCAGTAAGTAATAAAAGTAAAGGCAGCTGAGCGATAAGAAAACACGTAAAACACAACATAAGGCTACAACAAAACAATATCCATCCGGAACAATGCAGTAGTTCAGTAAAAGCTCGTAAAAGTTCAGTAAAAACCTCTTTAAAACATCTATCAGTAATTTAAACAAGTGATGAAAACAGGGAGAAAAAGGATAGAAATATAAATCAGCCCCTCGGGTAAAATTCCAACAGAACCAGCCCCTCGGGCTACCTCACAATCACTTGTATCAGTCCATCGGGCAATAACATGAAACAACAACAGCCCCTCGGTCTATATCATATCTCACACTGAGTACTCGCGCTCACTGGGGTTGTGCGGACTCCGGAGGGGCTCCTACAGCCCAAGCTCTATATCAAGCCATCTCGTGGCATAAGCAAACTGGCCCTTGGCCTCATAACAAGCCACCTCGTGGCATAGCAAATTAGGCCGTCGACCTTATAATCATGATCGGTACAATACCGCTGCGGTGCGTAGCCCGATCCCATAATATCCTCATAACACAGGCCCTCGGCCTCACTCAGTTAGAAATCTCTCAAGCCACTCGGGCATAGTAAAACATGATGCTCAGCCCAAAATATCATTTAAAGTATCAAAACAGAGTAAATATGGCTGAGTTATAAAAACAGTAGAATACAACATGATTGAGTATAAAGATGAAGTCGAAACAGTAAGGAATAGTAGTAAAAATCCCCTAAGGGTCCAAAATAGTTGGGATGATGCCCAAATATGACATTCAACCCAAAACATGATGATACTTTCCAAAATACTATGATAGCAAACCGTTTTCAATCAAATATGCGATTTAACAGTCATACGGGACAGACTAAGTCACAATCCCCAACGGTGCACGACCTCACGCTCGTCATCTAGCGTATGCGTCACCTCAACGTAGCACAACGATGTGAAATCCGGGATTTCATACCATCAGGACAACATTTACAATCATTACTTACCTCTATCCGGTCCAAACTCTAGCCCGCGATGCCTTTGCCTCTCGACTCGGCCTCTGGATTCTCCAAATATATCCAAAAATAGATTTATACCATCAAAATATGCTAAAGGAACAAAGCCCACTCGAAATAACCAATTTACATCAAAAATCCCGAAATTGGCCAAACCCGACCCCCGGACCTGCGTCTCAAATTCTGATAAAAATATAAAAATATAATCCTTACATTCTCACGAGTTCATACATATCAAATGCATCAAAATCCGACCACAAATGACCCCTCAAATCCCTAAATCGAAGTCTCAAATTCCAAGTCCTAACTCTCCAATTTTTGGCTTTAGATTCCACAAATTTCATATTTAATTAGGTAGAAATCACAATATTAAGTCCATAAATCTTACCTCCAAGTGCTTCCCTTTGATTCCCTCTTCAATCCTTCTCAAAAAGGTCTAAAATCGCTCAACAATGGTGAAATTTAGACTCAAAATCGCGGAAGTGGTCTTTTAAACATTCTGCCCAGCACTTGAAATCCCTTCTTCCCGAACGCGGTCAACGCCTCGCGTTCGCAAAGCATAAAATTCCGTTGACCACTTAATTCTTCATCGCGAACGCGAACTCAAAGCTTCAGCTCCTCAACCCATCGCGAGCGCGTCCTCTAGCTCGCGAACGCGAAGCACAATTGGACCTGGACCCAGTTGCTCACCTTTACTCTATGCGAATGCGGCAAAACCCTCGCAAATGCGATGAACTGTGACCCCAGCCCTTCGCGAATGCGGGACCCCCATTGCAAACGCGAAGGCCAAACTTCTTGCCTCACACGCTAACCCTTCGCGAATGCGAGAGTCCACTCGTGAACCCGAAGACCAAATTTTCTGCAACTTTTCCAACTTGAACTTGATCCGTTCAACCACCTGAAACTCACCAGAGGCCCTTGGGACCTCAACCAAACATGCCAACATATCCCATAACCTCATTCAAACTTGTTCCAACCCTCGGAATGCTCAAAACAACATCAAAACACCAAATTAACATCGGATTCAAGCCTAAGAACTCTAAAAACTTCCAAATTCCGCTTTCGATCAAAAAGTCTATCAAACCTTGTCCGAATGACCTAAAATTTTGCACACACATCAAAAATGACACAACAGACCTACTCCAACTTCCGGAATTCCATTTCAACCCATATATAAAAATCTCACCATCAACCGAAAAATGCCAAAATTCCAATTTCGCCAATTCAAGCCTAAATCTACTCCGGACCTCCAAAACCCCTTCCGATCATGCTCCTAAGTCCCAAATCACCTCCCGAAGCTATCTGAACCATCTAAATTCACATCCGATCCCTTTTTCACACAAGTCAATATCCGGTTGACTTTTCCAGCTTAAGCTTACTCAAAAGAGACTAGGTGTTTCATTCCTTTCCAAAACCTCTCCGAACTCGAACCAACCAACCCAAAAACACATAATACAACTGAACAAGATAGTAAGAAGCAGAAATGGGGGAAACAGAGCGGTAACTCATGAAACGACCGGCCGGGTCGTTACATCCTACCCCTCTTAAACAAACGTTCGTCCTCGAACGAGTCAAGAAACATACCTGAAGCCTCAAATAGGTGAGGACTTTCACTGAAGCTATATCATTTGACCTCAAATTTCGAACCTGATGCTTCAAAATAGCCACTGGCTCCATATCATAAGTCAAATCATCATCTAACTGGACAGTGCTAAAATCTAAAATATGAGACGAATTGCAAATATACTTCCGGAGCATAGAAACATGAAATACCGGATGCACGCTCAACAAGGTAGGTAGCAAAGCAAGCTCATAAGCCACCTCCCCAATCCTCCGAAGTACCTCAAAAGGACCAATGAACCGAGGACTCAATTTACCCTTCTTCCCAAATCTTATAATACCATTCATGGGAGAAACCTTCAATAGAACCTTCTCATTAACCATATAGGACACATCCCGAACCTTCCTATCAGTATAACTCTTTTGTCTCGATTGCGCTGTACGAAGCCTCTCCTGAACCACCTTCACCTTGTCTAAAGCATCCTGCACCAAGTCTGTACCCAATAGCCTAGCCTCACTCGGATCAAACTAACCGACCAGATATCTACACTGTCTCCCATACAAAGCCTCATATGGAGCCATCTGAATACTCGATTGATAACTGTTGTTATAAGCAAACTCTGCGAGCGGTAGGAACTGATCCCATGACCCTCCAAAATCAATGATACAAGCGCGCAACATGTCCTCCAATATATGAATAGTGCACTCAGACTGCTCGTCCGTCTGAGGGCGAAATGATATGCTCAACTCAACTTGAGTACCCAACTCTCGCTGTACAGACCTCCAAAACTGTAAAGTAAGCTGAGTACCTCTATCTGAAATGATGAAAACTAGGACACCATGCAAACGAACAATCTCCCGAATATATATCTCTACCAACCGCTATGAAGAATAGATAGTACACACATGAATGAAGTGCGCAGACTTGGTCAGCCGATCCATAATCACCCAAATAGTATCGAACTTCTTCAAAGTCCGTAGGAGCCCAACCACAAAGTCCATGGTGATCCGCTCCCACTTACGCTCTAGAATATCCATCTGCTAAAGCAAGCCACCCGATCTCTGATGCTCATATTTCACCTGCTGACAATTGAGACACCGAGCTACAAATCCCACAATGTCCTTCTTCATTCTCCTACACCAATAATGCTGTCTAAGATCCTGATACATCTTCATGGCACCCGATGAATATAATACCGCGAGCTATAAGCCTCCTCTAGAATCAACTCCCGAAGTCCATCTACATTGGACACACATATCCGGCCTTGCATCCTCAACACCCATCATCACCCATAGTCAAATCTCTGGCATCATCGTGCTGAACTCTGTCCTTAAGGACAAGAAAATGAGGATCATCATACTGACACTCTCTGATGCGATCAAATAAAGAAGACCAAGAAATCGCACAAGCCAATACCCGAATGGGCTCCGAAATATCCAACCTCATAAACCGATTGGCCAAGGCCTGAACATCAACTGCAAGAGGTCTCTCCCTATCAGGAATATACTCCAAACTCCCCATACTCACCACCTTCCTACTCAAGGCATAGGCCACCACATTGGCCTTCCCCGGATAGTACAAAATAGTGATATCATAGTCCTTTAACAGCTCTAACCATCTCCGTTGCCTCAAATTGAGATCCTTCTGCTGTTGATACCCAATTTTTTCCTATATGTTTTCAATATGCAAAATACCTTCAAAATAGCATATGTATGCATATATAAGCATGTCCAAGGGTTTTTATTATTTTTCCATAATTCTAAAGGTTTTAAATTGATTTATTTCCTCCTTTTTATCCATAAAATCCCCAATAATTATTTTGGTAATTCTTCTATTGGATTTCTATATTTATGACAAAATATGGCTAAATTAATTTTTACATATTTTTATAATTATATTTAGTATTTTAAAGCTAAATTGCACATAATTGCAATACTAGCCCTTTTTAGATTTAATTATGTTTTATACGCATAAAATTGGATCCTATATTTTTAATTTGTTAGTTATGTATTATAAATCATTTTAGCCCTTTAAATTAGTTTTCATAAACTATTTACTATTTTATAAATTCAATAAGGAAAAAATGGCTATTTAAAATATAGCCAAACTGGCTTTCAATTGTAGCCCAAATCAAACCCCAATTCCCCAGCCCAATTTCAATTTAAAACCGACCTTAACCCAATTTAAATCCTACCCGACCCAGACCCCCTTCTCATCCTGGCCGTTGATCTCTAAGATCAACGATCCCTATTTCCTCTTACCTTTTTTAACCTGAACGACCCCCTAACATAATTCATTTCTTACCAAACAGCCGCCCTAGAATCCCCTTTCCTATCCAATTCTTTTTGAGACGTAAATCTAACACTAGCCGCCGCCACCCAAACCAGCCCTAATCCCCTTCGATTCTCACTCAATCCATGGATTTCCATGGCTGTTTGAGACGTATACTTGTCTCCTACGTATCCTGGTTGCCTGTATTTGATCTCGAAGAGATCTAGTCCAGATCTTGTTCAACTTCTAGCCAGGGTCTTTTATGCTACTTTCCGGCCATCCATGGCTATTCGAGTAAGATCCATGGCCTTTCCGGCTAAAACCGGTAACGATATAATGCTTTCTCATCTTTTTTGGGTTCTCTGAAATCCAACCCTTGAGATTTTTCACTTTTCTTTAGATCTGTCTTAGATCTAAGTATATCCATGAGTTTTTAACTGATCTTTCTCCATCTTTACTATTTTATGAAGCCCTAAAGTCGCTATTGTTCAATTCTTCTCAAATCTTTCTAGATCTGAGGTAATTCGAGTATTGTTAGGCGTTTCCCTTCAAAAACCTCCTGTTTTAACCGACTATTTTGATTTTTTTTAAACTAGGGTTCATTACGAGTTGTTTTTCAAAAGGTTTTCTGACTTTTAAGTATTTAATCGACTCTCCTTTTTTCTTCGTGACTGACTTTACCAGAGTATTCAAGCCTTAGTTGATATTCTACGATTTTTTGCCCTAATTAATCTCTATTAGGGTTCACCTCGGTTTTCCAGCTAATTTCTGTATTTCTGTGAAATTTGCTTAGCCTATTTCCTATTTATAGGAGTTGATATTTCTTTCCAGAAATCAGTAATATTTTTGAAATTTTGGTTGCCTGGTTTGTTATGTTAAAAATTTATATGCATGAACTTTATTTGTTTCCTTATTTGTAATCTTAATTGATCACACTTGCCTTAACTATCTGTCAGCATGATTTTGTGTTTTTTACTGATTCTTTACTTTGTATGATTGAGATTCTTGCCTTAATTAAACTCTCTTGTTATTATCATTAATGAATTACCCCTAATTAAGGGGTCTATTCTTGACTCCCTTATGTTAATTTGTTCTGTGATTGGTTGATTAATCCTTAATTGATTGAACTCTGATTCTCTTTACCTTATTAACCCTACTCCTAAAGTGCTATATATACACTCTTGTTTTACCTCTCAGCAACGAACACAGTTCAGAATACACACACACATACACTCAAACTCTCTTTTCTTTCTCTACTACTTGTGCTACTACTTGTCTAGCTAGCTGAAAGCCAAGGCTAGGCTGTGGAACTCTATCGGCTTTACCTTTCTGCACTTTGTTTTCCTTACTGGTATGTTCCTAGTTCAATTTTGAAACTCAACTTCATGTGTTCCATGCCTATACACCATTTCTTGGCACTGTACTAGTTCTTCAATTTGTTCATATGTTTTGCTTTTACTAAGCATGTCTAAATTCTGGCCTTATGTGTAATCACTTAGTTCCCTTACCCCTTCCCTTAACTGGTATAACCACGTAGTCACTTAGTCTTCTGGTGCATTCTATTGGCCCTAATAGTATGTCAAATTTTGTTCAACAAAACTCTTGTCTTCAACATGATCCTGCTGCATTCTTCCCCATGTTTTAAATATCTGTTATCATGATTGATTTACTCAGACTCAAAGCTGTTCTATATGCTTGTTATGTCAAATGTTTTCCCTATCTATTTGGTTTCAAACCTATATGTCCCCAAACCCCCCGCTTCCCTGTTTGTGAATGTTGAAATGATCCTATTCCTTGAATTTGACTTGGGTGTGCTGGTTTGTCCTAAGTTGTTGTTACTCTTATTCCCTCATCCTTTCAAAACTAGTTTCACTAAGGCAAACTCTTCAGTTGTTTTGCAAACTTATTTCAAACATGCTGTTCAAAACTATTTTCCAACTCAACTCTTTTAAATCTATGTCAAACACTCTCACATATACTCTTAGACTACTAGGTTCTGCCCCTTTTGTGTGAGCCTTGCCTTGGGACCCTAGAGCTCCCTCTAAACTCGGACACATAAGAGCTGGCCTTTCCACACTGCACCTACTCTATCTTGACTATGAAAATCTAGGTGTGAGCATTGCCCGGGGTCCCTTGAGGTCCTTAGAGAACTCTGACACACCCAAATATGAGAAAGGCTATGGAACAATCTTGGCACTTAGGGTGATTGATTACATAACTCAAAGAGGAAGTCCTAATAAGGATTCTTATAGTGTAACTTCTTATATTCAATATGTAATTCATTTCAATGTTGGTTTGTAATAACTTGTTGTAAACGAGTATTGGGGTTGGCTAGTAAACATGGATGGGGTAAATATGCATGCTATAGTTGTTAAGGGTAGAAAACATGTTATTAGGTTTATGTTCCTAATTGTGCAATAGAAACCATGCTTAGGGTTCATACATGCATTAGAAATCATGTTCTTAGGTCTCGTGTTTATTGTTTCAGCATGTGCATCTTTACAAAAATCATGTGTTAAAATATGCTAATAATTAGCACTTTACTATTATGTTCTACGCTGCCAGGTGCATTTAGAAATCCTGCTCTTAGGAAATTCTGCATCATGCGTTTTATACATGTATCTTAGATATTATGTTTTAGGATATCATTCGTACTTGCATTCACACTTAGTGTAAACTACTGATTATAAAAGAGGTAAAAATATCTTCACACTTGATTATCCTGTTTAAAATAACTGGTAATAATCCCTGCATTCGTATCAACTAGAACAATATGCTCTTAGGGTAAAATAATTTTCAAACTGTCTTTTAATAACTCGGAATAACTGCCACACATTACTTTATGCCTAGGCAAGCCTTAGGTAATTGCTTAAATAAAAACAGAATTGTCTTTGTTTAACTGCCAATATGTTAAAATCAGTAGGCAAGCCTGATTTAGACTTCTTTTCTGAGTCATGTAATAAATCTGGTTCTGCTGTTATCACTTAGATACCATGCATATGATTTAAATTCAGACTTTAATTGTGCATGAGTCATGCTGTCTATGTACATTATTTCTGGAGGTATACCTGAGCCTTCTGTCTATTTTCTATGTTTTCCCCTTTAAATATAGTCCTATGTGTTTTTGTATGTCGCCTAGAATTTTACCTTTAAACCTGAGGGTCCACCTAGAACCCTCCTCCTTAGGATATGAGTCCTAAATTCCTCCGGGACTGATAAGAAATGACGGGTAACAGCATGCAATAGGGGTCGAGACCAAACTTCACTTTAATTAACTTCACGGGGCGAGAAAGGGTAGATATGGATATGATGACTGATGCATTAATACCACGTGTAGCCCCTCTTTGAGGAGTGTCATACCGGGTATTGCATTGATGTGATCCATATTACAAACAAATATAGGACACCCCCTTTACATTCATAAGCATACTTTAGATTGTAATTCTTTCAAAATTTCGCCTTTTGCTAATTGTTTTCAAACACTTGTATATTTAAATTCAAATCCCTTACTATTTGAGCCATGCTTGTTTATTTGCTAATTGCACAAATTCACAAAAACTGTCTGGCCGGGAACCATACTAGTGGATCCTGAGGGTGCCTAACATCTTTCCCTTAGGATAATTTCAAGCCCTTACGCTATCTCTAGTTACCAAACATAGTTGTAGATGAACCCTATAGGTGACCTAATGCACCTTAAAATCGTTAGGTGGTGACTCTTCAAAATTGCAAAACCCCTTTCCAAAAGGAAAGAGTTGTCCCAACAAAATGTCACGAACCCAATTCCGCGAGGGAAAAAGGGGCGCGACAGTATGGTGACTCTGCTGGGGATATTTAGGATTTTACCATTTCATACCATTTTTTGTGAATTTGTACATCTCCTATGTGCAATTATTTTTTAATTTCTTTTTCAAAAGCAAAACTGACATATCTTTCTTGTTTCTTTCCTTTATAACTACTTTAAATTATGAAACTATTGTATTTATCGCTTTCTTAACGTGCAAATACATGTCAACATGCTTTTAATTATTGCATAATCATGCTCAACATCATACTCCACTCGTGCAAAACAAATACTATAGCAACGCTTGATGAGTGGTTGCACCCTTCCTATATCATTACCCCTAAAATTCGGAAAGGCTTATTTGTAGTAAAACTAGTCGATCAGTGGTGCAGTCGACAGTTCCGTGCCTTCTTCCTTGAGTTGTCCGCTCAAGGGTACCAGTCTAAAACCCCATAGAAACCTTACTCTGTTTAAATTATGCATGCATCATGGTCAAACTTAGTCGGGTCAGTTATGTTGTCCACATAATGATCCTTTAAGATAACCTTGTCCAAAAGTCCATCGGGTTTCCCTAAACCTAAACGGACATCATCACGTTTTGTGCATAATTTGGAGAACTAAATGCTTCATGCTAATTGTTGATATTAAATAGTCGACTCTGGTGGGGGTAAGGGCCTAACCTTGTTTACCTTGCAGAAATATGAGGCACGAAGTCCCCAGATTTGGCATGGTTACCAACATCCACCCAAGATTGCTGAGCTGGTGGAAAGATTTACTTTCTAGTGACAAAAACTCTCGTCAGAAAATATCTGGGCAATATACCATCCCTCCTGGATATCCAGCCTAACAACATGATAATAGAAGCTGCTACCTTTTTTGGGATTATGAAAGGGCCATGTTCCGCTTTGGGGACATCGAAATGACACCTTTGCTAGAGGAGATAGGAGGACTGGCCGGTCTAGCATGGGAAACTCCAGGTTTGTTGATGCCTAAGAACCGCATAGGCAAGGGTTTCCTTAAAATGATGGGTTTGAAGAAGAATGCAGAATTAGTATGCCTGAAGGAATCGTACATCCCTTTTGACTACCTGTATGAAAGGTACGGTCACAGGAATCGTACATCCCTTTTGACTACCTGTATGAAAGGTACGGTCACAACAAATCCTACCGTACCTACCCTGACGAGTTTGCCATCACGTCCTTGGGACATATTCTTCGTAGGGTATTCGTCTTCATGTTTTTCTTCCTGGGTCTGATCGTGTTTCCAATGAATAAAGGGAGAATCCATACTAGGCTGGCTATGGTAACCAAGACTCTAATGGAGGGGATTGGTGGGAAGACATTCAACATTGTGCCCATGATCATCGCAGACATATACCAAGCCCTAGAGAAGTGTCAACGAGGAGCGAGACACTTCGAAGGCTGCAATCTACTACTTCAGCTTTGGCTCATGGAACATCTCCAAAAGGGCGAATATCGACAAGAAATTCAGCGAAGGGCCTGGGATGATCACATCGCTTTCCACCATCTAAAGCGAATGAATTACATCCCCGACATGTTCACTCAGCCTGAGAATGCCAAAGGATAGGTTGAGCTCTTTGATAATCTAATTGAAGAACAGGTTCAATGGATGTTCGAGTGGTTTCCGACAGAGGAGTTCATCGCCCGATCCAGAGATGCACCTTTCCTGATATTGATTGGTCTAAGAGGAACATATCCTTACTTCCCTCTTCGAGTTATGAGACAAGCAGGTAGGAAGCAAGTCATACCCAGGGTCGACAAGATAATCCATTTCCGATCTGACTTCTAAAATGATGATAGTCCCTACAAGTGCCAAGCCCAACACACGTGGCACTGCAAGATCGTAATGGGGAAAGACACCATCGAGCTAGACAGATATCATGGCGGTTGTACTCTTTTCTATTAAGGTTGGTTGGAAGACAATTGGGATGGTCTGGTCCAGCTAGGGTTCATTCAAGGTCACAAAATTATAGACGAAAAGGCTGAGGCGCAAGTCAAGTACAACCAGCTATGCAAAAGGATGCGTGAATGCGAGAGCGAACACTGCGAGATACAAGAGTCCAACCAGAAGCTGATTGAGGAATGGAAAAACATGGCTATCAGTGCCAACAAAAGGCTAGGATACTTGGAGCGAGACATAGTAGAACTAGAGAGAAAATTTCTTAAAAGGGTTGAAGACTGTCAAAAAGCTGAAGGGACCGAATGTGGACATCTAGCTAGAGCATACCTGTTACTAGGACTTCGTGAATTAGGGAAGTTGTTCGAAGGAGCCAGAGATGCCGAGTCTGGGGAAGTTCCTTCTAGGACCAAATAGATAGGAATTCACTTTTTTGCTTTATGAATGTAATAAGGACAATGGCCATTAGTGACTTTTATTTCTTGTTTATTTAGTGTCGTTTTGGGATTCGTCTATTTCTATCAATAAAATGAGGCATTTAGCATTCTAAATTCTCCAAATTAATTTATCGCTAGGCCTACCTCGGGCCCAAAGAGGTTCCCAAATTAGGACACGCTTTACATTCCTGCACTATGTGTTTAAATATTGCAATACTTTTTATAATCCTCACTAACTTGATTACCTTTTGTTTTATTTTTTTGTTTTATTATTCTCTTTCCCAAAGGTTAGTTCGTGCACTCTGACATAATCATCTTATTTCACAAGATCCAATGTTCCTCCACCCACTCCTACTCTCAGTCCTATTAAAGGCAAGAACAAAGGCAAAATGGAAGATTTAAACAACATCAAGAAGGAGAACACAACTGAACGGGTAGATGCCACTGATGGCCAGGGTATTCAGGTTCCTAACAAGAATGTGTCACAACTTGAACAAAAACTGCTAAAATTATAGGAAGAGCTCGATCATGTTCGGAATTTGGCAAACTTATCATTTTCCCTTAGCACCCCAGATATCAACTTCCCCAACGCTCAAAATCTTACACCTCCTCAAAATATCCCAAAACAACAAAATCATTCCGCTCCTCATCATCATGATGCTCCACCAAAGAACCAATGTAACACCTGCCATACCCCAAACAACACTCCACTACTCATACACCCATACACCAGGTCATTTCCACACCCATACACCAGGCCACCATAACACTCCTATCTACGTAGAGACTACGCCACACTCCACCCAACCTATCTCATGCATACCTGAGTCCGATGAAAAGGATCTGTTTATCAGGAACTTGGCCGAGGAACTTAATAAATTGACCAGCCGGATTCAAGGTGTTGAGGGAAGCAAAGGAATCGAGGGACTGGACTATGAGGACCTTTGCATACAGCCTGATGTCGAACTGCCTGAGGGGTACAAACCTCCTAAGTTCGAAAAGTTTGATAGTACAGGTGATCCAAGGGTCCATCTGAGGACTGTCACACCTCCTTTTTTACCACTCGAAAGGGGATATAAGGGAGTTTTTCTAATTAAAATGACATTACTCGAAATTGGATTATTTATTTATCAAAGTCGCCACTTGGGATATTTATTATGGTGTCCCAAGTCACCGGTTTATTTTAAATCTCAAATCGAGGAAATTTCAACTTTATTTAAAAGCCTACGAAACCAGAAATTCTAAGTAAGAAATTCTGTTAACCCGGGAGAAGGTGTTAGGCATTTTCAGGTTCTGTGGTTCGAGCACGGTCGCTTAAACTATTAAAATTGGCCTAATTATCTGATTTACTACATGTTTTAAACATATTGTGTATTTTTAACTTTATTACCGCTTTTAATTATCTTAACTCATTTTAGTATTTATGGATTTATTTCTTGAACAAGTTACGATTGTCGTACACTTGCCATTTTGAAACACACCGCAAACCATGCTACATGAAATGCACCTGTGATTAGTGATATGTTTATTTTATTATTATTCAAGGATGTTACGATCGGGTCACATGAAATGCACACTCGAATTTGGGAATTAGGTATCGTAATTATGTCATGGGAACCGTACCCATAGTCACAATGATTTAATTACGCGCCTAAAGCATACTACGATGATCAAATTATTTCCTAAACTATTTTGAGATTATTGTAAGGCCATGAATTATGGACAAATTCGATTATATGAAAAGTGTATGATTTATGGAACCATTGATGAATTTAAATACAAAATGTTGGTAGTAACAACGAAATGAGCCATTTTTATCAATTCACATCCCAACTCTTAAACGGCCAAATTCATTTTTTAAAAGGAATGCATTTTGGACCTTCTATAGTCACTAGGCCAATTACAAAAAAAGGATAGACCAATTTAACTTAGTCATACTGGAAATACATAACAACTCGAGTACGTAGATGAATTAGCCATTGAAATATGAATACGTTAATTACATGAAAGCTATGACACTAATAAACTGTATAATTCTGCAATTAAAATACTACACTGATTTGTATTCCTTGATTTCAGATGTAGTACATTCATAACAAATTTTTAGTCAACTTCCTTTAGTATGAACAAGTCAACTAAGTTTGTTAGTAAACATATGAATCATTACTTTTTTTTCAAAAAAAATGATAAAAAATGATTAAAAAGAAACTAATTAGATTAGTTAAGTATTCGAGTTAACAGATGATCAAAGGAGGATCGTTGATCTGATCAAATCCATTGTTATGTATAAAAGGGTAAAAGATGTCATTTTTGGGATATCAAGACTGATAAGCAAAACATAGAATCTGGTTCAAATAGCTTGATCTGAATCTGACCACGATCAAGAAAAGAGCAGAGTCGACGAAGAAACTGCCGCACCCCCTTTTTCCTCGCAAAATCGGGTTAATGGCATTTGGAAGGACAACTCGTTCCTTTTGGGAACTGGATTTGAATTTCAAGAGTCGCCACCTAATGATTAGGGTGCATTAGGATAACAAAAGAGTTTGATTTTGAACAACCAGAGATAGGGTAAGGGCTTAAAATTATTCCAAGGGGAAGGTGTTAGGCACCCCTCAGAATCCATTGGTGTGGTTTCCGACCAGACAATTATTGTGAATTTGGGTGCAATTAACATATAAGCAAATAAGGCTCAAATAAGAGGGTATTTCAACACAGAATGGATTTGAAAGTAAACCAGTTTTGAAAGAACAATTAGACACGCTCATTTTAAAAAAAAATAAGGAGTAAAAATGCTAAAGAATAAAGGAAAGGAGGTCCTAGGTTTATTAAAAATATGGATCACCCCACACAATGTCCGGTAATCACTCCTCAATGAGGGGCTACACGTGACATTATCGCGTGGTCATCATAGCCATATCTACCCTTTCTACCCCGTTAAGGTATTAAAGCGCGGATTGGTCTCGATTACTTATTGCATGCTATTACCCGTCCCATTCCTATCAGTCCCGGAGGCCCTTAGGACTACTAATCCTAAAAGGGAGGGATACTGAGCTTATTTGGAGTTTCAAAGGTAAAAATTCTAAAGCGACATACAAAACATATATGCATGCTTGGGGAAACATATAAACAAACAGAGGCTCATGTATACCTCCTCAAAACAAAACACATAAAATAGCATGTCTTGCACGTACTGTTTAGGTCCGATTTAAAAGCATTAAAGACGAGGGAGATGAGGTTGTTGAGGCAGTTTTAGTTTATTGCATAACTTAGATAAGAAGTTCGAATCAGGCCTGCCTACTGGTTGTAATAATTAACAAAAGCAGATTCGGTTTTCTCTAAGGATTGCCTAAGTGTTGAACAAAGATCCTATAGGCATGGTATCTACTGGATTCAGAAAATGGAACAAGAAGGTTCAAAGCAAATTGTTTGCATGCATACTTATTAAACTGCTAAGCGATAGAATCAGATTATTAAAAAAAAAGACAAGATTTAGACGAGTTGGTTGCATACAAAGGTAGTAAATAAAATATTGTTGTGGTGCTAAAAACCTTAAATCAGGACATACCAGTTTCAAAGAAGCAAATAGAGAAAAGCAGGTAGCAGGGCTTGCAAACATGCCACAATACAAGTAACAAGAGAAAATACTTTTGAGTATGGGTATAAGTTCAGAAAGACTATGATTGTTGGTGTGTTTGTGTCAATGAATAGCAGGTATTTATAGTGTGAAAACAGGCAGAAAGAAGGTAAGAAAATAATTAAGGAACTGGGTATCAATTAAAAATCAATTAGTATGAGACTTTGTTTAATTAAGGAGTTTAAACTTAACGGTAATGAACAAAATTATTTAAGGAAAGGGATCAAGTAAGCATCTTGTGCAAAGTAGGCAATTAGGGATAGATATATAGGAGTTTATTTAAGGGAAGAATTTTGAAATACACGATTAAATAAATAAGGTAAAAATCAATTAGTAGAAGTAAATCAAGGAGTCAGAGATTTGAAATTACTGGTCCATGAATAAATCAAGTCAGAAAGGCTAAGGAAAGTTTTTGACTCAAACTAAGTATCAGGGAAATTAGCAAAACAAGGAAAGAAATCAATCAAACTTACACAAAAGGAAGTCTAAAATCAATCAAAAATTGAAAGTCATTTTAGAGGGGAAGTTAAGCACATATAAAGAGTACACAAGTATTAGGCATGCGAGGCTGAATTTAGGACAAAGAAAAGTGTCATGCAATTGCAAAATCAGTGAACTATAGGAGCATGGTAGTCACATAGTAACTCAGCAAGAGAGAGAGTATCAAATAACATGCAGAGGGTCCAGTGGAAAGACCTTAGAAGAGTTTAGCAGGGAACCAGAATCATATAAAGAAACAAAGGTCAAAACAAAGATTTAGAAGCTCAATCGAGCAGTAGATGAAACAACTTCAGAAACTCGACTAGGTCCAAAGAAGTTTAGGGTTTTGAAAACGAATAAGTTCAGAGATGAAGAACAAACATATCACACAACAAATGGTCAAAGCTCGAATGAATCCCTAAATCTTAGGGTTTTACCATCAATCGAGCGTAAAGATGAAAGGACGAGTAAATCAGGCAACAATACTAATGAAATAAGTTCAGAAATCCCAGAAAAAGAACTAAGACTCTTAGTATGCGTATTCCAGTAGAAGAACATAAGAAACACAATAAGCAACATAAGAAACATGGTAGAAGAATCAACATAAGAAACACAGTAGAAAAACCAACATAAGAAACACAGTAGAACACGCTAAAGTTCAGAGAAACTTCTAAATAACTCAACAAAACCCTAGATCGGAAAAGATAAAAGTTTTGAAAGCAGAGTTTTGAAAGAAACTTTGAGAAAACATTTGAAAGCTTAGGGTAAGCACATATCTACAACAAATCTAAAAGAATCAGAAAAACCTCGAAGGTTAGGGTTTCAGAAGAAACCCAGAGGGTGAGAAAGACTTGGAAATCATCGATCTAAGCAGGAGAGGTCGAGATCAAGCTCGAATAACCATAGCTGGCCGAAACAAGGTCGAAAATGGCCGGAGATAGCCATAGCACCGAAAACATCGAGGTCTGGACCAAGATTCTTCATGGTCAGGCCTTGAAACTGTAGTGACTAGGCGTGTAGGAGTTATAGGAGGCTGGTATGGGGCTTCAATGGCCTTGGAAACCATGGATTTCAGTTATTTTAGGGTAGAAGTGGAGGGAAGCGGCTAGGGTTCGAGAAACTTTGAGAGAGAATTGAGAGAAGGGGGGGGGGATTCAAGGGCGGCTACAGATGAGAAGTGTTTAGGGTTTGGGGGGTATTGGGGAATTAAAAAGGAAAGGGTGAGTATGAGCCGTTGATCTAAATGATCAACGGCTGGGATTGAAAGGGGGATCCGGGCGGGTTAATAAAAGGGTCGTGGGTTAGGTAAATTTAGTATTTGGGCCGGGTAACGGGATCTGAAATTGGGTTTAATTAGGGGTGCCAAATTTGGCCAAAATTGAAATGCAAATGGGCTAACATTTAAATAGCCATTTTCCGTTATTTATTTTATAAAAAATAGTAAAAAAGTTTCTAAAAATAAATTAAAGGTACTAAAATGATTAATAATATATAATTATAAAAATAAAAATACCGGAGTTAATTTTTATAGATATAAACACAATTAAATCTAAAAGAGGCTAAAATTGCAATTATATGCAATTTAGCCTTAAAAATACTAAATCAATTATAAAAAATATGAAAAAAATATATTAGTTATATTTTAGTGTAAATATGAGCATCCAATAAATGAATCACCAAAAATGATAATTTGGAAATATTATTGGGTTTTTTATGAGTAAAATAGGGAATAAATTAGTTTTAAAATTTTTAAAAATTGCGAAAAAATAATAACACAATTGGACATACTTATATATGCCTAAAAATGTTGTTTTGAAAGTATTTTGCATATAAAAAATATACAGGAAAAATTGGGTATCAACAGATGTCCCTCTTTACCCGGGAAAGATGAAAGAGTTGTCGGGTAAATATATGATGGCCAATTTTGATTGAACGAAACATCTCGAAGAAGTTAGGTTGCGCCCTGGATTTTGAGATACCTACATATCCCTGGTTTTACAGAAATCAGGTCATACGTAGTTCGAGATCTGTCAGTGAAATATGCCGATGGAGATTTCTCAAGAACGGACGCAATTTTCAGGTTGGGATGGATGGTTGAAATATGATAGGGATGCGGGAACTGGAGCAGGATCGCTCCTGTTGAGATGGTCGTTGCTCGCCGGTCTACCTGCAAATAAGCAATACAAGCATATATTGTGCGTAAATTTAAACATGATGCAAGTTTCCATTGGACCATAAATGTTGTCTTTGGACGGTTAGGATGACTTCCTTAGACCATGACGTACTGGGCTATGAAGCGCATAATAAAGGATTCGCAGGCCATGAAATGATGCTCTCAGGCTATGAGAATGATGCCTCCGAACTATGATGCCTTTGAATAATGATATGCAAAAGAAAAAAGGGGTCTTTAAGCCATGAAAATGGTGTTCTCGGGCTATGAGAATGGTGCCTCCGAACAATGACGCCTTCAGATAGTTTGGGGATCTTTCAGCCCATGAGATGCAGTAGGTGGCGATCTTTCAGCCAATGCAAATGTAAATAAGGTGGCGAGCTTTCAGCCAATGCAAATGTAAATAAGGTGGCGATCTTTCAGCCAATGCAAATGTAAGTAAAGTGGCGATCTTTCAGCCGATGCAAATGTAAATAATGTGGCGATCTTTTAGCCGATGCAAATGTAAATAAAGTGACGATCTTTCAGCCGATGTAAATGTAAATAAAGTGGCGATCTTTCAGCCGATGCAAATGGAGGTAGAGCTTAACCTCGGAAGGCAGAATGGCAGAATGGCAGCCTTATGCAATACAAGAATGCAGATGGAGGTAGAGCTTAACCTCGGAAGGCAGAATGGTAGCCTTATGCAATGCAAGAATGCAGATGGAGACAGAGCTTAGTCTCGGAAGGCAGAGTGGTAGCCTTATGCAATGCAAGAATGCAGATGGAGGTAAAGCTTAACCTCGGAAGGCAGAATGACACCTTATGCAATGCAAGAATGCAGATGGAGACAGAGCTTAGTCTCGGAAGGCAGAATGGTAGCCTTATGCAATGCAAGAATGCAGATGGAGGTAAAGCTTAACCTCAGAAGGCAGAATGGTAGCCTTATGCAATGCAAGAATGCAGAAGGAGACAGAGCTTAGTCTCGGAAGGCAGAATGGTAGCCTTATGCAAGAAGTAAAAGCGCAAAATGATAATAGAATTTTCTTAGCTGATAGCGGATTGCGATATTGTGACTGCTGGGGATATTGTGTCTGCTGGGGACACTGCGTGTGGATAGCAGCTGTGAGTAAGTGCAACGGTTCTGAGAGTTGTATTTCTGAGCAATGTGAGTCTCGTGAGTGTATAGTATATTTGATGATTTTGCAACTCAAGTGCCTGCATCCAAAGAAAAATCATGAGTTTTGTAAAAGGGGGGAGGTTAGTTCGTATCCCCACTGGCTCTGCTTGACTTGCTCAGCTTTGATCTGGTGACGCTGTACATATTGTTGGGGGTAGCGTTGCTAAACAAAGCAATTTCAGAAATAAACATACATGATTTAGTGAAGAAAATGTAACAATAAATACATAATTAAGAATAGTTTCTTTAGATGAACCGACGACTGCGATGTGGTTCTGGACATTGCAACCCTTCTTGCTACGAAATTTTGAGGGTCCTCCTCAAAATTCTACCCTAGTTTACTGGGTTGATGCTTTTGACTATTGTTTGCGATAATTGGCTGAAATTACTTCGGAATTTTGAGGAAAATTCTGCCCCAATTTCCAATTGCGGGGAGGGGGGGGATGAAATTTTTTTGCATTGTGACCGAACCCATAGGGCTGCCTACGTATCCCCTCTTAAACGGGAATCAGGCCAGGCGTAGTTCAAATTACATCATATAGAAAAACATAAAGATTACACATAGTAACGCTTGACTGCATTTGAATTAATTGTCTTTGGCCAGACTTCTCCGTCCATTTCTGCAAGTATGAGGGCTCCTCCGGTCAGAACCCGGTGAACCATGTATGGACCCTGCCAGTTGGGAGAAAATTTCCCTTTGGCTTCATCTTGATATGGAAAGATTTTCTTTAACACCAACTGCCCCGGTGTGAACTGTCTTGGCTTGACTCTTTCGTTGAAGGCTCTGGACATTCTGTTATGATAAAGTTGACCATGGCAAACTACATTCAACCTCTTTCCGTCTATGAGCGCTAGCTGCTCATAAAGATTTTTCACCCACTCTGCATCGTCGAGATCAACTTCCTATATGATCCTTAGGGAGGGAATTTCTACCTCGACGGGAATGTTTGCTTCTGTACCATAAACCAACATATAGAGGGTTGCCCCAGTTGATGTGCGGAATGTGGTGCGGTACCCTAAAAGAGCAAATGATAACTTCTCGTGCCACTATTTATGCTTCTCTATCATTTTCCTCAATATCTTCTTGATATTCTTATTGGCGGCTTCTACTGCCCCGTTCATCTAGAGTCTGTAGGCTATAGAATTCTTATGTCTGATTCTGAAAGTGTCACACATGGCTTTCATCGAGTCACTATTGAGGTTGGAGTCATTATCAATAATGATTGACTTTGGAATCCCGAATCGACAAACAATGCGGTCGTGGACAAAGTATGTCACGACCTTCTTGGTTACTGCTTTGTAAGATGTTGCTTCAACCCATTTGGTAAAATAGTCAATTGCTACCAAGATAAACCTATGCCCCGTTTGATGTGGCAGGTTCGATTGGTCAAATAACATCCATTCCCTAAGCGACGAACGGCCATGGTGAGCTTGTTAACATTAAGCTCATTTGGAGGTACCTTTATCATGTTTGCATATACCTGGCATCGGTGGCATTTTCGGACATACTGGATGCAGTCTGTCTCCATAGTCATCCAAAAGTACCGGCTCGGAGTATTGCTAAGACAAAACCGTTTATATGTGGACCGCATGCCCCTATGTGAATCTCCTCTAATAGCTTGGATGCTTCTTTCGCGTCGACACACCTTAGTAACCCCAAATCAGGAGTCCTCCTATACAAGATTCCTCTGCTGTGAAAGAAATTATTGGATAACCTTCGAAGTGTGCGCTTCTGGGTAGGATTTGCAAGTTTCGGGTATTCTCCTTTCGCCAAGTATTCCTTGATATCATGAAACCAAGGCTTTCCGTCTACTTCTTCTTTAACATGAGCAATATAGGCTGGCTGATCATGGACCTTTACCGGAATATGATCAATGGTTTTTATCTGGATGTTATATCATAGAGGACAGGGACGCCAATACATCGACGAACTCATTCTGGACTCTGGGAACATGTCGGAATTCCGTCTTTGTGCTCTTTCTCAATTCCTGTACATAGTGCAAATACGGGAGTATCTTGGAGTTCTTGGTCGCCCATTCTTCCCGGACCTGATGTATAAGTAGGTCTGAATCTCCGATCACTAGAAACTCTTGAATGTTCATGTCAATGGCCATTTTGAGCCCAAGGATGCAGGCTTCATACTCGGCCATGTTGTTGGTGCAGGGAAACCTAAGCTTGGCAGACACCGGATAATGCTGACTGGTTTCTAATACTAGGACTACTCCTATGCCAACTGTGAGCACGTGATTTTTGCCTCACGAAAACTACTCTAAAATAAATCAAAAAATAAAGCAAAATTCTCTTAGTATGCAATTTTTAGAATTTATGTGGCGTTTATTAATTATTTGTGTTTTGTTCGTAAATGTTTACTTTGTTATAGTTAAATGAAAAATAAAATAAAAATACATGTTGCATGCATATCTAGGATTTAATTATGCATTTAAGAGTTAGTTAAAAATCACAAAAAAATATGCATTTATTTTATTTTTCGTCATTTAAATATGTCATTGTGTGATTAATGATTTGTTTTGTATGTTAATGTTTGTTAAAGGGTGATTAATGTTTTGTAAGGTTAATTTTGTTTTTATAATTAAAATTAGGAATTTAATAATTAGAAATAAAATTAGGAAATGGAAAATAAGTTATAAATGTAAAAAATCGGACCTGGATTGAAATCCAGGCCCAAAAAAAATCAACTTCCCTACAGCCCAATCCAAACACCCCAGGACCGGTCCAATTCAAAACCAAAACAAACGACGACGTTTGGTTATCATTCATCAAGGGCCGTTAGATTAAATCAATCCAACGGCTGATATTCCACACCCTTACCCGTAACCCCTACCCGATCCATTGCCTGGGTTGACCCCTTTCCCCCAACTTAAACCAAACAACATCGTTTGGCTAAGTGATTTGATCTTGACCGTGGATCATGTTTGATCTGACGGTCAAGATCAATCCACCCCACCCCTATAAAAGCCTAAATCCTACCCCAGCCCCCCTAACTAAACACCCCCCTCCTCTCCTGTTCATCATCATCTCTGAAAACCCACCCCTAACCCTAGCCGCCCTAACTCCCCATCGCCTGAAACCCGGCGGCAACAACGCCGCTGGTCACAACCTTAACACCCCTGAACCCCCTGACCATCCTCTATCCAAATCTGGTAGCCTTTGAGTTTGAATTTTCCTAGAGTTCCTCGAATCTTCATTTGAAGATTCGAGGCAAACTCAGATCCAAACCAACCAAGCGACAATTAACACCATAGTACCCCCTAACCTGCCTCGTTATGGATCTGTTGTTTGTTTGGCTCGAATCATCTCAGAGCTTCTCGAATCTTCATTTGAAGATTCGAGTCAAACATTAACTCACCCAGATCCGTTTCGAATTCACATCAAATGACCCCTAGGCCTCGCTCACCCCTAAGACTTCTTTTATTCCCTTCGAATCTACCCAGAATTGGTCGAACCTTTAATTTGAAAAAAATCAGAAACCCTAAAATGTCAAATCGTGGAAGTTGTCCGATAAATTAAAGGATTGAGGTCTAAGAGACTTTAATCGAGGTATTCTCAATTGAGAATACTTCGAATAAAGTCTGTTCAGCCTCAAAAGGTCCAAATCCAAGTTGACCCTGTGTCCGTATAAATTTGAAGGTTCGAAGGTATTTTTCCTACTCCTTTCTGTATTTTATGTGTATATTGTTGACTGTTTCAGTAAGCCTGTGTAATTTTTATATTTTTTTTATTTGGTTCTGTGATTCTGTCTCATACCCGTTTATGAGATCAAATTATAGCATTGTCTCTGTTGGTTATGATTGTTTACAATATGTATAATCGACTCGATTAAGTTCGTCGATTAGTTGTTTTATAAATTCTTATTTCCATTAATGTTGATTGTAACAACCTGTTTATCTGTTTTGGATTGGTTATTAGCATTTCGTTGTAATCAGTTGGTTCCTGTTTAATAAGTCAGAAAGTTTGTCAAACATGTGTGTGTTGGTTTCTGAGCAGTTAGTTTCAGGCAATGTCAATACTGACAATACCCCTGCATTCATGCTGATCTCAATTTCAATTCAAATTTGTTCTATTGAGTTCTGTGTATTGTTAATATGTTTGTATGCAAGTTCAGTGTTCAATCTGAATTTAGCTTTTGTCCATTAGCTATTAGACATTGGGTTTGTTGGATCAATTAGTTATTGCATTTCCCTGTTTAGCCTAATCTGAAAGGATAGAGTGTTTGTTTAGGAGTTGGTTGTTAGCTGCTAAACAAGTTTAATTCAGATAACTTGTTAAGGTCTGGGACAGTAATAACAGTAATATTAAGGGATTATAGGGGTATTTCTGGGAAAAAAACAGTGAGGGTAATATGATAATAGTAGTGTGCTGATAGTGGAGTGTTAATGGCTATTATTTAATGAAATAATGGGAAACAAAGGATAATGGGAATGCTGAAAGTAAGGAAAAAAGCACCTTTAGTGGCTGATTTATTAGAAAATCAGCATTAGTACTACGGGAGTGGAGAATTGCTGATTTTAAAAGGAAAGGGGGTCCGGGAAGCATTAGGATGATAAGTTGTATATAAAAGGGAGTTGGGACTGATTTAGAAGGAGCAGAGAGAACAGAATCAAAAAGAGAGATAGAGAAATATAAAAGAAGTACAGAGAAGAATAGGAAAGAGAGAACTGGGAGATATAGAAAAACTGGACAGAAACAAAAGAAAGAAAGAAAATCTGAAACATTGTCTTCTTGAATCTGTCCGGGTTTTTTTGTTAAGATTGTTTGGTTTAAATCTGAAATTTTTCTCAAAATTCTGTTACTGCTCGTTGGGTTCCAAGGGTCTTGTTATGTTGCTCAAATCTGCTGTGTTATTTGGCATTTTCTGCTGATTTTATTGCTGCCGTTACTGCTGAAATTCACCTTTTCTACACTCATTTCCAGGTACATATCTGTAAACCCATGTCATGAAAAGCTTCAACATGGCAAATAAATGAAGTTTGGAATTATAATTCTGTCTTCTACTCATCTAAGTTCATTAGTTTAAATTTCAGTTTTGTTTCATGTTGGTTAATATAGTAGTATGCTTGACATGATAATTATTAGTTAATCATTCCCTTTTGAAGTTCGTATAAGTGTTGTAATAATGTTATCTATTTCAGAATTTCATTAAAGTATAGTTATGATTGAATTGTCAAGATAGGGAACATGGCATAAAGTTGGCCATTAATTAAGTCTTGTGACATTGTTAGTTAGGTACAGAATAGTATGGAAATGTCAAGAAAATACATTGTTAGCATATTTTGTTAATTATTTGGTTGTGGTTTAAGGCTAGATGATGTTGGTTGCATTTTGTTCATATATGGCGTAATAATGGTTATGTTTATAATCAATAGTCGAAAGATGCATTGATAAAATCCGTTAGGTTCACAATGTTGGAATATGGTGAATGGTGTAGGGGTATATTCATGTTATATATGATATCGTCTTATTAAAGACAACAGGTAGATTAGTTCTTTTCTTAATAACAAATGGCCTAGTTATTTGAATGCAATCACCTCATTTCTTTAAAAAATAATGTAAACAATAAGTCAACAATTTTTTTTTACGTGTAAAGTTAGTGTTTGCCAATAGTTCGCATAGGTTGAGAATAAAAATCGTTTCGATTATGTATATCCCAAACTCAATCATAAACAGAATTAACCAAAATAATCATGCATATTGGATTAAGAACAAGTGATGTAGAAGGAGATTAGGCTTATAAATTGTAACAATTTTAAGAATGTAAAATAGCATTCGCTACAAATAAAATAATGAAAATTCTTCGAAAACATCTCTTCCTTCAATAAATCAATTTTTTTTTAGTCTCATACGCAATTCACTTTTTGGGTATACACATATTGTATTTACGAGAAAAATGGTAGTATTAATAACATGTTGTTTATATTTTACACTTAAAATTTGAATGGCTCGGAGGAATATAATTCACACGCGAAAAATATAATTAGCGGTCAACACTTAATAAATTGTGAATTCTTTTCAAAGAATTTAAGGGCATCTCAAATAGGGGTTTCTCATGATTTTCACATAAAAATGTATGGATGTAATAAACAATTTGTGGAAAATCTATACTACCATTAAGAATATTTTGCGTGATTAGGGATGCGTTCGCGTAACCTGATTATATTTCTAAAAGCAATTCGGATTATGCGTTCGCGCAACTTCGAGCGAACATTTAATAAAAAGGGGGTTCTCCGAGGATGTTAAAATAATTTCATATAACCCGAGATGTGCAGTTCACTATTTAATCATACAAGGGCGACGATGTTCTTAATTTTATTTTAAATTTAGAACATATGATATTTTTAATAATAAAAAAATAATATTGTCAATCTTATTGTGTACACGTATGCGTGACACGATTCTTCATGCTTGTAAAAATATATAACATGAATATACGTATGCGTGATTCGTTTAAAGGTCTCTAATTATAAATATTTTAAGGCGGTAACAGAATTATATAACAACAGAAAATATATTTAGTAAATCAAGATAATTAAGCCAAGTATAAAAATGGTTAAGCGACCGTGCTAGAACCACGGAATTCGGGAATGCCTAACACCTTCTCCCGAATTAACAGAATTCCTTACTCGGATTTCTAGTTCGCAGAATAACAAACAGAGTCATATTCTCCTCGATTCAGGGATTAAAACCGGTGACTTGGGACGCCTTAAAATTCCCAGGTGGCGACCCTGAAACAAACAAACAAATCCTGTTTCGACTGTCCTTTAATTGGAGAAAACTCCCTTCGCACTCCTGCGGGTGCGGAAATAGGAGGTGTGACAGCTCTGGCGACTCTGCTGGGGACCAACAGTGTTAACCCAGAACCACTGGTTCAGGGTTTAAGAATTCGAGCTTAAAATAACTGTTATAGTTGGCTTTATTTATTATCTGATGTTTACATGATATATGCCTAATATACTAAATGATGTTTTTTCTGCTTTAATATTATTTGAATTGTGTATATACAATTGCTACGAAACCCCTTCTTTTTGAGTCTTCTGAATTTATGGTGCACACGTGCGCGTGGCCCACCTTTCTGTTAAAGTCATACCAAATAAGACGAAGTTGGGACAAGTAACTAGGCCGGGTAGACTTTCGTGCTCCCGGTACGTTGCCCCCACTTCGGCTCAAACTGTCCGTTTGGGTAAGCCAGGTTTAGAACAATCTGCCTCAGGTTTTTCACTTAGAATAACTCAGCCATGTACCGGATCCCTAGTAGGAACGTCTATTTGCATCATGTACATTTGGCCTTGGAGACTCAACACAGGGGTTGGGTCTGTCTAGGACAGGTGAACCCGAAATGAAAAGACCATCCTGATGCATCCTACTTGCTACTTGTGCATTCATTTGCCTCGGATTTGCTTGTTGACCAGCTTAATTGGAAAAAAAATCATTGAGAGCCGAGGAATAAAATGGGTTGTTTAGAAAATTCCAAAAAAAAATAGTTTTAAGTTTTGAAAAAATATATACATATATATATATAAAATGATTTTTTTATGAGTGTCTGTTTTCAAAATAAGTCTTGATTTTTGTTAAAATTAATCGCAGACACAAAATGAGCACTACCCAAAACCCACCGTCCGCAAATGCAGATGAGGTTCTATTTCGGCTTCAAATGTGGTGGCATGAGTTAGGAGAAGATGGTCAAAAATGGGTCATTAAACATTTGGGAACTCTCACAGATATTATGAAAGTTAAACCACGTGATGATTTGATTGCGACATTAATAACTATCTGGGACCCTGTCCACAATGTCTTTCGCTTCTCTGATTTTGAGCTTACTCCCACATTAGAAGAGATAGCTGGATATGCCGGTTTTGACGGAGAGTTAAGAAACCAAAGTCTTATATTCCCAAAAGCTCCCTCAGTGCATCGATTCTTTGGGCTCCTGAACATCAGTAATCAAATCAGAAAAAGCAACGTTATCAACAGCTGTTGTTCTTTCGACTTCCTACATTCAAGGTTCGGAAAGACAGATGTATTTGAAATTCATAAGAAAGGCCTTACTAACAAGCAAAACAAAGACACCTGACAGATTCACCGTCGCTTCGCTTTCATGGTGGCTTTTCTAGGAATCATGGTCTTCCCAAACAAAGAACGAACAATTGATATTCGTACAACAAATGTCGTACAAGTCCTCACTACCAAGGAAAATCACACCCTTGCTCCGATCATTCTCTCCGACATTTATCGGGCATTGACTTTATGTAAATCAGGGGCAAAGATCTTCGAAGGGTGCAAAATTTTGTTGCAAATGTGGATGATTGAACATCTCCAACATCACCCTAAGTTCATACAGTATGGTCCAAGCCATGATAATTTCATCGAGAGTTATGAAGAAAGAACAGAAGATTATAAGTCTCCAGAAGAGGTTGAAGCCTGGGTATCTCGTCTGAGATCTTTAACGGCAAGTCAAATTGAATGGACTTTGGGATGGCTCCCGATAAGGGAAGTGATACACATGTCAACCTCGAATAGTTATTTGTTACTATTGGGATTAAGAAGCATCCAGCCATATGCGCCACAGAGAGTTCTGAGACAACTAGGGAGATACCAAGTAGTTCCCGATGATGAAGATTTGAGTATGCAAGTAATCGAGTTACACCCTGAAGCCACTCTTCCCGAGGCTTTAATTCAGCATATGTGGAATGGGTGTCGATACTTGAAAGATGATACTCAAGTTCCAGACACTACAAAGGGCGAGATAAATCTAGGATATGCAAGGTGGTTTGAGAAACGGTCCCGCGTGGATGATGCACCAGAACCCGATCTAAGAAGGCCAACAAAAAGACCCCATGTTCAAGCCTTTAACGATAAAATCCAAGAGCGGTTGATTTGGAGAGAAAAGGAAAAGGGGTATAAAGCAACCATCCATGCCTTAAAAGAAAATTTGAGGAGCCTCAGTTTGGAGAAAGATTTGCAAGAACAAGAAGCAGAAGGCGAGAAGAAGAGTCTGGCTTGTGAGAATAAAAATCTTCACACTCAATTTCAAAAAATGAAGAAAGCTTCTGAAACACCAATGAGGAGTTGGAAGGATCAAAAAATCATCGCCAATCTTTTTGAAAAAATGCAAGATTATGATTCCATTTTTGCAAAAACCGAAAAGGCGTTGAGCAAAGCTAAAGAAAGAATCCAACAATTAAACGAAGAGGCCAGATCTAATAAGGAACGCCAAGTGAGGCAATCCGAAGAAGACAGGGCACAATTTAAGAAGGAAAAAGACCGTTGGATACATTCAGAAGCCCAACTTCATGCACAACTGGAAGAAGCGAGAAGATACAACAGAGAGCATCAGCATGCAGACATCGACAGAGAAAGAGCACAAGCAAGACTCGATCAGGCCAGACTCCGAGCTCAATTAGAGTCAGCTTTAGATCGTGAAGACCGTATCAGAGATATAGCCACCACTCGCCAACAACAACTGCAAAACCAAGACCAACGTCTCCAAGATTTCAGGGCAAAAATCCATGATTTAGCGGTTTACACATATCAAAGTTATGTAAACTGCCAAGGGATGGATTGTGAAAGGTTTATAGAGCATGCACATGTTTTTGCCCGTCATCTGGCAATGGAGCTAGAAAGAATGTATCGTACGCTGGGAGGTCATCCGGGTCAAGCCCCGCCATGAGCAGATAGTCCGATGATGGACAATAAAAGTGGGAAGTGGAGCGTGTTCAGAGATGTTAAGAGTTGTGTCTTTTATTTGATTTGGGTGTGTGTCGAGTTTTTAAACCATTTTATAATGTTTTTTTCAAATGTAATGTCTGTTCCATCTTTGTAAAATAAATAAAAGTATTGACAATTGCTTTACGTCCGAACTACGCAAGGTCTGATTTATGCGGGGGCATGATACGTAGGCAATCTCTATAAAATTCGACCACAATCATAAAAAATAATAAATAAATTGAGAGTTCAAGAAAGCTGGGATGACACAAGCAGCCGAGCAAATGCATAATAGAAAAGGGTTATTTGTCTAAGAACATTGCATCTCAACGTGTAATTATATATGTTAAACTCTCAAAACTAACAAGTTTGCTCATTTCCAGAATTCAAGCAGTTAGTTTTTCTAAGAGATACTGGCATATTATCATTATCACACCAGATCAAAAGGATCGATACCCGAAAGTATGTCTATTCCAGATGTCGACACAGGTATTGAGATAGAGGAGATGGACGTTGGCAAAATGAAAGAAGAAATGCTTAAGCTCAAGCAGCAAATGGCTGAGATGTACCGAGCCTGGTCTATAGGGCAATCACCCCCATCTTACCCAGCTAACCCTGCTCCATCACTAGCCCAAGCTCAGGATAATCTTACCACTGAACTATCCCCAAATTTCCCCATTTACCAACACCACCGAGGCACCACCTCTCAGACACCGCAGTCTCCACCTCCGAAACCAGTTCCATACCATCCTCCACCAGTAACTCCTGTCTTCGTAGCACCTCCCCCGGCTACATTCTACAAATCTCCTAGTGAGCCTATACTCCAGGCCCAGGACAATCAATACTACCCCCCGGATCCCACGTTCAAAGCCTCCGAAATCCATTCAACTACTCCTCGTTTTGACCTCCCAACCGAAATTGACAAGCCAGCCAAAAATGCTGAACAAGAAGAGATGTTCAGAAAGGTCAAAAGCCTAGAACAATTGTTCCGAGACATGCGAGGGTTAAGAGGACAGGTCAGTGTGGCCTACAAGGATTTATGCTTATTCCCAAATGTGCAATTGCCAGTTGGTTTCAAGATACCCAAATTTGACCTATATAACGGGCACGGTGATCCAGTAGCCCACTTGAGAGGATTCTGCAGCAAAATGCGAGGAGCTGGGGGAAGAGACGAATTATTGATGGCTTACTTCAGTCAAAGTTTGAGTGGATCAGCTTTAGAGTGGTATACACGCTAGGACCATGGGAGATGGTACACCTGGGATGACCTAGCACAGGCATTTGCTTAACACTTCCAGTACAATCTGGAAATCATCCCAGATCGACTATCTTTGACAAAATTTGAGAAAAAGCACAATGAAAGTTTTAGAGAGTATGGTTTCCGGTGGAGGGAACAAGCAGCAAGGGTGGATCCTCCTATGAAGGAAAGTGAAATGGTAGACTACTTCCTACAAGCCTTGGAGCCAACTTACTATGCCCATTTGGTTTCAGCAGTAGGAAAATCATTCAACGAAGTAGTGAAGATGGGAGGTATGGTGGAATAAGGCCTCAAGACAAATAAAATCATGAGTTACTCGGCTATTAAGGCGACTACTCAAGCTATTCAAGGCGGGGTAGGAGGAATCAGAAGAAAGAAAAGGGAGGAAGCAGCGGTGGTTGATTCAGGAACTTGGTCAGGATCCGGAGGATCACCTCATTACTACAATCAACCTCAGTCCCACCAATCAACTTACCACCACAATTCGCCCCAACACTACTATCACCCATCGGAACCTCATCTTTCCATCAATCATGCACAAGCATACAATCAACCACCTGCTTACACTCATTGGCGTGCCCTTGTCATATCAAGTACTTACCCACGAGCCTACCCCGGACCAGGTTTCAGGCCTAGGCAAGCATTCAGGGGAGAAAGGGAACAGAAAAAGAAAACCTTCACTCCATTGGGTGAATCCTACACTAGTCTGTTCCACAGGTTGAGACAGCTAGACATGCTAAGGCCGATACAATCCAAGCTGGCCAATCCTCCTCCAAAGAATCTGGACTACACCATAAGCTGTGAATATTGTTCCGGTACACCAGGCCATGATACAGAAAAATGCTGGCATTTGAAGAATGCAATACAAGAGATGATTGATACTAACAAAATTGAAGTTCAAACCCCTGAAGCTCCCAATGTCAACAAAAATCCAATGCCAGCCCATTAGGAGGCCAATATGATAGAAATAGTACGGGCTAATGGGGAAACAAAGAAGCCATCGCAAACCGTCATGATGATTAGGTCTCATGAAGCCAAGCCAAATGAGCAGTTAACGGAGGAGAAATCGGTACCTAAGCAGAACAAAAAGGGTGATGAACCATCTGTGGTATTTGAGAAGGGATCTTCAAGCAAAGTTGCTACAAAGCAGGAAGGATTAAAAGTGATCGTACCAGGGGTCGCCAACAAACCCATTGTAGTCGTGGAAGGAGCCCATATTGATCGGGTCATTATCAAGCCGGTAACCCAGTTACCAGTGATCAGCAACAAATCCATTCCATGGAACTACGAACGGGTAATGGTAATGTATAAAGGAAAAGAAGTCAAGGAAGAAGTCTGTGAGGTGCAAGGCTTGACTCGGTCGGGAAGATGTTTCACTCCCGAAGAGTTAAGAAAAACTAAAAATCCAACACTAATAAAGAAAGCTGTGACGGAAGAAGAAGCGGAAGAATTTTTGAGAAAAATGAAGCTCCATGATTATTCTGTTGTGGATCAATTGAAAAAGACGCCCGCTCAAATTTCATTATTGTCATTACTGATCCATTCAGAGGAGCACCGTCAAGCTTTGATGAAAATCCTGAATGAAGCACACGTTCCTGATAAGATCTCCGTGAATCATTTGGGAAAAATAGCCAACAGAATCTTTGAGGCAAACAGAATCACATTTTTTGATGATGAACTGCCTATAGAAGGTACTGAGCACAATAGAGCTCTTTACCTCACATTGAAATGTGAAAACTCCGTAGTAACCCGGGTATTGGTTGACAACGGGTCAAGCACTCCACTCTGGGCAAGTTGAAAATCAAAGAGGAGAGGATCCAGAAGAATAGTATTTGTGTACGGGGGTTTGACGGTGGAAGCAGAGATTCATTTGGCGACATAGTGCTGGAGCTGAAAATAGGGCCAGTTGAATTCACAATGGAGTTTCAAGTGTTGGACATAACTATTTCCTATAATTTGCTGTTGGGTCGACCATGGATCCATGCTGCTAAAGTAGTCCCATCAACACTACACCAGGTAGTCAAGTTTGAATGGGATAAACAGGAAATAGTTGTGCATGGGGAAGACAGTTTAAATGCTCACAGCGGTGCCATTGTACTAGTCGAGGGAATAGAAAATGACCAGGGACCATGGGTTTACCAAGTGTCCGACACAGTGTCGGTAGAGAAAATTCCAGAGGGGAAGTACCTTCCAAATCCAAAGATAACCTCTGCATCAGTCATGGTAGCCTATGAAATGTTAAAAAATAGTTTTATACCCGGCAAAGGTTTGGGCTCATCTTTGCAAGGAATTATACAACCAGTATCTCTCCCCGAGAACTGGGGAACATTTGGTCTGGGATTCATACCCACTGTCACAGACGTGAGAAAGGCCAGAAAGCTGAAACAAAAGGCATGGATTCTTCCAAAACCAGTCCCACATCTATCAAAGTCTTTTATCAAGATCGATGCTAAAAATCACCCGATAACAACGATTCCTAAATCCTTGGTCAATCCTGAGGAGGAATTAATTGAAAAATTCGAGAAATTGTTTGACGATGTGAATATGGTGGAAAGCAGTGGAGGTTCTAGCAACACAGAAGTGCAATTCGTCGGGCCAGAGACAAGGCTTAATAATTGGAAAGCCACTCCTCTCCTTATTCGAAAGGAGTCTTGGTAGTTTATTTTGATTTTCCTTCAGTTTGTTTGGGTTACCTCAAGGTTGTAATCCCAATGTTTATCTTACAGTTTGTTTGAAGTGTGTGAACCTTGTTATCTTTCATCATCCAATAAAATACAGTTTCCCTTTCATTATCATTCCTGATATTTTTCTTTTCTTTTCTTCTTTTTCTGTACAGTTCTTTTTACGCTGGCTCTAGTGATATGGCATGCATGAGGAATCCTCAACCCATTCTTAAAAATCAATCTGACTCCAAAATAATAATTCAGGAAATATATTGTGATTATGAATCAGAATATGATGAGGATGAGGCTTTCGAAGAGATTAGTAAAGAGTTAATTCATTTTGAGGAAAAAACCAAGCCTAACCTGAGCGATACCGAAGACATCAACATAGGGGACACGAATAATATCCGAGAAACTAAAATAAGTGTCCATCTCGAACCAAAAATCCGAGAAGAGTTAATTAAAGCACTCATAGAATTCAAAGATGTTTTTGCATGGTCGTATGACGACATGCCAGGTTTGAGCACTGATTTAGTGGTTCACAAATTGCCCACCGATCCAATGGTGCCTCCTATCAAGCAAAAATTGAGAAAGTTCAAGCCTGATATGAGTGTGCGAATTAAAGAAGAAATCACCAAACAGTTAGAGGCAAAGGTCATTCGAGTCACTCGATATCCTGTTTGGTTGGCTAATATCGTTCCTGTGCCAAAGAAAGACGGCAAGATCAAAGTATGTGTCGATTATCGCAATCTCAACAAAGCAAGTCCGAAGGATAATTTCCCATTACCTAATATCCATATTTTGATCGATAATTGTGCCAAGTATGAGATAGGATCTTTTGTGGATTGTTATGCCGGTTATCATAAAATTCTAATGGATGAAGAAGATGAGGAGAAGACGGCATTCATCACACCATGGGGAACTTATTGCTACAGGGTAATGCTATTCGGTTTGAAGAACACCGGGGCAACATACATGAGAGCAATGACCACGGTGTTTCATGATATGATACATAAGGAGATTGAGGTATACGTGGACGATGTGATCATAAAATCAAAGCATCAAGCCGACCACGTTGGGGATTTGAGGAAATTCTTCTTGAGACTTCGCAGGTACAACCTCAAACTTAACCCTGCCAAGTGCACATTTGGTGTTCCATCTGGAAAACTGTTGGGATTCATAGTCAGTCGGCGAGGCATCGAGCTAGACCCATCAAAGATCAAAGCCATCCAAGAATTGCCACCTCCAAGGAACAAGACTGAAGTAATGAGTTTGTTAGGGAGGTTGAATTACATCAGCAGGTTTATTGCTCAGCTCACGGCAACCTGTAAGCCTATTTTCAAATTGTTGAAGAAAGATGCTGCGGCCAAGTGGACTGACGAATGTTAAAAAGCATTTGATAAGATAAAAGGATACTTGTCAAATCCACCCGTGCTGGTTCCGCCAGAGCCAAGAAGACCTTTGATTCTTTACTTGACGGTCTTAGAAAATTCCTTTGGTTGTGTATTGGGGCAACATGACCTCACCGGCAGAAAAGAACAGGCCATCTACTACCTTAGCAAGAAATTCACAGCCTATGAGGTTAAGTATACTCATCTGGAGAAGACATGTTGCGCCCTAACTTGGGTAGCTCAGAAATTGAAACACTATTTGTCATCCTACACTACTTACCTCATTTCGCGTCTGGATCCGTTGAAATATATTTTTCAAAAACCTATGCCAACGGGGAGACTTGCAAAATGGCAGATATTGCTCACAGAATTTGACATCATCTATGTGACTCGGACTGCAATGAAAGCCCAAGCATTGGCTGATCATCTAGCCGAAAACCCGGTCGACGAGGAGTACGAGCCATTAAAAACTTATTTTCCCGATGAAGAAATAATGCATATCGATGAGATGGAGCAGATTGAAAAACCTGGCTGGAAACTTTTCTTTGATGGGGCCGCTAACATGAAAGGAGTCGGGATAGGAGCTGTAATTATCTCTGAGACCGGGCATCACTATCCTGTTACGGCTCAACTTCGATTTTATTGCACCAATAATATGGATGAATATGAAGCTTGTATTTTGGGGTTAAGGCTAGCCGCAGACATGGGTATCCGGGAAATCTTAGTCATGGGAGATTCAGATCTTCTGGTACATCAAATTCAAGGAGAATGGGAAACCCGAGACTTGAAGCTCATACCATACCGCCAATGTCTACATGATCTTTGTCAGCAGTTTCAATCAGTGGAGTTCCGGCATATTCCAAGGATCCATAATGAGGTTGTCGATGCATTGGCTACCCTGGCATCAATGTTGCACCATCCGGACAAAGCTTATGTGGATCCACTGCATATTTAAGTCCACGATTAGCACGCTTATTGCAATATGGTTGAGGAGGAATTTGACGGTAAACCATGGTTCCACGACATCAAGGAGTATATCAGAATGGGGATATATCCAGCACATGCCACAGGGGATCAAAAGAGAGCCATTAGGCGATTGGCAAATGGATTCTTCTTAAGCGGAGGAGTTTTGCATAAAAGAACACCAGACCTGGGATTGTTAAGATGCATAGATGCCAGACAAGCTACGGCTGTCATGTCTGAAGTACATGCGGGAGTTTGCGGACCCCACATGAGTGGATATGTGTTGGCAAAGAAAATTCTCCGAGCCGGTTACTATTGGCTTACCATGGAGCGAGATTGTATCAGTTTTGTGCGCAAGTGTCATCAATGCCAGATACACGGGGATTTGATTCATTCTCTACCATCTGAGTTGCATACGATGTCCGCACCATGGCCCTTCGTCGCCTGGGGCATGGATGTGATTGGACCAATTGAGCCGGCAGCATCCAATGGGCACAGGTTCATTCTGGTAGCCATTGATTATTTTACCAAATGGGTTGAGGCCAAAACATTCAAATCAGTGACCAAGAAAGCTGTGGTCGATTTTGTTCACTCAAATATCATATGTCGATTCGGAATCCCAAAGGTGATCATCACAGATAACGGTGCTAATCTTAACAGTAACTTAATGAAGGAAGTATGTCAACAGTTTAAGATTACACATCGCAACTCTACCCCATATCGGCCCAAGGCGAATGGAGCAGTCGAGGCAGCCAACAAAAACATAAAGAAGATACTTCGGAAAATGGTAGAAGGTTCAAGACAATGGCATGAAAAATTACCATTTGCGTTATTGGGATATCGCACTACTGTTCGCACTTCAGTAGGAGCAACTCCTTATTTGTTGGTATATGGCACTGAGGCAGTAATTCCTGCAGAAGTTGAAATTCCTTCCCTTCGGATCATCGCCGAAGCTAAGATTGATGATGATGAATGGGTCAAAACCCGTCTGGAACAGTTAAACTTGATTGATGAAAAACGATTGGCAGCAGTATGTCATGGCCAATTATATCAAAGAAGAATAGCAAGGGAATACAACAAAAAGGTGCGTCCCCAAAAATTTGAAGTGGGTCAACATGTGCTGAAACGTATTCTTCCACATCAGGTTGAAGTAAAGGGCAAATTTGCCCCGAATTGGCAAGGACCATTCATTGTGACCAGAATATTGTCCAATGGTGCATTATGTTTAACAGATATTGAAGGAAAATGCATAGACATGGCTATCAATTCTGATGCGGTAAAGAGATATTATGCATGATTTTTCCTTGGTATAAGTTATTAAATGTTTGTATTCGGCATTATTTCGAAGATTGGAATGACAAAGGCAATTTATTCTGCTATCCAAACACTGTACCCTTTGTTTCCCCTTTGAGTCACACTCGTTTCTTTCTTACCCTCTCTTTGAATCAATGAAATCAAATAAAATATATATATATATATATATAAAAAAAAGAAGTAGAAAATCACTATTAAACAGTGAACTACGTTTGACCTGATTCCTCAAAGAAGGATACGTAGGCACCTCACGGCTCGGTCATAGGGTGTACGATATGCATAATGTGCACAAAATGAAACATCAAGAGACCCCAATCAAGAAACTGGGGCAGGAATTGTATTGGTAATAAGAAAAAGATTCCAAGAGTTGTAATTTTAAACCCATATCAAAATTGTTTAACTTTTGATTCCAACCACATACCAAAAAGACCTTTCGATCAATCTTAGAAAAATGCCGAGTCGAGCAAATGAAGATGGTTCATAACACTCTGGTCCAAACAAGAAAAGAAAGTAAAAATGAGAGAGTCTTATAGGTGAAAACCCACACGGGCACCATGAGACGACGGAAGTTGAGAGAAAGTAAAATGAGAGAGTCTTATTGGTGAAAACCTTCGTGGGTACCATAAGGCGAAAAGGGATGAAGAAATAAACAAATGAGGAAGGTTTGCCGGTGAAAACTCTTTTAGATACTGCAATCCAAATAAGGTTTGTAAGTTGGCAAAAGAAAATTGGGTTGTAGAAATTTTGGGAAAACAAAATGAAACAATTGAAAGGAGATTGGTTAAAAAGACTGGGTTGATTAATCCAAAATGCATACCATGATCATTGGTGCCAGTGACTCCAATCAGATAAGTTCTTTATTCTTTCTCCAACAGTCATCCAAATTTGGATTTTTCTTTTCATTCTAGATTGTCAAAATCGTCATGTTTTCGTCACTAATAATCTTATTCTTCTAAAGCTTTTGAGATGAGTTTTGTTCCAAACAAATAAGAAGGAATGTCAAGGTATACTACCAAGATTCAAGATTGCATAGGACAAAATACGGCCATGATGGGCAGGAGGTAGTAGGATAAAAATAAGATATGGGTGTAAGAAAAGTGGAATCAAAAAGTGGTTCAGCAATGTCAAGAGAGACATATGATTACAATTGAAAGGGTTTGACGTGAAAACAACAGTTGGGGATCCTATAGATAAGGATCAATTACAAGGACAAAACAGTCTTTTCAACCATTCCAAGGCAGTAAAACAAAACAAAGAGAAACCCCACCATCGGCAAGAATGACCCAACTAACCAACCTACTTTAAACTAACAAAGTTTTCTTTGATTTGAAACAGGGGCAAAAATAACATTGTGTCAGGAAACACCCGGGGAAGGAAATAGAAGAAGTCAGGCATCCACCTGGAGAATAAGGAAGAGCATGGAAGTATTAGAAATCAGGCGTCCACCTGGAGAATGAGGATGAGCAGTTGAAGTATTAGAAATCAGGCATCCACCTGGAGAATGAGGATGAGCAGTTGAAGTATTAGAAATCAGGCGTCCACCTGGAGAATGAGGATGAGCAGTTGAAGTATTAGAAATCAGGCGTCCACCTGGAGAATGAGGATGAGCAGTTGAAGTATTAGAAATCAGGCGTCCACCTGGAGAATGAGGATGAGCAGTTGAAGTATTAGAAATCAGGCGTCCACCTGGAGAATGAGGATGAGCAGTTGAAGTATTAGAAATCAGGCGTCCACCTGGAGAATGAAGGATGAAGAATTGAAGAAGAAATCAGGCGTCCACCTGGAAAAAAAGGATGAAGAAAAGAAGAAGAAATCAGGCGTCCACCTGGAGAACAAGGATGAAGAATTGAAGAAGAAATCAGGCGTCCACCTGGAGAACAAGGATAAAGAAAGGAAGAAGAAATCAGGCGTCCACCTGGAGAACAAGGATGAAGAAAGGAAGAAGAAATCAGGCGTCCACCTGGAGAACAAGGATGAAGAAGTGAAATAGCAATCAGGCGTCCACCTGGAGAACAAGGATGAAGAAAAGAAATAGCAATCAGGCGTCCACCTGGAGAACAAGGATGAAGAAAGTAAAAAGCAATCAGGCATCCACCTGGAGAACAAGGATGAAGAAAAGAAAAAGCAATCATGCGTCCACCTGGAGAACAAGGATGAAGAAAGGAAGAAGTAATCAGGCGTCCACCTGGAGAACAAGGATGAAGAAGTGAAATAGCAATCAGGTGTCCACCTGGAGAACAAGGATGAAGAAAGGAAAAGGCAATCAGGCGTCCACCTGGAGAACAAGGATGAAGAAAGGAAGAAGTAATCAAGCATCCACCTGGAGAACAAGGATGAAGAAAGGAAGAAGTAATCAGGCGTTCACCTGGAGAACAAGGATGAAGAAGTGAAATAGCAATCAGGCGTCCACCTGGAGAACAAGGATGAAGAAACGAAATAGCAATCAGGCGTCCACCTGGAGAACAAGGATGAAGAAAGGAAAAGGAAATCAGGCGTCCACCTGGAGAACAAGGATGAAGAAAGGAAGAAGTAATCAGGCGTCCACCTGGAGAACAAGGATGAAGAAAGGAAGAAGTAATCAGGCGTCCACCTGGAGAACAAGGAAGAGCAGAAGAAGTATTGGCAATCAGGCGTCCACCTGGAGAACAAGGATGAACAATGGAAGAATTAGCAATCAGGCGTCTACCTGGAGAACAAGGAAGAAGCAAGGGAAATAGAAGAAATCAGGCGCCCACATGGAGAATAAGGGAATACAATTGAAGTATCAGCAATCAGGCGCCCACCTGAAGAACAGAATGACAATTTATTTTGGCATTACGGGTTGAAGTCAAAAGCCTGCCCATATAAGAAAGGAGCACACGTAAAGTCAATAAAGCAGAGGAGTCCAACCAAATCCCCAGCAGGACACAACAAGAGTCCCAAACAGAGGAAGAAAATACGAGACACAACGAAAGAAATGCGGAACAAGTCAGAAGCAAAGGATGCCCGGGAGTCACCAAGACATCAAAGCAACAAAAAACGCAAGGGCATGATATAGATAAGATTTTGTAATTCATATTACTTAGTCTAGTTTAGTTTTTGTTTTACCTTTAAAGCAGGGTGTAATAAGGAGGTCAGCAAGCAGTAAAAGCAGCACGAAACAGCAACAACATCACAGTCCCATGGTAGTCCCAGCTGCCCAAAACTTCCCGAACTACATTGACCTGATTCCTTTATAGCCAAGGATATGTAGGAAATCTTTGAAGCAGAGGTTCAGACAAATCTTTCAAAAATTCTTCCCACAGAGTATTCGAACAGGCAAAAATCGTTCGTATCCGCTCACTTTATCTTTGCACGAAAACTCTTCGAGTTTCCACACAAAGAGGGGCAGCTGTGAGCACGTAATTTTTGCCTCACGAAAACTACTCTAAAATAAATCAAAAAATAAAACAAAATTCTCTTAGTATGCAATTTCTAGAATTTATGTGGTGTTTATTAATTATTTGTGTTTTGTCCGTAAATGTTTACTTTGTTATAGTTAAATGAAAAATAAAATAAAAATACATGTTGCATGCATATCTAAAATTTAATTATGCATTTAAGATTTAGTTAAAAATCACAAAAAAATATGCATTTATTTTATTTTTCGTCATTTAAATATGTAATTGTGTGATTAATGATTTGTTTTGTATGTTAATGTTTGTTAAAGGGTGATTAATGTTTTGTAAGGTTAATTTTGTTTTTATAATTAAAATTAGGAATTTAATAATTAGAAATAAAATTAGGAAATGGAAAATAAGTTATAAATGTAAAAAATCGGACCTGGATTGAAATCCAGGCCCAAACAAAATCAACTTCCCTACAGCCCAATCTAAACACCCCAGGTCCGGTCCAATTCAAAACCAAAACAAACGACGGCGTTTGGTTATCATTCATCAAGGGCCGTTGGATTAAATCAATCCAACGGCTGATATTCCACACCCTTACCCGTAACCCCTACCCGATCCATTGCCCGGGTTGACCCATTTCCCCCAACTTAAACCAAACGACATCGTTTGGCTAAGTGATTTGATCTTGACCGTGGATCATGTTTGATCTGACGGTCAATATCAATCCACCCCACCCCTATAAAAGCCTAAATCCTACCCAGCCCCCCTAACTAAACACCCCCTCCTCTCCTGTTCATCATCATCTCTGAAAACCCACCCCTAACCCTAGCCGCCCTAAGTCCCCATCGCCTGAAACCCGGCGGCAACAACGCTGCCTGCCACCACCTTAACACCCCTGAACCCCCTGACCATCTTCTATCCAAATCTGGTAGCCTTTGAGTTCGAATCTTCCTGGAGTTCCTCGAATCTTCATTTGAAGATTCGAGGAAAACTCAGATCCAAACCAACCAAGCCACAATTAACACCATAGTACCCCCTAACCTGCCTCGTTATGGATCTGTTGTTTGTTTGGCTCGAATCATCTCAGAGCTTCTCGAATCTTCATTTGAAGATTCGAGTCAAATATTAACTCACCCAAATCCGTTTCGGATTCACATCAAATGACCCCTAAGCCTCCCTTACCCCTAAGACTTCTTTTATTCCCTTCGAATCTACCAGAATTGGTCGAACCTTGAATTTGAAAAAAATCAGAAACCCTAAAATGTCAAATCGTGGAAGTTGTCCGATAAATTAAAGGATTGAGGTCTAAGAGACTTTAATCGAGGTATTCTCAATTGAGAATACTTCGAATAAAGTCTGTTCAGTCTCAAAAGGTCCAAATCCAAGTTGACCCTGTGTCCGTATAAATTTGAAGGTTCGAAGGTATTTTTCCTACTCCTTTCTGTATTTTTGGTGTATATTGTTGACTATTTCAGTAAGCCTGTGTAATTTTTATATTTTTGTTTATTTGGTTCTGTGATTCTGTCTCATACCCATTTATGAGATCAAATTATAGCATTGTCTCTGTTGGTTATGATTGTTTACAATATGTATAATCGACTCGATTAAGTTCGTCGATTAGTTGTTTTATAAATTCTTATTTCCATTAATGCTGATTGTAACAACCTGTTTATCTGTTTTGGATTGGTAATTAGCATTTCGTTGTAATCAGTTGGTTCCTGTTTAATAAGTCAGAAAGTTTGTCAAACATGTGTGTGTTGGTTTCTGAGCAGTTAGTTTCAGGCAATGTCAATACTGACAATACCCCTGCATTCATGCTGATCTCAATTTCAATTCAAATTTCTTCTATTGAGTTCTGTGTATTGTTAATATATTTGTATGCAAGTTCAGTGTTCAATCTGAATTTAGCTTTTGTCCATTAGCTATTAGACATTGGGTTTGTTGGATCAATTAGTTATTGCATTTCCCTGTTTAGTCTAATCTGAAAGGATAGAGTGTTTGTTTAGGAGTTGGTTGTTAGCTGCTAAACAAGTTTAATTCAGATAACTTGTTAAGGTCTGGGACAGTAATAACAGTAATATTAAGGGATTATAGGGGTATTTCTGGGAATAAAACAGTGAGGGTAATATGATAATAGTAGTGTGCTGATAGTGGAGTGTTAATGGCAATTATTTAATGAAATAATGGGAAACAAAGGATAATGGGAATGCTGAAAGTAAGGAAAAAAGCACCTTTAGTGGCTGATTTATTAGAAAATCAGCATTAGTACTATGGGAGTGGAGAATTGCTGATTTTAAAAGGAAAGGGGGTCCGTGCAGCATTAGGATGATAAGTTGTGTATAAAAGGGAGTTGGGACTGATTTAGAAGGAGGAGAGAGAACAGAATCAAAAAGAGAGATAGAGAAATATAAAAGAAGTACAGAGAAGAATAGGAAAGAGAGAACTGGGAGATATAGAAAAACTGGACAGAAACAAAAGAAAGAAAGAAAATCTGAAACATTGTCTTCTTGAATCTGTCCGGGTTTGTTTGTTAAGATTGTTTGGTTTAAATCTGAAATTTTTCTCAAAATTCTGTTACTGCTCGTTGGGTTCCAAGGGTCTTGTTATGTTGCTCAAATCTGCTGAGTTATTTGGCATTTTCTGTTGATTTTATTGCTGCCGTTACTGCTGAAATTCACCTTTTCTACACTCATTTCCAGGTACATATCTGTAAACCCATGTCATGAAAAGCTTCAACATGGCAAATAAATGAAGTTTGGAATTATAATTCTGTCTTCTACTCATCTAAGTTCATTAGTTTAAATTTCAGTTTTGTTTCATGTTGGTTAATATAGTAGTATGCTTGACATGATAATTATTAGTTAATCATTCCCTTTTGAAGTTCGTATAAGTGTTGTAATAATGTTATCTATTTCAGAATTTCATTAAAGTATAGTTATGATTGAATTGTCAAGATAGGGAACATGACATAAAGTTGACCATTAATTAAGTCTTGTGACATTGTTAGTTAGGTACAGAATAGTATGGAAATATCAAGAAAATACATTGTTAGCATATTTTGTTAATTATTTGGTTGTGGTTTAAGGCTAGATGATGTTGGTTGCATTTTGTTCATATATGGCGTAATAATGGTTATGTTTATAATCAATAGTCGAAAGATGCATTGATAAAATCCGTTAGGTTCACAATGTTGGAATATGGTGAATGGTGTAGGGGTATATTCATGTTATATGTGATATCGTCTTATTAAGTCAACAGGTAGATTAGTTCTTTTTTAATAACAAATGGCCTAGTTATTTGAATGCAATCAGCTCATTTCTTTAAAAATAATGTAATCGATAAGTCAACAATTTTTTATAACGTGTAAAGTTAGTGTTTGCCAATAGTTCGCATAGGTTGAGGATAAAAATCGTTTCGATTATGTATATCCCAAACTCAATCATAAGCAGAATTAACCAAAATAATCATGCATATTGGATTAAGAACAAGTGATGTAGAAGGATATTAGGCTTATAAATTGTAACAATTTTAAGAATGTAAAATAGCATTCGCTACAAATAAAATAATGAAAATTCTTCGAAAACATCTCTTCCTTTCATAAATCAATTTTTTTTTAGTTTCATACGCAATTCACTTTTTGGGTATACACATATTGTATTTACGAGAAAAATGGTAGTATTAATCACACGTTGTTTATTTTTTACTCTTAAAATTTGAATGGCTCGGAGGAATATAATTCACACGCGAAAAATATAATTAGCGGTCAACACTTAATAAATTGTGAATTCTTTTCAAAGAATTTAAGGGCATCTCAAATAGGGATTTCTCATGATTTTTACATAAAAATGTATGGATGTAATAAACAATTTGTGGAAAATCTATACTACCATTAAGAATATTTTGCGTGATTAGGGATGCGTTCGCGTAACCTGATTATATTTCTAAAAGCAATTCGGATTATGCGTTCGCGCAACTTCGAGCGAACATTTAATAAAAAGGGGGTTCTCCGAGGATGTTAAATTAATTTCATATAACCCGAGATGTGCAGTTCACTGTTTAATCATACAAGGGCGACGATGTTCTTAATTTTATTTTAAATTTCGAACATATGATATTTTTAATAATAAAAAAATAATATTGTCAATCTTATTGTGTACACGTATGCGTGACACGATTCTTCATGCTTGTAAAAATATATAACACGAATATACGTATGCGTGATTCGTTTAAAGGTCTCTAATTATAAATATTTTAAGGCGGTAACAGAATTATATAACAACAGAAAATATATTTAGTAAATCAAGATAATTAAGCCAAGTATAAAAATGGTTAAGCGACCGTGCTAGAACCACGGAATTCGGGAATGCCTAACACCTTCTCCCGAATTAACAGAATTCCTTACTCGGATTTCTGGTTCGCAGAATAACAAACAGAGTCATATTCTCCTCGATTCAGGGATTAAAACCGGTGACTTGGGACGCCTTAAAATTCCCAGGTGGCGACTCTGAAACAAACAAACAAATCCCGTTTCGACTGTCCTTTAATTGGAAAAAACACCCTTCGCACTCCTGCGGGCGTGGAAAAAGGAGGTGTGACACCAACTCCTTTGAAATTTGCTGCTCCATCGAAAAACATTCTCCAATTGTCATAGGATTTCACAATGTCTTCTCTTATGAACAATACCTCTTCATTAGGAAAATTCGTTTTTAGGGGTTCGTATTCTCCGTCCATGGGGATTTCAGCAAGGTGATCTACTAGTGCCTGTCCTTTGATTGCCTTTTGAGTGACGTAAACAATGTCAAATTCGCTCAACAGGATTTGCCACTTGGCTAGCTTGCCAGTGGGTATGAGCTTCTGGAAGATGTACTTTAAAGAATCCATCATTGATATGAGATATGTAGTATAGACATAGAAGTAGTGCCTCACCTTCTGAGCTACCCAAGTCAAAGCACAGCAAGTGCGCTCTAACAGAGAATATCGGGCCTCATACGGGGTGAACTTCTTACTGAGGTAATAGATGGCCTACTCATTCCTCCTTGTTTCGTTATGTTGCCCGAGAATGCAACCGAAAGCTCCATCCAATACTGCAAGGTAGAGTAATAGAGGTCTACCTGGCTCTGGCAGGACCAAAATAGGTGGTGTTGACATGTACTCCTTGATTCTGTTGATAGCTTTTTGGCAGTCATCAGTCCATTTAGTAGCGGCGTCCCTCTTCAACATCTTAAAGATTGGCTCACGGATAACCGTAGATTGTGCTATAAACCGGCTGATGTAGTTAAGTCTTCCCAAGAAACTCATTATGTCCTTCTTGTTCTTTGGCGGCGGAAATTCTTGAATAGCTTTGACCTTTGATGGATCCAGTTCTATTTTTTGGTGACTCACAATAAACCCAAGTAGTTTTCCGGCAGGAACCCCAAATTCACACTTTACGGGATTCAGTTTCAGGTTGTACCTTCTCAATCTATTAAAGAACTTCCTCAAATCTTCCATGTGATCAGTGGCTTTTTTGGACTTGCTGATAACATCGTCTACGTATACCTCTATCTCCTTGTGTATCATATCGTGGAAGATGGTAGTCATGGCCCTCATGTAGATGGCCCCAGCATTCTTTAACCCAAACGGCATCATCTTGTAACACTACATTCCCTACGGCATAATGAAAGCCGTTTTTTCAGCATCTTCTTCATCCATCCAGATCTGATGATACCAGCGAAACAATCTACAAATGACTACAACTCATGCTTGGCACAATTGTCGATCAGGATGTGTATATTTGACAAGGGGAAGTCGTCCTTCGAACTGGCCCGGTTGAGATCCCGATAGTCGACACAGACTTTGACCTTCCCGTCCTTCTTTGGTACTGGCACGATGTTGGCTAACCATGTTGGATATTCTACTACCCTGCGAACTTTAGATTTGACCTGTTTAGTGACTTCTTCCTTGATTTTCAGACTCATATCAGGCTTGAACTTTCTGAGCTTTTGCTTTACTGGTGGACATGTTGGATCGGTTGGCAGTTTGTGAGCCACAATAGATGTACTCAAACCAGTTATGTCGTCATATGACCAGGCGAATATGTCCTTATATTCCCTTAGAAATTCTGTGTACTCTTCCTTTTCTGACGGTGGCAAATGGACACTGATTCGTGTTTCTTTGACATTCTCTGCATCTCCCAGGTCAACAATCTCAATCTCGTCCAAGTTGGACTTAGGTCTGTTCTTAAAATTTTTGATTTCTTTAACAATCTCTTCTGGTATATCATCTTCCTCTCAATCTATGTCCATTTATTGTGTTGTCTTGTTGCATGTCACAGTCATCGGTTCATCAAGATAAGTAATAGTAATGCTGTATAAGTAAAGTAATGAGAGAAAACAATAGTAATAAGTGTTGATTCATAAGAAAAATCAAAACGCTTTGATAATTGCATAATTGTTTTAAACATTGGAGATCTTATTGCAGGAATTGAAAACATGGGAAAAATAAAATCTTTCAGTAAATTAAAATAGTTCTTGTTTTAGCCTTGCTACCTCGAGGTTCATGGGGTTCTGGTTGTCCTAACGATCCAGTAATTGAGGTAGGACCCTCTGCTTACGGCCTGTATGGAAGGGCCTTCCTCCCTCTCCTCCTCGAGAACAACACAACAATCCATGTCATTGTCCTCTAAGAACAGGTTCCTTACAACTTCCAGTGCTTCCTCTTCTTCTGATCCATAGATAACATCGGTCGGTTGGAAAGTCTGCTCTAAATGTGGTATCGGCTGCTCCAGCGGATAATAAGGACCGTGCTATGGTAGCGACCAACTATTGAATTCCTCCCAGGTATACTCATATCCCATACCGAAGGTGTTGCCATGTTTCTTGAGTTTTATGGGCTTAGCGATTCCTTGGAGGTTTTTACCGAGCGCTTTGCCAGGTTCGTACCCACACCAATTCAGTATACTCTTGATCTTGTTATCCTACCATTTGTCTTTGTCAATAGCATTCACCCTTTCGATGTGATGGTAAGTTTCTCCTCCTAACTTCCTTCTTCCTTTGATTAATGGAATGGTTTGGCGACTGTATATAGGATTGCTTTCATCGTCGTGAATGATTAACTCTTGATGGTTCCATTCGAATTTCAACGCCTGATGCAGTGTCGATGCCACAGACCCAGCAGCATGAATCCATGGTCATCCCAGCAGCACATTGTAAGATGCTGGTACGTCTATTACTTGGAAGTCAATATCGAACCAAGTTGGCCCCATTTGCAAACACATACTAATCTCCCCAATGATGGATCTTTGGGAGTCGTCGAAGGATTTCACATTGATAGCTCTGTCCTGTATCTCGTGCAATCCTTTGCCCAATTTCTTGAGTGTTACCAGTGGACAAATGTTGAGGTTGGAACCCCCATCAATCAAGATCCTAGTGATAAAGTAGTCTTCGCATTGCATAGTGATGTGCAACGCTTTGTTGTGACCTAACCCTTCCGGCGGTAGCTCATCCTTATGAAAAGTAATTTTGTGACTTTCCAATACCTGCCCGACCATGTTGGCCATTTCCCCGCCAGTAATGTTGCTTGGCACGTATGCTTCGCTCAACACCTTCAATAGAGCATTCTTGTGTGCCTCAAAATTTTGTAGCAAAGAAAGTATGGAGATCTGCGCCGGTATTTTGTTCAACTGGTCAATGATCGAGTATTCCTTGACTTGTATCTTTCTCCAGAGATCATCTGGACCTGTCTCAATGATGGGTGAACAATTGGATGCCTGCTTGCTTGACTCAGCTAGATGTTCCGGGGTATAGACTCCAGCAGTCCTTGTCATACCCTGTGCGGCAACAGTCTCCTCGAACCCAACCTTGATTTTCCTCCTTGCCTCAACTGTGTAGTCTTATGGTATAGCCTTGGTATTGAATGGCGTCAAGGCCGACATCGCCACTGGGATCGGCGTGGCTATCTTCACTCCAAATGGAGCATGTTCCTTGGGTGGTAAAACTGCAACTTCGAATGGTACAAGTGCATTTGCTAGAGATACAAATTCAACCTCAATTGGCGCTGGTGTCTTTACAGATGACGTTGTTTCAAATTCCAGTGGTACTGACATATTTACCTTAGCATCCCCATAGGGCTGAATCTGGACCATGATCGGGTTAAGAGTAACTATTGGTTTCTTTGGGTCATCACCTTTTGTAATCAAACCGATTGATCCCTCGAGATCCCAATCGTCCTCTATTTTAATCAAGTGAACGCCTCCACCCTTATGGTCCGGCAGAGGGTTATTGCGGACATTCGGAGAGGGTTCCTTTGCCACAATAATCTTGTTGTCAATCAAAGCCTGGATTTTGTCTTTCAAAGAGCGACATTCGTCAATGGTGTGTCCTTTCATGCCGGAAGGGTATGCACAGGATTTATTTGGATTAACCCACTGAGAAGGGTTCTCAGGGGTTATCGTAGGGATAGGGGTGACATAACTAGTAGCTTTGAGTCTTTCGTACAACTGGTCAACAAGTTCAGCGATGGTTGTATACTATTTAGGAGGTCGACGGTCAAAATTTAGTCGAGGTCTTAGGAAGTTTTGGCTTGTAAGAGGTGATTGATAATGGGATGGTTGAGTATTGTAGGCCTGGTAAACATGTATAGGTTGGGAGTATCTGGGTAAAGTAGGCTGATATGTAAGAGGTGGAGGTGATTGATAAGTGGGTGATAGGGTTTAGTAAGAGGGTGATGGTGCTTGGTAGTTTGGAGTAGGCTGGTATGTGAGTGGAGGCATTGTATAGGCTTGGTATTTGATAGGGGATTTGGTTCTCTGTGCAACCATTACGGTACCTACGTCCCTTTTCTTGGATGCACCACCAGACTGTAAGGCCTTATTAGTAGCTTGCAAGGCCTCAAAGTTTGTAACCATACCACTTTTTATGCCTTATTCGATCCTTTCTCCCAGCTTGATAATGTCAGAAAATTTATGGTTCTCAATCAACATCAGCCTTTCATAATACTATGGATCCTAAGTCCGGACGAAAAACTTGTTCATTTGTTCTTCCTCTAAAGCAGGTCTGACCTTAGCAACTTCTGATCTCTAGTGAGTAGCATACTCGCGGAACGTTTCCGTGGGCTTCTTCTTTAGGTTCTCAATATAGAACACATCTGGTGCATTTTTTGTGTTGAACCTGAACCTGTCCATAAAGTCGGACGCCATACTTACCCAGTTCGACCATTTCTTCAGGTCTTGGCTAATGTACCAAGACAGAGCATCTCCTTTCAGGCTTCTCATGAAAAGTTTCATGTGAATCCTCTCGTCTTTCCCTACTCCGACCAGCTTGTCGCAGTATGTTCTCAAGTGGACTCTCGGATCCCCTGTACCATCAAACATCTCGAACTTAGGAGGTTTGTACCCCTTGGGCAGTTCACCATCGGGTTGTATGCAAAGATCTTCGTAGTTCAATCCTTCAATCCCCTTACTTCCTTCGACGCCCTGAATTCGGCTAGTTAATTTCTTGAGTTCTTCTGTCAGGTTCCTAATGAGCGAGTCTTTATTATCAGACTCGGGTGTGCTTGAGATGGGTTGGGTGGAGTGTGGCATTGGCTCCACATAGATGAGGGTGTTATGATGGGTGTTGAAGTGGTCATTTGTGGAGTTCAAGGGTTTTGGGATGAGTAGTGGAGTGTTGTTTGAAGTATGGCAGGTGTTGCAGTGGTGGTGAGGAGCGGGATGGTTTTGTTGCTTTGGGATATTTTGTGGAGGTGTGGGATTTTGAGCATTTGGTAAGTTGACATTTGGAGTGGTGAGGGAAAATGACAGATTTGCCAGATTCTGAACCTGATCAAGTTCCTCTTGGAACTTCAGCAGCTTTTGTTCCAGTTGGGATGCATTTTCTTTGGAAACCTGAGTACCATGGGCATGAGTGACCTCTACCCGTTCAGTTGAGTTCTCCTTTCTGGTGTTGTTCAGATCTTCCATCTTCCCTTTGTTCTTGTTTCTGACAGGACTAAGAGGAGGAGTGGGTGGAGGGCCCCTGGATCTTGTAGAATAAGGTGATGTTGCCAGAGTACACGAACTAACCTTTGGGGAGGAGAATAAATAAACAAAAGGTAAAAACAAAAAGGTAACAAGTTAGTGAGGATTATAGGAAGTATTGCAATATTTAAACACATAGTGCGGGAATGTAAACCGTGTCCTAATTTGGAGACCTCTTTGTGCCCGAGGTAGGCCTAGCAACAAATTAATTTGGAGAACTTAGGATTCTAAATGCCTCATTTTATTGGTAAAAATAGACGAATCCCAAGTTGACACTAAATAAACAGGAAATGAAAATCATTAATGGCCATTGGCCTTATTACATTCATAAAGCGAAAAGATAAACTCCTATCTATTTGGTCCCAGAAGGACCTTCCTCAGGTTGAATGCTTTCATTGATCAAATCCTCCAGTTCGCGTAGGTTCACCAGTAAAAATGCCTTTTCCAGGTGTTCTCCTTCGTTTCCCTCAGTGTTCTGGCAGTCAGTGACTCTCTTCCTCACTTTCCCTTCTAGTTCCAGTAGACTGTACTCCAGATACTCCAACTTTTCGCTTGCTTTGGCGGCCCTCTCTTTCCACTCGTTGATTTGGTCATTTGATGGAAGACTCCTCCACCAGTCTAGCAAGAGTGGGGGCGTGCTAATCATACCAAAACTGGGGACATCGTGCCTCATTTTCTGCAAAACAAATAAGGTTAGGCCCTTACCCCCACCAGACTCAACTATTTAATACCAACAATTAGCATGAAGCATTTACTTCTCCAAATAAATGCACAGAACATGGTAGTGTCCGTTTTGGTGTAGGGAAACCTAATGGACTTTGGACAAGACTTATCTTAAAGAGTCATTATGCGGACAACATAACTGACTCGGCTAGGCTGACCATGATGCAACATAGTAAGGTTTCTATGGGGTTTTAGACTGGTACCCTTGATCGGACAACTCAAGAGGGAAAGGCACGGAACCGTCGACTACACAGTTGATCGACTGGTTTTACCGCAAATACGCCTTTTCCGGATTTAGGGGTGATAATATCGGAAGAGCACAACCACTCATTATACGCGTTGCTATAGGATTTGTTTGGCACGAGTGGAATATGATGTTGAGCATGATTATGCAATAATTAAAAGCATGTTGTCACATATTTACACGTTTAAGGAAGTAGTAAATACAACAGTTTCATAATTTAAAGCGGTAATTAAGGAGAGCAGTAAAGGAAAGAAACAAAAGACAAGTTAGTTTTGCAGTTGAAAAGGGAATTGAATGAACAAATAATTGCACGTAAAGAAGCATAAATTCATAATGATAGTGTGAAATGGTAAAATCCTAAAAATCCCCAGCAGAGTCGCCATGCTGTCGCACCCCCATTTTCCTCGCGAAATCGGGTTTATGACATTTGGAAAGACAACTCGTTCCTTTTGGGAACTTGGTTAGAATTTGAAGAGTCGCCACCTAATGATTAGGGTGCATTAGAACACCAAAAGAGTTTGATTTTGAACAACTAGAGATAGGGTAATAGCTTAAAATTATTCCAAGGGGAAGGTGTTAGGCACCCCTCGATTATATGAAAAGTATATGATTTATGGAACCATTCATGGATTTAAATACAAAATATTGGCAGTAACAACGAAATGAGACATTTTGGTCAATTCACATCCCAACTCCTAAACGACCGAATTCATTTTTTTAAAAGGAAGGCATTTTGGACCTTCCTTAGTCACTAGGCCAATTACAAAGAAAGGATAGAACAATCTAACTTAGTCATACTGGAAATACTTAACAACTCGAGTACGTAGATGAATTAGCCATTGAAATATGAATATGTTAATTATATGAAAGCTATGAGACTAATAAACTGTATAATTCTGCAATTAAAATACTACACTGATTTGTATTCCTTGATTTCAGATGTAGTACATTCAAAACAAATTTTTAGTCAACTTCCTTTAGTATGAACAAGTCAACTAAGTTTGTTAGTAAACATATGAATCATTAATATTTTTTTAAAAAAAATGATAAAAAATTATTAAAAAGAAACTAATCAGATTAGTTAAGTATTCGAGTTAACAGATGATCAAAGGAGGATAGATGATCTGATCAGATCCATTGTTATGTATAAAAGGGTAAAAGATGTCATTTTTGGGATATCAAGACTAATAAGCAAAGCATAGAATTTGATTCAAATCGCTTGATCTGAATCTGACCACGATCAAGAAAAGAGCAGAGTCGACGAAGAAACTGTTGCGCCCCCTTTTTCCTTGCGAAATCGGGTTTATGACATTTGGAAGGACAACTCATTCCTTTTGGGAATTGGATTTGAATTTGAAGAGTCACCACCTAATGATTAGGGTGCATTAGGACATCAAAAAAGTTTGATTTTGAACAACCAGAGATAGGGTAAGAGCTTAAAATTATTTCAAGGGGAAGGTGTTAGGCACCCCTCAGAATCCACTAGTGTGGTTCCTGGCCAGACAATTATTGTGAATTTGGGTGCAATTAACATATAAGCAAATAAAGGCTCAAATAAGAGGGGATTTCAACACAGAATGGATTGAAAGTAAACCAGGTTTGAAAGAACAATTAGAAAACTTGATTTTTTTAAAAATAAGGAGTAAAAATGGTAAAGAATAAAGGAAAGGGGGTCCTAGGTTTATTAAAAATATGGATCATCCCACACAATGTCCGGTAATCACTCCTCAATGAGGGGCTACATGTGACATTTTCACGTGGTCATCATATCCATATATACCCTTTCCACCCCGTTAAGGTATTAAAGCGCGGATTGGTCTCGATTACTTATTGCATGCTATTACCCGTCTCATTCCTATCAGTCCCGGAGGCACTTAGGACTACTAATCCTAAAAGGGAGGGATGCGGGGGTTATTTAGAGTTTCAAAGGTAAAAATTCTAAAGCGACATACAAAACACATATGCATGTTTTGGGAAACATATAAACAAACGGAGGCTCATGTATACCTCCTTAAAACAAAACACATAAAATAGCATGTCTTGCACGTACTGTTTAGGTCCGATTTAAAAGCATTAAAGACAAGGGAGATGAGGTTGTTGAGGCAGTTTTAGTTTATTGCATAACTCAGATAAGAAGTCCGAATCAAGCCTGCATGTTGGTTGTAATAATTAACAAAAGCATATTCGGTTTTCAATTATTCCTCTAAGGATTGCCTAAGTGTTGGACAAAGATCCTATAGGCATGACATCTACTGGATTCAGAAAAGGGAACAAGAAAGTTCGAAGCAAACTGTTTGCATGCATACTTATTAAACTACTAAGCGATAGAATCAGATTATTAAAAGAGAGACAAGATTTAGACGAGTTGATTACAGGTTCCGCAACTGACAGTATTCATTACTACTGGTTTTAATGTCTAACACTGAGTGAGGCGAATCAGATCATAGGCATGCTTTCTATACGTTGCTGATTTAAAAACCTTATAGATGGTGTGTAAAAATGCAGAAGACTTACAGACATAGTATCTAAATGCAGAAGACTAATTTTAAACCTATAAAAATGGTATCTAGTGTGAGCACGTGATTTTTGCCCTATATGAATTACTCCCATAGATTCAACAAAAATAATTTTTTTCCCTATTTGCAATTTTTGTAGATTTTTCATAGGATTTTTGTTAATTGTCTGCATTTGTCTGTGCATGTTTATTTTTACATTTTTAGGTTAATTAATAAATTACTTGCTTTATTAAAAAATGGTAATCACAAAATTGGTTTATTTTTGCATTTTTAACCTTTATAATTTAAACTAGTAATTTCATCTTTTAATCTAGGAGTAATTAATTTTTGTAAATATTATAGTTAGTCAATTTTGAAAATTAATTTTTAGGAATTTAATTAAGGTTTTTTTTAATTAGTTAAAAAAAGGAAAAGAAAAACAATTGAAAAAGAGGTAGAAGAAGACTGTTTTTTTAGGGCCCAAACCCCTTTGATCAAAGAAAAACCCGCTAGCCCACATTCCTCACCCAGCCCAACTTTCTTAGACCTGCGACCCGCGCCAACCCAGATCGGTCCGAACCGACCCATACCCAAAATATAAACGCAAAAACAAAGCCTATTCTCCAAGGCCCAACTCGACGGGCATTACTGTTCACTCTCTTCTCCACTTCAGAGTTGCATCCAAACTCGCCAAATTTCAGGCGAGTGAGCTCAAATTCACCCCACGCACCCCATCTCTCCACGTCACCAAATACTCTAACGGCCTCAGATAGATTTTCGTTTCCCATGTGCTTTTTGAGAATGAATTCCGAAAAATGGAGACCGTGGATTGATTTTGAATCGATCCCCTCTCTCCATCTGTCCGAATTCGTTCTATAGCGGAATATTTTCGAATTTTGAGGAAGCTTCTAGGTTTGGGTATAAAGGGGGTGCTCTGAACAGGTTGAGGGGGGATTGTTTTTGGAGAGATTTTTTGGGAGAGATTTTGGAGAGGTTTTTTTGGCAGAAAAGGCTAGGGTTAAAAAAGTGGTTCTTCTTCTTCTTCTTCTTCTTCGTGTCTACTCGTTTCTATTGCTGATCGTGCTGATATTGGCTATTGTATTCCACTTGTATTCAACGTTCGGGCAAAGTTAATCGAAATTGTTTACTGATTCAGGTTCATTTCTCATCTCTTGTAGCCTATCTTTGGCGTGTTGGTTAAAAATGTATCGAGAGATTGAGTCCAGCTGCTTTAGAACTGTTCTAAATCTTGGTGACTGTTGGTCGTAGTGTGTTTGCTTGTCACTTTTACGAGTATTTCTGGTTTGGTTTGGCTGGGCATATGTCAAAATGAGTTCTGAATTACTCTTGGATGTTCATTGAGTGTTGTCGATCCAGTCAGTTCGTCTCTACGTTTATAACTATCGCAACCCCTTGCCAAGCCGTAGTCAATTCATATTTTAAGTTGTTAAGTTAGAGTTTTTAAAAAAAAAACAAAATGAGTTTTGCTTTTGTAGTTTGAATTTTGAATGAATGCTGAAATCATTTTGAAATACTGAGAATTTGAAAACATCTTATGGTTTAATTCCGAAATGTTATAAAATCTTTCTCTAGCTTCTTCTTTTTCAGTTTTGGGTTCTGTTGAATTACATATTTTCTAGTGTTGCTTTGATCGCGTTTTGCAGTCGATAGGCGAAATACTTTTCTTAATTGCTGCAGATTCTTCATGACTATTGGTTGAGAGTATGATTTTATTTTGCATCAAAGTTTTGGGACTGTCATCGAGTGCAGACTAGTCGATAGTAGCTGTTAGCGACTCGAATTTAAGCAGTTGTTCTGAACTTTGATGAATTGAGTTAGCCTGCCCTGTTTTGCCTGTCTAGGTAGCCTATTGGCACGACTTTGAATGTAAAATTCTGCACTGTTTGGCCTGCAACAACTCTGATTTACTAGTAGTTTATGTGTTTAGCTAAGTTCTGCTTGGTTTTGCGATTGTTAATCAGCCAAAGGAAATCATCAGTAGGGCTATTATGTTGTTTGCCTATTTGGTAAGTCTGGTAGCCATGAAATCTTGTAGAAGCCTCCTTGTACATAAATTTTGGTTGAATTTGTTGGCTTTCCATATCTGTGCTCATGAACCTTTTATACCCTTATGGAGTATGCCAGCTTTAACAATTTAGTTATAGAGGATCTGAAATGGAAATCTGTTGTTGTCACTCTTAGGCCTAATGAAGCTCACTAATGTTTGTTGGCTTTGTTTGAAAGAACACTATATCATGTTGGATTGAAAGTTTTGGTTTATTTAAAGATCTGGTGTGAATCTGGATCATTGTGAGAATCTTATAGTATTCATGTCTCCAAATACAGAGTAAATTGAAAGTAGCTTCATAATATATATGTGCATTCATGTTGGTGTTATTGCTCTTTAAGAAGGCATGAACAAGATTATCAGTCCCTGCATATAGTAGAGTGAGGATTTAACCATGTGCGTAGACTTCTGATTGCTCTGAATACAGTCTAAATGACGGTTAAGGTACTGTCTTTCGTTATGGTTTGTGATTAACTCATAGCTTCTTGCACTGATTATCCATGTTTGGTATTTTGCTTGGTTTTGCTATTGGGTTTCCCTGACAATAAACAAATGGGTTCTTTCTTTAGAGCTCAGAATTGGTTGTGCTTTATTATGCGATTTCAAGGCCATTTTTGAGTTATATATGGTGGGCAGATATATGTTATAGGTACTTCACCTATTATGTAAAATAACATATCAAATTCAGCTTCTCCCTCAGAGTCGTAGTTTCATGGTTCAAGTATGCTTTTCTGGTATTAAATGATCAACAAGTTCTGTTCCCATTTCATTTTTATTTCGTACCTATGCCATCTCTGATCTGATCGATTTGACTCAAAATATTACCAAGCAGTTTCTCCTTCTTTTGAACAGATTTGAATAGTTTGCTTCAGGCATATAATTAGTTTATCACAGATACGGGTACGGTTCCCATGACGTAGTTGTGGTACTAATTTTCGAGTTGGCTTTAAATATGAGTATCCATGGCTATTAAAATTAGTTGAATAGATTTGGGCGTGCCGTACTAAGTAAGATATAGTTATGGCCCTCAGAAGTTTAGCTTGAATTCCCTTTAAAATTCGAATAGAGGCGTGCCATGCCAAATAAAATCTTAAAATGCGTGGCACTCGCTTAATTAATATTTTAATCCTTAGAAATCGAGGCATGCCATTTAGTAGAATTTCCATGGCCCTCGCAAAGTTGCAATCGTAATTGCTTAGGCACGTTAGTTTAATAATATTACATTCCTAAATTCGGGTGCGCATTTATGTGACCCAAATCCAAATCTCAACGATATTAAAATATGTCTAAATCACGGGTGCATTTATGTGACGTGGTTCGAGACGTGTTCTAATAACGTTGCAATTTTCTTTAAAAATGAATAAAAACAGTTAAGGTTGAAAATGCACATAGGTTTGAACATGTATTAAAATCAGATAATTAAGCCGAATATAATAGTTGAGAGACGGTGCTAGAACCATGGAACTCGGGAGTGCCTAACACCTTCTCCCGAGTTAACAAAATTCCTTACCCGGATTTCTGGTTCGCGAACTGTTAAACTAAGTCAATCTTTTCCTCGATTCGAGATTTGAACCAGTGACTTGGGACACCATAAATCTCCCAAGTGGCGACTCTGAATTTTTTAATAATAAATCACGTTTCGATTGTCCTTTAATTGGAAAAACTTCATTATACACCCTTCTCGGGGTGTAGTAAAAAAGGGAGGTGTGACAGGTCTGGAGACTCAGCTGTAGATCGAACCCAAAATCTCTAGTTCAGGGTTCAGAATTCGAGCTTAGATGAATTGTTATAGTTGTCTCTATTTATTATCTGATTTTATTACATGTTTGGGCATAATGTGCTAAATGTTGCTTTTACCGCTTTGATATTATCTGAACTATATATAAACTGCTACGAAACCCTTCTCTTCTCATCTTCGGGGATGTTCTCACTGGTCGAGACTCCCTATTCTGTTAGTGTCATACCTTGAAATAAGAAAGAGGCTCGGACAAATTACTAAGCCTGATGGCCTCTTAGTTCCCGGTACGTAGCCCCCTCCTCGGCTCGAGTTATCCACTCGAGTACACAGTCTAGAACATATACCCAGGTTTTGAACCTAGAATAACTCAGCCTCATGCCGGATCCCTAGTAGGAACGTTTGTTTGCATCATGTGCATTTTGACTTTGGAGACTCAACACAGGGGTTGGACGTCTAGGATAGGTGTACCCGAAATGTAAAGACCATTATGATGCATCTTACTTGCTACTTGTGCATTCATTTGCTTTGGATTTGCATGTCGACCGACTTATAAGGAAAATTAGAAGGGTTAATGAGATGGTTGAGAGGGATAAGTGTCTGTTTTAAAAAACTAATGTCCCAATCATACCGAAACTCTGCCGAAAAAAAAGAGAGAATTTTGTAGTTGTCAAGAAAAGAAAAAAAATGGGGAAAATATTTGTGTTTTAGAAAGGAAAAATAGTTGGTTTTATTTTGACAAATTTGTCCGAACTACGCCAGTTTGATTCCCACCGGATGTGGGATACGTAGGCAACCCCCATCGGGTCCAAATTCCTCTTTTGCCAAAAATAGCCCAAAAGAGCAAAAATTTTACTTTTATTTTAAAAATAATTAGGGGTGATACCATTCTTGTCAGAAATAGCCGAATGTCTCTAAAAGGGCGCCGAAAGGCTGTTTTTGCAAGAACAGTCTCTTGTGGTCATTTTTACAAGGTTTTCACCGGATAGCCAACACAGCCTTAAAATCTTCGACTCCGAGGTGCTGAAAGGCCATATTTGCAAAACTAGATTTTATTTTTAAATGAAAAGTGTCAATTTGTTTTTGAGTTAATTGAATCGTGATTTTCGCTTAACCACCCTAATAAATGTGTAGAATGAGCACAAGTCGGAATTTGCCAATAACAATCGTGAACAAGATCCCTTTGGAGTTGCATATGTGGTGGGATGATTTGGGTAAATCGGGACAAGACACAGTCAATCAATAATTGGGAGGCCTCACTAGGTTGTTGAAGATTAATCCTAGGGGGGACATCATAAAGGCGTTGGTTACATTTTGGGACCCGACCCACAACGTATTTCATTTCTCAGATTTTGAACTTACCCCAACATTGAAAGAATTAGCCGGATATATTGGAAATCTCAAAGTTTCCCTGAGACACAAGTACCTGATTGCTCCAAGAGCCGTAGCCGTCCACAGGTTCTTAGACATTTTGAAAATAAGCAGGGGGTCCACAACCCAGACTTGGCAGTTGGTTTTTGTACTTTGCAGTTTATATACAACATATATGGTCATATAGGAGGATTCAACAAGCCGGAAAATAAGATCTGCAACAAAGGAAATCGCCTAAAGTGGGAAGAACACATGTGTTTCACATTTATGGTGGTCTTCTTGGGACTTTTGGTGTTTCCTAGAATAGATGGGAATATTGACATACGAATAGCCAGAGTTGTCAGTACTTTGCTTACTCAGGTCAACAACACCCTCGCACCCATGATAGTAGCTAAAATCTTCCGCGCTCTCACAGGCTGCAAAGCCGGAGGAGACTTTTTTGAGGGGTGCAACGTGTTGTTGCAGATGTGGATGATCGAACACTTATGTCATCGTCCTCAATTTATGAGCTATGGTTCCATAGAGAAGACATACGTAGAAGAATTTTACACAAGTATTAACGGGATCAGCCTGCTGAAGGGGGTCACAAAGTGGGAAGCGTGCCTCCGTTCCATCACTGCAAACCAAATAGAGTGGACGTTTGGATGGCTGTCTGTGGATGAGGTCATATACATGCCAGCCACCGGGCCTCATTTCCTCATGATGGGACTCAGGAGTATCCAACCTTATGCTCCATATCGGGTTTTGAGGCAGCTGAGGAGATGCCAGATAGTTCCGAGAGATGAAGATCTTAGTGCCCAAGTAGTCGAGATCGGACCTAACGGTCAATTTCATGAAGCAGCAATCCGCCAAATCTGGAGCGAATGTCAATACTTAACAGCCAGTATCTGTGTGCGTGATCGATCCAAAGGTGAGGTTTCACCAGGGTACCTTGCTTAGTATAGGAAAGAAATTGAGTTTTGGAGCCCGGCTAAAAGACCCCATCTTCAGGAATTCGTCGAGGCATCACAGGAACAATGGGAGTGGTTGGACAAAGAAAGCGAGTATAGGGCTACCATAAGAAAATTGGAAAAACAAGTCAGGGACCTTCAGTTTGAAAATAGCTTGCAAACCGCGGCGGACAAAGGAGAAAAAAAAATCTAGCCATAGAAAATGAGGCCCTTCGAGCCTAGATTCAGCAAATGAAAATAGCGGCAGAAAACCCAGCCCGAAGTGCCAAAGATGAGAAACTCATAGCTAACTTGAGGCAGAAAGTGAGTGATTATAGTTTTGATTTGAACAAAGCAGAAAGTGAACTAGCTAAGGCTCGAAAATAGTTGGCTAAAAATGCAGATGAACGAGCATGCCTGGTTAAATAGTTGAAAGAAAAGTACAATGATGAGATCGCGGGATTAAAGAAAAGGGCCATCGCCGCGGAAAACAAAATGATCAAACAGGCGAAAGACTTCAAGGCTGAAAGGGAACAGTGTTATACAGCAATGGCACGGCTAGAAAGAGACTTGCAACAACTCTAAGAGCAGAACCAAGTAGTCGAACAAACTTTGGAATCCAAAACCAAACATATTGGGCGTTTGTTGCAAGAGAAGGGTGTCATAAGAGAGCGAGTCAAAAGGGTCGCTAACTACATCGCGATAAAGTGCAGTAGCTATGAGGATATGACTAGATCTATGTTCTTCGCTACTGTGATGATTTTTGTTCGCCGGGTAATGGAAGATCTCTACCACCTCCAAGGGGATTTAGCGAGTCGGCCCGCGGCGAGGCCGAATGATGCCCCGCGGGTCACGGGGGCAATTGAGGCACTGATGTATTCGTGATTTCTTAAGTCTGTATTTTCTTTCCGTTAAAGCCTGCCAGTTTGTCTTGGAGTCTGTATTTCTTTTATTAGAGTATGTGGGTTGTTTGTTTTTCGAGTCTGTGTTTCGTCTTTCATCAGAGTCTGTTAGGTTTTTGTTATGAAAAATTTGAAAATTCCAAAAAAATGTTTTATTATTTTTTATCTCCAAGAACTATGTTTGGTCTGATTCATGAGGGGTCATGATACGTAGGCAATCTCCATAGGATTCGACCGTAACTAAATGAGAGAGAGAGAAAGAAATAAGAGGAAAAACAAGAGAGTAAAGAAAAGAAAAAGAGCGGAAAAACAAGAAAGAAAAGAGAGAAAATAAGAAATTAAGAGAGAATAAAAACAAAGAGAGAACAGAGGCAAGAGTGAAAGGAAGGAAAAGAAAAAGAAAGAAAAAGGGGGAAGTTTGCAATTGAAAGTAAGAAAAGGCCGGGATGACGCATGCTACCGATCAAATACATAATAGAGACGGTTAACTGTTTAGGTGCATTCATGCCCAATGTGCGGTTACCAATCTGTTAAAGCCTAATCGCTAACAAGGTTGTTGTTTGATATGTTGAGTCCAGGCAGGTGGTTAGTTGATTGGCATTCTGGCAACTCACTCATACAACACCTGATCAAAAGACAGGCTAAATATGGCCAACCAAGAACCGGAAACAAGTATTGTTCACCCGTCAAAAGAGGTGGAAGAACTATATGTTAATGCAATGAAGGAAGAGATGTATAAGTTAAAGCAGCAGATGGCTGAAATGTACCAAGCCTAGGCCAAGGGGCATCTACCACCGGTTTATCCCGCCAACCCTGCTTATATCCTACCATCGGCCCAACCTCAAGAGCCTTCCACTGTGAACTCATCTCTAGCCTTTCCCCTCTACCAACAATGCTATGGCGCCACTTCCCATACTTTTCAAGCTCCACCACCCAAACAAGTCCCATACCCTCCCCCACCAATTACACCTATTTTTGTAGCACCTCCACCTGCTACATTACACCGATTTTCCAGTGAACCTCTGTTTCAAACTCACGACAACCAGTACTATCCCCCTGAACCCACCTTCAAAGTTCCAGAACCATATTCTTACACCCCTCATCTTGATCTCCCGGCAGAGACCGAGAAGCCACCCAAAAATCCCGAGCATAAGGAGATGATCAGAAAGGTCAAAAACTTAGAACAATCATTCCGAGATATGAGGGGGTTGGGAGGTCAAGTAAGTGTGGCCTATAAAGATTTATGTCTGTTCCCAGATGTTTAGTTACCAGCAGGGTTCAAAATGCCCAAGTTTGATCTGTACGACGGGCATGGTGACCCAGTAGCACACTTAAGAGGATTTTGCAGTAAGATGAGAGGAGCAGGTGGAAGACATGAGTTGCTGATGGCATATTTCAGCCAAAGTTTGAGCGGATCGGCATTAGAATGGTATACCAGACAAGATCACAGCAGGTGGTACACATGGGACGATTTGGCCCAAGCATTTGCCTGCCATTTTCAGAAGAAGCCCGGTGAGAGCTTCAGGGAATATGGATTCCGTTGGAGAGAGCAAGAAGTGAGGGTTGACCTTCTGATGAAAGAAAGTGATATGGTTGATTATTTCTTACAGGCTTTGGAACCCACTTATTTTGGTCACTTGGTGTCAGTAGTAGGCAAGTCCTTTAATGAAGTTGTAAAAATGGGAGGCATGGTTGAGGAGGGACTCAAGTCCAACAAGATCATGAGTTATTAAGCAATCAAAGCGACTACCCAGGCCATTCAAAACGGTACTGGGGGTGTACTCGGGAAGTAGAAGAAAGAGGATGTTGCTATAATTGAGTCGGGAGCTTGGGTTGGATCTAGGAACCTTCCACGTTACTACAACCCGCCTCGACCCTACCACCAAACTTACCCCCACACTCCATATAGTCCACCACAATTCTACTACCTACCGCTCGATCCCCATTTTTCTGTCCATCACGTACAAACCTATACCCAACCTCCCGTTCACGCATAATGGCATGCGCCAGCTCCACAAAGTCCATACTTAGCTCCACAAAATGCCCATCTACCCCCGAGATCTTATAGAAATCCCCTTGGAATAGGTTTCCGGCCAAATCAAGCCTTTAAGAATGAAAGGTTGCAGAAGTAGAAGACCTTCACTCCTTTGGGAGAATCATATGCTAGTCTATTCCATCGACTGAGACAGTTGGGTATGTTGAATTCGATCGAGGCTAAACTGCTGAATCCCCCTCCCAGAAATCTTGACTACTCGGTGAGTTGTGAGTATTGTTCAGGGACCCCGGGTCACGACATAGAGAAATGCTGGAAGTTGAAAACAGCTATTCAAGAGCTCATTGATACTAATCGGATTGAGGTCCAAGCCCCGGAGGCACCCAACATCAACTAGAACCCGTTTTTGGTCCATCATGAGACTAATATGATTGAGATAGTGCATAAGGGAGGGGAGCCTAAGAAGCCTTCACAAACCATCATGATGATTCGGGCTAGTGAATCCAAGCCATTTGAAAAGTCAACAAGTGAGAAGGCTATGATCAAGTTGAACGAGGCAAATAATGAACCATCTGTGGAGGTCAAGAAGGGGTCCTCAAGTGACATTGTAGGAAAACATGAAAGAGCAAAAGTGGTTGTGCCAAGAGTGACGAACAAGCTTGTGGTAATTGTGAAGGGCGCCTGCACAGATCCTGTCATTATCAAACCGGTAACTCAATTACCCATAGTCAACAGCAAGGCAGTCCCATGGAATTATGAACGAGTGGCAGTGACTTACAATGGGAAAGAGGTTAAAGAAGAAGTGTGTGAGACTCATGGTTTGACTCGATCTGGGAGATGCTTTGCCCCCGAAGAGTTGAGAAAAGCTAAGACCTCAAAAGATAATCCAGTGTTCGTGAAGAAAGCAGTGACCGAGGAAGAAGCAGAAGAATTTCTGACAAAGATGAAAGTACAGGACTATTCCATTGTGGAGCAGTTAAGGAAGACACTGGCTCAGATCTTGCTCTTGTCATTATTGATCCATTCAGACGAGCACCGTCGGGCTTTGATGAAGATCTAGAACGAAGCCCACGTTCCTGACAAAATCTCAGTAAACCACTTGGAAAAGATAGCTAACAAGATATTTGAGGTAAACCGAGTCACTTATTCTGATGATGAGTTGCCCGTGGAGGGTACTGAGCACAATAGAGCCCTCTATCTGATGGTGAAATGTGAAGATTCTGTGGTTACTCGAGTACTAGTCGACAATGGTTCCAGTGAAAATATTTGCCCTCTTTCCACTCTGAATAAGTTGAAGGTGGATGATGACAGAATTCACAAGAACAGTATCTACATTCGGGGATTCGATGGTGGAGGGAAAGATTCAGTCGGGGATATAGTGCTCGAGCTTACAATAGGGCCGGTTGAATTTACTATGGAATTCCAGGTACTCAATATGACTATTTCTTACAATCTGTTGTTAGGACGACCCTGGATTCATGCTGCCAAAGCGGTCCCATCTACTCTGCATCAAATGGTTAAGTTTGAGTGGGATAGACAGGAAATTGTTGTGCATGGCGAAGATAATTTGTGTGTTTACAATGATGCCATTGTTCCTTTCATAGAGTTTGAAGATGAAAAGGGGCCATGGGTTTATCAGGTTTTTGACACAATATCGGTAGAGAAAATTCCTGAAGGGAAGTGTGTGCCAACTCCAAGGGTAGCTGCTGCATCAGTCATGGTAGCCGTTGAAATGTTGAAAATTGGTTTTATACCGGGCAAAGGTTTGGGTGTATCTCTGCAAGGTATCGTACAACTTGTTTCTCTTCCTAAAAACTTGGATACATTTGGACTGCTGTTCAAGCCCACAGTCGCAGACGTGAGAAGAGCTAGAAAAATGAAACAGAAAGCATGGGCCCTTCCAAAGCCAGTCTTACATCTTTCCCGATCATTTGTCAGGCCTAGAACTAGAAAATGCCCAGTGACGTCGGTTCCCAATTTGGTGGTTGATGTGGATGGAGATTTGATGGAAATGTTCGAGAGGATATTAGCCGATGTGAACGTGTTGGAAGCTGGAGAGGGTTCTAGCAAGGCGGATGTGCAATTTGTTGGGCCCGATGCAAAGATCAACAATTGGGAAGCTACTCCTCTCCCCACCAGGAGGGAGTTTGGTAGTTTGCTTTGATTTTCTTTCAATATATCTGGATTATTCCAAGGTTGTAATTCAGATTCTATGTTCCGTCTGTTTGGATGTATAAACCCAGTTGTCTTTAATTTCAATGAAATGCAATTTCTATTTTCCTTTCTTCCTGATAGTTTTATTTTTATTTTCCTTTCTTCCTTGTACAGTTCTTTTTATGCTGGCCTCAATAATATGACATACATGTGGAATCTCTGGCCCAGTCTTAAAAGCCAATCTAGTTCTGAAATAGTAATTCAAGAAATAGAATGTAATGAATCGGAATATGATGAGGATGAAGCCTTTGAAGAGATTAGTAAAGAATTAAGCCATTTTGAAGAAAAACCCAAGCCTAACCTGAGTGATACAGAAGAAATCAATTTAGGGGACCAAGATAATGTCCTGAAAGCTAAAATAAGTGTACATCTTAAACCACAACTCATAGAGGAGATAATTAAAACACTGTTCGAGTACAAAGATGTTTTTGCATGGTCCTATGACGACATGTTTGGTCTAAGCACCGGCTTGGTGGTTCACAAATTGCCTATTGATCCAGCATTCCCCCTGCCAAGCAGAAGCTGAGGAAAATTAAAACTGATATGAGTGTGAAAATCAAGTAAGAGGTCACCAAACAGTTTAAGGCCAAGGTCATTCGGGTCACTCGGTATCCCACTTGGTAAGCCAATATAGTGCCTGTGCCGAAGAAGGATGGCAAGACTAGGGTGTGTGTTGATTATCGAGACCTCAACAAGGTGAGTCCCAAGGATAATTTCCCACTACCGAACATCCATATATTGATCGATAATTGTGCCAAACATGAGGTTGGTTATTTTGTGGATTGTTATGCGGGCTACCACCAGATCTTAATGGATGAAGATGATGCAGAAAAGACAGCATTCATCATGCCATGGGGAACGTACTGCTATCGGTCATGCCATTTGGTTTGAAAAATGCTGGGGCAACCTACATGAGGGCAATGGCGACCATATTCCACGACATGATACACAGGGAGATCGAGGTTTATATGGATGATGTGATTGTAAAGTCTAGAAAGCAGTCTGACCATGTCAGAGATCTGAGGAAGTTCTTCCAAAGGCTTCGCAGGTACAAATCCTGTGAAATGCGCGTTCGGTGTTCCGTCTGGAAAGTTGTTGGGATTCATAGTCAGCCGACGAGGTATTGAATTAGACCCGTCAAAAATCAAAGCCATCCAGGAATTGCCACCTCCAAAGAACAAGACTGAGGTGATGAGTCTGTTGGGAAGATTGAATTACATCAGTAGGTTTATTGCTTAGCTCACGACAACTTGTGAGCCCATCTTCAAATTGTTAAAGAAAGATGTTGCAGTCAAGTGGACAGATAAATATCAGGAAGCATTTGATAAGATAAAGGGATACTTGTCAAACCCACCTGTGTTGGTCCCGCCAGAACCAGGGAGACCTTTGATTCTATATTTGACAGTCTTGTACAATTCATTTGGATGTGTGTTGGGACAGCATGACATCATTGGCAGGAAGGAGCAGGCCATATATTATCTCAATAAGAAGTTCACATCTTATGAGGTTAAGTCACTCAGCTTGAGAGGACGTGTTGCGCCCTAACTTGGGTAGCCCAGAAGCTAAAACATTATTTGTCCTCTTATACTACTTACCTCATCTCTCGCTTGGATCCGTTGAAGTATATCTTCCAGAAGCCTATGTCCACAGGAAGGCTCGCAAAGTGGAAGATCTTGCTCACAAAATTTGACATTATCTATGTGACTAGTACCGCAATGAAAGCACAATCATTGGCCGACCATTTGGCTGAGAATCCTGTGGATGAAAAATACGAACCTTTGAAGACTTACTTCCCTGATGAAGAGGTAACGAACATTGATGAGTTGGAACAGATTGAAAGGCCAGGATGGAAGCTTTTCTTTGATGGTGCTGCTAACATGAGAGGCGTTGGAATAGGAGCGGTACTTTCTTCTGAAACAGGGCATCATTACCCTATTACATCACAGCTTCGGTTCTACTATACTAACAACATGACGGAATACGAGGCATGCATTTTGGGTTTGAGGATGGCTGTGGACATGGGTGTCCAGGAAGTCTTGGTCTTGGGTGACTCGGACCTTTTGGTACACCAGATTTAGGGAGAATGGGAAACACGGGATTTAAAACTCATACCGTACCGGCAATGCTTGCATGATCTTTGTCAATGGTTTCAATCAATAGAGTTCAGGAATATTCTGAGGGTCCACAATGAGGTCGTCGATGCTTTAGCTACTCTGGCGTCAATGTTACGTCATCCAGATAAGGCTTATGTAGACCCGTTGCATATTTAGGTCCGTGATCATCACGCTTATTATAACATGGTAGAGGAAGAGCTTGATGGGGAGCCTTGGTTTCATGACATCAAGGAATACATCTGAAGGGGAGTATACACGATACAAGCCACAGGTGATCAAAATAGAACAATTCGTCGCTTGGCAATTGGATTTTTCTTCAGTGGAGGAGTTTTGTACAAAAGAACTCTAGATCTCGGGTTATTAAGATGTGTAGATGCCAGTTAGGCCGCGGCTATCATGACCAAAGTACATTCTGGAGTCTGTGGACCGCACATGAGTGGGTATGTGCTGGCAAAGAAGATTCTCCGGGCGGGTTATTATTGCCTCAACATGGAGCGAGATTGTATCAGTTTCGTGCGTAAATATCACCAATGCCAAGTGCATGGAGATTTGATTCATTCTCCCCCATTTGAATTACATACAATGTCTGCACCGTGGCCTTTTGTTGCTTGGGGAATGGATGTCATTGGACCAATCGAGCCAGCAACATCCAATGGGCACCGATTTATTCTGGTGGCCATCGATTATTTCACCAAGTGGGTAGAGGATAAAACATTCAAGTCTGTAACCAAGAAGGCGGTGGTCGATTTTGTGCATTCAAATATCATTTACCGGTTCGGGATACCGAAGGTGATCATTACAGACAATGGGGCTAATCTCAATAGTCATCTGATGAAAGAGGTATGTCAGTAGTTCAAGATCACACATCGCAATTCTACCCATACCACCCCAAGGCAAATGGAGCAGTTGAGGCGGCTAACAAGAATATAAAGAAGATACTTCAAAAAATGGTGGAGGGTTCTAGGCAGTGGCATGAAAAGCTGCCGTTTGCATTATTGGGTTACCGCACTACTGTCCGTACGTCAGTAGGAGTGACTCCTTATTTGTTGGTGTATGGCACTGAATCAGTGATACCCGCAGAAGTGGAAATTCCATCCCTCTGAATTATCGCGGCGTTTGAGATCGATGACGAGGAGTGGGTCAAAACCCGCTTGGAACAATTGAGTTTGATCAATGAGAAGAGACTGGCAGTAGTGTGTCATGGCCAGTTGTATCAATAGAGAAGGGCAAGAGCATAAAACAAGAAGGTGCGTCCACGAAAGTTTGAAGTGGGGAAATTAGTATTGAAACGCATTCTTCCTCATCAAGTTGAAGCAAAAGGAAAATTCGCCCCAAATTTGCAAGGGTCGTTCGTTGTGACTAGAGTGTTGTCCAATGGTGTATTGTATTTGACAGACGTAAAAGGCAAATGTATAGAAATGGCTATCAATTCTGATGCAGTCAAGAGATATTATGTATGATTTCTTTCTTTGATTGTACTTATTTGTATTTGGCATGTCTCGAATATTGAAATGACGAAGGCATTTTGTTCTAATATCTAAACACTTTATCCCTCGTTACCCCTTTGAGCCTCATTTGTTTTCTTTCATAGCAAATATCGGAAACACAAGCGTAAACATAAGTAAAGAAAGGAGAGAAAAAGAGAAATGAAAAAGAAAAGAGAAAGAAAGAATGAAAAGAGAAAGAAAAGAATGGAAGGAGAAAGAAAAGAATGAAAAGAAAAAGAAAGAAAAAAGGAAGAAAAAAGAGAAAACACAACAAAAGGAAAAACAAAAGAGGAAAAGAAGAGAAAGAAAGAGAGAAGAAAAATCACAACAAACAAAGTAATTCCTATGTCATGAACTACGTTCGACCTGATTCCCTGTAAGGATACGTAGGCAGCCTCACGGTTTGGTCCCATCAAAACAAAAATCCAAAAGCCCCCCAAGCAAAAAACTGGGACAGAAGTTGTTGTGAGAAATCTGATTCCGAAAGTTGTAATTTTAACCCATTTGAATTGTTTTGAGTCTTTTATACCCTTTCTTTCTAACCCCATCCAAAAGCCCACGTTACGGTCCAAAGAAAGGCCTTCTGATCAGTCTTCGAGAAATGGCAAGTCAAGCAGGTAAAGGTAATTCATGTCAGGGGCAACACTCTGGTTCAAGCAGAAAAAAATCAATCAAAAATGAGAGAGTCTTATAAGTGAAAACCTTCACGGGCACCGTAAGGTGACGGGAGTAGAGAGAAATGAAAATGAGAGAGTCTTATTGGTGAAAACCATCACATGCACCTTAAGGCAAAAATGAGTTTACAGATGAAGGAATGAGAGAGGTCTGCTGGTGAAAACCTTTCAAGGCACCGCAGGATGAACAAGGTCGGGATTTGAGGTGAAGAAATCAGGTTATGGAAATTCTGGGGCAACAAAGTATGAAAACTAAAAGTTGATTGGTTGGACAGATTGGGCCGATTAATCGAAATTGCATGTCATGATCATTGGTGCCAGCTGTTCGACTCAGATAAGTCTCTTTTCTTTTTCTCTTCAGACAGTCTTCCAGTTTTGGACTTCCTTATCCTTAACTCTGAAAGTCATTGCATTTCATTTCTTTGGGTTTATTTCTCTAAGATGTTCCCAATGTCAGTTCTTTTTAAGCAAATAAGAAGGAATTTCAAAGCTCACTACCAGCTTCAAGATTGCAAAACACAGTGCGGCCAGAGCATACCAAAGATAGCACGATGTAAAAAGGGATAAAATGCCAGCAAGAGTTCCATCAGCAAAATGATTTGGTAATTTCATGGGAGATGTAGAGGTTCAGTTAAAGGGGTCAGATATGTGAAACAACAGTTCGGGGATAGAATACTCGGGTCATTCAAGTTATGGGTTTTTGAAAGTCATCTAGAAGGTCAAGCGGTTCAGGGCCAGTTCGGGGAAGCCGGTCAAAACAAAACAATGCAACAGAGAGACCTGCAGCAAAGAATGCCATCAACCAACCACCACATTTTAAACTGACAAGATTTTTCTTTGATTAAAACAGGGGCAGGAAATTTCGGTTGTTTCGGAGAAACCCTTCGTGGAGAAAGGCAGTCACCGAACAGGTTTGATTTTTTATTTTTGATTTTCAGGACCCTCCTGGTAAATGGGACCTCGTTTAAAGTTCAGAAATAGCATAATCTAGAATAAATGTACCCCAAAGCATATAAGTTAGCTTGGAAGTTTGCATGTTCGAGGTAGGATTAAATTAGGAGTTTCTAGGACCCTCTTGAATCACGGGACTTAGCTCTAAGATTTCGATTAGATAGCAAAATGTAGCGTAAACTCGACTGTAGGGTAGTATAATTTAGCCATGAAAGTTGTCACCCTTAAGGTAAGATTTGACATTTGATTTTTAGGACCTCTCTAGATAATGGGGGAATAGTTTAAATGTCCTCTTAGATAGCAAGATTTAGCAGAAGTCACACCTGTAGAAGATATAATGTAGACTTAAAATTGTCATTTAATTAAGAGTTATCAGGACCCTCCTGGATAATGGGATCTAGCTTTCAAATTCTTAGAATATTTGGTAATATGATTCAGTTAACACTCACATATGCGCCCAGATACCAAATTGGGCAGAAATATTTCCTCTGTTTTGTCATTTCGATTGAAGTCAGAAGCCCGCCTGGAGAGCAGGGAATACATTTTGTTGAAGTCAGGAGCCCGCCTGGAGAGCAGGGAATACATTCCAAGTCAACAGTCAGGAGCCCGCCTGGAAAGCAGGGAATACATTTCAGTTCAGCAGTCAGGAGCCCGCCTAGAAAGCAGGGAATACATTTCAGTTCAGTAGTCAGGAGCCCGCCTGAAAAGCAGGGAATACATTTCAAGTCAGCACTCAGGAGCCCACCTGGAGAACAAGGGAGTATAATTCAAGTTTTAGCTTTCAAATTCCTTTCTTTGTCTATTTTGAAGTCAGGAGCCCACCTGGAAAGTAGGGAATACATTTTAAGTTAGAAGTCAGGAGCTCGCCTGGAGAGCAGGGAATACATTTCAAGTTGAAGTCAGGAGCCCGCCTGGAGAGCAGGGAATACATTTCAAGTTGAAGTCAGGAGCCCGCCTGGAGAGCAGGGGATACATTTCAAGTTGAAGTCAGGAGCCCGCCTGGAGAACAAGGGAGTTCAATTCAAGTTTTAGCTTTCAAATTCTTTGCTTTGTCTATTTTTGAAGTTAGAAGCCCGCCTGGAAAGCAGGAAACACATTTCAAGTTAGAAGTCAGGAGCCCGCCTGGAGAGCAGGGAATACATTTTAAGTTTAGCAATCAGGAGCCCGCTTGGAGAGCGGGGAATACATTCAAGTTCAGCAATCAAGCGTCCAATCGGAGAAAGGAAAAACATCATCAAAGTGTAGTTCGCAGCCAGGCACCCACTTGAAGAAGGGGATAACATCTCAGCTTACAATTCAAGGTGGCACAAATGGATGTCATCGAGAGAATAGAGGGCAACAAGAAACGCAAGAGCAAGTTTGAAGATATATATAGGATTTTGTCATGCACATATCGTAGTCTAGTCTAGCTTCTTTTCATTTTATCATGGTGTAATAAGGGGGTTCAGTAAGTAGTAACAGCAGCAGCAGCAACAGTGAAATCGCAGCTTCATGGTAGTCCCAGCTACAAAAATTTCCCGAACTACACTGACCTGATTCCTTTATAGCCAAGGATATGTAGGCAACCTCGGAAGTATGAAGCGGTCAAATCTTTTAAAAAATGCTTCCCACGGAGTATTCAAACGGGCAAAAATCGCTCGTATCCGCTCACTTTATCTTTGCACGAAAACTCTTCGTGTTTCCGGGCAAAGAGGGGCAGCTGTGAGCACGTGATTTTTGCCCTATATGAATTACTCCCATAGATTCAAGAAAAATAAATTTTTTCCCTATTTGCAATTTTTGTTGATTTTTCATAGGATTTTTGTTAATTGTCTGCATTTGTCTATGCATGTTTATTTTTATATTTTTAGGTTAATTAATAAATTACTTGCTTTATTAAAAAATGAAAATCACAAAATTGGTTTATTTTTGCATTTTTAACCTTTTTAATTTAAACTAATAATTTCCTCTTTTAATCTAGGAGTAATTAATTTTTGTAAATATTATAGTTAGTCAAATTTGAAAATTAATTTTTAGGAATTTAATTAAGGTTTTTTTTTAATTAGTTAAAAAAGGAAAAGAAAAACAATTGAAAAAGAGGTAGAAGAAGGCTGTTTTTTTAGGGCCCAAAACCCTTTGATCAAAGAAAAACCCGCCGGCCCACATTCCTCACCCAGCCCAACTCTCTTAGACCTGCGACCCGCGCCAACTCAGATCGGTCCGAACCGACCCATCCCCAAAATATAAATGCAAAAACAAAGCGTAATCTCCAAGACCCAAATCGACGGGCGTTACTGTTCACTCTCTTCTCCACTTCAGAGTTGCATCCAAACTCGCCAAATTTCAGGCGAGTGAGCTCAAATGCACCCCACGCTCCCCGATCTCTCCACGTCACCGAATATTCTAACGGCCTCTGACAGATTTTCGTCTCCCATGTGCTTTTTGAGAATGAATTCCGAAAAATGAGGACCATGGATTGATTTTGAATCGATCCCCTCTCTCCATCTATCCGAATTCATTCTAGAGAGGAATATTTTCGGATTTTTGAGGAAGCTTCTAGGTTTGGGTATAAAGGGGGTGCTCTGAACAGTTGAGGGGGGATGTTTTTGGAGAGATTTTTTTTGGCAGAAAAGGCTAGGGTTAAAAAAGTGGTTCTTTTTCTTCTTCTTCTTCTTCTTCTTCTTCTTCTTCTTCTTCTTCTTCTTCGTGTCTACTTATTTCTATTGTTGATCGTGCTGATATTGGCTATTGTATTCCACTTGTATTCAACGTTCGAGCAAAGTTAATCGGAATTGTTTACTGATTCAGGTTCATTTCTCATCTCTTGTAGCCTATCTTTGGCGTGTTGGTTAAAAATGTATCGAGATCTTGAGTCCAGCTACTTTAGAACTGTTCTAAATCTTGGTGACTATTGGTCGTGGTGTGTCTGCTTGCCACTTTTACGAGTATTTCTGGTTTGGTTTGGCTGTGCATATGTCAAAATGAGTTCTGAATTACTCATGGATGTTCATTGAGTGTTGTCAATCCAGTCAGTTCGTCTCAGCATTTATAACTATCGCAACCCCTTGCTAAGCCGTAGTCGATTCATATTTTAAGTTGTGTAAGTTAGAGTTTTCAAAAAAAATGAGTTTTGCTATTGTAGTTTGAATTTTGAATGAATGCTGAAATCATTTTGAAATGCTGAGAATTTGAAAACATCTTATGGTTTAATTCCGAAATGTTAGAAAATCCTTCTCTAGCTTCTTCTTTTTCAGTTTTGGGTTCTGTTGAGATACGTACTTTCTAGTGTTGCTTTGATCGCGTTTTGAGGTCGATAGGCGAAATACTTTTCTTAATTGCTGTTGATTCTTCATGACTGTTGGTTGACAGTATGATTTTATTTTGCATCAAAGTTGTGGGACTATCATCGAGTGCAGACTAGTCGATAGTAGTTGTTAGCGACTCGAATTTAAGCAGTTGTTCTGAACTTTGATGAATTGAGTTAGCCTGCCCTGTTTTGCTCTGTCTAGGCAGCCTATTGGCACGACTTTTAATGTAAAATTCTGCACTGTTTGGCCTGCAACAACTCTGATTTACTAGTAGTTTATGTGTTTAGCTGAGTTCTGCTTGGTTTTGCGATTGCTAATCAGCCAAAGGAAATCATCAGTAAGGCTATTGTGTTGTTTGCCTATTTGGTAAGTCTGGTAGCCATGAAATCTTGTAGAAGCCTCCTTGCGCATAAAGTTTGGTTGAATTTGTTGGCTTTCCATATTTGTGCTCATGAACCTTTTATACCCTTATGGAGTATGCCAGCTTTAACAATTCAGTTATAGAGGATCTGAAATGGAAATCTGTTGCTGTCACTCTTAGGCCTAATGAAGCTCACTGATGTTTGTTGGCTTTGTTTAAAAGAACATTATACCATGTTGGATTGAATGTCTTGGTTTATTTAAAGAACTGGTGTGAATCTGGATCATTGTGAGAATCTTATAGTATTCATGTCTCCAAATCCAGAGTAAATTGAAAGTAGCTTCTTAATGTATATGTGCATTCCTGTTGGTGTTATTGCTTTTTAAGAAGGCATGAACAAGATTATCAGTCCCTGTATATAGTAGAGTGAGGATTTAACCATGTGCGTAGACTTCTGATTGCTCTAAATACAGTCTAAATGGTGGTTAAGGTACTGTCTTTCGTTATGGTTTGTGATTAACTCTTAGCTTCTTGCACTGATTATCCATGTTTGGTATTTTGCTTGGTTTTGCTATTGGGTTTCCATGACAATAAACAAATGGGTTCTTTCTTCAGAGCTCAGAATTGGTTGTGCTTTATTATGCGATTTCAAGGCCATTTTTGAGTTATATATAGTGGGCAGATATATGTTATAGGTACTTCACCTGTTATGTAAAATAACATATCAAATTCAGCTTCTCCCTCAGAGTCGTAGTTTCATGGTTCAAGTATGCTTTTCTGGTATTAAATGATCAACAAGTTCTGTTCCCATTTCATTTTTATTTCGTACCTATGCCATCTCTGATCTGATAGATTTGACTCAAAATATTTTCAAGCAGTTTCTCCTTCTTTTGAACAGATTTGAATAGTTTGCTTCAGGCATATAATTAGTTTATCACAGCTACGGGTACGGTTCCAGTGACATAGTTGTGGTACTAATTTTCGAATTGGCTTTAAATATGAATATCCATGGCTATTAAAATTAGTTTAATAGATTTGGGGCATGTCGTACTAAGTAAGATATAGTTATGTCCCTCAGAAGTTTAGCTTAAATTCCCTTTAAAATTTGAATTGAGGCGTTCCATGCCAAATAAAATCTTAAAATGTGTGGCCCTCGCTTAATTAATATTTTAATCCTTAGAAATCGAGGCGTGCCATTTAGTAGAATTTACATGGCCCTCGCAAAGTTGCAATCGTAATTGCTTAGGCGCGTTAGTTTAATAATATTACATTCCTAAATTCGGGTGCGCATTTATGTGACCCAAATTCAAATCTCAACGATGTTAAAATATGTCTAAATCACGGGTGCATTTATGTGACGTGGTTCGAGATGTGTTCTAATAACGTTGCAATTTTCTTCAAAAATGAATAAAAGCGGTTAAGGTTGAAAATGCACATAGGTTTGAACATGTATTAAAATCAGATAATTAAGCCGAATGTAACAGTTGAGCGACTGTGCTAGAACCACAAAACTCGGGAGTGCCTAATACCTTCTCCCGGGTTAACAGAATTCCTTACCCGTATTTCTGGTTCGCGGACTGTTAAGCAGAGTCAATCTTTTCCTCGATTCGGGATTTGAACCGGTGACTTGGGACACCATAAATCTTCCAAGTGGCGACTCTAAATTTTTTAATAATAAATCTCGTTTCGATTGTCCTTTAATTGGAAAAATTCCCTTATGCACCCTTCTCGGGGTGTAGTAAAAAAGGGAGGTGTGACATCTATATGTAGAATATGCAGAATGGAATAATCCTATAGGCATAATTTTTATATGAGTTTGAATATGTAGAATTCAGAATGGTCTTATAGACATGATTTCTATATGCATAATTCAGGATACCTATAGACATGGTTTCTATATGCAGAAGCCTTATAGACATGGTATCTATATGCATAAGCCTTATAGACATAGTATCTATATGTGGTTGAATATGCAGAATTAGAACAACCTTATAGGCATGGTTTCTATATGTTGTTGAATATGCAGAAATAGAACAGTCCTATAGGCATGATTTCTACCCTCTGCATGCATAGTCACCCACCCTTTTTCACTAGCCAGCCCCAAGTGTTTATTACAACTTATTACAAACTAGAATAAATGAAACTACATCAGAAAAAGTAAAAAATACAACTAGAGGAAGCCTGATTCTGACTTCCTCTATGAGTTACATGATAAACCCAACTTCAAGACCATCGATCCAGAGCCTTTCTCCAATTTGAGTGGGTCAAAGTTCCCTAAGAGCCTCAATGGGACTCCGAACAATGCTTACACCCAAATTGCATTATCAGAATAGGGGCAAGTACAGTGTGGAAGTACCAGCCCTCAAGTGTCCAAGTTCAGAGGGAACTCAATGGGTCCCAAGGCGAGGCTCACAAGAGGGGGGCAAAACATAAAGTCTAAGAGAGAGTGCAAGTGAAGAACAGAGTTCTAGGGAATAAAGGAGAGAGAAATAGCTACAAACAGGTACACAAAAGGGATTTAGGGGAGTAGGAAAATTGTAAAGAGCCTATTGCTTAGGCAAGGGCAAGCTTTAGGCATGCCCAGCAATGGAGGATGCTGGCATACCTATAAGCCTACTAGAAATACACACTATTGGAGGCTAGGATCCCAGGGGGATCAAGTTTGAGTTATGGACAATAATTTACAGTATTGCCATGCCTCAAACAAACCATAGCATGAACACATAGGGGTAGGGGTTTGGGATTCATAATAGAACATGCAGAAAGAAATTTCAGCATGCTAGAGTAAGTGTTGAACTATACAGAAGCAGTAGGCAGACATGCATACAAAGGTAGTAAATAAACACATTGTTGTGGTGCTGAAAACCTTAAATCAGGACAGACCAGTTTCAAAGAAGCAAATAGAGAAAAGCAGGCAGCAGGACTTGCAAACAGGCCACAGTACAAGTAACAAGAGAAAATACTTTTAAGTATGGGTATAAGTTCAGAAAGACTATGAGTGTTGGTGTGTTTGTGTCAATGAAGAGCCGGTATTTATAGTGTGAAAACAGGCGGAAAGAAGGTAAGAAAATAATTAAGGAATTGGGTATCAATTAAAAGTAAATTAGTACGAGACTTCCTTTAATTAAGGAGTTTAAACTTAACGGTAATGAACAAAATTATTTAAGGAAAGGATCAAGTAATCATCTTGTGCAAAGTAGAAAATTAGGGGTAGATACATAGGAGTTTATTTAAGGGAAGAATTTTGAAATACACGATTAAATAAATAAGGTAAAAATCAATTAGTAGAAGTAAATCAAGGAGTCAGAGATTTGAAATTACTGGTCCATGAATAAACCAAGTCAGAAAGGCTAAGGAAAGTTTTCGACTCAAACCAAGTATCAAGGAAATTAGCAAAACAAGGAAAGAAATCAATCAAAATTACACAAAAGGAAGTCTGAAATCAATCAAAAATTGAAAGTCATTTTAGAGGGAAAGTTCAACAAATATAAAGAGTACACAAGTATTAGGCATGCGAGGCTGAATTTAGGACAACGAAAGGTGTCATGCAATTGCAAAATCAGTGAACTATAGGAGCATGGTAGTCACATAGTAACTCAACAAGAGAGAGAGTATCAAATAACATGCATAGGGTCCAGTGGAAAGACCTTAGAAGAGTTTAGCAGGGAACCAGAATCATATAAAGAAACAAAGGTCGAAACAAAGATTTCGAAGCTCAATCGAGCAGTAGATGAAACAACTTCAGAAACTCGACTAGGTCCAAAGAAGTTTAGGGTTTTGATATTGAACAAGTTCAGAGATGAAGAACAAGCAAATCACAAAGCAAATGGTCTCAAAACTCGAATGAATCCCTAAATTTTAGGGTTTTACCATCAATCGAGCGTAGAGATAAAAGGACGAGTAAATTAGGTAGCAATACTAATGAAATAAGTTTAGAAATCCCAAAACTGAACTAAGACTCTTAGTATGCGTATTCCAGTAGAAGAACATAAGAAACACAGTAGAGAAGCAACATAAGAAACATGGTAGAAGAATCAACATAAGAAACACAGTATAAGAAACACAGAAGAACATAACAAACACAATAGAAAAACTAATATAAGAAACACAATAGAACATGCTAAAGATCCGAGAAACTTCTAAATAACTCAACAAAACCCTAGATCGGAAAAGATAAAAGTTTTGAAAGCAGAGTTTTGAAAGAAACTTTGAGAAAACATTTGAAAGCTTAGGGTAAGCACAGATCTACAACGGATCTAAAAGAATCAGAAAAACCTCAAAGGTTAGGATTTCAGAAGAAACCCAGAGGGTGATAAAGACTTGGAAATCATTGATCTAAGCAGGAGAGGTCGAGATCAAGCTCGAATAACCATAACTAGCCGGAACAAGGTCGAAAATGGCCGGAGATAGCCATAGCACTGAAAACATCCGAGGTCTGGACCAAGCTTCTTCATGGTCAGGCCTTGAAACTATAGTGACCAGGCGTGTAGGAGTTATAGGAGGCCGGTATGGAGCTTCATTGGCCTTGGAAGCCATGGATTCCGGTGATTTTAGGGTAGAAGTGGAGGGAGGTGACTAGGGTTCAAGAAGCTTTGAGAGAAAATTGAGAGAAGGGGGGGGGATTCAAGGGCGGCTACATATGAGAAGTGGTTAGAGTTTGGGGGGGTATTGGGGAATTAAAAAGGAAAGGGTGAGTATGAGCCGTTGATCTAAATGATCAATGGCTGGGATTGAAAGGGGATCCGTGCGGGTCATTAAAAGGGTCCTGGGTCGGGTAAATTTAGGATTTGGGCCGGGTAACGGGATCTGAAATTGGGTTTAAATAGGGGTGCCAAATCTGGCCAAAATTGAAATACAAATGGGCTAACATTTAAATAGCCATTTTTCCCTTATTTATTTTATACAAAATAGTAAAATAGTTTCTGAAAATAGATTAAAGGTACTAAAATGATTAATAATATATAATTATAAAAATAAAAATACTTGAGTTAATTTTTATAGATATAAACACAATTAAAACTAAAAGAGGCTAAAATTGCAATTATATGCAATTTAGCCTTAAAAATACTAAATCAATTATAAAAAATATGCAAAAAGGTTTTTAGCTATATTTTTGTATAAATATGATCATCCAATAAACGAATCACCAAAAATGATAATTTTGGAAATATTATTTTTTTTTTATGAGTAAAATAGGGAATAAATTGATTTTAAAATTTTTAAAAATCACGAAAAAAATAATAAAACAATTGACATACTTATACATGCCTACACATGCTATTTTGAAAGTATTTTGCATATAAAAAATATATAGAAAAAATTGCGTATCAACAAAAACAAAGTAGAAACCAAAAACTTCAGCAATTAAACAAACCAACAATAGCCATCAAATAAAGGTAGCAGGGCAGATGACACATGAACAATTTCCACCAATTCTTATTCTCAAACAAATCTACAGGTTTATGTCATTTAGTCAAAGAGCCATACCTGGACAGCAAGAACAATAAAATAGAAAATAAGCTCTGAATGTGGAATGAAGCAACAGCAGCAGAAATTCAGTTAGCTCAACAAGATCTGCAGGAGACAACCACAATTGTTGTTTCAAGAGGAGAATCGATAGGTTTGGCAGCTACAACAATAGGTGGATTTGCCATTTTTTTCTGCCTTCTCAATGGGAGGAGTCCGATTTTTAGTTGTGAGCAGATAGGGTCGTTTCTCTGATCTAAAGGGGAAAGTGGTCTGTTTTCATTACTTTCCTTTTTGGAAAAAGTTGAGTTGCACCCTTTTTCGCTTCTTCAGGGTGAGGTCCTTAATTGTCTGATGTTGTCTTCTTTCTATATCTAGGTTTTATTAAAGAGTAATGGGTTTGGATAAGTTAGAGTAATGGGCTTGGGCTAAAGGATTGGTCTTGGGTTAATTAATTGGAGTCAATTTAAGGATTGGCCCAATTTTGAATAAACAAGACCAAACGTTTTTTCCTATTTTCTTCTATTTATTTTTCTCTTTTTCTTTTCTTTAATTAATTAAAAACCTAAATAAAGCTATTTTTTTGTAGAAAATAAAATTCTTTATTTATTACAACAACTAATTAACTTAAAACTAAGTAAAAACACTAAGTTCTAAAGACTAAAAGCTAAATATGTAAAAATGACTATTTTTGTGATTTTCCCCCTAATAATACAATTAACTCAATGTAATTAATTCCTAAATGTAAATTGAACCTAGGATGTCATGAAAATAAAAATGTGACAATTTTTTTATTTTTTCTATAATTTTCAAATATTAAAAATGCATGAAATGCAACTGAATAAAAAAAACTCCTAAAATCCCTTACAAATTATTTTTGATTTATTTTTAGGAGTTATTTTCACGTAGGGCAAAAATTAGGTGCTCACAGCTGCCCCTCTTTGCTCGGAAACATGAAGAGTTTTCGGCCAAAGAAAAAGTGAGCAACTACGAGCAATGTTTCCCGTTTGAAACTCTATTTGGAAGCATTTTGAAAAAGTTTGACCGAACCTTGCTTCAGATGTTGCCTGCATATCCTTAGCTATAAAGGAATCAGGTTGGTGTAGTTCTGGAAATTTCGATAGCTGGGACTACCGAGACTGTGATTTCACTATTGTTGTTGTTGTTTCTGCTTGCTGAGCTTCTTATACACCAAAATAAAAAATAAAAAGCTAAACTAGCTAAGCCTATCAACTACGAGATACAAGATTCCTATCTATAAATCTTCCGAACCTTGATCTTGAGTCTTGGCTATTTCTTCCTGCAGACTCTAATCTGAATCTTGATGCTCGTTAGCTGCAAACCGCTGGTTCATTCTTCTTCAGCTTTTTGGATTAAGGCGGGACATGCGAAGCTTGTGACTTCAATCAAATTTTTAGTAGCCCGCATCTTTTCTCCGCTTCTGTACCTTGAGTTCAACTTCTTTTCTTGTTTCTTCTTTTCTTTTATTTGGGTTGAGGCTTCTTCTTTTGGTCATCTCAAACCTTGTGCCTCACGGTGAAAACCTGTTTAGGCACCAAAGCAAACAAAAAAACAAAGTTTTTCTGCCACAATTTTCACTAGGAAATTTTTATGAGTTATTGTAACAAGATCTAAACTATTTCTTTATTGAAAATAATAAAATCAGGATTGTGTATCCTTGGGAAAAAGAGATTAGGGAGTGAAGCCCTATGTCTATACTAAAATCAACTAGGGAATGGAGGCCCTATGTTGGGAAAGTGACTAGGGAGTGAAGATCCTATGTCTAAAATAAATTCAACTACGGAGTGGAAACCCTATGTTGGAAAAGCAGACTAGGGAGTAGAGACCCTATGCCTAAAATAAAATCAACTAAGGAATGGAGACCCTATGTTGGAAAAGTGACTAGGGAATGGAGACCCTATGTCTAAAATAAAATCAACTAGGGAGTGGAGACCCTATGTTGGAAAAGCGTCTAAGGAGTGGAGACCCTATGTCTAAAATAAAATCAACTAGGGAGTGAAGACCCTATGTTGGAAAAGCGACTAGGAAGTGGAGACCCTATGTCTAAAATAACTTCAACTAGGGAGTGGAGACCTTATGTTGAAAAAACGACTAGGGAGTGGAGACCCTATGTTGGAAAAGCGACTAGGGAGTAGAGACCATACGTCTAAAATGAAATCAACTAGGGAGTGGAGACCCTATGTTGGAAAAACGACTAGCGAGTGGAGACCCTGTAGACATGTGATTTTTGACTCTCCCCAAATTTTTTCATATTTTAGCGTAAAATATTTAATTTAGGCCTAATATAACTATTTTAATCAATTTTGACTCTTTTACTTTATTTTATTACAAGAAGACAAAAAATCACAAAAAATAGGTTCATTAATGTTTTGTAGTCATTTTTAATCTAGAGAAAAAAAATTTGTAAAAAAATATATACAACAATAGTATCGTATTTTTATTTTAATATGATATTTGAAAATACCAAAAATAGATTTGTTTTAATGGTTAGTTTTATTTTAATAATTATTTGAATAATAGGAATAATTAACAAATGGACCCGTATTTTTAATCTCGTTCGCAGCGAAAGAATAGAGCTTGGGCTCGAGCAACCCATTTTTAGGCCTAATTTTGGACCTAGCCCATAATTTCCAAGCCCATAATTCCTAGGCCCAAACCCCTAACCTAATTCCTTCCCCTATATAATAATACCTAATCCCAAATAGAAAAGAGAAGACAACACATCCACCGTTTTTCCAAAAGGAGATCCTATCGGTTCTGCTTCTTTCTACAAAAAACCAACGCCTAAAATCTAGAAGAAAAGTCATCAAAGATAGCTTCTAAAAAGCCAAAACTACACCGCCGTTTCCATCAGAGAAGAAGGATCATCTTCCTCACAAAGAAGAAAACAAAAAACAGATCCCTAATCTAGAACGGTTTTCGATTACCTTCGACCCCTATACCAAAGCAGCCTCCAACACCACTCCTCTTGATACTCCTTTCGTCGATCTCCAATGCAGCAGCCAAAAATGAAAGCTTTTGAGCTCAATGGAAAAAACTAAAAACGGCAGACCTAAGCTTCAGTGGCAAACCCATACACACACTCACTGATCCACTTCGTCCGCTCACAATCTGTTGCTAATCAGAAGTGGGCGAAAATCCAACAGAAGCCTTGAGCAGAAAATTCCTAGTGTTTTTTGGCGCCGTCGAGGTTCGATTTGAAATCGTTGTTCTTTATTTCCGATTTGAGGTTGAGTTTCAATTTGGTTAAAGGTTCGTTCCCTTTTTGTTAGTATGATGTTTATGGCCATGATTCAGTCGTATTTCTTCGAATTGCATATTTCTTGTTAGCTTTGTTGAGTATGAATTTTATTGTAGTACTTTGCGCCTATTTGTTTTGGAGGATTCGTCAGTTTAAATTTCATTATCAATTAGTTGGAATGTTGAGAATTCTGAACTTGTAGTAATTGTATGTGTGAAAATTTTGTATCTAGCTGCTATTGTGAGTTTGTGGAGAAGAAATGGACGTACCTCCATAGTTATTCTCCGAGAAACTCAAAACTATGATTGGTATTAAAAACGAGTTGATTTTTTGGAGCTTATTTGTTCTTGTTGATGTTATCTTAGTATAGCAATTTCATGGGTTCATAGAATTTCTGTTGGTATGTCTTTAATCCTATAAATTAGATATAAAAATGAATCTCGTAGATTGCTTTAAGAATGCAATTAAATTATTACAACTATGGGTACGGCTCCCGTGATGCGGTTGTGATAATTAGTGTACCTTTAGATTCCCTTTAAAATATATACCTTTTTTCCGAATTGTGCCATATTTAAAACCCATAATATATGGACCTCACAAATTGAATTCAAGAGTTAGTACTATTGTGAATAAACTTTCCATGGCCCTCGCAAGCGTTTTATTAATTTGAACCATCGTAGTTTGCTTTAGGACCGATTTAGATTAGCATTGCGATTATGTATACGTTTGCGTAACATAATTGCAAATCAAACTCTTAAAAGACTCGAGGTATGCGTTCTCGCAACTTCAACCAAATTTTTCTTAAATAAATAAACAAGCGTTATTAATTGTGGACACGTTCGCGTGAGATGATTTCTGATGCGCCAAAAGAAAATAGTATACGTACGCGTAACTCAATTCTTTAATTACTAATAAATCAAGTGATTAGAAGCAGTTAAAAGAGTAAATGCACATAGGTTCTAAATTCAGTAGTTAAACAATTAGTCAAGCCAAGTATAATCAAAGCGACCGTGCTAGAACCACGGAACTCGGGAGTGCCTAACACCTTCTCCCGGGTTAATAGAATTCCTTACTCGGATTTCTGGTTCGCGGACTGTTAAACAGAGTCAATCCTTTTCCTCGATTCGAGATTTGAACCGGTGACTTGGGACACCATAAATTATCCCAAGTGGCGACTCTGAATTTGTAAATAAAATAATCTCGTTTCGATTGTCCTTTAATTGGAAAACTCCCTTATATTTATACCCTTTATGGGGTGTAAGTAAAAAAGGAGGTGTGACAACTCTGGCGACTCTGCTGGGGACTCGAACCCAGAATCTCTAGTTGAGGTTCAAGAATTCGAGCTTGTTAATATGATTTTGCTTGGTTTTATTTATTGTTGATATTACTGTATTCTGTGAACCTTTTGCGCTAAATGCTATATGTTTGCCGCTTTAATATTGTTTGAATCGTATATAACTGTCTTCTTACGCCACCCCTCTGAGTCTTCTGAAAATGGTGCATACGTTCGCGTAGCCCGCTTTTTCTGTAGAAATTATACCAAACAGAATGAGGTTGGGCAAGCGACAAGGCCGGGTAGACTTCAGTGCTCCCGGTACGTCGCCCCCTCTTCGGCCCCAGTTGTCCGCTCGGGTACCCCAAGTCTAGAACAAAACCCCAGGATTTAAACCTAGAAGAACACAACCTCATGCCGGATCCTAGTAGGAACGTTTGTTTGCATCACGTGCATTTGACTTAGGGGACTCAACACAGGGGTTGGGTTCGTCCAGGACAGGTGTACCCAAAATAACAGACCATCTCGATGCATCCTGTGTGCTACATGTTGCATTCCTTCAAGGGTAAAAAGGTCATTTGGCGGACCAATGATAATTGAGGGCGAATGAAAAAAAAGGGAAGAAAAAAAAAAGGAAAAAAAAAGGGTGAAGTGTGAGGATAAAGAGAGTAAGACCCAATTATGTTTTTTGTTACATTTTTGTTAAAAAAAAAAAGAGCTTGAAAATTGAAAAGATTTTGCAATTTTATCATTTTTCAAAAAAAAAAGAGAAAAGAAAATCCAAAAAGATTTTATATGTTTCATTATTGTTTGAAAAAAAAGAGGAAAAATGTGTTTTCTATATGTCAGTTGTTTTATTATTCTCGCCCGTATCCAATCTGCCCGAACTACGCATACCTGATTCTCGTCTTTCGGGGCGTGATACGTAGGCAACCCACATAGGGTCCGGTCTTCCTAGTAAATCTTAGATTCTTGGCTTTGCGGGGTCTTAGCCAAATTTTCACTTCTAGCCATCTTTTGGCTAAATAAACCATTTTGCAAAAAATAGCCTAAATCATGTCTTGCATGTTTCCAACAGAAAGGGGTTTTGTCTCACATAGCGTTCTAGGCCTTTAACCTATTTTGTTTTAATTTTCTCATACAGGTGTGGATTTATTTACCGGAGTTTGAACATGACAGATACCCCAGGATCACTGCATTCGGGAGTTGCCTGAGGAGTTTTTTTTTTTTTTATGTTTTAGAGTCTTTTGTTCATGTTTTACTTTCTAGTCCTGTACAGTAGTATTCAGTCATTTAGTTAATTTTTGAGTTTGTAATAGTCTAGTTAAATTTGCCGAGTGTTTTATTATTGTATTTGAAGATGTGTTACAAGTCAAAAATCCAAAAAAAAAAAGAGCAAAAAAAGAGATGTTGCATTTTATATTTCCGTTATAAATTTTATTTAGATTACTAATTCTAGAAATGGAGAAAAGAAAAAAAAATTGAGGTTATTTTTCCTTTAGGCCATTAATATCTAGGATTTAAAATGAATTGTTTTTATGTTTCCTTTAGTATATTAGGACCAAAATTCAAAAGAAAAAGAGAATTTTCTTTTAGTACTTTAAAAGCTTTCTTTAAGGTGTTAATTCCAAAATCCAAAATGATTTTCTTTTGAGGTGTTTTTGGGAAATTAGTGAAAAATAAAAAAAAGAATCTTTTATTTTCATTAGAACTTTAGGATATTGTACATAGAAAAAATATACTTTATCTGTTTATCATTAGAATTTCTTCTTTAGGCAATCAAAATTGAAATCCAAAAATATTTTGTTTTATATTTTTCATTGCTTGTGTCGAAATCTTGCATAAGAATATCAAATGAAAATTCAAATATTTGTTTTTGTGGTTTATTCTTTAGATTTTCTTCCTAAAAAAGAAAAAGAGAATTTTTTTTTGTAAAAATAAAATATTTTTCTCTTGTAGGATTTTTCTTAATAGAGTATTTGTTTCAAAAGGGAAAAAGAAAAGAAAAACATGCCTGTTAAGCTTGAGTTTAGAATAGGTTATAAAGCATTCAGTCCAAAAAATTCAAAAAAAGAAATTCGCTTCTTTTATTTCTCTTTTCCCATCGGATTAGTCACTAAGGTAAAAAGGAAAAAAGAAGAAGAAAATGAAAAAAAAATGTTAGTTTGTTTACTTTATTCCCGATCTTCCAGAACTATGCAAAGATCTGATTCATGCGGCGTCATGATACGTAGGCAACCTACATAGGGTTCGATCGAATCATTTTGTTATTATTATTAAAAGAAAAAAAAAGAAGAAAAAGGGGAAACGAAAAAAAAGAGGCAAAATTGTGAGATGTGAGATATGAGAGAAAGAAAGAGTGATGAAAAAAAAAAAGAAATGAAGGAAAATGGGCAAGCCCGCAAGTACCAGAAAAACAAAGAAAAGAGAGGTTGAAATGAACAAATTGGGATGATGTCAATTGACCTTTGTACCCTCGAAGTCATTTTAGAACCGATAACTATGGCTAGGTGAATTGCACATAAAGTGAGATTATCTTATGTTAAATGCCCTAACGCTAACGTGATGGCTTCATTTTGTTATATTCATATCAGAAGGGTGGTTGGTTTGTGGTTTTAAAGTGGTAGCTCTTCTCTACAATATAAGGTCAAAAGGCAATGGCAGACAACAACAGAACTGAGTTGGTTGATACCGGCGCTCGAAAGCAGTTGGTTGAATAGGACAATGGGTTGGTTGAAGAGGTAAAGATGTTAAAACAACACATGACTGACATGTATCAGGCTTGGATAACTGGGAAGGTACCACCCCTGCCACCACCTAGCCTCCTAGATGTCGTCCTTACCCAAGCTCCGAACACAATGCCAGATGATCCTCCATACTTTCCAGATCTACCCGCTTATCACAGCTTTCTCAACCGTCTTAGTAGCTCTATTACTCATCCTCCAATTACCTCTCCCCAAAATCGACCCCCTGTCACATCTACTATCCCCGATAATGAATACTCATTCAAAGCTCATGATGCCCAATATTACCCCTCAGAGGTTGCCCAACATCTACTATCTCATGTTGTAAATGAAGAGTTCACGGGAAGAAAGGGCGAGATGAGATACCCAGGAGGCTGAAAGGCATAGAACAGTCTTCAAAGAACAAGCAATGAACGGGAGACCAGGGTAGCATGTCTTACGAAGAATTGTCTATGTCCCCCAACGTTCATCTGCCTGCGAGGTTTAAAGTGCCAAAGTTTAACTTGTATGATGGGTGTGGGGATCCGGTAACCCATTTTAGGGATTATTGTAGTGAAATGAGAAGTGTTGACGAGAAAGATGATTTATTGATGGCGTACTTCAGTGAGAGCCTGACTGGGGCAGCTTTGGAATGGCATAATCGTCAAGATATTGGTAAGTGGCCTACATTGGGTGACATGGCTCAAGATTTTGTTCGATACTTTCAATACAGATCAAGTGTTACCCCAGACCTCTCCTCCTTATCTAAAATGGAAAAGAAGCCGGAGGAAAGCTTTAGGTATTTTGGGCTCAGGTGGAGGGAGCAAGCGGCTCGAGTCAATATCCCGATTGGTGAAGAAGAAATGGTTGAGCTTTTTCTACAAGCCTAGGGCCTCACCTACTTCAGTCATTTGATACCGGCCATGGGGAAGCCTTTCAATGATGTGTTAAAAATGGGGGAGCTAGTAGAAGAGGGAATCAAGTCATGCAAAATCATGAGTTGTTCGAAAAACATTCAGAACATCCCAATAAGCTTGGGTGGAAGAAAGAGAAACAGAAAAGATGATCCAATGGGCTTTCCCGATCAACACTTCCAGCCTCGACATCGTCCCCGTGGATATACTTATGCACCAGATGATCCTCCCTAGTGCCACTTCTCTCCACAGAACTCCCAAAGTCATACATCACTCTCCCAGTATCCAGCTCCACAAAATGCCTATCCACCTCCACGAGCCTATCGAAAACCCCCTGGATCAGGTTTCCGGCCCAATCAAGCATTTAAGAATGAGAGGTTGCTGAAAAAAAGAAAAGGCTTTCACCCCATTGGGAGTGTCATATGCCAGTTTGTTCCAAAAGTTGAAGCAATTGGACATGTTGAAGCCGATTCATATAAAAATGCCAAACCCTCTGTAAAAGAAGTTTGATTTTTCTCAAAGGTGCGTATATTGCTCAGATGCCTCGCGGCATGACATAGAGAAGTGTTGGAATCTGAAGAAAGCAATTCAGAAGCTTATTGATGCAGGTGACATTGTCGTGCAAAATCCAGATGTAGCAGACACTAGCCAATGTCCATCGCATGTTCGTAATGAGACGCATATGGTGAGTATGATTTGTTTTGAAAAGGAATATGAAAATTCTTCTGAGATCCTCGAAGGTCCACGCGCTGCAAAGTTTTCAGTGCTATCAGAGGTTGATCTTAAGAACGAGCCAGCAAAGGGAACCCAAAAGCAATTTGTTAAGAACAATGTGATGGAAGTTTGTGAAGGTCCTAGTAATGTTGATGCGGAATTCAGTGGCTACGATGCCGAGCTTGGCAATTGGAAAGACGCTTCTTTCTTGGTTAGCCAGGGAGGAGTTTTGGTGGTTTATTTTGTGGTCATTTCTGTTGTTCGGGTTATTTCAGGGTTGTAATCCGGATATTGTCTGGTGACTCAAACCCTTCTATCCTTTTATTTTGCTTAGTTTGTTTAGTCATAGTAGCCCGTCTAGTGTTGTCTAGGTTTGTAACCCCAGTTTAGTTTGCTTGTTTTGTTGTTAAAACCCTTTTACCATCTGTCTAATGCAACTTTCTGTTCTCTGTTATTTTTAGTAATTTTTGTTTCGTTCTCTTTTCTTTTTATAGTTCTTTCCCTGTTGACTCTAGTGACATGACATGCACGCGTAATTCTCAGCCTGGTCTTAAAAAGTCAGTTTAGTCATGAAGCAATAAAATAATTTTGAAGATGACAGGGACATTTGAGGGAAATAAGTAAAGGCATTTTGAGATCACTTCAAGCCCGAATTGTGTGAAACTGGGGCAGATAGAATATGAAGAAACCCTATTGAAATGCCTCATGCCGCATCGGTTTAAAGCTAAAGGCAAGTTTTCCCAAATCGACAAGGGTCGTTCGTGGTAATGAGAGTGAGAGTGTTGTCCAATAGTGTTTTGTATTTAACAGATGTAGAAGGCGAATATGTGGATATGGTTATCAAGCCTGATACAATCAAAAGGTGTTACGAATGTTTTCCTTGGTTAGTTTAATTGTGTTGTTTGTACTTGGCATATTTTGAAGATTGGAATGACGAAGGCATTTTGTTCTGCTATCTAAATACTTTATCCTTCGTTACCCCTTTGAGCCTCATTTATTTTCTTTCATACCCCTCTTTTGGAATCAGTAGCAAAGTTCAGAAACGCAAGCGCAAAAGATAAGTAAAGGAAGAAAAAAAAGAGAAAGAAAAGAGAAAAAGAGAAAGAAAGAATGAAAAGAGAAATAAAAGAATGAAAAGGAAAAAAAAGAAAAACAACAAAAATAGAAAAAGAAAGCAAAAAAGAGAAAGAAAAGAAAGAGAAAAGAGAAAATCACAACAACAAAGTAATTTCTATGTCATGAACTACGTTTGACCTGATTCCTTTTAAGGATACGTAGGCAGCCTCACGGTTCAGTCCCATCAAAATAAATAAAAATCCAAAAGTCCCCAAGCAAGAAATTGGGGCAGAAGTTATGGTTGGTGTAAGAAAATCTGGTTCCAAAAGTTGTAATTTTGAACCCATGTGAATTATTTTGAGCCTTTGATATCCTTTCTTTTTTAACCCTATCCAAAAGCCCACATTACGGTCCAAAGAAAGACCATCCGATCAGTTTTCGAGAAATGCCGAGTCAAGCAAGGAGAGGTAATTCATATCAGGAGCGACACTCTGGTCCAAGCAGAAAAATAGTGAAAATGAGAGAGTCTTATTGGTGAAAACCCTCATGGGCACTATAGGGCAACAGGAGCTGAGAGAAATCCAAAAATGAGAGAGTCTTATTGGTGAAAACCCTCGCGGGCGCACGTAAGGCGACGGTAAGTTGAGAGAAAGAACAAAATGAGAGAGGCTTGATGGTAAAAACCCTTCGGGCACTACAAGTCGAATAAGGATTGTGAATCATATTGGATGATCGGAGCATTGAAGCCCAGTTTCACGGTTTAGAGGTATAACAGGGGTTGGACATCAGACTTGCTCAACAGAATAGGCTACAAGTGCATGTCATGGTCATTAGAGTTGGTATCCACATCTGATAGGTTTCTATTTTGTAGTTTTCTTGTTAGGAATCATCTCTTTCCTTTGTCCTTTACTTTGTTCCTTTTGTCTTGTTTACTTCTTCTTCCTGAGTCTGTTTGGTCAAAATAAGTGAGAAATGACTTCAAAATTTGCCACCAGCTTTTCAATTGCACAAAACGAGATCTGGCCAGTACATCAAAGTGTCATAAGTCAGGAAAGAACAAGCGCATTGAGCTGGTAATAATCAACATGCTTTGGGATCCTTATGAAATACAAAGGTTTGGTACACATCAATTTAGGAACAATGCAACAGATGGAGGGTGTTAGGTGAACGGATCAAAGGTATTTTCATTGAAACACGACGGTTTGGTACATATCAATTCATAAACAATGCAAGAAGATGGAGGGGTTTGGTGAACGGATCAAAGGTATTTTCTGTGGTAAGATCGACAAAAAGTGTTTAATCAGTGACAAGCGAGGTCCTCCGAGCAGAAATCAAAGTTATCGTGGCAAGTGAAGGAGCAGCAGACCTCAAGTCCAGGGCCAGTGGTTTAAGTCAAGAAAAAACAACATGCGCAATGAGTGGGTGGCAATTGTCGTGCTTTGAGATTCATGAGAAACACAAAGGTTTAGTACATGTCAATGCAAGAGAACAATGCAATAGATAAAGGGTATTGGGTTGGAACGGATCAAGGGTATTTTTGTGATAAGGACGACAGAGAAAGTGGTTAGTCCATAAACAAGCAAGGTCCTCGAGTGAAAATCAGTTATCATGAGAAGTGAAGGAGCAATCGCCCTCAAAGTCAAGGCCACAAACCAACCACTACATTTTAAACTAACAAGATTTTTCTTTGATTGAAACAGGGGTAGAAATCTCGTTTGTTTCGGAGAAACCCTCCGTGGAGAAAGGCAGTCACCGAACAGGTTTGATTTTTGATTTTCAGGACCCTCCTGAAAAATGGGACCTAGTTTAAATGTTCAGAAATAGTATGATATAACATTAATGCATCCTAAAGGAATATAAGTTGGCCTAGAAGTTTGTATATTCGAGATAGGATTCAATTAGGAGTTTTCAGGACTTTGGATTCAATTAGGAGTTTTCAGGACCCTCCTGAATAATGGGACTTAGCTTTAAGATTTCGATTAGATAACAACATTTAACGTAAATCTGCTGTAGGATAGTATAATTCAACCATAAAAGTTGTCACTCTTAAGATAAAATTTGACCTTTGATTTTCAGGACCCTTCTGGATAATGGGAGTAGTTTAAAGGCCTTCTTAGGTAACAAGATTTAGCAAAAGTCATACCTTTAGAAGATATAACTTAGATTTCAAATTGTCATTTAGTTAAGAGTTGTCAGTCCCCCCTGCATAATGGGACCTAGCTTTCAAATTCTTAGTAATATTTGGTAATATGATTCAGTTTAACACTCACATATGTGCCTAGTTACCAAACTGGGGCAGAAAATTTTTCTTTGTTTTTGTTTATTCTGTTGAAATCAGGTACCCACTTGGAGAACATGGAGAAGACTTTCAAGCGCAGCAGTCAGGAGCCCGCCTGGAGAACAAGGGAGTACAATTTAAGTTTTAGCTTTAAAATTCTTTGTTTTGTCTATGTTGAAGTCAGGAGCCCGCCTGAAGAGCAGGAAATACATTTCAAGTTGAAATTAGGAGCCCGCCTGGAGAACAAGGGAGTACAATTTAAATTTTAGCTTTCAAATTCTTTGTTTTGTCTATGTTGAAGTCAGGAGCCCGCCTGGAGAGCAGGGAATACATTTCAAGTCAGAAGTCAGGAGCCCGCCTGGAGAGCAAGGAATACATTTCAAGTCAGTAGTCAGGAGCCCACCTGGAGAGCAGGGAATACTTTCAAGCGCAGCAGTCAGGAGCCCGCCTGGAGAACAAGGGAGTACAATTTAAATTTTAGCTTTCAAATTCTTTGTGTTGTCTATCTTGAAGTGAGGAGCCCGCCTGGAGAGCAAGGAGCACTTTCAAGTTGAAGTCAGGAGCCCGCCTGGAAAGCAGGGAATACTTTCAAGTCAACAATCAGGAGCCCGACTAGAGAACAAGGGAGTACAATTCAAGTTTTAGCTTTCATGTTCTTATTGATATTTGGTAATGTGATCCATTTTACACTTACATCTGTGCCCAGCCACCAAACTGGGGTAGAAAATTTTCTTTGTTTTGTTTATTTTGTTGAAATCAAGAGCCCGCCTGGAGAGCAGGGAATACATTTCAAGTAGCATTCAGGAGCCCTCCTGGAGAGCAGAGAATAAATTTCAAGGTCAGCAGTCAGGAGCCCGCCTGGAGAGCAGGGAATGCATTTCAAGTTAGCAGTCAGGAGGCCCCTCCTGGAGAATAGGGTCAGTTTTCACTTTAGTCAAGCTTAGTTTATAGTTTCCTAGTCTTTGTTTAGTTTACTTTCATCATTGCATCAATAGTATAAGTGGTGAACAATTTTGCTAACAACTCACAAATCTTCCTAGTGCAAACTGGGGCAGAAAAAATTTCTTTTGTTTTGTCTGTTTTGTTGTAATCAGGCACCCACCTGGAGAACAAGGGGAGACAACTCAAGTTTCTAGGGAAAGCAGTGTCGAAGGAAGACAACTCGAGTTTCAAGGGGAAGCAGTTTTGAAGGAAGACAACTCGAGTTTCAAATGCAGAAGTTGATGAAGGATGTGAGCTGCTTAAGACATGGCCGAGGTCACAAGCACTACATGTCCGGTCTTGGTCCGAAGATCTGAAGAAGAATGAGCTAGCACCTGCAGCTAACAAGCGCCAAGGTTCAAATCTAAAGTCTGCATGAAGAACCATTCAAGACTCAAGTCTGCATAGGGAGGCGGTTCCACGACATAAGCAGTATGTTAAAGAGGATAATAATGTTGAGGGACCTCAGGAAACATATATGACCGGCTGGATGACCTGCGGGTCCCCGTCGAGCTTGAAGCCATCATGGCTCCGTCTTCACTCCCGTTTCCATTTATCAAGTCCTCTGAACCATTTTGAACATCTGGTGATGTGACTTTAAAAGCAGCATGACTCAAGATTCGACCCGTTTTTAGCCCATTTTCTACCATCTCCCCAATTTTGATAGCCCTAGCAAATGGCTTTCCCATAGCAGACATCATGTTCTGGAAGTAGTCCGCCTCTTAGGTCTGTAGAAAGACCATGACCATTTCAATTTCACCATTGGAGGCTTTACCCTGGTAGCTTGCTCATGCCATTTGACAGCATATTCACGAAAGCTTTCTGTGATCTTCTTTTTCAAATTGGACAAAGAGTTTCTGTCGGGAACGTTGTCCACATTATACTGGAACTAGCAAACAAAATCTCGGTCCATATCATCCCACATGTGCCAATGGGTAATTTCATGATTCGTATACCATTCAGAAGCGATTCCGGTGAGGCTTCCCCCATAATAGGCCATTAGAGCTCCTCTTTTCCACCAGCTCCTCTCAACTGGTTACAGTATCATTTCAGGTGAGCGACCAGGTCTCCATGCCCGTCGTACTTTTCAAATTTTGGTATCTTGAAGCCAGCTGGTAAGTGGACATGGGGAAACATACATAGGTCAAAGTATGAGACATTCTTTTGGCCACTCAGACCTTGCATGTTTTTCAGGCTTTGTTTCAGGCTCTTCATCTTCCGAGCCATTTCCTCTTGCTCGGGATTTTTAATAACCTTTTCTTGTTCCATCGAGAGATCATATTGTGAAGGTTGAGCAAAAGAGTACGGGGTCACATATGTTATTTCTGATTGAAGTTGTGGACGATGAAAGGTGAACATTGGAAGCTCAACATATGGCCGTGGTAAATTTGGTTGTGTTCTGGTAGACTGGTGCTGTAGAGAACAATATTGGAGGTGCCTGGGAAACTGGCACTTGGGGGCGAACCACAGAGGGCATGCCAGGATCATTGAATGGCATTGGAGGGTGCCCGCATGGGATGAGTGGGTTGGGCACATGGGCGGTGGAAATTTCACCTGACCTGGGGATCAACTCAGGGAACTCAGGAATTGCACTTGGCGGTTCCCTACCATTAGACCAGGCATCCCACATTTCCAATATGCGGAGACACAACATCTTATTCTCTTCAACAGCTGCTGATTCTAGTTGCAGAATAGCCGATGTCGGCTATCCTCAGGACCGATGATTGGTAGATTGCTTGCGGAGGCCATCTACCACCAAAACCAACCACCAAAACTTGGCTAGTTTGCACATCGAACAACCTTGTTAGTTTTGAGACGCTTAACAGATAGGAAATCGCACGTTTGGATGCAATGCACCTAAACAGTTAAACGTTTCTACCATGTGTTTGAACGGTTGCATGTTTCATCCCGGCCTTAGTTAACCCTTTCAGTATGTACCCCTTTTCTTTTATTTTTTCCTCTCTTAATCACTCTTGATTTTTTTTTCCATCTCGTTTTTGCCGCTCTTTTATTTTTGGCACTCTCTTTTTCATTTTTGTTTGTCACTCTTTTATTTCTTGTCGCTCTCTCTCTCTCTCTCTCTCTCTCTTTTTTCACTATTTTCTTTCTTTTTCACTCAATTTTTTCAGTTTATTTTATCACTCAACTAATTTTATGGCTATGATCGAATCCGTTGGGGATTGCCTATGTATCATGACGCCGCATGAATCAAATATTGCGTAGTTCGAGAAGATCAAAAATGGAGTAAATAAACTAACTTTTTTTTTTGTTGGAATTTTTGAAAGAAATGCTTTAAAAGAAGAAAGGAATATTTTTTTATTTTATTTTGTTGGTTTTGAGTTTTTTTTGTTTTTGAAAGAAAGACTTCTAAAAATTCATTTGCTATTGATTTGAAGTTTAGGAATTTTAAAAGTAAATAGAAAATATTTTTGTTTGAATTTTTATTTGTTTTCTCATTTTCTTAAGAAGAAAGAAAATATTATTTTTTTTAGATTTTGGATGTTTCCTCTTAATTTTCGAAAGAGGGACTTTTAAGAAAATGTTTTGGATTTTTGAGTTTTTATTTTTATTACAAAAGTATTTCTAAAGAAAAGCAAAATATTTTTGGATTTCAATTTTTTTTTTTTTTAACATTTACGAAAGAAATACTTTTAAAGAAGGAAAAGAATATTTTCTTTTTTTTTTTTATTTTTTTTAATCTTTTGGAAAAATACTTCAAAAAAAAAAGAAAACTCGTATGAAATACTCCAGAAAGAAGGAAACTACCTTTTTTTGAATTTTTTAAGGAAAGATTTCTGAAGGAAAATATTTTTGGATTTTGAAAATTTGGGGTCTTAAAGAAAGACATTTCTAAAAAAACAAGTGAAGGACAATATTTTTGGATTTTTAAAAATTGGGGTGGGAACCGATGAGGTTTGCCTACGTATCTCACATCCGGCGAGAATTAGACCCGCGTAGTTCGATCAGTTTTGACGGAACAAGGGAAACATGGCACTTGAAAATTTTGGCTCATTTTGAAATGAATTTTCTTTTCTTTTTTTTCTTTTTCAGAATTTTGGCAGAGTTTCGGAATTTATCAAATACCTACCTCGCTCTTTTCTTTTCTTTTTTCTGTGATTTTTTCTTTCCCTATTCTAGAAGTCGGTCAACATGCAAGCTGAATCAAACGAATGCGCAAGTAGCACATAAGGTGCATCAGGATGATCTTTTAATTTTTGGGTACACCTGTCCTAGACGGACCCAACCCCTATGTTGAGTCCCCAAAATCAAATGCACGTGATGCAAACAAGTGTTCCTACTAGGGATCCGGCATGAGGCTATGTTATTCTAGGTTTAAAATCTTGGTGTATTTGTTCTAGACCTGGCTTACCCGAGCGGACAGCTTGAGCCGGGGAGGGGGGCAGCGTACCGGGAATACAGAAGCTTCACCGGTTTTGCAACTTGTCTGAACCTCGTTCTAAATTGGGATATGACTCTAACAGAAGAGAAGTTACACGAAGTGCACACTTCCTAGATGATTTAGATGACTCAGAGAGATGAGGGTTTCGTAGCAATTTATATACAGTCCAAACAATATCAAAGCGGTAAAAAGCGGCAATTAACACATTAGGCTCAAAATGTAAAAATCAGATAAAAATAAGCCAACTATAACAGTTATTCTAAGCTCGAATTTTTGAACCCTAAACCAAAGTTCTGGGTTTTGATCCACAGCGGAGTCGACAGAGCTGTCACACCTCCTTTTTTACCACCCGAAAGGGGATATAAGAGAGTTTTTCCAATTAAAGTGACATTATTCGAAATGGGATTATTTATTTATCAGAAGAATATTTATTATGGTTTCCCAAGTCACCAGTTTATTTTAAATCTTAAATCGAGGAAATTTCGACTTTATTTGAAAGCCTACGAAACTAGAAATTCTAAGTAAGGAATTTTGTTAACCCAGGAGAAGGTATTAGTCATTCTCGGGTTCCATGGTTCGAGCATGGTCGCTTAAACTATTAAAATTGGCCTAATTATCTGATTTACTATATGTTTTAAACATATTGTGTATTTTTAACTTTATTACTGCTTTTAATTATCTTAACCTCTTTTAGTATTTATGGATTTATTTCTTGAACAAGTTACTATTGTCGTACACTTGCCGTTTTGAAACACACCGCAAACCACGTTATATGAAATACACCCGCGATTCACGATATATTTATTTTATTATTATTCAAGGTTGTTACGATCGGGTCATGAAATGCACACCCGAATTTGGGAATTAGGTATCGTAACTATGTCACAGGAACCGTACTCATAGTCACGATGATTTAATTACGCGCCTAAAGCATACTACGATGTTCAAATTATTTCCTAAACTATTTTGAGATTATTGTAAGGCCATGAATTATGGACAAATTCGATTATATAAAAAATGTATGATTTATGGAACCATTCATGGATTTAAATACAAAATGTTGGCAGTAACAACGAAATGAGCCATTTTGATCAATTCACATCCCAACTCCTAAACGGCCGAATTCATTTTTTAAAAGGAAGGCATTTTGGACCTTCCTTAGTTACTAGGCCAATTACAAAAAAAAAAAGGATAGACCAATTTAACTTAATCATACTGGAAATACTTAACAACTCGAGTACGTAGATGATCTAGCCATTGAAATATGAATATGTTAATTACATGAAAGCTATGACACTAATAAACTGTATAATTCTGCAATTAAAATACTACACTGATTTGTATATTTCAGATGTAGTACATTCAAAATAAATTTTTAGTCAACTTCCTTTAGTATGAACAAGTCAATTAAGTTTGTTAGTAAACATACGAATCATTAATTTCTTTTTAAAAAAATGATAAAAAATGATTAAAAAGAAACTAATCAGATTAGTTAAGTACTCGAGTTAACAGATGATCAAAGGAGGATCGATGATCTGATCAGATCCATTGTTATGTATAAAGGGTAAAAGATGTCATTTTTGGGATATCAAGACTGATAAGCAAAGCATAGAATCTGATTCAAAACTCTTGATCTGAATCTGACCACGATCAAGAAAAGAGAAGAGTCGACGAAGAAACAAAGTAGAAACCAAAAACTTCAGCAATTAAACAAACCAACAATAGCCATCAAACAAAGGTAGCAGGGCAGATGACACATGAACAATTTCCACCAATTCTTATTCTCAAACAAAATTCTTATTCTCAAACAAATCTGCAGGTTTATGTCATTTAGTCAAAGAGCCATACCTAGACAGCAAGAACAATAAAATAGAAAATAAGCTCTGAATGTGGAATGAAGCAATAACAGTAAAAATTCAGTTAGCTCAACAAGATCTGCATGAGACAACCACAACTGCTGTTTCAAGAAGAGAATCGATAGGCTTGGCAGCTACAACATTAGGTGGATTTGCCATTTTTTCTGCCTTCTCTATGGGAGGAGTCCGATTTTTGGTTGTGATCAGAGAGGGTCGTTTCTCTAATCTAAAGGGGAAAAGGGTCTGTTTTCATTGCTTCTCTTTTTGGAAAAAGATGAGTTGCGCCCTTTTTTGCTTCTTCAGGGTGAGGTCCTTAATTGTATGTTGTCTTCTTTCTATATCTAGGTTTTATTAAAGGGTAAGGGATTTTGGTAGGTTAGAGTAATGGGCTTGGGCTAAATAATTGGACTTGGGTTAATTAATTGGGGTCAATTTAAGGATTGGCCCAATTTTGAATAAACAAGACCAAACATTTTTTCCTATTTTCTTCTATTTATTTTTCCGTTTTCTTTTCTTTAATTAATTAAAAACCTAAATTAAGATATTTTTTTTGTAGAAAATAAAATTCTTTATTTATTACAACAACTAATTAACTTAAAACTAAGTAAAACACTAATTTCTAAAGACTAAAAGCTAAATATGTAAAAATGACTATTTTTGTGAATTTTCCCCTAATAATATAATTAACTCAATGTAATTAATTCCTAAATGCAAATTGAACCTAGGATGGCATGAAAATAAAAATGTGATAATTTTTTGATTTTTTCTATAATTTTCAAATATTAAAAATGCATGAAATGCAACTGAATAAAGAAAAACTCCTAAAATCCCTTAAAAATCATTTTTGGTTTATTTTTATGAGTTATTTTCATGCAGGGCAAAAGTTAGGTGCTCACAAGGATATATTGCGACAAGCTGGTTGGAGTAGGGAAGGATGAAAGGATCTGCATGAAGCTGTTCATGAGGATTTTGAAAGTAGATGCATTATCCTGGTACATCAGCCAAGATCCCAAGAAGTGGTCAAGTTGGGTAGGCACGATATCTGACTTCATGGACAGATTCAGGTTTAATACAGAGAATGCCGCCAGACGTGTTCTATATCCAGAATTTGAAGAAGAAACGCACAGAGACGTTTCGCGAGTATGCTACTCGCTGGAGGTCCGAAGCTTCTAAGGTCAGACCCGACTTAGAAGAGGAGCAAATGAACAAGTTTTTTGTCCGGGCTCAGGACCCGCAGTACTATGCACGGCTGATGATGATTGAGAACCACAAGTTCTCCGACATTATCAAATTAGGTGAAAGAATTGAAGAAGGTATTAAAAGTGGTATGGTTACAAATTTCGAGGCCTTGCAAGCTATAAATAAGGCTTTACATTCCGGTGGTGTATCCAAGAAAAGGGACATAGGGATTGTGATGGTTGCACAAAGGACCAAATCTCCCCTCAAATACCAAACTTACCCAACACCTCCACTCACATACCAGCCAACCCCAAATTACCAAGCACTCTCACCCTCATACCAAGCTCCGCCACCAACTTATCAATCATCTCCACCTCCTACATACCAACCTACTTCTCCCAGATACTCTCAACCCGCTCATGACTACCAAACTTATAATGCTCAACCCTCCCATTATCAATCACCCCCTGCATGCCAAACATCCCTAGACCTCGACCTAATTTTGATCGCAGACCTCCAAAACAATATACAGCCATCGATGAACCCATCGACCAGTTGTATGAGAGGCTCAAAGCTACAGGTTATGTCACCCACATCCCTGCTGCAACCCCTTCTCAGCGGGTTAACCGAAACAAGTCCTGTGCATACCACTCCGGCATGAAAGGGTACACCATCGATGAATGCCTCTCCTTGTAAAACAAGATATAGTCTTTGATTGATAACAAGATCATTGTGGCAAAGGAACCCGCTCCAAACGTACGCAACAACCCTCTGCCAGACCATAAGGGTAGAGGTATCCACATGATTGAAGTAGAGGATGACAGGGATCCCGAGGGATCAATCTGATTGATCGCGGAAGGTGACGACCCCAAGAAACCAGCAACTACTCTCAATCCAATCATAGTCCAGATCCAACTATCTGAGGACGCTGAGGTGCCTATGTCTGTACCTCTTGAGTTTGAAGCAGCACCATCCACAAAGACACCGGTACCAATTGAGGTTGAATCCGTGTCTCCGACAAATGCACCTGCACCATTTGAGGTTGTAGTCTTGCCACCCAAGGCACATGTTCCATTCGAAGTAAGGATAGTCGTGCCAATCCCAGTGGTGATGTCAACCATGTCATCATTCTATACAAATGTTGTACCCTAGGACTATACGATCGAGGCGAGAAGGAAGGGCAAGGTCAGGATTGAAGAAACTATCACAACACAGGGTATGATAAGAACTGGTAGAGTCTATACCCCTGAACATCTGGCTGAATCAAGAAAGCATGCCTCCAATCGGCTGCCCCTCATTGAGATAGGTCCGGACGACCTTTGGAGGAAAATACAGGCCTAGGAATATTCGGTCATCGACTAGTTAAACAAGACGCCAACACAAATATCCATTCTCTCTTTGCTGCAAAATTTTGAGACGCACAAGAATGCTTTGTGAAAGGTGCTAAATGAAGCGTACATACCAAATAACATCACTAGCAGGGAAGTGGATAATATCGTAGGACAAGTTCTGGAAAGCCACAATATCACCTTTCATGAGGACGAGTTGCTGCCAGAAGGGCTGGGGCAAAACAAAGCACTGCACATTACCGTGCAATGCGAAGACTATTTCATCACCAGAATCCTGATCTATGGAGGTTCCAGTCTTAATATTTGTCCGCTGATAACACTCAAGAAGTTGGGTAAAGGGCTGTATGAGATAAAGGATGGAGCAATCAATGTAAAAGCCTTCAATGGTTCTCAGAGGTCCACCATTGGTGATATTAGTCTATGCTTGTAGATGGGACCAACCTGGTTTGAGGTCGATTTCTAGGTAATAGATGTACCAGTGTCTTACAACTTGCTGCTAGGACGGCCATGGATTCATGATGCTGGGGCCGTAGCATCAACGCTGCATCAGGTAGTAAAGTTCAAATGGAATCACCAGGAAGTGATCATTCACGGTGACGGTAGCAACCCTATATACAGTCGCCAGACCATTCCGACGATCGAGGGAATAAGGAAGCTGGAAGGAGAAACTTACCACCACATTAAGTGGGTCAATGCTATCGACAAAGACAAATGGTGGTATAGGAAAATTGAGAGTATACTAAGTTGGAGTGGGTACGAACCTGGCAAAGGGCTCGGCAAGAACCTACAAGGAATCTCTAAACCCATAAAACTCAAAAAACATGGCACCACTTTCGGTCTGGGATATGATTACACATGGTAAGAATTCAATAACTAGTCGCCACCATGGCACGGTCCTCACTATCCACTAGAGTAGCCAATACCACATATGGAGCAGACTTTCCAACAGGCTGACATTATTTATGGGTCAGATGAAGAAGAAGCACTTGCAGCAGTAAAGAACTTGTTTCTAGAGGACAGTAATGTGGACTATTGTGTTATTCTCGAGGAGGAGGGGAGGAAGACCCTTCCATACAGGCTGTGAACAGAGGGGCACATCTTAAAAATTGGACCATCAGTACAACCAAAGTCCGACGAGCCTCGGGGTAATTAAGCATACTTTAGATTGTAATCCAATCAGATTAAATATCTCCTCAAGACAAATCTACTAAGATATATATATATATATTTGGGATCAACGGGATCAATACTCCCGTAAATCTTAATGGGGTCAATACTCTTGTAAATCTTACCGGGATTAATACTCCTTCAGACTAAAAGTCTACTCGGATCAATCGATCCTATTTTACGCCTGAATGAAAAGGAGACGTACTCTTCATAGCGTTTAAAGTATATAAAAGGGCCCTCTTTTATTTAAAAGTTAGATACCCAAAGGTGCAATTTTAAGACATCGCACATGCAACGATGCATCCAAATATATATTTTAAGTCTAAAAGACTAAGTATGAGTACTCAAATAACTTTCTAAATTTCCAAGAAAAATTAGTACTCGGATAAATTTTCTAAAAATACCAAATGATGATATTAGACCCGAAAGACACGAGGAACACTGTATTATTCCCGGTCTAAGGCAAAACCCTTCTAATGAAATAAAAGGGTTAAGTAGTCATCATCTAAAATATATACCTCCGAGTCCCGTATGTTTTTCCTTTTTAGGAAATGGACCACATGGAAGGAATAATCAAATGCTCGAGATTTCATACTTCAAAGCTCTAACACTTGGGGGACTATATATATGGAAGGCAAAGAAGACTAGAAAAATCAGAATTCAAGTTAAGCCTAAGGTCTACCCAACAAATCGAAAGCTAAGAGCAATTTCACGAGCCAAAAACGCAAGCCTGATTCAAAAACCTGTGAAGAATACACTCGTGGATGTAAATTTCAAAATCTTACGAATGTTTAGGTTAAAGGCAATATTTAATCATGGGTTGCAAGATATACCCTTGAATTTTTTACAAATATGTTGTAAAGAAAATAGTTACGAAAGAGTTATAGATGATACTTAAATACATGTAAAGTATTATATAAGTCGAAAGATAGAATGATACAAAACTTTCCTCAAAGTTGTTCAAAGAAACATGTGTGTTCCTATTTCTTCTTTCGTATGTTTAAACCATTATGAAGTTGAGACGTCTTTTTCATTAAGTGTCATTCATAAAGGGCCCTCTTTTATAATTCGTACTTATTCAAAAAAGTCAAGAAGCATTGAAGCATTTTTAATGCAAAGTTAAATAACAAAGGGTAAAACAAAAACCCAAACATTAAAATAGGCAGAAAATAAAGCCGAAATTTATAAACATAAGGCAAACATTTGTCTTCATACTCCGAAACAAGATAGGGTAAACCAACCGATTATTGACGAAAGGAATATAAGCGGTGGAGTTGTCATCTGAATCTCTAAGTTCTACACTTTTTTTTTCCTTCATCCAGTTTTTGTCCCTATTGGATTTTTTGGCAAAGTTTTAGTGAGGCAGAGGCAAAGATGAAAAAGATAAAATCTTCCACTTCCTGGTCACATCATATTGAGTAACCGGAAAGTGGGAGGACTACCTGTATTAGTAAAAAATAGACTCACCATGTGGGTCTATTAAATGGCGACTCATGCCAGTAAAGTTTGTAGAAAAGTGAAGAATGACATGTAAAGATGATATGTGAAATACCCCCGGGACCAAACATACGCGTACCGTGCCTGTTAGCCTCAGAACTGATCATCATAAAATAGCCCAAATCAGGAGCGGGAGAATATCTCATAATTATAAATGAGGAAGGAATCAATTAATCCTGGATTATATGGGATTTACCATCATTACACCATCAGTTACAAATCAATTATGTAACGTACAATAAATGTAATAAATGATTGTAACGGTCAGAACAAGGCAATCAATTACAATATTGACTTAACATGCATGAGATTGACACAACATGCATGAGATTGACTCAACATGCACGGGATTGACTCAACAGGCACGTGATTGATTCATCAGTTATGGAATTAACTCATCAGTTATAGAATTTCAGCATTTACACAGCTGTTACAAGTCTTCCAAAAGTAATGGGTGGATTGAGTAAATACTCATAATGGACCCATAATTCAAGGAGAATAGTTACTTAGATTTAGCCTTATAAATAGACATACCTTTACCACCATCAAGGGGGAATCTAAATTTTTCTCTACAATTCTATACATTGTAATTCATAGCATCTTGCTCCCAAGTTAGCCATAGTTAGGCCCTTCAAGCTCTGTTCAGCTCTTTATCCTATCAAGGATCATTCAATAAGAATTCTTTCGTCTCTGTTTTATTTTTATTATATCATATGTCATTGAATTTATTTTCCACTTCTCTATCACGTTGTATTAACAAAATTTTATATCTTTCGGATTGAATCAGTTGTGTGTGGCCCATCATACAAAATTATTGCTTTGACCTTGAAAACTATTTTATGGGTTAAATAGTGGGGTCGTGCACCGTTGGGGATTGTGACTTAGTCCGTCCTGTATGACTGTTAAAATGCATATTTGATTGAAAATTATTTTCTATCATTGTGTTTTGGAAAGTATCATCATATTTTGGGTTGAATGTCATATTTGGACCTCGTGCCAACTGTTTTGGACCCTTAGGGGATTTTTACCACTATTTCTCACTGTTTCGACTTCATATTTGTACTCAGTCATGATGTATTCTACTATTTTCATAACTCAGCCATATTTACTCCGTTTTGACATTTTAAATGATATTTTGGGCTGAGCATCATATTTTACTGTGCCCGAGTGGCTTGAGAGATTTCTGACTAAGTGAGGCCGAGGGCCTGTGTTGTGAAGATATAATGGGATTGGGCTGCGTGCCACAGCGGTGTTGTATTGATTCATGATTATGAGGCCGAGGACCTGATTTGCTATGCCACGAGGTGGCTTGTTATGAGGCCGAGGGCCAGTTTGATTATGCCACGAGATGGCTTGATATAGCGCTTGGGCTGTAGGAGTCCCTTCGGAGTCTGCACACCCCCAAGAAAAATATTTTACCTTTAATTCTTTTTATTAGCATTTCCATACTTTTGCCACTCAAATCATTGTCTGAATACGAATAAATATCACCAATTCCATTAAGCTTTTACAGATCAGACTTGGAAGAAAGTGGAGAATAAAATTTCCTTTCGTCTTTGTCATCATAAAGTCTTATGATCCCTATTTTATGGGAACTACCACGACCAACAGAAAACATTCCATCACCATCAACCTTGTCACTCTCAATTAAACTTCTTTTCCTCTTGAAAAATGAAGTAGAAAATTCCTCTATAACATCTTTTATCTACTTAGGAAATGTTTCCTACCTACACTATCACTATTTGGTACACATGTCATTGCCTTCTCATCATCATTGTCGCTAATGAGAAGAACAATTAAAGGCACACTCTACCGGGTACCGTGTCTTAGTTATTCTTGGTGGAAGTTCCATTGCATGTCTAATAAAGTCATCAACCCCTTCTAAAAAATCCTCCCACAATCTAAAATTCCAATACATAAACCAAAATTTCAATTCATATCCTAAAGGTTCAATTCATATCCTAAAGGTTCAACTCATATCCACAAAAGTTCAAGTCATATCCTAAAATTTCAATTTATAAACTAAAATTCCAATACACAAACCAAAATTTCAATTCATATCCTAAAGGTTCAACTCATATCCACAAAAGTTCAAGTCATATCCTAAAATTTCAATTTATAAACTAAAATTCCAATACATAAACCAAAATTTCAATTCATATCCTAAAGGTTCAACTCATATCCACAAAAGTTCAAGTCATATCCTAAAATTTCAATTTATAAACTAAAATTCCAATACACAAACCAAAATTTCAATTCATATCCTAAAGGTTCAACTCATATCCACAAAAGTTCAAGTCAAATTCTAAAATTTCAATTTATAAGCTAAAATTCCAATACATAATCCTAAAGGTGCAACTCTTAGGGTTTCTTCTCTTCAAACAATTTCTTCCCCAAATTAGTAGGTACAACTAAATATTTTGGACTATATGTATTAATAAGAACCCTAAAAATTGCAAATAATATATAACTTTGAACCCTAACATGGTTGAGCTAACTTTGAACCCTAACATGGAGAAATTAACTATGAACCCTAACATGGAGAAATTAACTTTGAACCCTAACATGGTTGAACAAATAATATATAACTTTGAACCCTAACATGGAGAAATTAAACAAAATCATTGTATTTCGAAAAAAAAAGAAAGAAAGGAGAGAGAAACCTACCTTGGGAATGGAGGTCACCGGCGGTGGAGCTGCTGCCATTGATGGTCGTGGGTGGCATCGCTATTGCTGGGAGTCGAAGGGGGGGTTTGAGTGTGAGAGAAAAGAGAGATTTTGGGGGGAAATTTTGAAAGAATGGGAAGGGAAACCCGGTTTTGACACTGGAATTAAAAATAGCGACCAACGTTGGTCGCTAATTTGGTAGCTAAATAAGTTTTGACTTTTTGACCAAAATAGCGACCAATGTTGGTCGCTATTTCTAAAAAAAATTAAATTACTTTTAATTCAATTTAAAATTATGTACATATGTAGTATAAATTTAAGATTTTAATTCAATTTAAGCTATATATATACACTAAGTACTAATGCACTAGCTAATATTATATCGAATATAGTGTATATATATATATGCATATGAGAAGGTTATAAGTCGATGAATCAATTTACAAGTGTATCAATACCTAAAAGAACCTGTCCCTATGTTCCGAGCGCTTCATGTTCTTATATATATAGAGAGAGAGAGAGAGCTTATATACTATATACTATATTATACTATATATATCGAATATACCTTGATATATAATACACTATACTATACACTTAGTATATATAATACACTTAGTATATATATACTATACTATACTATGCACTAAGTATTAGTGCATTAGCTAATATTATATCGAATATATATATATATATATATGCATATGAGTGGGTTATAAGTCGATAAATCAATTTACAAGTATATCAATACCTAAAAGAACCCGTCCCTGTGTTCCGAGCGCTTCATGTTCTATATATATATATATATATATATATAGAGAGAGAGAGAGAGAGCGCTTATATACTATATACTATATTATACTATATATATCGAATATACCTTGATGTATAATAAACTATACTATATATATAGTATAGTGTAATATATAATACACTTAGTATATATATACCATACTATACTATGCACTAAGTATTAGAGGTAGTGGAAAGATAATGTATTTACTAGACCAGTTGTGGCTCCGACGGAAGATGTAGACATATCAAGAGATCACCTAATGAATCATGTTGGGGTTCAACGTACCTTGACGTTTGGTTGATTTATTTGAGTTGTGAAGGTCAAATATTGTGGATTATCGGATGTTGTGACCTATGACTTCGTGCCAAGTGAGGGGAGTCCACTATCAACGATCAAATTGCGGGGTCATGTGTTATACCAATTTTGGCCTGAGATGTATTTATGTGGTATTTAAAGGTTTTCCAAAACTTGTATATGATCAAGAGCTGAGATTTGAATGGGATGATGGTGAGACTTGAGATATTCCCGCATCCTTAATAATTTTATATTTCAGTATCAGTGGGGTCATGAAAACATATTCAGTATATTGATAGTGCTTAAGTTAATCACAACACTCGCGTGGGGCAGTCATCTTTTAATGTACTAGTGGCATGGAATTTCCTACAATGGTTATTTAAGTTATCCGGTACAGACTTAGTATGAGCAGTCGAACTGCGGATAGGTTGTTATGAAAATGGTGATACTAGGAACATCCTGAGAAATTATCCTAGACTTGGGAGAGACATATTTCGTCAAAGCACTTAGGCTACGTGCCTCTTTGTAGTTACTACTCCACTTACATGACCAACCATAGGTAGGGGTCAGGATGTTAGAGGTGGAGGTGAGACTCCTAGAGGTGGAGACCCAGTCCGTGGATATATTTTCTATGGTATGGCTAAGGTTGCTACACCAGACGGTATCGTTATAGGTACGGCCTCAAATTATTATAAAGTCAAAAATTTCCTTAACTTGATTCGGTTTTGAGTATCGAGGAAAGTTCTCCTATTGTGCTCCACTTATGAGTGAGCTTCGTAATTCTTAAATCTACATATGTGAATACTTCTGTTAGGAGATTATATGGAGATAGTCATGTCTATCATTATGTGTTGGTCACTAAAAATAGTTGTGAGGCTAAAAGTGACTTTTGTGAATCAATTCGATGAGTTTGATGTAATTTCTAAATAATTGATTTTAGTTGTAAATTATATGCCCTATCGGTATGAGAGATAATTATATGTTGTGATTTCATTTAACCAAGATTATTTGAAAGAAGGAAGAAAGGAAATGGAAAATTTTAGTTGGCACAATGTGCAAAATACTTGTGATTCAGAGTTGAGGATGAGATCCTCACATTTTTATATGATATGAAATATTTAAACCGGGCTACAAGCTGAGGTGGATGTTATATAAGAACGAGGTCCTGGTGATGAAAATTTTATGTGTTTAAATTCTTCTTATATGAAATTAAAATTTGTGCTATAGCATTTGTAGGGAGTCATGCCTATTAGGTTTATTTGAAAATTCTTGTATGAATATCTCTGTGCATAATTTGCCAAATTTGTATTGTAACTATTGAGTTTTAGCCTACTAGGTGAGAGCGCATGTGGCGTTAAATCGTGACTCGTTAACTCGGGTAAGTAATTATAAGATCTTCATGCCTTGTTGTTAGTAAATTGGAGGTTTGAAATAAAATTTTGTTAACATGAGGTTAATTGGATGTTGTAATCTATTATGAACAACCATTAAGACCAAAGATGTGGTTATGGTCATACATGTGGTGCGTTTTATGCCAAGATATCATTGTGATAATGTCGTGCTTGTAATGCGTAGATTAGTGTTATTGATATATACTTTGTGGTGCTTTGTTAGGTTGTGGACATGTTGTTAGGAGTTATTTTGGTGTTACTCTGATAGGTGGATAGACCCAATTACAGGGGAGACTCTGCCGAAATTTCTGCAAAATTTGGGAGTTAGAAAAATTTGGGATATTGAAATGTGCAAAGAAAGAGATAAGTTACATTATGTGTTAGAGGACAGACTTTACATCTCATTTGAGGATGAATGATCCGAAGTCGGGGAGAATGTAATACCCCGTATTTGATGGGTGCATAAGCACGAGTTGCTATAATATCGTGTGTTGACGTGAAAATCGGACCTTTCTGGAAATGATTGGAGTGTAAGAAATTTGTTTCAAAGTTTACAAATATGGATAAAGAAAATAATCTCAATTGAAATGGTATTTTCGGACTTATGTTGAATGCTCTAATGTGGGATCAACTGTGAGTATATGTGTAAAAGTAAAATCATCAATTTGGTAACTTGAGAATAATTCTTAGTACGTTAGAGGACAACCGTTTGTTTTAGAGGTGGAGAATGTGATGACCCAAAATGTCAACTTTAAATAAAATAATCATCTCGGTATTTTTAAGACCTTGAAAAGCGGTATCAATAATTCCTCAACTTGCGTGCGCAGTCAGTATAATTTTCCGGAAGGTTTTTATGTGAAAAATGGATTAAATTGTGAACTAGAGCTTTAAAACTCCATTGAGTTGATTTCGGTCAATATTTTGGGTAAACAACCCCTGACCCGTGATTTGACAGCCCCGGGAGATCCGTAGGAAAATATAGGACTTAGGCGTATGCTCGGAATCGAATTCCGAGGTCCCAGGCCCGAGAAATAAATTTTTGAGTAAAAATTATTTTCTGAAAATATTGAAGGAAAATGGAAATGAAATTTGATTAGAAAGTGATGGTATCGGGCCCATATTTTGGTTCCAGTACCCGGTACTGGTCTTATATATGGTTTAAGCACTTTCTGTAAAGTTTGGTTGAAAACGGACGTCGTTTGACGTGTTTCGGACTCAAAAATGGAAAATTTGATGTTTTATGAAATTTGAAAGAATTCTTGGATTTTGAAGCTTAATTCGTGGTATATGACTTTTGGCGATTTGATCGCACGGTTAAGTTCGTAAGATATTGTTGAGTTAGTGTATGTGTTTGATTAGGAGCCCCGAGGGCTCGGGAGTATTTCAGAGGTGTCTCGGAGTGATTTCAGACTTGGGAAAATTGTAGAAAATTTCAGAAAAATTGCAGAAATAGTACCCGTGAACAGTACCCATAAACAGTACCCCGTGAACAGTGAACAGTAAAAACGTGTGAACAGTAACCTCCGAAAACATTCTAGACAGAATGTAACTTCTGAACCCATTTTCCATTTTTAGCAAAATGGAGCTCGGGGAGAGGCGATTTTCGGGATATTTTCAGAGAAAAACAACGGGGTAAGTGTTCTTAACTTAATTTTGGTTAGATTACCCGAATCTATTACTAGTTTTGGCACTTAATTGGTGATTTTAGTTGGAAAAATCTTGAAAACCCTCTTAGTTTAATTTGAAGATTTGGGGGTCGAGTTGTTATTGGAATTGGATAAATTTGGTATGGTTGAACTCGTATCGGAATGGGTGTTCGGATTTCGTAAGTTTTTTCGGGATTCGAAATGTGGGTCCCACTACCGAATATTAAAATGAATTTCGGATTTTTATCCGGAAAATTAGTAAATTCTTATGCAATTCATTCCTACGATCCGTGTTGAGTATTTCGAATTGTTTGTGAATAGATTTGAAGCCTTTGGATACAAATTCAAAAGGGAAAGTTGTGGTCGAGTAATTGATTGAAATTGCAAAGCGAGGTAAGTGTTTGGTTTAACCTTGACTTGAGGGAATAGGAATCCCCAACTTAATTATTATGTGAAATTTCATGTGTGTGGTGTATAGGTGAAGTGACGAGTATCTATGCACCACCAAATTTTCTGCTTACATGATCCTTTCCCCATTTCCAATATAATTGCTTCATGTTCATTGTTGTTTCTATGATTATTTGGCTTGTTAATTTGTTGTTAAGCCTTGTTGCAATTATTATTATTTTTTTGTTGTTTTCCTTGGTTTTATTATTGTATATAAAGATTGAGTGGGTTGACGTTGTTTTACGATTTATATTATATATATATATATATGTATGTATGTATTCCTGCTGGTTTCATTTTGAGATAATATTGATGAGTTTATGAGAAGTACGGTTTTCTGTTTACATTTGTTGAGATAAAAGTGTTGTGAAAGGCTTGGCCTGAATTGTGAAAGTTTTAATAAATTAAATAAATGATAGTGACAAGGGTGGACAGGTGAAATAAATGATAGTGACAAGGGTGGACAAGTGAAATAAATGATAGTGATACGGGTGGACAGGTGAAATAAATGATAGTGAAAAGGGTGGACAGGTGAAATAAATGATAGCGACAAGGGTAGACAGGTGAAATAAATGATAGCGATAAGGGTGGACAGGTGAAATAAATGATAGGGAAAAGGGTGGACAGGTGGGATCGGGTTGCACGCCGCAACAAGACAGTGATAAGGGAAGACATTTATGTTTTACTGATTATTAATACAAGATTTGGAAAAACAATTATTGTTTTACTCTACTGTTTCTCATACTCTACACATATGGTTATTTTAATGTGAAGATTGGAAATTTGGAGATTTGTTTGAGATCTTGGTTACAGCTGAGGCCTGGAATAGGCGACTGAGCTATTTTATTTAATGTTACAGTTTATCTTTCTTATTGGTGTAGAATTGTTTTATTGCTTTATTATATATAATGTTGCAGGTTAAGTTACACTGCCTCGCCTTAGCCTCATCACTACTTCGTCGAGGTTAGGCTCGGCACTTACTCAGTACATGGAGCCGGTTGTGCTGATACTACACTTTGTGTTCTTTTGCATAGATCCAGGTATCGGACCGCAGCAGTAGTTTGGGAGCCAGCCTTCAGTCCAGTGAGATACCGAGGTAGCATTGCAGGCGACCGCAGGCCCGGCGTCTCCTCTATCTTTTGTTTTGGTCTGTTATCTCATGTATTCGAGACAAACAGTTTATATCTTCTTTCAAACGGTTGTATTTAGTACTCTTAGTAGTTCGTGAGTAATGTGACACCAGTTCTTGGGTAGAGGCTTATGTTGATTTCCGCATTTACGTTCAGTTTCTTTAATTTAAGTCTTCTACTTATTTATTTAATTCCGCTGTTTTCATGCTATCACTGTTAAATGTTAAAAGAAGTAATTTGATAATGATGTAAGCAGTTAAGGATTGGCTTGCCTAGCTCTCATTAGTAGGCGTCATCACGACTCCCGAGGGTGGGAAATCCGGGTCGTGACATATAGCTTATATATATATATATATATATATATATGCATATGAGTGGGTTATAAGTCGATAAATCAATTTACAAGTGTATCAATACCTAAAAGAACCCGTCCCTGTGTTCCGAGCGCTTCATGTTCTTATATATATATATATATATATATATATATATATATATATATATATATATATATATATATATAGAGAGAGAGAGAGAGAGAGAGAGAGAGAGCTTATATACTATATACTATATTATACTATATATATCGAATATACCTTGATGTATAATAAACTATACTATATATAGTATAGTGTATTATATAATACACTTAGTATATATATATTATACTATACTATGCACTAAGTATTAGTGCATTAGCTAATATTATATCGAATATAGCTTTTATATATATATATATAGTATATAAGCTATATATATATATACAAAAGTGATTTTTAATTTTGACCATTGTTGACCTGAAAAGAGACCAACTTTGGTCGCTATGTATATATATATATATTAATTGATATAAGTTGAGACGTTTTAATTCATTGTTAATATATATATATATATATATATATGTGTGTATACAAAAGTGATTTTTAATTTTGACCATTGTTGACCTGAAAAGAGACCAACTTTGGTCGCTAAATATACATAAATTTAAATTTAAATCAGATTTATTTATATTTTATATAATATTTAAAATAATAATATAATTGTTAAACATTAGAACTGGGTCCCAGATTAGCGACCAAAGTTGGTCTCTATTTTTTTAAGCGACCAACTTTGGTCGCTAAATTTGAATTATATTTTTTTATATTTTATAATTTTTTTAATAAAAATATAATTATTAAAATTTTATAACTGGGTCCCATCTTTTGCGACCAAAGTTGGTCGCTATCTGCTTACCCCTTAATTGGCGACCAACTATGGTCGCTAATTTTAAATTATATTTATTTATATTTTATAATTTTTTTTAAATAATTATTATAATTTTATAAGTGGGTCCCCCTATAGCGACTAACGTTGGTCGCTAATCTCAGTATACCTTTGACCAAGCAAGTCTGACCAGTCCGGTCAATATTTTGATGAAATTAGCGACCAAGTAGCGACCAACCTTGGTCGCTAATCTATATCAAATAATTATTTTATTATTTTCACCAATTTAGCGACCAACTTCGGCCGCTTTTCTTGACAGACCAACTTTGGTCGCTAAAGTTTGGTCGCTTTTTTCCGGAATTCTAGTAGTGTGAAGTTGTAATGATCCGACCGGTCGTTTTGAACTTTTGTTCTTTGATCGCCAGTCTTCGGGCATGACTTGCTCCGTGTATACATTATACCTTATGTAAATCATTGGTTTTAGTTTTCAGGGTAATCGGAATGAATTTGGAAGAACAGTTCTCAGTTTGAAGCCTTAAATTTGAAAGGTTTGACCAAAATTTGACTTATGTGTATTGGATCTCGGATGGGAATTTTTATGATTTGGTTAGCTCCGTTAGGTGATTTGGGACTTAGGAGCGTGATCAGAATGCATTTTGGAAGTCCGTGGAAGGTTTAGGCTTGGATTGGCGAAATTGATATTTTGACGATTTCCGGTTGATAGGTGAGATTTTGATATAAAGGTCGGAATGAAATTTCGAGAGTTGCAGTAGCTTCGTTATGTCATTTATAACTTGTGTGCAAAATTTGGGGTCAATCGGACCTGATTTGATATGTTTCGGCGTTGTTTGTGGAATTTGAAATTTCTAAGTTCTTAAGCTTGAATCCGAAGTTGATTTGATGTTTGGATGTTGTTTTGAGTGATTCGAAAGCTCGACTAGGTGTTAATGATGTTATGGGAGGTGTTGGTATGTTTGGGTTGAGGTCTGATGGCTCCGGGTGTGTTTCGGGTGAGTTTTGAGCGAGTACGGACATTTCGGAATTTAGAAAATGGATGGGGGCAGAATTGTTAGCACTGGCCGCGGTAGAATTAGCGCTGGGCGCGGAAAATGGTCGCGGTCCGCGGTCATGAAGATCTGTAGATCGTCGGTCCAACTTCGGAAGCTCATATCTTTTGATCCACAAGGAATTTTGAAATGATTCAAAAACGAAAGTTGTAGCCATTCATGTCTAGTTTCCAGAAAGGTAAGGATATCGCAATTTGGACATCTGTAGCAAACGTTATGGCCACAATACTAAAGTCTGTCATTGCAGAGGGAGGCATGTGCGGCCGCGGTCGTTTTTGCGCGGACCGCACTGGCTTGTGCGGACCGCGGTCGATTTGGTGCAGCCTGCGGTAGCTGAAATTTGAGGAGGTACCTATAAATACGATGTTTTGGGTTTTATTTAATATTTTGACCTAGAGAGCTCGGATATTGGCGATTTTTCAAAAGTTTTTCAAGAAATTCATCGGGGTAAGTGATTTTAACTCAGATTTGGATAGAATACATGAATTTATCACTGAATTCATCATTTAATTCGTGATTTGGGATGGAATTTGGGAAGAAAATTGTGAAATCTTTCAAAAATATAAAAAGATGATTTGAAGGACCAAATGGTATCAGAATTGGATAATTTTGGTATGGTTAGACTCGTGAGGGTATGAGGATTCTGAAAATGTAAATTTTACCCGATTCCATGACGTGGGCCCGGGGTTCGGGTTTTGCTAATTTCGGGATTTTTGATATTTTTCGAATGTTTTCGCTTGGGCTTTGTTCCCTTAGCATATTGTGACGTATTCGTTCTGATTTTGGATAGATTCGACGCGCGTGGAGGCCAATTTGAGATGCAAAGGCATAACGAGCTAGAGTTTTGGCCAGTTTGAGGTGAGTAATGATTTTAAATGATGTCCTGAGGGTTTGAAACCCCGGATTTGCACAACGTAGTGCTATACTAAGTTAAGATACACGTTGTGTGACGAGCGTAAGGTTCAATGCTATGGGGATTGTGATTTGGTCCATCCCGAATGATATTTTACTACATTTTTTATTGAGACATATACTTTATTATTGTGAATTGGGCTTGTGCCATGCTTGGGGCCTTATGCCGACCTGTAGAACCCTTAGGGGATTTTTGACTGGTTTCCCTCACTTATTTTGTTAAAGAATTTATATCCTCAGTCATGTTTCCAATTGCTTAAGAATGATATGAACCAGATTTTTGAAATGTTAATCGTAAATAGAAAGAGATATGAGGGCTGAGATCCCAACCGTACATTATGCCCAAGAGGCTGTGATTTTTAAATGACTGAGAGGGGTCGAGGACCCAATAGTGAGGATATTTTATATGATATGGATCGGGCTGCGCGCCGCAGCAGATATATATTTTACATGATATGGATCGGGCTGCGCGCCGTAGCAGATATATATGTTATACATATTATGGATCGGGCTGCACGCCGCAGCAATTATTTATATGGATCGGGCTGCACACCGCAGAAATTACTTATATGGATCAGGCTGCACGCCGCAGCAATTATATAGCGCTTGGGTTGAAGGAGCCCCTTCGGAGTCTGCACACCCCCAGTGAGCGCAATCGACTATTATTATTATGGATCGGGCTGTACGCCACAGCGATATACGGATCGGGCTGCACGCCGCAGCGGTATATATATTTATTGATTCGGTTATCGTGAGAAGTATATGAATTGAGAACTGAGGATAAGAACAAATAAATGAACTGAAATACTTGAGGAGCTGATTTATACTGAATATATCTATTTTACCTAGTTTAAAGAATTTTCACATGATTTCCTCATTCACTGCTGCTTAAATGATTTTACTGTTTTGATATAGAACTGCTTAGTGCCTTTACGTGATTTCACACTGTCAGCCATTATTTATTGTTATTACTCACTGGGTCGGAGTACTCACATTACTCCCTACACCATGTGTGCAGGTACAGGTATTCCTGAGGCATAGAACGAGCTTTCCTGCCATTCTGTTTTCATCGGAGTTATCGAGGTAGCTGCATGGCGTTCGCAGACCCGATTTCTCCTTCTATCTCCACTTATCATTCCGCATTTTAGACATATTTCTGTATTATATTGTTGAAACCTTGTATTAGAGGCTCAGACTTGTGACACCGGATCAGTGGGCTGTTTTACAGAGATTTTTCGTGATTATGGTTTCCGCACATTTCATCTGTTAAAAATTCGTACTTCCATCTATATTAAATTGGTATTAAATCCCGAAAATTGGCACCGAATTATAAAGAAAGAGATTGTGAGATGTTAATTGGTCGGGCTTGCCTAGCATTGTGTTGGGCGCCATCACGACCAGGGTTGGGGTCGTGACAGAAGTATTATTATGCAATGAAAATTTAGTTTTACTCTTTTTTCGGTAATTTAGCTATTGTTAAATGTAAACTTTAATTTGTAAGTTTGAAATAAAAAAAGAACTTGCAAATTATAAGTGCAATTTTTTTCCATCTTCATTGTATTCTATTATCTTAAATTCTTAATTAAATATTCAAAATTTCAAATATAAAGATTTTAAAGCCTTTGCATCCTTTTATTCAAACACTCTTTTTATAAGATTATTTTAATTTTTATAGTTTTACTTTATATTAATATAAATTACGATAGTTATACAAAATATTTTTAAAAAAAATAACACTAACCCGGCCCGGCCCCTTAGACCCGTAAACCTTACGGTTCATTTTTTACCCGGATGGACCCGGACCCGCTAAGCCCGGTTAAGACTAATCTGTAATCGGCCCGAATTGAAAACCGGACGGTTTTAATTTTTCCCAATCCGGACCGGCTCGACCCACCCGTTAAACACCCTTAGTTGAAACATACAAAATTTGACAACATATACAGCCACTCAGATGAACTTTTATCCAAGTGGATACTTATATTATACTAGTACTAATTATTTCCAAATGGATCATTGACCGGAAATTAAAATATAACTCAAATTTGAGATATTGTTAATCTTGAACAGTGACATTTGTTTTTATTAGGCATTTTTGTAAATTTGAGTGGAAGCGAATAAGGCGGCGTACCTGAAGTTAGTGGGGAGCATTGGTGAGAAGAAGAGGCGAGCAAGCATGGAGAGGTATAAGGTAGCTGGGAAAGAAGCTAAGTTGGCGGTCACGGAGGCTAAGACTGTGGCGTATGGTCATATGTACGAGGAACTGGGGGGAAAAGGTGGGAAGAAGAAGTAATTCCGGTTGGCCAAGTTGAGAGAGAGGAAGGCTCGGGATTTGAACCAAGTGAGATGCATCAAGGACGAAGATGGTAGAGTATTGATGGAAGATGCCCAGATTAAGAGGAGATGGCAGACTTACTTTCAGAAACTTCTGAATGAAGAAGGGGATCGGGATATTGTGCTAGGCGAATTGGAGCATTCGGAGAGCCACCGTGACTCTGGGTATTGCGGGAGTATCAAGGTTGAGGAGGTCATGGGATCTATGCATAAGATGAGTAGGGGCAGTGCGACCCGGCCAGACGAGATTCCAGTGGAATTTTGGAAGTGTGTGGGGAGAGCAGGTTTGGAGTGGTTGACTCGGTTGTTTAATATTATTTTTAAGGTGAAGAGGATGCCAGGTGAGTGGAGGTGAAGTACGGTAGTTCCATTGTATAAGAACAAACATGATATCCAGAGTTGTAACAATTATAGGGGTATCAAATTACTGAGTCATACCAAGAAAGTGTGGGAGAGGGTGGTTGAAGCGAGGGTGAGGATGACAATGTCTGTATCCGATAACCAATTCGGGTTCATACCGGGTCGTTCAACTACAAAAGCTATACACCTTGTTAGGAGGTTGGTGGAACTATACAGAGAGAGGAAGAAGGATCTGCACATGGTGTTTATTGACCTAGAGAAAGCGTATGACAAGGTTCCTAGAGAAGTTCTCTGGTGATGCTTGGAGGCAAAAGATGTGTCGGTTCCTTACATTATGGCGATTAAGGACATGTATGTTGGGGCAAAGACTCGGGTTAGGATAGTAGGAGGCGACTTTGATCATTTTTTGGTTGAAATGGAGTTACACCAAGGTTCTGCGATCAGTCCGTTCTTGTTCGCCCATACTCAAAGGGAGGTGCCATGGTGCATGTTATTTGCCAATGACATAGTTCTGATTGATGAATCGCGAGCCAGTATTAACGAGAGGCTGGAGGTTCTAAGACATGCTCTTGAGTCTAAGGGTTTCAAGCTGAGCAGGACGAAGACGGAGTGCCTGGAGTATAAGTTCAGCGCTGAGCCGGGGGAAGTGGACGTGGATGTGAGGCTTGAATCATAGGTCATCCCAAGTAGAAGCAGCTTCAAGTACCTTGGGTCAGTTATCCGGGTTGGGGGGAATCAACGAGGATGTCACACACCGTATTGGGGTAGGATGGATGAAGTGGAGGTTAGCATCTAAAGTCCTATGTGATAAGAGAGTGCCACTGATACTCAAAGGTAAGTTCTATAAAGCGGTGGTTAGACCGGCCATGATGTATGGGCTGAGTGTTGGCCTATAAAGAACTCACATATCTAGAAGATGAAAGTAGCAGAAATGAGGATGTTGAGGTGGATGTGCGGGCACACTAGAATGGATAAGATTAGGAATAATGATATTCGGGAGAAGGTGCACGTGGCTCCCATTGATGAAAAGATGCGGGAAACGAGGCTCAGATGGTTCGGGCATGTTCAGAGGAGAAACACAGATGCTCTGGTAAGGAGATGTGAGTGGCTGCTTATGGAGGGCACGATAAGAGATAGAGGCGGCCTAAGAAGTATTGGGGAGAGGTGATCAGGCAGGATATGGTGAGGCTTCAGATTTACGAGGACATGACGCTTGATAGAAAGATGTGGAGGTCGAGTATTAGGATTGTAGGTTAAGAGGTAGTTGAGTCTTTCCTTACTTTGTCCATTGCGAGACCAGTCCGGTAGAGTTTTTGTCTAAGATAGCTAGTGGCAATGTTGTGTCTTACTATTCTTTTCAGTGCAAGACCTATTTACTAGCTATCGCTTTTGCTTTGCATCTTTCTTCTAAATTTCATGTTGTTTTTATTTTTCCTATGATCTCTGTGGAGATACTAATATTGTCTCCTCTTATTTTTTTTGTTTTTTTGAGCCGAGAATCTTTCGGAAACAATATCTCTACTCCTTCGAGGTAGGGGTAAGGTCTGCGTATACAATATCCTTCCCCAAACTCTATTAGTAGGATTTTACTGGGTTGTTATTGTTTTGTAAATTTGCGACCTAGTCACATTGTGCAATGATGTCTTAATAACACTTACTATTAAGTCCGACTAATAGCCTGTTTGGCCAAACTGGAGAAATCAACTTATTTTGAGAAGTGCTTTTTTCAAAAGTGCTTTTGAAAAAAGTACTTTTGGAGAGAAGTAGTTTGTGTTTGGCTAATCAGTCTGAAAAGCACTTTTGAAAAATAATTTGTGTTTGGCCAAGCTTTTTAGAAAGTGTTTTTAAGTGTCAAATTACGAATAAGGACATGAATAGATTTACTTAATAATTAATATTATAAGTAAATAAATAATCTCAAAATTTTGTTATTACATGCAATAATTAAAAAAATCATTTTATTTAAGTAAAATATGAAAATAAAATTAAAAAGTACTTAATTCTTTTAACATAAGTTAAATATATTAAAATTCCTTCAACAAATATAAAAACATTTACCCCTGAAGTTACGCTATATATTAGAAAGTTTTCCTAAAAATAAGAAGAAATATTTATAAATTAATATCCTAAGTATTAGGTTTAAGGGTTATTTTGGTATACACTATATTTTGTTAAGGGTATTTTAGGTAAGAAGTAAAATCAAAGCTGCTTCTGCTTTTGCTTTTGGAAAAAAACTACTTTTTTCTGCTTCTTTGAAACTGCTTCTGCTTCTTGGCCAAACACCTCAAATTAGGGAAAAAAGTATTTTTAGAATAAAAAAATATTTTTGGCCTCTTGAGAAGGCTTGACCAAACCGGCTGTAACATACATTGCACTTGTAAAAGCTATAAATAAAGAAATGAAAGCATTAATGATCCCAGTTGACTTTTAGACAAATTTTCACTTATCACGCTGCATCACATAGCTGATTTGCCCACATTTCCATGACAAGTTGATTTGATGAATTCCTTGATAGAATCATACAAATCTTGAGCACTCTTGGGATCAAATATCTCAACAGCATGATGTCCAGTTTCAAGAAACTGACAAGTCACGTGCATACCATGTGACTCCACCATCTTCGCAAACCTCTTCTGCCGATCAACCAATGGGTCCCCTGCATACCCTCTGATCATACACCTCGGCAGCCGTCGGATCATCTCCTTCAACTTATTCTCACCAATACACGGATCAGAATACTCGTGATCGCGATCCGCACCGTTTGGCAATGCAAGCGACCACATCAGATCATTTGCATGCAAAGGCACAACTTTATCATTAACAAACTTAAGTTCAGATTCTGTTCTCTGAACTCCACCAAAGTATGGCTGATTGATTATTAGCCCTACGATCTTGATCGGATCAAGATCGAGATCGAGTGCACGTAGACCTGCATGGTACACAATATTTCCTCCCGCACTACTACCCATCAAGAAAATTTTAGAAAAATCAACACACTCTTTCAACCATGGATCAACATGATCACCACTACTAAGAGCTTGATCTTTAGCCCATTTAATGGCATCCACGGCGTCGTCATAGGCGGCCGGAAGGCGGTGTTCGGGGGCGAGCCGATACTCCACTGAAGCAACCAATGCAGGGAATTGAGCTGCCATAGCATTACAAGATTCATGGAAAAAAATAGAACTCACACTAAAGAGTATAAAGCCACCACCGTGGAAGTAGATGATCAACGGTAATTTAGTGTTAGGCGGCGGATTAACGGGCCGAAAGAGGCGGATGAAGGTGTTGTTGGTGGGGTTAAGAGGAATGTCTTTAGAGAGTGAAATAAGTTGTGAATTTGGATCATTTTCTGGATTTGAAGGCACATTAGGAAATGGGTATTTTCTAGTGAGAGAGCCATCTGGATTTTGGGTAATGTTAAGAAACTTGTAAGCATCTTCCATGGTGTTTTCTGCTATAATCTTGCGCTCTGCCATGGCTGTTTTAAGTGTTCAAAGGCACGTAGTAGGATAAGAAGTGAGATTGTTTTATATAGGGGAAAGTGGAGGGGTAATTAAGATGAGTAGTTGAGTTAGCTGTATGCATTTATTTCTACACCATCTAAATTTCCATCTGGAGTGATGACAGCAATTGAAACATTAAAAGCTAAAACTGTATGTTTCACAAATTGATGCAAATGGACAATTAATTAAGAGGGTAAATTTTTATACAAATACTCTAGTTGTCAATAATAATGGTGGATTATTGTGATATAGAAGGAGTAATACATAATATGGTACAATTAGTTAAACAACATTATATTGTTCATGTAAAATTATTTACAGTGTTAGCTTGCTTAACTTGAATGATAAATCTTTAAAAACTACACTCCTAGTAAGTAGTGTTACTTTTAAGTTTTATATCTGAATTTGTAAAAAAAAGCAAAAAGAACCTTATATAATCACATTACTTAAGAGTTAACTGTAGATTATGAGTGTTTTGTTTACTTCCGTTGATAATATGAAAAGGGTGAGAAACTTCTTGAGTTCCGTCAAATAATAAAAAAGTGTAAAATTCTGTTAAAAAATGGATAAAACTTAAATTAAGCTAGGGTCACTTCTCATATTAAATGCTCACAGTCACAGACAATGTAGCTGACTTAATTTTGTTGACTTTGAACAAAGTTTTTAATTCCTAACAAACACTACAACATTATGCAGCTACAAATTTTTTGCTACTAATAAAAAAAGCTCGGCTATTATCTAGCAATAGCCATAAAAATTGAAATTCCCTGGCTGTTCACAATTTGGTGAAATTTCTTAGCTACAAAAAGTAAATTGGCAAAGCTAATTCCTACTTTTTGCTATAGTTGGTTAGTATTGTGACAATAACTGCGAAAATAGCTACACATTTACTGCCACGTTATAAATTTGTAGCTAATTGTTAGTTTTTGCCACGCATTTAATTTATTATAGCAACAATAAATATTTAGCCACAATAAATTATGCCAAATAAAATATCGAATATATTTGCTTCAGGTTATAAAAATCGTGGCAATAATTGGCTCAATAGCTACGATTAATATCATGGCAAAATAATATAGCCACGAATTTATATAACTACAATAAATATTGTAGCTAATTCTAAGTTTTGCTATGCATATGAAGGCACTGTAGCAATTGTAATCTTTTAGCCACGATACATTTATTTGCACATAATTCCATAGCTAAAAAAATAATCTTGCTACAATTTTCAAAGATTGTAGTAACTGTTGGGACATATGTGCTCAGGAAAAGCCTACACGAGACAACTCAACGAAAAATCTATTTTAGAAGCTTATTAAAAAATTTGACACGCAAAGAGCATCTAAAATTATAAAACTTCATAATAGATAATTTCTTAATTGAGTTTTTCCTTATCAAGAGACATAGATACATTTGTATCTATAAAAAGAGGACTAACATTTTACACGCCTTTCGACAATTATGAAACAAAATTATAAAGAGTAGGAAGACAAAGGTTTAGTCACTAATTCATTAGTTGGAATGAATGCAAGGGACTTTGGTTGAATTTGTTAGAGTTTATAAATTCAAGTGTGAAATTTATTAAAATTCTTATAATCACATAGCTATTCCTAAATCAAGTGTCATGCATCGAGAATCTATTTCTATAAACAACTATGCTATGTTTAACAATATTTATTTATTAATTTAGTAAAAAATTCGCCATAGTTTCCACTGAGAATCCATCAACATAACACCTGGTAGAAAAGATCATTCAACTCAATCCAACACTATTGAATATTAACTCATATTCAATTAGAGTAATTCACTAATATAATAAAGTAATACATAAATTCTTTAAAATAATAAAGAACTAAACACCGTCTCTCAAATAAATAAGTAAAATTTTAACATTACTTGAGGATAAAAAAATATGCAAATAAGACTTCTAAATATTTTACAGTAATAAATCTTCATCATCAGTTTCAGGTTCTGATTCGATGTCTTCAATAATATCATCATCTAAGGTAACATTAGTGCTAATAATATCAAGATCATTTCTTCTCCAGTTCATAAAGTCTTCATCTTCATCAAATGTACCTGAGAACTCTTGAGCATTTTGTTGCATTTTGTTGAAAAGTTTCTTCACTGAGAGCACCACCAGTAAAATAAGTAGAATGACCATTCAAGACAATGGACCAATTGGGATGAAGATTATCCTTGACATAAAAAATTTGTTCTGCTTGAGATGCAAGAACAAATGGTTCATTTGTTGCTAGCTTTCGTTTAGTATTGACACTAACAAAGCCATGTTTATCTATCTTCACTCCTTTTCCAATGTGATCAACATCCAACCAATCACATTTAAATAAAATAATCCGTTTACCTTCAAGATATTGAAGTTCTACTATTTCGGTCAGAGTACTATAATAATTTATATTTTGGCCATTCATTATTCCTCGTACTAAAACACAACTATTTTGCTTCACCCTATTTCCTTCGAGTTGTTTAGTATGAAATCTAAAATCATTTATCTCATACCCTTTGAATCTTTGGACTCCATCAAAAGGACCTCTAGCCAAAGAATACAACTTGCAACTTACTTGTGAATTTCCTTTCATGCGCATTTGTATAATCTGTATAATAATAAATAAATAAAATAATGATGTTAAAGAAGTATTACAAATAAAAATTAACAATGTAATGAAAACTTACTCGATGAAAAAACCAATCATCGAAGTTCATGTTCCTATTATTCTGCTCATACTCACTCTCGTACTCACTGTTTAAAATAACCATAATAACTGAGAAAAGGCTAACAAAATCAAGCAGAAATGTACAATGGCATAAAGAAACATACCGTAAAAATGGTTGAACTTCTTCACAATTTCTCAAAACATAAAGATGAGCTTGCTTTCGTTCAAGCTCTTCAAGATTTCTGGATGTATCTCCTAATAAAGGGCAACCTTTTGTTCAAAAAATGATAATCTACTGAATGGCTCAACCTGATCACCTTCACAAATTTTGTCCACTGGATTATTCTCTTTCCCACTTCCATGTAAATACCTTGAACAAAATATCACACTTTCTTCAACAATATATCATTCTGCAATAGTATATAAACTAATCAATACATACTCAAAATGCTCCCGGATCATCCAAAATCCGATCTGAGTATACGCCCAAGTCCGAAATCATCATGCGAACCTATTGGAACCGTCAAATCTCGATTCCTAGGTCGTTTACTCAAAATATTGACCAAAGTCAAACTTAGCCTTTTTAGCTAACCTTAAGGAACTACTTGTTCCGATTTCAACCCGAACCCTTCCAAATCCCGAACTAACCATCCCTGCAAGTCATATAAACAATAAAATCACATAGGGGAGTCTTATTTAGGATATCGGAGTTCTAGAAAGCAAAACGACCGGTCTGATCCCTAAATGAGAGTTTTAGTTTTAAAAATTGGACCGTAGTCGGAGCAGTGTGAAGACGACCTCGGGATGGAATTTCGTTAGTTCCGTTAGCTCCGCTGGGTGATTTTGAGGATACCGAGAGATCCCCAGCATAGATATCGAGAATACTAAGAGATCCTCAGGATACTGAGAGATCCCCGGCACACATATTGAGGATACTAAGAGATCCTCAGGATACTGAGAGATCCCCCATACACATATTGAGGATACTAAGAGATCCTCGGGATACTAAGAGATCCCCGGTTGTTATCTCTATGTTGAGTTGTACTCTTTTCCATGATTATTTTGTGTCTGTTATAGTTGTTGTTGTTCTTTCTATTCTGTGTTATTTCTTACTATTGCACTTAATTATGCTGTCTTATTCTACATTGTTATACCTTATATATTATTTAATCTCAGTAGGGCCCTGACTTTTCTCATCATTACCCGACCGAGGTTAGGCTTGGCACTTACTGAGTACCGCTGTGGTGTACTCATGCCCTTTCTGCGCATGTTTTTCATGTGCAGATCCAGGTACTTCGACTCAGTCCTATCACCCTTGAGGTGAGGCGTTTTCATAGAGACTTTGAGGTATATCTGCCGCGTCTGCAGACTGAAGAGTCCCTTTCTATTCGCAGTATTAATATAGCCCTTCTGTATTTTCATTTTGATAGACATTCTAGAGTTAGAGCTTTTATGTATCTCTTAGCTTGTGATTCATGGGGTTCCGTATTTTGGGAGTGTTAGGTTGATATTTTGTATTATTAAATGTCAGGTGACATCTTAAACACTATTTCTTTTTGTCATATCAGATCTTAATTATTTTCCTTTCGCAATTGTTTTCTTTCCCGCATTTGTTAGGCTTATCTAGTCGTAGATACTAGGTGCCATCACGATAGTTCACAGAGGGCAAACCGGGGTCGTGACACTTTCACAATAGACAAAATTATAATTTAAGTTACTTTCCTAATATTTAGGACTTTGAAATTAATTTAAATTTTACATATTAAAAATTATCTTATTAATCTACAATTAACTATATTTATGTCTTCTTGAATGAACTTGAGAATAACTTTTGATTTTTTTTTTAGAAAATTCTTAAATCATCAAGGGTTGTGTGTTTTTACTAATGTCATGACCCAAAATCCATTAAAAGGTCGTGATGGCGCCGGACATCACTGTCAGGCAAGTCAATACATACTCAAAACGCTCCCCGGTCATTCAAAATCCGATCTGAACATACGCCCAAGTCTGAAATCATCATACGAACATGCTGGAACCTTCAAATCCTGATTCCGAGGTTGTTTACTCAAAAATCCAATCTTAGTCAATTCTTTCAACTTAAGGTTTCCGAAATGAGAATTCTCTTTCCAAATCGACTCCGAACTTCCCGAAATTCAATTCCGCCCACGCGTACGAGTCATAATACCTGAAATGAAGTTGCTCATGGCCTCAAACCGCAGATCGACACGCTAGAGCTCAAAACGACCGATCAGGTCGTTACAACTAAAACTAAAAAGAAAGCACGATCACTTGTAAAGTTGAATTGATAAAATTATAATTATATAGTTGGAAATGTCGTTCGATTTTTTTATCCTTTAAAAATTATAATTGTAACTATATTAAAAGTACGAAGGCCCTTAGTGATATGTCGTTCGCCTTTTTTACTCTTTAAAAATATATTTTACTAGGATAATATTGTAATTTAACTATTCTCCTAATATTTAAAAAATTTAAATTAACTAAAATTTTGGTTATAATATTTTTTCATATTTGAACTATACAAAACTACTTATATTTAAAACTTTCAAAATTTATTATAAATACACCACTTCGACTCTTCTAGATCTTTTTACCTAACTAATAATCGTGCTCTAACATTTACAAAAAAACTAATATTTAAGAATTTGGATTCAACTATAATTCCTTTAAAATGGTAAGAAGGAAATTGTCCCAACTTTTGCCGTGAGATATTTTTTCCTAAAACTTTGCTGCTCAACAAACCAAAAAAGAAAAAAGGAAATCTTTCAACAATTTCACCTTCCTTTTTGACAACCAAACGGTACCAAAGGATTCTCCAACAAAATTTTATTGTTAATTTAATTCCTTTGAAATATGTTCATTAAGCTTAGGTTTATTTTTGCCAAAATATCAGAATAAATTTTTAGAAAAACAAAGTATCCTAAAAATAAATAAAAAAAGGAAACTATATTTCCAAAAGGAACAAAATTGCCGTCAAATAATAATTTGTTATACTTACAAAAATATGGAGCTTCTTTTTTGTGGTTATTGATTATTAGGAGGGAAACATGAATTCTCTTTTTGAAATACGTGAATTAACAAAAACAAAAGAATTCCCTCCATATTATTTCCCTCTAAATATTTTGTGCCTAAATTAAAGCCTCCTAATTCTATTAGAGAGTAATATGGTGTTCCTTTTCTATAGAAAGATTAGACTACAAAAAAACCTTAAAACACTAAAAGCACAAAAGAAAGCCAAAAAGTGAGGTGTAGATTTTTTATTACTTCTCTGAATCAACTTGTCATCACTAGAAGCAAAGGTTCTAATTTCTTTCTATATATCTGTTCCAATTTATGCATTATACATTTAAATTTCTGTTATTTTGTTTAATTCTGCAGACTTAGGCAAATTTTCTTGTTCTTAGATTATCGGCACATATCCCTTTTTTTACTTTTTGGTTCAACTTTGTTAAGAAATGGAATCCTGGTGATTTCTTTTTGTGCTATCTTAAATATATGAAATTTACCTCTTCTTCTTTGTTACTTTTGAAATTTTGGGGCTGTAAGTGTGTGTTGATTGGTCTATATTTGTTTCCTCATGACTGTTTGATTTTTTATTTTAAAGCACTGTGAAGAATTTGTCCGAAAATTCTGAACTCTTAAAGTTCACTGTTAGATACCGTATACTAATTAAAAAGATCTGGTTATACAATGGGGGTACAATATTTCTGAAAGTTCAAATGATATATAAACTCTATTACTATAGTATTTATCATGTTATAAGTATACAGTTTGAGGTTTTATTCAATTCTTAAAGTTGGCTACTAAGTACTTATAGAAAATATCATTTATATTTGTATTTATGATAATTTATTTTAGTATCTTACAAATTCTTATTTGTAACCAAACATGGGTAGGAATGATTTTTGGAAAAAAAACTAATCGCTTGACTGATAATCGTGACTCGGAACCTGTTAAGAGTTCTAAGAAGCCGTCTATTGACGAAAACTTGCTCACGCAATCTGTAGAAGAACTTGTTTATCCGGGTAATTGTAATATGATTATTGTGCAATATTGAATTTGCCATTAAATCTTTTTTCTCATTATATAAATTTGTGTCTTTGTTTATTCATATTTAGCTAATTCATCTTCAATAATTTTCTTGAAAGCGCGGACATGATAAGAGAGAAAGAAATTAGCTATCACTATGGTGGCCATTTTGTATTCTCCCCTTCTAGAAAATATGTAGGTGGTCATTTGAAGAAAACAAATATTGATGTTGTTTTTATATCTTTTTTTGACCTATTGGATGACTTAAAAGAATATTGTAACTTCAATATTTGTGAGGGAGACAAGTTCTTTTATTTGAGAGGTGATAGAATTATAAGTGATTATGATGGGCTAGTTGAATGTCATGACGATCAAGATATTAAAAACATGCTTGTTAGTTATAGAATGCATAAAGAAAGGCCGATTGAGATTTATACACTACTGAAAAATGATATTTTTATGAGTACTTCTCTTAGAGAAGATAGTTCTAGGGGTATGAGTCTGAAGAGATGACAAAATCAGTTGTAGGAGCATACGAATCAGCAAATTCAGTAGGTGATCACTATTTTTATTGATTTTAATTACTTCTATCGATATTTTTACTTGACGTTATTTATTTAACCTTCGTAGGTTCCAACGCTGTGAAAAGAAAAACTAGAGGTCCTACACGGTGTGTGAAAATAATTAACTTACAGGAGGGACAAAAATTACCGGTGGAATTTGCTGAAGATCATCAAGCTATCGGTGAGAATGCAAGCAAATTAATTTGGTTTTTGGGACAAACAGTTAGAAGCCGAATTTGTTGCCCTTTAAAGGTAAATGGTTGGAAAGAGATTGAGCAAGATAAGATCGACCATATGTGGGAAATTATCTTGGTAAGAAAAACTAACAAACTAATAATTTATAATATTTTATAATTTCTTATGGTTTAACAATTACTAGAATATATGATTATAAACTTTGATTGTATTTTTTTTATATGGGAAAAGTTTAATTTTGATGTGTCCGAGGGAAGAAAAAGCGCAATTCTTGGCAAAATGAGTGACCTCTATAGAGACTATAGGTACAAGTTGAAGAAGAAGTATTTTGATTCAAAAGCAAATTACCTACTTCGCTTACGAAACAAGCCTAAACTTGTTGCCGCAGATGAATGGAAATATTTGGTCAATCTTTGGAGTGATGCCGACTTTCAGGTATTTAAATTGTAAATTAATTTGTTTCTGCCTTTTTATTATTATGTGTTTCATTGAGGATCTCAAGTTTATTTAAGAAAATTAATTATGGGCGTGTTTGAGATAACTAAAACTGTTTTACTCTGAATTATTATTTTTGTGATCCATGGTTTGGATTCCAAATAAAATTAAGCTCTCTTTTTATCACTAACATTTCCTTATATAAGAGCACGATATTTTTATTGTCTTTGTATTTTATATTCGATTTGCTAGTTTTTATGAGTCAATCCAAGGGCATATTAAGCTCTCTTTTATCACTGCCTTTTCTTTAGTAACTAATGTTCTTAATTTTTTTTTCAATTTTTATTTAGAAGAAGAGCACACAAAACAAGACAAATAGATCGAAACGTTCTTTGCCTCCATACATTGGGACCGAAAGTTATGCAAGACTTAGATACGAAATGGTATGAACGTTGTAATAATATTTTTAGAACAAATTTAGAAGAACTATATTCACATAGTTTATTCATTTAATGATAATGATTATTTTTCCGCAGGAGCAAAAAAATGGAAAAGCTCCTTCTCGTGTTGAAGTTTTTATGGAATCCCGCAAGAGAAAAAAAGGAAAACAAGTTGATGCTTTTCAATAAGATGTTATTGTAATGTCAATGTGTTCTCTTTTCTTTTTATCTCCTTTTATATTACACATTTGTACTTATATTTGATTAATTTGCATTTTTTGATTGTAGGACCAATTTTAACAATTTAAAAAGCAGCAAAAAGAAGGAGAAATTTCTTTAAATGATGATGATATCTTCGAAAAAGTACTCGGGGCCGAAAAAAATGGATATCATCGTGCGTATGGCCCCGGAAAAAATATCAGTGAATATTTTGGTGGTAGACCAACAAAAGTACAACTTATAAAGCAACTAGAATTGACGAGAAACGAGGCAAATGAGCGTGTGGAAGAAGTTAAAAGGGAAGCTAAGGAACAAGTTGAAGAAATCAAGAAAGATATGAATAATCAACTAGTAGAGATGAATAAATAATGGGAAGAAAAATTTCGAATGATACTTGCAGTACAAGGTCTACAACAAAATGATATAGATCTAACGGTAAGTAACTTATTAGACTTTTATTACTATCTTTTTATATTAGTAATTTAGTATATGTGATTTCTTTTAGGTAATATTCATATTAAAAATAAATTTTAATTTTTTATATAAAAGATACTTCATTGTATCATTTAGTTATATGCTTTTTTTTTCTATTGTTATTGCAGCCTGTGGAGGAATTATAAAAGCATCAAGGTCGACGGGCACGTGAACAATGTTTTTCCTCTTGTCAAAGCTTATTGATATGTTTCAAACGATGTTTTAATATTTGGAATGATATTGTTGAACCTTTGTTAAATTTTGTTTATTAATATATTGTGTTTATTACGTAATTGAATATCTTATACTACAGTTGCCTATGTGTTTCACTGTCAAAATTTGATTGTATTTCTAAATAGGCTTTATATGAATTATTATGACTAATAATGCTTGTGGCAATTTTTTAATTAGTAGCAATGAATTTTTAAATTTGTAGCTAAACATATATATATTGCAACATATTAAAAATGTAGGTATATATTTTTTTATTTTCATAGCAAAAATGAAGAAAATTTATTGCTACGATTTTATGTTTCATGGCAAAAGAAAATGAAATATTACCTATGAATTTTTCAATTTGTAGCTAAACATATACTCCTACAATAACCACGTATCAAGAACATGGCTATTCATTTTCACTTTTCGTAGCAAATGATGAAAATCATTTGCTATAGTTCTATATATTTCATGGTTAAAAGTATGGAATATTAGCTACAATATGAAAAGGTTTATGGCAAATACTTCAATTCATAGCTATGGAGTTTTTAAATTGTAGCTAAACATGAGTACTATTGCCACGAGACTAAGCTCTTGAAATAGCCACAAAATTTGAGTTTGCATAGCAAATAAATTAAATCTTTTGCTACAACACAACAATTCGTGGCTACAATATGAAGATAACTACAAATTTGTTCATCGTGGCAAAAGAATAAAATCATTTGCTATAAGTATATTTTTTGTAGCAAAAACCTTTTACCATCATCGCTACAACATAAAAAATTTCCATAGCAATAAGTATTAGTCCTTAGCCACAGATCATATTAAGGCTGTAGCTGAGTTTTAGCTACGCTACATTTTGCTATGAATGCTACGGAAAAAAATATTGTGGCTAAAGTGTTTTGCCATGAAATTTTTCATATTTAGCTACGATGCTTTTCATAGCTATAGATGTGTAATGTTGTAGTGAAATTTTTATACCTACACTACTTATAAGTTTCAATCACCTTCCTAACTTTGTTTTATAATTTCAACTTTTACAAACTTTTTTCTACAAAATTTTGTAGTTGGGTGAGTATCATAAATCTGAAGACGACCTCTCCTTGACGAGTCCGGAACCAAAGTGACGACCAATTGAACTCAAGCGGTCAAATTAGGAGGAAAAAAAGGCAGAACAATACTATCTATCGCGCATAAATTTTATGCGATATACGTCCCTCTCCTAAACGGCCTAAGTTAACGGTCATTTGTCAAGCCAAGCACATATGGAACACAAATTCATGCGCCATATGCTTCCTTTTATTGTCTGAATTTTCTGAATCATTGCCCTGATAATTGTACTACAAAGTATTTATAGTATGCATATTTTTCAAGTGCCAAAGGCAGAACAATAGTATGCATATTTTTCAAGTTCCAAAGGCCTGATCATGCGTCTTTTACTTATGCCGGATTTCCATTCTTGAATAAGTCATTCTTGAGTGAATTTGAAGCGAATTTGCCTTTGTTCTTCAGCATTATCTGTATTTTTCTTCATCTTCACCAATCTCTACAAAGTTCCCTTTGAATCTTTCCGCAATGACGGATGAACAACGAGTTAGGGTTGCATTATAATGTTGTGGCAGAGAATTACTCAGTACATTATAGTTGTTCTCTACAAAAGTATTGTTAATTTGCCAATAACATTGGAGTACCAAATATTGGTATCTCTAAATATGTAAAAGAATGTGTTAGTAAACCGTCTGTGAACCTAATCCTAAGGTGAGTGAGATATTTGTATTCTCTTACTCCGCAAGAAGTGGCATGTTATGCCGAGTTCAAGATGCTGCAATAATTTTTAAGGACTCCGAACCAATACAAGGATATTCTTGTGATAAACATGTTAGAAATGTATGTAAGCTCCGAATTTGTGAACTGGAATGAGAATCCGCAAAATACGGCTAATACTCAACTATCTGATGGTAGTTTTAGAGTTGTTTGTGTGAAAGAGTCTGGCCTGATCTAAACATATATCCACGACTTAACGAGGAGCAAGGATACAGCTTCTCGCAAATGCAGCACCATGTTGAGCCGACAAATTTGCAATTTTCACGAGCTAACTTGTAAATATTCACTTACTATTTGTAGTATTATTATTTGTTTTTTTGTTTATAATAATAATATGTGTTTCTTTCGTAGGGCGTATCGGCCGGACATGAATTTTGCTAACGAAGGCTGTACTAGTTATGAACAAACCAACAGACAATTGGTCATTAACTTAGACCGTTTGGGAGAGGGACGTATAGCGCATGAATATAGATAATATTGTTACGCCTTTTCCCCTCCTAGACTCCTAGTTTAGTCGCTTGAGTTTAATTGGTCATTACTTTGGTTCCAAACTCACTAATTGACATTAATCTCTTTGACTCTTGTGTCTTGATGTAGTAATCAATTAGGGAGACATTTCAAGAAACTATATACTATACGTACCTTCATTGAATATATGTAAACAATTAAAGTCCATAATCCATCTAATATCTATTGAAGAGTATAATAAGGCTTTTCGAAGCGCGCTAAATTTCAGAAAATGATCAATGTATAAAGTTTATAAAGAAAGTTTTTCTTTTTAAGGTCCTTTGGTAGCAGTATCTTATAAAGGGGGAGATGGTATTATTTTCCTTTGGTAATATCTTAAGAACTTCTAAAATATGCCCTAGTGCTACCTAAACTTTTAAATGCAAATAATATCAGCTTTTTAAATATAGTTATAAAATATAGTTATGAGCGAAAATAAACAACAGAAGGAGAAACTTCATAATTTAGCGATTATATTATAAACAGAACTGATTATCAATTAAATTATAATATATTAGTAGTGGTGAAAAAAATATTAAACTGGTTGTAAAATAATTAGCTCGATAGAGAAAACATTCATTAAAATTTAAGTTTGAATTTCTTAAATGATTTGAATTCTTCAAATTTTGTAATAATATTACAGCACAACTCCATCCTCCCAAATGGTTATCCTATTTCTCTCTAGTCAAGAGTTAAACCAAGTAATTTTCGACTAAAATACTTAAAATGTATTCCTTCGTAACTTGGATATGGGGACGGATACTCTTTTTGTATAGCTTATGTTTTCTTATATTTTATTTTGAAAATATGAGTTACTTATGTAGAGTGCAAAAACATATAGAGTAATATTTAATCACGGTTAAGTGATAAATGTGTATATAAACAACACATATTATGCATATAAACATCGGGTGTTGATCACTACGAAAAAGCCTAACTTATCAACAACAAAAAACACGTTGAATGAACCTAAGTTAAAAGGAGTTTTGATCATGGAATGGGAGTATTACATAGAAAATGTTTATTTGCGCCTAATGGCTACTCCAATCATTTCGCAATTCAAGAAAACCCAATAGTTATCAAGGTAGATATTTTCGATATCGAATTGCCAGCAACCAATTATGGTAAATACAGTTTGAGAGTTAATTAATAATTGGCACAAATATTTAATTTCCTTATAACTCCCGTGACGTGAAGAGAACAAGAAGACAGCTTCTTCTTTTTGTTCTTTTTTTCTTCTTCTGGAAAACGTCAATCTCTCTTTTTTGTCTGATATCCTTTATTTGGGAAAGAAACTAAAGTTAATTGAAAATTTTCCATTAAGAGAAACTGATTTGTGAATTTATTGTTCGGACCATATGTAGGGCAAGATAATTGAGCCCTGACCTGTTCTCTATTATTGGGCGTCCCCAAAGGGACTAGCCTTGACCTGTTTTTAATGGTAAAACATTTGAACATTAAATTTTAATATACCTCACCATTTTTTCTTACCAGTTATTTTCTTGTGAGATTTGACGTGACACAAGGAAAATATTACTACTACTAGTTATTTATGCACCCATGAGTAGGTCTAACAATCAATGAAGCAAAGCGAATCTTTCGAAACGATCGTTCGAATCTAAACAGATAGAATATGATGGACAAAATTATCCGATATATATGTTAGTAAAAAGAACAATTCAAGGTGGTCTGAAGTCTGAACACCACCGTTATAATAAAAAATCTAGTTTAAAGATTTTAGTATGTGTACTGAGCTATAGTCTCAAATAAGAATTACCACCTTCAAACTCTGAGGCAATGGAATTTACCCCACCACATGATTTTCACATGGACACCAAAAATCAATGGATGAATCAATGTAAATCTTCTATATCTATTTTTCCTTTATTCAGATCCATATATAGGGCAACTATATATGAGAAAAATCCAATGTGCATAAATATCTAGATGGAAGGCAACAGACAACAGTTCATATATATCAATCCATAGGGCTATGATGTGGGGTACACTGCAGAAGAGAAAAGGAAAAACATGATGATTGCTAAGACAACCAACGTGTCTGTTCAGGTTTATGATAAAGCATTGTGGGTCAAAGGTTTTTTGAGGGACATGTTATTGTGAGCAAAAGAAGGAACTTTAGCACCAGTGGACAAGTGCGCTTCATGCTAGAACTACACTCTTAACAACAAGACAACTTCAGTGACCTCTACAACGACAGTAATACAAATATCCTATATCCATCTTGTCCATTAGTTGATCAACAGACAAACATATTCTGATGAAACTTAAAAAACAATAAAATTTCATCCAGGAATTACACTCTCTTATTTGCTTTTTCCTTTTATTTTTTTGATTCTTAGCTCGCTGGTACTATCTTTCTGGCATATGTTGTTGTTACTGTTCTATTATCTCTTATTATCTTCTTGTGCCGAGGTTCTATCGGAAACAGCCTCTCTATCCCCAGGGTAGGGGTAAGGTCAGCGTACACACTACCCTCCCCAGACCCCACTTGTGAGATTATACTGGATTGTTGTTTTGCAAAATGCAAACTCTCATGACAGCAACAATTACGTCTTCGGCTATATAAATCCTCATTGATGTCCATGTGGCACTATTAAAGCTCATCTTAGTCAAATATTATATAAAATATCTAAGCAGAGAAATATTAAAACTCTGAGCAGAGAAATATTAAAACTTCAAGTAACTTGTATATGTAAAAGGGACTAACTCTACTACTTAAAAATTTCAATCTTATGCAACTTATAGGCAAACAAATCAAAATCTGAACTTCAGATAACATTACGAATTCTACATCTGTGCTAATCATGTCAACTTAAAGAGCTATGAAAAGCTATTTCAATCTGAATCAAACCAAATTTACATGATAACCAAGAAAGATCTAAGGGTTTAACAAAAGAATTCTGCTACATTCACCCAGAAAATTGAATGGAGAATTATCTACACAAGGTGATATAGGTACCTGAGATATTATATTCATGGTGATACGCGGGCTATTACAGTTAGATGATGTATCCAACAGCATCTCCAACCAGAGGCGGATGTAGTGTATAACTTACGGATTCAACTGAACCCATAACTTTCGATGCAGAGTCAAAATTTGTATGTAAAAATTTACTAAAATTGCAAAAATAGTAGATATGAACCCATATTATAATGGGTTCAATGTTAAAAAATTAAAATTGAACCCATATAATTTAAATCCTGGATCCGCCTCTGTCTCCAACATAAATGATCTCCACCATTTAAAGGAACTAACTCGCATCCACATTTAAGATGCTTATGTACTTCATTAAACATATCAAGAGACATAAATATGACAATGTTAGGTTCGCAGAATAACCAAATTCCGGAGTACTGAATGTTACTCACCTTCCCCTCATCTTTGACAACATTGTTTTACTGTTTAACTTTCAACTAAATATTTCCAGTAATTGACAAAGCCATTAGTCCTCTATGAATGCAAAAAATGAGAAATCCATATTTTCAAGAAATCCGATATGATCTTGTTGCTTTTCTCTCTGCTGTCTTTCCCCGAGCATATCATCTATTTTTGCAGTATGAACAGTTACAATACTATATTTATACTACATTGTATAGGGTCACAGGAACTACTTAGATAATACAGTATTAGTGTGGACAAATAAAAAATGCACTTCCATGTATTCTTTTGTCCTAGGACAATGTTGGGATAAGAGGGATTAAATCTGCAATGAAACTGAGTGTAACTATAAAACAAGTTGCATCCTACTTTTACAAGGCAACAGACAACAAACCGTCAAATATCTCCTGGGACCCGAATAAAGTAAGTTCTGAAAGCAATAACTAAAAGCAAGCTCGTTATAGTTCAAGGGCACTGAATTTTATAATTACTAGTGCACTCAACTTTTAGAAAGTGGAACCAAAGAGTCATATCAGATACTTTTAAGCCTAGGATTCCTTGAATTCAGCTACTAGTGTGTTCATCATCATCATAACATAGTAGAATTGAAAGTGCAGGAAATATATGATTATGCAAAAGAAAATCAGAAACGACACTATTCCTTCGTAACTAGTAAGGTCTACATATACATTACCCTTTCCAAATCCCGCGTGTGAGATAACACTGGGTTTGTTGTGGTTGTTGTTGCAAAAGAAAAAGCTGATAAGAAACTAATAACATTTTTCTTCCTTTTTTTTTTTTGCTAATCTTGTAACATTTTCTACACAATCATACATGAAATTACATTGAACAGTGTGAAGCTACAGTTAATGAAATGGTAATAGAACACTCAGTGAACTCACCGGGCCTTTTTCCGGGACTTGAAAGGGAAATTGGATGGTGGTGAAGGGGAAAACTCAAATGGCAAGTGGGGTGGCTCAGATTCACCACAAAGCATCCCAACAATCTCTTTCATTGTCGGGCGTTTGTTAGGTGATCTTTGTAAACAGAGTAGTGCTATTGTGATGCAAAGCAATGCTTGTTCTCTATCCAGTGACTGAATATTGGGATCAACAAGATCCAAAAGCTTGCCCGAGTGAGCAAGCTGCCTAGCCCATGAAACCAAATTAGCCCTCTCAAATTCTGACATAGGAGAAGCTGTAACTTGGAGTGGCCTTCTCCCTGATACCAAAACCAACAATAGAACACCAAAACTATACACGTCACACTTCTCCGAGAGCTGCCCTCCGCCACCATACTCTGGAGCAATGTAACAAACGGTTCCTCTCATACTAGGGGTACTACTCACACCTCCACTCTTGGGAATATCTCCACTGGCAAAATCTTGACTGCTTCTTCTTCCTATTCGAAACTCTCCACTGAAACTATCAAGCCACCAATCAATGCTGCTTCTACTTCCCTTACTTTTTCTCCTCTTTCTTTCTGGCACTAGTTCTTCATCCCTTTGCCACCACATTTCTCCCCCTTTGAGATCCCTTTTCTTCTTTTTCTTGGCTAACTCCTCACAAAACTCTTCCTTCCACCATTCTCTTGGCTTCCTATTCTTCTTTTCTTTCCTAAGTTTCTCCTCATCCAAAGATCCCCACCATTCAAGCCTCTTTCTTTGCTTCTGTTGCCCCCCTTTGGCAACATCTTCTTCTGCACTTGTGGTCGCAATCCAGTCCTTCTTAGGCCTCTCCTTTTTAATCTCACTACCAATCCATTCCATCACATAGTCCTTAATCCTCCCAGAATCTGATCCACCATTCACATTCTCCTGTTTCCACCACCAATCTCTGCCTGATTGACTAATTCCCCTCCCAATCCCTCTCGAAACTCCACTATCCACACTAATCCCATCAAAAAACCCCTCAGAAACACTAGTTTTTTCTACCCCTTCTGATGGCACTCCCACCTCAGGTGACATCCCTCCCGCTTCCCCATCCAACACCCTCACACAACAACTCTCCGGCAACTGATCCACATTTATCACAACCTCCTCTGTCACCACACTCTCATTTCCTTCAAGAATCGACCCATTTTCCTCCACGTTCTCAAGAACTTCTCCTTTTGCCCCCTTCTCAACTCTCTCCTCATCTTCAATGAAACACTCAACAACTTGATCATCTTTAGTCAAAGACTGTGCTAGCCCAAAATCAGCTATTTTTGCATCAAAATTGTAATCCAACAATATATTAGACGGCTTTATATCTCCATGTACTATAGGAGGATCGCACGAATAATGGAGATACTCAACACCCTTTGCAAGGGAACTTATAACATCAAATCTCTTTCTCCATTGCATTAACTCGGGACATTTTTTATCTAACAAAGCATCTTGGAGGCTACCATTATGCATATACTCATATACAAGAACTAATCTTCTCCTCCTCCGACTAGAGCAGTGATGCTTATAACTATGCTCGTCAGAGGAGAAGCCGAGGATAGGCACTACGTGACGGCAAGATGTAGTGTCTATCCTCGAGGCGAGAGAGAGTTCATTGTGGAACTCCCTCTCGCCTTGGAGGGAGCCAGAAGCATCCATGAGCTTCACGGCTACCTCCTGTCCAGAGGGAAGGACACCTTTGTACACAGAACCAAATCCACCTTGGCCAAGACGATTAGCAGCTGAGAATGAGCCAGTAGCGCGACGGAGGACAGAGTAGGAGAACTTGTGGGGTGGTGGAGGTGACTTCAGATCTGCAGGAACTGTCCTGTTCCGTGACACTTTGCGGTAAATGATGGCAGCAACAATGAAGAATGTCAAGGCAAAAGCAGCAGCTATAAAGGGTGAAATGAGAGGGGAGTGAGAATGGTGATGGTGGGAGGGTGGTGGGGGTGGTGGGTAGGTGGTGGGGAAGACAGGTAGGGTGGTTAGAGGAGGTGGATATGGGTTTTCTGGAGGCATTTCTTGAGTAAAGGTGTGATCTTGGAAGAGCTAAATATGCATATTTGCAGAGAGATTTGTTATATTGATGAAAGAAATGGACTTTTGGAAGAAAAAGGAACAAACAAGAATGGTAACTGGTGAAAGTATGGAGTCTAATGTGAGTACTGTGTGACTGTGTGTGATCTCTTGAGGAAGAAAGGGATGATATGGGAAGAGTTTAGAGATACATATTAGCAGAAAATTTTGTTATATGGATTAAATAAATGGACTAGTGTGGAAGAAGACGGAATAATCATACACAAGTATGTGACCGTTCTGATGTTGATAGAGTTAAAGATGCAAATTTGCAGAGAGATTTATGAAAGAAAAAATAAGAAGGGAGAAACAAGAATGGCAACTGGTCGGAGTGTGGAGTCTAGAGTGAATACTGTGTGCATCTCTTGAGGAAGAAAGGGGTTATCTTGGAAGAGTATTAAAGATACATATTTGCACAGGTTTGTGATACGCTGTGTGATTGTTTGTATTTCTTGAGATCCATATTTGCAGAGGAGATTTATTAAATGGATGAAAATAAGAAAAAGGACATATAGTGTGGAGGAAGAAGGAAGAAACAAGAAATATGGGGAGTCTAGTGGGGTTGTGGAGTGTAATGTGAATAGTGTGTGACTGTGTGCATTTCTGGACAAAAGAAAGGGGGTGATGCTTGCTGTTGCAGAGAGATTTGTTTTAAGGATGAGAAAGAGAAAAGGACCAGTGGGAGAAGAAGGAACAAACAAGAGAGAGTGTGGAGTGTAGTGTGAATACTGTGTGACTGTGTGTAGTCTTTATCTTCTCATCTCTCTGTTACTAATGCTATGCTACCGTGAAACACAAAAACTAGATCTGTTTTACTTTTGCTGAGTCAAAATCTAAAGTCACGGGCCGTGACGTAAAGTCTGAGGTTTTCTTTTTTTTCTCTCATTAAATTAAAACTTTAGATATTTGCCACGACTCTCAAGGTATAGTGAGTGCTTCTATTGGGGCTGTGCCATCGGCTTCCTTATTTCGGGCTATGTCGGAGCAGAAGCTGTTATGCGTGATTCGGTAGGTCAGTTTATAACTATAATTTTTTTGATTTTTTGAGGTTGTATCAATGTTAGCATACTAAAATTGTGAGTTCATGTTTTGCTTTCGTCTGGTTAATTCAACATTTTAATGCCCCAGGTACAGTTGAATGTGATAGCTCAAGTATTTTGTGCTTTTTTGTAACTCCTCAAGTGAAGTTTGAATTACTTTTAGATGATTGTCATTTCTTATTAAGGAAAAATTCTAATATTTCTCTGATTTGGGCTATGAGATGAACAAATCTAGTTGTTCATTACTTGGCAAAAGAGTCTAGAAATTATGCTAATCTTTCTATTAAAACTATGCTACTCGTTCTATTGGAAACTTGTTGGTTGCTTGAATATCTTCGTTTGAGTTTTAAAAAATAATATGTATTATTGAAACTACACGAAAAATAATGCTACTATCATTTATATTTTACTATAGCAAAAGAAGTATGTTCTAAAATGTAGTTGAAGTTCACTTAGGTTGAAGTAATATTTAATAAAAATATATGACGGAAGAATTAAAATACTAATGGAGAACTAGTAAGAAATACACCTAATAAAAAGGAAATAACTATAATTTGGAGTCAACGAACAACACGCATGAGCAACCAAAACATGAATATGATATAGATCTCCAAATCTCTCAAAAATCATATTTGGACTTAACCTTACGCCTTTCCAAAAGGGGCATTATCACATAGGGCGGTTTAAAATAGAACTGTAAAAACAACGTATTGGTTTATTAATATCGTTTTATCGGGTTAATGATTGATAAACGGATTAAAATTTTATAATTAATGACTCAACAGTTTGAAGACGGATTATGCAATGATCCTTATAGGATAAACCGTTAACCTATTAAAAACTTTTATATTTATATTTTTACCTCTATATATAAAATAAAAAAAAGATTATTGGTCGGTCCAATGTATATGGAACATGTCATGATCTTGATGTAAGATTGGATTTAAGTTAGTTGGGGCAGAGTAGTAGTGCTAGTCTACTACTTCCATATATACAAGCATGTGATTTAAGCTAAAGGCGGTTGATAATCTCGTTGCCCAAATACTACACCCACTCCAACTTTGAATGAATTTGATTTGCTCAATTAATTCAGCTTTACTCAATTAATTCAGCTTTGAAGAACGCCCTTATTGGGGTTCAATTTCTATTTTTCTAGTCTTACACAGTTAGTTGAGTTTTCAATACAAAGGGCTTCATTTACTTCATCCAGAATTATTACAAAGATAAAGCAGATGTGATACTTTACTCCAAATTTTTTCTTAATCGATAATCAGATAAATCGTCCGATAACCGTCCGGCAATCGCTAATTCAATACCAATCTGTCTGATGTCTTATTGGTTGGCTAACGAATTATTATATTTATAAATCGATAACCGATAAACCAAACTATTAGCATAATATCCGCCCAATTCGTTTGATAAACACCCCTATAATATCACAGTCAATCACAAAAAGTTTACATAGTAAAGAAAGAAGGAATTCTTATATCTATATTCAATCACCTCTTTTACAATCTCCGTTTTTCTTTCATGTTCCAAAAAGTAGTGTTTATTACTCACCCGGTCCATTTTAATTAATTTTTACTTGTTTTTATACATATTAAAAAATTTATCTTTTAACATTAATTAAGAATAAAAATGATCATATTAATCTTAATTTGCTCATTAAAAATATAATAAATACTCATATGTTCTTTAGTCCAAGGACAACTTTGAAAAAAGAGAGTTAATTTCTTTTATCTGAAAAAATCAAATATTGTGGATCACAAAAAAAATACTAAAAAATTAATTTAAGTAGTAGTATATTAACTAGTATTGGTACGTATTGAAGTGGTGTAGTACAACAACAGGGTCTGGGGAGGGTAGTTGTTTAGGCAGACCTTACCCCTACCCTGAGGTAGAGAGGCTGTTTCCAAATAGACCTCTGACATCCTTCCCTCCAAAAACTTCTCACCTTGCTCTTGGGGAGACTCGAACTCACAACCTCTTAGTTGGAAGTGAGGTTGCTTACCATCATAGCAATCCCTCTTGTCCGAAGCGGTGTAGTACTTAGCTTCCAAATTGTCTACCTCCAAAATATCTATAGAAAACAAAAGAGAAACATATAGTACAATAAAAAATGGTCCAAACAGCCAAGGAACAACTTGTCATTTCTCTCGTCTTCTTTTTTTGTTTTTTTGTTTAAGCATTAGATTATTGTGCTCGCTGCTTCTCTGCGAGTATATTCGAAATTAACATACTTAATTTTTTTCGTTGTTTAACTATAAAAAAATCAAGACATACATAAAAGTTTCTAACTGTCTATAATTTGAACAGCAATAATGAACGTATTCGAACTTGAAATAGAGATCCACTCTTTGCTTCTCATGCATTAGAAGGCAAAATTCAAGAAAGAGAGTCAAATTTTGTTATAGAATAACTTCTCTCTTCCCCACATTTAGTGCCGTTTGGACATAAGAATTGTAAAATTTCGAAAATGTGATTTTTTTTTCCAAGTGAAAATGGTATTTGAAAATTAGATTTGTGTTTGGACATGAATATAATTTTGGGTTGATTTTGAATTTTTGTGAGTGATCTGAGTGAAAAATTTTGGAAAATAACTTTTCGGAGTTTTTCAAATTTTCAAAAAGTTTCAAAATTCATCGTCAAGTGAAAATTAAAATTTTATGACCAAACATTAATTTCGAAAAAAAAGTAAAAAAAAATCGAAAAAAAAAATTCATGGCCAAACGGGCTCTTAAAAATAAATGGAAAAGGGAAAAATTAGATAGAAGAAAATGGATAGCAAATTGACTAAAAGCAAGTTGAAAACCAAATGAAGGTTAGTTGTGTAAGCAAAGTGCAACATCATTTATTTCTTCTATTATAAAATAAAATAAAAAATCAAGTGTACTATCAGATTATGAAATTCTATATACTAGGGAGTATTACTTTAGGTAGGGAAGAACAAAGGGAAAAGGATGGCAGAGTTTACCAAAGCGCGAAAAGGAGGTTGACCGAGGTTGTACTTTCATTCTTAGCTAACACGCTTAGTTATTCATCATTAATTAAGACTCGGTTTGGAAAGCTACCTCAGAATTGAATTTGAGTATAATTGAGTGTAATTATATAGTTTGATATGTTTGTTTGACCAAGTAATTACTTAATTATAAATCTATGATTACTAATTAATGTATATTCACGAAAAAATATATATGTTAAATACCAAATATAATATCATTTATACTTATAAAAATTTATAGGCATATATTTATTATATTAATTTTTAAGTTTTGATAATTACTTCACTTAAAATTTAATCTAACTGTATATTTACACTTGTGCAACCAAACAGTAAATTTATAATTACACTGTTATTACACTATGACAAACAAACAGGTCGTCGTAATTACACAAATGTGAAATTACTAGGTTGTGTAATTACTATCCTAGTAATTACACAAATTCAAATTACCTGGTGGCTTTCCAAACAAAACCTAAAGATCTCGGGTTTGAGTCTCGAATATGAAGTCACATTTATTAAGGAGTTTTTTACCTCCAATATGAAACTTTTCAGCGCGAATCCGAATTTAATTGAGCCCCAATGCAAGCTCGACTAAAAAGAAAAAAATAAGAAGAACTAACCCAAATAACCGCACACCTAATCGCTTAAATATAAAATAGTCGTTGAATGTATAATATATGTAAAATTTATGTATCATATGTGTATAACTACGAATAATAAATTTATAATCTATATATATTGGCTAGAAAAAGTAAAATATAAATTTGGTTGGCTATTTGTAATAACATCACACACTTCAAAAGTTTCATAAATGGACCAAATTTGTTTGCATTATTTGAAATTGAGTTATTTTATTTTTCACTAATGGTAATTTTAAACCATAATAAAAAATTAAGCAATAAATTTGGATATGTTATAAATAGAGTTTTATTTAAGGTGAATGTCTATATTTTAGAGAGATTTTAGGGATTTTACTTGGTGGTTAAGTCACTATTTTCCTATAAATAGAGGAGTCCTATTCCATTGTAATTCATCCCAAAATCAATAAAAATTCTCTCTATTTCTTTGCAATATTCTTCTTTTATTGTTCATAACATGTTATCAGCACGAGACTCTAACCAATTGAGTATAAGCTTTGGGATTGAGCATAATGATTGTCAATTGTTCCATGAACTCCCTTCATGATTAAATTCTGGATTTAAAGTAAGTATTTTACTTTATTTTTCTCTTTTAAACTCTTGAAATTCTATAATTTAATTTTAAATACAAACAAAGATAATAAATTTTGATTGTAACTCTAATGGAGTTTGTAAAAAATTATAACCATCCAAAGTGGTAAAAAATTTATGGCTTGTCATGATCAAATTCATGTATGATTGTGGGCAAAGAAGTGGAAACTCGTTCCATTGCATTTGCTTCATTCTCATTCCCTTAAGAGAATATGGTAGCAATATGTAATAATTCTGAAAAAGACAAAATATTACCGTAAAGGTATCAATGGATGTGGACATGGTAATAGACGAAATTATAATCGTCATCATTGTGGTAATGAGAACAATAAAGATTCTCAAAATAATCCTTCACTTTGTGAAAGTAATATTTGTGATCGATTTGACATGAGATTTTGTAAAGCACGTATAGATGATTATGGTCCATTCATTATGTGAATGTGACAACATTTGATTTATGAATATATATTCATTCTTAGAAGAATATGAACGTGCTAGTGGTAGTGAACATACCACACTCACCTCTAGAAGGAGGTTTGAGGTGAAATAAGAAAATAAGTTTATTATTATGGCATGAATGGTCATTGATCACGTACGTATTGTGGTCATGTGATTATTACAGGGCAAAAGTAATGAAAGCAACATATTTTGCCTATAATGATTTTGACCGTGACCATAATGGTATAACTTTCTCTGTAAAAGAGATATTCACCATATGGGTGTTGATGAATATATGGTAGTACCAAATTAATTGAGAGCTCTAAAAGAGCCAATTATTACTATTTTGGAGGAATAAAATTGATTATCAATAAGGCATTATGTTGTAGTAAGTCTCAAAGAAACTTAATTGAGTTTTTCAGGTATTTGCGAAAGCGTTTGGTTATATTGAGACTATAAATAAAGGAAAAATTTAATATATTCTATTACTACAACTTGTAGCATGGTAATATATATCTGAAAAATTACCCGCTTTATTCTTTAGTTTGTACTACACAAACAAAAGAATGCCACAATAAAGTAGAAGTTTATTGATATAAAAACGCATATCATAATAAACTTGGAGTTTATTCATAATTGCACACGTCATGGTGTAAACCTGAAGTTTATCAATATTGATAATTTCTCCAATTGGCATAATTGGTTTAGCCATTAATTTAAGTATGATGTGCAAACTAAAAGAAAATTCACATGGGTAAATATTAAAGAACTAGAAAGTTCTTTACGAATTCACTTATGTTGCTTGTTCTCATTAATTAATAGACCAACTAAAATTGGGATTGAATCTCATGAATGCTGGAAATATCAAAGGTGAATATGGACCCATTCACCTGTCATGTATACCACATAAGATGCATCTATGAGATGGTTACATGTGAGATTATTATTAACCCGCAACCTGGTGTTTGCGAGGTAACTTGCTCAATAATTTAATTTAGAGCATAATTTTTAGATTTTCTATTCAAGATAGTTTATCTTGATAAGTTGGTTTACTCACAACTCGTTTAGCAAGATAATTTATTGAGTGCCTCCACTTAATAGTTAAACTATTGCTTATGAGAACAAAGTTATTTATATTAGTTTGATATACGTTATATATGAAAATATATTACATTCTCCCCTCACAAGTGCTTCAGGGTCAGGAACTAAATAATTCCATCGTACTATTATTAATGTGCAGTGTGTATTTTGACTAGCACCATAACGCATAAAGATGAGTTTACAAAATTGTGATGATCCAAAAGGTCACAATCACTTGATTTACAAGTCAATTTTGTGTTCCTAGGACTTAAAAACCTCCTTTTATCTCACCTCGATTTGCGTGCACGGTCTGGACGTATATCTGGAACGCTTTTATGTGAAAATTTGATAAAAGTGCTAATTTTGCCTTTAAAATTGAATTTAAGTTGACTTTAGTCAATATTTTGGGTAAACGAACACATGATTTGACGGTCACAGAGGGTCCTTAGGAAAATATGGGACTTGGGCGTATGCCCGGAATTGAATTCCGAGGTCTCAAGCCCGATAAATAAATTTTTGAAGAAAATTGTTTAACTGAAATTATAAGAGTTTCTAAAAATTTAAAGATGTTTGAATTTGATGGTATCGAGTACGTATTTTGGTTCTGGAGTCCGGTACAGGTCTTATATAGTGTTTAAGTTGTGTCTGTAAAATTTGGTGAGAAGCGGAATTCATATGACGTGAATCAGACCCTCGGTTGTGAAATTTGAAACTTAAGAGTTCTTGAGATTTTTCTTGGATTTTGATGCTAAACTTGTAGTTCTAGGTGTTATTTTGGCGATTTGATCGCACGATCAAGTCCGTATGAGATTTTTAGGGTTGTGTGCATGTTTGGTTTGGATCCCCGATGGCTCGGGTGAGTTTCAGGTAGGCCACGGGGATGTTTTTCCACTTAGAAAAGTTGATGGTTTTGTTGTATCTGGTGTCTAATGCACCATGCTTCGCGTAGTAACTCTCGCGATCGCATAAGGGAACTGGGCTGGGGATGGAATTTGTTCTATGCAAACACGAAGACAGGGACGCGAAGGCGGAGCACTGGGGGATGATCTACGCGAACACGACCTATGTTCCGCGAACGCGTATAGTAAATAGGGGTGGGCTGGGGATTCATCATTTCTTCTACGTGAACGCGTACCTTGGTCCGCGGACACGAAGGTCAGGAGGGCTTACCCTTCGCGAACGCGTGGAAGAAATTGCGATCACATAAGCCTGAGGGAGGCGACCCTTCGCGAACGCGACAGGCCCATCGCGAACGCGACAGGCCCATCGCGAACGCGATGAAGGCCTACCCAGTCTTCTTAAAACAATAGCAAAATTGAGAATTATCCCACAACTTCATATTTTCAAAACTAGAGAGCATTGAGGCGATTTTCAAGAGGCAAGTTCTTCCCCAAAGTATTTGTATATGATTGTCACGACCCGGATTTCCCACCCCCAGGAGTCGTGATGGCGCCTACTTATGAAAGCTAGGCAAGCCAACCATTATAATTATTCACTTTTTCCATTTTTAACCCTTTAACAGTTGTGATCTAACATTATATGAACAGCGAAATTAAATAAGCGGAAGAAAATAAATATAACAATTTAAATATTACCATTACAAATCCATAAAGTAAAAAGCTACCCAGATCTGGTGTCACAATTTCACAGACTATCTAAGACTACTACAAATAAAGGTCTGAAATATAAATACAAGTTGTTTCATAAATACATAGAAGAAACAGTATAGAAAGATAGAAGGAGATGCCAAGGCCTGTGGACGCCTGCAGGACTACCTCGGGTTGCCTGAATGGACAGAAGACAACACCCTCACTGCGGTCCAAAAGTTGTTGCACCGGGATCTGCATACAATGCAAAGTGTAGTATCAGCACAACCGACCACATGTGCTGGTAAGTGCCTAGCCTAACCTCGGTGAAGTAGTGACGAGGCTAGGACCAGACTACCAAATAAACCTGAGCAGTTAAATCATATAGAGCGGAAAATAAAGGCAGAAAAGTACAGTTAAGGATAGGAGGGGAAAACATGCTGCGGGGAAACATCAAGTAATAACATAAGAATAGCATATAAATATAAGGATCACCAAAGTTCAATTACCAGCAAGAACCAGAAATAAAAGACTAGTGCACGACATCACCCTTCGTGCTTTTACTCTCGTCCTCACCATAAGAATCAATAAAATCTGCACAGCATCACCCTTCGTGCTTTTACTCTCGTCCTCACCATAAAATTGATATAATCGGCACGGAATTGTACATCGTGCGGCACGGCATCACCCTTCGTGTTTTTACCTCACAATATTGGCACGAGATCACCCTTCGTGCATTAACACTCTTAAAATCATACACGGCATCACCCTTCGTGCTTTACACTCTCTCACAAATTTCATGCACGGCATCACCCTTCGTGCTTTAACACTCTTCCTTACCCAAACAACAATCACAAAGCAATAAGGACAAGAGAATCAATAAAATTACAATAAGATCCCGCAAGGGAAACAATAGCACAACAACAATATCCCGGCAAGGGAAAGCAATATCATGAATAATAACGTCCCGGCAAGGGAAATAATATCAAAGCAATAACATCCCGGCAAGGGAGATAATATCATAAACCTCTTCTATTTTCCGCATTTACTTCACAACTCAATTCTCAACTTGAGCCAATGCTCTACAATATTCAATTACTCAATTCTCAACCTGAGCCAATGCTCTACAATGTTCAATTACCAAAACTACTTTCACAAGTCTTGTTCATCAATAGAAATCATTATATAAAGCGTGAACAATATGAAACAGAGTCACATTAGTCATAGTATAAGACTCACGGGCATGCTTGACACCGACGTATAGATACTTGTCACCATGCCTATACGTCGTACTCAACAATTAACACATAGCAAATAAGACACGACTCATAATCCCTCAAGCTAAGGTTAGACCAAACACTTACCTCGATGCCACAAACACAATTCAAGCCTCAACTACCGCTTTACCTCTTGTTTTCACCACAATTTCGCTTGTATCTAGACACAATTTACTTAACGATATCAATAAATGCTAAATGAATCAACTCTAATGCATGAAAATAGATTTTATAAAGTTTTTTCCAGAAAGTCAAAAATCGACTTCGGTCCCGCTTGATCCAAACCCAAAATTCGGACTAAAACCCGATTACATTCACCCCCGAGCCCGGATATATAGTTGGTTTTGGAATCCGACCTCAATTTGAGGTCTAAATCCCCAAATTTCAATATTCTTAGGTTTTACCCAAAATTCCCCAATTTCGCCATGAAAACCCTAGATACTAGGATAAAATCTTGTAAAAAGAAGTTAAGGAGTGAAAGAAATGAGTTTAAAATCACTTACTAGTGTTTTGGAGAAGAAAGAGTGCCTTGAAAAATCGTCTCTTATGTTTTAGGGTTTTTAAAAATGAAAAATAACTGAAAAGTCTCGTTTAAATATACTCCTCTGAGACCCTCTCCGTGGACCGCATAAAAAGGACCGCCGCCGCGGAGCTCCACCGCGGACCGCATAAATCCCACCGCGGTCGTGAAGGTTCTACCGTGGACCGCGAGACATGGCTTCAGAGACCTGCAACTTCTCTGAACCTGCAACTTTTCTAAGTGTAAAAACATCCCGAAACCTATCCGAAACTCACCCGATCCCTCGAGGATCCAAACCAAATGTGCATACTAACTCAAAAACATCATATGGACATACTCGTGTGATCAAATAGCCAAATTAACACCTTTAACAACAGATTTAGCATTAAAGTCAAAGAAAATCTCATGAACTCTTAAGTTCCATCTTTTAACAACCGATGGTCCAATTCACGTCATTTCAAGTCCGTTTCTTACCAAATTTTACGGGCTCAACTTAAATAATATATAAGACCTGTACAGAACTTCGGAACCAAGATACGAGCCCGATACCATCAAATTCCAATACATTCAAATTTTCAAAAACTCTTAAAATTTCAGTTAAATAATTTTCTTTAAAAATTCATTTCTCGGGCTTGGGACCTCGGAATTCAATTTCGGGCATATGCCCAAGTCCCATATTTTCCTACGGACCCTTCGGGATCGTCAAATCATGGGTCCGGGTCCGTTTACCTAAAATATTGATCGAAGTCAACTTAAATTCATTTTAAAAGCAAACTTTATCAATTTTTCCACAGATTTTTCACATAATGACTTTCTGAACTCACGCCCGGACTACGCACGTGAATCGAGGTAAGACAAAAAGGAGGTTTTAAGGCCTCGGAATATAGAATTTATTTCAAAAACAAGTGATGACCCAAAATGGGTCATCACATTCTCCACCTCTAAAACAATTGTTCGTCCTCAAACGAACATAAGAAGGAAGTACCTGAGTCGGAGAAAAGATGGGGATATCGGCTCCACATATCGGACTCGGACTCCCAGGTCGCTGCCTCAACAGGGTGACCTCTCCACTGAACACAAACAGAAGGGAAACTCTTCGATCTCAACTGATGAACCTGCCGGTCTGGAATAACTACCAGCTCCTCCTCATAGGACAAGTCCTTGTCCAACTAGACAGTGCTGAAATCTAACACGTGGGATGGATCGTCGTGATACTATCGAAGCATTTACATGTGAAATACTGGATGCATGACTGATAAGCTTGGTGGCAATGCAAGTCTATAAGCCACCTCTCCCACTTGATCAAGAATCTCAAATGGGCCAATGAATCTAGGGCTAAGCTTGCCCCTCTTCCCAAATCTCATCACGCCCTTCATAGGCGACACCCGAAGCAACACCCGCTCACCGACCATGAATGCCACATCACGAACCTTACGGTCGGCATAACTCTTTTGCCTGGACTAAGCTATACGAAGCCTATCCTGAAAAATCCTGACCTTGTCCAAGGCATTCTGTACTAGATCTGTACCCAACAACCGAGCCTCTCCCGGCTCAAACTATCCAATTGGTGGCCAACACCGCCTACCATATAAAGCCTCATAAGGAGCCATCTGGATGCTCGACCGGTAGCTGTTGTTGTAGGCAGACTCCGCTAAAGGCAAGAACTAATCCCACGAGCCTCCAGAGTCAATGACACAAGCTTGGAGCATATCCTCCAAAATCTAAATAGTACGCTCGGACTGCCCGTCCGTCTGAGGATGAAATGTTGTGCTCAACTCCACCCGTGTGCCCAACTCACACTGAACTGCCCTCCAGAAATGTAAGGTAAACTACGTACCTCGGTCCGAAATGATAGACACGGGCACACCATGAAGACGAACAATCTCCCCGGATATAAATCTCAGCTAACCTCTCGGAAGAATAGGATACTGCCACAGGAATGAAATGTGCTAACTTGGTCAGCCTATCAATAATAACCCACACTGCATCGAACTTTCTCTGAGTCTGTGGGAGTCCAACAACGAAGTCCATAATGATATGCTCCCACTTCCACTCAGAAATATCAATCTTCTGGAACAAACCACCAGGTCTCTGATGCTCGTACTTTACCTGCAGACAATTCAAACACCGAGCCACATATGTGACAATATCCTTCTTCATCCTCCTCCACCAATAATGTTATCGCAAATTCTGATACATCTTAGCGGCGCCCAGATGAATAGAGTACCGAGAACTATGGGCCTCCTCTAAAATCAACTCTCGAAGTCCATCCATATTAGGCACACAAACTCGACCCTGCAGCCTCAAAACTCCATCATCTGCTAATGTAACCTATTTGGCACCGCTGTGCTGCACCGTGTCCCTAAGGACACACAAATGAGGATCATCATACTACCGATCTCGGATACGCTCCAATAAAGAAGAACGGGCGATTGTGCAAGCTAACACACGGCTGGTCTCAGAAACATCCAACCTCATAAACTAATTGACCAAAGCCTGAACATCCAAAGCAAGCGGTCTCTCACTGACCGGAATATATGTGAGGCTGCCCATATTGGCTGACTTCCTACTCAAAGCATCAGCCACCACATTGGAATTCCCCGGATGATATAAGATGGTGATATCATAGTCTTTCAATAACTCCAACCACCTCCTCTGCCTCAAGTTTAGCTCCTTTTGCTTGAACAAGTATTGCAAACTCTTGTGATCCGTGAACACCTCACATGACACGCCATACAAATAATGCCTCCAAATCTTCAATGCGTGAACAATGGCTGCTAACTCCAAATCGTGAATGTGATAATTCTTCTCATAAATCTTTAACTGCTGCGAAGCATAAGCAATGACCTTGCCATCCGACATCAACACCACACCAAGTCCAATACGATATGCGTCACAATAAACTGTATATGGCCCTGAACATGTGGGCAAAACTAACATCGGCGCCGTAGTCAAAGCTGTCTTGAGCTTCTAAAAGCTCACCTCACACTCGTCTGACCACCTAAACTGGGCACCCTTCTGGGTCAACCTAGTCATTGGGGCTGCAATAGATAAAAACCCCTCCATAAACCGATGATAATAGCCTGTCAAACCCAAGAAACTCCGGATCTCGGTAGCTAATACGGTTCTAGGCCAGTTCTTGACTGCCTCTATCTTCTTCGGATCTACTTGAATACCCCTTTGCTGATACAACATGACCCAAGAATGCAACCGAACTCAACCAGAACTCGCACTTCAAAAACTTAGCATACAACTGATTATCTCTCAAAGTCTGAAGAACCACTCTCATATGCTGCTCATGCTCCTCCCGGATGCGGGAATAGATCAAAATATCATCAAAAAAGACTATCATAAATGAATCCAAGTAAGGCTTGAACACTCGGTTCATCAAGTCCATAAAAGTTGCTGGGGCATTTGTCAATCCAAATGACATCACCAAGAACTCATAATGCCCGTACCGAGTGCGAAAAGCTATCTTAGGGACATCGTATACCCGAATCCTTAACTGATGGTAGCTAGATCTCAGGTCAATCTTCGAAAATATCTTGGCACCCTGAAGTTGATCAAATAAATCATCAATCATCGGCAATGGATACTTATTCTTGATTATAACCTTGTTATCTGTCGGTAATCTATACACATTCCCATCAATCCATCCTTCTTCTTAACAAACAACACCGGTGCACCCCAAGGCGAGACACTAGGTCTAATAAAGCCTTTATCGAGCAAGTCTTACAACTGCTCCTTAAATTCTTTCAACTCAGGCGGGGCCATACGATACGGCAAAATAGAATTGGGCTGGGTGCCCAGAGCTAAATCAATGCCGAAGTCAATATCCCTGTCGGGTGGCATACCCGATAGGTCTAAAGGAAATATCTCAGGAAACTCACGAACGACAGGCACAGAATCTATAGAAGGAACCTCAGCACTAGAATCACGAACATATGTCAAATAGGCCAAACACCCGTTCTCGACCATTCGTCGAGCCTTCATATATGAGATAACACTACGGGTAGAATGACCAGGAGTCCCTCTCCACTCTAAACAAGGTAAAACCGGCAAGGCTAAGGTCACAATCTTGGCATGACAATCCAAGATAGCGTGGTAAGGTGATAACCGGTCCATCCCTAAGACGACATCAAAATCAACCATGTCCAATAGTAACAAATCTACTCGAGTTTCAAGACCCCCAATCATAACTATACATGAATGATGGACATGGTCTACTACAATATAATCACCCACCGGTGTAGACACATATACATGAGCACTCAAGGAATCACTGGGCATGACTAGATATGGTGCAAAAAAAGATGACACATAGGAGTATGTAGATACAGGATCAAATAGAACTAAAGCATCTCTACTACAAACCAGAACAGTACCTGTGATAACTACATCAAAAGCCTCAGCCTCAGGCCTGGCTGGAAGAGCATAACATTGGGGTTGGGCCCCACCACTCTGAACTACATCTCTGGTATGGCCTGATACTGGGTGGCCTCCACCTCTAGCGGTTTGAGCTCCATCTCTAATACCTCTACCTCCACCTCTAGTTGGCTGAACGAACTGTGGAACACTCGGTACCTAAACCATGGCATGGGAAACCTGATGCTGAGAGCTGCTCGGTGCTCGAGGGAAAAATCTAGCAATATGCCCTATATTGCCACATGTATAACAAGCCCTCGGTGGCTGACACCGCTTACCCTGACGGCATGAATAACCACACTAAAAACTCTAGAGCGGAGGTGCACTAATTGGAGCTGGTGGTGCACTATAGGGTGGCTTATCAGAATATTGCATACGAGAACCACGACCATATGGAGCACCGTGAGAAGCCTGAAGTGCTGAATGAAACGGCCTGGGAGGATGGCTCCTACCAAAAGAATCCATGCCTCCAGATGAGGCACCACTGAATCTGCCCGAGTGACGAAGCCTCTTATCAGACCCCTGACCACCCCCCGTGATAAAACCATCTCAACTCTCCTGGCCACATTGTCCGCATCTTGAAAAGAAATCTCGCACCCTGTCTCCTTAGCCATCTGCAATCGAATAGGCTGAATGAGTCCCTCAATGAACCTCCTCACTCTCTCTCTCCCTCACCCTCAGTGGGTAGTATAAGAAGAGCATGATGGTCCAAGTCAATAAATCTTGTCTCGTACTAAGTGACAGTCATAAAACCCTGCTGGAGACGCTCAAATAGGCTCCAATAGTTCTCCCTCTAAGTGATAGGAAGAAACTGCTCTAGAAATAGCTGAAAAAACTTATCTCAAGTCAAAGTTGGTGACCCAACTGGTCTAGCCAAACAATAATCTCTCTACCAAGTCTTGGTGGATCCAGACAAACTAAAAGTAGCAAAGTCGACCCCATTGGTCTCCACTATCCCCATGTTCCTAAGAATCTTATGACAACTGTCTAAATAATCCTGGGGATCCTCAGAATATGTGTCGCTAAAAGTGGTAGTGAAGAGCTTGGTAAACATGTCCACTCTTCACAAGGCCTCATCAGACATAGCTGCTACATCACCGGTCTGAGCTGCCATACCCTGCTGAACTGCTCCAACTGGCTAAGCTGTTGGAGTTTTAAACTGGGGAGCCATCTGCTCTGGACTGCAGGTAGCAAGAGTTTGTGCTCCTCCCCCGACCCGAGAGACAGTTGGTGCTACCAGAAGTAAGCATGTCTGGGTGACACTCTCCATAAGGCCCACTTGATGGACCAGAGCATCTTGGAGTACTGTGGTAGCAATGAACCCCTATAGGACCTGAGCTGGGCCCACCAGAACTGCCTGGGCCGGAACCTCATCATCAAACTCAACCTGAGGCTCCGCCGCCAGTGCTGCTGCTCTGGGCTGAGCTCTGCCCCTGCCTCAGCCTCTAGCACGGCCTCACCCTTTGCCCCTCATAGAAACTGTTGCTAGGGGCTCGGGTTGCTGATAAGTGGATGAGGAAGCGCGTGTTCTTGCCATCTGCAAAAGAACAGAGTAGAAATTCAATCAGTATTGGGTAACCAAACCTCACGACAGGAAAGAATAGATGTGAAATTTTTCCTAACTATGTAGCCTCTGGGGATAAATACAGACGTCTCAATACCGATCCCTCAGACTCTACTAAACTTGTCCATGAATTGTGGGACTCAAGTAACCTAGAGCTCTGATACCAACTTGTCACGACCCGGATTTTCTACCCCCGGGAGTCATGATGGTGCCTACTAGTGAAAGCTAGGCAAGCCAACCATTACAATTATTCACTATTTTCCATTTCTAACCCTTTAATAGTTGTGATCGAATATTATATGAATAGTGGAATTAAATAACCAGAAGAAAAGAAATGTAACAATTTAAATATTACCAATACAAATCTATAAACTAAAAAGCTACACAGATCTGATGTCACAATTTCACATACTGTCTAACAGTACTACAAATAAAGGCCCGAAAGATAAATACAAGTTGTTTCAGAAATACATAGAAGAAACAATATAGAAAGATAAAAGAAGACGTCAAGGCCTACAGACGCCTGAATGGACTAAAGACAACACCCTCACTGCGGTCCAAAAGCTGATGCACCGGGATCTGCACACAGTGCAGAGTGTAGTATCAGCACAACCTACCCCATGTGCTGGTAAGTGCCTAGCCTAACCTCGGCGAAGTTGTGACGAGGCTAGGACCAGACTATCAAATAAACCTGACCAGTTAAATCATATACAGCGGAAAATAAAGGCAGAAACATACAGTTAAGGATAGGAGGGGGAAACATGATGCAGGAAACATCAAGTAATAACAGAAGAATAGCAGATAAATATAAGGATTACCAAAGTTCAATTACCAGCAAGAATCAGAAATAAAAGACAAGTGCACGGCATCACCCTTCGTGCTTTTACTCTCGTCCTCAAAATAAGAATCGATATAATCAGTACGAAATTGTACATCGTGCGGCATTGCATCACCCTTCATGCTTTTACCTCACAATATTGGCACGACATCACTCTTCGTACATTAACAATCTCAAAATCATACACGACATCACCCTTTGTGCTTTACACTCTCTCACAAATATCATGCAGGACATCACCCTTCGTGCTTTAACACTCTTCCTTACCCAAACAAAAATCACAAAGCAATAAGGGCAAGGAAATTAATAAAATTACAATAAGATCCCGGGAAGGGAAACAATAGCACGACAATAATATCCCGGCAAGGGAAAGCAATATCATGAATAATAACGTCCCAACAAGGAAAATAATATCAAAGCAATAACATCCTGGCAAGGGAGATAATATCATAAACCTCTTCTCTTTTCCGTATTTACTTCACAACTCAATTCTCAACTTGAGCCAATGCTCTACAATATTCAATTACTCAATTCTCAACCTGAGCCAATGCTCTACAATGTTCAATTACCAAAACTACTTTCACAAGTCTTGTTCATCAATAGAAATCATTAAATAAAGCATGAACAATATGAAACGGAGTCACATTAGTCATAGTGTAAGACTCACGGGCATGCTTGACACTGACGTATAGATACTCATCACCATGCCTATACGTTGTACTCAATAACTAACACATAGAAAATAAGACACGACTCCTAATCCTTCGAGCTAAGGTTAGACCAAACACTTACCTCGATGCCACAAACACAATTCAAGCCTCAACTACCGCTTTACCTCTTGTTTCTACCACCAGTTCGATTGTATCTAGCCACAATTTACTTAACGATATCAATAAATGCTAAATGAATCAATTCTAATGCATGAAAATAGGTTTTATAAAGTTTTTCCCAAAAAGTCAAAAATTGACCCCGGGTCCGCTTGGTCCAAACCTGAAATTCGGACTAAAACCAGATTACACATTCACCCCCGAGCCCGAATATATAGTTGGTTTTGGAATCCGACCTCAATTTGAGTTCTAAATCCCCAAATTTCATTATTCTTAGGTTTTACCCAAAATTCCCCAATTCCGCCATGAAAACCCTAGATTCTAGGACGAAATCTTGTAAAAAGAAGTTAAGGAGTGAAAGAAATGAGTTTAAGATCACTTACTAGTGTTTTGGAGAAGAAAGAGTGCCTTGAAAAATCGTCTCTTATGTTTTAGAGTTTTGAAAAATGAAAAATAACTGAAAAGTCCCGTTTAAATATACTACTCTAAGACCCTCTCCGCGGACCGCATAAAAGGACCGCAGCCGCGGAGCTCCACCGCGGACCGCAAGAAATCGAGCGCAGCCATGAAGGCTTGGCCTTGCTCATCGCGGACCGCATAAATCCCACAACGATCAGGATGACCCCACCACAGTCGTGAAGGTTCCACCGCGGTCGCGAAGGTTCCACCGCAGACCGCGAGACCTACAACTTCTCTGAACCTGTAACTTTTCTAAGTGTAAAAACATCCTGAAACCTATCCGAAACTCACCCGATCCCTCGGGGCTCCAAACCAAACGTGCATACTAACTCAAAAATATCATATGGACTTACTCGTGCGATCAAATCGCCAAATTAACATCTTTGACAATAGATTTAGCATTAAAGTCAAAGAAAATCTCATGAACTCTTAAGTTCCATCTTTTAACAACCGATGGTCCGATTCACGTCATTTCAAGTCCGTTTCTTACCAAATTTTACGGGCTCAACTTATATAACATATAAGACTTGTACCGGGCTCCAGAACCAAGATAAGGGCTCGATACCATCAAATTCCAATACATTCAAATTTTCAAAAACTCTTAAAATTTCAGTTAAATAATTTCCTTTAAAAATTCATTTCTCAGGCTTGGGACCTCGGAATTCAATTCCGGGAGTACACCCAAGTCCCATATTTTCCTACGGACCCGGTCCGTTTACCCAAAATATTGACCGAAGTCAACTCAAATTTATTTTAAAAGCAAACTTTATCATTTTTTCCACAGATTTTTCACATAGTGACTTTCCGGACATACGCCCGGACTGCGCACGCGAATCGAGGTGAGACAAAAAGGGTTTTAAGGTCTCAGAACATATAATTTATTTTCAAAACAAGTGATGACCCTCATCGCAATGATTCTAAACCTTTTTCTTTCGATTTCCCTTTGCATTTCATTAATCTTTATCCAAATATCTTGGGTTTTTATGTTAGAAATTGGGAATTTGGGTAGAATTAAGGCTTTTTGCATAATTGGAATTTAGACCTCGTTTTGGGGTTGGATTTCAAAACTAATTGCGTATTACAGCTCGTAGGTGAATGGGTGATCTGCTTTTGGTCCGAACCTCAAGTTTTGACCAAGCAGGCAATTTTGACTTTTTGGTAAAAAAATGATAGAAAACCTATAATTAAGCATTGAGTATGAATTCTTTAGCATTTATTGATGTTGATAAGTTAATATTGACTAGATACAATGGAAGTAGAATCAAAAGGAAAAGCAGTGTTTGAGGCTTGAGTTGACCATGGAAGTTCGAGGTAAGTGTTTGGTCAAACCTTAGCTTGAGGGAATAGGTATTGTGCCTTATTTGCTATGTGCTAGTGTAGTGTACGACGTTTAGGTGTGGTGACGAGTATCTATACGTTAGTTTCAAGCATGCCTGTGAGTCTTAAATTGTGATCGTTGTGTTTCTTAATAAGTACTACAAATGCCTAAATTGTTGATTATCCATGTTGAGCAAGACTTATGATTATCTTCTTGGTATTTATTTATTATTGAGCATTGGCTCCAGTTGAGGTTCAATTGTGAAGTTAATTATTGGTACAAGTTTGGTTATAGTTGATTCTCTTACTGAGACATATTTAATTCTTATTGTTGATTTCCTTGCCGGGATGTATTTATTCTTGTTATTGATTCCCTTGTCGGGATGTTGTTGTTGCTATTGTTTGGGTGAGGAAAGAGAGATAAAGTACGAAGGGTGATGCCGTGCACATTCATACTTATGCATATGGTGAGGAAAGAGTGATAAAGCACAAAGGGTGATGTCGTGTACATTTACATGATATTGATGCATATGGTGAGGAAGAGAGATAAAGCACGAAGGGTGATACCGTGCACATTTTTGTTATTTGATTGCATTGGTGAGGATTGAGAGTAAAAGCACGAAGGGTGATGTCATGCACTTATTGCCTATTTGTTATTATTTCTTATTGTTATCGGTTCAAGTGCCTTAATATTCTTATTCCACTATTACTGTGATTCTTTATGTTGGTATTCCCCCATAGTATGTTACCCCTCCCCCGTTACTTTTGAACTACTTCTATTATTGTTATTCTGCTAGATACTGTTTAAATGCAAGTTATTTGTTTGTTGTGTCCTAGCCTCGTCACTACTTTGCCGAGGTTAGACTCGACACTTACTAAATACATGGGGTTGGTTGTACTGATACTACACTCTACACTCTTTTGTGCAGATCCCGGTACTGGAGCATACGAACCTTAGCTAGGGGTTGTTGCCTTCAATTCATTGGAGACCCGAGGTAGTCCTGCAGGCGTCCGCAGGCCTTGGCGTCCCCTTCCTATCTAGTTTCTTTCTGTCCTTTTATATTTCAGAGACAGACATATACTTTCTTGTTCAGACCCTATTTGTAGTTTTTCTTAGATAGTCCGTGAGATTGTGACACCAGTTTTGGGTAGTTTATTATTATGGATTCGTATTAGTATTAGCTTAATTGTTAAATTTCGTTCTTCCGCTTTATTAATTTCGTTGTTTATAATATGTTAACTTGCAATTGTTAAGATATTAAAAAATGAAAAGGGTAAATTAATCGGAATAGTTAGCTTGCCTAGCTTTCACTAGTAGGTGTCATCACGATTCCAGAGGGTGGGAAATTCGGGTCGTGACAAAAATTGAGGAAGCAAGTTAGTTTTTATAACATGAGGGGGAGACATGATAAACAATTGAGAAAAAGTTACGCGGAATGAATTATCATATGTACATATAGATCCTCGAATAAAATAATATGAACTTGAAGTTCATAAAAGATAATCCATTTGCAATATATTGCAAAGCATGCCAAACGCATTTGTTGACCCAAAGAAAGTAACTATATTCTCACTGCAAATGCTCCAATTATAATAAGTTCTAGAAGGACAAAGTCTATGGTACACTTAAAGCTTATAGACAAATCGGTTTCAAATAAACTTCTTGATAAAGAAGATGAGCAAATGATCAAAATGATTATAATAAAGGAGGAAAGTGTTCTAGAAGTTCACATGACATAACACTTCATAAAATCTCAGGAGAGATTCAGGTACCTAAATATATGAATAAAGAGATTTCTATGTTATGTCTATATGAAAATAAGGAGGTTGGAACCGATATAAAATGTTTGTCGACGACATCGATAATATATATATATATATATATATATATATATATATATATATATATATATATATAGGATCTTAAGTCTAGAGAAACAATTCAAGTAGAATTTGGTTTCGTATGTAAGACATGTAGTTCAAACACTCGAAAGTATAAAGTCAATAGGTGTATGCAATCACTTTCATGTATTTTATATGTCGACATGACATGAAAACTTGATATGCATCTAAAGTCTATTTAAATGGATTATATGACTATACTTATATGATAATCCCTGAAGGATTTAAATTGCTTGAAGCATATATAATTCTTGATCTTGAAGTACCACTACCTTAGTGCAATTTGTGCACATATATATCTTGCTATAACTATAAGCATGATAATGTGGTAGTGAGAATACCTCTATGGAGATATTGAAAAGCCATTCCATGACATTATATGAAGATATTATATATCTATCAAGAATGATGATTTCAAGGTGCAATATATTCATTCAAGTTAATATGGCTGATTTGTTTGTCAAATCTCTACCAACGATCTTTTGAAGATGGTACACAAGATTGGAATGCACAGGTTCAAGGATGTGAATTGATACTCTCATTAGGGGGAGTTAATATGTGTTGTACTCTTTTTTCCTTACAAGGTTTTGTCCCACTGGATTTTTCTTGTAGGGTTTTTAATGAGGCAATAAAAAGGCGTATTGTTAGATATGTGTACTCTTTTTCCTTCACTGGAATTTTTTCTCCACTTGGTTTTGTTTTACTTAAGGTATTAACGAGACACATTATCTACTGAATAGACATTCAAGGGGGAGTGTTATAAATAGTGTTTTATTTAAGGTGAATGTCTATATTTTAGAGAGATTTTAGGGATTTTACTTGGTGGCTAAGTCACTCTTTCCCTATAAATAGAGGGGTCCTATTCCATTGTAATTCATCCCAAAATCAATAAGAATTCTCTCTCTTTCTTTGCAATATTCTTCTTTTATTGTTCATAACAGGATATTTTTTCTCAACAAACTTGAACACGTAGAGTCACCCTATTTTAATTTGAAGAGTCAACCTAAATAGCCACCCACTGTGACGACCCGGCCAGTCGTCTCATGAGTTACCGCTCCATTTCTCTAATTTTAGCTTCTTTATGCTTCATTATTAGTATTTTATTTGACCGGGTTGATTAGTTTGAGTTCGGAGAGGATTTGGCAAGAAATGAGACATTTAGTCTCTTTTGAGAAGGTTTAAGTTGGAAAAGTCAATCGGATGTTGACTTTTGTGTTAGAGGGCTCGGATGTGAGTTTCGATGGTTCGGTTAGCTTTGGGAGGTGATTTATGACTTAGGAGCATGATCGGAATGAGTTTTGGAGGTTCAGAGTAGAATTAAGCTTGAATTGGCGAAGAGTTTATTTTGGCGATTTCTGGTTGTTAGGCGAGATTTTGATATAGGGGTCGGAATGGAATTCCGAGAGTTGTGTAGCTTTATTGTGTCATTTTGGATGTGTGTGAAAAATTTCAAGTCACTCGGATGTGGTTTGTTGGGGTTTTGATCAAAAGCGTATTTTGGAAGATCTTAGAAACTTAGGCTTGAATCCGATGTGCTTTGAGTGATTTGATGTTGTTTGAGGTGTTTTGATGATTGGATCAAGTTTGAATAAGGTTTTAGGATGTGTTTGTGCCTTTGGTTGAGGTCTCGGGGGCCTCGGGTGAGTTTTGGGTGGTCAATCGGACCATTTTGGAGTTTGGGAAATTGCAGAAAATCAGTTCTAGCAGTTGCAGACATTTTGGTCTTCGCATTCGCGAGGTAGGTACCGCGTTCACGAAGGGGTTGTGAGGTTGTGCAACGCGTTCGAGAGAAGGTGTTCTCAATCGCGTATAAGGAATTGAGTCATATGGGTCCAAGGTAATTTGTTCATCGCGTTCGCGTAAGGTTGTCCGTGTTCGCGAAGGTGTAGGAGGCAGAAGCATCGGTTCGCGATGGGTGTTATGCGTTAGCGTAGAGGAAAATCTGGTCAACATGAGTTTGTGCTTCGCGAACGTGTGGGTTTGACCGCATTCGCGAAGAAGGAAAGTCAGGCCTAGGCAGAATGTTTTTAAATCGTCTTGTTCGCGATTTTGGGTCTATTTTCACCCATAGTTGCTTGTTTTTGGAGGTTCTTGAAGGAGATTAAAGAGGGAGGACCTATTCGCGTTCGCAAAGAGTCTGCTGAGGGAGGTGAAGGTTTAGCCTTCGCATTTGCGAGGCAGGTGCCGCATTCGCGAAGGGGTTGCGAGGTTGTGCAACGCGTTCGCGAGAAGGTGTTCGTGATCACGTATAAGGAATTGAGTCAGATGGGTTCAAGGTAATTTGTTCATCGCGTAAGGTTGTCTACGTTCGCGAAGGTGTAGGAGGCAAAAGGATCGCGTTCGCGATGGGTGTTACGCGTTCGCGTAGAGGAAAATCTGGTCAACACGAGTTTGTGCTTCGCGAACGCGTGGGTTTGACCGCGTTCGCGAAGAAGGAAAGTCAGGCCTGGGCAGAATGTTTTTAAGTCGTCTTGTTCGCGATTTTGGGTCTATTTTCACCCATAGTTGCTTGTTTTTGGAGGTTCTTGAAGGAGATTAAAGAGGGATTCAAGTGAAATCGATTGGAGGTAAGAATTTTGGACCTAAAACTCGATTCTATTGTGAAATCCACCTAGAAAATCATTGAAACTTAAGTTAAAAATGGAAGGACTATGGCTTGGAATTTTGGACCTTTGATTGGGGATTTGGAGGATAATTTGGGGTCGGATTTGAGAACTTTTGTTATGTATGAACTCATGGGGAGATAAGCAACCCGTTGATGTGAAAATTTCTGAGATTCGAGAAGTGAGTCTGGGGTTCGGGTTTTACTAATTTCGGGATTTTTTGATAGTTTTCGCTTGGGCTTTGTTCCCTTAGCATATTGTGACGTATTCGTTTGATTTTAGATAGATTCGGCGCACGTGGAGGCCAATTTGAGGGGCAAAGGCATCGCGAGCTAGAGTTTTAGCCGGCTCGAGGTGAGTAATGAATGTAAATGATTCTCTGAGGGTTTGAAACCCCGGATTGCTCATCGTGGTGCTATATTGAGGTGAGACACACGCTTGATGACGAGTGTAGGGTCATGCACTATTGGGGATCGTGAGTTGGTCCGTCCCGATTGATGATTTTATCGCGAATTTGACTGAACCTTATTTGTTATCATCATTACTTGGGCTGATTGCCATATTTGAGCTTCGTGCCAACTATTTGAACCCGTCGGGGATTTGTATCACTATTTCCTCACTGCTTTGACTTATTATTTGAACTCAGTCATGCTATTTTTCACTGTTTTACTACTCAGCCATTTTTACTCAGTTTTGAGACTTAAATGATATTTCAAATGATGTTTTGGGCTGAGAAATATTGTTTTTACTAATGCCCGGGGGGCTTGTGATAATTTTGGGACTGAGTACGGCCGAGGGCCAGATGTGAGGATACACTAATACTGATATGAGGCCGATGGCCAGAGATACATATATACGCCACGAGGTGGCTTGATTGCTACGAGGCCGAGGGCCTAGATTTGATACCACGAGATGGCTTGATATTGCGCTTGGGTCGTAAGGGGCCCCTCCTGGAGTTTGTACACCCCAGTGAGCGCGGGTACCCAGTGTGATGTGAGATGGTTACCCGAGGGGTGGATTGTGGTTACTGTGCCCGAGGTGCAAACTTCTATTTGTTTACTTACCTGTCAATTACTTGCTTTATTTGTTGAATTCTTACTTGCCTCTTCACTGTCTTATTGCTTAAGTGATTCTTTTGCTGCTTCATTATAGAATGCCTTGTGCCTTATGTGTTTTCTTACCTTCAGTCATTTTATTACTCACTGTTTTGGAGTACTCACATTACTCCCTGCACCATGTATGCAGATTCAGGCGTCGCTGGTTTCGTTCCTGAGTGCTGATTCCTCCAGTTCCAAGCGATATTCGGAGACTACGAGGAAGTTGTTGGCATCCGCAGCCCCATGTCTCTACTATCTTGTCATCTCTATTTCCTTCAAACACTTGTACTAAATATTGGATTTAGTAGACTTGTATCATGGCCTATAGATGCTCGTGACTTGTGACACCCCGATTAGGGCTGTATCGGGTTGGATATTCCACACCTTTATCGATATTTTCCACTGTTTAGAATCATTTAATCACACTTATATTGTTTTCATGTTGATTAACTGCTTAAAATGAGAATTTGGTTCAATTGGCTGGCCTTGTCTTCACGAGAGGCGCCATCACGACTGGGTTTGGGGTTAGGGTCGTGACAAGTTTGTATTAGAGCCTAGGTTACATAGGTCTCACGAATCATGAGCAGGTTTAGTAGAGTCTCGCGGATCGGTACGGAGACGTCTGTATTTATCCTCGAGAGGCTGCAGAACCTTTAGGAAAAACTTCATATTCTTGAAATTCTTGTCGTGAGAACTTGTTGGCCCGAGTACTAAACTTCTGTTATTCTATTCACTCACAGATGGTGAGGACACGAGCTACTAGACAGGGTGGACGACCACCAGTGCTACCAGCTGAGGCCACCAGAGGTCGTGGACGCCGTCGTGGTCATGGCAGAGGCAGAGCAGCGAGGGTAGAACCTGTAGATCCACCAGCTACCCTAGCTCAGGATCCGGCTCCAGCTATGGATGCTTCAGCAGCACCAGTACAAGCACCAGCTGTGCCCATCGTGATTTCGGGTCTTCAGGAGGCCTTGGCATAGATCTTATCAGTTTGCACTGGCCTGGCTCAAGCAGTTCAGCCACTACAGCCGCAGCTACTTCACAGACCGGGGGAGGCAATTAGACTCCCACTGCTCGCACACCTGAGCAAGTAGTGCAGGGACTTCAGACGTTGGGGGCACCTCCAGCCCAGCCGGTTGCACCAGCTTAGGAGTTTGTTATGCCAGTTATGACGGATGATGAGCAGCGTCGACTTGAGAGGTTTGGTAGACTCCAGCCTCCGACATTTAGCGGAGAAGAGGGCGAGGATGCCCATGGTTTCTTGGATAAGTGCTAGCGGATGCTCCGTACAGCAGGTATTCTTGAGTTTAGTGGTGTGGCATTTACCACCTTTCAGTTTTCTGGGGCTGCCTTAACTTGGTGGGAGGTGTATGAGAGGCGTAGGCCTGTTGGTGCAGCGCCTCTTACTTGGCAACAGTTCTCCATTCTCTTCCTGGAGAAGTATGTACCGCAGTCCCGCAGAGAGGAGCTGCGTAGACAGTTTGAGTTGTTGCGACAAGGGGATATGACTGTGTCACAGTATGAGTCGAGGTTTTCTGAGTTGGCTCGTCATGCCATCTGGATGGTTCCGACCAATCGAGAGAGGATCAGGAGATTTGTTAATGGTCTTACTTATCATCTTTGTATTCTTATGACCAGAGAGAGAGTGATAGGTGCTACCTTCGAGGAGGCTGTTTATATAGCCCTGGAGATTAAGATAGTTCGCCATCAAGAGTGAGAGGAGAGGGAGGCCAAGAGGCCTCGAGGATCTGGCAGCTATAGTGGTGCTCCTTCGAGGGGCCAGTTTCAGCACAACAGAGGCCGTTCATTCAGGCCTGCTCAGTCAGCTCGCCCAGGTTATTGTGGGGCATCTTTGGGTCATGGTTATCATGGATCTCAGCAGGGCCAATCATCACTCAGCGCCCTTCAAGTCCAGAGTTCATCTCATGCTTCATCGGTTTAAGGTTCTTCTATGCCGAGTGCATCTACTAGTCACTCCGGTGTGAGGGGTTCCCTTCAGTCCCCTTCTCCAGCACCTGGGAGTTGTTATGAGTGTGGAGAGATGGGCCACATGTAGAGGAAGTGTCCTCATCAGGTTGCTAGTTCATCCCAACAGAGGGTCCAGTCATCGGCTTCAGCGCCAGTCTCTTCATCACCACCCGCTCAGCCAGCTAGGGGTGGGGTCAGTCAGCCAGGGGTCGCCCCAGAGGGGGAGGTCAATCAGGCGGTGATCAGGCTTGTTTCTATGCTATCCCAGGCAGACCAGACATTATCGCCTCAGAAGTTGTCATTATAGGCATTGTTTCAGTTTGCCACAAAGATGCCTCTGTATTTTTTGATTCTGGTTCCACCTTTTCTTATGTGTCATCATACTTTGCTCGTTATTTGGGTACGCCCCGTGAGTTTCTTGCTTTACCTGTTTATGTATCTACCCCGGTGGGCGATACTGTTGTTGTAGACCGTGTGTGTCGATCGTGTGTGGTGACTATTGGGGGTATGGAGACCCGGGTGGATCTGTTATTACTGAGTATGGTGGATTTCAATGTCATTTTGGGCATGAATTGGTTATCTCCATGTCGTGCTATTCTGGACTGTCATGTTAAGATAGTCACATTGGTTATGCCGGGTGTGCCACAGATCGAGTGGCGAGGTGTGATTGATTATGTTCCTAGTAGAGTGATTTCTTTCTTGAAGGCCCAACGTATGGTTGGGAAGGGTTGTCTTTCATATCTAGCGTTTGTGAGGGATGTCGGTGTCACACCTCCTTTTTACGTACCCGCGAGGGTACAAGGGAGTTTTTCCAATTAAAGGACAATCGAAACGGGATTGGTTTATTTATTTCAGAGTCGCCACTTGGGAGATTTAGGGTGTCCCAAGTCACCAATTTTAATCCCGAATCGAGGAAAAGAATGACTCTATATTACAGTCTGCGTACCAGAAATCCGGATAAGGAATTCTGTTAACCCGGGAGAAGGTGTTAGGCATTCCCGAGTTCCGTGGTTCTAGCACGGTCGCTCAACTGTTATATTCGGCTTGATTATCTGATTTTATACAAGTGTGAACTTATGTGCAAAATTTAACTTTTAACCGCTTTTATCATTTACTGTTTTTATCAAGAATTGCAACGTTGTGAAAATGTATCTCGAACCGCGTTACAATCAATGTACCCGTGGTCGTCGACACACTTTGACTCCGTTGAGATTTGGATTTGGGTCACATCAATGTGCACCCGAGTTTAAGGAAATTAAATTATTAAAGGCGCGCCTAAAGCGACTAGCGTATTTATTTTGGGTAGGACCGTGGAATTTTACTAAACGGTCCATCCCGAAGTCTAAACAATTTTTAAAGCAAATATTTACTGAGGGCCCCGCAATTTGTATTTTATTTGGCGAGGCTCATCTCATTCTTATTATTATTTTTTAAAAAAAAATGAATTTGTAACGTCATGGACACGCATCTCGAACCACGTCACAATCAATGTACCCGTGATTAGAAACACATTTCGACTCCGTTGAGAATTGGATTTGGGTCACATAAATGTGCACCCGAGTTTAGGAAGGTAAGATTTATTAAGGCGCGTCTTAAAGAGTCTAACGTATTGTTATTTTAGGTGGGTTGTGAGATTTGCTAAACAACCCGTCCTGGAAACTAAATGCTTCGATAATATACATCTAACAAGGGCCCCGCATCTGCGCGTTTTGTTTATTTCCGTCGAGGCTCATCTCGTTCTTATTTTAAAAGGATATCCTATAGCAACTACGTTTCTTGTCTTGTTTGTCCTTATCAATTGAAAACAGTAGATAGTCCTAATTAATTACATGCTTGCAAGTTGTTTGTAACAACATTCAGAAATGCTTAAAATCAGACACGAGGCTGCATGCACAGTCAGCCGAACAAATAATCACGGGCCCAAATCCAGCCCAAGCGTGATTGGCCAGACCTGGGCCACTGCTTGCTCGAAGCAGGCCGGCTTGGCCTGTTTTGGCCTGAACTCGACCTTTATGAGGTTGAGATTGCAAGTTTGGTGTTCTTTGTCTTAACAGGTGGTTTACTAGTTATATGAGACCATCAATCCGAAAAGGAAGAACTTAATCCATGATGTACAGTTTTCATACTTGGCATACATTACAACATATACTGCAAAGTAAACTAAAATCTGAGATGCAACCTATCTCATTGAGCATATTATCACCTATCAGCATACATATGTAAGCTACCATTTAGCTAACTTATATTGATATACACTAGGCGTACAGGCTGCTTCGATTGTCAACACAAGAATGAAAATTATCATACAATACATGATATCTAATATAACAATATATGTATGAAAATCAACTTCAAGTCTTTTTCTTTTTTGCATTCATGCTCAATGTTCCAATTACATTTGATAGTGCCTTGGTTGTGTACCTGATGTAGAGGAACAGAAGAAGAAGGAAAAGGATCAGCTGAGTAGCACACAGCAAACAACAGCAACAGCAGATTCACAGCAACAACCAGCAACAAACAACCAGCCAATAATGATGAAGCTCAGCAAAGGGTCGAACAACAGATGAACAATCCCAGTGGTGTCCAACAGTCCACAGACAAACAACAATATTTCCCAGAACAAAGAGAACCAGCAAATAGTCGAGTACCAAACCAGCAATCCCAAGAAAGAGTAAGGAAATAATAGCAATAACTGAGGGTTTAATGCAGTAAAACCACCAGTTCAACAACCACAAACGACTCAGTCAATGCAAGCAACAGAACCTGGCCAAGACAGCTTGACCAATAGGCACTCTTATACAACTTTCAGGCAGTGTTTAGTTACAATGTTTATTGGAAACTACCTTATGTTTTTCAGTTTTCTTTGAACTCACTAGACCTCTCTTCAGACTAAAAGTTTTCCGACCCTTTGTTTTCTCCTTTTCTGAAGACTAAAAGTCCAGCCCCTTTTAAGTTCTCAAATGGCCTATTTATAAGCCAAATGAACCAGTGCAGTTAAGCTGCCTCCCCTGCCAATTGGCAGAATACCCATACCCTTTAAGCCCATGCCTAAGCATCTTTGGTGCCAGCCCCTTTGTTCCCCACGCTTGGTTTTTGTTTAATCAAGAGTTATGGGCATCATTTTATTATTCATTTTAAGCCCCATACTCTTGTGTCTTGTTCCCCATTGGTATTAGTTTAATCCCAAATTAGTGCCCTACTTGTCAGCTCATTTAAACTAATCTTTCTGTCCTTTTTAACACCCCAGAATACCCTTGTTAACCCTTGATTATTACTGCCCTGCCTATTGCAGCATCAGGGCATTTTTGAACTGATGAAAGTTCAAATTCAAGACTGCCTGGACTGAACCTTTTCAGTCAGTTTTACAATGCAAACAAACCATTTCAAACAATGTTGGGGCATTCAGTCAGTGGCAAAGTTCAATTAGTCATGCGACATTATTAGCTCATTCGATTTATTAGTTATAGAAAACTAATCGACGACATTTATCGAGTCGACTATACTAATTATAACAGGTAATAATTAGTCGCTCATATAAACAATACGTTCAGGGACCTAAAGGGTATCAGACAACTTTTGTTCAATTACTGGGGCCTATATAAGTTATTCATGCGACGACTATACTAATCGGACATGCTTATCATAGGATACATTTAAATCATACACAGAAACAATCGACCAAATAAAAGGTCTTTACTGAGAGGAAAGAAATTAAGAAACTATCAGAAAATAACAAACAATTACCACAAAGCAATGCTAATGACTTAATCAGCAATTAATATAAACGAAAAGGGAAAGAAAACTTACCGAAAAATGTTTAAATCAAACAGACCCAAATCCGACTCAACTCTGACCATTTGAGGCCGAACAAATTTTAACCAGGGTGTTCTCACATGAGAACACCTTGGTTAAAATCCATTAAACCTCAAACCCTTATTAAGACCGGCCGGATTCCAAGGCTATTAGCGTTCTAGGTTTTGGATCTTTAGATCTGATTTTTTGGGAGTTGTGGGTAGATTCGGACCAAACCAAGCTTGGTTTGGTCACGAGGAAGGTCAGGGGAGTGTCTGGTATGAAGATGGGGTGCTTTGGCATAGTTCCGGGTTCGACTCAAATCTTCAAATGAAGATTCGAGACGAAGGAAGATGATTCGAGGCAAATGGATAGCAGATCCATGTTTAGGACAGTGAGGGGGTCTTAGGGTGTTCAGGAGGTGGCCACCGGCGTTCGTGCCGCCGGCTTTAATGGCGAGGGAGACTAGGGCGGCTTGCTAGGGTTTGGGGTTTCAGGTTTGATCTTGGGGACGAAGGGATGGGGTGCTGGTATAGGGGGCGTGGGGTGTAAGGGAAGGTTTATATATGGTCTATGGGATTGGATCTGAGCCGTTAGATCAGATGATCTCAACGGCTTGGATCTGAGGGTGAGAAATGAGACGGGGTCGTTTGGTAGTTAAACGGGGTCGTTTGGTTTAAGTGAGGGGTTGGGTCGGATTGGTTCCTGGGTCGGGTTTGAAAATGGGTTGCTGAAAGGGGTCCTGAGCCGTTGGATTGGCCTGGACGAATGGCTCAGATCGAACGCCTTTATACAGCGTCGTTTGAACTGGTGCTTGGGCAGCCGGATTTGGACTGGGTCTGAGTGCTGGTTGGGCCTGTTTTTGTTTCATTTCTTTTGGGCCCAAACCGATTTCCTTCACTCTTTGTTTTCTAATTTAATTTTTCTTTTAAAACAAAATAAAAATAACAAATAACGAAATTAAAAAACAACAATGCAACATTTTAACACAATTATCACAAAAATATTTAAGTAAGTTAACTAAAAGCCTAGAACGAACGATGCACATATATATATTTTTTTTGAATTTTCTTTTACTGACCGAATTATGGTTTAATCATCCTAACATACATATTTTGTATTTTGTTTGTTAATGATTAAATGCAAAATGGACAGATCCACAAATGACTAACAACACATGTCACGAAAACTCGAACAATTGTACAGCGAAACCATTTGTCACTATTTTTATTTTCTTTTGGAGCGATTGCTCGTAAAGCAAAAATCACGTGCTTACAACTGCCCCTCTTTGCACGAAGACACGAAGGGTTTTCGCGCAAAGATAAAGCGAGCGATTTTTGCCCGTCCGAATACTCCGTGTGAAGCATTTTTTGAAAAAGATTTTACCGAACCTTTGCTTCAGAGGTTTCCTACATATCCTGGGCTGAACAGGAATCAGGTCAATGTAGTTCGGGAAATTTTGGTAGCTGGGACTACCGTGTGACTGTAGTGCCTGCCGCTGTTGTGCTCTGTTGCATGCTGTTGTAGGATGCTACCGCTCACTGATCTCCTTGTTACATTGATCTTGAAAGGAAAAACAAGAAGTTAAGCTAGAGTATGAGATCTCATCTATCTCCAACTTGTTCTTGTTGTCTTGCTTTCTTGTCGGCTAACGCTTTCCTCAGACGCCTTTATTTTGTGATCTTGGAGATGATGCTGGTCCTTCACCTTTTCTGAATGTCAGTTCTCATCACTTTGCTTAATTTGCTGGGAACATGGCTTTCTTCTTTAAATCTTTCAATGGTTTCTTCAGTGGTATGGCTTTTCATCAGAATTGTTATGTTGGGCATGCCATAGCGTTCTCAAACTGCTTCTTCTGAGACGTGTTCCTTCTTCCTTTTGAATGTGCGCTTGCTTTTGCAGCCTTCTGTTTCTTGGCGCTGGGGATTTTATTGTTTTTCCTGCTTGGGGCTCTCTGTTGTAACCTTCCGTCTTCAGGTGGGGTTACTGATTCCAAAATCTCGAGCTAAATGTATTCCCGCATTATACTGGTGGGCGACCTAGAACTTAAATGTATTCCCGCATTATACTGGTGGGCGACCTAGAACTTAAATGTATTCCCGCATTATACTGGTGGGCGACCTAGGACTTAAAAGTATTCCCGCATTATACTGGTGGGCGACCTAGAACTTAAATGTATTCCCGCATTATACTGGTGGGCGACCTAGAACTTAAATGTATTCCCGCATTATACTGGTGGGCGACCTAGAACTTAAATGTATTCCCGCATTATACTGGTGGGCGACCTAGAACTTAAATGTATTCCCGCATTATACTGGTGGGCGACCTAGAACTTAAATGTATTCCCGCATTATACTGGTGGGCGACCTAGAACTTAAATGTATTCCCGCATTATACTGGTGGGCGACCTAGAACTTAAATGTATTCCCGCATTATACTGGTGGGCGACCTAGAACTTAAATGTATTCCCGCATTATACTGGTGGGCGACCTAGAACTAAAAAGTATTCCCGCATTATACTGGTGGGCGACCTAGAACTTAAATGTATTCCCGCATTATACTGGTGGGCGACCTAGAACTTAAATGTATTCCCGCATTATACTGGTGGGCGACCTAGAACTTAAAAGTATTCCCGCATTATACTGGTGGGCGACCTAGAACTTAAATGTATTCCCGCATTATACTGGTGGGCGACCTAGAACTTAAAAGTATTCCCGCATTATACTGGTGGGCGACCTAGAACTTAAAAGTATTCCCGCATTATACTGGTGGGCGACCTAGAACTTAAAAGTATTCCCGCATTATACTGGTGGGCGACCTAGAACTTAAAAAGTATTACCGCATTATACTGGTGGGCGACCTAGAACTTAAATGTATTCCCGCATTATACTGGTGGGCGACCTAGAACTTAAATGTATTCCCGCATTATACTGATGGGCGACCTAGAACTTAAATGTATTCCCGCATTATACTGGTGGGCGACCTAGAACTTAAATTTATTCCCGCATTATACTGGTGGGCGACCTAGAACTAAAAGTATTCCCGCATTATACTGGTGGGCGACCTAGAACTAAAAAGTATTCCCGCATTATACTGGTGGGCGACCTAGAACTTAAATGTATTCCCGCATTATACTGGTGGGCGACCTAGAACTTAAATGTATTCCCGCATTATACCGGTGGGCGACCTAGAACTTAAAAGTATTCCCGCATTATACTGGTGGGCGACCTAGAACTTAAATGTATTCCCGCATTATACTGGTGGGCGACCTAGAACTAAAAGTATTCCCGCATTATACTGGTGGGCGACCTAGAACTAAAAAGTATTCCCGCATTATACTGGTGGGCGACCTAGAACTTAAAAGTATTCCCGCATTATACTGGTGGGCGACCTAGAACTTAAATGTATTCCCGCATTATACTGGTGGGCGACCTAGAACTTAAAATGTATTCCCGCATTATACTGGTGGGCGACCTAGAACTTAAAAGTATTCCCGCATTATACTGGTGGGCGACCTAGAACTTAAATGTATTCCCGCATTATACTGGTGGGCGACCTAGAACTTAAATGTATTCCCGCATTATACTGGTGGGCGACCTAGAACTAAAAGTATTCCCGCATTATACTGGTGGGCGACCTAGAACTTAAATGTATTCCCGCATTATACTGGTGGGCGACCTAGAACTAAAAGTATTCCCGCATTATACTGGTGGGCGACCTAGAACTTAAATGTATTCCCGCATTATACTGGTGGGCGACCTAGAACTAAAAGTATTCCCGCATTATACTGGTGGGCGACCTAGAACTTAAATGTATTCCCGCATTATACTGGTGGGCGACCAACTTTTCTCTCTTCCCCTTTTCTTGCTCTATGTCCCCATAATCGATTAACGGGCAGAGTTGCCTGCTGGGGGGTCTCTAGCCTGCTGGGGATTGGCTTTCAATTAATTCCCCTTTCTGCTTTCTCTTTAAGCACACGCTGTGGGAGTCTGCTTTTAACTCCTGAAACCACTCCCTTTATGAGCTTACTTCCTCCGATAGTCTCGGGTATGCTCACTGCATTGCCTGGGACCGGCCTTTAGGACTGTTTGTATTATCCTGCATTGGATGAACTCCCCTCCGGTTTCTGGTAGTAAGCTTTGAAAAATCCTTTCAAGACACTTTTTAGAAAAAGAAGTAAAAGGTAGAAAAAGGAGTAGATCTTTCTGAACCAACATTTTGGTGGGAGAAGAAACTTAAAAGAACTTATCTGGAGGATATGACTGGTCCCCGTGATCATGACGTGCACCATAGATTCCCGACCCAGTCTATTTGTTTCAATCGATTCGCCCGATGGTCTGACTTGCTGGGGATGATAAAGGAGTGTCCGTTTCGGATGTTGTAGCTTTTGCTGATCTGTCTTGTCGCCTCATAGTGCCCTTCGAGGGGTTTTCACTAATGAGACTCTCTCGTTTCTCTCATCTCCCGATGCTTTATGGTGCCTGTGAAGGTTTTCACCAATAAGACTATCTCATTTCATATCCCTCATCTTACATCGCCTCTCGGTGCTTGTGAAGGTCTTCACCGATAAGACTCTCTCATTCTATTTCTTTCGGGAAATCGGGGTGTTGTAGATACGTCCCTCCTTTCTGGAGATTCCCTTGACCATCAATTCATTTCCAGTCTTACGATCCTCTTCTTTGCTGGGGATCAGTGTATTATTCTCGGCCTTACTCGCCGGACTTGGCATCTCTCGAACATTGATCGGGAGGTCTTTTGGATGTTGATGTTGGTTTTGGTGTGGGGTTAAAGAAAGGCTATAAAAATGAAAACAATTTGAAGGGTGATGTGCTACAACTTTTGGAATCAAACCTTTGTTGGAACTTAAAACATAACCTCTGCCCCAGTTTTTTTGCTTGGGGAATTTATTTTTTTACGCTTATGTTGAGCTATGTGCGTTACGCACATTGTGCCTATTATGCACACTATGTACATTATGCATCCTATATTCACTATGATGCACACTATGACCGAGCCGTGAGGCGCCTACGTATCCTCTTTGAGGAATCAGGTCAAACGTAGTTCCCACGGTTTTGTATTTCTTGTGATTTTATCTTCTTCTTTTTTTCTTTTCCTTCTTTTCATCATTTTTTTTTCATGTATTTTTCTTTTCTTTTTCTTTTTCTTTTCTTTTCTCTTTTTTTCATATCTTTCCCATTAGTGATTCCAAAAGACGGGTATGAAAGAATAACTTAAGGCTCAAAGGGGGAAGCAAGGTTAAACAGTGTTTGGGTAGAAGAAAGAATTGCCTCCTTCATCTCATTATCCAATAAATGCCAAATACAAACAAATAAACCAAAAAAAATTGCCATAATTAAAGAAATTACGCATAATATCTCTTGACTGCATCTGAATTGATAGCCATGTCGACATATCTACCTTCGACATCTGTCAAACACAAAGCACCGTTGGACAATACTCTGGTCACGATATAAGGCCCTTGCCAATTTGGGGAGAATTTGCCTTTTGCCTCGACCTGATGTGGGAGGATCTTCTTTAATACCTGCTGCCCTACTTCAAATTTTCTGGGGCGCACCTTCTTATTATACGCTCTTGCCATTCTCTTCTGGTACAGCTGACCATGGCACACTGCTGCCAATCTTTTCTCATCTATCAGGCTTAACTGTTCCAATCGAGCTTTGACCCATTCATCGTCATCAATCCCGGCTTCAGCGACAATTCGGAGGGACGGAATTTTGACCTCCGCTGGTATCACGGCCTCAGTTCCATACACCAACAAATAAGGAGTTGTGCCTATGGAAGTCCGGACGGTAGTGCGGTAACCCAACAAGGCAAAGGGTAATTTCTCGTGCCATTGTCTGGATCCTTCCACCATCTTTCGCAGTATCTTCTTGATATTCTTGTTGGCTGCTTTGACTGCTCCATTCGCCTTGGGACGATATGGGGTGGAATTGCGGTGTATAATCTTGAATTGTTGGCATACCTCTCTCATCAGGCTGCTATTAAGATTCGCACCGTTATCCGTGATGATCACTTTTGGGATCCCAAATCTGCAGATGATATGGGAGTGAACAAAGTCCACCACTGCCTTCTTGGTTACTGATTTGAAGGTTTTAGCCTCAACCCATTTGGTGAAGTAATCAATGGTCACTAGAATGAACCTATGACCGTTGGATGCTGCTGGCTCGATGGGCCCAATGACATCCATGCCCCATGCCACAAACGGCCAGGGTGCTGACATCGTATGTAACTCTGTTGGCGGAGAATGAATCAAATCTCCATGTATCTAGCACTGATGGCATTTCCTCACGAAAGTGATACAGTCGTGTTCCATGGTTAGCCAATAACACCCTGTTCGAAGGATCTTTCTTGCCAATACATATCCACTCATGTGCGGCCCACAAACTCCAGCATGTACTTCTGCCATAACCGACGTTGCCTGCCCGGCATCTATGCATCTCAACAATCCCAAATCCAGGGTTCTTTTGTACAATATTCCTCCACTGAGGAAGAAACCATTCGACAAACGCCGAAGGGCTCTTTTTTGGTCTCCAGAGGCATGTTCTGGATATATCCCCATTCTGAGGTATTCCTTGATATCATGAAACCAGGGTTCGCCATCTGCTTCTTCTTCTATGGCATTGCAGTAGGCGTGCTGATCACGGACCTGGATGTGTAGAGGATCAACATACATTTTGTCAGGGTGGTGCAGCATTGATGCTAAGGTGGCTAAGGCATCCGCAACCTCATTGTGAACTCTCGGGATGTGTTTGAACTTTACCGATCGAAATTGCTTGCTCAGATCATGCAAGCATTGTCGGTATGGTACGAGTTTTAGATCTCGTGTTTCCCATTCTCCCTGAATTTGATGTACCAAGAGGTCCGAGTCTCCCAAGACCAAGACGTCTTGGACATCCATGTCAGCAGCCAGGCGCAGACCCAGAATGCAAGCCTCATACTCGGCCATATTGTTGGTGCAATAGAAGCGTAGTTGAGCCGTAACAGGATAATGCCGTCCTGTTTCAGAAATGAGTACTGCTCCTATTCCAACCCCTTTTGCGTTTGCAGCTCCATCGAAGAAAAGCTTCCAACCCGGTTCCTCAGGTAATTCCAACTCATTCGTATGCATCACCTCTTCGTCAGGAAAATACGTTCTTAAGGGCTCGTATTTTTCATCAACGGGATTCTCTGCCAAATGGTCTGCCAGTGCCTGGGCTTTCATGGCCGTCCTCGTTACGTAGATGATATCAAACTCTGTGAGCAGAATTTGCCACTTTGCCAACCTTCCCGTGGGCATAGGTTTCTGAAAGATATACTTCAATGGGTCCAAGCGGGATATGAGATAAGTAGTATATGAAGACAGGTAGTGCTTCAACTTCTGAGCTACCCAAGTTAGGGCGCAGCATGTTTTCTCGAGTTGAGTGTACTTGACCTCATGCACTGTGAATTTCTTGCTAAGATAGTAGATGGCCTGCTCCTTCCTTCCTGTGTCATCATGTTGCCCCAGTACACAACCAAATGAATTTTCCAAAACCGTCAGGTAAAGAATTAGGGGCTTCCCGGGCTTAGGCGGGACCAATACGGGTGGATTAGACAGATACCCTTTGATTTGGTCGAAAGCCTCCTGACACTCTGCCGTCCAACCTACTGCAGCATCCTTTCTCAGCAGCCGAAATATGGGCTCACAAGTTGCTGTGAGTTGAGCGATGAACCTGCTGATGTAATTGAGTCTACCCAGCAAACTCATTACCTCTGTTTTGTTCCTTGGCGGTGGCAAATCTCGGATGGATTCAATTTTGGATGGGTCTAACTCAATCCCCCGTCGACTGACGATGAATCCTAGCAACTTTCCTGATGGAACCCCGAATGCGCATTTGGCTGGGTTAAGCTTGATATCATACCTTCGGAGTCTTTGGAAAAATCTCCTTAGGTCTGCCACATGGTCCTCCTGACTCTAAGATTTGATGATCACATCATCGACGTACACCTTAATTTCCTTGTGTATCATGTCATGAAACATAGCAGTCATTGCTCGCATGTACGTTGCCCCAGCGTTCTTTAACCCGAACGGCATTACCCGATAGCAGTAGGTTCCCCATGGCGTAATAAACGTTGTCTTCTCAGCATCCTCTTCATCCATTAGGATCTGATGATAACCCGCATAACAATCCACAAAGGATCCGATCTCGCGCCCAGCGCAATTGTCGATCAGGATATGAATGTTGGGTAGCGGAAAATTGTCCTTGGGACTTGCTTTGTTGAGGTTGCGGTAGTCAACGCACACCCTGATTTTTCCATCCTTCTTTGGGACTGGTACCACATTGGCCAACCACTCGGGATACCGAGTGACCCGAATGACCTTTGATTGCAACTGCTTAATCACTTCTTCTTTGATCTTTACACTCATTTCTGTTTTAAATTTCCTTAGTTTTTGCTTGACCGGAGGGTATGCCGGGTCAGTGGGTAATTTGTGAACCACTAAATTGGTGCTTAATCCAGGCATATCATCGTATGACCAGGCAAAAACATCTTTGAATTCCCTGAGAATTTTGATCAATTCTGCTCTGACATTCGGCTCAATGTGGATGCTAATTTTTGGTCTCTTGGACGTTATCAGCGTCTCCTAGATTCACAGCCTCGGTGTCATTTAGGTTAGGCTTGGGTTTCTCTTCAAATTGGCACAGTTCTCGGTTTATTTCTTCGAAGGCTTCACCTTCGTCACATTCAGATTCATCGTCACAAACGACCTCTTGCATCATTGAGTCGGTTTCAGATTGATTTATTAGACTAGGTCGAAGATCCGCTGTGCATGCCATGTCATTAGAACCAGTAAAAAGAGAACTGTTCAGAAAGAAAAAGAACAAAACAAAATCAAAATGGGACAAAAGAAAAGAACTTTATTAAACTTGCGGGATAAAAAGGGTTCACACTTTTACAAAAACGAAAGTAAAATTTGGATTACACCCTTGAATAATCCGATCAAACAAACAAACAAACAAAACATTAATCAAAGCCTACTACCAAGACTCCCCTCGGACAGGAAGAGGAGTAACCGTCCAATTGTTGGTCTTGGCCTCAGGCCCCACAAATTGTATCTCTGCTCTGCTGGAACCTTCTCCAGCTTCCACCATACTGACATCCGCGAATAGTCTCTCAAAACTCTGATTCAGGTCTTAATTTATACCGATCAAAGGTCCTCGAATCTTTGGGACCGGTGACCCCTTGGCACTTGCTTTAACAAAAGACCTTGAGAGGCGTGGCACTGGTTTAGGCAGAAACCAGACCCTCTTCTTCATTTTTCGCGCTTGCTTCCTGTCTGCTGCGGTTGGTTTGAACCCCAATCCGAAAGTTTCCAGATTTTTAGGAAGGGAAACAGGTTGGACTATCCCTTGAAGCTCGACTCCCAGGCCTTTTCCCGGCACAAATCCATTGCCCAGCATTTCTGAGACCATCATGACTGTTGCGGCAGCTACCCTAGGGTGTGGGATGATTTCTCCTTCAGAAATTTTGTTGGCCAACCCTGTATCGAAAATCTGGTAGACCCAAGGACCTTTGTCATCAGTGGTCTCTATGAAAGGTACAATGGTTCCGCCCATGGTGCATGTTGTATCCTCGACGTGCAACACGACCTCTTGTCTTTCCCACTCGAACTTCACCGTCTGATGTAGGGTGGAAGGCACCGCTTTGGCTGCATGAATCCAGGGTCGTCCTAACAACAGGTTATAAGAAACCGTGGCATCTAACACCTGGAATTCCATGGTAAACAGGACTGGCCCAATGGTCAGTTCAAGTACAACATCCCCCACAGTGGTTGTTCCGTTTCCGTCAAACCCCCGGACACAGATGCTATTCTCCCGGATTCTTCCACGGTCGATCTTTAACTGGTCCAGAGTGGATAATGGACAAATATTGGCGCTTGAGCCGTTATCCACCAATACTCGAGTTACCACCGAGTCTTCACATTTGACAGCTAGGTATAGAGCTTTGTTATGCTCCGTACCTTCCACCGGCAGGTCATCATCTGAGAATGTTACCCTGTTCACCTCGAAAATCTTGCTGGCAATGGTTTCCAGGTGGTTTACAGAAATCTCACTGGGTACATGAGCTTCGTTCAATATCTTCAACAGGGCCCGACGATGCTCCTCAGAATGGATCAGTAATGACAACAGTGAGATCTGGGCCGGTGTTTTTCTCAGCTGTTCGACCACAGAATAGTCTTGTACTTTCATCTTCTTCAGGAATTCTTCAGCTTCTTCTTCGGACACTGGCTTCTTGGTTGCCACTGGGTTGGTTTTTCTTAGCTCCACCGGAGCAAAACATCGACCTGATCGAGTCAGCCCTTGCGCTTCACAACTGACTTCTTCCACCTGTTTTCCTTTGTACGTCACCACTGCTCTTTCATATTTCCAAGGCACAGCCCTGCTGTCAATCATCGGCAGCTGGACCACAGGCTTTATGGTCACCCGTTCTCTACATACCCCTTTCAACACGACTGCCGGTGTGGGCAGGATCCCTGGTATTACCAACTTGCTTGGCTCGGGTTTGCTTGCTATGACGGACGGGCTCTTTCCCAATATCATTACCGGTTTGACGCCTCCTCCCTGTGACTGTACACTCGTTCCTCCACTGGTTAAGACTTCTTTCGGAGCGGCTTGGATCATCATTACTGTTTGTGAGGGTTTTCTTAATTCTCCTCCTCACACACCAACTCAATCATGTGAGTTTCGTGGTGCGCTGGCAGTGGGTTTTGGTTGATGTTAGGAGCTTCTGGTGTCTGGACCTCGATCTTATTGGTGTCAATAAGATCTTGTATGGCATGCCTTAATTTCCAGCACTTCTCGGTATCATGCCCGAGCATCCCTGAACAGTATTCACAACTGATTGATCGATCCAAATTCTGAGGTGGGGGATTTGGTTCTCGAGTCTGGACAGGACTAACCAAACCCAATTGCCGCAGCTTGTGGAACAAAGCGGTGTAGGTTTCTCCCAGCTCCGTGAAGGTTCTCTGCTTCCGCAACCTGTCATTCCTAGCATCTGGATTTCCCCGGAAGCCTGCCCCTGAAGGGTTTCTATATGCCCTTGGTGGAGGGTAGGTGTTTTGTGGTGGTGCATATATGTTTTGGGGAGCCAGTGCGCGCCATTGTGGGCGAACCGGAGGCTGAGTGTATACCTGGGCTTGGTGCACGGAACAATGTGGTTCTCGAGGTGGATAGAAATTTTGTGGTGGGTTGTATGGGTAGTTTGACCGGTGAGGCCTGGGTTGGTTGTAGTGCGGCCTGCCAGCCCTGGACCAACTGCCTGCCTCGATCGTGGCAACCTCTTCTTTCTTTCTTCTCAGCGCACCTCCCGTGCCGCTTTGAATAGCCTGGGTTGTGGCCTTGAGTGCCGAATAGTTCAAGATCTTGTCCGACCTCAAACCTTCTTCTATCATGACCCCTATTTTGACCACCTCGTTGAAAGATTTTCCAACCGTTGTCACCAAGTGACCAAAGTAGGTTGGATCCAATGTCTGCAAAAAATAGTCCACCATCTCTCCCTCTCTCATGGGAGGATCGACTCTAGCTGCTTGTTCTCTCCAGCGGAACCCGAACTCGCGAAAACTTTCCCCGGGTTTCTTCCCAGTTCTCAATAACGTGAGACGGTCAGGGACTATCTCCAGATTGTACTGGAAATGACCTGCAAAAGCCTGCGCCAGGTCATCCCACGTGTACCACCTGCTGAAATCCTGCCTGGTATACCATTCTAGTGCAGATCCGCTCAGACTTTGGCCGAAATAAGCTATCAAAAGCTCATCCTTGCCTCCTGCCCCTCTCATTTTGCTACAGAATCCCCGCAAATGTGCCATGGGATCACCGTGCCCTTCATATAAATCAAACTTGGGCATCTTGAACCCAGCCGGGAGTTGGACATCTGGGAAAGGGCACAGATCTTTGTATGCCACGCTGACTTGATTGCCCAGCCCGTGCAAGTTCCTGAAGGATTGCTCCAGGCTTTTGAACTTTCTCAACACTTCATCCTGTTCAGGGGCCTTAACCGGCTTCTCAACCTCTGCCGGTACTTCCAAATGTGGATTGTAAGCCTGTGGTTCGGGTGCATGGAATGTAGGCTCAGGGGGATAGTATTGTGTATCGTGAGCCTGAAACAATGGCTCACTGGTCGTTCGCTGCAAAGGGGCTGATGCAGGTCCCACAAAAATGGGAATATTGGGTGTTGGGAGAGGTTGATGGGGTGGTGGAGCTTGGGAATCATGAGGGCTTCTTTCTTGATGATAGAGGGGATTTGGGCGGCTTGTGGAAGGGCCAGAGTGAGGGTACTCCGGCATGTGTCCCAGTGTTTCAGGACTCTTTTGTGTTTTGGCTAGGGCTAGTTGCATTGCATTCATTTCTAGTCCCATCCTTTCAATCTTTTCCATCGCTTCTTTTAACAACTGGCTCATCGGCCTTTCTTCCTCATTGCTATTCTCCGAAGTAGTCATGCTTGTTGCTACCGGTCCTTTGGATCTGGTTTGGTATGAATGTGTTGCCAGAATTCTTTAACAACTAACTGTCTGATATCAGACAACAACAAACTTTGTTAGTGTTAGAGCTTAACAGATTTGATCATAACACATAGAGGATGCAATGCACCTAGGCAGTTAACCGTTTCTACATGCTTTGCTTCAAACAACATGCGTCATCCCGGTTTGCTCATTCGTCCCTTTAAAGTATTTTGCGAAACCCTGCGTTTTATTTTATTTACGTTTTCTTTTCTTTATTTATTAAAAGCGGTCGAATCTTATGGGGATTGCCTACGTATCACGTCCCCGCGTGAATCAGACCAGGCGTAGTTCTGCCATATCGTAAAATAGGAAAAATCAAATAAACCTAGAAATCAGGAATACGTATTTTGAAAAGAGATAGAGATTAAAGAAACTGTTTATTTATTTATTTTAAATAAATACCTTTTATTTTTTTTTTGATTTTGAAAGTGATAAAAGAAAAATTCTATATATTATTTTTTTTTAATAACTCTCAATAAAAGGACAGTTTTTTTTTTTTTTAGAAAAATTCCGGCGAGGTTTTGACACTACTTGGACATTGGTTTTATTTTTCCAAAAATAAGTAATTATCTCCCCTACGCTGCTATTTCCCCCCCCCCTTTTTTTTTTTTAGGAACCGGTCGACATGCGGAATCGAAGCAAATAAATGCACAACACAGATAGGAATGCAGCATGATGGTCCTTTCAATTCAGGTTGCCTGTCCTAGACGGACCCAACCCCTGTGTTGAGTCCCCTAAGTCAAATGCAACATGATGCAAATAAACGTTCCTACTAGGGATCTGGCATGAAGTTTCGTTATACTAGGTTTAAACCTTGGTATTTGTTCTAGATTGTGTACCCGAGCGGACAACTCGAGTCGAGGAGGGGGCTACGTACCGGGGACCCGCGAGATCGTCCGGCTTTGTAACTTGTCCGACCTCTTTCTTATTTCAGGTATTGACACTAACAGAATAGGGAGTCTCGACCAACGAGCTTCTCCCCGGAGGTAAGAAGAGAAGGGTTTCGGCACAGTTTATATACAGTTCAGATAATATCAAAGCGGTAAAAGACAACATTTAGCACGTTATGCAAAAACATGTAATAAAGATCAGATAATAAAGCCAAATATAACAATTATTCTAAGCTCGAATTCTTCAACCCTGAACCAGTGGTTCTGGGTTCCAAGTCCCCAGCAGAGTCGCCAGAGCTGTCACACCTCCTTTTTACGTACCCGCGAGGGTACAAGGGAGTTTTTCCAATTAAAGGACAATCGAAACGGGATTGGTTTATTTATTTCAGAGTCGCCACTTGGGAGATTTAGGGTGTCCCAAGTCACCAATTTTAATCCCGAATCGAGGAAAAGAATGACTCTATATTACAGTCTGCGTACCAGAAATCCGGATAAGGAATTCTGTTAACCCGGGAGAAGGTGTTAGGCATTCCCGAGTTCCGTGGTTCTAGCACGGTCGCTCAATTGTTATATTCGGCTTGATTATCTGATTTTATACAAGTGTGAACTTATGTGCAAAATTTAACTTTTAACCGCTTTTATCATTTACTGTTTTTATCAAGAATTGCAACGTTGTGAAAATGTATCTCGAACCGCGTTACAATCAATGTACCCGTGGTCGTCGACACACTTTGACTCCGTTGAGATTTGGATTTGGGTCACATCAATGTGCACCCGAGTTTAAGGAAATTAAATTATTAAAGGCGCGCCTAAAGCGACTAGCGTATTTATTTTGGGTAGGACCGTGGAATTTTACTAAACGGTCCATCCCGAAGCCTAAACAATTTTTAAAGCAATATTTATTGAGGGCCCCGCAATTTGTATTTTTATTTGGCGAGGCTCACCTCGTTCTTTATTTCTAATGAATTTGCAACGTCATGGACATGCATCTCGAACCACGTCACAGTCAATGTACCCGTGATTAGAGAGGCATTTCGAATCCGTCGAGATTTGGATTTGGGTCACATAAATGTGCACCCGAGTTTAAGAAGGTAAAGTTTATTAAAGCGTATCCTAAAGAGACTAACGTGTTGTCATTTTAGGAAGGTTGTGAGATTTGCTAAACAACCCGTCCTGGAAACTAAATGCTTCGATAATATACATCTAACAAGGGCCCCGCATCTGCGCGTTTTGTTTATTTCCGTCGAGGCTCATCTCGTTCTTATTTTAAAAGGATATCCTATAGCAACTACGTTTCTTGTCTTGTTTGTCCTTATCAATTGAAAACAGTAGATAGTCCTAATTAATTACATGCTTGCAAGTTGTTTGTAACAACATTCAGAAATGCTTAAAATCAGACACGAGGCTGCATGCACAGTCAGCCGAACAAATAATCACGGGCCCAAATCCAGCCCAAGCGTGATTGGCCAGACCTGGGCCACTGCTTGCTCGAAGCAGGCCGGCTTGGCCTGTTTTGGCCTGAACTCGACCTTTATGAGGTTGAGATTGCAAGTTTGGTGTTCTTTGTCTTAACAGGTGGTTTACTAGTTATATGAGACCATCAATCCGAAAAGGAAGAACTTAATCCATGATGTACAGTTTTCATACTTGGCATACATTACAACATATACTGCAAAGTAAACTAAAATCTGAGATGCAACCTATCTCATTGAGCATATTATCACCTATCAGCATACATATGTAAGCTACCATTTAGCTAACTTATATTGATATACACTAGGCGTACAGGCTGCTTCGATTGTCAACACAAGAATGAAAATTATCATACAATACATGATATCTAATATAACAATATATGTATGAAAATCAACTTCAAGTCTTTTTCTTTTTTGCATTCATGCTCAATGTTCCAATTACATTTGATAGTGCCTTGGTTGTGTACCTGATGTAGAGGAACAGAAGAAGAAGGAAAAGGATCAGCTGAGTAGCACACAGCAAACAACAGCAACAGCAGATTCACAGCAACAACTAGCAACAAACAACCAGCCAATAATGATGAAGCTCAGCAAAGGGTCGAACAACAGATGAACAATCCCAGTGGTGTCCAACAGTCCACAGACAAACAACAATATTTCCCAGAACAAAGAGAACCAGCAAATAGTCGAGTACCAAACCAGCAATCCCAAGAAAGAGTAAGGAAATAATAGCAATAACTGAGGGTTTAATGCAGTAAAACCACCAGTTCAACAACCACAAACGACTCAGTCAATGCAAGCAACAGAACCTGGCCAAGACAGCTTGACCAATAGGCACTCTTATACAACTTTCAGGCAGTGTTTAGTTACAATGTTTATTGGAAACTACCTTATGTTTTTCAGTTTTCTTTGAACTCACTAGACCTCTCTTCAGACTAAAAGTTTTCCGACCCTTTGTTTTCTCCTTTTCTGAAGACTAAAAGTCCAGCCCCTTTTAAGTTCTCAAATGGCCTATTTATAAGCCAAATGAACCAGTGCAGTTAAGCTGCCTCCCCTGCCAATTGGCAGAATACCCATACCCTTTAAGCCCATGCCTAAGCATCTTTGGTGCCAGCCCCTTTGTTCCCCACGCTTGGTTTTTGTTTAATCAAGAGTTATGGGCATCATTTTATTATTCATTTTAAGCCCCATACTCTTGTGTCTTGTTCCCCATTGGTATTAGTTTAATCCCAAATTAGTGCCCTACTTGTCAGCTCATTTAAACTAATCTTTCTGTCCTTTTATAACACCCCAGAATACCCTTGTTGACCCTTGATTATTACTGCCCTGCCTATTACAGCATCAGGGCATTTTTGAACTGATGAAAGTTCAAATTCAAGACTGCCTGGACTGAACCTTTTCAGTCAGTTTTACAATGCAAACAAACCATTTCAAACAATGCTGGGGCATTCAGTCAGTGGCAAAGTTCAATTAGTCATGCGACATTATTAGCTCATTCGATTTATTAGTTATAGAAAACTAATCGACGACATTTATCGAGTCGACTATACCTAATTATAACAGGTAATAATTAGTCGCTCATATAAACAATACGTTCAGGGACCTAAAGGGTATCAGACAACTTTTGTTCAATTACTGGGGCCTATATAAGTTATTCATGCGACGACTATACTAATCGGACATGCTTATCATAGGATACATTTAAATCATACACAGAAACAATCGACCAAATAAAAGGTCTTTACTGAGAGGAAAGAAATTAAGAAACTATCAGAAAATAACAAACAATTACCACAAAGCAATGCTAATGACTTAATCAGCAATTAATATAAACGAAAAGGGAAAGAAAACTTACCGAAAAATGTTTAAATCAAACAGACCCAAATCCGACTCAACTCTGACCATTTGAGGCCGAACAAATTTTAACCAGGGTGTTCTCACATGAGAACACCTTGGTTAAAATCCATTAAACCTCAAACCCTTATTAAGACCGGTCGGATTCCAAGGCTATTAGCGTTCTAGGTTTTGGATCTTTAGATCTGATTTTTTGGGAGTTGTGGGTAGATTCGGACCAAACCAAGCTTGGTTTGGTCACGAGGAAGGTCAGGGGAGTGTCTGGTATGAAGATGGGGTGCTTTGGCATAGTTCCGGGTTCGACTCAAATCTTCAAATGAAGATTCGAGACGAAGGAAGATGATTCGAGGCAAATGGATAGCAGATCCATGTTTAGGACAGTGAGGGGGTCTTAGGGTGTTCAGGAGGTGGCCACCGGCGTTCGTGCCGCCGGCTTTAATGGCGAGGGAGACTAGGGCGGCTTGCTAGGGTTTGGGGTTTCAGGTTTGATCTTGGGGACGAAGGGATGGGGTGCTGGTATAGGGGGCGTGGGGTGTAAGGGAAGGTTTATATATGGTCTATGGGATTGGATCTGAGCCGTTAGATCAGATGATCTCAACGGCTTGGATCTGAGGGTGAGAAATGAGACGGGGTCGTTTGGTAGTTAAACGGGGTCGTTTGGTTTAAGTGAGGGGTTGGGTCAGACCGGTTATTTGGGTCGGGTTTGAGAATGGGTTGCTGAAAGGGGTCCTGAGCCGTTGGATTGGCCTGGACGAATGGCTCAGATCGAACGCCTTTATACGGCGTCGTTTGAACTGGTGCTTGGGCAGCCGGATTTGGACTGGGTCTGAGTGCTGGTTGGGCCTGTTTTTGTTTCATTTCTTTTGGGCCCAAACCGATTTCCTTCACTCTTTGTTTTCTAATTTAATTTTTCTTTTAAAACAAAATAAAAATAACAAATAACAAAATAACGAAATTAAAAAACAACAATGCAACATTTTAACACAATTATCACAAAAATATTTAAGTAAGTTAACTAAAAGCCTAGAACGAACGATGCACATATATATATTTTTTTTGAATTTTCTTTTACTGACCGAATTATGGTTTAATCATCCTAACATACATATTTTGTATTTTGTTTGTTAATGATTAAATGCAAAATGGACAGATCCACAAATGACTAACAACACATGTCACGAAAACTCGAACAATTGTACAGCGAAACCATTTGTCACTATTTTTATTTTCTTTTGGAGCGATTGCTCGTAAAGCAAAAATCACGTGCTTACAGTCGGAGCTGAGGCTCTCAGTATTGATTCTGTTCCGGTTGTGAGGGATTTTCCCGATGTGTTTCCTGCAAACCTGGTCGGGCATGCCACCAGATAGGGATATTGATTTTGGTATTGATCTGGTGTCGGGCAATCAGCCCATTTCTATTCCGCCGTATCGTATGGCATCAGTGGAGTTGAAAGAATTGAAGGAGCAGCTTCAACAACTCCTAGATAAGGGGTTCATTCGGCCTAGTGTGTCACCTTGGGGTGCGCCGGTTCTATTTGTGAAGAAGAAGGATGGCACAATGAGAATGTGCATTGATTATAGGTAATTGAACAAGGTAACAATTAAGAACAAGTATCCTTTGCCTCGCATTGATGATTTATTCGACCAGATTTAGGGAACGAGGGTGTTCTCCAAGATTGATCTCCATTCAAGTTATCACCAGTTGAAGATCAGGGATTCAGATATTCTTAAGACGGCTTTCAGGACCCGATATGGTCATTATGAGTTCTTGGTGATGTCTTTTGGGCTGACCAATGCCCCAACAGTGTTCATGCATTTGATGAACAGCGTGTTCCGGCCTTATCTTGATTCATTTGTTATAGTCTTCATTGATGATATCTCGATATACTCGCGTAGTCAGGAAGAGCATGCAGAGCATTTGAGAGTCGTGTTGCAGAGATTTTGGGAGGAGAAGCTTTATGCAAAATTCTCCAAGTGTGAGTTTTGGCTCAGTTCAGTGTCTTTCTTGGGGCACGTGGTGTCCAGCGAGGGTATTCAGGTTGATCTGAAGAAGATAGAGGCGGTTGAAAGTTGGCCCAGACCGTCCTCAACCACAGAGATTCACAGCTTTTTTGGTTTGGCAGGCTATTATAGCCGGTTTGTTCAGGGATTCTCATCTATCGCATCGCCCTTGATCAAGTTGACTCAGAAGGGTGTTTCATTTGTATGGTCGGACGAGTGTGAGGATAGCTTTCAGAAGCTCAAGACAGCTTTGACCACATCTCCAGTATTGGTTTTGCCATCAGCTTCAGGTTCATATACCGTGTATTGTGATGCTTAGAGAATTGGTATTGGTTGTTTATTAATGTAGGAGGGTAGAGTTATTGCTTATGCTTCTCGTTAGTTGAAGCCCCATGAGAAGAACTACCCCGTTTATGATTTGGAGTTGGTTGCCATAGTTCACGCATTGAAGATTTGGAGGCATTACTTGTATGGCGTATCTTGTGAACTGTTCACTGATCATCGCAGTCTTCAGCATTTGTTCAAGCAAAAGGATCTTAATTTGAGGCAGCGGAGATGGTTGGAGTTGCTTAAGGATTATGATATCACTATAATGTATCATCCGGGAAAGGCCAATGTGGTGGCCGATGCTTTGAGCCGAAAGGCAATGAGTATGTGGAGTTTGGCATATATCCCAGTTGGGGAGAGACCTCTTGGAGTTGATGTTCAGGCCTTGGCCAATCGGTTCATAAGGTTAGATATTTCGGAGCCCAGTCGGGTATTGGCTTGTGTGGTTTCTCGGTCTTCCTTATATGATCGCATCAGAGAGTGAATGTATGATGATCCGCATTTGCTTGTCCTTAGGGACAGAGTTCATTATGATGATGCCAGAGATGTGACCATCGGTGATGATGGGGTGTTGAGGATGCAGGGCCGGATTTATGTGCCCAATGTGGATGGGCTTCGGGAGTTGATTCTGGAGGAGGCCCATAGCTCGTGGTATTCCATTCATCCGGGTGCTGCGAAGATGTATCAGGATTTGAGGCAGCACTATTGGTGGAGAAGAATGAAGAAAGATATTGTAGAATTTGTAGCTCAGTGTCTCAATTGTCAGTAGGTGAAATATGAGCATCAGAGACCGGGCGGCTTACTTCAACAAATGGATATTCCTGAGTAGAAGTGGGAGAGGATCACTATGGACTTTGTTGTTGAACTCTCACGGACTTTGAAGAAGTTCGATGCTATTTGGGTGATTGTGGATCGACTGACCAAGTCCGAGCACTTCATTCCTGTGTGTACTACCTATTCTTCAGAGCGGTTGGCAGGGATCTATATCCGAGAGATTGTTCGTTTGCATGGTGTCCCAGTTTCCATTATTTCAAATAGAGGTACTCAGTTTACTTTGCAGTTTTGGAGAGCCGTGCAGAGAGAGTTGGGTACTCAGGTAGAGTTGAGCACAACTTTTCATCCTCAGACGGACGGGCTGTCCGAGCATACTATTCAGATATTGGAGGACATGTTGCGTTCTTGTGTTATTGATTTTGGAGGATCATGGTATGAGTTTCTACCGCTTGCAGAGTTTGCTTATAACAACAACTACTAGTCGAGTATTCAAATGGCTCCATATGAGGCTTTGTATGGAAGGCGATGTAGATCCCCAGTTGGTTGGTCCGAGCCTGGTGAGGCTAGGCTATTGGGGATTGATTTGGTACAGGATGCTTTGTAGAAGGTGAAGGTGATTCAGGAGAGGCTTCGTGCAGCGCAGTCAAGGCAAAAGAGTTATGCTAATAGGAAGGTTCGAGATGTGCCCTACATGGTTGGCAAGAAGGTTCTGTTGAAGGTTTCACCCATGAAGGGTGTTATGAGATTTGGGAAGAAAGGTAAATTGAGTCCTCGGTTCATTGGGACTTTTGAGGTGCTTCGGAGGATTGGGGAGGTGGCCTATGAGCTTGCTTTGCCACCCAGCTTGTCTATGTGCATCCGTTATTTCATGTTTCTATGCTCCGGATGTATATTGGGGATCCGTCTCATGTTTTGAATTTCAGCACGGTTCAGTTGGATGATGATCTGACCTATGATGTGGAGTCAGTAGCTATTCTGGGTCGTCAGGTTCGGAAGTTGAGGTCAAAGGATATAGCTTCAGTAAAAGTGCAGTGGAGAGGTCGGCCCATGGAGGAGGCTACCTGGGAGGCCGATGGGGAGATGTGAAGCAGATATCCTCACCTGTTTGAGGTTTCAAGTATGTTTCTTGACTCGTTCGAGGACGAACGTTTGTTTAAGTTGGGGAGGATGTGACAACCCGGTCAGTCGTCTCATGAGTTACCACTCTGTTTCCCCAATTTTAGCTTTTTTATGCTTCGTTATATATGTTTTATATGACCGGGTTGATTAGTTTGAGTTCGGAGAGGATTTGGCAAAAAATGAAACACTTAGTCTCTTTTAAGAAGGTTTAAGTTGGAAAAGTCAACCAGATGTTGACTTAGGGAGGTGATTTATGACTTAGGAGCGTGATCGGAATGGGTTTTAGAGGTTTGGAGTAGAATTAAGCTTGAATTGGCGAAGTGTTTATTTTGGCGATTTCCGGTTGTTAGGCAAGATTTTTATATAGGGGTCGGAATGGAATTCCGAGAGTTGTAGTAGCTTCATTGTGTCATTTTGGATGTGTGTGCAAAATTTCAGGTCATTCGGACGTGCTTTAATTGGGTTATTGATCAAAAGAGTATTTCGGAAGATCTTAGTAACTTAGGCTTGAATCCGATGTGTTTTGAGTGATTTGATGTTGTTTGAGGTGTTTTGATGATTGGATCAAGTTTGAATAAGGTTTTAGGATATGTTGGTGCCTTTGTTTGAGGTCCCGGGGGCTTCGGGTGAGTTTCGGGTGGTCAATCGGACCATTTTGGAGTTTGGGAAATTGCAGAAAATCAGTTCCAGCAGTTGCACACATTTTAGTCTTCGCGTTCGCGGGAGGACCTCGCATTCGCAAAGAGTCTGCTGAGGGAGGTGAAGGTTTAGCCTTCGCATTTGCGAGGCAGGTTCCGTATTAGCGAAGGAGTTGCGACGCTGTGCAACGCATTCGCGAGAAGGTGTTCGTGATCACGTATAAGGAATTGAGTCAGATGGGTTCAAGGTAATTTGTTCATCGCGTAAGGTTGTCCACGTTCGCGAAGGTGTAGGAGGCAGAAGCATCGCGTTCGCGATGGGTGTTACGCGTTCGCGTAGAGGAAAATCTAGTCAACACGAGTTTGTGCTTCGCGAACGCGTGGGTTTGACCGCGTTCGCGAAGAAGGAAAGTCAGGCCTGGGCAGAATGTTTTTAAGTTGTCTTGTTCGCGATTTTGGGTCTATTTTCACCCATTGTTGCTTGTTTTTGGAGGTTCTTGAAGGAGATTAAAGAGGGATTCAAGGGAAATCGATTGGAGGAAAGAATTTCGGACCTAAAACTCGATTCTATTGTGAAATCCACCTAGAAAATCATTGAAACTTAAGTTAAAAATGGAAGGACTACGGCTTGGAATTTTGGACCTTTGATTGGGGATTTGGAGGATAATTTGGGGTCGGATTTGAGAACTTTTGGTATGTATGAACTCGTGGGGATATAAGGAACCCGTTGATGTGAAAATTTCTGAGATTCGAGAGTGGGTCTAGGGTTCGGGTTTTGCTAATTTCGGGATTTTTGGTATTTTTTGATAGTTTTCGCTTGGGCTTTGTTCCCTTAGCATATTGTGACGTATTTGTTCTGATTTTGGATAGATTCGGCGCGCGTGGAGGCTTATTTGAGGGGCAAAGGCATCGCGAGCTAGAGTTTTAGCTGGCTCGAGGTGAGTAATGAATGTAAATGATGCTCTGAGGGTTTGAAACCCCGGATTGCTCATCGTGGTGCTATATTGAGGTGAGACACACGCTTGATGACGAGTGTAGGGTCATGCACTATTGGGGATCGTGACTTGGTCCGTCCCGATTGATGATTTTACCGCGTATTTGACTGAACCTTATTTGTTATCATCATGACTTGGGTTGATTGCCATATTTGGGCTTCGTGCCAACTATTTGAACCCTTTGGGGATTTTTATCACTATTTCCTCACTGTTTTGACTTATTATTTGAACTCAGTCATGCTATTTTCCACTATTTTACTACTCAGTCATTTTTACTCAGTTTTGAGACTTAAATGATATTTCAAATGATGTTTTGGGCTGAGAAATATTGTTTTTACTAATGCTCGAGGTACTTGTGATGATTTTTGGACTTAGTACGGCAGAGGGCCAGATGTGAGGATACACTAATACTGATATGAGGCCGAGGGCCAGAGATACATATATACGCCACGAGGTAGCTTGATTGATATGAGGCTGAGGGCCTAGATTTGATGCTACGAGATGGCTTGATATTGCGCTTGGGCCGTAAGAGGCCCCTCCCGGAGTCTGTACACCCCCAGTGAGCGCCGGTACCCAGTGTGATGTGAGATAGTTGCCCGAGGGGCGGATTGTGGTTACTGTGCCCGAGGGGCAAACTTCTATTTGTTTACTTACCTGTCAATTACTTGCTTTATTTGTTGAATTCTTACTTGCCTCTTCACTGTCTTATTGCTTAAGTGATTCTTTTGCTGCTTCATTATAGAATGCCTTATGCCTTACGTGTTTTCTTACCTTCGGTCATTATTTATATTTATTACTCACTAGGTCAGAGTACTCACATTACTCCTTGCACCATGTATGTAGATTCAGGCGTCACTGGTTCCGCTCCTGAGTGTTGATTCCTCCAGTTCCAGGCGGTATTCGGAGACTACGAGGTAGTTGTTGGTGTCCGCAGCCCCGTGTCTCTACTATCTTGTCATCTCTATTTCCTTCAAACACTTGTAATTAATATTGGATTTAGCAGACTTGTATCATGGCCTATAGATGCTCGTGACTTGTGACACTCCGGTTAAGGCTGTGTCGGGTTGGATATTCCGGACCTTTATCAATATTTTCCGCTATTTAGAATCATTTAATCGCGCTTATATTGTTTTCATGTTGATTAACTGCTTAAAATGAGAATATCGTTCAATTGTCTGGCCTTGTTTTCACGAGAGGCGCCATCACGACCGGGTTCGGGGTTAGGGTCGGCCATTTATAGCTTGTTTGGATGGTTGTTACCTATTGTATCGTATTGTATTGTTATTACAGAATAATGTTTGTTTTGATTGTTTAATTAAAATTGATTGTATTGTATTGTTAAATCCATTGTTCCGTAATAATGAAAAGTCCTATTTTTTGAAACAACCGATTTGGCGTGGTGGGAGTGTTTTCTATTTTTCTTTCCAGTTATGCCCTAACTTATTACCTTATAATTTTATTTTACCCTTTATTTTTATTTTAAACTCCAACCTATAACCTACATTTCGTCTCTTTTTTCCTTCTGGAGCTTCCAACTCCAACGTCAGTAATAGGTTTTGCCTTCCTTTTGTTTCATTCTTTCTTCTACTTTTATTTTTAATTCCAATTCTGCTTACTTTATCTCCAATTAGTTGTATAATATTGGTTGTTTTCAAGTGTGCAAAGTGTACTTATTATTGTTTTTAATACTATTGACTTGTTCCACTAATTTCAATAAAATTCGCATGAATTTAGTTGCTTAATATGTATATAAGACATAATAGGTGATAAATTAGTAGAAAGGAGTTTCTTAAATTATTTTTATGCGTAATTCTTGATAAATTAAATATTTAAAATAATTGAGGTATTTTAGTAAATTTATAAGTTACAGTACAGTACGACACAGTTAAACCAAATTGCAAAATGTTATTTAATAATAACAAACAATACAATCTATCCAAATATTGTATTCATAAAATGATACGATACAATACGATACGGTACAATACAATACATTACGAAAGGATGGGTAACAATGATCCAAACAAAGTGTTAGGTAAAAATCCCTAATAATGTGGAGCTTCGTCAATAGCAATGACAAAGATAAGGGTATAGATAAATAAAAATAATAGTTGTTTGACCAAAAAGTGCTAAGCTTTTCGTTAAACCAGTTAATAAAGAAAATAGAGGATAAATCTTAGCCAAACATAATTAACTCTATATCTAAGCATATTGAATATAAGAATCGAAGGAGGATGAGCTTATATAACATTTCTTAAGATGATTAAAAGACATCAAACATAAATGATAAACTTACATCTTTGATATATTGTTCCGTACTTGTAAGAGCAAAGAAGGAAAAAAGGGAAAGTCATTGATAACTATGAGATCTATCTTTATTCATTCAACAAGGATGATTACAAAGAGTTGTAACCAAATTCTAAGCTTTTACTTTGTTATTGGAGGTTCTCTCCTGTTCTCATCTTTGATACATTGTTGTTTTTTTTCTCGGATGGGAACCCCCCTTTCTTGCCTTCTTCTGTCATATATATATATATATATATTATCAATCTTCTCCTTTATCCAACGGTCTTTAACCAGCGTACCCTATCTTGACTATACTCTTCCTTACTCGCCCAAGTATTACGAAATATGTTCTACCGTGTAAGCCTTCTGATGGCTCGATCTCGGCAGTGGCCGAGATACTCGTTGCTATTATGACTCATGGGTACGACTATGGCTTGGTAGACCCCTTACCCTTCCTTTTAATAATATCCCACTTGTAGTCATATTTTGACCCATATAGTTAGTCCCTCCGCCCGTCAGGGTTGCCTATTGGAGAGCTTGATTTGCGAATTCTGTCGATTCAAAAATTAGGAGAAATATGGACATGTTATGCGAGGAACGAGGTCCTTATGGCGAGGTAGATACGTGATGCTTCAATAGTTTCATTGGTCCATTACGTCGGTTCAGAATTGGATCGTCACACCAATTCAGGATATCATGAATGCTTATTATACATCATTATGGCGCACGTTCCCCAGGCACTGTATCGTTTCCTGTGCCCTTTTCGTTTTCTAATTGGCAGTTCTTGGTTTTCCCGCTAAGGTCATTTATGTCCCTATAAATAGGGGAAAAGCCTCTCATTTGATTGTTGTGCTTTTCAATTATCTAAGAAAGAATTTTTCAAACTTCCCCTTCCTTCTCTAGTCTTTCATACTTCTGCTTTCGCTAGAATTCACTGTGACCATTACCTTTCTTCCTTCGTAATTCTCATTTATTTCAATCAAAGAAGATAAATGGTTAGTGCTCCTTCCCAGTTTGATAAAGCTATTGGTGCTCCGGTACCGGAAAGTGATGTATCCCTACTCGAAGAGGGGGTGGAGGTAGTGGAAGATGAAGGGTTTCCGACGGTGGATGAGATAGTCCCCCATCCGGGGAAGACGAGGACTGATTTTAATAGCCCTTCCGAAAATGAACCAGAGCCCGTTCCTTCCACCATGGATGATGCGACGATCACGACGCTCAATACCAAGTGGGGAATCCCTGATCATATCGAAATAGTGCTAGTGGGGAAAGACATATTACATTTGCACCGTCTGGGCTACTGCGCATTTTATGTGTATCCCTTCATTATCGGGTACACACTCCCCCTTCCTTCTCTGGTGGTGGATTTTTGTTGCTTCTACAAAGTGTGTCCGGCTCAACTCTCTTTGTATGTGTATAAGCTCTTTCTTATACTCGTCAAGTATATGGAGCTGGACGACCGAGGAATTTCCCTAGGGCACATGCTCCACATCTTTGCCCCTCATTTTCTTCGAGGTACGATGATTCATATGCACTATCGAGGAACTAAGAGTTTGGTGGTGAAGATGGACGATAAGTCCAATCGCCATTTTTGGGAAAGCTACTTCTATGTGCGGACAGAGCACCTTGTGGCGAACTCGGCAGGGTTTCCAGAAACGTGGAACTTCACTCGTAAGTTCTCCCGTATTTACTTTGTGATTTCTTAATATGGTCGTCGACTATCTTCCTATTAGTGATTTGTTGAGGACTTGTTTTTTTGCTTTTCCAGCCGAGAGACTACCTCTCCCGCTAGTTGCCGATATCTGTGAGTGGGTGAGCGCAATTTTCCTCCACATGGTGGGATTCATAAGTGGGTGCCTTTCCATGAGAAGTTTGGGCACAAGCCTCTTACAGGTGAGTCGGCTTGTTGTAGTTTTGGATTTTTTTTCTCTGTTTCATAGTTTTTTTAACCTTGTTGTTATATGATCTAATACCTCCTTGTCGACAGGTCAGAGAGGAGTGAGAAGGACGAGGACTCCTCCGCTAGCATTCCGCCAATCGGCGCCCTCTCCCCGGCCTGCGTTGAGGGCTGTTGCCCAACTGCACCGAGAACTATTACCTGACCTGCGTTCGCTGCTGAAGCCGTGCATTTGGAGGTTACTCCTTAGCTAGATACTTCGATCCCCACAGTCCGTTCAATGGGTGAATCTTCCCACGTAGGTATTGGAGAGGCCCTGTCGAAGAGATGAAGGGTAGTGTTGGGGGAGGTTTTTCCAGCTGAAACATCTTTGAGGGGCGACCTTGCCCCGGCAGTGCCTGAAACCGGCGATAGTACCAACCCGACCGTGGTGATGATGCCCGTTACGAGCGTTCAAAGGGCTAATGTGGCAGAGAGATGGAGTTTCAAGGCTGTCGTTGCTGTTTCGGGCGGCCCTTTGACATATATGCAAACTGCACCCCCTTTTCGGCAAATGAAAGGGGGAAGGGCGTCATGGTTGAGGATTATGAATTCGGGTCCAACATTGACCCTGAGGACATGAGGATGTTCGAGCAGGGCTTTACCCGAACTATAGTAAGAGTAGGAGGACCTTCCCGAATACTCAAAATTCTATCGGATCTCAACCTGCTACAAGTCACAGTGGATTTTGTGTCGCAGTTCGATCTTCTATGCTCTGTCACTAAAAGCAGAGCTCTTCAGGATGTCAATGACTCCGAGTTGTCACGCGGTGTGGCCGAGATGGGCCTAAGGGTGAGTTCCTTTTTGTTTTCTTTGCTTTGTGACCTTTGTCCTTACTAGCTCCTTTCTTCTCTCTCATCTTCTTTTTTTTTTTAGACTTCATGCTGGAGGTCGAGAGTGCCCAGAGGGCCGAGACACGGGTCAAGATTTTTCTGAAGATAGACGAGAAGTATTGACGGTATCACAATAGATGATGTGAAATGTATGAGCAGCTCAGAGCAGGCGCAATACCTAGTCTACCAGAGAGAGGTTGGAGAAAATAGACGAGGAACTGATGTGGTCTATCCGCACATGTAGTAAGCTTGAGGAGCTACTTCATACCAAGGAAAAAGAGCTTGAGGTGGGCAAAGGGGTTGCCGCGGAGTGTGAGGACCTTCAGGCGAAGGTGCTATCTTTACGAGCTGAGATTGTGCAAAATGCTACTAAGGTCAACGCCCTGAGTGTAGAATAGACGGAGAAGGTGGCCGAGCTAGAAAAGAAAGTGGTTGAGATGGAGAGAGCCGAGAATACTCCAGTGTCGACTTTGGCAAGAGCGACGGCACTAGAGGATACTATTATCTGCGTCCTCTAGTCCGAGCAAGAGTCTGAGAGAGGGATGACCACACTAAAGGAGGCACGGCTCGAGGAGCGAATTGGTGAGCTTTATCGGGACGCTTTGATCTTTGGAGACCGAGTTGCGGCTCTTGAGGCCGAGAAGGTGCAGTTATTGGCTCAAGTTCCCCCTCAAGATTCTACTTCAGCCATTGTTCCCCGCTGCCTGTATGAGATATGGGTCCATGCCGAGGCCCAACGTGATATATACAAGGGTTTATGGGAGGCGGGAATGTCCTAGAGGCTGGCTTTGAAGATGCTCGGGCGAAGGCACGCGAGGCTCGTGCTGCCTACTGTTATGAACCTCTGACGCCGGAGGCTGGTGAGGGCATTGATGTTGAGGATGTGCTCCCTTCTGATGATGATGATGATGATGTTTGAGAGAACGGCGGTGGGGATGATGCCGAGTGAAACATTTGCTGCAACTTTTGTATTTGTTTTTTTTTTGTTTTTGTTTATTTTCATCTTTCTCCTGAGGACCAGTTTTGACCTTTTGTAATGTGCGGCTGTTGTGGACGTATATTTGAATGAAATAGTTGCTACACCTCTGTTTGTGTATATTTTGACTTTCTTTTTCCTTCCCTCCCATTTGTTATTTTTTTGGCATAGACCTTCGGGTTTCTTTGTGATGACTCCCTAATCTTTTTAATTGGGAATCCGACCTTGCCCGGATCGAGTAGGACCTTGTTGTGTGAGTCCGAATGAAGTCACTTTGGATCTGCAAGTTCGAGCGTGGTTGACTTCTGTTTTGCTGATTTAGGCGGAATCATCCTCAATTCAAACGAGGTCAAAATCAGACTCGCCATCTAGGGTGAAGTCAGTTTCTACTTGTATATTCGAGGGGTTGAATTCACTTACCAATGTAGGCGAAGTAAATTTTTCCATATGTATTCGAGCGAGGTCAAACTCGGAGTTGCCATCTTGGGTAAAAGTTTCTAACTTATATATTCGAACGAGGTCAAACTTGGAGTCGCCATTCTGGGCGAAGTCAGTTTCTGACTTATATATTCGAACGAGGTCGAACTTGGAGTTGCCATTTGGGCAAAAGTTTCTGACTTATATATTCAAACGAGGTCGAACTTGGAGTCGCCATCATGGGTGAAGTCAGTTTCTGAATTATATATTCGAACGAGGTCGAATTTGGAGTCGCCATCCTGGGCGAAGTCAATTTCTGACTTATATATTTGAACGAGGTCGAACTTGGAGTCGCCATCTTGGGCAAAGTCAAATTCTGACTTATATATTCGAACGAGGTTGACCTTAGAGTCGCCATCTTGGGCAAAGTCAGTTTCGGACTTATATATTCTAATGAGATCGAACTTCAGTTTGTCGATTCGGGTGAGCAAATTTTTACTTTCACTTGGCGGTGGCTGACGGCCGTAAAGATGAGAATTCGAGAGATCAAAATTGTAGTCTGTTATAAATTCGAGCGATGTCGAAATTTTCATTTGTTTGACGGTGACTGATGACCGTAAGGTGTTAACTCGAGCGAGGTCAAATTGTAACCCATTTGATGATAGCCGGTGACCATAAAGCATTAACTCTAGCGAGGTCGAATTATAACCCGTTATAAATTCAAGCGAGGTCGAACTTTTCTTTCGTTTGGCGATGGCTGATGTCCATAAGGGTCTTGATTCAAGCGAGGTCGAATTGTAACCCATTGTAAATTCGAGCGAGGTCGAACTTTCCTTTCGTTTGGCGATGGCTGATGGCCATAAGGGTGTTGATTCGAGCGAGGTCGAATTGTAACCCATTGTAAATTCGAGCGAGGTCGAACTTTCCTTTCGTTTGGCGATGGCCGATGGCCGTAAAGGTGTTAATTTGAGCAAGGTCGAATTATAACCCATTGTATTATTTTTATTGGAGAACATTACTCGTCGCCGTATTGTTTACGCGTGCGTCATGGTAAGTCCCGGTTAGCTTAATTTTGCTTTCATTGGAGAATACTGTGTGTTCATGGGTGAGTCCCAGTTTGCTTTCCTTTGCTTTCATTGGAGAATATTGTGTGTTTCATGGGTGGGTCCCCTGTTCTGGAGATTGTTTCTCAATAGCCGACCCCTACCGAACTGTTTCTATTATTTGTAGTATGGTACAGCTTAGAGGGCTTTGCACGGTTGTTGTTTGCGAGATGGCATGGTACAGAACCTTTTCCTAGGGTGTTTTGGTGGCGTTCATTCCTTTTTCGCGTACCTATGAGAGTACTCATGTTCCTGTTCTGAACCAACAAGAGAACATAATAAGTTAAACCCAAACAAAATTGCATGTTACCTTGGCCTGGAAAGTCAACGAAAGGAGGAACGGCACTGTGGGGTCACTCGTTTCGTCTCATACTCAAATGATGGTTTCAGATTCGGTATCCGCATTCGGCTTCGTCGTTAATCACGTCTAGGCTTCTCATGGGTTGGACTTACCTTGCCCGTTGGGATATCGAGACCGAGTCCCAGTCCAACACCGTCTGGTATGCGCAAACAATAAGGGAAACATGTCATACTTTATTTATAAATCACCCAGTGTATGTGGGTACGAAAATAAGACAAGATATGCCCGTTATTTCAAAGGATCACACAGTAGGCTATCGTCCCTTCCAAAGAGGTGGAAGTACGGACCGATATACAAGGTGAATACATCAAATGGGGTTGCGGTCATGCCAAGCGCATAGTGACCGTGATTCTACTTTAAACATGCATATAACGTGTCAAACCCATCGCTATAGGTGAGTGTGGGTTTTGCATAGACATCGGTCACAATTTCTATTTTATGTAGAGATCTGACCTAGATTGGTACGGTTATCTCAAAAGCTTATCGACCATTCTTTCGAGTTGGTATTTATGCCGAGATGGTGAGATTATGACAACCTGGAAGTGATACTTGGCTGGTTCTAGATCTAAAGAAAACTAAAAGATTTGACTAAGAAATCCACACATACGGCACCAAATTGTTTGACCAAAAAGTGCTAAGCTTTTTGTTAAACTAATTAATAAAAAAATGGAGAATAAATCTTAGCCAAACATAATTAACTATAGATATAAGCATATTGAATATGAGAATCAAAGGAGGCTGAGCTTATATAACATTTCTTAAGATGATTAAAAGACATCAAACATAAATGATAAGCTTACATCTTTGATACATTGTTCTGTACTTGTAAGAGCAAAGAAGGAAAAGAGGGAAAGTCGTTGATAACTATGATATCTATCTTTATTCATTCAACAAGGATGATTACAAAGGGTTGTAACCAAAATCTAGGCTTTTGCTTTGTTGTTGGAGGTTCTCTCATGTTCTCATCTTTGATACATTGTTCTTTTTTTTTCTCGGATGGGAACCTCCTTTCTTGCATTCTTATATATTATCAATCTTTCCCTTTATCCAACGGTCTTTAACCAGCATACCCTTTCTTGACTATACTCTTCCTTACTCGCCCAAGTATTACGAAATATGTTCTGTCGCGTAAGCCTTCTGATGGCTCATCTCGGCAGTGGCCGAGATACTCGTCGCTATTACGCTTCGTGGGTATGACTATGGCTTGGTCAACCCCTTACCCTTCCTTTTAATGATAACTCACTCGTGATCAGATTTTGACCCATATAATAGCGACGAACAAAATTAAGTAAATTCATTGGACCCCCCCCCCTTCTTTTTCTTTTTCACAGGACGATTCTGAATTTGTCCATAGATTTTGTTTCACTAAATCATATTTGAACTTCAAATTGGCTTCATTATTTCAATTTTAACTTGCAATATAGAATTTGAAGATTGAAAAATGGGTTTTAAAACTTTTGTAAGTTTTTTCAAGTTTCACTCACAAAATTACAACTATGTTTTTACCATTTCATGTCAAAACACAACTTAAACTTTCAGATAAATACCTTTTTCATCTTAATTCAAATACTTAACTTTTTTTCAAATATATGAGTAATTCATGTCCAAACGCATTTGGATACCACCCGAGAAGAAAATGTTCAATCTTGCATCATTTTGTATCCCGGTACAAAGATCAAATCTCATCACAAGTTTTTCCTCTTATTCCTTTTCATTCGTCAGTTTCTCAACTCATGACGACGATACACAACAACAATAACAACAACCCAGTAAAATCCCACTAGTAGAGTTTGGGGAGGGTAATATGTACGCAGACCTTACTCTTACCCCGAACGAGTAGAGAGGCTATTTTCGGGAAAAAACCCGGCTCAAGAAACAAAAAGACAAAAGGGGGACAATATTATTATCACCACATAAATCATAGAAAAAATAGGAACAACATTAAATTCAGAAGAAATATGCAAATCAAAAGCGATAGTTAGTAAATAGGTCATGCATTGAAAAGCGTAATAGTAAGACACAATATTGCCAATAGCTATCTTAGACAAAAATCCTACCAGACTAGTCTCATAAAGGTACGAAGTAAGGCAAGACTTAACTACCTCCTAACCTACAACCCTAATACTCGACCTCCACTTTTTTTCCTATCAAGTGTCATATCCTCGGAAATCTGAAGCCTAACCATATCCTACCTGATCACCTCTCCCCAATACTTCTTAGGCCGCCCTCTACCTCTTCTCGTGCCCTCCACAACCAGCCGCTCACACCTCCTTACCGGGGCATCTGGGATTTTCCTTTGAACATGCCCGAACCATCTGAGTCTCGCTTCCCGCATCTTGTCATCAATAGGAGCCACTTACACCTTCTCCCGAATATTATCATTTCTAATCTTATCCATCCTATTGTGCCCGCACATCCACCTCAACATCCTTATTTCTGCTACTTTCATCTTTTGGATATGTGAGTTCTTAACATACCAACACTCAACTCCATACATCATGGCCGGTCTAATCACCGCTTTATAGAACTTACCTTTGAGTATCAGTGGTATTCTCTTGTCACATAGGACTCCAGATGCTAACCTCCACTTCATACATCCTATCCCAATGTGGTGTGTGACATCCTCGTCGATCTCCCCTCCCCCTGGATAACCAACCCAATGTACTTGAAGCTGCCTCTACTTGGGATGGCATGTGATTCAAGCCTCACATCCACGCCCACTTCCCCCGGTTCAGCGCTGAACTCACGCTCCAGGTATTCCATCTTCATCTTGCTCAGCTGGAAACCCTTAGACTCAAGAGCTTGTCTCCAAACCTTCAGCCTCTCGTTAACACCGGCTCGCGACTCATCACTCAGAACTATGTCATCGGTGAATATCATGCAACATGGCACTTCCCCTTGAATATGGTGCGTTAACGCGTCCATCACCAGGGCGAATAAGAACGGACTGAGCGCAGAACCTTAGTATAACCCCATTACAACCGGAAAATGGCCAGAGTCTCCTCCAACTGTCTTAACCCGAGTCTTAGCTCCATCATGCATATCCTTAATCGCCATAATGTAGGGAATCGACACTCCTTTTGTCTCCAAGTATCTCCAGAGAACTTCTATAGGAATCTTGTCATACGCTTTCTCTAGGTCAATATAATAATAACATATTCAATATATTGTAAGAGGTAGCCCTTGTGGAGGACAATAACATATTCAATATACTTTTAGAAATAACGGCTGTAGAGGATAGTGTGTACGCATATCTTATTTTTTCCTTGTGAAGATAGAAGGACTGTTTCCCATAGATACTTGACCAATTCTTGAACCCACATATAATAATAATAATAATAATAATAATAATAATAATAATAATAATAATAATAATAATAATAATAATACCCAAGATTTAGTTCCCATTTGGCCATAGATTTTGGCTTTGTTTTTTCAAAAAAAAAAAAATTAAAAACATTGTTAAATGTTAGTATCATGTTTTAGGAAAAAAAAACTTCAAAAATTTTCAAGTTACGAAAGCTGATTTATGATAATTTTTAGGTGAAATTTTTTCTTTCGTTCACGAAACTTAACTTTTCTTTAAATGAAATGCATATCCAAAACTTAAACTAGGTGAAGATTTAACAATGAGGCTGTCGAATAATTTGTTGTTTTTTGTGCTTGAAGGGTAGCTAAAAGTTATGAAGGAGGTGTTTGACTTTTGGAGGTTGTGTAGCTACCAATTAAGTATGTTGTACTCTCTACTGTCAGCAGCATTGGACTTAGGTGTGCTGTGGCCTTTTCGAGGATTTGCATACTCTGTGAATCATGTGAGTCCCACTCTCTTTTTTGCTCTTTTCCTCACAATTAATTAATTCACCCTAGGCTATATATAACATACAGTACTATTCGTGTCTAGTATTACTCTAGTATATATTTTTTATAAAAGTTTTGATATACCCTATAAGAAAGATAGTTTATCTCTATTTTGAAAGTCTTACACATTATTAACACCCTACTAGTTGATGTTGTAAGAGTGAATGTGACAAGAAAATATTGTAGTAATAAATAGTTCATGTCTTTTCAAACATCAAATATTTGGACATAAATTTCAATATGTCAAAATGACTAATGGTTTGAAACTAAATCCAAAAAAGAAACTAAACCATAGGCTCAATTCCTTTAGATAATTTTTTTTTTTTTTAAAAAAAAAAACGCTTGATGATAAATTGGGTACGTCTTTAAACCCAATTTAGTTTTATCCTCTTGAACGAATAGGTAAAGGAGAACTAATGGAGAGAAAAGTGAAATTATTTCTGGTCTAGAATTATACATATTACTACAACCAATAATGCATTAGTATAAACATAAATTTCAGCAATTACAAGTTCTTTTGTCATGCACTACATTTAGCGTTTTGCTACTTGCTAGTAACTTACTATATATTTCATGTGTATACAAAGAAAATTCTGTACCCCATAAAAAAGACTATCTACGTAATTCTTTGCTAAACTATACCTATTTATCTGTAAAACAACATTAAGCACGCCTTGTCGGATGTTGACAATCCACTTGGTTTTTTCGACACACAATTAGTTGTAAATATAAAAGTGAACCATTGATTTCCCATTTATTTGTTGAACGCTTGAAGCCCTTTCCTTTAATTAAAAAAATTATAACGTTTTCTATTTATAATGAATTTTAGTCAACTAATTGGAACTTTAAAGTATTTTGTTTACAGATTGGATCTCCCATGGCAGCACTTCTTTTTTACTAAGGTCACAACGAGAATAATGAGCTCACGAGAAAGCTAAAACTTTGCTGCCAACTTTCTGACATGCATAGAGAATAAACCAAACTCTTTTTCTAGCTCTAAAGAAAACAAATCAATAAAAAGCTTGAAAGAATTTTCTGAAAAATAACAATCAATTTAAGATGTACTGAAAATCCAGAACCATAAAAGTTCACACTGGGATAATTTTCACCATTCTATGAACAATTTAATTTCCAATCTTCAAACAGCACATTGTCACACTAAAACCTGAGTTCTAAAAGAAAGACTTTGAGTTGTAGTTCACAAGACTAATCAGTATTTGCAAGTACAGTTTTGAGTGGCTTTGCACCACCATTTTCTTGAACAGAGTTTACTGGAGTAGAGGAACCACTCTTCTTTGAACTGCTTGTGAATGTCCTTCCCATAAATTTTCCAGCTTTGCTTAGGCCACTGCCAACAGCTCCAAAGCCACTTCCAACTATTCCTACACCAGCACCTACCCCGGTTCCGACGAGCCCCACGCCTGCCCCAAGACCAGTGCCCACCAAACCAACACCTGAACCAACCAGTGATGCAGCCCCATCAAGGGCATCCATTGTGCTCCCAATGACACCTTCTGCTTTCAGTTTCTTCCTTTCTTCTAGGATCACCTTCTCTGCCTCCAGAGCAGCTAACTGCTCTTCCTTGTTGAATTCATGATACAACACCTGCACGCAATAAACAAGCTGTAAAAGCTACCCCACTACCTAGACCATCCTATCATACTGGTCGTCAAAGGAGACACAAACGTAAACAATTACAACAACTACAACGACCCAGTAAAATCCCACTAGTGGGGTCTAGGAAGGGTAGTGTGTACGCAGACCTTACCCCTACCCCGAGGAAGTAGAGAGGCTGTTTCAGAAAGACCCTCGGCTCAAGAAGACGAAAAGAGACAATATCAGTACCACCAACAGATACCATAGGAATAATAACAACATCATAACAAACGTAAACAATTAATTGGTTCCAAACCTGAGAAAGGATTAGGGTCGCCGTAAATTGACAGTAAGCCTATGATGAATGCTGTAAATACTGACACAGAAGACGCATGTAATCTTACCCCAACTAGCTTAGGATTCAGGTGGTGTTGATAGATTGGGAGTAGTATAGCAACAATGAAACCTCAACAAATGAGTATGAATATAGTCTTGTACCTTTATTGTGATAGTTCCCCTATCCTTCTTATCTTTGACTTTGAGCATATCAAGTTTTGGCAGTAACCTTAATTCAATTTCTTTGGCAGTCTCAGCTACTAGCTCATTCAGAGGCAACTTAGCGACACCCATTCGCTGGTCTTGCCCAACGTCTTTATCGAAGACCTGTTCAAAATGATGTGAAGATCAACTGTCACACAAGAATTCACCCAAAACAGTATGTACAGCATCAGATATTCAAGACAGAGCATAGCACATGAAAAAATGTGATAGTAATCAAATCAAACCTCCACAATGAGGGATTGGGTCTCCTTGTCTTCTGCAATTAACTCAAACGTCTGATCCCAAACGGGATTTAGGTTGTTGTCAATGGTTTTTGTCTTAACCTTGAAAAGTGGACGAATGTATACAACCACATATGGATCAGATTTTCCGATCATTTCGTGATTCTTTAAGCCATTAGCCTTGACTACAGTTACTATGAGCTTCCCCTGTGGCTTAAGCTCCAAATCGCTGCATGGAGGGAAACAGTGGTTACATAACAATGAAAAATAAGCACGCGGAGACGATAAGGAACAAATGTATATGTGGACATGTCAGATGACCTAGTGTTTACATTCCCTATCCAACAACAGGTTTGCTGAAGGGTTTAAAAAGAGCCTAGACCAACAACAGTGGGCAAAATGAACAAGCACAGACATCACAACATGTGAAAGAATTTGACGAGAGTAAACCCAAGGAAATAGAAGTATTTATAGGTCATCCACTATCATAAGCCACTGGAAGACCTTTTCCCTAAAACAGTCTACCTCAAATTCAGATCCGCGTATTTCACTGGATCAGAAAACACAATATTTCGGAATTCAATTACCAAAAGCCATTTGATCTTTTTGTTTTCTGACATGTATCTCAACAACTGAAACACCTGAATTCAGTCACACAGGAAGGAACAACAGTACTATTGATTTCAAGTAGGCCATTCCTTAAGTAGATGCACAATTTTGATTTCTGCTGTTTTTCAAGCATACAAGTAGAAAGCAAATTGAAGCAACCCAAATTTACTTTTCTTTATTAGCATATTAGAAGGATCAAAAGGATAAGAAACTGACAAGGTGAAGTGCTCAGTGACTAAAGTATTTGTAGAATTGAAGATACCTATTATCCACAGGTACGCCGCCAATTGGAACAACAATTCTGTGGGGCCATTCTAGCATATCTGTCACTATTGTATTTACAGTGTCCTTCCACAGATAAACAACAGCATTATCAGTCAAACAGAAAATATCCAAAATTAGAAGTGTACTGCTAGAGAAGATGTCAACACTCACATCAATCATATCCGAAAGTCCGGGAAGAGCAGTTAAACTTCCACCGACCGCCTTCAAAACATAGTCGATTCTAGGCTTTGGCTGATTCAACAAAAAAAAAAAGAATACTTCATTATAACGCCCATCAGGACATACGCATCTCAAAATCAGTAATTTAATTGAGGGCAGAATAGTCATCTCCAAATAATGTTGAACAAAGAAACCATGTAGCACATCAGAAACAATGGGAGGAACATCAAGTTAATATAAGAAATGAAACAAACGAATCGAGGAGCAAATTGACATATAGAATTAGGCTATACCTCAGAAAGTAATGCTACAACAACAGCCGAGATGCAAGGAATTTCCTCAGTTAGTTGGAAGATAACACGAATAACAGTGAATACTTGAAGATTTTTCAACTGCAACCAAGTTGGCAAATGGTCAGTGCAACTCTCTTCCTAAATAACCAAGTAGTCAACATAGCATCATCCAAGCAAAATAGACAGGTGAAAGTGTTTAGGCACACACCTGAATGGGTATAGAAGCAACCATTGCAGCTTCAACACCTAAAACAATATTGGGATCACCACCCCATCGGAGGTCAATATCCATAGTGATTTGACCTTTTTTAAGGCTCTGAACACGAATACCTGCATTAATTAAGTATTAAACATGTTAAAGCATTGTGTGACACCGCAGATACTCTCTGAAAGAACCTCAGATATGCAATGAGCACCAGTTTATCAACAATCTTGCTAAATGCAATAACCATGACACGATAAGCTCTTGGCAGTTTTTGTAGCCATCAGCTGCAACATTTTGAAGTATTACGAGAAAGATTTTCTTAGACAAATGATACAGAAGTTTAGGAGTTACCAAGAAAATGAAACTTGGTCCCACTTCTTTCTTCTCTTTAGTTTTCAATACTAGCAGCATCATACTAGAAAGAACTCAAACTTTGCAAAGACCTCAACCCAATAAAACAAATATTAGCAAAACAGATTAACTAGACTAACAGTGCACCTAGTGCATTGTCTTTTCCTTTCACATTATTTTTGATAAATAGGCATACACAATATTATAATAGGCAATAACCGTTCGCATGAGTTTTCAAACAATTAAGAGAACATGAATGCATTCTGCATTTTTTGTCTTCTCCAAAATCACAGAACTGACACCAGCTAGAAAGCGCAAATGAGCATGCGTGCTGTCATAACTCAATCCTATATGGCTTAAAATGTTCAACTAAACCTTTTGGTGTCAATACTGAATCATTGAACTGCAGAAGATTCAAACTGGAACTTAATTCAACTTAATAGATATGAAGATTCAGATGAATCTCAGGAGTAGAATACCAGCACAATGAGGAGGACTAGTAGCAGCATGGAAACTCCAACTAAATAATCTGTCTTTTCTTTCCAAATGCAGCTTGATGGATAGAAAAGCTGGATAGGATGAGTTTTAACATATCACTCTTTTTTGCTGATCAAACAGTTATACAACTAAAAGATAATTAACTTAACTACAATGGATTATGAATTACTTTTTGCCGATCAAACAATTAATAATAGATATTTTGATGCTGCTACCTTCTATTTTAGGTGCCACAGTTCCCAATGATAATTTGCTGAACTTCAATGAAGTAATTCCAGGAGGTCGATAATCTTCTAAAAGAGGTTCAACGGATTCTCTTATAATAGCCTCTCCTGCCTGCATAGTGACATACTCAAGAGTATTGGATCTTGGCTCACACAATACAGAAGTTGGCAAAAAAACATGGTTCACACACAACATGACTAAAGATACGTTTACATTGATATATAATTGTTACCATAGAAAAGGATCTGGCCATTGACCTTTATTGTACTATTCTCCGTGAGGACAGTTGTCATACAAGATGAAATATTTAACACTATAAACCCAATTCCGCTGCACAGAGCAGTGAACTTAACAACTATAAGAAAGCAAATGTTCCATCTTCTCAAATTTCTTAAAAAAAAAAAAAAGTCTTCGTTGTGCTCTAAACCTATGTTCCTACTTAATTCTAACTTCAAGGCAAGATCTTTTCACAATAAGCAGCTTCCAAACATTGTAGAATCTTCAAAAGGTATTTCATTTGGCTTGGTGAGAAGTCATCTACACGCAAGAAACCTTGACCCCTTATAAATTAGGTAATATCAGCATGGAATAAATCTGGAGTTTTGTTTTTATTTATTTATTTATTTATATAACCAAGAAATCCCTGAGGGCCAACGACTCACGGTTAGTGTACCCAGCCCTCTACCATTTCTGGTGTGCTATTGATAAGTTCAAGTTTTAATTAAAAAAGTAGCACACTAAGAAATAACTTCATTTTTGGCAACAATGAATAAAATGACAGAAGGTTTGAAGACACTTAAAGGGACAGTTTGGTTATTACATTGTCAGGGACTGAGGCTCATCAAGCAGCTTCTATGCCAATTTTGTATGAATTTCTAAATTTAGGCTTTACTGCTCAAAAGAAGAATATAAAAGATGCTCAAAAGACTTCTTAATTAGCCTTCACCCTCAAAATTCATAAGCTAATATTTGACTCCTCAAAAGTCCTCTTTTTCGATCTGAAATATGAAGTTAGGGCATTTGCAACTCAAAATTGGAGCCCGGTTTTTTTAATATTCTCCTAGTAAGAACCTTGTAAAGGTAAACTTCAACAAAACCTTTTATCTCAAAATAGATAGCTGATGTTGTCGCTAGTGCTTGGTCTCAAGAAGCAAGTCTTTTTTTTAACCGGGTATCCTCTTTTTGGCTAATATCAAATGCCAATGTGCTTGAAACATAAATTTCGAAGTGGGAATGGATTATCGTTGGAGCTTAATACATAGTTCTACCTTCTAAGCTTCTTCCTCAATCAGGAAAAGCCTATACACTTTGAGCATTCCAAATATTAAATATCTTTATTTGGCGGGAACAAATATGTGAGTAGAAGATCATGGTAATAGGTGATAAGATAGCTATATCATATAATATTCTAATACTTTTTTATAAGGTAATATATTATTCTAATACTTACTGACTCTAACAATAGTAATGCTGTTATTATTCAGTTATTATTATTCATGTACTATAATCTCTGTGTAACTTGTCATGAATGGTGAACCAAACATCCCTAAAAGTTTAAACACACAGAGCAAAACTGGTTATAATACAGTTACAGCAGAACCAGTTTACAAAATGAAAATTGCTCAGGATAACTAAAAAGGAGTACAAAGCTTACTTCGGCAATAAATGGCCACAATTTGCTCAACTGTTTGTTCAACCACTTGACCTGCCCATGAGATATAAAATGAGACAAAAGTAACATCGACGTGATCACTACATCAATTAATTCCTTTAGATTGTATGAAGAAAGGATTGCAAAAACACCACATGATGCATAACCTCTAAAATTCCCAATTGACATTAATAAAGTATGGAGATAACTGTTTATCAACACACTATTCCAGTCAACAACAGCCAAAGCAAAACATCTCTCCATCTACTTAAAATCTCCCTCATCTTCCGTCAGTGTATCTCTTGATTCTAATTCATCAGATTCCACAAGTAAAACTAACCTTCACTGACTTCATTTCTCAAGCAAAAAAGCATTACTATTGAGCAGTGACTAGAGCACAGAAAAGAAAGTTTCATTTAATCTATTAAGGATTTATGTGAATCTTTGTTTATATCTCAATGATAACAAGGTCAGTGCAACAATATGCATAGATTGATTAACTTCAGGATCTCTTTCAAAGACAGTAAGATTTATCAGCTTGAAAATAAGGGCACTAGATCTTCGAGCTCTTCTTTCAAAGATATTAATAAATTTATTCACATTTCACTGAACTTTTCACTACACAAATATAAGAGTGAACGCTACAAAGGGGGAACTGAAACAAGTAAAGTCATCCAAACCTGCTCATAAACCGGGAATGATATCCATTCAGGAAAGTTATCACCACACACTTTCTTTAGATCATCCCTGTTGAGGCAGCCCATTAGTTTTACATCTACTGCCTGTAAAGGAAGTAAAATATAATGAGGAAAATGAATACCAATCCTTCAGAAAGTGAAAGCATATCAGAAACCTAAATGTTGTCCGCAAGCATGATGATGAGCATCATGTAAATATTCACACTAGCACTAAAGCAACTGCAGCCCAGATTTAATACTACTTATAGCATAAGTGACAAGAGGGTTTGCTCTGATGGTAAGCAACCCCCACTTCCAACCGAGAGGTTGTGAGTTCGAGTCTCCCCAAGAGCAAGGTGGGAAGTTCTTGGAGGGAAGGATGTCGGGGGTCTATTTGGAAACAGTCTCTCTACCTTAGGGTAAGGGTAAGGTCTGCGTACATACTACCCTCCCCAGACCCCACTAAGTGGGATTATACTGGGTTGTTGTTGTTGTTGTTGTTGTATAGCATAAGTGTCATATGGAGCTATATCCGGTGACCGGTATCACCTCATTCGGTGCAAAGTCAAGCATCAAGCAGCCAAATACTATCACATAGGCAGCAAAAGTGCAACAATAATATACGCATCAATAGCAGAAACTGACAAATATACTACTCAAACATATAGCCATACATCATAGACACCATAAACTACTTCAGATAGAATGGAGATCATGTTCCAAGTCTGGGACAGTTGTGCGCTTCATGTTTTGACTATCAAATGTTAAGAGTACTCCTCGACACTTGCGGGACATTCGATAAAATTGGAACAACATAGAGAAGATTAGAATGACTCCTGCACAAGGATAGCACACACAAGAAGATTAAAGAGTGCTACTCCTCTTATTTCTCCCCTGTAAGCTAGGTCGTTCATTCCAACTTCCAACTCGAAACAATTTCACAACGTCTCCATTGAAATCATTTGAATGATTCCTAGTCAACATACTGCTTCAGCTACAATTCTTCTCAAGCAACAAACGGACAGACCTATGACTAGTAGAAGCTTCAACTAAGTCAACTAACAAAATCACAGAATTATCACCATTTTCAGTTTTGTGCACTCTTCAGGCCAGAAATTAGGGTTGCAACTGACACTAACCACCTCACGCGCACTAAGGTATGACCGAAGAGAAACAACATTGTTTGTCTTGAAATACAAACTATAGCAAAACCCAACTAATTTGTGGAAATGTTGGGACTGAGGCATTTTTTTAGACTGAAGATTAATTGTGGTCATGAAATATACTTCAAAAACATTAAACTCTGGACTATGGCAAGAATATATATACCTTAGCAACTCGTTTGTTACTCCTGTACCTCATCATATGTTTCCAAGCTGCCATTAAACCGATCCCCAAGATCATCCCCATCAGTATCCCAGAAATCAACCCCATTCTACTTCAGACCACTTAAAACACCAATTTCCCTATAAAATTGAGAACTTCAAATATAAGAAAACCAATTCCAAAAACAGAAAACCCAAAAAAGAAGAGAAGCTTAACTATGAATTCAAGAATCAAAGAGTTATTCCAAGATTTAAAACTGAACTGTTATAAACAAGCAAAGCCCACCTCCAAAAAGAATATCTGGGTCTCTGCTGAAACTTTTTGCTTCCCCGACAAGAAAATTATTGATCTTTTTCAGAAGTGGGTCTACACGAAAATGGGGTTGCTTGGCATTCCTTACCTCCACAAAACTTTGAAGAAGAAAAAAAAGATACTTATCTTTTACTACCTATTTCAGTGTACACATAATTAATGAAATGAATGAGGTTTAACGGTTACGTACCCTGGTCTTGAGAGTGGTCTTTCCTGTTTCTTTGCTTTGCAATAAACTTTCAGATTTAAGTCTTGACTTTTGAGTTTCTTTGTCCGTTTCTTACAACTTTTGGGTTTTTGCAGACATGCCCCTGTATTTTTGGGGTCACCAAATACTATTATCCATAGGTGATGCAGATGTACCCCAATGATTGAAAGATTCATCTCTCTTTTAAACTTTAGTGCCTGGTGGTACGTACCCTACCGCTTGGAATTTTGGTGTTGGGGGTTAACAAGCATATCCCAATCAAAATTGGATGAGGCAGGGGCGGATATAGTGGGCTAATAAGGATTTAATTAAATTCATAACTTCAAATGCGGAATAAGAATTTATATATATATCAATTTATTAAAATTATAACTCGTAACTTAGAAAATATAATAAATTTAATACTAAAATCTTAAAAGTTAAACACATAAATATTAAATTATGAACCCCCTCTAGCAAAGTGAATGATTCCTTACTTGGCCAAGTAGGTCCTTTTTGCATTTACATCTCTTTTTTTGGGTAAGAATAGTGTTAAATCCGTTTGTGTGTACTTTTCTATTTGAGCATGTACTTATATTATTTTACGGGTAATTTAATTCATCAAGTCTTAAAATAAAATATCCATTTTATTGATTTGGACATGAGGCGACCATTTAGTAAACAATTTTGACATGGTTTCACTCATGTAAAAACGGCTTCTCTTTTAAGAATTATCAACAATTGTAGTAGGCCAAGTACATAAACAGCCCATTAAATTTGGCCCAATTTTTTATTAAAATTTTTACCTTCTATAGCAAAGGTTAACACTTTATTTATTTTAAATAAATACCATTTAAAAAAATTCTATAGATACCTTTTAAGGTTTATAACAAAATATTTAATTTTGGTTGCCTCCTAACCCTAAGCCACTAAATACGCTAATCAGTTACACTATTTTTTTTTCTATCTCTACTTTGATACATCTCATTATCTTCCCTCATCCCATTAAAATTTCCGATCTCCTTCTCCTTCCATTTGTGCAAAGAACACAGCAAACCCACGAACCTTTCTCAAAGAACAATTGTAGTTTATTTGCCAGAAAACAATTGTTTTGTCTTCCATAAAACTAAACACCACAATTGTACATGTTTTCATAAACAAACCAACACGGAAAAAGCAAAACTGTTTGCAATCTGAGCACTTTCAGCATTCAGAACTTTGTTTTGGCAATCTTCGAATATTCAAAAAAAAATTGATTCTTGAAGATTGCTATGTTCAAGATTCTCGCCAACAACAACAGCCGCCGACATTAAACTGATTCTTGAACAGCAGTCGCCGACATATAATCCGGTTGGTATATTCTTGAACAAAGACGATGGAGTTTGGGGCTGAGCAACTTGGTTTTCTGTTAATATATTTCAATGTATTTTCATGTATTTCATTGTATTTATTGTCTTTTTTTCCATTGTAATTCAATGTGTCTCGTTGTATTCCATATATTTCATTGTATTCACTATCTTTTTTTCTCATTGTATTTCAATGTATCTCGCTGTATTCTATGTATTTCATTGTATTCACTGTCTCTTTATATGCCATGAATGTATTCATAAGTTATTTTTAATTAGTATAATTTATGTATTCAGATGTATTATATAATTTGTCTGAAGTTTGCTATGTTTTTAGGGTATTTTTCGGTTGAGAATCTTTAAAATACAAAATTTGTGTGTTATAATTGAGTTTGTTGAGTTATATTAGGAGTCTATTATGTTAATTGGTTCACTTTTCGTTTTAAAAACAGTGTAATCCCCTATTTCGCGTCGTGAATACAGTCGAATACAATAATTTGTCCAGCTGTAATCCCATGTTTCACTCCATGAATACAGTCGAATACACTCAAATACAACAACTGATTAGCTGGACTTCCCTGATTCACGCTTATTTTTGCTACTGTATTTATGAATAGAATAGCTTAAATACATCTTATAATCACATAAAAGGTATCTATAATCCGTAATATAGCAAATGGTATCTATAGATGGCTAATTACTACTAAAAAATAGTGCTTTATAAAATTTTTTGTTCCATTTTGACCCTCCAACCCAATTTCTTTTGTTCCACTTTGACACAAAAGGTGACTAAATTCCATGTGTGATTTGCCTCACCCTTGTAGGAGCGTGAGAGCCATTTTTAAAGCCAAATTTCATACTCCCAACGTAGACGCAGATCCAGAATTTAAATCCCATGGATTCAATTTTAATGTTTTTAACATTGAACCCATTATATTTTTAAAGTTATGGGTTTATATCTATTTTTTTTACAATTTTAATGAATTTTTACATACAAATTTTACTCCGCGTCGAAAGTTATGGGTTCAGTTGACCCCGTAGTTATTACTGAAAATATATATTAAAAAATATTTTTTCCACGGGAGGGGGCAGAAAAAACGAAAAAAATAATAATTTGAAATTACAATTTTTTTTGTGGGGGGTGGAAAAAAAAATTGCGGGGGGTTGGGGTAACAGCTGGGTATTTGTCCGCGCTGCATTTTTACCTGGGATAAAAGTTTTTGTGTCAAAGTGGAACAAAAGAACCCATTATATTTTTAAATGTTATAGGTTTATATCTATTTTTTTTTTACAATTTTAATGAATTTTTACATATAAATTTTTACTCCGCGTCGAAAGTTATGGGTTCAGCTGAACCCGTAGTTGTTACTGAAAATATATTTTAAAAAATATTTTTTTCCCCGGGATGTGGGCAGAAAAAACGAAAAAAATAATAATTTGAAATTACAAAAAAAAATTGTTGGGGGGGGGGGGCAGTGGGGTGGGGGTAGTAGCTGGATATTTGCACGCGCTGCTTTTTTACCTGGGAGAAAAAATTTTGTGTCAAAGTGGAACAAAAGAAATGGGGTTGGAGGCCAAAATGGAACAAGACTGAGTTAAAGTGCCAAAATGAAAAATTGGGCCAAGTTTAATGGTCTGTATATGTATCGATTGTAGTACAATCCATCCACGGTAGACAGGGGCGGATTCATAGGGTACAATGCGGGGCACGTGAACCCGTGGTCTCTTCGCAAAATTAAATATTTTATATACATATTTTTTAAAATTGGTATAATATTAATTGTTGGCGTCCATGCTCCAAGAAGGTTCAATAGTGCATTTGATTGAAAGTTGAGTTATTTGCCAAGAGGAAGAGGGGTCAATTTCTACTTAATACATTTTTTTCTCTTTTTTTAGTAGTGCATCATGTACTAAAAATCCTAGATCCGCCTCTAACGGTAGATGGCTTCATTTGTCCCCTATTATTTGCGTTACTAAATGGCCTTCTTTGAGGTTACGCTTCAAGCTTTGTTCATGTTAGTTTGGTGGGTCAAATTTCACCTTTAAAAGTGGTTTCATGATATTTATTTTTTTACAGACAAATTTAGTACAGTGAATTACGGAGACAAAATTTAAATAGTGGCATCAAATAAAAGCCATTTGTGCAATTGCCCCATTTGTTCCGATGCTTTGAGTTTCATGGCTAATATATCTCCTTTGTGGCTGTCTTTAATGTCAAGATACTACATTTATGGATTTTGCCGACAAATATTGGAATGACTCATTCTAGTATTCAATTTCTCATTTATGGATTTTGCCGATAAATATGACCTAGTTTCTACCAATGTTAAAAATGGCCTTTATTTCCAGTGTATAGTTTCTCATTTATGGATTATTCATATGTATTATGCGTTCTTGATTGGTCTATATTTTGAGATTGAATATTTTTTGTCCTAAAATATATTCGTGTCATATAAAGCACTTGAAAAATGCATTAACATTTAAATTTCACCAACAGACTACCCACTTTTCGAGAAATTTCCAAACGAACAATTTCAACGAAGAGCACCCCCTAGAGTAAAAGCTTCCACGGCCGTTTTGATACTACCTGGAACAGGATAAAGTGTATGGTCGAAATTTTGTATCTTGTTCAACTTTCTAGAGTAAATTAAATTTCTATTCATATATACGAGTACGACTCAAATTATCTATATAAAGACTCCTGCACTAACATGTTCAATGTATCTTGTATATATACTTCGTTCACAACCAAGCCACAAAGAAACCACCAAAAGTCGCAAAATCATCAGAAAGTTTTATTAGAATTTTCTTGGTGAAAGTAGATTGCTCAATGTAGCCCTGTGGTAGATACAGGCAAGAATCACTAAAACGAGGATAGTTGAATGAAAATATGACTATATGTTGAATAAAAAACCTGTAATAATTTGAATTAACTCCTTTTCTCTCTCTCATTTCTAAACAATAAGATAGCTCCAACAACTCAATCTGCCATGGAGCTATCCAGATCCTCAAGAGAACTAATAAGTATATTCCTTCTACCTCAGACCAAATGCAACACCAACACTACAAGTATAGAAACCACCAAGAAGAGTCCAGTACTGCTCCTCACACCACCACCGTTAGGGCGGTTGGTTACTACGGTAATAGGCGGTGACTCCGCCTCAACCGTGGATGGCGGTTCCACATAGGGTGGAGGAGGTGGTTGGTTGAGGTTCGGAGGAAGTCCTATACCATGTCCCACTTTGATCTCAAATGCCATCCCATTCAGGCATTGGGTGCCATCATCAGCATCGGAGAAGTAGTATTGTGCTCCCTCGATGGTCAATGGAACAGCGACTGTCATTGCTTCCCCAAACTCATTGCTGCCTCCTTGATACTGAAATGTATCATCATCTGAAGCATCATCCATGCTGCAATTCCTATATGTGGTCTCATTGTATGTTTGAATAACTGTCTGATTGGTGTTTGTACTAAATACTAAACACATAAATTAAAAACAAATCAGAATACCGTGATATACAAAACCAACATATGATAAGTTAGCAATTTGGTAATTATTGCAAATAGCAATAAAAAGTTTCAATGAAATTCGGAGTTCCTCCCAGGTTCGCCAGCTGGAAAAATACAACAGAGAACGTACAACAGTTCATACAATTGGGAGACTGATGAATTATGAATGAAACACGATCACATGTGCCATGTTCTGTATAATCTCAAGATCGCTTAGTTGTGACGTTCATCATACTTGTGAGTTATGATCACATGTAAACACACCAGAAATCCCTTTAATGGGACTGACAACTCACTTATGACATCTAAATTTTTCTACTTGAACTATCAGAAACTTATCAGCTACACATCCCTTACATAATCAATTATTCTTTTTCTGATTAGACAATAATAGACATGCAAGGTATAAGAAAATTGAAACTACTCTACGCCTGTTTCTAGATCATAGTTATCCCAATAGTTGTACACTAAGAAAGTTTAACTTTTGCATCAAGATAACAGGACGTGGAATGGGAAGTAAACCGTCTTCATTAGTACCACTGTATCCTTCAAGAAAACAAGTGGGCAAGCCATAACTACCTAAAATCCATTTCACTTCGACTCGCTAAAACAGCAACGCAACCTACCTCAAATATTTTCTCACCTTGATCTAACCATTTCACAGCATATCTGAACATAGTAGATTCAAATGACATATGATTGAAACGGGAAATAAAGATTCTAGGATGAAATGCAAGCCAAAAGTCCTTTTTTCAGAAAAGGATCATATTTACCGACTTAACTAACGTTAAACAATAATAATATTTACCTACTTAACTAACGTTAAACAATGAAATTCAAGCCAAAAGTCCCCAGATGTGGTAAATATTTTGCAAGTCTTATTAGCTATCTAGATTGAATAGGGAAAGATTGTGAAAAGCTTAAATCAGAGAAGAGTTATGTTGGGACCTTGTCTTTTCCTTGGCACAAGTTGTAGATTTTCAAGATGTTTCATTTCAGACATTATCAAGCAGTAAAGTCCTCGGTGGTGGGGCAAAGCCATCTGCATCAGCTCATAATAAACTATTGTTGCTGGCCTCCAATGTAATCTCTTTGTTCATGTGTAACACACATAGAAAGTGGAGCTTTCTTCCTTTCTATTGTCATGTGGTCCCAAAAGCAATAATTGGTTAAATAACTTGTGATTTACGTAAGTTTAATTCCCTATTGTACATGTCGTCTCCCACTTGTCAACATTTTGTTTTGGATTCTGGGTGGTCATAATCATAAGAGCCCGAAGATATAATTGTCACCTGTTTTGATGTCATCTGCTGCTTTGCCCCTAATTGCATGAGTCAAAACAAGATAGAAAGTATTGAATCCCATGCACTATCAAACAATGCCCTCACCAACTCTTCCATTCATAATTAATTGGGATTTTGATGCCCTCCTAATATAATGTTATTGTTACTTAGTGTACCATCTTTTGGACCATAAGACCTTTTAATGGATGTATTTCTCCAACGCAGTAGCACCACTATAATCTCATTAGGTTAGTTTGTGAAAGGTTAATTTGTACTTTTAAGATTGCTGTCTACTCTCAGCATCATTTTCCTTCAGTTCTACTTCAGCAAGTGTCTTTTGTAGGCTATTTGTTATTTTCTATCACTGGATTGATGGATGTTTTTCTATTCTAACTTGGTAAGTGGCTCATTTTCATGACAAGGGGTAGAAAGGCTGGGGAGAGGTATCCTATGGTGGATATCAGTGTGTCAAACGTGCTAAAGCTGCTGAATTTTGGTATACAAGTCTCTACTTCCCTTCGTGGATTGCTGTTATTGTTCTCCCTATGTTTATTCTTGGCTCCTGCAGTACTAGATTAAGAAATGTAGAGTTTTCACTTTTAATTTTTTTCCAGGTAAGATAATGGATGGAAGAAGTATACCCTGGCGTAAGCAAATATATAGTTTCCTATATCATTGGACTGGATAGCCTGAAGGCTGCCAGCATAGATGAAGATTTGCCAAGGGATAGTCAAGATATTAGATTATGAATGGATGGTTTATTTGAGGAGGAGGAACAAGCAATCCACTTCACAAAAGAGTTCATAGCATTACACACAAATGGACCTGCTGGTGGTGGCGGTATCACGTCTCTTTCATATTATTTATTGTGTCATAAAACTTAAGAAAATTGTTGGATTGAGAACTGCTTTGGTCATTGGTCTTTAATTTATGTACTAATTTTCGAGATCCGGGAAATCAAAGAAATGCAAGGAATAAAGGAAAAGATATGTCAACAAAAAAGATTGTGTACCACTGATCTGCTCTATCAAATGGAAAAGTCTATAACATAAGATGGGTGAGGAGTTGTAGCAGCAGAAAAGAAAGATATGCTTAGCATTCTTGAGCTTAAAAAGTCATTGGGATTTCAGGATCAGGGAATGTAAGACCAAATCAAGCACTACAACTTGCTCAGATATCGCCAAGTAATCGGCAATAACCACACAAGTTCCAAGTTAAAAATAACTTCTGATCTCTCAAGACTCTTCACTAGCATCCCTACTTGCCTTAGATACAAAAAGTGGATCCAACACTCAAGTCAATGGGTGTAGGGTACCACAGGATTCACTACTCCTTTGTGGCAAAGGATATAAACTGAGCATAAGAATATACATTCTAAGGAATTTCAACAATATATACTCAGAACCAGTATAGATCAGTCACTGTTTAGATTATGTCTAGTAGCTCCAAGTTTTACTAATAGCAGATATTTCTAAGTTTGTTAACAAGTCTATCTCCCCAAAATCCACAATTAGATTCAACTCCTCCAATCATAATAATCTAAAAAGGAGTAACATTGACTTCAAAAAAAAAAAATCACCCTGCTCAGTCTTACTAAAGATGCTCAAGCAGTCAGCAACTTAAGCAAATACCAGAGAGTCAAACATTAAATTTCTTCAATGTACAAGTCAAAAGCAAAGCAGATCAAATATTTAAATTTCCATCCATCTCATCTCCCCACTGTTTCATACAGATTCGACTAAACCCATCAAACAAGAAACGGCAACGACCAAAAAGGGTGCTAAAATATATCAAGAACTTACTCAGATAATCACCAAGATTAAAAGTCTGTTTAGCAGCCCAAGCAGAGTAATCAGCGGAAGTCTTTTTAGTGTTGATGTTGTAGAACCAACCAGCTGGACCACCAACTGTGTGGTTTGTGTATTTTGCAGTTGACTGTGAAGCTGCCAAATTGAAGAACAGAGCTACGGCTACAAAGAAGACCATGGAATCCACCGCCATGGCCATGTGCGAGAAATGGGCACAGTTGTGTTGGTACTCAGGTTTGACGATCTGGGATTAGTTGCATTTACTCGTGACATAGGTAAGGTATAATATAAAGAAGAAATAGCACCGGTAAGGGGTCACGTGATCCGTTAGTACGGTATAAATCTTGTATATACATATAATATATATTGGTGCATATATATGACACCCCTTAAATATTTTAATTGTGTCCCCCTAAAATAAAGAGTACAATATAATTTATATTTAATAGCAAATTGCTTTATCTTTTACTTTTATCCCTTTTTTTCCAATACACAATAGTCATGTTGGATTTCATATGCCTAGGCCCACATTGGACTTTTGTTGGCACACGGTAGACCATTTGATTAGATCGAGTTTTTTATTTTCTGCGGTAATTCCCCATATAAAGTCCATTTGTACTTTATCAATATTTTTCAAGATTTAGTTTGGGAGAAAGGTGTATTGCATATAGTGGTTGGGGATTGAATTAAGGCATGATTGTGCTAGTGTGATTCTTTCTGCTATGTTAATAAATCTAGTCTTCTAGGAAGCCAGTCTTGCCCTCATTTTGTCTATAATAAAGTGGTATTCAGCGAGTATTGAAATTTTGGTTAGGATTGGGATCCCAAATAAATTCCAAAAGAGTCACTTTTTTTAACTCTCAAGTTGTTAGTATTATCCTTAATCATGTTTGGGGAGTAGTTGTTTGAGAAAAAGGATTTTTGATTTTGTAGTATTTATACATTGGCCTATAGGCTACAAAAATAGTTTAGACCTATTTTTATGGCTTGACATTATTTGTTATTTGCTTTGGCCATTAATGTTAGGTCATTCGCGAAAAACATGTGTGAGAAATGGGAGCTTCTTCTTCATGTAGCAATAGGATTCCAATTGTGTATATCTACTTGGTGATTAATAAATCTAAAGAATATCTCCATACAAAGTATAACGATATATAGGATCACCTTACCTAGTTCCTCGACTTGGTTAAAAGAGATTGGAGATTGTACCATTAACTAGGACCGCTATTGAGCTAGTAGAGATACAGTTTAGTAAGATTTGAAGAATTTAGGGGGAAAATTAAAGTATCTGAGTGTACGATAGATGAACGACCATTCAAGGCGATCAAAGGTTTTTTCGAGATTGATTTATAAAATCATTTGACCATGTTTTCCTTTTAACTTCTTTAAATTGGAGACCAACTCCTAGATAATGATTGCATCATCGGAGGCCCTTCTATGTTTCATGAAGCTAATTTGGAAAGGACTAATAATATATTCTAGAAATGACTTGAGAGGATTTGCAAAGATTTTGGTAACCGTCTTATAGATAGTATTACAAAGGTTAATGGGCCTAATTTTTTTTTATATTGTTAGCATTTAGAATTTTTGGAATTAGTAAAAGGTAGATTTTAGGATAACTGCCAGCTATGTGCATTTATAAGTAGCTCATTACAAAAATTGGTCAATTCATAAAATATTACTAATATTGGCTAATTAGCTATCTGTAGCCAAAAAATATCAAATTTTTGCTTTCTTTTGAGTGAATATTATTAGAATAGACTGGGTACAACTTAAGGAGCTTGAATCTCCATTTTGGGATGATTTGGTGAAGTTTTGAGGTGGTTTGAATTGAAAATTTGAAGTAAAAATTGAACATGAAAAAAGTGATATGTGTATCACAACGTATATCATTTACGTATCACATATGTATCATATTTGTATCAATTGTGTATCACATGTATATCCATATATACATGTATGTGAGATACATGTGTCGCAGAAGAATTTTTGAACTCGATTTAATTGCGAATTTTGATATAAAACCAGTCCAAATTACATTCAATCTTCCTCAAATTTTGTATATTGACTTATCTATATGTTTTCAGTGAATTTCAACTATACCCATTGAAGTTCTTTTTTGCTTAGCTTTTTGGAATATTGTATATATATATTTTTTGTATTTCATCACCTTATTTGATACCTCATCCATGAAATTTCCTTTTCGTCTGGCATCTAATGTTACTAATCATGTTTAAAAATATGGAAAGTAACTTTTGCATATGATTGTTTGAGAGAAAGAACCTTATTTATTTGGTTTTTCAATTTTTATATGTACTTGACTAGTTTTGGTAAGTCTATGACTAATGGCTAGAGATTGGTAAATTGAGACTTATTTGGGACATTTGTGTAAGTATCCCTAAATTTTATTAATGTCATTTGAGATTTGTTGAGTGTTAAAAATTCTATAAAGATTCTTGACAGATTGTCCAATAATATGCCAGTACTTTTTCGGGGAAAAAAGGGATGAAGGTCATCCGGCCCAGGAGCTTTAAGAGGTTTAAAGGAGAATAGTGCCCTTGTAATTTCACTATTTAATAACGGTTTGTCTAATGTTGTTAGATCATACTTATAGTGACTATAGGGTTTGTTTTTATGCTATTCCAATCATTACTCAAGTGAGAGATAGTGAAAGTATAATTAAAATAATTGCAAACATGTGACATGATCACGTGCTGATCATTTAGCCACTTGCTAGCATCATCCTTAAAGTAGGTGATTTTATTTCTCCTCGTCCTAGTTGATGCAGATATATGAAAAAATCTTGATTTGGCATCTCCTTTATTAAGCCACGTTATCCTAGACCTTATCTCCTCAATTCTAAGAATGTCATTATAATTTTTTTGAGACTATCCTCTAGTATATAAGGAAAATCGTTGTTAGGGTAATTTCTAGAGTTTTAGATCCCTTAAAGTCTTGCTAAAATTCTATTTTTCTTATCAAAAATATCTCCGAAAGTCTTGTCTTTCCACGATTTAATGCTAGTTGTGAAATTCTAACTAGCATTGCAATAGTCTATTCTATTCCAATTCTTACTAACTAGATTTTGGAAGTCGGGGTGTCTACACCAGAAAATTTCCAAACGAAAAGGTTGTCTATAATCTTGTCTACCTCTACGGATTAACTCTATAAAGGGTTATGGTCTGAGTATGTTTTAGGTAGGTGGATTACTGAATAATTTGGAAATAGTTCAAGTCATTCCTCATTTCCTTAAATTTTGTTTAGTCGTTCCATGGTGAGCCCCTTTCTCCTCTTCCTATGATTTGACCACGTATATTTGCAACCCTTATAGCCAATGTCTATTAGATTGCAATTACTATTTTTTGACCAAAGAAAGTAAGCTCTATTACTGTTTATAGGCCTCTCCCCGAATTTTTCATTCGATCCCATAATATCATTAAAGTCACCTCCTACCATCCACGGGCCTTTATAGTTTTTGTAGATATTTTTTATGTTTTCCCATATAATATTCCAATTAAATTTGTCAGTGCTAGCATATATGGATGAAAATAACCAATATTTACGAATAAGAAATACCTCAATTGTTGCATATATTTCTTGGTTCCTACGGACAAAATTATGAATAGTGACCATATTATGATTCCATATTACCACCATACCGCCTGCTTGATCTTTTGCGGGTACTTCTATCATCTTTGAGAAACCAAAATTACTAAGCATTTGAGCATGGTTTGCCATCCTAGTTTTTAGTAGTGTAACCATGCATGACCTATGAGTGTCAATCATCTCTTAGAGTCATCACTGTTTCTCTTAATCTCCTAGAGTTCATCATTGTCTCTTCCCTTAATGTTCCAAATAATGAAGTTAGTTGGACGATTCATGGTTAGATTCAAATTCATGCTTGCTGGGTCCCTATTCTCCCTCACCCTCGGTAGAAAGTCAGGGATACTCCTTAGCGAGGGATTAGAACCATGGATTGATTGCCCACCGTTGGGTCTTGGGTGGTCTGATGTCCAATAAGCACTTGTATAATGTCAGTGGGTAGTTGAGCACATGCCTCTTCTCTTGCATCTCCGTGAAGAGGTAAACCTTTACTTCGCCTAGGTTTGAGAACTTCAGAACCTGTTCCAAGCCTAGGTTGGGGGGTTCTCTTATTTCCTCAATCGCTGACTCTTCTTGTTCTGGTTCCCACACCATCTGTGGCTGAGGTGGTGTTGGTTGTTTCTCCATCGGTGATGTTGTTTTATCCTAGGCTTGTTGTGGACTCCCCTATGGCATGAAGAAGGGCTTTAGTTGTGAGAGATTTCTTATGAAAATAAGGGAATGTTCATAAGTAGATTCTGTGGTTGTACAAGATTGAAATGATGCGGCATGTTCCATTGATTCCCCATTGCATGCATCAAGTGTGGGTTCAGAGATGGTGCTAGTGGGTGTAAGATATTGTTCACCCATACTTGGTTTAGGTAGTTGTTCATTGCGAGCCTCGTCAATTCAGTTATCAACTGTGCTAGGTAGTGGGTGTTTTGGAGGATAACTATCGTCTCTTGACCATTTATTTGGAGATTGAACGAGATTCCATGTCCCAGCAGTCCTGTCTCCATCCATGAAAGGGGCCAGTAGTCTTGTGCATGAGGTGGTTGGACATTGATGATTGGTGGATTTTCCATTTGTGGGGGAAAAAGAGGTAAATTTTTCATATTTTGAGCTCTTTGATGTCTCAGAATCTGAATTAATCTATGTCTTCTCCTTAAAGTGGAGGGGATTCATGGCATTTTGTATTAGTTGGTGGTTTTTAAGGAGGCTAATGGCATGCGTGGCATTGGATTCACCAGTGGTAGAAAGAGTATTAGTAGCTAGGGCAATAATTGGGTTTTCAATTTGCTATCATTTGAATGGGCCGACGTATATTTTATAACTTGATCTTCTAAAGATTTGGCTTCCATTTCGTGTTGTAGAGGAGATGCCATTTGTTTGTTTGTCAATTAAGTTTTGGATGGACACTTGTAAAGCATGCACGGGGGTCCCTTTTCTAGACCTAAGAAAGATACCTTTTCTTTGATAATTTGATTTCTAGGATAATTAGTGTATGAGGAATATTTTAATTTAGTTATTAGGAACAGTAGAGTCATAATTAGTTGGTGAGATAATCTTATTATTAGGGGTGCTTTTATGCATGCCACTATTTGTAAGATGTTAACCAATGACACGTTTATTTCTAACGTGTCCATATTATCCGAACATGTATCCATGTGCTCATGTCTAGGAGAATAAATATTTTTATTTGGATTTTGATTTTCAGTGATTTCACACAAAATCATATGCTCGTTTTCTAAGAGAGAGAAGTTTTTTTTGGACTGGGATAGTGGTATTTCCTGTGGACAAATTAACTGGAGCCTTTTCAATGATATTTCTTTGTTTTCTAATAAGATCTTTAGACTTGTATTGCAAGACTTGAGTATCCAGATACTTACCTGTATTGACATTAAACAATTTTACAGTGATAACTGAGCTACTATGATTTTCCATTAATTTGTTGAAACTTTTCGAATTGCCCTTTGGAAGCTGCTTCTTCCCTTTGTTAAAAGATACAATTTCCACTCCCCATCAACATATTCTATTATTGTGATTGACTGATCATTGTTTGGAGATAATTTGTCCCTATTTTCCTTTGAACATAAGTGCATTGGGCTTGTGTATAACCCAGTGTTCCATAGTTTTTTGCATAGGAAATTTTCGTCTTTGTAGTGAATGTATTGTTTATGGCGACCAATGTGGATAAACGGTTGGACTGGAAATTTCAATAGTAATTCAACACAAAGCCTAACATGACGACCGCGTACTGTGGTTGATGTGCATGCATCAATCTTTAATACACGCCCTATGGCATTCCCGATTTTTTCTAAAATTTTCCCATCGTAAAATTCAATCGACAGTTGTGATAATCTAATCCATACCGCTAAGACTGTTAATTTCTCATTGGTAGCTACAAAGTTTGGTTTCCATTTTATGATTAATAGATAGTGGTCGTTAATGAACCATGGCCCCCTATGAAGGGCCTTTTCCAATTTTTTTTCTTATTAAATTTGATGATGTAGTAGTCTTTATGAGAATGCCTTTGAGGGATGCCGCAACTCTTGGATCTTCCTTTTTAGATAATAATATAGTATACGCTTTCCGAAGAGTTTCACATTTATAGAGAATTTTCAAGGTTCATAAGTTCTCTGTCTGCCTTCCTCGGTTAGGGATATTATTTTAATTCCTCGTGCGTTAGACTCCATTAAATGTTCAAACGATCCATCTTCTGAGAAATTTTCTGCCAATGACATTTGAGATAGTTTCAGAGTACTTGTAAAATTCATTGGGTCTGAGATAGGTTTTTCCCTGCTCGAGATCAGATGATTTTAAAAGAATTGTGTTTGAAGGTTCAAAAAACTTTTTCCAACTTCGTAGAGTTAACTTTTTCTCTTTTCACATCTATGAAATATGAATGAGATACACATTGTTTTCCTTTTTTATAATCAGTTCAACTCAGCTTAATATACATCAATTTAAAAAAAGTTAATGTGAGTTACTATATCTTACTTACTCTACCATTGTCCAATCGCAACGTTGACTCTTTGAAATTTGACACTATTTTTATATAAATACTTTAGCAACAGCTCGTAAAAGATTGTGTTTACAAAAATCCTCTTGTAATAATCCATGAGAAAAAAATTAATGTGTGATACCAAAAATAGTGAATCTTGTTGGTGCATCTTAAGGATTTATGACATTCAAGATAAACCTTCAAAATTTTAAGTTAGATATCATTATTGTCAATACTGTTAATGTCACGACCCAAAATCCCTCAAAAGAAGTCGTGATGGCACCTAGTCTCTAAACTAGGTAAGCTTAGCTTTTACTGAAATAACATTAGCATTTACTGACTTCAAATTAAATAATTCTCAATAAATCATAATTCCCTAAAACCAGTGGTATAAGTCATGAGCCTTTCTAAGAGTAGTTATATAAAATAAATACAACACTATTCCAAAACGAGAAGGAATCAATGGAATGTAAATACAAACGAAAGTAACTCCGAGGCCTGCGAACGCAGCAACAGGTTACCGTGAGTCCCCACCGCGACCATCCGCACAATTACTATCGATCAATACCTGAATCTGTACACAAAAATGTACAGAAGTGTAGTATGAACAAACCATGGCGGTGCCCAGTAAGTATCAAGACTAACCTCGGTGGGGTAGTGACGAGGAACAGTCCAGACACCTACTTGTCAAATGAAATGAACAAGATATGATAGTGAAATATCGAGATAAAGATAACGAGATAATATCAACAGCGGAGATAAATCAAAATACAAATAGTAGAAACGATAAAGGGAATCATGGATGGAAACGAAATATAACCAAATAAATTAATAGCAACATAGCTGGAATACAAACAAGTAAAAAAATGTACTTAAACAAGAAAGGCGATGTCAGCTCAATAAATCATATGATTTCTGATGCACAATTCTAGCGATCTCAAACTCGATCTCTCGTATCATAATCTCAATTACCAAACCTTTAGCACACTAGGCACCTTGTGCCCACATATTACTATCTCTCTTTGTACAACAACGTTCTCATGTTACTCAGTACATAGGGTCCATAACCAATGCAATTAAGATGTTTAAGGAGTCTCATTTACATAACATAAAGTAAAGTACAACTTCTAAGCCAATTATGAACTCAACAAGAAAAGATGAAGTTATTTTTAGAAATTATTTGAATAAAAAATTATCATTTTCAATTAAAATACAACATCGAATGAATTATTACTTTTAACATGGGATTTAAAAAATTACAACTTAGTAAAAATTCCTTTTTAAGTAGAATACAACCTCAGACGATTTAAGGAAATTTAATTGAAAAACTAATTGAATCAAAAATGTAGAAATTATTGAAATTTGAGGTATATATATATATATATATATATATATAAGTACGACGAGGTATTGACAACACTATGGGTTCTTACACAAAGAATCACATCAGTAAGGGGATCTAAACCGTTAGAACACTTGAATTGATAGCAACAAATAAACACATCAAACAGAAAGTGCACGACATCACCCTTCATGTATTTACACTCACAGAATATCGACAGGGGATCTTCCGGGATCCCGTCCTGTAGTCCCAAACGTAAATATTCGGGGATATCTTAGTATCCTCAGTATATGAGCTAGGGATCTCTTAGTATCCCGAGGATCTCTTGGTATCCTCAATATATGTGCTAGGGATCTCTTGGTATCCCGAGGATCTGTTGGTATCCTCAATATATGTGCTGGGGACCTCTTGGTATCTCGAGAATCTCTTGGTATCCTCAATATATGTGCTGAGGGTCTCTTGGTATCCTCAATATATGTGATCGAGATCTCTTGGTATCCTCAATATATGTGTTGAGGATCTCTTGGTATCCTCAATATATGTGCTGAGGATCTCTTGGTATTCTCAATATATGTGTTGGGGATCTCTTGGTATCCCCACCCAAACAATAGAAACAATACATCCCGATAAGGGAATCAACAGTATGAACAATAATATTCCGACAAGGGAATCACTAATATGAACAATAACATACCGGCAAAGGAATCAACAACAATCCAACAATCCAATCATAAAGAAATTCCACCACCAAGAGTACGATTACATAACAACAAGAGAATCACGGAGAAACCAAGAAGCACAATAACCTTAACAAAACAACAAGACATAATAAGCATGTGATAATGACACCGGTAACCACAACAATTGGACATGTAACATACTTGCACGAAAGTCATAGATGAACTCACAATCAAGAAGTATCAAAACAATAAGGAAGGCAATTACTTCAATTAAGGCAATTAAGGGTCAATGTAACACGTAAGAATTAGAGAAAAGCTAACAACGTCATATGGAGCATATAGAGGCAATTTAAGCAATTAACAAATCCAATCATAATGTGATACTTTTTACATAATGGACATAAGGACCTAAGAACCCTAGAGCAAATTTCCCACAAATAAGTCTGAGCACACGCTCGTTACCTCGCATGCACGGACTACAATTAGCATAGATGACTCAAATCCTAAGAGGAAGTCCCACACAAGGTTAGACAAGATAATTTCCTCAATTCGACCAATTCAATACTCAATTTAGCTTTTCTTTTACCGATTCATCAACGTTCGGCTCAATCTAGCCAAAAACGACTTGAATACATCAAATAATGCAAGAGAAAACGATTTTAATTGACAAAACTATGATTCTTATACAATTTACAAAAAATCAACAAAAGTTAACTCCCCGGGACCGCACCTCAAAATTTGACAAAATTTACAAAAACTGAACACCCACTCCGCTACGAGTTCATCCATATAAAAATTATCTAATTCTGATACCATTTGGTCATTCCAATCATCATTTTATATTTTTGAAAGATTTCACAATTTTTCCTAAATTTTCCTTTAGATTCTCATGAATTTGATGTTAAATCTAATATATAATCACAAAATATAGTTGAAAATTGATTAGAGTCACTTAGCCAATAATTTGGAGAAGTTTGGGACCTTGGAAAATCGTCTACGGAGGTGTAGGGTTTGAGAAAGTTGAAAAATGGGTGAAAATCTCGTCTAAAATCTCACTTAACAAGCCTTAGATGTCGCATTTGCGACCCAGGGTTCGCAATTGCGAACTCTCGCAAATTGCGAACAAAGCAGGGCTGGCAGAAGTCGCATTTGAGACAAAAAGTTCGTATTTGCGATGAAAAAGTTCGCATTTGCGAACACACCAAAAACCAGCAATTTGTCCGACACGAAAATGAGCATAACTTCCTCATACGATGTCCAAATTTGATAATTCTTTTTCCTATGGCTCCATAATTTCGATATGGATCTAGTGGTTTAAACAAAACTGATTTTGGATCTCATTTGCTCAATGTGGTATTATTTTTTCTTGAAGAAACGACGATGAAGCATCCAAAAACAAACGCAACATAGCCTAAACCTATCCGAAATTCACCCAAGCCCTCGGGGCTCCAAAAAAAATATGCACGCAAGTCTAAAAATATCATACAGACTTGCTCGTGCGATCAAATCATTAAAATAACATAAAAAACTACGAATTTAACCTCAAAACTCATGATTTTCTAACTTTTCAACCAGACGTCCAAATCACGTCAAATCAATTCCGGTTCTCACCAAATTTTACATATAGGACTTAAATATCATAACAAACTTGTACCGGGCTCTGGAATTAAAATATGGGTCCGATACCAATAAGTTCAAATATTAATTCATTTCTTTATTTTCTTTAATAACCAGCACAACAATTTTCTTCAAAAATTATTTTCTAAGGTTAGAGACGTCGGAATTCAATTCCGGGTATATTCCCAACTCTCATATTTTACCGTGGACCTCCCGGGATCATCGGGACACAAATCCGGGTCCGTTTACCAGAAATGTTGACTAAAGTCAACTAAAAACCAAATTTTAACTCTCGAAATTACTATATTTTTTTTTTATATTTTCACATAAAAGCTTTCCGGTTTCATGCCCAGACTGCACACGCAAATCGATAAACATAATATGAAGCTGCCCGTGACCTCAAACTGTCGAACCGGACACAATTGCTCAAAACGACCAGTTGAGTTGTTACATCCTCCTCCACTTAAACATGCGTTCGTCCTCGAACGTCCCCGGAGTCGTTCCAAAGCCATCGAACCACTGCATGAGCTCCTCATACATACACCCAGGGGTGATTTCCCATCATCCAACCTATGCATAACTGACGATGCAACTTTACTAAAAGGTCTCATCTCCTCCTTAATACATAACCTTAGAACAAAACCCAAACCTCAACATCCGAAATTCATCATAAGACCCGAATTCCACATCACCACACTGAACACACCCAAACAAGCTGAATGGAGCCAAAAATTCCAATCCAAAATACAATCACATGTTGTTCCACACAACTCACATACTCGAAGCAATAGCCTCTGACAGTCTGACCACCATAGCTGCTCAGATAACATCTTGGATGCCGACAATATACTTCACATTGAATACAACCTTATTCCGGACTTCCACAACACTACCCATGATAAAGAGACATACGGAAACTCATAGCCGCCCATGAAGTCAACAAGTCACGAAGCTCTCTCGCCCGCCAAGGGCCATTGCCCAAATCTTAGCAGAAACACCCTCTCACTTCCAAACACTCCCCACCCCCAATACCATAACACTAAACTCAGGGCTAAGAACCCCATCTCAAACAATACAAGTAATCCAACTAACAACTCATCACGAAACCACACATATTCTTACACTACACAATTCGTACACCAAATCAGCAATAACTCAATTATGCAGCACAAATAAAAGAAAATAAAGTAGAATAATTATCTAACAAGTACAACATATGTGATAACAAAAGTATAGGTTTTTCATCAATCGTCCCACAGAGGGAAGACACAACACCAAATAAACACAAGGAAAGGGTATCCCACATAACATCCGTTGTGGTGTGCAGCCCGCTCCCAAATACTCATCAAGCCAAAATGCTCGGGCTCATTGAACATATGAATACTGATATTAAGTACAACAGAGTACACAAATAAAACTGTGGGAAAAAATAAAAGTGCTAGAACATGAAAGAAACAAGCACAACTAAGGGGTAATGAACAAATCAACATCACGAGGGCTATCTTGCCCGTATTACCATAAGGTCTGAAGAGAATTACAACATGCGTGGGGAATAATCATACAACCTCACCGCCTAACACAACATAAAAGAGTAGCACATAACATAGGCTATGGGTACAAATAATATCCATTCTGCTCGGTAACATAACCATAATGACAATCTCACTGGAGCGCTCAAACTTGATCTGATACAAAATACATATTCTTATTGAGCTTTCAAATAGCCCCAACCCAAATCCTGATTATTTCCAAATAGGTAAATACCCTTTCCAAAAATCCACAGCGACCTATCAATCATGCATGTTATTAATTACCTCATCCTCAACGTTTCTTCACAATCCGCTAGTAGAAAATGGTCCACATATGAGGGCATCTAGCCCAAAACCTCAGGAATACTAAAACTTCCATACTTAAACTCCACTACGCAAATCAAATGGTTGATATAACACTTACACCATATCATTCTGTTGAAGCACTAATATAGAGTTTTTGGCCGCATAACAAAACATTAACCTCGAAAGCCTCAAAACCCAATAATCATCATGCTACCAGCCATGCACCCGCAAACTGAAACTCAAGGTCCTTTCCAACAATGCACACCCTTCACATATGATAGCCAACAAGGTCAACACTCTATTAATTTTTGATACATATTCAGGAGAAAGTCACAATGTACCACATATTCCTTACGCCCATAGCAGCTAGCCGACTCAAGTCATTGCCCGGACCATCAAGAACCCTCCGAGATCCACCCGCATGCAAGTAAGCCATCAGGACTGCATCTCCCCAACTCAACTGAGTCACACAATTTGTCCAATCCAAGAATGCTGGCACAAATGTCAGTAGAGAATTCCTAGTCAAAGGACCAATCACTTTATCGCTATGCTGACCCGACACCACAGAGCTGACCCATTTCTTCGGATAGTCGATATGAAATGATCCCAATTAAAGACCGAATATCGTCCCGTGCAAGATCTCAGACCTTAGTCACATACAAATTCCGGGAACCTACCAACACCACACCTACATATACCTCAGGCCGAAAATGACGCAAGTCTGACTATGCAATCTGAATGCCGTTGATGGACTCCTCCACTTGGTGCGAATCCATAGAAACAACGTCTGATGATCTACAGAACTAACCTTCACAACTCGTACAACACAAATCACAAGGTACTCCAATACCACCAACTATACTCAATCAACACCCACCACACTTCTATTGTGCCTCCATATAAACAACTGAATAGTCTCTTAATACCTCTGTATCTCCAGTCTGGACAACACGTTGAGAAAATGTCTGAACATCCCTGACTCCCTCGTAGCCTATCTGTAGCATCACGAACCACTAGCGCATAGCGGACACTAAGAGCGTAATATTACATACGAGTGAACGTAAAAGAACATAAGTTATATGCTTCGAGCTGAATCAATATCACACGATAAAGAATGAAGAATGTGAGATTACCCTAATAGTTCTATAGCCTCTCGAAGATAAGTACAGACGTCTCTGTACCGATTCGCAAGAGTCTACTAAACCTGCTTATGACTCGTAGCACCTATGAACCTAGAGCTCTAATACAAACTTGTCACGACCCAAAATCCCTCAAAAGGAATCGTGATGGCACCTAGTTTCTAAACTAGGTAAGCCTAGTATTTACTGAAATAACATTAGCATTTACTGACTTCAAATTAAATAACTCTCAATAAATTCCAATTCCCCAAAATCGGTGGTACAAGTCATGAGCCTTTCTAAGAGTAGTTATATAAAATAAATACAACACTGTTCCAGAACGAGAAGGAATTAATGGAACGTAAATACAAACGAAGGTGACTTCGAGGCTTGCGAACGCAGCAATAGGTTACTGTGAGTCTCCACTACGACCATCCGCATAGCCACTATCGATCAATACCTGGATCTGTACACAAAAATATACAGAAGTGTAGTATGAGCACACCACGGCGGTGCCCAGTAAGCATAAACACTAACCTCAGTGGGGTAGTGACGAGGAACAGTCCACACACCTACTGGTCAAATGAAATGAACAAGATATGATAGCAAAATATCGAGATAAAGATAACGAGATAATATCAACAAAGGAGAGAAATCAAAATACAAATAGTAGAAACGATAAAGGGAATCATGGATGGAAACAAAAGATAACCAAATAAATTAATACCAACATTGGAACACAAACAAGTAAAAAAATGTACTCAAATAAGAAAGGCGATGTCAACTCAATAAATCATATCATTTCTGATGCACAATTCCAGTCATCTCAAACTCGATGTCTCATATCATAATCTCAATTACCAAACCTCTAGCACACTCGGTACCTTGTGTCCACGTATTTTTATCTCTCTTTGCACAACATCGTTCTCATGTTACTCAGTACATAGGGTTCATAACCAATGCAATTAAGATGTTCAAGGAATCTCATTTACATAACATAAAGTAGAGTACAACTTCTAAGCCAACTAGGAACTCAACAAGAAAAGATGAAGTTATTTTTAGAAATAATTTGAATAAAAAAAGTATCATTTTCAATTAAATATAACATCGAATGAATTAGTACTTTTAACATGGGATTTAATAAATTACAACTTAGTAAAAATTCCCTTTTAAGTAGAATACAACCTCAGGACGATTTAAGGAAATTTAATTGAAAAACTAATTGAATCAAAAATGTAGAAATTATTGAGATTTGAGGTATTGAAATATATATATAAATACGGCGAGGTATTGACAACACTATGGGTTCTAACACAAAGAATCACAACGGTAAGGGGATCTAAACCGTTAGAACACTTGAATTGATAGCAACAAATAAACACAGCAAACAGAAAGTGCACGACATCACCCTTCGTGTGTTTACACTCATAGAATATCGACGGGGGATCTCCCGGGATCCCGTCCTGTAGTCCCAAATGTAAATACTCGGGGATCTCTTAGTATCCTCAGTATATGAGCTAGAGATCTCTTGGTATCCCGAGGATCTCTTGGTCTCCTTAATATATGTGCTGGGGATCTCTTGGTATCCTCAATATATGTGCTGGGGATCTCTTGGTATCCTCAATATATGTGCTGGAGATTTCTTGGTATCCCGAGGATCTCTTGGTATCCTCAATATATGTGCTGAGGATCTCTTAGTATCCTCAATATATGTGCTGGGGATCTCTTGGTATCTCCATCCAAACAATAGAAATAATACATCCCGACAAGGGAATCAACAGTATGAACAATAACATCCCAGCAAGGGAATCAACAATATGAACAATAACATCCCGGAAAGGGAATCAACAACAATTCAATCATAAGGAAATTCCACCACCAAGAGTATGATTACATAGCAACAAGAGAATCACAGAGAAACCAAGAAGCACAATAACCTTAACAAAACAACAAGACATAATAAGCATGTGATAACTACACCGGTAACTACAACAATTGGACATGTAACATACTTGCACGAAAGTCATAGATGAACTCACAATCAAGAAGTATCAAAACAATAAGGAAGACAATTACTTCAATTAAGGCAATTAAGGGTCAATGTAACATGTAAGAATTAGAGGAAAGCTAACAACGTCATACGGAGCATATAGAGGCAATTTAAGCAATTAGCAAATCCAATCATAACGTGATACTTTTTACATAATGGACATAAGGACCTAAGAACCCTAGAGCAAATTTCCCACAAATAAGTCTGAGCACACACTCGTTATCTTACATGCACAGACTACAATTAGCATAGATGACTCAAATCATAAGGGGAAGTCCCCCCCACAAGGTTAGACAAGATAATTACCTCAATCCGACCAATTCAATACTCAATTTAGCTTTTCTTTTACCGATTCATCAACGCTCAGATCAATCTAGCCAAAAACGACTTGAATACATCAAACAATGCAAGAGAAAATGATTTCAATTGACAAAACTATGATTCTTATACAATTTGCAAAAAGTCAACAAAAGTTAACTCCCCGGGCCTGCACCTCGGAACTTGACAAAATTTACAAAAACCGAACACCCATTCCGCTACGAGTTCACCCATACAAAAATTATCTAATTTCGATACCATTTGATCATTCAAATCATCATTTTACATTTTTGAAAGATTTAACAATTTTCCCCAAATTTTCCTTTAGATTCTCATGAATTTGATGTTCAATCTAAGATATAATCACAAAATATAGTTGGAAATTGATTAGAGTCACTTACCCAATGATTTGGAGAAGTTTGAGATCTTGAAAAATCGCCTATGGAGGTGTAAGGTTTGAGAAAGTTGAAAAATGGGTGAAAATCCCGTCTAAAATCTCACTTAAGAGGCCCCAAATGTCGCATTTGTGAATTACGAACCCTCGCAAATTGCGAACAAAGCAGAGCTGGCAGAAGTCGCATTTACGAACTGGGCATCGCAAATGCGATGAAAAAGTTCGTATTTGCGAACACACTAGAAACCAACAATTTTTCCCGACACGAAAATGAGCATAACTTCCCCATACGATGTCCAAATTCGATGATTATTTTTCCTATAGCTCCGTAATTTTGACACGGATCTAATAGTTTAAACAAAACTGAATTTGGATCTTATTTGCTCAATGTGGTGTTATTTTTGCTTGAAGAAACGACGATGAAGCATCAAAAAACAAGCGCAACATAGCCTAAACCTATCCGAAATTCACTCAAGCCCTTGGGGCTCCAAACTAAATATGCACGCAAGTCTAAAAATATCATACATACTTGCTCGTATGATCAAATCATTAAAATAACATAAAATCTACAAATTTAACATCAAATCTCATGATTTTCTAACTTTTCAACCGGATGTCCAAATCACGTCAAATCAATTCTGGTTCCCACCAAATTTTACAGATAGGACTTAAATGTTATAACAAACTTGTACCGGAGTTCAAACATTAATTCATTTCTTTATTTCCTTTAAAAACCAGCACAACAATTTTTTTCAAAAATTATTTTCTAAGGCTAGAGACCTCGGAATTCAATTCCGGGCATACTCCAAGTCCCATATTTTACCGTCGACCTCCCGGGATCATCGGGACATAGATCCGAGTCCGTTTACCAAAAATGTTGACCAAAGTCAACTAAAAACCAAATTTTAACTCTAGAAATTACTATATTTTTCATATTTTCACATAAAAGCTTTTCGATTTCACGCCCGGACTGCACACGCAAGTCGATAAACATAATATGAAGCTGCTCGTGACCTCAAATTGCCGAACCGGACGCAATTGCTCAAAACAACCAGTTGGGTCGTTACAGTTAAATCTCATACATTTCGATTAAGGATTTTATAAATATTATTTAAGCATACAAAAACAATGCTATCAAAAAAATAAGTGGCCAAGTTTTTAACTACTTGAATTTCAACTGTTTTATTTTGACCAGACAAGTTAGTTCAAGTTTGTTATGATTAATGCTCAATTAAGGGCATACAAATACGAGAAGATAAAAGATAAATAGGTGATAGTACGTTGCTAGCACCACTGTATTTTTTTTATGTACACGAGGAAGTTATATCTTTCAAGAAATTTCACTCCTCCCTAAGCGTTGGTGTTTAACTTTTGGCCTTGTTAAAATTTTTTGTGCGATACAACCTCGATGCTATACACTTGCCAGAACTTGGTCTCGTATTCTCCTGCTTCTTCCTTGTTCTCCTTCTTCTTCTTACAATAAATTACGGACACACAACTAAATTTGTTGAGTTGGAAAAAAAAAGTTGTTAAGACGATAAGACAGATTTATTGATTTTTGAAGGCCTGAGTTAAAACTAATCATTCAATATTTTTAGGATTGGTATTAAAAGACGTGAATATCAAATTTGGAGAAAAAACGTATTTTATGTGCAATTTTTTGTGATTTTTCAAGACTTATGAACAATTTATTCTAAAGTTATAATACAATTTGGGCCAAAGTCCTAATGTTCGTTAGGACCTCTGCAAGGTGTGTATAAAATATTTTTGTCCATCCATCAGATTCTTGGTAATCTGTCAGGACATTTTTGCAATAAACTTTTGGTGATCCATCATGAGTTATGACAGATCAACTCTATCATAAATTCCTTGTATTCCGCTTACGATATTTTTATACTAAATTCATAGTGATCCACCATGAATTGTAGCAAAGCAAGTATTCTTGTTATCCATCAGGAATTTCAAACGCTATTATCATATACTCCATCTGTCCTAATTTATGCGGCAGAATTCGAATTTCGAGAGTCAAAAAGATTTTTCTTTGATCGTGATTATTTTATATGCCTTTTAGATATTTTGAATTATTAATTATCGTAACTTATAGTGCTTGTTAAGTAATTTTCAAATATATAAATTTTATGTTTAATTTATGATCAAAATTAAGAAATTGGTGTTTCGCCACATAAATTGGAGTAGAGGGAGTAACTTATTTAAGCGGGGTCTCCCTACTAGTGTTCCTCTCTTCGTTTTGGATGAGCTAATAAAATTTTGACCAATCAAAAAATTGAAGATATAAGGAATGTACAATTAGTCAAAGAAAAGAGAAAAGAAAAGAAAAAGAAAGGAAGCATAAAAGATTATGCAAATGGGCTGGATATTTGACTAGGCAAACCCTTGGATTAGCAAATGGGCTGTTTAAGCAAAACCCGTAACCATCATCACCAGCTTCAGTTGGCTGGCTCGGCCTTTTATCTCGCGCTCAACTCTCCTCCTATTTCGCTTCCATTCCCCCCACTCCTCGCTGATTCTTCATTTTCTTGATCCTTCAATTCCAGATATTGGATCAACTTTCTGAAAAAGGTAAAATCTTGATTACCATTTTTGTTTCCCCTTCTGCGTTTATTGAAAACAAAAAAATGTGCATGTCTCAAGTTTCCCCATCGTTATAGTTATGATACTATTTACCAGATTGTACTTTTGAGGCATTTGGGTTTTCAGAATGGAAGAGGAGAAACCCAAAAATGAAGTTGGTGGTGATAATGTAGATAATATTGTACCTAATAATGTAGTCTTGAAAGGGGTTGATTCTCCTTCAGCTCCTATGGTAGATGATGAGCTATTTGACAATGTTTCATTGAAAGATCAAGATAAAATTGTTGGGGACTTAAGTCATTCTCCAAGATCTGATCATTTAAGATTGTCTGAGGACAAGTTTGAATTTTCTGTAGGAAAAATCCCATCTGGGGTTGATTCTGTTGACATTGAGGTGCACCATGATAGCCAATTTGATGAAACTAGACAGTCATCTTCTTCGGTTGATTCGGGTTTGTATTCTTATGGGGATAGTGCATATTCTCCATTTGGATCACCCCCTAAACCTAAGCCTAAACAGGCAGTGCCTAATGTGGAACCTGAACTCTTGCATTTAGTGGACTCTGCTATTATGGGAAAGCCTGAAGGCTTGGACAAGCTGAAAAATGTTGTGAGTGGTGTCGAGAGTTTTGGGAATGGAGAGGATGACGCTGACTCTATTGCATTCTTGGTAGTTGATTCACTTCTTGCCACCATGGGAGGGGTTGAGTCTTTTGAGGATGATGAGGATAATAATCCACCAAGCGTAATGTTGAACTCTAGGGCAGCCATTGTGGCGGCTGAACTCGTTCCTTGGCTTCCTTCCATTGGGGACATTGCAGGTCTCATGTCGCCCAGGACTCGCATGGTTAAGGGTTTGCTTGCTATCTTGCGTGCTTGCACTAGAAACCGAGCAATGTGCTCTACAGCTGGTTTGTTGCGTGTCCTGCTGCAATCGGCTGAAAAGATTTTTAGTCAGGATCTTGCTACTTCAGAGCCAACAATTTCAAGATGGGATGGGACTCCTTTATGTCTATGCATTCAACACTTATCTGCACATTCTCTTAGTGTAAGGGATCTGCATAGTTGGTTTCAAGTAGTCACAAAAACACTTGCAACTAAGTGGGCAGCTCGTTTATTGCTTTCCTTGGAGAAGGCCATGAGTGGGAAAGAGTCGAGCGGTCCAGCATGTACCTTTGAATTTGATGGTGAAAGCTCTGGCTTGCTGGGTCCAGGGGAGAGTCGCTGGCCTTTTACTAATGGATATGCATTTGCTACATGGATCTACATTGAGTCCTTTGCTGACACTTTAAATACAGCAACTGCTGCAGCTGCAATTGCTGCCGCTGCAGCTGCCACATCAGGAAAATCATCTGCAATGTCAGCTGCTGCTGCAGCCAGTGCACTGGCTGGAGAAGGCACAGCTCACATGCCACGGCTCTTCAGTTTCCTGTCAGCTGATAATCAAGGAATTGAAGCATATTTTCACGCCCAATTTTTGGTAGTTGAAAGCGGTAGTGGGAAAGGAAGGAAGTCTTCTTTGCATTTCACTCATGCGTTCAAGCCACAGTGTTGGTACTTTATTGGTCTTGAACACTCTTGTAAGCAAGGCCTCCTTGGGAAAGCAGAGAGTGAACTGAGGCTGTACATAGATGGATCCTTGTACGAGAGTCGACCATTTGACTTTCCCCGGATATCCAAGCCACTTGCATTCTGCTGTATTGGGACTAATCCACCCCCAACTATGGCTGGTTTACAACGTCGTCGTCGTCAGTGCCCTTTGTTTGCTGAGATGGGCCCTGTATACATTTTTAAGGAACCAATTGGGCCAGAGAAAATGGCACGTTTGGCGTCTAGGGGAGGAGATGTGCTTTCTTCTTTTGGTCATGGAGCTGGCTCGCCGTGGTTAGCAACAAATGACTATGTGCAAAAGTTGGCTGAAGAAAGTTCTCTTCTTGATGCTGAAATCTCTGGATACCTTCATCTCCTTTATCATCCTGGCTTGCTCAGTGGCCGTTTTTGTCCAGATGCTTCTCCTTCTGGTTCAGCAGGTTTGACAATTCTGTTACATTTACAGCACATATCAATTTGAATTCTGATGTCCATTATCTTCTAGATTATCACTACAACGCTTGATGCTTTAGAGTTTCTACCACTGATCCTATAAACTTTACACCTAGACCACCTTATGTATTTCCCTGCCTATGTTCATTTAACTATGCGTATATTTTGTATGGGGGTCAAAAGGTTTGGGCAGAGGTAGCAGTATCGTGTTGAGGGGAAATTCTTTGCGTGATTGTGTTGTTCACACTCATATCTTTCTCCTCCTACTAAATAATGGAAGTTTTAAGTTTCATATTCTAGAGCCTCCTATTTAATAATGGAACTTTTAAGTTTCATATTCTTATTTAATCATTTTGGACAGTGCTTGACAAATATTTTCTGTATACTAATTAAATATGTAACCCCCCTCCCCCCTCCCCCTTCTCTGTCTTTCTTTTATTTGGTAAAAGATAAGTCAGGGAGCAAAGTTTGTCCTTCGCATGTTTATTTTGTCTCTTTTTAATTGTAGCTTGAAGAATGTAACAGTTGTCAATCTGTTATTGTTAATAATTCTGAATTCTTCAGGTATGCTTCGAAGACCTGCAGAAATTCTTGGGCAAGTCCATGTTGCAACAAGAATGCGCCCAACGGAAGCTCTTTGGGCACTGGCATATGGAGGCCCCATGTCCTTACTTCCTTTGGCAGTGAGTAATGTGCAAGAGAATAGCTTGGAACCTCAGCAAGGCGACCTTTCTTTATCATTAGCCACAACTGCTCTTGCCGCTCCCATATTCAGAATTATCTCTAGAGCCGTTGAACATCCTGGAAACAATGAAGAGCTGAGCCGCAGAAAAGGGCCAGAAGTCCTGTCAAGAATCTTGAACTACCTTCTACAAACTTTGTCTTCCCTTGATGTTGCAAAGCGTGATGGAGTTGGGGATGAGGCACTTGTAGCAGCAGTTGTTTCATTGTGCCAATCACAAAAGCAAAACCACACACTCAAAGTGCAGCTTTTCAGTACGCTTCTACTGGATCTGAGGATTTGGAGCTTATGCAGTTATGGTCTTCAGAAGAAGCTTCTCTCTTCACTTGCAGATATGGTTTTCACTGAGTCATCTGTAATGCGAGATGCTAATGCCATTCAGATGCTTCTAGATGGCTGCAGGAGATGTTATTGGACTATTTGTGAAGGTGACTCTGCCGATACATTTACGAATGAGAAAACACGTCCTGTGGGTGAAGTAAATGCTTTGGTCGATGAACTCTTAGTTGTTATTGAACTCTTAGTTGTGGCTGCCCCTCCTTCGCTAGCTACAGATGATATCCGTTGTTTGCTTGGTTTCATGGTGGATTGTCCACAACCAAATCAGGTAATGTGCATGTTTTTCTTTTACAAGTATAGTGAGTGTTGAGGAAATTTCTAGGCTAGTTAAGTTTCTTGTTGATCTTTAAAGGAAAGCTTAGATACCATTTCAAATACTCCCTGCAACTGCTCTATGTATCATCATGCTCAAAGCCTCCAACTAATATTGAAAACATGGGAGACAATGGATCCCCTTGTCTCAATCCTTTTATTCGACCTATTCATTTAACTTCCATTCATTTAGTTACAGTTCTTAGTGATGTTATGCTTTTTTTCCCTCCCTTGCTGGATAGGTATCGATATTGGTATGAATCATAGGTTGTATGGCTTGAAAAATATGTCACATTTCTTCCTTTTGCTCACTGGGGAATGGAATCTTAGTCTTAAAAGAGAAATTTCTTGATACTTTCATTTTTTTAGTTGATATTTTCCATCAGATGTGCCAGACTTTCTACTTGAATCTACTAATATAATTTGGTTCTCTCAGGTTGCCAGGGTGCTACATCTCATGTACAGGTTGGTTGTACAGCCAAATATGTCCAGGGCTCAAACCTTTGCTGATGCTTTTTTATCTTCTGGTGGTATAGAAACACTTCTTGTCCTATTGCAGCGCGAAGTAAAGATTGGTGATTGTGATGATTTATCCTCTTTCGATCATGATGATACTGTTGCATCAGCCCAGGAAACTGAATTGGATACTGAGACGCATTGTCCCACAGAAAGTAGTCAAGTTGGTGAAACTGGATTAACAAAAGAAAGAGAGACAAATTTAAGTGAAATGGATTCTATATCTGAGTCCTCCAATGTTGCGGGTGCCACAATTTCTACTGGGTCTAATATCGAGAGGATGCAGTCCATCCCAGAGAATGGATTTCTAAAAAACCTGGGTGGTATAAGCTTTTCGATAAGTGCTGAAAATGCACGGAATAATGCATACAATGTTGACAAAAGTGATGAAATTGTGCTTGGAATTATTAACCTTTTGGGTGCTTTAGTTTCATCAGGCTATCTGAAATTTGGTACGCATGCTCCCCCAGATGTGACAAACAACCTTTTGGGGTTGCTGGAAGGAGGGGGTACCATGTTTGATGATAAGGTTTCCCTTCTACTTTTTGCGCTACAAAAGGCCTTCCAAGCAGCACCAAATAGACTCATGACTGGCAGAGTATACACAGCTTTATTGGGTGCCTCGGTATTAATATGCTTTTCCTCTTGATTTGCTGCTTCCTCAGAAACTCTGTTCCTGCACTTCTTCTATTCTGTTTTGGATAATTTCTTTTTGTGGAAATCCTCTTAGGAATTTTCTAGGAAAATTTCCTTTCTTTGCTGTGTTTCAATAAGATAGTTACTGCGTTCTCGTAGGATCTGATTCTCAAGTAAATGAAAGAAACTCAGTGCATTATCTTCTGACAGTTTATGTGCTGGAGTATCAATGTCACCAATAGGGTTTAAACAAAAAGAAATCAAATGAATATAATCTGCGTATCAATATTATACTATTCACCTCATGGGTAATAATTCCACATTTTTAATCACGCGATATTGATGTGAAAATTCAGTCTAGACCTTTCTTATTCGTACAATTAATAGTTTAAGTTTTTCTTTTCCGGGAAAACCAGTTTTAGGGTATCTAGACATGGTTTATGCTATGATCAGTATAGGTGTTCTTGAATATCTTGGTTGGGCTCATTTAATCCTTTTTATGATTAGTTTTGTTGAAAGCCTCATTGTTTGGTTTTTTGAATTTCCTCTCTGTTACTTATTCAGATAGTCACTTTATCTATAGATGCTAGAGTGTTTGGGCTATACTATCTACTATTGAGTTTTCTGTGCTTAAGCAATGTATCACAGATAAATCTGAAGCCTTTTCGCTCCTGATGTAGATAAATGCCTCGTCAACAGATGATGGATTGAACTTCTATGATTCTGGGCATCGGTTTGAGCATATCCAACTTTTATTGATTCTTTTACGGTCACTTCCATATGCACCAAAGCAATTGCAAAGCCGAGCACTGCAGGTACTGAATTGTGCCCCGTTTTTCCTAACAGCTTATTGTGCCTTATCTTCTTTGTGCTGAAATGGGTGTAGGCTCTTGGCACTTCATTACCATGGGATGCGGTGTTTTAATTTTTTTTTTACTGGTTTTAGATGATTTTTAAAGTGAGGACTTGGTTATCGGTTGGTTCCAAGTTCTTAATTGAATATTTAACATCAAACTTCTACATCGGAACTATTTCTGTAGAATAAGGCAAATATAACATTGGTTCTGACACTTCTGGATGAACAAGGATCTTTGTGAGTGGTGAGGCAATTAGGTTATAGGCTGTCATATTGAGTTTCACAGTTAGGACAACAACTATGCCTCAAGTAAGTTTCACAGTTATTTATATAAAAATTGTTGCATGGTTAGTTAAATGTACAAGTTCTGTTTTGATGGAAGAATCAATGCAATCAGCTAATAAGTGTTTTTTTATAAAGTAAAATTTTACTAAATGAAGGGCAAACGGACGCCCGTATACAAGATGTAAACCAAAAAGTAGAAAACCTTACAGAAAGAATGGTTTTCTACGAACAACACCCCAATCTTCTATACAAACAGGAATGGGTGCACCAAAAAGAAATAAGGATACGACGCTTCATGTCAATTTATTGCTTTCTTATATTGTCCTTGTTGTTTCTCTTCCTCTCCTACCTCTCTCTCACTTCAATTTTCTGTTTGGTTTCAGGATCTTCTGATTATGGCATGCAGTCATCCCGAAAACAGAATCAATCTAACCAAAATGGATGAATGGCCTGAGTGGATATTGGAGATCCTGATATCTAACTATGAGGTCGATTTCTTATGCTATTTCACAAAGAATTACTTTGCTTTCTTTCTGGAAGTCATGTGAAGAGTGATACAAATACATTTCGGTTTTGTTTTTCATTTTGATACTTTTTGTGCATGTTGCCACCTCGTTTTGCATTTCTTCTCATGCATCTGTATACGGGATTAGTTTTCCATGTGGTCACTGGTAGACTTTTTTCCCTTCGCTAACTTGAAAGTGAGGCTCGTAGGTGGAGCTACTAAATGTCTTTTCTGATACGTCTTTTCCCTGTGATGTAGTAGTTAGAGTGAACTTTTCATTGTCAGAAGAGGCTAAAAGAAATGTAAATTCTGACTTTAATTCTTATGATCATTCTATGACAGACAGGAGCAAGTAAGAACACAAACCCAGGAAGCTTGAGAGATATAGAAGACCTCATACACAACTTTCTTATAATTGTGTTAGAGCACTCAATGCGTCAGAAGGATGGATGGCAGGTAAATTTTGTGAACCAGTCTCCTTTCTCATGTGACATCATTCTGCTCGGTTTGTGCTGCATTTTAAAAAAACATTGAGGACATAAGTGTAGCACCAGTAAGATGCTAACTAACAGAGTGTATTCACTAAGATGGAGAAGAATAGAGTGAATGATTCTATCTGAGAGGTGAGCTAGCAACTAATAATAATGATTGTAGGAATAAGATGTCTTATTGAGAGCTGAATGGATTTGTTGTAGTCTTGGAATGATTGTGTCAGTCCTTGATTCTTCAGACATTTTTTGTTCTTTCTAGTTATATTTATAGTACTGCACTAATTTCATTTTTTATCAACTCACATGCTTGTTCAAATTAAGACAGCTAACTTGGGATATAGAGAAGATGGGGAATTGGCACAAGTGAGAGGTATTAGTACTGTCAAAATATTAGAGATGATAAGAACATGTAAAACGATATGGAGAAGCAGCATGCGTAATGCCAAAATTGCTTTCCTTGTGCAAACTAGAGGAGTTTTGCTTGGAACGGACACAAACCCCATTTTATCACTCGAAAACCAAACCCCTCATGTGGGTTCTTGACTTGCTTATACTCACTAATCTATCCACTTACATAAATGAATATCTAACACCTTCATATTTGCAATACCACAATGAGCAAATGGGATTGACTACTTTGAAATCAATAAGTACTTGATGACTGCTCTTTCTGATTTTTGATTATGAGTCATCTCCTGGCCTGATTTCCTTTTGTTTTAGGTGTTAGATTTCTTGGTGTTTTATGTCATTTGCTGATTGACCTAAGAAGAATGAGGAGGCTTCAGTAACTTATTATAACTATTTTTCATATTGCTCTTTCTTTTGTCCCTTGCACTGATCGTTCTTCTATTTTAATATTTTGCATCGAACATTTCTTTTGATAAATTTTTTTGGACAGGATATTGAAGCTACAATTCATTGTGCAGAATGGCTCTCGATGGTGGGTGGTTCTAGCACAGGAGACCAGAGAATCAGGTACTAGACTTGACAAGTTTATTGAGTAGCTCTCAGTGTTTGGTTTTTCTCTAGTGATTTTTCTCTTGAAAAGGTCATTTCTTTCAAAATGCTATATGTTTTGTGTAGACTATCCCCTTTTTCCTGCATAAATCTACTCTATATTGAATTATTTAGTATGTTATTAGATGTGCTTCATGCATTAAGTTGCTCTGGTTATTGCAATTTTCAATCAGTTTAAATGAAGTACATGGAAATTTTGTTTTTTTGGCTTATTTCACTGCTGCTTACTGGATATCATATATGGTTTAGCTTTATTCCTTTCGGTTTTCATCAATATCTCGATGTTTCCATTGTCAGAAATTCTGCATCGACAATACATATTTGAAAACAAGCGTTTTGTAAAAATTGTATAAAATTTGCTTCCAATTATATCCTGGCCTAAGTTCTAGTACCTGCCATACTGTAAGACAGACTAAATTAAAAGAAAATAGCATGCTTGGCTGTTAATAACAGCGTCATGTTGACGTGCATGGTGAAGTTTATTCTAGTTGTTAAAAAAAAAAAACGTGACTTCGTACAGACCTAATCTTCGGAGAGCTGAAAAGCATTATGTCTTCAGGACCTTGACTATGATCTTTAGAGAATGGAAACTTGGCTGTATCGACTTTTTTGACTTTTCTATGATTAGCTTAAGTTGTTACTAAATCAGGGAACATAGCCTGTCTAGGCTATATTTCCTTTGAAGGACCATTTCAATTTTCATGTGTCTTGTGTGGTGAGTGGTGTCTAAAGACAACATCTTATGTTCTATCAAAAACAATTTTGGGGTTCTCATTAGTTTTCAATTTTGCTCATCTATTCGTCCCAAGACGTGAAGAGTCACTGCCCATTTTCAAAAGAAGGCTGTTGGGCAGCTTGCTGGATTTTGCTGCACGGGAGTTGCAGGTTCAGGTAACCTTGTTCTTCAAGCTTTGCTCTCTATGGTGAAAACAGAAGATGGAACTTAATATTCCTTTTGTCTTTTTGCTAATGATTTTCTATCTTCCATATGATATCAGAAATACCTGCTGCAGTGTGATTTTTGAACAGGGTAAAAGCAAGTTACTACTCGAGGCCAAGTTTGTGCTACTTGAGATGTTAATAGAAATGTGCTAGTGTTGTCTGTTTCAAAATTTCTGGCTTTTATTGTATATTCTTACATTTGTGCCCAGAGAGACTTTTCTTTTTGTTTTAATTTCTTGGATTAACTGGGTGATACCCGTGTGTTCTTCATTTTTATTTGTAGATTTTTGTTTGAGAACAACCAGAAAAGCACCAGCAGAGTTGGGGAAGGGGGGGGATGCATGTTGAGCTCTCTATATTTTTTAATTGAAGTCTGAATTTCGCACAAATTTGGTTTCCTTTGTAGTTAGCTTGGGCATTGGTGTCACCTTGATCCTTTCGAAATGTTTTTATTTCAAAATCAACTTTGTTTTCATTCCTTGGTGGCAGTCCCGATTTTTGTTAAATTCTGAGTAATTTTCTGTTTGATAAGTAAGGGTAACTATACTAATGATGCACAACGAGAAACACAGGAAACCTCTAAGAAGAATTTGTTTGGGCGGAGAGAGAGCATTTGCATGTCCAGCTCTCTCTATATGCTTTAATGTAAAGTATGAATATAGCACAAATATGGTTGCTTGCTTGTTAGCTTGGTGTCACTGTGCTCCTTTCTAAAATTATTACTATAGCAAAATTTGTTTTAGCCCCTTGACGACAGTTAAATTTTGTGTTATTTTCGGAGTAAATTCATCCTAAACTTTTCCTTTGACAAGTCAAAGTAACTTTTTAATTGCATCCTCATGTTGATGTTAACATTTGCGGAAACTACAACAATGTCTACATCCAGCTTTTCTTTTTCCACAGACTCAAGTTATTGCGGCAGCAGCCGCTGGTGTGGCAGCTGAAGGGTTGTCCGCTAAGGATGCTAAGATGGGAGCAGAAAATGCGGCTCAACTTTCTGTTGCCTTGGTGGAGAATGCCATTGTGATTTTAATGCTTGTTGAAGACCATCTGAGGCTGCAGAGCAAACTTTACAGGACTTCACGTGTTCCTGCTGGTTCTGTTTCCCCTCTGTCAAATGTTGTGCCTGTAGGTAGTCAGTCTGCAAGTGCTGTTGGTGGAGATCCTCCTGAAACTGTAGCTGAACGTAAATCCAATGGCTCTGGGAGACTTTCACTCGATGTATGTACTTATTGACTTATGCTTGAGTGTGAATAATTCCTCTTCTTCTAGTATTACGTGTTCATATCAGTCCGCAGATCTTCTATTTTTCTTTTTCCACCGCCTGTAATGTGCATATTTTCCTGGCAGTCCTGATGGAGTTATTCTGCTTCTATGTGTCTGTATCTCTAGATGTTCTCTATTTCCTGCGTCTTCTATAAACTATTATCAGTTGTGACTGTGGTTGCTGCATTTTCACTTACACTACATGTAATTATTTCGGAAAACGCCAGTCTCACTGGTAATTGGGTTAAGAATGCAGGTGTAGTCCTCAGTCATGCTTATAAGGCTCTCTAGCTTATTTGTCGGGAGACCATGTTAGGTGTTTGTAACAGTTTACGATATTATATTTGGTTTCTTCTTCATTGGACTTAGCCACTGTATTTCTTGTTCCACTGTATTTCTTTTTAAATACTGCTGTAACTGTGCTTTGCTTGAGCTGAGGGGCTATTGGAACAGCCTCTTTACCTTCTCTAGGGGTAAGGTTGCGTGCACACTACTCTCCCCAGACCTCACTTGTGGGATTACACTGGGTTTGTTGTTGTTGTCTTCATTGGACTTAGTTTACTGAGTAATTGCTGATCTCTACTAGGTTCTTGCATCAATGGCCGATCCTAATGGACAGATATCTGCAACTGTGATGGAACGACTCGCTGCAGCAGCAGCTGCTGAACCTTATGAATCTGTTTCTTGTGCATTTGTGTCTTATGGCAGCTGTGCCTTGGATTTAGCTGAGGGGTGGAAATACAGGAGTCGATTATGGTATGGAGTTGGCCTTCCCTCAAACACCTCAGTAATTGGTGGTGGTGGCAGTGGTTGGGAAGCTTGGAATTCCGCATTGGAAAAAGATGCTGATGGAAACTGGATTGAACTTCCTTTAATAAAGAAGTCGGTTGCAATGCTAGAAGCACTGTTGTTAGATGAGTCTGGACTGGGTGGTGGTCTTGGTATTGGAGGAGGATCAGGTACTGGAATGGGAGGCATGGCAGCACTATACCAATTGTTAGACAGTGACCAGCCTTTTCTTTGCATGCTGCGCATGGTGCTTGTCTCATTAAGGGAAGAAGATGATGGTGTAAATCAGATGTTAATGAGGCATGGAAACACGGAAGATGGGAAATCAGAGGGTTTCCGTAGACAGACTAGCAATCTTTCTATTTTAGACGTTAATGCTCGTATACCATCAAGAAAACCACGATCCTCATTGTTGTGGAGGTATGCATATGCTGACCCTTTTTGAGAGCTACTCAATTCTCCTCTTCTTTCTTTTTGGTTTTGTTTCTCTTTTTAATTATTTATTATTTTTTGCATATGCACAAGACTTCTGGTAATGGTACTGTATAGAAAGAAATATTAGTACTGATATATTCTTCATAAAAAAAAGTAAAAGTACTGAAATATTCTGAGAACAAGGGAGGAGCTAGGTATAAGTAAAGGGGTTCAATTGAATCCACTTCGAAGGAATATTAAACTTGGAAATTGGTTATATATAAACGGTTGAATCCCCTTGAAAAAAGGGAAGATTCTAGTGAAGTGGTAATGGGGTTCAAAAGTTGCTTTAGGTCACAAGTTCAGATCCCAACTGTGACGTTTTAGAATTTTTTGAATCCCCTTATATCAACTTCTTGCTCAACCACCACTGAGAACATATTTTCTTATTTTCTTGCTTCTGTCCAATTCAGAGCACTTGGGTAGAAACAATATCATGTCACTTTGATCATTTCTATATTTTTTTCCAGCCCTCAGTTATATCTGTGAGAATATACGGGAGAAAATATGATTGATATTATTCACATATGTTAAACATGATACAATGAGCCCTATATATATATACATAACATATCCTACTCCTAATACATATGAGATTAGGGTCACATAACTATTCTAACATTCCCCCTCAAGCTGGTGCATATAAATCATATGTACCGAGCTTGTTACATATGTAGTTATTACGAGGACCAGTGAGAGGCTTGGTGAAAATATCTGCAAGCTAATCATTCGACTTCATAAACTTTGTAGCAATATCTCCCGAGAGTATCTTTTCTCTAACAAAGTGACAGTCAATCTCAATGTGTTTAGTTCTCTCATGGAACACTGGATTTGACGCAATATGAAGAGCAGCTTGATTATCACACACAAGTTCCATCTGACTAATCTCACCAAATTTCAACTCCTTGAGCAACTGTTTGATCCAAATTAGCTCACATGTCGCCATAGCCATTGCTCGATATTCTGCTTCTGCACTAGACCGAGCAACCACATTTTGTTTCTTGCCCTTCCAAGATACCAAATTTCCTCCTACTAAGACACAATATCCAGAAGTAGAACGTCTATCAGAAGGTGATCCTGCCCAATCAGCATCTGAGTATCCAACGATCTGCTCATGACCTCGATCCTCAAACAATAAACCTTTGCCTGGAGTTGATTTTATATACCGAAGAATGCGAACAACTGCATCCCAATGACTATCACACGGAGAATCCATAAACTAACTCACAACACTCACAGGAAAGGAAATGTCAGGTCTTGTCACTGTAAGGTAATTTAATTTACCAACCAACCGCCTATATCTTGCAGAATCGCTAAGAGGCTCCCCTTGTCCTGGTAGAAGTTTAGAATTCGGATCCATCGGAGTGTCAACAGGTCTACAACCTGTCATTCCTGTCTCCTCAAGAATATCTAAGGCATACTTTCGTTGTGAGATCACAATACCTGAGCTAGACTGAGCGACCTCAATACCTAGAAAATACTTTAGTTTGCCCAGATCCTTAGTCTGAAAGTGTTGAAAGAGATGTTGCTTCAATTTAGTAATACCATCCTAGTCATTGCCGGTAATAACAATGTCGTCAACATAGACCACCAGATAAATACAGAGACTCGAAGCAAAATGCCGATAGAATACAGAGTGATCAGCTTCACTCCGAATCATGCCAAATTTCTGGATAACTGTGCTGAACTTACCAAACCAGGCTCGAGGAGACTGCTTTAGACCATAAAGTGACCGGCGCAAGCGGCATACAAGGCCACGAGACTCCCCTTGAGCAACAAACCCAGGTGGTTGCTCCATATAAACTTCATCCTCAAGGTCACCGTGTGAAAAAAACATTCTTAATGTCCAGCTGATAGAGGGGCCAATGGCGAACAACAACCATGGATAGAAAAAGGCGGACTGATGCTATCTTAGCCACGGGAGAGAAGGTATCACTGTAATCGTGCCCAAATATCTGAGTATATCCCCTGGCAACAAGACGAGCCTTAAGACGATCAACCTTACCATCTGGACCAACCTTGACTGCATACACCCAACGATAACCAACAGTAGATTTACCTGAAGAAAGAGGGACGAGCTCCCAAGTACCACTCGTATGTAAAGCAGACATCTCGTCAATCATAGCCTGTCGCCATCCTGGAAGAGACAATGCTTCACCTGTAGACTTAGGGATGAAAACAAAGGACAAAGAAGATAGAAAAGCATAATAAGGTGATGACAAACGATGATAACTTAAAGCAACATAATGGGGATTAGGATTAAGGGTGGTCCGTATACCTTTCCGAAGTGCAATCGGTGTACTAGAAAGAGACAAGTCCGCAGTAGGAGCAGGGTCAGGTGCAGGACGTGAATCAGCTGGGCCTGATGCTGGGTGCGGACGACGATGATATGTCAAGAGTGGTGTTCCTGTGGCAGGAAGTCTAGGAGGAGCCACACTAGACTCTCCAACGGTAGGAATGGGTAAGACTTCTGTAGCGGAAGGTGAAGGAGGAGCTATAGTAGACTCGGGTAAGACTTCTGTGGCGGAAGGTGAAGGAGGAGCTATAGTAGACTCCTTAAAAGTTGGTATAGGTAAGACCTCAGATATATCAAGGTGGTCAGAATGGTCAGAAGAGGTAAAGAAAGGTTTAGACTCAAAAAATGTGACGTCAGAGGACATAAAGTACCTACGAAGATCAGGTGAGTAACAACGATATCCCTTCTAAACTCGAGAATAACCAAGGAAGACACACTTGAGAGCATGAGGAGCTAACTTATCCTTCCCAGGGGCTAAGTTATGAACGAAACAAGTACTCCCAAAAGCACGAGGGGGAACATAGTATAAGGGTGACTGGGGAAACAATACTGCATACGGAATCTGATTCTGGATGGGAGATGAAGACATCCGATTAACCAAATAACAAGCTGTGAGAACTGCATCGCCCCAAAAACGCAACGGAACATGAGATTCAATGAGAAGTGTGCGAGCAGTCTCAATGATGTGCCTATTCTTTCTCTCTGCAACCCCATTTTGCTGAGGGGTATAAGGACAAGAGGTCTGATGAATAATTTCTTGAGAAGTCATAAACTGCTGAAATTGAGAGGATAAATATTCTGAGGCATTATCACTGCGAAAAGTGCGAATGGAAACACCAAATTGATTTTTAATTTCAGCACAAAAATTCTGGAATATAGAAAACAACTCAGAATGATCTTTCATTAAGAAAATCCAAGTACATCTTGAATGGTCGTCAATGAAACTAACAAAATAACGAAATCCCAAGGTTGAATTGACTCTACTAGGACCCCATATATCAGAATGAACTAAAGAAAAGACAGACTCTGCATGACTCTCAATACTACGAGGAAAGGAGGCTCGGGTATGTTTCCCGAGCTGACATGACTCACATTCTAATGTAGATAAACTAGACAAACTAGGCACCATCTTTTGAAGCTTGGATAAACTTGGATGTCCTAAACGTCTGTGAATTAGGTCCGGAGGATCTGTAACTAGACATGCTTCAGAGGAATTGAGTGGGTTAAGGTAGTAAAGGCCTTCTGATTCAAGTCCTGTTCCAATCGTCTGTCCCGTACTGCGGTCCTGCATAATAAAAGAATCATCAATAAAATATATACCACAATGGAGGGCACGAGTCAAACGACTAACAGATGCAAGATTAAAAGGACAGCCAGGGACATAAAGAACAGAATCTAGAGTGACAGAGGGTAGGGGATTCGCTTGTCCAACACCTTTTGCTTTAGTTTGAGACCCATTGGCTAAAGTAACAGTGGGAAGAGACTGTGAATACGCAATATTTGACAAAAGTGATTTATTACCAGAGATATGATTAGAAACGGATGAGTCCACGACCCATTGTCCAAGAGTACTAGACTGAGAAACACAAGTAAAAGAATTACCAGCAACAGAAGTATCAGTCTGAGCAACAGATGCTACTTGTGGAGATGTCTGCTTACTTGCTCGATATTGAAGGAACTCATTATACTCCCCTTCAGATAAAGAAAATCCCTGTTTACCTGTAGTCTCGGTCTGAGCAACATAAGCATTTTTGGGTGGGCGACCATGTAAAGAATAGCACACGTCACGAGTGTGTCCAAGTTTATGATAATAAGAGCACTTGGGTGTAGATCTTCCAAAACGACCTCCTCGTCTATTCTCCATAGTTTGAGATGCCCGATTGTCCACTGACTGGGATACGAGGACAGATGAGTCAAGTGTCTGTGATGAGCTCACTAGGGGACTTGGTGTTGCAGCAAGGCGAAGTAATCGAGAAAATAATTCATCAACTGTGGGGACAGTCGGACTAGCCAAAATCTGGTCACGTACTGAATCAAGGTCATTAGGGAGTCCAGCGAGTGTAAGAACTAGAAACATCTTCTGTCGTTGCTCTTGTTGCTTTTCAATACTAGCAAAAACTGGCATCAACGTCTCAAATTCTTCCATGACTGCCTGTACTTGTCCCAAGTACGTAGACATATCCAATTCCTATTTCTTCAAGCTTGTCATTCGCGATATTACATCATAGAAACGGGATATATTATTAGTGTATAAATTACGAGCCTTTTCCCAAACTAAATAACATGTCTGGAATGGACGGAACAAGGGCATCAATTTGGAATCAATCGATCGCAACAGGATACTACATAACTGAGCATCGACCTTCTCCCAAAGTGTTTTGGCCTTTTCATCACCTTCGCTAGCCTTTTTTGTTAAATGATCTTGAACTCCTTGACCTTTACACCACAACTCGACAGACGAAGCCCAAGGTAAGTAGTTTGAACCTCCCATTAAAGGTTCTGAGGTAATCATAACACCGGAACTGCCAGAACCCAGGTTTTTAGACCCGAAAGCATCGACTCCCAAAGACATCATTGGATTATCACCAAATAACAGAAAGAATTAACTGACAACTCGCTGAAACAGATGAAGGAAACACTGTTTTTGCCGGAAAATTACTGTAGCTGCCGGAAAAAGTCAGTGTAGTCACCGGAAAAACTCAAAGTGGTCGAACTCAAACGAAAAAGGTATGGATAGACTCGGAATTACTAGGCAATCCGACTGTCCAACTGGAAGATTTTCAAAAAATGGCCGGAACAGTGTTCACGCGCCGGCGCGTGGGGTGTGTATGTCGGATCTCGCCGGGAAGTTCTGGCGTGTGAGGGCGCGTGTAAGGGAGTTTTCCGGTGGGGTTTGGTCGCCGGAGCCTGAGGAGTCTTGTGGTGGTGTTGGTTTTTTGCATACACCAACAGAAATTGATGTGATTACGGGCAACCTTCTAAGTCGCCGGAAAATTGCACGGCGACGAGGTGTTTCTTCCCGGAAGTTGCTGGAATGATGCACAACGATAGGTTTCTCACTAAAGCTCAATACACGGGAGAAAATATGATATTATTCACATATGTTAAACATGATACAATGAGCCCTATATATATACATAACATATCCTACTCCTAATACATATGGGATTATGGTTACATAACTATTCTAACAATATCCATCTATTCAGAACATTGCATTCTTAATAAAGGTTGTTAGCGTGTTAAAGAGTTTAACGTTAATGTTGAGTTGCGTTCTTACAGAAATGTTCGAATGTCAAGTGTTAGCATGAAGTTAGTTCTTCATTGGTTAATTATGAGATGCAAGTGTATCTCACACCTATAAATAGGTGTATCTTTATTTCATTATAACCAGTGTTAACTTCATTTCTTCACATGGTATCAAAGTCTCTACGATTTTGGTAGAACCCGCTCAATGTTTTCGTCTCTCCGGTGACATCAGCTCCTATCTCCGATGAGTGGCTGCTCTATCTTTCTAGTGGCCATTCCGACAGCGCCACGGCTCTCTCGGCAGCACTCTAGTGTCCTTTCTGTTGACCTTTTGGTCCATGACCATTCCAGCGGCGCACGCCTCTGGCCAATTTTTTTGGCAATCCAGAAGTTTTTTCTATCAACCCCAATACTTGTTGGCTTCTCTAATGTCAGAAAAAACCTTCTGGATTGCCATTTATGTATGTCAATACTCATTGGCATTAGCTTCTAGCTTTTGGTAATGTCAACATGTTAGTATTTTTCTTTTGGTTTTTCTTTTTTTGCTGGTGTCCATTGCCAATTTTAAGTTTCTCCGACAAGATTGGCATCCACTTTACTTGATATTCTCCTTTTGTATTAGCCTATTTCTTGAGTGGTGTTGTGTCGGTACTTATGGCCGTGTGTTTATATTTCTTCATCATAGTTAGACTAACATTTTGGGCACCATAGGGTGTGGCCTAATAGTCAATGAAATAGGTCAAAACCATAGAGACCAGGGTTCAAATTCCAACAGAGACAAAGGACAAAGAACACTAGGTGATTTCTTCCCATCTGCCTAAGCCTTGGTGGACAGAGTTACCCTTACCCGTGACTACATGTTACAAAAAATTAGTAAATTAGATTATCTTTTATGCTAGCTGTCAGCGCGACCAGATGTTTGTTTAGTAGTATTATTTTATTCTAACTTCCCAGTTTATGCTAATTGGTATCCCACTCATACTCATTTTCTCTGGACAGTGTGCTTTCACCAATTCTCAACATGCCTATTTCTGAGTCCAAAAGACAGAGAGTGTTGGTTGCCTCCTGTGTTATGTTCTCTGAGGTTAGTATTATATCTATCTAGAATACCTGTCTGAGTCAACAATTTATACAGATGTTTAAGATAGAACCCTGTCGTTCTTATAGTTTAGCTGTACACTTTTGTTTCTGGTGCTTTCAGTATTTTTATTCATGTTTCTGTCACCTGTATGTTGCAGGTCTGGCATGCTGTTGGTAGGGATCGAACTCCTCTAAGGAAGCAATATCTAGAGGTTATCTTACCACCTTTTATTGCAGCCTTAAGGAGGTGGCGACCCCTCTTGGCAGGAATTCATGAACTGGCAACTGCAGATGGTTCAAATCCTTTTGTTGTTGATGACCGAGCATTGGCTGCAGATGCCTTGCCCCTTGAGGTAGATATATTTGACTTCCATGTGCATAGTGATGGAATTTCAGCTCTAGATGTAATCTTTTTGTGGAGTTGGAGTTTTTCGAATGAATGTTGAATAAAATGACATGGTCGTTACAGCTATCCATAATTGTTCATGTATTTTCTTAATTGATTAGGATCTTTTCACATCCAGCTTAAGGCTTTGTGGTTGGCTTTCTGTTCTGTCGCTATCCATGTCTGCAGTTTCTATTTTGTCCGTCACATAAATTAATCTCTTTTATTTCTGTAACCGCAGATTAATAAATTCCACTTTCGTTTATACAGTCTCTCTCTCTCTTCAGCCAAAGAAACATTTTGCAAATGCTGCTGCATTTTGTTAGTCAGTTGCATCTATGAACTTACTAAAGTCTTCTGTATATGTTAATCTCCAAGAACTAAGATATTCTTTTATCCAGGCTGCTCTTTCTATGATCTCCCCTAGCTGGGCTGCTGCTTTTGCATCTCCACCTGCTGCTATGGCACTGGCAATGCTAGCTGCTGGCGCTGCTGGAGGAGAAGCTCCAGCACCAGCAACAACCACACATCTCAAGCGGGATTCTTCATTGCTAGAGCGCAAAGCGGCTAGACTTCATACATTTTCAAGTTTTCAGAAACCGATAGAGGCACCTAGCAAATCTCCAGCTATTCCCAAGGACAAGGCGGCAGCAAAAGCAGCGGCATTGGCTGCTGCACGAGACCTTGAACGCAATGCAAAGATAGGATCAGGAAGAGGTCTCAGCGCAGTGGCAATGGCTACATCTGCACAACGACGGAGTAGAAGCGACATGGAACGCGTGAAGAGATGGAATGTTTCTGAAGCCATGGGAACGGCCTGGATGGAATGTTTGCAGTCAGTTGATACTAAATCAGTCTATGGGAAAGATTTTAATGCTCTGTCTTACAAATTCATTGCTGTCCTTGTTGGAAGTTTAGCTTTAGCGAGAAACATGCAAAGATCAGAGGTCCTCTTCATATATATGCCACTAGTTTTTTTCTTTGATAGGTCCATACAACTGTCATTATCATTGTTGAGGTTCATTATATGATTCCTTGTGTGGCTATGTGGTTATAGGTTGAGAGGCGGACACAAGTGAACGTAATTGCTCAGCATCGCTTGTATACTGGAATACGCCAATGGAGAAAACTTATCCGTAGCTTGATAGAGATTAAAAGTCTTTTTGGCCCATTTAGTGATTGTCTGTACAATCCTCAGCGTGTACGTAACTTGCTGCTTTGTTGTACTTGTCTGATCAATGGTTGTACAACTTAGGATTTAATGACTATCTTTTCGAGTAGGTTTACTGGAAGCTGGATAACATGGAAACATCTGCAAGAATGCGGAGATGTTTGAGAAGGAACTATGGAGGATCAGATCATTTTGGTTCTGCTGCAGATTATGCTGATCAAACTGGATTAAAAGAGGGGGAAGATCAAACAATCAGTCCATCAAAAGCCTCTCTTTTGGCAGCAGATGCTATTTCCATTGAGCCAGTGCACGAGGATTATGAACAGGAAGATGATCCCAACTTGGACAGTAAAGTAGGTGACATGGAACATCATGGTGACATTCAGAACAGAATATCTGGAACAGAGCAGCCACGGCGGACATCTTCAGAATCTGGAGACCCTCCAGTTACTAACCACCAAGACATGGTGCAGAGTCCTTCAGCAGTTGCCCCTGGTTATGTTCCTAGTGAACATGATGAAAGGATTGTCCTTGAGCTTCCATCATCAATGGTCAGGCCGTTGAAGGTTTCTAGAGGAACTTTCCAAGTAAGTTCGCAGATAAAAAATATGCTTTTTACGAAATATTTCCTTAACTAATAAGGTTATTGGCTGATTACGTATAAGCTGCTAATTTTCTAATGACTGGCATTCTGAAGTGCACACATCTTTTGAAACTCAATTGCCTCAAAGAGAATAGGATGACTGGAAGATTAGTGAATTGAAGAAGTTGTACATACTACGTCAGCATGTTGGTGCTGCCTTCTGTGAATAAAATTTGCATATTACTGATTAAAAAAAAAGAGATTAGTGAATTGAAGAAGGGTTTGAATGTCAACTGAGTAACTGCAATCTGGTGAAAGTATTTGAAATCAAAGGTTTCCCTGCGCCCCTGCAAATGGGCATCAGCTGCCCGTTGCATTTGGGGACGGGGATCATTTCTAGTCCAATTAGATTCTAAGTTTCAGATTATAACCGTGCGTCGCTGGCCCTCGGGGATTTCTCGGTCATAAAAAAAAATACATTGTCTCCTTGGTAAAAAAGCTGTTTGAATGGTGTCCTTTAAAGTTTTGACTGTCTTTGTTTGGATTGTAAAGTTGTAGTTGTAGGGGACAGGTTATCTTTTTGTAAGTTAGGACACAAGATTGCCTAATCTTCTTCTTAACTATAAGTGAAAGTTATAAACAGGTGAAATGATTTCTTGTTTCAGATTACTACGAGGAGAATAAATTTTATTGTTGATAACATTGGGACCAATGTTGTTGGGGATGGTCTTAATTGCAGCAGTGAAGAGAAAGTTCAAGAAAAGGATCGAAGCTGGTTGATCTCTTCCCTTCATCAGATATATAGCAGAAGGTGAGAGTAATGATGTTTCTGTTTTAGATCTATTAAGACATCGCAAGGACAAAGTTATTTGAAAAACCCCTCATTTGATTGCAGCTGTGGTACAATTTGAGATGCTCATTCCCATTTATTGATTTGTAGTTTTTCTTTGACCTTCTCCACTGCTGGTTGCGGAGAGATTCAGTTACTGTTTCATAGTAGAGTTGAGAATCTTCTAGTTGGTTGAGACTATGATACTGTTATATTTTTAAACAAAGAGTAGAATAGATATCCAAAGCATAACAAATGGAGAATAGAATTCTGATATTTATAAACGTAGATAGGATTACATAAATATATCAAGAATGTCAAGAAACATATTTTTATGTGGTATGTCTTTCATTCAGTTGGAAGCTTGAAAGGAGATTTTCACTCTTTCAAATGTTGGTCGCATTTCAAGCTGGAAAAAGGACTTGCCAGCTCTCTTACACATTTCAGTCACATTTCACATGCTGCTCACTTTGTTGAAATAATTAGTCCCTTTGCTAGATTCTTGCTTTCTCTTATGTGATTTTTCCAGGAGGGTTCACTTATGGACCCCATGTGTGTTGTGAAGTGATTATTTCACTAATCAGTCTAAATTTTCTAAGGTAGAAACACACCATTTTGCTTTAGTTGACAATTTGTTTATTTAGAAAGTTTTCTTTCTTTAGCGGCCACATTACCTGACTTTTTGTCTTTACAGATATCTTCTAAGGAGAAGTGCATTGGAATTATTTATGGTCGACCGGTCAAACTTCTTCTTTGACTTTGGGGTATTACCTTCTACTACATTGTTATGATATCATGCTCTTATTTTTATATTACTTCAACAATTAGGTTAATTTCCTTGATTTTTGCAAGAGTACTGAGGCAAGAAGAGATGCATATCGAGCTATCGTTCAAACTCGTCCCTCTCATTTGAACAATATCTACCTCGCAACTCAGGTTTCTACTTCTCTGTTGCTTAATCATTGGTCTATAGCAGATGAACAAACTTGGTTTTTAGTTAGTTTGCAATAATATGTGTGAGCCGTGCTTGACATATTGTACTTGTATCCGTATCCATACAAAATTACACTGCAGAAAGACTTGAATCTTCATGGTCAAACAAGAGTTTCTGCTTTCTTTAACATCAACCAATCTTCTATCCGGTTATATGTTTATGCCTCTGCTCCTCTTGCAGAGACCTGAACAACTTCTTAAAAGAACTCAACTCATGGAACGTTGGGCTCGCTGGGAGGTATGTTTGAAAATTGAAATTTCACTACTATCTATTTTGGGGAAGGGGAAGGAGAAAATGAAAATTCAGTTTACGTGTGTGTGTGTGAGTGAGAGAGAGAGGGAGGGGGAGGGGGAGGGAGGAAGAGAGAGAGAGAGAGAGAGAGAGAGAGAGAGAGAGAGAGAGAATGCAATCCACATTCTAAAGGCAATCGGTGGAATGGGTAGGGTAGTCAGAACATTAAAAGCTTTTGCCAACCCTTAACCTTATACAGCCAATGTGGAACAAATGCATTTTAAACTCCCACCCATACCCTACACGCGAATTGATGATTTCTCTCTTCTTTTGCATTTTTTCCGGCTTTGTTCTCTCTCTCTCTCTCTCTCTCTTTCTTTCTCTTTCTCTTTGTTGAGAAGACGAACTAGCTCAACAGGCTGAAGAATGCTCAGCAGGTTGAAATGGGGGTCTGGAGAGAGAGAGAGAGAGATTAGTCTCAATAGGTTAAAGATTGGGCTTGGAGTAAAGTTAGTAGCTCAATTGGCTGAGTATAGAGAAGCTCAGTGTGATAGTATAGGTATAGAGAAAATGGTTGTAGAAAAACAGAGGCTCAACATTTGACTCTAATACCATGAGAAAAAATCTAAGCGTCCAACCTAAAAAATTAAAGCAATTTACTATTTCTTTTCTCCCCCCAAAAAAAGAAAAAGAAAAAAAGAGTCTTGAAGCAGTGAGTGGAATAGCACAAACCCTCTGCAAACCATACGAGCCAAATGATGGTTACCATGCGAAAGAGTGGTTTTGGTACCATGTGAAAGAATCTTTGGTACCATGTGAAAGAATCTAAACATCTGACCAATATCTTAAGACGATGGTTGGATTAGCTCAGGACCTTAAAAACCCCTTGGAAATGCTTACAGAGCCAATTACGGGCAAGCGCATTGTCTAACAATATATATCCACATCCTTTAGTTTCAACTTCAAGTGCTCATTTTCCTTTGTCACACAGATTCATAATTTGCTAATCTGTATCTTTTCAGATCAGCAACTTTGAGTATCTAATGCATCTTAACACACTGGCCGGACGTAGTTACAATGATATTACTCAGGTACCATTTTCTCATTGTGAGGACTCGAGAAGAATCACTTGCTAAGTTGACCAGTTTTCCGTCGGTTTTGCAGTATCCTGTATTCCCCTGGGTCATATCTGATTATACATCAACCAACTTGGATCTTGCTAATCCATCTTCTTACCGAGACCTCTCAAAGGTTGGCATATATCATATTTCACGTGTCAAATCATCACCAGGTTGTTATATGGCTGACATATGAAATGTGTACGTGCAGCCAGTTGGAGCATTGAATCCTGATCGGTTGAGGAAGTTTCAAGAGAGATACTCTAGCTTTGATGATCCTGTCATCCCAAAGTTCCACTATGGCTCACATTATTCAAGTGCAGGAACAGTAAGTTCTTTCTCTTACTTGCATTTGGTTGTCCCAAGTCATTTTTAAACTATTGGGAGGGATGACTATACCTCTCTATATTGTTGGATGTCCTGAATAATTCAACATATTAGTTGACAAGTCTGTCAGCATTCAATGCATACTCTACCAAGCAAAAAAGCGACAGGGGCTCGCTTCAAAAGCGAAGCGTACGCTTCATTGAAGTGAAGCGCAATTGTGAAAATACATATAATATATATAATAATTAATTTATAAATTGAAATACACATTAAAATATCAAATAAACTAAAATATAACATATATATATATATATATATGTTATAATTAATTTTCTAAACTGAAATACATATAAAATTAATCAAACTGAAAATATAACATATATATAATAATTGATTTTATAAACTGAAATACACATTATAAAAAATCAAATAAACTAAAATATAACATATATATATATATATATATATATATATATAAATATAATAATTAATTTTCTAAACTGAAATACATATAAAATTAATCAAATAAACTGAAAATATAACATATAAAAAATAATTAATTTTATAAACTGAAATACACATTAAAAAATCAAATAAACTGAAAGATATAACACATATATATAATAAGTAATTTTATAAATTAAAATACATATTAAAATTAAGAAGAATAAAAGGGAGGGAAAAAAGAAAACCAACGCCTGCCCTAGCTGTGCAGACACTGGAGGAGAAAAAGTGAAAAAGAGAAGAGAAGAAGAAGGAAGAAAGAAGGAAAAAGAAAGAAAAAAAAGAGCAGAATCTGGACGGGAACAAGAAGAAGAAAGAAAGAAGAAAGAAAAAAATGAGAAGAAGAAAGGAGAAGAAGAAACTTACCTGGAAACCTTAGTTAGAAGAGAGAAGGGGTCTCTGTTTTGTCAAGCAATTACAGAAACGAGGTTAGGGGTTTGTTTTGTATAAATTAAAAACAGACCCAATCTTTTTTTTTTTTTTTTTTTAAAAAAGGCCCAGCTGCGATTTTTGAACAAAAGCGATTGATTCGTCGCTTCGCTCGCCTCGTCGATTTTTCCTCTGAAGCGTGTGCTTCAACTGTTCGCGTCGCCTTAGGCACAGAAAAGCGATGCTCTGTCGCTTCGCGCTTTAAGCGACGAAGCGCGCGCTTTTCCAAACACTGCAATAATCTCCTTCGAGATGCTTGCATTTTCATTCATCTCTTGACCTTCTGACACTTTTGGTTATTTGCTTGTTCTGGCTCGGTTTGATTCATAGATAATTCTGTCTCTGTTCTTTGTTATAAATGTTGAATATGCATTACTTGTGTGTGAACATAGGCTGCAATGATTTTAAGATTCTGTTCTAAGCCTTTGGTATGAATTTTAATGTTACACCAGGTGTTGTATTATCTAATCAGGATGGAGCCCTTCACTACTCTATCTATTCAGCTCCAAGGTGGCAAATTTGATCACGCAGACAGGATGTTCTCAGATATTCCTGCCACTTGGAAAAGTGTTCTTGAGGAGATGAGTGATGTTAAGGAGTTGGTATGAACTATATATTACTTCTACCTCAATACTTTTACAATTTGAGTTTCACTAATTAACTTTACTCAATTCTTTAGAGAAAAGTAGATTAGAATAATTTCTTCAAGTTGGATAGTCAACTAGGATTGTTTTATATCAAGTGGGTCCTAAAGTGAAATGATAGATTAATTGTTGTTCTTTTTCGTGACATCTAAAGTGACAAAGTATTCCGTTTTGGACATTAATTTGGTGTCCTAGAAAGGGAAGTAACATTCAATTGGAAACAGAGGGAGCAGATAATGCTTTCAGCTTCTAATAGATTTGGGATTCTATGATATGTTTTCTTTTGTTGTTTCTAGAGTCAGTTAAATCTTTTGCACCATGTTTTCCTAAATTCAATACGTCATATCTTTATTTCATCTTTCTTAATACCTAGGTTCCGGAGCTATTTTATCTTCCGGAGATGCTAACAAATGAGAATTCAATTGATTTTGGTACGACACAGTTGGGAGAAAAGCTTGGTATGCAGTACAATTTAATTGAATATAGATGCAATACAAAGCTAAATTTTGTCGTGGCACTGTCATATCATTTGCTTCTCATCTCTGTTCAGACTCTGTGCGGCTTCCACCTTGGGCTGAGAACACAGTTGATTTTATTCATAAGAATCGGATGGCACTTGAGAGTGAGCATGTCTCTGCTCATTTACATGAATGGGTTGATCTTATTTTTGGGTAGGTTCTGTCTGTCTTTCACTTGAGAAGATCATTTACACAATCTGGTTTGCCTATGTACTGTGTTACTCTCCTTGAGATTTTCGAAGTGTGAGGAGTTGTTTTGGATGCATCAAAAGTGGCTTTCCCCTTAAATGTTGTCTCTTCTTTTTCCTTCTCTTTCCTTTTTAAAAGATATTCTTTGCATACTCAGGTATAAGCAACGAGGAAAAGAAGCTATACAGGCAAATAATGTTTTCTTTTACTTGACGTATGAAGGAACAGTGGATATTGACAAGATAACTGATCCAGTATGCTTCACTTCCTGTTCTTTTTGCTTTAATTATCCCACATAACTTGAATACTAGTAACTTTTATATCTTAAATCTTGTCAAAAGGTCCAGCAGCGTGCTATGCAAGATCAGATTGCGTACTTTGGTCAAACTCCATCTCAACTTCTTACTGTCCCACACATGAAAAGGATGCCACTGGCAGATGTTCTCCAGCTACAGGTAAGTTCATTGCATACATAGGTTCTCCCTTTTTAAGGTTTTCAAAGTCAAGTGTAACATATATATGAGTAAAATTGGTTCTTTGATAGTTCTTTTTTTGTACATTTGAGCTGATATCTTCCTCTGTTCTGTAACCTTGCATCTTCTTGATGCCTTTATTTGTATTATTCAACTTACTTCATCAAAAAATATATACAAGTAAAATTGAAATTGGCTAAAGTGAGCAGTAGTAATTTTCTTTTTGATTAATTTAGATCAGGGAAGTGTAAGCCTAGAACTGTCTGTCTTTTGCTCATATAGAGGGGTGAAATATTTAATTGTTGTAGGTTGATGTTAATTTCACCCCTTTAGGAAAAGAAAAGGAACTCAACGGGTCGGTTGTAGAACACAATGATTTCTTTGTCATTTTCTGCCTGATTTATGAGTCGATTTACCCTTTCACCTTGGTGGCAGAAGATCACCAATGTCTTATTTGCTTATGTGGCACTGTATTGCCAATTCTGAGCCTCTGTATTGTACTTTGTCAAACTTTCAAGTCTCACTTTTCCCTTGGGCCCTTCTTTGGAGACCCCGATTTATTTTTTGTTTGTGTTGCTGTATCCTATTCTTTTGAGCAAGTTCGTCGTATGAATCTAGAGAATTTGTTTGTTAAGCCTGGATGTTCCTTTCTGCGTGGAGGTCTGAGTGTATCTTGTTTCTAAGACAATTTATGATTCAGTTTTGAGCGGATGGTGCAGCTCATTTTCAGTTACTAAGTATTATATTATCATAATAGGTGGACTCAAATTTAACCTTGGGACTTTCTCATTTAATTTTGACAGACCATCTTCCGGAATCCTAAAGATGCTAAACCGTATATGGTTCCCCACCCAGAGCGCTGTAACCTACCTGCTGCAGCAATGCAGGCATCTTCTGATTCACTTGTAATTGTTGATATGAATGCTCCAGCTGCTCATGTAGCTCAGCATAAATGGCAACCAAACACACCAGATGGCCAGGGAACACCTTTCCTCTTTCAACACGGAAAACCTGGTGCTAGCTCCGCTGGTGGAACATTCATGCGTATGTTCAAGGGGCCGACTGGCTCTGAATCAGAGGAATGGCATTTCCCTCAAGCCCTAGCATTTGCAGCTTCTGGAATAAGAGGCTCATCCATAGTTGCAATTACCTGTGACAAAGAAATTCTTACAGGCAAGCAGTATATATATTCTATTTATTTAAATCTCAAAAAATTTTAGTTATCGAATTGTCGTTGTGAAAGTATCATATTTGAGTTCATTAACCCATTTATATGTAAGCTTGCTTTGTAACTTTTTTTTTGTTTGGGGGGGGGGGGTTAAGTGAATGGTTAGCATTCTTCATCCTGTAACAATACTTTGATGGTCAAAACTCACTTATCTTAGACAAATTTCCTCAGCCAATATACTGCTTTTGATGTTTTGCAAATGAAGTTAGGAATTACTCCCTATGCTCCATATCATGTGGCATGCATCCCTTTCTAGTCCGTTCCTAAAAGAATGGCCTTACTGTATTTGGAAACAATTTAACTATAAACTTCCCATTTAATCCTCAATGACATGCTTTTATAGCCAAAAAATGTCATGGAATATTGAGAACACAAGTTCCAAAAGTCTTTCTTTCTTAAACTCCATTCCAAGTTAGAACCACCACATACGATGAGCTTGGAGGGGGGGGGGTTATATACTAGTGCTCATTTTGTAATTTTCTTCATTCATCTCAAATTATCTACTAGAGGGCAGAAACCCCTTACTTCATTTCCTCTGATTCAATTTTGTGAGAGTGCCAGTGGGTTCCTTAGTTGGGCGGAAAAAAAAAAGTGATTGAATGCAAGACCTTTCAATGAAGCGAGATTAGCATTGCATGCTTTATGTTGTTGCTGAATCCTAAACATACTGACTAATAGAAGTTCCTGGACTTGTATCTAGGTGGCCATGTAGACAACAGTGTGCGGCTGATATCATCAGATGGGGCAAAAACTTTAGAAGTAGCCAGAGGACATTGTGCCCCCGTGACATGCCTGGCTTTATCTCCAGATAGCAATTATCTTGTTACAGGATCTAAAGATGCAACAGTGCTTCTCTGGAGAATAAATAGGGCATCAATGCCGCGCATCGGCAGCACGGCAGAGGCTTCCACTGGTTCAAGCACACCTTCAACCAGTAGTACTACACCAAACAGCTCGAGAGAGAAAAGTAAGAGGCATCGAATTGAGGGTCCCATACATGTCCTTAGGGGCCATCTTGGGGAAATATTATGCTGCTGTGTGAGTTCAGATCTTGGGATCGTGGTTTCATGCTCCAGCTCGTCAGATGTCTTGCTACATACTATAAGAAGGGGTCGATTGGTCAGAAGGCTGGTTGGAATGGAGGCACATTCTGTCTGTCTGTCATCTGATGGAATTATAATGGCTTGGAATAAATCATATAAAACACTAAGCACCTTTACTCTTAATGGAATTCTTGTTGCAAGAATACAGTTTCCTCTCTATTCCGCCATTAGTTGCATGGAGGTTTCTGTTGATGGACAAAATGCATTGCTTGGAGTAAATCCATCTGCTGAAAATGATGGACCGTCAGACAATAAGTCTATGAAGTGGCAAAAGCCAGGACCTGGGGATTCTGATGTCGAATCAGATGAAAATGGCAAAGGAAATATATTAGATATCTCTGTGCCTTCGATCTGCTTCGTTGACATGTATACTTTAAAGGTAGAGTTAAGACTTCTTTTGGACCTTATTTTTTTTCTCTTTTCCTGTCCACGTCAAAACTGGCATCGCTGAGTGAGGAACTGTAAGGCAGACCATCTAGTTTGTTTGCTGCTTTGCCAAGTCTGGGTTGTCTATGCTGCTTCTTAGCACCTTTTAACCCATGCAACTTGAAATTCAATTTTCTTAGTTGCTTGATGATAGGAAGTACGCTCATTTCTCACCTTGTTTCGCTTGTGTGTATGAAGCAGAAGCTGATGTTTTGACTTGCAGGTTTTTCACATTATGAAGCTTGGAGAGGGTCAAGATATTACGGCTCTGGCTCTGAACAAGGATAATACTAATCTCTTGCTATCGACAGCTGATAAGCAGTTGATAATCTTCACAGATCCCGCCGTAAGTTGAATACTCTTTTTTTATGTTAAGAGGTTTTTGCTCCTTATCAAAAAAACGTTGAGAGTTTTTTGCTAATGCTAATTTTTGGGTTCTATCTTTTGGTTTCCATCCCTATCTTCTTCCTTTCATAAAATATCTCCAAGTGACTAGATATATGAAATGCTAATATCTATAAACGCCATGTTTAGCATCTAGTGATCGAAAGAAGCATATGTTACAACTTTTCATTGAAGGCTAGTGCATTTTTGTTCGCTCTTTATGCCCCCACACACCTTAATTTCTTGTCAACTTGCATTTTTGTGGATACCCTTGGGCCCTGAAATATCTCTTAATTAGATAATTATGTTAAAAGTTCTCTCTGGAATAGCATTTCCGTGTTTGAATGTTTCTATTAATGAAAAAGATGTGAGTGCTATAACCATTAAACAATACATTATAAAAGGTGAATTCTAATCTACCATATCCTCACTTGTCTGTGCCACACTCTTAACTCTTTCATAAAATTCCTTCTCTTCCCTACGGCCACCTGGCCAGCCCCACAAAAAAAAGGAAGAAGAAGAGAGAAACGAACAAAAGAAACAACCAAATTCCATTCTCTTATAAGGTAGAAGAAAATTTACTGTATTAAATACTGGAAAATGACTGCAAAGGCCCTGTTGGCATGAGTTCCATGGTGAGAAGCGCTTCCCACTTTAGTTAGAGATTCCTTGTTGCACAACCACAATAGTAAGTTTGACACTTAAATTTAAATGGAGTTTGTTCCTATAACTGCAAAAAGAAGCTTTAGGCAATTAGGCTTATACAGTTGGAACTTAGTTATCTACGACGAATTAGCTCCTAGCTTCACTTATGTCATTTTGTGCTAGACTGTGCAAACATCACTGTGGAAATTAGTGATTAATAAATTTTATGAATATCAAAATGGATTTCTTTTGAAAATTCACTGTTAATGTCATTCTTCTAAATTAAGAGTTTATCCTGATTTCCCCGGGCTTTAGTCAATGGCAAACAAGGCAAGATGTGTGGTATGTGCATATCACGAGTTTGAACCTAATTTGTGGACCGAGCCCTGTATTTAAGTGTGGAGAATGGTGAGAGGGGAGGGTTATAGCTTATAAACATCTTAGTTGACTTTCTATCCATATCATATGCAGTTGAGCTTGAAGGTAGTGGATCAAATGCTTAAGCTGGGTTGGGAAGGTGATGGACTCAGCCCTCTTATAAAGTGAAAGTTTCAGGAAATTGGACTTTGATTCACCAAGGGTTAACCAAAGTTTCTCCTGGTAAAAATCCCATTCATATCTTACAAGATGAAAAGTGCTATGCATCAAATACTAAAATTTTGGATGCATAACTGACACGCAGCGGCTCCTTCTCTTGACTGTATCATAGTCACTGTGCAACGAGGATAACGTTTTACATTGACATGTAACATGAGTGTACTGTAATAGGTAAACCACAGGGCTGTCCAGTAGTTTTTTTACTGGGTTCAGCATTTTTATTTTTATTGTTTTGATCGATATAGTTGTACATGCTGTCCAATTGTTTGATGTTAGAGTATAGGAAATTTAGCCATTTGATCTTTTCTTCCCCGTCCTCAATCACTGTATTGGGACTTCAGTGTCATGGAATCACAGTCAAGATACTCCCTTGTAAATGTTCTCTTGTAAGATGTGCTTTTTTACATGTTTATTTAGCTACTTCTCTCTGTTCGTCATTATTTTTGCCTTACAATTCTTTTCTTATTTTGGTATTGAGATGTAGTTGAGACACACACGTGTCACACAGTTGTGTGTAAATGTATATGTATATATAATTTCCCTACGAACCTTAGTTGCTATACTGAATCCTGCTGGTCATTGGGACTGAGAAGTAGGTTAAAGATGCAAGTGTAGTGCCCACAACTTTAGGGCAAAATGACTAATAGAAGTTTTTTCATAGGAAATTTGTTAGTTTTACTTCTAACTGTACTTTTTCAGATGCCTGTTTATTACTCGTGAACAGTGAACAGTGTACAGCGATGAGGAGTTAAAGTCGATGCAACTTCTAGCCGCGTTTCAGTCTTTGAAGCTAGAGAATAGAATTGAAATTTTGCTACAATTTTCTCCTGACCTGAGGTCGGGCAAGGGGGGCAGTGGTTATTCCAATGAAAAACTCAAACTGACTTAAAACAAGGAAAATGTGAATGTGAAGCAATGATACCTTTCTTAGAGTTCAGGCTTAAATCTTCAGTCTGGTCGATGTTATTTGGTAGGCTTATTTTGGATAGTCTCTAGTATACAGAACTCAGTGAGGAGATCTAAAATATCTATGGCTCTCTTTATTGGCCCTATCTATGAAAGAAACGAACGTGCAGTCCGCCGTCGATGTGAAGATTAATCATTGTCCTGTAGTTGACAGTCTTCTTGTCATCACTCAACTTGAAAGCAAAGTAACGTAATAGCACAGCAGAGAATATCTTCATTTGCCTGTAAGCAAACTCCTTGCCCAGACAGATTCTTGGCCCGGCCTGTTTTACCAGCACAGTAATGTATAGACAATTCATGTTCAATTCTTTGACAAATGATTTTAAAAACTGATAAGGAGCTTTAACCAACCTGGAAAGCTGTAAATTTGAAGGGACTCTCTTGTCTGAAGAAACCATTCCCATCAAGCCATCTCTCTGGTTTATATTCTTCTGCATCATCACCCCATATAAATCTCATTCTTCCCATCGCGTATGGTTGGTAAGACACCATGTCCCCTTTGTTCACACTAAATCCATCTGGTAAGGTATCATCCGAAAAGCTTAGTTTTGCGTCCTACAATGTGAGCGCAAGAAACAAAATTAACATCTGAAAGCATACATCTACTTAGCGACTTCTGTATGATACAAGAAGATCCTTATTACCACTGGAACTGCAGGATAGAGCCTAAGAGTCTCTGTCAATGCTGCATGAAGATATTGCATCTTTTCAAGGGCATCTTCACTCACATTGGCAGCAAAATCCGTTATGTCCATTGCATCTTGTTTCTCAGTTACTGCTTCTTTAATCTCTTGTGCTACTTTCTCCTGTACTTGAGGGTACTTGCAAAGCATATATATAAACCAAGAAAGGGTGGTTGCTGTTGTATCTTTGCCTGCTATAATGAAGCTCAATATTATATCACGCAGAAACTTTGGATCTATTCCTGTTATTTGCAGAAACCTTGACAAAATGTCTTCTTTCTTCCACTGCAACTGGGAAATGATTATAATGTGAAAACATCTATTGTCATTAATAAAAGTAGAAGCTAAAAAGTGATTCACCTACAGATAAATTAGCTTCTGGTTTACTCATCTGCTCGGTTTTTCTGTGGATCAGCTTATAAACAAACGCATCAATAGTTCTTATATTGTCCTTTAACTTGGCTTCTGATCCGATATTGAGAGCTTTTTTAATCTTCCAGAAGATATCAACATATCTCCAAAGTGTCATTTCACTTGCATTGTCAAATGCATCGCCAAATTCTCTGCCTTCATCGTTTGAACCACACATGCTGTCTAGCTCAACTCCAAAGGCAACTCTGAATATAGAATCTAGAGTTGCTTTCATGAATAGATCCTGCATTCATGAAAAAATATATGTTTACTCGTCTGGTCAAAACAAAGAAGGGTTGTTCAATGAAGTCTAGTCATGGAAACAAAATACTTGGATATCAACTATCTTGCTGGAATTGGCAGCTTCGGACAACATATGGGCAAGCTTTGCCACATTTTTTCTGAAGATCACACTGCTGAAATCCCTCAAAACCCTCGTCGAGAACTCGTGGCTTGACAATTTCCTCTGTTCCCTCCACTTATCACCATCAACTGTGAATATCCCATCCCCTAACAGGTCCGTTAAAATGCTGTGATGATACCTTCCCTGTAGATTATACAAAATACTCAAGTCGCAACACGAGTATCATTCTATCATTTGTTACAGTAGACTGGTAGATTCATAGCTGACTGCAACTAATTTAGAAATTGAGGCATAGCGGATCGATTGATAGAACAATAGCAGATTTACAGTTGCATGATGCAGATACTGAAAATCATTATGCAGATACTGAAAATTAGATTCAATGAACTGCAACTAGATATATTGACTTTTCAGCCAGATTGGAAAGTCAACTAATTTCTAATTTCCAACTCCAGCTGCTTAGAATTTACACAAGATTTTGTACTACTATAGCAGCTGTGATAAAAAATAATCAGATCTGATTTACATCAAGCAAAGTGATTTACAAAATTCTCATTTATCAGATTAAAACTGCAGCCCAGCTCTGTTGATCTGTCCCAAACATGGAATAAGAAACTTTGAATTTTTTAATGTACAAAAACTGTGCTCATATTTTCAAAAGCAGATAACACTACTTGTCCATCATTTCTTTCATTATTGATGCTTCTACTCAACTTCAATGGAGTTTAGTCATGAGTGAATAAGTTACTAAATAAAGGGGTTTAAAGAAAAAGCTATTTGGGATTTGAAGAAAATGACATACCCTGCCGTAGTTGTCAAAGTTTGTTTTGAGAATGTACTCAACATTAACAGGATCAGCAGTATAAATCTCATTCCTGAAAGGGCTAATCAATCTGTAAGTCCTGTATTTGCCAGCAAGATCAGTCATGTAATGGTGCAACCTGTGGAAGTTGAGAAGCTGATTGAAAATGGTGCCACCAATTGGATGGTATAATCTCTTTTTGCCATGTTTCCCTAGTATTTTTCTGGTCAAAATATGAACTATGAACCCACAAAAAATAAGTGAGAGAATGGTTGCTGGTATGTAGATCATGGAGCTCTGAAGAATATCCATGGAAACAACTAACCTGTCTTTGTTCATATCTGGCTTATAATAATGTATCAAATAATATGCGTCATGGTAGTTGAAGATGGTCCACCTAAGCTCAGAAGGTTGGCTCGTTCTTTGTTTTACATTAGTTTTTAGGTAATCTCTTTTGTCTCTCTCTTACTTCCTGTTTGTCCTTTTGCCTCTCTTCCTCCCCCCCGCCACCCCCAACTCTTTGGCAAAAGATAAGTGTGAAGTTGATGTTAGGTTCCCTATGAGTTAGGCAGCTGCTAAGCCGTCAAAATATCAAGTAGGGTGGAAAATCGACAAAGTGTATCAAATCGAATTATAGTTTGGTTTTGGAAAAAAGAAGCCGATCATAATTGATTGGTTTGGTTTTAACCAAAAAAAGTTTAACTAAAATTAAATCAACCCGGCATTATATGTATACAAGTTTTAAAATATTTTATACATAAAAATATTTATTGTAATGTAATTTATGAATATTTCTTAGATTTTTTCATATTACTCTCTTTTAACGTATTATTTCAAGCATGGACTTAAACCTTTTGAATTGTCCTCTATGTTATAACCCATAATTGTTAGTAACTCAAATAAAGCTCAAAACAAAACCAAATCAATATCAATGTTCACAAAAAAAAATTCAATTCAATACTAGGAAAGACAATTGGACACACACACACACACACTATATATATATATATATATATATATATAGAGAGAGAGAGAGAGAGAGAGAGAGAGAGAGAGAGAGAGAGAGAGAGAGAGATAGATAGATAGTCAATCTTCTCTATAACAGCCTCATTTGTTCATATATTTTTTTTGGCTTTTATAGTGAATGGTTGTTATACACCTATAACAACATCTGACTTTTAAATATTTTTTGGCTGTTATAAATAAAAATTATCCAAAAAATAATTATTTTTCCTTTTTTAATGTTATATATAAATATAAGAAAACTACTCAAATTTATCAAAAGATATGCATATTTCACTAATTAAATATTGAAGAAAGCTAATACATTAATAAATTCATGACTAAACGCATAAAGATTTAAACTCTAAGGAAGACATTTTAAAGCTACCTAGAAAAATAAATTCTTTCAAAGATTGATGGAAGAACTTTGTAATTGTAGCTTGTTTTGTAGATTTATTCTCTTACTAACGATATAACACTTGAATTGACGAAGATTCGTGTCCAAATTTTCAGCAAAAAAATATCCAATAGCTTTCCCTTGAAGACAATCTAAGAGTTTAATAGTTAAATTTTTTATCTATATATTTTCAGATTTTGTCCAATGGAAAAGATATCATGTGCAAATCTTCAAATCTTATATCTTATGCAAGATAGAAACTATGTTTAATGGAAAAGATTATGTGCATATTTTTAAAGCTATTATTAGTAATCTTAAAGATTCTATATGGCTGTTATAGAGGGGTAATTTTACAAAGAGCTTTATGCTATAAATATGGCCGTTGTTGTTATAGGTAAAAAGCTGTTATAGAGAGGTAAAATATATCGGTTCTGGGGACAACTTGGCTTTTTTGTGAATGATTGTTATATAAGGATGTTGTTATAGAGATATCTGACTTTATTAGTTTTTCATTGGTTTAAGACAGTGAAAATACATAACTTTTTGTTATTGTCTAGTCATATAATTAATACTTAGTACTTAATAATCGTACTTATTTTATCAAGACTTAGTACTTTTAGATTATATTCATTTTTCATTGTGGCTTATTAATTAACAATATTTATTTTATGCAATTTTATTATCTTTATTGTTGAATATCTTAGTATAATGCCTTGACTCATCTCACATTAGTTTGTGTTATTTTCTTGAGTAACACCTTATATAATTGTATCCAACTAGTACCAACTACCAAATAAATTTTTGGAGCACAAGTTATATGTTTTGCTATGACAATTTTACCGGGAAAAAAATCCGAAAAACCCAAGAAAACAGAAAAAAACCAAGATTTAAAAATTCAATTTTTTTTTGGTTTGGTTTGGTTTCGTTTATAGATTTAAAAACCTGATACAATTGGTTTGGTTTGATAATTGAAAAACCCAAATCAATCCGACCTATATACATCCATAATGTCAAGAATCCAGTATTTCTAAAGCCATGTTTGTACAACCTGTTATTGGGTAGCATCTGATTTAGTCCATTAACTTTTTGGTTAGGTAACATTATAATTTCTTGACTTAATCATCACGTGCCAGAAGAGAATTTAGAATCTAGCGTCAGTGAGTTCAGAATGAGTTTGATCCTATAATATATACATACTGATAGTCGACTATATAGACACTATTTACACTCTAAATGTACCATACTTTATTGTTGTTTTAAAGGCAAAACGATAACAAAATACTCTAATTGGTGGTCTTTCGCTTTGCAGGAACTAATCCAAGTTAGGAAGAGACTATGGAGTGTTTTGGAGTAAATAATGTAGATATAAGGCCAATCAAGAAGAACCCAAACGAAAATAAGCAAGAAAGAGGCAAAGGAGGACTGGACAAGAGGCTACCATGACCGCGGTCGATCGCGACTAGAACGCGGTAGGCCAAACGATTGAGGTAGGATAGTTGCATTTCACCGGAGTCGCATCACGTTCTGCCGCAGCCACGATCGACTGTGTAATCGCCCAGAAATTTTGGGACTAAAGTGTAAATTGGAGGAAACTTATCCTAACCCTTTATAAACTCAACAAACTCGCCCAAGCAAAGGTTAAGCTTGTTTATAGACTGAATTGGAGGCAAGAACAAGTGTGAGAAGAGCAATCAACCATTAGAGTTTTTCAATCTTCTCTTTGTTATCTTTATTTGCACATTATGAATACTTCTGTGGTTTTATCTTGCTTTGCTATGAGTAGCTAATTACTTAGTCTAGGGTTTTGATGGAACCTGTTGAGGATGAACTTCTTATTCTATTTATATAGTTTGACCGGTTCAATATCTATATGTTTAACTACGTTCTTGTTGTAGTTAATTGATATGATCCTAAATTAGCGGTGCCTATTTAGTATGTATACTCGGGAGAGAGTGCATATTTAGGTAATTGTTGAACAACACCACTCCCAAAGTATATGAGGAATCAATAACCAAGGGTTTAAAGGCGGGATTAGGGATAGCGAAGCCTTGGGTGCGATCTAAGTGAGTTGTAACTAGAGCCAGCTAGCGTAACTCAGGATAGTATGTCCAGTAAATTGCCGTAATTACTCAGGAGAGATTTACGGTAGTAAGAGTGCTCATGATCGATAAAGATGATTATGCAAATCTGTATGAAACATAACAGGAAGGGATTCCATCAATAGGGGAACAACCTTAGATCCTTCTCTTAATTGTTTACAACTCAATCATAGTTAGTTTTTAATTTACTTAATTTCGTTCAGTTATAGTTAGTAAGATATCATCAATTCTTATTCAAAATATTCGGGAAGTTGATTACGTAGAATATAGTGAGTCTAGCAAGAGTAATTGATAGGTTAATTCCCTGTAGATTCGAAACTAGGCTAAATACTCAGATATTTGCGGCGACCGCTTTGTCCTTTTTATAAGGCATAGTTGGGCGTGATCAAATTTTGGCACCGTTGACGGGGAACTAACGGTGTTATCAATTACAGTTGAAAGAAATACAAAAATTCTTAATGTAGCCAGTCTTCTTTATTTTCAATCTAGACATTGAAATTTTAACGTTTGTTGACTTGGTTGTACAGGTGCATGCCTAGAAACTCATCGAGAACTGAAGTATTTGAAGCATTATCAGATCATGAGAAAGTTTTCAAGGCCTTGAATCGGGCCAACCGGAAAAACAAACAACAATAATCTACTGAACAACTCGAACCAGACATGGGGGATAACGTGTTTGACCCAACTGCGCCGGTAGCACCAGTAGCACCTCTTGTGCCAGAGGCTGCTATTTATGACTGGTCACAACCCACAACAGAGAATTTGGCCAAAGCGATATTAGTCCCGCAGATACATGCCGAGTCATTTCAAATTACGAACAACATGCTGCACTTATTGCAAAATAAGGGACTATTTTCGGGGTCATACATTGAGGATCCACAACAGCACTTGAAGAATTTCCTATCAATCTGCAAAACTCAAAGGCAGCCAAACGTAACTCAGGAAGCAATAAAGCTGTTGTTGTTTCCATTCTCAGTGACAAGAGCTGCCCAGACTTGGCTAAACTCACTCCCCATTAATTCCATCATGACTTGGGAGGAGTTAGTCAAGCAATTCGTGAATAAGTTTCATCCACCCAACAAGACTGCTTAGCAAATTAATGAAATTTTAGCTTCAAACAGAAATCAATGGAGACACTGCAAGAAACGTGGGAACGGCTCAAAGGGATATTGGTTATATGTCCGCACCACGGTATTTCAGATTTGATGTTGGGGCAGCGGTTTTATATGGAGTTGACAGATAGCATGAAGGCTAATGTTGATGCTTCAGCTAGTAGAGCATTCTTGAGCAAAACATGGAGAGAAAGCCAGAGCTTGCTTGACAAGATAGCACAGAATTCGGGGTGGACAACCAGGAATGCACCTATCACTACAGTAGTTCACTTAGTACCCTTAGATCCGTCTAACACTCTTGCTGAAAACATGTCCACCTTAATGACACAAATGAGTATACTCACCAAAAAGGTGGAAGAGTCAGGGCAGAAGCAACAGGTGCACATTATAGATACTACCAATGGGAGCTTATGCACATCTTGCATTACTCAGCCAATTGGTAACCAATGGAATGCAGAAAGTGATCATCATCATTACCCTAAAGACATGAATTATGTGTCTAATTATGGAGTCCAGAGACAGGGTAGTTAGAATTGGGGCCAACAGAATCAGCCATACAGGCCAGTCCAACCACAACTCAACAATGGAAATATGAGAGGTATGAGACCTCACAATAATATGGCGCCTTACCAAAGGCCACATAGATACAACAATCAAAATCAACAACAAGGTTATCATCCTCCTCAGCAACAGCATGGGGGAAGACAAGAAGATGGGTTTGCCAGACTCGAGGCAATGATGCAGCAGGTTATTGGGTCAAATACGAAAATGAGTGAAAGGGTAGATGCACATGAGTCGGCTATAAAGAATATTGAAGTGCAGATGGGCCATATTTCGATGTCTTTTAATAATCGTCCTCATGGGACATTGCCTGCAGACACTCAGATAAATCCAAAAGATCAAGGCCCGAAGCAGTTGATGGCAGTGAGTCTACGTAATGGCAGAGACTTAGACTTGGAGAAAGAGAGGGCTCGAGAGAGCAGACAGACTGACACACTTGTACCAGTGCCCATTGAGCTAGATGATTCAACGAAACTGGCAAAGGTGATAGTACAACCTGCCCATGAAGAAATCAACAGACAGATTGAGGCTGATAAAGAAGCTGAGAGTAGCCTGAGATAGCCCAGGAACTGGTAGTTGAGGTAGTATTTGACAAAGAGAATACCCATATCATTGGGAAGAAGAGACCTCCAGCAGCATTCCCACAGAGGCTGGCCAATTACCAGAAAGAGGAGCAATACAAGAAATTCTTGGAGATACTGAAACAAATACATGTAAATATTCTATTGATTGATGCGTTGAAAGAGATGCCTGGTTATGAAAAAATGATGAAGGACTTGATGTCCCAAAAATTCAATTTTCAAGACTTGGCCACAGTGACTCTAACTCAGAGCTGCAATGCTGTGGTGACTAGATCAGTTGCTGAGAAGTTGTCTGACCCAGGGAGTTTCACAATTCCCTGCACCATTGGTAACTTTGCTTTTGCCAAGACACTTGGTGATTTGGGGGCTAGCATAAATCTTATGCCCCTGGCGATCTATAAGAGGTTGGGGATTGGAAGAGCTAGACCCACTTCTCTGTTATTGCAGCTGGCTGACAGAACCGTGAAAATACCCTCTAGTATCTTGGATGATGTGTTGATTCAGGTAGAAAATTTGTGTTCCCTGCAGATTTTGTGATTCTAGATTGCAAGGTGGAGGAAGAAATTCCCATAATTTTGGAAAGGCCGTTCTTGGCCACAGGGAGAGCTCTCATTGATTATGAAACTGGGGAGCTCAAGATGAGGTTGAACGATAAGGAGATAACATTCAATGTGCAAATATCTATGAGGTGACCAAGTGAATTCGCCAATTGTTCTCTTATTGATGCCGTGGATGTAATCGTAGAAGCAGATGATGAGAAGTTGACTATTGAGGACCCTCTTGCTGTATGTCTGGTAAATTTAGATGAGGTGAATGTGGAAGAATTGGCAGAATGGGTGTTGACTTTAGAGGGCAGAGGGTTTTGGGATAGAACACTTGAATTCGAGCCCATGCACTTATAAAACAGAGAAACTCCTCCAGCCAAGCCATCCATAGAAGAACCACCAAAGCTGGAGTTAAAGCCACTGCCCGCCCATCTCAGGTATGAGTTCCTTGGACCTAGCTCCACATTACCTGTTATTATCTCATCTAGTTTGTTAGATATGCAAACACAACAAATTTTTGCAGGTACTCAAGAAGTGCAAGACTGCCACTGGGTGGACCATGGCAGACATTAAGGGGATCAGTCCGGCATATTGCATGCATAAAATTCTGCTGGAAGAGGGGCACAAACCTTCCAGGGAGCACCAAAAAAGGTTGAACCCCAACATGAAGGAAGTGGTGAAGAAAGAGGTGATTAAGTGGTTGGATGCGGGAATCATTTTCCCCATCTCTGACAGCAACTAGGTTAGCCCGGTGCAATGTGTTCCTAAGAAGGGTGGTATGACGGTGGTAAAAAATGATAACAATGAGCTGATCTCTACAAGAATCATCACAGGCTGGAGAATTTGTATGGACTACAGGAAATTAAATCTGGCTACCCGGAAAGACCATTTCCCATTTCCCTTCATTGATCAGATGCTTGACAGATTGGCAGGGAGGTCCCACTTTTGTTTTCTGGATGGATACTCAGGGTACAATCAAATCTCCATTGCACCAGAGGACAGAGAGAAGACCTCCTTCACATGCCCATATGGAATTTATGCATTTAGGAGGATGCCCTTTGGCCTATGCAATGCACCCACCACATTCCAAAGGTGCATGATGGCCATATTCACTGACATGGCCGAAGACATAATGGAGATGTTCATGGATGATTTCTCAGTGGTGGGAAACTCATTCGACGAGTGCCTTATAAATCTGACCCAAGTGTTGAAAAGATGGATTGAGACTAACCTGGTACTTAATTGGGAGAAGTGCCATTTCATGGTACAAGAGGAAATAGTTTTGGGACACTGGGTATCAAGCAAGGGAATCGAGGTGGATCGTGCTAAAGTTGACGTGATAGAAAAGCTGTTGATAAGTTAGGATTTTAACGTGTTTATGCCTCTACTTGCCTACGCTTTGAATATAAATTCCTACAAAATAGTCCCAAAATGCTCACAAGTTGTGCTTGATTGCAGGTTTGATCGACAAAGTAACGAAATGTCAAAGATCGGCTCAAAAAGGAGTGAAACCTGCTCAAGTATCAAAGACTAAGAGAATTGAAGAAGAAATGGCCTAGTGCGGACCGCACAACAGTGACCGCGACCGCACTAGGAGGTTCAGAGATATGACATATTCAGGATTAAAGTCACGCAGCCGCGGTAGGATTTTCGCGGTCCGCGGTGAAGCTTCACGGCCACACTCTTGCTTTGTGCGGTCCGCGTTCGTAAGGTTCAGAGAGTTGGGCAAGGGACCAAAACCATGCCACGCGGACCAAAACCATGCCACGCGGTCCGCGTCCTGTTTGTGCCGACCGCACCAAACCCTCTACGCGGCCGCGCTACACTTTCACGCGGTCTGCGTCTTCTAGTTCAGAGAACTTAAAGTTGAAGTCAAAAGAGCCAGTGCGGCCGTGGTTGCTTTTGTGCGACCCGCACTGACCCCGCAGGGGTATTTTTGTTCAGTTTTTCCAGCCCACTATAAATAGGAAATTTTACCATTTTTAGGTTAAGTTTGGTATTCAGAAACGCAGCTAAGCTCGTGAGACCGATATCGTAGCCATGTTTTTGGTATTTTTGCTTCCCATTAACAATATTATTGTAGTTTCTTCTTAGTAATTAATTAATATGTTTAGTTCTTCATCTATTTCTTCAGTGTCTTCTTTAATTATATGTAGCTAAACCTATTAGCTAGGGTTGTGGCTCAACCCTAGTATGGGTAATTGATGGGTATTGCCATCTAGGGTTGGATTGATACTGGGTTTTTGCTATTTGGGTTGATTTTATGTTTTTATTCAAGAATTGATGGTTGCAAACACTGATTCAAGCTTAGTGGGTTTAACTCTTCTCGAAAGAGAGAGTTTATGACCCCAAAATTGACCTAACAGGAAATTGAGATGGACCCATGAGAAATGGTTGTCCCAATTAACGGGTTAAATCTTGAGTGAGTAATCACTCTACTTGAACCCTAGTTGCTTGGTCTCATTGGCCTACCCAATTGATCTCGAGAGAGTCAATTGGGCAAAATCACTCTCTCTACCGAGAGGTGTGAGAGTGGGTGCAATTGTGCAACGGGTACAACATAATCCCCAAATATGTCAATCTATCCTTAGTAGCATCTACCCGTCAATTAGCCACCTAGGTGATGCTACGACCCTAGTGCTCTTCTACCCATTAATTACAACTTAGCAATATTATCTTAGCACACTTTAGCTTTAATCCTTAGTTTTATAATAGTAGTTATAAATACAAAAAACTCAAAAAATGTTTGAAGTGACATTAGAAGCACAACCGCAACTCTAGGCTAGACAGAAAATACAACTCCACTACTAGCTCCCTATGGAAATTCGATCCTGGACCTCTATTCAGGTAAAAGCTATTGCGATCCGCTCTTCGTACCATAGCGTAGTGTCGAGTCGACAACGATCAACTACCCACCCCCACTTCAGTCAAGGCAATTAAGAGCTTCCTCGGGCATGCCAGTTTCTACCGGAGATTCATAAACGATTTCTCAAAAATTACCAACTCTCTTTGTAAGTTGTTAGAAAAAGATCACCCTTTCTTATTTTTTGATGATTGCAGGGTAGCATTCGAGGAGTTGAAAAAGAAGCTAGTCACATCACCCATCATTGTTGCCCCCGATTGGGAGCAACCATTCGAACTCATGTGTGACGCTAATGACTATGCAGTGGGGGCAGTGCTGGAATAGCAGAAAGACAAGCTAATGCACCCAATTTACTATGCTAGTAGAACGTTGAGTGGAGCCCAGCTAAACTACACTGTGACTGAAAAAGAGATGCTGGCTGTGGTGTTTGCATTCGACAAGTTCAGATCATACCTGATTGGCTCTAAGGTAATTGTATATACTGATCATGCAACTCTCAGGTACTTGATTGAGAAGAAGGAGTCCAAACCGCACCTGATTCGTTGGGTGCTGTTACTATAAGAGTTCGACATGGAGATTCGTGACCATAAGGGTATAGAAAATCAAGTCGCTGATCATCTATCACGACTTGAAGGAGCTGAAAACTCAGTTGAGGTAGAGGACATTCTGGAAACCTTTCCAGACGAGCAGCTACTAGCTACAAGCCTTGAGGAAGTGCCATGGTATGTAGACTTTGCAAATTACCTGTCAAGCGGTATAGTTCCCTATGACCTTTCCTCTATGCAAAAGAAAATGTTTTATCGTGACCGCCGCATGTACTACTGGGATGAACCTTATCTATTTCGACTATGTGTTGACAATATGATCTGGAGGTGTGTCCCCGAGATAGAACAATCTTTTGTTTTGCAAGCATGTCACGTATCGACGTATGGCAGGCATTTTGGAGGAGTCAGGACGGCAGCGAAAGTGCTAGAAGCCGGGTTCTACTGGCCAACAGTGTTTAAAGATGCCCATAAATTGGTGAAGTGCTATAATGAATGTCAGCAAACCAGGAACATTTCCCGTCGCCATGAGATGCCCATGAACCAAATTCAAGAGGTTGAAGTGTTCGATGTCTGGGGGATAGACTTCATGGGCCCCTTTGTCAGCTCCTTTGACAATAAGTACATACTTGTTGCTGTCGATTATGTGTCCAAATGGGTGGAAGCTGCAGCACTTTCCACCAATGATGCAAGAGTGGTGGCGGGGTTTTTGAAGAAGAATATATTCACCCGTTTCGGGACCCCGAGAGCTATTATCAGCGATGGATGCACTCACTTTTGCAATTGAGCCTTCAAGAAATTGTTAGCAAAGTACGTTGTACGCCACAAGGTGGCAACCCCGTATCATCCTCAGACTAGTGGATAGGTCAAAATGTCGAATAGAGAGATAAAGAGTGTACTGACCAAGACTGTGAATGCCACAAGAACTGATTGGGCGAAAAAGCTAGATGATGCACTCTGGGCCTACAGAACTGCTTTTAAAACACTAATTGGTATGTCACCATATAAGCTGGTGTTCAGGAAGGCCTGTCACTTGTCAGTGGAACTAGAACATAGAGCTTGGTGGGCAATGAAATAGTTGAATCTGGACATTAAGGCTGCGAGCACAACTAGAGTCATAGAATTGCATGAGCTCGACGAGTTCCGAATGAACCTCAGAGGTCGAGCGAGCCTTAAATAGGCTCATCTGAGTCGTACCGCGATGTTAAATCAGGCGTTGCATGGGAGGCAACCCATCATTTCTTTTATTTTCTTTTGTACCAGATGTGTAGGAAACTAGCATCCTGAAAAAAAAAACTCGTGACCGCGACCACGGTGAAACACGAACATTCTATTTCGCGCCCCCTCACTCACCGTGGCCGCGGTGGGACCACAGTGATTTTCAATAGGTCTATCGCCCAGGTAAGTCACGTTTTAAAAAGATTTTTTTATTATTTTCTTTTCTTATACTCTTAAACACTAAAACCACCCGCCCCACCCTCACTTTCCCCATTCTTCTCTCACTCTTCAAACCCTACCCAACATCTCTCTCTTTCTTCTTCTTCTTCTTCTTCTTCTCCTCAAGACATAACCCCTTCTTCTCACACACATCCACACCCACATCCCTATAAGACTCCATCTTCCATCAATCTCAATTTGGAGTAATACATAAGGAGACACCTAAAGTTGGCACGATCTTTCACTTAGACATTTAAACTAGGCCTCTTTCCAATTATACACATTTCTTAGGCAATTCTCATACCAATTAGACACTTTTTTTGCTGGTGGCATATAACGTGACTTCAAACCTATTTAGGTGCGTGAAGGATTCCAATAAATAATTTTTCCTTTCCCAATTAGACACATAACGGTAACATCGATTATCAATTATTATTTAAACCCTAATCCCTTTCCCAATTGTTAAAAAATCTATTTGTTCGCTTCTCTTCTTCTCAGATTTCTCCAGCAATTCTCCTTCTATTCTTGTCAATTCTTTTCTTCTCTTCTCTTCTTTCTCTCATTTCTATTCTCTTCTTGGTATCAATTAATTTCTTCTCTTCTCTTCTTCTTCTTCTTCTCATTTTTGTTGTTGCCGTGTTTATCAATGTCGGACTTCTCGGAATCGGCGAACTCGTCAATGTCACCTTGCGTTGCCGCTCGAATCTGTAAGTGTGGTGTTTCTCCAAAGTTTAATACTTCTTGGACCCAATTAAACCCAGGCCGTAGTTTTTTTGCTTGCAAAATCGGAAAGGTAAATTGTTTGTTCATAATTTGTAAATTCTGTTTTATGAATTTTGTTTTTGATAAAAATTGATTAAAAGTGTTTTGTGATACTTGTAGAAAAAGGGTGGATGTGATTATTTCTGTTGGTATGACGATGAGATGCCTACTCAAGCGAAAAATATAATTTGGGGTTTATTAAAAAGAGTCAAAGCTTTTGAAGAGGAGAAAGTTCGAGCAAAAAGAAGATGGATCCTTTTGACGATTGTTATTGTATTGTTCGTTTTTTGGAAACTGTATGATTGATGTACTTTGGTTGTTTTAGGTGTTATTGGTTGTTTTAGGCGTTGTTGATTAATATGTAATGTTGGTGATGTTGCTTTAAACTTCTGTTTTGAAACCGTTGTTGTAATATTCAGCTGTTGTTGCTATAAACTTTTGTACAGCTGAATTTTGTTATAAACTTCTGAATTTTGAAAATGCTATTGTAATATGCAGCTGCTGAATTTTGAAAGTGCTGTAATATACAACTTTTGTACAAGGCATAGAACCATAAGATGCAGTTTCAAAATTCAGAACATATAGACTGAAGTTGCTGCTAGACGAATTATTCAGAACATAGAGTAACTATTCTGCCAAAACAAACAAAATAAGGTTGAAGTTGCTGCTACATAACATATATCCATAATAGAAAAGTAAGATTACACGACTGAATACAACCATTAATGTTTAGTTCTTTCAAAAACTAGATCCCAAAATATAATAGGTTGTTGCTACATAACATATAGACAAAATAAGTTCCTAAGATACTACTTCTTGCTGAAGTTTGCCTTCATCTGCTGCAACTGGGAAGTTGTGACAGCATCTTGACCCTTCCACCTCAAGCCTCTAGCTTTAAAATCAAGGTCAATTCCTGTTAGAGCTGCACTCTTATAAGTTGAACCACTTGCAATAACTCGTTGGCTTGACGTTCTAGGCTGCAGTTTGCCAAATAATGAACCACAATCAGTAAGTTATTTCTAAGTCATATTATAGATGAAATATGTATGAATATATACATTTAGTATTTGAGTTCCACTTGCAGCTGTGTAGATGCCAAATCCAATATTTTTGGACCTTTTTTGTGCTCCTTTTTCAACATCTTCTTTACTTGCACCCCTTCCTCTCTTTTGGCTGGTAGTTGTTTTACCCTTTGGAGGAAGTTGACTACCTAATCCTCTTCTAGCAAGCCTGCTTGAATCTGCTGAACTTGGTGTTGGTTGGCTTGAGCTTCTAGCTTCATTAACCCTTCTAACCCTTGTTGTATCAAACCACACAGAGTTTGTAGGTTGGCTTGAGCTTCCAGCTACATCAGGTTGGCTAGCACCTTGTGAGCTTTGGCTACCTTGCTATGAAGGCATCCAATTTTCAACCTAGATAACATTAAGCAACATATTACATAACAGTGATGGAAACAGATTACTAGATTCATATGAACAACAGGAAATATGTGATGACAACAGGAAATATTTGACAAGAAACATTTACCTTACAATATCTTTTGTTATGTCCTTGTTGATGGCACTTGGAACATATCATTTTCACTCCACACTTAGACAACTTTCCATATTTCTTTTTTGGTTCATCTTTGCCTTTTCTTCTGTTCGTCTGAGGTCTACCAGGCATGAGTTTAGGTTTGAGAGGCTCTATCTTAGGATTGTTGGTTTTAGGCCACATCTTCATATTTGTCATAGGTTGGATGAAATACTTGTATGCTTTTAAGAAGGTATCCCACTTACCAATGCTCCACTGCCTGTTCAGGTTCTTCATTTATGTGATAGTATGCAAGAACAACATGTTGACATGGAATACCCCTCAACTGCCAAGCTCTACAAGTGCAAACCTTATCAGTCAGATTAACTACATGCTTATGCAGTCCTTCTCCAATCTCAATTCCAACATCAGCATTCCAAAGGACAGTACATTTTCTAGCAAGCTCTTTGCTATCTTCTAACAATAACCTTGCCATAGGTGATATATAAGATATCCAAGTATCATCAAATTTCAACATATCCACTTGCCTAGTCATTATTTTCCTTCTAATATCCTCCAACATAGTTATAATTAATTTATGCCTAGAAGCTAAAATCCATGAATTAAAGGTCTCACACATATTATTTTCAACAACATCACACTTGGAATGCACTTCAAAATAAGCTCTAACCCATGACCTTTTTTTGGATAATATAACAACTCCCTACAAATATCCTTACCAAGTTTGTTCATTTTCTCAAGCTCCTCTTTAAACTTAACTTCATAACTAGATTTAGAGCACCTCCAAAACTATTTTCTCCTTTCCTCTCCTTTCCATTTCTTATGCCAATTAGACCAGATATGCCTGGCACACATCCTAAATTCAGCATTGGGTAAAACTTTATTCAAAGCTGCAGCAAATCCCTACATAATAATTAATTCAAATTACAGCAGCAGATTACTACAACAACAAAATACTTAATAGCAGAATTACTTAACAACAGTAGAATACTAATGAACAACTAATTACTACAATAATTAATTACTTTCAGCAGCAGAATGCTAATTAACAGCTAATTACTACAACAGCTAGTTACTTAACAAAATAACATAATACTTAATTAATTAACAAAACCACAGAATAATTAAGTACTTAACAACTGAACATATCACATTAATGATTATCAAATACCAAAATTACTTAATAGACTACTTAAGAGACAACAAAACATAATACTTACCTTTTGCATATCTGCCATCACAGTCAATCCTTCTCTAGTTCCCAATTGCAAATCATCTTTTAAGTAGTTGATGAAAAAACTCCAGCTATGTTGTCTCCTGGTCCATAACTGCCCATGCTATAGGAAACATTTGTTGATTTCTATTCTTGCCAACAACAACTAGAAGCTCACCTTTACAAGCACCCTTTAAGAAACAACCATATCTTTGATTTACACTTAGCCCTCACCCTATGTGGTTTATTTGGTCTCAATTTAATCTGCACCTTGTACTCGATTGCATAATTTGCTAATGCTTTCCGAAGCTCTATAGCATTCTCAAAAATCATCCCAAGTTCAAATATAGCAACTTCACAATCAGGATCATACTTGACTTTTTTTACTCCTCCTTCTTGCTGGTATATAAACACCAGGAATAACTTCAGGATCTAACTCTTCTGTGCTATCTTCACTATCAACCTCTGAACTATCAATAAACTGCTCATCACCACCTAGTTTACCTACATATCTTGAAGTCTTATTTCTTCCAATATCCTCAAATCCCCTGTCAATACCTGCTTCTCCTAGTGGTATCTCATCTGTTTCAATTGGGTTTTTCCTCTTCTTACCCTACCTCTTGCTCCTCCTTTCAGCCCTTAAAGATCTAAATTCATCATCAACATCTGAATCATCTTCTTTAGGAAGAACATCTTCTTCTGATTCACTACTCTCAACATCTGATTGCACTACATCTTCATTAACATTATGGTTTGGTGGTTCATCTCCATCAGCAACATTTACAGTTGGTTCAGAAGAATTATGAGTTGGTTCAGCATCATTCAAAGTTGGTTCAATAGGCTGCTCAATAAGTGGTTCAACAACATTGTGAGTTGGTTCAGTAGGAGGCTCAATATGTTCTTCTGTATTTGTATTACTCCCAGGTGTTGCCCTAGCTTTAAATTGGTCATTACCACCCCCACCTACTTCTACCCCACATAAAAGACCAACATTTTCTTCGACTACTTTAGGCTGACTCACCCCATGACGCAAATAAACATCCAAAATATCACCATGTTTTAAATCTTTCACAAATTCATATAACTGAAAATCAGAAATGACTTTGATAAAATCACCATCTTTTTCCTTTTGACAATAAAACCCTTCGACATCTGCATACCCAAGGTCTTTAGCATAAGCAGACAACTCGACAACACTAAAATGGTCTTTATCGATAGCAACAACAAATGCATCTAATTCCCCTTTGTATATTCGGACAAGTTGCTCGATAAATGTACCCCATGGTGAAAGCGAGTTAAAATATAGTCATCCTTCATAATATTCCCTTACATAAGACGACAAGGGACCAACACAAAGGAAAACCCCTAAAAACCCTAGCTTTATCAGCAACTTACAAATAAAAAACCCTAGCTGTAGCAATAGAAAATAAGGAGAGATTGGACCTTGAAGTGTTGTAAATACGGTGAGAAATCAGTGGAAATACTAGATTCCAACACCATTGACCAAAAGAAGAAGAAGCTTAACAGTGGTAGGACATTTCTTCGTTTTCATTGATGGTAAAAGGAACGGTGGTAATGTGTTTAGATCGTTTGTTTAGGGCTAGTTATTTGTATTTTAGTGGAAATAACACTATATAGATGAGGTGGACATTGAAGTGGACAAAAAATGATGTGGCACGATTTATAATGGTTACTTTTGCCCCGTAGACGGAGATTGCAGAACACGCGCTTGGTTAATTAATAAGCCAGCAAAAAACGTGCCTAATTGGTATGAGAATTGCCTAAGAAACATATCTAATTGGAAAGATGCCTAGTTTAAGTGTCTAAGTGAAAGATTGTGCCAACTTTAGATGTCTCCGTATGTATTACGCCTCTCAATTTCTACAAATCCAGGTATGTCAAGTTTCTCCTCTCCCTTTTTGTGTTTCTTTATTTTGCAATTTTTATGTTGGAAGTGTGTAGTATTTATATTTAGATTTTGTTTTGGTTTTATTTTTTGCTTTTTAGTGGGTTAGGTGCACAATGCTGTAGAGAAGAGTGTGGTTTTGTTGTGTAAAATTAATTATGCTGGGGTGGAATGGTACATGAGAATGGTTGATTTGGGGGATGAGTTTATGCTTCCATGGGCTAGGTGTGTTAGAATAGAGACCATGCTCACAAGGTGTTTGTGAAATTGCCTCAATGGAGTTGTAATGCTAATGTGACCATAGTGGTGGTGAAGTCTGAGTAACCACCCAAGGTTCACATAACTCAAACCCTCACTAATAGGAGCCTCTATTTTTGGCAGGTACAATGCATCAATCCAGAAAGAGACGAACCACAGGGTCCTCCGCTAGTGGACGGGGCAGTTCTTCTAGAGCTCGGGGTTAATCTAGTACGGAATAGTTTGACCGCACTAGGTTTGTCTCCAAACCAGCTGAGGACAAGTATAACGCCAAGGCATCGAAGAAATTATTACCTGAAGTACATATTGACCGGCAAGCCTTGCAAGTGGAATGCCCAAGTATCTTTATAGCGTTGAGTAGGTATCAGCTGGACATCTTCTTTGATGAACCGGAGGAGGCGAATGTACTAATGGTAAGGGAGTTTTACGCAAACTGCCCGAAAAATGTTGATCGGGTGGTCACAATACGAAACACATGGGTGAATGCGTCCCTTGAGGCCATCCGCCCAGTGTACCGGCTGACAGTATTCACTGGGGATACAGATTATTACCAGGCTTATCACTGCCCAACTATCTAATGGGCACCGATTCTTGAAGCAATATGTGTGGCCGATAGGGAAACAATATGGATAAAGCACCGAATTACACTGAACTCCCAGTTTCTCAATTGGGAAGCTAAGTGTCGGCTCATAATTATCAACAACTGTTTGTTGCCCTCCAACAACACTACCGATGTTAATGGTCCACGAGCAACGACTATCTACTGGTTTATGACTCACCATGATTTTGATGTCGCCAAGCTCCTTCATGATGAGATGTTCATTCGCTCCTTAGAAGTACTCAAAGGGTTTTACTTCCCTTCTCTGGTTACCAAGCTGTGCCGTACTGCACGAGTTCCTAAAAATCCCAGAGTAAATGGGAAGTTGCCATTGAAAGCCCCATTCCGGGCTAGCAAAATCACAGTTGGGAGAGAACCGGTAGTGGTGGTTGATGATGAGGATAATGCTAGTAAGGATGCTGAGGATCGTGCCGCCCCACCACAGCTGAGTGCTAATGAGGTGGGGCCATTACAGGCCCACCGAAGTACCCGCATGACAGCCCTGGAGCAAGAAATGGCTAGCCTCCGCACTTTAATCACTGACCTGGGTACTAGAGTTGACAATTTGACTACTCAACATGCTAGGTCAGAGAAAAAGATCATGGGTTGGTTCCGAGCACTAGGACGAGCGTGTCACCTCGATCCTAGCACCGTCTCTGATCAGGATTGAGCACAGGGAAGTCCCCTTACCTTACTCTGCTTTACATTCTTTGACATGAGGACAAGCCAAAACTTTAAGTGTGTGGTGAGGGATGGTTGTTGTTGTATAAATTTGTATGGTTCTGTTTTTGTTTGGTATTATTGGTTTATGTTAGTTAACGTCGACTTGGCCCAAAGACGGACACCTCTCGACGGGTCTCTTGAGTGATTTAAGTCGAACAAAAAAATCATTTTCGTTTGTTAGGTAGTGTATCAACTCCCCCTTGGTTTTTCTTTAAACCACAATTCTTTTCCAAGGGTTTCTATTTGAACCGGGTATAGTTAGTTTTTTTCTTTTTCTTTTAGTTTAGGAAGTCTTGGGCGAGAAAAACAAAAATGAAAATAGGGACCCTTAACTCTATGGTACCTTGAATAAAGATTGCTTTAGTGTGACACTTAAGCTCTTTAGTTGACTCAAAGAAAGCCTTAAATTGTGTGTTCCTGAATGGTTCAAGTACTTAGAACAGAGTGTGATGATCCTAATTGAATTGAATCATGTGCCATGTGTGAGTGAGGTTTTCTGTATTATGTGTTAACATTCAATGCCTAGAACTTGCCCTGTGTGTGTACAAAGCGAAATGGTAGCCTTGTTTGGTCTCGAAAGTGATATAGGCATTTCTTTGCTTAACCTTTCTATGTATGCTTGTTCCCACCTAATTGTATATACCCTAGTCAACCCCGTTGAGCCTGTAAGCCTGTTTTCCTTGGCAACCACTTTACAAGCCTAACTCGAGTTAAATAGCCTATCTTGTTGAACCCTATCACCTCTTAGAAGTACTCAAAGTGTAACAGATATAGAAAAATATAAGTGTGGGGTGGTTGGTTGAGCTGTTAAGTGGAATTAAGGGGACATGAAAAAAAGAGAAGCCTCAAAGTGGTGACAACTATTAAAAGAAAAAGTGTGCTTAAAGAATTAACACAATAATGTAATGGTGGAAGGAAGGTGTGACAAAGTTAAGAGCTTAAAAGTACACAATGTAGTGGAGTGCTTAGGGAGGTGTAGTCACTATACCCAAATGTATCCTACTCGTTCCGCAACCAATATTACAACAAAATAAAGTCCTATTTGATTCTAGACCGAATGAACTCGATTAGTCGAGTACTATACTACGGGCAAGCCTATGGTGTGTTGTTTGTGGCATAAGAATTTGTTCTGAGGGTGAGTGAAATGTTGTATTCGAATTACTCAGTGTGTGGTTTGTAAACGATATAAGTCTCTTTTGGAGTGAGTAGGCACATGATTCATGAAGAGAAGGTAAGTCTGGACCTCTGATTGAGAGTAGGAGAGCTGTTTAGGGGTATTGCGTGTCTAGAAAGGAGTCCACTCTTGAGGCGAGGAGGTTGCGCTGAAGTAATCTATCCATGTGAACTATTCTTGGTATAAGGAGTAGGGAAGTGACCCAATGACGATTAGGCCTATAGAGTGTGGTTTGTTGCTAGAGGACTAACAACGGTTTAGATGTGGGGTGTTGATAGTAGGCTATATAGACACTATTTACGCTCTAAATGTACCATACTTTATTGTTGTTTTCAAGGCAAAATGATAACAAAATACTCTAATTGGTGTTCTTTTGCTTTGCAGGAACTAATCCAAGTTAGGAAGAGACTATGGAGTGTTTTGGAGTCAATAATGTGGATATAAAGCCAATTAAGAAGAACTCAAACGAAAATAAGCAAGAAAGAGGCAAAAGAGGACTGGACAAGAGGCCACTGCGACCGCGGTAGGCCAAACGATTGAGGCAAAATAGTTGCATTTCCCGCGGTTGCGCCGCGTTCTGCCGCGGCCGCGGTCGACTGTGTAATCGCCCAGAAATTTTGGGACTAAAGTGTAAATTGGGGGAAACTTATCATAACCCTTTATAAACTCAACAAACTCGCCCAAGCAAAGGTTAACCTTGTTTTTAGACTGAATTGGAGGCAAGAACAAGTGTGAGAAGAGCAATCAACCATTAGAGTTTTTCAATCTTCTCTTTGTTATCTTTATTTGCACATTACGAATACTTTTGTGGTTTTATCTTGCTTTGCTATGAGTAGCTAATTACTTAGTCTAGGGTTTTGATGGAACCTATTGAGGATGAACTTTTTGTTCTATTAATATAGTTTGCTCGGTTCAATCTCTATTTGTTCAACTACGTTGTTGTTGTAGTTAATTGATAGGATCCTCAATTAGCGTGCCTATTTAGTATGTATTTCTCGGGAGAGAGTGCATATTTAGGTAATTGTTGAACAACACCACTCCCAAAGTATATGAGGAATCAATCACTGAAGGTTTAAAGGCGGGATTAGGGATAGCGAAGCCTTGGGTGCGATCTAAGTGAGCTGTAATTAGAGCCAGCTAGCGTAACTCGGGAGAGTATGTCTAGTAAATTGCCGTAATTACTCGGGAGAGATTTACGGTAGTAAGAGTGCTCATGATCGATAAAGATGATTATGCAAATCTGTATGAAACATAACAGGAAGAGATTCCATCAATAGGGGAAATCACAACCTTAGATCCTTCTCTTAATTGTTTACAACTCAATCATAGTTAGTTCTTAGTTTACTTAATTTCGTTCAGTTATAGTTAGTAAAATATCGTCAATTATTATTCAAAATATTCGGGAAGTTGATTACATAGAATTTAGTGAGCCTAGCAAGAGTAATTGATAGGTTAATTCCCTGTGGATTCGACTCTGGGCTAAATACTCGGATTATATTTGCAGCGACCGCTTTATCCTTTTTATAAGGCATAGTTGGGCATGATCAGATACACATGTATATTATGTATTACTAATTCACTAAATTGGACTACATTTGTTATAATTTCAACTCCTACTTTTTAGTGTGTTATTCAAGTTCAATAAGGAAAGCCAACTTTTGAATATGGAATGCAGGGTACAACATCTCACTAATATGAAGCCATTTCGTAGCTTCTATGAAGAAATCAAGAACCTGATGAAATATTAGCATTCACTTTCTAGTCACGAAGTTGTAAATAGTTGAACTTATTTTTCAAACGGCAGAAATGGACCGACTTGACTTCTGTACATTAGCTATAAAGATGACAATCAAAGTGCCTTCTGCAATTCAGCCTCTTCTTGGAACTGCATGAACTGGAAGCCCTTCATTGATGTGGAGTGTAAACATGGTTCTATAAGTTACTTCTTTCGTGTCATCGGATAATTTGAACCTGAAGAAATGCAGAAGAGCTGTAGCTAAAATCTTCATTTGTCGATAAGCAAAATCTTTGCCTAGACATATTCTTGGACCAGCCTGTAAATCAAATAAAACAACCAGTTAGAGAATGATAACATGATGCAGCCCTTGTGTGAAGGAAGATGTAGCAAAGCATGCAAACTACTATATATTCCGTTAGGTATCTACTAAAACTTGACATTTTTGAGCATAATCTCCTATTTTTCTAACTATACTTAACAACACACTATATAGCCTCAGTGATCATCTATATCAATTCGGGAGTCGCACTTATTAAGTATGAAAGTTTGATACTAACATGAAATGCTATGAATTTGAATGGTGACTCTGGCTGGAAAATCCCATCCTTCAACCATCTTTCAGGTCGGAAATCCTCAGCATCATTCCCCCAAATGTAAGGCATTCTCCCCATTGCATAGGAGATATAATAGACTCCATCTCCCTTTCTGATATGAAAGCCATCGGGAAGAACATCATCTGCATCCGCACATCTGCCATCCTGAATATTAACAAATAACACGTCACTATTACATATGATAAATATTCACGGATAGATACAAGAGAATAGAAATTATATGTAATTTGGTTTTGATTATGAAAAAGTTGCAGTTTCTTAAACGAAAGCTGTACCACTGGGACTGCAGGGTATAGCCTCAAGGTCTCTGTCAATGTTGCATGAAGATAATGCATTTTCTCTAGGACTTCTTCTGTGATACTTGCCACAAAATCGTCTGTACTTCCATTATCCTTTATGTTATTACCAATAACTTGTCTTATTTCCTCAACAACCTTTACTTGGATCAAGGGGTTCTTGCAAAGCATGTAGAAAAACCATGAAAGAGTATTAGCACTACTATCTTTGCCAGCAAGCATGAAATTCAGTATAATATCTCTGAGATACTGATCATTCATTTTCTCTGGATCCTTCTTGCTCTCTACCAGAAACCTTGAAAGTATGTCCTCCTTATCCATCTTGCACAACAGACAAAAGATTTATAATTATCTTAGACTCAAATAAGTTTAGAAAAATAGCTTTAACAACAACAAAAAAGGCCCGGTGTAATCCCACAAGTGGGGTCTGGAAGGGTAGGATGTGCGTAGCCTTACCCCTACCCTGGACGGACAGAGAGACTGTTTCCGATAGACCCTCAGCTAATGAAAAGATCGAAAAAATAGCTTCAGAAGATGAAAATGTTTCACTTCTAGCTCTCTTAACATTCTAATGATCACAATATAATCAGACTTACAGAATCTTCTTTCATTTCTAACTGTTTGCGCCTTGTTCTTATGAGTTCATCAACGAATTCCTGGATGTATTTGATGTTCCTTTTCAGGTGAAATTCAGAGCCAACGTTGAAGTATCTCTTAAGCTTCCAGAATGGATCGACATAGCGCCAGTATGTCAATTCATTCGAATCATCAAAGGCTTTGATGAAATTGTTATTATCTCCTCCTGATCCATCCAGGGAATTCAGATCAACTCCAAAACCAACTTTGAATATTGAATCCAGGGAGCTTTTCATTAGCAGTTCCTACAAATATGGTGCCATAGTCTATTAATAACAACTAATAAACTAGTGAAATAACCCTGATATTTGTTGAGGGCTTCAATGACTTACTTGCATATCAAAAACTTGGTTGGCAAGAGAGAAGTCAGAAACCTTGCTGACCAATTTGGTTGCTCTTTTTCTGAAAACTGTGCAGCTAAAGTCTCTCAAGACCCTAGCTGAGAACTCAAAGCTTGAAAGTTTTCTCTGTTGCTTCCATTTTTCACCATCTACGGCAAAAATCCCTTCGCCAAACAAGTCCCTTAGAACTTCTTGATTACGCTTGCCTTTTGAGTACTTGCTGAAGTTGGTCTTAAGAATATGTTCAATATTTCTTGAATCAGTTGTATATGTTTCACTCTGCTCCGGTGATAGAAGCCGGGAAGTAGGGGTTTTCTTAGCCACTTCTGTTTGATAATCATAGAGTCTGTTGAAGTAGAAGAGTTGATGAAACACGGTCCCTACCACTGGTGCATATTTGGGGTTTCTGATTGACTTACCAGCATAGATCCTTACTATTAAAACTAAAATGGGAGTGACACAAATGAATAAAAGGATCGCTATACAGGTGAAGATAGTATAGAGCATTTCCATTTTTACTAATAGGGTGCTAAATGGAGAGATGACAACTGTTTCTATATAGCTATCTAACACATATGCAAACAGAGGTGCCGTTGAATATAGGGGTTAAATTGAATATCCTTCGTTCAAAAATTACATAATGTGAAGTGGGGAAGAACGAATTCTTTTTGTTATATTTAAACGGCAAATACCTTAAACCACCATAAACCTGACTCAGATTATTAGTATTCTCTACGAATTATTCTCGATCTTAATTATCCCCTTAACTTGGCCTTTTGAGGGCTATTACCCTCTAGACGCTGATGTGGCAAAAAGTGTGGGTGCACTTGCCTTTCACGTAGATTTTTCTGTCTATGTGACATTTTTTTGAAAAATAAAATATTTTTTTACCCTTACTTTTTTAGATAAATTTTTTTTCGAATAAAATTTGGATATAAATACATTAATTAAGCTAAATATTTTTATTTGGCCAAAAATAATAAAGTTTTAGTTAATCTTTTTTTGAATTTGATCTGAAAATAAAGATTTATACAATTAAATAAATAGTCAAGGCATCTAAAAGTTATAAAAAATATAGAGTTAAAATAAAGAGTCATTGCATCAAAAGAAGAAATAAAAAGAGTGTACAATTGCACTTGTAATTTCTTGCAATTGTACACTCTTTTTATTTCTTCTTTTGATGCAATGACTATTTTTACTTTTTTTATTAAAATCTGTAAATAAAAATAAATTTAGAGCACCGTAATTTAGAGCTATATAAAAAATTATATCCAAAATAATTAATTTCAAACTATGTATTTTTTATAACTTTTTAGATGCCTTGACTATTTATTTCAATTGTATAAATCTTTATTTTTAGGTCAAATTCAAAAAAAGATTAACTGAAACTTTATTATTTTTGGCCAAATAAAAATATTTAGTCTAAATAATGTAGTTTTATCCAATTTTTATTATAAATTGTATTCGAAAAAATTATCTAAAAAGTAATATTCTTAAAAAGGTAAAAAAATATTTTATTTTTTAAAAAAAAATGCCACATAGACAGAAAAATTCACGTAGTAGGTGAGTGCACCCACACTTTTTGTCACATCAGCGTCTAGGGGGTAATGGCTCTCAACAGGCCAAGTTGAGGGAGGTAATTAATACCGGGCATAGTTCGGGGAGGATACTAATAATCTGAGCCAAATTTAGGAGTGGTTTAAGGTATTTAAACTATTGAATCGCCTTGTAATGGTAAGGTCTGTGTATGTTCTACCCTCCATTGGCTCCCCAGACCTCACTAGTGGGATTATACTGGGTTGTTGTTATTGTTGAATCACCTTGACATAAGTAAAAATTCTACAAGGAGTTCAAAAAATGCTTTAAGTTGTAGATTCAGTGGACGTTTGGACATAAAAATTGTAACATTCCAAAAAATGGTGAATTGTTTTTACGTGAAAATGATATTTGAAAATTAAAGTTGTGTTTGGACATGAATATAATTTTGGGATATTTTTAAATTTTTGTGAGTGATCTGAGTGAAAATTTTGAAAAATAACTTTTTGGAGTTTTTCAAATTTTGAAAAAATTTCAAAATTCATATTTAAGTGAAAATGAAATTTTATGGCTAAACACCGATTTCGAAAAAAAATAAATTTTTTTTGAAAAAAAGTAAAAGAATTCTTATGTCCAAACGGGCTCTCAAATTCCATTCCAGGAGAAGTAATTTTTTTTTTGTGAATTTGCTTGTATAAATTCCTAGCTCTATCATTGCATGCAAAGACAAATCCAGAAAATTGTTCACACGCGATCCGAGCAGCATTCGTGCTAAATAGAGTAAACAAGAGATATGCCCAAGAAACTTACACCAATCACTTTTTTTCTTGCTAAGAATTATCAAGCGAATATCTTAGAGGAATTGATTTGTATTCTTGCTGGGTAGGTGTCACGACCCCGGTTCGCCCTCCGTGAACCATCATGACAACACCTAGTCTCTACGACTAGGTAAGCCTAATTTGCAGAAGAAAATCAAAGTTTTGCCAAAGTAAACAATTTAAAACATAAACAAAGCAATAACAGTGTTTAAATGTGTCGCTCGCCATACACCATGCTTAACTCTCAATACCAAAACATAAATTCAAGACCCAAAAATCCACGAATCACAAGCTAAGATCAATAGTACATGGCTCTAACTCTGGAATATCTAATAAGAACAGAAAAAACAAAAGGGCTAAAATACGAAAACAGGAATAGAAAGGGACTTCTCGGTCTGCGGACGCGACAGATGTACCGCGAAGTCTCTAGAGCAGTCGCATCCTCAAGGATGATAGGCTTGAGTAGCGGTACCTGGATATGCACATGAAAAACATGCACAGAAGGGGCATGCGTACACCACAACGGTACTCAGTAAGTGCCAAGCCTAACCTCGGTTGGGTAGTGACGAGGAAGGTCAAGGCCCTACTGAGGTTAAATAAAATATAAAGATGACAGGATAAGATAAGGAGTACAATTGAGAATCTACAGTAAGAATCTATACAGGATAATAAGAGTACAATAACGGAAACAGAGATGTAGGCAAACCATAAGGAAGTACCACTAATAACAAGGATGATAACCGGAGATCTCTTGGTATCCCGAGGATCTCTTGGTATCCTCAATATATGCTAGGGATCTCTTGGTATCCTGAGGATCTCTTGGTATCCTCAATATATGCTAGGGATCTCTTGGTACCCCGAGGATGTCTTGGTATCCTCAATATATGCTAGGGATCTCTCGGTATCCCGAGGATGTCTTGGTATCCTCAATATATGCTAGGGATCTCTTGGTATCCTCAATATACGTGCTAGGGATCTCTTGGTATCCCGCACCTCAGTTCAGATCATAAATAGGTACAGGGGATCTCCCGGGATGCTGTCACGTAGTCCCGAAGTAAAAACACACAGCAGCAACACAAGAATACCCAATTAAGCTAAATTTCGTACCAAGTAAACAGTTAATTCTAGCCTAACATGCTTCATGTAATGCAATTAAGGCAGTTTAAGCAAATAGGCAATTAAGTCAACTAAACATGCTTTTCTAAACTAGCAATAGGCTAAATTCACAAGTAGAATAAAACAGGTGTGATGACCCAAAAGGTCATCACTTGTTTTAAAATGAAATTCGGTGTTCTAAGGCCTTAAAAACCTCATTTAGCATCACCTTGATTTGCGTGCGCAGTCCGGGCGTATAGCCAGAAAACCTAAATATGAAAATCTGTGAAAAATGACAAGTTTTGATTATAAATGAGCTAATTTGACTTCGGTCAATATTTTGGGTAAACAGACCCGGACCCATAATTCCACGGTCCCAGAGGGTCCATAGGAAAATATGAGACTTGGGCGTATGCCCGGAATCAAATTTCGAGGTCCCAAACCCGAGAAATGAATTTTTAAAGAAAAATTATTTTCTGAAATTGTTTAAAGAAATTTGAAATGAAATTTAATTAGAACATGACGATATCGGGCCCGTATTTTGGTTTCGACGCCCGGTACAGGTCTTATATATGATTTAAGACATTTCTATAAATTTGGTGAAAAACGAATGTCATTTGACGTGATTCGGACCTAAATTGCTAAAGTTGATGTTTAAATCCTTTGATTTTGAGGTTTAGATCGTTGTTATTTTGGCTATTTGATCGCACGGATAAGTTCTTATGAAATTGTTGAGTTAGTACGTGTGTTTGGTTAGGAGCCCCGAGGGCTCGGGTGTGTTTTTGATGTGATTCGGGAAGTTTAAACTTAAGAAAAGTTGCAGAATTTCTGCTACAGGTGCTCAGGCCTGTTGTTCATCGCGATCGTGTAGTCACTCTCGCCATCGCGTAAGGTAAATGGGGACAGGGGTGGATTTGTCCATCGCGAACGCGGAGGTTTGGGGGATTTGCTCATCGCGAATGCGACCTGTGTGACGCGAACGCGTAGCGTTAATTGGAGGGGGCTGGGATTTTGGTCGTTCTTCTACGCGAACGCGTAAGCTCGTCCGCGAATGCGAAGGTCAGGGGGTCAACCCTTCTCGAATGCATGGAAGAACTCGCGATCGCGTAAGTCCATTACTGGTAGCCCTTCGCGATCGCGACACTGTTCTCGCGAACGCGATGAACACTGTCGCCCGGCACTTAAAACGGTAGCCATTTCGGGATTTATTCGAAATTTCATAACTTCTTCATCTTAACTCCAAATTTGGCGATTTTTGAAAGAGGATTTCACCACAAATTCATAGGTATGTAATCTTAGACTCATTTTCTTTATTTTCCATCAACACCCATTAGATTTCTAGGCCTAAAACATGTGAATAACGGTAGAAATTTAGAGATTTGGGTAGAGTTAGAGCTTTTTGATTATTCATGATTTAGACCTCGTTTTGGGGTCGGATTTGAAAACAAATTGTATATTCGGGCTCGTGGGTGAATGAGTAATCGAATTTTGGTCCAAACCTCGTGTTTTGATCAAGCGGGCCTGGGGTCGATTTTAGAATTTTTGGGAAGAATGATTGGAAAGTTATAATTAAACATTGGAATTGGATTGTTTAGCATTTATTGATATTATTAAGTCGATTATGTATAGATTCGATTGGGTTGGAGCCAAATTTGAAAGGAAAAACGGTGTTTGAGGCTTGAGTTGGCCGTGGAAGTTCGAGGTAAGTGTTTGGTCTAAACTTAGCTTGAGGGATTAGGAGTTAAGTCCTATTTTCTATGTGGTAATTTTTGAGTACAACATATAGGCATGGTGACGAGTATCTATACATTGGTGTCTAGCATGACCGTGAGTCTTTATATTGTGAATATCATAATTTCGTTGTATCTTTCATGCCTTGATGATGATTTCTATATGTTGTGAAAAGATTGTGGAAGAAATTGTGACCTTTGAACATCGAGGAGCATTGGCTCAAGTTATATGACAAATTGTGAAAGTATATGAGATGATTGCACCCTTTGGAGCATTGGCTCAAGTGGTAAAGTGAGTTATGAAATAAAAGTGAAAGACAGAGAAAGAGTTATTAAAATGTTCCCTTGCCGGGATTTTAATGTTTAACTGTTGTTCCCTTGCATTTAACTACTTAATTGTTGTTCCCTTACCGGGATTTAATTGTTTAGTTGTTGTTCCCTTGCCAGGATTTCTATATGATCTGGTTTACTCCCTTAACCCTTGTTTGTGATTGTTGTTTGGGTGATGAATAGTGTTAAATCACGAAGGGTGATGCCGACGACATTGTTTGATATTATGAGGAAAGAGTGCAAAGCACGAAGGGTGATGTCTTGCCGCACGATGTATCATTCCGTGCCGATTTTATTGATTATATGGTGAGGAAAGAGAGTAAAAGCACGAAGGGTGATGTCGTGCACAGTTTTATTATATAATTTCTTTGGAGAGGACGAGAGTAAAAGCACGAAGGTTGATACCGTGCAAATTGTTGATTTCAGTTTCTTTGTTGATATTCGAGTTGTGTTGTTTCTTTCCTTACTTGATGCCTTTCTATTCATAACTATTATTTTCCCTACAACATGTTTCCCCATCCCGCATTGACTGGTTCTTTCTGTATTTTTTTTCCGCTATATATATTTAAACTGCACAGGTTTATTTGGTAGTCTGGTCCTAGCCTCGTCACTACTTCGCCGAGGTTAGGCTAGGCACTTGCCATCATATAGGGTCGGTTATGCTAATACTACACTCTACACTGTGTGCAGATCCAGGAGCAGCTTTCGGACAGTAGTTGGAGTGCTTCCTTCAGTCCACCCGGAGACCCAAGTTAGACCAGCAGGCGTCCGCAGGCCCTGACATCTCCCTCTATATCTATTCCCTGTTTTATTTTCTTTTGTTCAGAAACAGTGTATTGTATTTCTTCAGAACTTGTATGTAGTAACTCTTAGACAGTCTGTGACACTGTGACAACAGATTTTGGGTATTGAGGTTTTTTAAAAGTTGTAACAGACATAGCCTTAAGATATATAATTGTTGACTTCCGCTTATTTATTTAAAATTTCGCTGTTATCCTATTATCACCTTGTGTTTGTTAAAAAGAAGTAATATGAAAGTGTATCAAGTAGTTAAGGTTTGGCTTGCCTTGCTCCCATTAGTAGGCGCCATCACGACTCCCGAGGGTGGTAAATCCGGGTCGTGACAAGTTGGTATCAGAGCTCTAGGTTACATGGGTCTCACAGTTTGCAGGCAAATTTAGTAGAGTCTGAGGGATCGGTATGGAAATATCTGTATTTATCCCCCAGAGGCTACAGATTAAGGAAAAACTTCACATTTGTTCTGTCTTGTCGTGTGGTTCTGTTTCCCAATGCTAATTAAATTTTTACTCTGTTCTTTCGCAGATGGTGAGAACACGTGTTTCCTCATCCACCGCTCAAAAACCCGATCCCTTAGCAGCAGCTCTCACGAGGGGCAGAGGGCGAGGCCGATGCCGTGCTAGAGGCCGAGATAGGGGTAAAGCTCACCCCCGAGAAGCAGCACCAGTGGCGGAGCCTTAGGTTGACTTTGATGAGGAAGTTCCAGCCCCAGTAGTTCCGGTCGGCCCAGCTCAGGTCCCAGAGGGGTTTATTGCTACCCCAGTTCTTCAGGACGCTTTGGTCCGACTAGTGGGCCTCATGGAGAGTGTCACCCGAGCAGGCTTGCTTCCTGTAGCACCAGCCGTATCTCAGGCTGGAGGAGGGGCCCAGAATCCTGCTACTCGCACTCCTGAGCAGGTAGTTCCTCAAATTCAGACTCTAGAGGTTCAGCCAGTTGGAGCAGTACAGCCGGGTGTGGTAGCACAGGTTTGTGGCGGAGCAGCTATATCTACCGATGCTTTGTGGAGGCTGGATAGTAGGGCTGTCAAATTTGGCCCAAGCCCAAATGACCCGCCCAACCCGCCCAAGGTTGGGTTGGTTATTGACCCGCCCATTTATTGAACTTAGCCCATCTTGACCCAACCCATTTCAACCCATTTAAAGTTGGGCTAATTTTTAGCCCAAATTGATCCATGAGTAAGTTTGTCAAAATATCTTAGAAATAATTTTATTTTTTGTTTAATATTTTAAATATGACCATAACAAAAGCAAAAAAGCCTTATTTAGTAATTATACAATTTATAAGAAAATAAAACATATTAATTAAAGTTTAATAAGAGTTGATCGGGTTGGGTGACCCGAATTTTAACCCATCTTGACCCAACCCATCTTAGCCCAAGTAACTTTTGGGTGGGTCATTCGACCCGCCCAATTATTGACTCAACCCATTTTGACCCGCCCAAAATTGACCCAACACGCCCATTTGACACCCCTACTGGATAGGTTCACCAAGCTCTTCACTACTACTTTCAGCGGTGCATCTACTGAGGATCCCCAGAATTATCTAGACGGCTGCCACGAGGTTCTCAGGAACATGGGTATTGTTGAGACCAATGGGGTCAATGTTGCTACATTTCGCTTGTCTGGATCCGCCAAGACTTGGTGGAGGGATTATTGCTTAGCGAGACCAGCCGGATCGCCAGCCTTAACTTGGGAGTAGTTTGTACAGCTATTTCTGGAGAAGTTTCTCCACATTACTCAGAGAGAGGCCTATCGGAGGCAGTTTGAGCGCCTCCAGCAGGGTTCCATGATGGTTACCCAGTATGAGACCAGGTTCATCGATTTGGCTCGCCATGCTCTCATCATACTTCCTACCGAGAGAGAGAGAGAGAGTGATGAGGTTTATTGATGGTTTTATTCAGCCGATTCATCTTCAGATGGCTAGGGCCTAGGGAGGCTGGGAGTGAGATTACTTTTCAGGAGGCGGCCAATATGGCCCGTAGAGTTAAGATGGTTTTGTCACAAGGAGGCGGTCATGGGTCAGACAAGAGGCCCCTTCATTCAGGCCGATTCAGTGGCACCTCATCTGGAGGTAGAGATTCGTATGGTAGAGGCCATCCTCCAAGGCCCTTTCAGTCAGCACTCCAAGTTTCTCATGGTACTTCAGGTGGTCGTGGTCCTCAGATGCATTATTCTGATCAGCAGTCCTACAATGCACCACCTGCTCCTATTAGTGCACCCCCGCTTCAGAGTTTTCGGGGTGGCTATTCAGGTCGTCAAGGCCAGCAGTCTCAGCAGCCGAGGGCTTGTTACACTTGTGGTGATCCAGGTCACATTTGCCAGGTTTTGCCCTCGAGCACCGAGTAACTCTTAGCACCAGGGTTCTCGTGCTATGGTACAGGCACCAGGTGTTCCACAGCCCGCCCAGCTAGCTAGAGGTGGGGGTAGAGGTGCTAGAGGTAGAGGTAGAGGCACTAAAGGTGGAGCTTAGGCTACCAGGGGTGGAGGCCAGCCAGCAGTAGGCCGTCCTAGAGAGGTAGTTCAGGGTGGTGGGGCCCAACCCCGATGTTACACCCTTCCTGCCAGGCCTGAGGCTGAGGCTTCAGATATATTCATTACAAGTACTATTCTGGTTTGTGATAGAGATGCTTCTATGTTATTTGATCCAGGATCTACCTACTCGTATGTGTCATCTTATTTTGCACTGTATCTGGTCATGCCTAGTGATTCATTGAGTGTTCCTGTTTATATGTCTACACCGGTGGGTGATTCTATTGTGGTAAATTGAGTCCATCGTTCTTGTATTGTGGTGATTGGGGGTCTTGAGACTCGTGTGGATTTGTTGCTTCTAGACATGGTCGATATCGATGTTATATTGGGGATGGATTGGTTATCACCTTACCACACTATCTTGGACTGTCATGCCAAGACTGTGACCTTAGCCTTATCGGGTTTGCCTCGTTTAGAGTAGAGAGGGACTCCTGGTCATTTTACCCGCAGTGTTATCTCGTATGTGAAGGCTCGGCATATGGTCGAGAAGGGGTGTTTTCCCTATTTGGCATATGTTCGTGATTCTAGTGCTGAGGTTCCTTCTGTTGATTATGTGCCCGTTGTTCATGAGTTTCCTGATGTTTTCCCTTCAGACCTACCGGGTATGCCACCCAACAAAGATATTAACTTTTGCATTGATTTGGCTCCGAGCACTCAGCCCATTTCTATCCTGCCGTATCGTATGGTCCCGCTAGAGTTGAAAGAGTTGAAGGAACAGTTGCAAGACTTGCTTGAGGAGGGTTTCATTAGACCCAGTATTTCGCCTTGAGGTGCGCCGATGTTGTTTGTTAAGAAAAAGGAAGGGTCAATGAGAATATGTATTGATTACCGACAGTTGGACAAGGTTACAATCAAGAATAAGTATCCATTGCCAAGGATTGATGATTTATTCGATCAGCTTCATGGTGCTTAGGTATTTTCAAAGATTGATTTGAGATCTGGCTACCATCAGTTGAGGATTAGGGCATCCGATGTCCCTAAGATAGCATTCTCCACTCGGTACGGGCATTATGAGTTCTTGGTTATGTCATTCAGGTTGACAAATGCCCTAGCAACCTTTCTGGATTTGATGAACTGAGTGTTAAGGCCTTACTTGGATTTGTTCGTGATAGTCTTCATTGATGATATTTTGATATATTCTCACAGCCGGGAGGAGTACGAGAAGCATCTCAGAGTGGTTCTTCAAACTCTGAGGGATAGTCAGCTGTATGCCAAATTTTCAAAGTGTAAGTTCTGGTTGAGTTTAATTGCATTCCTGGGTCATGTCGTATCAGCAGAGGGTATTCAGGTTGATCCGAAGAAGATTGAGGCAGTCAAGAACTGGCCTAGACCAGCATCAGCTACAGAGATTCGGAGTTTCTTAGGATTGGTAGGCTACTATCGTCGGTTCGTGGAGGGGTTCTCATCTATCACATCCCCGATGACCAGGTTGACCCAGAAGGTGCCCAGTTTAGATGGTCGGACGAGTGTGAGGCGAGCTTTCAAAAGCTCAATACAGCTCTAACTACGACACCTATATTGGTTTTGCCCACATGTTCAAGGCCTTATACAGTTTATTGTGATGCATCTCGTATTGGACTTGGTGCAGTGTTGATGCAGGATGACAAAGTCATTGCCTATGCTTCGCGGCAGTTGAAGATTCATGAGAAGAACTATCTGGTTCATGATTTGGAGTTGGCAGCCATTGTTCACGCATTGAAGATTTGGAGGCATTATCTGTATGACATGGCATGTGAGGTGTTCACGGATCACAAGAGTCTTCAGTATTTGTTCAAGCAAAATGAGTTGAATTTGAGGCAAATAAGGTGGTTGGAGTTGTTGAAAGATTATGATATCACTATCTTATATCATCCGGGGAAGGCCAATGTGGTGGCCGATGCTTTGAGTAGGAAGTCAGCCAGTATAGGCAGTCTTGCTTATATTCCGGTCGGTGAAAGGCCACTTGCTTTGGATGTTCGGGCTTTGGCCAATCAGTTCGTGAGGTTGGATGTTTCTGAGCTCAGCCGTGTGTTAGCTTTCACAGTCGCTTGTTCTTCATTATTGGAGCGTATCCGAGATCGGCAATATGATAATCCCTATTTGTGTGCAACACGGAGGTGCCAAGCAGGTTACCTTAGGTGATGATGGTGTTTTGAGATTGCAGGATCGAGTATGTGTGCCTAATGTAGATGGGCTTCGAGAGTTGATTTTAGAGGAAGCCCATGCTCCCGGTACTCCATTCATCCGGGCGCCGTAAAGATGTATCAAGATTTGCGGAAACATTATTGGTGACGTAGGATGAAGAAGGATATTGTTGCATATGTGGCTCGGTGTTTGAATTGTCAGCAGGTTAAGTATGAGCATCAGAGGCCTGGTGGTTTGTTTCAGAGGATTGAACTTACCGAGTGGAAGTGGGAGTGGATCACTATAGATTTCGTTGTTGGACTCTCGCAGACATGGAGGAAGTTCGACGCAGTATGGGTCATTGTTGATAGGCTGGCCAAGTCAGCGCATTTCATTCCTGTGGCAGTCTCCTATTTATCCGAGAGGTTAGTTGAGATCTATATCCGGGAGATTGTTCGTCTTCATGGTGTGCTTGTGTCTATCATTTCAGACCGAGGTACGTAATTTACCTCGCATTTCTGGAGAGCAGTTCAGCGAGAGTTGGGCACTCAGGTTGAGTTGAGTACAATATTTCATCATCAGATGGACGGGCATACTGAGCGAACTATTCAGATTTTGGAGGATATGCTCCGAGCTTGTGTTATTGACTTTGTAGGCTTGTGGGATCAGTTTTTGCCTTTAGCGGAGTTTGCCTACAACAACAGCTACCAGTTCGAGTATCAAGATGGCTCCTTATGAGGCTTTATATGGTAGGCAGTGTCGATCTCCGATTGGATGGTTTGAGCCGGGAGAGGCTCGGTTGTTGGGTACGGATCTAGTTCAGGAGGCCTTGGACAAGGTCAGGATTATTCAGGATAGGCTTCGTACAGCTCAGTCTAGGCAAAAGAGTTATGCAGACCGCAAGGTTCGAGATGTGTCTTTTATGGTCGGTGAGCGGGTGTTGCTCTGAGTGTCGCCTATGAAGGGCGTAATGAGATATGGAAAGAAGGGCAAGCTTAGCCCTAGGTTCATTGGTCCATTTGAGATACTTGATCGAGTGGGAGAGGTGGCTTATAGACTTGCATTGCCGCCGAGCTTATCAGTCGTACATCTAGTGTTTCATGTGTCCATGCTTCGGAAATATCACGGCGATCCATCCCACGTGTTAGATTTCAGCACTGTCCAATTAGGCAAGGACTTGTCTTACGAGGAAGAGTAGGTGCATATCCTAGACTGACAGGTTCGTCAGTTGAGGTCGAAGAGTTTTCCTTCTGTTCGTGTTCAGTGGAGAGGCCAGCCTCCTGAGGCATTGACCTAGGAGTCCGAAGGTCATCACTTGTTTTAAAACGAAATTCGGTGTTTTGAGGCCTTAAAACCTCATTTAGCATCACCTCAATTTGCGTGCGCAGTCCAGGCGTGTAGCCGGAAAGCCTAAATATGAAAATCTATGAAAAATGACAAGTTTTGATTATAAAATGAGCTAATTTGACTTCGGTCAACATTTTAGGTAAACGGACCCGAACCTGTGATTTGACGGTCCTGGATGGTCTGTAGGAAAATATGGGACTTGGATGTATGATTTGGACTTAAATTGCTAAAGGTGATGTTTTATGAAGTTTGAGAAAAATCCTTTGATTTTGAGGTTTAAATCGTTGTTATTGAGGTTATTTTGGCGATTTGATCGCACAGATAAGTTCGTATGATGTTGTTGAGTTAGTACGTGTATTTGGTTAGGATCCCCAAGGGCTCGGGTGTGTTTTGGATGTGATTTGGGAAATTTAAACTTAAGAAAAAGTTGCAGAATTTCTGCTACAGGTGCTCAGGCCTGTTATTCATCGCGATCGCGTAGTCACTCTCGCGATCGCGTAGTCACTCTCGCGATTGCGTAAGGTAAATGGGGACAGGGGTGGATTTGACCATCGAGAACGCGGAGCAACAGTCACGAACGCGGAGCTTTGGGGGATTTGCTCATCGCGAACGCAGCCTGTGTGACAGGAGCGCCTAGCGTTAATTGGAGGGGGCTGGGATTTTGGTCGTTCTTCTACGCGAACGCATAAGCTCGTCCGCGAACGCGAAGGTTAGGGGGGTAAACCCTTCGCGAACGCGTGGAAGAACTCGCGATCGCGTAAGTCCATTACTGTCAGCCCTTCGTGATCGCGACAGTGTTCTCGCGAACGCGATGAACACTGTCGCCCAACATTTAAAACAGTAGCCATTTCGAGATTTATTCAAAATTTATCTTCATCTTAACTCCAAATTGGGCGATTTTTGAAAGAGGATTTCACCACAAATTCATAGGTATGTAATCTTATACTCATTTTCTTCATTTTCCATCAACACCCACTAGATTTCTAAGCCTAAAACATGTGAATAAGGGTAGAAAATTAGGGATTTGGGTAGATTTTTGATTATTCATGATTTAGACCTCGTTTTTGGGTCGGATTTGAAAACAAATTATATATTCGGGCTCGTGGTTTTGTCGCACGATGTATCATTTCGTGCCGATTTTATTGATTATATGGTGAGGAAAGAGAGTAAAAGCACGGAGGGTGATGTCGTGCAAACTTTTATTATATAATTGCTTTGGTGAGGACGAGAGTAAAAACACGAACGGTGATGCCGTGCAAATTGTTGATTTCAGTTTCTTTGTTGATATTCGAGTTGTGTTGTTTCTTTCCTTACTTGATGTCTTTCTATTTAGAACTATTATTTTCCCCACAACATGTTTCCCCCTCCCACATTGACTGGTTGTTTCTGTATTTCTTTTACGCTATATATATTTAAAGTGCACAGATTTATTTGGTAGTCTGGTCCTAGCCTCGTCACTACTTCGCCGAGGTTAGGCTAGACACATTCCAGCACATGGGGTCGGTACTATACTCTGCACTGTGTGCAGATCGAGGAGCAACTTTCGGACAGTAGTTGGAGTGCTTCCTTCAGTCCACCCAGAGACCCAAGCTAGACCTGCAGGCGTTCGCAGGCCCTGGCGTCTCCCTCTATCTCTATTCCCTGTTTCATTTTGTTTTGTTCAGAAATAGTGTATTGCATTTCTTCAGACCTTGTATGTAGAAACTCTTAGATAGTCTGTGACACTGTGACACCAGATTTTGGGTATTGAGGTTTCTTAAAAGTTATACAAGACGTAGCCTTAAGATATATAATTGTTGACTTCCACTTATTTATTTAAAATTTCATTGTTATCCTATTATCACCTTGTGTTTGTTAGAAAGAAGCAATATGAAAGTGTAGCAAGTAGTTAAGGTTTGGCTTGCCTAGCTCCCATTAGTAGGCGCCATCACGACACCCAAGGGTGGAAAATCCGAGTCGTGACAACAGGAAAAAAGAACTCAGTTGAAATACTTAAGGAAAAACCAGATTTTCAACAATTAGCTCAAGTACGCACTCGTCACCTCACATACAATGCATTTCAATTATCAAATATATCATATCCTAAGGGAAAGGTCCCCCACACAAGGTTAGACAAGCCACTTACCTCGAACCAGCTCAAAAATTAATCTGGAAGCACGCTCTTGCCACGAGTACTCGACTTCAAATGGCTCAAATCTATTCAATTCAATTTTATATTGTAAATAACACTTCAAGTAACTGATTCTACAATTAAATTCTAAACTAATACGCGAAATTAGCTAAAATAACCAAAATGCCCCTCGGGCCCACGTCTCGGAATTGGGCGAAATTTACATTTTCAGAAATATCGTACTCTCATGAGTCTATACATTATAAGAATACTGAAATCAGAGTCCAAACGACCCCTCAAATCCTCATTTAAAGGTCTCTTAAACTCAAGCCCTAATTACTCATTTTCCCCAAATTCTTCACCACTAATTAGGTCGTTAATCACATAAAAACGGGTGATGAAGTCAAAAATGTTACCTCTAAGTGATCCCCCTTGAATCCCTCTTCAACCCTCTTCAAAAAGCTTCAAAATCGCATAACAATGGAGGAACCTAGGCTAAAATTCGCGAAATAAACCTTCTAAAACATTTTGCCCAGGCATTTAATTCCTTCTTCGCAAACGCGGTCAAGGCCTCACGTTCGCGAAGCACAAAAATGACGTTGACCAAATGTCCTCTTATGCGAATGCGACAAGGCCCTCGCGAATGCGATGATTTACCCAGACAAGCCTTCGCGAACGCGTTCCTCTCATCGCGAACGCAATAAGTAAATTCTACTGGGCCAATTTTCCTCCTACGCGAACGCGAAGCCCAATCACGAACGCGATTCACAAGTATCCAGTCCTTCGCGAACGTGGAGCCTTCCTCGCGAACGCGAAGGCTAAAATTTCATTAACCTCCACTGACTCTTCGCGAACGCGAGGGTCCACTCGCGAACACGAAGAGTAAATATCTGCAACAGCTGAACCTGCAATTCTGCAACTTTTTAACAACTAAAAATGATCCGTTGAGCATCCGAAACACACCCGAGGCCCCCAGGACCTCAACCAAAGGCATCAAAATATCCTAAAACCTTATTCAAACTTGTACCAATCTTCAAAACACCTCAAACGACAATAAATCAACCAAAACACATCTAATTCAAGCCTAAGTTTTCCAAAATCTTCCGAATTACGCTTTTTATCAAAAACCCAACCAAACCACCTCCGAATGACCTGGAATTTTGCACTCACATCCCAAATGACATAAAGGAACTATTGCAACTCTCAGAATTCCATTCCGACCCTCAGATCAAAATCTCACTATCGAACTGAAAACTTCAAAAATTCAACTTTCGGCGTTTCAAACCTAAATTAGCTACGGACTTCTAAAACACAATCCGACCACGCTCCTAACCCCGAAATCACCCAACAGAGATAACGGAACCATCGTATTTCCATTCCGAGGCCGTCTTCATACTGTTCCGACTACGGTCAACTTTCCAACACTTAAGCTCTCTTTAAGGAGTAAGTGTCCCAAAACTCTCCGAAACTCAAAACCGAACATCCCGGCAAATCGAAATAGCAAAAATGAACTTGGGAAAGCAGTTAATAGGGGATCGGGGCGTTAATTCTTAAGACGACCGGCCGGGTCGTCATAGCCTCCTACATTTAAACATTCATCTGTCCTCGAACGAGCATAGAGACATACCTGAAGTAGTGAAAAGATGAGGGTAACGACTGCACATATCCTGCTCGATCTCCCAGGTCGCCTCCTCAACCGGCTGGCCCCGCTATTGAACTTTTACTAATGCAATGTTCTTTGACCTCAGCTTTCTAACCCGCCTGTCCAATATTGTCACTGGCTCCTCACTATAGAATAGATCCTTGTCCAACTGGACTGAACTGAAATCCAACACGTGCGACGGATCACCGTGATACCTCCGGAGCATCGAAACATGAAATATCGGATGAACTCCTGCCAAGCTGGGAGGTAAGGAAAGCTTATAAGAAACCTCCCCAACATGCCTCAATATCTCAAAAGGGCCCATAAACCTCGGGCTCAACTTCCCTTTCTTCCCGAATCTGATAACACCCTTCATAGGCGAAACCCAAAGCAGAACCCGCTCTCCAACCATATAGGAAACATCACGAACCTTTCGGTCCGCGTAACTCTTCTGTCTGGACTGGGCTGTACGGAGTCTATCCTGAATTACCTTAACCTTCTCCAAAGCATCTTGAACTAAATCCGTGCCCAATAATCTAGCCTCACCCAGCTCAAACCATCCCATCAGGGATCTACACTGTCTCCCATATAAAGCCTCATACGATGCTATCTGAATGCTGGAGTGATAGCTATTCTTGTAAGAAAACTCCGCCAATGGCAAGAACTGATCCCAAGACCCTCCAAACTCAATCACACATGCACGAAGCATATCCTCAAGAATCTGAATAGTGCGCTCGGACTGTCCGTCCGTCTGAGGGTGAAATGTTATACTCAACTCTACCCGAGTACCCAACTCACGCTGAACGGCCCTCTAAAACCGTGATATGAATTGAGTACCTCTATCTGAAATAATGGAAACTGGAATACCATGTAGACGAACAATCTCCCGGATATAAATCTCTGCCAACCGCTCCGAAGAATAAGTAGTACACATAAGAATGAAATGAGCGGACTTGGTCAGCCGGTCCACAATCATCCAAATAGCATCAAACTTCCTCAAAGTCTGTGGGAGTCCAACTACAAAGTCCATGGTTATCCACTCCCACTTCCACTCCAGAATCTCTATCTGTTGAAGCAACCCGCCCAGTCTCTGGTGCTCATACTTTACCTACTGACAGTTGAGACACTGAGTTACGAACCCAACTATATCTTTCTTCATCTGCATCCACCAATAGTGCTGCCTCAAATCCTAATACATTTTCGCAGCACCCGGATGGATGGAATACCGCGAGCTATGGGCCTTATCCAGAATCAACTCTCGAAGCCCATCAATATTGGGTACACAAATCCGACCCTGCATTCTAATACCCCATCATCACCAATAGTCACATCTCTGGCATCACCGTGCTGAACCTTGTCCTTGAGGACAAGCAAATAAGGGTTATCATACTGCCGCTCCCTGATACGATCAAATAAGGAAGACTGAGAAACCACACAAGCTAGAACCCAACTAGGCTCCAAAAGATCCAATCTCACAAACTGGCTGGCTAAGGCCTGAACATCCATCGCCATAAGCCTCTCTAATACTGGTAAATAAGCCAAACTCCCCAAACTCTCCGCCCAGCGACTCAAGGCATCAGCCACTACATTGGCCTTACCCAAGTGATACAAAATAGTGATGTCATAATTCTTCAGTAACTCTAACCACCTCCTCTGGCGCAAATTTAGATCCTTTTGCTTGAACAAGTGCTGCAAGCTCCAATGGTCAGTATAAATCTAATAGGGAACCTCATATAAATAATGGCGCAAATCTTCAGGGCGTGAACAATGGCAGCTAACTCGAGGTCGTGAACAAGGTAGTTCTTCTCATGTATCTTCAACTGTCTGGACGCGCAGGCAATCACCCTACCGTCCTGCATCAACACCACACTGAGGCCAACCCTCGAGGCATCACAATAGACCGTATAAGACCCCGAACCTGTAGGCAGTATCAAAATTGGGGTTGTGGTCAAAGCTGTCTTGAGCTTCTGAAAGCCCGCCTCACACTCCTCCGTCAATTGGAATGGAGCACCCTTCTGGGTCAACCTGGTCATAGAGGCCGCAATCGATGAAAACCCCTACACAAAACAACGGTAGTAACCCGCCAAACCAAGGAAACTGCGGATCTCGGTAGTTGAGGATGGTCTGGGCCAACTCTGCACAACCTCTATCTTTTTCAGATCCACTCGAATACCCTCACTCGATACCACGTGGCCTAAGAATGCCACTGAATCCAACCAAAACTCACACTTCGAGAACTTAGCATATAACTTCTTCTCTCTCAGAGTTTGAAGCACAGTCCTCAGGTGCTGCTCATGATCTTCCCGACTCCAGGAATACGCCAGAATATCATCAATAAAGACAATGACAAACGAGTCAAGATACGGCCGAAACACACTGTGCATCAAATGCATAAAGGCTGTTAGGACATTGGTCAGCCCAAATGACATAACAAGGAACTCGTAATGACCATACCGAGTCCTGAAAGCAGTCTTCGGGATATCTGGCTCCCGAATCTTCAACTGATGGTAACCTGAGCGCAAATCAGTCTTAGAAAACACCCGCGCGCCCTGAAGCTGGTCAAATAAATCATCAATACGAGGCAAAGGATAACAGTTCTTCACTATAACCTTGTTCAACTGGTGATAATCAATACACATACGCATAGAACCATCCTTTTTCTTCACAAACATGATAGGAGCACCCCAAGGTGAAACACTGGGTCAAATAAAACCCTTATCAAGCAATTCCTGTAACTGATCTTTCAACTCCTTCAACTCAGGAAGAGCCATACGATACAGAAGGATAGAAATAGGCTGAGTGCCCGGCAATAGATCAATGCCGAAATCAATATCTCTATCAGGCGGCATACCTGTAAGATCAACTGGAAACATATCGGGAAAGTCCCGTACTACTGGGATTGAATCAACTAAAGGGGTATCAATACTAACATCTCTCACGTAAGCTAAATACACGTCACACCCATTTTCAACCATATGCTAAGCTTTAAAAAAAGAAATAACTCTATTGGGAGTGTGATCTAAAGTACCTTTCCACTCAACACGCAGTACACCTGGCATAGCCAGCGTCATGGATTTGGTGTGACAATCAAGAATAGTATAATAGGGTGACAACCAGTCCATGCCCAAGATAATGTCAAAATCTACCATGCTGGGCAACAATAAATTGACTCTGGCGTCAAACCACTAAGAGCAACCAAACACGATCGATAAAGCGATACACAACAAGAGAATCTCCCACATGAGTAGAAACATACACAGGAAAACTCAAAGAATCCCGAGATACACCCAAATGCGGAGCAAAATAAGAAGACACATAAGAATAAGTGGATCCTGGATCGAATAGAACCGATGCATGTCTGTGACAAACCAGTATAATACCTGTGATAACAGAATTGGAGGCAACAACCTCGGTACGGGTAGTAAGGGCATAGTATCTGGCCTGGCCTCCCCCTCTAGGGTGAACTCTACCTCCCCGACCTCCACCTCTAGCTGGCTGAGTAGGTGGGTAGCAACTGGAGCTGTAACCATAGCCTAAGAACTCTGTGGGGGCACGTTGTGGCTGAGAAGTCTGTGGAGGTGCAATCCTCCCAAGTCTAGGGCAATCCCTCACCACGTGGCGTGTGTCACCACACTCAAAACAAGCTATGGGAGGATGTGGAAGTTGTGACTGGCTCGGACCATGTCTGCTGGGCTGACCTCTGAAAGCACCCCGCGCAGGAGGCGCGCTAGAAACCAGAGGTGCATAATAAGGCTCCTGAGGCCTAGGAGGAGCTGGAGCACTACTGGCTGCTGGAAGAGCTGAATGAACAAGACGACTCATATAACCCCTACCATGATGACCTGCAGTTGGGGTACGGGCACCAAAATAATGGCCCGACTCTTGAGACCTCTTGGCATCCCTCTACTCTTTCTCCCTAGCATGCATACCCTCAATCCTCCTAGCAATGCTCACCACCTGCTAATAAGAAATATCCATCTCTAACTCACGAGCCATGCTAGATCTGATGCTGGAAATAAGGCCCTCAATAAACCGGTGAACCCTCTCGCAGACAGTAGAAACCAAGGTTGGTACATGCCTAGCCAAACTGGTCTAACGGACAGCATACTCTGAAACAGTCATAGCACCCTGGCGTAAATGCTCAAACTCTGCGCGCCATGCATCCCTGAGGATTTGAGGAACATACTCCCTCAGGAACATATCTGAAAACTTATCCCAAGTCAGTGAAGCAGCCTCATCTGGACTGTCTAACTTGTAGGTGCGACACTCATAGGCGGCTCCTCGAAGCTGGAAGGTAGTAAAAGAAACCCCGCTCGATACTAAGATACCCATGGTATGGAGAATGCGGTAACAATCATCAAGAAATCCCAGAGCATTCTCCGATGCTAGACCACTAAATACAGGAGGCTTGTACTTCTTGAACCTCTCAAGCCTCAGCTGCTCATCCTCGAAAGCCGATGCCCTGTCCTCGAGATGAACTGGCACTGTAGGCGGTACATGAATAATCTCAAGGACCTGCTCAACATGCACTCGCTGCTCAGGAGTGCAGGCGACGGGAGTCTGTGCTCCTCCCCTGGCCTGGGATGTGGCTGCAGCAAGGGGAAACAACCCTGCCTGAGCCAAAGTGGTGTACATGCTTATGAACTATGCCAGTGTCTCCTGAAGAGCTAGAGTAGTAGTAGCAGTAGGCGTGTTAGGTGATTGGACTCCGACTGGGTCCACTGGTGGTACCTCGGCGGTAGCTCGCGCAGGTGCTCTGGCTGCACCACGTGCGCGTCCTCGGCCTCTACCCCGGCCTTTGATGGCTGCAATAGGGGGCGCGGGTGCCTGATCATCTCGAGTAGCACGTGTCCTCACCATTTGTGAGAGAATAGAAGATAGAAGTTTAGAATTGTGATGTCAAAATATCGCACGACAAGGAAATCCAATGAAGTGGAAGTTTTCCTAATAGTTACATAGCCTCTCGTAGATAAGTACATACGTATCCGTACCGATCAGCGAGACTCTAATAAACCGACTTGTGATCCGCGACTCCTATGAACCTAGAGCTCTGATACCAACTTGTCATGACCCCCGTTCGCCCTCCGTGAATCATCATGATGGCACCTAGTTTCTACGACTAGGTAAGCGTAATTTGCAAAAGAACACCAAAGTTTTGCGGAAGTAAATAATTTAAAACAAAAATGAAGCAGTAATAATATTTAAATGTGCCGCTCGGCATACACCATGCTTAAATCTCAATACCAAAACATAAATCCAAGACCCGAAAACCCACAAATCACAAGCTAAGATCAATACTACATGGCTCTAACTCCGGAATGTCTAATAAGAACAGAAAAATACATAAGGGCTAAATAATAAAAGCATGAATAGAAAAGGACTTTTCGATCTGAGGACACGACAGATGTACCTCAAAGTCTCTAGAGCAGTCGCCTCCTCAAGGATGATAGGCCTGAGTTGCGGTACCTAGATCTGCACATGAAAAACATGCGCAGAAGGGGCATGAGTACACCACAACGATACTCAGTAAGTGCCAAGTTCAACCTCGGTTGGGTAGTGATGAGGAAGGTCAGGGCCCTACTGAGGTTAAATAAAATATAAAGATGACAGGATAAGATAAGCAGTACAATTGAGAATCTACAGTAAGAATCTATACAGGATAATAAGAGTACAATAACGGAAACAGAGATGAAGGCAAATCACAAGGAAGTACCACTCATAACAAGGATAATAACCGGGGATCTCTAGGTATCCCGAGGATCTCTTGGTATCCTCAATATATGTTAGGGTTCTCTTGGTATCCCGAAGATCTCTTGGTATCCTCAATATATGCTAGGGATCTCTTGGTACCCCGAGGATCTCTTGGTATCCTCAATATATGCTAGGGATCTCTCGGTATCCCGAGCATCTCTTGGTATCCTCAATATACGTGCCAGGGATCTCTTGGTATCCCGCACCTCAGTTCAGATCATAAATAGGTACAGGGGATCTCCCGGGATGCCGTCCCGTAGTCCCAAAGTAAAAACACACAGCAGCAACACAAGAATATCCAATTAAGCTAAATTTTGTACCAAGTAAACAGTTAATTCTAGCCTGACATGCTTCACGTAATGCAATTAAGGCAGTTTAAGCAAATAGGCAATTAAGTCAACTAAACATGATTTTCTAAACAAGCAACATGCTAAATTCACAAGTAGAATAAAACAGGAAAAAGAACTCAATTGAAATACTTAAGGAAAAATCGAATTTTCAACAATTAGCTCAAGTACGACCTCGTCACCTCACGTACAAGGCATTTCAATTATCAAATATATCATATCCTAAGGGGAAGGTCCCCCACACAAGGTTAGACAAGCCATTTACCTCAAACCGGCTCAAAAATCAATCCGAAACCACGCTCTTGCCATGAGTACTCGACTCCAAATGGCCCAAATCTATTCAATTCAATTTCATAATGTAAATAACACTTCAAGTAACTGATTCTACAATTAAATTCTAAGCTAATACGCGAAATTAGGTAAAATGACCAAAATGCCCATCGGGCCCACGTCTCGGAATCGGGCAAAATTTACATTTTCAGAAACATCGTACTCTCATGAGTCTATACATAACAAGAATACTGAAATCGGAGTCTAAACGGCCCCTGAAATCCTCATTTAAAGGTTTCTTAAACTCAAGCCCTAATTACTCATTTTTCCCAAATTTTTCACCACTAATTAGGTCCTTAATTACATAAAAATGAGTTATAAGTCAAAATTATTACCTCCAAGTGATCCCCCTTGAATCCCTCTTCAACCCTCTTCAAAAAGCTTCAAAATCGCCTAACAATGGAGGAACCTAGGCTAAAATTCGCGAAATAAACCTTTTAAAAATTCTACCCAGGCATTTAATTCCTTCTTCGCGAACACAGTCAAGACCTCGCGTTTGCGAAGCACAAAAATGGCGTTGACCAAAAGTCCTCTTATGCAAACGCGACAAGGCCCTCGCGAACGCAATGATTTACCCAGACAAGCCTTCGCGAACGCGTTCCTCTCATCGCGAGCGCGATGAGTAAATTCTACTAGGCCAATTTTCCTCCTACGCGAATGCGAAGCCAATCGCGAACGCGATTCACAAGTATCCAGCCCTTCACGAACGCGGAGCTTTCCTCGCGAACACGAAGGCTAAAATTTCACTAACCTCCACCTACTCTTCGCGAACGCGAGGGTCCACTCGCGAACGCGAGGGTCCACTCGCGAACGCGAAAAGTAATTATCTACAACAGCTGAACCTGCAATTCTGCAACTTTTTAACAACTAAAAATGATCCGTTGAGCATCCGAAACACACCCGAGGCCCCCGGGACCTCAACCAAAGGCATCAACATATCCTAAAACCTTATTCAAACATGTACCAATCTTTAAAACACCTCAAACGACAACAAATCAACCAAAACACATCGGATTCAAGTCTAAGTTTTCCAAAATCTTCCAAATTACGCTTTTGATCAAAAACTCAACCAAACAACCTCCGAGTGACCTGAAATTTTACACTCACATCCCAAATGACATAACGAAACTACTGCAACTCTCGGAATTCCATTCCGACCCTCAGATCAAAATCTCACTATTGAACCGAAAACTTCAAAAATTCAACTTTCGGCGTTTCAAGCCTAAATTAGCTACGGACTTCTAAAACACAATCCGAACACGCTCCTAACCCCGAAATCACCCAACGGAACCCTCAGATTTCCATTCCGAGACTGTCTTCACACTGTTCTGATTACAGTCAATTTTCCAACACTTAAGCTCTCATATAGGAACTAAGTGTCCCAAAACTCTCCAAAACTCAAAACCGAATATTTCGACAAATCGAAATAGCAGAAATAAACTTGGAAAAAATAATTAATAGGAGATCAGAGCGTTAATTCTTAAGACGACCAGCCGGTCGTCACAGTGAAAGCAAGGAAAAAATCAAAGTCCTTGTCATAGAGAAAATGAACTGAAAGAAACTTGCAGAATAAACAAAGGAACTTGTCCCTATCCCATTGGAAGAAGGATTGGACATTGGAAGTTGGGACCCCTGTGGATTTAAACATAAACATAAATGTAGTGTTTCATCATCACATATAGCGTAACGTTTCACTAGTCTGCAACTTGTTCTGCTGTTTTTTCTTGTTTGTCGACACATCAGCTATCGACGTCCTTAAATCTCTATGCTTGTGATTTGTGAGCACTAATTTAACTTGACTAACTAGAATACTAACATACACTAATCAAGAACCTTAGTCATTGAAGAACTTATGTTGTTTGCTTTACTGTCTAGTTAGGCGAGTATTATGAAGCAGTGCATAGAGATAATTATGCAGAGACAGTGAATAAAAATACATGGATTGTTATGCCTAATTAAGGGCATTTTTTTTCCTTTAAATCCGTTATCAACGTATTGCCAATACGCATATCCTTATCTCGCATTTTACCAAAATAATACTTTTTTCATTTCACAGTATGTGGCATAATTTTCTTTTGTTTCCGAAAAGAATGGCACCTTGCAATACTTATAGAAATAACTTAAATTTAAGTTTCTATTTTACCGTTGGTGACAAGCTCTTGATAAAAAAATACTTTTGATATTTCAAAAAAAAAAATTCTAAAATTATGTCTAGATTCATTTTCTTACTATTATATTAATGAGTCATTATTATAGTAATTATTTTAAAAATATTTGTAACAGAAAATTAATTAATTTTGAATTCAATTTGGGACAAAATAAATTAAAAAATTGAATGCTCATTACTATGGATTTGTACGTTATTGAAAAGTCAATAACGTTTGTATTGAAAAATCAATGCCTAATCCTAATGGCTTTAAGACTTAACGTATAGTTTTTTGTTGAATGTTTCTGATAGGTTTATTTTCCTTGAACAACCTCTAATATGGATAAGAGAGTCTACTTCTGTTTTAGGCTATATATACTTCTTCATCTTCATAAAAGAAAAGTAGTGAAAAAATAAAGTTACAATTTTTCTTCCCTATTTCTTTTATGTTAGGTTTTCTTCTCGTTAATCTTTGTTATTTCTGCTCCTAGTTATACTAGAAGAGCTTGTTGAATCCTGGGGATACGCTTAACATTATTCATCTCGGTGTGAGCGAAATATCCTTAAGGATAGTGTCTTTGACACGCCTCAAGCTAAACCTTTTATTCTCCATAATCATTCAATTTTTCCAACAGCTCTTATATCAACAGAATTGTCTATGATACATTTAAACCCACAATTTAAAAAGTTTTCAATTTTTTTCTTAAATAACATGTCCGGTCAAATACCACCACGTAAAATGAAACTGGAGGTGCATATATACTCTCGTGTAAGATATAAGGGAATTAGTAATGCAATGTTTGGCTTTTGGCCATAGGCCCGTTTTTGGCAAGACCCATTTGGTCATAGATTTTGCCAAAATATATTTGGGTTTTTTATGACATGTACATATTTGTTCATAAATTTTATCCATATTTTTGCATATTCCTAAAACCCAAATTCCAAATCCCAAAACTAGCTGGTTTTGACCTAAAATATTATTATTATATTTTTTTAAAACGGACAAGGATCAAAAATACCCCTTTACTATTCGAAAAGAATCATTATACCCTCCGATATAGTATTGATCCATCATTACCCCAACGTTATAGAAGTGGATCAAAAATATCCCTCCGCCGTTAGTATCCTCCATCGTGGCCTGATATTTCGCTGAGGTGGACCCCGTGTGGCATACCACCTATCACCCCCGCCTTTGTGTTACCTCTAGTTAGCGATAAGCCCATAGGCACTTTGTAAACTAAACATATGATATAACGCTGAACGGTGAACAACGGCCGCTGATGATGGCTGCAAATGAAGGGGATCTCACATGGGTTTCTTCTTATTTATGGAATCACAATTAAGAGAGGCGTGAGTTGTGTGCACAAAGGTTATGAACTTTGATTCTCAATATGACAGAAGCTTCCCAATATCCATCCCCGCTGCCCCATCCTCTTCACTGCTATCTATACAAAAAAAGATTAACGTGATTCCAACAGATTTCTACGAGAACTGTGTGATTGTTCATCATCTGGAATCTGGATGTACAAGCTTTATATTGATAACTATTTAAAGGAGATAGAATTAAGTAATTTGAGCCATTCATGAACGAATTTTACTTTGGAAGGGATTATGCTATGATTATTTACATTATTCTATAAATGGGTGTGTTAGAATGAAGTTGTTGATGTAGTCATGAGTTCTCGTATTTACATTGGTGATAGATTGGTAGGTTTAAACTGATGTAGTGAATTGTTGTGATGCTCACAGGACTCAGCCATGTTTATATGTTTGAAATTTTGAAAGTGACTCCCAACTGTTTGTCAAAATGTCCAAGCCAATTAATGTTGATATGTTGATGGTGCTGGGTTTGTGAAGTTAAAAGAGAGGAAGGGCGGTTGTCTGGTCGATGAAGATTGTGGTGGTGGTGGTTAGGTGAATGTGGAGGTGGTGTTGGAGGAAGAAGTGGGGGAGGTGGTAAAATGGGTGGGGGTAGTGAGGTGGTATGCTATGTGGCATCCACCTCAGCTAAATGTCAAGCCACATGGGATATTGTTAGCCATAGTGGAAGTCCTAACGGAAGAGGGGTATTTTTGTACCGGTTTTATAACGTCAGGATAGTTGTGAACGAATAGTATAACAGAGGGTTTAAATGATCCTCTTTGCATAGTAAAGGGATACTTCTGGCCCTTTTATGTTTTTAAAAATTGCCCCAACTTTTTTTATAAAAGAGCCCACTATTTATTATTTTGTAACAATGTTGCTTCGTCTTCTCGGTCATCTGATAGTGTATTATGTAGTTCAATATAAAAATAATAATTTTATAGCAAATTTATTTATGTTCAGGACTATGGTTTGTGATAATATAATGAATGTTACTGACGAAAGTATTATTGGGTATTTGTGATAGTTTAGAACTTATGAGTATAAGTCATGTTTTATGTTTTTTCAAAAATAAAAAATTGAAATATGTTTTGAAAACTTATGTCCAAACATATTTTCGTCTTCAAACCAAACTTCACCCAAATCAAAATTTTCAAAACAAGTTTAAAAATTCATGGCCAAACGCAAGCTTAATACCAGATACCAAAGCTGGATCAGTTATACCGAGACTATATTGGTTATGCAGAATTTTATACCTGAAACTAACATAGTATAAGCACCACGAAATTTTATACCGAAATTGAATATTTCGGATATGGTTCTGCACGATTTTCCATGGAAATAGTTTAGTGACCTTAGAAACACTATTAACATATATATATATATATATATATATATATATATATATATATATATATATAGGAGTTACTTGACAAGATAATATGACACTTGCTAGAGAGGAATCCTATTTATCTTTTTCCTCAATTTGTTGACTTTTTCCTTTTATTTAAATCATTTATCTTATTTTAAAAAGGTTGTGACTTTTCAACTCCATAACCCCCAATTGTTTAATGAGTTATAAATTCAATAATTTAAGATTTTAATTGAAATTCCATTACTACACAAATAGTATTAAATCTAAACAAAATCACGCTCAATTACAACTCTTACTAAGAAGGAGACTAAGCAACGGTTTCGACATTTATTGACAACCATTCCAATTTCTTTATATTTAAAAAGCACCTAATTCATCATAATGAGGGTTTTTATTCTCTCTTTTTTTTCTATTATTTTTTCTTCTCTTTCCTGCGTCGGATAAGACCCAAAGTTGCTTTGAGTGAAGCGTATATATCAATGTTCCCTTTATTGCAAAATCCTACATATGGTTGTTTCATATTATTTTCTATCTGTCATATTATATTAACTTGTAGTATTATATATTTTTTATTGTTTGGATTATGCTCCCCCTACAGATCAATTTTATACAAACAGTTCTATAGTGTTAAGATAGCAGAGTAAGAAACAAAATTTTGAGAATTTTGCAAAAAATTGGATGAAATGGGAGTTACGTTGTTTGGATAACGTTGTCTCCTTCCAAAAGACTCTCCTCCCCATTTTTTACATGGAACTCTATTTAAATGGATGTGGTGTTGAAATTGTAAAAATTAATTAGAGAAAAGGAAAGGAGAAAAAGACTAGGAGCTGATAGCGTTTTTCTTTTTAAAGGTATGTTACTTCGTGAGGAACTTGATAATTTTTATAAATAAATGGTTTCGAAAGAGTAGATTGCTACTATGAAAATCCATGCATGCTCACCAAGTTTTTACTGTAATGCTTAGTTTGCTCATACCTATATTACATGAAGAGGGTCATTTCCACAATAAGAATGTGAAACTACAACTTTAAGTATTCTCAATAAATTTAACTAAATCAGTGTTACTAATACTTCTATGTATGTATGTATCGGTTCTTGATATACTGATGTCCAATATGAATTGGATATTTTTTTATTTGTCAAATATTAATAGTTATTATTAGACCAAATACTCCTTTCCTCCCCATAAGGAACTTTTCCCTTGAAATAATGCTATACATACTGAGTATTAACTAGGGAACAATTGAAGAACAAGAAAAAAATATAAAAAAGGGTAAAGAAAAAAAAGAACGAACAAGTAATTGTACTTGCCTATGATGAGTGCAAATTTATTTTCTTATATTTCTTTCTGTTTTTTATTTCACATATCCTCTTCCTTCTTTTTCGGGAGAAATTCAAAAATAGCCTGATTTACAAGTGATCATTCAAAAATAACTACAATTTCAAAAGTAATCAAAATTTAGTTATTTTTCATGTAAGGATAAATCTGAACGAAAATACTGTTCAAAATCCAAAAAAATACTCCAATATAATATACTGAAAATCCAGTATACTATACTGGAACTCCAGTTTAATATACTGGAGTTCCAATATAATATACCGGTCCAACATAATATACTGGAGATTGGAGCACCGATGCTCCAATCTCCAGTATATTATACTGGAACTTTCTGTGTGTTGGAGTTCCAGCATAATATGCTGGAAGTTCATACACAGGTGCACCGATCTCCAGTATATAATACTAGAACTTTCCGTGTGTTGGAGTTCCAGCATAATATGCTGGAAGTTCATATACAAGTGCACCGATCTCTAGTATATAATGCTGGAACTTTCTGTGTTGCAGCAAAATAGTGGCTATTTTTCAATGACTTTGCAAATGCTGGCTATTTTTGAATGACTAGTCCGAAAACTGGCTAGCCCGTGCTATTTTTACTTCTTTTTTCAATAGCGGAAACTTTCAAAAATATTTTAAATAATTAAACTTAAATCTATATCTATACTATATTAAAAGCACGAAGGCCCTTAGCGAAATATCGTTCGCCTTTTTTACCCTTTAAGAATTAATTTTGCACTAGACAAAATAGTCATTTAACTCATTTTTCTAATATTTAGGACTTGAAAAATTAATTACTATACTTTATGTATTAAATCATTCCTTATTTAAACTGGGTAGAAAATTCTAAAATTTAGGACTTTAAAATCAATTAAACTTTTACTTATATTAATCACTTAAAAAAAAAAAACGACGTTTCATTTCATTAACAAGAGATATATTACCTATTATATATTTTTTAATTCTACAATATCAATAAAATACTACTACTACCAATGAATTAATATTTTCCTAGAATAGATTATTGGAACTTAAAACTAACGATTTTTTTTGTCTCAGTTATAAATAAACAAAAACTGCAGTCCTTGGAGTATGTGTCAAGTAGTATAAGAAATAATTTATTGAATAGTCAATTAATTATTTTTTAATATTTAACAGTTTAAATGAATTAAAATTTTACGCATTAAAATCTTTCTTATTTGAATTATGCAGAAAGTCATATCATTTACAATTTTAAATCTGTTAAGAGTTTATTTTATACAAATCTATGTTTAGGAGTTTAAAAGTAATTAAAATGTTACTTATTAATTTTTTCTTATTTAAATTATGTAAAAAATCCAAAACCTTTAAAAAATATTAAGAGTTTATTGTATGTAAATCTTACACTTAAAAAATTATACTATATTGAAAGCACAAAGGCCCTTGGCGAAATGTGTTCGTTTTTTTTACCCTTTTAAAATTAGAGTTCACCCTAGACAAAAAAGCTATTTAATTATCTCCATAAGATTTAGGACCTTTAAATTAACCAAATTTTTTAAGAATTTAAAATAAACTATATAACCATATTCTATTTACCAACGCCATATCTTTTAAGACAAGACAATTACTTTCGTTGTCTTTTAATTTTGATACAAAGTTAGAAAGGTTCTGAGTCTATTATATGAATGAATATTATGTACCTTGGTTACAAAAAACAAATATTACCACCATGTAAGAAATAAACATATAGATTTCAAGGGGGAAAAAAGACTCAACCCAAGAAAAAAAATCAGAACATATTTTAAAACTTTTAATCTCTTTGTTATATAAAAATAATTTATTTCCTCCATAAAATATTTATTTTAGAATGTTGACAAATTAAATTAGGTTTTATTTATTATTCTTCATGAAAATGAAAAACTAATTATACTTACTTATAATCTATAATCGTAATAAATATTGTTTACTAAACCTTCCTCTAAATTAGAAAAATCAAACTTTACATATATAATTCTCTACCATATACCACATATTTTTTATGTTGAGCAAGTTTTTAAATTTGTAATCTCTTTTGTTATAAAAAGTAGCTTACCTTCATTTTTCTACATAAAATATTTGTATTAGAATCTTGAAGATAAATTAATTGTGAAAAAGTTACCATTTATTTTAAAGCTTCATTATTTATATTCATTATTTGATAATTAATAAAAAAGAATGTTGTTATTTCCTTGTAGGGTGATCTTAGGAATGCACTAGATCTTCTTTTCAAAAATTTAACTTATTATTTAATTTTTCAAGCTTTTAACATTTTAAAGAAAAATAATAACTATTTAATTAATATTATTGGATGAAGATCTAAGAAAATTTGTTTAAAGAACAGCTTCCCGAAGACTGGCCTAATTAGGTGACTGGAGTTTTATGAAAAATTGCATTATTTAGTAGATATATTTGGGGATGTAGCGTCGCATCTACCGAAAAAACAATTAGGTAAAATATTTATATCTAGTAGTTAAAGTTTATAATATTTTGATGAAATAAAAATATTATACTATCATTGGTCTAATTGATAGTCGAAATTTGTATTACTTGTATTCCAAAGAGATGTTAGACGAGATACAACAACATGACATATTTATTTCTTATTTCACAAGATATTATAATTATAAATATTATATAACTAATTCAACTATATTCATCATCTTTGTATGTTAAGAAGATATTGTTTCAATGTATACAATATTTTTTTTTTATATACTTTATACTGATTGACGCGAAACACACGCGCAACGCACGTACACTAAAACTAGTATGCATAAAACATAAAATAGAGGAATGTATTATTATTATTTCTGAAAATAATATTACAATTTTTATTGAAACTTTCTTTTCACTTTTTAGAAACAAAAGAGCTAATTTAATTTGGTTACATATCAGCTTTACATATATTGTTTGAGGAATGCCCTCATAACCAAGTGCAACAGTATGTATGCTGCTTGAAGTATAGAATCGCACTACGGATATCACTGAAAATATTTATTGATGATTTAACCAACTCTGGAATTAATTTATGTATGTATATATAAGAAATTATTTATCTCTTCTATCCCAACTGCATTTCCAGAAAAGATCATTTCAATCTATGATTGTATCTTATAATTCACTAGTTTTCTTATAAGAAGGGGTTGGGGAAGAGCAGGGAGTGGGTATATCAACGCAAAACCCAATCCAACACGCGATAAAAACACAGAGCAAAGTTGAAGTAAGGGTATCATTGGACCAATACAGTAGTGTTCTGTACATATTTATGGAAACCCCTTCTAATGGCCTTATCTGTGAAAGACACGAACATGAAGTCCGCCGTCGATGTGAAGATTAATCAGTGTCCTGTAGTTGACACAGTCTTCTTGTCATCACTCAACCTGAAATCAAAGTAACGTAATAACACAGCAGAGAAACTGCAGTATGATAATGTAGAGAAGTGGAGGTTAGAGCCTAAGAGTCTCTGCCAAAGCTGCATGAAGATATTGCATCTTTTCAAAGGTGCCTTCACTCAAATTGGCAGCAAAATCCATTATATCTGTTGCATCTTGTTTCTCAGTTACTGCTTCTTTAATCTCTTGAGCTACTTTCTCCTGTAGATGTGGGTACTTGCAAAGCATATATATATATATATATATATATATATATATATATATATATATATATATATATATAACCCAAGAAAGGATGGTTGCTGCATGTTGTATCTTTGCCTGCTATAATTAAGTTTAATATAATGTCACGCAAATGTACCTTGGATCTGCTCCAGGTAATTGCAGAAACCTTGACAAAATGTCTTCTTTCTTCCGCTGCAACTGGCAAAAGGTATAAGGTTTTAAGCATCTACATTTTCTTTTAAAAAAAGTAGAAGCTAATAAGTGGTTCACCTACAGATAAATTAGCTTCTGGTTTACTCATCTGCTCGTTTTTTCTGGGGATCAGCTTATAAACAAACGCATCAATAGTTCTTATATTATCCGGTAACTTGGCTTCTGATCCTATATATATTGAGAGCTCTTTTAATCTTCCAAAAGATATCAACATATCAACCATCTTGTCTGAACTTTTAACTTCAAACAAAATGTTGGCAAGCTTTGCCTCATTTTTCCTGAAGACCACACTACTGAAATCCCTCAGAACCCTTGTTGAGCTCGATAGTTTCCTCTGTTCCCTCCACTTATCACCATCAACTGTGAATATCCCATCCCCTAACAGGTGCTTTAGATTGCTGTAGTTATACCATCCCCGAAGAATTATACCATCATGTATCGTAGACGATTGCAAATTCAGGGGTATATGTTTATACAGGAATCGAGATACAATTACAGTTACAAGGGAGAAAAGGTCAAAAGAATCTCCAGATAAAAATCCACGAAAAAGAGAAAATTCCAGTATTTGATGAATATCTTTCCGTCAATAGATAGGAAAGGGTGTTTGATATAGGGGAAAAAGAACTCAATGAACTGCTATGGATGAAATACCCAAACGGTTTTCAGTGGCGATATTTTGTGGCGAGCTTTATCGCCACAAAAGCTAGTTTGTTTTGTTATTAGCTTTTGCGGCGACTAAACAAAACAGATATGCTAATGTCGCTACTCAAAACAACGACACTTATTGCGGCGACTTAACATGAACATTCTCACTGAAAACCTTAATTATGTAGTGTAAATAATTGAGAACCTATAGGTAGACAGATCTAAGCAAGGTGACTTTTAAACTCTCATATAGCCCTATATTGTATAAATTGTTGAATACAATTGGATGCTAACAACTTGAATTATGCTACTATTAACTAAAGTTGGTGATGATATTATAACATAAATAGTACGACGAAAACGAAACTCCGAATCATCAGTTGTACTCGGTATGGGTATTTCTCCTATATACAAAATTAAATTACTGAATAAAATAAAATAAAGTCCCAACATAAAAAAGGTTTTTTTTTTTTGGATTTTAAGAAAATGGTGTACCTTGCCATAATTGTGAAAGTTGATTTTGAGAATGTACTCAACGTTAGCAGGGTCAGCAGTATAAATCTCATTCCTGGAAGAACAAATTAATCTCTAAGTCCTGTGCTTGTATGCTAGATCAGTCATGTAAGCTGATCGAAAACGGTGCCACCAATTGGATGGTATAATTAATCTCTTTTTGCCATGTTTCCCTAGTAGTTTTCTGGTCAGAATATGAACTATGAACCCACAAAAAACAAGTGAGAGAATGGTGGCTGTTGTGAAGATCATGGAGCTCTGAAGAATATTATCCATGGAAAACAACAATAGAGTAATTTGGTTTCCATTATGAAAAGTTGAAGTTACTTGGACTGAAATTGTACCACTGGGACCGCAGGCCATAGCTCATCAAAGTTTCTGTCGATGTCGCCCGAAGATTATTTTTTTCACAAAGGGTACTTCTATAGTACTTGATCTTCCACATTTTTGCCATATCCCTTCATGTTTATGGATGACTTCTTTGTTTTCTTTACAACCTTTTCTTGGATAAACGGATTCTCGCGAAACATGTAAAAGACCATGAAACAATATTAGCAATATATACGATCTTTACTCTCGAGCAAGAACTATAGATTGAATAAAAAATCTATGAGATGCTGATCGGTCATTTTCTCTGGACTCTTCTTGCTCTCCAACATAAACCTAAAGAGTATAATTCCTCCTTATCAATCTTTCAAAAGCGGAAAATATATTCATAATTATGATAGATTGAAAGAGATTCCATACTTTAGAAGATGCAAATGTTTCATGTCTAGCACTCCCAACAATCGAATAATCTCAAATTAAAACTTAATGAATCTTCATTATATTTATAGTTTATTGACCTTAAAGAATGTTATTTCATTATATAATCTCAAATTAAGACTTAAAGAATTAAAGTACTGCAATCCTACAGGGTGTACTATATTTATAGTTTTATTGGCATTAGAAATAGTCATTACATTCATCACATGGTAATCACATTAAGAAGTTGCTTGGAATTAACTCATTTTTTGCTGATTATTTTGTTCAAGGCTTATTGGAGTTTCCAGATAGGCCATTGGCATTACAAGAATTCATCCTCATGTGTCGAGGGAAAGGGAGAGATCACTACTTTTCCTCTGGCTCTTCCAGTTTCTAAGTAACTAAACGCCTCGATAACTTCATAGAAGTGAAATGGACTTGCAGGATCAATTGTTGCCTTTATCTTTCCATTCTCTAGATATGGTTCAATCTTCTCAAAAACTTCTCCACATACTGTCAAGTTTGAATGCATTGCTCTAGGATTTGAAGGAGGCCATGTTATGTCAATTATTGGTGCTTCTTCTTTGGCCACCACATAGGAATTCTTGGAGTCACCTAATAACAAGTTTATAATTTTGATGAGAAAAAACTGCACGTAGAAAAAACATTAGTAGAAGATAGTTGAAATGGAAAAAAAGAACATGAACAAAAGTTACCTATTGTAACCCTTCGAGGTTGCCCAGGTTTGGAGGGTGGTCATCTATACGGATGACCTGGGATCGAATCCCCCCTCAATGCTTTCTGGGTTGAGCCTGTCGCATAGGGCTTGCCTAGTGCGGTTTACATCCCCTGTGTGGTTTGCAGGCTATTATACATGGGAGGTTTACCCAGTGCGCATAAAGTGCTCACCCGAAGGGCAGAGACTGTGACAGAGATTGTAGCGGCTGCGGGTTTCCTCTCTTAAAAAAAGAAGAAGTTACCTATGGTGTCATAGACAAGGTCATATTTCTCCTTAATGTCTTCATATCTAGTTTTTGTATAGTCAACAACTTTGTCAGCTCCCAAACTTTTGACGAACTCCACTTTGGTAGTACTAGTAGTTGCTGTAACAAAAGAAGCTCCATAAAATTGCTTGGCCAGTTGAATAACCAAAGATCCAACACCACCAGCACCTCCAACTATAAAAACACTCTGCCCCTTCTTAAAACCTGCTGTTTTGAAGCCTTCAATTGCAGTTTGAAATGCCACAGGCAAGCTTGCTGCTTCCTCAAATGAGACATTTTTTGGCTTCCTTGCCACTAATTCCTCCTCAACTACAATAAACTCTGCTAATGTTCCCAACTGCTTTATTTTATCAGTGGTGAAATTTTGAATGTTCCCATAAACCTCATCACCTATATCAAATCTTGATACAGAATCTCCTTTCCCCACCACAATACCTGCCATGTCACAACCTGGAACAACCTGCACAAACATCCTGATATTCATTATGATATGTTGTCAACAGAGGTTGAACGCAATATGTGTTCTATAAGTTCAACTGAATCCAACATTTTTTCCGCAAAACTTACGTAAATATTGTGAAGAATCCCTAAATTTCAATAAATAATAAATTATGGACATATAATTTTAAAAGTGCAATGGATTCAGTGGTAAGAACATAAAAGGAACCAATCAAGTTTATATTCTGGAACCGCCTCTAGCTATCTAAAGGCTCTTATACACATGTAGTTTTTGGATGAAAAGTCAAAAGAGTCGTGGCGCATGCAAGTGATGGTCCTCTCAAGCTATTTTAAGGCTGGAGGGAATGATTCTTGTGCTTGTGATAATAAGTAAAAGTATATACTCACAGGAAAATCTAAAGGGACAACGGGTCGTTGGCGGAACTTGAAATCAATGGGATTCAAGGCTGCAGCTTTGACTTGAACAAGTAGTTGATCATGTTGAGGACAAGGAATTGGGAAGTCTTCTAGTTTGAGTACTTCTTTAGGACCATACTCTTCATACATCCAAACCTTTTGCAACTGTCTCTTCACATGGTTTTGTTCTCCAATCAAAAACTTCATCTTTGCAGTTCAAGTAGACTTGACAAGAGGAAATTCAAGGCAAAGGATATAAATGCTGATCAAAGAGGAGGAAAGGATAAGGATGCGATGCAAGAATACCAGGGGAATAGAACAAATCAAAATCAAAGGGCAGCCCGGTGCACCCGGTGCATTAAACTCCCGCTATGCGGGGTCCGGGGAAGGGTTGGCCGGACCACAAGGGTCTATAATATACGCAGTCTTATTTCTGCAAGAGGCTGTTTTCGTGGCTCGAACTCGTGACCTCCCGGTCACATGACAACAACTTTACCAGTTACGCCAAGGCTCCCTTTCAATAGAACAAATCAAAATGACATATAAATTTTCAGGAGATACAGTTAATGTCTTTATTTGTTAAAACATGATCATAGGACTAATTGGTAAATTGAGAAGTTAGTTATCCATTGTAATACACGATAGTGAGTTCCACTTAAGGGGCTACAGGTTTGAGGGTGATTTCTTTTGTTTCTATGCATGAATAACTGAGGCTACTGATTCTTGAAACTTAGCGTTGCTCCAGAAATTGTTTTCTTGAAAAGAAAATATTGAAAAGAAAGAAAACGACCCCCAGGTAACTATGCAAATTCTTGACAGTAACAAATCCATATGACGTTGTAGACAATTAAAATTTTACTAAATTTAAATTCATAAGAAATTTGGATTTTATCATAAATTAAATATATACTAGTCAAAGTAAATATTATGAGCTAGTATGATCGGGTCAATTATTTAAATCTAATTTAATTGATTTAAATAAAAGTCCAATATTTTATTGGGCTAGCCCGTCAATTGGTCTTCTATTAAATGGGTCGGCCCATAATCCTCAAGCCCAATAATCCACTAGGATTTTCTTGGAGACTACTCCACCCCACACATATATAAAGGGGTCAAAGTAGAAGGCTAAGAAACAAGCAAGTAAGCAGAAGGAAAGACTAAAGAAACTCTGAAGAATAGCATCCAGGTCTTCATCCATATCTGCAATCGTCGTCGCTTCAAATCTTCCGTTCGTGATAACCCAACATCAAATCCTGGTTCGTGAAGAGCTTCAAATTGTTCATGACGTACTACAAATCTGAAATCCGTCAAGTTCAAAATCAAGCTTTCAAGCTCTTGAACCATCATCCGTGAGGAGAAGAATCAGAGGACTACATCTCTTTAGATTTAGAGATATTTTAGAGATTGTAACCCAATCACTTGAAATTGAATATAATATTTGTCGCTATATTTCTTGTGATTATTATTTTTCAGGAGCGAATTTTAGTCGTTACAGACGTGTTTCATTTAGTTTTACCAATTGGCTCTAAGCTTGGGTCATGTGTTTTTCGATGATTTGATTAGCATTTTTTTATATTTTAAAGAACGAGTAACTATATTAAATTAATCCTAATTACGTTGAGCAGTAAAATCACTTCACAATTTTTCATGGATTAGTAAAATCATGGGATACATGATCTTTGCAAAACAAAGTAAGCAAAATTGCGATAGGTTGATGGTAAATCATTGGAATAAATATAGTAGATTAATTTAATAATATAAAAAGATGTACACAAAAAAATTATTTATATTAAAAAATTTCGCACATCTTGAGAAATTGGAAAAAATAAAGAGCTGGAGCTTCTTCTCTTCACAAGAAAAAGAATGCTTGCGAAGAAGAGTCTAGTGGGAACTTGATTTTCAAGCTACAAACAGAATCTCTTAAAAGTCAAATATGAAAATGGTACGTTCTCCATTAATCATCCCTTAATATTCACAATATTTTCAAGAATATTTTTTTACATCATACCAAACAGGGCCTTAACATGCTAAATTTTCCAATTCTCCATTAATACAAATTTCTCAGATATGAGTTTTCTCAAAGATCTGGCTGAAACCCTAAGCTCGATCTTTTCCGACACTCCATCATCGTCTTCGCCTCAGAACGATCGTAACCTAAACTCCGCCGATCGGACGATGGACGGCGTTGCCACCGGCAACGAACGGGCGGCGTATAAGCTGAAAGGCTACTTTGATTTGGCCAAAGAAGAGATCGACAAAGCCGTTAGGGCTGAAGAATGGGGATTGGCTGATGATGCAATTTCCCATTACCAAAATGCTCAGAAAATACTCGCCGAAGGAATTTCTACTCCGGTTCCTTCGTATATTACTTCTAGGTATTCAATTTTTTCTTTTTCAATTACAATCAAGTTTGAATTTTTTGGTGTATTTATGTATGCTATTGTTTGATTAGATTTATTGGAGGCTTAGTGCTACTGCAGCCACTATTTTAATGTGACGCTGAGTACGAACTTTCTAGAAAAATGTGATTTTTGTTAAAAAAAGAAAAGAAAATGAAATTGTTCAACCACGCGCATACATGTATGGTTCAAGTTGAGAGCAGAGGATATGATAGGTCATTGTTTGCTTAAACATGTTTAAATTGAATGAGTACAGCTTATTGCTGTGTTAATTTGCTTATGTGATGGTGTTATGGAAGATAAAATTAATCCAATGCTCAGTGGTTGAACGGAATGCTATAGAAGATTATATAATCAAATCCGACTAGTTTGGGATGGAGGTGCTTGATTGGTTGATAATTTGGTTGAGCTAGGACTTCTGAAGAAGGAGACGTGCAATCTCTTTCACCTGTAGAACTGTTTTTTAGCTGACTAAAATGTAACTTGTGATGTGTAATTATCATGTTCCTTTTCAGCTGTTACGCTTCAGTGAGGCAAAATAGAGAGATACATGCATTGTGCAACTACATTTTCAACCATAGTTCCAAAGTCTTATAAGTTGAATTAATCAAATTCAATTTTTCTCGTTCTATTTCAGAGTATCCATTCACTCGAAACTGCTCGGCTTCGCTTTCTACTTTCCGTAAGCGAGAACGAGCTTTTTCGAGTTGTTCAATAGCCCCTCCACGCAGTTCTTCTGAATTTCGAATAGTATTCAAGATCCTCTGTTTTCGATTATCTAATAAATCACTTAATGAAAGTAGATTATTTTTCCATTCCTTTCCAAAATTCCATAATCCCTTCCCGAACCAAACATGAATCTTTCGATTCATTTGGCTCTCACGCTCAATTACTTAAGGTAAATTCTCATATCTTTTTTTATGAATGTAATGAGCCTATCTTCTCTTCTTTGTTCATATTCCAAAAAGATATCGAAACTAATGTAAGACCAAAATATTCGGAGGACTCTTCTGACAAAATAAAAAATATGTAATTGTCAGCAAAGTTGTTTCTTTTTTTTTTTTTCAAATCCAAAAAGCTCTTCTTATTTAGAATAGGTCGTCGATTCAGCATTAGATAAAGGGGGTAAAATCCCCGTTTTTACAATTTACAATAAGCGGTTCAAATCATTTTATCAATATGAGTATCCTATATCGATAAAATATTTATTTTGAAACCACCTCTATATTAACATAGTGGTAGAAAGAGTACCATGCTGCGTCTAGACTTCAAACAGTTTGTTTTAACCATGTTAATAGTTCCACATTATTGGTTAATAGAGAATCAAAATTGATTTACCAATGAATCGCGAAATGCTATGGTTCTTACATATAATTTCTGAATTTATTCAGAAGTAATTCGCGAGATCATGCACCTCTCTTTCCTAGTTATAACGGAAAAGGGTACAGCTGGGTGGTCCAGCCTATTCTTGAAATAAACAACTCGCACACACTCCCTTTCCAAAAAAAATCAATACACCAAGCACTACACTTAGATTTATTGGATTTGTTGCTAAAATATCGGTATTAAACCCGAAACTCCCGGCAGATGGCCAGTGGCCCAAAGAAACGAAAGAATCGGTTACGTTTTTCATATGATCTCCTCTTATAGATAGACTAAAAAATCGAACAGAGTTCTTTTTGTAGCACTTCGCCCCTCTTTTTATTTATTCTTTTATTTTTTCTGAAATTGAGTCAAAAAATAAAAAATATTCGAGTTAGTTATAAATTATGAACTAATGAACTAGCCCTTTTATTGGTTATTGGAACACTAACACTTACTAAAAAGAGTTTCCCTTGGTCTATGAACGGGAAGGATGAAAGCGAGTCAGTATGCTAATTCCTCATCCGCAAATCAGCCCTTCCCGTAGGTTCTTTTCTCAAAGAATAAAGAATTGGAGGAGGGAAATCTTGATAGAATTTGAAAAAGCAAACGACAAGTCGAAGGCAATAAAATATGAAAAATGTATTTATTTTTCATATTTCTAAGCTAAGATTAAACAAAAGGATTCGCAAATAAAAGTGCTAATGCTACAACCAGTCCATAAATTGTTAAAGCTTCCATAAAAGCTAGACTAAGCAATAGCGTACCTCGTATTTTTCCCTCTGCCTCAGGCTGTCTCGCGATACCCTCTACAGCTTGACCCGCAGCAGTCCCTTGACCAACTCCGGGTCCAATAGAAGCAAGCCCTACGGCCAATCCAGCAGCAATAACGGAAGCGGCAGAAATCAGTGGATTCATGATAAGTTCCTCGTACCAAAAAAAAGAAATGGTTAATGATACAATCAACCAATGAGTTATGACTTAATTATTCCCTCGCTAGGACTCATCCAGTCGAAGTAACTAAGAACTTCGGATTGAAGTAATAAGATTATTGAATCATCAGAACTACTTCGATATATCTTTTTTACTTTTTAGCCACAGAGTCTTTGGGAATTACTTCTAATTATGTGCAATTCAGCGTTATTCACATGTACAGAATGCTAATTCATTGAACACCACATTTTGCAATTGTCTGTGTTGACTGGATTCTTGTGTTTTAACACTTTTCTGTCTCTTTTATTTCTGTATTAGAGTTATTTAGTTGATTTCTGATGCAAAGTTAGATGTTTGGTGTGATACGTCGACAGCAGTAGGTACATAGGATGAAAACTGGGCAGGTTTGTTTCAATATACTTAGTAAAATGTAAAGAAAATTTTACGATTAAAGAAATACATGGAAATAAATCATCCGTTTCTGGCATATCTGATTTTCTTGGCCATCTGATGGATTATGGTGTAATTGGGCCGCCCTCTTGTGGTTTTTAAACAGTGAACAAGAGAAAGTGAAATCATATCGTCAAAAGCTAACAAAATGGAAGTCTCAAGTTTCAGAGAGACTTCAGACTCTAAGTCGACGGGCAGGTTTGAAAATCCTATTCCTTATTGCATTGAGTTTCTAATCTTATCTTAACCAGCAGGGAGAGTAACTAAGTACTATTTCTTGCTTCCCTTTGCCCACTCCCATTTCAGGTGGCACATCTGCAGTCAAGGTATGAACTGCTGTATGAAATTTGTTATGTTGAGTAGACGATTTCAGATGTTCATTTTAAGCTAACAAATACTACATCTTTTCCATCCAATGGAATTGCAAGTCTCCTTCCTATCTCGTCGTGATGATACATCCTAATAACTCCACAAGTTCGCCTCGATTTAACGCTATTTGAATAGCTAGAGCTTGGACAAGCTTGATTTAGAAGGCTTGCGCTTAGCTCGACACTTTGCTTATGAAGGAATCAACTATTATTGAACAGAGAAGACTAAAAGACCCATGGATAAGAAAGAAAAGAAAGTAATTTATTTTAAATTAGTGTTGTCAAAGGCGAAAAGCTTTAAATAGCGCTCTAAGTCTATTGGGGCTTTAAGCACAAAGTGCATTTAAAGTGTGGGCATTAGTAAAAAAAAGGCGCAATGAATAAAAATAAAAATATATTCGTTAAGCAAGAAAAAAGTAACAAATTCATTCATAAATGTTTTCCTTAACAATTATTATATCTCTTTGCAGATTATATTTTATTGTTTAGTACCGCTCCATTCAACATAGAAAGCATGGCCTATAAGGCGTACGACTTAGTGCCTTACCATCACTGAACTGCAGCTTAAGCAATGCAAAGCCCCCTCCTTCAGCTTTTTTTAGCTTCAGGGCATAAGCGCGCCTTAAATGAGCTTTTGACAACACTGTTTGAAATGGAAAGTTCAAATCAATCATTAAACTCTGAACATGGGCGTCAAATGTTTTTGAAACTGTCATCATAGAAAGTTTCACGAGCTGAGCTAGCCATTTGTCACGATGCTGGGTCTGGTTCATCATTCATGTTACCCCTACTCCCACAGTGGCATACTTCTGAATGAATCCAGAATTGGACATGTAGTGAATTTCTGAGATGTTAGTTACAAAGTGGGTATCATGTGATCATAATGGATTTTGGCATGTTGTCCCCAGATTTCAGCACCTCAAACCCAAAGGCTGGCTGTTTCACAATCAAGTTCATCTGCTCGAAAAGGAGAATCTCGAACTGTGCCTAGTTCTGGGAGAGGCAGCTCTGTTATGAGGGTTCCTAATTCCGGAAAAGACAGCTCTGTTGCGAGGGTTCCTATTAATAGCATATCAAGCCACAAACCTTCACAGGAATCTGCTAATGGGTATGATCCAAAGTTGGTTGACATGATAAATTCTGTAATTGTGGATAGAAGCCCTTCTGTTAAATGGGAAGATATTGGTGAGAAGCCATCCTTTCTTGTGCCTCCTACCCCTATGTAGTGATTTGTAAAATTGTTTATTCTTGAATTGGGTTTTCCTGCAGCTGGACTTGAAAAGGCAAAGCAAGCTCTCTTAGAGATGGTAATTCTACCAACCAAAAGAAAGGACCTCTTCACTGGCTTAAGAAGGCCTGCTAGAGGTATTGCTTCTATATGTGATTACCATTACAAAACCCTAGGAACTTGATTCTGGCAAGGTTGATGTTATGGTATGACAGGTCTACTTCTTTTTGGACCACCGGGTACTGGAAAAACCATGCTTGCCAAAGCAGTAGCTTCAGAGTCGGAGGCAACATTTTTCAATGTGTCTGCTTCTTCGCTAACATCAAAGTGGGTGTGTGTCTCTTTTGTTTGTGCCTTTGATTGAGTTTGTTTTGCATCATTTGATATTCTGAGCTTCACGTTCTTATATTGTTATGACAGGTTGGAGAGGGTGAAAAGCTTGTCAAGACACTTTTCATGGTTGCCATTTCCAGGAAGCCATCTGTAATTTTCATGGATGAGGTAAGACATTATCAGCAATTATTATATCGATTGATGCCTCAGCTATTATACTTATTCAATGTTTTTCCTGCTAGGCCTTCATTTAATGAACATGAAAAATACCTATAAAGAGAGTCTTTATCAATTATTTTTACCTATTAAACAAATAAGGAAATTAGAAAACTTATATCCCTTTCCCATTTCAAAAAAAACTTATATTCCTCTTCCATCAAAGGCAGACTTTCTTTGGTGGGTGGGTGGGTGGGGGACAGATTAAACAGAAAAAAGTAGAGAGTTGTATCAGTGAAAATTGCTTCGGACTGATAAGAGGTGAACCCGGACTATTTCCAACTCCGTTTTACTAGCAAAAAAGGCAGCGTGGTATGAAGCTTCTTTCTATATGCAGGGTCCATAGAAGGGCTAGAGCACATTGGGCCTATTGTAAGAAGTCTTACCTTGCATTTCTGCAAGGGGCTCTTTGTACGGTTTGAAACCTTGACCTCTTGGTCACATGGCGGCAACTCTTACCATTGCTTTGACGTGCAAACATATATTAGAATATAGAAAAAAGAACTTAAGAAGAGCAGGTTCGCTTGCCATTCCATGTCATGCTTTTGCTTGATTCCTTAACGAGTTGGACAAATGCACCTTCTTCTTCTTTTTTTTAACCTACTTCAAGGCCTTTCCAACTATTTCAGTGAAAATTGCTTCGGACTGATAAGAGGTGAACCCGGACTATTTCCAACTCCGTTTTACTAGCAAAAAAGGCAGCTTGGTATGAAGCTTCTTCTATATGCAGGGTCCATAGAAGGGCTAGAGCACATTGGGCCTATTGTAAGAAGTCTTACCTTGCATTTCTGCAAGGGGCTCTTTGTACGGTTTGAAACCTTGACCTCTTGGTCACATGGCGGCAACTCTTACCATTGCTTTGACGTGCAAACATATATTAGAATATAGAAAAAAGAACTTAAGAAGAGCAGGTTCGCTTGCCATTCCATGTCATGCTTTTGCTTGATTCCTTAACGAGTTGGACAAATGCACCTTCTTCTTCTTTTTTTTAACCTACTTCAAGGCCTTTGAGATTAGCTAACTAGTTTACGGGCAAGCAACATCATGTTTGATGATGATTTAAAACACTGCCTTTACTCTCTTGGCACATCTGTCAGTTAGGTGAAAGTGAAGCTTTCTTGGTCAAGTCATGGATGGACCTCTGTATGATCTGCAATGTTTGCTATGCAATTTTGGAAAGTAACGCAAACTATTAGCTTTGTATAGATTGTTTGTTTACCTCTAACTGATTGGCATTTTAGTTTGCGTCCTAGATATTTGTGTTATATGACTTTGTTTTAATTCTTCTAAATGGAGTCTCTAAAATTTGGTTCTTGTAGATACTTTGGTAAACACTGCATGTATTTTCTTTTCACTTATCCAAAAGAAAAAATAGTTTTTTTTTTGATAAAGTCCAAAAGAAAAAATAGTTAGTACTCCTGCTGTTCCGTTTTATGTGACACTCTTTCCTTTTCAGTCTGTTCCAGAAAAAAATGACATCTTTCTATGTTTAGAAATAATTTAACTTTAAACTTCCTATGTTACCCTTAATGACCCGATTTTGTAGTCTTAAGACCATAAATTTCAAAATTCTTCTTTCTTTCTTAAACTCCGTGCCAAGTCAAGCTCTTCACATAAATATGACACGGGGGGGGGGGGGGATTATATTTATTTAGACTTTGTTGCTAATAAAGTACACGTCTGCCACTTGTGTCTTTCATTGTTAAAGACATCTAAACGAACATTTGTTGCTTATTGGTAGCAAATCTTACCTTCAGGCTATTTTTTTGGTTAACAGATAGATAGCGTTATGTCAACTAGAACTACCAATGAGAATGAAGCAAGCAGAAGGTTGAAATCAGAGTTTCTAGTTCAGTTTGATGGGGTGACATCAAATTCTGATGACCTGGTAATTGTAATTGGTAAGCTTCATGCTGTTTCTGTACTTCTCTTAGTTATGGCGTCTCTCTCAGTAGCTGGTCCTGCTAATTGATGCTCAGGGCTTTGTGTTTTCTGGGTGTAGTATCCTGGATCCTTGGTTACAGAGGCGGATCCAAAATTTTGGCAGGATGGGTGCACTATTAAGAGGAAGTGGATCCAGAATATAAATTTTATGGATTCAACATTTAGTTCTTATTATTGCGCACCCATTACGCTTTTGGAATATAAATCCGAAATTAATTTTTTCTTTAAAAAGAGTAATTTTCTTACATATTTGTCTATTTTCACGTTGAAAATATTGGGATCAGTTGAACCCATTGACTATACACTACATCATACGATGTTACTAGTTTTAAAATATATATTTTGTTTAATCATATAAGATTTACAGCGACAAAAGAAGAATAGGAATGTTAACGTGTGAAAATATTGAAAGAATAAATCAAACAATTAAAGAAATAAAAAGAAAAAGTACATTACTATCCAAAAAGTGACACTAGATACGCCCATCCCCGTGGGCGTCGAGTTCTAGAAAAAAAAGGAAAAAATAACAAGATTGACATAGGATTTGAACTCACAATCTCAGTTAGAGAGATACACCTAATAACCATGACATTATATAATACTTTGAGCATGGGTTCACATACATACATTTAAATATTTTGAAAAAATATAACATGACTATACATGATTTAGGGAGGGGAGCATGGGTTCACGTGCCCCATGGAACCCCCCCCCCCCAGATACGCCCTTGCTTGGTTAACGAGTTCTTTTTAGGGTTGGGTTTAGTTAAATGAACCGGGTATTTAAAGTGTGTTTATGGCCTTGCACGTGTCAATTTAATCCATGGGTCGGATTTCTTAATGGCTGAGGGGTAAATCTAACTAATACTACGTCGGTAGGGTTTAATTTGACCGAATAGTATAACGGAGGGTAATTTTTAAACAATATCCAATAGTGGAGGGGTTAATATGACCCTTTTCGGAAAATAAAATGAGAATACACTATCAGAGAAAGATTTAAAAAAAAAAAAGAACGTCGTGACCTAATATGCTTAAGCTCATAATTTACATAGCCAAACCGGCAGAAAAGATAAAGAATCTAATAACCTTAGAATGTTCGAGACACCGTGCATTTGCCTAACACTACAAAGATGTGAAGTTTTAGTGTTCAACATGTACCAAGGAAAGGCTCTATCTCCACAAGATAGGGGTAAGGTCTGCGTACGCACTACCCTCCCCAGACCCCGCTATGTGGGATTATACTGGATTTTTTGTTGTTGTTGTTTGAATTCTGGAACTTTTGTCTGCCAATGTCAAACTGACCCTGATGTAGTGACTCTAGATGGGCCCTCTTATATTTCAGTGACTCACAGATCAATAATCATGGGCCATCTGAAATTTCAGTGACTCACTGATCAATCTGGAGTTGTTCTGAGATCTTTGAGAATATGTTATCAGTCTACAGAAGTTGCTTTTTCTGGTCGTTTTATTCTCTATCTATTGTGTCTGAGCAGTCTGCCTATGCTGATGCAGGTGCAACGAATAAGCCACAGGAGTTGGATGATGCTGTTCTAAGGAGATTGGTAAGTGCTGGCACTTGATCAGAATGCAGTTCGTCTTTGAGAACATAGTTGCAATTTCATAATTGGCTCGCTTAAAGACGTGTGTTATATTTTTTATTTTTTGGTCTGATAGGTTGAGTGGATATTAGGACAAATTAATGGACATGCAGATAAAGGGTATACACCTATACATCACAGCAATATGTTTGAGTTTTTCCTTGACAAAATGTACATAAGTCTAGTGTAAAAAGTTACATAAGCCATTCTTCTTTATTCACAAGTCATTAGAAAAAAACCCAATTAACACCAGCAATTAACATTTTCAGTTCGTAATTTGATATCCTTGCGGCATCTTACATGGAAATTCAAGTGTGGACTGAGGGAATACGAGTGCCACATTACTAAAATAATCTTTGACTCTAGAAGATAAAGTGAAATTATATGAATCTGACCAGCAGCTTATAATAAGAAAGTAGAGAAAACTAAATGTCAAGTTGCAAATTGCTTCAGAAGTTGTCCCTTATTTTTATTTGAAGGGTGAATGTTGTTCCTTGTCTGTGATCGTAGATAGCTCATTATCAAAAAATTATTATAAATAGCTGTAAGGCTGTTTTCTTCCTAATATGCTTGTTACTCTATGGAACAGGTCAAAAGAATATATATTCCTTTACCTGATGCTAATGTTAGAAGACAACTTCTGAAACACAGACTAAAGGGAAAAGCATTTTCCTTGCCTGGTGAGATTGCATTTGACAACTAGAACGATGTTATTTGACTGTCTGTTTGTAGACCATAACTTACAGTTCCCATTAAAAATGAGGAATGAAAGAGAACAACTTAAATAGGCTCCCCCCCCCACCCCACCCCACCCCTCACCAAAGATTTTAACGAAGTTGATCAATGTACTTGTCTTATCCAGATTTGCAATATGAGATGTGAAATGTGGATGAAATCTAAAATGCATGCATGATATGCAAATTCTTAACCAAATGTCAAATGCATAGAAACATACAATGCATTACAGTCTGCAGAAGTATGATCATTACACTTCAACTGGGTTTTTCTATTCCACTTCTTAGAAAAAAAAGAACTTAAGTAAACATCTTAAAAGCATTTAAACAAAAGAAAAAAGGAAATCTCCGAAGATCTTGGAAAATTTGTCTGATTCAAACTTGGGATGGTAGGAAAGTAATGATGATTTGCATCCTTTTATAGAAGCTCAGTGAAAGTCTATTTTGATTGAACATGTCTAGTTTAGTTATGTGCAGGAAAGCAAGATAATTGCAGTCTAGAGTTTTTAAAGTAGTGGTGTTTGTGTCCCATATTTTATCACTGGTTTAAGTTGTCCGTGCTTTGACAAAAATCTTGCGCAGTCACTGCTGGCTTAAGGCCAACCACGCTTCCCCTGGCCCTCCCAACTTTTTTGTTTTTTCTCTGCATGGGAGTGGGAGAGGTCTCTCTTCGGTTCACATCAATTTTAGTGGGAAGTCCAAGGCCATTTCTCAATATTCCTCTTTATCTGAAGCATATAAATCATCCTTGCAATTGTTGCTTGAAAAATAAACATGCTTCATTTTTTGTTCTTCGAGTTCGTAATACAAGTTTGTCCGCTGTGTGTTTGATTATATATTATGATATCAATAAAGTCCAATGTGCATTCTAGACTTATCTTTCTTATGTAGCTTCAGTTGATAAAGGTTTATCTTTCTTATGTAGCTTCAGTTGATAAAGGTTTTTAAGCTTACTGATAATCCTACTCATTTGTTGTATACTCGAACTATTTGTTCTTATACAATCTTTTGAGGATGACATAGGATCAAATAAAATTGTTTGAAGGACTTCTTATTGTATTAGGAGAGATTATTTTTTTTTTTTTTAATTTTTAATTTTTGTGAAATATGAGGCCTAGTTCTTACTTAGTTTAATTGCATATTGCAATGTTAGCTAACTCAGTTTTGTTTATTGGATGATAGGTGGAGATCTAGATCGACTAGTGAGAGACACAGAAGGTAAAAATGCTAAAAGTTCTTTCCATTAGCAAATTTTTGAACTGAACATCTGTTTCTTAAGAATCTTTATCAGTATCTTTTGTTTCTCATGGGAAACTCAATCTGAAACCTACTTTCTCACAGGGTATTCTGGAAGTGATCTTCAAGCCTTGTGCGAGGAGGCCGCAATGATGCCAATCAGAGAGCTTGGTGCTAACATTCTCAGAGTCGATGCAGATCAGGTGGTAATTTTTCTCTGGAGTTTACAGTGCTACCTCTTGAATTTGTTTGCCTGTAGTAGTTAACGTTTCTACATGCACTAAAAGCATATTGCTGAAATGTTACTCCAAAGATACCTTGTGTTTTTCTATGAAGTTGAAATTGGAAGACTACTCTTCCCATTCTCTTTCAAGTACTCCATCCCTGTCTCCATTGTGTGGATAAACTTCTCATTTTGGGCTATCTCAAAATGTTTGACAGTTTTTACTGAAGTTTGTAAAGCTTATAAGATTTTCAAGAATTAAATTCGTTTGAAATTTAGCTCTCTGCTCAATCAACCTTGTCAGATATAGTACGGCGGGAGTATTCATACTCCTCCTAATTGTTTCCTCGGAATCCGAAAGGTTGATGTCATTTGTTTTAGATGTTAGTTTGAGTTAGTTATACACCTTTGGATGCACTATCTGAAATTGGATTGCAGGACATACTTAAAAGCTTAGTGACTTGGAGTAGTTAGGACAGTTTGGAAATAGCAGATTTACATCTCTAGATTTCCTTTGTAATTATATAATTTGTCTGGTTCTATTTCCGAGGATTGAAATTATATAAAGCTCTTTGATTGGAAGCAAGTCTATTTTCGTGCCGTGTAGATGGTGAATAAATCGTGGATATTCTACTTCACGGATCACCATAAAATTGTGGATATTGACTCATCCAAAGTTGGTGTTCTGATTTTGCAGGTAAGGGGTTTAAGATATGGAGATTTCCAAAAGGCCATGACAGTGATTAGGCCTAGTCTGCAAAAGAGCAAGTGGGAGGAACTTGAACGGTGGAACCAAGAGTTTGGTGCAAACTAAACTCCTGAATGTTTGCGCAATCTGAAGTAAACAAAAGTTTATGACAAGCCAACAGATGATATTTGTTTTTTAGGCAGGTCAGTTTCTGACTGCATCTGTACATATTTAAGAACTTGAATAGAATATTATTCAAAATTTGGATATTTTCCAGGGAAGCATGTATAGATGATCAGGACGTGTGATACACGTGTTTTCTCGTTTCCCCTTGTGTCTAGATGTTTGTATAGGAACTGACTGTTGAATACACTGTAATAGTGGATGACGTTCTTAGCAATCCCTAAATAACACTTTTTATTTATTTATAAATAAAATCCTCTTAAGGGAAGAGAGATAGGCAGACCCTTATCCATATAAGCTGCTTTTGGAGAGAATGTAGCTAGCACGTTTGACCAAGCCGCAAAAATCGCTTATTTGGAGAAGTGTTTTTTTCAAAAGTGCTTTTCTCAAAAGTGCTTTTGGTGAGAAGCAATTTGTGTTTGACTAATTAGTTTGAAAAGCACTCTGAGCAGCAATTAGTGTTTGACCAAGCTTTAAAAAACTACTTCCAAGTGTATTTTTCTCAAAAGTGCTTCTCAAAAAAGTGTTTTTGGAGATAAGTTATTTTTTTCTGATTCTCCAAAACTGTAGCTGCTTCTCCTCAAAAGTACTTTTTTTACTTTCAAAAGCTTGGCTAAACACCTTAATTTTTGGCCAATAAAAGTACTTTTTGCCAAAAAGAAGCTTAGCCAAAAGATTCTTAGTTGCACAAGTACGTTTGCCAAAGTAAGTTATAAGGTAAATACTTCGGATAATAGTAGTTTTTGTTTGGCCAAATTATTTGAGAAGTAATTTTGTTAGTATTATTGGGTGGACGAAAGTTCGTGATAGCTCGTAGATATAAGTACTTCGTATAGTAGCAACTTGAGTTTGACCAAAGGAAAGCGATTTTAATCTACAATGTATGAATGATTTCCATGTTCATTTCCTTCCTTACTCTATAGGACGAGCTTTTTTTTGGACTAGTTATTTGATGAAAACTACTTCGTTTAATTTTCTGATTTTTATGCCAGAAATAGTATTTACTGTACCAACTAGGACACTTAAAATGGCACTAACAAGGTGTCAATTATATATATATATATATATATATATATATATATATATATATATATATATATATATATATATATATATATATATATATATATATACATATATATATTATTCTTTATTAGCAGAGAATCTTAAATTTGGTATATTTGCTCTGTTTGTAAGAGAAATCAATGACAATAGCGATGAACGTCTCAGTTTATGCAAGATAAAGCTGAATTATATGAATTTATCATTTAAGTGACATGTACTAACAAAACTTAAATAAATTATGATCTCATAAATTTAGTTGTTCAAACAAAATAAGGTCATATTTAAGAGCTAATTTAAATTGCATTAAATGAAGGCAAATCTGATTCTTGTAATTTACTTTAGATTTTGTATAATTCTTGTTAGATTGTATTGCATTAGTTAACGTTTCTGTTAGCGACGTTCCTAATTTTATATATATATATATGTAAAAGAGGGAAAACAAATGCTAACTTGGCATATCTCTTAGACTAGGATTGCTATTTATCTTTTTTCTCATTTTTTTTTGACATTTTCCACTTATTTCCCATTTTTCTTTAGTTAAGTACACATCTTTCGGTTACAATATATCTCCAAGCCGTTTTGTTTTTACAGAACAAATTTGTCCAAATGCATTTAATGTATTAGTTCTTTTCTCTTCGTCAAATAATTAATACCTGGATAACATTTATTATTTTTATTGAATAAGCCCAAAGGTCTGTAACTGACCCAATGTTTGTGTAACTGCATATTAAATATCTGTGTAAATAAACAATTGTAACTGAAATGAAACCTGAATGGCTATAAAGGGATGCTATCATGAGGAAAGCTATTTTCGTTGACGAGCCCGTTAAGTTTTGAGAAAATGAGTAAGCCGAGGGACTTAAGGCGTTTGTATCTATTTGATTGAAATTTTACAGAGAAAGTTCCTAACGAATGTACTATGAGTTCCATGTACGTACTTTGTCTTTGTTATGAGGTATGCTACCTAAGTTTTCTTATATTCCAGCACTTAATATCATTTTTTATATTTCCTTTTTGCATGTGCCTTTTATCTTTTATAAGAGGTGGACATTACGGTTTTGAATAGTTGCTAGAGTACACTATTGATTAGATAGTGATAACTCCTTTTACTATTTATCTGGTTGACAATGTAAGATTAAGTTGAATCACATATATAGTCACACATGCCTTTTATCTTAACTGATAAGTTCAACGTAACATCTAGGTCTTTTTGGCTACTTTTTTCTTGTGAATAAATGTATAATGTACAATGGCAGAGAAGCTATCACTACAAGAAAAAGGCAAAATACATAAATTACCCCCGAACTATGACCCAAATCCCTTTACACACTTTTTAGGAACGAATATTACTTTACACACCCAACCTTTCTAAAGTGTATCTAATACACACTGCTTTGCCCACGTGGATAATGCGTGTTTTTTCCAACAAATGAGTCGCGTGAACAAAAGAATTTTGTGTCAAATGTCAATTTTTTTTTTAGTTTTTTAAAATTTTAAATTGAGTCATCTTCTTCCTTTTTTACAATTCTGCCATAGCTACTCCTTGAGCTCCACCACCCGATCTCCTTCTTCTGAAATAGATATACCACGATTTCTTATATCTCTTCTCGTTGTAGAGAAGCTTAACTTGAGCTTTACCCATGGCGAAGTCAAATTTTAGGAAGCGAGAATTTTTCGAAATTTTTTCCAACTATTAAAGCTTAGCTCAAGATTTTGCACATTCTTTAATTTTATTAATGGATGATTTTTTAAATAGTTGACTTGTGGCGATGACAGTTAATGGCGGTCGAACTTTTACAGAAGTGAAATAAAAAATGAGTTGGATCTGGGCTAAAAAATTTTGATTCAATTTCAGTGGAAAAGATGGAGTTTTGGGTGTGTTTTCTGGTGATTTTTGTTAGTTAATGGTGGCTTTGTTATTAAGTAAAAGATGGAGGAAGAAACTATGGTGTTTGATGGTGAGAGAGGAGGAAGATGACCATGGTAGTTTAGATGAGGAAGATGAGGGGTATAATTGTAATTTTAATTTTTTTAAAATGACACATGTCACTGTTTGATTGGTGTGTGATATTGCACATATTCTGAAAATCTGGTTAAGAAAAAAATGGTGTGTCTTAGATACACTTTGGAAAGGTTGGGTGTGTAAAGTAATATTCGTTCCCAAAAAGTGTGTAACCGAAATTTGGGTCATAATTCGGGTGACCCTATACCATATATCTATACCTATCTATACCATATATCAAACCTTATTACCCTCAATGTTTAAGGTTTGTGTTTATTACATTTAAGCATACCAAATTACCATTTCTATACCATAATTCAAATTAAGGGTATAATTATTCCTTCATTTATTTTAGGCGTGATTTTAGGACTGTATTTTCACGTTATTTGGTTTACCCGCCTCTCTCTCCTCCCACCCCCTACGATTTACCTTCAGTTAATTCCCCCCACCCCCACGATTTACCTTCAGTTTTTCCTCCATTCTCGTACAATCTCTTCTCACCCACAATTACCATCACTTTCTTTTCCACTTAATTACCTTCAAATGATAGTATCCCCCACGATTTGAATTCACTTCCATCCTTGTCTTCAACTCCTAAATCATGAAAAAAACCAACACTCCAAAAAAAAAAATCATCAAAAGCTATATTAGCTGATATTCCAACCTTTGATTTGGGTGTTTTAACACCAAAATCACCACAAAAAACCCACAATCGACGCATGCAAGTGAACAAACTACTGGTATTTCATCTCCTAGACAAATTCGTGCGGAAATGAGAAGCAAGCATTTGCACGATGTTGATGTTGGTGGAGTTGATAAACTAGTCGAGAATCAACTGAAACGCAAGAGGAAAGAGTTGAGTGTAGATGACGATTTTGTAGATGATTCTCCCAAAGTTCCATCTGTGAAAAAACACAAGGTCTCTCCTTCTTCATCAAAACCAAAGAAGAAGAAACCCTCAAAAAAAGTACCAAAATTGGTTAAGGAAAAAATTTCAATAAAGGTAAACACTATTTATGTTTCCTCACTGTTTTGTAGTTTGATTTTGGTTGTAAAAATCTGTTGTTCAAGTGTTAATTTAGTGTTCAAGTGTGTTTTGGCCAAATGTGGTATTGTCCTAATTTTGTAGATTATTTTTCGCAATTTTGTAGGTTTAATGGAACTGTGATTATTAGACAGTGTATAACTGTAGTTAGTTTGTAGTTGATTTGTAGTCTGATCGTTAAATTGTAGAGATGGTATTTTTCATTGCAACCTGTATTGCTGCTACATTTAACTTCATTCTAAATACAATTAATCTACATTTTGTGAGTTACTTGAAGTAACTGTTACATTCTGTAGATAATGTTTACACGTGCATTGTTCTTCTTTGATTGTTCAAGTGTATTTTGGTAAAATGTGGTGTTGTCCTAATTTTGTAGATTCTTTGTCTCAATTTTGTAGTTTAATTGGAACTGTGACTCTTAGACAGTGTATAAATGTAGTTAGTTTGTAGTTGATGTGTAGTCTGATGGTTAAATTGTAGATATGATATTTTTTATTGTAGCCTGTATAGCTCATATATTTAACTTCATTCTAACTACAGTTAATCTACATTTATGTGAGATACTTGAAGTAACTGTTTTGTAGATTCTTTGTCTCAATTTTGTAGTTTAATTGGAACTGTGACTCTTAGACAGTGTATAAATGTAGTTAGTTTGTAGTTCATATGTAGTCTGATGGTTAAATTGTAGATATGTTATTTTTTATTGTAGCTAACTTCATTCTAACTACAGTTAATCTACATTTATGTGAGATACTTGAAGTAACTGTTACATCCTGTAGATAATGTTTACACGTGCATTGTTCTTCTGTTATTGTTTTGTAGTTATAGGTGTGGGTAGGCTATTCTTCTTCTAGTTATATTTTATATTTGTCATGTAGTTATATGTAGATTACTGCTTCCTTTTTATGCAAACTACTAATGTTCATTAATTTTATATTTTCTACAGAATGGACCTTACTTTGCACAACAAAATATTGATTATGGTGTGCTTAGATTTCACAACTTGTGTGATCCTAGCATACCTAGCCAGATACAAGCTTTACTCTCTCCGAATGCTTTAAGGGTTTTCAGAAAAACTTGTTTTGGTTACTTATTAGGTCTCCCCACAATCTGTATGCAAAACCAATCACTTCATCTTCTGATGAAGTATGAATTGACAAAGTCTACTGACTCATATTTTTCAGTACTATTTAAGGGTGAAAAATTGAATTTTTCCTTGAGAGAATTTGGGTTGATAACTGGTCTTAATTGTGTGAATAAGTTTTCAGACTATGGTTACACTTCCACCTATGTTAGCCCTTTAATGAATACATATTTTCCGAACAAAGAAAGGGTTGAGAAATGGCATTTGAAAAATGTAGTGACTAATAAAGCATGGGCAAACGATGTGGATGCGGTGAAGTTGTGCATTCTTTATATGTTGGAATTTTTTGTTTGTCCTTCTGATAAAGACCATGTGACTTTCATAGACAAGTTTATGTTCTTTCTAATAGAGTCTGGTAATTTTGAGTCATACCCATGGGGTATCAAATCCTTCAAGCAGGTTATTGAATCTGTCCGACATCGTCTTAATCCCCATGTACATTCTTATCTGATACGGGGATGCTCATTAGCCTTGCAAGTGTGGCTATATGAGTGTTGCTCGTCCGTCAGCACCGAGCTTGCTACGAGATGTTCTGAATCTATACCTCGCATTTTAAGATGGTCAGCTACAAAGGGGCAGATTTGGTTAACTGCAATTGAAGAGAAGATGATCAAGCCTGAGTGGATCAAGGTATTTTTTTCCACTTTTGTATGATGCTACAATTACATTCATAATAACTACATTGAATCTACATTTTTTTTGTCACTTGAATTAACTGTTATTTTCATCATTCAGTTCACAAACATGATTGAATCTGGAGAAGAGCTTGGAGTGCTTAATCTGCCAGACAAGATTCAATATGAAGATGAACATGGTGCTCAACCATCACATGTTCCAACTGCTGCTTCTCCATCATTTGAACCCAAATATACAGATTGTCAAGAGGACATTGAATCTGTCAGTAGCAAGCTCATGAAGTTGGAAAAGGGGATTGTGCAGGTATTATGAATAACTACAATATATTGACATAATTTGCTACATTACTCCCAAAAATTCAAAAAATAAAGTAATTTTTCTTGGTGTGCAATTTTGTGATATTTTGTGATATTTTGAATAATTATTTGTATTTATCTGTGCATGTTTATTTGCTAAATTAATAAAAAATACAAAAATATGTCGCATTTTGCATATAGGATTTAATTCTACAATTGTTATAATTAAATTTGTTTTGCAAAAGTTAAAAATTACAAAAATAGGCATCGTTTGCATTTTTAGCATTTAATGTCCAAATATACAATTTTATGCTTAATTATTACTTAATTGTGCGTTAATTGTTATTGGGAGTTAATTTGCGCTTTTATAACTTAATTTAGTTCTTAATAATAGTTTAAGTATTTTTATAATTTAGTTTTAGAAAAAAATAAAAGAAGAAAAGAGAGCGAAAATATAAAGAAAGTCGGAATTAGGCCTCTTCTTCATTTTCAAGCTATAGGCCCAAAAAATGGCCCAATCTTCCCTACGACCCAGTCCATTTCGAACTGGGTCGACCCAGTCCATAACCCAACTCCCCCTCTTCATTTTCATTTTTTCATTTTTACAAAACAAAAACAAAACAAAACAAAAGAAAAAACCAAAAACCCTAAAAAACCTAAGAAACACATCCGCCCCCCCCTCCCTTTGCTTCTTCTTCTCCAAGCTTTCCTCACACCCCATCCATGGCTGCCTCCCATAGCTTCGTCTGTCGTCCCCAGCTCCACCATAACACCATCGTTGTTTTGGCTTCATCATCTTCATCGAGCTCTAACCATCGTTGCCTTTGCTTCATCGTCTTCGTTATGATGTAACCCACGTTGTTGCTGCTTCTTCCTCACTTCATGTTGCAGCTGCTACTGCTATTCCTTCGTCATCCATGGAGGGCCTTCTACTTCCATCTTCTCAACTTCAAGTCCAAGCGACCAAGCTGCTCCGTTCTCCAAAACGCAGCAATGAGAGCTGCTCGAAACCAGCCCAAAAACGAGCTCCATTGTCGCTCCGTCGTGTTGCTGCGTCGCTGCGTCTTCAGCTTCACCATTGCTGCTGCTGCTCACGTTTCTGCTCCAGCTGCTTCTCGCCGGGTCTGCCTTCGTCCTCTTCGTCGAGCTCAAGCTTGAGCTCGACATCCATGGACGCCGCTGTTTCTTCTTCATCGAAGCCCAACTCCATCGCGCTACTGCTGCTCCGTTCCAGCTGCTTCTTGCTGCGTTTTTCTTCATCTTTCACCTCAAATGATGCTTGTTTCTTTGTCGTCTTCAAGTCCGTTTATGCCCAAGTTCGTTGGTTTCGTTTAGAGTTCGTTCGATGTTCGTCGTTGGACATTCACGGTTAGTTATTCTAAGTTCTATTACGTCCATAATTTGTTTGATATTTTCAGATTTTGAATTAGCATAAGTTTGCTTTATTTTTCTTATTTTGTTTTAGATAAAAATTGTTAGTTTAGTTATATTGTTGTTAGATTTAAGTTGAAGATTTAATTTAATTATTTTCAGTTTGTTTTATTAATTTTAAGAGGATTTAGTTTTAATGTAGAAAGGTGTTAGTTTAAATCGTTTAAATCCGTTGTTTGTTGTTAATATAGATTTAATTCGTATTCATTTTTTGAAGTTGGTTTTAATTTAGTGATTTAATGTGAAGTTATGTTTTGGTTTTAATTTTTGGATCATGCATCTTTGTTATAAGTTTCGTTGGATTTAATTTAAGAAAGATTAGTTGATTATTTGAAGATTAGTGATTTGAATATGTTTATTTGTTTTGTTTAAGTTTAATTCAAAGTTTGAACAAAGTTTGTTTGTTATTGTTATTGTATATTTTCATTCATGTTCATACTTTGTTTGGTTGATCTTGAATCCGAAATTTGTATAGTTTGATTTCTTGTTTACCATTTATGATTATTTCTTGAATTGGTCTCATAATCTTGTTTAAAGTTTAATATAAGAATTGTTTGTTGTAATGTTGTTAGTAGTTGATTTTAAGTTCAATATGATTGAAGTTAGAAATCTAAATATACTTGTTTGTTGTTGTTGTTTAAATCCGAAAATAGGTTTGTTGCTAAAATATTGTTCAATCAAATTTTAGTTGTTCTTTGTTGTTCAATTTGTGTTCATGTGATTTGTTGTTGAAATGTTGTTAAAATCGTGTTCATGTGATATTGTTGTTATGATGTTCATCCATGTTCATATTGTTGTTTGAACATTGTTAGAAATTGATCATATTGTCTATATTTTGGTTAAGTTTGATTAATTGATGTGTTATAGCTGATGGGTAGTTTGGTAAATTTGTAATACGTTCAGGGGTAGTTTGGTAATTTCAGTAAGGTCGGAAGGGGTAGTTTAGGAATTGTACATTTTGAAATTGTTTATTTGAAGCATGGGGGACAAAATGAAATGGGGTGGGTTGTGATATGATTATTTAATATAAAGGGGGGACAAAATTTAAATTAAAGGGGAATCTTGCATTATTTTAATAAAGCATGGGGGACAAAATATAATGGGGTGGTGTGATATGTTTATTTAATGTAATGGGGATGAGTGGAAAGATAATGGGTTGGGTAGAGAAAAAGTATTGATTTAATTGATTAAAAGATTTATGGGATGTGATTATAAATATGGGAAGTCTTGAAGACAAATGAGAAGAACAAGAATACAGATAGAGAGAAAAAAAAACGGACAGAGAATAGAAGAGAGAAAAATTCCGAAAAATATTTAAGTTTTCAAAAATAAAAATAAAATTAAAAAAAAATCTACTGCTTTCTTTCTTTGTTAGAAATTAGTATTAATGGTTGTTGTTTCATTTAAAGCTTAAAGCTTTTGTTTTTGGGATTACTACTCCACTGGTCTGTTACTGGGTTGTTACTGTTGCTGGGCAGTTGTTGCTATTGTACTGTTATTATTGCTGCTGATTCTCATCATCATTTTCTTTTGCTTCCAATATCAGGTACATATCTGAAAATTCATGTCATGAAAAGCTTCAACATGGCAAGTAAATGAAGTTTGATTATAAGGATGTTTTCTACTCATTTAAATTTTATTAGTTTAAGTTTCAGTTTTGTTTTAGTTGGTTAATATAGTATTAAATCAATTGGTAGATTAGTTCTCTTTCTTAATAACAAATGGCTTAGTTATTTTAGGAACGCGATCAACTCATTTCTTTTAATATATGAAATAATGTCAATGATTTTTTTACAAAATATAGAGTTAACGTTTGCAAATATTCGCATAGGCAGAATATAAGAATTGGTTTATTTATCTCAAACCCAATCTTCGTAAGCAAAATTAACCAAACAATTATAACCTCGGATTAAAAACAAGTGGTGTAAAAGAAGGATGAGATTTATAGATTGTAACTTTTTAAGTCAAAAAATGTGTAAATAGCGTTTGCTCCAAATATAACAATGAAAATTCTTCAAAAAAAAAATATTACTTCATTTATTAAATCAATTGTTTTCCTAAGTTTTATACGCAATTCGCTTTTTGGGTAGATAAATATTGTATTTACCATAAAAATGGTAGTATTAATCACACGTTGTTTATTTTTATTTTATTTTTATTTTACTCTTTAAACTCATGGTTTTTGAGGAATATAATTCACACGTAAAAAATATAATTTGCGGTCAACACTTAATGAATTGTGAATTCTTTTCAAGGAATTTAGAGGCATCTCAAATAATGATTTCTCATGACTCTTACATTTAAAATAGATGGATGCAATAAACATTTGTAAACAAATTTATACTACCATCAAGAATATTTTTGTGATTAGGGATACGTTCGCGTAACCTAATTATATTTCTAAAGGCAATTCGGATTATGCGTTCGCGCAACTTCGATCGAATATTTAATAAAAGGGATTTCTCGGAGAATATCATTATTAATTTCATAAAAACCCGAGATGTGAGGTTCACTACTTAATTATACAAAAAGGGCGAATATTCTTGATTTTATTTAAAGCATAATTTCGAAAATAATTATTTTAATAAAAATATTATCTATATTATTGTGTACACGTGCGCGTGACACAACTCCGCATGTTTTAAAAAATATAATTTATAACACGAATATACGTACGCGTGATTCGATTCAAAGAAGGGACTTTAAATCTAAATAGAAGCGGTAACAATAAAATCATGCAATAAAAATGTATTTAGCAAATCAAAATAATCAAGCCGAATATAACAGTTGAGCGACCGTGCTAGAACCACGGAACTCGGGAATGCCTAACACCTTCTCCCGGGTTAACAGAATTCCTTATCCGGATTTCTGGTGCGCAGACTGTAATACAGAGTCATTATTTTCCTCGATTCGGGATTAAAATAGGTGACTTGGGACACCCTAAATCTCCCAAGTGGCGACTCTGAAATAAAAAAATAAATCCTGTTTCGACTGTCCTTTAATTGGAAAAAACTCTCTTGCACCCACGCGGGCGCGGTAAAAAGGAGGTGCGACAGCTCTGGCGACTCTGCTGGGGACAAAACCCAGAACCACTGGTTCAGGGTTCAAGAATTCGAGCTTAAAATAATTGTTATAGTTGGCTTTATTTATTATCTGATTTTTTTTACATGATATATGCCCAATGTGCTAAATGACACTTTTACCGCTTTAATATTATTTGAATTATGAATATATACAACTGCTACGAAACCCCCTTCTTTCTGAGTCTTCTAAATTTATGGTGCACACGTGCGCGTGGCCCACCTTTCTGTTAAAGTCATACCAAATAAGACGAAGTTGGGACAAGTAACTAGGCCGGGTAGACTTTCGTGCTCCCGGTACGTTGCCCCCGCTTCGGCTCAAACTGTCCGTTTGGGTAAGCCAGGGCTAGATCAATATGCCTCAGGTTTTTTCACTTAGAATAACTCACCTTCATGCCGGATCCCTAGTAGGAGCGATTGTTTGCATCACGTGCATTTGACTTTGGAGACTCAACACAGGGGTTGGGTCTGTCTAGGACAGGTGTACCAAAAAAAATGATCATCCTGATGCATCTTACTTGCTGCTACTTGCGCATTTATTTGATCCGGATTTGTGTGTTGACTGACTTTTGAATATCATGAATAATATTTTAAAATTGGAAAAAAATAGCGGTTGGGGAATTGATTGTTTATTTTTAAAAAAATAAAAAATAAAAAAAACAAAGCCCAAATACTGTCAAAACTCTGTCGAAATTTTGAGAAAATGAAAAAAAATGTTTATTAGTTTGTTTTAATAAAAGCAAAGAAAAATAGAAAAAAAAAGAAAATCGTTGTTCTGTCTTATTTTTCAAAAAAAGTAAAATATATATATATATATATATATATATATATATATATATATATATATATATATAAAGGAAAATAGTTTGTCTTCCCCTGAAAATGACAATGAAAAAGAGTCTTACTTTTAAAATAGTTTTTTTTATTCGTTTCTGAAAAATTCAAAATAATAAAATAAAAAGAGTCGCGTTGAAAGTGGTTTTATTATTTGTTGCAAATATATATATATATATATATAAAAAATCCAAAAAGTTTTTCTTTATTTTCAAAAAATGTACATATATCTTTATTCGTTGCAAAAATATTTGTCCTGCCAAAAAAGTCTAGAAAAGTTTTGTTTAGACTCCCAATTTTCAAAACAAAAATTTCAAAAATATTTTCCATTATTGACTTCTTTAGAAAGTCTTTTTAATTATTAAAAAAATATATATATAATAAAATAAAAAAATCCGAAAATATTTTCATTCTTCTTTAAAAATTGAAAAGAAAATTCAAAATTCAAAAAAAAAAATTAGAAAGCATTTCTTTTATTAGAGGTAAAATTCCAAAAAATATTTTCTTTCTTCTTTAGAATAAGAAAAAACAAAAAAAAAATATCTTCCTTTTACTTTTGAAATTCTCAAAGTTCAAATCAAAAGAAAAGGAATTATTAGAAGTCTTTCTTTCAAAAAGAAAATCAATCAAAAATCCAAAAATATATATATAAAAATACTTCCTTTCTTCTTTTAAAGCAGTTCTTTTACAAAAAAAAAATAATCATAATTTAAAATCAGTTTATTTACTTTATTCATAACCTGCCCGAACTACGCTGGTTTGATTCTCACCGGATGTGAGATACGTAGGCAACCCTCATCGGGTCCAACTCCCACCTTTTTTGCTAAAATAGCCAAAAACCAATAAATAAATAAAAAACGTGTCAAAATTTTAATTTTGTCATAAATAAGTCGGGCAGTGTCCAGCCTCCCCTTTTGCTAAAAAAAAATAGCCAAAAAAAATATGTCTAATTTTAATTTTGTCATAAAGAAATCGGGTGACGCTGTTTTATCAAGACATAGCCGAATGTTCCCGAAAAGGACGCCGGAAGGCTGACTTTGCATAAACAGCCACTTTTTGGGTCATGTGTAGGATTTTGGTCCAGTTGACCCACACGGCCTTAAAAAAAAAATCTTCGTCCCCGAGGCGCTGAAGGGCCGTGTTTGCAACACCCGGTTTTTATTGTAATTTGAAAAAAAAAAAGAGTCAGCGGTCAGGTGAATACCATTTGAATTTTTTTTAGTCAAAAATAAGTCAAGCCAGCTTTGGCTGCGTCTTAAACCGTTCTTGCCGAAATAGCCTTAGAATATCTTTCAGTTGTCGAAAGGCTATTTTCGTAAAAGAACGAACAAGTGTGTAAAGTGTCATAAAATAATCCTCTTCGGCCTCAAAATTTGGAAGGGGCCACATTTGCAAAAATAGCCGTTTGATTGCATTTGTCAAACGGGGAAAGGAAGCTGGCCGTTTGTTTTTGAGTTTGTAAATCTTTTGATTAAAATATGTGGGTTGTTTGATTTTCGAGTTTGTAGGTCATCTTCAAACCATTGAAACCCAGTTTATTTTAATATGAAAATTGAAAAAAAATGATTAGTATTGTTCATCTTTTATTGGTCCGAACTACGCAAGGTCTGATTCATGCGGGGTCATGATACGTAGGCAATCTCCATAAGATTCGACCACAACAAAAAAATGAAAAAAAAGGAAAAGAAAAGAAAAAATGAAAAAAAAAATATAAAAAAAAAAGAAAAAATGAAATGAAAAAAAAAATTGAAAAAAAAAGAAAGAAAGAAAATGAAAAAAAAAGATGTTATTAATAATGGGGACCGACGGAGTCCATTCTAACCTGTTTTGAATCGCAAAGAAAGAAGGTGGTTGGTTTGTGGTAAGCCGGAAATACAAGACCCAGAAGCACACTTTGCGGGGATCAGGCCTGATAGCAGAAACACTCGAATCCTATTGGGACTTGTTGACTAAGGTTGACGATATCGAAGTTGGAAATGGTCTAGACAATACTGATGCAAAGCTCAGTGGCTAAAGATGCCAATTTTGATAAAGTGGGAGGACGCTCCGTTCCGTGGTTAGCAAAAGAGAAGCGGGTGGTGTCTTATTTTGTTGTCATTTCTGTTGTTCGGATTATTAGGATTGTAATCCGAATATTGTCTTGTGTCAAACCTTCTTATCTTTCCAGTTTGTCATATCAATTTGTTTAAGTTTTGTCAAGGTTGTGTTAAGATTTTATTCTGGTTGTTTTGTTTGTTTTATTATTCAAACCATTTCACCGGTAGTCTAATACAAAAGCCGGTCTTTTATTGTTTCCAGTCATCTTTTGTTTAGTCCTTTTATCATTTTGTTCAGCGCCGATTCCAGTGACATGACATGCGCACACAGTTTGGGCCTAGTCTTAAAAGTTAATCATAAAACCTTGGGAAGATGATCAAAGCATTTAAAGGAAATAAGAACGGTTTGAGATTATTTGGAGCCCGAGTCATGTGGAACTGGGGCAAGTTAAACACAAAGAAAACCGTTAAAGAAAGATTAGCCTAAATTGGCATGAGGGTCGTTCATAATAATGAGAATGAGAGTATCGCCCAACGGTGCTTTAGAAGTGACAAATGAACAAACAGATGTTGAATATAATTGTCAAGTCCAGCACCATCGGAAGAGACTATAAATCTATGTTCAATTGTGTTGTTTGCACTTGGCATGTTTTGAAGACTGGAATGACGAAGGCATTTTATTCTGCTACCTAAACACTTTATCCTTCGTTACCCCTTTTGAGCCTTATTTATTTTCTTTCATACCCCTCGTTCGGAATCAATAGCAACGACTAGGAAATACGAGCCTGGAAGGTAAAGAAAAATCATCAAAAAAAAAAAAAAAAACGAAAAAGAAAAAGAAAAATAAAAAAAAACAAAAACAAAAGAAAGTCAAATGAAAAAAGAGGAATTGGGAACTACGTTTGACCTGATTCCTCAAAGAGGATACGTAGGCGCCTCACGGCTCGGTCATGGTGTAAAAAGAAATTAAAAATAATAAATAAATAATCCCCAAGCAAGAAACTGGGGCAAGGGTTGCGCTCGTGGTAAGCAAAATTGGTTCCGAATGTTGTAATTTTTAACCCCAAATTTATTTTGTTTTTGAGCCTTTAATACCCTTTCTTTCTAGCCTATCCAAAAACCCACATTACGGTCCAAAGAAAGACCTTCTGATCAGTCTGCAAAAGATGCCAAGTCAGACAAATGAGAGTCTTACCGGTGAACATAACACTCTGTTCCACAACAGAAAGGACTCTAATCTCCAGCAGAGAGAGTCATACCGGCAACACTCCAAATCCCCAGCTGGAAAGTGATATAAATGAGAGAGTCTTATCGGTGAAAATCTTCACGGACACCATAAGGCGATGGAAGATGAGAGAAAAACCAAAATGAGAGAGGCTTGATGGTGAAAACCTTTTGGGCACTACAAGTCGAATAAGATTGGGAATCAGATGGAGGATAGTCAAGGGAAGATCTTGAAAGACGATTGACGACTGAGGATAAGCCACATATGCATGTCATGACCATTAGAGTCGGTGTCTGCGTTTGATAGGTTTTTATTTATAGTTTCTTTTGTTAAAGAGTCATCTTTTTCCGTTGTCTTTTATTCTGTTCCCTTTTATCTTTTCCTTTCATAGAAATTTCCCCAGTAGAGTCTGTTTGGTCAGAACCAGTGGGAAATGACTTCAAAATAGGCCATCAGCTTTCCAAGATAAGATCTGACTAATACATCCAAGTGATATAGTCAGGAAGGAACAAGCGCGAGGCCAATGTCAAGAAAGATATCCCCAGCAAAAGGGAATTGACAAAGGGATCGATGAGTGTCAAGAGGGATATTCTTGCCGAAATCAGAGGTTATTAAAACCTCAAGGCCAAGGCCCGTGGACAAAACAAGTAGATCAATAAGCATGATTTGGAAAATTCATGCGAGACTAAAAGGTCGGAAAAATGCAAGTCTCCAAGCCATGTCACGAAAGAAGAGGGATATCCCTAGCAGAAAAGGATTATCCCCAGCAAATAATATCATCCCCAACAAGTTGTGGAATGCAGAGCAAGGAAAGGAGAAAGGGAAAAGCCATCCCAGTGGAGTATCACAACCAACTACCACGCTTTAAGCTAACAAATTTTGTTTGAGTTAAAACAGGTAAAGGAAATGGCATTGATGTCAGGAAATGCATGCCGCAAGAAAGATTGTCAAACTGGGGCAGAAAATTTTCTTTTCAGTTAGAAAATTTTCTGGAAAATCAGGTACCCATTTGGGGAAGAATAAAGATAGCACCAAAGAAGTGGTCTTTGAACCAGGGTTGCCCCCAACATAATAAGTTTCCAATGGAGGAAATTGATCCCCAGCAGAAAGAACCAAAGAGATGAAATTGGTGCTCAGAAAAGCAAAAACCATTATCATCCTCAGCAGCTTCCAGAAGAATGAAGCATCGATTTGAAAGGATAAAATTCCCCAGCAGCGTCATCCTCAACAACGTCATCTCAAAAAGATAACACTTATATCCCCAACAATGTTAAAAAAAATAAAAAAAAATTGAATTTGAAGGAGGGGAAGAAAGAAGACTCCCGCAGTGGTATTATCCCCAGCAAGCAAGAACAAAGCAGCGCAAAGGAAAAAGAAAAGAAAAGAAGAGATTGCAAAGGTAAGTTTCTCAAATCATTGATCTTTACATTTTTCTCCTAGGATAAAAAGTCCTAGTATGATGAATTTCCCTCCCGAGTCAAAATCTTGGTCTGATGAAATTGTTCTCCCAAGATAAAATCTTAGTCGGATGAATCTTTCTCCTAAGATCACAACAAATGGACCTAGTCTGACGATTTATCTCCTAGAGTCAAAATCTTGGTCTGATGAAATTGTTCTCCCAAGATAAAATCTTAGTCGGATGAATCTTTCTCCTAAGATCACAACAAAATGGACCTAGTCTGACGATTTATCTCCTAGAGTCAAAATCTTGGTCTGATGAAATTGTTCTCCCAAGATAAAATCTTAGTCGGATGAATCTTTCTCCTAAGATCACAACAAGATGGACCTAGTCTGACGATTTATCTCCTAGAGTCAAAATCTTGGTCTGATGAAATTGTTCTCCCAAGATAAAATCTTAGTCGGATGAATCTTTCTCCTAAGATCACAACAAAATGGACCTAGTCTGACGATTTATCTCCTAGAGTCAAAATCTTGGTCTGATGAAATTTTTCTCCCAAGATAAAATCTTAGTCGGATGAATCTTTCTCCTAAGATCACAACAAAATGGACCTAGTCTGACGATTTATCTCCTAGAGTCAAAATCTTGGTCTGATGAAATTTTTCTCCCAAGATAAAATCTTAGTCGGATGAATCTTTCTCCTAAGATCACAACAAATGGACCTAGTCTGACGATTTATCTCCTAGAGTCAAAATCTTGGTCTGATGAAATTTTTCTCCCAAGATAAAATCTTAGTCAGATGAATCTTTCTCCTAAGATAAGATATCAAATCCTAGTCTGATGAATATTATCCTAGGATAATAATTAAAAAAAATGAAAAAATTGAAAAAGAAGTCAGGCGTCCACCTGGAGAACAAGGAAGAACAGTTGAAGTATCAGCAATCAGGCATCCACCTAGAGAACAAGGAAGAACAGTTGAAATATCAGAAGTCAGGCGTCCACCTGGAGAACAAGGAAAAGCACCAAAACTGGGGCAGAAGATTTTCTGCCATTGTCGAAAATTTTCTCGGAAGAACGAGGAAATCAATTCAAGTTTTAAGAGATAGCAAGACAACACGATTCGAAGAAAAACAGTCGGAGGTAAGACAATTCCAAGATTTTGAAAATGGGATCATCCGCCCTCGAATAGGATATTTTGGGTTCATCCGCCCTCGAATAGGATATTTTGGGTTCATCCGCCCTCGAATAGGATATTTTGGGTTCATCCGCCCTCGAATAGGATATTTTTGGGTTCATCCGCCCTCGAATAGGATATTTTGGGTTCATCCGCCCTCGAATAGGATATTTTGGGTTCATCCGCCCTCGAATAGGATATTTGGGTTCATCCGCCCTCGAATAGGATATAATGGGTTCATCCGCCCTCGAATAGGATATTTTGGGTTCATCCGCCCTCGAATAGGATATTGTTGGGTTCATCCGCCCTCGAATAGGATATTTTGGGTTCATCCGCCCTCGAATAGGATATTTTGGGTTCATCCGCCCTCGAATAGGATATTTTGGGTTCATCCGCCCTCGAATAGGATATTTGGGTTCATCCGCCCTCGAATAGGATATTTTGGGTTCATCCGCCCTCGAATAGGATATTTTGGGTTCATCCGCCCTCGAATAGGATATTTGGGTTCATCCGCCCTCGAATAGGATATTTTGGGTTCATCCGCCCTCGAATAGGATATTTGGGTTCATCCGCCCTCGAATAGGATATTTTGGGTTCATCCGCCCTCGAATAGGATATTTTGGGTTCATCCGCCCTCGAATAGGATATTTGGGTTCATCCGCCCTCGAATAGGTATTTTGGGTTCATCCGCCCTCGAATAGGATATTTTGGGTTCATCCGCCCTCGAATAGGATATTTTGGGTTCATCCGCCCTCGAATAGGATATTTTGGGTTCATCCGCCCTCGAATAGGATATTTGGGTTTATCCGCCCTCGAATAGGATATTTCGGGTTCATCCGCCCTCGAATAGGATATTTCGGGTTCATCCGCCCTCGAATAGGATTTTATTTTTAAAAGTTGTTGAAGTCAGGAGCTCGCCTGAAGAGAGGAAAGGCAGTTTTTTTTAAAAAAAAGAGTTGTTGAAATCTTGCCAACCTAAAGAAAGGAATGGCGATGTGTGATTTGAAGTCAGGAGCCCGCCTGAAGAGAGGAATGGCGAATTATTTTCAAAGTTGTTGTTGAAGTCAGGCGCCCGCCTGAAGAGAGGAATGGCATTCATTTTTGTTGTTGAAGTTGGGAGCCCGCCCATAGAACAGAGGCATACATTTCAGTCTTTAATTTTCAAGCATTGAACTTGGGAGCCCGCCCAGATAACAGAGGCATACATTTCAAGTCTTTAATTTTCAAGTATTGAAGTTGGGAGCCCGCCCAGATAACAGAGGCATACATTTCAAGATCAAGTCAGAGAACAATAAAACAGAGGGTTACAATAGGAATCCCCAGCAGGAAACAATAAAATTCCCCGGCACCGGGAAGCAGAAGGTTGCAACAAGAGGTCACAGCACAAACTCAAGTGCATGTGTCAAAAGAAGAAAAGTACCGGAAGAAATGCAAGCAGACAAGGAAGCAAGGCAACAAAAACAAATTGTACTCTAGCCTAGCTTCTTGTTTTCTTTTAAGCACGTTGTAACAAGGAGATCGGTAAGCAGTAGTAATAGCATGCAACAACAGTAACAGTGCAGTCCAACGGTAGTCCCAGCTACCAAAGTTTCCCGAACTACATTGACCTGATTCCTGTTTAGCCCAGGATATGTAGGAAACCTTTGAAGCAAAGGTTCGGTCAAATCTTTTTCAAAAAATGCTTCAACGGAGTACTCGGATGGGCAAAAATCGCTCGCTTTATCTTTGCACGAAAACCCTTCGTGTCTTCGGGCAAAGAGGGGCAGCTGTAAGCACGTGATTTTTGCCCTATATGAGAATTACTCCCAAAAATTCAAAAAATAAAGTAATTTTTCTTGGTGTGCAATTTTGTGATATTTTGTGATATTTTGAATAATTATTTGTATTTATCTGTGCATGTTTATTTGCTAAATTAATAAAAAATACAAAAATATGTCGCATTTTGCATATAGGATTTAATTCTACAATTGTTAGTAATTAAATTTGTTTTACAAAAATTAAAAATTACAAAAATAGGCATCGTTTGCATTTTTAGCATTTAATGTCCAAATATACAATTTTATGCTTAATTATTACTTAATTGTGCGTTAATTGTTATTGGGAGTTAATTTGCGCTTTTATAACTTAATTTAGTTCTTAATAATAGTTTAAGTATTTTTATAATTTAGTTTTAGAAAAAAATAAAAGAAGAAAAGAGAGCGAAAATATAAAGAAAGTCGGAATTAGGTCTCTTCTTCATTTTCAAGCTATAGGCCCAAAAAATGGCCCAATCTTCCCTACGACCCAGTCCATTTCGAACTGGGTCGACCCAGTCCATAACCCAACTCCCCCTCTTCATTTTTATTTTTTCATTTTTACAAAACAAAAACAAAACAAAACAAAAGAAAAAACCAAAAACCCTAAAAAACCTAAGAAACACATCCGCCCCCCCTCCCTTTGCTTCTTCTTCTCCAAGCTTTCCTCACACCCCATCCATGGCTGCCTCCCATAGCTTCGTCTGTCGTCCCCAGCTCCACCATAACACCATCGTTGTTTTGGCTTCATCATCTTCATCGAGCTCTAACCATCGTTGCCTTTGCTTCATCGTCTTCGTTATGATGTAACCCACGTTGTTGCTGCTTCTTCCTCACTTCATGTTGCAGCTGCTACTGCTGTTCCTTCGTCATCCATGGAGGGCCTTCTACTTCCATCTTCTCAACTTCAAGTCCAAGCGACCAAGCTGCTCCGTTCTCCAAAACGCAGCAATGAGAGCTGCTCGAAACCAGCCCAAAAACGAGCTCCATTGTCGCTCCGTCGTGTTGCTGCGTCGCTGCGTCTTCAGCTTCACCATTGCTGCTGCTGCTCACGTTTCTGCTCCAGCTGCTTCTCGCCGGGTCTGCCTTCGTCCTCTTCGTCGAGCTCAAGCTTGAGCTCGACATCCATGGACGCCGCTGTTTCTTCTTCATCGAAGCCCAACTCCATCGCGCTACTGCTGCTCCGTTCCAGCTGCTTCTTGCTGCGTTTTTCTTCATCTTTCACCTCAAATGATGCTTGTTTCTTTGTCGTCTTCAAGTCCGTTTATGCCCAAGTTCGTTGGTTTCGTTTAGAGTTCGTTCGATGTTCGTCGTTGGACATTCACGGTTAGTTATTCTAAGTTCTATTACGTCCATAATTTGTTTGATATTTTCAGATTTTGAATTAGCATAAGTTTGCTTTATTTTTCTTATTTTGTTTTAGATAAAAATTGTTAGTTTAGTTATATTGTTGTTAGATTTAAGTTGAAGATTTAATTTAATTATTTTCAGTTTGTTTTATTAATTTTAAGAGGATTTAGTTTTAATGTAGAAAGGTGTTAGTTTAAATCGTTTAAATCCGTTGTTTGTTGTTAATATAGATTTAATTCGTATTCATTTTTTGAAGTTGGTTTTAATTTAGTGATTTAATGTGAAGTTATGTTTTGGTTTTAATTTTTGGATCATGCATCTTTGTTATAAGTTTCGTTGGATTTAATTTAAGAAAGATTAGTTGATTATTTGAAGATTAGTGATTTGAATATGTTTATTTGTTTTGTTTAAGTTTAATTCAAAGTTTGAACAAAGTTTGTTTGTTATTGTTATTGTATATTTTCATTCATGTTCATACTTTGTTTGGTTGATCTTGAATCCGAAATTTGTATAGTTTGATTTCTTGTTTACCATTTATGATTATTTCTTGAATTGGTCTCATAATCTTGTTTAAAGTTTAATATAAGAATTGTTTGTTGTAATGTTGTTAGTAGTTGATTTTAAGTTCAATATGATTGAAGTTAGAAATCTAAATATACTTGTTTGTTGTTGTTGTTTAAATCCGAAAATAGGTTTGTTGCTAAAATATTGTTCAATCAAATTTTAGTTGTTCTTTGTTGTTCAATTTGTGTTCATGTGATTTGTTGTTGAAATGTTGTTAAAATCGTGTTCATGTGATATTGTTGTTATGATGTTCATCCATGTTCATATTGTTGTTTGAACATTGTTAGAAATTGATCATATTGTCTATATTTTGGTTAAGTTTGATTAATTGATGTGTTATAGCTGATGGGTAGTTTGGTAAATTTGTAATACGTTCAGGGGTAGTTTGGTAATTTCAGTAAGGTCAGAAGGGGTAGTTTAGGAATTGTACATTTTGAAATTGTTTATTTGAAGCATGGGGGACAAAATGAAATGGGGTGGGTTGTGATATGATTATTTAATATAAAGGGGGGACAAGATTTAAATTAAAGGGGAATCTTGCATTATTTTAATTAAAGCATGGGGGACAAAATATAATGGGGTGGTGTGATATGTTTATTTAATGTAATGGGGATGAGTGGAAAGATAATGGGTTGGGTAGAGAAAAAGTATTGATTTAATTGATTAAAAGATTTATGGGATGGGATTATAAATATGGGAAGTCTTGAAGACAAATGAGAAGAACAAGAATACAGATAGAGGGAAAAAAAAAACGGACAGAGAATAGAAGAGAGAAAAATTCCGAAAAATATTTAAGTTTTCAAAAATAAAAATAAAATTAAAAAAAAATCTACTGCTTTCTTTCTTTGTTAGAAATTAGTATTAATGGTTGTTGTTTCATTTAAAGCTTAAAGCTTTTGTTTTTGGGATTACTACTCCACTGGTCTGTTACTGGGTTGTTACTGTTGCTGGGCAGTTGTTGCTATTGTACTGTTATTATTGCTGCTGATTCTCATCATCATTTTCTTTTGCTTCCAATATCAGGTACATATCTGAAAATTCATGTCATGAAAAGCTTCAACATGGCAAGTAAATGAAGTTTGATTATAAGGATGTTTTCTACTCATTTAAATTTTATTAGTTTAAGTTTCAGTTTTGTTTTAGTTGGTTAATATAGTATTAAATCAATTGGTAGATTAGTTCTCTTTCTTAATAACAAATGGCTTAGTTATTTTAGGAACGCGATCAACTCATTTCTTTTAATATATGAAATAATGTCAATGATTTTTTTACAAAATATAGAGTTAACGTTTGCAAATATTCGCATAGGCAGAATATAAGAATTGGTTTATTTATCTCAAACCCAATCTTCGTAAGCAAAATTAACCAAACAATTATAATCTCGGATTAAAAACAAGTGGTGTAAAAGAAGGATGAGATTTATAGATTGTAACTTTTTAAGTCAAAAAATGTGTAAATAGCGTTTGCTCCAAATATAACAATGAAAATTCTTCAAAAAATATTACTTCATTTATTAAATCAATTGTTTTCCTAAGTTTTATACGCAATTCGCTTTTTGGGTAGATAAATATTGTATTTACCATAAAAATGGTAGTATTAATCACACGTTGTTTATTTTTATTTTATTTTTATTTTACTCTTTAAACTCATGGTTTTTGAGGAATATAATTCACACGTAAAAAATATAATTTGCGGTCAACACTTAATGAATTGTGAATTCTTTTCAAGGAATTTAGAGGCATCTCAAATAATGATTTCTCATGACTCTTACATTTAAAATAGATGGATGCAATAAACATTTGTAAACAAATTTATACTACCATCAAGAATATTTTTGTGATTAGGGATACGTTCGCGTAACCTAATTATATTTCTAAAGGCAATTCGGATTATGCGTTCGCGCAACTTCGATCGAATATTTAATAAAAGGGATTTCTCGGAGAATATCATTATTAATTTCATAAAAACCCGAGATGTGAGGTTCACTACTTAATTATACAAAAAGGGCGAATATTCTTGATTTTATTTAAAGCATAATTTCGAAAATAATTATTTTAATAAAAATATTATCTATATTATTGTGTACACGTGCGCGTGACACAACTCCGCATGTTTTAAAAAATATAATTTATAACACGAATATACGTACGCGTGATTCGATTCAAAGAAGGGACTTTAAATCTAAATAGAAGCGGTAACAATAAAATCATGCAATAAAAAATGTATTTAGCAAATCAAAATAATCAAGCCGAATATAACAGTTGAGCGACCGTGCTAGAACCACGGAACTCGGGAATGCCTAACACCTTCTCCCGGGTTAACAGAATTCCTTATCCGGATTTCTGGTGCGCAGACTGTAATACAGAGTCATTATTTTCCTCGATTCGGGATTAAAATAGGTGACTTGGGACACCCTAAATCTCCCAAGTGGCGACTCTGAAATAAAGAAATAAATCCTGTTTCGACTGTCCTTTAATTGGAAAAAACTCAGTAGCAAGCTCAGGAAGTTGGAAAAGGGGATTGTGCAGGTATTATGAATAACTACAATATATTGACATAATTTGCTACATTTTGACTTCATTACATAACAATTATAGTATGTTATACATTGTAGTTAATTTGTGGTATAAATCTATAACAATTATAGTTTGTTGAATTGTAGTGTAACTGTAGCAGTTAGAATAAGATTACCAACTAATTATATATTTAATTTTTAGGTTGATGGAAAGTTAGATGCCTATAGGAAGGATGTTTTTGAGGAACTCTCAAGCCTTCGAGAGTTCATAGATCAATCTTTGAAGGGTGTTATGAATGTGATAAACAAGAGGTTTGATTTGGACGAGTCAAAGGTAAGAATTTACATATAATTTTGTACTAAGACTAATTAAGACATATGAATAAAGTAGTCTCAAATATTCCCCAAAATTGTAGTTTGTTGGTAGTTCAACAAAAAATAATTACCAACATCAAGGAGAGAACAACCAGCAATTCTAGTTCAATGTTGGTGTTCAACTGCATGGAAGCACAAGCAATACAGGTATCTACAAAATTCCTACATACATATCTACAAATTTCAAGACAGCATTATTAAATTATACTAATCATTTTTTTACTATGTGTTGCAGCTACAATTTCTCCAGAACATTTTCAACCACATGTTGACTTATATCCTGACTTCCAAGAAGCAGCTGAGGCATATAAAGCAGGTACAGAACCATTCCTTCATTACAATAAGGTTTTTATGCAAAATTTTAATAATTTACACCTTAACTACATATTCCTACATATTATCTACAATTCTCATTCCCAATTATTCATTCAAGCTGATGTTTCAGCAGAACATCTACAAGGAAATATTGAGGAAGAACCAGTAATTGATGAAGTGGCTGAGGCACAACAAGCAGGTAATATATTCTCTATAACTCCATAATACTGTTCATATCTACATAGATCTATACTTATCTACAGAAGGTGAAGTTCCACAGTCGCCAATTCACGGTGTGACTGTGACTGAAGTTGTTCCTGAAGACATTGATAAAAAAGTTGTTCCTGAAGGCATTGAAAACAAAGGTTTGACATTGGATGACTTTGAGCTGCCAGAAAACTTATCACAGTTGGTCATGTATGGCGAGCCCATACGAGATGAATCAACCCATGTTCATCCCGGTAGAACCAGGCAACCGGGAAAACATGCACAATCACCTTTCACATCTTTGTATAGTTCTGGAGGCAGCACATCTGTTGGACCTAAATTTTTTTACCTCAAGCACCCCTTCACAAGTGTCATAGGTGAAAATGTAGATCCTGAATTGACAGAAAGGTTCACCAACTGGTTATACATTCGTAGTGATAAAGTATCTAGGAGGTATGAATGCTTCATTTTACACTGTCTGTTCACCATTTTTATACTTTAAAATTGTAATTCATTTTGTCAATTTTTTGTATTTGATCATCCTTTTTTTTGTTATTACAGGAGGAAATATTACTTTTCCAAGAAGGATAACCAAATCAAGCCTTGGTTGGATTTTGGTTGTGAAAAGATTGATAAGAAGGACTGGTTTTATGACCTTGCTCACCCCGGACAAGTCATCAATAACACAGTAAGTATAAAGAACATAATCATTCACAATATCTGTTTTGTCTTCAGCTGTGTAGTGTAATTGTAGTTTATTTTTCAGCTATGATGTGTAATTGTAGTAATATTGTAGACAACATATATATGTTACTATATTTATGTCTCAGCTGTGAAATTTTGCTTTTTATGGACCTTATGTATCATATGTGATGATGATTGTATGTACAAACTGGAATTTTGGTACTTTTGACTGACTTGGAATCTCTGTGTACCACAACTGTAGTTACCTTGTAGTAATATTGTAGAGCTTGTGATTGTGCCTATTAATATTAACTGTAGGTTGAACTTGCTGATTATTGGGACCTTAAGTTAGGTGGTATGTTTCATTTGTTCCTCTGTATAGTGAATAAATGTAGACAGTGCATAAATATAGTTAATGTGTAGTTGTTTTGTAGTCTGATGGGTCAATTGTACATATAGTACTTGTTCACTATGGTTCATACAAACTACAATTAAATTACATTTTGTGAGGTACTTGGACTAACTGTTATATTTCTGTAGTTATAGTGTAGCTAATTTGCAGCAATCTGTTAGAGTTTTTAATAAATTCAAATTGTAGTTAATCTGTAGCTGTCTTGTAGACAAGTGTGGTTACACCGTACCTTATTGTATATGTTTATTCTATTTTGGCAGCACATTGATGTTATTATGTATTATCTGCGAAAAAGAGGCAAATATGGCCCCAACAATAATACTAGGTTCACAACCACGGATTGCTTGTTCAAGACAAAGATTGAAAGAATCTATGACAAGTTCATAAGTTCTCCACCGGAACAAAGGTATTCGGTTGTTAAACCCGAGGATGATGTTGGAGAATATATTCTTGGGTACAGAATTCTTGCTAATGTTGCCTGGGATCTTGTTGACTATGTGCTCATACCTGTGAACCTTGTAGAGAACTTCCATTGGTTGTTGCTAGTTTTTGACATAAAGGACAGACAACTTTATGTTTATGATTCCATGGTGAGAGCAAACCGTCATAAAACAGTTGAGACATTGGTTGACAAGTTTTCAATCATTATCCCTCTGTATTTGTCATGCACTGGTTTCTATGGTAAACGTAAAGACATTAACTTCAAGAGCACAAAGGCATACATCGAGAAACCAGTTACGGACCCTCTCGACATACAATGGATGGTTGCTGAGATTCCACAACAAAAGGAAGGCTCAGTGTAACAAATAATCTCCCTTTCTATATGTTTAATTTTTTTTATTTTAATCATTTGTTATATAATGAAAAATTCTCATCTTATGCAGCGATTGTGGTGTATTTGTGGCTGCATTTGCGGAGTATGTTAGCCTTGGAGATTTGGCAATCCCAAAGGAAGATCTTTCTGATATTGACCAACACCGTAGACGCTATGGAGCTCTACTGTGGGACTATGCAACAAAGAAGCAAGAAGATGGGTCAATCAGTGAGAGTGAGGTTACTGGCAGGCTAGCAAGGAGGAAGGGTGCTCCGGCAAAAAACGAGAGGACTAGAGTGCAACGAAAGAAGAAATAGACTATTGTGTTCCTAGTTTGGTCTGTGAAATTTGGTAGTTGAATTGGAAAACAATGTAGGAAATATGTCGTTTTGGTTTTCTACAACACTTTTTGTTGATTACATTATACTCGAGTACTCTGATTACATTTTTACAGCAACAGCTTTGTCTTACAATTTGACTTTAATCTTCAAGTTATTTTTATAAATACCTTCAAGTGCCAAGTAATATCTGTATATAACTGTCATTTGTTACACAACAGAAAGATAAACTAAATACAGGAATCATATAAATAATTTAGCCATCTTTTATCAACACGGTTTATCAAAAAAATTCAATTTATCTACATTTAAACTACGTCAAACTACATTTTAACTACAACTCCTCTACATATGAATAACAGGACTACAGTTCTAACACAGTTAAACTACATATTCACTACAATCTGGATACAATTTACGTTGAATGCATTCTTTATTAATATCAGTTTTTTTGTATACAGTAAATATTAAAGTTTAACTATTCTATAAAAAAAAGACAACTTTAGATGCTTGACAGAATACATAAAAACATAAATAGTGCAGATACACAAATTGATGTTTATACTTCTTATTCATCTTCAAAAACTTAAACAATTACACAAGAAAATCCGATAATTTGAGCTCACTAACATTTATTTTGAATAACTATTCTAACTACATGATATTCATTTCTTTTTCGGCGCATTCTTGCAAGTTCTTTTGTTATGCCCTTCACCTCCACAATTGCCACATGACACCTTGTATTTCTTTGACTTTATTTCATCAAATGTTTTATATCTTTCCTTGTGAGGTTCTCCCTGGCTGCCTTTTATCTCCCGCCGGTGGCTTTACTACCTCATCCAAAATATGTTGTGGCACATCCCATTTGCCTTCATCAGGAAGAGGATTTACTGGCATTTCATAGGTAAGCAGAAGGCTCTTCCTTGTGTAATACGGAGAGCAATAGTTTTCGTATGTTTCATTCCTATGCCTTAATGCTGCCAAAGCATGCGCACATGGAAGTTCATCAAGTTGGAATTGTCCACAACTACATTTCTTGTTTTCTAGACACACAATGTACCGCTTCACACCATCTAACACAGTATGTATATGATCTGTTGAAGCCCTCACCTACAATTGAAGACCAAACAGAAATAATAATACATCAATCATTAAAATGGATTATCAACAATTTACCTACAAATCAGCAACAAATATATTACAGCTCATCTACAAACTATTATTACCGACAATTTGACTACAGTTTAACTACAATCTGGAAAAACTGCAGCTAGTACTTTTTTGATTCTACTGCACCAAAAAAAAATATCTTACCCTTAGTTTCTGAGATAATGTACTGTTGTCTTCCAATTCTTTGTTGTATTTGTGACCAAGGTATGTGAAAGTACCCTTTGCCTTCGATAACTTTTCTTTTGTCCAACGTTCAAGAAGAGTCCTCATATACTCAAATAGATCAAATATTGGAAGCTCTCTTGCATCTTTTGTTACAGCATTCAACGACTCGGCAATGTTTGACGTCATAGTAAAAGTTCTATTCACCGTTGCATGTACTCTTGACCATCTATGATAGCCAATATCATATAGGTAAGACTTTACACGCAGGTCTACCTCTTCAATCTTCAACATCCTTTCATTAAATTCATCCATAGTGTATGACCGTGCTGTAGCAAAGTACAATTCATGTAATTGTAGATGTCCCTTCTTGAATTTTGACCTTATATTTGTCCATATATGCCACATGCAAGAGTAGTGTGCCAATCCCGGATAGACAACTGATGTTGCCTTCAGTATACTCTCATGCCTATCTGAAACAACACACATTGAAGGTCTTTCACCATATGCCTCCTTGAATTGCTCAAAGAACCACTTCCAAGACGCGTCGTTTTCAGAATCAACCACAGCATATGCCAAGGGAAAAATAGTACCTACATTTTTAAGACATAAAATATGATTAAATAACAACTACAATATATATTGAGAAATATAGACATGTTAACTACATTCTTTTATATAACTACAAAATAACTACAATTTAACTGCATTTTAAAGACTGTCTACAAAATAAGTACAAAATTATTCCATTATTTACCTGCTGCATCCATGGTGCTTGCTGTCAGCATAATCCCCATGTAGGCTGACTTTAAGAATGTCCCATCAACCACTACTACCGGCCTACAATGTTGCCAACCATTTATTGATGTACAAATAGCAACAAATGCGTATAAGAAGCAATCATCTGCTGCCTTCTTCAATTTAACAACAGAACAAGGATAATTCTTCTCAAGAATATAAAAATATTTGGGTAATTTGTTGTAGGAGTCACACGGATTCCCTCTCAAAAACTGTAAAGCTTTTTCCTTTGCTCTCCATGCTTGCATGTAGCTTAGGTTCAGTCCATGTTCGGATAACATGTCAGTTTGTATGTCCTTTGGTGTGTAAACAGTCTTAGGATCACAATACTTTGGAACGACCATGCTACCAAGTACTGCTGCAGTACGTTTGCGCTGTATGAATGTTTCGTCCATTAGGCAGCATGTGTGTTGACGGCTGAAACTTCTTATCTTGAACATTGCCGAATCATTAATTGACGTTGCCTTGAAATGCCATTTACAGCTTTCAGCAACACATATAAGCCAGTAGCTACAAAAGAAATACAATATTTACACAAATTTATGAAAAAACTACAATTAACTACAAACTGACTACAATTTAACTACAATTTATAAAACCCACCTATCTTCAATCATACACTGATTTTGCTGATATATTATCCACAAATAACTACATACCTTCTATGACTAGATCTTTTTACTCTGAACTGGAACTTGTGCATCACTGAATAATTCTTCATTGCAGCAGCTACTGTTTGCTTGTCCTGATAAACTTGTCCTTCTTCAATATATGTTTGCGTAGATTCAGTTATTATTTCACTTTGATATTCCTCTATAGCTGGTGAGGATGGAAATTCAAGTAAGTTTAGGGATCCAGACGAACCTGCAAACAATAAATTCATAAATGTAGTTTCTATGTAGATAATTTTGAAAGCAACATTGCTTTATCCTTTTCAGTACTATGTGAGCTTTGTAGTTTAATTGTAGGTAATTGTAGTAATATTGTAGATAACATAGTAACACCATAACTCTCTGCAATGTCGAATCAAACATACCTGCACTGGTGCTTTCATTGTTGATTGCCAATTCCATATTGAAATCTCTTACGCTTATACATAAAGGATACGAACCTAAGTTTTTATTCTCCTTTTTGGTTTCCATGTAAGCACGAACCCCCATATCATTCCTAATCTCCATTGGAGGACAATTCTCGTTCACAATGTATTTGATTTCTATAATTTTATCCGATGTATCAATCGATAATTGTTCTGCAATTGTAGAACTGAGAATTCCGTAGTTTGCATTATCATCTACCACAATGGCATCAACTTCAAAATCTCTAAATCTGCCATAGTTATCCCAATTACCATTCGATTTCAGCATTATTGGGATTTTTGACATGATTTCGTGTAGTTGATAGGAAAAAAGACGAAGAACAGATATAGTTTCTACAATTTGAGTACTGATATCGACGAAGAGCAATTTTGTACAATTTGAGACGAAGAACAGATATAGTCTCTCTTCAGTAATTGTACAATTTGATTGCGTTTTTTGTTGTAGCTGATATCAACAGAGATCTCTTTCTGTTGAGGAAGGAGAGAATTACGCAACTGGTGCCTTCATCAGGAAGAGAGATCTCCTTCAGTTTCAAAATTCGAATAAAATCCTTGACAGAATCACATCAGATTTGGTGCCTTCATTTTAGGGCTTTTTTAATGGCAAAATCTACATATTTTTGGATTGGTATATAATTTGTAGTAAAAGTGTGGACTACGTGGGTAAATAACAAATTATGAACATTTTTGGTAATAAGATTTGATATATGGTATAGATAGGTAAAAATCCCTATGTATTTTGCTGGCTATTAATACGGGAATAATAGCCTCTAAAAGTCTAATTCTTTGAATCAAGAAATGTAGCTTAAGGTTAATCTTTCATATCATTATGACTTCTATTGTTCTTTTCGGTGCCACGCGAAGTAAATTTGCATGACGCCAAAAAGGTCTTTTTAGTCGAATATAGAGCAGACAACGGTATCTGTATTATATAATGGATCATGATGTTGCGTTATTTGAAATTTAAAAATGATAAGCATACTATACAAGTACTAAGCCATAAATTTTTGGCTTTAACCAGAAATATCAATCGACATTTATGCTATAGACCTCCTAAACAACCCAGAAGACACCTCCTAATAATACGCCTTTTAATTCAGAAAACCAACTGTTTCTTAGATTGAACAACTAATGCATATTAATGCCCTGTTTAAACTACTTTTATATTCGTTGTGTCCCCTCATTTTATCCATGTATGATAACCCTCTATTGTTTAATGTTATAAATTGCTCTCTATTAAATGAATGTAATTTATCAGCCGACAATTCTTCTTAATTTGTAACTTTTTAAAGTGAAAGCAATATCAATCACCCACATTTGCTTCACTAATACAAAACCATGGCTCGAGAAACTGCAAACAAGAACTCGTAAGCGACTTCATTTCTCATGGATGAAATGTTTCTTTGTTTATATATTTAGTTTACATGTATTTGATAGAAATATGGCTTCATCAAATTCCTTTATTGCCTTCATTCATACTTAATAAGTGATCTTTTTATTTTTATTTTTCATAGTATAGGACTCCCTTATAAATTGTATATTTCCCTTTTCTTTTTTCCTTACTAAATTATATCTTTCCTTTCTTCTATTCACATGGTAGGTGGTAAGGAAACTATTTCCTTATGGCTTAATCAAATTCTTCTATCGTCTATGTTTGTATTTTAATAAGTATCTTTTGCATTTCTTATAGTATAGGAACATGGACTTTGATTCTTATTTATCTTTTTTCTCAAATTTTTGCCATTTTCTTTTGTTTCTGATTAAGTAAATTAGCACGATTGCAATTTTAAAGGATGCATAATGGTTGCAAAACGTAACTGCTTATGGTGGAAGGAATGTTGAAGATAGGGAATGAAATTGGGGTAAGTGATTTTGAGATGAGTAAAAAATATAAGGCATAGAGATAGATGCACTATTTTTTAACAGCAAAACCTGTATTCATTATCTTTTAATTAGATGTATTTATCTTGACATATGTAAACAGATTTGTTTACACGTTGTTAGGGATGTGAATTGCTTACACTTTGTTAGGAATGTACTGAATACTGGCTTATCGATCTGCAAAATGCGATCTGTTTTTTTTTTTTTTTGCTCCTCATTTTCCTTATTGAACAATCCTTATGTTGGCACTATATTCACATGACATGTGAAACTTATTATGATAGTGAGTTTAGCGCTTCTATGGCCATTTCTCTCTTTTGGACTACTTATTTGATTATGATCAATTTATGTTAAGGGAAAAAAAGAAGTTGCTTCCTCTCTAATTAATAATATGATTTATTTAGTAAATATTAATAATATTTTTACAAATATTATGACATAAATTATTTAATTAATTTTAATTTTTTTTATGACCGCGCGAAGCGCGGATAAATTTACTAGTATATATATATATATATATATATATATATATCTTTGCCTTGAACTCATATAAAAATTTCGTTTCACCCTTTTATATGCTCTTGCTTCATTCTTGAGTGATGTCAATCTTTCTTTATGTCCCAAAGCTGCCATAAAATATATGATCCCACAGAGCCTTTACCAGTTGTCTCATCTCAAGTTTCTTTCTTCCTTTGTTGAAGGTTTCTTGTGTTTAAAGAATTACAAGAATAATTCCAGTTTTTCTGTTAACCTAATCATATCTACCAATTGTCTCCTCAAATTTTATTTAACCTAATGTACTTTCCATGATTAAGAAAAGCTTTCGATCGTTTGATAAGATATTTTCTCCCTCATTTTGATTTAACATCCAGAAAAGAGAAACTAACCCTCTTAATGTTTATCTGACTGAATTTTGTATAAATGTGGTCGCACCATTCTTAGATTTACATTGACGAGGTAATTCCTCATCTCCCTTTTGATAATAACTTCTAATAACTCAAACTAGAGATTATGACTACTTCTGCAATACGATGGAATATCAAAAGTCGAGGGTTATTTTTGTGTTGATCTTGCCTTTCAAAAAATCAAAACCCTACATTTTTCGGGTTTGATTTCATTTTTATTTATTGAGCTGCTTTGGGTACTTTTGTAAAATTTCTTACATAATCTTCGGGTGGCTTGCTATCTTCACAAATGAATTGTTGCATTACTTTGAAACAGTTTCATTTTGATTTAATGTTCAATGGTCCCAAAGAAAGATTTGAAGATTAGTAGTTTCCACTGCTCTGAAATTATTGTATGGCATCCATATTAAAATCTCTGTAATTACAATCTGAAAATACGAGAGGAGTGAAAAACTAGCAAGGAGCTTGTTCGATAATATTGCTAATCTTATCAGTCTAACTAAATGACATGGACCAAAATAAGATAATTACAATTGGAATAGAGTAAAAGTGTAATTATGCAATAAACTTTAGGGCACCTTCTTCAATGCACCTTAATCGGTAGTTTAACCAATTAATTTAAACACATACATCATACACAAACATAACAGTAAGTGATAATCTCTATTGAACTTCAGATAATAATTCTTCTTTTTCTCCCTAGAGAACCTAGAGTTGTAATATGCGCCTCACCTGTCGGACGTCGAGTTTTCCTTTTGTTTTTCTTTTTTCTAAAATCTCCTTAAAATTTGTACCACAGAGTTGGTGCAGTGATCTATAGATATTGCGTTTGACGTAAGTTTTCCTTTTAAGAAAAGATAAACAAACGGAAGCCCCGAGATCATTGTACCTACTTATTGGTGCCAATTCTCTTGAGGAAAAACAAAAACAAAAGGACAAGCCTGATGTCCAACAGGTAGGTCGAGGAGCAGATTACTACTTAGGTTCTCAAGGGAAAAAAAAGTATTACCTGAAGTCCAATATAGATTATCAACTTACTTAATGTTCTCGTATACGATGTATGTGCTCAAACAATTTGGTTAAAATACCGATCATAAAAAAGATAATTACCAGATGTACCATGCTCATATGATATATGCCAGAACGATCAAGGTTTGGGCATTTTGTGGGACATAAAAGAAAGCTGAAATATAATATTCATAATAAAAGAAATGTATAGAGAGGAGTAGAGAATGCAATTGAGGGATGGAAAACAAGGATTTTTATAGTTGGTGTGAGGGGTTGTTACAAGATAAAATATAGGATCATGTAAATAACTTTCTACATTTGCATTGATTTACCTTTGATTTGATCAGAATCTAAACTTAAACCATAACCGTTCAAACTTAAAAAACCTTCCAAGAACATAATCTTAGTTAGAAACCAAACATCATAGAACGGGTAAATTATTAAAAAAATTCTTTATTCGCCAGTCAACATTTAAATACCTTTAAAAGTTGTTATCTCTATATACATTCATTTGTTAAGGATTCAATTTCCTACTTTGTAATCTATAACACTAATCTTGATAGTTTAAATTTATTTGACTCATCAAATTTCCTCGTTCGAGGATGAATATTATTTTATAGTCGGTGTGAGGGGTGACGACATCTATGATTTTTCTTGTAAATTACAATTTCACACATATTCGCGGGTAAAAATCCAGCCTAATAAGAGCTGTACTATAATCTGGCTACAAATAGAATCATATTAATTGTTGAAATTTAAAAAAGAAAAATATTGATATTAATTACAGTTATTTCTGAATTGTTTATTTATTTATAGTATCTATTATGGCCTTTTGGTTATATTTTACCAGTTCTTGTAGGGGATAGAAATATTCAAAAAGAAGAATATGGGACGCTTGGAAAATGCTACTTCTTGCAACTTCAGAAATCAAAATTAGACCTAAGAAATGTCTAACTTAATAACCTACCAAAAGCATGATTTTGTTAAGGAAATCACATTCATAGATTTTAATTAAGGGTAATAATTAATTTTGTTCTTTATGTCACTAGTCACAATCTATTTTAAATTTGTCCTTATGATCTCCATATGCATTCAGTTGTTAATCACTTAGTTTCTATTTGCAAGCTATAACATTGATCTTGATAGTTCAAGTTAATTTGACTTGTTATTTTAGTTAAGTAGATCATATGGCAGTTATGTGCCAGAAAAATCAAAGGTTACGATATGTCTAAATTGTGGAGATAAAGGTTTTTCAAACTCATTCGTTTACTCTGTGAAATGTCTCGAATTTGGTGTGCATCGGTACTGCCTTGAAAAGTGACATTTAAAGAATTTGTATATTGGGTTTGTGACGACTGTGAAAATGAAGAAAAGGTTGATATAGGAAAAAATCAAAAAGAAAAGGTTGACAAATCTACTCCCAGTGTGATGATTGATCAAGGGACAAAATTTGCAGGAGAAGAGAGCCTAAGACGTAGCAAACATATCAAGAAAAGTCCAAAGGCGTTAGATAATTTTGTGTGCGTTATACATGGAAAATTTAGAAAACTCAAAAATTAAATGGCATCGGTTCATATGTTAGTTATATTTTCTATTTCTTTATATGATTTTTTGTTTTTGTTTTGTTGCAATAAGGAGGTTATTCTCCACTTTTGCATTCCAGTAGTATTAGGAGATTATAATATACCAAATGTATTGTGATTTTTGCAAGACTTTCTTCTGCTCTTTTCCTGTTGGGTTTAGGATTAAAGGTGCTTCCTTATTGCCGGTAATCTTAATTATATATCATTTTCTATAAAGATTCTAAGATTATCAGTCCGGATTTCCTTAAAAAGGTCAAATTTGTGTGTAAGGTTCTTTTCCCCCTCTGAATCTTAAATATTGAAGTAAATTGGCTTCTTAATAATAATTTTATTCTCAAAATTTAGACAACAAAAGATTTTCATCCTCTTCATTGGGTCACTAACTTTTTTCTTTACTTATTTCTTGAGTTACATTTCTACGTATATTTTTTTGATTAGAACAACCTATTCCAGAACCTCCTCTGCCACTTTCAAGAGTGGCTCCTAGAGTGCTTCCGAACCAAGGCTATGCAAGTGATATTGTCCCACCTCGAATTCGGGCGGGAAATTTTCAAATAACCAATGTGATGCTGATATTGCTGGAGCAGCGTGGGTATTTCACGGGCGCTGTAAATCAAAATGCTTACAAACATCTCAAGGGGTTCGTGGATACCTGTTGGGGGAGCAAGTAAACAAATGTGTCCGAGGGTGTACTTTGGTTGAGACTCTTCCCATTTTCACTCAGAGGGAAAGAACTTGATTGGCTTGAGCGACTTCCCAACCATTCCATCACTACGTAGGATAAGTTTGCAGATAAGTTCAATGCAAAATTTTTCTCACCAGGGCATATGGCTGCATTGAGAGATGAGATCTTAGCGTTCAAGCAAGAGCCAACGAACCTTTGTATGAGATTTGGGAGATTATAGAACAATGGTGAAGTAATGCCCCAACAATGATATGACCAAGGTGATGATCCAATAGACTTTCTACCGGGCTATTAACACCACAAACCAATGCATAGTGAACCAACTTGCTAGGGTCGACTTCATGAAGCTGTCTTATGATAAGGCTTGTGACATTCTTGACGAGATGGCTGACACTTCTTTCACTTGGCAAAGTAGAGCCAATGTGCCCCAAGGTGACCCCACGGTTTCTCATTTGCACAAGGAGTTACATGATCATGGGCAAGCTATAACTGAGTTGACAACTACGATGAACCAACTAGCAAAGGAACAATTGCAACAAGTTCAAAATCCTCGCCAAGTGAGTGCCATGGAGAATGTCAATATGCTTGTCAACAAAAGAAGACAAAGAAGGCAACAAACCAAGGGAATTGAGAGCAATTTGGCAATGATTGTGGTGGATTACAAAATGATGGTTATGATGAACAAAATGAAGAGGTGCAATATATGAATAATTATCAAGGCCAAAGGGGCAATTCTTCCAATCAACAACAATGGAGACCCCAAGGAAATTGGGGCAATCAACAACAATTGGGGGAACAACAACCAAAACCCCAACTGGGGAAATCAGAACAACAATCACAACAATCAGAGAAATTGGAATGGTAACAACAACAATTGGGGTGGTAACAACAATCAAGGTAGATGGAACAATGGCTATCAAGGGAACCAGGGGCAAGGCTTTCAAAGGCCCCCAATGTACCAACAACTGAACAATCCGCCCCCATTTCCATCCCAAGGTCCTAGTTCTTCTAGCAATGATATGGGTAGAATTGAAATGATGTTCGAACAAATGATGAAGAAGAATGCGGATTTTGATACGCAGTTGGCTTCCCACAATACCTCAATCAGAAATTTGGAGGTTCAATTAGGACAAATCTCTTAGTCCTTGAATACACGCCCTAAGGGTGCTCTACCAAGTGATATGGTAGTGAACCTAAAGGGTGGGAACAATCATGTTATGGCAGTAAATACAAGGAGTGGACGAGGCGGTGATGTGAATGCCTCCAAACAAAAGCGAGTTTTAAGTGATGATGTTGAGTTGCAAGAAGACGAAGTTCCTTTGGTGGTTAAAAATGTGATTGATGAGAACGTGAATGAAGAAGTGAGGATTGATATTCAAGATGCCGAGGTGGAAACTCAAAATAATGTGAACCTATCTAGGGAACACATAATAGTCATGCCGGATCTAGTTGTGCCCAAATTCAAGGCTCCTTTGCCAAGGCCACCTCCACCTTATCCTAAAAAGCTCGCGAAGCAGAAAAATGAAAATCAGTTTAAAAGGTTCATTGACATGATGAAGAGCTTGTCCATTAATGTGCCTTTGGTGGAGGCTCTTGAACAAATGTCGGGCTATGCTAAATTCATGAAGGACTTGGTAACAAAGAAGCAACCTATGGATTATAAAACTATAAAGATGACTCACCAAGTTAGTGCAATAGTGCATTCAATGGCCCCGAAGTTTGAAGATCCTGGTGCTTTCACCATTACTTGAACCATTGGGAGTGCGGATTTTGCTAAGGCTCTATATGATTTGGGGGCTAGTATCAATTTAATGCCCTACTAGATTTTCAAAACTTGGGTATTGGGAAACTGAGGCCGACTTCCATGGGATTACAAATGGCGGATAGAACGATGAAGAGACCATTGGGTATTATTGATGATGTACTTGTCCGGGTGGATAAATTTATCTTGCTAGCTTATTTTGTGATCTTGGATTGTGAGGTGGATTATGAAGTTCCTATCATATTGGGGAGACCTTTCCTTGCTATGGGGAAGGACTTAGTTGATGTGGAAGCAGGGGAACTCACCTTTCGGGTGGGTGACAAAAAAATGGTCTTTCATGTTTGCAAGTCAATGAAGCAACCCAACAGTACCGATGCGTGCTTTTTTGTGGACCTCATCACAACAGTGATAATTGATGACACCAGTGCAATGATAAATGTGGAGGACCTATTAGAGGCCGTATTGTTGAATCTTGATGTCAATTATGATGAGGGTCGAGTGGAGTGCGTGAATGCTTTACATGGAATGGGCTCTTACTCTTATGAGCCTAGGAAATTATCTTTGGACCTCGAAAATAGGAAGACTCTACCAACAAAACCTTCAATTGAGGAGCCTCTATGTTGGACTTGAAACCACTGCCTCCACACCTTAGGTATGAGTTCTTAGGCTCAAAATTTACTTTGCCACTTATTCTTTCTGCTTGTCTTACTAACATACAGGTTGATGCCACATTGGCGGTGCTTCAAAAGCGGAAAAAGGCAATTGGATGGACTTTATCTGATATTCGGGGGATAAGCTCTACATTCTGTATGCACAAGATTATTCTGGAAGATGATGCAAAGCCCTCCTTGGAGCATCAAAGGAGGTTGAACGAGGCAATGCAAGAAGTTGTGAAAAAGGAGGTGATCAAGTGGTTGGATGTCGGGGTTGTGTAACCTATCTCTAATAGCTCTTGGACTTCACCAGTGCAATGTGTACCGAAGAAGGGTGACATGACTGTGGTTGCAAATTCACAAAATGAGTTGATTCTTACCAGAACCGTCACCGGTTGGAGGGTATGCATGGACTACCATAAGTTGAATAAAGTGACCCGCAAGGATCACTTTCCTTTACCTTTTCTTGATCAGATGTTATACCGACTTGCTGGGCGTGCCTTCTACTATTTCTTGGATGGGTATTCTGGGCACAACCAAATCTTAATTGCTCTGGAATATTTGGAGAAGACCGCATTCACTTGTTCATATGGCACCTTTTATTTCTCTAGGATGCCTTTTGGATTGTGTAATGCACCGGCTACATTTCAGAGGTGTATGATGGTCATTTTCACCGATATAGTGGAAGACATTTTGGAGGTGTTCATGGACAACTTTAGTGTTGTGGCAGATTCATTTGATGAGTTCTTGAAGAATCTTGATAGAGTTTTAGCCCGTTGTGAAGAAACCAATCGTGTTCTCAATTGGGAGAAATGCCACTTTATGGTGAAAGAGGACATAGTTCTTGGGCATAAAATTTCAAAGCATGGTATTGAGGTAGACAAAGCAAAAATTGATGTGATTTCAATGCTCCCTCCCCCTACATCTGTCAAGGGAGTTTGAAGTTTTCTCGGGCATGCGGGGTTTTACCAAAGATTTATCAAAGACTTTTTGAAGGTGGTAAATCCCTTGTGCAAGTTGTTAGAAAACGATGCCAAGTTCATGTTTGATGAAAAATGTATGCAAGCCTTTGAGCTTCTCAAGCATAAGTTGACCACCACTCCTATCATTACCGCACCTAATTGGAGCTTGCCCTTTGAGCTCATGTGTGATACGAGCGATGTTGTGGTTGGGGTGGTTTTGGGTCAAAGAGTGAATAAAATATTTCATCCGGTGTACTATGCGAGCAAGACAATGAATGATGCTCAAGTGAACTACACGGTGACCAAGAAAGAACTTTTGGCTATTGTGTTCGCAATGTAGAAATTTTGGCCGTATCTCATGGTGCTAAGGTCATAATACATACCAACCATGCCGCACTTCGGTACTTGATGACGAAAAAGGATTCCAAAGCTAGACTGATGCGATGGGTCTTGTTACTTCAAGAGTTTGATTTGGAGATTGTGGACCGAAAAGGTAGTGAGAACCAAGTGGCGGACCATTTGTCCTGTTTGGAGGAGGAGGGGAGGCCTCGTGATAGCCTAGAGATCAATGATTCATTTTCTGACAAACAACTCCTTTTGGTGTCGGTGAATGGTATGCCATGGTTTGCGGATGTCGCTAATTTCCTTGTGACTGGTATAATCCCGTGTGAGCTCTCTTCTAACCAAAGGAAGAAGCTCAGGCGGGATAGTTTGGATTTCTATTGGGATGAGCCATACTTGTTCAAGATTTGCACGGATGGTGTGATCCAAAGGTGTGTCGCGGATGAAGAGCAATTGAGTATATTGGAGGCTTGTCATTCCTCTCCTTATGGTGTCCATCATGGCGGGCGAGGACGGCTTTCAAAGTTCTTAGTTGTGGATTTTATTGGCCAACTTTGTACAAAGATGCAAGCAAACTAGTGAAGAGGTGTGATAAATGTCAAAGAGCTGGTGGGATTTTGAAGAAAGATGAGATGCCTCTCAATACCATTCTTGAGGTTGATATTTTTGTTGTATGGGGCATTGATTTTATTAGCCCGTTTATTAGCTCGTGTGGGAACACATACATTTTTGTGGCGGTGGACTATATTTCAAAGTGGGTTGAAGCCGTGGCTTTGCCCAACAATGAGGCCCGGAGTGTTGTTGCATTTCTCAAGAAAGCATTTTTACAAGGTTTGGTACTCCTCGTGCAATCATAAGTGATAAAGGGTCTCATTTTTGCAATAGAACTTTTGACACTTTGCTTGCAAAGTATGGTGTCAATCATAAAGTTTGTACTCCTTATCATCCTCAAGCAAGTGGTCAAGTTGAAGTCTCCAACAGGAAAATCAAAAGCATATTGTCAAAGACAGAACATGCTAATAGGACCGATTGGTCAAAGAAGTTGGATGACACTCTATAGGCTTATAGAACTGCATACAAGACTTCAATTGGTATGTCTCCGTATTGGTTGGTGTTTGGGAAATCTTGCCATCTGCCGGTTGAGTTAGAGCACAAGGCCATGTGGGCTTTGAGAAAGCTAAATCTTGAATGGGATGTTGCAGCCAATCTCCGTGTGGAGCAGCTTAATGAACTTGATGAATTCTGATTCCATGCCTACTCTAGTTCTTCCTTGTACAAGGACAAGATGAAGTACCTTCATGATAAATATACTCGTAGCAAGGAGTTCAAAGTGGGTGATTTGGTTCTCTTGTTCAACTCTCGGTTACATCTATTTTCGGGAAAACTTAAGTCAAAATGGAGTGGACCTTTTGAAGTGGTGTGTGTGACCCCGTTTGGTGCACTTGATTTAAAGAACAAAAATGGGGAAGTCTTCACAGTGAATGGGCATAGGGTCTACTTGGGAAACATTGATGATAGCCATGTGGTGGCACTTCTTCATCTCAAATGATTTGATGGTAACATGCGTCGTGTCGCGACATTAAATCAGACGCTTCTTGGGAGGAAACCCATGCGTGTTTCTTCTTGTTTTTCTTTGATTTCCATTGTAGGATAGGATTTATTTTTGAACTGACTAGTTGTGAGATGTTACAGGTTTGTGTTGATGCAGTGCAGGACATGGTGGAAAATATGTTCAAGTCTTTGAAGTTTTCAATATGGACCGCACTACATAGTGTGCGGCCGCAAAGAACTCAGTGCGGGGGGAGGGCAGCACAAAATCAGTGTAGACCGCACTAATGATGGATGAAAATACCAACTCCTTAAAGTTTGCCACCGCGGCCGTATTAATTTTTGTGCGGTTCGCGGTGGACCACTATGGCCGCAAAGCATTTTGTGCGGACCACAGTAGGTTGCCTTCTCAAACTTTGTCTAAGGTTGTGTGGTGCGGACCGCACTGCATTTTGTGTGGTCCGCATTGGGTAGACAATGGTGAAACAAAGATGCAAGGGTTCTAAACAAGCAGGTAGAGGAGAATCCTCCCGGGGAGGGAAATAGAAGATGATAAGATTGACTCCCTAAACCCGGCAAAACATTAAAAACACAAGGAAGCTCATTAAAGCTACTGATAGGGCCATTGACCAGTTTGGGAGTGAGTATGAGCCCTCCCGGGATATATCTTCAGACTCCTGTGCCAGGTTACACCCCTGACTGGCCAGAGAGAAACAAGTTACGAGACACTCCTCCAGCTAAAGGTAGTGGGGATAAATACTCCACCTCTCCCACAGCTTTATTATCCGGAGAGGGTGCAATAGGAGAAGATGAGGCAGCAGGAGAAGAAGAGGTAATAGGAGAAGGGGGTGAACCTCAGGTGGGAGGAATTGCTAGAACTAGAAAACCGGAGGTGTGGCAAGACCGGTTTATGAGCGAGGTGGCCTACCATAAATTCATAGTGGTGGCCTACCAGAAATTGATTCCGGAGAGAAGTTTTGTTGATAGAGACCTATTGCCTCACAACCCCAATATGAGAAGGCAACTTAGAGAGAGAGTGGTATGGGAGTATTTTTTAAACAACTGTGAGGATGAAAACAAGAACTTGGTCAAGGAATTCTACACCAATGTTGCCCACATCAAGAAGGGCACCAAAGTGACCAAGGTGCGCAATTTGAATGTGTTGTTTGATGGGAAAACAATAAATGACTACTTGGGCTTCGATAAGGAGGATGAGTCACTGTATTTGGAAAAGATGGAATTAGGTGAGGAGGTCTGTCATTGGTTGGCACAATATCTAGAAATCCTAGGTACCACCTCTGATTGGTTGAATGCGGGAGTGAAACTTTTGAGGAGAAGTTTGAATTTCGAGGCCAAGGGGTGGGAAACATTTGTGTGCAGCAGATTGGACCCTACTACTCATGACAACCACTCCCTATTCACCGAGCAGTATTGGTAGCATCAATCATGGCGGTGTACCCAATTAACATTGGGAAGGTAATATCTCGGGTGATTACACATGTAGTTAGTGAAGGTGACAGAAACTACCCCTTTCCCAGCTTTTTAACCATGTACTTCAGGGACCTCAAAGTTGAAAAGCAGCCATTTGATATCAAAGTGAAAGCAAAGGCCCCGTTCTCATGGTACAACATGCAGGGTAATGACAGCCCAAAAGACAAGAACTATAAAGGAACAACCACTGCTCCAACTGGCCAGTCTGAAGAACCAGTTGTGGTTGTGGCTCCTACTCAGCCTGCCTCCACCTCAGCAGACATTCCCCTTGGTCCATCCACTTTAGCATCTCCAGATATACCCTCTACCCCGGCCCACCCAGTAACTGTACATCGTCTGAGCCAGGCTCTTCTCAGCATTAACAATTGGATGCAGACAACTTTATCCAATTTGTATGCCCTCACTTCTACAGTAGCAGCTCAGTCGGCATCTCCACCTCCACCGGTCCCACAGTCTATTGAGGAAGCCCTCAAGGATATTCTGGACAACCATAAGAAAATCCTTGACACTCAGAAAGTTCTTACAGACACTGTGGAGTCTCATAGAAAAGCTCTCAAGGAGCTTGCTAGGGAGGCCAAGAAGATGAGAAAAATGCGGGCTTCTAAAGAGTCCGTGAAGGAGTTGAGGGTTAAGGTTGACAGGATGAAGATAGATCATCTACCTTTGGATTTATTACTATATGACCCTATGCCGGCAGCTCACCCGCAACCAGAGCAGTCCTTGAGGCCTCCCAAGAGTAATAGGATGATTTCCCGAGCAGATGATGTAGTCATCTAGTTGGCAGACCCACCGGAGGCCTCCTCCCGCCAGCCACAGGATGCAACCCACGAGCCTGTCCAGGTCCAGGCTTTGGTCCTAGCAGTAGAACAGCATGCCATAGGGAACCAATCTAAGGTTACCGAGCATATTGAGAACCCAGGGACCACTCACGATCCCATGTAGACAGATGGGCCATAGGGAGTCTCTACATCCTTTTCCCTTTTATTTTTGGTGCTTATTTTGTTTAGTTAGCATTGAGGACAATGCCAGATTTCATTTGAGGGGGTATGTCCTACTTTTATTGATTTGGATGAATGTATATATTCGACAAATTTTATGATTTCTTTCTTTTTATCTTTGGTATGTATATAATTCTAGTACTTCATTACATTTTTTGTACTTTTACTTTGGGTCTGTATATAAAGTTTATGTTGCAATGTATATATTCATCCCCTCTATTGTATATTCGATTAAATCCCCTCTTGTAAATATTCATTTTACTTTCCGCATTTTTCTTTTCCGTAGCTTCTTATTTATGTTCGTAGCTTCTTATTTTGAACGTTTGCAATAAGCCTTTGATTTTCTTAATGCCACGGTTCTTTCCAAAGATGGAGTTTGTGTGAACCGGGTGAATCTTCCCAATGATGGATGGCATGACAACCTTCTTAAGGGTTTGATTCCTTTTTTCTTTTTTGCTTTTAGTAGTTAGTGGTAAGGGTGCCTCAAGCAAAGCTTCACTTGGGCCTAGCACATTTGCCTTTGATCTCATGGTCAAAAACAAATTGTTGTGCTTAGGATGATGAAAGTCATGACTTTAAGACTTTTGTGCTGACCGATAATTATCAAGTGGTTTTTTCGGGACCATTGTATGCTCAAATCTTATGTAAGGTCATTTTGGACCCCCGACTCTGTGTCTTTAGTGATCCCATAACTTGTGGGGTGAGAAATTGCATTGCATGTCCAAGTCCTAAGCCAATGGTCTAGAACTTGCCCTGAATGTTTGTTAAGGCAAAATCCTAAGTGAATTTTGACTTGAGACATGATTATAGGCTCTTATTGATCCAAATGATAGCTTGAACACTTCCATAGCCTAACAATGATAAAATCTCTAGTCAACTCTTTTGAGCCTTAGACCTATTTCCTTCAAGAACCATGATACAAACCTTTACCCGTTTTAAAAGATAGTGTCTCTGGCACCCGATCTTTCCATAGCACATGAAAAAAATATAAGTTTGGGGGGAGAGACGAGGATGGCAACAAATGGTAAAGAGGTACAAAATGAAGAAAAGGAAAGGCAATGAAAAAGAAAAGAAAAGCAAAAAGAGAAAAAGAATGTTCAATGTAGAAATGAATAAAAGGGATTCAAGAAAAGCAAAAGAATGAAGGGTGTGGAAAATTGAGAAAAGAGAAAAGATTTGAAATGTATAAGAAAGAGTGACAGTGTGTCTCTCTAACCCCTTAGAAAGAGGTGAAATGACTCAAAAAAAAGTCAAGTGAAGTTGTGCCAAAATGAAACAAAAGAAGTGCTTAAAGGAATATGGAACCTATTTAGACGAAACATTACCTACCCTAAACCAAAAGCCTTCGCTATGTCTCCACAAAAGCCCTATATGATCTTGAGTTGAATGAAGCTTACATTAGTGGTGACTCACATAAGGGGCAAGCATATGATACTTAGAGCCGGACTTATGACTTTTCCTTAAGAGATATGAGTGATTCCCTTAACCTCATTCTGAGTGCTATTATTCTAAATGTGAGGTTTGCTTAGGGAGAGCTGAGGATGTGTGAGTTTGGGTTCCACAATGACCAAAGTAATAGAAAGAGTTCTTTGATGTTTTGAGTCAACTCTTGATGCTCTTGTGTCGCACTTAATCCGTGGTGTTTAAAAGAGTAAATGTTGTTAATGATTCATTTGTATTAAGGGCAATTGTTAGTCCCAATTGATGCTAGATGAGGTCACTTTAGGACAGCTAAATTTTCTTGGATTTTCTCTTAAGGGTTGGGTCTTATTTTGTTTGCTTGAGGACAAGCAAAATCTTAAGTTTGGGGGAGTTGATAACTAGGGATTTTGATACATTTTATAATCCTTCATGCTTAAGTTTTGATTAGAAATGTGTACAAAATAGTCCCAAAAGGCTCACAGTGCTTGATTGCAGGTTTGCTAAACAAGGTGACAAGATGTCAAAGATCAGCTCAAAAAGGAGAGAAACTTGCATAAGTACCAAGACAAGACAAAGCTCAGGCAAAACAGGGCCAGTGCGGCCGCACACCATTCTGTACGGTCCGCACAAGTGAAGTTCAAAGAGCATGCAACTCAGGCAAAAAAGGAAATGCGGCCGCACTTGATTTTCTGCGGTCCGCATTGGAGCCACTACGGCCGCACTCGATATAGTACGGTCCGTAGAGGCCAGAGTTCAGAGAGTTGCCAGTTAAAGATTGAAGCCCAATGCGGTCCGCGCTCCATTTCATGCGGACCGTACTAGAAGCCACCGCGGTCGCACTCGATTTTGTGCGGTCCGCATTGCCCAAGTTTAGAGAGTTGGATATTCAAGTCAAGAGCCTTCGTGTGGCCGCACGTGATTTTTTGCGGTCCGCACTAGCCCCGCAATGGTATTTTTGTCCAGATTTTTTAGCTTAGTATAAATAGCTTCTTTTCCCATTTTTAGGTCAGCAGATAGTTTTGTACTGAAGGCTGCGCTCGTGACTTCGATATTTTTATCTATTTTGAGTAATGTTAGCTTTATTTCAACATTGAATCTTCAAGTTTAATTTAGCAATAAATTAATATGAGTTTTACCTCATCTATTTCTTTGTTTTCTTCTCTAATTATGAGTAGCTAGACCCATAAGCTAGGGTTGTGGCTTAACCCTAGTGTGGGTAATTGATGGGTCTTCTGTTTTAGGGCTTGATTGGCTATGTGTGTTTGATATTTGGACTAATTTCATGTTTAATTGCTGAATTAGTGGTTGCAAACACTAGTTTGTGTTTAGTTGACTTTGGCTCTTCTTGATAAAGAGAGCTAAGTCTCTGAAATTGGTCCAACAAGGAATTTGGGCGTACTCAAGAGATTGATAGCCCCAATTAAAGGGTTAAATCTAGAGATAGTAATAGCCGACTTGAACCTTGATTTCTTGTACAAATTTTCATACCTAATTGGTCTTGAGAAAGTCAATTCGGGCAAAATCACTTGAACTACCGGGAGGTGTAGAGTGAGTAGAATCGTGCAATGGTTATATCATACTCCCCAAATATAACAAATTATGCCTTAGATTCAAGTATCCGTCAATTGACCACCTAGGCGAAAATCACTACCCTAGTGCCTTTTATCCATTTGAACAACTCGCAATAGTTTAATCTTAGCTTATTTTAGTTTAATTGATCATTGTAGTTCGATAAAATTAGAAGTAAATCAAAACCCAAAAGGTTTAGAAGTGCAATTTAGAGCAAATATACAACTCCGCTTTAGATAGACACCTGACTTCAATATTTAGCTCTCTGTGGAAATCCATCGCGATCTTAATCGGGTAAAAGCTGCTTCAACCTCTCTCGCTATTCAATAGTATTGCAGGGTTGGCCTCGATCAATGTGTGCACAAAGTTTCAGGTCATTCGGACGTGGTTTGGTAGACTTTTTAATCGAAAATGGAATTCGGAAGATTTTGGAATCTTAGGCTTGATTACGATGTGAAATGGTCGATTCGATGTTGTTTGAGGTGTTTTAAATATTGGTACAAGTTTGGGTAGTGGTATATGATGTGTTTGTGCTTTTAGTTGAGGTTCCGGAGGCCTCAGGGATATTTTGGATGGTTGACAGAAGAACTGAGTTTTGTTTTGGCAGCTGCAGATGTTCATTGCTATCATAACCACACCTGCGGCTAGGGGAACACAGGTGCAGTCTCGCAGAAGCGAGTTGGGAGCCGCAGATGCAGCCAAAGGCAAAGTAAGTGAAAATCGCAAATGCAGGATATGAATCGCACCTGCGGGCCCGCAGAAGCGGATGTCTAGTCACAGGTCCTAAATGGGCCCTTAAGTGATGACCGCAAAAGTGGTGCTCAGACCGCAGAAGCAGTTGTGCCGGAGCAAGGAATTGGCCGCAGGTGCGAGAAACCTGGGCTAGAAGATATAAAAGAATTCATTCGCGATTTTTGAGTTTTTCTTCACCATTTCAAATCGGTTTTGGAGCTTTTTGGTAGATTTTGAAAAGGGTCCAAAGAGAAATCTCTTGGAGGAAAGATTCTTGACTTCATAACTCGTTTATATGTGATTAAAGGCCTAAATAGTGGTGATATTTTGGAAAAACATCAGTGCAATGGGTAATTATGGCTTGAGATTAAGAGACCTTAATTAGGTATTTGAGGGATCAATTGAACTCTGATTTCAGTGTTCTTGATATGTATAGACTCGTGGGAGGATGAGGATCATTTTGGCATAAATTTTATCAAGTTCTGAGACGTGGGCTCGAGGGCCGGGTTTGGTCAATTTCGGGATTTTTGGTATAAATTGGATATTTTTGAGTTGGCTTTGTTCCTCTAGCATATATTGATGGTATGAATCTGCTTTTGGCTAGATTTGGAGTATTCAGAGGCCGAGTCAAAAGGAAAGGGCATCTCGGGCTAGAGTTTGGACCAGATCGAGGTGAGTAATGATTGTAAATATTGTCCTGAGGGTATGAAACCTCGGATTTCACATCGTTGTGCTATGTTGAGGTAACACATGTGCTAGATGGAAAGCGTGGGGTCGTGCACCATTGGGGATTTGTGACTTAGTCTATCCCGAATGACTGTTTTATCGCGTATTTGATTGAAAACTATTTGTTATCATCATGGTTTGGGCTGAATGCCATATTTTGGCATTCTGCCAACCATTTGGACTCTTAGGGGATTTTACTGCGATTTCCTCACTGTTTAGATTTTAATATATGTACTCAGTCATGCTATATTATATTATTTTTAACAGTCAGCCATGTTTACTCTATTTTAACACATTAAGTGATATTTTGGGCTGAGCATCATGTTTTACTGTTGCCCGAGTGGCTTATGAGATTCTGACTGAGTAAAGCTGAGGGCCTGTGTTTTGAGGATACTTTTTGGGTCGAGTTGCATGCCGCAACAGTGATACACTGATTTATGATAATGAGGCCGAGGGCCTGAGATTGTACGCCACGAGGTGGCTTGTTGATATGAGGTCGAGAGCCTATTGATTATGCCACGAGGTGGCTTGATATTGCGCTTGGGCCGTAAGGAGCCCCTCCCAAAGTCTGTACACCCCCAGTAAGTGCGGGTACCCTGAGTGAGTGATATATTGATTATGCCACGAGATGACTTATTATTGCGCTTGGGTCGTAAGGTGCCCCTCCCGGAGTCTGTAGACCCCAGTGAGCGCGGGTATCCAGTGTGTTATGTGATATAGCCCGAGGAGCTGATGTTGTTCCATGTTATTGCCCGGGGGGTGGTTCTTGATTTATGTTATGCTCGAGGGGTTAGTTCTGTTGATATTATGCCCGAGGGGCGGTTTATGGTATATGTTTTGCCGAAGGGCTATTTATGTTTCTATTATGTTTACTCACCGCTTTATCACATTTTTGAGACAGTTGAAAATTGTTTTAAAAAGGTTTTCACCGAAACTGAGCATGATTTACGAAGTAAATGATTTATGTACTGTGTTGGAAATATCCTGTATTTGTTGTAGCATATTGACGTGATTTACGTGCTTTCTTACTGCTCAACTTTTATTTACTTTTATTACTCACTGAGTCAGAGTACTCACATTACTCTCTGCACCTTGTGTGCAGATTCGGGTATTTTTGAACCTGGTAGCGGGTGTTGGTTGCTCAGAGGCAAAGTCATCGGAGTTTAGCAAAGTAGCTACCCGATGTTCGCATCACTGCATTTCTCCCTCTTGATTTCATTAGACTATATTTAGTACATTTTCAAACTTTCCATTCTATTTAAACCTTAGTAGATGCTCGTGACTTGTGACACCCCGATGTCGGGTTGTATCTATTTCCACACTTGTTCTATTTCGATAAATTTTGGGATTTATTTCCTATCAATGACTTAAATTGACTCATTAAAATTGTTAAAAATAAATTTGAGAATTGTGTCGGCTGGCCTTGTCTTCACGAGAGGCTTCATCATGACCGGGTCCGGTTTAAGGTCGTGACACTTGTTGGCTTGATTGAATAGGGTCCCGAGGGGCTCAGTTGTGTTTTGGATTATTGGTTGAGAAACTAGTTAAGTTAAAGATTTGGAGTTTGGCTATGGTCAATATCGGGTCAAGTTAACATCTTTTCGGTGTTTTGAGTGCGGGAGCATAACGTGTTTTATGATTGAAGCACATATATGGTTTGTGTCCGGGAGGTTTCGAATAGGTTTTGGGTGCTAAAACGAAAATTCTTTCGTTGCTGATTTTCTAGTGTAAAATAATTACAAAAATATAATATTTTATCCCTTAAATTTTCAGACTTTATTTAAAACTTCAAAACATCACATCTCCCTTATTTTAAGGCCAAATTGGGTGATTCAAAAGCCTATCTTGACTGAAACATCACAAGAAATCCATTGGAGGTATCAAAAATGAGTTTCAAGATTATTTGGCACATGAAATGAGATATAACAACTGGACAAAAAAATATTTAATACCAATGGTTTGTTCATTTGGTCATATTTTGAGTTGGGAAGCTCGGATTTGGGCAATTTTTGAGGTGATTTTCACCATATGAATTGGGGTAAGTGTTATCTACTCATTTTTGATTTTATATCATGAATCTATCTTCGTTTTCGGCATTTGATTGAGGGTTTCAAAAGAGAAATTGGGGGTTTTTGCCTTATGTTTTATAGAGTGAGTTTTTGAGTTTTGAACATCGATTATGGGTTGTATTTAAATGAAACTAGTATGGTTGGACTCATAATTGAATGGATTAATGGATTTTATGAGTTTTGTCGGTTTTCGAGGTACGGGCCCGGGTTGGACTTTTGGGATAATTTTTGGGCTTTGATTAAAGATTCGACCTGTATCGATTGAGTTTGTTTACTTTTGTATTATTGATGTATTTGAGTAGCTCTTGGCCAGTTTCGAGCCGGTCGGATGCCCGTAGGCACGGAATGACATTTCTGAGAATCGTCTGGCTTGCTTGGTTTTGGGTTTGGCTTGTTCGAGGTAAGTAACACCTCTAAACTTGGTGTTGAGGGTATGAATCCTCGAATTGCGTGTTATGTGATTGATGTTGAGGTGACGAGCATGTTAGGTGACAGCGTTTGGGCATGCACCGTGTGAATTGTGATTTAGCCGATTCTATGGAACTGTGTAGCTATCTTCTCTTGATAGTTTCATTGTACTCTATGTGTTAGAACACCTGGGATTTAATTCATGCTAGAAATCATGCTTAGGCATATGTGGGTATTATTGGGACCACTGAGGTCATTTTTGTTGTTGAATTACATGTTTAAATTGAAGTTTCGTATTCAGTCATATTTATTCATTGCATATCATATCTCAGTTTTTGTTTCTATTTATTGATACATCATATCATCATTTTTGGGCTAGTTTCATGCATTGTGAGCTCGAGAGATTGGAGAAATTGATGACTAAGTGAGGCCGAGGACCTGAGCTATGAGTGATATATGTATATATGTGGATCAGGGTTGCACGCCGCAACGAGCCTTATGACTGTATATGTGTGGATCGGGTTACACGCTGCAACGAGCCTTATGAATATACATATTTATGGGATCGGGCTGCATGTCGCAAAAGGTATCAATGATAGCCATGATTGGATTGATATAGCGCTTGGGCTGAAGGAGCCCCTCCGGAGTCTGTACACACCCAATTGAACGCGGTTGATTTATATTGAGGAATGGATCTTCTCTGGGCATGGATCTTGCCCAAAGCATTTATATTTGGGAATGGATCTCCCCCGGGCTGGATTGACCTTACATAGTACTAAGTGACTGACTGACAATTGCTATGTATATATTCGGGATGGATCTTCCCTAGGTTGGATTGACCATATACAGTACTGAGTGACAAAGCATGTCGAGTGATTGAGCATGATAAGTGGAAAGTGTGAGACAGTGAGATTGAGTACTGTGAGAGTGTGAGTACATGAGTTTATCTCTGAGATGCATTTCATTAACATGCACACATGACATACATGCATAGAGATGCATTTTTCTCGTACTGTACGGTATCACGTCATTCCTGACTTCTCACACATGTTGACATATAGGCATAGAGATGTATTTTCCTCATGCCATTTGAAAATGAAACATTTACTTTTTAAAAGTTTTTTGGGAAAAATTACAGTTTTCAAACTTACTCATATTTTTGGTGATTACAGTAAAAAGATTTGGATTTTTACTGATTTACTTGAAAAGCAGACCTATTTTTTAGAATTGTGAATGAGCTGAACATTTTATCTCTGAGTTACTTCTTTTATTACCGTCATTATGTTATTATGAATTGTTGTTGGTTATTGGCGTCAGACTCCGACCTATGTACCAGCTCATCACTACTTTTAACCTCAGGTTAGGTTTGTTACTTATTGAGTATATGAGTCGGTTGTACTCATACTACCCTACTGCACCTTACGTGCAGATGTTGGATGCTTATGTTGCAGTGATCGACGAGAGTTGGGTTTGAGGATGTACTTGCATTCCGATTGTAGCTTCCTCTTGTTCATGGTAGCCTTAGATTTATAAAAATATGTTATGCACATTTGGAAAAAATAGCTTATTTATTTCATATCAACTTTGTAAACTCCAAATCTTAGAAGCTCATAATCTGTCCTTGGGGAATGTATAGGATTTAGATATTTTCTTTTATTTATCTGTCTCACTAAATTTTATTAGAATTGGTTTATTGTCAATTGTCTTACCTAGCGGGTTGGGTTATGTGCCATCACCACTAGTTGAATTTTGGGTCGTGACAAAAACCTCTTACAAAAATAACTTAAACAATAAGTAAAGAAGGAAATTCATCCCAACGTGTGATAAGTCAAATATAGAGTAAATCATTAAATTTTAAAGTCAATATAATAATTACTATTTAATTATAAATTAATTGGTTATATGAATCATATTATAGCCATTCCACTCTTTCTAGGAACACATACTATGCGCACATTAAATATTTAGCATAAGTAGATATTATAAGTACACTAACCATCAATTTATTAAAATTCTCTTTCTTTTCTTTTAATTTTTCTGTGCCTAGGACCGATAATGATTTCCGTGCAATGTTCAAATAATTAGACATAGTTTATGGTGCAAATTGCAAAGGTAAGAAGAAGTAAAGAGAAAATAAATATTTATCTATTCAGTCACATATAAGTATCAGAATCATTAATATTTTATCATAATTCAAGCTATGATCTCTAAAACATACATCTTAGAGTACAATATCTTCTATGTTGCAAGACTTTTTTTTCTTTAGAAATACATTTACACAAACAAAAAAAGTGTAGAGATGCGAGAAATTATTGAAAGCCAAGGTGTATTCATCATTAAGAGGCATAGTAATTGACATGTCCTATCCAAGATTTAGAATAGGGGACCTTTGATTGGAGTCGTTTCAAGTATGTCGCAATTTCTTTAGCCAGCTCGTTTACTACTACATTAGATAACTTCACAATCTTGTCAACAAATTTGTAGAATGTGTATGACTTTCCATCCATAGTTATGCGACTAGATTGAGAAAATCATGCATATTTTTTAAATTTGACTGATAAGATTGTGAAGGCATCTAATATAATAGTGAACGAGTTGGCTAAAGAATCTGCAACATCTTTCACTACAAAAAAGGGCCTAATTGCGACGGTTTAATAGCGGGGGTCAGATCCGACCCCCACAAATTTCATTAAATAACGGGGGTTTACTTAACTGACACAATATAAGCAAATAGTGGCGGCTGAAAACCTACGCCATCTACAAAAACAAACAGCGCGCTAATATTTCCCACGCTCTTTTTTGCTTCGTTCGTTTTTTTCTCTGGAAAAAAATACAAATATAACAAAACCTCAAAAGCTCCGCCAGTTCTCACCAACGTTTTACCACGACTCAAGGTAAAGGTTTCAATTTTGAGAGATTAACTCAAATTTCATGATTCTTTCTACTTTATTTTTCTTAGAATTGAAAGTTTTTTGTGAATTTCTCATTCTCTAGAAAGGGGAACTCGCAAAAACCTAACTCCTTAAAGGTCCATCCACCATCCAAGGTAAGTTCTAATGATGATTCTAAGTTAATTTAAATTTTCCAACGTCTTATTAACATGGGTAAACCCTCCAAATCATTAGATATTCGATTGGGGCATCACTGTTGAGAGAAGAAACTCTAGAACTCGAATTCAAGAAGATTGAACGTCAAAAAGGTAATGTCTTTACCCTCTAATTGATTCTAGCATTGGATTCTAAGATTTTTGATATCAATTTATTGTCTATTTTAGCAGTGCAAAATCCATAATTATTCCCAAAATCATCAGTTTTGGTGAATAATTTATTTTTATTCCCATATTTATACCAAAATATAGTTAAGATAATTTTTGTACATTTTTACAAATTTATTTGGTATGTTAAAAGCTAAATTGCATATAATTGAAATTGTGGCCTACTTTCAGATTAATGGTATTTTATAATTGTAAAATTGGTTCCAATATTTTTAAATTAATATTTATATATTGTTTGTTGGCTCAGTACTTTTAATTTGCTTTCAAGATCATTTTACCATTGTTATAAAAATAAAAAGGAAACAACTGGCTATGTAAAATCTGGTCCATTGTATTTCAATCATAGGCAAATTGATCACTCTAATTGACCCAATTCTAAAACCCAATTGGACCGGCCCAATTCCGATTTAACCCAACCTCTTTACCCATTTATCCGACCAGCCCGGTTTTCTTTTAATCTCAGCCGTTGATCTTTTAATCCTGGTTTAGATCAACGGCTCCCCTCTTCCCTTTCCTTTTTTAATTCAAACGACCCTTTTACCCTACCTCATTCTCACCAACCACCGCCTCTGCAACCCTCCACTATCTCAAACCCTAGCCTCCTCCTGCTTTATTCCACCATGTTTTCACCGGAATCCATGGCATCTCAGGCCATGGACAACCTATATTCACCTCCTCCGGCTCTTGCATGCCTGATGCTCGAAGGTTCGAGGCTAGACCTCGAAGGTCTTCACTCAGACCTTCACCAATTCGAAGATCCGACCATCTACGACTTTGCTCCGGTGGTTCTTGGCTTTCTGAGCCCGTTTCTAACCTCATCCGACTTAGATCGGACATCATTCCAAGTCTTTCTCATTCTAGGGTTCCTCTGAAACCCTAGCTATTCGAGGTTTTCTTTGATTGTTCTTTTAAATCTATGCTATATCTGTGCTTTACTGAAGTTTTAAAACGTTTTCCCCAATTTTTTCTTTCAAAAATTACTTCTTTCCGATCTAGGGTTTCTGAAAGCTTAAAATGTTTTTCTGGCTCTTCCTTTTCTTTTCTTTGTATGTATGCGTATATACTACGTTCGTATGTTTTCTTTTCTACCACGCTTGTATTGTCCTTCTACATTTCTTTTATACATGTTACTCCTGTGCTCACATGATTATCCTTGTTATGTTTTCATTACTCTTCTACTATATGTGCTTACTGTTAAGTTCTTCGATTTTTGTTTGCTTTACTGAACTCTATTCGTGTTCTTGCTAAATGTGTTTCATCTACTGCTTCTTAAGTTTGTATCACTTTTTCTTCTGAACTTGTTTAAGTTCTGAGTTTTTCTCAAAACGTGTTCTCCATGCTTTTGACTGTGTATCATGTCTATTTGTTTCTCAAAGTCTTTGGAAAAGACTCCGAGCCTCTATTGAATGGTTTGCCTTCTCATCTCTATTGTCTTACTCAACTCGAAACCCTAAGGTTCGGGGATTCCTTGGCATTTTGATCTTTTGTGTGCGAGTTAGGTTCCACTTCGGGACCCTGGACTCTCAAACTCATTGTGAGTCTACGAACTAGACTTATACCTCTTCTTGCTTATGATTCTAAACCTTTCTTTGTTAAACTCTCTTCTAAATAATTTGACAAACCCCTCTGGTATTCACATATTTGTGTGCTTTATATATAACGACTCTGCCTTCAAAGGTTTTTGATTGATTCTGAAATCCTCTAATGGGGCTTGATTGATTGTTACTGATATTTCTTTAATTGAACCTCCTATACCTTTTCCTGACTTGGTTCATTCGAATTGAATTGTAATTTTGATTTCCATGGCTGTTTAATTGATTCCCTTTCCTTATTTTTTTCCAAGCTGTGTACTATTGAATTCTTTCCTTTAGTAACTTCTCTGTATTTACCCCTTTTGTGCTACTTTGAAAAGGTTTTAATCAAAACTGCTTTCCTTAATTGGCTTTTACCCATTGAAATCAGAATCCCTTAACTAAAGGGAGATTGATTTCAATGTTATTTCCTTACCTTTTCTTACTTGTTTTCTGCACTATAAAAGGGGCATGACCCTTCTGCACTTTGATGATCCTTAACTTACAATTCAATACTTTTACAACACACTTCGAATTGCATACTCTTACACACTACTACTACTTTGAAAACCTGCATTCCCTCTTGCTCTCTTCTCTACTGCTGTTCTCTGCTCCTGCTTATTATTAGCTGGGTGAAAGTCAAGGCTAATATACTACTACTACTTTGTCTTGCATCCTGCTCTTGCTCTTTTTCTGGTATGTCTTGATTCATTTCCTAGCAATCATCCTAATGTGTTTACTTAGAACCTTTACATCTATGCCTATTACCTGCAAAATTTGACATGTTCTTATGCTGCTGTTTGCTTTACTTTCTTGCGAATGCTTGATCCCTATACCTTTACCCTCTATGTGTTTGTAAATGGGGATTCAAGGCATGGCAACATGAGTTGTTGTCCATGAACAGAATTTTAACCCCAAGTAAAGGGTGTCAGTAGGTTTTATTGTTGATCATGTCCTTTGCCCACTTTTCCTTTGTCTATTGTTTCTGTTATGAATCCCCTACCCTTACCCTCTATGTATGCTGAGTTAAGGCACATAATCTGGTAGCCTCTTAAATGGCTGCCCAGGCTTGAGCTTGGCTTTCAATAAGCTCTAACTCCTTAACTTGAAATAACAAGTTGGTCAAGGGTGTGCCAGTACTTCAAATTGCTTGACATGACCACCAGCTCATCACTCCCCCTCCCCTGCACTTGCACCTACTCTTAGATTTTAAGTTCTGCCTCCCTCCTGTGAGACTTGCTTTGGGACCTTGAGTTCCCTCTGAACTTGGACATTTGAGGGCTGGCCTTTCCACACTGCACGATGTCCTTGATTCTGAAATATACTTGGGGTTAAGCATTGCCCGGAGCCCCTTTGAGACTCTTGAGAACTTTGACACATCCCAAATAAGAGAAAGGCTTTGGAACTTGATCTTTGGAGTTGGTTTACTTCATGCTTCAGACAGAAGTACGAATCAGGCTCTCCTTGGTTGGGACTTTTAGTTTTCTGATGTAATTTTTATTTTATTTTTCTTTTATCAATTCTGGTTTGTAATAATATTGTAATAAACATTTGGGGTCGGCTAGTGGAAAAGGGTGGGGAACTATGCATGTAAGGGGTAGATATCATGCCTACAGGGGTTATCATTTATAAAATTCTGCATCTCATCTAGAGATCATGCCTATAGGAATTACAATGTTTTAAAGTTCTGCATTTTATAAATAATTGAAACTCTGCATTCTCACATAGATACCATGTCCATAAGATTTTCTGCATGCTCATATAGACACTATGCCTATAGGACTTTCTGTATTCTGTATATGCATCTATCATTAGGCAAACATGTATATAGATTTAAATAGGAATCAGTATTTTAGACAGCAGGCCTATAGGACTTTTGCACTTCTATAAACGTTTAAAAATCAATAACGCCTAGATATCATGTCTATAGGATTCTTGCAACTGTTTAAGATCAATGACACTTAGAAACCATGCCTATAGGAATCAGTTAATTGAATCAGCCTCGTTTCGAATCTAAAACCCGTCTTAAAATCTGCGGATCCCTTTTTTTCTAAAATCAGTAAAGCTTTTCCTTAAAATCAGTATACTTTAGATATCATGCCTATAGGTTTCACCTAGGCAAACTTTAGGGTAAAAGCCATAAGTGCATAAGTCTTTGACGATTCCAACCAGCAGGCAGGTCTGATTCGTATTTCTTATCTGAAGTATGTAATAAATCAGTCTGCCTCACGCATTTTTTAAGTCTAATTCAGACCTAATCAGTACATGTAAGACATGCTAAACTCTATGCTTTTCTGACTTGAGGAGGTTTATTTGAGCCTTTCAACTATTATGTGTTTTACCATATCTGCTTTATGTTTTTTGTTTGTCGCCCTAGAATTTATCCTTTTAAAACCATAAAAGCCTCAACTCCCGCCCCTTCAGGATTAATAGTCTCGATGCCTCCGAGATTGATAGGATTGGGACGGATAATAGCATGCGATAAGTAACGATACCATTCTGCGCTTTAATACCTTAACGGGGCGGGAAGGGTAGAATATGGATATGATGACCGGTGCGCTAATATCACGTGCGACCCCTCTTCTGAGGAGTGATTGTTGGATATTGCATTGAAGTGATCCATATTAATCACAAACCTAGGACCCCCTTTCTTTATTCGCTTCCTTTAGAGTTGTTCAAACTTTTCAAATCCTTGCTCTCTTTTTACTTACTTTCATAAGTTTCAACCAAATTGCAATGTTGTATGCAAGTCCTTATTTGAGCCTTGATTGTTTACTTGTAAAGTCACAATTGTAGCATGGCCGGGAACCACACTTATGGATCCTGAGGGGTGCCTAACACCTTCCCCTCGGGATAATTTCTATCACTTACCCTAATCTCTGGTCTCTTCATCTCAAACTCTTCCAAAAAGTGTCCTAATGCACTATAATCATTAGGTGACGACTCTTCAACTTCTAAACTCAATTCTCGAAAGGGAATAGAGTTGTCCTCCCAATGTCGTATACCCGATTTCTGACCCCACGGTTAGAAAAAAAGGGGGCGTCGACAGTTGCGGTAACTTTTATTTCGGTGTAATATAATTTTGTTAATTGCGAACAAGAAAACTTCTTACAAAAATAACTTAAACAATGAGTAAAGAAGGAAATTCATCCAAACATGTGATAAGTTAAAGATAGAGTAAATCGTGAAATTTTAAAGTCAATAATATAATTATTATTTAATTTTAAATTAATTGGTTATATGAATCTTATTATAGTCATTGCACTCTTTCTAAGAATACATACTATGCGCACATTAAATATTCAACATAAACATAAGTAGACACTATATTCGCACTAACCATCAATCTATTACAATTCACTTTCTTTTCTTTTAATTTTTTAATTGAGCTTAGGACCGATAATGGTTTGCGTGCAATGTTCAAATAAGCAGAGATAGATCATGGCGCAAACTGCAAATGTTAGAAAGAAGTAAATAGAAAATAAATATTTATCTACTTATCGCATACAAGAATCAGAAGCATTAATCTTTTATCATAATTCAAGCTATGCTCTCTAAAGCATATATCTCAAAGTACAATATCTTCTATTTGCTAGACTTTTTAATCTTTAGAAATACATTTACACAAACAAAGAAAGTGTAGAGATACGAACATATTGAAAGCCAAGGTGTAATCATCATTAAAAAGCATAGTAAGTGACATGTCCTCTCCAAGATCCGGAATAGGGGGACCTTTGATTGGAGTCGTTTCAAGCATGTCGCAACTTCTTTAGCCAGCTCGGTTACTACTATATTATGTAACTTCACAATCTTGTCAACAAAATTTGTAGAATGTGCATGGTTTTTCAATCATAGTTATGCGACTAGATTTAGAAAATCATGCATATTTTTTAAATTTGACTGAAGATTGTGAAGGCACCTAATATAGTGGACAACGAGTTAGTAAGAAGATGCGATATGTTTGGCATTGCTACAATCGAAGGTACCCCCGATGCCTAATCCAGTAGGGGACATGCCACTCCCCGTGCCTTTAACAAATGAAGAGAGCAATTCAATTCAACATTTTCTTTGGACCATTTATATGACATTGGAAAAAAAAATCAAATATCATTTGCAAAATGAAAGAAATGTAAAGAGAGGAAGTAGAGAATGCAAGTGTGGATGAAAACAAAGGAACAAAGATGGGGTCTTTTATAGTTGGTTTGAGGAGGGCTTGCCAGAGTTAAAAAGAATCCCAAAATTATAAAATACACAAAGCTTGTAAATAACTTTCTATATTTGCTTTACAATTAGATTTCAGAATTCAAAATTATACCCAACTTAAAAACCTACCAAAACCTGAATTAATTTTTGATTGCATGGCTAAATTAATTTTGTTTCTTTATTTGTGATGTCAAAAAATGTATAAACCTTAAAGTTGTTTCCTTATCTGCATATGCACTAATTTATAAACAAACTCATTTCCTACTTACTTTCTAGGTAGTCTATAATACTAATCTTGCTAGGTGTTTGAGTCACTAACGTGATAATTTAATTGATTTGCAATGATTGAACTATATAATGCTCACACTCATATCACATCAAGGTGCTATAGTAAAAAAATAGCAAAAATCAATTTAATTTATCGTAATCAATGTAGTTAATATGTTAACCGTATTTTAAGATAGGAAAAAAATTATGGCTTATCAAACTATCTAACCAAACTCGGTCTTACGTAAATATATTACTAAATTACGGTTAACCTCTCGATTTGAGTCATTGCTCATATATATGATATTGACCATAATTAGCAAGAAAATTTTATAGTCTTGTTTCTTGTTTTTAGTTTTACTATCATTTTCTTTGTGTATTTAACAAGAAAATTTTGTTCTCTTGTTTTTCGTTTTTAGTTTTACTATCATTTTCGTTGTCCTGCTATGACATTGTAAGTGCTAATCTTGTGTTTGTTTCCAGGTTGGTGGACTAGCATTTAGCAGTTAACCGAGACCATTTTAGCTCTTGGATTACATTTGCAAGTCAATTCAGACAGTAGAACATGCTTATTGGTTAAGTGCATGGAAAAAAAGAAGAAGAAGAAAGTTACATTTCCATCAATTTATATGTAACAGCAAAAGTAGCCACCTTAAGAAAAACACATTAGTTCTGACGATAAATGTATTGTTGATCATTACATTTCTTCACTTGAAATTTTGCATTTTGATCTCATCTTTCTTTCATCCTTTTTATTTGGAAAACTTAAATGTAGTAATTGATTTTTGATCGTTTAGTTACATTACTTTTGATCACTTGACAGCTTGTCATTTACCCCCCAAAAAATCAACAACTTATCAGTGAATAACAGATATTTAAGTATTTATTTCTTCATTTCTGATTTATCTAATTTATAAACCTCAGAGAATTTTCATTTCAATGATAACCTAAAATTTCTCCACACTTATCCTTTAAAAGTTAAAACAATCTTAAATAAGTATTAGCCTAACAAAAGTACCTCACTAGAAAATGCTTAAATTACACGCACTAACGGTGTAAAAGATATTTAACAATAAGATCACTTATTAGGTAATTACAAATAAATTTGTATGCTGAAAAAATAATCTTTATGATAATTATCAATTGGGGACCTAGTAAAAAAGCTTAAATACTTATGTATTATATCTTGTAAACTTGTTGTCACGACCCTAAACCCGGACCCGATCGTGATGGCGCCTCTCGTGAAGACAAGGCCAGCCGACACTTCCCACTTCAATTTTTAACAGTTAAACCATAAGGAATAAGTCTAAAGCATAATAAATAAAATCTCAAAGTAGGAGATAATAACATAATTTGCTGAATACAACCCAACACAGCCCGATACCGGGGTGTCACTAGTCATGAGCATCTAAAAATTCGGAATAAGACAAGAAATTCTATAAAGTTCAATACAAATCTAAAACAAAGAGAAGTAAGATAAGGGAAGAAGCTCTGGGCTGCGAACGCCGGCAGCTACCTAGAGAATCTTCGGATCTGCCTGAGATGGAAAGATCAACACTCGGTAGCAGGACCAAATGCGCCTGAATCTGCATACAGGGTGCAGGAAGTAAAGTGAGTACTCCAACTCAGTGAGTAATAATCATAAATAAAAAACTGAGAGATATGAAAACATGTAAGGCACATTACAGGCTATAATGAAGCAATAAAAACGGGTAAGAACAGTGATTCAATAAAGATGTGAAAAATCATATAAGTTCATATAACTTCATGAAATGCCTATTCAACAATTAAATAGGTAAATGACAGACAAATAAGACAGATAAGCACATAAAGGATTTGCCCCTCGGGCACAATGTCAACAATACTAGCCCCTCGGGCTATATTTCACTTCATAATGGATACCCGCGCTCACTAGGGGTGTGCAGACTCCTGGAGGGGCCCTTTTCGGCCCAAGCGCAATATCAATCCATCTTGTGGCATCATCACTAGGCCGTCAGCCTCATATCAACAAGCCACCTCGTGGCGTACATATCTCAGGCCCTCGGCCTCATAAGCTTAATCAGTGTTTCCTCACAAATAGGCCTCGGCCTTACTCAATCAAAATCCTCACAAGCCACCCGGGCAGTAGTAAAATATGATTCTCAGCCCAAAATATCATTTAAAAGATCATTTAAGTGTTAAAACAGAGTAAACATGCTGAGTACGAAAATAGTGAAATATAACATGACCGAGTTCAAGTATAAAGTCAACACAGTGAGGAAATATCAATAAAAATCTCCGAAGGGTTCAAGTAGTTGGCACGAAGCCCAAATATGGCATTCAACCCAATTGATGATGATAGAAAATATATTTCAATCAAATACGCGGTAAAATAATCATTCAGGATGGACTAAGTCATAATCCCCAACCGTGCATGACCCTACGCTCGTCTATCAAGCATGTGCGTCATCTAAATATAGCACAACGATGTGCAAGTCCAGGGTTTCATACCCTCAAAACATCATTTATATTCATTACACACCTCAATCCGGTCCAAACTCTAGCCCGCGACGCCTTTGCCCCTCGAATCGGCCTCCGCTCATGTCGAATCTATCCAAAAATCAGAATTACGACGTCAAAATATGCTAAGGGAATGAAGCCCAAGAGAAAATAATCAATTTACAATACAAATCCCGATATTACTAAAATCCGACCCCCGGGCCCACGTCTTGGAAGACGATAATTTTTATATCAATAGATTCCTTATCTCCCCACAAGTTCATATATATCAAAAGTTCTGAAATCCGACCTCAAATGGTCCTTCAAATCCTCAACCAAATGTCTAAGTTTCCAAGCTCTAGTTTCTCCAAACTTTGATACTTAAATTCCATTAATTACAAGTCTAATCCGTGAAATAATACCATAGAAATGAGTTTTTGGTCTAAAATCTTTACCACAATGAAGTTCCCTCGAAATCCCTCTTCAAAATCGCCCAAAAAGCTCAAAAGCCGAAGTAAAATGGTGAAATAGCTCAAAAATCACGAAGGACACAATTTATACCTTCTGGCCAAGGTATTTTCACATCTGTGGCCATATACCTGCTTCTGCGGTACCGCATTTGCGGTCAACCAACCGCTTCTGCGGTTTTCACTTAAGTTCTCATTCTTCCACATCTGCGATGAAATATCCGCATCTGCAACACGCAGATGCGGTCCTCCTAACCGCTTTTGTAGTTTCTGCCTCCCTAGCTCAATTCCGCTTTTACGGCTCCCATCCTCGCATCTGCGGCATCGCACCTGCAGTCCCCAATCCGCGGGTGCGGAATACCAGAAGCAGAAAAATTTGCAACTTCGCAAAATCTCAAACTCCTCCGTCGACCATCCGAAATCACCCCGAGGCCCCCGGGACCTCAACCAAAAATACCAACATATCCAAAAACATTATTCAAACTTGTACCAATCTTCAAAACACCTCAAACAACAACAAATCAACCAAAACACATTGGATTCAAGCCTAAGTTTCCAAAATCTTTCGAATTACGCTTTTGATCAAAAACCCAACTAAACTACGTCTGAATGACCTGTAATTTTGCACACACATCCCAATTGACACAACAGAGCTACTGCAACTCTCAGAATTTCATTCCGACCCCTATATCAAAATCTCACCTACCAACCGGAAATCGCCAAATTATCGACTTCGCCAATTTAAGCCAAAATCTACTCTGAACCTCCAAAACACATTCTGATCACGTTCCGAAGTCTCAAATAACCTACCGAAGCTATCCGAACAATCGAAACTCACATCTGAGCCCCCTAACACATAAGTCAAAATCCGATTTACTTTTCCAACTAAGCTTCCTCAAAAGAGACTAGGTGTCTAAAACTTTACCAAATCCTTTCCGAACCCGATCCAATCAACCCGATCATATATAGAACTGATAGACAAAGTAATAAGAAGTAGAAATGGGGGAAACAGATCGATAACTCATGAGACGACTGGTCGTGTCGTCACATCCTCCCCAACTTAATCAAACGTTTGTCCTCGAAGCAGTCAAAAAACATACCTGAAGATATGGAGATAGCCAATAGATGCCCAAAATGTCACCACACATGACCGGTACACACGGTCTACAACAACAGTATCACCCACTGGGGTATATACATGAACAGGTGAAGCAATAAACTCTTGGGGCGTACCTAAATAACGAGCAAAGTATGATGACACATAAGAAAAGGTGGAACCGGGATCAAATAATATAGAGGCATCTCTGTGGCAAACTGAAACAATACCTGTAATGACAGCATCTGAAGCAATAGCATCGAGTCTGCCTGGAAGTGCATAGAAACGAGCCTGACCGCCACCTGATCGACCTCCCCCTCTGGGGTGACCCCTAGCTGACTGACCTCCACCCCTAGCTGGCTGAGCGGGTGGTAATGAAGTAACTAGCGCTGAAGCCGATGACTGCCCCCTCTGTTGAGATGAACTCTCAAGACGACGATGGTACTGCCTCAACATATGACCCATCGCACTACACTCATAACAATGCCCAGGTGCTGGAGAAGGGGACTGAAGGGAACCCCTCACACCGGAGTGACTAGCAGATGCACCTAGCATAGAAGAGCCCTGGACTGATGGAGCACGTGATGAACTCTGAGCTGGAAGGGCACTAAGTGATGACTGACCCTGGTGAGAACTATGAGAACCATGACCCGATGACAACCCACGATAACCTGTGCAAGCTAGCTGAGCATGCCTGAATGGACGGCCTCTATCGTGCTGAAACTGACCTCTCAAAGGGGCACCACTATAGTTACCAGATCCTCGAGGCCTCTTGGCCTCCCTCTCCTCTCGCTCCTGGAGACGAACTAACTCAATCTCACGAGCAATATCTACAACCTCCTTGAAAGTAACACCAGTCACCCTCTCACTGGTCATGAGAATACGAAGCTGATAAGTGAGGCCATCAACATACCTCTTAATACTCTCTCTTTTTGTCGGAACCAACCAAATAGCATGACAAGCTAACTTGGAGAACCTCATCTCATACTGCGTCACAGTCATCTCTCCATGACGCAACCACTCAAACTCCCTATGCAGCTCCTCTCCACGAGACTGCGTCACATACTTCTCTAGAAAGAGAACGGAGAACTTCTACCAGGTAAGGGGTGTTGCACCAACAGTACGCCTCTCAAAATCTTCCCACCAAGTGAAGGCAGCTCCCGAAAACTGATAAGTAGTGAAAGTGACCCCGCTGGTCTCCAGAATACCCGCTGTACGAAGCATCCTCTGACACTTATCCAAGAAACCCTGGGTATCCTCGTCCTCTGCACCACTGAAGGTCGGAGGCTGAAGTCTACCAAACCTCTCCAACCTACGCTGCTCGTCCCCTGGCATGGCAGGAATAACATAGTCGTGAGCAGCTGCAATCGGCTAGGCTGTATGTGCCCTCGGCAGGAGTCTGATTGCCTCCCCCGGCTTGAGAAGTAGCTGCGGCTGTAGCAGCTGAGATCGTCTGAGCTAGGACAGTGCAAACCGATAAAATCTGAGCCAAGGCCTCTTGAAGACCCAAAATCACAATGGGCACAGCTCGTGCCTGAGCTGGTGCTGCTAGAGCGTCTATAACTGGGATCTGATCCTGAACTGGGGCGGTTGGTGGATCTGCAGGCACTGCCCTAGCTGCTGTGCGGGCCACACCTCTGCCCCTACCGCGACCACGACCGCGCCCTCGGCTTCTAGTGGCCACAACTGGTGGTACTGGTGGTCGTCCATCCTGACCAGTAGTGCGTGTCCTTACCATCTGTGAGAGAATAGAATGACAGAAGTTTAGTAAACGGATCAACAAATTTGCACGATAAGAATTTCAAGAATATGCAGTTTTTCCTAAAGGTTCTGTAGCCTCTCGAGGATAAATACAGACGTCTCCGTACCGATCCGCGAGACTCTACTAAACCTACTCATGACTCGTAAGACCTATGTAACCTAGGCTCTGATACCAACTTGTCACGACCCTAAACTCAGACCTGGTCGTGATGCCGCCTCTTGTGAAGACAAGGCCAGCCGACACTTCTCACTTCAATTTTTAACAGTTAAACCATAAGGAATAAGTCTAAAGCGTAATAAATAAAATCTCAAAGTAGTAGATAATAGCATAATTTGCAGAATACAACCCAACATAGCCCGAGACCGGGGTGTCACTAGTCACGAGCATCTAAAAATCCAAAATAAGATAAGAAAGTCTATAGAGTTCAATACAAATCTAAAACAAAGAGAAGTAAGATAAGGGAAGAAGCTCTGGGCTGCGAACGCCGGCAGCTACCTAGAGAATCTTCGGATCTACCTGAGCTAGAAAGATCAACACTCAGTAGCGGGACCAGGTGCGTCTGAATCTGCACACAGGGTGTAGGGAGTAAAGTGAGTACTCCAACTTAGTGAGTAATAATCATAAATAAACAACTGAGAGATATGAAAACACGTAACACACATTACAGGTTATAATGAAGCGGTAAAAATGGGTAAGAACAGTGATTCAATAAAAAAATCATGTAAGTTCAGTTTAAACTTCATAAAATGCCTATTCAACAATTAATCAGGTAAATGACAGACAAATAAGCACATAAAGGATTTGCCTCTCGGGCACAATTTCAGCAATACCAGCCTTTCGGGTTATATCTCACATCATAATAGGTACTCGCACTCACTGGGAATGTGCAGACTCTTGGAGGGGCCCCTTTCGGCCCAAGCACAATATCAAGCCATCTCGTGGCATCATCACTAGGCCCTCGACCTCATATCAACAAACCACCTCGTGACGTACATATCTCAGGCCCTCGGCCTTATAATCATAATCAGTGTTTCCTCACAAATAGGCTCTCGGCCTTACTCAGTCAAAATCCCCAAAAGCCACTCGGGTAATAGTAAAACATAATTCTCAGCCCAAAATATCATTTAAAAGATCATTTAAGTGTTAAAATAGAGGAAACATGGTTGAGTACGAAAACAGTGAGGAAATATCAATAAAATCCCTAAAGGGTTCAAGTAGTTTGCACGAAGCCCAAATATGGCATTCAGCCATATTGATGATAATAGCAAATAGATTTCAGCCAAATACGCGGTAAAATAGTCATTCGGGACGGACTAAGTCACAATCCCCAACCGTGCATGACCCTACGCTCGTCATCAAGCATGTGCATTATCTCAATATAGCATAACGATGTACAAAGCCGGGGTTTCATACCCTCAGAACATCATTTACAATTATTACTCACCTCAATCAGGTCCAAACTCTAGCCCGCGATGCCTTTACCCCTCGAATCGGCCTCCACTCGCGTCGAATCTATCCAAAAATCAGAATCACGACGTCAAAATATGCTAAGGGAATGAAGCCCAAGCGAAAATAATTAATTTACAACATAAATCCCGAAATTACCAATACCCGACCCCCAAGACCACGTCTTAGAATTCGATAATTTTTACATCAATATATTCCTTATCTCCCCACGAGTTTATACATATCAAAAGTTCTGAAATCCGACCTCAAATGGTCCTTCAAATCCTCAATCAAAGGTCTAAGTTTCCAAGCCCTAGTTTTGCCAAACTTTGATCCTTAAATTCCATTAATTACAAGCCTAATCCGTGAAATAATACCATAGAAACGAGTTTTGAGTCTAAAATCCTTACCTCAATAAAGTTCCCTTGAAATCCCTCTTCAAAATTGTCCAAAAAGCTCCAAAGCCGAATTAAAATGGGGAAATAGCTCAAAATTCGCGAAAGACACAATTTATACCTTCTTGCCGAGGCATTTTCGCATCTGCAGCCATATACCCGCTTCTGTAGTACCGCATTTGCTGTCAACCAACCGCTTCTGCAGTTTTGACTTAGTTCCCATGCTTCCGCATCTGCGATGAAATATCTGCATCTGGGACATCACAGATGCGGTCCTCCTAACCGTTTCTGCAGTTTCTGCCTCCCTAGCTCATTTCCGTTTATGTGGCTCCCATCCTCGCATCTGCGGTATCGCACCTGCGATCCCCAATCCGCATGAGCAAAAATACCAGAAGCAGAAAAATCTTCAACTTCACAAAATCTCAAATTCCCCCGTCGACCATCCGAAATCACCCCGAGGCCCCCGAGACCTCAACCTAAAATACCAACATATCCAAAAACCTTATTCAAACTTGTACCAATCTTAAAAACACCTCAAACAACATCAAATCAACCAAAACACATCGGATTCAAGCCTAAGTTTCCAAAATCTTCCGAATTACGTTTTTGATCAAAAACCCAACCAAACCATGTGCGAATGACCTGAAATGTTTCACACATATCCCAATTGACACAACAGAGCTATTGCAACTCTCGAAATTCCATTCCGGCCCCTATATCAAAATCTCACCTACCAACCGGAAATCGCTAAACTAGCGACTTCGCCAATTCAAGCCTAAATGTACTCCGAACCTCCAAAACACATTCTGATCACGCTCCTAAGTCCCAAATCACCTCCCAAAGCTATCCGAATCATCGGAACTCACATTCGAGTCCTCTAACACAAAAGTCAACATCTGGTTGATTTTTCCAACTTAAGCTTCCTCAAAAGAAACTAAGTGTCTCAAACCTTACCAAATCATTTCCGAACCCGAGCCAACCAACTCGATCACATACAGAACCGATAAACAAAGCAATAAAAAACAGAAATGGGAGAAATAGAGTGGTAACTCATGAGACGACTGGCCGGGTCGTCACACTTGCTAATAAGACAGTCCGAACATGTACTAATTGTTTGATGCTAGACATTGATTTTCCTCCTTCTTCTTTTTTATAATAAAATCCGTCTTGATATAAGGGGGATTTGACCTGGATTCCTACCTTATAAATTAGAATAATGATTTCCCATTCTTTCATTCGAATAGTCGTAACCTAATAAACATGGACAGAATTTGTTTAGGTTTAGATTTAACTAACTGTTTTATTCTTCACAAGCAAGAGGGAGATGAGGCCTTACCTCATCAATATAAATCAAAGAATGGTGTGACCATACTTATACAAAATTCAGTCAGATAAACATTAAGAGGATTAATTTCTCTTTTCTGGATGTTAAATCAAAGGCTGAATACATACAGAGACACTTAAAGTTGGCACGATTTTTCATTTAGACACCTGAACTTAGGGGTGTTCCTAATGAGCACGTACATTACATGAATTTTGTTCCAATCAGGCACTTCTTGCTGAGTTGGCACCTAGTTGGCACATAGAGTGAGCTTCACCCAATATAGGCGCGTGAAGAGCCCAAAAAATAGATTTCTTTTTTTTTTTTTGGTCTTTTTTATTTCCTTCTTCTACTTCTTTAATTTATGTCCACCACCATTTCGACCATTGCCTCCTCCACTTTCACCATTTCCTTCTTCTTCTTTATCAGTACCCATATCCAATTCAAGATTAAAGTAATTAATTTAAGCTTCTCTCAAATTCAATCATCTTTTCGTTACAAAACTCTCGATTAATTTAAGCAATTAATTTAAGCTTAGCCTATAAGAATGTGTTGGTCATTGTTGTTGAGACCGATTATTCTTTCCCTCTGGCTGATAAAGTGAAAGAATACCTGGAGGATCCTAGCAAGTTTGTCGTTGTTGCTGCTGCACCTGTAGCAGTTGTTGGTTTTGGTGTTGTTCCTGCTGCTGCTAAAGAGGAGGAGAAGGATGGACCTACTAAGCAGTCGGATGATGACGCAGGCTTCAGTTTGTTTGATTAGCCTGTTGTTTATCTCCGTTATGTTTTGAAGTATCTAAACCATATGTTAATTTCAGTTATATTAAGTGTTAGTTTGATGATATAAGTTTTGGACCATATGTTGCTTCATCAGTTCGTTGATTCTTATATTAGTAGCACACTAGTTTATTATTTATTGCTTTAGAATATTATGGTTGTTTATTTTTGAATGTTGTTGTTTCTAGAACTGAAACCTTTTACACCTGAAACCAAATCTCCCACCACCCTCCTCTCTAACCCCATCGCCGAACCCTTCTTCTTCACTATTAATGGATTTTTTAAAAAGCTTGAAGGTTTAAAATGGGTCACTTGATTTGATGAAAGTTTGTAAAATAATGTTGGGGTTGCCTTCGGGTCATCTTAGGGAATCTTTAGCTGAAGTCATAACAAATTTGGAAGAGTTTCTCTTAAAAGTTTGGATTAAAATCTTGGTTGGAACAAGAACACACATTAAATAGATTTAACATAGTTTTTCCTCTCTTTTTTAACTCAAAAAAATATATGTCCTCATTTTATTCGACATTTGTCACATCAGCAACGAGTGTATTGCACACACTTTGTAAGTTTCACTAATTGTCAAAAGAGTGTCTGATTGGAACAAAGTTCATGTAATGTACGTGCTCATTAGGAACAATCCTAAGTTCAGGTGTCTAAATGAAAAATCGTGTCAACTTTAAGTGTCTTCGCATATATTCAACCTAAATCAAAATGAGGAGAAAATCGGCAGTTTTCTTTAATCATGGAAAGTTCATTAGGTTATTAAAACTTTGAGTAGAGTGTATCTTCTGACCATGAATGCCCAACTTAATTAAGTCTTCTTTTTAACAGAAAAATCAGAATTATTCTTGTTATTCATTAGGGGCTGTGAAAGCATATATTTTATGGCATCCTTGGGACATAAAAAAGATTGATATAACTCAAGAATGGAGCACGAACATATAAAAGGGGTGAAACGAATTTTTTTTATGAGTTCAGGGCTAAGATATATATACTTAATTAGAAACGTTTCTACCACCAAAGAATGTGGTGTAGCGGATGAGACTGTTCTTCCCTTAACGCGAGTACCGAACACCGAGTGAAAATCAAAAAAATTAGAACGTCTCTAACATAAACGTTAATTATTAATGCAAACAATCCAACTAGAATTACACAATATCCAAAGTATATTACACGAATCGGATTTGCATTTATTTACTGCAATTTAAACAGCTCCGACATATGACCTTATTTTCTTTGACCAACTCAATTTATCAGAACATAGTTTATTTAAGTTATGTCAGTAACATGTCACTTAAAAGATAAGTTCATATAATTTAGCTTTATCTTGTTTAAACTGAGGTTTATCGTTATTGTCAATGGTTTCTCTTACAAACAGAGCAAATATACCAGCAAATCCGTTCAATTTAAGATTTTCTGCTAATAAGGAATATTTCCAATTTGTAACTTTTTTAAAAAATTTATATGTTATAGAATTTACACCTTGTTAGTGCCATTTTAAGTGTCCTGTTGCTACGGATAAATACTATTTCCGACATAAATGTTACTACGAAATTAAACCGAGTAGTTTTCACCAAGTAAATTGACGAAGAAAACAACTTATCCTAGAGAGTAAGTAGGAAAATGAACATGGAAATCATCCAAACATTATAGATCAAAATCGTTTTCCTTTGGTCAAACTCAAGTTGTTACTATACGAAATACTTATATTTACGAACTATTACGAACTTTTTTTCTACCTTATAATACTAACAAAAGTACTTCTCAAATGATTTGTCCAAACAAAGGCTGCTATTATCTGAAGTATTTTCCTTATAACTCAATTTGGCAAACCGTACTTTTCAAGCTAAGCAAATTTTTGAAAGTTTGGCCCGACTAGGCTCTAAGAGTGGCATCCATATTAAAATCTCAGTAATTACAATCTAAAAATATGAGAGGAGTGAAAAAATAGCAAGGAGCATGTACAGTAATATTGCTAATCTCATCAGTCTAACTAAACGATATGGACTAAATTAAAATGATTACAATTGGAATGGAGTAAGTATGTAACTAAGCAAACTAAACTTGATGGCGCACCTTCTTCACTGCACCATAGAGTCTGACATTAATCGGTAATTTAGCCAATTAGTTTAAACACATACATCATATACCAACATAAAGTAAGTTGATAATCTCTATTGAACTTCAGATAATAATTCTTCTTTTTCTCCCTAGAGAACCTAGAGTTGTAATATGCGCCTCACCTGTCGGACATCGGGTTTTCCTTTTGTTTTTCTTTTTTCTGAAATCTCTTAAAATTTGCACCACCGAGTTGGTGCAGTGATTTATAGATATTGCTTTTGTACGTAAATTTTCCTTTTAAAAGAAGAAAAACAAATAGAAACCCCGAGATCACTATACCAACTTGTTGGTGCCAATTCACTTGAGATTTTAGGAAAAAGAAAAACAAAAGGAGAAGCCTGATGTCCACCAGGTGGAGGAGCAGATTACTACTTAGTTCTCAAGGAGAAAAAGAAAGTATTATCTGAAGTCCAAATAGAGATTATCAACCTACTTTATATTTTCATATATGATGTATGTGCTCAAACAATTTGGTTAAAAGGCCGATCATAAAAAAGACAATTATCAAATATATCGTGCTCATTTGATATATGCCAGCGGGAAGCTTAATGCATCGGGTTGTCTTGTTATATAGAAATGGATAGAGAATGTAATTGAGGGGTGAAAAACAAGGGGGAAAGAGAAGGGTTTTTATAGTTGGTGTGAGGGGTTTTTACAAGATAAAATATGGGATCTTGTAAAAACTTTCTATATTTGTATTGATTTACCTCTGATTTGATCAGAATCTAAAAATAGACCAAAACCGTTCAATCTTCAAAAACCTTCCAAGAACATAATCTTAGTTAGAGACCAAACATCAAAGAATAGGTAAATTATTTAAAAATAATCTTTATTTGCCAGTCAACATTCATTTGTTAACGATTCAACTTCCTACTTTGTAATCTATAACACTAATCTTGATAGTTTTAAATTTATTTGACTCATTGGCTTTCTTCGTTCGAGGATGAATATTATTTTATAGTGAGTGAGAGGGGCGACATCTATGATTTTTCTTGTAAATTGCAATTTCACACATATTGGCGAGTAAAAATCCAGCCTTATAAGAGTTGTACTATAATCTGGCTACAAATGGAATCATATAAATTGTGCAGATAGGAAAGAAAAAGAAAAAAAAGGTTGACAAATCTTCTCCCCATGTAATGATTGATCAAGGGACAAAATTTGCTGGAGAAGAGAGCCTAAGACGTAGCAAACGTATCAAGAAAAGTCCAAGGGCCTTAGATGATTTTGTGTGTCTTATAAACGAAAAATTCAGAAAATCAAAAAAGTAAATGGCATTGGTTTATTTTTTGTTATATTTTCTATTTCTTTACATGATTTTTTTGCAATAAGGAGGTTATTCTCAACTTTTGTATTCTAGTAATATTAGGAAAATATTTCCCTGCGGGTGCAACCTAGGATTAAATGTGCTTACTTATTACCAGTACTCTTAAGTATATATCGTCTTCTATAAAGATTTTATGATTATCAGTCCGAATTTCCTTAAAAAGTTAAATTTGTGTATGTTTTTTCCCCTTCTGGATCTTAAATATTGAAGTAAATTGGCTTCTTAATAATAATTTTATTCTCAAAATTTAGTCAACAGAAGATTTTCATCCTCTTCGTTGGGTCACTAACTTTTTTCTTCTTATTTCTTGAGTTATATTTCTACATATGTAACGATCTGACCGGTCGTTTCGCTTTCTAGAACTTCGTTCCCCTAATAAGACTTCACGTGTGTGCTTTTACTATTCTATAACTTGGGGGGATGGTTAGATCGGGATTTGGAAGGTTCGGGTTGATATCAGAACGCTTGGTTCCTTAAGTTGGCCTTTAGTTTGACTTCGGTCAATATTTTGAGTAAACAACATCGGAATCGGGATTTGATAGTTCCAATTGGTTCATATGAAAAGTCGGACTTGGGCGTATATTCGGATCGGGTTTTGGATAATCTGGGAGCGTTTCGGCGCCTATTGGCTCTTTAAAGGTTTTAAAGTTCTTAAATTTGGTTTGGAGTAGGTTTTGGTGTTATCGAGGTCTAATTGAGATTCTGAAATCTGTAATAGATCCGTAATGTCAATTAAGACTTGCACGCAAAATTTGGCATCATTCCGAGTTGATTTGATAAGAATCGGACGCGCGGAAGTATTTTTAGAAGTTCATGAGTTAATCCATGCATTTTGGCGTCCGATTCGTGATTTTAGATGTTATTTCGGTGTTTTGATCATGCGAGCGAGTTCGTATGATATTTTTGGAATTGTGTGGATAATTGGTATGGAGTCCTAAGAGCTCGGGTGAGTTTCAGACATGTTTAGAAGGATGAGAAAGCTTCAGTTTTCTAGTTTTTCTTTGCTGGTGTCAAATGCGACAATAGGTTCTCATTTGCGGACCTCACAATTGCGAGAAAGGCTTCGCAATTGCGAAGAAGCCTGATCTGGGCAGGACTCACATTTGCGAGATTCCAGTCGCATTTCCGACCAAGCCTGCCTTCGCATTTGCGAGTTTTTGGTTGCATTTGTGACCTTGACAGAGGGGAGCCCAGCTTCGCATTTTGCAAAAATTTTGTCGCATTTGCGAACTAGGTGTAGCAAATGCGACATCTGTGACTTGTGCACAGCTTTATTAAATGCGCGACTTAGGCTATATTTGGCTCATTTTCATTCATCTCTTGGGCCATTTTTGGAGCTCTTGGAAGAGGGTTTTCACCTAGCACTTTGAGGTAAGTAATTTCTACATAATATGAGTTAAATACAATGAATATGGGTAGATTAACATGTAAAAATTTAAGAAATTATGGGTTTAGATGAAAAATCTAGGTTTTGGATAAAAATAAAATTTGACCATGAAAATGGTTATGGGATTTAGTGAAAATCATATATTTGACTTCATGAGGCTATGGGCAACAACTTTCTTCGAAAATTTTTGGAATCCGGGCACGTGGGCTCGGGGGTTACTTTTGGAAATTCTTCAATTGGGGTTATGTAATCACTTTAATAGATATGACATAAACTTTTGAGCATATATTGACTATTTTATATAATATTTGACTAGTTTCGAGTCGTTTGGCACTGAATTGAGGGTTTAAGCACAATTGTGGGCCGGAAAGTAAGCTTTGAGACGAGGTAAGTCTCTTTTCTAACCTTGTAAAAGGAAATTAACCACATAGGTGAATTTAATTAATATGTGCTCCTAATTGTGGGGGCTACATACGCACGAGGTGATGAGAGCCCGTACATAGCTACTAATTATGCTTGTCAGGGTAGTTTTAGGTTTACACGATGCTTTGTTGATACCGTCATTTGATTATGCTAACTAATTGCCTTGAATAGAGTTGAGGTTGAGGATTTCAAGATTTTAAAAATTTCTAGTTATATTTCTTGTTTTGGAAAGAATTGAGGGATATTCTGATAACTTGAGTAATCTATTTTCAACCGCGTCGCAAGAATATTCCGCGAGCGGGATATGTTTTCACTACTCTCATGGGAGCAGGTCATTTGCCTTGGCGGATTGATAGATGCATCTATGGTTCGTGTCTTTCGACCCTCGGCATTGCACACAATATATGTATATGTATATTTGGATCGGGTCATACATACTTGTCATAATTCGTGCATAATAATAATGGAAACCCTATTATATTTGATATTATTTCATTGGCTTGAGAGGTTAAATGGTTAAATGAGGGAAATAATTTGGTACTTACTAATGGTGAAAGGATTGTTTATTTATTTTTTGCTTCGAATTCTATTATCATTATATATATCAAGTTTAATTAAAATTATATATTTTTATTGTTGGCCCATAGTAGGTGTCGAAGTCGACCCCTCGTCACTACTTTTTCAAGGTTAGACTAGATACTTACTAGGTACATGTTGTTTATGTACTCACGCTACACTTCTGCGCTAAATGTGCAGGATCTGAGGCAGGTGCATCTGGATATCAGTCCAGCGCGCATCCTTGACTACTCTGACTTTGCGGTGAGCTGCCTTCTAAGCCCGTTCTACAGCAGACAAAGTCTTCCTTTTGCTTTATTCTGTCTATTTCATTTCAGACAGTAGTGTAGTTTTCTTTTGTATATTCTACTAGTAGCTCATACAGTTGTGACACCAGGTCTTGGAGATTTATGCTAGTAGACACTTGATGGTTTTGGGTTAATTTATTTATCTCACTTGCTTTCAAAATATTGATCTATCATTTTATAAAATTCTTACTTCTTATTTATGCACCAACTAAAAATCAACTATTTCAAATATTTAAAAGAAGGGATCACAGAGTTAGTTCACTGTTGGCTTGCCTAGCGACAATGTTGGACGCCATCATGGCCCATAGGAGAAATTGGATCGTGAGCACTAGGTTCATGTAGGTCTCACAAGTTATGAGCAGACCTAATAGAGTCTTGCGGATCGGTACAGAGACATCTGTATTTATCTTCGAGAGGCTATAGGATGTAAGGAAACTACTCTTTCTTCATCTCCTTTCGTGCAGTTGATGGTATATTGAGTGTCTTTCTCTTATTCTCTCACAGATTGTGAGAACACGCACAACAGATGTCCCAGACCCAGGAGGAGCTGCTCCCCTTGTTGCTAGAGGTCGAGACAGAGGCCGGGGGAGGGCACCGGCCCGAGGTAGGGGATGAAGACGTCCCAGAGTTGCCCCAGCTATACCGCTAGCGGATCCAGGATAGGATCCTATCAATTAGGAGCAGGGCGAGATGCCTACAGCATAGCCAACCCGGGTGGATTTCATGTCCGCACTAGGATTTTAGGAGGTCATGGGCCGTATGTTGTGGTTCATGGACACCATGACTCAGGCTGGTTTATTTCCAGCAGACCCAGCCATATCTCAGGCGAGAGGGGGAGCACACACCCCTATTTCTCAGGCTCTTGGGCATGCAACTACTGTATATCAGACCCCAAGCACACTACCTGTGGGTGGATCCCAGCTAGTGGCAGCAGCCATACTTGAGGCGTGACCAACTGCGGCTGGCGAGCTGCAGAAGCTATTGGACAGATGGACTAGGTTACATCCTTCTGTCTTCGGAGGTGAGCGACCTTAGGATCCCCAGGACTTCATTGATCGGTGCAGGGACAGACTACACAACATGAGTATATTAGAGTCCCACAGGGTGGATTTCACTACTTTTCAGTTGCAGGGTACGGCCCGTAGATGGTGGCAGTCTTATCTTCTTGGCAGACTAGCAGGTTTTCCTCCTTTAACTTGGGACCAGTTCACACATACTTTCCTGGACAGGTATATTCCACCCTCTCTGAGGGAAGAGTTGCGGTTTCAGTTTGAGCAGCTCCAACAGGGTCAGGTGTCAGTGACCGATTATGAGGTGAGATTCTCTAAGTTGTGTCGCCATGCACTTATGATGCTTCCTACTAAGGCAGAGAGAGTATGGAGGTTTGTTGTAGGGCTGCACTCCGGTATTCAGGCCACCATGGCCCGAGAGGTGGATATGGGTACTTCTTACCAGCTAGTTGTGGAGATAGCTTAGAGGATTGAGGGTTATCATCAGTGGGGTCGAGAGCAGATGCCTTGGGAAAAGCAGTTCCGCTACTCTAGAGAGTTTACAGGTGCCCCGACTGGTGGCAGAGGTCAGTTCATGAGGGGTCAGCCCAGTAGGCCCACATATCCAGCACCCCCGTATCCTCGGGGTGCTCCAGTTCGACCCTATTTCAGCACCATGCTATCGTCCACCATCCATCCAGGGTTCTTCTAGTGGGTATTCAGGCTATTAGGGTCAGACCTTAAGGCAACAGTCCACAGCTCCGAGGGGTTGTGACGAGTGTGGAGATCCTGGCCACATGAAGTGATTTTGTCCTAAACTTCGGGGTAAGGTAGTGCAGCAGGGTCAGTCACCCATGATTACAGCACCAATAGCCGCACCAGCCATTCGGCCGCCCAAAGGCAAAGGGCAGGTGGGTAAGGGCCGTTCTAGAGGTGGAGGCTAGCCAGGTAGCGCTCCAGCTAGACCAAATGTAGTGGCCTCAGATGTCGGAATCACAAGTATTATTTCTATCTGTTGTAGGGATGATCTTGTATTATTTGATCCAAGGTCCACCTATTCATATGTTTCATCTCTATTTTCTCATTTCCTAGATATTCCTCGCGGTCCTTGGGTACTCTTGTTTATGTGTCCACTCTAGTGGCGATTCTGTTATTGTGGATTGGGTCTACTAGTCCCTCATTGTTACATTATATGGCTATAAGACTAGAACGGGCATTCTACTGCTTGATATGACTGACTTCGAGGTTATCCTGGGCGTGGACTGGTTATCTCCATATCACGTCATCCTGGATTGCCATACCAAGACTGTTATATTGGTAATGCCAAAGTTGCCTATATTGGAGTGGAAGGGTTCGTCTGTCAGCACACCCAATCAGATCATTTCTTTTATGAAGGCTCGACACATGGTCGAGAAAGGGTATTTGGGTTATCTAGCTTATGTCCGGGATACTACTGCAGAGACTCTGGTGATTGATTCAGTACCTATGGTCCGAGAGTTCTCTGATATGTTTCCTTTTGATCTTCCAGGCATGCCACCAGATCATGATATCGATTTTTACATTGATTTGGCTCCAGGTACCGAGCCTATATCTATCCCACCGTATTGTATGGATCCAAAAGAGTTGAAGGAGTTGAAGGAATAGCTTGAGAAGTTGCTAGCAAAGGGGTTCGTTAGACCAAGTGTGTCACCTTGAGGTGCACCGATGTTGTTTGTGAAGAAGAAAGATTGGACTATGAGGATGTGCATTGATTACTGCCAATTAAAAAAGTTACCATTAAGAACAAGTACCTATTGCCGTGGATTAATGATTTGTTTGACCAGTTGCAGGGTTCTAGGGTGTTCTCTTAGATCAACTTGAGATCGAGTTACCATCAGTTGAAGATTTGGGATTCGGATGTTCCGAAGTCTGCTTTACGGACAAGGTATGGCCATTATGAATTTCTTGTGATGTCTTTCGATTTGGCTAATGCCCTAGCGGCATTTATGGATTTGATAAACAGGGTGTTCAGGCCTTATATTGATTCGTTTGTCATTGTCTTCATTGATGACATTTTGATCTATTCGCGTAGCATGGAGAAGCATGAGCATCATTTTAGAGTGTTGCTTCAGACCTTGGGGGAATAGAAGCTATATGTTAAGTTCTCCAAGTGTAAGTTTTGGCTAGATTCTCTAGCATTCTTGGGGCATGTTGTATCAGGCGAGGGTATTAAAGTGGATCCTAAGAAGATTGAGGCAGTTCAAAGTTGGCCTCGTCCTACTACGACGACTGAGATCAGGAGCTTCTTGGGGTTAACAGGTTATTATCGTTGGTTTGTGGAAGGCTTCTTATCTATTGTAGCACCTTTGACTAGATTGACCCAGAAGGGTGCTCCGTTCCGTTGGTCCGATGATTATGAGGTGAGCTTCCAGAAGCTCAAGACAACTCTGACTACAACACCAGTTCTAGTATTACCTTCCGGTTCAGGGATGTATACTGTTTATTGCGACACTACATGTGTTGGTTTGGGTTGTGTATTGATGCAGGAGGGATGAGTTATTGCATATGTTTTACGTCAGCCGAATCCCCATAAGAAGAATTATCTTGTACATGATTTGGAGTTGGCCGCTATCGTTCATCCTCCTAGGATTTGGAGGCATTATTTTTATGGGGTGTCCTATGAGGTTTACACTGATCATCGCAGCTTGCAACATTTGTTCAAGCAAAGGGATCTCAATTTGAGGCAGCGCAGGTGGCTTGAGTTACTAAAGGACTATGATATTGCCATTCATTATCATCCGGTCAAGGAGAATGTAGTGGAGGATACCTTGAACAGAAAGGCAAAGAGTATGGGTAGCTTGGCATTCATTTCAGCAGCGGAGAGGCCACAAGCTTTGGACATTCAATCTTTGTCTAACAAACTTATGAGGTTGGATATTTCAGAGCCCAATCGAGTTCTTGCATGCGTCGTTGCCCAGTCTTCAATATTGGAGCAAATCAAGGCTCGATAGTTTGATGATTCGAACTTGTTGGTTCTCAGAGAGACGGTACTACAATGTGGTGCCAAGGAGGTTACTATCGGTGATAATGGTGTTCTACGACTCTAGGGTCGTCTATGTGTTCCTAATGTCGATGACTTTTGAGGGAGGATACTAGATAAGGCACACAATTCACGGTATTCTATTCATTCAAGTGCTACGAAGATGTATCACGACATGAGGCAACATTATTGGTGGCGGCGGATGAAGAAAGACATAGTTGAGTATGTTACGAGGTGTCTAAATTGCCAGGAGGATAAGTATAAGCACCAGAGGCCAGGTGGCCTACTCCAGCAGATAACCATACCTGAGTGGAAGTGGGAGCACATTACTATGGACTTCGTAGTTGGGTTGTCGCGGACCATGCAGAAGTTTGATGCAGTTTGGGTCATTGTCGACAGGTTGACCAAGTCGGCACACTTCATTCCAGTTGTGACTACATATACTTTAGAGAGGATGGCCCAAATTTATATTCAGGACATAGTTCGGTTATATCAGATAGAGGCCCTCAGTTTACTTCACATTTCTGGAGAGCAGTACAGAATGAGTTGGGGACACGTGTAGATCTCAGCATAACTTTTCACCCATAGACCGATGAGCGGTTAGAGCGGACAGTTCAGATCTTGGAGGACATGTTCAGGGCATGTGTGATTGACTTTTGAGGGTAGTGGGATCGATTCTTGCCTTTGACCGAGTTTGCTTACAATAACAGTTATTAGTCCAGCATCGAGATGGCTCCATTTAAGGCTTTATATGGTCGGCGATGTCGTTCTCCCATCGGATGGTTTGAGCCCGGTGAGGCTAAGTTATATAGTACTGATTTGGTAAAGGATGCCTTGGAAAAGGTAAAGTTGATTCAAGAGCAACTTCATACGGCATAGTCCAGACAGAAGAGTTACTCGGATTAGATAGCGTGTGATTTATCATTTATGGTGGGCGAGAAGGTTCTCTTGAAAGTCTCACCGGTGAAGGGGATCAAGAGGTTCGGGAAGAAAGGCAAGTTGAGCCCAAGGTTTATAAGTCAATTCGAGGTGTTGAGACGAGTTGGGGAGGTTGCTTGTGAGCTTACTTTGCCTCCCATACTATCAAGCGTTCATCCGGTTTTCCACGTATCTATGCTCCGTAGGTATCATGCCGACAAGTCACATGTGTTAGACTCCAGCACGATTCAGTTAGATGAGAGCCTGGGTATGAGGAGGAGCCAGTTGCCATTATTGATAGGCAGGTTCGCTAGTTGAGGTCCAAGAGGATTTCTACAGTAAAGGTTCAGTGAAGGGGCCAACCAGTCAAGAAGGCGACTTGCGAGTCCGAGGAGGACATGCGGAGTAGATATCCACACTTATTCAACACTCTAGGTATGATTCTAGACCCGTTCGAGGACGAACGTTTGTTTAAGAGGTGGAGAATATAACGACCTGACCGGTCGTTTCTCTCTCTAGAACCATGTTCCCCTAAATAAGACTCACCATATGTGCTTTTACTATTCTATGACTTGCGGGGATGGTTAGTTCGGGATTTAGAAGGGTTCGGGTTGATATCGGAACACTTGGTTCATTAAGTTGGCCTTAAAAGGCTAAGTTTTACTTCGGTCAATATTTTGAGTAAATGATCTCGGAATCGAGATTTGACGGTTTCAATAGGTTCGTATGATGATTTCGGACTTGGTTGTATGTTCGGATCTGGTTTTGGATAACCCGAGAGCGTTTCGGTGCCTATTAGTGAAAGTTGACTCTTTGAAGGGTTTAAAGTTCTTTAAATTTGGTTTGGAGTAGGTTTTGGTGTTATCGAGGTCCAATTGGGATTCCGAGATGAAATAGATTCGTAATATCATTTAAGACTTGCACGCAAAATTTGGCATCATTCAGAGTTGATCTGATAAGAATCGGACGCGTGGAAATATTTTAAAAGTTCTTGAGTTCATGAGTTATTCCATGCGTTTTGGCATCCGATTCATGATTTTAGATGTTATTTCAGTGTTTTGATCGAGCGATCGAGTTCGTATGATGTTTTTAGATTGTGGGGATATTTGGTGCGGAGCCCTGAAGGCTCGGGTGAGTTTCGAACAATAACTTTTTTGGTTTTTCTTTGCTGGTGTCTCAGGTATCACAAACGCGAGAATAGGTTCGCATTTGCAAGAAAGGCTTAGCAATTGCGAAGAAGTCCTATTTTGGCAGGACTCGCATTTGCGAGATTCCAGTCGCATTTGAAACCAGTCTTGCCGTCGCATTTGCGAGTTTTTGGTTGCATTTGCAACCTTGACAGAGGGGAGCCCAGCTTCGCATTTGCGAAGATTTTGTCACATCTGCGAACCAGGTGTCGCAAATGCAACATTTGCGACCTGTGCACAGCTTTATTAAATGCGAGACTTAGGCCATTTGGCTCATTTTCATTCATCTCTTGAGCAATTCTGTGAGCTCTTGGAAGGGAGTTTTCACCTAGCACTTTGAGGTAAGTAAATTTTACACAATATGAGTTAAATACATAAATTATGGGTAGATTAATATGTAAAAATTTGTGAAATCATGGGTTTAGATGAAGAACCTAGGTTTTGGATAAAAATTCGATTTGACCACGAAAATGGTTATGGAATTTAGTGAAAATCATATATTTGACTTCATGAGATTATGGGCAACAACTTTCTTCGAAAAATTTTCGGAATCCAGGCATATGGGCCCGGAGGTGAATTTTGGAAATTTTTCAACTGGGGTTGGGTATTCACTTTAATAGTTAGGATATGAACTTTTGAGTATATATTGACTATTTTATATAATATTTGACTAGTTTCGAGTCGTTTGGAACCGAATTGAGGGTTTAGCACAATTGTGGGCCGAAAAGTAAGCTTTGAGACGAGGTAAGTCTCTTTTCCAACCTTGTAAGAGGGAATTAATCCCATAGGTGAATTTAATTAATATGTGATCCTAATTGTGGGGGCTACATATGCAGAAGGTGACGAGAGTCCGTACATAGCTATTAATTATGCTTGTCCGGATAGTTTTAGGTTAACACCATGCTTTGTTGATACCTTTATTTGGTTATGCTTACTAATTGTCTTGAATAGAGTTGTGGTTGAGGATTTCAAGATTTTAAAAGTTTCTAGTTGAGTTTCTTGTTTTGGAAGGAATTGAAGGATATTATGATAACTTGAGAAATCTATATCCAACCACGTCGCAAGTATATTCCGCAAGCGGGGTAAATTTTCACTACTATCATGAGAGCGGGTTGTTCATCTCGGCAAGTTAATAGATTCATCTACGATTCGTGCAATTCGACCCTCGGCAGTGCACATAGTATATCTATATGTGTATTTTGATCGGGTCGTACGTCCTCGGCATAATTCGTGCGTAATAATGCTGGAAGCCCTATTATATTTGATATTGTTTCATTGGCTTGAGAGGTTAAATGGTTAAATGAGGTAAACGACTTGGTACTTACTAACAGTGAAAGGATTGTTTATTTATTTCTTGCTCCGAGTTCTATTGTCATTTATATATATCATGTTTAATTAGAATTATATATTTTTATTGTTGGCCCATTGTAAGTGGCGATGTCGATCCCTCGTCACTACTTCTTCGAGGTAAGACTAGATAAATACTGAGTAAATATTGTCTATGTACTCACGCTACACTTCTGCACTAAATGTGCAGGATCTGAGGCAGGTGCATCTGGATATCAGTATGGCGCGCATTCGTGACTACTCTGAGACTTTGCGGTGAGCTGCCTTCTGAGCCCGTTCTGCAGCAGCCGAAGTCTTCCTTTTGCTTTATTTTCTATCTATTTCACTTCAGACAGTAGTGTAGTATTCTTTTGTATATTCTACTAGTAGCTCATACACTTGTGACACCAGGTCTTGGAGATTTATGCTAGTAGACACTTGATGGTTTTAGGTTATTTTATTTATCTCACTTGCTTTAAAACCTTTGATCTATCATTTTATAAAATTCTTACTTCTTATTTATGCACCAACTAAAAATCAACTATTTCAAATATTTAAAAGAAGGGATCACAGAGTTAGTTCACTGTTGGCTTGCCTAGTGATAATTATTTAAGGAAGAACTAACTATTTTTAAGAAAGAAAAATACCAACGTGGCTGGATTTTATTCTACGACAAAAATAAGAAACAAATGTTGAGGCAAGGCTTTCAACTTGCTAATGTCAAATCTAAGATAGAGGAAACAATCCTTCTCTAAAGGTATGTATATGATTAGGTTTTGATCTAATTAACTGTTTTATTCTTCGAAACACTCTTCTTGAATCTCAAGATCAGCTCTAGTCTTTCTATTTCAACATCACTCTCGTGAATATGTCCTTAATTAGATGATGGAACTGTCACGATCCAAAATCTAGTAAAGGTAATGATGGCGCCGGATAGGGCTGTCAGGCAAGCCAATCATAATTACTTAATTTAGTTCTCGTTTTAGTATTTTCGAAATCACGATTTTTCTTCAATTCAATAGTAAAAAGATGAAATCTCAGGATGGATAATATTATTTTCAAACATGTCAATAATGAATAATCCATAATCATCACAGAACCCGGTATCACAAGTGCATGAGCATCAACTAGGAAAATAAAGTAAATACAACATCTGTCTGGAATACAATTTGGACAAGAATAGAAAATACAACTACTCTGAAGGAGACTCTACTGGCTGCGGGTCATCTCGAGAGATGCGGGTCACCTAAGTCTCTGTATCAACCATGCTGCTACGCCCATTAGGCCCTATACATACAGGTACATGTGCAACAAAAATGCACATCAAGTGTAGTATGAGTACGTAAATAACGCGTGCCCAGTAAGTATCCAGTCTGACCTTGAAGAAGTAGTGATGAGAGGTCGACTTCGACACTTACTATAGCCATCAATAATATAATAAGTCATGGATTTATTAGAAACGACAGTAAACTTAAGGAAATCATGAAGCAAGTAAACAATCCTTTTGAAAATAAGATGTTTCCAATTTCATTTTCATCATTTATCAATTTATCTCCGACCATGGAGGCAATATCATTATTTATAAATTTCAAGGCAAGCAATACAAGCATGCGCAAAACATGTCGAGGTCGTAAGGCCCGATCCAGCATAATACTTAAGTTGTGCACTGCCAGAGGGTCAAATGGCGCGAACCATAGATGCATCTATTACCCCGCTCGCGAATCATACATGTGACGCGATCAAATATAAATAAACACATCAAACAGTCAATCAAGAATTCATTAGGGAAACAATTACCCAAAGAAATGGCAACTTCTCTTCAACGGTCAAGAAAATGATGTTTAACTTTTTTAGAAATTTATTTACCAATTAGATATGATTTAAGCAATTTAAATTGTCAATAAGGTTACAAATATTTCAAGTATATAATACTTTAGGGTCCTAAACTACCCGGACTTAAATATAATAGTAGCTACGCATGGATCCTCGTCACTTTGTGCGTACGTAGCCCCCACAAATAGAAGCACATATTTAATTATTTTACCTATGGGGATAATTCTCTCTTACAAGGTTAGAAAGAAGACTTATCTCCTTCCGAAGTTTCATAACCGGCTTCCAAGCCCTTACGACGACTCAAACCGGTGGCCGACGCTCCAAAACTAGTCAATAATTATGCAAACCCATTAATATATAATCAAACATTCATTATAATCCTATTTATAATTATTTCTAACCCCGATCGAAAAGTCGATAAAGATCACCCTAAGGCCTGCATGTCCAGATTCCAAAATTTTTTGAAGATAAACTTTACCCATAACCTCACGAACTCAAATATATAATTAATTCTTAATTTCATGCCCAAATTCGTGGCCAAAATTCAAAAATATCAATTTCTAGGTTTTCTTCCAAATCCCACAATTTTTACAAATTTTCATGTCTAAATCCATATATAGACCATGTATTTAACTCACAATGAGAAAAAATCACTTACCCCATAGAAGATGCTGAAAATGACACTCCAAAATTTCTCCAAAATCGCCTCCCATGGAAGAAATAAAGTGAAAATGAGCCAAATCCCCGATTTTTAAAAGAACACTGCCCAGGCTTTTCCGCTTCGCAATCGCGGAAATCTCCTCACGATCGCAAAAACCAACAACAGCTGCCCAGAAATTCCTCAATCGCGATCGCGAACCTCCATACGTGATTGCGAAGATTTTCCTCTCAGAACTACACGTTCGCGAACAAAATGACGCGTTCGCATAAGGCAAAACTCCATGGTCTATCAATCCCTTCTTCGCGATCGCGTACATCCACTTGCAATCACGATACACAACACCAGTCTCCCCCAAACAACTCTACATGATCGCGGACTTCCAATCGCGATCGCGTATAGGGAAACCAGCAACAACCATGACAGCAACTTCAGCAGATCCCCCAAGTCAAATTCCAATCCGCTAACCATCCGAAATCCACTCAAGGCCCTCAGGACCTCAACCAATCATACCAACCAGTCCTCAAACACATTACGACTTGCTCGAGGCCTCAAATCGCATCAAACAACGTCGAAATCACGAATCGCACCCCAATTCAAGCTTAATGAACTTTAAAACTTCAAAATTCCATATTCGATGCCGAATCCTATCAAATCACGTCCGATTGACCTTAAATTTTGCACACAAGTCACATTCGACATTACAGACATACTCTAACTTCAGAATCGGAATCCGACCCCGATATCAAAAAGTCCACTTCCGATCAAACTTCTCAAAAAACCTTCAAATTTCTAACTTTTGGCCAAATGAGCCCAAAGTGACCTACAGACCTCTGAATCCACTTCCGGATGTGCTCCCAATACCAGAATCACTATACAAAGATATTCCCAGACTCAAAATCCCAAACGGACATCGATAACATTAAAACGCACTGCAACCCAAATTTATGAGATTCTTCCAAAATGCCAACTTCCACAATAGGCACTGACAAGCTCCCGAGTCATCCAAAACCCGATTCGGACATACGCCCAAGTCCAAGGTCATCATACAAACCTGTTGGAACCTTCAAATCCCGATTCCAAGGTCGTTTACTCAAAAATCAAACCTCACACAAATCTTTCAACTTGAAGCTTCCGAAATGAGAATTTTCTTTTTAAATCAACTCTGAACTTTCCGGAATTCAATTCCGACCACGCGTGCAAGTCATAATGCCTGAAGTGAAGCTACTCATGGCCTCAAACTTCCGAACGACTCGCTAGAGTTCTAAATGACCAGTCAGGTCGCTATATTCTCTCCCACTAAACATATGTTCGTCCTCGAATGTGCTAAGACTGCACTGGAGCTGTCTGAAATCATTGTTTAACACCTCGTGCAATTACATGTGCTACCACAACTCAGTTGAGCACATTTTCTCGAGAAAATTTGAAGATTCCTCTTTAGTTTAATCTAATTAGCCTTAGAGCTAAATTCCAACATCCGAAATTTTCCACTAGACCCGCTTCCATCATACGAACATCGTATCTATCTCTATGCGATGTACCAATACATGATTGCATACTTTTGTTGAAGCCACACTAAACACTGTGTAACTCACATGGCCATAATAACATCCTCTGATAACAATAGCTGAAATTTCACGAATTTGATGCTCACAATGCACCTTATGACATATATAAGTCTTGTTTCAACTCTGGCAATACCGCCATGATGGAAGAGATGTGTAGGAATTCATAACCAACTACCAATTCAACAAATCATTGAGTCTATTTCCTAACAAGAACTATTACCTCATTTTGAACCACACAACGATAATTGCTCTTTAATATACTTCATATAAACCCGATTGCACTTATCACAGGTTCAATAATCTCATCTCACCCAGTATAAGCTGCCCGAGCAATACGCCACAATGTGCCAACAAGCTACCAACTTGAATGTGATACATAAGGAAAACAAACTCTGGAAAGGATTACTCAACCCACACAACTAATTAGACAACCGAAAAGGTGTTATGAACCTTCCTTAGAAGATGGGAGACAAACACACAAGAATATATATATATATATATATATATAGGGAACTATACTCAACATCACACTATTGCGGCGTGCAACTCGATCCACACATAATAGCATTGCGGCATGCAACCTGATCTAAACAACATACCCTTGGTGGCGTGCCACCCGATCCACACCTAAAATCTATATAAGGAGATACTTACCGAGCTAGAATACTCATCACTATATAATACACGACTATCAGCCTCAATCACACCAAGTGCATAATACCATCCCTAGGGAGACAGATAGCGCCATACGCTACAAAACGCAAGCACAACTAAGGTGTGATATATGATCTAAATCTCGAGAGTCGTCCTTCTCACATAACACTATCGCTATGCGGAACCTCAACATATATGAAATTTATCAAGTCGTTTCACAACTCACACGGCACAATATAGCATTACATGAAATGGCCGACGATGAACGACATATAACATCCTAATACTCCTCCATGAGGGGCGCTATGCTGAAATGAACACATCTGGCCTGATATAGAGCCCATATTCATATTTAAATCCATTCACAGACCTCAAGCACTGTACTATAATAACCTTTCAAGGGTTCATAATAATCCTTTTTTCCCATAACACACAAGAACAACCATCATAACTGGATCAAATTTCCACAGTCCACAACCAAATGAACCGAGCGTCCTCCATTCATAAACACTCACATTAACGATATTACCACCATCTCGATAATTGGTTTTCAATCTTTAATCAATTAAGTGACTACCCGTCACACTTATACCATCTTCCCGTGGAATGCACCCTCACGACCTTCAGTACCAGGTAAAATCGCACACCCATACCACCGGCCATACTAATGTTGTAAAGCGAATCAAGAATCCGCAAATCAACACTCAAAGCCTCTTACACAGGACACTGATCTCAGGTGATGCTAAAGACAATACCAACTTACTCTAACCATCTGAATCCTTTCTCGCTCATCCGAGCTCATGCTATTCTTTCCAATTCCAATGGCAACCTTGATCCTCAACTTCCAATCCCTATGACGCTCACTGAGCCTAGCATGCCAATACGCGACAGTATAAGAATTACCTCATAACTCCCGAATCACTAATAAGGTAAACACTTCATCATTTAGTAACCTTTTACTTAACTCATTTCAAGATAACCATTGCAACACAAGACTGAATTCTCATAACTGTAGAACACACAAATCCTCAAGTAGTGGTCTAAACCACCATAACCCTTCCGGATCCATCTACACATGACATGCCATAACACTCGAGTACTTCCAATAAAACCAATTACGGTGGCCGTCAAGCCTCGCACATATCATCACAAATCACGTTCATAATTCAATCACACTGAAAGAACTGATCACTGCCACTATTGTGCCAATTCAACCATGGCTAACCGGTCCGATTTCTTGTGACTAATTTTTAGCTTGACGTAGAAATAACAATAACTACATTTAACACATAACGAACTCAATCTGCACTCATCCTGAGTGGCCTTGTATCACGAGACCATGCTGTCTCAAATCCCACGAACCATCTCACACCTTCCTTGTGTGCATATTCGTGTGTTCAACTGGTACACCCATTCTGATAATTTCTTCATGCATCCAAAGTCATTTGTCCTCATTCCTCCAAATGCCACACTGTAAGCCTAAGATAACATAGAACACTCCAAGCCCCTTCTTCATAGTCCGCTGCAAAAGCTCGACACTCAACCATTTTATGGAATCGAATTCCCCAGGCACCACACTTCAACTTTTGAATCCACCAGGACTGTTGTTGAGAGTCACCCACTATGACTTGGTCCCGAATATAATCAAACTCCAAGGCTCTTCTAGCACATGAACACCCTCTCAAGAAGTACTGAGCTAAATCACTTTCCTTATAAATCACCTCTACACGAAGAATAAATCCTGAACCTTCCTAAAGCCTAAACACGAATTAATAAGGCAAATTATACCATACATTCCTCCAATCCTTTGCTCAAATCACCACTGATGTTCTCTTTCCTTAGTCGTAATAACCCATCAATATGCTGATCACCAGAAATTTTTACAAGTAGATAATCATACAATCCAACCATAGGCAGTGGGACCCTCCCACTTAGCTTGAAGCTACCATTGCATAAACCTAGAACCCACCAAGATTCTTCCTTCGTCGTGGACATGATCTTGCATAATCAACCTGCAAAACTCCTAGAAATCTTCTTGTTACCCATTTCATGAACACTTTGAACCACTAGCTACGTTCACATATTCAACCTCTAGCCGGATATCCAGTAGAATTCTTAGTAGAAGCTTCGTAAACCACGCGACCGCTGACCTGCTCACAGGAGATAACCCACATGTGGAAATTACATACCGACATCTTTCAATGTCGCTGCACTGGGTACAATCACTATGAAACCAATAAACATCCCGGGTCCAAGCCCATTCACCATTTGTACAAACATGTTTACTCCCCATTGACATCAACTAAAGGTGCAATGACACATTCGAATCCAAAGTCGTGTTGTATCTAGTCTCCCTCGTATAATAGCCAATATTCCAAATTGAGTCTGTAGACCTAGTCATTGTCCACCATGAATCCCAAATCTCTCTACACTTTTCACAAGGCGTGTAGTCATCCTACCACAAAACCCATATGCTACTCCACCACTCTCCCACTTAGGTCAAACTCAACCTTTAAGCAACTACTCGACTCATACTTCTCACACTTGGCCTTCTAGAAGTTTAACTACCACAAGACACTTATCACATGTCCTTTCTCATCCTTTGTTGCCCAGTTGTTGTCTTAAATCAAAAAACATTTGTGTAGAACTTGAACTAACAGATCACCACCAGATCTAAACCCTTCTGGAAATCATCTTTCTTAAGCCATAAACACTAGAAACGTTGATTCGATCCTAAACCACCGCACATTACGATCTCTGACAGCCGTTTCTCCTACACCTTTCACAATACTCTGCTTCATAGGCGAATTGAAAAGAACCATAACACCGGCAAACTTAACACTTCATATTCAATCAAGGATGACATCACCACATTACAGATGAAGATTCCACCATGCTCGAAAATACCAAGTATTGTTACTTCATCAACCCCAACCTAAACACTCATAGTACGGTTTCCCTTCCTCTGCCGGAAATAAAATACTGAATCTCTGAATCTTGCACTGAGTAAACATCCTTCCAAGTCATTCATTGCTTCAATGCATAGACAAACATCCTATCCTTACACCATATTATGCGATAGCAACGCACGAATCATCATAAAAATCATTGCCAAATCTCAAAACATTAGGTAATACTGACACTGAGCTGAAACACTAGAACGACCTTCCGCAAGGCAATGACAACGACCCAATCAAATACGCAGGGAGAAACATCATGTACCACGTCTGTAGTACCATTGTGATTCCTCAATTCTCGATTTATAACCAGCACTTCACGTCGCATAAGATTGAATAGGAAGGGAACAAAAACAAAAGCCCCAAAGGAATCAAACCGCACGATGAGGAATCAAGAAGGGAAGTTCTCCTAACAACCCTATAGCCTCTCAAATAAGTATAGACACCGCCGTACCGATCCGCAAAACTCTATTAGAATTGCTCATGACTTATGAGACCTAAGTGAACCTAGTGCTCTGATACCATATTGTCACGACCCAAAATCCAATAAAATTTGTGATGGCGTCGGACACAACTGTCAGGCAAGCCAACCATAATTACTTAATTTAGTTCTCGTTTTAGTGTTTTTGAAATCACGATTTTTCTTCAATTCAAGAGTAAAATAATGAAATTTCAGGATGGAAAATATTATTTTCAAACATGTCAATAATGAAAAATCCATAATCACCCCAGAACCCAGTATCACAAGTACATGAGCATCAACTAGGAAAAAATAAAATAAATACAGCACCTGTCCGGCATACAATTTGGATAGGAATAGAAAATACAACTACTCTGAAGGAGACTCTGCTGGTTGCGGATCGTCTCGAGAGATGTTTTTTACCAAAGTCTCTGTATCAATCATGCCATTGCACCCATTAGGCCCTAGACATGCATGTTCCTGTGCAACAAAAATGCACAGCAAGTGTAATATGAGTACGAAATCAACGCGTACCCAGTAAGTATCCAGTCTAATCTCGAAAAAGTAGTGACGAGAGGTCAACTTTGACACTTACTATGGCCATCAATAATATAATAAGTTGTGTATTTATTAGAAACGACAGTTAACTCAAGGAAATCATGAAGCAAGTAAACAATCCTTTTGATAATAAGAGGTTTCCAATTTCATATTTCATCATTTATCAATTTATCTCAGACCAGAGAGGTAATATCGTTATTTATAAATTTTAAGGCAAGTGTATCAGCCTAGTTTGCTAGTGATATTGTCCGCTCTAGGCCTAGGCCTTCACGGGTTTAAAATGTGTCACTAGGGTTTAAGGCTTGTTAACTTATACACCCAACATCCCTCTTGTATTTTGCTGATGTGGGATTCTGTCTAAAGCTTGAGGTGTTACATACACCCCCTCTTATGGACTCAGCGTCCTCGCTGAGGATTGCCCCACCGCATGGGATTTGCCTAGACTCAACACTAAGATTTGACCTGCCTAATCGGGATTTGCCTAAACTCAGTTGAACTCTGGCCCACCATCGGCATGACATAAGAGTGGCTTTGATACCATCTGTAACAACCTAGCCCGCTAGTGATATTGTCTGCTCTGGACCTAGACCGTCATAGGTTTAAAACGCGTCACTAGGCTTCAAGGCTTATTAACTTACATACCCAGCATCCCTCTTGTGTTTTGCCGATGTGAGATTCTATCTAAAGTCCGAGGTGTTACATACACCCCCTCTTATGGATTCAGCGTCTTTGCTGAGGTTTGCCCCATCGCATGGGATTTTCCTAGACTCAGCAATGAGGTTTGCCCCGCCTAACCGGGATTTGTCTAAACTCAGTTGAACTCTGGCCCACCATCGGCATGGCTGACACAAGAGTGGCTCTGATACCATCTGTAACAGCCTAGCCCGCTAGTCATATTGTTTGCTCTGGGCCTAGACCTTCACGGGTTTAAAATGCGTCACTAGGTTTTAAGGCTTGTTAACTTATATACCCAGCATCCCTCTTGCGTTTTGCCGATGTGGGATTTTGTCTAAAGTCTGAGGTTTTACAACAAGCAATACAAGCATGCACAAATCATGTCGAGGTCGTAACATCCGATCTAACATAATATTTAAACTGTGCACTACCAGAGGGTCAAATGACGCGAACCATAGATGTATCTACTACCCCGCTCGCGAATCATATATGCGACCGGTCAAATATAAATAAGCACATTAAATAGTCAATCAAGAATTCATCAGAAAAATAATTACTCGAAGAATAGCAACTTCTCTTCAACGGTCAAAGAAATGATGTTTAACTTTTTTAGAAATTCATTTACCAATTCGATATGATTTAAGCAATTGAAATTGTCAATAAGGTTACAAATATTTCAAGTATATCATACTTTCGGGTCTTAGACTAGCCGGAGTTAAGCATATAGCATCTACGCATGGACCCTCGTCACCTCGTGCATACGTTGCCCGCACAAATGGAAGCACATATTTAATTATTTTACCTATGGGGATAATTTCATCTTACAAGGTTAGAAAGGAGACTTACCTCGCTCCAAAGTTTCATAACCGACTTCCAAGCCTTACGACGACTCAAACCGATGCCCAACGCTCCAAAACTAGTCAATAATTATGCAAAACCATTAATGTATAATCAAATACTTATTATAATCTTATTTATAACAATTTCTAACCTCAATCGAAAAGTTGATAAAAATCACCCTCGGGCTCGCGTGCCCGGATTCCGAAAATTTTCGAAGATAAACTTTACTCATAACCTTACGAACTCAAATATATAATTTATTCTCAATTCCATGCCCAAATTCGTGGCCAAAATCCAAAAATATCAATTTCTAGGTTTTCTTCCAAATCCCACAATTTCAACAAATTTTCATGTCTAAATCCATATATGGACCATATATTTAACTCACAATGAGAAGAAATCACTTTTACCCCATAGAAGATGCTGAAAATGACACTCTAAAATTGCTCCAAAATGGCCTCCCATGGATGAAATGAAGTGAAAATAAGCCAAATCCCCAATTTTTAAAAGAACACTTCCCAGGACTTTCTGCTTCGCGATCGCAGAAATCCCCTCGCTATTGCGAAGACCAACAACAACTGCCCAGAAATTCCTCAATCGCGATCACGAACCTCCACACTCGATCGCGAATATTTACCTCTCAGAACTACGCGTTCGCGAACCAAACGATGAGTTCGCATAAGGCAAAAATCCATGGTCCATCAATCCCTTCTTCGCGATCGCGTACATCCACTCGGGATCGCGATGCACAACACCAGTAGCCCCCAAACAACTCTAAATGATCGCCGACTTCCAATCACGATCGCGTATATGGAAACCAGCAACAGCCATGACAATAACTTCAACAGATCCCCCAAGTCAAATTCCAATTCGTTAACCATTCGAAATCCACCCGAAGCCCTCGGGACCTCAACCAATCATACCAACCAGACCCCAAATACATTACGAACTTGCTCGAGGTCTCAAATCGCATCAAAAAATTTTGAAATCAAGAATCGCACCCCAATTCAAGTTTAATAAACTTTAGAACTTCAAACTTCTACATTCGATGCTGAATCCTATCAAATTACGTCCGATTAGCCTCAAATTTTACACACAAGTTACATTCGACATCATGAACCTACTCCAACTTCCGAAATGAGAATCCGACCCTGATATCAAAAAGTCCACTTCTGGTCAAACTTTTCAAAAACCTTCAAATTTCTAACTTTCGCCAAATGACCCCAAAATGACCTATAGACCTCCAAATCCACTTCCAGACGCGCTTCCAATACCAGAATCACCATACGAAGCTATTCCCAAACTCAAAATCTCAAACGGACATCGATGACATTGAAATGCACTGCAACCCAAATTCATGAAATTCTTCCAAAATGGACAACTTCCATAATAGGCGCCAAAACGCTCCCGGATCATCCAAAACCCAATTTGGACATGCGCCTAAGTCCATCATAGGAACATGTTGGAATATCCAAATCCCAATTTCGAGATCGTTTACTCAAAAATCAAACATTAGTTAATTCTTTCAACTTAAAACTTCCGAAATGAGAATTTTCTTTCCAAATCAACTCCGAACTTCCCGAAATTCAATTCCGACCACGCGTGAAAGTCATAATACCTAAAGCGAAGCTACTCATGGCCTCAAACTGCCAAATAACGTGCTAGAGTTCAAAACGACCAGTCGGATCGTTACAGGCACCAAAGAACTAATAAGAAGAAAAAATATGACCACATTTCTATGGAGAATTGTTTGTTCAGAGTATCTTTTTTCTCTAGATTTATTAGCTCCTTTCGTCATGTTGTTAACATTTGAAATACCACCCGATAATTAAATGATGGCATGTGCGATGAGTAATCAAAGTTTTTTATTTGCTTAGTTAACTATATGTTGCGATAATAAGTGTGCTATGACCATCATTTATTATTTCTTATTATTTGGGTGGTTGCGGTAACTTTTATTTCGGTGTAATCTAATTTTGTTAATTACGAACAAGAAAACTTATTACAAAAATAACTTAAACAACGAGTAAAGAAGGAAATTCATCCAAACATGTGATAAGTTAAAGGTAGAGTAAATCTTGAAATTTTAAAGTCAATAAAATAATTACTATTTAATTTTAAATTAATTGGTTATATGAATCTTATTATAGTCATTACACTCTTTCTAGGAATACATACTATGCGCACATTAAATATTTAGCATAAGTAGACACTATATTCACACTAATCATTAATCTATTACAATTCTCTTTCTTTCTTTTAATTTTTTAATTGAGCTTAGGACTGATAATGATTTGCGTGCAATGTTCAAATAAGCAGAGATAGATCATGGCGCAAACTGCAAATGTTAGAAAGAAGTAAATAGAAAATAAATATTTATCTACTTGTCACATACAAGAATCAGAAGCATTAATCTTTTATCACAATTCAAGCTATGCTCTCTAAAACATACATCTCAAAGTATAATATCTTCTATTTTGCTAGACTTTTTTATCTTTAGAAATACATTTACACAAACAAAGAAAGTGTAGAGATACGAATATATTGAAAGCGAAGGTATAATCATCATTAAAAGGCATAGTAAGTGACATGTCTTCTCCAAGATCTGGAATAGGGGGACCTTTGATTGGAGTCGTTTCAAGCATGTCGCAACTTCTTTAGTCAGCTCGTTTACTACTACATTATGTAACTTCACAATCTTGTCAACAAAATTTGTAGAATGTGCATGGTTTTCCAATCATAGTTATGGACTAGATCTAGAAAATCATGTATATTTTTTAAATTTGACTGAAGATTGTGAAGGCACCTAACATAGTGGTCAACGAGTTAGCTAAAGAAGCTGCGACATGTTTGGCATTGCTACAATCGAAGGTACCCCCGATGCCTAATCCAGGAGGGGACATGCCACTCCTCGTGCCTCTAACAAATGAAGAGAGAAATTCGATTCAACATTTTCTTTGGACCATTTATATGACATTGAAAAAAAAACTCAAAAATCATTTGCAAAATGGAAGAAATATAAAGAGAGGAAGTAGGGAATGCAAGTATGGATGAAAATAAAGGAACAAAGATGGGGGCTTTTATAGTTGGTTTGAGGAGGCTGCATGCCAGAGTTGAAAAGAATCCTAAAATTATAAATATGGGAAGCTTGTAAATAATTTTCTATATTGCTTTACAATTAGATTTCAAAATTCAAAATTATACCTAACTTAAAAACCTACCAAAACATTAATTTAATTTTTTATTGCATGGCTAAATTAGCTTTGTTTCTTTATTTGTGCGGTCAAAAATGTATAAACCTTAAAATTGTTTCCTTATCTGCATATGAACTAACTTGTAAACAAACTTATTTCCTACTTACTTTCTAGCTAATTTATAATACTAATCTTGCTAGGTTTTTAACTCACTAACATGATAGTTTTATTGATTTGCAATGATTTAACTATATAATGCTCACGGTCATGTCACGTCAAGGTACTATAGGAAAAAAATAACAAAAAATCAATTTAATTTATCGTAATTAATTAGTTAATATGTTAACCGTATCCTGAAATAAGGAAAGAATCACGGCTTATCAAATTATCTAACCAAACTCTGTCTTACGTAAATATATTACTAGGCTACGATTAACCTCGTGATTTGAATCATTGCTCATATACATGATATTGACCATAATTAGCAAGAAAACTTTGTAGTCTTGTTTCTCGTCTTTAGTTTTACTATCATTTTCTTTGTGTATAGAGTAGTCCTACTATGACTTTGTAAGTGCTAATCTTGTGTTTGTTTTCAAGTCGGTCGACTTCCATTTAGCAATTAACTGAGACCATTTTAGCTCATGGATTACATTTGCAAGTCAACTCAGTCTCTAGAACATGCTTATTGGTTAAGTGCAGAAAAAAAAATTACATTTCGATCAATTTATATGTAGCAGCAAAGTAGCCACCTTAAGAAAAATATTCTAGTTCTGCCCATAAATGTATTGTTGATCATTATATTTCTTCACTTGCAATTTTGCATTTTGATATCATCTTTCTTTCATCCTTTTTATCTGGAAAACTTAAATGTAGTAATTGATATTTGATCGTTTAGTCACATTAGTCGTGATCACTTTGACTGCTTGTCATTTACCCAAAACAAATGACAACTTGTCAGTGAATAGCAGATATTTAAGTATTCCTTTCTTCATTTTGATTTCTTTAATTTATAAAACCTCAGAGAACTTTCATTTCAATGATAACCTAAAATTTCTCAACACTTATTCTTTAAAAGTTAAAACAATCTTAAATAAGTATTAGCCTGACAAAAGTACCTCACTAGAAAGAGTTTAAATTAAACACACCAACGGTGTAAAATATATTTAACAATAAGATTACTTATTAGGTAATTACAAAAAAAAAAATTATGCTGCAAAATAATCTTTATGATAATTATCAATTGGAGACCTGGTAAAAAATCTTAAATACTTATGTATTAAATCTTGTAGACTTGCTAATAAGGCCGTCCGGACATGTACTAATTGTTTGATGCTAGACATCGATTTTCCTTCTTTTTTTTTTTTAATTAAATCCGTCTTGAGGTAAGGGGGGTTTTACATAGATTCCTACCTTGTAAATTAAAATAACGATTTCCCATTCTTCCATTCGAATAGTCATCTATCTATTTATATTGTATTAAAATTGGGAAGTTCTTAAGTCAAAAATTAAATTACCTTTTTATCCTTTTAAAAATCTAAGTACCCTATATATACCCCAAAAAAAGTTAAAATTACATAAGTAACCTTCTAAAACCTAAAAATACCTTACACCTGTAAATTGTAATAGAAAAAAAATGTTAGATACTTCTTCACAAATAGACACAACCATTCTATAATTTTTATAAGCGCTCTTTTCCGCACTATTTTCTTACCTAACAGCTAGCACTTCATGAGAAGCAACCGAAGGCTTTTCGAAAAATTAAAAACATAGAATGACGCGTCGTAGTGTAAACCAAATTAATTGTACGGAAAGGACACTACTGGCACACGTGTTCAGATATAATTAGAGCATCTCAACAAGTAAATATAGGAGTATTATCAAGTTCACGTTAAGATTTTCCACTAAATGCAATCAGCATATAGAACCCTATAGATCGATCCATCGGAACCGGTTAACCTGTAAATTCGACATGCCAATGCCACACATTTGATCGGTAGAGTTTTACCAACGGCTATTATAGTTAAGATTTTATTTTTGGCACGCCTGCATGTATGTTTAAATGACTTAAACATCTAATTGGGTCTAATATTGGCTGATTATAGTATGTTTTACTTAATAATAGAGCTTTCTTATTCTGTTAAACTATGTTTACCCAATTATTTGTAAATAAAAGAGACTATTTAATTGTGATATAATTTTCAAATAGATAAAAATTATAATTAGATAGAATATTTATTTTTTAGTATGAATACATACATGAGTGATGGATTTGTCGTGATATGACATTGTTTCTATTAAAGAAACTTTGTTCCTTTAGTCCACATCCTGTAATGAGGAGGTTTTACACGGTAATGGAGTTACATGCTGTTTAGCTTAAGTTAATACGAGTTTGGAATTTTTTTGGGACGACCTTTTAATTAAAAGTTATTATTCTTGTCATACAAATTTAGCTTTAATGTTGAATTATATTAATTACCATAGTATAATTTTTCACATAGACAACTTTAAGTTGCATTTTCAAAATTAGAAGGAACATATATCGTCTGTAAGAAAGTATTAAGTGAGATACACTTCATTACAAGTTTGTACCTTCTAAAAACAAAATAAGAAAAAAGAATCATACATATCTAACTAAACGAATCTTTATTTTAGTAGGTTCAGACGATATACAATCATCTTGGCCTCAATAAATAAATCATCCTACAACAATCCACTTCAATATTTTATGGAAACAAGTACTTTACTTTTGAATGCATAATTATTTACTTAAAGTTTTATTTAAAAAATAATTTTATATATTATTTTACTAAAAAGTATACTGCATGACTTGGAATACACGTGCAACGCACGTGTAGAAAAACTAATAACCTAATAAACAGAGATAGCTAGAATTTGTTTAGGTTTAGATTTAATTAACTGTTTTATTCTTCACAACGTCTTCTTTAATATGCAGATCAGCTTTGGTCCTCACTCTGAACCCAAAAAATGTAGCATAGAAGAGCTTTAATTTTTTGGAGGCAGGGTCAACATAACAATAACCCTCGACACAAAAATATCGTATCGCAATAGTCATAATCTCTAGTTTGAGTCAGTTAAAAGTTATTACCAAAAGCCTTTAATTTCTTCTTCTAAGTACTTAATGATAGCCTTTTTCCTTTCTTTTTAGTTAATCAAAACATTCTGCTTGTGAAGATGCTAAGCAAACCCATTGTTGTATTACACCTTGTTAGTGCCATTTTAAGTGTCCTAGTTGCTACGGATAAATGCTATTTCTAACATAAATGTCATGAAATTAAATCGAGTAGTTTTCACCAAGTAACTTGTCGAAGAAAACAACTTGTCCTAGAGAGTAAGGAGGGAAATGAGCATGGAAATCATCCAAACATTACAGATTAAAATCGCTTTCCTTTGGTTAAACACAAATGGCTGCTATACGAACTATTACAAACTCGTTTACTGTGTGAAATGTTTGGAATTTTGGGTGCATCGCTACTGCCTTGAAAAAGTGATATTTAAAGAATTTGTGAAAATGAAGAAAGGTTGACAAATCAAGGGACAAAATTTGCAGGAGAAGAGAGCCTAAGACGTAGCAAACGTATCAAAGAAAAGTCCAAGGACCTTAGATGATTTTGTGTGTTTTATAAATGGAAAATTCAGAAAATCAAAAAAGTAATTAAATGGCATTGGTTTATTAGTTAGTTATATTTTCTATTTCTTTAATGATTTTTTTCTCGAGGAAGAAGCAAACCCGAAAATAAAGAAGATAAAGAACACCAAATTTTAATGTGGAAAACCCTTCAAATCGAAGGTAAAAACCACAGGATCACAAAGATCCAAAAAGCTCCACTATAACAATAAGAGAGTTACAAAAGTTCTTCAAATTGGCTGCACAACAAGTTCCAAACACGGAGCAACAATAGCAACAAGAGCAACAACTAATCAATTGAAGAAAGAGGAGAATCCACAAAAACGAAGTTGTTGTTTGAGGCTCGAAATCAGATGCTACAAGCCTCCAAATCCGATCTCCATCATTCAAATCCACCAAGATGTTACGAACACTTAGCCAAAATTTCAGCCCGATCCAACGGTTAACGAATCGGAAAACGTGATTTGAAGTTGGCTGGTCAGAATAACAATCGGCAGCAAAACAAATACTTTTCTTCTCTCTTCTCTCTTGATGAAAGCTCTCTCAAAACCCACTCTTATGTGCTTAAGTCTTTCAAAGACTTGTATCAATGAGCATAGAATAATTTTCCAAGGTTGTCCTATTTATAGATCATGAATGGTGCTTTCTTTTAAAGCCAAAACCCACTCAAAATAGGAATAAACCGAATCCAATTCTAAATAGGAATGAAAACCAAAAGAGAATAGGATTAGGCCATTGGGCCTTTGGCTGGACAACATGGGCATGTTTCCAACAAACTCCCCTTCCAGCCAAGGGGCTAAATGTGTCTTCAAGTAGAGGAACTATTGACAGGCTTCATGCCTGTCAATTTTCTGCAATACGCATGATTATCTGCAAGCTTAATTACGAAGTCCTCAGGCTGATCCATATAAATCTCATCATTTAAATCACTATGAAGAAAGGCAGTCCTGACATCTATCTGCTCAACCTCTAAATCTAGACTTGCGGCTAAGCCTAGAACCACATGAATAGAAGACATCTTCACAATAGGGGAGAAAATTTCATCAAAGTCTACTCCCTTCTTCTAGCCAAAACCTTTAACAACTAACCTCATCTCGTATCTACGCGCAGAGGTATGGTTATCTTGCTTTATTCTGAATATCCATTTGTTAGATAAAGCTCTCTTACCTTTCGGCAATTTCACTAACTCATATGTGCCATTCTCATGGAGTGACTTCATCTCATCTTCAATCGCTTCGATCCACTGATCTTTGTGAGTATCTTGCATGGCTTCATCATAATTCTCAGGTTCTCCCATGTCAGTCAAAAGTACATACTCTTCAGGAGGATAGCGCATGGATTTTTGCTTCTCCCTTGTAGATCTTCTAAGAGAGGTTTCAGGAGCATTCGAAGTAGTTACCTGGATAGGAATTGGTTGTTGATCAACCACAACTTTATCAACTGAAGCATCCATAATATCTATACCCTTAGCAATTGAAACTGGATCAATATCAACTAAGCTCTCATTACTCTGAGAATCTATCTTCTCAGCTTTGTCAATATCTTCAATAGTTTGGTCTTCAAAGAATATTGCATCACAACTTCTAATAAGTTTATTGTCAATTGGATCATAAAAACGATACCCAAACTCATCTTGACCATAACCGATAAAGATGCACTGCTTAGTTTTGACATCCAGTTTCGATCTTTCATTTTTAGGAATATGCACACAAGCTTTACACCCAAAAACTCTCAGGTGATCATAAGAAACATCTTTGGCAAACCAAACTCTGTATAGGACATCACCATCCAAAGCAGCTGCAGGAGACAAATTGATAACATAGGCAACAGTGTTAAGTGCATCCGCCCAAAATGTATTTGGAAGTTTAGCCTCTGAAAGTAAGCATCTAACTCTCTCAACTGGAGTTCTATTCATCCTTTCTGCCAAACCACTCAATTGAGGTGTCTTGGACGGAGTTTTCTAATGACGAATTCTCTTTTCCTTGCAATAGTTATCAAAGGGACCACAATATTCACCACCATTGTCAGTGCGAATACATTTTAATTTCTTCCCCGTCTGTCTCTTAGTTAAGGCCTGAAATTCCTTAAACACGCTAAGTGCTTGATCTTTAGATTTCAAAGGATACGGCCAGAGCTTACGAGAATGATCATCAATGAAGGTCACAAAGTAAAGTGCACCACCTTTTGACTTTACTTTAAAAGGACAACACAAATCAGAGTGTACTAGCTCCAATAAATCGGACTTTCTTGAGGGAGGATGGCTATGAAAGGAAACCCTTTTCTGTTTGCCAGCTAAACAATGGATACACCTTTTCAGCTTTGCTTGTTTCACTCCAGAAAGCAAACTTTTCTTAGCCAAACACGTAATCCCCCTCTCGCTCATATGACTCGGTCTTCGGTGACACAATTCTCATAAAGTATCACTTTCCACCAGATTTATAGAGTCATTATGAATAGAGCCTTGTGTCACATATAATTGACTAGGCTTGACTACTCGAGCTACTACTAACGAGCCCTTGGTGGGCTTCCATTGGCCATTAAAGAGGGCATTATGGTAACCTTCATCGTCTAATCTTCCTGCGGAGATCAAATTGAAAGGAAAGTTTGGAGGATGCTTGACATCTTGAAGAACTAACGTTGAACCATTATTAGTTTTCAAACAATCTATGCCAACACAAAACACCTTAACTTCACTGGCATCGCCCATCTTTAACACTCTAAACTCAACATGAGTATAAGATGAGAAAAAAAATTTCTTGGTGTGACATGTGAGGTAGCTCCAGAATCTACTATCCAGCTCGTCTCATGGGATATCAAATTGATGACGTTTTCATCATAAGCAAAAAGAAGGTCATCTCGAACAATAGCAGCAGCATTGTTCTCGTTATTTTCAGCTTTCTTTCCTTCTCTAGTGTCTTGATTCAACTTGCGGCAAAACCTTTTGATGTGTCCTTTCTTGCCACAGTGGTTTCATGTAATATTATTTTATTTGGACCTTGATTTACTTCTACTTTTACCTCTATTCCTTGAGCCTTTTGTTCTATCTCTCCCCCGGTCTTCTGTAACCAAGATATCTTCTTGTGAGGACGAACCCTGAGATTTTCTCCTTATTTCCTCGTTCAACACACCACTCTTGGCATATTCCATAGTCACCTTACCTCCAAGAGCTGAATTTGTCAAAGAAACACGAAGAGTTTCCCAAGAGTCTGGCAGAGTATTAAGAAGCCAAAGTCTTTGTATCTCAACATCAAAATTAACTCACATTCCAGATAGTTGATCAAGGATACCCTGAAAATCATTTATATGATCAAGGATAGGACTGTCGTCCTTGTATTTAAAGGTCATCAATTGCTTTAGCAGAAATAATTTATTGTTCCCGGTTTTTGAAGCATAAAGAGTCTCTAGCTTTTCCCACAATGATCTCGCATGTATCTCGTTCACAATATGGTTGCGAACATTATCTTCAACCCATTATCGTATATATCCACATATTTGTTGGTGCTCAAAATCTCAATCTTCATCGAATATACTCTCGGTTTTATGAGCTGAAAAAACGGGTAGATGCATCTTCTGCACGAACAACAAGTCTTTCATATTGCTTCTCCAAACATTATAATTTCTCCCATTTAAACATATCATCTTGCTCATATTCGTCTCCATTCCGTAACAACCCGGATAAATAACCAAGGCTCTGATACCATTGTTATATCGAGGAAGAGGCAAACCCAAAAATAAAGAAGATAAAGAACACCAAATTTTAACGTGGAAAACCCTTCAAATCGAAGGTAAAAATCACGGGATCACAAAGATCCAAAAAGCTCTATTATAACAATAAGAGGGTTACAAAAGTTCTCCAAATTGACTATACAACAAGTGCCAAACACGGAGCAACAATAGCAACAAGAGCAACAACTAATCAATTGAAGAAAGAGAAGAATCCACAAAAATGAAGCTGTTGTTCGAGGCTCGAAATCAGATGCTAAGAGCCTTCAAATCCGATCTTTACCGTTCAAATCTAAGGCCAAGATGTTACAAACACTCAGCCAAAATTGCAGCCCGATCCAACGTTTAGAGAATCAGAAATTGTGATTTGACATTGGCTGGTCGGAATAAAAATCTGTAGCAAAACAAATACTTTTCTTCTCTCTTCTCTCTTGATGAAAGCCCTCTCAAAACTCACTCTTATATGTTTAAGACTTTCAAAGACTTGTATCAATGAGCATAGAATAATTTTCCAAGGTTATCTTATTTATAGATTATGAACGGTACTTTCTCTTAAAGCCAAAACCCATTCAAAATAGGAATAAACTGAATACAATTCCAAATAGGAATGAAAATCAAAAGAGAATAGGATAAGGTCATTGGGCCTTTGTCTGGACAACACAACCTAGGATTAAATGTGCTTACTTATTATCAGTCCTCTATAAGGATTTTAAGATTATCATTATGGGTTTCCGTAAAAAGTTAAATTTGTGTAAGATTTTTTCCCCTCTGAATCTTAAATATTGAAGTAAATTGGCTTCTTAATAATAATTTTATTCTCAAAATTTAGTCAACAGAAGTTTTTCATCCTCTTCTTTGGGTCACTAACTTTTTTCTTTACCTATTTTTTGAGTTATATTTCTTTGTTTTTGTGACTAGAACAATCTTGGGTTGGAATTTGGAGCAACAATAAAACATCATTAAATGAATACATGAATGAAGAAATCAGTTTAAGGAAGAACTAACTATTTTTAAAAAAGGAAACCACCAACGTGGATGGATTTTATTCAACGAGAAAAATAAGAAACAAATGTTGAGGTAGGGCTTTCAACTTGCTAACGTCAAATCTAAAATAGAGGAAACAATCCTTCTCTTAAGATATGTATATGATCTAGAACTAATATAGTTAACAGGTCGACTATTCATAGTTTATGAAACAAAAACCTTCAAAAACTAAAGTATTAATTTATCTCGTAATTATTGTGATGACCCGATAGGTCATCTAGAGTTTTAAATCCTAATTCCATATTTCGAAACCTCAAATACCTCATTTTTAGCTTTCCTCAGTTTGACATGTACAGTCCGGATTTTTTTTTCCGGAACGTTTTTATGCTAAAAATTGATAAAATATAAAATTTTGGCCTTGAAAATCTATTTGAGTTGACTTCGGTCAATGTTTTGAGCAAATGGATCTGGATCTGTATTTTGACGGTCCTGGTGGGTCCGTATCGTGATTTGGGATTTGGGCGTATGCCTAGAATTGAATTCGGAGGTCCCTAGCTCGAGTTTTCGTATTTTGTTGAAAAATTAAAGTTTGAAGGCTTAATCAATCTAAAAGCTTGACCAATGTTTGACTTTATTTATATCGGGTCCGTATTTTGGTTTCGGAATCCGGTATAGGTCCATTACTATATTTATGACTTGTCTGTCAAATTTGGTAAGAAACGGAGTTAGTTTGGCATGATTCGGACGTTCGGTTGTTAAAATAGCAATTATAAAGTTTTCTTGAAAATTCATTTGATTTTACTGTCTGATTCATAGTTCTAGGTGTTATTTTGGCAATTTGATCGCGCGAGCAAATCCGTATAATATTTTTGGACTTGTGTACATGCATGATTTGGAGCTCCGAGGGCTTGGATGAGTTTCGATTACGCTACGGAGTGAGTTTTGGACTTAGAAAAGTGTTGGTGTGCTTCAGTTCTGGTGTAGGCCTCAGACCTTGAAATTGCGAGTTCAGGCTTCGCATTTGCGATATGGAAAAATCTCCGTCAGGTTTGCATTTGCGAGCTACTTCCTCGCATTTGCGAAGAGTAGTCGGACACCTCAGGTTCGCAGCTGCGAACAAGACTTTGCCTTTGCAAAGTGGGACCAGGGGTAGGACTTGGTCGCATTTGCGATCATTTGGGTCGCAATTGCGGAAGACCACAGTTTGCATGTGCGAACAAATCATCGCAAATGCGATGATAGCAAAGATGCTGGGACTTTTCAATTGCGAAGGGTTTCTCACATTTGCGGGCTTTGCAAGTGCGAATCCCAGGTCGCAATTGCGGCATCTGCAACTGGTCCGAGTTAGACGGGATTTTCTCTCATTCTTCAAATTTTCAAAACAAGAAAACCCTAGAGACGATTTTACCAAGAGCTCTTCTTCCCTAATTCATTGGTAAGTGATTCTAACCTATTTTCTTTCAATTTTCCATTATATTTCATAAGTTTTAAACCTAAAATCTAGGATTTTTATGGTGAAAATCGGGGGTTCAGGAAGAATTAGGGATTATTGTAAAATTGGAATTTAGTCCTCAAATTGAGGTTGGATTTCGGTACAAATTACATAACTGGGCTCGGGGGTGAATGGGTAATCGGGTTTTGGTCCGAATTTCGGGTTTGGACCAAGCGGGGCCCGGAAGTTGACTTTTTCAATAATGACCTAAATTGAACATTTTTCATTCGTGCGTAGTTCCTAAGGCTTATTTTAAATCATGTGGTTAATAATTTGCTAAATTTGGTTGGTTCGGAGTCTTGTTTGAAAGGCAAAGCCGTGGTTGAGGTTTGAGTTGGTCTTTGGAGTGACGTAAGTATTGTGGTTAACCTTGACTCGAGGATTAGGACTTGTTTGTCTATTTGCTACATGTCTAATTGTTGGGTACAACGTACATGTGAGGTGACGAGTACTTATGCATTGTTGTTTGGTCAAAGCATGTGCGTGGAACTTGTTTCTTATAGTTTATTTCTTCTTTGATCATAATATTCATGCTTAGACAAGTTAATTATTAAATTGATTGTTCTTTTCGCATTTATGAGATATCTATGATAATTGAGTGTTGTTTCCGAGGTTGAGGTTCGTATTGTGGAATCATTATTGACGTAAGGCCTATTCTTGCTTATCCTATCTCCCTGTTGTTATATGTTCTTTGTTACATGGTAAGGGAGAGTGTTAATACACGAAGGGTGATGTCGTGCCATATGTGAGTTTTAATGCACGAAGCGTGATGTTGTTCCATATGTGAGTGTTAATGCACGAAGGGTGATGTCGTGACATATACGTGAGTGTTAATGCACGCAGGGTGTCATGCCATATTTGTGAGTTAATGCACGAAGGGTGATGTCGTGTCGTATCTGTTGATTTATGGTGAAAGTGAGAGTAAAAGCACGAAGGGTGATGTCGTACAGTTTTATCCATTATGTTCTGTTCATCTTGTTGGTTAAAGATTTATTGAAGGTCTCTTATTATCATTCTCTGCTGTTGTTACCATATCTTGCACCCTTTTATCGCATGTCCTCCTCCCAATAGTAATTGTTAATTCTTTATTTACTACTATGTTGCTCGTTTACTTCTGTCCGTACAGGTTTATTTACGTGGGTGTCCTATCATAGCCTCGTCACTACTTCGTCGAGGTTAGGCTTGACATTTACGGAGTACATTGGGTTGGTTATACTCATACTACACCATGTACTTCTTGTGCAGATTTTGGTACTCGTCCCAGCTGTCTGTGAGGCATATCGGCTCGGATTGGCATTCGGAGACTCAAGGTAGATCTGCTGGCATCCGCAGACCTTGAAGTCCCTGTCCATTTCCCCTATTTCTGTTCTTTTCGTTCAAGACAGTTGTAGTTATTTCAAAACTTGTTTGTAGAGACTCTGGAAACTCGCGAATTGTGACTCCAAATCCGGGTTGTACTTAGATATTATTGATTTTTATGTTAATCCGCACTCATGTGAGAACGTTATTTTTTCCCTATTTGAATTACTCCCATAAAATACAAGAAAAAATAATTTTTTTCCATTTTTTTACAATTTTATAGGATTTTGTGAAAATTTGTGGTAATTATTTGCATTTTCTGTGCATGTTTATTTTTGTTAAAAATCATGAAAAGGCCAAAAAATACCATGCATTGCATTTAAGTCATTTTTTTTATTTTTAAGGTTAATTAGTCAATTATTTGCTTATTAAAATTGAAAATCAAAAATTGATTTATTTTTGCATTTTTAGCCTTTTAGTATTAAATTAGTGATTTCTTCTTTTAATTTAGAAGTAATTAACTTTCACAAGTATCTTAGTAGATAATTAGCTTAATTTTACAATCTAGTTTAATTTAAGAGTCTAATTTAGGTTTTTAATTAACTGAAAAGGAAAAGAAAACAATTATAAAAGGAAACAAAAGATAGGAAAAATTGAGAGTTTGATTTAAAGCCCAAGGAAAAATTGAGAGTTTGATTTAAAGCCCCAAAATTGGGCCAATTCAGTGGAAAACCCAAACAATTTCGACCCTATCTGCCCAGGCCCAATCCCTACCCGGTCCAGCCCCTCCCCAAGCCAAACGACATCGTATTTGTTCAAACAAATCCCATCTGTTGATCTTTTTTTGATCGAACAGATAGGAACTAGTCATAGGCATAGTATAAGAATGCCTGAACGAGCCCTACCCCCCCCCCAGTTCCATCGGCCTCATTTCACATCTCTCAGACTCAGAGAAACAAAACCCTAGTGCCGCCCTAAAGTTCCCCACCATCTCCGCCAGCGGCGTAGCCCCAATCCGCCCCAAAATTACACCCTAGAATCCTTGTAACCTCCTCTCTCACAATACCCAAACCATGTCCCTCGAATCCCTCTCAATCTTCTCGAATTTTAGATCTAAAATCAATACCCCGAAACTCTAAAGCCCCAAATTTACCCTGACTTCGGATCTATGGCATGCAAAGTTAAGAGTCAAGCCTTCAAATCCCAGGGCTGATTTAACCGAAATTGATGTTGGTCGTTAGTTCTTGACAAATAACATGGGACTAACATTAGTTTTGGGTTTAAATGAAAGCAACCGGAATTTTTTCAAGTTAATCAGTAGGTATTTTCTCTTGTTTTTCCCTCTACCCATTTCTGTGATTCTCCTTCTATTTTCTTTCCCTTTCTTCCACCTTTCTTTAATCAGTTTCTTCATGTTCCTCTTCTTCTGACCGAAAAAAGTAATGAAGGAATAGTCTTTGGACTTAGCCAATGTGTCATTCATTCTCTTTGGTTTTCTATGGTTTGCTTTTGTTCCGTTTGTTTTCTATTTTCTTCTTTCAATTTTAAAGTTGTTCATCTGAATTTGTTTGTGTTATTTATTTGCCCTGATTAGTTGTTGTTATCCAGTTTGTTAGAATTATTTAATCATTGATACATTTTCAGCAGGTTTTAGTTCAAGGTCAGTCACAATTTGCTTTAATTAATTTGATGTCACCTATTAATTGAAATCAGTAAGTCTTAAGGTTACCACTTAGAATTTGATGCCTAGGTTTTTCTTTTGGGTTTATTGGTTCAGTCCTGTTGGGACAGACAAGCCCAAGTTTTTGGTTTGGGGTCTTGGGTCAAATTTTGACCCATGTTGATTTTCTGGATGTAAATCGCAATGGCGTCAAGAGTGTTTTAGGTATTTGAGGGTAGGGAATCATTTTCTGTTGGGAGGAAACTTCTAGAGGATAAGTTTAGAGCTGGTTTGTTAAAAGAAGGGGATTTCAGATATTTTGAAGGGTTAAAGGGGTAAAACAACCAAGAATTCAAGGGGTAAAGGGGGAAATGGTTTGCTAGGCTAGGGCTGCTTAGGCATGCCTATATAAAGACCTCTTTCTCTTCATTTTGAGCAGCCTTTCATACTCTTGAAAATACACAAAAAATTCCTGCAATCTTTTGGTCGAAATTGGTTTTGGTTTTGCTCTTTAGTTTTGATTATTAGTCAGAACTTAAAAGTTTCAAGGAGATTTCTGGTCTATTTGGGTTTAAAAACGGTTTAAAAGCTGAATGTTTCTGTGTTGGTATTGTTGATCTATTGATGTTGTTTCTTCCTAACGTCGGGCTTATTTTCTTTATTGCTTTTGTTGCAATCAAGTATTTATTGGATTGTATGACTACTGAAGTATAAAGTGATCTGATGTACTTGTAATGAAGGTTTCCATAGATTAAATGAGGCTTCCAGTTCCTCCTACATGTTTTACTTTGGAATCACTGTGTTCACTTAGTTTGTTTTGGTTCAGTTTATGGCTGTTATGTGATCTAATAAATATGCAATAGTTCAAGGAGACCTATATATATTAGGATCTAGACTAGTTCATTTTTATAGACTGTCCAACTAGTTGAATCAATAGTCAATTTCTATATTTTTCTTTCATATTTAAGGTTGCTAGTTTGGATATCATATTAGCATTGACTGTTGAAAACTTCATGGTTTAGTCATTTAAATGATAGTTGGCTATTGAAATTGCAGTAATCATCTAATTGTAACAATGTTAGGATATGTGGTTGGTGCAAAAATTAGTATATTTTAAGGAGTAGTTTGGATTCATGTTCATCTCTCTATTGGTTTATAGGCAGGTGTAAAAGTTTGAATTCATAATCTACTGATGCATGTCTAGGTCCTGTCCTATGTTTTTTTTTTTGAAGATTCTTAAGGGAATTGGGCCTGACTTTGGCCCAGGTCAGGCAGTCCGTTTGGGGCTAGATTCAAAGCAATGTTCTCATTGTCTTTCTCTTTGGGGCTCGATCTCAAGCCTTGTTAGATTCAGCAATCCCCATTCGTTGGGTTTCTACGTATTGCACAATAGAAACATTTCTCTCATAATAACTAAAGGTTGGATCATGGAAGGCTTGACCCAATACTTGTCCATTCAGCAATGGTGGCCTCGTGCTTTAGTCTCCATCGTTGGGCCTGATGTGAGCCCAGGCTGTCTAGTTTCCTCTCAAAATATTTAAAAGACTTTGGGCCTATTGCTGGCCCAGATTTTAGTTTAAAATAATTTGATTGAATACTTGATATATTATCCAATGTGTACTTGTACTGAGTAGGATTAGATTGAACCTTAATGTAGATTAAAACTCGAATATCTTTAGGTTTCTCTAGTTAAATATAATTCTCTTTTGTTAAAGATAGAGTGAGGTGTGCCATTTAATTAAATCTTCTATGGCCCTCACAAGACTATGATTAGATGTTAGGATAAATATTCGTAGAAAAGCCTTTAGGGCCGTTTAAAATACTATTGTGGTTGTGTATACGTTCGCGTAACATAATTGCGAATCTAAAAAAATAATTCGGAGTATGCGTTCGCGCAACTTTAATCAAACCTTTCTTAATAATAAATTTGTTATTAATATAGTCCTCTTTAATTAATTTTAGTTCATATAGTCTGAGGTGTGCCATCTACAATTTAATCATACATGTTCCTCGTATTAATAACCTAGATATAAAAATGATGGATGTTCGTAGTTTGCTTTAGGCCCGTTTAATACATCATCGTGATTGTGGACACGTTCGCATGACATAATTACCATTTTAAAACAAAACCGGAGTATGAGTTCGCGTAACTTTGGCCAAATTTTTTTTAATAATATTAAAGCGTGATTAATTGTGGACACGTACACGTGACATGATTCTTGGCACACCAAACAAATGGGTACATGTGCGCATGACCTGTTTTAAGATAATTTTTAATTTAAAAAAGAGGCAAATACACATAGGTTCTAAAATAAGTAATTGTAGACATGTTATTTTTGACCCTCCCCAAAAAAATTCATATTTTAGCACGTAGATATTTAATTTAGGCCCAATATATCTATTTTAATTGATTTTGACTCTTTTAGTTTATTTTATTACAAGAAAAATAAAAATTACAAAAAATAGTTTCATTAATATTTTGTAGTCATTTTTAATTTTGAAAAATACCAAAAATAGTTTATTTTAAAAATAGTAGTGTCACACCTCCTTTTTCCGACCCCGCGAAGGGCGAAGGAGTTTTTTCCAATTAAAGGACAGTCGAAACGGGATTTGTTTATTTATTTCAGAGTCGCCACTTGGGAGATTTAGGGTGTCCCAAGTCACCAGTTTAATCCCGAATCGAGGAAAAGAATGACTCCATATTACAGTCCGCGAACCAGAAATCCGGATAAGGAATTCTGTTAACCCGGGAGAAGGTGTTAGGCATTCCCGAGTTCCGTGGTTCTAGCACGGTCGCTCAATTGTCATATTTGGCTTATTTATCTGATTTTAATACAATTATGAACCGATGTGCCAATTTTAACTCTTTACCACTTTATTATTATTATTATTATTATTATTATTATTTAAAAAAATTGTGAACATCGTTTAAAACATGTCTTTGGATTACGTCACATGAAATGCACCCGCAATCCGGAACACATTTTTATTCAATGTTTTAGGATTTAGATTTGGGTCGCATGAAATGCGCATCCGAGTTTAAGAAGGTAAAATTAATTAAATCGCGCCTAAAGAGTCTAGCGTATCATTATTTTGGGTAGGGCCGTGAAATTTGCTAAAACGGCTCCTCCCTAATTCTAAGCGATTAAATGTACATTTATTGAGGGCCCCGCAATCTATACATTTCATTAAGCGAGGCTCATCTCATTTATTTGGACAAATCTTAAAACGACTACATTTTTCTATAAAAATGAGTCTCTAAAATAAAGAAAGAAAATCCTAATTTATTACTAGCTTTTATTATTTTAAGAAGACATGACATGCTAATTGCTTGATTAATACAAATATTGATGAAAAAGGAATTTCACTCTTAATTTCGAAATTATAAATAAAATAAAAATTCAACAACTAATATTCAAAATAAACAAATATAGCTAGATTAAAACTCAGCATTGTTATTTTTTTAAAAAAAATTATTGAGATTAATTATTCACAATCATTTGAAACTAGATTTAACCATAATTACTAAAGCTTATTAGAAAGTTTATTAGACTTAAACGTTCTCTTAATCTTGCTTAAGCTCAAGTCATGCCTTAATGCCTAATTTACGATGTTTAATTTAAATTCGTGTCTTAGCTAAATTTAGCTACTTGTTCATGATCAACCTATAATCTTGAAGCCTTCATAACTAGTGAATTAACCTATTTTGCCGAACTGATTTATTACAGACTAACTTATGATATTATTTTCTTATTCCAGTTATTATTTAGTAATTCATGAAATAGCTTAAATACAATCAACAAAAGGAACAAAGAAATAAAAACGAAATTAAAACTTCAAATTTTCATTCTTCATATGTATTCACGCTTCATATTTCGGATTACAATAAACAGCTTTTCAGTTGTGTACCTGATATTGGAAGCAAAGAAAATGAATATGAGAATCAGCAACAGCAGTAAAATCAGTACAACACAGCAACAATAGCCCAGCAACAGTAACAACCCAGTAACAGACCGGTGGAGTAGTAATCCAAAAAAAAAAAAAGCTTCCAGCTTTTATGAAACAACAATTAATTCTGATTTCAAACAACAAAAGAAAACAGAATATTTTTTTAGTTTTTTTTTATATTTGAAAGCTTAAATATTTTTCGGAATTTTCTATCTCTTAAATGTTCAGCCCTTTTCTCTCTCCCGTTTTTTTCCTCTCTGTGTATTTCTCTTGTCCTTGTTTATTCTGATTTCAAGACCTCTTATAACCCATCCCATAAATCTTTTAATCAATTAAATCAATACTTTTTCTCTACCCAACCCATTATCTTTCCACTCATCCCCATTACATTAAATAAACATATCACACCACCCCATTATATTTTGTCCCCCATGCTTTATTTAAAATAATGCAAGATTCCCCTTTAATTTAAATCTTGTCCCCCCTTTATATTAAATAATCATATCACAACCCACCCCATTTCATTTTGTCCCCCATGCTTCAAATAAACAATTTCAAAATGTACAATTCCTAAACTACCCCCTCCGACCTTACTGAAATTACCAAACTACCCCTGAACGTACTACAAATTTACCAAACTACCCATCAGCTATAACACATCAATTAATCAAACTTAACCAAAATATAGACAATATGATCAATTTCTAACAATGTTCAAACAACAATATGAACACGGATGAACATCATAACAACAATATCACATGAACACGATTTTAACAACATTTCAACAACAAAGCACATGAACATGATTTCAACAACATTTCAACAACAAATCACATGAACACAAATTGAACAACAAAGAACAACTAAAATTTGATTGAACAATATTTTAGCAACAAACAATCCTATTTTCGGATTCAACAACAACAACAACAAACAAGTATATTTTGATTTCTAAATTCAATAATATTGAACTTAAAATCAACTACTCTAACAACATTACAACAACAATTCCTATATTAAACTTTATGAGACAAATTCAAGAAATAATCACAAATGGTAAACAAGAAATCAAACTATACAAAATTCGGATTCAAGATCATCCAAACAAAGTATGAACATGAATGAATCTATTTTAACACAACAAACATGACGGATTAAACGATTAAATCAATATATTTCCTTTAACACAACTAAATTCTTTTTAGACAAATAACAAGATTGACGAATAAACAATTATGAACTTAAGCTTGAACTTAACAATATTAACAATTTCCAACAATACATAAACACATGAAACAAATTGAAGAAATAGTTAATTAAATTTCAATTTGAATCTAACAAACATCAAACTAACAAATATTCACTTAAACAATAATACAAACATGAAATGAATATGAAAACAACTAATTAAACTTCTATTTTGAAATCTGAAAATTAATTTAACAAAGCACATGAACATGAACAAACTAGAAAAATGATTTCAACGATGAACAACGAACAAAACAAGAATTGAATTCTTTAACGATTTTAACTTCGAGAAATATAAAAACGAAATATGGACAAAATAAAACTCAAAAACAACTAACCGAAGATGAATCAACGAAGAACTTTGATTGTAAACAAATCTGTCCGAGCCTCGACCAAAGCTCGAACAAATGACGACGAAGACGAAGAGAAGATGAAGGCAAAAAACAGCAGCAGCGGCAAGCATGTTTGGTGAAGGTCGACGAGCTGTTCGTCGTCGATGGAGCAGTGGAAACGCAGCAACAATGGAGGACAAAAAGCAGCAACAATGGAGGACAAAAAACAGCAGCAATGGAGGACAAAAACAACAGCAATGGCGGACAAAAAGGACGCAGCAGCGGCGACATGGATGACGCAGAAACAGCTGCGACGATGGTTGTTTGGACGCGACGAAGATGGTGTAGCTGCTGGGAGTCATTGCTGGGAGTCATGGCTGCTCGTTCATGGCTGCTTGGGGCTGTTTGAAGTCGTCCATGACTGGACGTGGTGAAGAAGACGACGAAGAAACAAGGGGGGGACAACCATGGATGTCGAAGTTTGAAGGTGGTCGTTTGGTTTTAATGGCGGACGAGGGTCGATTTGGGTGGTCCGACGAGGGGTTGTGCGTGTGTGAGTGTGACGTTGGGCAGCCATGGTTGAGCTTTGAGGGGGAAGCCATGGATGACCTTGGAGAAACTTGAGGAAGAAGAAGAAGATAGGAGGGGGGCGGATGACTTCTTAGTCTTTTTTAGGGTTTTTTTCTTCTTGTTTCTTTTGTTTTGTGTTGTAAAATGTAAGACAAAGGGGTTTGGGTCTTTTGGGTTATGGACTGGGTCGACCCAGTTCGAAATGGACTGGGTCGTAGGGAAGATTGGGCCATTTTTTGGGCCTATAGCTTGAAATTGAAGAAGAGGCCCAATTCCGACTTTCTTTATATTTTCGCTCTCTTTTCTTCTTTTATTTTTCTAAAACTAAATTATAAAAATACTTAAACTATTATTAAGAACTAAATTAAGTTATAAAGGCACAAATTAACTCCCAATAACAATTAACGCACAATTAAGTATTAATTAAGCATAAAATTGTATATTTGGACATTAAATGCTAAAAATGCAAACGATGCCTATTTTTGTAATTTTTAATTTTTGTAAAACAATTTTAATTACTATCAATTGTAGAATTAAATCCTACATGCAAAATGCGACATATTTTTGTATTTTTTATTAATTTAGCGAATAAACACGCACAGACAAATACAAATAATTCTTCAAAATATCACAAAATATCACAAAATTGCACACCAAAGAAAAATCATTTTATTTTTGAATTTTTTGGGAGTAATTCTCATATAGGGCAAAAATCACGTGCTTACAGCTGCCCCTCTTTGCCCGGAGACACGAAGGGTTTTCGTGCAAAGATAAAGCGAGCGATTTTTGCCCATCCGAGTACTCCGTTGAAGCATTTTTTGAAAAAGATTTGACCGAACCTTTGCTTCAAAGGTTTCCTACATATCCTGGGCTAAACAGGAATCAGGTCAATGTAGTTCGGGAAGTTTTTGGTAGCTGGGACTACCGTGGGACTGCGATGTTACTGCTGTTGCATGCTGTTATCACTGCTTACCGATCTCCTTGTTACACCGTGCTTAAAAGAAAACAAGAAGCTAGGCTAGACTAAAATTTGTTCTTGTTGCCTTGCTTTCTTGTCGGCTTGTGTTTCCTCCGGTGCTTTTCTTCCGATGCTTTTCTTCCTTTTGACACATGGACTTGAGTTTATGCTGGGACCTCTTGTTGCAACCTTCTGCTTCCCGGTGCTGGGGATTTTATTGTTTACTGCTGGGGATTCCTGTTGTAACCTTCCGCCTTCTGGTGGGGTTACTGATTCCAAACTCTGTAATACAAGACTAAAAAGTTGCTTCAATGCAAAATTATGAAATGTATTCCCACATTTTACTGGTGGGCGACCTAGAACTGAAATGTATTCCCGCATTTTACTGGTGGGCGACCTAGAACTGAAATGTATTCCCGCATTTTACTGGTGGGCGACCTAGAACTGAAATGTATTCCCGCATTCTACTGGTGGGCGACCTAGAACTGAAATGTATTCCCGCATTTTACTGGTGGGCGACCTAGAACTGAAATGTATTCCCGCATTTTACTGGTGGGCGACCTAGAACATAAATGTATTCCCGCATTTTACTGGTGGGCGACCTAGAACTGAAATGTATTCCCGCATTATACTGGTGGGCGACCTAGAACTTAAAAGTATTCCCGCATTCTACTGGTGGGCGACCTAGAACTGAAATGTATTCCCGCATTTTACTGGTGGGCGACCTAGAACATAAATGTATTCCCGCATTTTACTGGTGGGCGACCTAGAACATAAAGTATTCCCGCATTTTACTGGTGGGCGACCTAGAACAGAAAGTATTCCCGCATTTTACTGGTGGGCGACCTAGAACATAAAGTATTCCCGCATTTTACTGGTGGGCGACCTAGAACAGAAAGTATTCCCGCATTTTACTGGTGGGCGACCTAGAACATAAAGTATTCCCTCATTTTACTGGTGGGCGACCTAGAACTGAAATGTATTCCCGCATTCTACTGGTGGGCGACCTAGAACTGAAATGTATTCCCGCATTTTACTGGTGGGCGACCTAGAACTTAAAAGTATTCCCGCATTCTACTGGTGGGCGACCTAGAACTGAAATGTATTCCCGCATTTTACTGGTGGGCGACCTAGAACATAAATATATTCCCGCATTTTACTGGTGGGCGACCTAGAACTGAAATGTATTCCCGCATTTTACTGGTGGGCGACCTAGAACTGAAATGTATTCCCGCATTCTACTGGTGGGTGACCTAGAACTGAAATGTATTCCCGCATTCTACTGGTGGGCGACCTAGAACTGAAATGTATTCCCGCATTTTACTGGTGGGCGACCTAGAACTGAAATGGACAGACAAGAAAAGTATTCCTCTCGTTATTCAGGTGGGCGCCTGGTTTCAACAACAACTTTGAAAATAAAATCCTATTCGAGGGCGGATGAACCCAAAATATCCTATTCGAGGGCGGATGAACCCAAAATATCCTATTCGAGGGCGGATGAACCCAAAATATCCTATTCGAGGGCGGATGAACCCACAATATCCTATTCGAGGGCGGATGAACCCAAAATATCCTATTCGAGGGCGGATGAACCCACAATATCCTATTCGAGGGCGGATGAACCCAAAATATCCTATTTGAGGGCGGATGAACCCAAAATATCCTATTCGAGGGCGGATGAACCCACAATATCCTATTCGAGGGCGGATGAACCCAAAATATCCTATTCGAGGGCGGATGAACCCAAAATATCCTATTCGAGGGCGGATGAACCCAAAATATCCTATTCGAGGGCGGATGAACCCAAAATATCCTATTCGAGGGCGGATGAACCCAAAATATCCTATTTCGAGGGCGGATGAACCCAAAATATCCTTAAGACTTGAAAATGTCTTACCTCGAATACTTGCTGGGGATAACACTGTTGGGGAATTATTTACTTACCTGTTGGGGGGTAAAATGTTATCAGCTGGGGATAACGCTGTCGAGGATAACACTGTTGGGGGATTCTGATTCTTTCAGAACTAGTGCTTCACTGAGCTCAAGTTTCATCCCTTTGCTGGGGAACAACTTCCTCCATAGAACTTATTATGTTGGGGGCAACACTGGTTCTAAGACCACTTCCCTTGAGACTGGCGTTATCTTTATTCTTTCCCGCATGGGTACCTGACTTCCAGAAAATTTTCTAAGCGGAAGGAAAATTTTCTGCCCCAGTTTGATAATATCCCTTGCGGCATGCATTTCTGGCATCAATGCCATTTCCTTTACCTGTTTCAAATCAAACAAAATTTGTTAGTTTAAAACATGGTGGTTGGTTGTGATACCCCTACTGGGATGGCTTTTCCCTTTCTCCTTCCTTGCTCTGCGTTCCACAGCTTGTTGGGGATGATATTATGTGCTGGGGATAATCCCTTCCTGCTGGGGATATCCGTCTTCTTTTGTGACATAACTCGGAAGCTGGCATTTCCCCGACCTTTTAGTCCTAGTATGAATTTCCCAAATCATGCTCATTGCTCTCCTTGATTTGCCCACTGGCTTTGGCCTTGAGGTTTATAACTTTGGTTTTGGCAAGGATATCCCTTTTGACACTCGTCAATCCTTTTGTCAATTCCCTTTTGCTGGGGATATTTTCTTGACACTGGCCTCGCGCTTGTTCCTCGCTGACTACACCATTTGGATGCACTAGTCAGATCTCATTTTGTATAATTGGGAAGCTGATGACATATTTTGAAGTCATTTCATACTTGTTCTGACCGGACAGACTCTATTGGGGAAAATTTTTTATGAAAGGAGAAAGATAAAAGATACAAAACAAAAGACAAAGGAAATGATGACTCTTTTACAAAAGAAACTATAAATAAAAACCTATCAAACGCAGATACCGACTCTAATGGCCATGACATGCGTATGTGGCCTATCCTCTACCGTCAATCATCTTTCAAGATCTTCAATTGGCGATTCCCCATTGGATTCTTAATCTTATTCGACTTGTAGTGCCCAAAGGGTTTTCACTATCAAGTCTCTCTCATTTTTTGTTCTTCTCTCAGCTTTCATCGCCTTATGGTGCCTGTGAAGGTTTTCACCGATATGACTCTCTCATTTGTATCACTTTCCAGCTGGGGATTTGGAGTGTTGCCGGTATGACTCTCTCTGCTGGAGATTAGAGTCCTTTCTGTTGTGGAACAGAATGTTATGTTCGCCGGTAAGACTCTCATTTGTCTGACTTGGCATCTTTTGAAGACTGGTCAGAAGGTCTTTCTTTGGACCGTAATGTGGGTTTTGGATAGGGCTAGAAAAAAAAGGGTATTAAAGGCTCAAAAATGCATTAATTCTGGGTTATTAGTTACAACTTTCGGAACTAGATTTATTTACCACAAACGCAACTTTTGCCCCAGTTTCTTGCTTGGGGATATTTTACTTGATTGATTTATATTTTTTCAAAACTATGACCGAGCCGTGAAGCGCCTATGTATCCTCTTTGAGGAATCAGGTCAAACGTAGTTCCCAATTCCTCTTTTTTCATTTGACTTTTTTTTTTTTTTTTTACCATTTTTCTTTTCTTTTCTTTTTCGTTTTGTTGTTTTCTTTTCTTCTTTTTTTTTCCATGTTTTCATGCCATGCTCGCGTTTTCTAGTCGTTTTTACTGATTCCGAACGAGGGGTATGAAAGAAAAATAAGTAAGGCTCAAAAAGGGGTAACGAAGGATAAAGTGTTTAGGTAGCAGAACAAAATGCCTTCGTCATTCCAGTCTTCAAAACATGCCAAATGCAAACAACACAACAAACAATAGATTTATAGTCTCTTCCGACGGTGCTGGGCTTGACAATTATGTTAAACATATGTTTGTTCATTTGTCACTTCTAAAGCACCGTTGGGCGACACTCTCATTCTCTTTTATTATGAACGACCCTCATGCCAATTTAGGCGAATCTTTATTTAACGGTTTTCTTTGTGTTTGCCCCAGTTCCACATGACTCGGGCTCCAAATAATCTCAAACCGTTCTTATTTCCTTTAAATGCTTTGATCACCTTCTCAGGGTTTTATGATTAACTTTTAAGACTAGGCCCAAACTGGGTGCGCATGTCATGTCCCTAGAATCGGCATTGAACAAAAATGATAAAAGGACTAAACAAAAAGATGACTGGAAATAATAAAAGACCGGATTTTGTATTAGACTACCGGTGAAATGGTTTAAATAACAAAACAAACAAAACAATCCAGAACAAAATCCTAAAACAAACTGGACAAGACAACATCCGACTTATAACCCTAATAATCCGAACAACAGAAATGACAACAAAATGAGCCACCACAAGCTTCTCTCTTGCTGACCAAGGAACAAAACGTCCTCCCACTTTATCAAAATTGGCATTTTAGCCACTGAGCTTTGCATCAATACTGCCGAGACCATTACCAGCTTCAATCTCATCAACCTCCGTCGGCAAGTTCTCGAGGGGGTTCGAGTGCTCCATGTCACTGTTATTAATCACAACCCGCCCTTCTCGGATCATTTTCTCTACTTCCCTTCTCCAACTATGACAGCTCTCAATGTTGTGCCCTATGACATTGGAGTGGTAGGCGCATCGCGCTGCCGGATCAAAGCTCCTTGCAAGTGGATTTGGAGTACATGCGGGGAGTGGTTCAATCGAGCCAGCATGCCTTAGCCTTTCAAACAGACAGGCATAAGATACCCCGATAGGGGTGAGAGCCTTTTCTCGTTTCAGCAACCTCTTCATTCTTGCATGTTGACAGGGCCGGAAACCTGATCCAGATGGCTTTTGGTAGGCTTGTATGGGTGGGTAAGCATTTCGTGGAGTCGGGTACCTGGGAAGTGAGGTATGGCTTTTGAGGTCACGGGGAAAGAAGTGGTGTTGGGGAGCGGAGAAACATTGAAGAGTGATGGAGCTACTCGGATAGTTGGGAAAGCTGCCATAAATGGGTTGGGATGGAGAGTATGGAGAATCTTCCATTATGGTGTTGGGTGCTTGGGAAATGACCGAGTTCAAGAGGCTTGGCGGTGTAGGGGGTGGTGCTTTTCCCGTTATCCATGCCTGATACATGTCTGCCACATGCTGTCTCAGCATTTTCACTTCTTCTACCAACCTGTTGTTCTGTTCGACCAATTGTTGTCGGTCATCAGTACCGATCCACTCGGTTCTGCGGTTCTGAGCCATTGTCCTTTGATTTTGCTTTGCAGGGAGGAGTTACCACAACCAACCACTTTCTATATATGGACACATCAAAGGGAAGCCATCACGTTAGTGTTAGGGCATTGGACAGACAATCATGTATCAGAGATACAATGTACCTAAGCAGTTAGACAATTGTGCCCCCCTGAAAATCTTCCACACTCTCTTTTATTTATTTATTATTATATTTTTTTATATTTTTTTTTATTTTGGTGGTGGTCGAATCTTATGGAGATTGCCTACGTATCATGACCCCGCATGAATCAGACCGAGCGTAGTTCGGACCCAATAAAAGATAAACAATGCTAAACATTTTTTTTTCAATTTTCATGTTAAAACAAACTGAGTTTCAAAGGTTTGAAGATGACCTACAAGCTGGAAAATCAAACAACCCACATATTCTAATTAAAAGATTTACAAATGGCCAATTTCTTTCCCCGTTTGACAAATGCAACCAAACGGTTATTTTTGCAAATGTGGCCCCTTCCAACTTTCACATGAATTTGAGGCCGGGGAGGATTATTTTATGACACTTTACACACTTGTCCATTCTTTTACGAAAATAACCTTTCGACAACTGACAGATACTCTAAGGTTATTTCGGCAAGAACGGTTCAAGACGCGGCCGAAGTTGGCTCGGGTTATTTTGACTAAAAAAAAAATCCAAACGGTATTCACCTGACCGCTGACTCTTTTTTTTCTTTTCAAATTATACTAAAAACCTGATGTTGCAAACACGGCCCTTCAGCGCCTCGGGGACGAAGATTTATAGGGCTGTGTGGGTCAACTAGACCAAAATCCTAAACATGACCCAAAAAAAGTGGCTGTTTATGCAAAGTCAGCCTTCCGGCGTCCCTCTCGGGAACATTCGGCTATTTTTGACAAAACAGCATCACCCGACTTATTTATGACTCTTTTTATCATTTTTCGAATTAGAAAAGTCAATATTGCAAACACGACCTTTCAACGCCTCGGGGACGAAGATTTTTAAGGCTGTGTGGGTCAACTGGTCAAAATCTTAAAATTGACCCAAAGGTGGCTGTTTATGCAAAGTCAGCCTCCCGGCGTCCCTTTCAGGAACATTCGGTTATGTCTTCATAAAACAGCGTCACCCGACTTCTCTATGACAAAATTAAAATTGTGACATGTTTTTTTTTGGCTATTTTAGCAAAAGGGAAGGTTGGACACCACTAGACTTATTTATGACAAAATAAAAAATTTTGACACGTTTTTTATTTATTATTTAGGTTTTTGACTATTTTAGCAAAAAGGGGGTTGGACCCGATGAGGGTTGCCTACGTATCTCACATCCGGTGAGAATCAAACCCGCGTAGTTCGGGCCTCGCGAATAAGTAAATGAACTATTATATTATTTTTTTTAATTGGAACTGTGAAAGAACTGCTTCAAAAGAAGAAAGGAAGTATATATATATATATATATTTTTTTTGATTGATTTCTTTTTGAAAGAAAGACTTGTAAAAATTCCTTTTCTTTTGATTTGAACTTTGAGAATTTCAAAAGTAAAAGGAAGTTTTTTTTTTTTTTGAATTTCCATTTGTTTTTTTTTCTTATTCTAAAGAAAAAAAAATATTTTTGGAATTTTACTTTTGATAAAAGAAATGCTTCTAAAAAATATTTTTTGAATTTTGAATTTTCTTTTCAATTTTGAAAGAAGTATCAAAATATTTTCGGATTTTTTTTTTAAAAAACATTTTTATTATTTTTGTTTTATCAACAATGGAAAATAAAGATATTTATATTATTTTTTGCAAGACATATCTTTTTTGGAATTTTACTTTGAATTTTCTTGGCAAGACAAATACTCTTTGCAACAAATAAAGATATATATATTTTTTGGAAATAAAAAAAACTTTTCAGATTTATATATATATTTGCGACAAATAATGAAAGACTTTTTTTTTTCATAAGCAAATAAATAATAATAAAAAACATTTTGAAAATAAGACTCTTTTCATTTTCATTTTCATGGCAAGACAAACTATATACTTTTTCTATTTTTTTTGAAAAACACAACAGAACAACGACTTTTTTTTTTCTTTTCTTAGCTTTTAATAAAACAAACTAATAAGACATTTTTTTTCATTTTCTCAAAATTTCGGCAGAGTTTTGACAGTATTTGGGCATTTGTTTTCTTTTCAAAATAAACAATCAATTCCCTAACCGCTATTTCTTTTTTTTTCAATTTCAAAATATTATTCCTGATATTCACAAGTCAGTCAACACACAAGTCCGAATCAAATTAATGCGCAAGTAGTAACAAGTAAGATGCATCAGGATGGTCATTTTCATTTTTGGTGCACCTGTCCTAGACAGACCCAACCCCTGTGTTGAGCCTCCAAAGTCAGATGCACGTGATGCAAACAAACGTTCCTACTAGGGATCCGGCATGTGGCTTTGTTATACTAGGTTCAGAACCTGGGTGTTTGTTCTAGACCTGGCTTACCCGAGCGGACAGCTCGAGCCGGAGGGGGGGCAGCGTACCGGGAATACAGAAGCTTCACCGGCTTAGCAACTTATCCGAACCTCGTTCTAAATTGGGATTTGACACTATACAGAAAAGAAGTCGTACGAAGTACACCCTTCTTCATGATTTAGAAGACTCAGAGAGGAGATGGGTTTCGGCACAGTTTATACACAGTTCACGTAATATCAAAGCGGTAAAAGCAGCATTTAGCACATTAGGCTCAAACATGTAAAAATCAGATAAAACCAAATATAACAATTTATATGAGCTCGAATTTCTAACCCTGAACCACTGGTTCTGGGCTAGTCCCCAGCAGAGTCGCCAGAGCTGTCACACCTCCTTTTTCCGACCCCGCGAAGGGCGAAGGAGTTTTTTCCAATTAAAGGACAGTCGAAACGGGATTTGTTTATTTATTTCAGAGTCGCCACTTGGGAGATTTAGGGTGTCCCAAGTCACCAGTTTAATCCCGAATCGAGGAAAAGAATGACTCCATATTACAGTCCGCGAACCAGAAATCCGGATAAGGAATTCTGTTAACCCGGGAGAAGGTGTTAGGCATTCCCGAGTTCCGTGGTTCTAGCACGGTCGCTCAATTGTCATATTTGGCTTATTTATCTGATTTTAATACAATTATGAACCGATGTGCCAATTTTAACTCTTTACCACTTTATTATTATTATTATTATTATTATTATTATTTAAAAAAATTGTGAACATCGTTTAAAACATGTCTTTGGATTACGTCACATGAAATGCACCCGCAATCCGGAACACATTTTTATTCAATGTTTTAGGATTTAGATTTGGGTCGCATGAAATGCGCATCCGAGTTTAAGAAGGTAAAATTAATTAAATCGCGCCTAAAGAGTCTAGCGTATCATTATTTTGGGTAGGGCCGTGAAATTTGCTAAAACGGCTCCTCCCTAATTCTAAGCGATTAAATGTACATTTATTGAGGGCCCCGCAATCTATACATTTCATTAAGCGAGGCTCATCTCATTTATTTGGACAAATCTTAAAACGACTACATTTTTCTATAAAAATGAGTCTCTAAAATAAAGAAAGAAAATCCTAATTTATTACTAGCTTTTATTATTTTAAGAAGACATGACATGCTAATTGCTTGATTAATACAAATATTGATGAAAAAGGAATTTCACTCTTAATTTCGAAATTATAAATAAAATAAAAATTCAACAACTAATATTCAAAATAAACAAATATAGCTAGATTAAAACTCAGCATTGTTATTTTTTTAAAAAAAATTATTGAGATTAATTATTCACAATCATTTGAAACTAGATTTAACCATAATTACTAAAGCTTATTAGAAAGTTTATTAGACTTAAACGTTCTCTTAATCTTGCTTAAGCTCAAGTCATGCCTTAATGCCTAATTTACGATGTTTAATTTAAATTCGTGTCTTAGCTAAATTTAGCTACTTGTTCATGATCAACCTATAATCTTGAAGCCTTCATAACTAGTGAATTAACCTATTTTGCCGAACTGATTTATTACAGACTAACTTATGATATTATTTTCTTATTCCAGTTATTATTTAGTAATTCATGAAATAGCTTAAATACAATCAACAAAAGGAACAAAGAAATAAAAACGAAATTAAAACTTCAAATTTTCATTCTTCATATGTATTCACGCTTCATATTTCGGATTACAATAAACAGCTTTTCAGTTGTGTACCTGATATTGGAAGCAAAGAAAATGAATATGAGAATCAGCAACAGCAGTAAAATCAGTACAACACAGCAACAATAGCCCAGCAACAGTAACAACCCAGTAACAGACCGGTGGAGTAGTAATCCAAAAAAAAAAAGCTTCCAGCTTTTATGAAACAACAATTAATTCTGATTTCAAACAACAAAAGAAAACAGAATATTTTTTTAGTTTTTTTTTATATTTGAAAGCTTAAATATTTTTCGGAATTTTCTATCTCTTAAATGTTCAGCCCTTTTCTCTCTCCCGTTTTTTTCCTCTCTGTGTATTTCTCTTGTCCTTGTTTATTCTGATTTCAAGACCTCTTATAACCCATCCCATAAATCTTTTAATCAATTAAATCAATACTTTTTCTCTACCCAACCCATTATCTTTCCACTCATCCCCATTACATTAAATAAACATATCACACCACCCCATTATATTTTGTCCCCCATGCTTTATTTAAAATAATGCAAGATTCCCCTTTAATTTAAATCTTGTCCCCCCTTTATATTAAATAATCATATCACAACCCACCCCATTTCATTTTGTCCCCCATGCTTCAAATAAACAATTTCAAAATGTACAATTCCTAAACTACCCCCTCCGACCTTACTGAAATTACCAAACTACCCCTGAACGTACTACAAATTTACCAAACTACCCATCAGCTATAACACATCAATTAATCAAACTTAACCAAAATATAGACAATATGATCAATTTCTAACAATGTTCAAACAACAATATGAACACGGATGAACATCATAACAACAATATCACATGAACACGATTTTAACAACATTTCAACAACAAAGCACATGAACATGATTTCAACAACATTTCAACAACAAATCACATGAACACAAATTGAACAACAAAGAACAACTAAAATTTGATTGAACAATATTTTAGCAACAAACAATCCTATTTTCGGATTCAACAACAACAACAACAAACAAGTATATTTTGATTTCTAAATTCAATAATATTGAACTTAAAATCAACTACTCTAACAACATTACAACAACAATTCCTATATTAAACTTTATGAGACAAATTCAAGAAATAATCACAAATGGTAAACAAGAAATCAAACTATACAAAATTCGGATTCAAGATCATCCAAACAAAGTATGAACATGAATGAATCTATTTTAACACAACAAACATGACGGATTAAACGATTAAATCAATATATTTCCTTTAACACAACTAAATTCTTTTTAGACAAATAACAAGATTGACGAATAAACAATTATGAACTTAAGCTTGAACTTAACAATATTAACAATTTCCAACAATACATAAACACATGAAACAAATTGAAGAAATAGTTAATTAAATTTCAATTTGAATCTAACAAACATCAAACTAACAAATATTCACTTAAACAATAATACAAACATGAAATGAATATGAAAACAACTAATTAAACTTCTATTTTGAAATCTGAAAATTAATTTAACAAAGCACATGAACATGAACAAACTAGAAAAATGATTTCAACGATGAACAACGAACAAAACAAGAATTGAATTCTTTAACGATTTTAACTTCGAGAAATATAAAAACGAAATATGGACAAAATAAAACTCAAAAACAACTAACCGAAGATGAATCAACGAAGAACTTTGATTGTAAACAAATCTGTCCGAGCCTCGACCAAAGCTCGAACAAATGACGACGAAGACGAAGAGAAGATGAAGGCAAAAAACAGCAGCAGCGGCAAGCATGTTTGGTGAAGGTCGACGAGCTGTTCGTCGTCGATGGAGCAGTGGAAACGCAGCAACAATGGAGGACAAAAAGCAGCAACAATGGAGGACAAAAAACAGCAGCAATGGAGGACAAAAACAACAGCAATGGCGGACAAAAAAGGACGCAGCAGCGGCGACATGGATGACGCAGAAACAGCTGCGACGATGGTTGTTTGGACGCGACGAAGATGGTGTAGCTGCTGGGAGTCATTGCTGGGAGTCATGGCTGCTCGTTCATGGCTGCTTGGGGCTGTTTGAAGTCGTCCATGACTGGACGTGGTGAAGAAGACGACGAAGAAACAAGGGGGGGGGACAACCATGGATGTCGAAGTTTGAAGGTGGTCGTTTGGTTTTAATGGCGGACGAGGGTCGATTTGGGTGGTCCGACGAGGGGTTGTGCGTGTGTGAGTGTGACGTTGGGCAGCCATGGTTGAGCTTTGAGGGGGAAGCCATGGATGACCTTGGAGAAACTTGAGGAAGAAGAAGAAGATAGGAGGGGGCGGATGACTTCTTAGTCTTTTTTAGGGTTTTTTTCTTCTTGTTTCTTTTGTTTTGTGTTGTAAAATGTAAGACAAAGGGGTTTGGGTCTTTTGGGTTATGGACTGGGTCGACCCAGTTCGAAATGGACTGGGTCGTAGGGAAGATTGGGCCATTTTTTGGGCCTATAGCTTGAAATTGAAGAAGAGGCCCAATTCCGACTTTCTTTATATTTTCGCTCTCTTTTCTTCTTTTATTTTTCTAAAACTAAATTATAAAAATACTTAAACTATTATTAAGAACTAAATTAAGTTATAAAGGCGCAAATTAACTCCCAATAACAATTAACACACAATTAAGTATTAATTAAGCATAAAATTGTATATTTGGACATTAAATGCTAAAAATGCAAACGATGCCTATTTTTGTAATTTTTAATTTTTGTAAAACAATTTTAATTACTATCAATTGTAGAATTAAATCCTACATGCAAAATGCGACATATTTTTGTATTTTTTATTAATTTAGCGAATAAACACGCACAGACAAATACAAATAATTCTTCAAAATATCACAAAATTGCACACCAAAGAAAAATCATTTTATTTTTGAATTTTTTGGGAGTAATTCTCATATAGGGAAAAAATCACGTGCTTACAAGTAGGGCTAATTAATATTTTTATATGGATAGATTTTTAGTTAATTAGGCTAGTTTTAAGCAAAGCTAGTTATAAAGGCCCAAGTTTCAAGCCCTTAATTCCTAGGCCCATACCCCTAACCTAATCTCTACCCCTATATAATAGTACCTAATGCCTAAATAAGAGGCTATGCCTAAAACACCTAAAAAGTCTATCGTTCTCTCAAAAAGATCAAAGAACAAAAAGCCAAAAAATACAAAAACACAAAAAGCAATAGACTCCAACGCCTAACTAGCTGAAGAAGAACAAAGGAAAAAATGCCTACAATCTGCAAAGAAGCGCCGCAAGAGATACCCGGATCCATTGACCCCCTGAAATTTTGATCATTTTCATTCTCTAATTTTGAGAGAACAAACAGCGCCGTTCTTGGAGCTTGGAGAGACGGGTTTCGAGTTTCCCAATCCCTGTTCGAGGTTTCCGATCGTGTCCTTAATTTGATTACCCGTTGTTGCTGTACCAACAACTTTAAAATATAAGGATAAAGATTTTTTCTACTAAATTCTCATGAGGTCCAATTCTATCCTCACTTTGTTTTACTTAGATTTATTCTAATAAATTCAAACTGTGTTGTGTTGGTTCTTTATGAATGATATGTTAGAATATACATGGCCTATTTGAGCATATGTCATTGAGTTGTTATTTTCCATTAAATTGTTTATTTTGTTATGTTTGCTTAATTTTGTGTGAATAGTCGTGAATAAGAACTGATTTTTATTTGTTGGTGATCACAATTTTAGTACTGCTAGTTAGTGTTCTTCATTTAGCTATAGGAATTAATAGGTTTTGTTTTATTGAAAAGGTGAAGTGGCTATGGCTTTTAAATGCAATAGAGGCTACATATATAATAGAATAAGAATGGACCATAATAGATCATGTTAGCTAGCCTATTTGCCTCAATAGTACCTTGTTCATAAATATGGCCTTACAACACATCTCAAAATGCATGGCCCTCACTTAATTAATTTTAATCTTTAGAATTTGAGGCGTGCCACTTAGGTAAATTTCCATGGCCCTCGCAAATTTAAAAATGTGTAGTTGCTTTAGGCGCGTAATTTAAATTACTTTCCTAAACTCGGGTGCGCATTTATGTGACCCAAATCCAAATCTCAACAACGTTAAATAAAATGTGTCGCGGACCGCGGGTGCATTTATGTGACGTGGGTCAAGATGTATTTTAGATGACGTTGAATCTTCCTAAAAAATATTAAATATAAGCGGTTATAAAGTTAAAATTGAACCATAGGTTAAAACATGTGTTAAAATCAGATAATAAGCCAATTATAACAGTTGAGCGCCCTTGCTAGAACCATGGAACCCGGGAATGCCTAACACCTTCTCCCGGGTTAACAAAATTCATTACCCAGATTTCTGTGTTCGCGAACTGTAATACAGAGTCAATCTTTCCTCGATTCGGGATTTGAACCGGTGACTTGGGACACCATAAATTATCCCAAGTGGCAACTCTGGATAAATAAATAAATCTCGTTTTGATTGTCACTTTAAGTTGAAAAAAACTCCCTTATACCTTTCCCGAGTCTAGGAAAAAGGAGGTGTGACAGCTCTGGCGACTCTGCTGGGGACAAGAACCCAGAACTTCTGGTTCAGGGTTCAGAATTCGAGCTTAGAGTAATTGTTATAATTGACTTTGTTTATTATCTGATTTTTACGTGTTTGGGCCTAATATGCTAAGTGTTGTTTTTTACCGCTTTGATATTATCTGAGCTATATATAAACTGTTACGTAACCCTTCTCTTCTTATCTTTGGGGATGTGCACGCTGGCGTGACTCCCTATTCTGTTAGTGTCATACCTTGAAATAAGAAAGAGGCTCGGACAAGTTACTAAGCCGGATGGCCTTTTGGTTCTCGGTACGTAGCCCCCTCCTCGGCTCGAGTTGTCCGCTCGGGTGCACAAGTCTAGAACACTATACCCAGGTTTTATACTTAGAATAACTTAGCCTCATGTTGAATCCCTAGTAGGAATGCTTGTTTGCATCATATGCATTTGACTTTGGGGACTCAACACAGGGGTTGGGTTCGTCTAGGACAGGTGTACCCAAATTAAAAGACCATCCTGATGCATCTTACGTGCTACTTGCGTATTTGTCTGTACATGCTTGCATGTTGACTGGCTTCTAGAATAGATAGAGAAAATCCAAAAAAAAAGAGGAGAAAATAGAAAAGAGAGTGAGAGGCAGGTATTTGAATTATCCTGAAATTCTGCCGAAATTTTGAAAAAAAAGAAGAGAAAAAAGTCATTTCAAAATAAGTCATATTTTCTTTTGTTCCGTCAAAACTGGCAGAACTATGCGGGTCTGATTCTCACCGGATGTGAGATACGTAGGCAAACCTCATCGATTCCGGCCCTCAATTTTCAAAAATCCAAAAAAAAAATTCTTTTACTTTCTTCTTTAGAAAATTTTTTCTTTGAGACCCCAATTTTTTTAAAAATACAAAAATATTATTTTCTTTTAGTTGCTTCTCAAAATCAAAAAAAAATCAAAAATATTTTCATTTTTCTTTCGAAAATTGAAAAAAAAATCAAGATTCAAAAATACTTTCTTTTTCTTTAGAAGTACTTCTTTCCTAACTTCAGAATAAAAATCCATAAATGCAAAAAAAAAAAAAAAAATTCTTCTTTAGAAGTCTTCTTTGCAAAAATGCTGAAGAAAAATCAAAATCCAAAGATATTCTCTTTCTTCTTTATAAGTCTTTCTTTTGAAAAAAAAGTGAAAAAAAACACTTCAAAATCCAAAAAAAAAATAGTTAGTTTATTTACTTTATTCCTGATCTTCCCGAACTACACAAGATCTAATTCATATTCCCACATGATACGTAGGCAACCCACATCAGATTCAATCAACCATTGAAAAGGAAAATGAGAAAAAATGAAAAAAAAAAGTGAAAAAATGTTGGTAATAATAGGGACTGACTGAGTCCATTCTAACATGTATTTGTTTTGAATTGTGAAGAAAGTTTGAGGTGGTCGGTTTGTGATAAGCAGACAGCACAAGATTCAAGGAAAAATGATAACTGACATCGAAGCTGTTACAAGTGCTCAAGAGACTCAAGGTCAGAGTGTACGACAAGAGTCTACTGTGGTTGAGGAAAATAGAATACTGAAACAGCAAATGACCAAAATGTGTCAAGCATGGGCCAATGGCCAAGGACAACCTTGTCATGAGTCACAATTTGCTACACAGCAAGAGCAGTACCACTCTCCTGAGTACCACTCGTACTCGTTTGATCTTCCTACAAACATTGAGAAGCCTGCCCGAAAGATGGTGCAGGAAGAAATGACCCAAAGAGTGAAAAGCTTAAAACAACGGTTGAAACACATGCAAGGGTTGGCAGGTCAAAAGAGTGTTGCCTTCAAAGATCTATGTATGTTCCCCGATGTCCACTTGCCGCCTGGTTTCAAGACTCCCAAATTTGAAAAGTATGATGGACATGGAGACCCCATAGCCCACCTGAAAAGGTATTGTAATTAACTGAGAGGTGTGGGAAGAAATGAAGAATTGCTAATAGCTTATTTTGGGAAAAGCCTTACGGGAGTAGCATCTGAATGGTTTTTGGATCAAGACACATCTCGCAGGTACGTTTGGAATGACATGGCACAGGACTTTGTCAAACAGTTCCAATACAACATCGACATCGCCCCAGACCGCAGTTCCCTTTCTAACCTGAAAAAGAAACTAAGTGAAAGTTTTAGGGAATATGCCATTAAATGAAGAGAGCAAGCAGCTCGGGTTAAGCCACCCATGGATGACCACGAGCTAATCACTGTCTTCCTTCAGGCTCAAGAGCCAGATTATTTTCAAAACATGATGTCCGCAGTGGGCAAATCCTTCTCGGAAGCAATCAAACTGGGAGAAATGGTAGAGAATGGTCTTAAGACAGGCAAAATTATAAGTCAAGCAGTTCTTAAAGCCGCAACTCAGGCTATCCGGGTTGAATTTGATAAATTCAGTGACAAGAATGAGAAGGATGAAGAAATCATGATGACATCAGGGTCGAGAAGAGGTCCTAGGAGAATGTCTCAAAGGTATGGCCAGCCTCGTCTGTTTTCCGATAACTCCTCCACCTCAGAACCCACAATACTCTGTTGATCCACTTCAGTATGATGCCCAACCACTAAATCACCCAAGAAGGCGAGCACGAGCATCACAAAATCTTTACCAGCCTCCACAAAATTTTCAAGTGCCATACGATCCACATCCAAGCCAGGGGTATAGAAGGGAACAAAAGCTGAAAGATAATTTTACACCAATAGAAGAGTCTTATGCAAGCTTATTTGAGAAGTTAAGGTATCATGACATGATTGCACCCATTCCTCCAAATCATGTGGACCCACGTGAAAGAAGCTTCGACCCTTTTAAAAGGTATGAATACCATTCCAATGCCCAAGGGCACAATGTTTAAAGTTGTCGGGATTTGAAAAGAGAAATAGAAAGGATGATCCAAGAAAAACTGATTGTGACCAAAGATAGTGACACCCAGAATATCGCGCAGAATCATTTACCTGCATATCATGATGCACACTTTATGGGGATGATGCCTGGTGACATGGAGTATGAGAATCCTCTCGGGAACTTGCTAACTGAAGTTAATGATGTTGAAATTGGAGAAGGCTCTGCTGATTCTGATTAGCAAATTTGTGGCTAAATGTCAAGCCCAGCAATTGAAAAGTCATTCCCCGCTCACTAGGAAGGAATCTTGGTAGCTTGTTTTGATGTTTTTTCTATTATCTGGGTTATTTCAGGGTTGTGATCCAGATTTTATTTGTTTTATTGAGTCAAACCCTTCTATCCCTCCATTCTGTTTGTATGAGTCTTGTTTGTCTGTTCTGTTGCTATTTTTATTATTCGGGTTATTTTAGGGTTGTAACTCGTATTTTGGGTTGCTTGTTTAGTTGTAAAACCCTTTCATCCTTTACTCAATAAAATACAGTTTGTCTTTTTGTGTCATTCTGTTCCTAGATTTTTTGTCGCTAGTTCTAATGACATGACATGCATGTGAAAAATTTGGCCAAATCTTAGGAACTGATTTAATATGGAATTGGATAACTAAAAAAAATAAAAAAAAAATACATTTGAGTATGAATAAAGAGTTGGAATACTTTGGAACTAAGGTCGAGTAAAATTCACTTTCAAATCATTATGAAGATCGAGCTTGAGGATGTTTAATCAATTGAAGTTTATTGGAAAGTTTGTCACTAAGGGATGAAAAAATGTCTTGTGACCACGACACACCAAGAAGATAGACATGTTCGTCAATGCCCTGATCGCGAAAAGATACCATGTTTGATGTTCTCGAGGTTGGGAAGCCCTTTTTCTGCTACCCAAACACTTTATATCTTTCGCTACTCCTTTTGAGCCTGTGTTATTTTCTTTGACTACCCTCTTTTGGAATCAAGTTTAGAGTAAAAAAAAAAGAAAAAAATCCATGTCCCAAGAGTACAAACTGGGGCAATTCTTAGAAAGTTCAAGTGAAAAAAAAATGAATGAAGAAGAAAAGAATAGTCAAAGGTCCATGCCCTCAAAAAATAGAAGTCGGGGCAACTTGTTTTTGAAAACAAAAAGAAAAAAAAGATAGAAAAAAATAAAAAAGAATAGAAAGAAAAATGAAAAAAATTAATTAGGTCAGATGTTTGAACTACGTTCGACCTGATTCCTTAAAAAAGGATACGTAGGCAGCCTCACGGTTCGGTCCAACCAAATAAGAATTCAAAAAAAAAATCCTAAAAATTCCCAATAGCTAAAACTGGGGCAAATATATTATTTCATTTTTAAAAGAGTCGATTCCAAAAGTTGTAAGTATACAACTCCGTCATCTTTAGTCTGTTTTGAGCCTCATGCCGGCCTTTCGTCCAACCCTATCCAAAAACCTTCCAAATAAAGACCTCCCAATATGCCTTCAAGAATGACAAGAGAAGCATGCAATGAGCAATGGTTGTCACGCGACATAGAACACTGTCAAGATGCTTGCACAAGAAAAGCGAAAGAAAAAGAAAATAAAAAATGAGAGAGTCTTATTAGTGAAAACCCTCACGGGCACTATAAGGTGACGGTAAGCAGAGATGAATAAATGAGAGAGACTTGTTGGTGAAAACCCCTCGGGCACTACTTGTCGAAAGTGAGTCATGAAGCTGATGTAAAGAATTGGCATAAACAAGCTAGACTTCAAAGGTCATAAGAATGGCAAAAGCGAATATTGGATTAGTTTGATAGATCAGGCCGTTGAGTCCAAAATACATGTCATGACCATTAAGGCTAGTTATTTAAAAAAAAGAAAAATAGAAAAGAAAAAGAAAAAAACTCTTCCTTCTGTCCTTCCGACAGGGGCATTTTTTGTTAGTACTTGTTTCTTGGCATCATTTGTGTCCTTCACACTGAGTCATTCCTTGTCAAAACAAGTAAGAAAAGATTACAAAAACTGCTACCAGCTTTTCAGTTGTACAAAGTAAATTTGGCCAGCACACTCAGTTGCTAATGTCAACATGCCTTGAGGATTCATGCAAAGGCTTCCCCAAAAGACTCTCGTCAGCCTGCTTGGCGCAAACAAAGATAATTTGTGATTCTCTCTGACAGACAAATTGCTCAAAAGTAGGAAGTTATTTAAGATATCAAAAAAGGTCATCTAAGAAAAGATCTCCAGTTGAGATAAAACTGATTGAGCCACAAATACAAATGGTACTGGGTGTGAAACAATCAAGGTTGATGTAGAGCAAAGGTCTCTTGAAACCGACTCAAGCTGATTAAGCAAATGGCAAGTTGCCTAAGACTCAAGGTCACAAACCGACCAAAACTTTCAAAACTGACAAATTTTTCTTTGTGTGAAACAGGAACAAAGCAGTGCAAGGAAAGTGGTTCAAAAAAAAGAAAAAAAATAAAAAAAAACAAAAAAAAGAGAAGAAAAAGAAAAGAAGAGAAGAGACTGCAAAGGGAAGTTTCTCAAATCTTTGCCTTTATTTGTCTTGCTATTGTGCATAAAATCTGCCATTGATCTTTACATTTTTCCTCCTAGGATAAAAAGTCCTAGTCTGATGGATTTCCCCTCCCAATAAAAATCTTAGTCTGATGAATCTTTCTTCTAAGATAGAAAACCTAGTCTGATGAATTTTCTCCTAGGATAAACGTCTTAGTCTGATGAATCTTTCTCCTAAGATAAGAAAAGAGATCTAGTCTGATGAACTTTCTCCTAGGATCATAATCTTAGTCTGGTGAATTTTTCTCTTAAGATACCAAAAAAAAAAAGGGACCTGGTTTGATGAATTTTCTCCTAGGATAAATGTCTTATCCTAAGATAGAAAACCTAGTCTGATGAATTTTTCTCCTAAGAAAAGAAAAGAGGCCTAGTCTGACGAACTTTCTCCTAGGATCAAAATATTAGTCTGATGAATATTTCTCCTAAGATAGAAAACCTAGTCCGATGAATTTTCTCCTAGGATAATAATTTTTAAAAAAAACGAAAGAAGGGAAGTCTGAATTTGAAAAAAAAAGGGGTCAATTTTAGTTTTCTTAAGTTATCAATGTTTAGTTTTCTTGAAATCAAAGGGCCCCACCTGGAGAATATGGTCATTTTTTACTTTAGTCAAGCTTAGTTTACAGTTTTTCGCAAGCTCAATCACGTTTAGGATACGCACATCCTAGTCGAGTCATTAATTTTACTCGTATCATTGCATCCTTCATCAGCAGCGCAAGTGATTCATAGTTTTGTTAACACTCACAGATGTTCCCAATATCAAACTGGGGCAAGAAAATTTCTTTTGTTTTGTCTGTTTTGTTGTAATCAGGCACCCACCTGGAGAACAAGGGAAGACAAATCAAGTTTCAAGGGAAAGCAGTTTCGAAGGAAGACAACTCAAGTTTCAAGGGAAAGCAATTTCGAAAGAAGACAGTTCAAGTTTCAAGGGAAAATGGTTCAAGGTTCAAGGGCAAACAATGTCAAGTAACAAGAGAAGATGGTTCAAGTTCAGCAATCAGGTGCCCACCTGGAAAAAAAATTGAATTCAATTCAGAATGCAATTCAGGTCAGCAACAAAAGAGCTCGCGTCAAGAATGCAAGTCAGCAGTTCGAGATGATCAACAGAAGTTAGTCACAATCTAGAATAAAAAAAACAACAAAAAGAAAGAGAAGAAGTGAATCCAAATGCAGATGTTAATGAAAGATGTGAGCTGCTCAAGGCAGGGCTGAGGTCACAAGCTCTGCATGTCCCGTCTTGGTTTGAAAAGCTGAAGAAGATTGAACCAACACCTTCAGCTAACAAGCATCAAGATTCAGATCAGGGTCCGCACGAAGAACCAACCAAGACTCAAGATCAAACTTCAGAAGACTCACAGATAGGAATCTTGTAACTCGTAGCTGATAGGCTTAGTTAGTCTTTTTTATTTTTTGATTTTGATGTAATAACGAGACCGCGGACCGGAACCTCAGCGGAACGACACCTCGACCGGCTCTCAACCTCGGTACTCCATCACCTCATTCCCTCCTAAACTACACGTGGCCCGATTTCTTTATAGCCAAGGATATGTAGGCAGCTCAGATACCAAGGCTCGGTCACATTCTCCTTTCTTGTAGCTTTTGGTCTCTCCAAATAAGGGTCGGGTCAAAAACCTGTCTAGTCATTCTTTGTCTGAAAACCTTCGTGTTTCCAGTCAAAGAGGGGCAGCTGTAGACATGTGATTTTTGACCCTCCCCAAAAAATTTCATATTTTAGCACGTAGATATTTAATTTAGGCCCAATATAGCTATTTTAATTAATTTTTACTCTTTTACTTTATTTTATTACAAGAAAAAAAAATTATAAAAAATAATTTCATTAATATTTTTGTAGTCATTTTTAATTTTGAAAAATACCAAAAATAGTTTATTTTAAAAATAGTATGGCTAATTAATATTTTTAATAATATTTCTATATGGATAGATTTTTAGTTAATTAAGCTAGTATTAAGCAAACCTAGTTGTAAAGGCCCAAGTTTCAAGCCCTTAATTCCTAGGCCCATACCCCTAACCTAATCTCTACCCCTATATAATAGTACTTAATGCCTAAATAAGAAGCTATGCCTAAAACACCTAAAAAATCTGTCGTTCTCTCAAAAAGATCAAAGAACAAAAAGCCAAAAAATGCAAAAACACAAAAAGCAATAGACTCCAACGCCTAAGTAGCTGAAGAACAACAAAGGAAAAAATGCCTACAATCTGCAAAGAAGCGCCGCAAGAGCTACCCGGATCCATTGACCCCCTGAAATTTTGATCATTTTCATTCTCTGATTTTGAGAGAACAACAACACCATTCTTGGAGCTTGGAGAGTCGGGTTTCGAGTTTCCCAATCCATGTTCGAGGTTTCCGATCGTATCCTTAGTTTGATTACCCGTTCTTGCTGTACCAACAACTTTCAAATATAAGGATAAAGATTTTTTCTACTAAATTCTCATGAGGTCCACTTCTATCCTCACTTTGTTTCCCTTAGATTTCTTCTAATAAATTCAAACTGTGTTGTATTGGTTCTTTATGAATGATCGGTTAGAATATATATATGGCCTATTTGAGAATATGTCATTGAGTTGTTATTTTTCTATTAAATTGTTTCTTTTATTATGTTTGCTTAATTTTGTGTGAATAGTCGTGAATAAGAACTGATTTTTATTTGTTGGTGATCACAATTTTAGTACTGCTAGTTAGTGTTCTTCATTTAGCTATAGGAATTAATAGGTTTTGTTTTATTGAAAAGGTGAAGTGGCTATGGCTTTTAAATGCAATAGATGCTACATTTATAATAGAATAAGAATGGGCCACAATAGATCATGCTAGTTAGCCTATTTGCACCAATAGTACCTTGTTCATAAATATGGCCTTACAACAGATCTCAAAATGCATGGCCCTCACTTAATTAATTTTAATCCTTAGAATTCGAGGTATGCCATTTAGGTGAATTTTCATGGCCCTCGCAAATTTAAAAATGCGTAGTTGCTTTAGGCGCGTAATTTAAATTACTTTCCTAAACTCGGGTGTGCATTTATGTGACCAAATTCAAATCTCAACAACATTAAATAAAATATGTCGCGGACCGCGGGTGCATTTATGTGATGTGGTTCAAGATGTGTTTTAGATGACGTTGAATCTTCCTAAAAAATATTAAATAAAAGCGGTTATAAAGTTAAAACCCTTCGTGTCTTCGGGCAAAGAGGGGCAGCTGTAAGCACGTGATTTTTGCCCTATGAAAGAATTACTCCCAAAAATTCAAAATAAAATGATTTTCCTTGGTGTGCAATTTTGAGAATTTTTGTGACATTTTTGGATAATTATTTGTATTTGTCTGTGCATGTTTATTTGTTAAATTAATATAAAAAATACAAAAATATGTCGCATTTTTGCGTCTAGGATTTAATTCTACAATTTTTAGTAATTAAGTTTGTTTTACAAAAATAAAAATTACAAAAATAGGCATCTTTTGCATTTTTAGCATTTAATGCCCAATTGCACAATTTTATGCTTAATTATTACTTAATTGTGTGTTAATTGTTATTGGGAGTTAATTTACGCTTTTATAACTTAATTTAGTTCTATATGATAATTTAAGGATTTTTAGAATTTAGTTTTAGAAAAATAAAAGAAGAAAAGAGAGCAAAAATATAAATAAAATCGGAATTGGGCTCTTCTTCAAATTCAAGCCACAAGCCCAAACAATACCCAACCTTCCCCATGACCCGGTCCACTTCAAACAGGGTCGACCCGGTCCATAACCCAAAGACCCAACACCCCCTATCTTGCATTTCACAAAACAAAACAAAAAAAACCAAGGCCTAAATTAAACCCATCCGCCACCCCCTCTATTCTTCTCCAAAAAACCTTCACCCCAAACCCTAGCCAACCATGGCTGCTCACCCTCAAGCTCACTCCAAACAAACCCCGCTACCATTGCTTCGTCTTCTTCGTCGCCAAGCTCAATCTCAAGCTTTCATGGCGACTTTCTTCCCCGAACGACCCCACTGTCACTATTTCGTTTTCTTCTTCATCAAGCTCGAGCTCGATCTCGACACCCATGGCTGCCGCTGCTTCTGCTACGTCCAAGCAGACCACACTTCTGCTACAACCAAGCAGACCACGCTTCTGCTTCTGCTTCATCTTCTTCGTGTCCGACGAACTCAAGCCCGAGCTCCCATGGCTGCTGCGTTGTTGCGTCTCCTGCTACGTCCAAACACACCCTGATGCTGCTGCCTCGTCGTCTTTGTTGCTGCCTCCAGCTGCCTCGACTGCTTTTGCTTTACCTCACGTGAACCCGTCCGGCAACCCCCCATTAAATCCGACGACCTTCGCTTTGTCATCGAACACTGCTGCTCGTCGAACACTGCTGCCTCCCCCCGTCGCCTGCTGCTTCGTCCAGCGAACAATAGTCCAAACGCTGCTTTCTTCTTCGACTTCCCCGTCACAGTAGCTCGTCGCTGCTTCACTTTGGTTGGGGTTTGTCGAAACAGTCCATACATAGTTCGAGTTCGTCGTTGGTCAGTCGTTGTTCGTGTTTCCGATCCGGTTAGTGGGTTTGAGTTTCACTTTTGTCCGTATTTTGTTTTTGATTCTCTCGAATCTAAAATCGGTAAATGTTTGATTTTTGTTTTGTTCGTGTTCATTGTTTTGTTAATTTTTCAGTTTGTTCATGTGAAATTGTTAGTTTAATATCGTTAGATTCAAATTGAAATTTAATTAATTATTTCTTCAGTTTGTTTCATGTGTTGTTATGTATTTTTTTCAGAAATTGTTAATGTTGGTTAAATCATTTGAATCCGTCATGTTTGTTGTTTAAAATAGATTTAGTTTCGGGTTTAATACACGCGTGGTTTGTTGCTGTTTAGTTTGCTTACAAACTTTTGGGTTTATTCTATTGAGTTGTTCGGTTTTTCCTCAAAGTTTTCTGGGCCTTGAATCTGATTCGAATTTGTTGTTGTTGGGTTGATGTTGTTGCTGTGTATTTACACTACTGCTGTTTCTACTGATCTTCATCTTCTTTCCTTGCTTTCCCAAATACCAGGTACACAAACTGATACACTGGTTCATGTTGTAAGCCACTCGAGGCATGAATGCAAAAAAATGAGAAAGATTTGAAGTTGTAATTTAATGTGGTCTTTTCTTTCTTTTACTGTCTGTATGTAGAATGTTCTATGCGTTGCCATGTAAACTCCTTAAACAACTCACTTTCGAAACTTAACTATAATAACTCGAAAGTATGTAAATAAAGTAGGACCTTATTTTCTTTTATTTTAGAGACGAACTTAATAGGAAAATATAGTCACTGTAGGTTTATCCTTTTAAATAAAAATGAGACGAGCCTCGACAAACAAAAATGCACAAGCTGCGGGGCCCTCTAAATGTATATATTAAAATACTTAGAATTCGGGACAGGCCGTTTAGCGAATTTTACGGCCTTCCCAAAATAACAATACGCTAGTTGCTTTAGGCGCACCTTTAATAATTTAACCTTCTTAAACACGGGTGCACATTGATGTGACCCAAATCCGAATCTCAACGGAGTCAAAATGTGTCGACGACCACGGGTGCATTGATTGTGACGTGGTTCGAGATGCATTTTCACGACGTTGCAATTCTATAAAAATAAATGATAATAATAAAAGCGGTTTAAACTTAATAAAAGCACATAAGTCACAACATGTATTTAAATCAGATATTTAGCCATTATAACAATTTAAGCGACCGTGCTAGAACCACGGGATTCGGAGGGTGCCTAACACCTTCCCTCGGGTCAACAGAATTCCTTACTTAGAATTTCTGGTTCGCAGACTTCATTTGGAAAGTCGAATATTTTCCTCGATTTGGGATTCAAGATAAACCGGTGACTTGGGACACCAAAAGCCAAACCTTTCCCAAGTGGCGACTCTGAATTAAATAAATAATCTCATTTCGAATATTGTCACTTAAATTGGAAAAACTCCCTCGCGCATTTATCCTTTGGGGTAGGCACGCAAAAAGGAGGTGTGACAGCTCTGGCGACTCTTCTTACCTCCGGGGAGAAGCTCGCTGGTCGAGACTCCCTATTCTGTTAGTGTCAATACCTGAAATAAGAAAGAGGTCGGACAAGTTACAAAGCCGGACGATCCCGCGGGTCCCCGGTACGTAGCCCCCTCCTCGACTCGAGTTGTCCGCTCGGGTACACAGTCTAGAACAAATACCCAGGTTATAAACCTAGAATAACTCAGCTTCATGCCGGATCCCTAGTAGGAACGTTTGTTTGCATCACGTGCATTTGACTTTGGAGGCTCAACACAGGGGTTGGGTCTGTCTAGGACAGGTGTACCAAAAATGAAAATGACCATCCTGATGCATCTTACTTGTTTTGCGCATTTATTTGCTTCAGTTCTGCATTCTGACCGGTTTCTAAAAAAAAACTTTTTAAAAAATAAAAAAAAACAGCGTAGGGAGATAATTACTTATTTTTGGAAAAAATAAAACCAATGTCCAAGTAGTGTCAAAACCTCGCCGGAATTTTCTTAAAAAAAAAAAGAAAAAATGAAAACAAAATTTGTCTTTTAGTTTGATTTATGAAAAAAACATATATAAAAAAAATTCCTTTTAATCACTTTCAAAATCCAAAAAATATATATATTTATTTAAAAGTAAAAAAAGAAGGGAAAATTCAAAATTCAAAAAAAATGTTGTTTCTTTTGTAGTATCTCTTTTATAAATTCAGACTAATAGTCCAAATACTTCCTTAAAAGATTTTTCAAAATTTCAAAAAAAAAGGGGAAAAAAAAAGTTCAAAGAAAAAATATTTCTTTAGTCTTCATCTCTTTTCAAAAATAAAAAAAAACAAAACAAAATATAAAAATCCAGAAAAAATATTTTCTCCTTTTCTTTAAAAGATTGTATTCAGAAGGGGTTTAGTTTATTTCCTCTACGCCTGTTTGTACCGAACTACGCGAGTTTGATTCTCACCGGATGTGAGATACTTAGGCAAACCTCATCGGTTTCGACCCCAATTTTCAAAAAATCCAAAAAATATTTTTTCATTAGTTCCTTCTTTAGAAATCTTTCCTTAGAAAATTCAAAAAAAAAAGTGAAGAAGTTTTTAAGGGGTAGTTTCCTTCTTTCTGAAGTATTTCATACGGAAAAAGAAATAAAAAATAATAAAAAGAAATAAAAAATCAAACTACAAAATACGGGTTTCCTTTATTTTGAAGTATTTTTCCAAAAAAAAAATCAAAAAAATGAGACCTATATATGTATATATATATATATATATATATATATATATATATATATATATATATATATATATATATATATATTCGTTCTTTTAAAGACTTTCCTTCTTTAAAAGTCTTTCTTTCGTAAATGTCATAGAAATAAAAAATTAAAGTCCAAAAATATTTTCATTTTTCTTTAGAGGTACTTTTGTAAATTTTTAAAAAAAAAACTCGAAAATCCAAAATATTTTCTTAAAAGTGCCTCTTTCAAAAATTAAGAGACGACAGCCAAAATCCAAAGAGAATATTTTCTTTCTTATTTAGAAAAAGAGAGAACAAATGAAAATTCAAACAAAAATATTTTCTTTTTTTTACTTTTAAAATTCTCAAAGTTCCAATCAAAAGAAAAAGGAATTGTTTTTTTCAGAAGTCTTTCTTTCGAAATAAAAAATAGAGTCAAGTTCAAAAATCCAAAAAAAAAAATATATATCCTTTTCTTCTTTTAAAGCATTTTTTTTAGTAAAATCCAAAAGAAAAACAATCCAAAAAAAAACCTTTATTCTTTAAAGCACTTTTTTTTTAAAAAAAAAAAAATTAATTTTCTAAATAAAAAAAGAGTTAGTTTACTTACTCCATTCACGATCGACCGAACTACGCCGGTTTGATTCTCACAGGGTATGAGATACGTAGGCAACCCTCATCGGGTCCAACCTCCCTTTTTTCAGAAATAGCCAAAATGTCAGAATTTTAATTTCATCATAAATGAGTCGGTTGATGCCGTTTTATCAAGAATAGCCGAATGTTCCCGAAGGGACGCCGGAAGGCTGACTTTGCATAAACAACCATTTTTGGTCATTTTCGAATTTTGACAGCCTTGGAATCCTCGTCCCCAAGGCTCTGTGAGGTCGTGTTCCCAATGTCGGGCCACTATTTTGAAAAGAAAAAAAGAGTCATAAATAAATCAAGTGATGTTATTTTTGTCAAAAACAGCCAAATGTTTCCAAAAGGGACGGCGGAAGGCTGACTTTGCATAAACGGCCACTTTCGATCATCCTTTAGAGTTTTGATCAGGTTGACCCTCACAGCCTTAAAATCTTCATCCCCGAAGTGTTGAAAGGCCGTGTTCGAAAATCGGATCTTTCTTTCTAAAATATAGTCAAATCATTTTTGAATCAAATCATTTTTTATTAAATCACCTTAATAAATGTGCAGGATGAGCACAATGCAAAATGAACATTTGTTTCTTTATTTTTGAGCTTGTTTGTCCCGAACTACGCAAGATCTGATTCATGCGGGGTCATGATACGTAGGCAATCTCCATCAGATTCGATCATAGCTATAAAATAAATATAGTAAAAAAATAAACTGAAAGAAAAGGAGAAAGAAAATTGAGTGAAAAAGAGAAAAAAAATAGTGAAAAAAGGGAAAAAATAAGAAAAGAAAAAAAGAGTGCAAAAAAATAAAAGAGCGGAAAAACAAGATCAATAGTGGTTAAAGAGAGGCAGGAATAAAAGAAAAGAGGTACATAGTGAAGAGGGCTAGTTTAAGGCCGGGATGAAACATGCAACCCGTTCAAACACATGGTAGAAGCGTTTAACTGTTTAGGTGTATTGCATCCCAACGTGCGATTTCCTATATGTTAAATGCCTCAAAACTAACAAAGTTGTGTGTGTGAGTAAATTAGCCAGGTTCTGTTCAGGTGATTGGTTTTGTTGGTATGCGGTGATGAACATGCAGCCTTGCACGCGGCCACAACATTATACACAAAATTGAGCTCCACCTCCCAGAAATGTCCATCCTTACCAAGCTCTATTAGTCCCCAATAAAATGTTCCTCAGTACAATCCTCACCCAAGAGAGTCTTTCAAAAGGAATCAGTTCACCACTATTGGTGAATCATACTCAGGCTTGTTCCAAAAGCTAGTCAGACGAAGTCTGCTGCAGCCAGTGGCCCCAAATCGGCCAAACACCGAGTCCCCCCTCCCCGCATCGAGCTGATACTAGATGTGAATACCACTCTGGAGCAGTGGGGCACGGTACAAAGGACTGTTGGTCATTGGTCCCTCAAAATGGCGGTTGAAGACTTGATTGAAGCTGAAAGAATCGTTCTCCGGGACGAAAAAGTTCCTACTATGATGAACATTCCTCTGCCTACTCTCACAAATGGGCCAATAGACGGAATGATCTATAAAGCTAAGGAATTTGATCCGGCACTGAAGGATATTGCAGCCATTGCCGAGACAGAAGAAAAGCAAAAAAAAAACGATTGCCAAGCCTGAAAGTTCCCCATCAGACGGGAGTCTCGATAGCCAGTCTTGCTATCCTTTCTGCATCTGGATTGTCTCAGGGTGTGATCCAGATGTTTTACTTTATTATCTTACTTTTCGATGTAAACCCTTCTACCTTCAAACATTAAAAAAAAATCAAAACAAAAAAATTAAATGAAGTTGATATTTCATTTTCCCGGAATGTCTCTTTTCTTAAATCTTGTCAATTTTCTCATTCTCTTTTAGTTCTGTTAAATGCAGATTTCAATAATATGACATGCTTGCGGACTTCATGCCCGGATCTTAAAACTCTGTCAGACCTCGAAATAATAAATCAAGAATTGGGTCGCAATGAAGAATAGCTTAAGGAAACAAGACAAAGAGTTGGAACAACTGAAGGAAAATTGGTTCCCGAAATTCGAAAGGTCCATACTTTACAACAAGAGTACTGCCAAAAAGAGTGCGTTGTACTTGGGACACATCGAAGGAAACGTCCTTGAAATAACTGTCAATGCAAATGCAGTTAAAAGGTACTATGTTGGATCCTTTATATAATAAAATCTTTTCCGGTTGAGATGACGAAGGCTTTCATTCTCGCTACCAAACACTATCAACCCTTTGCAAACCCATTTGAGCTGGTTACTCTTCTTTGATTACCCTCTTTGGAACCTGAAAGTATTATTGAAAATAAAATGAAAAAGAAAATTCGAAATGAAAAAGAAAAATGAAAAAAAAAAGAAGTAGAAAGAATTGGAAAAAATAAGAAAATATATATACAAAAAAAAGACAATGAAAATGAAAAAAAAAAGGGAAGGGAAGTGAAAAACAAAGCAAATCAGAAAAAAAAATCCAAAAACAAAAGTTGCCTGAACTACGTTTGACTTGATTCCGAAAGGATACGTAGGCAACCTCTCCTTGGGGTTCAGTCACACCAAAATAAAATCCAAAGTCCCCCAAAAAGTGAAACTGGGGCCGAAGTTATAATGGTTCGGCAATGATCCCGCCCAAAAGGTTCCAAAGTTGTAGTTCAATCCAAATGTTTTTCACCCCAAACCTTGTTCAAGTCCTTCTGATCAATCGGCAAAGCGGTTCAAAATGGGAGGATGGAGTTATTTGGGTCTGATACAACAAAATGAGAGGAATAAAATGAGAGAGCCTTATTGATGAAAACCCATACGGGCACCGTAAGGCGACGGTAAGCAGAGAAAATCAAAATGAGAGTCTTGTTAGTGATAACCCACACGGGCACTATAAGGAGATGGTAAGAAATGAAATGAAAAATGCCAGCTCGTGAAAACCCACAAAGAGCGCCCATGATCGAAAATAAGATCCTCACAGCCATCGGCATCAACAGAGTCCTGGCAAGGTTCCTCGGTATTCAAGGCAAAGTTGTGATGAATTTTTCAGAGTCGGACGGTTTACACAGATCAGGCATCCAGTCCAAAAGGCATGTCATGTTCATTGAAGTCCGCATGTACTCCAGATAAGTCCTTCTCTCCTTTCCCCGAAAGGGACACTTCTAGTTTTTAAACTCATTCTCCTTTCAATTATTTGTTTCTCTTTGAATCCCTTTTGGTCTAACACTGTTCCAAAACCAAGACAAAGAAAGAATGGCAAGACTGATTTACAGGGCTTTCGTTTGATACACCCTAATGTGCAAAAGGCACCCAGCCTCAGCAGGTGCATTAAGTCGACCTCGACTGGCCATGGCGGCCGATGCTCAGAAATCAAAACTCTTGGAAGGAGAAAATCAAATAAAAGCGCCTATAAAGGCAATTGAAGTTGAAAGGGTTGAGTTTCACATGGCTAATTGCCTCAGCAAAGTCGAAGAAACCAAGGTACCCCCAAATGCTCTAAAATTGAAGTTGGAAGAAAGAAGACAGAAAAGAAAGGCCTACAAAGAAAAAAAATATAAAGTTGGAAAGGTTAAGTCCCACACGATGAGCCATTGCAGTTAGGTTTGAGGATCAAAAAATCCCTGATGCTCCGAAAAAGAAAAAGAAAAAAAACCAACATTGATTGAGCCTGAACTACGTCTGACTTGATTCCGAAAGGATACGTAGACAGCCTCTCTCTGGGGTTCAGTCTCACCAAAAATAAAATTCGATTTACCCTGAAGTTGAAACTGGGGAACACCAAATGGTTTAGAAGTTGTAATTTCATCCGAAATTCTTTTACCAAGTACAATTCCTTCGGATCAATTGCCAAAGGCAGGGGAAGCCAAGAGATATCATGATTGGAGGCCGGTACATTCAAAATTGAGAGAAATAAAACGAGAGAGTCTTGTCGGTGAAAAACTTCGGGCACCATGAGGCGACGGGAGTAGAGAAATCGAAAATGAGAGAGCTTGTTCAGTAAAAACTCACAAAGAGTGCTATCAAGCGACAGCAAGGAGATAAATGAGAGAGGTCGACTAGCAAAAACCCGCAAAAGGGCGCTGTCGGCCGAAAAGATGATTCCACCTCAAAAAGTTCTGGCAAGATTCCCTGATTCGGAAACATAAGATCCGTTTGGTTCATGAGGAAATGCAAGTTCATGAAGATCAGGCATCCAGTCCAAAAAGCATGTCATGTCAATTTAAAGTCAGCATGTTGCCTCAGATAAGTCTTTCTTGTCCCGAAAGGGACACTTCTCTTTTAAATTCGTTTTCTCCGCTCTTTGTTTTACCTTTACTTGAATCCTTTTCGTATTAACCCTAAATATGCTGGAAGGAAAAGGTGGCAGGCCCGGTTTCACGGATCTCCATTTAGTAAGAAGTGAAGAAAATACCCCGCTTCAGCGATACGTCAGTTCGATCCCGACTGATCATGATGTTGATTGCTTTCGAAGCAAAAAAAAACCGGTAAATCCCCACAGATTCTCCCCTTGTAAAAATCCCCACAGAGTCTCCCCTTATAAAATCCCCACAGAGTCTCCCCTTGTAAAAATCCCCAAAGAGTTCTGCCTTAGCAAATCCCCAACGAGTATGCCTCGTAAAAATCCCCAACGAGTCTGCCCCAATAAAAATCCCCACTGGGTTTGCCTCATTAAAATCCCCAAGCAGAATGGGATAAGAGAACCAAAACCTTACACGGGCAAATTATTACAAAATCCGAAAATGCGAGTCTGATCAGTTTAAAAGGGGTCTCCTGTGAATCCAATCAATGGCAGAGTTTCTCAACAGGAATATAGGACGGGACAAAGCAAAGGGAACAATCAAGGCCATCAAACCAACCACCGTTTTCAAAATGACAATTGTTCTTTGTTTGGAAAATTGAGATAGGTGCGATCCAAAGCAACCGTGCAAAAGCAGGTGCCACCCAAAAGGAAAAGAAATGCTCAAGTGCAAGAAACAACTTTGCAATAAGGAATCAACCCAAAAGGGAAGTGTCCCCAAATTCTCTCCTGCATTTTACTAAACAAAAAAATGAAAAAATAACACCACCAAAAAAAAAATGAAAAGCGAAGTAAGAAGAAAATTCAAAAAAAGGGTTAGTTAGAATCCCCAAAATTTCCTTTTAGCCAGCATTAGGGCTCCAATCCCTGAGTTGAGCGTTTTTTTTCCTTTAGCCGACATTAGGGCTCCAATCCCCGAGTCGAACATTTTTCCTTTAGCCAGCATTAGGGCTCCAATCCCTGAGTTGAGCGATTTGCTTTTAGCCGACATTAGGGCTCCAATCCCTGAGTTGAACGTTTTTCCTTTAGCCAACATTAGGGCTCCAATCCCTGAGTTGAGCGTTTATCCTTTAGCCAGCATTAGGGCTCCAATCCCTGAGTTGAGCATTTTTCCTCTAGCCAGCACTAGGGCTCCAATCCCTGAGTTGAGCGTTTTTCCTGTTAGCTGACATTAGGGCTCCAATACCTGAGTTGAGCGTTTTTCCTTTAAGCCAGCATTAGGGCTCCAATCCCTGAGTTGAGCAACTTTCTTTTAGCCGACATTAGGGTTCCAATCCCTGAGTTGAGCGTTTTTCCTTTAGCCAGCATTAGGGCTCCAATCCCTGAGTTAAGCGAATTTCCCTTAAGCCATCATTAGGGCTCCAATCCCTGAGTTGAGCAATTTTCTTTTAGCCGACATTAGGGCTCCAATCCCTGAGTTGAGCAGTTTTCTTTAGCCAGCATTAAGGCTCCAATCCCTTAGTTGAGAATTTTTTCCTTTAGCCGACATTAGGGCTCCAATCCCTGAGTTGAGAGTTTTTCCTTTAGCTAGCATTAGGGTTCCAATCCCTGATTTGAGCATTTTTCTTTTAGCCGACATTAGGGCTCCAATCCCTGAGTTGAGCGTTTTTCCTTTAGCCAATATTAGAGCTCCAATCCCTGAGTTGAGCAATTTCCATTTAGCCAGCATTAGGGCTCCAATCCCTGAGTTGAGCAGTTTTCTTTAGCCGACATTAGGGCTCCAATCCCTGAGTTGAGCGTTTTTTCCTGTTAGCCAGCATTAGGGTTCCCATCCCTGAGTTGAGCATTTTCCTGTTAGCCAACATTAGGGCTCCAATCCATGAGTTGAGCATTTTTACTTTAGCCAACATTAGGGCTCCAATCCCTGAGTTGAGCAAATTTCCCTTTAGCCGACATTAGGGCTCCAATCCCTGAGTTGAGCGTTTTTCCTTTAGCCGACATTAGGGCTCCAATCCCTGAGTTGAGCAGTTTTCTTTTAGCCGACATTAGGGCTCCAATCCCTGAGTTGAGCATTTTTACTTTAGCCAACATTAGGGCTCCAATCCCTGAGTTGAGCAAATTTCCCTTTAGCCGACATTAGGGCTCCAATCCCTGAGTTGAGCGTTTTTCCTTTAGCCGACATTAGGGCTCCAATCCCTGAGTTGAGCATTTTTCCTTTTTTCCTTTAGCTGACATTAGGGCTCCAATCCCTGAGTTGAGCGTTTTTCCTTTAGCCAACATTAGGTCTCCAATCCCTGAGTTGAGCGAACATTCATTTAGCCAGCATTAGGGCTCCAATCCCTGAGTTGAGCAATTTCCATTTAGCCAGCATTAGGGCTCCAATCCCTGAGTTGAGCGTTTTTCCTGTTAACCAACATTAGGGATCCAATCCCTGAGTTGAGCATTTTTCCTTTAAGCCAGCATTAGGGCTCCAATCCCTGAGTTGAGAAACTTTCTTTTAGCCGACATTAGGGCTCCAATCCCTGAGTTGAGCGTTTTTCCTTTAGCCAGCATTAGGGCTCCAATCCCTGAGTTGAGCGAATTTCCCTTGAGCCAGCATTAGGGCTCCAATCCCTGAGTTGAGCAATTTTCTGTAAGCCAGCATTAGGGCTCCAATCCCTGAGTTGAGCAACTTTCCTTTAGCCAACATTAGGGCTCAAATCCCTGAGTTGAGCGTTTTTCCTTTAGCCAGCATTAGGGCTCCAATCCCTGAGTTGAGAAACTTTTCTTTAGCCGACATTAGGGCTTCAATCCCTGAGTTGAAATTTTTTTCTTTAAGCTAGTATTAGGGCTCCAATCCCTAAGTTGAGCTACTTTCCTTTAGCCAGCATTAGGGCTCCAATCCCTGAGTTGCGCATTTTTACCTTTGGCGACATTAGGGCTCCAATCCCCGAGTTGCGCTTTTTAGACTTGAGGTTTTCAATCCCCTCATCAATTCTGTAAATTTTCATGGCAATTAACTCACGAAATTTTCCTAGTGAAACTGGGGCAGAAAATTTCGTTCGTTTGTTTTGTTGTCTCAGTAGGTCTGAACTCAAGACGCATGGATAGAGATGACCTACGGTTTGAGTCTCAATCCAGAATAAAGAAAAGAAGAAAAGAACAAAAAGAAGATGTTCCCAAATATTGGAACAAACAAAGGGCAAGTCTCAAAATTTGATCAAATTCCCGAGCTCCGCCAATCCCGTTTCACTCAATACTGTAGAAATAAACAAGTGCCTACAACTTGCGAGCATCAAGATTCGGATCGAAGTCTACAAGCAGAATCAGCTAAGACCCAAGATCAAGTTGCAAAAGAATTATAGATAGGAATCTTGTAACTAGCGGTTGACAGGCAAGTAGTTAGTTCAGTTTCAATTTCCTTTGGTTGTAATAAGAAGGTCAGTAAAGCAGTAGTGGCAATGAAAACAGCAGTAACAACAAGCATTGCAATCCCATGGTAGTCCCAGCTACCAAAATTTCCCGAACTACATTAACCTGATTCCCCTTTAGCCAGGGATATGTAGGAAACCTTTGAAGCAAAGGTTCGGTTAAATCTTTTTCAAAAAAATGCTTCACACAGAGTACTCGGATGGGCAAAAATCGCTCACTTTATCTTTGCACGAAAACCCTTCGTGTCTTCGGGCAAAGAGGGGCAGCTGTAAGTACATGATTTTTGCCCTATGAAAGAATTACTCCCAAAAATTCAAAATAAAACGATTTTCCTTGGTGTGCAATTTTGAGAATTTTTGGGACATTTTTGGATAATTATTTCTATTTGTCTGTGCATGTTTATTTGTTAAATTAATAAAAAAATACAAAAATATGTCGCATTTTTGCATCTAGGATTTAATTCTACAATTGTTAGTAATTAAGTTTGTTTTACAAAAATGAAAATTACAAAAATAGGCATCTTTTGCATTTTTAGCATTTAATGCCCAATTGCACAATTTTATGCTTAATTATTACTTAATTGTGTGTTAATTGTTATTGGGAGTTAATTTGCACTTTTATAACTTAATTTAGTTCTATATGATAATTTAAGGATTTTTAGAATTTAGTTTTAGAAAAATAAAAGAAGAAAAGAGAGCAAAAATATAAAGAAAATCGGAAGTGGGCTCTTCTTCAAATTCAAGCCACAAGCCCAAAAAATACCCAACCTTCCCCATGACCCGGTTCACTTCAAACCGGGTCGACCCGGTCCATAACCCAAATACCTAACACCCCCTATCTTGCATTTCACAAAACAAAACAAAAAAAACCAAAACCTAAACTAAACCCATCCGCCACCCCCTCTCTTCTACTCCAAAAAACCTTCACCCCAAACCCTAGACAACCATGGCTTCTCACCCTCAAGCTCACTCCAAACAAACCCCACTGCCATTGCTTCGTCTTCTTCGTCGCCAAGCTCAATCTCAAGCTTCCATGGCGACTTTATTCCCCGAACGACCCCACTGTCACTGTTTCATTTTCTTCTTCGTCAAGCTCGAGCTCGAGCTCGACACCTATGGCTGCCGCTGCTTCTGCTACGTCCAAGCAGACCACGCTTCTGCTACGACCAAGCAGACCATGCTTCTTCTTCTGCTTCATCTTCTTCGTCTCCGTCGAACTCAAGCCCGAGCTCTCATGGCTGCTGCGTTGTTGCGTCTCCTGCTACGTCCAAACACACCCTGATGCTGCTGCCTCGTCGTCTTTGTTGCTGCCTCCAGCTGCCTCAACTGCTTTTGCTTTACCTCACGTGAACCAGTCCGACAACCCCCCATTAAATCCGGCGACCTTCGTTTTGTCATCGAACACTGCTGCTCCTCGAACACTGCTGCCTCCCCCCGTCGCCTGCTGCTTCGTCCAGCGAACACCAGTCCAAACGCTGCTTTCTTCTTCGACTTCCCCGTCACAGTAGCTCGTCACTGCTTCACTTTGGTCAGGGTTTGTCGAAACAGTCCATACACAGTTCGAGTTCATCGTTGGTCAGTCGTTGTTCGTGTTTCCGATCCGGTTAGTGGGTTTGAGTTTCACTTTTGTCTGTATTTTGTTTTTTATATTCTCGAATCTAAAATCGGTAAATATTTGATTTTTGTTTTGTTCATGTTCATTGTTTTGTTAATTTTTCAGTTTGTTCATGTGAAATTGTTAGTTTAATATCGTTAGATTCAAATTGAAATTTAATTAATTATTTCTTCAGTTTGTTTCATGTTTTGTTATGCATTTTTTTCAGAAATTGTTAATGTTGGTTAAATCATTTGAATCCGTCATGTTTGTTGTTTAAAATAGATTTAATTCATGTTCATCTTTGTTTGAAGTTCGTTTTTAATCCAGTGATTTAATGTGAGTTTATGTTTTGGTTTTTGACTTGTTGATTTAGTTTGAATCATGTATTTTGTTGTTGATATTGTTGTCTCTTTGCTCATTCATTTTTGGTCTAAGTTAACCAGGATTGGTTCCCAATATGGTTAACTTATTCCCATTAATTTGAAGCTGTATGATTCAATCTGTGTTCATGAGATTTGTTGTAGAATTTGTTTAGAAATTGGTCATACTTGCTGTATTTTGGTTGAGATTGATTAGGTGATTTGATTATAGCTGATGGGAGTAGTTTGGTAAATTTCAGTACGTTCAGGGGTAAAATGGTAATTGCAGTAAGGTCGAAGGGGTATTTTTGGAATTGAACATTTGAACAATTATTTAAGTTAAGCATGGGGGACAAGATGTAATGAGATGGGGTTGATATAATTGTTTAATATAATGGGGACAAGACATAATGTAGTGGGGTGGGAATAATGTAATTATTTATGTTAAGCATGGAGGACAAGATGTAATGGGTTGGGGTTTGATATAATTGTTTAATATAGTGGGGGACAAGACATAATGTAGTGGGGTGAGAATAATGTAATTATTTATGCTAAGCATGGGGGACAAGGGTTTAAAATAAAAAAAACATTAAGTAGTGGGGACAAAGCATGCAATTGAGGGAATATTTGGGGTTGGGGATTCAAGACAAGAGTCGTGTTATAAATAAAGTAATTTGATACATTTTAAAAAGACTAAGACTTGAGAGAAAAAACTTAGACTGAACTTGAAAGATTTTTGAGGATTATTTTGAGAGAGGAAGACATTCCGAAAATCTCAAGAGTGTTAGAGAGTTAAAAAAAACAAAGGGAGAAGCGAGTTTAGTTTCGGGTTTAATACATGCGTGGCTTCTTGCTGTTTAGTTTGCTTACAAACTTTTGGGTTTATTCTATTGAGCTGTTCGGTTTTTCCTCAAAGTTTTCTGGGCCTTGAATCTGATTCGAATTTGTTGCTGTTGGGTTGCTGTTGTTGCTGTGTATTTACACTACTGCTGCTTCTACTGATCTTCATCTTCTTTCCTTGCTTTCCCAAATACCAGGTACACAAACTGATACACTGGTTCATCTTGTAAGCCACTCGAGGCATGAATGCAAAAAAATGAGAAAGATTTGAAGTTGTAATTTAATGTGGTCTTTTCTTTCTTTTACTGTCTGTATGTAGAATGTTCTATGCGTTGCCATGTAAACTCCTTAAACAACTCACTTTCGAAACTTAACTATAATAACTCGAAAGTATGTAAATAAAGTAGGACCTTATCTTCATTTATTTTAGAAAACAAAAAATAGAAAATGTAGTCATGCTAAGATTATCCTTTTAAAAATAATGAGACGAGCCTCGCCAAATAAAAATGCAAATTGCGGGGCCCTCAATAATTGATCATAATAAATACTTAGAATTTGGGATGGACTGTTTAGTGAATTTCACTGCCTTCCCCAAAGATAATAATGCGTTAGACTCTTTAGGCGCGACTTAATTAAATTACATTCTTAAATTCGGGTGCGCATTTATGTGACCCAAATTCAAATCTCAACGGAGTCGGAATGTGTTAACAACCACGGGTGCATTGATTGAGACGTGGTTCGAGATGCATTTTTACGACGTTGCAATTCTATAAAAATAATAATAATAAAAGCGGTTTAAACTTAATGAAAAAAAAAAAGCACATACGTTATAACATGTATTAAAATCTGATATTTAAGTCATTATAGCAATTTAAGCGACCGTGCTAGAACCACGGGATTCGGGGTGCCTAACACCTTCCCTCGGGTCAACAGAATTCCTTACTTAGAATTTCTGGTTCGCAGACTTCATTTGGAAAGTCGAATATTTTCTTCGATTTGGGATTCAAGATAAACCGGTGACTTGGGACACCAAAAGCCAAACCTTTCCCAAGTGGCGACTCTGAATTAAATAAATAATCTCATTTCAAATATTATCACTTAAATTGGAAAAACTCCCTCGCGCATTTATCCTTTGGGGTAGGCGCGCAAAAAGGAGGTGTGACAGTGTTAAAATCAGATAATAGGCCAATTATAACAGTTGAGCAACCGTGCTAGAACCACGGAACCCGGGAATGCCTAACACCTTCTCTCGGGTTAACAGAATTCCTTACCCGGATTTCTGTGTTCGCGAACTGTAATACAGAGTCAATCTTTCCTAGATTCGGGATTTGAACCGGTGACTTGGGACACCATAAATTATCCTAAGTGGCGACTCTAAGTAAATAAATAAATCCTGTTTCGATTGTCACTTTAAGTTGGAAAAAAAACTCCCTTATACCCTTCCCGGGTGTAGGAAAAGGAGATGTGAAAGTAATTAGACAATTGATTAAGCCAAGTATGATCAAAGCAACCGTGCTAAAATCACGGAACTCGGGAATGCCTAACACCTTCTCCCGGGTTAACAAAATTTCTTACTCGAATTTCTGTGATTGCAGACCGTAATTAGAGTCAAACTTCCTCAATTCGGGATTTTAAACTGGTGACTTGGGACACCATAAACTATCCCAAGTGGCGACTCTGATCTTAAATAATAATCTCGTTTTAATTGTCACTTAAATTGGAAAAAAACACTCCTATACCCTTCCGGTGTAGTAAAAAAGGAGGTGTGACAGCTCTGGCGACTCTGCTGGGGACAGGAACCCAGAATCTCTAGTTCAGGGTTCAAGAATTCGAGCTTGTTAATATGATTTTTACTTGGCTTCATTTATTATTAATATCACTGTATTTTGTGAACCTTTTGTGCTAATTGTTGTCTATTTACCGCTTTAATATTGTTTGAATTGTATATAACTCTCTTCTTACGCCACCCTTCTGAGTCTTTTGAAAATGGTGCACACGTTCGTGTGGCCTACTTTTCTGTAGAAATTATACCAAATAGAACAAGGTTGGGCCAGCGACAAGGCCGGGTAGACTTTAGTGCTCCCAGTACATCGCCCCTCTTCGTCCCCAGATGTCTGCTCGGGTAACACAAGTCTAGAACACAACCCCAGGATTTAAACCTAGAAAAATACAGCTTCATGCCGGATCCCTAGTAGGAACGCTTGTTTGCATCACGTGCATTTGACTTAGGGAACTCAACACAAGGGCTGGGTCCGTCTAGGACAGGTGTGCCCGAAATAACAGACTATCCTAATGCATCCTATGTGCTATGTGAACATTTATTTGTTTCGGCTTGCATGCTGACCGGCTAGAAAAAATAAAGCAAGAGAAAAATCAAGAGTAATGTAGGGAAGGAAATAAAACCCGGTTCTGAAAAATCCCCGGTATTTAAAAATGTCCCGAAACTCTGCCAAAAGTTTCAAAAAAACAGAAAAAAAAACGTCATTTCAAAATAAGTCAATATTCTGTCCTTTTCAAATATGTCAAAACTGACTGAACTACGCAGGTCTAATTCTCACCGGATGTGGGATATGTAGGCAACCTACATAAGGTTCGTCCTTATTTTTGAAAAAAAAAAGAGGAAAAAGAAAGTCAATGGTCAAATAAATGCAGTTTGGAGTTTTGGTCAAAATAAGTCGATCTAGTTTCGGTATTGTCTTAAACTGTTCTTGCCGAGATAGCCTTAGAGTATCTTCAGTTGTTGAAGGGCTATTTTCGTGAAAGAACGGACAAGTCTGTCAGTGAAGTATCATATTTCCCATAAAGTAGTCCTCCTTGGCCTCAAAATTCATTTGGAACTGGGAATGGGCCACGTTTGCAAAACAGTCATTTTTGCTAAAAATAACATATAGGGGAAGGAATCATGGTCCATTGGATTTTCTTGTAAAAGTTGGAAAACCTGTTTTACAAAAAGATCCACCAGAGTCAACCCTAACCTTAACCCTCCACATGTACAAATGGATATTGTCCAGGACCCGTCACAAATGAACACTACCCAGAACTCGTCAGAGGTGATCAGAAAAAAGGTTTAGTTGCAGTTGCGTATGTGATGGAATGATCTAGATGAAGATGGTCAGAAGTGGGTGAAAAAATAGTTGGGTGCTCTTATAAATATTTTGGAAATCAAACCACAGGAAGATTTAATTAAGGCTTTGGTAACTTTTTGGGACCCTGTCCATAATGTTTTTCGTTTCTCGGATTTTGAGATCACCCCTACTTTGGAGGAAGTGGCCGGGTATATTGAGTTTGTTCAGGATTTGAGGAAGTAGCAACTTATATTTCAAAGGGCTCCTTCGGTGCATAAGTTCTTTGACCTCCTAAATATCAGTAAACAGATAAAGAAGGCCCGTGTAAGCAAACGGTGTTGTTCTTTCCACTTCTTGTACTTTAGGTTCGGGCACTCAACTGGGTTAGAAACACATGAAAAGGGGTTGAGCAACAAACAAGATAAGGGCCTTTGGCAAATTCATCACTGGTTCGCTTTTATTGCGGCATTTTTGGGAATCGTGGTCAAAATTGCACAAATCCTCACTACCAAAAAGGATCATACCCTTGTTCTGTTAGTACTGGCAGATATTTTTCGAGCATTGACATTATGCAAAGCTGGGTCTCAATTCTTTGAAGGTTGCAATATTCCTCTACAAATGTCGTTGATCGAGCATCTTCGCCATCACCCCAAATTCATGAGTTATGGTGCAAGCCCGGATAACTTCATTGAGAGTTATGAGGAAAGGGTGAAAGACTACAATGTGCCAGAAGGGTTTGAAGCCTGGGTCTCCCATTTGATATCTCTCAAAGCAAGTCAGGTCGAGTGGACTATAAGATGGCTCCCGATGACAGAAGCCATATACATGACGTCTACCAAGGGTTACCTAAGGTTGATGGGTGTAAGGAGTACCCAACCATATGCACCGCAGAGGGTATTAAGTTAGTTGGGAAGATATCAGGTTGTGCCCGAAGATGAAGATCTAACCACTCAGGTCATTGAGCTACATCCCAAGGCTGCATTGCTCGAGGCTTTAGTTCAGCAGGATTGGAATGGCTGCCGGTATCTGAAAAATGGCACCCAGGTACCAGATGTTGCAAATGGGGAAGTGGATCCAAATTATGCCACATGGTTTAAGAAAAGGTGTTGTGTAAACAACGACCCAGATCCTGAGTCCGAGCCCGAGCCCGAGAGGCCTGCCAACAGACCTCATATTCAAGCTTTTGATGACAAAATCCAAGAAAGGTTGGCCTAGGGAGAAAGGGAGAAGAAATATCAAGTTGAGATTCATGCCTTGAAAGAGAAGCTGAGAAACATGGAATTCAACAATGATCTCCAAGAACAGGAAGCCGAAGGTGAAACAAGAAAGTTGGCCCAAGAGAATGAAGCTCTCCGAGCCCATTTTCGAAAAATGAGAATAGCAGTTGAGAACCCGGGCAGGAGCAGAAAAGATGAAAATCTCATCTACAGCCTTACATAAAAAGTACGTGACTCTGAGGAGGGTTTGCAAAAGACTGAAGCTGAGCTAGCAAATGCCCGAGCTAAGTTAGCTAAGAATGCAGAGGGACGAGCCAGCTTCATTCGGAAACTGAAGGAGAAGTATGACAAGGGAATGGTGAGTATAAATAAAAATGTCAATGTCCTTGAAAATGAAATGGCCAAGCAGGAAAGAGACTTCAAATCAGAAAGGGAACACCGCTATGCCCTGATGTCACAACTAGAGAAAGACCTGCAGCAGCTTCAAGAGCAAAATCACACAACTGAACAAGTTTTGGATGCCAGATCTCAGCAGATCGAACGATTGTTACAAGAGAAGGGTATTATCAGGGAAAGGGTTAGGAGGATTGCGGACTATATTGTGATGAAATGCAACGAGTGTGAAGACATGACCAGGTCCATGTTCTTCACTTCAGTTATGATTTTTGTCCGACAGATCATGGATGACTTGTTTCGCCTCCAAGAAGACATGGCGCAAAGGTGTGCAGCAACGCCAACTAGAGCAGCAGTTGAAGCACTTATGTATTCTTGACTTTGTTTGTTCGAGTCTGTTTTTGTTAGTTCATTTTCAAGTCTGAATTGTCAGTTTGTTAGTTCAGTTCGAGTCTGTATTTTTAGTTTTCTTTTGAAGTTTTCAGTCCACTCATCAAGTCTGTTAGTCTTTATGTTTGAATCTGTAGGGGACGTTGTCGTAATCAAGATGTTTTACTTTATTTTATTTTATGAAATTTGAAAACCCCAAAAAATGTTTTTTTTATTATTATTTATTTCGCACATGTTCTGAGAACTACGCTTGGTCTGATTCATGTGACGTCATGATACATAGGCAATTCCCATAGGATTCGATCATAATCGTGAAATGAAAAAAAGGAAAATAAGAAAAACTGTGAAAAACAAGAGAGTAAAAATGAGAGAATAAGAGAACAAAAATGAGAATCGAGCAAAGAAAAGCAGGAGTGAAAAATAAAAAAATAAAAAGAAAAGAGAGAAATTGCAAAATGGAAATTAGTGAAAGTCGGGATGATGCGAGCGGCCGTTCAAATACATAATAGAAATGGTTAACTGCTTAGGTGCATTGCATCCCCAACGTGCAATTACCTATCTGTTAAGCTCTAATCGCTAACGAGTTTGCTTGTTGTCATCAAGTCCAGGCAGGTGGTTAGTTCGTTTGGAATTCTAACAACTCACCCATACAATACCAGGTCTAAAGACAAGTTGATCATGGTTGGCCAAGAACTGGATGCAAGTGTTATTGATCCGACAAGGAGGGTGAAGAGTCTGATGTTAATCTGAAAGAGGAGTTATATAAGTTGAAACACCAGATGGCAGAGATGTACCAGGCTTGGGTGAAAGGGCATCCACCACAATCATACCTCGCCAACCCTACTTTTGTCCCGCCGCTGGCTTAATCCCAAGAACCTCCCACTGTTGATTCATCTCCAGGCTTCCCCACTTACCACCATCACCAAGGCACCACTTCCCAAACCCCACAAGCACCACCACCCAAACCAGTCTCATACCCCCCTCCACCAGCCACCCCTATTTTTGTGGCACCCCCACCCGCTAGACTTCATTGATCCTCCATTGATCCCTTATTCCAGACCCATGATAACCAATACTATCCCCCGGAGCCTACTTTCAAGGCCCCAGAACATTACTCCTACACTCCTCGTTTCGACCTCCTAGTTGAGACTAAGAAACCTACTAAGAACCCAGAACAGAAGGAGATATTCAGAAAGGTTAGAAGCATGGAACAGTCGTTCAGAAACATGCAGGGATTGGGAGGCCAGGTGAGCGTAGCCTACAAAGATTTGTGTTTATTCCCCGATGTTCAATTGCCTGTGGGGGTTTAAGATGCCGAAGTTTGATTTGTATGATGGGCCGGGGGACCCGGTGGCCCATTTGAGGGGATTCTGCAGTAAAATAAGAGGAGCCGGTGTGAAAGATAAGCTATTTATGGCATACTTTAGCCAAAGTCTGAGTGGCGCAGCCTTGGAGTGGTACACTCATCAAGATCATAGCAGATGTTATACCTGGGATGATTTGGCACAAGCATTCGCTCGTCACTTCCAATACAATATCGAGATTGTTCCGGATCATTTGTCTCTGACTAAAATTGAGAAGAAGCCTAGTGAAAGTTTTAGAGAATATGGTTTTCGCTGGAGAGAACAAGCGGCAAGAGTCAACCTTCCGATGGAGGAAAGCGAAATGGTAGAGTACTTTATTTAGGCTCTGGATCCTACTTACTTTGGCCATTTGATATCGGCAATAGGCAAGTCTTTCAACGAGGTAGTGAAGATGGGTAGAATGGTGGAAGAAGGGCTTAAATCAAGCAAAATCATGAGTTACTCGGCTATCAAAGAAACTACCCAAGCCATTCAGAATGGTACTGGAGGAGTGATTGGAAAGAAGAAGAAAGAAGATATGGCAATAGTTGATTCAGGATCATGGCTTGGACCCAGGATCCCATCACACCACTATACTCAACCTCGACCCCATCACCGAACCTACACCCAAACCCCATATAAACCATCCCAGCATTACTTCCCATTACCAAACCCTCAGATTTCTGTCCTCCACGTCCAGAAATTTACCCAACCTCCTGCCTACTCACAAATGTGTGCCCCAACCCCACAAAATACCTACCCAGCTCCACAAAATGCTTACCCACCCCCACGAGCCTACCGAAACTCTGCCGGCCTAGGTTTCCGACCCAATCCAGCATTCAAAAATGAGAGGTTGCAGTGGAAGAAAACTTTCACCCTGTTGGGGGAGTTTTATACCAGCTTATTCCATAGAATGAGGCAGTTGGATATGATGAGGCCAATTGAGTTGAAATTGCCAAATCCTCCTCCAAAGAATCTTGATTACTCCGTGAGCTGTGAATATTGTTCTGATACTCCGGGGCATGATACGGAGAAGTGTTGGCACTTGAAAAACTCTATCTAGGAGCTCATCGACACAAATCGGATTGAAGTCCGAACCCCAGAGGCACCCAACATCAACTAGAACCCATTGCCAACCCATCAGGAAACGAACATGATCGAGATAGTACACAAAGGGGAAAACCCAAGAAGCCTTCACAATCTGTTATGATGATTCGGTCCAGTGAGGTCAAGTTAGTCAAAAAACTGATGGTTGAAGGATTAGTGAACAAGTTGAGCATGAAAAACGGTAAGCCATATGTGGTAGCTGAGAAAAGATCCCCAAGTGATGTTATAGCAAAGCAAGAAAAGTCAAAAGTGGTTGTGCCAGGGTTGGCAAATAAGCATATCATAATTGTAGGGGTGCTCGTACGGACCATGTCATCATCAAGCTTGTAACCCATTTGCCGGTAATCAGTACCAAGGTTATCCCATGGAACTATGAACGGGTGATAGTGACCTACAAGGGAAAGGAAGTGAAAGAAGAAGTCAATGAGGCCCAAGGATTAACTCTTTCGGGGAGATGCTTTGCCCCGGAAGAGTTAAGGAAAGCTAAAACATCCAGAGATAACCAAGTTCTAATAAAGAAAGCAGTCACTAAAGAAGAGGCAAAGAAGTTTCTGAGAAAAATGAAGGTACAAGATTATTCCATCGTGGAGCAGCTGAGAAAGACGCCCGCTCAGATTTTCTTGTTATCATTGTTGATCCACTCAGATGAACATCTTAGGGCCCTGATGAAAATGATGAACGAAGTTCATGTTCCCAATAAAATTTCAGTAAACCATTTGGAAAAGATCGCCAACAAAATATTTGAGGTGAACAGGGTCACCTTCTCTGATGACGAGTTGCATGTGGAAGGTACTAAACACAACAAAGCTCTCTTATCTTACGGTAAAATGTGAAGATTCTGTGGTCACCAGGGTGTTAGTCGACAATGGTTCCAGTGCAAACATCTGCCCCTTCTCTACTCTGAATAAGTTGAAAGTTGATGATGAGAGGATTCACAAGAATAGCATATGCGTCCGAGGTTTTGACGGTGGAGGAAAAGACTCAGTTGGTGACATAATACTTGAATTGACAATAGGATCGGTGGAAGTCACCATGGAGTTCTAGGTACTGGACATAGCCGTCTCTTATAATTTGTTGTTAGGTCGATCTTGGATTCATGCCGCCAAAGTAGTCCCGTCCACTCTGCATCAGATGGTCAAGTTCGAATGGGATAGCCAGGAGATCATCGTGCATGGTAAGGATAATTCGTGTGCTCACAGTGATGCCTCTGTCCCGTTCATTGAGGTTGAAGATGAAAAAGGGCCTTGGTTTTATCAAGTGTTTGAAACAGTGCCGGTCGAGAAGGTTCTAGAAGGGAAATCTGTTCCAACTCCAAAGATAGCCTCTACATCCGTCATGGTGGACTCCGAGATGCTGAAAAATGGTTTTGTGCCAGGTAAAGGTCTGGGTGCATCCTTGCAGGGTATTATACAGCCCGTGTCCCTCCCTGAAAACTTAGGTACGTATGGTCTTGGATTCAAACCCACAACGGCAGATGTGAGAAGGGCTAGAAAGTTGAAACAGAGGGTGTGGGTACTTCCGAAGCCTATTCCGCGTCTATCTAGGTCTTTTGTCAAGCCTGGTGTCAGGAAACGCCCAGTGACAACAGTTCCAAGTTCCGTGGTTGACATTGATGAAGAGTTAATTGAAAGGTTCCAGAGGTTGTTTGATGATGTGAACATGGTGGAATTTGGAGAAGGTTCTAGCAAAGCGAACATGCAGTTCGTCGAGCTGAATGTAAAGCTTAACAATTGGAAGGCTACTCCTCTCCCTACCCATAAGGAGTCTTGGTAGTTTGTTTCGTTTTCCTTTCTATCTGGGTCATTCCAGGATTGTGACCCAGATTTTTATTTTTTGCTTGTTAATGTACAAACCCTTTTATCCTTTATTTTTAATGAAATGCAATTTCCCTTTTCAACACTCCTTATAGTCTTATTTTTGTTTTATTTTCTTCTTTGTACAGTTCTTTTTATGCTGGTTTCAGTGACATGACATGCATGAGGAATCTTCGGCCAAGTCTTAAAAGTCAATCTAATTCTGAAGTAATAATCCAGGAAATAGACTGTGATGATGAATTAGAATATGATGAGGAAGAGGCCTTTGAAGAGATCAGTAAGGAACTAAATCATTTTGAAGAAAAACCCAAGCCTAATATGAATGATACGGAAGCAATCAATCTAGAGGACCCAGATAATGTCAGAAAAACTAAGATAATCGTCCATCTTGAACCGCAAATCATAGAGGAAATAATTAAAGCATTGTTTGAGTATAATGATATTTTTGCATGGTCATATGATGACATACCAGGCTTGAGTACCGATTTGGTGGTCTACAAATTGCCAATTAATCCAGCATTCCCTCCTGTTAAGCAGAAATTGAGAAAGTTCAAAACTGACATGAGTGTGAAGATCAAATTCACAAAGCAGCTTAATGCAAAGGTCATTCGAGTCACGCGGTATCCCACGTGGTTAGCCAATGTTGTGTCTGTGCCAAATAAAGATGATAAGACCAGAGTGTGTGTTGATTATCGTGACCTCAATAAAGCAAGTCCAAAGGACAACTTCCCACTGCCAAATATCCACATTTTGATTGATAATTGTGCCAAACATTAGATTGGGTCTTTTGTAGACTGCTATGCGGGCTATCATCAGATTTTAATGGATGAGAAAGATATGGAGAAGATGGCATTCATCACGCCATGGGGAACATACTGCTACCGGGTCATGCCTTTTGGTTTGAAAATGCTGGGGCAACTTACATGAGGGAAATGACAACCATATTTCATGACATTATACACAAGGAGATTGAGATTTATTTGGATGATGTAATCATAAAGTCCAGGAAGCAGTCTGACCACGTCAAAGATTTGAGGAAGTTTTTCCAAAGGCTCCGCAGGTACAACCTCACGCTCAACCCTGCAAAGTGTGCATTTGGTGTTTTGTCCCAACATAGTTAGTCGACGGGGCATTGAATTGGATCCGTCAAAGATCAAAACTATCCAGGAGTTACCAGCACCAAAGAACAAGACCGAGGTGATGAGTTGCTAGGGAGGCTGAACTACATCAGCAGGTTTATTGCTCAGCTCATGACAACTTGTAAGCCCATATTTAAGCTGCTAAACAAAGATGTTGTGATTAAATGGACTGATGAATGCCAGGAAGCATTTGATAAGATCAAAGAGTATTTGTAAAACCTACCTGTATTGGTCCCGCCGGAACTCGGGAGACCTTTGATTATTTATTTGACAGTCCTGGATAATTCATTTGGTTGTGTGCTGGGTTAGCATGACATCACTAGCAGGAAAGAGCAAGTCATCTATTATCTTATCAAGAATTTCACATCTTATGAGGTTAAGTATACTCCCCTTGAGAGGACATGTTGCGCCTTGACTTGGGTAGCACAGAAGTTGAAGCATTATTTGTCGTCCTACACTACTTACCTCAGCTCTCGCTTGAATCCTTTAAAGTATATTTTTCAGAAGCCTATGCTCACAGGGAGACTTGCAAAGTGCAGATTTTGCTCACAGAGTTCGACATTATCTATGTGGCTCGGATGGCGATGAAAGCCCAAGCCTTGGCCGACCACTTGGCCGAGAACCCGGTGGATGAAGAATATGAACCTTTGAGAACTTACTTTCCTGGTGAAGAGGTAATGCATATTGATAAGGTCGAGAAGGATGAAAAGCCCGGTTGGAAACTCTTCTTTGATGGGGCTGCTAACATGAAAGACGTTGGAATAGGGGCTGTACTCATCTTTGAAACAGGGCACCACTACCCTGTCACTACTCAACTCCGTTTTTATTGTACCAACAACATGGCCGAGTATGAAGCGTGCATTTTGGGTTTGAGGTTAGATGTGGACATGGGAGTCCAAGAAGTACTGGTTTTAGGAGATTCAGATCTATTAGTGCATCAGATTCAGGGAGAATGGGAGACCCGATATTTGGAACTCATATCGTATAGACAATGTCTGCAGGATCTCTATCAGCGGCTCAAATTAGTGGAATTCAGGAATATCCCTAGGATCCACAATGAGGTCGCTGACGCTTTGGCTACTCTGGTGTTGATGTTACATCATCCAGATAAGGTTTATGTTGACCCTTTGCATATTCAGGTTTAGATCAGCATTCTTACTGTAACATGGTGGAAGAAGAACTTGACGGTGAACCTTGGTTCCACGATATCAGGGAGTACATCAGGTCGGGGGTATATTCGGTGCAAGCCATAAGGGATCAAAAGAGGACAATTCGACGTTTGGCAAGTGGATTTTTCTTCAGTGAAGGAGTTTTGTACAAAAGAACTCCAAATCTCGAATTGTTAAGATGCATAGATGCTAGAGAAGCATCGACTATCATGACCGAAGTACATTCTGGAGTTTGTGGACCGCATATGAGTGGGTATGTTCTGGCAAAGAAAATTCTCTGAGCAGGTTATTATTGGCTCACCATGGAGCGAGATTGCATCAGTTTTGTGCGCAAGTGTCATCAATGCCAAGTACGCGAAGATTTGATTCATTCTCCGTCATCTGAATTACACACAATGTCTGCACCATGGCCCTTTATTGCTTGGGGTATGGATGTCATCGGATCAATTGAGCCGACAGCATCCAATGGGCACAGGTCCATTGATTATTTCACAAAGTGGGTTGAAGCTAAAACTTTCAAATCTGTGACCAAGAAGGCAGTGGTCGATTTTGTTCATTCAAATATCATTTGTCGGTTTGGAATCCCAAAGGTGATCATCAAACATAATGGTGCTAATCTTAATAGTTATCTGATGAAGGAGGTATGCGAACAGTTTAAGATTACGTATCAAAATTCCATCCCGTACAGCCACAAGGCGAATAGAGCAGTCGAGGCAGCCAATAAGAACATAAAAAAGATATTGTGGAAAATGGTGCAAGGTTCCAGGCAATGGCATGAGAAGTTTCCCTTTGCTCTGTTGGATTATCGCACTATTGTTCGTACTTCAGTAGGTGCAACTCCTTATCTGTTGGTATATGGAACAAAAGCAGTGATACCGGCAGAAGCTGAAATCTCATCCCTTCGGATTGTTGCTGAAGCCGAAATTGATGATGATGATGAGTGGGTCAAAACTCGTTTGGAGCAATTGAGTTTGATCGATGAGAAAAGATTGGCAGCAGTGTGTCATGGCCAGTTGTATCAAAAGAGAATGGCAAGAGCATACAACAAGAAGGTGCGTCCGCGAAAATTTGAAGTGCATCAGCAAGTGTTGAAACGCATCCTCTCACATCATGCTGAAGCAAAAGGCAAGTTCGCCCCAAATTGGCAGGAGTCGTTCATTGTAACAAGAGTATTGTCTAATGGTGCTTTATATTTAACAGACATAGAAGGCAAATGTATAGACATAGCTATCAATTCTGACGCAGTTAAAAGATATTATGTATGATTTCTTTGGTTTGTTTAAATTGTTGTTTATACTTGGCATATTTTGAAGATTGGAATGACAAAGGTATTTTATTCTGCTATCTAAATACTTTACCCTTTGATACCCCTTTGAGCCTTATTTATTTCCTTTCACACCCCTCTTTTGGAATCGGTAGCGAAATTTAGGAACACAAACGCAAAAGGTAAGCAAAGAAGAAAAAGAGGAAAACAATGGAAAAGAGTGGGAAAAAAAAAGAAAGAAAAAGAAAAGGGAGAAGGAAAAAGAAAAGAAAAGGAAAAAGAGAAAGAAAAAGAAAATAAAAGGAAAAGGAGAGAAAAAGAAAAAGGAAAAGCAACAACAAAGCAATTCCTATGACATGAACTACGTTCGACCTGATTCCTTTTAAGGATACGTAGGCAACCTCACGGTTCGGTCCCATCAAAATAAAAATCCAAAAATCCCCAAGCAAAGAAACTGGGGCAGAAAGTTGTGGTTGTTGTAAGAAATCTGATTTCAAAAGTTGTAATTTTAAATCCATTCAAGTTGTTTTGAGCCTTTGTGATACCCTTTCTTTCTAACCCTATCCAAAAGCCCACATTACGGTCCAAAGAAAGACCTTCCAATCAGTCTTCGAGAGGTGCCAAGTCGAGCAAGTAGAGGTGTAATTCATATCAAGGGTAACACTCCGGTCTAAGCAAGAAAAATGAAAAATGAGAGTCTTATTGGTGAAAACCCTCACGGGCACCGTAAGGCAATGGAAAGCTGAGAGAAATTAAAAATGAGAAAGTATTATTGGTGAAAACCCTCACGGGCACCGTAAGGTGACGATGAGTTGAGAGATAAATAAATGAGAGAGGTTTGTTGGTGAAAACTCTTCAGGGCACCGCAAGCCGAATAAGGCTATTAAATTTGCAAAAGAATCGGATTATGGGAACCCCAGGCATTAAAGTGTGAAGACTGAAAGAGGATTGACTGAATGGACTAGGCTTTTTAATCCGAAGTGCATGTCATGATCATTGGTGTTAGCAGTTTCACTCAGATAAGTCCCTTTTTCTTTACTTCCTCAAACAGTCCTTCTGTTTTGATTTTTCTTCTATATTCATAACTTTCGAAGTCATTGCATTTCATTTCCTTTTGGGTTTACCCCTCTAGAGCTCTTTCAATGTTAAACTTGCTAAGCAAAATAAAGGATTGCAAAGCTTACTACCAACTGCCAAATTGCACAAAGCAAAGTGCGGCCAAAGCATTCCAGAAATAGCATGATGCAAAAATGAAAGTAAGGTGTTAATGAAAGTTCAAGCGGTTGAATGATTTGGGAATTTTGTGGAAGATACAGAGTTTCAAATTGGAAGGACAAAAATTTAAAACGACGGGTTGAGTGTAGAACATTCGGGTCATTCAGGGTCCTATGGTTGAAGTTCAGTCAAAAGTCAAGTAATTCCTGGCCGGTTCAAGGCGGACAGTCAAAGCAAAGAACGGCAGCGAAAGGGCCACCTTCAACAAGAATGTCGCAAACGTTTCACCACATTTTTAAAACTCACAAGATTTTTCGTTGATTGAAACAGGGGCAGAAAATTTCATTTGTTTCGGAGAAACCCACCATAAGGAAAGCAAGTACCGGACGGGTTCGACCGTAAATTCTCAGGACCCTCTTGGACAATGGGACTTAGTTAAAATTCAAAACGTTCATGAGTAACAAGATCTAGCATAAGCTCTACTTTGAGGAAATATAAGTTGGTTTGGAAGATTTCATTCTTAGGATGAGACTCAATTTGAAAATTTCAGGACCCTTCTAGATAATGGGATTTAGTTTTAAAACCTTTATAGATAATAAGATTTAGCGGAAGTCATACCTTTAGGAAATATAATTTAGCTTTAAAGCTGTCATTCTTAAGATGATATTTAGTCAGAAGTTTTCAGAACCCTCCTGGATAATGGGATCTAGCTTTTAAATCTTTGGGATTTTTTGATAACAAGTGTCGGTTAACACTCACGAATGTTCCCAATATCAAACTGGGGAAAAAAATTCTTTTATTTTATCTGTTTTTGTTGAAATCAGGTGCCCACCTGAGGAACCAGGGAGGACAACATGAGTTTCAAGAATAGAAAGTAGTTCATGTTCAAGCAATCAGGCATCCACCTGGAGAAACCAGGGAAGGCAGTTCAAAGAAAAGCAGTTGCAAGAAGGGGACAGTTTCAGGTTCAGCAATCAGGCACCCACCTGGAGAAACAAGGGAAGATGACACAAGTTCAAGAGAAGCAGTTCAAGTTTCGAGGAAAAGCAGTTCCAGTGTTGGAAATCAGGCGCCCACCTGTAGAACAAAGGGAAAGCAATTCAAGTGTTAGTAATCAGGCGCCCACCTGGAGAACAAAGAGAAAGTAATTCAGGTGTTGGTAATCAGGCGCCCACCTGGAAAGCAAGGGAATACAGTTAAAGCTTTGGAAATCAGGCGCCCACCTGGAGAAACAAGGGAAGATGACACAAGTTCAAGAGAAGCAGTTCAAGTTTCGAGGAAAAGCAGTTCCAGTGTTGGAAATCAGGCTCCCACCTGGAGAACAAAAGGAAAGCAATTCAAGTGTTGGTAATCAGACACTCACCTGGAGAACAAAGGGAAAGTAATTCAAGTGTTGGTAATCAGGCGCCCACCTGGAAATCAAGGTAATACAGTTAAAGCTTTGGAAATCAGGCGCCCACCTGGAGAACAAAAAGAGAGCAATTCAAATATTGGTAATCAGGCGCCCACCTAGAAAACAAAGGGAAGCAGTTCAAGTTTCGAGGAAAAGCAGTTCAAGTGTTGGAAATCAGGTGCCCACCTGAAGAACAAAGGGAAAGCAATTCAAGTGTTAGTAATCAGGTGCCCACCTGGAGAGCAAGGTAATACATCTAAAGCTTTAGAAATCAGGCGCCCACCTAGAGAACAATTCAAGTGTTGGTAATCATGCACCCGCCTGGAAAACAAAGGGAAAACAAGTCAAGTTTCGAAGGAAAGAAAGATAATTCAAATATTGGTAATCAGGCGCCCACCTGGAGAACAAAGAGAAATCAACAATGTTCAAAGGAAGACGGTTCAAGTTCAGCAATCAGGCGCCCACCTGGAGAACAAAGAGAAAGCACCTCGGAATACAATTCAAGTCAGCAACAAAGGAAGCTCACCTAGAGAGTACAAGTCAACAGAGCAGCAGAAACTGCAAGATCAAGTTTGAAGAAGTGTAGATAGGATTCCTGTAATTCATAGATCATAAGTTTAGTCTAGCTTCTTTTATCTTGTCTTGGTGTAATAAGTGATTCAGCAAGCAGTAGCAGCAGCAACAACAACAGTAAAATCATAGCTTCCTGGTAGTCCCCAGCTACCGAAACTTCCCGAACTACACTGACCTGATTCCTTTATAGCCAAGGATATGTATGCAACCTCAGAAGTAGGGTGCGGTCAAATTTTTCAAAAAATGCTTCCCATGGAGTATCCAAATGGGCAAAAATTGCTCGTATATGCTCATTTTATCTTTGCACGAAAATTCTTCGTATTTTTTAGCAAAGAGGGGCAGCTGTGAGCACGTGATTTTTGCCCTATGTGAATTACTCCTATAAAAGACAAGGGAAAAAACAATTTTTTCCATTTTTTTTACAATTTTATAGGATTTTGTGGAAATTTGTGCTAATTATTTGCATTTTCTGTGCATCTTTATTTTTGTTAAAAATCATGAAAAGGACAAAAAATATCATGCATTGCATTTAGGTCATTTTTTTATATTTTTAAGGTTAATTAGTCAATTATTTGCTTTATTAAAATTGAAAATCAAAAATTGGTTTATTTTTGCACTTTTAGCCTTTTAATATTAAATTAGTAATTTCTTCTTTTAATTTAGGAGTAATTAACTTTCATAAATATTTTAGTATATAATTATCTTAATTTTACAACTTAATTTAATTTAAGAGTCAAATTTAGGTTTTTAATTAATTGAAAAGGAAAAGAAAACAATCATAAAAGGAAGCAAAAGAAAGGGAAAATTGAGAGTTTGATTTAAAGCCCCGAAATTGGGCCAATTCAGTGGAAAACCCAAACAATTTCGACCCATTCCGCCCAGGCTCAATCCCTACCCGGTCCAGCCCCTCCTCAAGCCAAACGACGTTGTATTTGTTCAAACAAATCCCATTCGTTGATCTTCTTCTCATCGAACGGATGGGAACTAGTCATAGGCATAGTATAAGAATGTCTGAACGAGCCCTACCCCCTCCCCCCCCCAAGTTTCATCGGCCTCATTTCACATCTCTCAAACTCAGAGAACAAAAACCCTAGCACCTCCCTAAAGTTCCCCACCATCTCCGCCGGTGGCGTAGCCCCAATCCACCCCAAAATTACACCTTAGAATCCCTGTAACCTCCTCTCTCACAATACCCAAACCATGTCCCTCGAATACCTCTCAATCTTCTCGAATTTTAGATCTAAAATCAAAACCCTAAAGCCCCAAATTTACCCTGACTTCGGATCTGTGGCTGTGAGCACGTAATTTTTGTTTTACGCGACAATCACTCCAAAAGAAACAAAATAATAGCAATTGGTCTTGTTGTACATTTGCTGAATTTTTACGTGGCATTTTTTGCTAGTTATTCGTGATTTTGCCCATTGTTGTTTTATTCAAACAAAAATAAAAAATATATGTCTATATGTCGTGTGAACCGTAATCCGTTTATTAAAAGAAAAAAATAAAATGTGTGCATCCTTCATTGTATTTTGTCATTAAGTGTTTAGTATAATTAAATGTTAATTGTGTGATAATTGTTGTTCAATGTTTTATATGGTATTATTTGGCAAATTAATTTAAGAAATTAAAAAGGAAAAAAAAAGAGTTTCGAACTTGGGCCAGTCCGATTTTAAATAAACAAGCCCAAACAACCCAACCCAAAACCAAAATTACCGGTCCAGTCCAGTTCAGCCCCTAACTATCTCAAATGGCGTCGGTTGGGTCGTGTTTGATTTGGGTCGTTGATCTCAGATTGATCAACGGCCAAGATCACTTCCCTATAACCCATAAACAAAACCCGACCTATTCCACCCGGACCGACCCAAACCCCTTTAGGTTGAAACGACACCGTTCCCTACTAGCTAAAAGATCTTGACCCTTCATCTCACCCCATCCAACGGCCAAGAATCGATCCCTCACTAACTATATAAGCCTATAACCTTTACCCTGCCCCCCCATCCAAACCCCCAGGCCTTAGTCGTCCCCTCCACAGACCTCAGTCCTCCAAACCCTAGCCGCCCCTGTATACCTTCGCCATGAAAGCCGGTAGCATGGACGCCGGTGCCCCCCTCCTTAACACCATAGATGCTCCTCACCGTCCTGGACCCAAATCCACCAACTACACATCTCGAATCCCATCCCACCTTCTCGAATCTTCATTTGAAGATTCGAGTCAAAACTCGATCTACACCGATATGCCCTAAATTCATACCAGACAGTCCCCGAACCTCCCTCGTGACCAAACCATGCTTGGTTTGGTCCGAATCTAACCAAGAAAGCCCAAAACCCAAATCTGCCCTCTAGAACCCAAGGTTTCCTCGTGACTGATCTGTGTCTGTTTGAGCCAAGTGATTAGGGTCTAATGGACCCTAATCGAAGTGTTTCTCATTTGAGAAATACTTCGATTAAAGTCCGTTCAACCCCAAGAAAGGTCTGTTTGAATCCAAGACAAGGTTTTCTGATTTTTTCAAGTTTCGAGGTAATGTTTGTTTTTCTTTATCAGTTCGTTTTGTCTTTTGTATTTGAATGTTTGTTTGTGTGTCCAGTCGGTTGTTTAATTTGTGTCCTTAAATTTTTTTATCAATTGTTTCTGTCCATCTCTGGTTTGATTGAATCTTTCTTTCATTTACTAGTAATGTGTGTGAGGATAAACGGTATAGTCAATGGAATTTGAAACTGCTCGATTAATCAGTCCCCGAGGTCGTCTGTGTTCTGACATTACAATCTGAACCCCTTTGTTGATACTGTTAGATTTCTAATCCTTGGCTTTGATTGTATATGTTGTAATTAGTATAGTCGATTCGATACATGTCGTTGAATAGTTTTAGTTGTTTGAATGGTAACATTTTGATTTGTCTTGCTGAACATTGTTTGAATCAAATTGAGAATCAACGATAGCTACTTATAATTGATGTATTTGAATCAGAAGTATAAAAGGATTGGTTTTTGTAACTGCAATCTGAATTGGAGGGCATGTGCACTTGTGCACAACATGTGCATTAAAGGCCCTTTTTGGATTAAAATAGTTTGACAGCATATGCTGTCAGATTATATTCTTGCTGCCCATGTCTGCTTTTAGTTAATAAAATGGGAAAGGGGACTGTCAGGGAATCTCATGGGGGATTTGATTTTTTAAACATTGAGTGGAAAGAAAGTAAGAAAGGGAGGGGGTTCTGATTGTCTAACAGGCTGTTAAAGGGGTGATTTTAGGCTTATAAAAGAAAGGAACTTCCATTAGAAAAGGGAGACTGGATTGATTTTGAGAACCGAATTTGGAAAAAAGAAAAGGCAGGCAGATTTTTAGACTAAACTCAGACTTTTGGAGATTTGATTGTGAGATATACAGACACACCTATGAGAGAGAAAAATATATAGAAAATCAGCAACTGTTTCTTCCTGGTTTGTGTGATTCTCAGTTTGTTCAACCTGTTCAATCAACTTTGTTTTCTTTCAAGTATCAGCTGAGTTTATTGGTTGATTCACATTGTTTGTTTCCCCTGGATTTGGTCAGTCTTGGAGCTTGTTTCTACTGCATTGTTTGCTGCTGTCATTTTGCCAATTTTTCCATCGGCTATAGTTGTATATCACGTTGGGATTTGTTCTATTGGTTACCTGCTGTTACTGCTGCTGCATTTGTTGCCATTATTACTCTGCTGACTTCTCTTCTTCTTCAATTGTAAAACACTTCCAGGTACACAACTTCTGAAACCATGTGTTGTTGAATGTTTGAAGTTTGAAGCAGAAATAAAGAAACGAATGTCTGTTTACTTTACAATACTTGTGTTCAAAATAGGTCGAATGTTAGTTTGGCCTGTATTTGTTTAACTTCAAACTGCAAATACTCTGTATGAATTAACATACATTCTGATTTGAGATGAACTGTTAGATAGCATTTGTTTGTTATATCAGACGTGTTTTAATGCATACAACCATTAGGTTTTGTTTTAGTTATGACATTATAACATAGAATCATAGCAAGCATCTGTATGTATTTTTGTCTAGATCCCTGAACTGTCAAAACTGTTATATTTGGTCCCATTTGATTTCAAGATAAGTGTACCCCAAACTAATTCTCATGCGGCGTTACGTTAACAGGGTGATAATGTATGTCAACCCTCTTGTTAGATTACGTGTTCCTATATAGGATCGATACGGGCTTCAATATAGATTCATTGTTTCGAAATAATGCGATGACTTTTGAGGAAAACTAATAGGCATTTTCGAATCTAATTAGTAGTAGTTCTCTTGATAAATGGCCGATTTCATTTATCAAGCCTAAATAAGTTAATTTTAAAATTCAAACTTGAGGATCGCTTAATGTAAATTTAGTATGTGTTATTAGTTTGCTTGCAATCTCCCTTATCAAATTAACAAAGCTTATTCTCTCTTTGAAGACAAGGCATGAAATAATTCTCACCTCATAAACAACCAATTAGGTAATCAAGCAAAATTCGGATCCGTCAAACATAGTAGAGATTTAGTATGTTAGTTGCTTAAACAAGTAAGTTTGGTATCTTTCTCTTTTATTTTTAGAGACAAATGTAATAGAAATGTAGTCCCTTTAGGATATCCTTTTAAAAGTAATGGGACGAGACTCGTTAAACAAAGACACACATCGCGGGGCCCTCAACAGCCGCTTTAAATAAATATATAAGTTTTGGGATGGACTGTCTAGAAAAGTTCACTCCTTCCCCAAAGATAATAACACGTTAGGCCCTTTAGGCGCGGCTTAATTAAATTACATTCTTAAACTCGGGTGCACATTGATGTGACCCGAATCCAAATCTCAACGGAGTCAAAATGTATTAATAACTACGGGTGCATTGATTGCGACGTGGTTCAAGATGCATTTTCACGACGTTGCAATTCTATAAAAATAAATGATAATAATAAAAGCGGTTTTAAACTTAATAAAAGCACATAAGTCACAACATGTATTTAAATCAGATATTTAGCCATTATAACAATTTAAGCGACCGTGCTAGAACCACGGGATTCGAGGGTGCCTAACACCTTCCCTCGGGTCAATAGAATTCCTTACTTAGAATTTCTGGTTCGCAGACTTCATTTGGGAAAGTCGAAAATTTCCTCGATTTGGGATTCAAGATAAACCGGTGAATTGGGACACCAAAAGCCAAACCTTTCCCAAGTGGCGACTCTGAATTAAATAAATAATCTCATTTCGAATATTGTCACTTAAATTGGAAAAACTCCCTCGCGCATTTTTACCCTTCGGGGCGGGGCGCGCAAAAAGGAGGTGTGACAGCTCTGGCGACTCTGCTGGGGATTGTGACCCAGAACCACTGGTTCAGGGTCCAAGAATTCGAGCTTAGAATAATTGTTATATCTGGCTTATTATCTGATCTTTATTACATGTTTTGCATAAAAGTGCTAAATGTTGTCTTTTACCGCTTTTGATATTATCTGAACTGTATATAAACTGTGCCGAAACCCTTCTTTTCTTACCTCCGGGGAGAAGCTCGCTGGTCGAGACTCCCTATTCTGTTAGTGTCAATACCTGAAATAAGAAAGAGGTCGGACAAGTTACAAAGCCGGACGATCTCGCGGGTCCCCGGTACGTAGCCCCCTCCTCGACTCGAGTTGTCCGCTCGGGTACACAGTCTAGAACAAATACCCAGGTTATAAACCTAGTATAACGAAACTTCATGCCGGATCCCTAGTAGGAACGCTTATTTGCATCATGTTGCATTTGACTTAGGAGACTCAACACAGGGGTTGGGTCTGTCTAGGACAGGCAACCTGAAATGAAAAGACCATCCTGCTGCATCCTATTTGTTTTGCGCATTTATTTTCTTCAGTTCCGCATGCTGACCGGTTTCTAAAAAAGGGGGAAAAATAGCAGCGTAGGGAGATAATTACTTATTTTGGAAAAAATAAAACCAATGTCCAAGTAGTGTCAAAACCTCGCCGGAATTTTTCTAAAAAAAAAAAAGATTTGTCTTCTACTTTGATTTATTAAAAAATAAAAAAAAAGGGTATTTATTTAAAAGTAAAAAAAATGGAAAATTCATAATTCAAAAAAAAATGTTGTTTCTTTCGTAGTACCTCTTTTTCAGACTAATAGTCCAAATATTTCCTTGGCGAAGAAAAAATAATTTTCTTTAGTCTTTATCTCTTTTCAAAAGAAAATAATGAAAAAAAAACATATTCTTGCTTTCTGGGTTTAATTGATTTCCTCTATTCACGATTTACCGAACTACGCCGGTTTGATTCTCACCGGATGTGAGATACGTAGGCAACCCCCATCGGGTTCAACCCCACCTTTTACTAAAAAAAGGGAACAAATAGTAATAATAATAATAATAAATGTGTGTCAAATTCTGTCACGAATAAATCAGGTGATGTTGTTTTATCATAAATAGCCGAATGTTCCCGAAAGGGACGCCGGAAGGCTGACTTTGCATAAATAACCACCTTCGGGTCATTTTTAGGATTTTCATCCAATTGACACACACGGCCTCAAAATCTTCATCCCCGAAGTGCTGAAAGGCCGCGTTCGAAAACTTGATCTTCCTTGTAAAATATTTTGAGTCAAGTTATTTTTGTTAAAGAACACCTTAATAAATGTGCAGGATGAGCACAATGCAAAATGAACATTTTTCAATAATGACCAAAATCCCTGTCAAGTTACGGCTATGGTAGAATGATCTAGGTGCTGAAGGGCAAAATGAGGTCAAGAAATATCTGAAAGGTCTCGTGGGTTTGTTGGAAATCTAGCCTCGGGGAGATATCATAAGAGCTTTGGTTACCTACTAGGACCCGGCGCACAATGTTTTCCATTTCTCTGATTTTGAACTCACCCCGACTTTTGAAGAAATGGCTGGGTACATCGGAAATGCTGAACTTCCGTTAAAGCAAAAATACTTGGTCGCCCCAAGAGCTGTCACGGTGCATCGGTTCTTAGATTCACTGAAGATACCCAGAACGGTCCACAACCCGGATCTGGCTACCGGTTTTTGCACTCCATGCTTCATATATGATAGGTACGGTCATGAAGAGGGATTCAATAATCCAATCAACAAACTGTGCAGCAAAGGTATTCGTCAGAAGTGGGACAAACACAGATGGGTAGCCTTCATGATGATGTTCCTGGGCCTTCTGGTATTTCCAAGGAAAGACGGAAACATTGATTTGAAGATATCCAGGGTCGTCAGCACTTTACTCACGCAAAGTGATAGTACTCTCGCGCCTATGGTGGTATCTGACATTTTTCGAGCTCTCACAGCTTGTAAAGCTGGGGGAAATTTCTTCGAAGGTTGTAACTTGCTCCTACAAATGTGGATAACCGAGCACCTCTGCCATCGTTCCGAGATTTTGAGCCATGGTTCCCCGGAAAAGACTTGCATAGAAGAATTTTACACGAGAACTAAAGAGATCAGTTTGCCCAAAGGAGTCCTGGCATGGACCTCGTTCTTTCAAGCTCTTACTGCCAGCCAAATACAATGGACGTTGGGATGGTTGCCTGTTGATGAGATCATATATATGCCGGCAGCTAAAACTCATTTCTTACTGATGGGGCTTAAGAGCATTCAACCTTACGCACCCTGCCGAGTTTTGAGACAGCTCGGAAGATGCCAGACAGTACCTCATGAGGAAGATCTTAGCACTCAAGCAGTTGAGATAAGTCCTAACGGACAGTTTCCAGAAGCGAAAATTCGCCAAATCTGGAGTGAGTGTCAATATTTGAAATCAGATACTTGCATGCGGGATCGAGCCAAAGGAGAGACGGCGCCAGGTTACCTTGCATGGTATAGAAGGGAACTTGAGCATGAAAGGCCGGCTAAGAGACCCCACATCCTGAATTTCGCCGAATCGTCGCAAAAGCAGTAGGATTGGCTAGCAAAAGAAAGAGGCTATTGCGCCGAAATCAGCATGTTAAAGAAACAAGTGGAAAGCCTGAAATATGATCACAACATGCAAGTTGCTACCAATCTGGGAGAACGAAACAGGTTGATTCAGGAAAACGAAATGCTCAGAGCCCAGATCAAACAGATAAGGATGGATGCGGATAAACAGCCAAGGCGTCGATCAGATGAGTAGTTGATAAAAAGGCTAAAAAGCAAAGTCAGGGAATGGCAAGATGATTTAGAGAAATCTAAAAATGTCATAGCAGAGCTCAGGGCACAGTGGGATACAAGAGCAGATAAGCATCGCCGATACTTGAATCAATTGGAAGGCGACCACGAGAAAACTGTTGCTAAAATGAAGAGAGAGATGGCTACACTTGAGATCAAAGCAGCTAATCAGGCCAAGGATTTCCAAATTGAGAGCAGATACTGGTACGACTTGTTGGCCCAGATGAAGTTAGAAGTACGGCAACTGAAGCATCAGCATATACAGGATGCTCAGGTATTCAAGATATGTAGCGATCAAATAAAACGCCTACTCATAGAGAAGAAGCAAACCAGAGATAGGATCAAACATGTAGAATTCCGGAATGACGCATGCTTTCGTCACAAAGGGAAGCTTAAAAAGAATGCCGGAATGACGCATGCTTTCGTCACAAACATGTAGAATTCACTTAACTATATAGGTTCAGCATGCTCAACGTGAGGTTGCCTATATGTTATTTATTTCGAATTAACCACTCATGTGTCGTTGAGTTCTCTCCAGGTTTTGGAAATACGGTTGGTTTGGTGAAAGTCTGGCCTCGCACTCATACTTCACAAGGTCAAAGAGAAGTGTTCAGCTACCTGTTGTTAAGACCGGAAGCAGTACTCACACTTACTTCACCAGGTCAAAAGGAAGTGTGGAAATGTCTTCAGAAATTTCGTTGCAAACAATCCCTGTTTCCGAGGAGAGCTCGATCTCAGCCGTCCTCACACCTGAATCCGCAACTGCGGAAGAAAATAGAATCCTAGGACTCGGTATGTTGGAAATGTTGGACGACTGGAATAACGGAAAAGAACCGCCAAGTGTCGTCCCCGGATTCCCTGAGTTATTCTCCCGGTCAAGCGGGACTTCTAATGTCCCCATAAACTATCCCGCTACCCCATTCGGATACCTAGCCACTTCAGCCTTCTCTGCTGGATCGCCTTCTGAGCCTCATCCCCGAATGTCAGCCACCGATGCAAACATGAACACCTTTACTGCATTGCACTGCCCTGCCCGATTACGGCACAGCCTGCTGCGTACAAGCCAAGCTTTGACTCATCCTCTTTTACATTCCAAGCACCCTCGTTCTCAATGGAACCAACTAGGTTCGCTACCAACACTAATCCTCCACCGCCTCAATGCGAGCTTGCACCCGGGCAGGATCAGAACCCCAGAATTGCAGAACAAAATGAGATGGCCAAAAGAATGAGAAGCCTTGAACAAAGTTTGAAGAATATGCAAGGTTTGAGCGGACAGAAGAGTGTCTCTTATGCCGACCTATGCATGTTCCCTCACGTGCACCTGCCAGTGGGTTTCAAGACCCCAAAGTTTGAGAAATACGATGGGCACGGTGACCCCATTGCACATCTTAAGAAATATTGCTACCAATTGCGGGGAGCTGGCGGAAATGAAGAACTGCTAATGGCATATTTTGGGGAAAGTCTAGTAGGGATAGCCTCGGAATGGTATATGGACCAGGAAATGTCCCGATGGCATATATGGGATGATCTCGCCAGATATTTTGTGAAACAATTCCAGTATAACATCGACATTGCACCAGACCGAAATTCTCTGTCGAATTTGAAGAAAAAACCTTCAGAAAGCTTCAGAGAATATGCTATTAAGTGGCGTGAGCAGGCGTCGAGGGTGAAGCCTCCCATGGATGAGGTAGAAATGGTCACTACGTTTCTCCAGGCTCAAGAGTCTGACTATTTCCAAAACATGATGTCAGCCATGGGAAAGCCGTTTGCAGAAGCAATTAAGATTGGAGAGATGGTGGAAAATGGTCTGAAAACAGGTAGGATTCTGAGTCAAGCAGCCATAAGGGCGACCTCCCAAGCCGTCCAAAGCGGGTCCGGGGGAATGGCAAGAGGGAAGAAAAAGGAAGAAACGACCATGGCAGCCTCGGAAGCAAGGGAATATCGTCATCCCAGGCCCCGTTTTCCGGAAAGAACCCCACAACACTACTACCCCCACTCAAATCTGGCATATGCTCATCAACCCTATATAGTCATGAATGCCCAACCTTATGCCCATCCGCCGCAACAAGCCAACCGAGGCCAAGCTCCACCTCCCAGAAATCAGCCTCCTTACCGCAACCACTATAACCCACAACCTCCGCAGAATAACTTCCGCCCTCAGGAACTACCTAGAAGGCGGACTTTCACGCCCATCGATGAACCATACTCTACTTTGTTCCCGAAGCTAGTCCAGTTTGGTTTCTTGCAACCAATCCCTCAAACGAGGCAAAACCCGACGTCACCTTCTTACAAAGCTGGAGTCAGATGCACCTATCATTCAGGGGCCGAGGGACACGATACAAATGACTGCTGGTCATTGAAAAGAGTGGTCGAGAATTTGATAGAGCAAGGGAAAATAGTGCTAAGGGACGAGGAGATCCCAAATGTGACTAACAATCCATTGCCTGCTCACAATAATGGGCCGCTGATCGGAATGATTTGCGAAGACAAAGAATTCGACCCTGCTCTGAAAGCTATAATCGCCATTGTCGACACGGGGAAAAGGCCTGAGACAGACCAGAAACCAGAAAAGGGGGAGGAGGCCAAGGCTATAAAGAGCGAGCCTGAAAAGAAGGTGGAGAAGAAAGTGGTACCGGTAAAGGATGGAGTTCTTTACATACCACGAGGTCGAGCTGAGAAGAGGCAGAACTTTAGGATCAAAAAGGCAAAACCTATGTGCGTGCCAAAAGGGGCCTATGCGGTCCGGGGGACGATTCAACCACTTCGGCTGAATGAGCCAGTGGTTATCGGACGCGTGCCACAAAAGCCGATGACCAACCCGTCCACAGTGCCGTGGAATTATTAAAAGACTTTGGTAATGTACAAAGGTAAAGAGGTCATGGGAGAACTTCCAGAAAATACTTTCATTGGAAGGTATTCAAATACCCAAGAGCTGAACAATGCCAAGCAAAGGCGCTTCCCACCAAAGAAGCTTGTAAGCGTTGAAGAAGCGGAAGTGTTCTTCCAACAAATGAAAATGCCAGATTACGAAGTGATAGATCAACTACGCAATTGCCCCGAGAAAGTGTCCATGCTATCATTGTTGATGAGGTCGGCCGAGCATCAAAAGATCTTACTAAAGACCCTGAATGAAGCATATGTGCCAGCTGAAACCTCAGTTGAACAACTGGAGCGAATAACAGAAAGGTTCTTCGCCGTCAACCAAATCTCTTTCAGCAAGAACGATTTACCCCCAGAAGGAGCGGCACACAACAAAGCCTTGCATCTAACAGTTAAATGCGAGGACTACTATGTTAAGTGGGTAATGTTGGATGGGGGCTCAGGTGTTGACATTTGCCCGCTCTCCACGCTACAAAGAATGGAAATTGGGACCGGAAGAATCCGACCCAACAATGTCTGCGTAAGGGCTTTCGACGGCATCAAGAGAGATACCATGGGGGAAATAGACCTGTTGTTGGTCATAGGACCAGTCGAGTTTGAAATAACCTTCCAGGTGCTCGACATGGATACATCCTACAATTTTCTCCTCGGCAGGCCTTGGATCCATGCGGCAGGAGCTGTGCCTTCCACTCTTCACCAGATGGTGAAGTTTGAGTACGAAGACCGAGAGATAGAGGTCCATGGAGAAGATGAGCATGCTATTTATCGGGACCCATCCATCCCATATCTTGAACCAAGAGAAGGGAGCGAACATACGGTCTATCAAGCTTTCGAGATTGTACTGACAGAGCAGCATGAAGAGGGAATACCCTGCCCCCAGCCTTTCTTGTCTAACGCCTCGGTTATGGTGGCCAAAGAGATGATCCGGCACGGATTTAGGCCAGGGAAAGGGCTTGGACGAACCCTTCAGGGAATAACAGAACCCATCACCTTGCTAGCCACCAAGAAACCTTTTGGACTAGGTTTCAAGCCCACTCCAGGAGATGAAGAGTGGGCAAAGAAAAGGAAAAATGAGGGTTGGAAGTTACCTCGACCATTGCCTGATTTATATGAAACTTTCATTAGGCCTAGGTACACCGAAGAAGAAGACGATGAGGTCTTCACGGCTGAGGAAATCGAGGAGATATGTGGGGCAATGAGAGAAATGCTCTACGAGACTCACATGGTTCAACCAGGTGAAGGCACAAGCACTGCTGAGATGTTGTACGTGGGGCCGAACGCCAAACTTCGAAACTGGGAGGCCCCGCCATTCCCGACTAGAAGGAAGTCCGGGTAGATCTGTCCTGCCACCTTTTCCTATGTCACAAGTTATCTCCGGGACATAACTTGAACGTTTTCTTCCTTTTAATTGTTGTTTGGAATTCCTAAGTTGTAAATATTGTTGTCTTCCAACTTTCCAAAGAAAATAAAAAAAAAATCATCATTGTTTTCCCATTTTTTTCTTTTGTTCTGATTTTTGTTATTTTTCCTTTTATCTTTCCTTTCAGTTATAATAATGCGGCTTTAAATATGACATGCTTGCGGACTTCACGCCCAGATCACAACGAGCTATTTAACTGTGAATTAATGAACCCAGAACCAGAATATGATGAAGAAGAAGCTTTTAGGGAAATAAACCGAGAGTTGGAACATTTTGAGAATAAACCTAAGCCAAATCTGAATGACACCGAACCGGTTAATTTAGGAACTCCTGAAGAAATCCGGGAGACCAAAATAAGCATTCACACGGACAAGAAAACGCGAGAGGCGATAATTCAACTTCTTTTTGAATTTAAAGACGTGTTTGCTTGGTCATATGATGACATGCCGGGTCTAGGTGTTGATCTAGTGGTTCATAAATTGCCGATTCATCCTGATTGTCCTCCAGTTCAACAAAAGCAACGAAAGTTCAAAACTGAGGTCAGTGACAAGATTAAAGAGGAGATCACCAAACAACTAAAAACGGGAGTGATTCGGGTGGTCCAGTATACAACATGGTTGGCAAATGTGGTTCCAGTACCGAAAAAGAACGGGAAAACTCGGGTATGTGTAGATTACCGAGATCTGAATAGATCAAGTCCCAAAGATAATTTCCCACTGCCCAACATCCACATCCTCGTTGATAATTGCGCCAAACATGAAATACAGTCTTACGTAGATTGTTACGCTGGGTATCATCAGGTATTGATGGATGAAGAAGACGCCGAGAAAACTGCCTTCACCATTCCTTGGGGCACCTACTGTTATCGGGTCATGCCGTTTGGTCTGAAGAATGTCGGGGCTACTTACATGAGGGCCATGACTGCCATTTTTCATGACATGATGCATCAGGAAATAGAGGTGTACGTGGATGACGTGATAGTCAAGTCCAGGACGCAGGATAATCACATCCAAGACTTGAGGAAGTTTTTCGAGAGACTAAGGAAATACGACTTGAAGTTGAACCCAGCCAAATGTGCTTTCGGAGTCCCGTCGGGCAAACTTTTGGGCTTCATCGTAAGCAGGAGAGGTATCGAACTAGATCCAACTAAGATAAAATCTATCAAAGATCTACCTCCCCCGAGAACAAAGAAAGACGTGATGAGTTTGTTGGGCAGGTTGAACTACATCAGCTGATTTATTGCCCAGCTGACAAGCACGTGTGAGCCCATATTCAAGCTGTTAAGGAAAGATGCGGCGATCAAATGGACAACTGAGTGTCAAGAAGCCTTTGATAAAGTCAAAGAATACCTTTCGAATCCCCCAGTCTTGGTCCCTCCAGAACCAGGGAGGCCACTTTTCTTGTATCTGACAGTCTTGGAGAACTCTTTCGGTTGCGTCCTCGGGCAACACGACATAACCGGAAAGAAGGAGCAAGCAATCTACTACTTGAGCAAGAAATTCACCGGCTACGAGGCCAAATACACTCTGCTGGAAAGGACATGTTGCGCTCTGACGTGGGTTGCTCAAAAGCTGAGACATTATCTCCAAGCCCACACTACTTTCCTCATAAGCAGGCTGGATCCTTTGAAGTATATATTTCAGAAACCGATGCCTACTGGGAGACTGGCCAAGTGGCAAATCTTGCTTACTGAATTCGACATAGTCTATGTCACTCGCACGGCAATGAAAGCCCAGGCGCTAGCAGATCATTTGGCCGAAAATCCGGTCGATGAGGAATACCAGCCATTGAGTACCTACTTTCCAGATGAAGAAGTAAACACCATAGAAGTGGTCTCGGAGGACACTCATGTTTGGAAGATGTTCTTTGATGGAGCCGTGAACGCCAAAGGTGTAGGGATCGGGGAAATTTTGATCTCGCCTTCCGGTCAGCATTATCCTGCCACAGCTAGACCGCGTTTCTTTTGCACAAACAATACAGCTGAGTATGAAGCATGCATCATGGGCATGCATATGGCGATCGATCAGGATGTCGAAGACTTACTAATCATGGGAGATTCTGACCTGATTATCCGGCAAGCCCAAGGCGAATGGGAAACTCGGGATGTCAAACTTATCCCTTACCGACAGCATGTGGAGGACCTCGGCAAGCGCTTTACATCATTAGAGTTCAGGTATATCCCGAGGTGTCACAATGAACTGGCAGACGCACTTGCTACTCTAGCTTCAATGCTACCCTACCCGGGCAACGCCCACGTCGATCCTTTGGAAATCCAAATCAAGGAAAGACACGGTTACTGCAACGTAATCGAGGTAGGAGCAGATATACAACCTTGGTACCACGACATCAGGAGGTTCCTGAAGACACAAGAATACCCCGAGCACGCTACTGGAGATCAAAAGAGAACCATTAGGCGACATGCAAGTGGTTTCTTTCTGAGCGGTGAATTGTTGTACAAGAGGACCCCGGACCTCAACCTCCTAAGATGTGTCGACGTCGAGGAGGCGAGAAAGATCATGCACGAAGTACACGCAGGTGTGTGCGGACCTCACATGAACGGGTATGTCTTAGCGAAGAAAATCCTTCGAGCAGGTTATTACTGGATGACCATGGAAAAGGACTGCTTTAGCTTCGTTCGGAAGTGTCATCAGTTTCAGGTGCACGGTGATTTGATTCATGCACCTCCCACATAACTGCATCCCATGTCTGCGCCTTGGCCATTTGTCGCCTGGGGCATGGACGTCATTGGACCAATCAAGCCAAAGGCTTCAAATGGACACAGATTTATACTGGTTGCCATAGACTACTTCACAAAATGAGTAGAGGCTGTCACTCTCAAGTCGGTCACTAAACAAGCCGTAGTGGATTTTGTACACTCGAATCTTATCTGTCGTTTCGGTATTCCTGCGACTATCATTACAGATAATGCAGCAAACTTAAACAGTCACTTGATGGGGGATGTATGCGAGCAATTCAAAATAATGCATAGGAATTCTACTCCTTATCGGCCGAAGGCCAATGGTGCTATAGAAGCGGCGAACAAAAACATCAAGAAGATTTTGAGGAAAACGATCCAAAATTCCCGACAGTGGCACGAGCAGTTACCATTTGCATTGTTGGGATATCGTACTACGGTACGCACGTCAGTAGGAGCAATCCCTTATCTTTTGGTTTATGGGACCAAGGCTGTGATACCAGCAGAAGTAGAAATTCCTTCTCTTCGAACCATTGTTGAAGCAGAAATCGAAGACAACGAGTGGGTCAAGACTCGAGTGGAGCAGTTGACTTTGATCGATGAAAAGCGAATGGCCGCGGTTTGTCACGGACAGTTGTACCAACGAAGAATGGCCCGTGCTTACAACAAGAAAGTCTGACCCAGGAATTTCGAAGTAGGTCAGTTGGTACTGAGGCGTATTCTGCCACATCACCAGGAAGCAAAAGGGAAGTTTGCTCCAAATTGGAAAGGCCCATACATCATAAGGAAGATATTGCCGAGAGGAGCATTGTATCTAGGTGATATCGAAGGAAATGACCCCGAAACAGCAGTAAATGCAGATGCAATCAAGAGATACTACATTTGAATTATACCCCAGTGGTCTTTACACATTTGAAATGACGAAGGTTTTATTCCCCACTACTCCCAAACACTACCAACTCTCTCTACAAGCCATTTGAGCCGGTCACATCCCTTCGGCGCCAAAAAAAAACATTGATTGAGGTCTGAACTACGTTTGACTTGATTCCGAAAGGATACGTAGGTAGCCTCTCCCTGAGGTTCAGTCATACCAACAATAAAATCCCATTTACCCTGAAATTGGAACCGGGGCACGTCGAGCGGTTTAGAAGTTAGTATCATCTACCGCTCTTTACCAAACACACGCCTTCAGATCAATTACAAAAGATAGCGGGGGGCCAATAAGCGTCACGAATGGAGACCGGCACACTTTAAATTGAGAGATAAAATGAGAGAGTCTCGTTGGTGAAAACCTTCGGGCACCGCGAGACGACGGGAGTAGAGAAACCAAAATGAGAGAGCTTGTTTAGTAAAAACTCGCAAAGAGTGCTATCAAGCGATGACAGGAAGAGAAATGAGAGAGGTCAGCCAGCGAAAACCTGCAAAAAGGCGATGTTGGCCGAAAAGAATGACTCCACCCCAAGGAGGTCTCGGCAAAGTTCCACCGGTTCGGAATCACAGATCCGTTTTGGTTCGGTAGGAAACGCAAGTTCATTGAAGATCAGGCGTCCAGTCCAAAAAACATGTCATGATCATTTAAAGCCAGCATTGTCTTCCTCAGATAAGTCTTTCTCGTCCCGAAGGTGATACTCCTTTTCTGAAATTCATTTTTTATTTTCTTTGTTTTTCTTCAAATCTCTTTCATGTTTAACCCCAAGTTCTAGATATACCGGAAAGGATAGGTGGCAGGTTTGGTTGCACGGAATTCCGTTTCATGAAGGAAAACACCTCGTTTCGTCGGTACGTCTGTCTAAACCTGAAGAATCATGATGTTTGACGGCGTTCGAAGTAAAGAGGAAAGAGAGAAATTTCCCCAGCAAGTCCGCCTCGGACAAATCCCCACAGGGCTTCCCTTTGTACGAATCCGCACAAAGAATCCACTTTGTAAATATTCCCTAAAAGGTCTGCTCCAGCGAAATCCACACAGATTTTCTCTTGTACAGATCCCCACAGGGTCTTCCCATTGTTAAAAAAAAAATGGGACACAAATACCCATCACATCCCCAGCGAGTCCCTTTGTAAAAATTCCCCAACAAGTTTACCCCAACAATTCCTAGAAAGCCCGCTTTGAAACAAATCCCCAGCATGCCCCGTTGTACAAAAATTCACACAAAGAATCCACTTTGTAAATATTCCCCCCACAGAGCTTCCTTTTGTACAAATCCCCACAGAGTATCCCCAATAGAATCCCCGTTGAGAATCTCCAAGCAAGATGGGACACACACACAAAAAAAAAGAGCCTTACGAGGCAAATCATCACAGAATCTTGAAATACAAGCCTGAGCAATCAAAAGAGTTTCGCCATTTGAATCCAATCAACGGCGGGACTTCGCGACAGAAATAAGGACGCAACAAAGCAACGGGAACGATCAAGGTCACCAAACCGACCGTCATTTCCGAACTAACAATTGTTCTTTGTGTGAAAAGTTGAAACAGGTATAATCCAAGACAACCGTGCAAGAAGCAGGTGTCGCCCAAAGAAGAAGGTACATGGGTACAAGAAATATTTTGGCAATAAGGAATTCACTCGAAAGGTAAGTTTCCACGAGACTCCCTTTTATCTTCTACTAAAACAAGAAAATTCAAAAAAAGAGGTCGGTTAGTATTCTCGAACTTTGTCCCCAGCCAGTCAGCATTAGGGTTTTAAACCCTAAACTGAACTTTTCCATTTGGTCAGCATTAGGGTTTTAAACCCTAAACTGAACTCTTTCCTTTAGTCAGCATTAGGGTTTTAAACCCTAAACTGAACTCTTTTCCATTTAGTCAGCATTAGGGTTTTAAACCCTAAACTGAACTCTTTCCTTTAGTCAGCATTAGGGTTTTAAACCCTAAACTGAACTCTTTCCTTTAGTCAGCATTAGGGTTTTAAACCCTAAACTGAACTCTTTTCCATTTAGTCAGCATTAGGGTTTTAAACCCTAAATTGAACTCTTTCCTTTCAGTCAGCATTAGGGTTTTAAACCCTAAACTGAACTCTTTTCCATTTAGTCAGCATTAGGGTTTTAAACCCTAAACTGAATTTTTCCTTTAGTCAGCATTAGGATTTTAAACCCTAAACTGAACTTTTCCATTCAGTCAGTATTAGGGTTTTAAACCCTAAACTGAACCTTTTTCCTTTAATCAGCATTAGGTTTTTAAACCCTAAACTGAATTTTTCCTTTAGTCAGCATTAGGGTTTTAAACCCTAAACTGACCTTTTTCCTTTAATCAGCATTAGGGTTTTAAACCCTAAACTGAATTTTTCCTTTAGTCAGCATTAGGGTTTTAAACCCTAAACTGAACTTTTCCTTTAGTTAGTATTAGGGTTTTAAACCCTAAACTGAACTTTTCCAGCCAATCAGCATTAGGGTTTTAAACCCTAAACTGAACTTCTCCTTCAGTCAGCATTAGGGTTTTAAACCCTAAACTAAACTTTTCCTTTCAGTCAGCATTAGGGTTTTAAACCCTAAACTGAACTTTTCCAGCCAGTCAGCATTAGGGTTTTAAACCCTAAACTGAACTTTTCCTTTTAGTTAGCATTAGGGTTTTAAACCCTAAACTGAACTTTTCCTTTAATCAGCATTAGGGTTTTAAAACATAAACTGAACTTTTCCTTTCAGTCAGCATTAGGGTTTTAAACCCTAAACTGAACTTTTCCTTTCAGTCAGCATTAGGGTTTTAAACCCTAAACTGAACTTTTCCTTTCAGTCAGCATTAGGGTTTTAAACCCTAAACTGAACTTTTCCTTTAATCAGCATTAGGGTTTTAAACCCTAAACTGAACTTTTCCTTTCAGTCAGCATTAGGGTTTTAAACCCTAAACTGAACTTTTCCTTTCAATCAGCATTAGGGTTTTAGACCCTAAACTGAACTTTTCCTTTCAGTCAACATTAGGGTTTTAAACCCTAAACTGAACTTTTCCTTTCAATCAGCATTAGGGTTTTAAACCCTAAACTGAACTTTTCCTTTAATCAGCATTAGGGTTTTAAACCCTAAATTGAACTTTTCCTTTCAGTCAGCATTAGGGTTTTAAACCCTAAACTGAACTTTTCCAGCCAGTCAGCATTAGGGTTTTAAACCCTAAACTGAACTTTTCCTTTCAGTCAGCATTAGGGTTTTAAACCCTAAACTGAACTTTTCCTTTAATTAGCATTAGGGTTTTAAACCCTAAACTGAACTTTTCCTTTCAGTCAGCATTAGTGTTTTAAACCCTAAACTGAACTTTTCCTTTAATCAGCATTAGGATTTTAAACCCTAAACTGAACTTTTTCTTTCAGTCAGCATTAGGGTTTTAAACCCTAAACTGAACTTTTCCAGCCAGTCAGCATTACGGTTTTAAACCCTACTGAACTTTTCCTTTAATCAGCATTAGGGTTTTAAACCCTAAACTAAACTCTTTTCCATTTAGTCAGCATTAGGGTTTTAAACCCTAAACTGAATTTTTCCTTTAGTCAGCATTAGGATTTTAAACCCTAAACTGAACTTTTCCATTCAGTCAGTATTAGGGTTTTAAACCCTAAACTGAACCTTTTTCCTTTAATCAGCATTAGGTTTTTAAACCCTAAACTGAATTTTTCCTTTAGTCAGCATTAGGGTTTTAAACCCTAAACTGACCTTTTTCCTTTAATCAGCATTAGGGTTTTAAACCCTAAACTGAATTTTTCCTTTAGTCAGCATTAGGGTTTTAAACCCTAAACTGAACTTTTCCTTTAGTTAGTATTAGGGTTTTAAACCCTAAACTGAACTTTTCCAGCCAATCAGCATTAGGGTTTTAAACCCTAAACTGAACTTCTCCTTCAGTCAGCATTAGGGTTTTAAACCCTAAACTGAACTTTTCCTTTCAGTCAGCATTAGGGTTTTAAACCCTAAACTGAACTTTTCCAGCCAGTCAGCATTAGGGTTTTAAACCCTAAACTGAACTTTTCCTTTTAGTCAGCATTAGGGTTTTAAACCCTAAACTGAACTTTTCCTTTAATCAGCATTAGGGTTTTAAAACCTAAACTGAACTTTTCCTTTCAGTCAGCATTAGGATTTTAAACCCTAAACTGAACTATTCCAGCCAGTCAGCATTAGTGTTTTAAACCCTAAACTGAACTTTTCCTTTCAGTCAGCATTAGGGTTTTAAACCCTAAACTAAACTTTTCCTTTAATCAGCATTAGGGTTTTAAACCCTAAACTGAACTTTTCCTTTCAGTCAGCATTAGGGTTTTAAACCCTAAACTGAACTTTTCCTTTCAATCAGCATTAGGGTTTTAGACCCTAAACTGAACTTTTCCTTTCAGTCAACATTAGGGTTTTAAACCCTAAACTGAACTTTTCCTTTCAATCAGCATTAGGGTTTTAAACCCTAAACTGAACTTTTCCTTTAATCAGCATTAGGGTTTTAAACCCTAAATTGAACTTTTCCTTTCAGTCAGCATTAGGGTTTTAAACCCTAAACTGAACTTTTCCAGCCAGTCAGCATTAGGGTTTTAAACCCTAAACTGAACTTTTCCATTCAATCAGCATCAGGGGTTTAAACCCTAAACTGAACTTTTCCTTTAATTAGCATTAGGGTTTTAAACCCTAAACTGAACTTTTCCTTTCAGTCAGCATTAGTGTTTTAAACCCTAAACTGAACTTTTCCTTTAATCAGCATTAGGATTTTAAACCCTAAACTGAACTTTTTCTTTCAGTCAGCATTAGGGTTTTAAACCCTAAACTGAACTTTTCCAGCCAGTCAGCATTACGGTTTTAAACCCTACTGAACTTTTCCTTTAATCAGCATTAGGGTTTTAAACCCTAAACTGAACTTTTCCTTTCAGTCAGCATTAGGGTTTTAAACCCTAAACTGAAATTTTCCAGCCAGTTAGCATTAGGGTTTTAAACCCTAAACTGAACTTTTCCTTTCAGTCAGCATTAGGGTTTTAAACCCTAAACTGAACTTCTCCTTCAGTCAGCATTAGGATTTTAAACCCTAAACTGAACTTTTCCTTTCAGTCAGCATTAGGGTTTTAAACCCTAAACTGAACTTTTCCAGCCAGTCAGCATTAGGGTTTTAAACCCTAAACTGAAACTTTTCCTTTCAATCAGCATTACGGTTTTAAACCCTAAACTGAACTTTTCCTTTAATCAGCATTAGGGTTTTAAACCCTAAACTAAACTTTTCCTTTCAGTCAGCATTAGGGTTTTAAACCCTAAACTGAACTTTTCCAGCCAGTCAGCATTAGGGTTTTAAACTCTAAACTGAACTTTTCCTTTTAGTCAGTATTAGGGTTATAAACCTTAAACTGAACTTTTCCTTTAATCAGCATTAGGGTTTTAAACCCTAAACTGAACTTTTCCTTTCAGTCAGCATTAGGGTTTTAAACCCTAAACTGAACTTTTCCTTTCAGTCAGCATTAGGGTTTTGAACCCTAAACTGAACTTTTCCAGCCAGTCAGTATTAGGGTTTTAAACCCTAAACTGAACTTTTCCTTTCAGTCAGCATTAGGGTTTTAAACCCTAAACTGAACTTCTCCGTCAGTCAGCATTAGGGTTTTAAACCCTAAACTGAACTTTTCCTTTCAGTCAGTATTAGGGTTTTAAACCCTAAACTGAACTTTTCCAGCCAGTCAGCATTAGGGTTTTAAACCCTAAACTGAACTTCTCCTTCAGTCAGCATTAGGGCCCCGACCCTAAACTGAACTTTTCCCCAGTTGGTTAGTATTAGAGTTTCAACTTTAAAACTGAACTTCTCCCCAGCTAGTCGGTATTAGGGCTCCAAGCCTGAACTGAGCTTTCATATCTTCTTTCATCGATTTTATGAACTTCCTGGCAAATAATTCACGAAATTTTCCTGGTGAAACTGGGGCAGAAAATTTCATTCGTTTGTTCTTCCACGTAGGTCTAACCTCGAGCCACACGGATCGAAACGACCCACAAGATGAGTCTCAACTCAGAATCAAAGAAGAAAAGGACAAAAAGAAGATGTCCCGAGATATCGGAGTAAATGGAAGGCGGATTGACTCCAACATTTGATTAAGGTCTTGAACTCTGCCAGTCGCGTCTCACTCAGCATCCCAGAGATTAAACAAGCACCTACAACTCGCAAGGATCAAGATTCGGATCGAAGTCTACAAGCAAAATCAGCTAAGACCCAAGATCAAGTTACAAAAGAATCATAGATAGGGATCTTGTAACTAGCAGTTGACATGCATATAAGTGTTTAGTTAAGTTTCAATTTTTCTTTGGTTGTAATAAGGCGGTCAGTAAAGCAGCGGTGACCACAGCAACAGCAGTAACAGCAAGCATTGCAGTCCCATGGTAGTCCCAGCTATCAAGAATTTCCCGAACCACATTGACCTGATTCCTGTTTAGCCCAGGATATGTAGGAAATCTTTGAAGCAAAGATTCGGTCAAATCTTTCAAAAACACGCTTCACAAGGAGTAGTCCATAGGCAAAAATCGCTCATATCCGCTCACTTTATCTTTGCACGAAAACTCTTCGTGTTTTCGAACAAAGAGGGGCAGCTGTGAGCACGTGATTTTTGTTTTACGCGACAATCACTCCAAAAGAAACAAAATAATAGCAATTGGTCTTGCTGTACATTAGCTGAATTTTTACGTGGCATTTTTTGCTAGTTATTCGTGATTTTGCCCATGGTTGTTTTATTCAAACAAAAATAAAAAATATATGTTTATATGTCGTGTGAACCGTAATCCGTTTATTAAAAGAAAAAATAAAATGTGTGCATCCTTCATTGTATTTTGTCATTAAGTGTTTAGTATAATTAAATGTTAATTGTGTGATAATTGTTGTTCAATGTTTTATATGGTATTATTTGGCAAATTAATTTAAGAAATTAAAAAGGAAAACAAAAGAAAGAGTTTCGGACTTGGGCCAGTCCGATTTTAAATAAACAAGCCCAAACAACCCAACCCAAAACCAAAATTACCGGTCCAGTCCAGTTCAGCCCCTAACTATCTCAAACGGCGTCGTTTGGGTCGTGTTTGATCTGGGCCGTTGATCAAAACTCGATCTACACCGATCTGCCCTAAATTCATACCAGATAGTCCTCGGACCTCCCTCGTGACCAAACCATGCTTGGTTTGGTCCGAATCTAACCAAGAAAGCCAAAAACCCAAATCTGCCCTCTAGAACCCTAGGTTTCCTCGTGACTGATCCGTGTCTGTTTGAGCCAAGTGATTAGGGTCTAATGGACCCTAATCGAAGTGTTTCTCATTTGAGAAACACTTCGATTAAAGTCCGTTCAACCCCAAGAAAGGTCTGTTTGAATCCAAGACAAGGTTTTCTGATTTTTTCAAGTTTCGAGGTAATGTTTGTTTTTCTTTATCAGTTCGTTTTGTCTTTTGTATTTGAATGTTTGTTTGTGTGTCCAGTCGGTTGTTTAATTTGTGTCCTTAAATTTTTTTATCAACTGTTTCTGCCCATCTCTGTTTTGGTTGAATCTTTCTTTCATTTATTGGTAATGTGTGTGAGGATAAACGGTATAGTCAATGGAATTTGAAACTGCTCGATTAATCAGTCCCTGAGGTCGTCTGTGTTCTGACATTGCAATCGGAACCCCTTTGTTGATACTGTTAGATTTCTAATCCTTGGCTTTTATTGTATATGTTGTAATTAGTATAGTCGATTCGATACATGTCGTTGAATAGTTTTAGCTGTTTGAATGGTAACATTTTGATTTGTCTTGCTGAACATTGTTTGAATTAAATTGAGAATCAACTATAGCTACTTATAATTGATGTATTTGAATCAGAAGTATAAAAGGATTGGTTTTTGTAACTGCAATCTGAATTGGAGGGCATGTGCACTTGTGCACAACATGTGCACTTGTGCACAACATGTGCATTAAAGGCCCTTTTTGGATTAAAATAGTTTGACAGCATATGCTGTTAGATTATATTCTTGCTGCCCATGTCTGCTTTTAGTTAATAAAATGGGAAAGGGGACTGTCAGGGAATCTCATGGGGGATTTGATTTTTTAAACATCGAGTGGAAAGACAGTAAGAAAGGGAGGGGGTTCTTATTGTCTAACAGGCTGTTAAAGGGGTGATTTTAGGCTTATAAAAGAAAGGAACTTCCATTAGAAAAGGGAGACTGGATTGATTTTGAGAACCGAATTTGGAAAAAAGAAAAGGCAGGCAGATTTTTAGACTAAACTCAGACTTTTGGAGATTTGATTGTGATATATACAGACACACCTACGAGAGAGAAAAATATACAGAAAATCAGCAAATGTTTCTTCCTGGTTTGTGTGATTCTCAGTTTGTTCAACCTGTTCAATCAACTTTGTTTTCTTTCAAGTATCAGCTGAGTTTATTGGTTGATTCACATTGTTTGTTTCCCCTGGATTTGGTCTGTCTTGGAGCTTGTTTCTACTGCATTGTTTGCTGCTGTCATTTTGCCAATTTTTCCATCGGCTATAGTTGTATATCGTGCTGGGATTTGTTCTATTGGTTACCTGCTGTTACTGCTGCTGCATTTGTTGCCATTATTACTCTGCTGACTTCTCTTCTTCTTCAATTGTAAAACACTTCTAGGTACACAACTTCTGAAACCATGTGTTGTTGAAAGTTTGAAGTTTGAAGCAGAAATAAAGAAACAGATGTCTGTTTACTTTACAATACTTGTGTTCAAAATAGGTCGAATGTTAGTTTGGCCTGTATTTGTTTAACTTCAAACTGCAAATACTCTGTATGAATTAACATACATTCTGATTTGAGATGAACTGTTAGATAGCATTTGTTTGTTAGATCAGACGTGTTTTAATGCATACAACCATTAGGTTTTGTTTTAGTTATGACATTATAACATAGAATCATAGCAAGCATCTGTATGTATTTTTGTCTAGATCCCTGAACTGTCAAAACTGTTATATTTGGTCCCATTTGATTTCAAGATAAGTGTACCCCAAACTAATTCTCATGCGGCGTTACGTTAACAGGGTGATAATGTATGCCAACCCTCTTGTTAGATTACTTGTTCCTATATAGGATCGATACGGGCTTCAATATAGATTCATTGTTTCGAAATAATGCGATGACTTTTGAGGAAAACTAATAGGCATTTTCGAATCTAATTAGTAGTAGTTCTCTTAATAAATGGCCGATTTCATTTATCAAGCCTAAATAAGTTAATTTTAAAATTCAAACTTGAGGGTCGCTTAATGTAAATTTAGTATGTGTTATTAGTTTGCTTGCAATCTCCCTTATCAAATTAACAAAGCTTATTCACTCTTTGAAGACAAGACATGAAATAATTCTCACCTCATAAACAACCAATTAGGTAATCAAGCAAAATTCGGATCCATCAAACATAGTAGAGATTTAGTATGTTAGTTGCTTAAACAAGTAAGTTTGGTATCTTTCTCTTTTATTTTTAGAGACAAATGTAATAGAAATGTAGTCGCTTTAGTATATCCTTTTAAAAGTAATGGGACGAGCCTCGTTAAACAAAGACACACTTCGCGGGGCCCTTAACAACCGCTTTAAATAAATACATAAGTTTTGGGATGGACTGTTTAGAAAAGTTCACTCCTTCCCCAAAGATAATAACACGCTAGGCCCTTTAGGCGCGGCTTAATTAAATTACATTCTTAAACTCGGGTGCACATTGATGTGACCCGAATCTAAATCTCAACGGAGTCGAAATGTATTAATAACTACGGGTGCATTGATTGCGACGTGGTTCAAGATGCATTTTCACGACGTTGCAATTCTATAAAAATAAATGATAATAATAAAAGCGGTTTTAAACTTAATAAAAGCACATAAGTCACAACATGTATTTAAATCAGATATTTAGCCATTATAACAATTTAAGCGATCGTGCTAGAACCACGGGATTCGAGGGTGCCTAACACCTTCCCTCGGGTCAACAGAATTCCTTACTTAGAATTTCTGGTTCGCAGACTTCATTTGGAAAAGTCGAAAATTTCCTCGATTTGGGATTCAAGATAAACCGGTGACTTGGGACACCAAAAGCCAAACCTTTCCCAAGTGGCGACTCTGAATTAAATAAATAATCCCATTTCGAATATTGTCACTTAAATTGGAAAAACTCCCTCGCGCATTTTTACCCTTCTGGGCGGGGCGCGCAAAAAGGAGGTGTGACAGTGGCATGCAAAGTTAAGAGTCAAGACTTCAAGTCCCAGGGCTGATTTAACCGAAATTAATGTTGGTCATTGGTTCTTGACAAAGAATATGTGACTAACATTAGTTTTGGGTTTAAATCAAAGCAACCATAATTTCTTCAAGTTAATCATTAGGTATTTTCTCTTGTTTTTCCCTCTACCCATTTCTGTGATTCTCCTTCTATTTTCTTTCCCTTTCTTCCACCTTTCTTTAATCAGTTTCTTCATGTTCCTCTTCTTCTGACCGAAAAAAAAAGTATTGAAGGAATAGTCTTTGGACTTAGCCAATGCGTCATTCATTCTTTTTGGTTTTCTATGGTTTGCTTTTGTTCCATTTGTTTTCTGTTTTCTTCTTTCAATTTTAAAGTTGTTCAACTGAATTTATTTGTGTTATTTATTTGCCCTGATTAGTTGTTGTTATCCAGTTTGTTCGAATTATTTAATCATTGATGCATTTTCAGCATGTTTTAGTTCAAGGTCAGTCACAATTTGCTTTAATTAATTTGATGTCGTTTGTTAATTGAACTCAGTAAGTCTTAAGGTTATCACTCAGAATCTGATGCCTACGTCTTTCTTTTGGGTTGATTGGTTCAGTCCTGTTGGGCCAGACAAGCCCAGGTTTTTGGTTTGGGGTCTTGGGTCAAATTTGACCCATGTTGATTTTTTGAATGTAAATTGCATGGGTGTCAAGGGTGTTTTAGGTATTTAAGGGTAGGGAATCATTTTCTATTGGGAGAAAGCTTCTATGGGATAAGTTTAGAGCTGGTTTGTTAAAAGAATGGGGGTTTCGGATATTTTGAAGGGTTAAAAGGGGTAAAACAACCAAGAATTCAAGGGGTAAAAGGGGAAATGGTTAGTTAGGCTAGGGCTGCTAAGGTATGCCTATATAAAGACCTCTTTGCCTTCATTTTGAGCAGCCTTTCATACTTCGAAAAATACACAAATAATTCCTGCAATCTTTTGGTCGAAATTGGTCTTGGTTTTGCTCTTTGGTTTTTGATTAGTCAGAACTTAAAAGCTTCAAGGAAATTTCTGGTTTATTTGGGTTAAAAATGGTTTAAAAGCTGAATGTTGTTGTGTTGGTGTTGTTGATCTATTGCTGTTGTTTCTTCCTAACGTCGGGCTTATTTTCTTTGTTGCTTTTGTTGCAATCAGGTATTTCTTGGATTGTATGACTGCTGAAGTATAAAGTGATTTGATGTACTTGTAATGAAGGTTTCCATTGATTAAATGAGGCTTCCAGTTCCTCCTACATGTTTTTCATTGGAATCACTGTATTCACTTAATTTGTTTTGGTTCAGTTTATGGTTGTTATGGGATCTAATGAATATGCAATAGTTCAAGGAGAACTATATGTATTAGGATCTAGACAAGTTCATTTTTATAGACTGTCCAACTGGTTGAATTAATAGTCGATTTCTATATTTTTCTTTCATATTTAAGGTTGTTAGTTTGGATATCATGTTAGAATTGACTGTTGAAACTTCATGGTTTAGTCATTTAAATGTTAGTTGGCGATTGAAATTGCAGTAATCATCTAATTGTAACAATGTTAGGATATGTGGTTGGTGCAAAAGTTAGTATGTTTTAAGGAGCGGTTTGGATTCATGTTCATCTCTCTATTGGTTTGTAGGCAAGTGTAAAAGTTTGAATTCATAATTTGGTGATGCATGTCTAGGTCCTGTTCTATTTTTTTTCAGAAGATTCTTAAGGAAATTGGGCTGACTTTGGCCCAGGTCAAGCAGTTCGTTTGGGGCTAGATTCAGAGCAGTGTTCTCATTGTCTTTCTCTTGGGGGCTCGATCCAAGCCCTGTTAGGTTCAGCAATCCCCATTTGTTGGGTTTCTACATTTTGCACAATAGAAATATTTCTCTCATAATAACTGAAGGTTGGATCATGGAAGGCTTGGCACTATACTTGGCCATTCGGCTATGGTGGCCTCGTGTTTTAGTCTCTATCGCTGGGCCTGATATGAGCCCAGGCTATCTGGTTTCCTCTCAAAATATTTAAAAGACTTTGGGTCTATTGCTGGCCCAGATTTTAGTTTAAAATAATTTGATTGAATACTTGATATATTATCCAATGCGTACTTGTACTGAGTAGGTTTAGATTGAACCTTAATGTAGATTAAAACTCGAACATATTTAGGGTTCTCTAGTTAAATATAATTCTCTTTTTTTAAAGATAGAGTGAGGTGTGCCATTTAATTAAATCCTCTATGGCCCTCACAAGATTATAATTAGATGTTAGCATAAATATTCTTAGGAAAGCCTTTAGGGCCGTTTAAAATATAATTGTCGTTGTGTATACGTTCGCGTAACATAATTACGATTCTAAAAAAATAAATCGGAGTATGCGTTCGCGCAGCTTCGATCAAACCTTTCTTAATAATAAATTTGTTATTAATATAGTCCTCTTTAATTAATTTTAGTTTATATAGTCCGAGGTGTGCCATCCACAATTTAATCTTACATGGCCCTCGTATTAATAACCTAGATATAAAAATGATGAATGTTCGTAGTTTGAATTAGGCCCGTTTAATACATCATCGTGATTGTGGACACGTTCGCGTGACATAATTACTATTTTAAAATAAAATCGGAGTATGCGTTCGCGCAACTTTGGCCAAACTTTTTTTAATAATAATAAAGTGTGATTAATTGTGGACACGTACGCGTGACATGATTCTTGGCGCGCCAAACAAATGGGTTCACGCGAGATAATTTTTAATTTTAAAAAGAGGCAAATGCACATAGGTTCTAAAATAAGTAATTAGACAATTGATTAAGCCAAGTATGATCAAAGCAACCGTGCTAAAACCACGAAATCCGGGAATGCCTAACACCTTCTCCCGGGTTAACAGAATTCCTTATCCGGATTTCTGTGTTCGCAGACCGTAATTAGAGTCAAACTTCCTCGATTCGGGATTTTAAACCTGTGACTTGGGACACCATAAACTATCCCAAGTGGATACTCTGATCTTAAATAATAATCCTATTTCGATTGTCATTTAAATTGGATAAAATTCCCCTATACCCTTACGGGGTAGTAAAAAAGGAGGTGTGACGGCTCTGTTTTAGATTCATTTCAGCTTAATTTATTTTACTTATTGAAATTGATTAAAATAGGCTTAAATATCCTCTAACATTGCCTAGCAAGTGAAATGTTAGGCGTCATTTCAGCTTAATTTATTTTACTTATTGAAATTTATTTTACTAAGTTTAGTCTAGCTTCTTTTATCTTGTCTTGGTGTAATAAGGGGTTCAGCAAGCAGTAGCAGCAACAACAACAATAGTAAAATCATAGCTTCCTGGTAGTCCCCAGCTACCGAAACTTCCCGAACTACACTGACCTGATTCCTTTATAGCCAAGGATATGTATGCAACCTCAGAAGTAGGGTGCGGTCAAATTTTTCAAAAAATGCTTCCCATGGAGTATCCAAACGGGCAAAAATCGCTCGTATCTGCTCACTTTATCTTTGCACGAAAATTCTTTGTGTTTTCGAGCAAAGAGGGGCAGCTGTGAGCACGTAATTTTTGCCCTATGTGAATTATTAAAATACAAGAAAAAAACATTTTTTTCCATTTTTTTTACAATTTTATAGGATTTTGTGGAAATTTGTGATAATTATTTGCATTTTCTGTGCATGTTTATTTTTGTTAAAAATCATGAAAAAGACACAAAATACCATGCATTGCATTTAGGTCTTTTTTTTATATTTTTAAGGTTAATTAGTCAACTATTTGCTTTATTAAAATTGAAAATCAAAAATTGGTTTATTTTTGCATTTTTAGCCTTTTAGTATTAAATTAGTAATTTCTTCTTTTAATTTAGGAGTAATTAACTTTCATAAATATCTTAGTAGATAATTATCTTAATTTTACAACCTAGTTTAATTTAAGAGTCAAATTTAGGTTTTTAATTAATTGAAAAGGAAAAGAAAACAATCATAAAAGGAAGCAAAAGAAAGGTAAAATTGAGAGTTTGATTTAAAGCCCCGAAATTGGGCCAATTCAATGGAAAACCCAAACAATTTCGACCCATTCCGCCCAGGCTCAATCCCTACCCGGTCCAGCCCCTCCTCAAGCCAAACGACGCTGTATTTGTTCAAACAAATCCCATCCGTTGATCTTCTTCTCATCGAACGGATGGGAACTAGTCATAGGCATAGTATAAGAATGTCTGAACGAGCCCTCCCCCCTCCCACCCAAGTTTCATCGGCCTCATTTCACATCTCTCAAACTCAGAGAACCAAAACCCTAGCACCTCCCTAAAGTTCCCCACCATCTCCGCCGGTGGCGTAGCCCCAATCCGCCCCAAAATTACACCTTAGAATCCCTGTAACCTCCTCTCTCATAATACCCAAACCATGTCTCTCGATACCTCTCAATCTTCTCTAATTTTAGATCTAAAATCAACACCCCAAAACCCTAAAGCCCCAAATTTACCCTGACTTCGGATCTGTGGCATGCAAAGTTAAGAGTCAAGCCTTCAAGTCCCAAGGCTGATTTAACCGAAATTGATGTTGGTCATTGGTTCTTGACAAAGAACATGCGACTAACATTAGTTTTGGGTTTAAATCAAAGCAACCGGAATTTCTTCAAGTTAATCATTAGGTATTTTCTCTTGTTTTTCCCTCTACCCAATTCTGTGATTCTCCTTCTATTTTCTTTCCTTTTCTTCCACCTTTCTTTAATCAGTTTCTTCATGTTCCTCTTCTTCTGACCGGAAAAAAAAAGTATGAAGGAATAGTCTTTGGACTTAGCCAATGCGTCATTCATTCTCTTTGGTTTTCTATGGTTTGCTTTTGTTCCGTTTGTTTTCTGTTTTCTTCTTTCAATTTTAAAGTTGTTCATCTGAATTTGATTGTGTTATTTATTTGCCCTGATTAGTTGTTGTTATCCAGTTTGTTCGAATTATTTAATCATTGATACATTTTCAGCATGTTTTAGTTCAAGGTCAGTCACAATTTGCTTTAATTAATTTGATGTCATTTGTTAATTGAAATCAGTAAGTCTTAAGGTTACACTCAGAATCTGATGCCTACGCCTTTCTTTTGGGTTGATTTGTTCAGTCCTGTTGGGCCAGACAAGTCCAGGTTTTTGGTTTGGGGTCTTGGGTCAAATTTGACCCATGTTGATTTTTTGAATATAAATTGCAAGGGTGTCAAGGGTGTTTTAGGTATTTAAGGGTAGGGAATCATTTTCTATTGGGAGGAAGTTTCTAGAGGATAAGTTTAGAGATGGTTTGTTAAAAGAATGGGGGGTTTCAGATATTTTGAAGGGTTAAAAGGGGTAAAACAACCAAGAATTCAAGGGGTAAAAGGGGAAATGATTATCTAGGCTAGGGCTGCTTAGGTATGCATATATAATGACCTCTTTCCCTTCATTTTGAGCAACATTTCATACTTAGAAAAATACACAAAAAAATCCTGCAATCTTTTGGTCGAAATTGGTCTTAGTTTTGCTCTTTTGTTTTGATGATTAGTTAGAACTTAAAAGCTTCAAGGAAATTTCTGGTCTATTTGGGTTAAAAATGGTTTAAAAGCTGAATGTTGTTGTGTTGGTGTTGTTGATCTATTGTTGTTGTTTCTTCCTAACGTCTGGCTTATTTTCTTTGTTGCTTTTGCTGCAATCAGGTATTTCTTGGATTGTATAACTGCTGAAGTATAAAGTGATCTGATGTACTTGTAATGAAGGTTTTCATTGATTAAATGAGACTTCCAGTTCCTCCTACATGTTTTTCATTGGAATCACTGTGTTCACTTAGTTTGTTTTGGTTCAGTTTATGGTTGTTATGGGATCTAATGAATATGCAATTGTTCAAGGAGAACTATATGTATTAGGATCTAGACTAGTTCATTTTTATAGACTGTCCAGCTGATTGAATTAATAGTCGATTTCTATATTTTTCTTTCATATTTAAGGTTGTTAGTTTGGATATCATGTTAGAATTGACTGTTGAAAATTTCATGGTTTAGTCATTTAAATGGTAGTTGGCTATTGAAATTGCAGTAATCATCTAATTGTAACAATGTTAGGATATGTGGTTGGTGCAAAAGTTAGTATGTTTTAAGGAGCAATTTGGATTCATGTTCATCACTCTATTGGTTTGTAGGCAAGTGTAAAAGTTTGAATTCATAATTTGGTGATGCATGTCTAGGTCCTGTCCTATTTTTTTTTCTGAAGATTCTTAAGGAAATTGGGCCTGACTTTGGCCCAGGTCAAGCAGTCCGTTTGGGGCTATATTCAGAGCAGTATTCTCATTGTCTTTCTCTTGGGGGCTCGATCCAAGCCCTGTTAGGTTCAGCAATCCCCATTTGTTGGGCTTCTACATATTGCACAATAGAAACATTTCTCTCATATTAACTGAAGGTTGGATCATGGAAGGCTTGGCACTATACTTGGCCATTCGGCTATGGTGGCCTCGTGTTTTAGTCTCTATCGCTGGGCCTGATATGATCCCAGGCTATCTGGTTTCCTCTCAAAATATTTAAAAGACTTTGGATCTATTGATGGCCCAGATTTTAGTTTAAAATAATTTTATTGAATACTTGATATATTATCCAATGCGTACTTGTACTGAGTAGGTTTAGATTGAACCTTAATGTAGATTAAAACTCGAACATCTTTAGGTTTCTCTAGTTAAATATAATTCTCTTTTTTTAAAGATAGAGTGAGGTGTGCCATTTAATTAAATCCTCTATGGCCCTCACAAGACTATAATTAGATGTTAGGATAAATATTCTTAGGAAAGCCTTTAGGGCCGTTTAAAATATAATTGTCGTTGTGTATGCGTTCGCGTAACATAATTACGATTCTAAAAAATAAATCGGAGTATGCGTTCGCGCAACTTCGATCAAACCTTTCTTAATAATAAATTTGTTATTAATATAGTCCTCTTTAATTAATTTTAGTTTATATAGTCCGAGGTGTGCCATCCACAATTTAATCTTACATGGCCCTCGTATTAATAACCTAGATATAAAAATGATGAATGTTCGTAGTTTAATTTAGGCCCGTTTAATACATCATCGTGATTGTGGACACGTTCGCATGACATAATTACTATTTTAAAATAAAATCGGAGTATGCGTTCGCGCAACTTTGGCCAAACTCTTTTTAATAATAATAAAGCGTGATTAATTGTGGACACGTACGAGTGACATGATCCTTGGCGCGCCAAACAAATGGGTTCACGCGAGATAATTTTTAATTTTAAAAAGAGGCAAATGCACATAGGTTCTAAAATAAGTAATTAGACAATTGATTAAGCCAAGTATGATCAAAGCAACCGTGCTAAAACCACGAAATCCGGGAATGCTTAACACCTTCTCCCGGGTTAACAGAATTCCTTATCCGGATTTCTGTGTTCGCAGACCGTAATTAGAGTCAAACTTCCTCGATTCGGGATTTTAAACCTGTGACTTGGGACACCATAAACTATCCCAAGTGGCGACTCTGATCTTAAATAATAATCCTATTTCGATGGTCACTTAAATTGGAAAAAATTCCCTTATACCCTTCCGGGGTAGTAAAAAAGGAGGTGCGACGGCTCAGTTTTAGATTCATTTCAGCTTAATTTATTTTACTTATTGAAATTGATTAAAATAGGCTTAAAGATCCTCTAACATTGCCTAGCAAGTGAAATGTTAGGCGTCATTTCAGCTTAATTTATTTTACTTATTGAAATTTATTTTACTAAGTTTAGTCTAGCTTCTTTTATCTTGTCTTGGTGTAATAAGGGGTTCAGCAAGCAGTAGCAGCAGCAACAACAACAGTAAAATCATAGCTTCCTGGTAGTCCCCAGCTACCGAAACTTCCCGAACTACACTGACCTGATTCCTTTATAGCCAAGGATATGTATGCAACCTCAGAAGTAGGGTGCGGTCAAATTTTTCAAAAAATTCTTCCCATGGAGTATCCAAACGGGCAAAAATCGCTCGTATCTGCTCACTTTATCTTTGCACGAAAATTCTTTGTGTTTTCGAGCAAAGAGGGGCAGTTGTGAGCACGTGATTTTTGCCCTATGTGAATTACTCCTATAAAATACAAGAAAAAAACAAATTTTTCCATTTTTTTCACAATTTTATAGGATTTTGTGGAAATTTGTGCTAATTATTTGCATTTTCTGTGCATGTTTATTTTTGTTAAAAATCATGAAAAAGACACAAAATACCATGCATTGCATTTAGGTCATTTTTTTATATTTTTAAGGTTAATTAGTCAACTATTTGCTTTATTAAAATTGAAAATCAAAAATTGGTTTATTTTTGCATTTTTAGCCTTTTAGTACTAAATTAGTAATTTCTTCTTTTAATTTAGGAGTAATTAACTTTCATAAATATCTTAGTAGATAATTATCTTAATTTTACAACCTAGTTTAATTTAAGAGTCAAATTTAGGTTTTTAATTAATTGAAAAGGAAAATAAAACAATCATAAAAGGAAGCAAAAGAAAGGGAAAATTGAGAGTTTGATTTAAAGCCCCGAAATTGGGCCAATTCAGTGGAAAACCCAAACAATTTTGACCCATTCCGTCCATGCTCAATCCCTACCCGGTCTAGCCCCTCCTCAAGCCAAACGACGTTGTATTTGTTCAAACAAATACCATCTGTTGATCTTCTTCTCATCGAACGGATGGGAACTAGTCATAGGCATAGTATAAGAATGTCTGAACGAGCCCTAACCCCCCCACCCCCACCCAAGTTCCATCGGCCTCATTTCACATCTCTCAAACTCAGAGAACCAAAACCCTAGCACCTCCCTAAAGTTCCCCACCATCTCCGCCAGTGGCGTAGCCCCAATCCGCCCCAAAATTACACCCTAGAATCCCTGTAACCTCCTCTATCACAATACCCAAACCATGTCCCTCGAATACCTCTCAATCTTCTCGAATTTTAGATCTAAAATCAACACACAAAACCCTAAAGCCCCAAATTTACCCTGACTTCGGATCTGTGGCATGCAAAGTTAAGAGTCAAGCCTTCATGTCCCAGGGCTGATTTAACCGAAATTGATGTTGGTCATTGGTTCTTGACAAAGAACATGCGACAAACATTAGTTTTGGGTTTAAATCAAAGCAACCGGAATTTCTTCAAGTTAATCACTAGGTATTTTCTCTTGTTTTTCCCTCTACCCATTTCTGTGATTCTCCTTCTATTTTCTTTCCTTTTCTTCCACCTTTATTTAATCAGTTTCTTCATGTTCCTCTTCTTCTGGCCGAAAAAAAAGTACTGAAGGAATAGTTTTTGGACTTAGCCAATGCGTCATTCATTCTCTTTGGTTTTCGATGGTTTGCTTTTGTTCCGTTTGTTTTCTGTTTTCTTCTTTCAATTTTAAAGTTGTTCATCTGAATTTGTTTGTGTTATTTATTTGCCCTGATTAGTTGTTGTTATCCAGTTTGTTCGAATTATTTAATCATTGATACATTTTCAGCATGTTTTAGTTCAAGGTCAGTCACAATTTGCTTTAATTAATTTGATGTCGTTTCTTAATTGAAATTAGTAAGTCTTAAGGTTACCACTCAGAATTTGATGCCTACGTCTTTCTTTTGGGTTGATTGGTTCAGTCCTGTAGGTCCAGACAAGCCTAGGTTTTTGGTTTGGGGTCTTGGGTCAAATTTGACCCATGTTGATTTTTTGAATGTAAATTGCAAGGGTGTCAAGGGTGTTTTAGGTATTTAAGGGTAGGGAATCATTTTCTATTGGGAGGAAGATTTTAGAGGATACGTTTAGAGCTGGTTTGTTAAAAGAATGGGGGGTTTCGGATATTTGAAGGGTTAAAAGGGGCAAAACAACCAAGAATTCAAGGGGTAAAAGGGGAAATGGTTAGCTAGGCTAGGGTTGCTTAGGTATGCCTATATAAAGACCCTTTTCCCTTCATTTTGAGCAGCCTTTCATACTTCGAAAAATACATAAAAAATTCCTTCAATCTTTTGGTCGAAATTGGTCTTGGTTTTGCTCTTTGGTTTTGATGATTAGTCAGAACTTAAAAGCTTCTAGGAAATTTCTGGTCTATTTGGTTTAAAAATGGTTTAAAAGCTGAATGTTGATGTGTTGGTGTTGTTGATCTATTGTTGCTGTTTCTTCCTAATGTCGGGCTTATTTTCTTTGTTGCTTTTGCTACAATCAGGTATTTCTTGGATTGTATGACTGCTGAAGTATAAAGTGATCTGATGTACTTGTAATGAAGGTTTTCATTGATTAAATGAGACTTCCAGTTCCTCCTACATGTTTTTCATTGGAATCACTGTGTTCACTTAGTTTGTTTTGGTTCAGTTTATGGTTGTTATGGGATCTAATGAATATGCAATTGTTCAAGGAGAACTATATGTATTAGGATCTAGACTAGTTCATTTTTATAGACTGTCCAGCTGATTGAATTAATAGTCGATTTCTATATTTTTCTTTCATATTTAAGGTTGTTAGTTTGGATATCATGTTAGAATTGACTGTTGAAAATTTCATGGTTTAGTCATTTAAATGGTAGTTGGCTATTGAAATTGCAGTAATCATCTAATTGTAACAATGTTAGGATATGTGGTTGGTGCAAAAGTTAGTATGTTTTAAGGAGCAATTTAGATTCATGTTCATCACTCTATTGGTTTGTAGGCAAGTGTAAAAGTTTGAATTCATAATTTGTTGATGCATGTCTAGGTCCTGTCCTATTTTTTTTCTGAAGATTCTTAAGGAAATTGGGCCTGACTTTGGCCCAGGTCAAACAGTCCGTTTGGGGCTAGATTCAGAGCAGTATTCTCATTGTCTTTCTCTTGGGGGCTCGATCCAAGCCCTGTTAGGTTCAGCAATCCCCATTTGTTGGGCTTCTACATATTTCACAATAGAAACATTTCTCTCATAATAACTGAAGGTTGGATCATGGAAGGCTTGGCACTATACTTGGCCATTCGGCTATGGTGGCCTCGTGTTTTAGTCTCTATCGCTGGGCCTGATATGATCCCAGGCTATCTGGTTTCCTTTCAAAATATTTAAAAGATTTTGGATCTATTGATGGCCCAGATTTTAGTTTAAAATAATTTTATTGAATACTTGATATATTATCCAATGCGTACTTGTACTGAGTAGGTTTAGATTGAACCTTAATGTAGATTAAAACTCGAACATCTTTAGGTTTCTCTAGTTAAATATAATTCTCTTTTTTTAAAGATAGAGTGAGGTGTGCCATTTAATTAAATCCTCTATGGCCCTCACAAGACTATAATTAGATGTTAGGATAAATATTCTTAGGAAAGCCTTTAGGGCCGTTTAAAATATAATTGTCGTTGTGTATGCGTTCGCGTAACATAATTACGATTCTAAAAAATAAATCGGAGTATGTGTTCGCGCAACTTCGATCAAACCTTTCTTAATAATAAATTTGTTATTAATATAGTCCTCTTTAATTAATTTTAGTTTATATAGTCCGAGGTGTGCCATCCACAATTTAATCTTACATGGCCCTCGTATTAATAACCTAGATATAAAAATGATGAATGTTCGTAGTTTGATTTAGGCCCGTTTAATACATCATCGTGATTGTGGACACGTTCGCATGACATAATTACTATTTTAAAATAAAATCGGAGTATGCGTTCGCGCAACTTTGGCCAAACTCTTTTTAATAATAATAAAGCGTGATTAATTGTGGACACGTACGAGTGACATAATTCTTGGCGCGCCAAACAAATGGGTTCACGCGAGATAATTTTTAATTTTAAAAAGAGGCAAATGCACATAGGTTCTAAAATAAGTAATTAGACAATTGATTAAGCCAAGTATGATCAAAGCAACCGTGCTAAAACCACGAAATCCGGGAATGCCTAACACTTTCTCCCGGGTTAACAGAATTCCTTATCCGGATTTCTGTGTTCGCAGACCGTAATTAGAGTCAAACTTCCTCGATTAGGGATTTTAAACCTGTGACTTGGGACACCATAAACTATCCCAAGTGGCGACTCTGATCTTAAATAATAATCCTATTTCGATTGTCACTTAAATTGGAAAATATTCACTTATACCCTTCCGGGGTAGTAAAAAAGGAGGTGTGACGGCTCAGTTTTAGATTCATTTCAGCTTAATTTATTTTACTTATTGAAATTGATTAAAATAGGCTTAAAGATCCTCTAACATTGCCTAGCAAGTGAAATGTTAGGCGTCATTTCAGCTTAATTTATTTTACTTATTGAAATTTATTTTACTAAGTTTAGTCTAGCTTCTTTTATCTTGTCTTGGTGTAATAAGGGGTTCAGCAAGCAGTAGCAGCAGCAACAACAACAGTAAAATCATAGCTTCCTGGTAGTCCCCAGCTACCGAAACTTCCCGAACTACACTGACCTGATTCCTTTATAGCCAAGGATATGTATGCAACCTCAGAAGTAGGGTGCGGTCAAATTTTTCAAAAAATTCTTCCCATGGAGTATCCAAATGGGCAAAAATCGCTCGTATCTGCTCACTTTATCTTTGCACGAAAATTCTTTGTGTTTTCGAGCAAAGAGGGGCAGCTGTGAGCACGTGATTTTTGCCCTATGTGAATTACTCCTATAAAATACAAGAAAAAAACAAATTTTTCCATTTTTTTCACAATTTTATAGGATTTTGTGGAAATTTGTGCTAATTATTTGCATTTTCTGTGCATGTTTATTTTTGTTAAAAATCATGAAAAAGACACAAAATACCATGCATTGCATTTAGGTCATTTTTTTATATTTTTAAGGTTAATTAGTCAACTATTTGCTTTATTAAAATTGAAAATCAAAAATTGGTTTATTTTTGCATTTTTAGCCTTTTAGTATTAAATTAGTAATTTCTTCTTTTAATTTAGGAGTAATTAACTCTCATAAATATCTTAGTAGATAATTATCTTAATTTTACAACCTAGTTTAATTTAAGAGTCAAATTTAGGTTTTTAATAAATTGAAAAGGAAAATAAAACAATCATAAAAGGAAGCAAAAGAAAGGGAAAATTGAGAGTTTGATTTAAAGCCCCGAAATTGGGCCAATTCAGTGGAAAACCCAAACAATTTTGACCCATTCCGTCCAGGCTCAATCCCTACCCGGTCTAGCCCCTCCTCAAGCCAAACGACGTTGTATTTGTTCAAACAAATACCATCTGTTGATCATCTTCTCATCGAACGGATGGGAACTAGTCATAGGCATAGTATAAGAATGTCTGAACGAGCCCTACCCCCCCCCACCCAAGTTCCATCGGCCTCATTTCACATCTCTCAAACTCAGAGAACCAAAACCCTAGCACCTCCCTAAAGTTCTCCACCATCTCCGCCAGTGGCGTAGCCCCAATCCGCCCCAAAATTACACCCTAGAATCCCTGTAACCTCCTCTCTCACAATACCCAAACCATGTCCCTCGAATACCTCTCAATCTTCTCGAATTTTAGATCTAAAATCAACACCCAAAACCCTAAAGCCCCAAATTTACCCTGACTTCGGATCTGTGGCATGCAAAGTTAAGAGTCAAGCCTTCATGTCCCAGGGCTGATTTAACCGAAATTGATGTTGGTCATTGGTTCTTGACAAAGAACATGCGACTAACATTAGTTTTGAGTTTAAATCAAAGCAACCGGAATTTCTTCAAGGTAATCACTAGGTATTTTCTCTTGTTTTTCCCTCTACCCATTTCTGTGATTCTCCTTCTATTTTCTTTCCTTTTCTTCCACCTTTATTTAATCAGTTTCTTCATGTTCCTCTTCTTCTGGCCGAAAAAAAAGTACTGAAGGAATAGTTTTTGGACTTAGCCAATGCGTCATTCATTCTCTTTGGTTTTCGATGGTTTGCTTTTGTTCCGTTTGTTTTCTGTTTTCTTCTTTCAATTTTAAAGTTGTTCATCTGAATTTGTTTGTGTTATTTATTTGCCCTGATTAGTTGTTGTTATCCAGTTTGTTCGAATTATTTAATCATTGATACATTTTCAGCATATTTTAGTTCAAGGTCAGTCACAATTTGCTTTAATTAATTTGATGTCGTTTCTTAATTGAAATTAGTAAGTCTTAAGGTTACCACTCAGAATTTGATGCCTACGTCTTTCTTTTGGGTTGATTGGTTCAGTCCTGTAGGTCCAGACAAGCCTAGGTTTTTGGTTTGGGGTCTTGGGTCAAATTTGACCCATGTTGATTTTTTGAATGTAAATTGCAAGGGTGTCAAGGGTGTTTTAGGTATTTAAGGGTAGGGAATCATTTTCTATTGGGAGGAAGCTTTTAGAGGATAAGTTTAGAGCTGGTTTGTTAAAAGAATGGGGGGTTTCGGATATTTAAAGGGTTAAAAGGGGCAAAACAACCAAGAATTCAAGGGGTAAAAGGGGAAATGGTTAGCTAGGCTAGGGTTGCTTAGGTATGCCTATATAAAGACCTTTTTCCCTTCATTTTGAGCAGCCTTTCATACTTCGAAAAATACATAAAAAATTCCTTCAATCTTTTGGTCGAAATTGGTCTTGGTTTTGCTCTTTGGTTTTGATGATTAGTCAGAACTTAAAAGCTTCTAGGAAATTTCTGGTCTATTTGGTTTTAAAATGGTTTAAAAGCTGAATGTTGTTGTGTTGGTGTTGTTGATCTATTGTTGCTGTTTCTTCCTAATGTCGGGCTTATTTTCTTTGTTGCTTTTGCTGCAATCAGGTATTTCTTGGATTGTATGACTGCTGAAGTATAAAGTGATCTGATGTACTTGTAATGAAGGTTTCCATTGATTAAATGAGGCTTGCAGTTCCTCCTACATGTTTTTCATTGGAATCAATGTGTTCACTTAGTTTGTTTTGGTTCGGTTTATGGTTGTTATGGGATCTAATGAATATGCAATAGTTCAAGGGGAACTATATGTATTAGGATCTAGACTAGTTCATTTTTATAGACTATCCAGCTGGTTGAATTAATAGTCGATTTCTATATTTTTCTTTCATATTTAAGGTTGTTAGTTTGGATATCATGTTAGAATTGACTGTTGAAAACTTCATGGTTTAGTCATTTAAATGTTAGTTGGCTATCGAAATTGCAGTAATCATCTAATTGTAACAATGTTAGGATATGTGGTTAGTGCAAAAGTTATTATGTTTTAAGGAGCAGTTTGGATTCATGTTTATCTCTCTATTGATTTGTAGGCAGGTGTAAAAGTTTGAATTCATAATTTGGTGATGCATGTCTAGGTCCTGTCCTATTTTTTTTTTTCTAAAGATTCTTAAGGGAATTGGGCCTGACTTTGGCCCAGGTCAAGCAGTCTGGGGCTAGATTCAGAGCAGTGTTCTCATTGTCTTTCTCTTGGGGTCTCGATCCGAGCCCTGTTAGGTTCAGCAATCCCCATTCGTTGGGTTTCTACATATTGCACAATAGAAACATTTCTCTCATAATAACTGAAGGTTGGATCATGGAAGGCTTGGCCCTATACTTGGCCATTCGGCTATGGTGGCCTCGTGTTTTAGTCTCTGTCGCTGGGCCTGATATGAGCCCAGGCTATCTGGTTTCCTCTCAAAATATTTAAAAGACTTTGGGCCTATTGCTGGCCCAGATTTTAGTTTAAAATAATTTGATTGAATACTTGATATATTATCCAATGCGTACTTGTACTGAGTAGGTTTAGATTGAACGTTAATGTAGATTAAAACACGAACATCTTTAGGTTTCTCTAGTTAAATATAATTCTCTTTTTTTAAAGATAGAGTGAGGTGTGCCATTTAATTAAATCCTCTATGGCCCTCACAAGACTATAATTAGATGTTAGAATAAATATTCTTAGGAAAGCCTTTAGGGTCGTTTAAAATATAATTGTGGTTGTATATACGTTCGCGTAATATAATTACGATTCTATAAAAATAATTCGGAGTATGCGTTCGCGCAACTTCGATCAAACCTTTTTTAATAATAAATTTGTTATTAATATAGTCCTTTTTAATTAATTTTAGTTCATATAGTCCGAGGTGTGTCATCCACAATTTAATCTTACATGGCCCTCGTATTAATAACCTAGATATAAAAATGATGAATGTTCATAGTTTGATTTAGGCTCGTTTAATACATCATCGTGATTGTGGACACGTTCGCATGACATAATTACTATTTTAAAACAAAACCGGAGTATGCGTTCGCGCAACTTTGGCCAAACGTTTCTTAATAATAATAAAGCGTGATTAATTGTGGACACGTACGCGTGACATGATTCTTGGCGCGCCAAACAAATGGGTTCACGCGAGATAATTTTTAATTTTAAAAAGAGGCAAATGCACATAGGTTCTAAAATAAGTAATTAGACAATTGATTAAGCCAAGTATGATCAAAGCAACCATGCTAAAACCACGGAATCCGGGAATGCCTAACACTTTCTCCCGGGTTAACAGAATTTCTTATTCAGATTTTTGTGTTTGCAGACCGTAATTAGAGTCAAACTTCCTCGATTCGGGATTTTAAACCTGTGACTTGGGACATCATAAACTATCCCAAGTGGCGACTCTGATCTTAAATAATAATCCTGTTTCGATTGTCACTTAAATTGAAAAAAATTCCCTATACCCTTCCGGGGTAGTAAAAGGAGGTGTGACGACTCAGTTTTAGTTTCATTTCAGCTTAATTTATTTTACTTATTGAAATTGATTAAAATAGGCTTAAAGATCCTCTAACATTGCCTAGCAAGTGAAATGTTAGGCGTCATCACGATTCCGACGGTGGGAATTCCGGATCGTAACAATTATTGACTTTCGTATCTTTCTTATATATTCTGTCTTAAAGGAAATGGAACATGACAAAGTATTAAGATTTAATGTACTGTGTGAAATTCACCAATTCTTTTTTGAGTTAGTTTTTCACATTAAATATCCTTATAAAAGCTTCCCAAGGAGATCCAAGTTGTATTGAATCCAAGCTTCACTTACATATATATATATATATATATATATATATATTATATAAAAGATCACAAAAAATTTAATAAATAAAGTTTATGGGTTCAGCGATAAAAACATGAAGATTGAATCCATCACGTTACAATCCAAGATCTATCTCGAATCTTGTACTTATAGCATTATATTCCCTATTTCCAAAATTAAAGGTTTTTTTTTACATGAACTTGCATGAAAAAAAAATTTCTTAATTATTGGTTTAGGTTTAAAACTAATTAGTAGACAATTTAATTTATGGAACATTTAGCAATTAATCTTAATAATTATGTATTAAATCTTGTAGACTTGCTAATGAGGCAGTCTGAACAAGTAATATAGCGTGTATTGGTGTTCGATGCTGGACATTGATTTTCCTTCCTTTCATTCGGCTAGTCGTGGAAATATTTTCATTATTTTGAATTTCAATTAACATAAATAGATTTTGTTTGGGTTTTGATCTAATTAACTGCTTTATTCTTCGCAACACTCTTCTTCAATCTGAAGATCAACTCTGGTCTTTCTATTTCAGCAATCACTCTCGTGAATATGTCCTTTAATTAGATGATAACACGAAAAACTAATAAGAAGAAGAAATACTACTACCACATTTCGACGGAAAATTGTTTGTTCAAAGTACTTTTTTTTTAGATTTATTAGCTCCTTTCTTCCGACCGTTAAAACTTTGAAAGCCACCAGCTAATTAAAGTGGTTGCATTGCATGTGCGAAGAGTAAGCAAAGTTTTTCATTTGTTTTATTAATGATACATTGATATAATAAGTGGGTTATGACCTTTATTTGTTGTTTCTTTATTATTTGGGTGACTCCGCTACTTTACTTTTGGTGTAATCTAATTTTGTTAATTTCAAACAAGAAAACCTTTTACGAAAAAAACTTAAATGATGTGTAAAAGAAGGAATTCATCCAAATATGAGTTTTTTTTTTTTTTTGGCAATCCGCTAGGCAAGCGCCTAGGGCTAGTATTTTATTAATAGAAAAGAAAAGAAAATACAACAATTAGGAAAAGTACAAATAAGGTGGACAATAGCATCGGTTTTGTTACCCATATGTCTTGGCTATATAATCACTCCTCTGCGCCTCACATTGCCTTATGACGGCAGCCTCATGTAGAGGATTCATGGTGTAGCTGCCGGCAAAGTCTCACGAGGGCATATAATCTCATAGCCGTGTTGGTATTTTCCCAAAGACATAGGACCAAGACAACACAAACCGGACTAAACCTTACCTTACTAATCCTATTGGGGCCAAGAAAAAATAAATCAAACAATTACTATTCAATTTTAAATTAATTGGTTATATGAATCTTCATATAGTCATTCCACTCTTTTTAGGTGCACACACTATGCACACATTAAAAATATAGCATACTCCATACTAGACACTGATATTATACCAACAGAATAAATATCTCAGAATAAGATATTTTCTATTTTACTAGACTTTTTTTACTTCTTTAAAAATGCATTTACACAAACTAAAAAAATGCAGAGTAAGATCATACTGAAAGCCAAGGTATAATCATCAGTTAGAGGCGTAGTAAATGGCATGTCCCTCCAGGATTTGGAACAGGGTCCATTTCAAGCATGTAGTCGCTTCTTTAACCAACTCGTTTACCACTATATTAAGTACATTCACAATCTTGTCAGTTAAATTTTAAAATATGCACGATATTCTAGCCATGTGAAGATATGATTAGAAAATCATGTACATTTTCTAATTTTGACTGTCAAGATTGTGAAGACACCAAATATAGTGGTGAACAAGTTGTCTAAAGAAGCCGCGACATGCTTGAAATGGCTGCAATTTGGAGGTAACCCTTATCTCTAATCCTGGAGGGGACATGCCACTTAATGCGCCTCTAACAAATAAAGAGAAAAATTACGTTCAACATTTCTTCGGCAATCTCATGCAAGAAAGCTCATTGCTTGCACGATTGCTCCATAACAACTTGGTGACTTATTGATTCAATTTTAATGGATCCAATATATAGAGATATTCGTGATGGAGTTGAAAGAATTGGCTTTTGATAAAGGCCATAGGTTTGGGATGATTCTTTTTGGGACATTTTGCAGGTCATAGGATTGGACAATTTATGAGACATTTAAAAAAGAAGTTGAACTGTGAAAATGAAGGAGATATACAGAAAGAAAATAGAGAATGCAATTGTGAGGTGAAAACAAAGGAACAAAAGAGGGGGTTTTATAGTTGCTCTAAGGGAAACATGCCAGAGTTGGAAAGAATCCCAAAATTATGAAATATGGGAAACTTATAAATAGCTTTCTATATTATTTTACAATCAGATTTCAGAAATCAAAATTACCTCTAATCTAACTTAAAAACCTACCAAAACATAAATTTAATTTTGATTGTATGACTAAATTATTTTGTTTCTTTATTCGTGCTGTCAAAAATGTAAAAACTTTAAAGTTGTTTTCTTATATGCATATATACTCATTTGTTAACAAACTCGTCTCCTACTTAATTCTAGCCAGTCTATAATACTAATTTTGCTAGGTTAAATTTTCTACCTCACTAACGTGATCGTTTGACTGATTTGTTGTCATGACCCAAAATTCATTGTAGGTCGTGATGGCGCCTAACACTGCCGTCAGGCAAACCAAGGGTGATTAATCAACTTAGTTACTCATTTTATTATTTTCGAAATCATGAATCCCATTAAATAAGTAGAGTAAAATCCGGTACTCGTAGAAAACCCGTAATTTTATTTTTCTATTTCCGTATAAAATATAAATTACAAGGTGAAATGATAATAATTACGTGAAATACAATAATGAACATCCAGTAGGAACCCCCAAAACCTGGTGTCACAAGTGCATGAGCATCTACTAAGGAGTACAATAATAATACAACATCAATCTGGAATACAAGTTAGACAGGAGAATATAAATAACTCTGATGGAGACTCTGTATGCTATGGATCGTAACATGGAATGAAACTCACTTTTAAGTCCCCGTAACAGTCGCGCCTTTGCGCCCAAAAGACTACCAAACATATATATATATATATATATATATATATATATATATACCAGCACAATAAGTGCAGCAACTGTAGCATTAGTATGTAAATCAACGTGTATCCAGTAAGTATCTAGCCTAATCCCGGAGAAGTAGTGACGAGGGGTCGACATCGGCACTTACTAGTGGTCTAATAACTCAAATATAGTAGGAAGTAAGCAAATATACGACAAGATAATAATTAACAGTATAAACAAATATAGGTACGTGGTACAATCCTCCCATGAACAATAAATTCAAGCTCTCAATTATCAGTTACCTCCTCAACCGGAGTATATATGAAATGGACATCACCAAATAGATTGTCACAACTCAAATCATGAAAACACATGAATACGTTGCTTTCTTTTCAAATACTATGCATGACGCTGCTGAGGCAAACGGTCCGATCCTATAAGAGTATTTTATAGAAATGCCGAGGCGTACAGCCCGATCCCATAATAATGTGTACACCGCCGAGGGTCGAACGGCACAAATCACAGATGTATTTATTATACTGCCGAGGCGAACGGCCCGCTCCCATAAGAGTGTGGTACATAATCCTGCCGAGACGATCGGCCCAATCCCATTAGAGTAAGAAGCTTTAACGGGTCCTTGACCCACTCACAAATAAACGTGTGAATTATGAACTTTAAGGAAAGCTTTGCAATAAAAACGCACAACGCATGAGGAATTCATAAGGGAAACACAAATTATTCTGCGGATTATTAAGTAGCTCGTCACATATATATAATAGCGAGTCTATAATCCTATGCAAGTCTAGTCTCAAGGCGTAACACGAAATAAAGGAATTAAACGAGCAAAGATGACTCAAATAGTACAATTATAGCATGGCGTGAACCTAAGTCAACCCGGACAGAATCAGGATTTCTAGCATACGCACGGACACTTGTCACCTCATACGTGCGTAGCTCCCACAATATGGAGCACATAAGAATATAACACCTACGGGGTAAATTCCCCCTTACAGGATTAGACATGAGACTTACCTCGCTTCGAAGTCTCATAACCGGCTCCAACACCACTCTAACACCTCAAATTGATACTCGTCGCTAAAACTAGTCAAACAATATGCAAATCAATAAAAATATACTCTAATACTCATAACAAATTAATTTATAACGATACCCAACTCCGTTTGAAAAGTCAATAAAGTCAACCTCGTGGCCCACGTGCCTGGAACCCGATAAAACTCACAAAATCCGATAATCCATTCAATTATGAGTCCAATTATAATAGTTTCATTCAAATCCGACTCCGAATCGACGTTCCAAACTCAAAAATTCACTCTATGAAACGTTAGAAAAAACCCCAATTTGTTTTTTTTAAATCAACAACCAAATATCAAAAATGAGGATAGATTCATGAAATATAATCAAAACAAAGTAGAGAATACTTACCCAAATCCATATGGCGAAAATCGCAAAAATCGCTTTAATCCGAGCTCCATAGCTCCAAATATGATAAATGGCCGAAACCCCCGAAATATAGCTTTTACCCAGGTATTTACCTTTCGCGATCGCAAAGCACAACTTTTTTCAGCTCAAAATTGTCCTTCGCGATCGCGGAAAACCAATCGCGATCGTGAAGAACAAGCTGCCCAACTCTTCCGGTCAGCCTCTAGTATAATAATCATAATTTTTTGGAAAAAACTCTAAATGATAAATGGTTTGACTTTCTGAAAACTAGACACCAAGGGCTATAACTGTATTTGTTGGATCATCTCTAAGTTCCTTATAGATTGCAAGATATGAGCTTTCAAACTCAGCCATGTGCAGCAAGAATTTCTTCTTCGCGAACGCGATTCACAAATCCCTTTCTCCTATTTTTCTCTTTGCGAACGCGATCAAATGTCTGCGATCGCGATGCACGCTGCTGTAGCCAAAAACCAACAATCAAAAATAGCCTAAAAATTATCCGAAACCACCCTGAAACTCACCCGAGCCCCTCGGGACCCCGTCCGAACATACCAACAAGTCCCAATACCTTATACAAACTTATCCAAAGGCTCAAAACACCAAAAATAACATAAAAATCATGAATCGACGATAAAAATCTTTCTTTCAACTTTCAAACTTCCAAACTTCGACGAAGCATCCGAATCATATCAAAACATTCCGAAATACGCTAAACTTTATGCACAAATCACGATATGAACTTATTCCAAGGCTCGAAATCCCAAACGGACATCGATATCACCAAAGTCCACCTCAAACCAAACTAAGGAAATTCTAAAATTTTCAAAATACTAACTTTCTACAATAAGGCCGAAATGCTCCCGGGCGACCCAATACTCAACCCGAACATATGCCCAAGTCCGAAATTATCATACGAACATATTGGGACCTTCAAATCCCAATTTCGAGGTCGTTTACGCCAAAGTCAAACCTTAGTCAATTCTTCCAACTTAAAACTTTCGAAATTAGAAATTTGCATCCAAATCGACTCTGAACTTCCCGAAATTCGATTCCGACTACGCGTACAAGTCATAAAACATAAAATGAAGCTACTCAAGGTCTCAAACCGCCGAGCGACGCGCTAGAGCTTAAAATGACCGGTAGGATCATTACGTTTATAATGGTTGAACTATATAATGTTCACGCTCATATCATGTCGATATGCTACAGGAAAAAAATAGCAAAAGTCGATTTAGTTTATCATAATCAATTAGTTAACATGTTGGTTAAACACATTCTTATACATGGAAAAAATCATTGGCTTATCATACTATCTAAGCAAACTCTGTCTTACATAAAATTATATTGCCAGAGTACGATTGACCTCTGGATTTGATTCATTGCTTATATATATGATATTGACCATAATTAACAAAAGCATTTTCTACTCTTGTTTCTTTTTCTTTTTCTTTTTTGTTTTTATTTTCTTTGCTTATAGAATAGACCTTCTATGACTTTGTAAGTACGTACTAGTTTTGTTTTTGTTTTCAAATCGATGGCCTTTGCATTTAGCAGTTAACTGAGGCCATTTTAGCTCATGGATTACAAATTTGCATGTCAATTCAGTCAATAGAACATGCTTATTAGCTAAGTGCAGAAAGAAAAAGAAAAAGAAAAGTTACGTTTTCATCAGTTTATATGTAGCAGTAAAAGTAGCCACCTTAAGAAAAACATACTAGTTATGCCCATAAATGTGTCGTTGATCATTACATTTCTTCACTTTCAACTTTCCATTTTGATGACTTTTCATGTTTCTTTCATTAGTTTTATTTTGGAAACTTAAATGTAGTAATTGACATTTGATCGTTTGGTCACATATTAGTCTTGATCACCCGACAACTTGTGAGTGAATAACAGACATTTAAGTATTCCTTTCTTCATTTTGATTTATTTTAATTATAAAACCTCAGAGAATTTTTATTTCCATGATAACCTAAAATTTCTCAACTCTTATCCTTAAAACATTCTTAAATAAGTGCTAGCCTGACAAAAGAACCTCCGTAGAAAGAGTTTTAAGTGACATGATCTAACGGTGTAAAATATGTTACTAGCAAATTTTTATGTTGAAAAAAAAAATCTTTATGATAATCATCAATTAGGACATGGTAAAAAATCTTAAATACTTATGTATTAAACAAAGAATTCCTAATTAATAAGGCATCGTATGTATTGGTGTTTGATGCTGGACATTGATTTTCCTTTTTTTTCTAAATTAAGGTGACGAAGGTTTTGCCTGGTGCCCTACCTTCTAAATTAAAATAATGATTACCCATTCATACATTCGAATACTCATGAAATTAAATATTTTTATTATTTATTGGCTGAATACATACAGAGACACTTAAAGTTGTCACGATTTTTCATTTAGACACCTAAACTCAAGGGTGTTTCTATTGAGTACTTATACTACCCGAAACTTATTCCGATTAAGCACTTCTTGCTGAGTTGACACATAAAGTAAGTTTCAACCAATATAGGCGCGTGAAGACCCAAAAAAAAATAATTTTTTTTTTATTTCCTTTTCTTCTCCCTCAAAAACAAAACAGATCTGAGGCAGTCCCCATCTCTTCACTACCGAAATCCGGCGAGAGAAACCGGCGGCCTCATCCTCTCCAAAAAACCAATGATCCCCCTCTTCTTCTTCAATCCTAAGAAACCAGCTGCACCCCATCTCCTCATCTCCAGCCGTCGCCGCAACAACCCAGGCTGCTCTAAGAGATTTTCGGCCACCACGCTGCCGCTCGGCTTCATCGCCGACGGCTAGCGACCCATTTCCAAGACCATAGCCGCCAGAACTCCAACCCAGCCCAGAAAGAGAAAAGCAACAAGTGTTGAACCTAAGCAACCAAATCGAATCCTTTTATTCACTGATTCTGCTGTAAACCAAATAGCAACTAAGAATGATTATTTACGTTCAAAATACAGCTAAGGTATATTATACAGCTAAGAAGCACTACAATTCTTATTAGGTGGCGTTTGGCGGGCTTAATTTTTATAGAAAAAATAATTATGCACGTATTGTTTTCTCCAAAATACAGGAACCGTCGTTTTTATTCTAATGGGATCGGAAAAAGAAACAGAGCAAAGCAGAGGAAGAAGAAGAGAGTAAAACTGAAATGAGTCCGAGTTCTTCATTTCAAATTGAAACACCATTAATGGGGTCTTTAAAAAGCTTGAAGGTTTAAAATGGGTTACTTGATTTTTTGAAAGTTTGGGAAATTAATATAGAGGTTGTCTTCGAGTCGTCGTGGGATATCTTTAGCTGAAGTTATAATAAATTTGGAGGAGTTTCTCTTAAAATTTTGGATAAAAATTGTGCTTGGAACAAGAACACACATGAAAATAGTGAAGAACACACATAAACGTATAGTGAAGATGCGGAGTTAAGTAGTGTTTTTAGGTTTTTTCCTTTTTTTTTTACTCAAAATAATATATGTCCTTTTTTTATTCATCATTCGCCACGTTAGCAGCGAGTGCATTGCAGAAGCTTTGTAAGTTTGGCTGATTGTCAAAGAAGTGCTTAATTGGAATAAATTTCAGGTAGTATAAGTGCTCAATAGGAACACCCTTGAATTTAAATGTTTAAATGAAAAATCGTGTCAACTTTAAGTGTCTCCGTATGTATTCATCCTTATTTTAAACCTCAATGAATATAGACAGAATTTGTTTAGATTTAACTAACTGTTTTATTCTTCACAACGTCTTCTTCAATATACAGATCAGCTTTGGTCCTCACTCCTCAGGTGATAACATAATAAACAACAAGACGAAATGGATTCATAAACAACAGCATTTAAGCTTTTAGTGGCTCAGAGAAAATAATTTTAAACATGCATCTCAATGATGGTTTATATATAAAAATCGTAAAACAAAGGTCAAAGTCAACTAATCCATTACTACTCAATCCCAAATTAGTTGGTTATATGGATATTCTATATTAATTTCGCTCTTTTTAGGAGTACATATTATGTGTAGATTGTAACATCGGCATAATTAGAAACTATTTGTACATAAACAATCAATTTAACACAATTCTCTTCTCTTTCTTTTGGTTTTTTTGAGCTTAGGATCGATGATGATTTGCATGCAATGCTAACAGAATTGGCGGAGATATATTAGGGTGCAAAAGTAAGAATGAAATAAAGAGAAAACAAACGTTTATCTGTTTTGGCCAAATACAAGAATCAGAAGCATTAATACTTTATCACAATTCAAGCTAGTTCTCTATAACATATATCTTAGAATTTTTTTCTCTTTAAAATGTATTTACACAAACCAAGAAAGTGCAGAGATTCGAACAATTAAAAGGTAGGGTGTAATCACCATCAGTTAGAGACGCATTAAGTGGCATGCCCCTTGCCAGGATTTGGGATAGATGTACCTTTGATTGTAGCCATTTTAAGCATGTCATCGTTTCTTTAACCAACTCGTTTACCACTATATTAGGTACTTTTACAATTTTGTCCATCAAATTTATAAAACGTGCATGATTTTCTAGCCATACGAGGCTATGATTAGAAAATCATACACATTTTTCAATTTTGACTGATAAGATTGTGAAGGCACCAAATATAGTGGTGAACTCGTTGGCAACAGAAGTTGAGGCATGCTTGAAATGCCTACAGTCGAAGGTAACTCCTAAGCCTAATCCTAGAGGGGACATGCCACTGACTGCGCCATTAACTATTGGTGATATAGAGCAATTCCATTCAATATTTTCTTCGGCAATCTCATGCCTAATCTTGAAGGCATTTTGGGGTTGAAGTTTTTGGTTTTTTATGAAGGTTATAGGCTCGAGGCAATTTTTGGGAAAATTTGTATGTCTCGCAGTTTTAAACCATTTATGAGACATAAAAACTTTTTTTTTTTTAAATGAAATATGATCTCCAAAATGGAAGAAATATATATAGAGATGAAGTAGAAAATGCAATTGTGAGATGAAAACAAACGAACAATGAGGGATTTTTATAGTTGTTCTGAGGGAACATGGCAGAGTTAGAAAGAATCCAAAAGATTATGAAATATGGGAAACTTATAAATACCTTTCTATATTGTTTTACAATTAGATTTCAGAATTCAAAATTACACCTAACTTAACTTAAAAACCTACCAAAACATAAATTTAATTTAGATAGCATGGCTAAATTATTTCATTTTTCAATTTGTCCAGTCAAAGATGTGTAAACCTTAAAAGTTATTTCCATATCAGTGTTTGCATTCATTTGATAACAAATCCTAAATTTCTAGTCTACAATGATTAAATTTTTTGACTCACTATTTCAGTTAAGATGATCATCATTTCGTTGACGAATGAACTATATAATCTTTTGTTTTTAGTTCTTTTATAATTATTTATAGAGTATTCTATGACTTTGTAATTACTAATCTTGTGTTTGTTTTCAAGTCGTGGGACTTTGCATTTAATAGTTAAGCCGAGACCATTTTAGCTCATGGATTATAAATTTTCAAGCCATGCCTATTAGTTAAGTAAAAAAGAAGAAAAGAAGAGTTACATTTCCGTCTTATATGTTAAATTTTCTTAACATTTGATCATGCGATCACATATTAGTCTTTGATTAACAACAGCTTGCCAGTGAATAAGAGACATTTAAGTATCATAAAATCTTCATTTTGATTTATTTTAATTATGAAACCTCATTGAATTTTCGCCTATTGTTGAATTAGGTAACCAATAACTTGTGGCCAAGGATGTAATAAAGAATCTGTAGTTCGAAATGACAAACACTTCATATATTTAAACATTCAGCTGTGTTATTAAAAGGGTGTTTGACTAAGCTTATAAGCTGGTCAAATTAGCTTATAAGTACATTTTAGCTTATCTATGCGTTTGGTAAACACTCAAAGTGCTTATAAGCTAAAATCAGTCATAAGCTAGTTACCCCAACTTATGACTTTTCAGCTTATAAGCATTTTTAGTTTGACCAACACTTTTACTAGTTTATCCTTAATAATAATTTTTTAATTCAAAAAATATTTTTTCGAAAATAAATTTCTTGACCTTCTTTTCATTCCATATTCGTTGTCAATTCTTTTCTTTACAAAGAAATTTTTAATTTATAATCTTCGAGAAAACGTCAAGGGTAATTTAGTCATTGTAACAAAAGATTAGCTTATCAGCACTTTTTAATCAAACACATCAACTGCTTATTATCAGTTTCAGCACTTCTATCCAAACACGTAAATGCTTATTTTAAAAATCAGTTTCAGCACTTAAAAGAACTTTTCAGCACTTCAAGCTTATCAGCAATTTACACTAAGCTAATCCAAATGGGCTCTAAAAGCAACAAATCATACATTAATGGAACAAGAACTGCCAAACCTTAGAAAAGAAACCATTATCATAAAATGATGTCTAATGGGATAAAAGATGGTTGATTTGTCCTTCCAAATAAAACTTGGATACAGCTACCTAATTAAGAATATGTACACCAGAATATTTATCTTAATATCAAACAACAGCGCCTCAAATCCCAAACGAGTTGGAATCAGCTAGTTAATATACAACACCAGATTAATTAATCCCATGATTGTTGATGATCTACCCTGTAAACCCTTCACTAAAACAAACGACAACTCCTACATTCCTGCTGGCTAAAAAAAAAAAATAAGTGATCTATGGCTAGTAACAAAGAATCTGAATCGCCAGACGCTGGGCTCAGCTTTAGATCCATTTTCCAGAAGAAAATCCGGTTTTCTTTGGAGGAACTTTCAAGCCAAGTTCTTTACATTGCTCTTCATCAGGTTGCGAGCTCAGAAATCCTGTCCCAACGAAGTGTACCAAAGCTGATGCATCCTCGAGTTTTCTTGTTAAACTCAATGATGCCAAGGAAAGAGGAGCTGAAGTAGTCTTTGATTGCGTCTTTGTTGGCACAGTATCCAGCTCTGCTGCTCTAAGAAAGCGCTCGGTTGCTGCTTCCCAAGAAAGCTCATGCCTTTGTGCATCAGTCAAGGGAGCAGGCTCATCAGCCAATGCCTTGAGTATAGCTTTAACGAATCCATCACCATCATCATATGTTCGGCAATTTGGGAACTGCATGAAGAATTCATTTGACGGATGGTTGGCACATACAACAATTTTGCCCATAGCTAATGCTTCAGCCGAGGTTGTACAAACTACATCTGTGGTACTTGGATTAAGCAGCACCTTATAGCTGAAACCAAAAAAGGGAAAAAGAACATCAATTGAGAGAATGGCAAAATGAAGCCCCCTACTATAATAAGTACCCGAACTCTTAACACTTGCACAACAAATCACATTACGTTTAACACAAAATCCCAAAAATCTAAAAACCAAAGGAAACAAAATCTATTGACCAATGATTTTAGCATGATTCATATTCACCAGAAAGAGTTTGTGGATGAAAGTCAGTTTGAAAGTGAATGCCTGCGGTACCAAGTCTTAAAATAGGTCATCTTCCAAAGTATCAAATAAAAAAAGGGAGGAAGTTCTAACATATGTTTCAAACAACATTTGAAAGATCCTATAGTAAAAAGCCTAGGCCCAAATTAATCTTCAAGATGAAAAAGTATCTTTTTTTAATAAGAAAAGATGAAAAAGTTGTTAACGTATATCCAACTGTCAAAAAATATGATCTAAATAATCTTCATCTCAGATGTGGATAGACCGGCCACATTTCTGTCTCCCTCCACATTTCTCAATATATTTGGAGAGAAGAAATAAAAGCTTCAGTGATAACAAGTTCGATCATTATTGATAAAAACAAAAGCGAGGAGAGGAAGCTGATGGCTATAGGATAAAGAAAAGATAACGAATATGGTTAAATTTGAGATAGTATCAACAAGAAGTATGCCTTAATTCATCAGTTTGTCAAGCTAGAGAGGTTCCTCTAGGTGGCTCTCAAATTTAGGCATTTTAAAATTTTTATCTTCAATACCTTAGAAACACAAGGAATACTAACTTGAGAAATATGATAGCAAGATGCGGATTCTAGTTAGATATACATATATTCATTATCTTAGCACACAAACTCATTGGACATTGAAAATGAAGATGCAGTCTCAAAGAAACATGAGAAAGAAGAAGTTCAAAAAAAGCACTAGGATCTTGAAAGCTACTTTGATTTCAAGCTTCCTACAAACTGAGTTGGCTTTCTTTTTCTCTCTTAAGTTGGTTTTTTCTATGTTTCCATTTTCTTATATTCATTAGCTTTTCTGAATTTCCAGATTACGGATCTTGTACTAGCAAAAATTTCATTTTTAACCAAGTCAACGATACTGGTAAATTGAGGAGTGCTTTTAGATTGCTGTATTTATTATAATAACCTAAAAAAGATTGCCGTATTTATTCTGCTTGCTAGCTCTAGACGGCAATATAAATGAGGAAACTTGATTATGATGCTTCTGAATCATTAATATCAAAAAATTGTATAGTTTGCAGCATCTATGCTATGTAATATTTATTCATTAAAATTAGGGTTAAAGTTATCGATGGTTTAAAGCAGTTGTGACCTCTGTTTAGCTTTCCTCCTTTCTCATTTAACTTTTTGCAATTATCAGCCCTAAATATTTGCAGTGTCGAAAACTTCCATTTCCTCTCAACTTTTAGGCCACTGTTCTTTCACACCCGAAAAATTAAGTTGGCAGAGGAGCTTGAATCAATCAGAGATTACTGTTCAAAATAATGTGTTTATGAGTATCCAAAACAGCCCACTTCTTCTCCAGTTATGAACTCCACCTACTTCGAACCCTTTAAGCTCGAGTCTTGTTCAATAATTAACGCAATGCACCAGAAAATAAAACCCAAATATCCTTTCTGAAAAGTTATCCAGCACTTCACTTTGTCTATACAACAACAACAATATACCCGGTATATTCCCACATGTGGGGCCTAGGGAGGGTAGCATGTACGCAGACCTTGCCCCTACCCAGTGAAGGTTAGCACTTCACTTTGTCTATAAAGGAAGTAATTATAAGGAGATAGTAAATCAGTCAAAGCTGGAATGACAAGAAGCATGAAGCCTACAGTTATAGTAGTAACAACTGACAACTTCTATCATCGTCTTCTTCCATTACTTCTACATGAAAGTGGACCATGCTGTTTCAACTATATTGTTTTGACAACGACAGGAATGATTGGTAGAGAACACTAGCAATCAGCGATTACTAGATCACTTTCATACACAAAATATTCCATAGCCTATCTACCAAATATGTTAACTAACATGGATTGCAATACTATTTTTTAACTATTTGTTTTATCCTTCTTTTAGATTCTCTATTTTGGCAAAACACTGTTAATCAAAGGGATGGAGGAAAAAATAGATGCTTACAGAATTTTTATTTTTGGTGTAATAATAGTTTGTTGGAGGATATGAAATTTATGTTTGAAGGTTCGAAATGTATGAATCTGAAGATGTAGCTATAAATCTGTAATTACCCTCTTGTTATTTTGATAGACCTCTTTGATCGAAAAATATAGTCAAAACGGATGGAAAAAAGAAAACCGAAATCAACAAAATGTTAAGTCCGCAAATCCTCTCTAATGGAGTATGTAGGCTTCTCTTTGCAGCCAGTAAACTGGATCAGGCATGATAAACTACGTTCTAGGAACAGCAGATACATATGCATTCCCACCCACCCAACTCCCTGTGACAATATTCCCAATCCAGAATAAATGACATATATAACAAGAGTGGGCAAACAGTTTAACAGTAGAAAACAGTTGGCTCTTACTCGTGAAATGAAGGATCTGCATGATCACGTCCGGGATGAGACCTAACTGCTAATTCCAAGTTCTTAGCTTCCACATCAATCTGAGCAGAATCCTCACCACTACCATATAAATCAATCTCAAATCCCGGAAGTTCCTTTTGATGATCACGTAAAAGATCAAGTAGCTCCTTGTACCCTTTGTTCCACAACTTCTTACCAATGTAATAGACACCTTTGCTGAAAGCTTGGCTGCCAATTTGCTGCTTCTCTCTTGTTTTCAGCCCAATCTCAAGGAACTTTGGATTAACTCCATGCACATTGCAGACCACAGATCTTGGTAGATCCTGGGTTGCAGCGGATAGCCGAATGACCTGCCAATCCAAGCAAGTAACTTTTATAGATCAAGGTATTACGCACAAAGTACCAAAAGTCATGGTTAATAATTATACTACAACCAATGGTCCAACCAAGCGATCATCAATTCCTATATTACAACCAACCGGATGACCTGAGCGTGCCTAGCATGCAAAATGTCAGTACATTTTGAGATGGAAATATGCAAGCATGTTTCTGCAACAGCTGTTCAAACTTAACAAAGAAACATCAGTGCATTAAAGTGTCAAATGTCAAAGAGTTACTTTCAGCCTAGGTTAGCTATTAATAATTCATACCAACCCCCCCCCCCCACACACACACACACACACACAAAAAAAAAAAAAAAAAAATAACCCCACCTCACAAAGTAGATCTTCATAAATAACAAAAAAAATTACTGAATAGAAGTATTTTACCTTGTGGCAATAGATATCAACTACCCAACCATTGATGTACTTTATTAGAAGTGCTACCAATATGTTCCTCTCTCTCTTGACAATCTCCCAATAATTGGTGTGAACAATTCCTACAACCATGCGAAATTTTTCTTTCCATCTCTTCCCATGATGATACCATGTAAGATGCTCGGGCTCCTCAAGGACAGCGATATGTGCTTCATCATCTGGGATAACTACTGTAATATCCCCCAAAGCAAGAATGCTCCTTAGATCTAGAGAAAACTGCAATTCGGAAGGCAACACTTTATTTCTGATAGAGTACCCCAGAAGCATATCAATTGAGACAAAATTAAAGTACTAATAAACAAAAAGAAGCTGCCGACTACTTTTGCATCATGAGAGAAATGGCCCTCCAAGAGTTTATATCACAATCTTATCATTGATGAACTGGCAATAATTCTAGAAGAAGATCAAAAGGAGGAGCTGCAATTCCCTTGTCCTGACAGTTATTGTTATTGCACTTTAGATGTGAATCATGTGTTATTAACAGATTTCATGTTTACTATTCCATGAAGAGAAGGGGAAAATGTATAATCCGTAGTTGGAAGAGCTCGAGAACAATTTTTATAGGAGAGAAATTACTATTTGTTTTCAACAACTAAGGAAATGAAGGAAAAATTGTTATTTTGAGGCATAGACAAAACTATATAAGGAAAAAATATGACAATCTAAATGCAAGGAGAGCAGCTTCCCTCCCCACATGCTAGATCAACCTGGTAAGGACTAACAAGGGAAAGAAGATCAGTAACTCATATATATAAAAAAAGAAAAAGCATTCATGATTATTTGGTTGACTTTCACAAACAAAGCAAAGCAAACATCAATAGAGTATTCGATGAACAATTTTAAGCATACATGGTCCCGATATTTGATTCAGAAGAATATATCTTCACCAGTTGAAGTATGTAACTGGATATGCTCCCACAAATCTAATAGACTGGAGTTTTCAGTGTAATAAAATTAGACAAATTCTCATTCATATTTCAGACTTTGAGTTACCTTTCCAGGATAAAAACGTATACTAAAATTCGATGCAAACCCAGTCCTCTCTTCCACCCATTGGCGGACATACTTTTCCTGCTCCAAGTGTGAATTAAACGTGATATTGTTGGGAAACAAGTGTTCCTGATCTATCAGCGGCAGCCAGGGAACGACCAAAGTGACCTTCATCGCACCATCTTTTGCAAGATAGGCCGCACGAAACAGAGGATTAACAGCAGTTCCAGTTAGCCATGGGATGCTTGCAGTAGTGAAGATGGCAATGTGCTGTTTCTTGTCCATTTAAGGATGTCAACTCAATTTATTTGCAGCTGTTTTAACATACCAATCAATGTCAGGAAACGCCACCTTCGCACACTAAATTGTAAGCTATTTATGAATTCCATGAAATGCATACAGACTTATAACGTGTTTTCAAATAGAAGTTGTTGTTTGATGGACAAAAATACTAAGCTCTAGATCACTATCAGAAACCAAAGACTGATAAATAAAGATTTAATTAAGCAAAGCAAGTTAAGAAAAAGGAAAATGGTGGTGCAAGAGACTAAAAAACTAACCATTAAACTTCTATTCCATTTTACCTTCCTGGTAATTATACAATCTACTGGAACATGCAGTTATATCCTCCAGGAACAAACATCTTAGATCCTAACACTACTTTTCAAGCACAACTTGACATATTTGGTAAAAACAAATTCATAACAGAAACAAATTGAGTAAAATTAAAGACTTGACATAACACGCGAACACCCATTTCCAGCAACTAAATTTACTCTTTTTGCAGGAAAAAAAATGCACAAATTTCAACCAATCTGAATAAAGGGGGCTGAAAAATAGCACTAATAACTGAATCTTAATAAGTAAAAATGGAAAGAAAAACAAAGAACTGAAGAAATAGACAAAAGTCATACCAGATTACAACCTTGTACGTTGTTGAGTACGCTAAAACACTGACAAAGATTTAAAGCGGAGTTTAAGACAAGGTATCTTGAGTTGATTACCTGAATTTTCTCAAACGCCAAGTTTGAAAATTCCACAGGTTTAGGCAACTTTCTTGGAGAAGAATAATTAGTGTTTTTTAGGCAAATGGAATAATTAATTAAAACTCATACAAGGGAATAATAATAAGATAATGATGGTAATAATAGTGGATTAAAAAGCTACTAGAATGGGCTGGAAAATAGGTTGAAAAGCAAAGCAGCGGCATATAAGGAAACTACTTGAACAAGTACAAGTTTGTGTTAGTTTTTTACTTACCGTTGAAAAAAGAAAAGACAGACAAGTTTGCTCGCGTATAAACACTTGATTGGTTGGTTGGTTTGCTGACGAGGTTTTAGAACGCTTCATTGGCACAACCAAATACCAGCACTGTTTGTGGGCCCCAATGAGTTGCTGGATTCATCCGTAGCACGTGCTGGATTCTGTTTCTTAGTTGGCAAAAGTCCAAATTTGCCCCCAAGTTTGAAATATATCATCTTGTTATAAATATATTATATTATGGTTGTTCATTTAGTACGTCGTCGTAAATAAACTTCCTGAAGAAGCTTATTCATATGAGACTACTCCGTAAATATATTTATCTATTTAGTACTCTATTGAAAATAAGACTCCTGAAGAAGCTTATTACTTCATTACTCAATTATGGATAAACATTATCTCCAGTAGAAGATTATCCATACCGGGTACAATAAGCTTATCCTTTCGATACTCCATTATGGATAAATATTACCCCCAGTAGAAGATTATCCATACCTGGTATAATAAGTTTATCCTTTTCGGTACTCCGTTATAGATAAGTATTACCACCGGTAGAAGATTATCCATACCTGGTACAATAAGCTTATCCTTTCGGTACTCTGTTATGGATAAACATTACCTCTGATAGAAGATTATCCATACCTGGTACTGTAGCAGCTTACACAGCAGCTTGCAGTAGCAGCTTATACAGCAGTTTCATTTCTTCTATAAATATAGGAGATTTCAATTCAGTATGTACATGTGTTTGAAGTTGAATAATATATCTGTTTCTCTCTATACTTGTCCTTACTTTACAGTCTTTATTTTATAACACGTTACCAGTACGAGACTCTGCTATCTCGAGCAAATACTTTGAAAGTATTAGAGGTACGAAATTTATTTTTCTAAATAATGTCAAATCTTTCTAAACTTGAATTTGTAGCCGTGGATATATCGAGCAAAAGCTACATGTCTTGGGTGCTTGATGCTGAAATTCATCTTGATGCGATGGGTCTGGCAGACACCATCAAGGACAAAAATCAGGCATCAAACCAAGAACGTGCCATAGCTATGATATTCATATGCCATCACCTTGATGAGGGCCTGAAAATGGAGTATCTTACTGTTAAAGATCAAATCATACTATGGAATAATTTGAAAGATAGATATGACCACCTGAAGATCGTCGTTCTTCCACAGACATGATATGATTGGACTCATTTAAGGCTACAAGATTTTAAATCTATCAGTGAGTATAATTCTGTTATGTTCAGAATTATTTCCCAATTGAAATTATGTGGTGATAATATTACTGATCATGATATGTTGGAGAAAACTTTCACCACTTTTCATGCCTCGAATATGCTCCTGCAGCAGCAATATCGAGAGATGGGATTCAAAAAGTATTTTGAACTTATCTCACATTTTCTTGTAGCCGAGCAACATAATGGGCTATTAATGAAAAGCCATGAAAACCGACCTACTGGTTCTTGTCCATTCCCTGAAGTGAATGAGACGAACTTCTATCAAGCTAAGCGTGAAAGAGGTCGTGACCCCAGTCGTGGTCATGTCCGTGGTCGGGGAAGAAACTCTAATCATGGTAATATAATGTACCAAAGAACCCTCCTCACCACCAGCAGTGGAAAAGGAAGGAACAAAAGCATGAAGCGGTGCAAGCAACAAATGCAGAAAATGCATGCTATAGATGTGGAGGAAAAGGGCACTGGTCACGTACCTATCGTACGCCAAAGCACCTGGTTGAGTTTTATCAAGCCTCCCTAAAGAAGACAGAGAACAATGTTGAAGCACTTGCTTGAGCTTTATCAAGCCTCCCTAAAGAAGACAGAGAAAAATGCTGAAGCAAATTTTATTTCTGAAGATGATTTTGACTTCATGCATTTAGATGTAGCTGATTACTTTGCACTCCCGGAAGGAGAAACAAGTCATGTGATCGGTGATGAATCTGTAGAAATGTAAATATTTTAATTATTGTTGTTTGTAGTAGCTAGTATGGTTATGTAATTGTTGTACATATATAAAAGTTATGCTTTGATAATATAATGATATTTCCTATCATATTTACTTTGTTTATGTCATTTTGAAAAATATAGATAATCCTCAAATTGTGTTTGGATCAAAGACCAATCATGAAGATATTTGTGTAATTGATAGTAGAACAACTCATGCCATATTCAAAGATGAAAAATACTTTTCTTATTTGCATAAGGAAAAAGCAAATATTTCAATGATCTCTGGTAATATAAGTTTGATTGAAGGCTCCAGAATAGCCACTATATTTCTGTCTAAGAGAACAAAACTTATTATAAACAGTGCATTATTCACTGGATATGGCGAGGCTTCCGATCTCCAAGGAAATGACATTATAGGAAGTTGTGGAGGTCGAACATTAAGGTTGTAGGTTAGGAGGTAGTTGAGCATATTTAGTCTACCAGTGTGAGGCTAGGTTGATAGGATTTAGTCTTAAACTGCTAGTGGTCAGTATTATGTTTACACTACTCTTCCATTTTCACAGTCTCGAGCCTATATTTACTGGTTATTATTTCTGCTTTCCATCTATTTACTGGTTCTTGTGATGTTTTTATTATTTCTATGGGTTTTTATTGATGGTACTGATATATTTTCTCTTTTCGTCTTTTTGTCTTCTTAAGCCAAGGGTCTTTCGGAAATAGCCTCTCTACCCCCATCAGGGTAGAGGTAATTTGTGTATACACTACCCTCCCCATACCCCACTTGTGGGATTTTACTGGGTCATTTTGGTTGTTGTTGTATTATTCTCCTCCAAGTCCAGAAAAAACTTGTTAAGTTTTATAGATATCCGTCGAAACGAGTATCACGTTGAGACGAAGATGAAATGAATATGGAATATATTTGTATTACGAAGAATGTTTTTGGCCAGAACTGCATTGTAGAAAAGTTACCAACTTTATCTTCTAGCTTAATATATGGAATATATTTGTATTAGTGCAGTTGAAACACACTTTATCGTAAACCAGAAGTTTCCTTATTCAAATATTTTTGTACTTTGGCATGGCCGTTTGGGCCATCCTGGATCAATAATGATGAGACGAATTACTGAAATTCGAGTGGGCATCCATTAAAGAACCTAAAGATTCTTACAAATGATGAATTCTCTTGTGATGCTTTTTATTAAGGCAAAACAATCACTAGACCATCACCAATGAAAGTTGGCATTGAATCCCTCGCCTTTTTAGAGCGTATAAATGTGGAAATATGTGGACCTATTCACCTACCAAGTAGGTTGTTTAGATATTTTATAGTCCTAATAAATGCATCTTCAAGATTGTCTCATGTGTGCCTACTATCATCTCGCAACCTGGTGTTTGCAAAGCTATTAGCCCAAATAATTTGATTAAGGGCACAATTCTCAGATTATCCTACAAAGGCTATTCGCCTTGATAATGCTAAAGAATTCTCATCTCAGGCTTTTGATGATTATTGTCGATCAGTTGGGATAAAAGTTGAACATCATGTAGCTTATGTTCATACTCAAAATTGCTTTGCAGAGTCATTTATTAAACGCATGCAATTGATAGCAAGACCACTACTTATGAAAATAAAATTGTCACTACTGTTTGGGCCATGTTATCTTGCATGCAGCATCACTTATCCGTCTCAGATCGACACATTATAATAAATATTCCCCGTCACAATTAGTTTTTGGTCATGAACCAAATATTACCCATCTACGAATTTTTGGATGTGTTGTATATGTGCCAGTAGCACCACCACATCGCAGTAAGATAGGACCACGGAGAAGGATATGGATATATATTGGGTTTGAACCACCCTCTATTATTCGCTATCTTGAACCATTGACGGGAGATTTATTTACTACTCGATTTGCAGATTGTCAGTTTGATGAAACAAATTTCCCACAATTAGGGGGGAGAAAAAAAGGAAATCAAAAGAAAAATTGTGTGGATAGTTTATCATTATCTCATTTTGATCCACGTACCTCTATATGTAATTAGGAGGTCCAGAAGATCATCAATTTATAAAATATAGCAAATCAAATACCAGACGCGTTTACTGATTTGAAAAGGATAACTAAGTCACATATCCCTGCATAGAATATGCCTATCCGTATTGATATCCCAGCAGGACCATCTATTAGCATGAGAGCTAGTAAACCTAAAGTACGCCTGAAGCGTGATAGGTCTTTGGGTTCTAAGGATCGAAATCATAGAAAAAGAAAATCGACAAATGATCAAAATGATATTATGAAGGGATCCCCTAAAGAGACCCAAGATCTGATTAGTTCTGAGATTCCTAAAGAAATCAATGAAGTCTCAGGATCCCCTAAAGAGACCCAAAATCTGATTAGTTCTGAGATTCCTGAAGAAATCAATGAACCCGAGACTCAAGTGAGTGAGGAACTTTTAATAAGTTCTACCAGTGATGGGATTAATTTAAATCGATCTGAAATAGTGGTGGATAATATTTTTGCATATAATGTTGCACTTAATATTATGCAAGATAGTGAGGATCTTGAACCCCGGTCTATCAAAAAATGTCGACAAAGACCTGATTGGCCAAAAATGGCAAGAGGCAATTCCATCAGAATTGAACGCACTTGCTAAAGGAGAGGTCTTTGGATCAGTAGTCCAGACGCCTGGTGGCATAAAATCAGTTGGTTATAAATGAATTTTTGTGCAAAAAATGATTGATAAAAATGAAAGTGAAAGATACAAAGCTCGCCTTGTTGCACAAGGATTCTTACAACGACGTAGAGTCGATTTTGATGAAATATATTCACCTGTTATAGATTCCATAACATTTCGATATCTCATCAGTTTAGCACTATATGAAAAGCTTGAAATACTTCTAATGGATGTAGTTACAGTTTATCTGTACGGTTCACTTGATAGTGAAATTTATATGAAAATCCCTAGAGGATTTAAAATACATGAAGCAAATTCAAAATCTCAGGAAATATATTCAATCAGATTACAAAGATCTTTGTACGGTTTAAAGCAACTGTGACGACCTGGCCGGTCGTATTAAGAATTAACGCCCCGATCCCCTATTAAATTCTTTCCCCAATGTTTATTTCTGCTATTTTGACTCGCCGGGATGTTTGGTTTTGAGTTTCGGAGAGTTTTGGGACACTTAGTCCCTAAATGAGAGCTTAAGTATTGGAAAGTGGACCGTAGTCAGAACGGTGTGAAGACAGCCTCGGAATTGAAATCTGATGGTTCTGTTAGCTCCGTTGGGTGATTCTAGGGTTAGGAGCATGATCGGATTGTGTTTTGGAGATCCGTCGCTAATTTAGGCTTGAAATGACAAGAGTCGAATTTTTGAAGTTTCTGGTTCGATAGTGAGATTTTGATCTAGGGGTTGGAATGGATCCGAAAGTTGAAGTAGCTTTGTAGTATTGAATATGACGTACTTGCAAAATTTCAAATCATTCGGACGGGATTTGATAGACTTTTTGATCGAAAGAATAAGTTAAGAGTTCTTGGAGTTCTTAGGCTTGAATCCTATGTTAAATTAGTGATTTGATGTTGTTGTGAGCATTCCGAAGTTTTGAACAAGTTTGAACGATGTCATGGGATGTGTTGGTACAATTGGTTTGAAGTCCCGGGGACTCGGGTGAGTTCCGGGTAGGTTCCGGGATGTTTTAGGCCGAAAATCAAAGCTGTTGTAGGTCTAGAAGAGTTGCAGGCCTCAGAACCCACCAGTGCGGTCCCCAAAAAATCTTGTGCGTCCGCGGTGGAGGTTGTGCAGCCGCACAAAATGCAGTGCGGCCTGTGGTGAGGAAAATTTCACTGGTCCTACTTCGGAAGCTCATATCTTTTGATCTACAAGGAATTTGGAGATGATTCAAAAACAAAAGTTGTAGTCTTTGAATCTAGTTTTCAGAAACACATTATAATAGGCATTTGAACATCTGTAGAGAAAGTTATGGCCAAAATACTAAAGTCTGTCACTGCAGTCAAAACCTGCATGGACAACAATCATTTTTGTGCGGACCACACTGGTTTTGTGCGGACAACACTCGTTTTTGTGCGGTCTGCAGTGGTGGAAATCCGGGGGGTACTCTATAAATACGAGATTTTGGGTTTTATTTCATATTTTCACCTAGAGAGCTCAGATTTTGGCGATTTTTCGAAGGTTTTTCAAGAAATTCATCGGGATAAGTGATTCTAACTCAGATTTGGCTAGAGTACATGAATCTATCATTGAATTCGTCATTTAATTCGTGATTTGGGATGGAATTTGGGAAGAAAACTTGTGAAATCTTTTTAAAATGTAAAATGATGATTTGAAGGACTAAATGGTATCAGAATTGGATAATTTTGTATGTTTAGACTCGTGAGAGTGTGAGGATTCTGAAAATATAAATTTTACCCAATTCCAAGACGTGGTCCCGAGGGGCATTTTGGTCATTTTACATAATTTCGCGTATTAGCTTAGAATTTAATTGTAGAATCGGTTACTTGAAGTGTTATTTACATTATGAAATTGAATTGGCTAGATTTGGGCCATTTGGAGACGAATACTCGTGGCAAAAGCATGGTTTTGGATTAATTTTGAGCTGGTTCGAGGTAAGTAGCTTGTCTAACCTTGTGTGGGGGACCTTCCCCTTAGGATTGATATATTTGGTAATTGAAATGTTATGTGCATGAGGTGACGAGTGCGTACTTGTGCAAATGATTGGAAATCCGATTTTTTTAAGTGCTTATTAGTATGTTCCTTCTCCTGCTTTTATTACTTGTACTATTAAGCCCGTTGTTAGCTTAGGATAGCATGTCTAAGTGATTTAATTGCTTTAATTGTTCGATCGGTTTATCTAAACTCTATGCAGCATGCTAGGCTAGAATTATTTGTTGCCTTAACATGAAATTTCCCTTCTTTGAATATTTTCTTGCTGCTGTTGTGTATTTACATTGGGACTACGGATGTGAGATGATGAATATAAAATATTTACTTATTATATATTATTAATATTATGCATATACTTAAATTTATATTTAGTATTTTGCCTCTTTTTAACTATTTTTGCAGAGAAAAAGATTAAAAATAACAGAAGGAAAAGACAAATACTCGATGAAAGTCTGTTATGGCAAGCACAAGAATTGAGATGGGAAACGGAAGCCTATAATTAAAGTTCGGATACATTCAAGCTCCTATCTTGGATGTGTCAAAGCTCATGTCATCAGATGTATCCAAGCTCATGTCTTCAGACACACCCAAGCTCACTCTTCGGACATATCCAAGCTCACTCTTCAGACGCGTCCAAGCTTATTCCTTGGACACGTCTAATCATTTAATGCTTGAAGATTTATCTATAAATAGAATGCAATTTGGCATCAGAAGAAAAAAAAGAAAGAGAAGAACGACTTTTATCTAAAATTTGGTTTTAACTTCTTTCTTTAATGATTTTATTTTATTCTTATTAGTTTTTGGATTTTTTAAGAGTATTGGAAATATTTTAGAATTCCTTTTTGTTGTGAGATTTATATACTCCATAATGGAGTAATCTCTTTTGTTGAGATAGTTGATGAAGCTTGATATATATTTTTATAATATTATTTAAGTTTTAAAACATCCTTGGCTTGAAATTTTCATTGTATAATTCAAACTGCGCTGAAATAATGGTTTCTAACCAATCATTATTATCACTTCTATATATTTTATTTAATTTATTCTTATATTAATTTTGTAATTCTCACGTAACAAAATTAATATATAATAACCAATGAATAAAATAGTAGAGTGAGAATAATTTTTTTGTAAAACTCTTATTTCAAATCTGTAATCTTATTTGTCTCAGTTTTAATTCTCACGGAGGAATTGTTGTAGGCAAGATTACTGATTTTTGGTAAAAATATTCTCACGAAGTTTTTACTACCTTTTAGCACAATTCAAGCAAGAAAATATTTCGGTTTGATCGTCACTAGTTTTAACTCAATTAATTACATAACCTCACGGAGTGCTATTAATTGACTTTTTCTTAGTGAACAAATATAATTGTATTAGCAATAAGCAATTATTCTTTAGAGAAATACATGTAGAAAATGAGATTTTATTGTAATAATATTATCAAGTGAATTCAACGATTCCCAACTCTTTTAAATTATAAATCTTTCAGAAATTGTTTGCTTTGCTTTAATTAATTAACAAGTTTTAAAACTCACCTTTAGTCTATTTGGTTCTCTCAAATAGTAGTAAAAATATTAAAAGTGAGTAGCCTAGATTAACCAATCTCTGTGGGATGATATCACAAACCTCAGTCATTATTATCACTTCTATATATTTTATTTGCTCGTACTCAGTCAAATTCTAGTATAGTTTATAAATATATCCTTTACCCTTACAAGCATTAAGCCAAATATTACAAAACCAAAAAAGTCCTAAGAAGATTTTAAAATCAGTGTTGATCGTATATTGGTGGAGACTGACATGAAGGGCAAGCTTATGGAAAAATTTGAGAAACTCAAGAGTTGTGATCATAAAGTTATCAATCTCAAAAGGTTCATTATGAATAGGAGATGCAAAATTTCTTATGCTAAATAAAAGCAGAAGCAGATTCAACGTAAAGATTTGGTGAACTTGAAAAGTTATTGGCGTTGAACTTTATGTAAATTTTTATGTTTTCAATTTTCTACTTTACAAGAAACAATAATTACTAATAAAGTTATTCTCCTCAAGGACGAGCAATGGTTCAAGCATGGGGGAATTTGATGAATATAAAATATTTACTTATTATATATTATTAATATTCTACTTTAAATAATATACTTGAATTTATATTTAGTATTTTGCATTTTTCTAACTATTTTTGCGAAAAAAAGATTAAAAATAACAGAAGGAAAAGACAAAATACTCGATGAAAGTCTGTTATGGCAAGCACAAGAATTGAGATGGGAAACGGAAACCTATAATTGAAGTTCAGATACATCCAAGCTCCTATCTTGGACGTGTCCAAGCTCATGTCTTCAGACGTATCCAAGCTCATGTCTTCAGACACACCCAAGGTCATGTCTTCAGACACATCCAAGCTCACTCCCCGGACACATCCAAGCTCACTCTTCAGACGTGTCTAAGCTTATTCCTTGGACACGTCTAATCATTTAATGCTTGCAAGATTTATCTATAAATAGAATGCAATTTGGCATCGGAAGAGGGGAGAAGGAAGAAAACTACTTCCATCTAAACTTTGGTCTTAACCTCTTTCTTTAACTATTTTATTTTATTCTTATTAGTTTTTAGATTTTCTAAGAGTATTGGAAATATTCTAGAATTTTTTTGTTGTTGTGAGATTTAAATACTCCATAGTGGAGTAATCTCTTTTGTTGGGATAGTTGATGAAGCTTGATATATATTTTTATAATATTATTTCAGCTTTAAAACTTCCTTGGCTTGAAATTTTCATTGTATAATTCATATTGTGCTGAAATAATGGTTTCTAACTAATCATTATTATCACTTCTATATATTTTATTTAAGTTATTCTTATATTAATTTTGTAATTCTCACAGATCAAAATTAATATATAATAACCAATGAATAAAATAGTAGAGTGAGATAATTTTTTGTAAAACTCTTATTTCAAATCTGTAATCTTGTTTGTCTCATTTTTAATTCTCACGGAGGAATTGTTGTAGGCAAGATTACTGATTTTTAGTAAAAATATTCTCACAAAGTTTTTACTACCTTTTAGCACAATTCAAGCAAGAAAATATTTCAGTTTGATTGTCATTAGTTTTAACTCAATTAATTACATAACCTCACGGAGTGCTATTAATTGACTTTTTTTAGTGAACAAATATAATTTCATTAGCAATAAGCAATTATTCTTTAAAGAAATACATGTAGAAATTGAGATTTTATTGTAATAATATTATCAAGTGAATTCAGCGATTCCCAACTCTTTTAAATTATAAGTCTTTCAGAAATTGTTTGCTTTGCTTTAATTAATTAACAAGTTTTAAAACTCACCTTTAATCGATTTGGTTCTCTCAAATAGTAGTAAAATATTAAAAGTCTGTAGTCTAGATTAACCAATCTCAACTGGACGATATCATAAACTATACTAGAATTTGACTGAGTACGAGCAGAAAAATCCTATGCACATTGGTTTCGTCATGAGATTCCGGTAGATCCCCCTGCACATTTACTTTGGGACTGCGGGTTAGATTCCCAATAGATCCCCCTGTACATTTACTTTGGGACTGCGGGTTAGATTCCCGATAGATCCCCCTGCACAGTTATATGGCACTACGGAAATGCACCTGGTAGATTTCCCCAGTACTGGGTATTTTATTTGGGGACTACGGATCGATATTTATAGTAGATCCCCTGCGCATGGATAGTTGGACTACGGGACGATATCCCAGGAGATCCTTCGAACATATATATGATGGACTACGGGACGGTATCCCGGGAGATCCCACTGGATAGTTGTAATTGGGACCACAGGACGGTATCCTGGAAGGTGCCCCGATTGTTATCTCTGTGTTGAGCTGTATTTCTTTTCGTGGTTTGTTTATCTCTGTTCTAGTTGTTGTTTTTTCTTTCAATTCTATGTTATTCCTTACTGTTGCACTTAATTATACTGTTTTATTCCACACTATTAACCCTTATATTGTATTTAACCTCAGTAGGGCCCTGACCTTCCTTGTCACTACCCGATCGAGGTTAGGCTTGGCACTTACTGAGTACCGCTGTGGTGTGTACTCATGCCCCTTCTGCGCATGTTTTTCATGTACAGATCCAGGTACTTCTGCTCAGCCCTACCATCCTTGAAGGAGGCGACTACTTAGAGACTTCGAGGTACATCTGCCGCGTCCGCAGACCGAGGAGTCCTTTTCTATTCCTGCTTTTTAGTATTAGGCCCTTCTGTACTTTCTATTCTTATTAGACAAATTCCGGAGTTAGAGCCATGTAGTATTTCTTTTTCTTAGCTTGTGATTCGTGGGTTTCCGGGTTTTGGGTTTAGATATTGGCTTTGAGATCTATATAAATATGGTGTATGCCAAGCGGCACATTTAACATTGTTTCTGCTTTATTTCTATTTTAAATTGTTTACTTCCGCAAATTTTTTTTTGGTTTTCTTCCGTAATTTAGGCTTACCTAGTTGGAGAGACTAGGTGTCGTCACGATGGTTCACGGAGGGCGAACCGGGATCGTGACAGCAATCTGGGTGCATGTGGTATAATCTCCTTAGTGAATATTTGTTAAAAGAGGGTTACATAAATGATGTTATTTGTCCATATATTTTTATAAAGAAAATGGCATCAGAATTTGTTATAATTGCAGTTTATGTTGATGACATAAATCTTGTTGGAACTCCAGAAGAGATCCAAAAGGCAATTGAATATCTTAAGAAAGAATTTGAGATGAAAATGTTAGAAAGACAAAAATTTGTCTTGGTCTGCAAATTGAATATTTAGCAGACGAGATCTTTATCCATCAATCTGCATATACAGAAAGGGTTTTAAAACGCATTTACATGGACAAAGCGCACTCATTGAGTACATCAATGATTGTTCGATCACTTGAAGTGAATAAGAATTTGTTCCGACCTCCAAAAGAGGATGAGGAACTCCTTGGTCCCGAAATACCCTATCTCAGTGCAATTGGCGCACTAATGTATCTCGCTAATGCTACAAGGCCTGACATAGCATTTTTTGTTAATTTACTAGCAAAATATAGTTCTTCTCCTACACGGAGACATTTGAACGGGGTTAAGCATATATCGCGATATTTAAAGGGAACTCTTGATATGAGTTTGTTTTATGCTAACAAAGATAGTTGTCGCGACCTGTATTTCCCAACCTCGAGGGTCGTGATAGCGCCTACTAATGGGAGCTAGACAAGCCAAACCTTAACTACTTGCTACGCTTCCATATTGCTTCATTTTAATAAACACAAGGCGATAACATGATAACAGCGGAACTTTAAATAATTAAGCGGAAGTCAATAATTAAATATCTTAAGTCTACGTCTATTACAACTTTTAAAACCCCAAATACCCAAAACCTAGTGTCAGAGTGTCACAGACTATCTAAGATTTCTACATACAAGGTTTGAAGAAATAACAGTACACTATTTCTGAACAAGAGAAAATGAAACAGGAAGTAGAGATAGAGGGAGACGCTAGGGCCTGCAGACGCCTGCAAGTCTACCTTGGGTCTCCGAGCGGACTGAAGGAAGCACTCTAACTACTGTCCAAAAGCTGCTCCTGGATCTGCACACAGTGCAGATTGTAGTATCAACACAATTGACCCCATGTGCTGGTAAGTGTCTAGCCTATCCTCGGCGAAGTAGCGATGAGTCTAGGACTAGACTACCACATAAACCTGTGCAATTTAACTAAATACAACAGAAAAAAGTACAGAAAGAAACAGTCATATACAATCAAGTATGGGAGGAGGAAAACATGTTGTGGGGTACAATAAGTATCAACAGGAAATCAGCAATTTAGTGTAGAGAAACCGTACCACAATTATCAATAAAAATTAGTAAATCAAAAACAAGTACACGTCATCACCCTTCATGCTTTTACTCTCTATCACCAAAACAATACGCGACATCACCCTTTGTGTTTTACGCTCTTCCTCACCCAAACAATCATATAATCAAAATGTGCACGGCATCACCCTTTGTACTTTTACTCTCTTTCCTCACCATATAATCAATAAAATTGGCATGGAATGGCACGTCGTGCGGCACGGCATCACCCTTCGTGCCTTATACTCTTTCCTCACAATAACAAATAATGCACGGTATTACCTGTCGTGCTTTAACCCTCTTCCTCACGCAAACAATAATCACAAACAATAGGGTAAGGAAATAAAGGAAATTTGCAATAAGAATCCCGGCAAGGGAACAACAAGTCACCAATTAAATCCCGGCAAGGGAACAACAATTAAACAATTAAATCCCGGCAAGGGAACAACAAATAAATCAACAATAGCCCAGCAAGGGTGACAACATAATGATCTCTTCTCTTTCTCAATTTTATTTTACAATTCACTTCACAACTCGAGCCAAAGCTCTAGAAGTTCGATTATCACTTATACTTTCATAACTCATTTCACAACTCGAGCTAATGCTCTAAAAGTTCAATTGTCACTTGTAATTTCACAATTTCACTTTACAACTTGAGCCAATGCTCCTCAATGTTCATAGGTCACAATTCTTTCCACAAACTTTATACAACAATTAGAAATCTTCTCTAAGGCATGAATAATACAACGAAATCATGAAAATCAAAATATAAGACGCACAGTCATGTTTGACACCAACGTATAGATACTCGTCATCATGCCTATACATCATACTCGACAAGAAGCAAATAGCAAATAGGACACAACTCCTAATCCCTCAAGTTAAGGTTAGACCAAACACTTACCTCGATGCCACAAACACAACTCAAGGTTCTATTATAGCTTTACCCCTTGATTCCACCGCCAATTCGCTCATATCGAGTCACAATTTACTTAATTAGATCAATAAACGCTAAATGAATCAATTTTGAATGCATGAAAATGAGTTTTCCAAATTTTACTCAAAAAGTCAAAATTGCCCCCGGGCCCACTGATAACTTAGGATTTTTATGTGTTTATGCCCCTACTTGCCTATGCTTTGAGTATAAATTGATACAAAATAGTCCCAAAATGCTCACAAGTTGTGCTCGATTGCAGGTTTGATCGACAAAGTGACGAAATGTCAAAGATCGGCTCAAAAAGGATTGAAACCTGCTCAAGTATCAAAGACCAAGAGAATTGAAGAAGAAAGGGCCTAGTGCGGACCGCGTAACAATGATCGCGGTCGCACTAGGAGGTTCAGAGACATGACATATTCAGGCTTAAAGTCACGCGACCGCGGTAGGATTTTCGCGGTCCGCGGTGAAGCTTCGCAGCTGCACTCTTGCTTTGTGCGGTCTACGTTCATAAGGTTCAGAGAAGGGCATTTTTGATCACGCGGTCCGTGGTCACGACTGTGCGACCGCGCCAGTTGCCATTGCGGCCGCGGTACACTTCCACGCGGTCCGTGTCCCCCAGTTCAAGTTATCAAACAGTTGAAGTCCAAGAGCATGTGCGGCCGCGATCCGTTTTGTGCGGCCTACACTAACCTCGCAGGGGTATTTTTGTTCAGTTTTTCCATCCTAGTATAAATAGAACATTTTACCATTATTAGGGGTCGGTTTTTTATCTGGGGAACTTGAGACGAAAGCTGCGCTTGGTGTTATAGCCATTTTTGGCATATTTATTGTAGTTTCTTCTTTGTAATTAATTAATATGTTTAGTTCTTCATCTATTTCTTCAGTTTCTTCCTTAATTATGTGTAGCTAAACCCATTAGTTAGGGTTGTGGCTCAACCTTAGTGTGGGTACTTGATAGGTGTTGCCATCTAGGGTTAGATTGATATTGGGTGTTTGCTATTTGGGTTGATTTTATGTTTTTAATTCAAGAATTAGTGGTTGCAAATGCTGATTCAAGCTTAGTGGGTTTAACTCTTCTTGAGAAAGAGAGTCTATGACCCCAAAATTGACTCAACACGAAATTGGGATGGACCCATGAGAAATAGTAGTCCCAATTAACGAGTTAAATCTTGAGAGAGTAATCACCCTACTTGAACCCTAGTTGCTTGGTCTTATTGGCCTATCCAATTGGTCTCCAGAGAGTCAATTGGGAAAAATCATTCTCTCTACTGAGAGGTGTGAGAGTGGATGCAATTGTGCAACGGTTTCAGCATAATCTCCAAATATGTCAATCTATCCCTAGTAACATATACCCGTCAATTAGCCACCTAGGTGATGCTACGACCCTAGTGCTCTTCTTCCCATTAATTACAACTTAGCAATATTCTCCTAGCATAATTTAGCTTTAATCCTTAGTTTTATAATAGTGGTCATAAATACAAAAACTCAAGAAATGTTCGAAGTGACATTAGAAGCACAACCGCAACTCTAGGCTAGACAGAAAATACAACTCCAATACTAGCTCCCTGTGGAAATTCAATCCCGGACCTCTATTCGGGTAAAATCTATTGCGACCCGCTCTTCCTACCATAGTATAGTGTCGAGTCGGCAGCGATCACTTTTTGGCGCCGTTGCCGAGAACCTTACGGTGTTGACTATCTGTTTAGTTAGTTTTGTGTTTTACTTATCTTTCCTTCTTGTTTACTAATTTTGTTTGTGTCGATCACTATCAGGTACAATGGCTCTTAATGCAAATGACACTCTCGGCAATGTGATAGCAGGGGAGGAGGTAGAGGATCTAGAACAAGATGAGGTCTTACCTCAAGTTCCACGGAGAGACCGAAATGCCAATGTAAATGCAAATGAGAACAACAATATTCTAGACCCTCCTCCGGCACCGCTGAGAGTGGCTCCCAGAGTTCTACCAAATCAAGGATACGCCAGTGCTATTGTTCCTCCCCGAATCCAGGCAGGGAACTTTCAAATCACAAATGTTATGTTGACCTTGCTCGAGCAAAGAGGGTATTTCAAGGGTGCCTCCGATTAAAATGCCTACAAGCACTTGAAGGGGTTCGTGGATACATAATGGGGTAGCAAGCAGACAAACGTGTCCGAGGATGTGTTGAGATTGAGGATTTTCCCGTTCTCTCTTCGGGGTAAAGCATTGGATTGGTTAGAAAAGCTCCCCAATCATTCTATTACAACATGGGATGAATTGTCGGACAAATTTATTTCCAAGTTCTTTTCTCCAAGTCATATGGCAGCTCTTCGGGATGAAATTCTAGCTTTCAAGCAAGAGCCAACGAAACCTTTGCACGAGATATGGGAAAGATATAGAACAATGGTGAAAGAGTGCCCTAAGAACGACATGACCGAGGTTATGATTCAACAAACCTTTTATCAGGGCATCAATACCATGAATCAATGCATTGTGAACCAATTGGACGGAGGGAACTTTATGAAACTTTCTTACCAAGAGGCATGTGATGTACTTGATGAAATGGCCGACACCTCTTCGGCATGGCAAAACCGAGCAAATGTGCCCCAAGGTGACCCCACGGTCATCCATTTGCACAAGGAATTGCATGATCATGGCCAAGACATCGCCGAGCTTACAACAACTATGAATCAATTGGCAAAGGCGCAATTGCAACAAGTCCAAAACCCGCGCCAAGTCAATGCAATGAAAGGTGTGTCTATGTTGAAAAGGAGGCAAAGAGGACAACAACCTCAAGGTAATTGTGAACAATATGACAACAACAATGATGGTGGTGGTTATTCAAATGAGTGCTATGACGATCAAAGCGAAGAGGTTCAATATGTCAATAACTTCCAAGGGAATAGAGGCAACTCTTCGAATCAACAATGTCGTCCTCCAGGAAATTGGAACAATCAACAACAAGGCGGAAGTAATTGGAATAACAACAACCAAAACAACAATTGGGGTAATCAAAGCAATCAAGGAAATTGGAATGGCAATAACAATAATTGGGGCAACAATAACAATCAAGGAGGGTGGAACAATAGCGGGAATCAAGGCAATAGAGGGCAAGGCTTTCAAAGACCCCCATGTACCAACAACCGAACAATCCACCCCTCTTTCCTTCTCAAGGTCCGAGTTCGTCCGGAAGTGATATGGGAAGAATTGAAAGCATGTTCGAGCAAATGATGAAAAAAAACCAAGATTTCGAGGCCCAATTAGCTTCGCATAACACATCTATCCGGAATATGGAGGTGCAATTAGGCCAAATCTCTCAAGCATTGAATACTCGTCCCAAGGGTGCTCTACCAAGTGATACGGTGGTGAACCTGAAGGGTGGGAATAATAATCATATGATGGCAGTTACAACAAGAAGTGGGAGAGGCGGTTATGTGAATGCCTCGATGCAAAAGCAAGCTATGGATGAAGATGTTGAGTTGTGGGATGATGATGTACCTTTGATTGTTTATGATATGGTTAATCAAAATGTGAACAATTATGTGCGAATTGATATTGATGATGAAGCCGAGGTGGAGACTCAAGATGCCGTGAACTCGTCTAGGGAACATGTGATTGACATGCTCGAGCTGGTTGTACAAAAGGCCAAGGCACCTTTGCCTAGGACACCTCCACCTTATCCTCAACGGTTAGCAAAGCAAAAGAGTGACAATCAATTCAAAAAAATTATTTACATGATGAAGAGCCTCACAATCAATGTCCCTTTGGTTGAGGCACTTGAGCAAATGCCGGGGTATGTGAAGTTCATAAAAGATTTGGTTACAAAGAAGAGGTCGATGGAGTGTGAAACAATTAAGATGACTCATCAAATGAGTGCCATAGTGCATTCAATGGCACCCAACTTTGAGGATCCCAGAGCTTTTACTATCCCTTGTACTATCGGAAGTGCGTATTTTGCTAAGGCCCTTTTGTGACTTGGGGGCTAGTATTAATTTGATGTCGTACTCGGTCTTCAAAACTTTGGGAATTGGGCAAGCTAGACCTACCTCAATGAGACTTCAAATGGCGGATCGATCGATGAAGCGACCCTTGGGCATAATTGATGATGTTCTTGTCCGTGTTGATAAATTCATATTGTCGGCCGACTTTGTCATATTAGATTGTGAGGTAGACTTTGAAGTGCCGATTATTCTTGGTAGGACTTTCCGAGATACGGGGAAGGCATTGGTTGATGTTGAAGTGGGTGAGTTGACATTCCGAGTGGGAGATGAGAAGGTGGTATTCCATGTTTGCAAATCAATGAGACAACCCAATATCACGGAGGTGTGTTCATTTGTGGACATTGTCACAGCTGTGATAGTGGATGACACAAGTTCCATGATCAATGTTAAAGATCCTCTTGAGGCCGTGCTTCTCAATATGGATGTCAATGATGATGCTAGTAGAGTGGAGTGTGTGAACACATTGCACGGTATGGGTTCATATTCTTATGAGCCTAGAAGGCTATCTTTAGATCTTGAAAACCGCTAAACTCCGCCAACAAAGCCATCGATTGAGGAGCCACCGGTGTTGGAGTTGAAGCCACTTCCTCCACACCTCAGGTATGAATTCTTGGGTTCAAGTTCTACTTTACCTGTTATTCTTTCTTCTTGCCTTACTAACATGCAGGTTGAGGCCACCTTGGCGGTTCTTCAAAAGCGAAAAAGGGCAATCGGATGGACTATAGCTGATATTCGGGGTATAAGCCCCGCCTTTTGCATGCATAAAATCATATTGGAGGAGGATGAGAGACCTTTACTTGAGCATCAAAAAAGACTAAATGAGGCTATGCAAGAAGTAGTAAAGAAAGAGATTATCAAGTGGCTTGACACCGATGTGGTTTATCCCATTTCTGACAGTTCATGGACTTCTCCGGTGCAATGTGTACCGAAGAAGGGTGGAATGACTGTGGTGACCAATCACAACAATGAGCTTATTCCAACTCGGATAGTGATGGGTTGGAGAGTTTGTATGGATTACCGGAAGCTTAATAAGGTGACTAGAAAAGATCATTTCCCGTTGCCGTTCCTTGACCAAATGCTTGATCGTCTTGCGGGCCGGGCTTTCTATTGCTTTCTGGATAGTTACTCGGGGTACAATCAAATTCTAATTGCCCCGGAAGACCAAGAGAAGACCACCTTTACATGTCCTTATGGAACATTCGCTTTCTCTAGAATGCCATTTGGATTATGTAATGCTCCGGCGACCTTCCAACGTTGCATGATGGATATTTTCACTGACATGGTGGAGGATATCTTGGAGGTCTTCATGGATGATTTCAGCGTGGTTGGAGATTCTTTTGAGGAATACTTGGTAAACTTGGATAGAGTGTTGGCTCGGTGTGAAGATACCAACCTTGTTCTAAACTGGGAAAAGTGCCATTTTATGGTAGAAAAAGGTATAGTGTTGGGTCACAAGATCTCGAAGAAAGGAATTGAAGTTGATAAGGCCAAGATCGAGATTATTTCAAGGCTTTCTCCCCTACTTCTGTCAAAGGGGTGAGGAGTTTTCTTGGGCATGCGGGTTTCTACCGGAGGTTCATCAAAGATTTTTCTAAGGTAGTTAACCCGTTGTGCAAGTTGCTAGAGAAAGATGCCAAGTTTGTTTTCGATGAGAAGTGCATGGAGGCTTTTGAGCTCCTTAAACAAAAGCTTACAACTACCCCCATCACCGCACCAAATTGGAGCTTACCATTTGAGCTCATGTGCGATGCTAGTGACGTTGCGGTGGGGGCGGTTTTAGGACAAAGGATCAACAAGATGTTCCATCCGGTATACTACTCAAGCAAGACCATGAATGAGACTCAAAGGAACTACACAGTCACCAAAAAGGAGTTATTGGCTATTGTTTTTGCTATGGAAAAGTTCCGTCCTTACCTTGTGGGGGCCAAAGTTATTGTGCACACCGACCATGCCGCCCTTAGGTATTTGATGACCAAGAAAGATTCAAAGGCAAGATTGATGAGATGGGTTCTTCTTCTTCAAGAGTTTGATTTAGAAATTGTTGACTCGAAGGGTAGTGAGAATCAAGTGGCGGACCACTTGTCCCGTTTGGAGGAGGAGGGGAGGCCTTGTGACGGCCTTGAGATCAATGATACATTTCCCGATGAGCAACTCCTTGCGATGTCAATGAGTGGAATGTCGTGGTTCGCTGATGTTGCCAATTACCTTGTGACCGGAATAATCCCGTGTGAGCTCTCTTCTAACCAAAGAAAAAAGCTCAAGCGGGATAGTTTGGATTTCTATTGGGATGAGCCATACTTATTCAAGATTTGCACGGATAGTGTGATTCGTAGATATGTTCCAGAGGAGGAACAATTGAGTATCCTAGAGGCTTGCCATTCTTCACCCTATGGTGGCCATCATGGCAGGGCGAGGACGGCCTCAAAGGTACTTAGTTGCGGATTTTATTGGCCTACCTTATTTAAAGATGTCGGTGATGTGGTCAAAAGATGTGATGAATGCCAACGAGCCGGCGGAATTTCAAAAAAGGATGAGATGCCCCTCAATAGGATTCTCGAGGTAGATATTTTTAATGTTTGGGGCCTCAACTTCATGGGTCCTTTTGTGAGCTCTTGTGGAAACACTTACATTCTTGTGGCGGTAGATTATGTCTTCAAGTGGGTTGAAGTCGTGGCTTTACCCAACAATGAAGCCCGCAGTGTTGTGGCATTTCTCAAAAAGAGTATTTTCACGAGGTTTGACACTCCCCGTGCTATCATTAGTGACGGGGGATCTCACTTTTGCAATAAGGCTTTTGATTCATTGCTTCCCAAATATGGAGTTAATAACAAAGTGACCACCCCCTATCATCCTCAAGCTAGCATTCAAGTGGAAATCTCCAACCGAGAAATTAAGAGTATCTTGTCCAAAACTGTCAATGCTAATAGGACCGATTGGTCGAAAAATTTGGATGATGCTCTTAGGGCCTATCAGACAGCTTACAAGACTCCAATTGGTATGTCTCCGTACCGGTTGGTGTTTGGGAAAGCTTGCCATCTTCCGGTGGAATTGGAGCACAAGGCTATGGGATGTTGCTGCAAATCTGAGGATTGAACAACTTAATGAGCTCGATGATTCCATGCATACTCCAGATCGTCCTTGTACAAGGACAAAATGAAGTATCTTTATGACAAATATGCTCGGGGCAAGGAGTTCAAAGTTGGGGATATGGTTCTCTTGTTTAATTCCCGGCACGTCTGTTTCCGGGTAAGCTCAAGTCAAAATGGAGTGGGCTATTTGAAGTTGTGTTCGTGACCCTGTTTGGTGCTCTTGATCTAAAAAACAAAAATGGTAAAGTCTTCAGAGTTAATGACCACCGGGTCAAGCATTATCTTGGAAAGTTCGATGGCAGCCACGTGGTGGCGCTTCTTCATCTAAAGTGATGTGGTGGTAACATGCGTCGTACCGCGACGTTAAATCAAGCGCTTCTTGGGAGGCAACCCATGTCTTCCTCTTTGATTTTCTTTGTAGCTTAGGAATTTTGAGCTAATTGTTTGTGAGATGTTGCAGGGATTGTGTTGAAGCAGTGCAAAATAAAGTATGAAAATTGCATAGTCTCTGAAGTTGCCAGAGCGGCCGCGGTGAACTTTGCGCGGTCCGCACCGGCATGAGTTTAGAAGGGGACTCTCTAAAGTTCTTCACCACGGCTGCGGTCAAGTTAGTGTGGTCTGCGGAGGACTTTTGCGGCTGCGTTCCACTTGTGTGCGGTCCGCGTAGGGTGATTACTGAAGGGTCACACAAATAAACCCAGCGCGGTCCACAGTTGCTTTTATGCGGCCGCGCTGGTAGGTGAGCACGGGTCCCACTGGGTACCTATAAATAGAGACCAAGTGTCTCATTTTACCATTTTTGCAATTTGAAAACCCAAAACCCTAATTCTACTGTTCATCCTCTCCCAAGACTAAAATTATTGCTTGTTTGGATAGATTGCATTCATTCTTCCTAATCCTGGTAACATTTCATGCATTCATGATTAATTACTTCTTATTTTTTATTTTATTTGCTTTCCAGTAGTCTGTAACTTCTTTTTCTTTACGATTTTCTTCGAATTTGTTAGTCTAGGGTAGCTTTCATGTTAGTTTAAAGTAACTAAGGATTAGGTACCTGAGTAGGGACAAGTAGGGGTAAAAATTTGAACAAAATAGAAGAAAACATGCAATCCTAGCTTATCCCTGAAATTGACTCAGTGCGGTTCGCGGTCCGCGATGACCTAACGCGGTCCGCGATGACCTAACGCGGTCCGCGATGCTTGATTGACTGAGGAATAACTTGTGTCCATCGTGGCCGCGGTAACTTTTGTGTGGTCCGCGCTGGTCCAACACTGCCGCGTACCCATTTTACGGGGACCGCGGTGCTTAGATTCAGAGAAGGACTATAGTTGGTACTTGACCAACGCGGACCGCGATAGCCTTTGCGCGGTCCGCAGTACCCCCAACGCGGCCTCACTCCCTTGTGCACGGGCCGCGGTGACTGATTCTGTAGCAGTGTTTGCAACAATTTTGTTTGTTGTCTGCAACTTTAATTCATTCACCTGCTTCACTGTCTGTGCTTAAACTAACAATGTTAGATGCGTTTGCTTGCAGACAATGGTAAAACAACGAGGAAGAGGTGCCAAACAACCCGGCCGAGGTGACCCCTCCCGGGGAGGAAAAGGAAAACAAGTTAAACTCACTCCTCGACCTAAACTGAAAACAAGGAAACAAGTTGTTATAGATGACCAATCGGGGAGTGAGTACGTACCCGCTCAAGACCTCTCTTCTGACTCAGGGCCAGCTCATGCAGTCCCAGCTTCACATACTGCCCAAGCTCCACAACGTGTACCTTCTGAGTCGTCTGATGGCTCAGCAACAGGCTGCGGTGAATACTCCACCTCCCCCACAGCTTCAGTATCTGGGGAGAGTGCAGAAGGTGGGACTAATAGTGATAATGAGGTACCGGACAGTGGTGTGCCCAAGGTTGGGGGTGTTGAACAAACTAGAAAACCTGAAGTTTGGGAAGATTGATTTGTCAGCCATGTGGCGTTCCACAAGTTTAGGGAATGGTGGCCGTCACAGAAGTTGATTCTTGAGAGAAACTTCATTGACAAAGACCTTCTACCTCTACACCCCAATGTGAATAGATAGTTTCAGGCTCAAGCGGGTTGGGAGTTCTTTAAAGACAATTGTTTGAAAGCGAATGAGCATATGGTCAAGGAATTTTACAGTAGTGTAGCCCATATCTTGAAGGGCACTAAGGTGACCAAGGTAAGAAACAAAAATGTGGTATTCACCGGGAGGGCACTGAATGAATACTTGTGGTTCATTAATGAAGATGAGTCCCTTTACAATGAAAAGTTAGCAATGGGCGAGGAGGTTCGTCCGTGGTTAGCTTCATACCTGGCAATCCCGGGTATGGTTACAGAATGGTTACAAGTAGGGGCCAAAATACTTTGGAAAACTTTCAACTTCAAGGCTAGAGGGTGGTTGACCTTTGTGTGCAGTCGGCTCGACCCGACTACCCATGATCAGACTATTCCACTTGCCCGGGCAGTTCTTATTGCTTCTATTATGGCAGGCTATCCTATCAATGTGGGCAATGTGATGTCCCGCACCATTTCTGCAGTGGGGGTTGAGCATGAACGGAACTACCCTTTTCCCAGCACCCTCACTATGTATTTTCGGGACTTGGAGGTGGAGAAGAGACCGTTTGACGTCAAGGTCAAACCTGTGGCTCTGTTCTCCTGGTACAATTTAAAGGGGTCAGACGACCCCAAGGACAAAAATTACAAGCCGCCTGTTTCTACCCCAGCTGGCCAGTCTGAGGAGCCAGTTGCGGTAGAGTCTTCTGTTGAGCCCTCCACAGAGCCTTCCACCATGCCTGCTGCCACCACTGTTGATGATTTGCCTCAAGGACCCTCATCTTCTACTGGCCCCAGTACTTCAGCTAACCTGGGGGTTCATTCTTCCTGGACTCATCCTTTCATGGCCCATCAATTGAGCAAGGCACTAGCTAGTTTGAACAACTGGATGTCAGCTGGGACATCCAAGTTGTCTACATTGTCTGCTACAGTTGAGTCCCACTCAGCACCTTCCACTGCTCAAATTCCTCAGTCCATTGAGGATACACTGAAGAAGCTCCTAGACAATTAGGATAAGATTATGAGGACTCGGGACGCCTTAACTAAGGCGGTGGATTCACATGGCAAGGCTTTGAGGGAGCTTGCCAAGGAGCACAAGAAGATGAGGAAGTCAAGGGCTTCCAAGGAGTCGGTGAGAGTGCTAAGGACTGATGTGGACAAGCTATTGGCGGACCAGATGCCTTTAGACTTGCTATTCAGGGATCCATCCACAGCAGCAGCACAAGTGCCACAGCCACAGTAGGAGCAGGAGCAGGCACCCAGGCCTCCAAGGAAGAAGAGGAAGCTCCCCAGTTCACCAGGCCTAGGGAGCTCCCCATCATCATGTGGTCTTTTCAGACCATTGTGTTCTTGAATCATAACTAAGGTCGTGGTGGGCCCTCGACTCGATGTCTTTAGCAATCCCCTAGCGTGTGTGGTGAGGAATCGAAATGTGAATCAAGTCCCGAGCCAATGGTCTAGAACTTGCCCTGAATGTTTGTTGAGGCGAAATCCTAGGTGAAATTTGACTTGAGAAATGATTATAGGCTCTCCTTGATCCAAATGTTAAATTGAACAATTCCATAGCCCACCAATGAGATGATCCTTAGTTAACCCTTTTGAGCCTTAAACCTTTTTCTTTCAAAAACCAATGCTACAAGCCTATATCCATTCTAAATGATTACCCTCTCTTGGCACCCAAATCTTCCCTTGAGTAATGACAAATATCTAAGTTTGGGGGGAGAGTCCAGAAAGGAAGCAAAGTGGTAAAAAAGGTACAAAAGCAAAAGAAAAGGAAGGCAATGAAAAAGAAAGAAAATAAAAAGACAAAAAGAAAGTCCAATGTGAACAAGAATAAAAAAAAAGGGACTCAAGGAAAACAAAAGTGAAAAAGGTGTGTGGAAAAAGTAGAAAAAGGAGAAATGTTTTGAATTGTATAAGAAAGAGTGACAATGTGTCTCTCTAACCCTTTGTAAAGAAGTGAAATACTCAAAAGAGTCAAGAAAGTTGTGCCAAAATGAATCAAAAGAAATGCTTAAGGGAAGATTGAACCCCACTTGAATAAAAATATGTCCTACCCTTACCTAAAAGCCTTCACAATGACTCCACAAAAGCCCTATTTGATCTCGAATTGAAGGGAGATTACATTAGTGGATACTTACATAAGGGGCAAGCATATGGTACTTAGAGCCGGACTTGTGACTTTCTTCTTGAGAGAGATGAGCGAAATTCCATTAACCTCGGTTTGTGTGTCAATACTTAAAAGGTGAGGTTCACTTAGGGAGAGTTGAGGATGTGGGAGTCTGGATTCCACAATGACCAAAGTAAGTAAAAAGCTCTTTGATGAAATGTGTCAACTCTTGATGCTCTTGTGTCACACTTGATCCATAGTTTTCAAAGTTTTAAATGTGTTAATGATGCATTCGTATTGAGAGAAATTGTTAGTCCCAATTGATGCTTGTTGAGGTTCTTTCAGGAGAGCTGGAATTACTTGGACGTTCCTTTAAGGGGTGGATTTTATTTTGTTTGCTTGAGTACAAGCAAAGGCTTAAGTTTGGGGAGTTGATAACTTAGGATTTTTCGTGTTTATGCCCCTACTTACCTATGCTTTGAGTATAAATTGATACAAAATAGTCCCAAAATGCTCACAAGTTGTGCTCGATTGCAGGTTTGATAGACAAAGTGACAAAATGTCAAAGATCGGCTCAAAAAGGAGTGAAACCTGCTCAAGTATCAAAGACCAAGAGAATTCAAGAAGAAAGGTCCTAGTGCGGACCGTGTAACAGTGACCGCGGCCGCACTAGGAGGTTCAGAGACATGACATATTCAGGCTTAAAGTCACGCGGCCGCGGTAGGATTTTCACGGTCCGCGGTGAAGCTTCGCAGCCGCATTATTGCTTTGTGCGGTCCGCGTTCATAAGGTTCAGAGAAGGGCACTTTTGATCACGCGGTCCGCGGTCACGACTGCGCGGACCGCGCCAGTTGCCATCGCGACCGCAGTACACTTCCACGCAGTTCACGTCCCCCAGTTCAAGTTATCAAACAGTTGAAGTCCAAGAGCCAGTGCGGCCGCGGTCCATTTTGTGCGGCCTGCACTGACCCCGCAGGGGTATTTTTATCCAGTTTTTCCAGCCTAGTATAAATAGAACATTTTACCATTATTAGGGGTCGGTTTTTTATCTGGGGAACTTGAGACGAAAGCTGTGCTTGGTGTTGTAGCCATTTTTGCCATAATTATTGTAGTTTCTTCTTAGTAATTAATTAATATGTTTAGTTCTTCATCTATTTCTTCAGTTTCTTCCTTAATTATGTGTAGCTAAACCCATTAGCTAGGGTTGTGGCTCAATCCTAGTGTGGGTAATTGATGGGTGTTGCCATCTAGGGTTAGATTGATATTGGGTGTTTGCTATTTGGGTTGATTTTATGTTTTTATTCAAGAATTGGTGGTTGCAAACGTTGATTCAAGCTTAGTGGGTTTAACTCTTCTTGAGAAAGAGAGTCTATGAACCCAAAATTGACTCAACACGAAATTGGGATGGACCCATGAGAAATGGTAGTCCCAATTAACAAGTTAAATCTCGAGAGAGTAATCACCCTACTTGAACCCTAGTTGCTTGGTCTCATTGGCCTATCCAATTGGTCTCGAGAGAGTCAATTGGGCAAAATCACTCTCTCTACTGAGAGGTGTGAAAGTGGATGCAATTGTGCAACGGTTTCAGCATAATCCCCAAATATGGCAATCTATCCCTAGTAACATCTACCCGTCAATTATCCACCTAGGTGATGCTACGACCCTAGTGCTCTTCTTCCCATTAATTACAATTTAGCAATATTTTCCTAGCATAATTTAGCCTTAATCCTTAGTTTTATAATAGTGGTTATATATACAAAAACTCAAGAAATGTTTGAAGTGACATTAGAAGCACAACCGCAACTCTAGGCTAGATAGAAAATACAACTCCACTACTAGCTCCCAGTGGAAATTCGATCCCGGGCCTCTATTCGGGTAAAAGGTATTGCAACCCGCTCTTCCTACCACAGTGTAGTGTCGAGTCGGCAGCGATCACGCAGGTGGTCAAAACTCGAAGTTCGAACCAAAACCCGATTACACATTCTCCCACGAAGCCAAATATATAATTTGTTTTGAAATCGGACCTCAAATTGAGGTCCAAATCTCCAATTTTTTAGAAACCTAGGTTCTACCCAAAACACCCAATTTCCCTATGAAAATAATTGATTGAAGTTGAAATCATGTTAAAAGATGCTAATGATTGAAAAAATTAGTTAAAATCGACTTACAATTGATTAGGAGAAGAAATATTGTTTGAAAAATCGCCTCTTATGTTTTAGGGTTTTGAAAAGTGAAAAATAACTGAAAAGTCCGTTTAATATACTCCTCTCAGACCCTCTCCGCGGACCGCATAAAAAAGACTTCGACCGCGAAGCTCCACCGCAGACCACAGGAAATCGAGCGTGGCCGCGAAGGCTTGGCCTTTCTCACCGCAGACTGCACAAGTCCCACCGCGGTCACGGAGTCCCCACCGCGGACCGCGAGACGTGGCTTCAAAGACCTGCAACTTCTCTGAATCTACAACGTTTTTTTCCAAAGTGTAAAAACATCCCGAAACTCACCCGAGCCCTCGGGGCTCCAAACCAAATGTCATACTAACTCAAAAACATCATATGGACCTACTCGTGTGATCACATCATCAAAATAACATGTAAAATCATGAATTAAACCTCAAAACTCAACATTTTCAGCAAGAACTCTCAAAGTTTATAACTCGTCAATCGGAAGTCCAACTCACGTCAGAAAACTCCGTTTTTTACCAAATTTCACAGTTATCTTTCAAATACTATAACAAGTTGTACCAGGCTCCGGAACCAAAATACGGTCCTGATAACAATGGTTTCAAATATTAATTCTTTTCTTTATTCCTTAGATAATTCAGTAAAACAATTTCTTTCAAAAATGGATTTCTAAGGCTTGGTACCTCGGAATTCATTTCTAGGCATACGCCCAAGTCCCATATTTTACTGCGAACCTCCCAGGATCGTCGGAACACGGATCCGGGTCCGTTTGTTAAGAATGTTGACTAAAGTCAACCATAATCAAAGTTTTAACTCTAAAATTTCTATTTCTCATATTTTCACATAGAAGGCTTTCCGAATATAGGTCTGGACCACGCACGTAAATCAAGGTGGGGTAAAAAAAGGAGCTTTTTAGGCCTCGGAACACTGAATGCACTTGCAACACAAGTGATAACCTTTTGGGTCATCACATTCTCCAACTCTAAAACAATTGTTCATCCTCGAATGGACAGAAGAAGGAAGTACATGGTCGGGGAAAAGATAGGGATAACGGCTCCGCATATCAGACTCGGACTCCCAGGTCGATGCCTCAGAAGGCTAACCTCTCCACTGAACACGAACAGAAGGAAAATTCTTCGACCTCAACTGACGAACCTATCGGTCTAGAATAGCTACCGGCTCCTCCTCATAAGACAAGTCCTTGTCCAATTGGACATTGCTAAAATCTAACACGTGGAATGGATCGCCGTGATATTTCTGAAGCATGGACACATGAAACACTGGATGCACGGCTGATAAGCTTGGCGGTAATGCAAGTCTATAAACCACCTTTCACACTCGATCAAGAATCTCAAACGGACCGATGAACCTAGGGCTAAGCTTGCCCTTCTTCCCAAATCTCATCACGTCCTTCATAGGCGACACTCAGAGCAATACCCGCTCTCCAACCATAAAAGCCACATCTCGAACCTTGCGGTCTGCATAACTCTTTTGCCTGGACTGAGCTGTACGAAGCCTATCCTGAATAATCTTGACCTTGTCCAAAGCCTCTTGAACCAGACTCGTACCCAACAATCGAGCCTCTCCCGACTCAAACCAGCCAACCGGAGATCGATACCGCCTACCATATAAAGCCTCATAAGGAACCATCTGGATACTCGACTGGTAACTGTTGTTGTAGGCAAACTCTGCTAAATGCAAAAACTAATCCCACGAGCCTCCAAAGTCAATGACACAAGCTCGGAGCATATCCTCCATAATCTGAATAGTCCACTCGGACCGCCTGTCTGTTTGAGGATGAAATGTTATACTCAACTCAATATGGCTGCCCAACTCTCGCTAAACTTCTCTCCAAAAACGCGAGGTAAACTGCGTACCTTGGTCCGAAATGATAGATACATGCACACCATGAAGACAAATAATCTCCCGGATATAGATCTCAGCTAACCTCTCGGATGAATAAGAGACTACCACAAGAATGAAATGAGCTGGCTTGGTCAGCCTATCAACAATGACCCATACTGCGTCCAACAATGAAATCCATAGTGATCCGCTCCCACTTCCACTCGGGAAGCTCAATCCTCTGAAATAAACCACCAGGCCTCTGATGCTCGTACTTAACCTACTGACAATTCAAACACCGAGCTACATATACAACGATATCCTTCTTCATTCTCTGCCACCAATAATGTTGCCGCAAATCTTGATACATCTTCGCGACGCCCAGATGAATAGAGTATTGGGAGCTATGGGCCTTCTCTAAAATAAACTCTCGGAGCCTGTCCACATTAGGCACACAAACTCAACCCTGCAATCTCAAAACTCCATCATCATCTAAGGTAACCTGCTTGGCACCTCCGCGCTGCACCGTGTCTCTAAGGACACACAAATGGGGATCATCATACTGCCGATCACGGATACGCTCAAATAAAGAAGAACGAGCGACCGTGTATGCCAATTTACAACTAGGCTCAGAAATATCCAATCTCACAAACTAATTGGCCAAAGCCTGAATGCCCAAAGCAAGCGGTCTCTCACCGACCGGAATATAAGCAAGACTGCCCATACTGACTGACTTCCTACTCAACGCATCGGCCACCACATTGTCCTTTCCCGGATGATACAAGATACAACAACAACAACAACAACGACCCAGTATAATCCCACAAGTGGGGTCTGGGGAGGGTAATATGTACGCAGACCTTACCCCTACCCCGAAGGGTGAGAGGCTGTTTCCAGGAGACCCTCGGCTAAAAAAAAAAGCAACAGGAGCCGATATATTAGTACCATAAAAATACATAATAAAATAACAGCAATATAAGAGATATGAAATACAGAATACGAAATATGAAATAGATGGCTGGAATAGTAAAACTAGCAGGTAAAGCCCTGCATTAATAGACGACCAATTACATTCTTAGTCTAACTCCTAACTGGCTAGTCTCACTCTATTGTGTTGTAGAAATATTCACAAGTTTCCCCTAACCTACAACCTTAATGCTCGACCTCCATAATTCCTTGTCAAGGGCCATGTCCTCAGTAATCCTAAGTCGCGCCATGTCCTGTCTGATCACCTCTCCCCAATACTTCTTAGGTCACCCTCTACCTCTCAGCGTGCCCACTACAGTCAGTCGCTCACACCTCCTCACCGGTGCATCAGTGCTCCTATATCATAATCTTTTAACAACTCCAACCACCTCCTATGTCTCAAATTCAACTCCTTTTGCTTGAACAAATACTGAAAACTCTTGTGATCCGTGAACACCTCACATGCCACGCCATACAGATAATGCCTCCAAATCTTCAATGCGTGAACAATGGCTGCCAACTCCAAGTCATGAATCAGATAGTTCTTCTCATGAATTTTCAACTGCCGCGAAGCATAGGCAATGACCTTGCCATCCTAAATCAACACTGCATCAAGCCCAATACGAGATGCATCATAATAAACTGTATAAGGACCTGAACCTGTGGGCAAAACCAACACCGGTGTCGTAGTCAGAGCTGTCTTGAGCTTCTGAAAGTTTGCCTCACACTCGTCTGACCATTTGAACTGGGCACCCTTCTAGGTCAACCTGGTCATCGGGGCTGCGATAGACGAGTACCCCTCCACAAACCTATGGTAGTAGCCTGCCAATCCCAAGAAACTCTGAATCTCTGTAGCTGATGCTGGTCTAGGCTAGTTCTTGACTGCCTCAATCTTCTTTGGATCAACCTGTATACCCTCTGCTAATACAACATGACCCAGAAATACAACTGAACTCAACCAAAACTCACACTTCGAGAACTTATCACATAACTGACTATCCCTCAAGGTCTGAAGAACCACTCTAAGATGTTGCTCGTGCTCCTCCCGGCTGCGGGAATATATCAAAATATTATCAATGAAGACTATCACGAACGACTCCAAATAAGGCCTGAACACTCGGTTCATCAAATCCATAAAAGTTGTCGGGGCATTGGTCAACCAAAATGACATGACCAGGAACTCATAATGCCCGTACCGAGTGCGGAAAGCTATCTTAGGGACATCGGATGCCCTAATCCTCAACTGATGGTAGCCAGATCTCAAATCAATCTTTGAAAACACCTTGGCACCATAAAGCTGATCAAACAAATCATCGATCATCGGTAATGGATACTTATTCTTGATTGTAACCTTGTTCAACTGCCGGTAATCAATACACATTCTCATCGATCCGTCCTTATTCTTAACAAACAACATCGGCGCACCCCAAGGGGAAACACTTGAGTCTAATGAAACTTTTCTCAAGCAAGTCTTGCAACTGTTCCTTCAACTCTTTCAACTCCGGCAGGGCCATACGATACGGAGGGATAGAAATGGGCTGAGTGCCCGGAGCCAAATCAATGCAAAAGTCAATATCCTTGTCGGATGGCATACCCGGCAGGTCTGAAGGGAAAACATCAGGAAACTCTCGAACAACAGGCATAGAATCAATAGAAGGGACCTCAGCACTAGAATCACGAACATATACCAAATAGGCCAAACACCCCTTCTCGACCATACGCCGAGCCTTCACATACGAGATAACACTGTGGGTATAATGACCAAGAGTTCCTCTTCACTCTAAACGGGGCAAATCCGGTAAGGCTAAGGTCACTGTCTTGGCATGAAAGTCTAAGATAGAGTGGTAAGGTGATAACCAGTCCATCCCCAATATAACATCAAAATCAACCATGTCTAGAAGTAACAAATCCGCATGAGTCTCAAGACCCCCAATCACCACAATACAAGAATGATGGACTTGATCTACCATAATAGAATCACCCACCGGTGTAGACACATAAACATGAATACTCAATGAATCATTAAGCATGACCAGATACGATGCAAAATAAGATGACACATACGAGTAGGTAGAACCTGGATCAAGTAACACTGAAGCATCTCTATCACAAACCAGAATAGCACCTGTAATGACTACATCTAAAGCCTCAGCCTCGGGCCTGGATGGAAGGGTGTAACATCGGGGCTGGGCCCCACCACCCTGAACTACATCTCTAGGACGACATGCGGCTGGCTGGCCTCCACCTCTAGCAGTCTGAGCTCCACCTCTAGTACCTCTACCTCCACCTCTAGCACCTCTACCCCCACCTCTAGCTGGCTAGGCGGGCTATGGAACACCTAGTACCGGTACATAGCATGGGAACCCTGATGCTGAGAGCTACTCGATACTCGAGGGCAAAACTTAGCAATGTGACCCGTATCACCACAAGTGTAACAAGCCCTTGGCTGCTGAGACTACTAGCCCTGACAACCTGAATGACCACCCCAAAAACTCTGAAGCGGCGGTGCACTGATAGGAGCAGGTGGTGCACTGTAGGACTACTGATCGGGATACTACATCTGGGGACCATGACCACCTGAAGTACCGTGAGAAACCTGGAGCGCTGACTGAAAGGGCCTAGGAGGATGGCCTCTACCATATGAATCTCGACCTCCGGATGAGGTACCACTAAATCGGCGTGAATGAAGGGGCCTCTTGTCTGACCTATGACTGCCTCCCTATGACAGAACCATCTCAACTCTATAGGCCATATTGGCTGCCTCCTGAAATGTAATCTCACTCCCAGCCTCTCTAGCCATCTGAAGACGAATCGGCTGAATAAGACCGTCAATAAACCTCTTCACTCTCTCTCTCTCTCTCTCTCTCTCTCTCTCTCTCTCTCTCTCTCTCTCTCGGTGGGGAGTATGATGAGAACATGGCGAGCTAAGTCGATGAACCTGGTCTCATACTAGGTAACAGTCATGGAACCCTGCTGGAAGCGCTCAAATTGCCTCCGATAGGCCTCTCTCTGAGTAACGGGGAGAAACTTCTCCAGGAATAACTCTGTAAAATGCTCCCAAGTCAAGGCTGGCGATCCGGCTGGTCTTGCTAAGCAATAATCCCTCCACCAGGTCTTGGCGGATCCAGACAAGCGAAATGTAGCAAAATCGACCCCATTGGTCTCAACAATGCCCATGTTCCTGAGAACCTCGTGGCAGCTATCTAGATAATCCTGGGGATCCTCAGTAGATGCACCGTGTAAAGTAGAAGTGAAGAGCTTGATGAACCTATATAGTCTCCATAAAGCATCGGCAGACATAGCTGCTCCATCACCGGTCTGAGCTACCACACCCGTCTGTACTGCTCCAACTGGCTGGAACACTAGAGTCTGAATCTGAGGAGCTACCTGCTCTGAAGTGTGAGTAGCAAGAGTCCGGGCTCCTCTTCTAACTTGAGAGACGGCTAGTGCTACAGGAAGCAAGCTTGCTCGGGTGAGACTCTCCATGAATCCCACTAGTCGGACCAAGGCATCCTGAAGAACTGGGGTAGCAATAAACCCTTCTGGGACCTGAGTTGGGCCTACCGGGACCGCTGGGGCCGGAACCTCCTCATCAAAGTCAACCTGAGGCTCCGCCATTGGCGTTGTTGCTCGGGGCTGAACTCTGCCCCTACCTCGGCCTCTAGCACGGCCTCGGCCTTTCCCTCTGCCCCTCGCGGGTGCTGCTGCTGGGGGATCGGGCTGTTGAGCGGTGGATGAGGAAGCGCGCGCTCTCTCCATCTGGGAAAGAACATAGTAGAAATTCAATTAGCATTGAGAAACCAAACCGCATGATAGGAAGGAAAAATGTGAAGTTTTTCCAAACTCCGTAGCCTCTGGGGGATAAATACATACGTCTCCGTACCGATCTCTCAAACTCTACTAAGCTTGTCTGTGAACTGTGAGACCCATACAACCTAGAGTACTAATACTAACTTGTCGCGACCCGAATTTCCCAACCTCGGGGTCGTGATGGTGCTTACTAATGGGAGCTAGGCAAGCCAAACCTTAACTACTTGCTACGCTTCCATATTGCTTCATTTTAACAAACACAAGGCGATAACATGATAACAGCGGAACTTTAAATAATTAAGCGGAAGTCAACAATTAAATATCTTAAGTCAACGTATATTACAACTTTTAAAACCCCAAATACCCAAAACCTAGTGTCACAGACTATCTAAGATTTCTACATACAAGGTCTGAAGAAATAAAAATACACTATTTCTGAACAAAAGAAAATGAAACAGGAAGTAGAGATAGAGGGAGACGCCAGGGCCTACGGACGACTGCAAGTCTACCTTGGGTCTCCGAGTGGACTGAAGGAAGTACTCCAACTACTGTCTGAAAGCTTCTTCTGGATCTGCACATAGTGTAGTATCAGTACAACCGACCGCATGTGCTGGTAAATGTCTAGCCTAACCTCAATGAAGTAGTGACGAGGCTAGGACTAGACTACCATATAAACCTGTGTAATTTCACTAAATACAGCAGAAAAGAAGTACAGAAAGAAACAGTCATATACAGTCAAGTATGGGAGGGGGAAAACATGATGCGGGGTACAACAAGTATCAACATGAAATCAGCAATTTAGTGTAGAGAAACCATAACACAATTATCAATAAAAATTAGGAAATCAAAAACAAGTGCACGACATCACCCTTAGTGCTTTTACTCTCTCTCACCAAAACAATACACGGCATCACCCTTCGTGTTTTATGCTCTTCCTCACCAAAACAATCATATAATCAAAATGTGCAGGACATCACCCTTCGTACTTTTACTCTCTTTCCTCACCATATAATCAATAGAATCGGCATGGAATGGCACGTCGTGCGGCACGACATCACCCATCGTGCTTTATACTCTTTCCTCACAATAACAAACAATGCATAGTATCACCCTTCGTGCTTTAACCCTCTTCCTCACCCAAACAATAATCACAAACAATAGGGTAAGGAAATAAAGGAAATTTACAATAAGAATCCCAGCAAGTGAAAAACAAGTCACCAATTAAATACTGACAATGGAACAACAATTAAACAATTAAATCCCGGCAAAGGAACAACAAATAAATCAACAATAGCCCGGCAAGGGTGATAACATAATGATCTCTTCTCTTTCTCAATTTTACTTCACAATTCACTTCACAACTCGAGCCAATGCTCTAGAGGTTCGATTATCACTTATACTTTCACAACTCATTTCACAACTCGAGCCAATGCTCTAGAAGTTCAATTGTCACTTATACTTTCACAATTTCACTTTACAACTTGAGCCAACGCTCCTCAATGTTCATAGGTCACAATTTTTTCTACAAACTTTATACAACAATTAGAAATCTTCACCAAGGCATGAATAATACAACGAAATCATGAAAATCACAATATAAGACCTACGGTCATGCTTGACACCTACGTATAGATACTCGTCATCATGCTTATACGTCGTACTTGATAAGAAGCAAATAGCAAATATGACACAACTCCTAATCCCTCAAGCTAAGGTTAGATCAAACACTTACCTCGATGCCATGAACATAACTCAAGGTTCAATTATAGCTTTACCCCTTGATTCCACCGCCAATTCACTCGTATCTAGTCACAATTTACTTAATTAGATCAACAAACGCTAAATGAATCAATTTTGAATGCATGAAAATGAGTTTTCCAAAGTTTTACCCAAAAAGTCAAAATTGCCCCTAGGCCCACGTGGTCAAAACCCAAGGTTCGAACCAAAACCCGATTACCCATTCCCCCACGAACCCAAATATATAATTTGTTCTGAAATCGAACCTCAAATCAAGGTTCAAATCCCCAATTTTTGAAAAACCTAGATTCTACCCAAAACACCTAATTTCCCCCATGAAAATAATTGATTTGAAGTTGAAATCATGTTAATAGATGTTAATGATTGAAGAAAACTAGTTAAAATCGACTTACAATTGATTTGGAGAAGAAAGGTTGTTTGAAAAATCGCCTCTTATGTTTTAGGGTTTTAAAAAGTGAAAAATAACTAAAAAGTCCGTTTAATATACTCCTCTCAGACCCTCTCTGCGGACCGCATAAAAAAGACTGCGACCGCAGAGCTCCACCGCGGACCGCAAGAAATCGAGCGCGGCCACGAAGGCTTGTCCTTGCTCACCGTGGACCGCACAAATCCCACCGCGGTCGCGGAGTCCCCACCGTGTCCGCGAAGCTTCCACCGCGGACCGCGAGACCTGGCTTCAGAGACCTGCAACTTCTCTGAATCTGCAACTTTTTTTTCCTAAGTGTAAAAACATTCCGAAACTCACCCGAGCCCCTGGGGCTCCAAACCAAATGTCATACTAACTCAAAATCATCATATGGACCTACTCGTGCGATCTAACATGTAAAATCATGAATTAAATCTCAAAACTCAACATTTTCATCAAGAACTCTCAAAGTTCATAACTCTTCAACTGGAAGTCCAACTCACGTCAAATAAACTTCGTTTTTCACCAAATTTCACAGTTATCTTTTAAATACTATAACAAGTTTGTACTAGACTCCGGAACCAAAATACGGGCCTGATAACAATGGTTTTAAACATTAATTCTTTTCTTTATTCCTTAGATAATTCAGTAAAATAATTTCTTTCAAAAATTGATTTTTAAGGTTTGAGACCTCGGAATTCATTTCCGGGCATATGCCCAAGTCCCATATTTTACTGCGGACCTCCCGGGATTGTCGAAACACGGATCTAGATCCGTTTGTTAAGAATGTTGACTAAAGTCAACCATAATCAAAGTTTTAACTCAAAAATTTATATTTCTCATATTTTCACATAGAAGGCTTTCCGAATATAGGTCCGGACCACGCAGATAAATCAAGGTAGGGTAAAAAAAGGAGATTTTTAGGCCTCGGAACACTGAATGCACTTGCAACACAAGTGATGACCTTTTGGGTCATCACAATACTGCAGATCTTGTTGGATATGCAAATGCAGGTTATTTATCTGATCCCCATAAAACTCGATCTCAAACCGGGTATGTATTTACATATGGAGGTGCTGTCATATCATGACGCTCCATAAAGAAATTGATTGTTGCTACTTCTTCAAATCATGCTGAGATAATAGCTATTCATGAAGCAAGTAGGGAATGCGTATAGTTGATATCAATAATTCCTTTTATTCGAGAAAAAGTTGTTTGGAATGTGAGAAAAGACCCATAATTTTATACGAAGACAATATTGCATGCATAACCCAATTGAAGGAGGATTTATAAAAGGAGATAGAACAAAGCACATTTCACCAAAATTATTCTACACACACAATTTTCAAAAAATGGTGATATTGATGTGCAACAAAACCGTTCAAGTGACAATCCGATAGATTTATTCATTAAATCTTTGTCAACTTCAACTTTTGAGAAGATGGAATACAAGATTGGAATGCGGAGACTCAAATATTTGAAACAAATTTTTATTAGGGGAGTAAAATACGCAATGTACTCTTTTTTCCTTACTAAAGTTTTTTTCCCACGGGGTTTTCCTTATAAGGTTTTTAATGAGGTACATAGCAATGCGTATTAATAAATATATGTACTCTTTTTCTTTCACTAGGATTTTTCCCACGAGATTTTTCCTGGTAAAATTTTAATGAGACACATTATCTTTTAATGAACATCAAATGGGGAGTGTTATAAATATATTATATTATGGATGTTCATTTAGTACTCCATTATAAATAAGTTTTCCTGAAGAAGCTTATCCATATGAGACTCCGTCGTAAATATATTTATTATTTAGTACTCTATTGGAAATAAGCCTCCTGAAAAAATTTATCACTTCGGTACTCGGTTATGGATAAATATCAGTAGAAGATTATCTATATCGGGTACAATAAGCTTATCCTTTTGATACTCTATTATGGATAAACATTACCCCCAATAGAAGATTATTCATACCTAGTATAATAAGCTTATCCTTTCGGTACTCCGTTATAGATAAACTTTACTATCGGTAGAAGATTATCTATACCTGGTACAATAAGCTTATCCTTTCGGTACTCCGTTATGGATAAACATTACCTCTGGAAGAAGAACATCCATACTTGGTATAATAGCAGCTTACACAGCAGCTTGCAGTAGCACCTTATACAACAACTTCCTTTCTTCTATAAATAGAGGAGATTTCAATTCATTATGTACAACTGTTTGAAGTTGAATAATATATCAGTTTCTCTCTATACTTGTCTTTACTTTACAGTCTTTATTTTATAACAAATCTAAATTTGTCTCCATTAATAAAAGATCCTAAGAACCTCGGCTTGTTTCGTAGTTTTTCATATGGCGTCTAGTTTTGCGCCACCTATTGAATTCGTATCTCTTTTTTTATAAAATAAAATACTCAATTTTTGGATAACTTTAAATACATACATTTTTCTTTTCTGTTTTACTGATGTTTTCTTTTTCTTCTTTTTGCTTAGAGTTTCTTCTTATTATTTGTGTTTAGAGTTTCTTCTTCTTCTTAGTTGCAAAATGGATTTGTTAAATTTATTTTTGTTGATAATTTGATGATTGAGATTTATTTTTTATTATATTTGAAAGTTATGTTTCAAATTTGAGCTCATTTGGAGTAGATTTGGGCATTGAATCGTGTATTGGATTGTTGAAATTCGAAAAACAAATTATGCTTTAGAACTTAATATTTGAAATCTAAAGTTGCATTCAATAGATCGAACTGCTTAAGATTTGAATTTTTGAAGTTGCATTTGAAAAATAGAAGAACTTCAAATTTGATTTATCAAGTCGCACTGAATAGATTGAACTACTTTAGATCTGAGCGGGTATACTTTACTGTAACGACATGGTAAGATTATTCAGTGATTGATTGGCTTTTAGAACAACTCGGGTCACGTTCGAGGAAGAACGTATGATTAAGTGGGGGAGGATGTAATGACCAGACCGGTCGTTTTGAGCTTTTGCACTTTGATCACCAGTTCTCGGGCATGACTTGCCCCATGTGGTGTATTATGACTTATGTAAATAGTTGGTGTTGGGTTTCAGGTTAATCAGAATGAATTTGGAAGAACACTCTCAGTTGAAAGCTTAAAATTTGAAAGGTTTGACCAAGATTTGACTTATGTGTATTTGATCTTGGATTGGAATTTTTATGGTTTGGTTAGCTCCGTTAGATTATTTGTGACTTAGGAGCGCGATCGGAATGGATTTTGGAGTTGTAGAAAAGATTTAGGCTTAAATTGGCGAAATTGATATTTTGGCGATTTTCGGTTGATAGACGAAATTTTGATATAGGGGTCGGAATGGAATTCCGAGAGTTGCAGTAGCTTCGTTGTGTCATTTGGGATGTGTGTGCAAAATTTTAGCTCATTTAGATGAGATTTGATAGACATTTTGATGGAAAGCATAATTTAAGAGTTCTTGGAGATCTTAGGCTTGAATCCTATGTTAAATTGGTTATTTGATGTTGTTGTGAGCGTTCCGAAGTGTTGAACAAGTTTGAACGATGTCATGGGATGTGTTGGTACAATTGGTTTGAAGTTCCAGGGGTTCCGAGATATTTTAGGCCGAAAATCATATCTATAGCAGGTCCAGAAGGGTTGCAGGCCTCGGAACCCACCAGCGCGGTCCGCACAAAATGCAGTGCGGCCGCGGTAGGTGTTGTGCGGACCGCACAAAATGCAGTACGGCCGCGGTGGGGAATATTTCACTAGTCCTACTTCGGAAGCTCATATCTTTTGATCTACAAGGAATTTTGAGATGATTCAAAAACGAAAGTTGTAGTCCTTCGTGTCTAGTTTACAAAAAGGTAAAGATATTATGGCCAAAATACTAAATTCTATCACTGCAGATGAAAACCTGTGCAGTCGGAGTCATTTTCGTGCAAACCGCACTGGTTTTGTGCTGACCGCGGTCGTTTTTATGCGATCCGCAGAGGTGGAAATCTGTGGGGTACTCTATAAATACGAGGTTTTAGGTTTTATTTAATATTTTGACCTAGAGAGCTCGGATTTTGGCGATTTTTCGAAGGTTTTTCAAGAAATTCATCGGGGTAAGTGATTCTAACTTAGATTTGGCTAGAGTACATGAATCTATCACTGAATTCATCATTTAATTAGTGATTTGGGATGGAATTTGGGAAGAATCTTTGTGGAATCTTTTAAAAATATAAAATGATGATTTGAAGGAGCAAATGATACCGGAATTGGATAATTTTGGTATGGTTAGACTCGTGAAGGTATGAGGATTCTGAAAATATAAATTTTACCCGATTCCGAGACGTGGGCCCGGGTTTCGAGTTTTGGTAATTTCGGGAATTGTGTCATATTTTGATTGTTTTCGCTTGGTCTTTGTTCCTTTAGCATATTTTGACATCTACGTTCTGATTTTGGATATATTCAACACGTGTGGAGGCCGATTTGAAGGGCAAAGGCGTCGCGAGCTAGAGATTTAGCCGGTTCGAGGTGAGTAATGATTGTAAATGATGCTCTGAGGGTTTGAAACCCCGGATTGCACATCGTAGTGCTATATTGAGGTGAGACACACACTTGATGATGAGCGTGGGGTCATGTACTATTGGGGATTGTGACTTGGTCCGTCCCGATTGATGTTACTGTGTATTTGATTGAAAACTATTTGCTACCATCATTATTTGGGCTGAATGTCATATTTGGGCCTAGTGCCAACTATTTGAACCCTACAGGGATTTTTCTTGATATTTCCTCACTGTTTTGACTTTATACTTGAACTCAGTCATGTTATTTTCCACTATTTTCAAAACTCAGCCAAGTTTGTTTTGCTTTAACACTTGAAATGATATTTCAAATAATATTTTGGGCTGAGCATCATGTTTTACTGTTACCCGAGTGGCTTATGTGATTTTTGACTAAGTAAGGCCGAGGGCATGTATTGTGAGGATACTTTTGGGTCGGGCTGCATGCCGCAACAGTGAGATACTGATTTGATTATGAGGCCGAGGGCCTGAGATATGTATGCTACGAGGTGGCTTGTTGATATTGATATAAGGCCGAGAGCTTGTTTATGATGCTACGAGGTGGCTTGATATTGCGCTTGGGCTGTAAGGGGCCCCTCCCGGAGTCTGTACACCCCTAGTGAGTGCGGGTAACCATTGTTATGTGAGATATTGCTCGAGGGGCTTATATTGTTCTATGTGATAGCCCGAGGGGTGGTATTGTTCTATGTGATTGCCCGAGGGGCTGGTACCGTTCTATGTGATTGCCTGAGAGGCGGAGTTGTTGACATTGTACCCGAGGGGCGAACCTTTATGTGTTTATCTTTCATATTTACCTATCATTTACCTGTTAAACTATGATATTTGTGCTCAAGGGGCAGATTTCTGTGCTTATCTGCACTACCTGTTTTGCATTCATTTGCGTAACTATTGAAAACGTCGTTTTCAAAGAAGTATAAACTAAGCTAAGATGTTTTAAGAGATTTTTTACAGCTTCACTACTTTCTTACTAGTTTTGAACTGCTTCTATACAACATCTTGATATGCTTTACATGATTTCTTACCATTCAGACTTTAGTTATGATTATTACTCATTGAGTTGGAGTACTCACTTTACTCCCTACACCTTGTGTGCAGATTCAGGTATTTCTAAACCCGGAAGTGGGTATTGGCTGATCGGAGGCAGAGTAATCGGAGTTTAGCAAGGTAGTTGCCAGTGTTCGCAGCACCGCTTTTCTCATTCTTCATTTCATTAGCCTGTGTCTTGTATATTTCAAACTTTTCAGTTGTATTTATATCCTAGTAGATGCTCGTGACTTGTGACAAACCGGTTAGGGCTGTGTTGGGTTGTACTTTCGCACTTTATTGGCATTATTCGCTAATTAGTATTGCTATATCATGTTTCAGACTACTTTTATGTTATTTAACTATTTAAAAAGTGAATTAGGTTTAATTGGCTGGCCTTGTCTTCACGAGAGGCGCCATCACGACCGATTCCGGGTTTGGGTCGTAACAAGTTAGTATTAGAGCCTAGGTTACATAGGTCTCACGAGTCATGAACAGGTTTAGTAGAGTCTCACAAATTGGTATGGAGACATCTGTATTTATCCTCGAGAGGCTGCAGAACCTTTAGGAAAACTTCACATTCTTGAACTCTTATTGTGCGTCCTTTGATTCAGCTTAAAATGTAACTCTTTGAATTCCTTCCACGCGTTCATATGCATGCATGAGCGCTCAGTATCAGATGTGCATCGATGGCTTGTAATTCCCTAATCGCGGGGCGAGATGTGATCTTCGTGAGTTGATGTTGGTCCAGTTTGGAGGACTTGAGGCCGGATCTTTGCCTATGGCTCGAGCACAGAGGTGCTGATTGTGTGAGCAAGTATTTTTGAACCTATATGTTGGGTATTGTCCCTATTAGTGGAAGTGACAGATGGATGGCTATGTGATGAGTATGTTAGTACTGCGAGATGTATCCATATAATTGGAAGCGACGAGAAGGGTCTGCTAGAGGATAGAAGAATTATTAGGTGCTTGATTTCCATTTTAATTCGAGGTATAGCCCCGAGTTATGGGCCTGTGAAGAATCTTTTCATGTTTCCCAGTTGGGAGTGAAGTAAATTTCATGTTGCGCTATGAGTTCAGACTCAGGAAGACTAAGTGACTGCGTAAAGTTTATGACGGTGGAAGGTATGCGGAAAATTTAGTTTGAGGCGAAGCAGGTGGGTTATCTCCTGCGGAGTGTTCGAAAGTTTGTGCGATCTTTATGTTGTCTGATAGAAGATCTCATTTGCAAGTGAAATATATGTGCTGTAATTTATATTGGGTCGCTTAAGAGAGTGGGTTTAACTGTTGTGAGAGTGAATGTGAGATTTGCAGAAGATTTAAGGTACCTGATGATTTTTGTTTTCCCAAGCTTACAAAGGATTTGAGTTTAACCTCACTATGGTATTATGGTAGCAATAGAGTATATGCGTTATGAGTTATTGAGTGTGTTTTGATCTATGGCTTCGGGCCAAGTGGGGGAGTCTGCTATTGATTAGTTGATTGCATGTTTATGTGCTATATTGATCCCAGTTCGAGGCGTTCGGGCAAATCAGTTATGGCCTACGGAGATTGAGACCGATGATGGCTTGAGTAAAAGAAAAATTCTTAACAAAGGATATAATATGCTTCATAGGTGTGTGAGAATCACGGAATGTCTTAAGTTGTTGTTGGTAAAGGATGCTCGGTGCATAGAGCAGGAAGTTTCTTGGTTGTAATGGAATGATGTCACATTCTGCGGTGTCGGAGTGCTAATGAGGCACAGGTTGATCGGTTCATTTGATCAGACTAATTGCAGTTTGAGTAGAGTGAATAACTCGTGGGAGTGGTTCTAATGTGTTCAAGATTCTACATGTAACAATAGGGTAAGTTAAAATTGTATATGTGGTTAGAAACTGAGTTATCATTGGAAGATGTCAAGACTTGTGGTGTTTTCTATATTAATTGTGGGATTCTATGTATCAATATCAAGAGGTAATGGATCTAGATTTGCAGGAAGTTCTTTAGAGTAAAGTATTTCGAATGTGGTGCTTTTGGGAATATTTAAGAGAGTATTCAGCGGCTTATGAGTCTTAGATAGTGTGGTTTTATGCTTGGGTATGGTGTGGTAATCCTGGGTTGAGGAATTTTAGTGCTACAGTAAGAGGGAATATCAAGTTGAAGATGAATCAGAAGGAAACTTAGATAGAAGAGATAGCTTGATAGTAGACCGAATCGGTATGGTAAGGATATGATTAGTTCCTTGGGTGTGTACGGGGTAATGCGTTCCTACAGGTATTTCGCGGCAATGCTCTTAAGTTTGATGGTTTGTGTAGCTTGGTCGAGTTAGAAGGATTCAGTCCTGGCAGGTCTGGTTTGTGCAACGGGAACTCGGAAAGTTCTTAATGGTTTCTACCTTGGTTGGAGATGTATATTTTCTATGGGCATGAGGAGCATGGGATGCATAGTGATTTCCTTCTAGATGGGATAAATGGAAAGTTCTTGACTAGTGGAGTACGTACATGTTTGTGGCTCGGAAGGGAGATGAAGTTCTCATGTTATCCAAGGATGGTATGGTATATGCGGTATGTTATGGAGGATTGACATTTGCGTGTGTAAGGTTACGGTTCAGTTTTGAACGGAAAGTCATAAAATTCTTAGGCAGCACGGGCAGTTTCAGACGATTAGAGAAATGAGCTTCAAATGATTAGGGGGATGATCTCCAGATAATTAAGGAAATGGTATTGCTAAATGGGAGTGATTTGACGAAGGTATATGTTTCAGAAAAGGCAATGTGATTAAGTTGATGGTACTTCGGTAGAATTGCGACGCTTTCTTGTTAGATTGACTGTTGATATTCGAGTTTGCTTGGTGACACAGGGGAATTTTAGAGTATCTTTCGTTGAATGATTGGGTATTTGAGGTGAGGTATGCATTCGGACGGCGAAATTGGGGTCAGGTATGTTGATTCATATGCCATATGGATTTGGAGATAGGGAAGTTCTCACATTCAGGCTATGTTGTGGTTGTGAGTCGTGTGTATCGGCACTGTTTAGTGACTATCAAGGTTTGGAGACCCGAGTGGATCTTTTGTTGCTTGGTATGTAGATTTGGATATGATATTGGGTTCAGACTGGTTGTCTCCGTGTTGTGTCATTCTAGACTATTGCGCTAAGACGATGCTAGTGGCTATGCCGGGAATGCCACGGATTGAGTGGCGAGGTTAGACGGATTATGTCCTAGTAGAGTGGTTTTATATTTCGAAGACCCAGCGGACGGCTGGGAAGGATTGTCCTTCTTATTTGGTCTTTCATGATGAATGTCAGTGTAGAGGCTTCTACCATCGATTCAGTTCCGGTGGTGATGGACTTATTGGATGTGTTTCTTGTGGCCGAGCATGTTGCCGAGTAGGGTGGTTGATTTTGATATTGATTTGATTCCGGGCACCATATCGTATGGCTCCGACAGAGTTAAAGGAGTGGAAGGAGCAGCTTCTGGATTTCCTTGATAAGGAGTTCATTGGCTGACCAATATGGATACGTGTTCTAACTTGAGTCGGCTTGGTTGGCTCCGAAATGTATTGTTGAGGGATGTGTTGATTCGATTGCTATTAAGCTTATTAGTAATCTGGGGAGATCTATGAGTTACTTTTCCAGGTTGCGAGGCATTATGATTTGTTAGTTATGGGCACATATGGTGCGGTTCTATTAGGGTTTCATATTGGAAGTCGAGCGGGGAGAGTAACTGGGTACTACGCGGTGGATAGTGCATCGGTTATGTCCTTTCGGGTTGTGAGGTGTTATGTATTTACTTTACCGTGGTTATGATGATTTACTTTGGTTCAAGACATCAATTGTGCATGGTCGTCAATTTCGAGCAGAGCGACTTGAGGTGTTTCATGTGGAGCAGTGTTTGGATAGGATCGCGCGTTGCAGCGAAGTTATGTGGAGGTATGACCTTGCGGGTTGGATTCGTATGTTCTTTTCCAATGATGTGAGACGGGTTCTCAGCCTTGTGTTTGTGGTGGTACTGGTGAGCTTGAGGTACAACTCTTTCATTTGAGTCATTTTCATGATTTGAGTATGTTCGGACTGTTGCTTATTGGTGCATGTGTTGCGTAAGTTGTGGCTTAGGCATGTATTGATGTGTCATGTCACCATACTAGTATATTGGATTATATGAGATCATTGGGATCATTAAGGGATACAAACGGGTTCGATTTCAGCATGTTGGAAGGATAATATCGAGGTTTGGCTCAGAAATTTGCTATGGTCTTTACCAAAGGAGAAGTGGCTTCAGGAATGGTTGATCTGAGAAATGATTGTGGCTTACTGTGTGTTTCATTTATCATTGGCAGTATATGAAAGTGTTGGAATGAGATTTTAGTTGATAAGAAGTTTTCTACCGGTACTCGGTTGTTGTGGGCAGTTGTTGTGAATAGAAGTTATCGATACAAGCGTTTGAGTTATGTGGTTTATCATGAAATGGCATCTGAGGTTGCAAGTATGGTTGGTTACAGCTGGTTCAGGCTTATTCACAGTATAAATGTGAAATTCTGATCGTATTGAGGATTTTAGAAGTGAAAATGTGATTCTATGGTTTATGGGCTAGATTGGGTTGTGAAATTTCAGTTACAATGTGTTATCGGACCTATATGAGATAGGGTGACGTGGGATCACCCCCGGGTATGTGCATGGTAAGATTATTCAGCGATTGATTGGCTTTTAGAACAACTCGGGTCACGTTCGAGGAAGAACGTATGTTTAAGTGGGGGAGGATGTAACGACCCGACCAGTCGTTTTGAGCTTTTGCACTTTAATCGCCAGTTCTCGGGCATGACTTGACCCGTGTGGTGTATTATGACTTATGTAAATCGTTGGTGTTGGGTTTCAGGTTAATCAGAATGAATTTGGAAGAACAGTCTCAGTTGAAAGCTTAAAATTTGAAAGGTTTGACCAAGATTTGACTTATGTGTATTTGATCTCGGATTGAAATTTTTATGGTTTGGTTAGCTCCGTTAGGTGATTTGTAACTTAGGAGCGCAATCAGAATGGGTTTTGGAGTTGTAGAACAGATTTAGGCTTAAATTGGCGAAGTTGATATTTTGATAATTTTCGATTGATAGGCGATATTTTAATATAGGGGTCGGAATGGAATTCCGAGAGTTGCAGTAGCTTCGTTGTGTCATTTGGGATGTATGTGCAAAATTTCAGGTCATTCGGACGAGATTTGATAGACTTTTTGATAGAAAGCATAATTTAAGAGTTCTTGGAGATCTTAGGCTTGAATCCTATCTTAAATTGGTGATTTGATGTTGTTGTGAGCGTTCCGAAGTGTTGAACAAGTTTGAACGATGCCATAGGATGTGTTGGTACAATTGGTTTGATGTTCCGGGGGTTCCGGGATGTTTTAGGCCGAAAATCATATCTATAGCAGGTCCAGAAGGATTGCAGGCCTCGGAACCCACCAACGCGGTCCACACAAAATGCAGTGCGGCCGCGGTAGGTGCTGTGCGGACCGCACAAAATGCAGTGCGGCCGCGATAGGAAACATTTCACTGGTCCTATTTCGGAAGCTCATATCATTTGATCTACAAGGAATTTTGAGATAATTCAAAAACAAAAGTTGTAACCCTTAGTGTCTAGTTTCCAGAAAGGTATAGATATCGTAATTTGGACATTTGTAGCGAAAGTTATGGCCAAAATATTAAAGCCTGTCACTATAGATGAAAACCTATGCGGCCGCAGTCGTTTTTGTGCGAACCGCGATCGTTTTTGCGGTTCGCAGAGGTGAAAATCTGTGGGGTACTCTATAAATACGAGGTTTTGGGTTTTATTTAATATTTTGACCTACAGAGATTGGATTTTGGCGATTTTTCGAAGGTTTTTCAAGAAATTCATCGAGGTAAGTGATTCTAACTCAGATTTGGCTAGAGTACATGAATCTATCATTGAATTTATCATTTAATTCGTGATTTGGGATGGAATTTGGGAAGAAAATTTGTGGAATCTTTCAAAAATATAAAACGATGATTTGAAGGACCAAATGGTATCGGAATTGGATAATTTTGATATGGTTAGACTCGTGAAGGTATGAAGATTCTGAAAATATAAATTTTACCCAATTTCGAGATGTGGGCCCGGGGCTCGGGTTTTGGTAATTTCGAGAATTATGTCATATTTTGATTGTTTTCGCTTGGGCTTTGTTCCTTTAGCATATTGTGACGTCCACGTTCTGATTTTGGATAGATTCGACGCGCGTGGAGGCCGATTTGAGGGGCAAAGGCGTCACGAGCTAGAGATTTAGCCGGTTCGAGGTGAGTAATGATTGTAAATGATGCTCTGAGGGTTTGAAACCCCGGATTGCACATCGTAGTGCTATATTGAGGTGAGGCACACGCTTGATGACGAGCGTGGGGTCGTGTACTATTTAGGATTGTGACTTGGTCCGTCCCGATTGATGATTTTACCGCGTATTTGATTGAAAACTATTTGCTACCATCATTATTTGGGCTGAATGTCATATTTGGGCCTATTGCTAGCTATTTGAACCCTACGGGGATTTTTGTTGATATTTCCTCACTGTTTTGACTTTATACTTGAACTCAGTCATGTTATTTTCCACTGTTTTCAAAACTCAGCTAAGTTTATTTTGCTTTAACACTTGAAATGATATTTCAAATAATATTTTGGGCTGAGCATCATGTTTTACTATTACCAGAGTGGCTTATGTGATTTTTGACTGAGTAAGGCCGAGGGCCTGTATTGTGAGGATACTTTTGGGTCGGGCTGCACGTCGCAGCAGTGAGATACTGATTTGATTATGAGGCCGAGGGCTTGAGATATGTACGCCATGAGGTGGCTTATTTATATTGATATGAGGCCGAGAGCCTGTTTATGATGCCACGAGGTGGCTTGATATTGCACTTGGGCCGTAAGGGGCACCTCCCGGAGTCTATACACCCCCAGTAAGCGCAGGTACCCATTGTGATGTGAGATATAGCCTGAGGGGCTGATATTATTCTATGTGATAGCCCGAGAGGCTGGTATTGTTCTATGTGATTGCTCGAGGGGCTGGTACCGTTTTATGTGATTTCCCGAGAGGCTGATATTGTTCTGAGATATTGCCCGAGGGGCGGAGTTGTTGACATTGTGCCAGAGGGGCGAACCTTTATGTGTTTATCTTTCATATTTACCTATCATTTACCTGTTAAACTATGGTATTTGTGCCCCAGGGCAGATTTCTGTGCTTATCTGCACTACCTGTTTTGCACTCATTTGCACAACTGTTGAAAAAGTCATTTTCAAAGAAGTTTAAACTAAGCTAAGATGTTTTAAGAGATTTTTTATAGCTTCACTGCTTTCTTACTAGTTTTGAACTGCTTCTATACAACATCTTGATATGCTTTACGTGATTTCTTACCATTTAGACTTTAGTTATGATTATTACTCACTGAGTTGGAGTACTCACTTTACTCCCTGCACCTTGTGTGCAGATTCAGGTATTTCTGAACCCGGTAGCGGGTATTAGCTAATCGGAGGCAGAGTCATCGGAGTTTAGGAAGGTAGTTGCCGGCGTTCGTAGCACCGCTTTTCTCCCTCTTCATTTCATTAGCCTGTGTCTTGTACATTTTAGACTTTTCAGTTGTATTTATACCCTAGTAGATGCTCGTGACTTGTGACACCCTGGTTAGGGATGTATTGGGTTGTACTTCCGCACTTTATTGGCATTATTCGCTACTTAGTATTGCTATATCATGTTTCGGACTACTTTTATGTTATTTAACTGTTTAAAAAGTGAATTGGGTTTAATTGGCTGACCTTGTCTTCACGAGAGGCGTCATCACGACCGGGTCCGGGTTTGGGTCGTGACATTTACAAAATTTTATGCACAGCGGGTATAAATTCAATAGTGTCCCCAAAAGTGGGCATATATAAAAATACCCCCACTTATTTCTTGGTAAAACTAGATGGATTGGTCACTTTTTGAGCCGATTATTAGAGGTTAGCCACATTTTTAATTATAACGGCAAAGTAATCACAAATCGAGTTAAATTGATATTTTTGCCCCTATTTGGAACATGAAACACAATTCCAACAATTGGTACTGGAGTTTGAAGTTTTGACAAGTGAAACCCCGGTAAAACTTTGCTAGAATTCAAGAATTTGCTAATTTTCTAACCTAGGAACAATTTCTAATTTTTAATAACATTTACATGTGCAAAATCCAGAAATGATCTTAGATTTTTGAACCTTTACCATTGCAAGAAATCAAAAATGATTCACGATTTTTGAATTCGCATGGTACTTCAATAATTTTGAACTTTTACTAGTGCAACATTTAAAATCTAGAAATAATTCATGACTTTTAAACCTTTACTGGTGCAAAATTTATGAACAATTCTTGATTTTTAAATTCACATTTTACTTAAGTAATTTTGAACTTTTAATAGTGCAAAATCTAAAATTGAGGATAAATTAATGATTTTTGATCCTTTACTAGTGCAAAATCCAGGAACGATTTTTTTTTTTGAGTTCATATTATACTTCAGCAATTTTTAACCTTTAAATATAAAATTCGAGTAGATTACTAGTTTTTGAACCTTTACTAGTGCAAACTTCAAGGAAATCCAGAACGATCAATGGTTTTTGAATTCACAAGTTACTTCAGTAGTTTTTAACTTTTAAATACAAAATCCAGGATGGTACTGATTTTTGAACTTTTATTAATGCAAAATTCAAGAAAATCCAGGAATGATTATGAATTTTTGATTCACAGTATACTTCAACAACTGAGAGCTACTAGTTCATATCACTCAAACTCCAGAAATAATTCCTGAATTTTGAACTTATAAATATTTATAGTCTAGTAGTCATCCTGGAGTTCTTCCGTGTCTTAGATTGGAATATTTTGTGTCCAAAAATGTATTTCCGCATCAATGAGTGGTTATTTTGTCTATACAATTTAAAATATTGCTAAACTCTAATAGCCCCGCCTAAAAAAAGTGGCTATTTAAAAAGGATTCACTATTTTTTTTTACTGTGCGTAGTTGTCTGTGTCGCATGATGCTAATTAGAGTATTGGTCTAAATTGTCTTTATTGTTAGATGTGACATTTGTGCGTACAATACACGCTAATTATATTAAATAAATTTAATTAGAAGACCCCTGAATGGAATTTTTAGTTCGTGCTACACAATTTATGGGAACAAGAATGAAGCATTTGATAATACAGTACTTGTTTATCTGGTTTTGGCAGCAAACAGCATAGTTAAAACTTAAAAGCAATTAGTGAGTTTCTGCGTTTTCTGGCGAAAATCCATAACTTGAATTTGTCATAAATTACTTGTACTCATTATCATTAAAAAAAATAGTGAATATTTGGTATCTCAAAGCTCACTGTTTTCAAATAATGAATTCACCTCTTTGCTGTTCTCTTCAATAAAGTTTGTAAGAAAACATTTACTTCCATTGAAATTGGATTTGACTTTTGTCAACTCACACCATGCACATAAAGCAAGAAAAATTAAGAGTGAGGCCTAGTACATGAACTTATATTTTTTTTATTGGTATTATTTTTAATAGAAAATATTAAACAACATATTTAATTTTATATTATAGAGTTTATTGCAATGATGTGTAGAACTTTTCCTGCTTTATTTTTAATTTGTATTCTTTTGTTTTCTTATTTGTGCTCTATTATCTTTGTGACAAGAGGGGTTGCCACTTCCAACCGAGAGGTTGTGAGTTCGAGTCTCCCCAAAAGTAAGGTGGTAAGTTCTTGGAGGGAAGGATGCTGATGATCTATTTGGAAATCGTCTCCCTAACCCAGGGTAGGGGTAATGTCTTGCTCTATTATCTTTGTGGATGCAACAAAACTATTAAGGGGTCGTTTGGTATGAAGTATAAGAAGGTATAATGTTGATATAAAAATTTAATAGCACCTTAATATTTTGTTTGGTTAGCAAATCTAGTAGTATAAGTTATCCCGGTATTAAAATTAGTACTGGGATAACTTATACCTTGTAGAGGGTGGAGTAATTAGTGCCGGAATAACTTATAACTTATTCTTAGAAATTATGCAATTGTCATTTTAATATAACATACCAAACAATAAATAAAAAATAATACCAGAATAACTAATCTCAGCATAACTTATTCCGACATAAGTGGTATATCTAACCAAACTACCCCTAAGAGAATATACCATTGCGACTACTTCTGTACTTCTTAATCTTCTCAATTTTGGTAAAGCGCCGACTAACCCGAATAGCAAAAGGATCGGGTTGGATTATCCAAATAGCTCAACTCTTTTTTTTTCTGCGGGTGATTTGAATGTTTGGTCAGTTGCATGCAGCACTTGGGTACACTGTCAATTTCATCGAAACAATGCCCAGCATTCCCAAATTCAAACCCTAGCAAATTGGATCGAACTTTTAGCTTGAATCACTTTTCCTTAAAAAAAATTATAGTTTTGCATTTGCTGTCTCTCCTTTTTCTTATAAATCCGAAGCTGGGAAAAAAGAAGTAACTTTCCGATTGTTGTGTTTTACCCAGGTACCCAAAATTATAATTATTCTTTTTTTTTACGGTATGATTATGCTGATTCAGTTTCTGGGTTTTCAAATTCTTGATTCTCTGTCACGAGTAACTTACTGGGATGTCCTAAAGTTTTGTTCTTTACTCTTTTTTTTTTTTGGGTGCATTTCTTGTATGCATTTTGAGTTTTAGCCATAGGAAGGCGATAGAAAATTTAGGCTTATTGTGTGGTCATTTTCTACCCGTCATAAAATGTTTTTGTTTATACTGTTACGAAAGCTGAAATTCGAAGGAAGAAAAGCTAGCTACGGCTAACTAAGCTTAGAAAAGAAAGGAAAACTAGGGCAAAAAGTAAAGGATAATTTAATTCATAACTTTCCTATGCTGATTTACAAGTTAAATAGAGTATAGGTAGTGGAGGGACTAAAACTAATTAAAAGGAACTTACAAGCTAAAATGTATACAATATAACTAATTGGACTAAAGTGGAATAAAAATAACTGCGGGATAATTAATTATATCGGCAACCTCAGAATATTAGCATCCTCCAATTTGCAGCAGTGATATATCGTACTCCCTCTGGTTCACAATAAGTGACCAATTTGCTTTTTCATTTTGGTTCAAAATAAGTGTCCAGTTATGTAATCAAGAAAGAATTCAATTTGTTTTTACAAAATAACCCATATGTACATATCCCTAAAAAGTTTTCTTACTCCTCACATTAAATGTTTAATTAGGGGTAGTTTAGTCATAGTAGGTATTTTTGTATAGAATTTAGTATTTTCTTAATGGGCGTGCTAAAAGCAAATTGGTCACTTATTGTGAACCGGAGGGAGTATCGTATACAAACATTATCTTGGTATACGCTATACAGCAATAAACTTCTGCTAATTCATTAGAAGAGTAAGAGCGAGAATAAGAGACTGGAAAATGGAAATGCAGCTAAGGTTGAGGCCTTTGATTGTTTTTTTGCAGCTTTAATCATTCAACTTGACTCGAACAGTAAGAAAAATAAAAGGAAACTGATTATCCATCTTAATGTAATGTTTCTCGTAAGATATCCATTTTTGCATGATCCAATTTGACCAAAAATTCTTGGATCAAGTTTGGTAACCGAACATCATCAATCAGTAATTGTAATGGAAGGCCAACTTTGACATATCTTAGTATTTACTGGCATGTTAGTGTTTATATTTTTCAATAATGTTCAGGTTTGAACTGGAAAAATGCTGATGGGCCATGCAGAAGGGGTTCCGAAACTCGGTTCATCATCAAAGTTACTGCATTCTGATCCTGAATCAGAGCCTGATGATGATGAAGAAGCTGGTACTCCTGAACAGATACTATACATGGCTTCTTTTGATGATCTTGGAGCGAAAAGTGTTCAGTATGACACTATAATATGGCTCTCTATATCGTTGCTGCTGGTTTTAGCTTGGGGAATTGGAATAATTATGTTACTCTATCTGCCCATACGAAGATATGTGCTTAAAAAGGAAATTTCATCACGCAAACTTTATGTTACTCAAGATGAAATAGTTTACAAGGTATCAATTGCTTGATTAAGTCATGCTGTTTTCTTGAGACAATATAGAGCTGATACATCTGTTTTTTTTTTTTTTTTTTTTGTGGGTCAATTGTAGGTGTCAAGGCCTTCTTTTGTACCATTTTGGGGACACGTAAAAGTTGAAAAGCACGTTCCTCTTCCTTTAGTGATAGATATTATTATTGAACAAGGTACCAACTGCAACTTTTCTTATCCTATATCCTTCAAAACTCTTCTATTGTTCTTTTGGTTCAACCTCATTCCAAATTTTTGCATTGATCGGCCATCCATTGATAAAGAGGTCGTGGTAGGTGAACAGTAGAATGAGGTTATGCTGGACAAGAACCAACCCACTATGCCTCAATCCCAAAATAGAGGCCTTAACTTTCAAATGAATTTTATGCTCCTGCTAAAAGTTGGAGTTTTCCATTGACATTTGTGGGCTAAATTCTAAATTCTGATTTGATCTCACCGAATCACATTGCATAATACTACTCTCCAGTCTCATTGAATGCTTCGCCTGCTAGTGGCTACCGTTATCTGTCTATAACCAAAGCACAATTATGTCTTTCATTTTCCTCAAAACTTAAAGAAGTAGTAACTTCTCAATTGGTTGCATCCTGCAAAATCTTACATTCTCATGAACATCTACTAGTAATTTGTTGCATGTAAGTTGTATGTCCCTGTTCAACTGTCAGTTTTGGATATGCAGATCCTTGGTTGCTACATCTTTGAAGAACAATTTAAACTTGTCATTACAAGTTTCACAAGATCTGAGCTTGTGTATGTCTTTCTCTGATGTAAAGAGCAGTAGAGAAGGTATAGTATCCATTCAGATTAACAGAGAAAAAAGAAAAGGAGAATCTGACTTGACGGTCTTGTGGTGTATAAAGTAGTAAATTGACTCTATACAGCAAGAATAAACATTTCTAAGAATTTGAGTAGGAAGAAAGGAAAGCAAGTTTAGACATTGAGCAGATGGGCGTTAGCCATATCGTAATGCAACTACTAGGCACTAGCTTGGTCATTCAGTTCATAACAGTCAATATTAATCACCCATGGCCGTTCATTTTCACATTCATTATCTTCTTGAACTCTATTCATTTTAAATAATTTCTATTTTGTTCTTTTCAACTGTTTTACTTGATAAAGTCTTTTTTCTGACTCTCTGTAGTACCTCATGAACGCCTCTTGTGCCCTATTGCTGTTAAAAACTTTACCAATTTATGTTTGTAGGTTGCTTGCAGTCAATGTTTGGTCTGCACACCTTCAGAGTTGAAAGTATAGCCCATGGAAAAGCTGCACCAGTTGATGAACTGCAGGTGCAAGGTGTACATAATCCTGGAGTCCTAAGGAAGGTAAAATAATCTGTTATGCTCTGAAATTTCCCCTTTGTTCTTTTTCTCCTTTTTGCTTTTGGGATTTTTCACTCAATATATTAGTTTCACTGCTCTATGATTTTACTATTTGTGGGTTCATTGGCAGACCAGAACATTGATTATGAAGTTTGAAGTGTCATTACATTTTTTGCAGGTCATCGTAACTGAAGCATCAAAGGTCATACATGTTGGAAGGAGTTGGAGACCTGTGGTTCAAGGTGGTGATGGTGAAAGTATTTCTCACGTGGAGTCTTTAACTCAGGCTCCAGCTGTTTTGAGATCACCATCTAAAACTTTAAAGGTAAAAACGATAATCCAACATTTTTGCCTAAATCAGATCCTTAGGCCCAGGGTCTTTTGAGATTTTGTTTATCAGGTTGGTTATAGAAGACCACTTTGTCTGAATTTACTGCTTTGGGCTTAATTTCTTCCTGAAAATCTTAAGACAATATATCTTTTTGCATGGGTGATAGTAAGGCGTAAAGTTGTATTAATAATGCCTGATCGCTATAAGGCACTGCAGAAGGGCATCATGCCACTAGATCAGATTTATCTCTTTGTTTTGGGCAATTTTCATGTCGAAAACATAATCGAGAAACACAATGAAACAAGGTCACCTTATCTCGTCTTTTCAAGTGATGTCCCGTTTGCCTATATCATTTTGTCTGAACCTGTTATTAAGTAGAGCTCCAGTACTCTTGCATCTGGTAGCAGAATACAGTTTTATCTTACATCCATGAATCATTATTATTATGAATGGACAATGTAAATCAAGTCCTATTAAATTGTTTCTTTTTACCTCATTTTACTTAAATATTTGAACTTGCATCTGTCTATTATGCAGCTGACGGGCTCCCCACGCCATGCTTCAATGGAGCCCAGAAGTTTTGTATCTTCTGATTTTCTGCTTCATAAGCTTGAAGAAGTTAATAAATCAGTGAAGGTGAATACCCTGTCTATTACTGCACGTATCTCTAGATACTTGACATTTATCTCCTTGAACACTGATTAAGTTCTCAAGATGTTTTGCGAAGCAAATGAACTGATTATGATCTAACTAGAAAGAATGAATGTAATATCAATGAGTTAGAACTTCATTCATTCTAAGCATATTCTTTGTGCCATGTTCTTGAAACTTTTTCATTCTAAACATATGCTTTGTGACATGTTTATGAAGTTTTCTCTCGTATAACAAGTCTTTTCTTACATGACCAGAAAATTGAGTTTCTTATCGAGAAGTCCCCGACCACCCCGGGAAGCAGCTAACAGAATGATATATATCTATGCCTCGGCAACATAAGCGCTTATCTGAACCAGAAAAAAGTTGCTTACATAGAAACTCTCAAGCAGCCCCAAGGAGCATCTGTTGGGTCTTACTTTGTGCCTCATTTGGCTTTTCCTTGTAAGAGCTTATGTAACCAGAAAAGCTGAATTTGTGTATGACACTCCAGGAAGCAGCTAAATAGGATATATATGCCTCATGATAAATGCAAATTAACCGGTTTAAGCCATTGGGTATGAGGTCTTCCCAACTGGTTATAGTTCATCAGCATGAGAGTTTGGCAATCTAGAGTGTAGAGTCACTACAAGTTTGGATCAACTTTTGGACCATAAACAGAGAGACTCTCTCTTTCAAGCAATTATACTTGGCCTCACTTGTAATAAAGAACCTAGAGCCAGGTTTTAATTTCAAGTGTGAAATCTTAAACTATTTGTTGATGACCTAAATTACAGTTCTGTTTGAATTTGATCAAAGCCTGTTGCCGGGTTTGGGTAAGTGACCCCAATTTGAATTTGATCAAGCCTGTTGCCGGGTTTGGGTAAGTGACCCCAAAAGTATATATCACAGGATTATCGTTTTTCACAGTATTTTGCACATTACAGAAGCTATTTTGCTTACAGCTGCCTAGCCAAACTACTAACACTTATTAAAAACTTTTAACAATTGTCAATAAGTTTCAGAAGTTGATGATTAGATAAAAGTTTCTGAAAAAGTTACCAATACTTGGATTCTGAGTTCACTTGAAAATCGTTCATATTTTATATTTATGCCACTTTCACAATCTTCGTCATAAATTTGTAATTAATGTAGTGATACTCTGCTTCTAGTTAAGATCCTAATAAATTTGCGAAGTTTGCAAGTGAACAATTCTTAACAAATATTATGTGGAATCATGAAGATAATATATTTTCTACATATTTATAAGTTATTTTGTAATTTTTTTCTTTCTTAACAACTTGTTTGGATTATTGTTAATACTGTATCATTTGATGAATATAATATTTAAATAAATTATATTATTTGTTGTCGTTTTATAATATCACGTACTAGCAATATGAAAAATAAACTTGCAATATTATTAAAAAATTATGATATGTGATAAAATTATTATATTAAAAGGTAAGATAAATAATAAAATAAAATAATTTAATAATAATGAAGGGTGAGATGAGAGAAAAAGATAAGGTAATAACATCATCACACTAAATCTATCATTACATAAAGTGGTACATTTCGTTCCAACCTAAGGACAAATTCAACAGGGCGATATAATAAAACTTAAATAACGATCAAAACTCTAAACATATTGTAAAGAATATGTAAAAGTTTAGAGAACCACCAAGATCTAACCTCGGCCTGACACGCTGCAGTCCAGCGAACTGTCGCTGTACACTGCATTGCATTCCTAATATACGATTGGAGAAATCCAATAAGCTACAGATATATCAGAGAAATTGAAAAATGAGCAGCAAGAAGAAGCTGTTGATAGTGGGAGGCACAGGCTACTTGGGGCAGCATCTTCTACAGGAATTCACGGCAATCCAAGATACGCTACCATATGCGCTCTCATTAGCCTTCACATACCACACCAACCCCACTCCTGAGCTGCTTCTAAATGCCATTCCTCATGTCCTACCCTTCCATGTAGATTTACGGACCGGCAATGGCTTTGATGCTATCTCTCAAAATTTTGGTCAGGTCTGAATTCTTACACTACACAGTTACTAAAGATTCCATTTTTTTTGGGGGGGGGGGTGGGGGTTATGAAGAGTTACTATTCTTTTGTTTGCATTTTCATTTTTGGTCAAGTTTGCATTTTGCGGTACACAGTTACTAAAGATTCCATTTTTCACTTCTGGGTCTTGAATATTACATTTTTTTCTTTTTTCACTTCTATTTTGGTGATTGAGATATGCATCTCAGATATTTTTGGTTTGAATTACAGTACGAACTTAACTTAAAATTTCAGTTTTCTTTTGTCTGTCTGAAGAATTAAAAAAAATCGGTTTGCATTTCGTTTTGGTGATTGAAATGTTACTAAAGACTCCATATTCATTTGTGGGTCGTCAGGAATTACATTTGCAGTGGGGAGTAAATTTTAATTGTTTTCCAGATGTTTGCTATGTCCTATTCTTTGGTTTTGTTTCTTATTAGAGTTTGGGATTTCACACAACGGAGTGTCCATTGTTGTTACTCACATTCTATCTATATGCAGAGGGGATCCAACACTCACGCTTGGTCTATATATATATACGAATTTGAAGAAACGCGCTGCCTTTAAATTCTTGTTTGCCTTGACTGATATCACTCGGGGCTGTTGAATTATGGGCAGTCTTGGTGTCTGTTTGTTGTCATCTAGGATAAATACCGACAGCAGCTGGTGGATTGTCTAGCAGGTCAAAAGTATTACTATACCACTTAAAATGTCCATAATAGCTAATACCATGCTTTGTAATGTGAATGAGCAGCCTGATGTTGTGGTTAATTGTGCTGCACTTTCTGTTCCGCGTGCGTGTGAAGTGGATCCTACTGCTGCCATGGCTATTAATGTGCCTTCTGTTCTTGTCAAATGGTTGTCAAGCTTTAGCAATGGTGGTACTCTTCTGATTCACTTGTCTACTGATCAAGGTAAGGCACACAGAAGTCGTTGTAGTAACAATAGTTAATTCATTACAGAAGTAAGAGAGTTTCTTGCTTCTGTCTTGAGTTGGTTATGCTTCTTAGGCTAAATATGTTGGTTTTCTACAGGGGAGGAGAATGGTAAAACGTTGATTTGCTTTAATTGGTACTGCTTGGTCATTGTTTCACTTATTTGGTACGGTTGGAAAAAAGTATACCTAGATGATAAAAGTAAAATGGATATACTTCCTCCCTTTGTAAGACTTCTGGGAGTGAAAAGTGCATCGCGGAGTATGCAAGTCCTCCACTATTACCATACTCCACTTCTACTTGGTTACTGGGCAGTCAATTCTGCCCTTGTGCTCATCTTACATTCAATGTTGCTTTGGAGCCTTTGACTCTGTTTACACTGATATATAACAGATTCTCCTTTTTCGTTGATTGAAAAAGGATTCACCGGTTCCATCAGATGTTAAAGTTTATCCACTCGCTAAACTCTGTTTCAATGTTGCTTTGTGCCTGCATTGAAGCGCAGCTAAGTGAGATGAAGCGCCCTACCTGCACTGCGCCTAGCTTGACGGCTTAAGCACACCTCAATTTGAGCCATTAACAACACTGCTGGCTATCAACATCATAGGAGCCAAACCATATATGCTTAATTCCTGGTCTAGCTACCTCCGAAATTCCTTCCTAGGAAACTAATTCTGGCACAAGCATGCCATTAATAGATAAAGAACTGGTTCCTTCTAACACATGGGAAATTCTTTCAGTATCGAGGAAAGCAGCAGTAGGTTTGACATGTTATTTAGAAGTTTCTGCAACTCCTCAGGCAGATACAGGTGAAAATGTTTAGAATTAACTAGACATTTGGATAAGGAAGATACTGACTTCAATATCTGGTGCATAAAAGTCTTGACAAAATTAGGATGTTAGCTTCTGTTCACCAATTTGCCTGATATTTTTGTTGGCGTTAATGCTTCGTATTGTTTATTTGGTAGTGTTTCTTTCCATGAATAGATTTGAAGAAGTTTTTTGCAACTTAAGCATCTGTGATCCTCTTTCTTGTTGATATAACTTTACCAAATTGTTGAGTGTTCTCATGTGGCTGGACTGACGGTCATTTAATTTTAGAAAGTTCTCGTGTCTCAGCCCACCAATTTTAATGGGACAAGATGAAGCTAATTTGACTTCATTTCAGTTTATGAAGGGACCAAATCCTTCTACAAGGAAGACGATGAAACCCTTCCTGTTAATGTTTATGGAAGATCAAAGGTAGCAGCAGAGCAATTTATATCCGCAAATTACTCAAATTTTGCAATTTTGAGGAGCAGTATTATTTATGGACCTCAGACTGTCTCCCCTGTCCCAAAATCACTTCCAGTTCAGGTGGATACGATGAACTTCACCTTGTTATTGCACTTGTCCAACTTCATTAAGGGGTTGTTCAGTAGACTGAGTGGGGTTCATATTAGCCTCCATGTTTTTTTTTTCATTTGTTTGCTACTTTGCTTGGAAATTTAACCATTTTATATCTGTTTTTGATACTTAACCTAACCACTTCATATTATGTCAAGCTTTCCTTTTGTTTGGCCTGTAAGTTGATTTAAACTTGATATTGAGATGTATTCAAGCTTGCACGTAATAATTCGTGCTCTATCTGAGATTACTATTGAGTTTCATCTATTTGTCCTCTATTTTTGGACTCAATGGTCATGTCATAGGGAGTGAGTAATTCTATTAAGCTTTATAATCTATAGTACTGTTGTTACATTAACTGAACATAAAATTGATTACTTAGTCATAATTCTATAATGCTACAACAAGAACAACCACTTCTCAACCAAGCATTTCTATTATGATATGTGGCATTAAATTACTTGACTGCTGGGCTTTGCTCTGATTCTTCACATGACTATCATGCAGTGGATGGATAGCGTTCTTGCGAAGGGAGATGCCATGGAGTTTTTTCACGATGAGTTTCGCTGTCCTATCTATATTAAAGATCTTGTGACCATCGTATGGACATTAACGAATAGATGGATCTCAGGTTTGTCATGCTTTGACCCTCCAGACTGGATTGCATCGATCAAAGTTACATAGCTTTTTGACAAGCCTCGATGTCTGTATTAACAAAGATCTGATACTCTTTCACCTGTTACCTTTCTAAAAAAAAAAGGAGTATCTGATACCCGTCTTCACTCTTTCAGTTTTACATGTGTGCGTTATGTTACTGAAATCTTTTCACTGTAATCTCTGATTGGACTGTATCATGCTCCTCTTTGCATTTTTTGAAAGTCCATTGTAAATATGTACAGGCAGAATTGGAGATTTGGGGTAGAAAGGTATCATTTGCCTTCTGAAAATGTTCTAGGATTGGTTCTATTCTTTATGGTAGTTTTCTACGTATTTAATCCAACCTTTCTTGTTGCATGATGATTTGATTCTTTTGAAATATATTATTGAGTTAACTGGAATATAATCCAGAACAATAATTCAGCTCAGTGTCCAATGGTTCACTATGGCTTTATGCAGAAAAATTCCACAATATTACTATCGATGTGGTTGACATATATATTTTATCTAACCTTTTCCTTTTAAAGCCTTCTAGTAAAGTTTGTGACTAAAGATTACCTGAATTTCTGTCTCCTTCACCTTTTGTGTTTTATCACTTGATGTGCGTTGTTTCTAGGGAGAGAGCAGATACAGTTACTTTTGAACGTGGGTGGACCAGATCGGGTTTCCAGGGTTCAGATGGCTGAAGTTGTTGCACATATTAGAGGTTATAATTTGTCATTGATCAAACCAGTGTCCTCATCAACTGTAAGTAACATTGACATTTTCATGTACACAAACAATTATCAAAAGTCGACTCTTAGTTTCTCATGTCGTCCAGCTTCTGTTGTACCAATATATGAGCTTTCAATCTTCTTTCACTGTCGTTTTCTCCCTGTTGTGTTGCATAAGAAAATATCACTAATGCTTTTCTGTTCAAACCGTGTACCTGACATGCTTATGTTATCTGAACTTTCTAGGTTAACCGCGGTGTTAAATCTCCAGCAGATATATCCATGGATATCACCAGATTGATTCAGACACTCAATATGTCAACAACTGCATTTAGGGATGGTGTTAAATTGACACTTGAAGCTGAACTTGCTTCAACATCATAGTTGCTTGTCACTTGCTCTTTACCAGAATGTCATCTTTGGGTTGTATACCGAGGTTCATTGGATCTCCTGAAGGGATAGTTGCTGCCGAGTGGTCGGTAAAGCAGTTGGATTCAGAAGTTTATGCTTGCAAACTTAGCACCAATTTTATATGATTGTAAGAACTTTATCATCCATCTAGGAGGGTATGGTTCATAAATTCATGAGACTATACATCCATTATCTTTGTTTAGCATCATGCCCTTTTTTTGGGTGATAATTGTCATGTTTGGGTCGGCTCGTATCGCAACTATTCCACGAGGCACATGTTACCTTCTATCAATACAGGTAACTTTGCTCATCAAGGCTTATGCATCTTTTATAGAAAGATAAAAGAACCAATGCACGTGTAGATGGATACATACTCTGCACAACAGGTGTAGTCGCACACGCATTGTCTTTGACGAAAAGAATTAGAAATATATTTGTAAATTCTACTCCATCCATTTCATTCTTTATAGTGATGTTTGATTGAATACGAAGTTTAAGAAATAAAGGACTTCGACAAATGAGCTAAACATGAAAGGTGGAGATGTTTCATATATCCTTTAATATTTCTTTCTCCTAATAAAAATGTAAACTTTATATCAGTTGAGTTTCCACTAGTCACGTCAGTATTCCAAATACAGAAGATTCTATTCTTTTGAGACATACTTAATAAAGAAAAAGTGTTTAGCAAAATGGGACTAATTGCGATTTGCTTAATTGCTCAAGTAATAATACGAAAAAGTTAATGAACTGACCAGCTGAAAAGGGAGACATCTTCTAATAGCCTGTTTGGCCAAGCTGGAGAAATCAGCTTATTTTGAGAAGTGCTTTTTTCAAAAGTGTTTTTGAAAAAAATACTTTTGGAGAGAAGCAGTTTGTGTTTGGCTAATCACTCCGAAAAGCACTTTTGAGCAATATTTTGTGTTTGGCCAAGCTCAAAAAGTTTTTTTAAGTATCAAATTACGAATAAGGATATGAATAGATTTACTTAATAGTTAATATTATAAGTAAATAAATAATCTTAAAAATTTGCTATTACAGGCAATAATTAAATCTTTTCATTTTATTTAAGTAATATATGAAAATAAAATTTAAAAGTACTTAATTATCTTAATATAAGTTAAATATATTAAAAATCATTCAATAAATATAAAAGCATTCACCCCTAAAGTCACTATACATTAGAAAGCTATCCTAAAAATAATAAGAAATATTTATACATTAATATCCTAAGTATTAAGTTTAATGGTTATTTTGGTATATGCTATATTTTGTTAAGGGTATATTTGGTAAGAAGAAAAGTCAAATTTGGTTCTGCTTCTGCTTTTGGGAATAATTTACTTTTTGTTGCTTCTTAGAAACTGCTTCTGTTTCTTCCCAAAAGCACTTTTTCCCCCAAAAAAGCTTAATCAAACAGTGCTTTTGAGGAAGAAAAAAAACAGTTTTGGCCTCTTGAGAATAAGTTCCGGTCAAAGAAACAGTGAAAACGCGAAGGAATCAAGAGTTTACGCGGAGAACATTGAAACCAGTGGTCCTTTTGCTTTTAGAATCAATTCCAATTTTTCGCTGGTTGGTGTCCTCCATTCATTATCTTTATTCTGTTTATTCTCCTTCTATACCTGTAAATAATACTACAAGTTGCTTAACAAAGTAGAATTATACCACATGGTATAGAAAACTAATTTGCCATCACAAGAGATGCTAGCTCCAACTTTGACTAGCATGCCACTGTAATTTGAAGAAATTATCTATAACAGATGTCAAAGTAATTTTTAATTACTTTCAAAGAGGTCAAAGTAATTATAATATATTTTTTTTGTAACAGTTTATTCGGATCAACTTATACGTATCTTGTCTAATACATCAGGTACCTCTCACACGTACATGCATAAAGTAATTAAGTAGTATATGTTTATTGATAATGCATTAACAAGAATTTATCAGTATCAAAGTCGAGTTTGGCAAAAAAAAATTATTGAGTTATTTATCACAGTTTGATCAACTTGATTTATGTCAAATTAGGTAACTGAGGAATTTTTACAAGAGATTTTTCTTTGATATGTTAACATCTGTATACTGATTAATGCAAAACTCAACGAACAATAGTAATGGAATTTTTAAATATAATGTTACTTATGACCTTTGCAAAGCATATCTAGAGAATAAATTCTTGGTGACTAGACAAATATCATGTTGGAACTTAGAAAGCAGGTATCTGGTACTAGAAACTAGAAAGGTATTACCTCCACCAAATATAGCAAAATTACCCTCTCAGAATCAAAATCTACTTAAACTTCTTAATTATTCTAAAAATAAAGTTACAACTTTATCCTAACACTTTCAAAGGAGAATCATAAACATGGGCACATTAGATCTGCGTAACCAGTGATCTGCGTAACCAGTGACGAAGCTAGAATTTTTTTAATATATGTTATGTACCTCTAAAATATAATATTTTATCTATATAAACAGCGTAATTTTCCGACAAAGGGTGGTCAACCACCCTAACCTAAGTGTGCCTTCGCCCTTGTGCGTAACCATTGAATTAAGTGTTGTAACAGGGAATGCGTTCAAAGCTCTATGTTAGCTCGTTATAACATTTGATATCACTAAGTTAAAAGAAAATTGACTCATCACACTTGTCCTCAAAAGAAGAAGAAAAATCATCCCAGAAAAATTGGACTCAAGCATTTACACAAGTTAGCCCTTTTACGATTTAATTATTACTTTCTTTTAAAATTTTGAGAAATACATCGCTAAAAGAAAGAAAACCAATTACTTCCCTCATTCTAACGATTAAAAAACTAATACTATCATTATTTGAACCGTCTAATAACTTTTTTAGTTACACACTTTTAAACAATTTACATACAAGAAAATATGATTTTACAGCACTTTAAAGTAATTTTCTAATATAGAAATTTTATTTTTAAAATTTTAAATATAAATGTTCGAATTCACCAAAAAATTAAAATCAGCATTAAATTTCAAGCAACTATACATAGAAGGAAATTTTCGTTCCTATACCATATAGTAAATTATATTACCAAATATGTTCATAGTTTGCATATTATCCTTCATGCTAATAGTATTTCTACAAAATATAGACAATGCATTAAATAAGGAATCATTGTAGCTGTAGGATTCCTTATTTAGGCGCGCTAAAATTGGGGAATTAAATATTCTTCCAGATCTTCCACAACGCAAATCACGCACATTCATAATTATCGTCGGCTTAGTTTCAAATTTTCCATACTCTGTTTTTGCGATACACTTTGTTTCAATCTTTTTTTCTGATTTCACAAATCAAAAAATGACTAAATCTTCTACAATTCTTCTACAACAAACGCAATTATGTCGAAAATCCCAATTATGCTACAACTGAATGGGAATTGGGATAGCTATGGGAGATTTAGAGAATTTCAGGTCGATGGCATTGTAGTCGATAATGATGCGAGTTATAGTCTATTGATTTCTACAATAGGACAGCAATTAATGATCGATACAGCCGAAAAAATTATAGAAATCAAATACATTGTCAACGAGCATTGTCCTCCAATGAAAATTAGGAACGATATGGGTGTTCGTGTATACGTGGAGACGAAAAAGAAAAACAAAAACTTAGGATCATATCCGCTATGTATAACTATTCGCGATTTCAATATTGAATTGAGTATCACCAATGAGAACACAGCTGCAGGTGTGTGATATTAATTTTTCTATCAAATTCTGGTACAATGTCAATGTACTACATTTTATCTACAAATAAACTACATGTCAGAGTGAACATATATCTGTATGGATTTTCATAATATCTACAAAATTTCTATATTTATTCTACAATAAAACTACATATCATTTGAAAAATTAATATGAAATACTGAATTTCAACAATTCTACAAATTATCTACAAAATTTCTATAAACTGTTCATAACAGTATTTATATTTATTTTCATGCAGGTTCGTCTGGAATACTAAAGTTACTTGATATGCCAACATCTCCCATTATAGAGGAATATGAAAGTATAATAATAACAGATAGTACACCAAGTTCTATTGAAGTAGGACAAGTATATCAAGGCAAGGAAACAATTGCAATTGCAATGAAGCACTATTTTGTCATGCACAAGTTCCAATTCAGGGTTAAAAGATCTAGTGCTAGAAGGTATGAACATATGAATGGTCAAAGATTATTATATTTTTAATTTTGTAGTTTATTTGTAATTTTTTACTTCTTCAGTCTTTTCTTGTGATAATGTTTATCAGAATTGTAGTTATGTTATATATAGATTGTATAATGTAATCGTTTAAGCTAAAACAATTTTTTTCTTTTTAAATCTAAATTTTAAACCAATGTTTAAAATGTATTTATTTTGTAGTTACTGGCTGATATGTGTTGGTGAAAACTGTACATGGCACTTCAAGGCAACTAGCATAAATGATTCTGCAATGTTCAAGGTCAGAAATTTCAACAGCGAGCAAACATGCTCTTTAATGGACAATACATTCATACAACGCAAGCCTACTACCATGGTAGTTGGTAGCATGATTATTCCAAAATATTCTGATCCTAAGACAATTTACATACCAAAAGACATAAAATTTGACATGTTGTCTGAACACGGCGTGAATCTAACCTACATGCAAGCTTGGAGAGCAAAGGAAAAGGCTTTATAGTTTTTGAGAGGTCATCCTGCTGACTCGTACAACAAATTGCCTAGCTATTTGTATATTCTGGAGAAGACTTATCCAGGGTCTGTAGTTAAATTGAAGAAGACGGACGATGATTGTTTCTTGTATGTATTTGTTGCGATTTGTACGTCAATTAGTGGTTGGGAATATTGTAGGCCAGTTGTAGTAGTTGATGGGACCTTCTTAAAGTCATCATACAGGAGAATAATGCTAACAACTTGTACAATGGATGCAACAGGTACTGAAGTTTTATTGTAGACATATTGTAGCTTGTATGTTTTTTGTAGTACTTGCAGATTAATTGTAGATATATTGTAGAAAAATTGTAGTTTGTATATATATGTCTTCTTCTGCATTTTTCCTGTAGCCAATTAATTGCTTTTGCCACATAATATAGGTACCATATTACCATTGGCATATGCTATTGTTGATTCAGAGAATGATGCATCATGGAAGTGGTTTTTTGATCAATTCAAACTCGCATATAGTGAAAGACCAAATACGTGTGTTGTTGTGGATCGGAATGAGAGTATCTTGAAGGCAACATCTATTGTTTATCCCGGCATGCCACATTATTCTTGCATGTGGCATATTTGGACAAATATACGGGCAAAGTTCAAGAAAGGACATCTTAAGTTAAGTGAATTATACTTTGCCACGATACGGTCATACACCCTTGATGAATTTAATGAAAGGATGTCAAAGATTGAAGAGATTGACCCCCGTGTTAAAGCATACTTATACGATATTGACTATCATAGATGGTATCGAGTACATGCTACGGTAAATAGAACTTGGACTATGACATCAAACATTGCAGAGTCGTTAATGCTGTAACAAAATATGCAAGAGAGTTGCCGATAGTAGAACTATTAGAGTATATGAGGACCCTTCTTGAACGTTGGACGAAAGAAAAGTTATTGAAAGCAAAGGGTACATTCACATACCTTGGGTTCAAATTCAACAAATAGTTGGATGACAACAGAACATTGTCGCACAAGCTTAGAGTAAGATTTGATCAATTATTGAATCAAATTAATTTATACAGTACAATGTAGATGTATTGTAGATATTTTGTATATAGTTTGAGTTTAATCGTATATGAATTTTTTTTTTGTTTGTAATGTAATCGTAGGTGAGGGCTTCAATAGACTACATCCATACAGTACTAGATGGTGTGAGGCGCTATATTGTTTATCTTGAAAACAAGAGATGTAGTTGTGGGCAATTCCAGCTTGACGAACTTCCTTGTCCACATGCTTTGGCTTCTTTAAGACACAGGGATGAATCTTTTGAACAATATTGTTCTCCTTATTACACAAGGGCGAGCCTCTTGCATACTTATGAAATACCAGTAAATCCACTGCCTGATGAAAGCAAATGGAATGTGCCACAACATATAATTGAAGAAGTAGTAAATCCACCTAAAGGAGGGAAAAGGCATCCAGGAAGACTCAAAAAGAAAGATACAAAACATATGATGAAATAAATTTAAAGAAGTACAAGGTTTCATATCGCAACTGCGGAGGGCATAACAAAAGATCTTGCAAGAATGCACCCAAAAATAAAATAAAATTTTATGTAGTTAACAGAATATTTCATAAAAATTGTTGCTTAGTTCTGGATAACAGGTTTTGATATGTAATTGTTGAGGTTTTTTAAGATTATAATGTAGTTAGTTAGGATTTTTCTGTATTGAGATAATACTTTCATAAAGTGATTTGTTTATGAATGGTTTCTATATATATAATCTACAACTTTTTTACTATCTCTGGAATCCTTTACACAGTTGTTAATGTGTTTTTGCAGTTTATCTACAATAAAACTACAAAAAAAATACATTAACTGGAATTTACAGAGTATCTACATTATAAATCAGTAGGAAAGTAGTTAAAAACTTAAAGTATTGCAGATGAAGTATTTCTTACATTCAACAAATGAATATAAAAGAAACAAAACACACTGTTAAATATAATCTACAAATTATCTACAAATACAACTATAAAAAAACTACAATATCTGTAGCTGACATAATAGTTAGATTATAATTCAGGTAGAAAGAAGCTATATGGTAAAAATAATGTAGATCAGGTACTTTATACATTCAACAAATTGAATTTAAAAGCAACAAAATGTTTAGTTACTGATTTTTACACTTTATCTACAAAAAAAACAACAAAATAACTACATATTTTTTGCGTTGACAGAATAACTGTATAAAAATTCAGTTGGAAAGGATTTATATGCTAAAAATAATGAAGATCAAGTACTATAAAGATTCAACAAGTGAATATAAAATGAACCAAATGTTTCAATTTGAACTACTATACTGGATAAGAAAAAAAAACAAAGGCTACTATAATTGTAGCGCAAGTCTGCTACAATTAAAATAACAAAAATTGTTTAAAAACTTGTCTACCATCTTTCTTCTAAACTAGCATAAACTAAACAATTGTACTACATGTTTCATACAAATCATTACAACTACTTCTTCTTCCTCTGGACTCGTGTTTTCTCATTCAAAGCTGGTGCACCTTTCCTCCTTGCCAATTTGCATGTCACCTCACTATCACTAATTGCCACATGCTCCTGCTTCTTTCTAGCATAGTCCCAAAGTAGCGCTCCATAGCGTCTACTGTGTTGGTCAATATCAGAAAGGTCTTCTGCCGGAATTGATAACTCTTCAAGACTAACATACTCTGCAGAGGCAGCAACAAATACACCACAATCGCTGTAAAAGATAAAAAATATCATCATTTACCAAACCATCAGAAAAAAGGTTAAATGTATAGAAGAAAGAAGATTTTTGTTACAGTGATCCTTCTTTTTTGTTGTGGTATCTCTTCGACGATCCACTGAATGTTAAGAGGGTCGGTAATAGCTTTCTCAATGTCTGTTTTTGTATTCTTGAAGTTGATGTCTTTACGTTTCCCATAAAAACCGGTGCATTACAAATACTAAGGGACAATAATAGAAAACTTGTCGACACAAGATTCAACAATAGAGTGATTGTGTGAAGAGACCATGGAATCATACGCATAAAGACACCTTTCTACAATGTCAAAAACAACCAACACTTAGTGGAATTTTTCTACAATGTTGACGGGCATGATGACATAATCAACTTCATCCCATGCAACATTTGCGAGTAGTCAATACCCCAATATATATTCTACTACAACGTCCTGGGGTTTGACAACAAAAAACTTCTTTTCTTGAGGAGAATTTTGGAACTTTTCATAAATCGGATCAATCCTAGGCTTGAACACACAATCTGTTGTAGTAAACCTGGTCTTGTTGTGGGGGCCATACTTGCCTCTTTTTTCTCAAGTAATACATTATAACATTAATGTGCTGCAACAAAAACAGATTGCATTTATTCTACAAGTTATCTTCAAATATTCTATACAAAATAACTACAAATCATATACAATCAAAATACAAAGCATCTACAATCAGAATACAAATTATCTACAAAAATCTACAAATCAAATACATTGAATCTTAACGAGTCATTGAGGACTTGTCTTGGGTGTGACAGGGAAAAGAACCACTCCTTCTTTCCAATATTTTCCACTCCAAGATCCAACCATGGCTTAATTTGGTTGTGCTTTTGTAGAATACGGAGCCTTCCTCCTATATAAACAAATAGAAATTAAAATAAAATTGTTGCATGAAGTGGATGTGTAAAAGATGAATACTGGAATAAAAGTGTCAAATTGTGCAACCTAACCTCTTTGGACCTGTGTCGGTACCATGGTATAACCACTTGTGGAATTGATCCAATAACTCAGGGTCTATATTTTGACCAATAACACTAGTAAATGGGTGCTTGAGGTGAAACAATTGAGGTCCAACCGAGGTGCTGCCACCAGAACTATATAAAGGGAAAAATGGTGATCGGGCATGCTTTCCCGATTTCCTTATTCTACCTTGATGCACGGGTGTTGTTTTATCTTGTATAGGCTCACCGAACTTAATCAACGTGGAGAAGTTATCAGGCAACTCGAAATCATCAAGCGTAACCTCCTTCTTCTCACCTCCGGAGTCTTCTAAATCACCTACATTCACATACTTTGCCTCTTCACCTACATTGTCATCTTCCTGATTTTGCCATTCTCCTTGAGCTGCTACTGTCACTCCGTGAATTGGAGATTGTGCATGCATATCTTCCTTCTCTATAGTGCATGCATATCTTCCCTCTCTATAACACCATGCATATCTAACTTAATAGAATGGTAAAAATATTGAAACATAAAGAAAATTTCTCTGAATACAATTTTGTACCTGCATTCTCTTCATCAATTACCCCTTCAAAATGTGCATATAAATCAACACGTGCTGGATGATTTTCTTCACCAAGTGCACCTTCAACATGTTCTTTTGTTTCATTAAAAATGTTAAATCATACTGGATAGTATTGTCTTGACAATTTATGAAGATATGAAGGTGTGTTATAAGATCTACATAATCTGTAGAGTTGTGCCAATATACTGGATTTATTTGTATATATTGTGTATATATAATGTAGACAAATTGGTAATTATGTTGTAGATAACTTGTAGATATTTTGTAGATACTCTGTAGATAATTGTAGATAATTGTAGATAAACTGGAGATATATTGTAGATACCTATTTTGCTGGGGCTGACCTGCACTGGTTCACCATTATAGAACTGAAATTGCTAATTGTTCTTGTGTTTTGGTTGGTCAGTATTATTGGTTGAACACATAGCTATGAGCACGTTATTTTTGCTCTATGAGAACTACTCCCAAAAATTCAAAATAAAATGATTTTGTGTTGTTTGTGATTTATTGTATTTTGTCTGTGCATGTTTATTTCTACTTTAATTAAGAAAAAATACAAAAATATGTGTTGCATGTGCATTTAGGATTTAATTTTACAATTTAGGAATTAATTAAACAATCAAGTTTGTTTTATAAAATGAAAAAATCACAAAAAATATGTACTTTGCATTCTTGCATTTAATGTCCGAATTGTGTGATTTTATTTTTATTTAATGTTTAATTCGTGTGATAGCTATTATTAAGAGTTAATGTTTTAGTTAATTGTCAATTTTATAATTTAATTAATATTTTTAGTTGAAAAGGAATTAAAAGAAAATGAAAGGAAAAAAAGAGTGAAAATTGGGCCAATTTCAATGCAAAAATCAGGCCCAAATCACCCATGAACCAGGTCCAGTTGGCCTGGCCAGAGACGTCTTAAAACGACGTCGTTTGGTCACTCTTAATCAAGGCCGTTGGATTAAATCGATCCAACGGTTGAGATTCACTCTCCCTTACCCATTCCCTGGCCCGACCCGTTCCCCGGTTCAAACCGCCCCAGTACTACCCCAAACGACACTGTGCCTATAAGTGAATTGATCCAGGTCGTTGGTCGTGCTTGATCCAACAGCCAGGATTAAAATACCCCCCCTCCCCCCCGTATATAACCCTGATTCCTTACCCCACGCCCCCAAAGCCATACCCCCTCACCTCTTCGTCTCAGAGCTTCAGAGACTAAACAGATCCCCCGCCTCTTGCCACCATGCACCGCCCACCGTAAATTGTCTCACGGCGGTTCCGGTGGTCCAAACGACCCCATCTTTTCACCACTGATTCTTATCGACCTCCCCATTCCGAATCCCTAACTCTTATCCCTCGAATATCAGCCGTGTGCTTCGAATATTAGATCGAAAATTAGGCCGAAACCCTATCTCGTCCAATAGCCTCAAATTTCACACCACAGCTTCCCCAAGACTTCCTCGTTCCAGTCCCACGCTCAGTTTTCTTCGAATCACCCCTGAGCTCCTCGAATCTTAGCTCAAAGGAATCGACCCAAACCCTAATCCGTTCATATGCCACCAAACTCACACCCTGCCACCCCCTGACCTCCCTCATTCCCAAACCACCCTTAGTTTGCGTCGAATCACCCAGGAAAGTCTCGAATCAAAGGTTTCAGAATGGTGATCTGAAGCTAGTTCTGAGACTGAGGTCAAAACGGACCTTTGTCGAATGTGTTCTCGTTCAGGAACACTCGACTAGGGTCCGTCTTGGCCCCAAGTCCAAAAGGCGTCGGAGGTTCGAACCCAGGCCCCGTTTAATTGGTAGGTTTTCGTTTTATCTTCTTTTTCTATTAGTTTTTGTTCAGTAAATTCATCCTCTACTCCTTTCTTATTTTTTGTTTAAATTCGAATGTTTTGTGCTTACTCTGTATTTTGTTTCTTCTTTGTTTTCCTGAAGGATTCGAATCAGTCAGTATCAGTAAGTTTTGTATAAACTGTAGCTATTGCCGTAATTGCTCGCTATTACTGTTAGTTCAAAGTATGTCATCTGTGATTGCCCATCACTTTGTATATGAATTCAGTGTTTTCATTCAATGTATTTACAGTGTTGTTCGTATTTAGGTTTAACATGGAATTATGTTTAGTTTATTCCCTGAATCACCGTGTCCTTCATCTTGTTGCAATGCTATTTTGATCTGGTTTGAATTCAATTATTGTTTGAGTTTGCTGAGTTAAATAACAATGTTTGGGGTCTGATATAAATTGAACTTGAGTTCACCTTTGAGCCTTATTTTATTCAGTTGTTGGGTTCCCCTCCCCCCTTCTAAGAGCATTGGTTATAGCTGATGTATTCTTGGTCTAGATACAATTCATTATGTTTCAGTAATTAATTAAGAATGGGTTTAGGTTAATCAGTGATTAGGTTTCTTGTTAGATCAATTGGTCATAGTTGATGGGTTACAGGGGTGAGGCAGGACAGTAGGGGATTCTAGGGTAAATCACAGGGGTTTTCAGGGGGTATTTTGGGGTTTAAAAAGTTTGAAAATGGCTTAAGATGAATGGGCTGACAGTAGGGTACTTAAATATCATTAAACTAATGCAATTGTTTAGTGTTAATTGGGAACAAAACATAATGGTATGAAAGGCTTAAAAGGGGATTGATTATAAAATGTTGTCCATACCTGTTTGAACAATTAAATAAAGAGAAGGGCAAGGGTAGTGGGGAACAAATGAATTAAAAGGAGGGAAAACATAATATAGTGGGGTTTGAGAGATGATGGGCATAATTAGTTTAAAAATTCTGCCTAAAGTGCTTTTGAGAGTTGAGGGGGCAGTCCTGCTTTGGGGGTTATATATAGAGTCATTTTTAGACAGAAGATGAGGTTTTTTCTACACGATATAGGGGCTGATTTTTGGGAGCAGAAAATCAGTTCTTTTTAGGTTTTTTTGGGGCAGAAAATCAGTTTCTCTTTCGATTTTTTTAGTCTGGGCTTGGTTCCTCTTCTGGGTCAGAACTGGAAGGCAGGGAAAAAAAGAGATCATTTTTTAGACTTCTTTTTGAAAGGCAATCAGTTTTGGAACTAATTTCTAAAGTTTAAAGTCAAATTTTTGAGAGTTTAAAAGATCAGTTTTTATAGTAGAATCTTGGCTTAATTCAAGTTCGGTTGAGTTGATTTGGGTGTTGATTGCTGCTGTGGGGTCTTATAAATCTGTTCGTGCGTGGGTTTTGTTGTATTTCTGCTTCAGAGCTGGACTGTTGTGGCATTGTTGTGGTATTGCTGCTCGCATTTCTGTTGCTGCTGATTTCTTCTTCTTCTTCTTCTTTTTCTTCCTCTTCTTCTTCTTCTTCTTCTTCTTCTTCTTCTTCTTCTTCTTCTTCTTCTTCTTCTTCTTCTGCTTCTTATATTTCAAACATCCAGGTACATATCCTGGAACCTCCAAGCTTGTGGACATGAAATGAAATGCTGCTTGAGATGATTTCTGACTTCTCATGTTTTGTTTTAGTTCAAAAGTGTAGTGCAATTATGTTCATTCGAATTTCATATCGCTTGTATAATTAGACTATTTAAGGTCGTGTAGGATTGTTGGCTCATTTGATTTGTGTGAAGAATTGAAACACCAGTTTTAATCTGGTTTACTCCTTAATTCATGTTGTAGTTAAATCTGATATTTGGCCTATGATAGTTTAGCATGAGAGATTTGTGATAGTTAGTAGTAAAAATCTGATTCTCAAATTGTTAATGATATGGCTTGTAGTTAATTTTGAAATAATGGTAGACATGTAAGATTTGAACATTCTAGGCCATTTCAGTATATTAATCATAAGGACTGCATGAAAGTAATACCATTTGCCATGGTTATATGGAGTTGAACTGCTTACTTTATAAAAAATCAATTAATTGCTGATAGTCGCTATTAGGTTGGTGAATAGCCATGCCCGTATGCGTACTTAGGTTCTGATTTTAAACGGGTGGTGTTCATGGCCCAATTATAATAGCTCTTAAACCATATAATTAACTAGGACTCCTCCTTTTATTTTAGAAATGAACTAAGTAGAACACTATAGATTACTTTAGGTTTGCCCTTTAAAGATAGTAAAAATGAGATGAGCCTCGCTGAATAAACACATAAATGGCGGGGCCCTCATTAATTATATATATTAATTACTTAGAACTCGGGATCGGCCGCTTAGCGAATTTCACGGATTTCCCCCAAAATAACAACGTGTTAGTCTCTTTAGGCGCGTACCTTAAATAATATTACCTTCTTAAACCCGGGTGCACATTATGTGACCAAATCCAAATCTTAACGAAGTCGAAATGTGTCGATAATCACGGGTACATTGATTGTGACGTGGTTCGAGACGCATTTTCATGACGTTGCAATTCTTTTTTTTAAATAATGAATGAGACGAGCCTCGACAAACAAAATACATAAGCTTCAGGGCCCTCTATAAGTGTTTGTAAAATTCCTTAGACTTCGGGATGAGCCGTTTAGCAAAAGTTCACGGCCTTCCCCAAAATGATAATACGCTAGTCGTTTTAGGCGCGTCTTTAATAATTTACTTTCTTAAACTCGGGTGCGCATTTATGTGACCCAAATCCAAATCTCAATGGAGTCTAAATATGTCGATAACCACGGGTATATTGATGTGACGTGGTTCGAGATACGTTTTCACGACGTTGCAATTCTCTGTTAAAATAATAATGATAATGATAAAAGAGGTTAAAAGTTAAAATTTGCACATAGGTTCATAATTGTATAAAATCAGATAATTAAGCCGAATATGACAGTTGAGCGACCGTGCTAGAACCACGGAACTTGGGAATGCCTAACACCTTCTCCCGGGTTAACAGAATTCCTTATCCAGATTTCTGGTACGCAGACTGTTAAACAGAGTCATTCTTTTCCTCGATTCGGGATTAAAACTGGTGACTTGGGACACCGTAAATCTCCCAAGTGGCGACTCTGAATTAAATAATAAATCCCGTTTCGATTGTCCCTTAATTGGAAAAACTCCCTTTGCACCCCTTTGCGGTGGCGCGGATGAAAAAGGAGGTGTGACAGCTCTGGCGACTCTGCTGGGGAGTAATAACCCAGAACCTCTGGTTCAGGGTTCAGAATTCGAGCTTAGATAAATTGTTATATTTGGCTTTGTTTATTATCTGATTTTTACATGTTCGGGCCTAATGTACTAAATGTTGCTTTTACCGCTTTGATATTGTCTGAACTGTATATAAACTGTGTCGAAACCCTTCTCTTCTTACCTCCGGGGATGTGCTTGCTGGTTGAGACTCCTTATTCTGTTAGTGTCATACCCTGAAATAAGAAAGAGGCCGGACAAGTTACAAAGCCGGACGATCCCACGGGTCTCCGGTACGTAGCTCCCTCCTCGACTCGAGTTGTCCGCTCGGGTACACAGTCTAGAACAAATACCCAGGTTACGAACCTATAATAACTTAGCTTCATGCCGGATCCCTAGTAGGAACATTTGTTTGCATCATGTGCATTTAACTTTGGAGGCTCAACACAGGGGTTGGGTCTGTCTAGGACATGTGTACCAAAACGACAAAAGACCATCCTAATGCATCCAACTTGCTACTTGTGCATTTGTTTGCTTAGGACTTGCATGCTGACCGGCTTTGAATACTTTGAGGAAAGAGAGATAGAGGTAGTTAATCGCCTGTTTTGAAAAAATCAATGTCCAAATAGCGTCGAAACTCTGTCGAATTTTTGAGAAAAATGAACAAAAAGAAAAAGAAAAAAGGGTTTTGTTTATGAGAAATGGTTTTTATTTGCCATTGAAAAGAGTCTTGTTTTATCTACCCGAACTACGCTGGTTTGATTCTCACAGGGTGCGGGATACGTAGGCAACCCTCATCGGGTCCAACCTCCCCTTTTGCAAAAATAGCCAAAAATGTCAAATTTTAATTGTCAACATAAATAAGTCGGGTGATGCCGTTTTTGGCAAGAATAGCCGAATGTTCCCGAAAGGGACGCCGGAAGGCTGACTTTGCATAAACGGCCACTTTTAGTCATTTTTGGATTTTTGACCTGTTGATTCACCCAGCTTTAAAATCTTCGTTCCCGAAGTGCTGAAAAGCCATGTGCGGAACCGGATCTTCCTTTTAATATGTGAAAAATTTAAAAATAGTCAATTTGTTACGTCAAATAAATTTTATTTCTTAATCACCTTAATAAATGTGCAGGATGAGCACGATGCAAAATGAACCTTTTTCAATAATGACTAAAATACCTTTCAAGTTGTGGCTATGGTGAGATGATTTAGGTGGTGAAGGGCAAGATGAGGTCAAGAAATATCTAAAAGGTCTTACGGGTTTATTGGAAATCCAGCCTCGGGGGATATCATAAGAGCCTTGGTCACCTGCTGGGACCCGGCACACAATGTCTTCCACTTCTCCGATTTTGAACTCACTACGACTTTGGAGGAAATAGTCGGGTACATCAGAAATGCTGAAACTCCGTTGAGGCAAAAATACCTGGTTGCTATAAGAGCTGTCACTGTGCATCGGTTTTTAGATTCGTTAAAGATACCCAGGATGGTCCATAACCCAGATTTAGCCACAGGTTTTTGTAATCCGCGCTTCAAATACGACAGATACGGTTATGTCAGAGGATTCAATAACCCGGGTAACAAGTTATGCAGCAAAAGTAACCGTCAGAAATGGGACGAGCATAGACGAGTGGCTTTTATGATAACCTTTTTGGGCCTTTTGGTATTTCCAAGGAAAGACGGAAACATTGATCTGAAAATAGTCGGGGTCGTCAGTACCTTGCTCATTCAAGACAAAAGCACTCTTGCGTCTATGATAGTATCTGATATCTTCCGAGCTCTCACAGCCTGCAAAGCCAGAGGGAAGTTTTTCGAGGGGTGTAACTTGTTGCTACAAATATGGATGACTGAGCATCTCTGCCACCGTTCCCAGCTCTTGAGTTATGGTTCCTCGAAGAAAACTTGCATAAAAGAGTTCTACACAAGAATCAAGGGGGTCAGTCTACCCGAGGGAGTTACGACATGGACATCATTCTTTCGGACCCTCACTGCCAGCCAAATACAGTGGACACTAGGATGGTTGCCCGTTGACGAGGTCATCCATATGCTGGCAGCTAGGACCCACTTTCTATTGATGGGGCTCAAGAGCATTCAGCCTTATGCGCCATATCGGGTTTTGAGACAACTCAGGAGATGCCAAACAGTACCACAGGAGGAATATCTTAGTGCTCAAGTAATTGAGATTAGACCCGATGGACAGTTCCCTCAAGCAAGAGTCCGTCAGATCTGGAGTTAATGCCAATATTTAAAAGCAGATACTTGCGTGCAGCATCAGGCCAAAGGTGAAGCGGCGCCAGGATACCTTGCTTGGTACATGAGAGAACTTTAGCACGAAAAGCCGGCTAAAAGACCCCATATCCAGGAATTCGTCAAGGCGTCGCAAGAACAGTGGGATTGGTTGGCTAAAGAGCATGAGTACAGGGTTACAATAGGCAAGTTGGAGAAGCAAGTTATAGATTTGAAATTTGAGAAAGATTTGCATATCGCTGCAGATGAGGGAGAAAAGAGAAAACTAGCTCAGGAAAACGAGGTCCTCAAAGCTCAAATCCAGGAAATGAAAATAGATACCAGAAACCCAAAGAGAAGTCGGGCTGATGAAAGGCTCATAAACGGTCTAAAGAAGAAAATCCTCGAGTATCAAGAAGACCTGGAAAAATCTAAAGCTGGTCTAGCGAGAATCCAGGTGAAACGGATAAAGAAGGCAGAAGAGCGAGCACGGTCTATGCAACAAATGAAGAGGGGCCACGAAAGGAACATCACTATATTGAGAGAAACAATATCCACTCTCAAAGAGCGGATCTTCAGACAAGCCCGAGATGCCAGAGCAGATAGGAAGCGCTACTATGATCTAATGGCCCGAATGGAGACACAGATGAATGAGTTTCAGGATCAACTCCTTTACAACGCTCAAATGTTGGGGACGCGGAATCAACAAATAGAGCGATTGCTTATGGAAAGGGACAGAATCAAGGGAAGAATTGACGATATCGGGCACTACATCACCATAAAGTGCCTAGCTTGTGAGGATATGTCCCGTACCACCTTTTTTTACTTCAATAATGATTTATGTCTACCATATCATGGAAGATATGAAAGATCTGCAAAGGGTCCTTGCACCAAAGCTCGTGGCATGGCCGAACGACGCCCCACGGGCGCCGAAATTCAAAACTCTGAAACATTCATAGTTTGAGTCTTTATTTTCCTTGTCTTCAGAGTCTGTTGTCTGTCGAAGTTTGTATTTCCCTTTTTGGCATAAAGTCTATAGTCTGTATCAAGTCTGTCAATTTCCTTTCAAAAATGTTTTGCCTTGTAATAAAACTTTTTGCTAGTAAAGGTTGAAAAATCCAAAAATGGTGTCTTTATTTTCCGCACTTGTGGCAGAACTACGCACGGTCTGATTCATGCGGGGACATGATACGTAGGCAATCCACATAAGATTCGACCATCACAAAAAAAGAAAGAAGAAAAAGGCAAAGTGAATAAAAGAAAGGAAAAGAAAGAAATAACAAAAGAGATAAAGAAAGTTTCAGAAACACTTAAACGAGGCACAAACAAAGTGAGCCGGAATGACGCATGCAGTCGAAACAAAGACATGTCAGAAATGGTTAAACAGCCTAGGAACATTGCATTCCCCAACATGAAATTGCAATATGTGTTAAACTCTAACGCTAAAAAGTTTGTTGTTTATCCAGAGATTTCGAACCAGTTAGTTTGTTAGAACGTTCTGGCAGATTACCATTACTAAACAAGATCCAAAGGGCATGTACTAAAAAGCATGACTAGTTCAGACCAAAGTGTCGAGGATGAAAGGACGGAGAATCAAATGCTAAAGGAGGAAATGGATAAGATGAGACGGGAGATGAAAGAAATGCAAATGGCCTTAGCTAGGGTACAAAAAGCGCGTGACCTTCCCGTTACTCCCACTCTCCCACCAGGACATACGCCGGAATACCCTCCCCTCGGCCCTTCGACAAGCTTCCCCAGTCACCAATACTATCAGATAAGAAATGCTTATGATCTCCAAGCTTCACAACCCAATCAGAACCCTCTTCCACCAAATGTTCCTGTTTTTGTGGCACCCTCACCAGCCACGCTGTAAAGATCATCCAGCGAGCCGTTGTTTCAGGCTCACGATAACCAATATTACCCCCCTGAGCCAACCTTCAAAGCACCCGAGCCTCACACTTATAATACTCACTTTGAGATGCCAGTAGAGACTAAAAAGCCGGCTAAGATCCCAGAGCAAGACGAAGTACTTCAAAAGTTTAAAAGCTTGGAGCAGTCCTTCAGGAATATCCATGGGTTAGGCAACCAAGTCAGTGTGTCCTACAAAGATCTGTGCTCATTCCCCGACATTCAATTGCCGGCAGGGTTCAAGATGCCAAAGTTTGATCTATACGAGGGGCACAGTGATCCAATGGCACATCTACGTGATTTTTGCAGCAAGATGAGAGGAGCAGGTGGTAAAGATGAACTGCTAATAGCTTACTTTGGTCAAAGTCTAAGTGGGTATGCACTGGAATGGTACACAAGACAGGATCCGAGCAGATGGTACACCTAGGACGATCTAGCACAAGCATTCGCAGGTCACTTCCAGTATAACCTTGAGATCGTCCCTGACCGTCTCACATTGCTGAAACATGAGAAGAAGCCGGGAGAGAGTTTTAGAGAATTTGGGTTCCGGTGGAGAGAACAGGCAGCAAGAGTTGATCCTACGATAAGAGAGGGGGAAATAGTGGACTACTTTCTGCAGACTCTAGAGCCAACTTACTCTGGTCACTTGGTGACGTCAGTTGGCAAATCTTTCAACGAAGTAGTAAAAATGGGCGGTATGATTGAAGAGGGACTTAAGTCCAACAAAATCATGAGCTATTCGGCGATTAAAGCAACCACTCAGGCCATCCAGAGCGACATGGGAGGTGCGCTCGGAAAGAAGAAAAGGGAAGATGTCGCAACAGTCGAGGTAGGTACTTGGTCCAGATCCAGAGGTCCCCCCTCACTACCAACCTAGACCTCATCACTCAAATTACCCACACATTCCATACGGCCCTCCACAGCCTTACTACCCACCACAAGAGCCACACTTCTCTGTCCATCATGCCCAAACTTACACCCAGCCTCCGACTCGCCTGCAACGGCGTGCGCTGGCTCCCCAGAATACATATTCACCTCCACAAAATACATATACACCTCCCCAAAACACATATCCGCCTCCACAAAACACATATCCACCACCAAGGGCCTACAGGAATCCTTCGGGACCAGGTTTCCGTAGGAATCAGACTTTCAGGAATGAAAGGGTGCAGAGGCAGAGAACATTCACTCTGCTGGGAGAAACCTATACTACTCTATTCCACAAATTGAGGCAGTTAGGCCTATTGAGTCCTGTGGAGCCCAAATTGCCAAATCCCCTTCCCAAAAATCTGGACCACTCGGTAAGCTGTGAATATTGTTCGGGGGCTCCCGGGCATGATACTGAGAAGTGTTGGAAGTTGAAGACTGATGTACAAGATCTTATTGACACAAATAGGATCGAGGTCCAGGAGCCAGAGGCACCTAACATCAATCAGAACCCATTGTCGGCGCACCATGAAGCCCACATGATCGAACTAGTGCATGAAGGAGGGAAGCTCAAGAAGCCCTCACAAACGGTAATGATGATCCGTGCCAGTCCGAAAGAAAAGTTGATTAGTGGAAAAGCGGTAGTACAATCGGAAAGGGTAGAAGGCAAGCCAGTGGTGGTGATAGGGAAGAGTTCGTCTGATGTTTCCAAGAATCCAGAGCCGGTAAAAGTAACGGTGCAAGGGATATCAAGCAAGCGAGTAGCCGTGAAGGGGGCATGCATAAGACCAGTTGTTATCTGGCCAGTAATGCAGTTGCCGATAATTAGCGAGAAAGCTGTGCCATGGAGATACAGTCAAGTAATGGTAATGCATAAGGGGAAGGAAGTTGTGGAAGAAATATGTGAGGCACAAGGGTTAACTCGTTCGGGAAGGTGTTTTGCCCCCACAGAGTTAAGAAGGGCCAATCCGGTAGAGACAAAGAGTCCAGTTACCGAGGAAGAGGCGGAAGAAATTTTAAAGAAAATGAAGGTGCAAGATTACTCCATTGTGGAGCAGTTGAGGAAGACCCCAGCACAGATCTCGTTGTTATCCTTGTTGATCCATTCAGATGAGCACTGCCGGGTATTAATGAAAATTCTGAACGAAGCCCATGTTCTGGATAAGATCTCTGTGAACCATCTGGAGAAAATAGCCAACAAGATTTTCGAGGTCAACAGGGTCACTTTTTTAGACAATGAGTTGCACGTGGAGGGTACAGAACATAATAGAGCCCTCTATCTGACTGTGAAGTGCGAAGACTCGGTAGTCAATCGAGTACTGATCGATAATGGATCCAGTGCCAATATCTGTCCTATGGCCACATTGAACAAACTGAAGGTCGATGGTGACAAAATTCACAAGAACATCATCTATGTTCGAGGGTTTGATGGTGGTGGTACAGACACAATAGGTGACATCATACTTGAATTAACAATTGGTCCAGTCGAGTTCACCATGGAGTTTCAAGTGTTAGATGTGGCAGTGTCATATAATCTTCTGTTGGGGCTACCCTGGATCCACGCCGCCAAAGCAGTGCCTTCTACATTACATCAGATGGTCAAATTCGAGTGGGATAGGCAAGAGATCGTAGTACATAGGGAAGACAACACAAGCGTCATAAGTGATGCCATCGTGCCCTTCATAGAGACTGATGATGATAAGGGACCGTGGGTTTACTAGGTTTTCGATACGGTTTCAGTGGATAAAATTTCTGAAGGCGAGGACCTTCCACTTCCTAGGATCGCAGCTGCGACTGTCATGGTAGCTTCGGAGATGTTGAAGAACGGGTTTATGCCAGGCAAAGGTTTAGGGGCTGATCTTTAGGGTATTGTTCAGCCGGTTTCTTTGCCCAAAAATCTGGATACCTTTGGTTTGGGGTTCAAGCCTACAGTGGGATATGTGAGATGGGCCCGCAAGTTGAAGAAAAGATTCTGGGTCCTTCCCAAGCCAATCCCGCGCCTATCCAGATAATTTATCAGAGCAGGTGTCAGAAAGTTGTCGGTCCCGAAAGTTCTCGGACCACTGATTGAGCCAGATGGAGATTTGAACGAGGGCTTTGTAAGGCTGTTCGCCGACATCAACATGACAGAAGCTGGAGAAGGGTTCAGTAGGTTAGATGTACAATTTGTGGGGCCTAGGGAAAATATCAACAATTGGATGGCTACTCCCCTTCCCACCCGAAGGGAGTCTTGGTAGTGGGCTCTGATTTTTCTTTCTTGTTTTTGGATTATTCCAGGGTTGTAATCCAGTTTTGTTTTGTATTCGGCAAAGTGTGAAACTCTGTTATCCCGTATTTTAATAAAGTGAAAGCTTTTCTTTTCTTGTTTTGTTCTAATTGTGTTTTCTTTTTCTTCTTCTTTCTGAACAGTTCTCTTGATATTGGTTCTAATGACATGGAATGCACAACAGATCTTCAACCCAGTCTAAAAAATCAATCTGATTCCGAACTAATTGTACAAGAGGTCGATTATGATGATGAATCGGAATACAATGAGGATGAAGCCTTTGAAGAGATAAACAGAGAGTTAATCCAGTTTGAAGTGAAATCCAAGCCCAACTTAAATGACACAGAAGCCATCAATTTTGGGGATGATGATATCCGGGAAAGTAAAATAAGCATCCACATTGCACTGAATATCAGGGAAGAACTAATCAAAGCACTTATTGAGTTCAAAGATGTTTTTGCATGGTCGTATGATGACATGTTGGGGTTAAGCACAGATTTAGTGGTTCACAAATTACCCATTAACCCGGTATGCCCTCCCGTCAAGCAGAAATTGAGGAAGTTCAAACCAGACATGAGTGTGAAGATTAAAGAGGAAGTTACCAAGCAGCTGCAAGCAAAGGTTTGTTCGGGTCACTCAATATCCTGATTGGTTGGTTAATGTGGTGTTAGTGCCGAAGAAAGATGGGAAGATCAGGGTGTGTGTCGATTACTGCAATTTGAACAGGGCAAGCCCAAAGGATAACTTTCCATTACCCAACATCCATATCTTGATTGATAATTGTGTCGGACGTGAGATCGGGTATTTTGTGGATTGCAATGCTAGGTATCATCAGATTCTGATGGATGAAGAAGATGCGGAAAAGACGGCTTTCATTACGCCGTGGGGGACTTACTTCTAACCATTTCCTAATTGCACTGCAGCCATAAACCATTCACAGCTAAATTCAAATAATCAACTAAATTACAATGGTTTGATCAAATATGTGAGGCGATATGAATCAGAACATTTGAACATTCAGCCCTGTAAAACGGATCGACGACGTTTATCTAATCGACTATACTAATTATAACATAGAACAATCAGTCGATAAACAAATAACACGAACAGGGTCCCAAATGGCTTCAGACAACTTTGCACAAAACAGGGGAACAACATGAATGAAACACTCGACGACACTAATCAAATCGAGTATTTATCTCACCATACGTATTTAACAATAGACAGAAGAATAGTCGACCAAATAAAGAGGTCTTACGAAGATGGAGAAAATTGACAGAAAATATCAGTAAAATCAACAACTAACTAAACATGCTAACAAACACAAATCGCATTCAAACAAGGACAACAAGGAAAAAGAAAACTTACTTTGGAAGCTCAACAAAAGACGACCCAGGCTTTGACTTGATTTGACCATTTGAGGTCGAACGGACTTTAATCGAGGTGTTCTTAACCGAGAACACCTCGATTAAGGTCTATTAGACCCCAACCCTCCGTTTAAACTAGCCGGATTCCCAAAGCTTTTGCGTTCTAGGGTTTATACGGTCTGATTTGGGGCTTGAGGGTTTCTGGGTAGATTTGGACCAAACCAAACCTGGTTTGGTCATGAGTGAGGCCAGGGTAGTGACCAGTGTGAATCATGGGTGGGTTGGTGTAGATCGGGATTTTGCTTGAACCTTCCGACGAAGATTCGAGACGGTGGGGAGTGATTCGAGGCAAGACACTAACGGATTTGTGTTCAGGGTGGTTGGGTGCATCAGGGGTGTTATTTTGGTGGTCACCGTCGTCGTGGTTGTCGGGTTTACGGTGAGAGTGCAGGGTGGCGGCTAGGGTTTGGAATGGGATTTTGGTTCGTCTCTGGGACGATGGTGCACAGTAGGTGAGGGGGGGTTTGGTTTGGGGCGTGGGTAAAGGACGGGGCCTTATATACGGAGGGGGGAAAATGGATCCTGGACGTTGGATCAGGTGAAATTGATGGCCAGGATCCCTTCACTTAAAGGGAACAGTGTCGTTTTGATTGAGTGGGGATTGGGTCGGGCTCAGACAGGGACGGGTCGGGTCAAGTCAATGGACCTAGGGGTGTGATTTGAGCCGTTGGATTGATGTGGATTAAAGGGCTAAGATTGGTTGTTCCTGAAACGACGTAGTTCTGATATCAAACTATGTCGTTTGATGGCCTGGGAGACGGGTCTCTTGGACCGGCTAAATTGGGCTGGTTTTTTAGTGCTTTTGGGCCTGAAATGTTTGGGTCCAATCCGAATTTTCCATTTTTCCTACTTCCTTTCTTCTTTTAATCTTCCTAAAAATTTAAATTAAGCTATAAATTAAATTAGCTTATCAAAAATACTAACTAATTCCTAGCAACATTTATCATACATAAGTAAACACCATTTAAAACAAAATTGCACAATTTGACATTGAATGCTAAAAATGCAAACGATGCATATTTTTTGTAATTTTCATTCCTGTAAAACAAACTTAATTACTCCTAATTGTAGAATTAAATTCTAAATGCAAATATGACATATTTTTTGTATTTTTTTATTAATTTAACAAATAAACATGCATGGACAGATACAAATAATTATCCTAAAATGCCACGAAAACTCTCAAAATTGCACACAAAGGAAAATCATTTTATTTTGAATTTTTTGGGAGTGATTCTTTCATAGGGCAAAAATCACGTGCTTACAGCTGCCCCTCTTTGTCCGAAGACACGAAGGGTTTTCGTGCAAAGATAAAGCGAGCGATTTTTGCCCATCTGAGTACTCCGTGTGAAGCATTTTTGAAAAAGGTTTAACCGAACCCTTGCTTCAAAGGTTTCCTACATATCCCTGGCTAGAAGGGAATCAGGTTAATGTAGTTCGAGAAATTTTGGTAGCTGGGACTACCATGGGACTGCAATGTTACTGCTGTTGCATGCTATTATTACTGCTTACCGATCTCCCTGTTACACCGTGCTTAAAAGAAAAATCAAGAAGCTAGGCTAGACTACGGATTACAAGATCCCATCTATCTTTCATTCATTCTTGATGCCTTGCTTTCTTGCCGGCTTGTGTCTATTCCAGTGCTTCTTTCTTCCGAGAACTGACGGGGATGACACCGGCCTTTTGCTTCTTGGAATACCTACTCTCACTGTCTGGTTCGGTCCACCGGGGGTATGGCTTCCTTCATTAAGCTTTTCGGTGGTTCTTCTGGGGGATACGGCTTTCTTCATCAGATTTGTTATGCTGGGCATAATTTAATGTTCATAGGTCGCTTCTTTCAAGATGCGGCTTCTCTTCCTTTCGACTCATGCGCTTGAACTTGCGCTGGGACCTCTTGTTGCAACCTTCCGCTTTTCGGTGAGTTGCTGGTTTCAAGACCTGAAAATGCAAAGACTGAAAAATATTCCTCTTGTTATACAGGTGGGCGCCTATTTATCTAAGACATAAAAATATTCCTCTAGTTATACAGGTGGGCGCCTATTTATCTAAGACATAAAAATATTCCTCTCGTTATACATGTGGGCGCCTATTTATCTAAAAAAACATGAAAATATTCCTCTAGTTATACATGTGGGCGCCTATTTATCTAAGACATAAAAATATTCCTCTCATTATAAAGGTGGGCGCCTATTTATCTAAGACATGAAAATATTCCTCTCATTATACAGGTGGACGCCTATTTATCTAAGACATAAAGTATTCCTCTCATTATACAGGTGGGCGCCTATTTATCTAAGACATAAAGTATTCCTCTCATTATACAGGTGGGCGCCTACTTATCTAAAGCATGAAAATATTTGAATTTGTTTCCTCGTTCCTCCGAGAAAATTTTTGACAACGGTAGAAAATTTTCTGCCCCGGTTTTGGTGACCTTCCTTGTGGCGTGTCTTTCTGCCATCATCAACCTTTACTTTCCTGTAGAAATCAAAGAAAATTTTGTTAGTTTTAACATGGTGAGTGATCGTGTCACTCCTGCTGGGGGACGATTTTTCCTTTCCCTTTCCCTTGCTCTGTGCTCCCAAAACTGGTTGGGGATAAAGTTGCTTGCTGGGGATGGTTTTCCATTTATCCCTTCCCCGCTTTTTGTTTCAAAACATGCTGGGGGAGTCTTCTTCAACTCCAAAACTACTCTCTTTAAAAGTTCATTTTCTCTCGGTACTGCAGGGGATAAAATGTTATTATCTGGGGATAACGTTATTGAAGATATGACTGTTGGGGTTATTTTGCTGCGGATCAATCCTCTCTTTCTCCTTCTCCCTTTTGTGTTGTCTGACCATCTTGGAACTTGGTCAGTGATCTATCAAAGTTCTGCTGGGGATCCTCTTAGAATTTGGTCCATAAGTTCCTCAACCGTTGTTTTCCGCTTTTCTCCATGTTCCCCTTAACTTTCTAGGCCAGTTTGTCATTTGGTCTTGCAACAAACGCCTTTTGTCTTATTGCCTTGTCTTTGGCCTGTCACCTTCGCATTTTGCTTTGTACCATTTTTGCCACTGGTAGTAAACTCTGAAAAATCCTTCTCAAAACAAATTTCTGGAAAAAAGTCTTTTTAGAAAAAGAAATGAAAAGATAGAAAGAGAGAAAAATCTTTCTGAACAAATGCTGGGGGAGAAGAAAAGGAAAGAACTTATCTGGACGGTATGACTGGTCCCAACGATCATGTCGTGCATTACGGATTAATCGACCCATTCTATTTGTATCAATCAATCTTCCTGATGGCCTCATTTGTCGGGAATAACCTGACGCCTAACTTTTGCCATATGCGGATTCTTTCTGTCGATCTCCTATTGTCGCCTCATAGTGCCCTTTGAGGGGTTTTCACTAATAAGACTCTCTCCCTTCTCTCAGCTCCCGTTGCCTTATGGTGCCTGTGAAGGTTTTCACCGATAAGACTCTCTCGTTTTATTTCTCTCATCTTTCATCGCCTTATGGTGTCTGTGAAGGTTTTCACTGATAAAACTCTCTCATTTTATTTTATTTTTTCAACTGGGGATTGGAGTGCTGCCGATATGACTCTCTCTGCTGGGGATTCTTTTCGGCTATCAATTCATTTCCAGTTTATGATCTTCTTCCTTTGCTGGGGATCAGAGTGTTGTTCCCGACTTCCATTTGCATGACTAGGCACTTCTCGGATACTGATCGGGAGATCTTTTTTGGACATTGATATTGGTTTTGTGTGGGGTTAAAAGAAAACCTATCAAAAATTCAAAAAGTAACTTTGATTACAACTCTTGGAATCAGACCCTTTCTAAAACTTTAAAACATAACTTCTGCCCCAGTTTTCTTTGCTTGGGGGATTTTTATTTTTTATTACACTATGACCGAGCCGTGAGGCGCCTACGTATCCTTCTTTGAGGAATCAGGTCAAACGTAGTTCCCAAGATTCCTTTGTTTTTCTTATGTCCTTTATCTTGTTTTCATTTTTCTTTTTCTTTTTTCCATATATTTTTCCCATTAGTGACTCCAAAAGAGGGGTATGAAAGAATAAATAAGGCTCAAATGGGGAAGCAAAGGTTAAAAGTATCTGGATAGAAGAAAGAATTGCCTCCGTCATTTCATTATCCAATAAGTACCATGTACAAATAAACGAACCAATAACTATCATAATCAAAGAAATTACGCATAATATCTTTTGACTGCATCAGAATTGATAGCCATGTCAACGCATCTTTCTTCGATATCTGTTAGACATAAAGCGTCGTTGGATAACACTCTGGTCACAATATAAGGCCCTTGCCAATTTGTGGCGAACTTGCCTTTTGCTTCGATCTGATGTGGGAGAATCCGTTTCAATACTTGATGCCCTACTTCAAATTTTCTGGGGTGCACCTTCTTATTGTATACCCTTGCCATTCTCTTCTGATACAATTGGCCATGACACACTGCTGCCAATCTTTTTTCATCTATTAAGTTCAACTGCTTCAGTCGAGCTTTGACCCATTCATCGTCGTCAATCCCGACTTCAGCGACAATTCGGAGGGACGGAATTTCGACCTCTGCTGGTATTACTGCTTCAGTTCCGTATACCAATAAATAAGGAGTTGCACCTACGGAAGTCCGGACTGTAGTGCGATAACCCAACAAGGCAAAGGGTAATTTCTCATGCCATTGTCTAGATCCTTCTACCATCTTCCTCAGTATCTTCTTGATGTTCTTATTGGCTGCTTCAACTGCTCCATTCGCCTTGCGACGATATGGGGTGGAATTGTGGTGTGCAATATTAAACTGTTGACATACCTCCCTCATCAAATTGCTATTAAGATTTGCACCATTATCCGTGATGATCACTTTTGGGACCCCAAATCTACAGATGATATGAGAGTGAACAAAATCCACCACTGCCTTCTTGGTTACCGACTTGAAAGTTTTAGCTTCAACCCACTTGGTGAAGTAGTCGATGGTCACCAGAATGAACCTATGGCCGTTGGTCGCTGCCGGCTCAATAGGCCCAATGACATACATGCCCCATGCGACAAATGACCATGGCGCTGACATTGTATGCAATTCTGTCGGCGGAGAATGAATCAGATCTCCGTGTATCTTACATTGATGGCATTTCCGCACGAAATCGATACAATCATGCTCCATAGTGAGCCAATAGTACCTTGCTTGAAGAATCTTCTTTGCCAATACATATACGCTCATATGTGGCCCACAAACTCCAACATGCACCTCTGCCATAACTGTCGTGGCTTGAACGACGTCTATACATCTTAGCAATCCCAAATATGGGGTTCTTTTGTACAACACTCCTCTACTGAGGAAGAAACCATTTGACAAACGCTGAATGGCTCTTTTTTGGTCTCCGGTGGCCTGCTCCGGGTATATCCCCATCTTGAGGTACTCCTTTATGTCATAAAACCATGGCTCGCCATCCACTTCCTCCTCTACCATGTTGCAATAAGCATGCTGATCACGAACCTGAATGTGCAATGGGTCAACATGAATTTTATCGGGGTGGTGTAACATTGATGCTAAGGTGGCCAATGCATCGTCAACCTCATTGTGAACTCTTGGGATGTGTCTGAATTCCACTGATCGAAATCACTTGCTCAGATCGTGCAAACATTGTCAATATGGTATGAGTTTCAAATCCCGTATTTCCCATTCACCCTGAATCTGATACACCAGGAGGTCCGAGTCTCCTAAGACCAAAACGTCCTAGACATCCATGTCTGCAGCTAGTCGTAGACCCAAAATGCATGCTTCATACTCGGCCATGTTGTTGGTACAATAGAAACGTAGCTGAGCTGTAGCAGGATAGTGACGTCCTGTTTCAGAAATGAGTATCGCTCCTATTCCAACCCCTTTCGCGTTTGCGGCTCCATCAAAGAAAAGCTTCCAACTTGGTTCCTCGGGTAATTCCAGCTCACCTATATGCATTACTTCCTCATCCGGAAAATACGTCCTCAATGGCTCGTATTCTTCATCAACAGGATTCTCGGCCAAGTGATCGGCCAGCGCTTGGGCTTTCATGGTCGTCCTCGTCACATAGACGATATCAAAATCTGTGAGCAAAATTTGCCATTTTGTTAACCTCCCTGTAGGCATAGGTTTCTGGAAAATGTACTTTAATGGATCCAAACGGGAAATGAGATAAGTAGTATATGAGGACAAATAGTGCTTCAACTTCTGAGCCACCCAAGTTAGGGCGCAACATGTCATCTCGAGTTGAGTGTACTTGACCTCATATACTGTAAACTTTTTGCTAAGATAATAAATGGCCTGCTCCTTCCTTCCTGTAATGTCGTGTTGCCCCAACACGCAGCCAAACGAATTCTCCAAGACCGTCAAATAAAGAATTAATGGTCTCTCCGGCTTAGGTGGGACCAACACAGGTGGATTTGACAAATACCCTTTGATCTGGTCGAAGGCTTCTTGACACTCCGCCATCCAGTCTACCGCAGCATCTTTCTTCAGTAGCCGAAATCTGGGTTCACAAGTCGTCGTGAGTTGAGCGATGAACCTGCTGATATAATTTAGTCTTCCTAACAGACTCATTACCTCCGTTTTATTCTTTGGCGGTGGCAAATCCTGGATGGATTTGATCTTGGATGGGTCCAACTCAATACCCCGTCGACTGACGATGAATCCTAACAGCTTTTCTGATGGAACCTCGAAGGCGCATTTGGCCGGGTTGAGCTTAATATCATACCTTTGCAGTCTTTGAAAGAACTTCCTTAGGTCTGCTACATGGTCTTCCTGATGCCAAGACTTTATGATCACATCATCTACGTATACTTCAATTTCTTTGTGTATCATGTCATGAAACACAGTAGTCATTGATCGCATGTACGTTGCCCCAGCATTCCAAATGGCATTACCCGGTAGCAGTAAGTTCCCCATGGCGTAATGAAAGCCGTCTTTTCCGCATCTTCTTCGTCCATTAAGATCTAATGATATCCTGCATAGCAATCCACAAAGGATCTGATCTCGCGCCCAGCGCAATTATCGATCAAGATATGGATGTTGGGCAATGGAAAATTATCCTTAGGACTTGCCTTGTTGAGATTGCGGTAGTCGACACATACCCTGATTTTCCCATCCTTCTTCGGCACTGGTACCACATTGGCCAACCAATCGGGATATCGAGTGACCCGAATAACTTTTGCCTGCAGCTGCTTGGTCACTTCTTCTTTGATCTTTCACACTCATATCTGTCTTAAACTTCCTCAATTTTTTCTTGACCGGAGGGTATGCCGGGGTCAGTGGGCAATTTGTGAACCACTAGATCGGTGCTTAATCCCGGCATATCATCATATGACCATGCAAAAACATCTTTGAACTCAATGAGGGCTTTGATTAATTCCTCCCTGATGTTTGGCTCAATGTGGATGCTGATTTTGGTTTCTCTGACATTATCTGCATCCCCTAGATTTACAGCTTCGGTGTCATTCAAATTAGGCTTGGGTTTCTCTTCGAACTGGCACAATTCTCGGTTTATTTCTTCGAAGGCTTCATCCTCATCATATTCGGACTCATCATCATAACCTATCTCGTGTATAATTAAGTCGGAGTCAGATTAATTTATTAGACTAGGTCGAAGATCCGTTGTGCATGCCATGTCATTAGAACCAGTAAAAAGAGAACTGTTCAGAAAGAGAAAAGAACAAAACAAAATTAAAACGAGACAAGAAAAGAGAATTTTATTAAAAATGCAGGATAACAGGGTTCACACTTTACAAAATAAAATGAGATTTGGATTACACCCTGGAATAATCCGAAAAAACAAGAAAGAAAAATCAAAGCCTACTACCAGGACTCCCCTCGGGTAGGAAGAGGAGTAACCGTCCAATTGTTGGTATTGGCCTTAGGCCCCACAAACTGTAGGTATGCTCTGCTGGAACCCTCTCCAACTTCTATCACATGGACATCAGCGAACAGCCTTTCGAAGCTCTGATTCAAATCCCCGTCCATCCCAATCAATGGTCCGAGAATTTTCGGGACCGGTGACCCCCTGGTGCTTGCTCTAACAAAGGACCTAGAGAGACGCGGAATCGGTTTGGGAAGAACCTGAACTCTCTTCTTTATTTTTCGTGCTCGTTTTATATCCGTCGCAGTAGGTTTGAACCCCAATCCAAAGGTCTCTAAATTCTTGGGCAAGGAAACAGGTTGAACAATCCCCTGAAGCTCAGCCCCCAGGCCTTTTCCTGGCACAAACCCATTACCCAGCATCTCTGAAACCATCATGACGGTTGTGGAAGCTACCTTGGGGTGTGGAATACTTTCACCCTCGGGAATCTTGTTTGCTGACACTGCATCGAAAATCTGGTAAACCCAGGGACCTTTGCCATCATTGGTTTCTATGAAGGGAACAATGGCGCCTCCCATGGTGCACGCAGTGTCTTCCCCATGCAGCACGACATCTTGTCTGTCCTATTCGAACTTGACCATTTGATGCAAGGTGGATAGCACCGCTTTGGCCGCGTGGATCCATGGTCGTCCCAACAATAGGTTATAAGATACCACGACATCCAATACCTGGAACTCCATAGTAAACTTGACCTGGCCGATGGTCAACTCGAGTATAATATCCCCACGGTGTCTGTTCCACTTCCATCAAATCCTCGGACGCAAATGTTGTTCTTGTGGATTCTACCATGGTCAACCTTCAGCTGGTTCAGGGTGGATAATGGACAAATATTGGCACTTGAACCGTTATCCACCAATGCCCGAGTAATTGCCGAATCTTCATATTTGACCGTCAAGTAGAGAGCTTTATTATGTTCTGTTCCCTCCACTGGTAGATCGTCATCAGAGAACGTTACCCTGTTTACCTCAAAAATTTTGGTGACAATCGTTTCAAGGTGGTTTACTGAAATTTCATTGGGCACATGAGCTTCAATCAGTATCTTCATCAGGGCCCGGCGATGCTCATCCGAATGGATCAATAGTGATAACAACGAGATCTGGGCCGGTGTTTTCTTCAATTGTTCGACTACGGAGTAATCCTGCACTTTCATCTTTTTCAAGAATTCCTCCACCTCTTCTTCCAAAACGGGTTTCTTTGTTACTGCTGGGTTGGACCTTCTCAACTCCACGGGAGCAAAACACCGTCTCGACCGAGTCAGTCCCTGCGCCTCACAACTATCCTCCTCCACTTGCTTTCCCTTGTACATTACCACTGCCTTTTCATACTTCCAAGGCAAAGCCTTGCTATCAATCACTGACAATTGGACTACCGGCTTTATAATGATTGGTTCCTTGCAGACCCCCTTCACAACAACTACAGGCGCAGATGATGCTCCCGATACTACCAATTTGGTTGGCTCTTGTTTCCTTGTTGCGGTGGATGGACTCTTCCCTAATATCACCACTGGCTTGACATCTTCCCCCTTTAACTGTACCCCTGCTTCCCCACCGGTCGGCTTTTCTCTCGGAGTGGCACGAATCATCATCACTATCTGTGAGAGTTTCTTGGGTTCCCCTCCTTTGTGCACCAGCTCTATCATGTGAGCTTCGTGGTGCACTGGCAATGGGTTTTGGTTTATGTTGGGTGCCTCCGGCGTCTGGACCTCGATCTCGTTGGCGTCAAGAAGATCTTGTATTGCACGCTTCAACCTCCAACATTTTTCGGTATCATGCCCTAGCATTCCTGAGCAGTACTCGCAGCTTATCGATTGGTCCACATTTTGGGGTTGAGGGTTTGGCCACCTAGGCTCGACAGGACTCAACAAACCTAACTGCCTCAATTTGTGGAACAAGGCGGTATAGGTTTCTCCCAACTCAGTAAAGGCTTTCTGTCTCTGTAGCCTGTCATTTCTAGCAGCTTGATTTCCTCGAAAGCCCGCCCCTGGAGGGTTCCTGTATGCCCTTGGTGGAGGGTAGGCGTTTTGGGGTGGAGGGTATGTGTTCTGTGGAGGTGCATATGTGTTTTGGGGAGCCGGCGCGCGCCATTGCGAGCGAACCGGAGGCTGAGTGTATGTTTAGGCTTGGTGCACAGAGAAGTGTGGCTCTTGAGGTGGGTAATAGTGTTGTGGCGCGCTGTATGGATAATTTGGACTGTGGAGTCTGGGTTGGTTGTAGTATGGTTTGCCGGACCTGGACCAACTGCCTGCCTCCACCGTGGCAACTTCTTCTTTCTTTTTCCTTCCCAACGCACCTCCTGTGCCACTCTGAATAGCCTGAGTTGTTGCCTTAAGTGCTAAGTAATTCAAGATTTTATCGGACCTCAGCCCCTCCTCTATCATAACCTCTATCTTTATTACTTCATTGAAGGATTTTCCAACCGTCGTCACCAAGTGACCAAAGTAAGTTGGGTCTAGCGTTTGCAGGAAGTAGTCCACCATTTCCCCCTCTCTCATGGGAGGATCAACCCTGGCTGCCTGTTCTCTCCAGTGGAAACCGAACTCACGAAAGCTCTCACCCAGGCTTCTTTCCGGTCCTCAGTAATGTGAGACGGTCAGGGACTATCTCGAGATTGTATTGGAAGTGACATGCGAAAGCCTGTGCTAGATCATCCCAAGTGTACCACCTGCTGGGATCTTGCCTGGTATACCATTCCAATGCTGATCCACTTAAGCTTTGACCAAAGTAAGTTATCAGTAGCTCATCTTTGCCGCCTGCTCCTCTGATTTTGCTACAGAAGCCTCGTAAATGTGCCATAGGATCACCGTGCCCTTTGTATAAGTCAAACTTAGGCATCTTGAATCCTACCGGGAGTTGGACGTCCGGGAAAGGGCATAGATCCTTGTAGGCCACGCTGACCTGGTTGCCCAATCCATGCATGCTCCTGAAGGATTGCTCTAGGCTTTTGAACTTCCTAATTACCTCATCCTGCTCTGGAACCTTAGCCGGCTTTTCAATCTCCACCGGGACCTCCAAGCGTGGATTATAGGTATGGGGTTCTGGTGCATTGAAGGTGGGTTCATGGGGATAGTACTGCGCATCGTGAGCTTGAAACAACGGCTCACTAGTTGATCTTTGCAGCGTGGCTGGTGTGGGTCCCATGAAAGCGGGAACATTTGGTGGTGGGAAAGGTTGATGGGGTGGTGGAGCTTGTGAATCATAGGGGCTTCTCCCCTGATAATAGGGGTGATTCGGGAGGCTTGTTGAAGGGCCAGGGTGAGGGTATTCCGGCATATGCCCTAGTGTAAGAGTAATGGGTGGTTCAGGGCTCTTTTGTACTTTAGCCAAGGCTAACTGCATCGCATTCATCTCCAATCCCATCCTCTCTATCTTTTCCATTGCCTCTTTCAACAACTGGCTTACTGGCCTTTCTTCCTCGACACTGTTTTCTGAAGTAGTCATGATTATTGGTACAAGTCCTTTGGATCTGGTTTGATAATGATGTGATGCCAGAACGCTTTAACAACTAACTGTCTGGTATTTGGAAAACAACAAACCTGTTAGCGTTAGAGTTTAACAGATTTGGTAATTACACGTTGGGGATGCAATGCTCCTAAGCAGTTAACCATTTCTAACATATTTTTGCTTCAACCGCATGCGTCATCCCGGCTTGCTTTATTTGTGCCTTTAAAGTGTTTTGGGAACCCTCCGCTTTCCTCTCGATTATTTTCCTTTTCTTCTTTCTTTTCTTTTCTCTTTTTCTTTCCTCTCTTTTTTCTTTTTCTTTCTTTTCAGTGATGGTTGAATCTTATGTGGATTGCCTACATATCACGTCCCCTCTTGAATCAGATCGGGCGTAGTTCTGCCACAAAGTAGAGACACAAAATTCTTTTGGAATCATTCAATTCATCACCAAAATTTGCTATTACAAACTACTTATTTCAAACGAAGAAATAGCAAAAATACAGATTCAAAAATTCGTAACCTGACTTGAAAAAAATGACATATGGGAAGACAATGGACCCATAAAGCCAACAAACAAGACTCGAACTAGGGGTACATTAAAGATTTCAACTTAGGTGCTCGCGATGCATCATTCAGCCTTTCCGCGGGTTTTGGTGTAAGACCCCTCTGCAAGCTCTTCAACTCATTCATGATCCGGTGGACGTAGCCCATGATGGAGGCAATAAGGTTATAACGAGGTATTTTCTCACATGCTAGGCATCTCATGTAGATGTAGTGCCCAATCTCATCAATTCTACCCCGGATGTTATCCCTTTCCCTGAACAGTTGTTCTATTTGCCGGTTCTTTAGTCCCAGCATTTGAGCATTGTCGGCGAGTCGATCCTGAAACCTCTCCATTCATTCTTCCATTATGACCATTAAATCATAACAGCGCCTTCTGTCTGCCCGGACATCTCGGGCTTGTTTAGAGACCCGCCCCTGAAGAGCGGAGTTTGTTTCTCTTAATAGTCCAATGCTTATTTCAGAATCCCTTATGACTTGTTGTAGATGCTTTCTCCATGCCATTGTCCCTTTTGCCCATCTGACCCGCATTCTTGCTATGCAAGCCTCGGATCTCTCCAAGTCCTCTCAGCTTTTGCTGACTTGATTTCTCAACTCTGTTATCAACCTTTCATCGGAGCGACGTTTCTGTCGGTCGTTGTTACTCTTACTGACTTGGCGAATTCGGGCTTTTAGTGCCTGGTTTTCTTTGGTTAATTTATTCTTTTCACCCTGCTCTGAGGTGATTTACACGCTGTTCTCAAATATAAGCCTTTCAACTTGTCGCTTCAGCTTCCCGATTTCAGCCCGGTAACCTTCTTCTCTCGCTAACCAGCCCCACTGTTCCTACGAATCATCCGTAAATTGTTGGACATGAGCTCTTTTAGCAGGTCTCTGATGAGTCTGGAACCTTCTCCCGAACCATACATCAGACTTTGGGTCTACCTCACCCTTAGCCAGTTCTCGACCCATAGTCTTGGGCTCAAGGAATCTACATTCGTGCCACAACTTTCTAATTTTTCCTTCGGAGAATACGACTCCTGGGCTCAGCTCAATGGCATGCTTGCTTACATCCCCATCAGTGGGAATTGCCTGAAATCTTCCTAGCTGACGCAACACCCGATGAGGAGCATATGGTTGGATGCTGCGAACTCCCATCAAAAGAATATGACATTCCTCGGCCGCCATGTATATTACCTCAGTATCAGACAACCACCCAAATTCCCATTCGATTTGGTCGGCTGTTGTTGACCTCAATCGTGTAAGCCATGCTTCGACACCTTCGGGGAATACAACGCCTGTCATTCATTTCTCAAAACCGCTGATACAGTTTTTTTTGGTTAATCCGTGGTTCATGTATCCCACTCGGTGACAGAGGTGTTCTTGCATCTACAGCTGGAGTAACAGATTGCATCCCTGGAAGAAATTGCCTCCTTCTCGGCATATAGTTAAAGCTCGGTAGATTTCGGACAAAACCAAAGGAACCACAGTGCTGTTAGTTTTTTTTATTGCAACATCAGCCATCCCTACAAGGCCTATCTCTATTTTCTTATCTTTGTGGGGACAAACCACAATTCCTAGGAATGTTGTTATGAATGCCAAAGTACGTCTCCCACTTGTTTCTGTTCCCAGCATGAGTTAGTCCGAGGTTTGCCTCTTCAAAACCTTGAGTAGTACCATACCGTTGATATAAGAATTGGAGAGCGCATCATCCTCTTGACAAATCATCATTTTGCACCTTCCGACTAATGTTTAGCAAATCCAAAAACCCATGCGGAGATACCGGTCTTGGTGAAAGCAAATATTGTCCCCTTAATTTCCCATTCAATCCCGCATATCCAGCGGTCTCCTCTAGTGTAGGTGAAAGTTCAAAGTCAACAAAACGGAATACATTGCGGGTTGGGTCCCAGAACGGTATTAGAGCCTCGAGGATATCTGTCCTCGGCTTGATATTCAACAGATTGACAAAACCTCCCAAAATTCTTCCCACTATCTCTTTACTATCGTCTTTCAGATCATTCCACCACATGTGGAGTTGTAGAGGGACCTCGCTAAAAACTGAGAACGGTTCATTGTGATTTGTGCTCATCCTGCACATTTATTAAGGTGATTAAACAAGGAAAAACTTTTATTCGACTCAAAACAAAACTATCTATATTCCATTTTTTTAATTTTGAAGATGAAGGACTCGGTTTTCAGATACGGCCCTTCAGCACTTCGGGGATGAAGATTTTAAGGCTGTGTAGGTCTACTGGTCAAAAATCACAAAAATGGCCGTTTGTGCAAATTCAGCCTTCCGGCGTCCCTTCTGGGAATACTCGGCTATTTATGGCAAAACAGTCTGACTCGATTTATTTTTCTGATGAAATTAACACTTGACATATTTTGGTTATTTTAGAAAAAGGGGAGGTTGGACCCGATTAGGGTTGCCTACGTACCTCACATCTGGTGAGAATCAAACCGGCGTAGTTCGCCAAATTAAACAAACTATATATATATAAAATAACATATTTTCGCTTCCCTCGGCAAATAACCTATTTTGAAACAAAAAACAAGACTCTTTTCCTTTTCATTTTTCATGGCAAGACAACTTTTTTTTTAATTTTCGACAAACAATAACACAACCTATTTTCCCAAACTAACATAAAGACTCTTTTTGTTTTCTTTTCTGCGATCAATTTCCAAAAATAAAGACTCTTTTTTTTCTATTTTTCCTTTGCTTTTAGTAAAACCAACTATCAAAAATAATTTATTTATTTTTTTTTAAAAAAAATCGGCAGAGTTTCGACACTATTTGTACATTGTTATTTTTTCAAAGCAGAAGATTAACCCTATACACTGCTATTTTTCTTTCTTTCTCTCTTTTTTTCTTTCAATATTCAAAACCGATCATCATGCAAGTCCAAAGCAAATAAATGCACAAGCAGTGAATAGGATGCATCATGATGGTCTTTTCTGTTTCAGGTTGATATTCCTAGACGGACTCAACCCCTCTGTTGAGTCCCCTAAGTCAAAAATGCACATGATGCAGATAAGCGTTCCTACTAGGGATCCGACATGAAGTTGAGTTATTCTAGGTTCAGAACCTGGGTGTTTGTTCTAGACTTGGCTTACCCGAGCGGACAACTCGAGTCGAGGGGGAGGCAGCAATCCGGGAATACAGAAGCTTCGCCGGCTTTGAAACTTATCCAAACCTCGTTCTAAATTGGGATTTAACACTATACAGAAAAGAAGTCGTACGAAGTACGCCCTTCTTAATGATTTAGAAGACTCAGAGAGGAGATGAGTTTCAGCACAGTTTATATACAGTTCACAAAATATCAAAGCGGTAAAAGCAGTTAGTTAGCACATTATGCACAGATCATGTAACAAAATCAGATAAAGCTAAATACAACAATTATTCCAAGCTCGAATTCTGAACCCTGAACCAGAGATTCTGGGTTCAATCCCCAGCAGAGTCGCCAGAGCTGTCACACCTCCTTTTTACGTCCCCGCGAGGGGTGAAGGAGTTTTTCCAATTGAAGGACAATCGAAACGGGATTTGTTTATTTATTTCAGAGTCGCCACTTGGGAGTTTTAGGGTGTCCCAAGTCACCAGTTTAATCCCGAATCGAGGAAAAGAATAACTCTATATTACAGTCCGCGAACCAGAAATCCGGATAAGGAATTTTGTTAACCCGGGAGAAGGTGTTAGGCATTCCCGAGTTCCGTGGTTCTAGCACGGTCGCTCAACTGTCATATTCGGCTTGTTTATCTGATTTTATACAATTATGAGCTCATGTGCCAATTTTAACTCTTTACCGCTTTTATTCAATATGTATTTATTTAAGAGAAAGTGAACGTCATTTAAAGCGTGCTTTCGGATCGCGTCATATGAAATGCACCCGCAATCCTAAGCACACTCTATCCAACATTTTGGGATTTGATTTGGGTCGCATGAAATGCACACCCGAGTTTAAGAAGGTAATTTTATTAGAGTCGCGTCTAAAGAGGCTAACGCGTTCTTATCTTTTGGGAGGGTCGTGACATCCACTAAACGACCCTTCCCGATTTTTCTAAATATTTTAAAACTTTTATTGGGGGCCCCGCAAATTTGCATTTTTTTTTATTTGGGCGAGGCTCGTCCCATTTTATTTTTAAGGATAAACCTAGAAGTAACCATATTTTCTAATTTTGTTTTTTGTCTCTAAAAGAAAAGAAAAGATCCTAATTGATTATTATTAAAACTTGGGCTTCAAGTCAAGTCCGGGCTCAAACAAAAGGAAGGACATTTTAGCTTGGACCCGCTACTTAACTCAAAACCCGAGTTTACATTACTGCTAAGCTTTGAATCACCATTATCCATTCATTCTTGGGCCCAAAGAGCCCAAACCGCGCTATTGGTGCACGTTTTAATTCCCAATAGCCACAGACATCGGGCCCAAAGTTGGCCCAAGTCACACAATCCCCATTAATACGCATGGATTATGTAACGCAAAATAGTCCAACTAGTTGTATATGCCTAATCCAAACAAATTTCCGATCTGAATCATTAACTAAAATCAATTACGCTTATGTGTTAAGAACCAACATGCGGACATGACTTACTGCAGTTCAATATGGATTCAGCTTGAATATAAAACCTGATTTTAAATTCAAAATGATACTTCAACTATTTTTGGTTCTCTTTTACAAACGAAGTTAAATCTAAACTAAAAGTACTAGCTATGTATAAACTTTAACCGGACGACTCCAAGTTTAAACAACCCAAAACAATGGCTAAGTGATGCGCATGCATACTAAAATTTAACATTACATGATCAACACAAGCTCAACCAAAATAAACTGCTAACTCTACATTTATTGCTTCCAGGAACACTTCTAATGAGTTTAACAGTCTACCATTTATCAATCAGTAATTCAATACAGTCCCAAAATGAACATGAATATTTAATCGAATATTTAAAGCTACAACAACTTTCAACGCATTCCATTGAACAGATGGCAATTCATTATTATTGATTTTTCAAATCACTCATACATTTGAACCAAGTCTCCACACCATTTGGGATAGGAAAGTGTACCTGGTAGAAGAACAGAGATACAGTAGAAAAGAAATCAGCAGCAGTAGCAGTAGTACAACAGCAGATTCAGCAAAACACAACAGCAACCAAAATAGCCCAGCAATAGATTAAGACCCAACAATGGCTTCAGAAAAACACCATACAGCAACACTAAATGCACCAGAAATTCCCAGCATGCGACCCCAGTACCCAAACAGCAATACAAACCACCACAGTATGACCCAAACTTGAGTTTGCAACAAGAGATAGACCAACAGGCTCAAAAGACCCAACAAAACAACACCAGCTGCAGTCCTGAGGTTCGAGGATGCAACAGAAGGGACCTCTTTTATCCCTCAAACTAACTCTTTTAACTCTGGAAAATTAGTTCAACTTTCAGCCCATTTCAACTCAATATTTTCTGACTTATGAGGGTTCAAAAAAAACGACAGCTAAGAGCTTTTTAGAATTCTGAAATCTCAGAGTTCACTCTTCTCAAAATCAGTTCCTCCTCAAAAATCAGTTTTTTTTGTCCTTAAAAATCAATCTTCTTCCTAAGAATTAGTCCCTAAAAATCTCCCCCCTATTGGTCTAAATGAGTCTGTTTTTATAGCCAAAAGGGCAAGCACCAGCTGCCTTTTTCTATTCTGCCCATACCCCTTTAAAACTATATAGAAATGCCCATGACATTCCTCACAGACTCCCCATACCGCATGCTTTTCTCTTTTTTAATCAAAGTTATGGGTGTTTAACTTATTTTAATCAACCTCCTCCATGCCATTAAATCTTGTTCCCCACTATCCTTAAACAATATATTAGTTTTGATAGTATTTTAATACCCTACTGTCAGCCCACTTAAACTAACCACTTTCTGATCTTTTTAATTCCAAACTGCCCTGAATCCCCTGGAAGTTCAAACTCAACACCTGCCCAAGACTGACTTCTAACCATTTCCTAATTGCACTGCAGCCATAAACCATTCACAGCTAAATTCAAATAATCAACTAAATTACAATGGTTTGATCAAACATGTGAGGCTATATGAATCAGAACATTTGAACATTCAGCCCTATAAAACTGATCGATGACGTTTATCTAATCGACTATACTAATTATAACATAGAACAATCAGTCGATAAACAAATAACACGAACAGGGACCCAAATGGCTTTAGACAGCTTTGCACAAAACAGGGGAACAACATGAATGAAACACTCGACGACACTAATCAAATCGAGTATGTATCTCACCATACGTATTTAACAATAGACAGAAGAATAGTCGACCAAATAAAGAGGTCTTACAAAGATGGAGAAAATTGACAGAAAATATCAGTAAAATCAACAACTAACTAAACATGCTAACAAACACAAACCGCATTCAAACAAGGACAACAAGGAAAAAGAAAACTTACTTTGGAAGCTCAACAAAAGACGACCCAGGCTTTGACTGGATTTGACCATTTGAGGTCGAACGGACTTAAATCGAGGTGTTCTTAACCGAGAACACCTCGATTAAGGTCTATTAGACCCCAACCCTCCGTTTAAACTGGCCGGATTCCCAAAGCTTTTGTGTTCTAGGGTTTATACGGTCTGATTTGGGGCTTGAGGGTTTCTGGGTAGATTCGGACCAAACCAAACCTGGTTTGGTCATGAGTGAGGCCAGGGTAGTGACCGGTGTGAATCATGGGTGGGTTGGTGTAGATCGGGATTTTGCTCGAACCTTCCGACGAAGATTCGAGACGGTGAGGAGTGATTCGAGGCAAGACACTAACGTATTCGTGTTCAGGGTGGTTGGGTGCATCAGGAGTGTTATTTTGGTAGTCACCGATGTCGTGGTTGCCGGGTTTACGGTGAGAGTGCATGGTGGCGGCTAGGGTTTGGAATGAGATTTTGGTTCGTCATTGGGACGATGGTGCACAGTAGGTGGGGGGGTTGGTTTGGGGGCGTGGGTAAAGGACGGGGCCTTATATACTGAGGGGGGAAAATGGATCCTGGCCGTTGGATCGGGTGAAATTGATGGCCAGGATCCCTTCACTTAAAGGGAACGGTGCCATTTTGATTGAGTGGAGATTGGGTCGGGCTCAGACGGGGACGGGTCGGGTCAAGTCAATGGACCTAGGAGTGTGTTTTGAGCCGTTGGATTGATGTGGATTAAAGGGCTAAGATTGGTTGTTCCTGAAACGACGTAGTTCTGATATCAAACTACGTCGTTTGATGGCCTGGGAGACGGGTCTCTTGGACCGGCTAACTTGGGCTAGTTTTTTTAGTGCTTTTGGGCCTGAAATGTTTCGGTCCAATTCGAATTTTCCATTTTTCCTACTTCCTTTCTAATTTTAATCTTCCTAAAAATTTAAATTAAGCTATAAATTAAATTAACTTATCAAAAATACTAACTAATTCCTAGCAACATTTATCATACATAAGTAAACATCATTTAAAACAAAATTGCACAATTTGACATTGAATGCTAAAAATGCAAACGATGCATATTTTTTGTAATTTTCATTCCTGTAAAACAAACTTAATTACTCCTAATTGTAGAATTAAATTCTAAATGCAAATATGACATATTTTTTGTATTTCTTTATTAATTTAACAAATAAACATGCATGGACAGATACAAATAATTATCCTAAAATGCCACGAAAACTCTCAAAATTGCACACAAAGGAAAATCATTTTATTTTGAATTTTTTGGGAGTGATTCTTTCATAGGGAAAAAATCACGTGCTTAAAGAATGGACGGCAGAATGTCAGGAAGCATTTGACCAAATCAAAGGATATTTGTCAAATCCACCTCTGTTGGTTCCACCTGAGCCAGGAAGACCGTTAATTCTTTATCTAACGGTCCTGGAGAATTCGTTTGGCTGCGTACTGGGGCAACACGACATTACAGGAAGGAAGGAGCAAGCCATCTATTATCTCAGCAAGAAGTTTACAGGCTATGAGGTTAAGTACACTCAACTCGAGAAGACATGTTGCGCCCTAACTTCGGTGGCCCAGAAATTGAAGCAGTATCTGTCATCATATACTACCTATCTCATTTCACGCTTGGATCCATTGAAGTATATTTTTCAGAAGCCTATGCCCACAAGGAGATTGGCGAAATGGCAGATATTACTCACAGAATTCGACATCGTCTATGTGACGAGGACGACCATGAATTCCCAAGCGTTGGCTAATCACTTGGCTGAGAATTCTATTGATGAAGAATACGAGCACTTTAGGATGTATTTTCCTGATGAAGAAGTGATGCATATAGATGAGTTAACCATGTTGGAAGCTCTTCTTTGATGGAGCCGCAAATGCGAAGGGAGTTGGAATAGGAGCGGTACTTATTTCTGAAATAGGACGTCATTATCCTATTACGGCTCAACTGTGTTTCTATTGTACCAACAACATGGCTGAGTATGAGGCATGCATTTTGGGTCTACGGCTTACTGCAGACATGGATGTCCAGGACGTCTTGGTCTTGGGAGACCTGGACCTCCTGGTGCATCAGATTCAGGGTGAATGGGAAACATGGGATTTGAAGCTTATACCATATCGACAATGTTTGCACGATTTGAGAAAACGATTTCGATCAGTGGAGTTCAGACACATCCCAAGAGTTCACAATGAGGTTGTCGATGTTTTGGCCACTTTAGCATCGATGTTGCACCACCCAGACAAAATTCATGTTGACCCGTTGCATATTTAGGTTCGTGATCAGCATGCTTATTGCAACATGTTAGAGGAAGAACTGGATGGCGAACCATGGTTCTATGATGTCAAGGAATACCTCAGGATGGGGATATAACCAGAGCAGGCCACTGGAGATCAAAAGAGAGCCATTCGGCGACTGGCAAATGGATTTTTCCTCAGTGGAGGAGTGTTGTACAAAAGAACACCAGATTTGAGATTGTTGAGATGTATAGATGCTAGTCAAGCCACGACAGTTATGATAGAGGTACATGCTAGAGTTTGTGGGCCACATATGAGAGGATATGTATTGGCGAAGAAGATTCTTCGAGCAGGGTGCTATTGGCTCACTATGGAGCGTGATTGTATCAGTTTCGTGCGTAAATGCCATCAGTGTCAGATACACGGAGATCTGATTCATTCTCCGCCGACAGAATTGCATACAATGTCAGCGCCATGGCCATTTGTTGCCTGGGGCATAGATGTCATTGGACCTATTGAGTCGACAGCTACCAACGGTCATAGGTTCATTCTGGTGACCATCGATTATTTCACTAAGTGGGTTGAAGCTAAAAATTTCAAGTTGGTAAACAAGAAGGTAGTGGTAGATTTTGTTCATTCCCATATCATCTGTAGATTTGGGATCCCCAAAGTGATCATCACGGACAATGGTGCTAATCTTAACAGCGGTTTGATGAAAGAAGTATGTCAGCAGTTCAAGATTACACACCGCAATTCCACCCCATATCGTCCCAAGGCGAATGGAGCAGTTGAAGCAGTCAACAAAAACATAAAGAAGATACTTCAAAAAATGGTAGAAGGTTCGAGGCAATGGCATGAAAAATTACCATTTGCATTGTTGGGTTATCGCACTAATGTCCGTACTTCAGTAGGGGCAACCCCTTATTTGTTGGTATATGGAACTGAAGCAGTAATACCGACAGAAGTTGAAATTCCATCCCTTCAAAATGTCGCTGAAGCTGAGATTGATGATGACGAGTGGGTAAAAACCCGTTTGGAGCAGTTGAACTTGATTAATGAAAAGAGATTGGCAGTTGTGTGTCATGGCCAGTTACATCAAAAGAGAATGGCAAGAGCATACAACAAAAAGGTGCATCCCCGGAAGTTTGAAGTGGGTCAGCAAGTGTTGAAACGCATCCTCCCACATCAGGCTGAGGCAAAGGGCAAGTTCGCCCCGAATTGGCAAAGGCCATTTATTGTAACTAGAGTGTTGTCCAATGATGATTTATGTTTAACAAATATCGAAGGGAAATGCGTCGACATGGCTATCAACTCTGACGCAGTTAAAAGATATTATGTATGATTTCTTTTAATTGTAATTGTTGTTTGTTTGCATTTGGCATGGTATCGGAGAATGAAATGGCAGAGGCAATTTGTTCTTCCATCCAAACATTTCAACCTTTACTTCCCCTTTTGAGCCTTATTTATTCTTTCATACCCCTCTTTTGGAATCAGTAATGAAAATAAAAGAAAAAGAGAAGAGAAAAATAATGACAATAAAGACAAAAGAAAAGTCACAAGAAAATCAAAGGAATTGGGAACTACATTTGACCTGATTCCTCAAAGAAGGATACGTAGGCGCCTCACGGCTCGGTCATAGTGTAATAAAAATCCTCAAGCAAGAAACTGGGGCAGAAGTTGTGTTTGTAATTTTGGGAAGGAAGTTTGATTCCAAGAGTTGTAATGTTTTACACATTAAAATTATTTTGAACCTTTTGATACCCCTTTTCTTTTAAGCCATACACGAAAACCCATATTGATGTCCAAAAAAGACCTCCCGATCAGTATCCGAGAAGTGCCAAGTCATGCAAATGGAAGTCGGGAATAACACTCGGATCCCCAGCAGAGAAGAGGATCATAAACTGGAAATGAATTGATAGCCGAAAGAATCCCCAGCAGAGAGAGTCATATCGGTAACACTCCAATCCCCAGCTGAAAAAATAAAATAAAATGAGAGAGTCTTATCGGTGAAAACCTCCACATGCACCATAAGGCGACGAAAGTTGAGAGAAATAAAATGAGAGAGTCTTATTGGTGAAAACCATCATAGGCACCGTAAGGCGACGGGAGTTGAGAGAAATGAGAGAGTCTTATTAGTGAAAACCCCTCGAAGGGCACTATGAGGCGACAAGACAAGATTGGCGGAAAGGATCCGCATTTGGCAAAGAGTTGAGTGCCTATTTATCCCCAGTAAGATGAGGCCGTCCGAAAGATTGATTGATACAAATAGACTAGGTTGATTAATCCGGAATGCACGACATGATCGTTGGGATCGGTTATATCATTCGGATAAGTTCTTTTCTTTCCTTTTCCCTAGCATTTGTTCAGAAAGATTTCTTCTTTTTCTATCTTTTGAAATCATCACTTTTTCATTTCTTGGTCTAAAGACTTTATCTCCCCAGCAGTTTGTTTTTGAAAAGGATTTTCAGAGCTTATTACCAGTTGCCAAGATGGTGCAAAAACACAATGTGGATAGGACGGGCCAAAGATAAGGCGACAAGGCGAAAAAAAGTTTGTCGCAAGACCAAATGATGAATGGGTCTAGATTCCAAGAGGACCAAATTTCCAGGGGAAGTTGGAGAAAAATAGAAAAAACAACAGTTGAAAAGTTATGGATCAAATTCCAAGAGGATCCCCAACAGATTTGCGAGATGCAGGAACAACTCCGACAGATTATCGACCAAGTTCCGCGATGGTCAGACAACACAGAGCGGGGAAGGAAGAGAAAAGAAAAACCATCCCCGGCAGGAATGTCATCCCCAACAAATAATATCATCCCCAGCAAGTTTTGTAATAAAACGCAAAGCAGGTAAAGGAAAAAGGGAAAAACCATCCCCAGCAGGAGTGGCACGACCACTCACCACATTTTAAACTGACAAATTTTTCTTTGATTTGAAGCAGGGACAGGAAATGTTATAGATGATGAAAAGACATCATGATAACAAGAAAGATTATCAAACTGGGGCAAAAAGTTTTCTTTCATTTTGAAAAATTTCGGAAGTCCGGTACCCACTTGGGGAGGAAGCAGGATAACACAAGTTTTGGAAAAAATGGTATCCCCAGCAGTCTTCGGAAGAAGGCCAAACAAGTCTTAAGGGAAGTAGTTCCCGTGGAAGGAAAGCACCAGCTTTAAGGGAAGTAGTCTTCAAAGGAGGAAAATAACATATTTTTGAATAAAACACTGGTGTTATCCCCAGCAGTTTTCAGAGGAATAAAACACCAGTTTTGAGGGAAGCAATTCTGAAAGAAGATGATTTAAGTTAAAGGAGTTAGGAGCCCGCCTGTAAAACGGAGATTGTTATATTTTAAGTTAAAGGAGTCAGGAGCCCGCCTGGAGAATGGAGATGTTATATTTTTAAGTTGTAGTCAAAGTCAGGAGCCCGCCTGAAAAATGGAGGTATTATATTTTAAAATTGCTGAAGAAGTCAGGAGCCCGCCTGTAGAATGGAGGTTGTTAAATTTTAAGTTGATGAAGTCAGGGGGCCGCCTGTAGAATGGAGGTTGTTATATTTTAAGAAGGTATTGAAGTCAGGAGCCCGCCTGGACAATGGAGGTATTATTTTTAAATTGTTTATCGAAGTCAGGTGCCTGCCTGGAGAATGGAGGTATTATCTTTTAAGTCGTAGTCAAAGTCAGGAGCCCGCCTGTAGAACGAAGGTTGTCATATTTTAAGTTGAAGGAGTCAGGAGCCCGCCGGTAGAGTGGAGGTGTTTATTTTAAAAGTTGTTGTTGAAGTCAGGAGCCCGTTTGGAGAATGGAGGTATTCTATTTTTAAGAAGTAGTTGAAATCAGGAGCCCGCCTGGAGAATGGAGGTGTTATATTTTTATGTCGTGTCGGAAGTCAGGAGCCCGCCTGAAGAATGGAGGTGTTATATTTTTAAGTCGTGTCGGAAGTTAGGAGCCCGCCTGGAGAATAGAGGTATTGTATTTAAATTGTTTATTGAAGTCAGGAGCCCGCCTGGAGAATGGAGGTATTATCTTTTAAGTCGTAGTAGAAGTCAGGAACCCGCCTGGAGAATAGAGGCCGTATTATCTTTTAAAGTCAAGTTGGAGTCAGGAGACCGCCTATAAAACAGAGGAGTACATTTCAAAACGAAGTCAGGGGCCTGCCTGTAGAATAGAGGAACAAATTTTAAGACTGAGGTCAGGAGCCCGCCTGTAGAACGGAGGTTGTTATAATTTTAAGTCGAAGAAGTCAGGAGCCCGCCTGTAGAACGGAGGTTATTATAATTTTAAGTCGAAGAAGTCAGGAGCCCGCCTGTAGAATGGAGGTTGTTACTTTTTAAGTTGTTAAAGTCAGGAGCCCACCTGCAGAACAGAGGAATACATTTCAAGATCAAATCAGAGGTCAGTAATGCGGAGGGTTACAACAAAATACTCCTAGCATGAATCCCATGGCGGAAATCAGAAAGAAGACTACAAAGAGCAAGTTTGAAGATAGATAAGATGTTGTAATCCCTAGTTTAGTCTAGCATCTTGTTTTTCTTTAGCACGGTATAATAAGGAGGTCGAAATGCAGTAACAACAGCGTGCAGCAGTAGTAACAGCAAAAATGTAGTCCCATGGTAGTCCCAGCTACCAAAACTTCCCGAACTACATTAACATGATTCCTTTCTAGCCAGGGATATGTAGGAAACCTTTGAAGCAAAGGATCGGTTAAATCTTTTCAAAAATGCTTCGCAAGGAGTATTCTAACGGGCAAAAATCGCTCGTATCCGCTCACTTTATCTTTGCACGAAAACTCGTTGTGTTTTCGGACAAAGAGGGGCAGCTGTGAGCACGTGATTTTTGCTCTATGATAACTACTCCCAAAAATTCAAAATAAAATGGTTTTGTGTTGTTTGTGATTTATTTGTATTTTGTCTGTGCATGTTTATTTCTACTTTAATTAAGAAAAAATACAAAAATATGTGTTGCATGTGCATTTAGGATTTAATTTTATAATTTAGGAATTAATTAAACAATCAAGTTTGTTTTACAAAATGGAAAAATCACAAAAAATATGTACTTTGCATTCTTGCATTTAATGTCTGAATTGTGTGATTTTATCTTTATTTAATGTTTAATTTCGTGTAATAGCTATTATTAAGAGTTAATGTATTAGTTAATTGTCAATTTTATAATTTAATTAGGATTTTTAGTTTAAAGGGAATTAAAAGAAAATGAAAGAAAAAAGAAGAAAAGAGTGAAAATTGGGCCAATTTCAATGCCAAAATCAGGCCCAAATCACCCATGAACTAGGTCCAATTGGCCTGGCCAGAGACGTCTTAAAACGACGTCGTTTGGTCACTCTTAATCAAGGTCGTTGGATTAAATCGATCCAATGGCTGAGATTCAATCTCCCTTACCCATTCCCTGCCACGACCCGTTTTCCGGTTCAAACCGCCCCAGTACTACTCCAAACGACACCGTGCCTATTAAGTGAATTGATCCAGGCCGTTGATCGTGCTTGATCCAACGGCCAGGATTAAAACACCCCCCCCCCCCCGTATATAACCCTGATTCCTTACCCAACGCCCCCAAAGCCACACCCCCCCTCGACCTCCCCATTCTGAATCCCTAACTCTTATCCCTCGAATCCCAGCCGTGTGCTTCGAATATTAGATCGAAAATCAGGCCGGAACCCTATCTCGTCCAATAGCCTCCAATTTCACACCACAGCTTCCCCAAAACTTCCTCGTTCAAGTCCCTCGCTCAGTTTTCTTCGAATCACCCCTGAGATCCTCGAATCTTAGGTCAAAGGAATTGACCCAAACCCTAATCCATTCATATGCAACCAAACTCACACCCTGCCACCCCCTGACCTCCCTCGTTCCCAAACCACCCTTAGTTTGCGTCGAATAACCCTCAGAAAGTCTCGAATCAAAGGTTTCAGAATGGTGATCTAAATCTAGTTCAGAGACTGAGGTCAAAACGGACCTTAGTCGAATGTGTTCTCGTTCAGGAACACTCGACTAGGGTCCGTCTTGGCCCCAAGTCCAAAAGGCATCAGAGGTTCGAACCCAAGCCCCGTTTAATTGGTAGGTTTTCGTTTTATCTTCTTTTTCTATTAGTTTTTGTTCAGTAAATTCATCCTCTACTCCTTTCTTATTTTTTGTTTAAATTCGAATGTTTTGTGCTTACTCTGTATTTTGTTTCTTCTTTGTTTTCCTGATCAGTCAGTATCAGTAAGTTTTGTATAAACTGTAGTTATTCCCGTAATTGCTCGCTATTACTGTTAGTTCAAAGTATGTCATCTGTGATTGCCCATCACTTTGTATATGAATTCAGTGTTTTCATTCAATGTATTTACAGTGTTGTTCGTATTTAGGTTTAACATGGAATTATGTTTAGTTTATTCCCTGAATCACTGTGTCCTTCATCTTGTTGCAATGTTATTTTGATCTTGTTTGAATTCAATTGTTGTTTGAGTTTGCTGAGTTAAATAACAATGTTTGGGGTCTGATATAAATTGAACTTGAGTTCACCTTTGAGCCTTAGTTTATTCAGTTGTTGGGTTCCCCCCTAAGAGCATTGGTTATAGCTGATGTGTTCTGGGTCTAGATATAATTCATTATGTTTCAGTAATTAATTAAGAATGGGTTTAGGTTAATCGGTGATTAGGTTTCTTGTTAGATCAATTGGTCATAGTTGATGGGTTACAGGGGTGAAGTAGGTCAGTAGGGGATTCTAGGGTAAATCACAGGGGTTTTCAGGGGGTATTTTGGGGTTTAAAAGGTTTGAAAATGGCTTAAGATGAATGGGCTGACAGTAGGGTACTAAAGTACCATTAAACTAATGCAATTATTTAGTGTTAATGGGGAACAAAACATAATGGTATGAAAGGATTAAAAGGGGATTGATTATAAAATGTTGCCCATACCTGTTTGAACAATTAAATAAAGGGAGGGACAAGGGTAGTGGGGAACAAATGAATTAAAAGGAGGGATTAATAACATAGTGGGGTTTGAGAGATGATGGGCAGAATTAGTTTAAAAATTCTGCCTAAAGTGCTTTTGAGAGTTGAGGGGGCAGGCCTGCTTTGGGGGTTATATATAGAGTCATTTTTAGACAGAAGAGGAGGTTTTTTCTACACGATATAGGGGCTGGTTTTTGGGAGCAGAAAATCAGTTCTCTTTAGTTTTTTTTTGGGGGGCAGAAAATCAGTTTCGCTTTCGATTTTTTTTAGTCTGGGCTTGGTTCCTCTTCTGGGTCAGAACTGGAAGGCAGGAAAAAAAAGAGATCATTTTTTAGAGTTCTTTTTGAAAGGCAGTTAGTTTTGGAACTAATTTCGAAAGTTTAAAGTCAAATTTCTGAGAGTTTAAAAGATCAGTTTTTATAGTAGAATCTTGGCTTAATTCAAGTTCGGTTGAGTTGATTTGGGTGTTGATTGTTGTTGTGGGGTCTTATAAATTTGTTCGTGCGTGAGTTTGGTTGTGTTTCTGATTCAGAACTGGATTGTTGTGGCATTGCTGTGGTATTGCTGCTCGTATTTCTGATGCTACTGATTTCTTCTTCTTCTTGTACTTTTTATATTTCAAACATCCAGGTACATATCGTGGAACCTCCAAGCTTGTGGACATGAAATGAAATGCTGCTTGAGATGATTTCTGACTTCTCATGTTTTGTTTTAGTTCAAAAGTGTAGTGCAATTATGTTCATTTTCATATCGCTTGTATAATTGGACTGTTTGAGGTCGTGTAGGATTGTTAACTCATTTAATTTGTGTGAAAAATTGAAACACCAGTTTTAATCTGGCTTACTCCTTAATTCGTGTTGTAGTTAAATCTGATATTTGGCCTATGATAGTTTAGCATGAGAGGTTTGTGATAGTTAGTAGTAAAAATCTGATTCTCAAATTGTTAATGATATGGCTTGTAGTTAATTTTGAAATAATCGTAGACATGTAAGATTTGAACATTCTAGGCCATTTCAGTATATTAATCATAAGGACTGCATGAAAGTAATAACATTTGCCATGGTTATATGGAGTTGAACTGCTTACTTTGTAAAAAATCAATTAATTGCTGATAGTCGCTATTAGGTTGGTGAATAGCCATGCCCGTATGCGTACTTAGGTTCTAATTTTAAACGGGTGGTGTTCATGGCCCAATTATAATAGCTCTTAAACCATATAATTAACTAGGACTCCTCCTTTTATTTTAGAAACGAACTAAGTAGAACACTATAGATTACTTTAGGTTTGCCCTTTAAAGATAGTAAAAATGAGATGAGCCTCGCTGAATAAACACATAAATGGCGGGGCCCTCATTAATTGTATATATTAATTACTTAGAACTCGGAATCGGCCGCTTAGAGAATTTCACAGATTTTTTCCCAAAATAACAATGCGTTAGTCTCTTTAGGCGTGTACCTTAAATAATATTACCTTCTTAAACCCGGGTGCACATTTATGTGACCCAAATCCAAATCTCAACGAAGTCGAAATGTGTCGATAATCACGGGTACATTGATTGTGACGTGGTTCGAGATGCATTTCCATGACGTTGCAATTCTTTTTTTAAAATAATGAATGAGACGAGCCTCGACAAACAAAATACATAAGCTGCGGGGCCCTCTATAAGTGTTTGTAAAATTCCTTAGACTTCGGGATGGGGCGTTTAGCAAAAGTTCACGGTCTTCCCCAAAATGATAATACGCTAGTCACTTTAGGCGTGCCTTTAATAATTTACTTTCTTAAACTCGGGTGCGCATTTATGTGACCCAAATCCAAATCTCAATGGAGTCTAAATGTGTCGATAACCACGGGTATATTGATGTGACGTGGTTCGAGATACATTTTCACGACGTTGCAACTCTCTGTTAAAATAATAATGATAATGATAAAAGCGGCTAAAAGTTAAAATTTGCACATAGGTTCATAATTGTATAAAATCAGATAATTAAGCCGAATATGACAGTTGAGCGACCGTGCTAGAACCACGGAACTCGGGAATGCCTAACACCTTCTCCCGGGTTAACAGAATTCCTTATCCAGATTTTTGGTACGCAGACTGTTAAACAGAGTCATTCTTTTCCTCGATTCGGGATTAAAACCGGTGACTTGAGACACCGTAAATCTCCCAAGTGGCGACTCTGAATTAAATAATAAATCTCGTTTCGATTGTCCCTTAATTGGAAAAACTCCCTCTGCGCCCGTTTGCGGTGGCGCGGATAAAAAAGGAGGTGTGACGCCGGCAAAATGAAAGTTTTATATTAGTTAGGATATATATTTTAGAGGTGACATAAATAGTTTTGTTAATATAATTAAAATTTAAATATTACCTTTGCATCAACTTGATCATTTGGAGTGTTTATTACCTGCAAAACAGTCTTGACTGACTCCTTTATTAGGTCTCGAAGGCTACCTAGTTCTTCAAATACATCTTTCCTAAAATCTTCAAGCTTTTCATCGACCTACATAATTTAAAAAAATACATAGTTAACTTCAGAAATATGTATTAAAATGCATTAAAATAGATGCACTATTATATATACATCACAATGTTGTTTAGGAATACATGTTACATTCTCAACACCTCTTTTTAACTTTCTTATTTTATGAAGAATAGACTCATTTTCCTCTTTTCTAATTGATTCTTTGGATTCCAATTGAGGAGCATCAACTTTGGGATCCTCATAAACATGTTCAACCTCTTCAATTATGTACTCAACTTTATCAGGCAAAGACATCACTGAAAGCTCTTCAGGTAATTCATTTATGTTGGTGAACTGAATGATAAAAAAAATTAGCTTGATTAAGGCAGAATATGTATACAAATTGTAGATATTGTCACACCTCCTTTTTTTACTCACACCCCCGGAAGGGTATAAGAGAGTTTTTCCACTTTAAAGTGACAATCGAAACGGGATCATTTTATTAAAAAATCAGAGTCGCCACTTAGAATAATTTTATGGTGTCCCAAGTCACCGGTTCAAATCCCGAATCGAGGAAAAGATTGACTCTATTTAACAGTCCCCGAACCAGAAATCCGAGTAAGGAATTCTGTTAACCCGGGAGAAGGTGTTAGGCATTCCCGAGTTCCGTGGTTCTAGCACGGTCGCTCAACTGTTATATTCGGCTTAATTATCTGATTTTAATACATGTTTTAGCCTATGGTGCAATTTTAACTTTATAACCACTTTTATTTATTTTTTAAAGAAAATTGCAACGTTATTAAAACATGTCTCGACCACGTCACATAAATGCACCCGTGATTTTGACATATTTTAACATCGTTGAGATTTGGATTTGGGTCACATAAATGCGCACCCGAATTTAGGAATGTAATATTATTAAACTAACGCGCCTAAAGCAACTACGCGTTTTTAAATTTGCGAGGGCCATGGAAATTCAACTAAATGGCACGCCCCGAATTCTAAGGATTCACATGTTAATTAAATGAGGGACATGCATTTGGGATTTTGTTTGGCACAACACACCTCGAATTATTTTAAAAGGGTTTCTAATTGTATATGGGCTTGAGGAGTTAAAATTATTTAAACATCTCATCAAAGGACTCCAAATGAAGATACGATTGGGCCAACAATCCAAATCATCGTTCCATGGCTGCTGGTGAATTTCCAAGAAAAAAGAAAACCAGAGAGTGGAATTAGGCTGTAGCCTCCTTGGGGATTGGGGTCTGTCATTCTCTACTGTGTCGGGGAGCAGGAGTTAAGGTTCTAGGGATGTTGATCAATGTAGAAACAAATCAATCAAGCATGGAGTTAACGAGAATTCATATTGTCCTTAGACTTCACCTAAACTATTGGCACGTTTTAATAGAAAAGAAGAAGCTATCCAAATGTGATCCTTAATCAGCATTGTAACAAAACTAACATTCTCTCAAACGCAAATGAACTACCTCTTCTTTGAATGAAAAATCCTTTTCACAATCAATTAAAAAAATCAGCAATCTCACATAGTATGAGCTCAATAACAGAACTTGAGAATGTGATTCAGCTACTGGAGTACACCAACAAAACTTTCAGTCCTTCAATTTTGAAACATGATTTTTATAAACATGAGCCATAATTACACTATCAACCAAGCATAGATGCAAACTAATTAATTTCAAATAAGGAAAGCCTGACAGGAAGTCGACATGTTCAAAACATTGACTCAGTCACATAGCAGGAAAGATATCAAAACAGTCTGTCACAAGCTTAATTCAAAGAAGAAGGCAAGCAAAACAATGCAGAACAGAATTGCTCAACACAATTCTGTTGGTTTAACAACTTAACAACCCTGGCAAATACCCTCAAAACACTGCATGTTTCAGCCTAATTCACTGCTCGAATTAACTGCTTTTGGAAGCACTAAAGAACAGAGCTCTTAGAGATGTAACAACGTAGGTAGCTTCCGAGCAGGAGAAGGAGAATAGAGCACATCCAAACAAGCAGTGAAACAACTTAGTTTTAGCACTATTTTAAACCAAGATTTGATAAGAATGGATCATCAAGCAGCGTACCAAATTCACAAATTCTGGTAAGTAACAAAGAATCCTCCTACTCGTACCATCTAGCATGAAGAAACCAAGACAAACTAGCAAGGGTCTAACTCAGTACAAACATGAACCAATACAGCTTTGAGCCAGGTTTTTTAAAATCGAACAGAACATGATACCACATGGATCACTAAAATTAAGCCCAGATACTTCTGCTACCCCAAGAGCACAAGAAAAATTACCAAGACTGAGTTTTAGGATTCAAATAGTATATTTCCAGCACTGCCTCAAGAAAACAAACAAGAATTCTAAGAGAAACTACTTTATGAACACAGCTGATGCATAATCTTACAAAGTGATTTAAGGTCAGCTTTAGCACAACCATTGGCTAGTTGTGTGCTGAATCCTCAATCAGAACACCACAGCTAACAGTGAAAACCATTCTAGGTCGACCACACATTTCCAGTATAACATCTACAGAACCATTAGTTAACTCCCTAAACTTATGTCTCAAACAAATCATCGTGAATATCAGAGCATATTGCGAAGGAATTTCACCAGAAGAAACTGCACATGTCGTTCAACTGAACGCGATGAAATTTAGCTCAAAATATACCTCGAGCCCGAATAACAATCACGACATACAGGAGATGGAAGATGATTACTCAAATCGACTCTTATTGACTATGTATACTCAAACACATACCACCATTGGTATTCGATCATAAAACAGAACAAACCACTCTAGACTGAATCTTATAGCTCGAAAACACTGAAACAAAACAGAGTCGCATAGAAATAAAGAGAGGAAAATTGAACCTGAAGTTGCAAATCTCTTTTATAACAATTATGGACTCGACAATACACTTCTCAACTCCAAATCCTAGCGAGGTTCAGCAGCAAATCAGCAAGACGACAATAGAAAACCAAGCTTGAACTTCAATTTTTATCTCCTTGGACCTCAAATCCCGATTCAGAAAAGTAAAAGAAATTGTATATATGTTTCTCTTAAACTTTGAAAGAATTTTTTCAAAGAAGAAAATAGACTCCAAAACCATCAGTTCAAGAAGCCTTTAAGCCTTTTTCTTTTTCAATTTTTACCAGAGTCCCCCCTCACAAAATCAGATCAGGCTTCTTTTGAAGACGAATCCTTGATGAATGTGGGCTCAGATTGAGTGAAATCAATCCAACGCCTCACACTCATCCAACATATCGTCTCCAGAACCTTCCAATCGTATGATACAACTCGGATTCGAGCGAGTGAGAGGAGATGGGAATCTTGCTTCAGAAACCGTTAGCAACAGCAAGATAAGAGAAGGAGGGACGTGTGGGTTAAGGATTTGGGATTCACTCGCCCCAATTTGGATTGATTTTGGGGCTTGGTTCGAGTGAGAACGACGGAGGAATAGTGAGCTCTTGAGATTAGGGCTCTGCATTTATGTGTGTGTAACTGAAACTGGGTCAGGTTTAGAGGGCGTCTGGGTCGGGTTGGGACGTGGGGTTGGGCCGGGTAAGGGGTGATTTAGACGGGCATTTGGGGGAAAATCCAATTGGGCTTACTACTCAGCCCAAAATCTAATCCACTCCTTTGTTTTCTATTCTGTTTCTTTTTCTTTTTTTTTTCTTTTTTTTTTCAATCTTTCCTTTTAATTTCTTTTAAATTAGATTGAAATTAAAAATAAAACCTAAATTAATTCCTAATCAAATTGAATTAATTAATTCTAAATAATAATTACCACCATTAATTAAATACCAAATTAACGAAAAGTTACCAAAAGTTGAAACTAAAATTAAAAAAATGCAAAATAAGTTACTTTTTTGTGATTTTTCCATTTTTATAAAACAATTAATTTGTCAATTAGTCCTAAAAATGTAAAACTAAATCCTAGATGCAGATGCAACATATTTTTGTATTTTTTTCATTAATTTAAATAAAAATAAAATGTCACGAAAATCCACAAAATTGCAAACACCGAAAGAAATTATTTTGTTTTGAATTTCTGGGGTAATTCATATAGGGAAAAAATCACGTGCTCACAGATATTTTGTAGGTAAATTGTATAATAATAAATAAAAACCATTTGTCTTCATCCATTCAAGCTTGATCATTCTGTCTTCAATTGCAGCTAACCAAATCTGACCCTTACTAGCTGAACAGTTAAGTATGCGAGAGATTGAATTAGAAATCCTTGTAGCTATATCAATGTTGACGGAGGAGAAACTCATACAACCATACTTGCATGGCTAGTGGGAATCCTCGAATGAGATAAGAATGAATGAAAGGATTTAGCATGTGCCTAACTGATTCAATCAACTGTCTGTAAGACTGAATACCCCATAGAAATGACTCGTACTGACCGAATTCCACCAAATTAACCTAAAATGATCTACCAACCCAATATGGTCTCTCTCTAAAGGATAAATGAAGAATTCTATGAGATATAGAATACATAACTTTACTGCATCCTCATCATTTACCTAACTTTTGTTGGTTACTATCTGTTTTAGATATGTCTTCTCCACTTTTACCTTGTTTGGAAAGTAACTGCTCATTATCTTACTGACATAATTAGGAGTGTAATCAAAGTCTGTCACCTCCGTATGACATCTAAGACCAGTTATTACTGCAAACTCTCTCAATCCAAAATTTAACCTCTCACATTTTAACTTTGATGAAAAATAAGAAGCATCAGATGAATTCAATTCATACTTCATAAGAAGATGAATAGCTTGATTTTGCATGCATAAATTGGGAAATGACAGTAAATAACCAAAGCATGTCTTCTTGAATAGCTTCAAACCATTTGGAGACAAAAGCACTTTAATTTGGTTAGGAATACTAGGGTCACATAATGTCTGGAATCTAAGCACCCCATAATCAACATTATGGGATGCAAAAAAATGTTCATTCTGCAAACATCAAAAAATATAATCTAACATTAATATAGTGATTAAAAAAATTAGATACATTTGCATTTTATCTACAAAATAACTTCAAAAATATACAAAATATCAACATATTTAAACAGATTAACAAATCTACAATTAATCTTCAAAATTAAGACAAATAATCTCACATTAATTTAGTACTTAAAAAACATAGATACATTTGCAATTTATATACAACATTTCTACAAAAAATCTACAAAGCAAAAATACCACAGATTATATAGATTTTTAACAACTAAAACGGGCGAAATAAGTAGTGAAGAAATTACTAAATTCTTACCTCCACCAATGACTGTTTTTGAACATTTTTTGGAGATTTAACACTAGGGGCTTTTTTTGAATTTTTCTTCTTTTGGGAAGTTTTTGAACTGGGAGCCACCTTCGCTTTCTTTCCAGGTTTACTGATAGGCACATCTTCTACAAAATCATCATCGAACACTATCTCTTTTCGTTTTCTATCCGCTTGTTTGATTGGCCTCGAAGATTCTCCAACATCGAAATCATGTTTTTGTTTAATTCTAGCTCCAGCCCTGATTTGATGCGGAGAAAGACTATGCTTCATATCTACAATTGCATGTGCAGATTTTCCTTGCTTTTTGGGTGAATGTGGTGATAATACACTCGAATCGAAAGAAGGTATATCAGCTTCTAGAGCTTTTTTAGGGTTGTGCTTTGAAGCTTTGTTCTTCTTCATTGTGAAATTTTGAAGCTGAACATAAATGTGTGTATGAACTTTGAAGATTTGACTTCAATTTTGACTGGTTGTAGAAGAAAAAACTTGATTTTGGACGTTAAAGGTAGAGGGTTATAATTGTTTCTCTGGTTTTAGCAGAGAGAATAATTGTTTGAAACATGGGTGTAGGGTGATACGTGGGTGAGGGTGTGAGTTTGGAAGAGAGAAACGTGGGGTAGGGGGATTGTAGGAATATACGGTACCATTAATTTAGAAGTGACATACAGTACAATTAATGTACCGTTAAAACACCTTATGATATAGGTATACTATATGGAATAGGAATATAAAAATTCCTACGTAGAACTAGGTCGAAGTACTATAAAAAGACAGAAAAAGCCAAGCAAAGTATTGACTATTGAAAGTTGTACAAAAATGTTCCCTCAGATTTTGGGTTACCCCTTAATAGGAAACTTCCACGTGCTACCACTGTACCACTTATTAGAACTCCCAGTAAAAACGTTTATATGAAACACCCCCCCACCCCACCCCCAACCAAACCCCCAAACTCTATTATTGGCTTACTGACAATTCCCATTTTACCTTCCTACTGCTCGTGTTTCTAACCGGGCAGCATGCCGACCGTTCAAAGCCCAATACCGGGCAGGGAGCCCCCACTTTAGCCCCAAGCGTCTCAACAGTTTCAAGTTTCCACCGCTCTCTTTTGCTTTTCAAGATCTCATAACACTGTTACTCCATCTGTTCCAATTCACGTGAACATGTTTGATTAGATACGAAATTTAAAAAAATAAAAGTTTTTGGAATTTATGGTCCTAAACAAGTCAAAAAAGGATCTAGAGTATTTGTGTGGTTATAAAAGCTTTTCATTAAGATAGAATTGTAACTTTAAGCTAAATTGTTACCAAATTTAGAAAGGGGTCATTCTTTTCGGACAGACCAAAAAGGAAATAGGTTCACATAAACTAGAATAGAGGGAGTAATAATCAATCAGGATAATAACATGGTCAAGCTGTAAAAATTGACTTATTTTGAGAAATATTTTTTTAAAAGTACTTTTGGTGAGAAATAATTTGTGTTTGGTTAACTTATTTGAAAAGCACTTATGAGCAACAATTGCGTTTGACCAAGCTTTAAAAAGTTATTTCTAAGTGTATTTTTCTCAAAAGTGCTTTTCAAAAAGTATTTTTTGAAGAGAAATTATTATTTTTTCTTCTCCAAAACTGTTTCTGCTTCTACTCAAAATCACTTTTTTCCCTCTAAAAGCTTGACCAAACACTTCAACTTTGAAAACCAAATTGCTTTTGGTTTGGAGAAGCTTGACCAACTAGGCTATAACTCTGTTCGTTTAAATTATACTATGCCTCATTTGTTTGCACTTAATGGGAGTCTGAATCCTAATTATCCACATTTAACACATTAAGGGCATTTGTTTTTAAGTTTGAATCTAAATCATTAATATATTGATTAGTAAGTGTTTTTTTTATTTCACAATCATTTAATGGGTCTCAATAGGTCTTAATGATTAAGATTTATAACAAAGATTTAATTCATTAAGATGTTATTGTTCACAATCACAATTAATTACTGCTATTCTGCATCATTATCAACTGGCACCATGCACAAATCACCACCTCGATACTCAACCGCCACCACCGACCGCCACCATCCTCAAGTATCATGATCATCGCCATCATTATTGACTACCACCATCTGTCACCTTTCCATTATCGACTACCACCACTCACCATACCCATCCTCAACCACAACCATCTATTTACCCGCCTTAACTGTCACCACCAACCACTCCCATCACTATTATTAACAATAACAGCTAGTGTCCACCATTATGAACTACCACCACCTTCCTCAACGACCATCATCATCATCCACCATTATCAACTAGTACCACCCACCATGGTCGGCTCCACTTTTATCACAAGTAAGACTTGTGTCTTAGGCCCCCAAATTTGAGGACCCATTTTTTTAGAAATAATGAATTTATAGGTATTTAAAAAAATAATATTATATTTAGTACTTTTAACACAAAAAGTAAAAATATTCATACAAAGAAATAATTTTTGTTTAGATATATAAATAAAGTAACAATTTTACTTACTAAAAAATGGGTAGATAAATTATTTTATAAACATTTCAATTTAAGTTGATTTGAAAATTTAACTTTTTACTCTTTTATTAGATAACATATAAAAAAAATTACTTTCCTTCCTTAATTTGTCCAAGTTAATTTTTCCCCCCAATCTTTTCATATTTCAGAAAGCACGTTTTTTTCTGTCTTTCCGTTTGATATTCTTATTCATCTTCTTTCTCTGATCCAAGATTTCATTACTCACCTTATCTTTCCAAGATTTTATTAGTTCAAGCGTTCAACGGTCTTTTAAAAGTTTAGGCCTCTCATTAAACGTGGGCTTTAGGCCACACATGTGCTTTACCCACTATTCTCAACCATAATCTCTACTACCATTCACTACTAGCTACTACCTAAAATTACCACTATCAACCAAAACCACGACCAACCACCGCCTGTAATCGGCATCCACAAATACCATCGTTAGCCATCACCACCATCAACTACCATGTATAATTTTAAAAAATATTTTGTTGATAAAATAATAAGTAAATTACTATTTTACTTAAATTTTATATTTATTATTTTTTAAATAAAGATAAATGTTATTTATTCAGATGTTGAAAAACAAACAATCTTAATCATTTGGTATTCATTATCATATAGTATTCAAATGGTAATACACATCTTAATATTCAGATGTACATTCAGATTCAATGTATTAATCTAAAAAACCAAATGAGGCCTAAATCTACTTATCAATATTTAGCTAGCTTTTTACGTATATTGAGAATTAAAATCCGGGCTAAACCACACAAAGTTAGCTATATACAACTTTTATATTTATTTTACTTTATTTAGGCTAATCCTAAAATAGACTATTCTTAGACGAATATGTTCCAACATGTTCGTTTAATATCAACCTATGCAACTCGTCTTCCTTGAGCATGCGAAATTTACATGAGCATTACCAATATTTAACGAAAACAACTAAAAAAAAGTGAAGAAGAAAAGTGTAATATAATATTTTATTGCCATGTTTACAGGGGCGGCTCAAGTATTTTAAAGGCCTAAAGCCAAAATTTATTTAGATGCCTTAAATTTGAAAAGTAAAACATATGTAAAAATTGCACGGGGCATCATATTTGTTCGCCCCCATTTAACCTATATCCATTTTTATTTTTATTTTTAACTTGTATTCACTTTTTAAACAATTTCAGCCTCATTTCTCCTCCTCCTCCTTCGTTTTCTTCTTCTTCTTCTTCTTCTTCTTATGCTGCTGCTGCTGCCTGCTGTTGATGCTGCTATGAAGCTTTTGTTCATGGGATGGTTGTCATAAGTATGTTTATCCGATTATTTAAAAATAAATTATAAATAATTACGTAAGTTAGTAGATAATAATTTGTGAATATTTCCACGTACGGGAAGTTTAAGGTCACACTTAGTGATTCTTTTCATGATAAATCTGTTCTTTTCACGTTTATTGTTTCCAAAATTTATGATTTAGACACTGTTGGCAATCTGAATATTTATCTAGTATGTTAGAAAGCTTTTTCAAAAACTTCAGCTTATATAGTGCTGAAAATTTTAAAATGAATTAAATAACTTCAGCAGCTTCTGCTGAAGTTTTTGAAAAAGCTTTATGACAAAACTAATGAATCCAGGACAAAAAAACTTCAGCTTATTTAGTGCTGAAGTTTTTATAAATGAACTATATAACTTCAGCATCTATGCTGAAGTTTTTGAAAAAGCTTTACGACAAAACTATTGAATCCAGGATAAAAACTTCAGCTTATCAAGTGCTGAAGTTTTTATAAATGAACTAAATAACTTCAGCATCTTCTGCTGAAATTTTTGAAAAAGCTTAATGGCAAACCTAATAAATCCAGGACAAAAAGACTTCAACTTATTTAGTGCAATTACAAACAAAAATTTCAGCAAATAGAAAACAAAACTTCAGCTACTATGCTTAACTTAAACAATTACAAACAAAACTTCAGCAAATAGAGAACAAAACTTCAGCTACTATGCTTAAGTTCAGCGATTACAAACAAAAATTTCAGCAAATAGAGAACAAAACTTCAGCTGCTATACTTAAGTTAAGTAATTACAAACAAAAACTTCAGCAAATAGAGAACAAAACTTCAGCTACTATGCTTAAGTTCAGCAATTACAAACAAAAACTTCAGCACACTTGGTTCAACAATTTTTGCTACTTCAGGCCCGTCTACTAGAATGCTGAAGTTTTGCGTGATTGTCTTTGCTACTTCAACCTCTTATGCTGAAGTTACGTGAAAAAATGGGTACGTTTGCAATTTTTTTTGCAAAATGGGCACAAGTTAAAACGTGACCCAAAAAGCGGGTATAGATGCAAATGCCCCAAAACATATTGTTTCCTTAAAAAGCCTACTGTTCTAGATTTTTGAGATATAATGTGAATAATTTTTTTTCAAATGACAATATATTCAGTTCATTTAATCTTTCTTGAAAATTGTTGATCCTAGGTAACATTTTCTTTATTTTAACTTTAAAAAACTTATGTCTATTGTATTGAGGCAATTGTTACATGAACTGTTAAATATTATTTTATAAAAAAATAAATTCATTTGAAAAAGAATCAAGTCTTTTTGTCTGATTGAATGTGTCGATTAGAATATTATTTTCTATTTGTACTATTTTTAAAAAAAATATTTTTAAGTTAGAAAATAAGTCTAACCCATCAATATAATATATTTTAAGGAACATTCAAAGTTAAGACAACATTTATTTAAGTTCTCGTAATCTAATGATTTTAAATTTTTACCACTAAAACTTTTGAGCGGTTGAACTTTTATACTCTTGGAGAAAGAAATTAGAAAAAAAGTATATAATCTTGTGAGAGAAGGGAAAGAAATATTGTGACTTGGAAAAAATAAGAAAGAGAGTGTAAAAATTTATAAGCATTCATACCTCTCATAATAATTATTGATGATTTATTCACAAATTTAATAGATTATTTTTCTCTTTATATGAAAAAATTTACTCTTTTACTAAAAGTACTCTATTGTTTTAAAATATATATATATATAAATCTATTATTGCTAAAAAATGGTGCCCCCAAATTTGGAGGCCTAAAACAACTGCCTTACTTGCTTTACCATAAAGCCGACAATGCATGTTTAAGACATTATTTTAACTTATGTATTAAGTTACTTCCTCCGTTCACTTTTAGTTGTTCATTTTTTATTTGATACTTCCTTCGACAAAAAAAAATAAAGTATGTATTTTATAATTTTTCCATAATAATGATAACATTTCAAAAAAAATTTGAAAATAATTTGTGGAATGAGTGGTTAATAATAAGGGTAAAATAAGAAAAAAAATTATCTTTCTCTTGATTTGCTATAATGGACAAATAAATAAAAATATATTTTTGTATACTGGATAAGAAATAATGAACGGAGGAAATAGTAATTATGACAGAAATTATAAGGTTAGTCTAGTTAAATACATTAAAATTTAGATTGCTAAATGAAATTAAAATTTCAAAATTCTGCCTACAAGGCTCCAACTCAGAGGACCATCCAAAGAAATGTTTATAACGATTAAAAGGGAGTGAAAAAGAAAGAGTCAAATTAATTAAAAAGAAGAAAAGTAAAAGAATATATATAGTCAGAGGGGAAACTCACCTGTAAGTAGCCTTAAAAGGACAGTATAAATATGAGTTCTTGACTCTTCACCATTTTCATGGACTTGTAGTTCTCTTCATGTTGTTGTTGACAGAGACCCATTAAACACAAACAACAACATCATTAGTTGAATTCATTGATTCACTGTTACTTTTGTTGTCTTGTTGTGGTTTTATTCCTTTCTACCAGGACTTTTCTTTAAGGATCGTACAATGTGGAGAGCGGCTCGATCTGCGGCGTCGACTCTCCGCCGTACACGGCGGTTCTCTACGGCTATTCCAGCTCCAAGTATCGTCCACAAGCGTGGTGCTGATATTCTTCATGATCCTTGGTTCAACAAGGTTCGATTTTTTATTTTTTTATAACTTTTCAATTTGTAGCTTAATTAGAATTGAAAGATAACGCTTTCTTGATATTTTGAGCCATGATCTAAATGGTTCAATTGGAAATTCTTTTGGAGATTTGTTTTGTAAGTTATACTGTTACTACTAAGTGAAATTCTTGCAGTCAAAAATAAGGTTTTTAGCTTAATCTGGAGGCAAAATTGAATTTTCCAAAAGCTGGTGATTTTGTTGGTTTGTCACTTTGTCTAGGTTTATGTGATATGGACTGCTTTTGAAGTAATGAGTCCAAAAATTAGATTTTTACACCTAAGTTTTTATGTCTGCTTCTTTATTGAAGAATTTTATTGGGGAAATGGATATAGGTTGAGGTGTACTTGTGTTGTTGCTTATGAGTTAACTTGTGCTTGTATAATATGTAATACGATCAAATTGTCCTGCAAATTACTCACAGGCAGGGCTCAAGTATGGTGCTACAGCAAAAATAAAATGTGGGTATTTGATTCCAGAAACTGAAAGGAACTACGCTGAAAACTTCGTAAGCCAAATGTAGATGTGGGATAGAACACATAAATTTTTAATCTTCTGTGTTCTTTTTTCAAGAAATTTCATTATAAGTAAAACATTATTTAGAGATATCCACAATGTCATGGTGTTTAGGCTGTCCAAAAAGGCATATGGTTTGATAGTCTTCTAAACGCCAGGCTTTATAAGAAAAATGTTAGCATCTTCAAGAGTTCAGCTCTTTAGGCTTTATGTTTCTCGGGAGACCTTGATTTCTACAACATCAAAAACTTTCACAATTGACTAGGATTGATACAACCTTAAAAACATATTTTTAATAGCCTTTGAAGTGGGAGTGCTTAAGCAACCCAAACTAGGTGCAATATCAATTAAATTATTCTGATTATGCTGTGAGTGATTCTTTAAATTGTGTGAATCATTCCATCTAAAAGCTCAATTTGTTATATAAGGCACACTTTTATTTACTTAATTATCCCTTTCAACACGCCCTTCACGTGCGGGCCTGATTTTGTTTCGGTGGTCAAGTATGTTTAGCAATGTGTGGTGAAACTTGAACCTAGGACCTCTGCCTACTTTGATACCATATTAAATTATGTGAATTATCTCATCTAAAAGCTTAAACTGTTAAAGAGAGCACACTTATTATTTACTTAATTATGCTTTAAAAAATTTAATAGTTGGTTGAAGTTGATGTTATTGATGTTATTGTCTGCAAACAGGACACAGGTTTCCCTATGACAGAAAGAGATCGATTGGGGCTGCGGGGTCTCCTCCCACCACGCGTAATATCATTTGAGCAGCAATATGAGCGCTTCAGTAAGTTCGCAGTTTTATACTTAGCCCTTGATAAGCGCATACAGGTTAACATTCAGCCCTTTATAGAAAAAGAGGGGTCTATGCTCAATTTATTTTGAAGAAACTTCCCCTCTCCTCCCACCACGCGTAATATCATTTGAACAGCAATTTGAGCGCTTCAGTAAGTTCGCTGTTTTATACTTAGCCCTTGATAAGCGCATACAGGTTAACATTCAGCCTTTATAGAAAAAGAGGGGTCTATGCTCAATTTATTTTGAAGAAACTTCCCCTCTCCTCCCCCCCCCCTCTCTCTCTTCCTTGTTGCTGGCTTCCTTGTGGTAACTACAATAGAACCTGGTTTTTTTTCCTGCCAGCATTTTAAAATTACTTTTTGCAGTGGAGCTATCTGTTGCCAACAGATGTGGAAAAATTTATCAAAAATTGTTTCCAGATTACAAAATGTAAATACATCCTATTTAATAGCTTTTGATTTCTAAAACTTAAACTCGGTAATGGCATTGACTATCGACCTTACAATTTTTCTTTATGGAATTATCACTTGAGCAGCCATTTCATGTAAGCTGTAAAGTAGTTCTATCATGTTTCTCATGCCCAAAACAAGTCATTCCATGATTGTGTAAGCAACTCTCAAGCCTTGTAGATATCTATACAGTTTAACCTTTGACCTCAAGTTGTTTGGTGCCACTATCAGACTGTTGGCAACTACCGGTTAAAGTTGGTTAATTGCTTACCAAAAAATGAAACCTATCACATTTTGAGGTTTCTGACGATGGCAGACATCTGAACTTCTCTACATTAGTCCAACCTTGTGAGCTAGACAATTTATTAGCTTTCGAAGTATGTTGAAAGCCAATACAGACAATGAAAAGTGAAAACTGCCACGAAAATTTGACGAGAACCATCAACTTAGTTTGGTAATAATACTTCGTAGTGGGTTTCTTTTACTATCAATCTTTTTTCCTTTTTTCTTTGGCAGGGTTTGTGGTTCATACATTTGTCAAGATTGTTGTAAGACAGTTCATCCCCTTAGAAATGTCCTAAGCCAAGATTCTGGTTGTTGCTGGTTTCCTCAAAAGATTACGGAGCATACCCCTTTAGTGAAGAATCTTGAACATGGATGAACATTTCTTTTAATTATCACCAGGACTATATAGTAATAAACAGATGGAAATGCCTGATGCAATGAGGTGCTGAAAGAGTTGTCAATGTTGGTTCGACATATTTGTTTCCTTAAATACCAGTGTGATTTATGATGTGTCAACATTATGCTCGCTAACTCCAAATATTCCAAGAAATGGTAGCGGAAATACTATTGAGGCTTGATAGCACCATCTACTTTGACATCTTTTGGCCCCTAAGGTTTTGGTTCAATGGCAAAGGTAGTACCCACAGGATGTGCCGTAGGCCCATATTACAAGTTTGAATCCTGTTGTGAACCAAGTTCGGCATTTAGGTGAAAAAGGATAGAGGGGTGAACCCATCATCCACCGAGTTCCGAAGCTGGGAAAAACAATTTCTTGGTTATAAAATGATAGTTTGAGATCTTTTTATATATTGGCTTTCTTGTCTTACTAGGCACGTTGCATGTCGGCACCAACATGTTTTAAAAACTATAAACTTAGTTCCTCCTCGCTGAAAAAGAGAGGAAGAAAGTCTGGAGCATTTACATCTAATCTTGCTAAAAATAAAAATATTGGTACTTTTTGTTCAAATCTTCCATTTTGACTGCATTCTGGTTTATCTTCTGGAAAGATCTTTATCTTTTTTCCTATTCAACTGTCTTATCTATCAGATTTGAGGAACATTGCATCCATTTTTGCTCATGTTGCTAGTGATGGTATTGCATATCCATCAGTGTATCGTCATATCTTTCTGATAGTAAGTTTGATGTAAGATATCTATCTTGAAGTTGTGTTGTCTAATGCCATATGATTTCTTTTGTTGTAATGCTAGTGGAATCATTTCATTCGCTTGAGAAAAATACTGAAGGTCAACCAGACAGTGTTGTCTCATTAGCAAAATGGAGGATCTTAAACAGGCTGCATGACAGGAATGAGACATTGTACTACCGAGTAAGTCTGATGGTTGCAAATTGCGCTTGCAATAGTAGCAAGTGAACTATTCCTGACTGAAGTTAAATCCCTAACCTTTCTTCTCAGGTTCTAATTGATAATATCAAAGATTTTGCTCCCATAATATACACTCCAACAGTAGGATTGGTTTGCCAAAACTACTCTGGCTTGTTTAGACGTCCACGTGGCATGTACTTCAGTGCCAAAGATAAGGGAGAGATGATGTCAATGATCTTTAACTGGCCTTCTGCTCAGGTATTATGTGATTTCACAACTTTCTGCTGTTTCAGCTTTCTCTTCTGTCATTTGAATTAGTGGTGATTTTTTTTGTTTGTACAGTGACTATTTCAGACCTGTGTTATATTGTTCCTTTTCGTTTTCATTTCAGATATTTGTCTGGAAGACTTGGCTATAGAAAGTTAAATAGTACTTAGATGTTATTTCAGAATTATGCAAAACTTAAATGAAGTTGAGCTGAGAAAATCTCCAGACTTTGACATGTTTTAATATGAATTGTCTTTTAAGAACAAAAACTTATGGCATTGATCAAATAGAATCACCCAACGGATTCTCTTCTGTTTGCAGGTAGACATGATTGTGCTGACAGATGGAAGCCGTATTCTTGGCCTTGGCGATCTTGGAGTTCAGGGGATAGGTATACCAATTGGTAAACTTGACATGTACGTAGCAGCTGCTGGTATCAACCCACAAAGAGTATGTATAAAAGTTACTCTTTGTTCTTCAGTTTCACATTCATGAACTACGACGCGAGTTTAAGTGTTGCATCTATTTTTGTATTTTTTGCATATGCCGCTTTGTAATTCCAAAGTGCTATGGAACATAAACATCTGGAATGGATTTTGCAAGGATATCAATCTGGTTAACTAGCCTATCCCTTAAGACTAGAATGAAGTTAAATAAAGAAATGATTCCTGAGTTAAATTGATGCTTTGATCTAGTTTTAAGAAATGACTGCTAAAGCTGTTATTTGTCAAGTCTTGCTCTGTCATTTATAATTGTCAGTATCTTGTACAATTTAGTCAAAATTGATGAACACACAATTTTTCTTCTTGAATAACAGAACTGGTGATTTTTATACTTTCCACTACTTAACGCTTATGTGTTATGGTGTGCCTTCATTGTTTCAAATATGTTGTCTGCCAGACTTACTATGGCTATGCCTGACAGGTGCTCCCAGTTATGCTTGACGTTGGTACCAACAATCAGAAGCTTCTGGAAGACCCTCTTTGTGAGTAAGATTGTTTAATGTGTAGTACTCCAAAAAAAAGTATTAGTACCCTAATATGCTCACGCCTCATTTGGTTTTGGCTTCTTCTGTGCTGGAGGATTTTCTGGTCCTTGCAGTATACTGCTTCTTACATGAGTTTTGCTTTACAGATCTTGGGCTTCGACAACCTAGGTTGGAAGGAGAAGAATATTTGTCAATAGTTGATGAATTTGTGGAAGCTGTTCATGCTCGTTGGCCAAAGGCTGTTGTGCAGGTCCATTTTATTTTCCAAGGAAGATTTCCTTTTTTTCCCCTTCTTTTCTATTGTACTGATATATCTGAATAATGCTATTAGTTTGAGGATTTTCAAGCAAAGTGGGCTTTTGAGACACTGGATCGCTATCGGAAAAAGTTTTGCATGTTCAATGATGACATACAGGTAGTGTGTTTGGTCTCAGCTTTTTGCTGGAGGTTATTTGTTGGCACTCTTATTCTCCTTTTTGCTGCCACCACTTGCAGAAGAAGTTATCTTCTGCTCTTCTTGTTTAATAGGGAACAGCTGGTGTTGCTCTTGCTGGGCTATTAGGAACTGTTAGGGCACAGGGCCGGCCATTGACTGATTTTGCCAACCAAAAGATAGTGGTAGTCGGAGCAGGAAGGTAGTGGCAAAATTAATTTAAACAAGCTATCCTTGGTTATAAAGAAATTTATCCTATTTAGATGCCTGTTTGAGGTGGCTTAATTTTGCATTCTCTTCTTTTTTGGTTTCTGGATTTCAGTGCGGGGCTTGGTGTTCTTAAGATGGCATTACAAGCCGTTTCCAGAATGGCTGGACCATCAGCAGATCCCCACTTTTTTCTTCTGGATAAAAATGTGAGTTTCTTTTTTTGTATAGATGATAGGGATTGCTTATCGTCCATGTTGATCCAGAACATGTAAATATGCTCCCTGTTTTTGCATGTGTCATTTATCAAAAATATCAAACCATACATAAGCATTATAAATTGGAGGGAAGAACTAAAAAAAAAAGGGCAGCCCGGTGCACTAAACTCCCTCTATGAGCGGGGTCCGGGGAAGGGCCGGACCACAAGGGTCTATCGTACGCAGCCTTACCCTGCATTTCTGCAGGGTAGAACTAAAGCATTCTATAATTAAAAAAGTAAGTATTATAGATGAAAACAAGGTTTCAGTTGCCAATAGGCTCTGGGCTCCGTGCATGACAAGTACCATATGTTTTATGTCCATGACATCAGTTGTTAAAGATTTGCTTCCTCCCTATGTGATGTTACAGTAACGGTCATTGGTCAATGTTGATGCAGGGTCTTATCACAAAACATAGGAAAGATATTGATCCAGCAGCATTACCATTTGCTAAAGCCCATCATGAGATTGAGGGGTTAGGACTACAGGAGGGAGCAGGTCTCCTTGAAGTGGTAATGTTACTAGAATCTCTGGGCATTTGCTGTATGTACGTACAAAACTAAGTTGCTCTAGGTAGAAGGATGTCCATGCTTTGTTAAAATTTGTTGACCTTGTTGATTATTAGGCCATAGGGACTAATAATTGCTATCTTCGTCTGTGAGCTTTTATGCTTTCTGAGACACTAATGCCAGGACTAAATGCTCTTCAGGTAAAAAAGGTGAAGCCTCATGTGCTTCTTGGTTTGTCAGGAGTTGGAGGTATATTTCATGAGGAGGTGGGTCATGCACTTTGTTTCTTTTTCCTTCTTTATCATTTTTTTTGCCATGCTTGGAACTCAGAACTGTGTCAGTGGAGCAGCCATATTTATTTCTTTGACATCTCAGCTTCTCGTGATACTTTGTGGAAATGATTGGATCTTTATTCTTTTAGCTGCTCTGGTTCGAAGTTACTTATTTGGCACATTTAAGCATTTTGCTCGGTCTTTAACAAGTGTAGAATAAAGTTTTATTTGAATTTTTTTCATCATATATCCATCCACACAACTCCTTTGCTGGTCCTTAAACGATATCATGGAGTTATAACATAATTTGATCTTATTTTCTGGTCAACTCATTTGATTCACTACAAACTTGTGAAGTTATGTCATTGACAATCATATCTGATCTCATCTACCGATATTCTTCCTATTCCATTCCTTTAATATGGCAGATTCCTCTCGGACATTTATATTTGTTCCCTTTTTATCCTTAGTAACAACCTTGTACTTGAGGATTTTCTTCAATAAAGCATAAGAAAGAAATATACTATGTGAAAGTTTAGGTGATGTTTTATTTTCTGGAATTTTCTCATTATAGTGTATTCTTTCTTTATATTAAATCATTTGAACATTTTTTCTTGATCAGTTTAATCACTTGAAATTGTATTGCTGTAATTCTGTTCCTTTGATATCAGCTTGTGTTTGTCTAATGTTGACGTAACTTTCAGGTGCTGAGGGCCATGCGAGAGTCAGATTCTGTTAGACCTGCAATTTTTGCCATGTCAAATCCCACAAACAATGGTTTGTCTTGTCATCCATCGTTTGCTTCCTCTACCAACTGTTTGTCTTGATCTTACATTTTACTTTGTATATTCTGTTCAACAGCTGAATGCTGTCCTGTTGATGCTTTCAAGCTTGCTGGGGAAAATATTGTTTTTGCTAGTGGGAGTCCCTTTGAAAATGTCGATCTAGGTAGTTTCTTGTTTCTTAAATGCCCGTTTTCTTTGTATCCTTAATGTATAGTCATTGCAGTCACTGAGCTACTCTGTTTATTAAATTATCTCTACCTCCCAGTTTAGGTCTCTTCTGCGCTTACGAATGTTGTATTACCTCATAAATCCTATTCTAATATGTTCTCAGGGAATGCTAAGATAGGCCATGTAAATCAAGCGAATAACATGTATCTCTTCCCTGGGTAGGTGCTGATTGTAAACCTACATTAATTTTTTGAGCATTGCACTCATCTAACACTATTGTTGGCAATTCAGCATTGGTCTGGGAGCTCTTCTTTCTGGCGCTCGAAACATAAGTGATACAATGTTAGAAGCAGCTGCTGAGTGGTATGATCTGTCAATCCTGTGTCCTTGTATTTGATTTGACCATCAGTGGTGTGAGCTTTTAATTTGTATTTAGTTAAATATGTGGTGCAGTGAAACCTTCTCTTATCTCGCATTTTCTGATTTGTATATTTACACTTGCAGCCTCGCGTCTTACATGTCAGATGACGAAATCAAAAGAGGAATCTTGTATCCATCCATTAACGAGTAAGCTCTTTGGTCCTGGGAAAAGCATTCTTTGCTCATGGAGCTTTTATTTTGAAGACCTGAAATCTTAATCACTAAATCAGCTCCACCTCGTCCCTGCAATGACTATATATATATGACTGATTGATTCATTGATTGGTGCAACTTCTAAATTGATATCATTTTTATCGTGTTAGTTGAACGTGTAAGCCACTGGTTTTGGCCTAAAATATAGGATTTCTGGATCACATGCGTTTCCTGTCTCCTTGTTACTATGTCATTCAACTGTAATAAGCATATTTGAGGGTGTCAAAATTGTCAATGCACAAAATGCTGATGATAATGATGCTTCAAGTTCAAGTTGCAGCTTAGAACAAATGTCTAGGTTTATCTCTCCTGATTTTGATTTTTCCTGTTACATGCTGACACAAGGAATGCACACTCTTACTTTTGCAACTACCATGCGAAAGTGGTAGCAGTAAAGTGCCTATAACCACTCTGGGTGAATTCTACTGCACCTGAGTCTTGTTAGTTCACATGAACAACACTCGATCAATCAGCTCCCCCTACTTGCTCTTTTATATATTTACTTCTTTTTTTTTGTGATTGTGAACACGCATATAGAGATCTAAACTTTGAGGTGATGAATACGAGCTAGTTAATCTTATAGATTATGGTGCTAAGGTTGGTGAAACAATTTCTTCTTTTTGTCCATGGGTTATGATTTTGAGGAGACTAAAATTTGCGAGGGGACTACTAGTCATGAGATTTTGGATGAAGTTTCAGGAAACTTGTATTTTGGTTGGAATCATTTTGCAGTTAGAGAAAGCATTTTTGGAGGTAGCAAATGTGAAATTGCTGTCGAAGGGTATTAATATATCTTTTATGTGCAGTATTCGGGATATTACAGCAGAGGTTGGAGCTGCTGTTTTACGGGCTGCTGTAGCTGAAGACCTGGCAGAAGGTCACGGCGATGTTGGGGCAAGAGAGTTGCAGAATATGTCAAAGGTACAAAAATGTTACTAGGATTTCCTAAACGAAATGAAACAACAGTTATAATGGTATAGACAATAAATAACAATATTTTTGCCACCTTTACTCAAGACCTTCATTCTTTTGATGCAGGAGGAGTCCATTGAATACGTGAGAAGTAATATGTGGTACCCTGTCTATGGTCCTCTTGTTCACGATTAATGAAGCAACTCCTGGGTCGAAATTTTATGTGCACGAGAAGTGGAGTAAGGTCTGGCACTCCAAATTACACGCAGTTATGCCTGTTAAGGTCAAATTTTCGCGAACTTAATTGTTTAAGGTGTACAATTGCAAGGACTAATTTAAGCTGAAACAAGGAAGAGACGTGGGCTCTTCAAATTTCATTTTTGAATGCACTTTTGTTGTAAGCCATTCTTCTTGATGTAACCTTTGTTTTTGGCTAGGAGATGTATTCGTTATCTGAGAATAAAAGCTGATACCTTCTCTATATTGAACTTTATTCATTTTTGCATGCAGACTATCCTCCCCAACCTCCCCAGACCCTATTTGTTGGGAAATATTGGGTCTATGTTGTTGTTGTTGAAATTAAATAGCGTTTGAAACGGTAATTCGGCTTATATATCATACTGATGGTAGTTGGAATGGGATGCTGATCAATAGTTCCATAGAGAAACATGGCTTTAAAGTTCAAATGTAAATAGTTATGAATCTGAATTTTCCAAAGTTAATGACAATTAACATAGAATAAAATTATTAATGGAATTATTTCAAACATTCTGAACCCTAACAGAATTTAATGTAAATTATGAGATGAATGGAGTACTTTTTGTTGGTTAGGGTTGAGCTCTCAAGCATTTTTCTCATGAGCTAACCAATCAACCTGAGTATCTGCTGCTTTAACCAGTATTCACAGCAAATAGTTTTTTATGTGCACTTAAAATTGATAGTAATACTTTTTCGGCTATATTATTGGTCTTTCAAAGCTTTTGTATTCTTTAAGAAAGATATTTAATAATCTTAATTATGGAGTATTTCTCTAAGATTGTTGTTTGTCTCTCTTATAAACGTTTCAATTAGATTAAGATTTTACTAATTGCATCAGTAAAGGTGAAATTGAAGAGAGAAAAAGTTTAAATAAGAGTTACACTATTTTTGCTTTCTAAAACAAGATTTTGAGATTTATTTAATTTGTTAAATTAACTATTCTCTTTGTTACAGTTTATATGATATTATTTTCTCTAAAAATAATATATTTCTTTTTTTTAAAATTAACTTAACTTTATACATTTTATTTTATCTTTAAGAACATAATTTTATAATCGCGGTATTTTGAGTCCGAGTTATGACTAAAAAAATGAAGTAAATAAAAATAAATAAGAACCAAAAAATGTAAAGAATACAAAAAGAGAAAGTACAGGAAATGAAGAGTGAAGACTGGTTTAAGTGGGAACCATGACCAGTAGCTCTAAGATTTTTTGTGTGATTCGAGAACGCGTGGCTGCCAATTGTCTTACTCACTCCGTCCCATATTATCAGAAGGGGTACATGAACCGAGTTGGTTCGGTTTTTATCAAAATCAAACCAAACCAATTATATCGATTTGGATTGGTTCGATTTTGTTGGATTTTTCGGGTTTTTTTTTATTACATGAATATTACTTCAATCTTACTTTATTAAAATTGTAGATAAAGCTTTGATAAGTGAATATATGTTTAGTAAATATAGAAAAAATTGACAAACATATGATCTATTAAAATATTCTAATGGGAGAATTTTTTTAGTAACACATGATAGTTATTTTCTTAGTCGTCTAACAATAATTTTTCGTTAATTTACGCTTTCAAGGTTAATACATGAGAGGATCCCAAATATTTCTATATTTTCTAAAGAAAAATCACTATAAAGTCTTAAAAATATAAATAAAATTTATATATTTATATGTCGGTTTGGTTCGGGTTTTTTACTCAATACCAAATCAAGTCAAACCAAACCTAGTCGGGTTTTTAATCGGTTTGGTTTGGTTTTTCGGTTTGGTGCGATTTTCCGGTTCGGTTTGAACACCCCTAATTATCTGTTATAATTTTCTTGTATACGCCTTTAAGAAAAGTTCATTAGGATAAGATTTTGACTACTTTGCCCTTATTTATGTCTTAATATTTAATCTTTCCTCATTGATATTTAAACAAAGTTAGGTGTTTGTAGTCTTCAAGAATAATTATTATTAAGAATAAAAAAGAAAAAAATAATCAATTTTGTGTAAATTTCTTGAGTAATTCTCAATCATGGTATTTATGGTCGTAGCTGTTCAGTTGTTCCACGTCTCCTCCTACCACACACTCGTCGAATGATTAATACTAAAACGTTGGATCATTTACAAACTCACTTTCAATACTACTGTATGTATTAAGGAACACAGTGGGCCTGAAATACTCTTCTTCTTTTTTAAACACATTCGAACACGCAACACTTCATACCAATGGCAGAACCTTCCAACTTCCTGGCAACTCAAAGGTACTCCTCTCCATTCAATAACATTCACTCCTTTTTTCTGTTTGATTTTTTTCCTTCTCTATCAGCAGTGCCAGAATTTCTCTATTTGCCTCTAATCTGTTTATAGTCGCGACTGTTGTCATAGTCATCAAGGTGAATTGGAGGGCGATCCTCCCAATGAACTGACCGTACCCCGAACCGACACAGGTGAACAAGTAGAGAATAGTAGGGCGCTTGGGAGAACCATGTCGAAGAAACTCGACAAAATGACCCCGTAACTTCGGGGGAAGGGGTGCTCTCCTGTCTTTTGATTAGGAAAGTCTGCCTATATATTACTCCTAAATTTCACTTGGGGGATTATATTGGTTTGTTGTTGTTATCGGCAATGGTAGATTTGAATAGGTTCAACATAACTCACTATTGTCTAGCTCGGGCTCTATATCTTTGTGTGAGTAAGATGGGGCATTATTTTCTTATGGTTTCAAATTTGTTATCAGGATTGCAGTTGTGAGTGGAGCCTACAGAGGAATAGGACTAGAAATATGTAGACAGCTAGCTTCAAAGGGGATAGTGGTGATCTTAACAGCTAGAGATGAGAAGAAAGGAGCAGAAGCTATTGATATACTAAAGGAGTGTGGCCTCTCAAATTATGTTATTTTTCATAAACTTGATGTGACTGACCCTTCTAGTGTTGCACAACTCAAAGATTTCATCAAGGCCAGATTTAGCAAGCTTGATATCTTGGTAATTTCCACTTCCAAATTCCCACTACTAGAAAACTGCGAAAAACTGTCCGGAAATACCGATCGAAATCGGTCGGAAAACTCGAAAAATAGACCGACTTTAATCCGTCGAAATTAGATTGGTCGGTAAAATAGCGACCGAAGTCGGTTTTTTGAATATTAATTTTAATTTACTTTACATGAAAAAACGAAACTTTGGTCGGTTTATTAAAAAATAAATTTCATGAGACGCCAAAATAGTTTCCCACGTTTTTGCGCCAGGAAAAACAACGAAGTTGGTCGGTTTTGTAAAAAAAAATTGGAAAAGAAAATATTTTGAAAAACTGACAGATTTCGGTCGATTTTTTGACGTTTTGGCAGAATTTCTAGTAGTGTCCTCTTTGGATTTAGAAAATTGGTTTCATTTTTTATAAGAAAAAGAACAAATGAATGTACCAGTACTTTATACCATCAGGTTAAGGTGAGCTCCTAGTACATGCAACTGTCTATACCATGTTTAATTTTGTAATATAAAAGATAAAGTGAATAACATGTTAATATAATATATAGTACTTCAAATTGAGATTTGCATTCTTAATCTATAGTTTTTTATGTTTGCTTAATTAACAGTTCATGATTTGGCTTAACCTTTATGTAACATAATACTACATCATTTCTGAACAAACGTACCAGGTGAATAATGCAGCAGTTCTTGGATTGCTTATGGATGAAGATGTTACAATTACAAGTCCAGAAGTAAGTGACTATATCACATGATCAATTCTTCTTTTGCTTACAGATATTCCATTGAATTCACATACTACTGATACCATACACACTAAAAGGCTGTGTTGTGCGGACGCTCTAAGATGCCGCCATATCCGTATCACATCCTTTAAAATACTCTACTTTTAGAGGATCCAACATGCATTCGACAACATTTTTGGAGAATTCGAGCAACATAGCTAAAAAGTAATGAATTACTGTAACTAATTTCTCTTTCACCCAGGGGCGGATGCAGTGTTGTATCTACGGATTCAATTGAACTCATAACTTTCGACGCAGAGTAAAAATTTTATATGTAAAAATTCAATAAAATAACAAAAAAAGTAGATTTGAACCCATAACTTTAAAAATATAATGGGTTCAATACTAAAAACCTTAAAATTGAACCCATAGGATTTAAATCCTGGATCCGCCTCTGCTTTCACCCACTCCACCAAACAAAATAAAAAGTTTCTTCTACTGCAATTTATGGTCCTGTGAATTTCTTCAGCGCATTCTTTTATCCATTTGAAATGAATCTTGTGTTGGTGATGCAGCAAGACCTATTCGTGGAGAAGATAAACGTAGCAACTCAAACTTATGATGTAGCTGAAGAATGTCTAAAAACAAACTACTATGGGGCAAAACAGATGATTCAAGAGTTATTACCTCTACTTCAATTTTCTGATTCACCTCGTATTGTCAATGTCTCCTCCATTGCTGGAAAGTTGGAGGTATTTCATCTAATTACATACGAACTTTTCTTATTGGGGCCAGAAATTGTGTTCATCCATGAGAGCTACAATAACGTACTTAAATTGCGTTTAAAATATGACATCTTTACGATAGTTTGTTCTTTTGCTCATTTCTTTAAATACCGATACAAAAAAAGGTAGTCTAGTACACTAAGCTCCCGCTATGCGCGGGGTCAGGGGAAGAGCCGGACAACAAGGGTTTATTGTATGCAGTCTTATCCTGCATTTCTGCAAGTAGTTGTTTCCACGTCTCAAACCCGCGACCTTCTGGCCACATGACAACAACTTTACCAGTTATGCTATACACTCATGTACACTCTTACAATTTTAAAGAATAGACAAAGCGATCTTCTGATTATATTGTTTTCATTTTGGCACAATTAATGTTGTTTCAGTATGTACGCAATGAATGGGCTGTAGGAGTGTTAAGTGATGCTGAGAATCTAACAGAAGAGAGAGTAGATGAGGTTTTGAATACTTTTCTGCAAGATTTGAAGGAGGGTTTGTTGGAAAGTAAAAACTGGCCTCTGATTTTACCTGCATATACACTATCAAAAGCAGCAGTGAATGCTTACACAAGAATATTGGCCAAGAAATACCCAAGTTTTCTCATCAACTGTGTTTGTCCAGGCTATGTCAAAACTGATATGACTATCAATTGTGGCAAATTGAGTGTTGAAGAGGGTGCTGAAAGTCCTGTTTGGCTTGCTCTTTTACCCGAGGGAGGTCCATCAGGAAAATACTTCAGTAGGAAAGAGGTGTCACCTTTCTAATAAAATTGGCAATCTAATGAGTTGCTTGGTGCGTATGCACTATTATCATACTGTAGAAATGTAATAAAAAAATTAATAATCACTGGATAGTGGATTATTTAGTGAAATTGTAATACAAAGATTAGTAATGGCTGGATTATTTGGTGCATATGTTTTCTTGTTGTGAAATGATATAAAAAAGTTTATAATATACTCTTATTTCTGAAGTAAAAAGATAAAATTAAAGGTTATTTGCAGTCTTTTAGGTGTTTTTTTCTCATAAAGCTAATCTTTTCATGTTGGATCTAGAATAACAGTTTCATAGGTCTGCAATGTTATTTTTTCAAAGAAAAGAATTAGAGTTAATTTCTTCTTATTAAATGCTGTGAAGTATGGTATGATTGTGATGGCACCTTCGTCTTACTGTATTCACCAAGAAAAAATCTAAAAAAAACCATCTCTATTGATTTAAAAAAAAAAATCAGAGATGCGAATAATTTAGTCTGTTTGGGATCGGGCGTCCTTTGTATCGGCCAATGATTTTTCGCTAGTTTATTTTTTTTATTCCTCTTCATCGAACAATTTTATAGAGGAAAGTGGTAGTAAGATGGCATTATGTGTTGTGTTGTGTGTCTATTGAGAATTGAGTCCTAAACTTTTTTGATGATTTTTTGGACAAAAAATACTTTTTTACTACTTAAAAAAAAAGTTACATAAATGAGTAAAACGCAGTACTATATTTTGTTTTACTTTAATTTTTTTTTGTAATTCGCAGTACTATACTGCGTTTTACTAAGAAAATTTTTAAAACACAGTATAATACTGCGTTTTACAGTGAAGCGTATTATTATATTGCGTTTTACTCTGGTTTTTGGCCCCACCAATAATAAACTTACATAACAATAATTCAATACATAAAACGTAGTATTGTACTGCGTTTTACATAGAAAAATTCTACACCCTAATGTCGGACTTGCTTATTTAAAGGCGTTTCAATTTTATGAAAATTCATTCAATACTTTACTTCAAACTTACGTTCATACTTCTCTCTTCTTCTTATCAATCATTTTTTTACAATGTCTAAAGTGACAAAAATAAGGGTTTCACTATATTGGGGTAATGCTGCTTGGTGGGCCGGGCCTGAACCGGACCGGACCGGGCCTGCGGTCCTAACGGGCCTGGTGGGCCGGTCCTGGTGGGCCAGTCCTGGTGGTCCTAAGAAGCTCGTGACGGGTCGGTCTTCATAGATTAGCCCACGAGCCCGGGATCGTTTAGCCTGGGACCGTCAGCCGGGCCTGGGCCGGTCCTAGCGGTCCTGACGGGCCTAACGGGCCCAACGGATTTTTTTTTAATTTTTTTTTTGTATACACATAATATACAAAATATATAAGGTAATATATACACCTAACATACAATATATACTACAAGAAAATATATAAGTAATAAGTTATAATATATATACATAAGATACAATATATATACTACAAGAAAATATATAAGAGAATATATATACATAACATACAATATATACTACAAGAAAATATATAAGAGGATATATATATACATAACATACAATATATACTACAAGACAATATACAAGAGAATATATATACATAACATACAATATATACTACAACAACATATATAAGAGGATATATATATACATAACATACAATATATACTACAAGAAAATATACAAGAGAATATATATACATAACATACAATATATACTACAAGACAATATACAAGAGAATATATATATACATAACATACAATATATACTACAAGATAATATACAAGAGGATATATATATACATAACACACAATATATACTACAAGACAATATATAAGAGAATATATATACATAACATACAATACTACAAGACAATATATAAGAGAATATATATACATAACATACAATATATACTACAAGACAATATACAAGAGAATATATATACATAACATACAATACTACAAGACAATATATAAGAGAATATATATACATAACATACAATATATACTACAAGACAATATATAAGAGAATATATATACATAACATACAATATATACTACAACAACATATATAAGAGGATATATATACATAACATACAATACTACAAGACAATATATAAGAGAATATATATACATAACATACAATATATACTACAACAACATATATAAGAGGATATATATACATAACATACAATACTACAAGACAATATATAAGAGAATATATATACATAACATACAATATATAGTACAAGAAAATATACAAGAGAATATATGTATATAACATACAATATATACTATAAGAAAATATACAAGAGAATATATATACATAACATACAATATATACTACAAGACAATATATAAGAGAATATATATACATAACATACAATATATACTACAAGACAATATACAGGAGAATATATATACATAACATACAATATATACAACAACAACATATACAAGAGAATATATATACATAACATACAATATATACTACAACAACATATATAAGAGGATATATATGTACATAACATACAATATATACTACAAGACAATATATAAGAGAATATATATACATAACATACAATATATACTACAAGACAATATATAAGAGAATATATATACATAACATACAATATATACAACAACAACATATACAAGAGAATATATATACATAACATACAATATATACTACAACAACATATATAAGAGGATATATATATATACATAACATACAATATATACTACAAGAAAATATACAAGAGAATATATATACATAACATACAATATATACTACAAGACAATATATAAGAGGATATATATATACATAACATATTACAAGAAAATATACAAGAGAATATATATACATAACATACAATACTACAAGACAATATATAAGAGAATATATATACATAACATACAATATATACTACAAGACAATATATAAGAGAATATATATACATAACATACAATATATACTACAAGACAATATACAGGAGAATATATATACATAACATACAATATATACAACAACAACATATACAAGAGAATATATATACATAACATACAATATATACTACAACAACATATATAAGAGGATATATATATATATAACATACAATATATACTACAAGATAATATACAAGAGGATATATATATACATAACATACAATATATATTACAAGAAAATATACAAGAGAATATATATACATAACATACAATACTACAAGACAATATATAAGAGAATATATATACATAACATACAATATATACTACAAGACAATATATAAGAGAATATATATACATAACATACAATATATACTACAAGACAATATACAGGAGAATATATATACATAACATACAATATATACAACAACAACATATACAAGAGAATATATATACATAACATACAATATATACTACAACAACATATATAAGAGGATATATATGTACATAACATACAATATATACTACAAGACAATATATAAGAGAATATATATACATAACATACAATATATACTACAAGAAAATATACAAGAGAATATATGTACATAACATACAATATATACTACAACAACATATATAAGAGGATATATATATACATAACATACAATATATACTACAAGAAAATATACAAGAGAATATATATATACATAACATACAATATATACTACAAGACAATATATAAGAGAATATATATACATAACATACAATATATACAACAACAACATATACAAGAGAATATATATACATAACATACAATATATACTACAACAACATATATAAGAGGATATATATATATACATAACATACAATATATACTACAAGAAAATATACAAGAGAATATATATACATAACATACAATATATACTACAAGACAATATATAAGAGGATATATATATACATAACATACTACAAGACAATATACAAGAGAATATATATACATAAGATACAATATATATACTACAAGAAAATATATAAGAGAATATATATACATAATATACAATATATACTACAACAACATATATAAGAGGATATATATACATAACATACAATATATACTACAAGAAAATATACAAGAGAATATATGTACATAACATACAATATATACTACAAGACAATATACAAGAGAATATATATACATAACATACAATATATACTACAACAACATATATAAGAGGATATATATATATATATATACATAACATACTACAAGACAATATACAAGAGAATATATATACATAAGATACAATATATATACTACAAGAAAATATATAAGAGGATATATATATACATAACATATAATATATACTACAAGACAATATAATACAAGAGAATATATATACATAACATACAATATATACTACAAGAAAATATACAATGAAATATATATACATAACATTCTATACTAGTATACTATATATATATATATATATATATTAATATGCTTCATGTTGTACTTTGTTATTAATTTATTATGCATGACAATTTAGTGTTTTACTATTGTTTTGTTATTTTTCTTTTTCGTCAAGCACTTTAATAATTAGATTTCTACATATATACTACATATATATTTTTAATATAGCCATGATACTACAATAAATTGCCTTACAAAAAAAAAAAAAACCCCCGCTAGGCCCGCGAAGCCCACGAGCCCGACTCATTTAGCCCAGGACCACATGGGCTTAGGCCCGTCACGGGCCGGTTCCACCAGGTGAGCCCACGAAGCCCAGGACCGCCAGAGCCCAGGCCCACGAAGACCGGCCCGTTTGGCCCACGAAGTCCCGGGCCCGGCCCAGAATACAATGTTATATTGGGGGAGGGGGTAAGGTGTGTTGGAGAATAACTCTGTGAGGTATAGCTCACCTCTACAATGTCATGTTAAATTGCCGCTTACTATGGAGTACGATAAATTGGTATCGTTGTTACGTAAAAAAATGAATGAGAGTTGGCGTTCGGTTAACCTTAAAATAACCGGTAGATTTCCGTATTCAGTGACTCCGCAGGGGTTTGCTTATTATTCTGAGTTTAACATCGAGGATGATGAAACTCTTAGAGACTTTTTGTGGATTCCGGATGAATACAGGAAATTTATTGTAATAAAATTATTGGAAATGTACGTCAAGGTGGAAGACGTTCCCAATAATGAGGGCGTGCATAGTAGGGATAACCCCCAGTCATTGTCACACCCCCTTTTTCCTACCCCATAAGAGTATAAGGGAGTTTTTCCAATTAAAGGACAATCGAAACGGGATTTGTTTATTTAATACAAAGTCGCCACTTGAGAAATTTGTGGTGTCCCAAGTCACCGGTTGAATCCCGAATCGAGGAAAAGGATGACTCTATATTACAGTCCGCGCACCAGAAATCCGAGTAAGGAATTCTGTTAACCCGGGAGAAGGTGTTAGGCATTCCCGAATTCCGTGTTTCTAGCACGGTCGCTCGACTGTCATCTTTGGCGTAAAATATCTGATTTTAACAATTATGAGCCTATATGCAAATTTTAACTTTGAACCGCGTTTATCAATTTTATTATTATTGTTATTATTTTACGGAGAATTGCAACGTTATGAAAACATATCTCGAACCACGTCACAGTCAATGTACCTGTAGTTATCGACATATTTCGACTTCGTTGAGATTTGGATTTGGGTCACATAAATGTGCACCCAAATTTAAGAAAATAATTTATTAAAGACGCGCCTAAAGCGACTAGCGTATTGTTGTTTTGGGGAAAGGCCACAGAATTTTGCTAAACGGCACATCCCGAAGTCTAAGTATTCAATTAAACATTTATCGAGGGCCCCGTAATTTGTGTGTTTTATTGGTGAGGCTCATCTCATTTTTATTTTAAAGGTCGTCCTATAATGACTATGTTTTCTATTTTGTTTGTCTCTATAGTAAATGAAGAAAAAGGTCCTACTTTATTTACCTACTTACGAGTTACTATAGTTGAGTTTCGAACATGATTCGTTAAATCTAAAATGAACGTAGTAAGATCAATCTATTTGACAGTTATGGGCCCAGGTCCGACATATAAGGGGTAAAACCGGACCTGGGCCATACTACTTCAAATTGGACTTAGTTACAGGTTTCTATACATATATGGTGTCATTTTTGTTAACAAATTTCTACCAATTTAAAGTGATATTCTACTGGAATGAATGAACCTGAAAAAATCTGATTTTTTATCCTAGAACACTTAGATGCTGAAATTAACCAATTAAACTTGTTCTTACGAAATTAGATAAGCAATTTGTTAACTAAAATAATTTAAACTATTGAATAATCAACATATGGCCTGATGTGTGTTTGGAACATGCTTTTAAACAAAATAGACTGAAATGACAAAACATTACTACTACATCATTAGTTTTTATTAACTAAAAAAAACATACAGAAAAAAGGAGGGGGGATTTTACAACTAAATTACTATAGAATAGGCATGTCTAGTTATACATAAACGAACACCTATATGACTCTAATAAAAGAAAGGTATTCTAATGTACATACAAACAAATAGACAACTATATTGAATTTAAAAACTTCAACTCCTCATTTCTTTGTATTCATGCTTCAAGTTTCAGCCTACAAGAACCAGTGTATCAAATTTATGTACCTGGTATTTGAAAAGCAAAGAGAAGAAGAGGAAGATCAGTAGGACAACAGTAAACAACACAACAACAGCAACAACGCAGGAATACACAGAACAACTCCGTAACAAATAGCGGCAGAAACTCAAGAGCCGGATTCAGATACCAAACAGAAAAACTTGAAAACCAAATAGAAACCCAGAAATTCAGACGAAACAATACTCCAAAACCAAAAGAAAAACCAGGAAAGCCAATCCAAAAATCAGTAGTACCAAATGCAAACCATGGAAGCAGTAACATAATTCTGATTTTCAGTCGTAAAGAAAGGCTTCACTTTAAGTTTTTAACTCTCAAAGAAGCAATTCTTAGTTCTGAAAAATCAGTTCTTTCTTAATTTAAACTCTGAATTTTTTTTTTTCTATTCCAGAATCTTTTCCTCTAATTCTCTTCTCTTCTCTCAAACTTTTCTTCCTTTTCTTTTAGTTCCCTTTCCCCCCTTTTTTTTCCAGAAATTTTTTCTCTCTGCAATTCTCACTCCCCTCCTTTAAAAGTCAGTCCCCAACCCCTTTTATACCAATCTGCCCCCTGTTCAAATATACTGCCCCAGTTTTCTTTATTCAAATCAGATTTTTTTCCACTAAAATCTGATTTTTCACTTTAAATCCCACTAAGGCAAACTTTTCCTTATTATCAGCCCCCAATTCCCTTTTATTCCCCATTAGTGTATTAATTAATACCCCACTAACAAAGCACTAACACTAAAATATAAACCTAACCGTTTCATTCCCAAATTACCCCTGAAACCACTGTGATTTACTATCCTAACCCAACCCTTTGTACTTTATCAGTTATAACCAATTTCCTTAGTCAAAATCAAACAGCAATTCAAACCTCATAGATTAGATCAAGCAGCAAACTATAATAGCTATAATCAATCCATTCTACCAAATTTTAATAACTAAATGACTAAGGCTGAATTCTAACTGGAACCAACAGACTCAACTTGAACCAAAACCGTATTAACACCACACAGAACTTAACAGAACTATTAAAAACTGAACTTGAAACTGGATCAAAATCAATCACAAATGCAGAGATTCTAAGTCCAACCTAACAAAAATGCAGGATCAATGACAATGCCTTGAAGCTAAGTGTCTACAGATCAGAATACATAACACGACATTAAATCATTTGATGGATTTACTGGTTTACAAACAGGAATGGACTAATCGACGAAACTATTTATAACCTATGTTATTAATCGACAGAACATAAACTAATGGAGAGTGGAGAAAATAACGGACAAAAGACGAATTACAATGAACCTAATTTAGGTAAACGAAGAATTGATCCAACTACTTAAACAAACATTGAATTATTTAATCCAACCAAAATCCGAAAAAGAAACAGAATATATATATTGGATTAACTTAAACTAAAAACCCTAAAAAAAATGGCTAATCACACAGACAAACAAACACATAGAAAAGAAAAAAGAAAAAGAAGAAGTTGAAAAGAACTGACTATTTTTCTTGGATTTCAACCATATGCCCTTTCGAACTTGAGTTCCAGTTAGTATTATACGTCTATTTCATCAGAAATAGACTTATAATACTAACCAGAAACTGTTCGACCCTGACAGTTTTGCAACAATCTCGAACTGTTGAGTCCTAGATCCGCCATTTGATGAGTTTTACTCGGATTTGAGCCAATTTGGTTAGGATTAGCAACGAGGAGGTCAAGGTGATTATTGGGTGTGAGTTTGAGACTGATTGGGGTGGGTTTCAAGTTTGCTCGAATCTTCGATTGAAGATTCGAGAAGCTTCAGCCTGATTCGAGCAAAACGGTTAAAGGATTTGTGAAGAGGGAGTTAGGTGCTCTAGCGGTGTGAATTTCACGGCCATCGGAGCCGGCGCCGCCGGGTTTACGGTGAGGGGACGGGGTGGCGGCTATTAGGGTTCCTCATCTTTGAAAGAGACGAGGTTTGTGAGAGAATGAAAAAGGGGGGGGGCTTGGTTTGGGGGGCGGGGTTCATTTGGACCCCTTTTATACGTACGTGGGGATTGGATCCAAGCCGTTCGATCTGATGAGATCAACGGCCTGGATTGATCAAGTAAGCGGAACGGTGTCGATTCGTTTAACCTTGAGACCGGATCGGTCTTGGATGGAAATGGGTCGGGTATGGAAGAGTTGATCTGGACCGTTGATCACGTGAGATCAACGACTCAGATTGAGACAATGAAACGACGTCGTTTGAATTAGTTGTAGGTGGACTAGATCTGGGGCGAGTATGGGCTGATTTTTGGACGGGTTTGGGGTGTATTTTGTTTGGGCTTTGAAGCTTTTGGCCCAAATCCGAGTTTTCTTCATTTTTGAACTCTTTTCCTTTTCCTTCTTTAATTTCTAATTTAAACACAATTCCTAATTAAATTGTAAAATCAAAAATGAAACTACACAAATTTTAATTAACACTTATAACAATTAACACACAAATTAAAACCTTAAAATAAAATCACACAATGACGAAAAATAGAATAGAACGGATATATATTATTCTTTTGAGATTTTCCTTTTAGAGCCAAATGATGGTTTAATTAATTCCTAAATGCATAATTAAATCTTAAATATGCATGCAACATGTATTTGTTTTATTTTTTAATTAATCACAATAAGGGTAAACATTTACAGACAAAATAATTACCAAAATGTCTCGCAAATTCTCAAAATTGTACACAGATGAAATTTGTTTTATTTTGATTTCTTTTGGAGTAGTTTTCATGAAGCAAAAATCACGTGCTCACAGCTGCCCCTCTTTGTCCGAAAACACGAAGAGTTTTCGTGCAAAGATAAAGTGAGCGGATACGAGCGATTTTTGCCCGTTTAACTACTCCGTGTGAAGCATTTTTAAAGATCTGACCAAACCTCTGCTTCAAAGGTTTCTTACATATCCCTGGCTGAAAGGGAATCAGGTCAATGTAGTTCGGGAAGTTTTGGTAGCTGGGACTACCATGGAGCTGTTATTTTGTTGTTACTGCTATCGCTGCTGCTGCTACCGCTTACTGACCTCCTTATTACACCATGGTTAAAGAAAACAAGAAGCTAGACTAAACTAGGGATTACAAAATCTTATCTATCTCCGACTTGTTCTTGTAGTCTTGCTTTCTTGTCGGCTTGTGTTTCCTCTGGTGTTTTTCTTTCGAAAACTGCTGGGGATGACACTGGCCTTTTGCTTTTCTGAACACAAGTTTTATTATTCCACTATGTCTGCTAGGGACATTGTTTCCTACATTAAGGCTTGTTATGCTGGGGATTTCTGTTGTAACCCTCCTCATTACTGACTTTTGTTTGATCTTGAAACATATTCCTCTGTTCTGCAGACGGGCTCTTGACTCCAATCTTGACTTTTGAAAGATGACACAACCTCCATTCTCCAGGCGGGATCCTGACTTCTTCAACTTAAAAATATAACAACCTCCGTTCTACAGGCGGGCTCCTCACTTCAACAACTTTCTCAAAATAATTCAGCCTCCATTTTCTAGGTGGGCTCCTGACTTCAGCAACTTTGAAATAAATCAGCCTCCATTCTCCAGGCGGGCTCCTGACTTCAACAACTTTGAAAAATAAATCAACCTCCATTCTCCAGGCGGTCTCCTGACTTCAACAGCTTCGAAGAATAAATCAGCCCCCATTCTCCAGGCGGGCTCCTGACTCCAACTTAAAATTTAACAACCTCCGTTCTCCAGGCGGGCTCCTGACTTCTCTAATTTTCTAAAAATAATTCAACCTCCATTCTACAGGCGGGCTCCTGACTTCTCCAACTTTCTCAAAACAATTCAGCCTCCATTCTCCAGGCGGGCTCCTGATTTCAACAACTTTGAAATAAATCAGCCTCCATTCTCCAGGCGGGCTCCTGACTTCAACAGCTTCGAAGAATAAATCAGCCTCCATTCTCCAGGCGGGCTCCTGACTCCAACTTAAAATTTAACAACCTCCGTTCTCCAAGCGGGCTCCTGACTTCTCCAATTTTCTAAAAATAATTCAACCTCCATTCTACAGGTGGACTCCTGACTTTTCCAACTTTCTCAAAATAATTCAGCCTCTATTCTCCAGGCGAGCTCCTGATTTCTCCAAATTTGAAAATGTAACACATCCATTCTCCAGGCGGTCTCCTGATGTCAACAACTGCTTCCTTCAAAACTGGTGTTTTATTCCTCCGAAAACTGTTGGGGATAACACCGACATTTTATTTCACAAATATGTCATTTTCCTTCTTCAAAGACCATTTCCTTTAAAGCTTATTGCTTCCACTTCCCTGAAACCTGCCGGGAATAACACTGCTGGGGAATTATCTTCCTCCTTTTAACAATGGTGGGGGATGATATTGATTCAAAGGTCATTGCTTTTACAACTTTGGGTTATCTTGCTTCTTCCAAGATTGCTCTTCTTTTAAAACTTGTATCTCCCTTCTTGTATACTGTTGGGGATTTTATTTTCTTCTAAACTTGTGTTATCTTCTCTCTTTCCTAAATGGCTATGTGATTTCAAGAAAATTTTCGTAATGAGAGAAAATTTTCTGCCCCAGTTTGATAATCTTCTTTGTGACCCTGCTTCCTGCTGTCAATAATATTTCCTTTCCCTGTTTTAAATCAAAGAAAAATTTTGTTAGTTTAAAACGGGGCGAGTGGTCGTGTCACTTCTGCTGGGATGGTTTTTCCCTTTTCTTTTCCTTGTTTTGCTATAAAACTTGCTGGGGAGGATATTGTTTGCTGAGGATGATACTCATGCTGGGGATGGTTTTTTTTCTTTTCTCTTCCTTCTCCGCTCTGTGTTGTCCGACCATTGTGAAGCTTGATCAAGAACTTGTCGGAGTTGTTCCTGTATCTCGCAAATCTGCTGGGGAATCCTCTTGGAATTTGATCCAGAACTTTTTAAACTGTCATTTTCCGTTTTTCCTCCAACTCCCCCCTCCCCCTAGAATTTTGGTCCTTTTGGGATTTAAACCCCTTCATCATTTGGCCTTGCGACCAATTTCTTTTGCTTTGTCGTCTTATCTTTGGCTTGTCCTATTTTAGCAACTGGTAGTAAGCTCTGAAAATCATTTCCAAAAACAAGCTGCTGGGAAGGTAAAGTCTTTAAACCAAGAAATGAAAAAGTGATGATTTCAAAAATAGAAAAAAGAAAAAGTCTTTCTGAACAAATGCTGGGGAAAAAGAAATAAAATAACTTATCTGAAAGATATAACCGATCTAAACGATCATGTCGTGCATTTCAGATTGATCAACCCAGTCTATTTGTATCAATCTTTCGGATGGCCTCATTTTGCTGGGGATAAACAAACATTCAACTTTTTGCCAAAATGCGGATCCTTTCCGCCAATCTTGTCTTGTCGCCTCATAGTGCCCTTCGAGGGGTTTTCACTAATAAGACTCTATCGTTTCTCTCAACTCCCGTCGCCTTATGGTGCTTGTGAAGGTTTTCACCGATAAAACTCTTTTATTTTATTTTATTTTTCAACTGGGGATTGGAATGCTGCCGATATGACTCTCTCTGTTGGGGATTTTTTCGGCTATCAATTCATTTACGGTTTATGATCTTCTTCTTTGCTGGAGATCAGAGTGTTATTCCCGACTTCCATTTGCATGACTTGGCACTTCTCGGATACTGATCGGGAGGTTTTTTTTTGGACATCAATATGGGTTTTCATGTCTGGCTAAAAGAAAAGGCTATCAAAAATTCAAAAAATAACTTTGATGTGTGAAACATTACAACTCTTGGAATCAAACCTCTTTTGAAACTTTAAAACATAACTTCTGCCCCAGTTTTCTTACTTGGGGGATTTTTATTTTTTGTTACACTATGACCGAGCCGTGAGGCGCCTATGTATCCTTCTTTGAGGAATCAGGTCAAACGTAGTTCCCAATTCCTTTATTTTTCTTGTGACTTTTCTTTTGTCTTTATTACCATTATTTTTCTCCCTTCTTTTCATTTTAACTTTTGATTCCAAAAGAGGGATATGAAAAAAATAAATAAGGCTCAAAAGGGGAAGCAAAGGATAAGTGTTTTGGATATAAGAAAGAATTGCCTCCGTTATTTCATTCTCCGATAAATGCCAAACACAAACAAACAACGATTACAGTCAACAAGAAATCATACATAATATCTCTTAACTGAGTCAGAATTGATAGCCATGTTGACGCATTTACCGTCGTTATCTGTTAAATATAAAAGCACCATTGGACAATACTCTAGTTATAATGAACGGTCCTTGCCAATTCAGGGCGAACTTGACCTTTGCTTCTGCCTGATGTGGCAGGATTCGATTCAACACTTGTTGTCCCACTTCAAATTTTCTGGGGCGCCACCCCTTGTTGTAGGCTCTCGCCATTCTCCTTTGATATAACTGGCCATGACACACAGCTGCCAATCTCTTTTCATCAATTAGGTTCAATTGTTCCAACCGGACTTTGACCCACTCGTTATCATCAATCTCAGCTTTAGTAACAATCCGAAGGGATGGAATTTCAACTTTCGCAGGTATTACTGCTTCGGTTCCATATACCAACAAATAAGGGGTTGTACCTACTGAAGTCCGGACGGTAGTGCGATAACCCAACAATGCAAATGGTAATTTTTCATGCCATTGTCTGGACCCTTCTACCATCTTCCTCAGTATCTTCTTGATGTTCTTGTTGGATGCTTCAACCGCTCCATTCGCCTTAGGACGATATGGTGTGGAATTACGGTGTGTAATCTTAAACTGTTGACATACCTCTTTCATCAAATTGATGTTAAGATTAGCACCATTATCTGTGATGATCACCTTTGGGACCCCAAATCTACAGATGATATGGGAGTGAACGAAATCTACCACTGCCTTCTTGGTTACCGACTTGAAAGTTTTAGCTTCAACCCACTTAGTGAAATAGTCGATGGCCACCAGAATGAACCTATGACCGTTGGAAGCTGCTGGCTCAATAGGTCCAATGACATCCATGCCCCACGCAACAAATGGCCATGGCGCCGACATTGTATGCAATTCTGTCGGCGGAGAATGAATCAAATCTCCGTGTATCTGACATTGGTGGCATTTCCGCACTAAACTGATACAATCCCGCTCCATAGTGAGCCAGTAATACCCTGCTCGAAGAATCTTCTTTGCCAATACATATCCGCTCATATGTGGCCCACAAACTCCAGCATGTACCTCTGTCATAACTGTCGTGGCTTGACTGACATCTATACATCTCAGCAATCCCAAATCTGGGGTTCTTTTGTACAACACTCCTCCATTGAGGAAGAATCCATTTGACAATCGCCGAATGGCTCTTTTTTGATCTCCGGTGGCCTGCTCCGGGTATATCCCCATCCTGAGGTACTCTTTGACGTCATAAAACCATGGCTCGCCATCCACTTCTTCCTCTATCATGTTGCAATAGGCATGCTGATCACGAACCTGGATGTGCAACGGGTCAACATGAATTTTGTCCGGGTGGTGCAACATTGATGCTAAAGTGGCCAATGCATCGACAACCTCATTGTGAACTCTCGGGATGTGTTTGAACTCCACTGATCGAAATCGCTTGCTCAGATCATGCAGACATTGTCGATAGGGTATGAGCTTCAAATCCCGTGTTTCCCATTCACCCTGAATCTGATGCACCAGGAGGTCCGAGTCTCACAAGACCAAAACGTCCTGGACATCCATGTTTGCAGCTAATCGCATACCCAAAATGCATGCCTCATACTCAGCCATATTGTTGGTACAATAGAAACACAGTTGAGCTGTAACAAGATAATGTCGTCCTGTTTCAGAAATAAGTACTGCTCCTATTCCGACACCCTTCGCATTTGCGGCCCCATCAAAGAAAAGCTTCCAACCTGGTTCCTCAGGTAATTCCAACTCATCTATATTCATTACTTCCTTGTCAGGAAAATACGTCCTCAATGGCTCGTATTCTTCATCAACAGGATTCTCAGCCAAGTGATCTGCCAGCACTTGGGCCTTCATAGCTGTCCTTGTCACATAGATGATGTCAAACTCCGTTAGTAATATTTGCCATTTCTCTAACCTCCCAGTGGGCATAGGCTTCTGAAAAATATACTTTAACGGATCCAAGCGTGATATGAGATAAGTAGTATATGAAGACAAATAATGCTTTAATTTCTGGGCCACCCAAGTTAGGGCGCAACATGTCTTCTCGAGTTGAGTGTACTTAACCTCATATACTGTAAACTTCTTACTGAGAAAATAAATGGCTTGCTCCTTCCTTCCTGTAATGTCGTGTTGCCCCAACACACAACCAAACGAATTTTCCAAGACCGTTAGATAAAGAATTAGCGGTCTCCCTGGCTCAGGTGGAACCAATACAAGTGGATTTGATAAATATCCTTTGATCTGGTCAAATGCCTCCTGGCATTCCGTCGTCCATTCTACCGCGACATCCTTCTTCAAGAGCCGAAAGATGGGTTCACAGGTTGCTGTGAGTTGTGAAATAAATCTGCTGATGTAATTCAACCTTCCCAACAGACTCATTACTTCTGTCTTGTTCTTCGGCAGTGGCAAATCTTGGATAGATTTGATCTTTGACGGGTCCAGTTCAATCCCTCGTCGATTGACGATGAACCCCAACAACTTTCCAGATGGAACTCCAAATGTGCATTTGGCTGGGTTAAGCTTAATATCATACCTTCGAAGTCTTTGAAAAAACTTCTTTAGGTCTGCTACGTGGTCTTCCTGATGCTTGGACTTTATGATCACATCGTCCATGTACACCTCAATCTCTTTGTGGATCATGTCATGAAACACAGTGGTCATTGCTCTCATGTACGTTGCCCCAACATTCTTCAAACCAAATGGCATTACCCGATAGCAATACGTCCCCCATGGCGTGATGAATGTCGTCTTTTCCGCATCTTCCTCATCCATCAGAATCTGATGATACCCAACATAGCAATCTACAAAAGATCCAATCTCACGTCCGGCGCAATTGTCGATCAAGATATGAATGGTGGGTAAAGGAAAGTTGTCCTTTGGGTTTGCCCTGTTCAGATTGCGGTAATCGACACACACCCTGATCTTCCCATCTTTCTTCGGCACCGTCACCACATTAGCCAACCAATCAGGATATCGAGTGACATGAATAATCTTTGTTTGCAGCTGCTTGGTTACTTCCTATTTAATCTTCACACTCATATCCGTTTTGAACTTCCTCAATTTTTGATTGACGGGAGGGCATGCCAGGTCAGTGGGCAATTTATGAACCACTAAATCTGTGCTTAACCCCGGCATGTCATCATATGACCATGCAAAACATCTTTGAACTCAATAAGTGTTTTGATCAATTCCTCCCTGATATTTGGTGCAATGTGGATGCTTATTTTAGTTTCTCTGATATCGCCGGCATCCCTAAATTGATAGCTTCTGTGTCATTTAAGTTGGGCTTGGATTTTTCTTAAAACTGGCTCAACTCCCTGTTTATCTCCTCGAAGGCTTCATCCTCATTGTATTCCGGTTCATTATCATAATCGACCTCTTGTAGTTAGTTCGGAATCAGATTGATCTTTTAGACTAGGTTGAAGATCCGTTGTGTATGCCATGTCGTTAGAACCAGTATGAAAAGAACTGTTCAGAAAAAAAAAACGAAGGAAACAAAATTAAAAATAACATATAAAATAAGAAATAAAGAAGAAACTTTTCGTTTTATTAAATTATGGGATAACAAGGTTTCACACTTTATTGAACACAATAAAAAGGAATCTAGATTACAACCCTGGAATAATCCAGAAAACAAGAAGGAAAATCAGAGCCAACTACCAGGACTCCCTCCGAGTAGGAAGAGGAGTAGCTATCCAATTGTTGACCTTGGCCTTAGGACCCACAAACTGTATGTCTGCCTTACTGGAACCCTCTCCAGCTTCTATTGTGTTGACATCAGCGAACATTCTTTCAATGCCTTCATTCAAATCTCCATCTGGCCCTATCAAGGGTCCAAGGACTTCTGGGACTGGCAACTTTCTGCACCCTGCTTTGACAAATGATCTAGACAGGCGTGGGATTGGCTTAGGAAGGACCCAGACTTTTTTCTTCAATTTGCGGGCCCATTTTACATGCGCTGCGGTAGGTTTGAATCCCAACCCAAAAGTATCCAAGTTCTTAGGCAAGGAAACTGGCTGGATCATTCCCTGCATATCAATCCCCAGACCTTTCCCTGGTACAAACCCACTGTTCAACATCTCTGAGGCTATTATGAAGGTTGCAGCTGTGATTCTGGGAAGTGGAAGGCCCCCACCCTCAGGAATTTTGTCTACTGAGACTGCGTCGAAAACCTGATAATCCCATGGGCCCTTGTCATCGTCGGTTTCTATGAAGGGCACAATAGCATCACTGACGGCATGTGTGCCGTCATCCCCGTGTACCACAATCTCTTGTCTATCCCATTCAAATTTGACCATTTGATGCAGTGTAGAAGGCACTGTTTTAGCTGCGTGGATCCAGGGTCGTCCCAACAAAAGATTGTAAGACACCGCCACGTCTATCACTTGAAATTCCATGGTGAACTCGACTGGACCAATAGTTAATTCCAGTACGATATCACCCACTGTGTTAGTACCGCCCCCATCAAAACCTCGGATGCAGACACTGTTCTTGTGGATCCTATCATCAGCAACCTTTAGTTTGTTCAGAGTGGCCAAAGGATAGATATTGGCACTTGACCCATTATCAATTAGTGCTCGAGTAACCACCGATTCTTCGCATTTTACCATCAGGTAGAGTGCTCTGTTGTGTTCAGTACCCTCTACCGATAACTCATCGTCAGAGAATGTCACTCTGTTTACTTCAAAGATTTTGTGCGCTATTTTCTCCAAATGGTTCACTGAGAGCTTGTCGGGACATAGGCTTCGTTCAGAATCTTCATTAAGGCCTGGCAATGATCGTTTGAATGGATCAATAAGGATAGCAATGAAATCTGGGCCGGGTCTTCCTCAACTGCTCTATAATTGAGTAGTCCTGTGCCTTCATCTTTTTCAAAAACTCCTCTGCTTCTTCCTCCGTTACTGGCTTCTTTATTGTTACAGGATTGGCCCTCCTCAATTTTGCGGGAACAAAACACCTTCCCGAACGAGTTAGTCCATGAGTTTTGTATACTTCTTCCACCACCTCCTTCCCCTTATGCATTACTGTCACTTGACTGTAGCTCTACGGCACAACTTTCTCACTTGTTATCGGCAACTGCATGACTGGCCTGATAACAACTAGTTCCACGTGGACCCCCTTCACCACCAATACTGGTGGTTGATATTCCTGCAGCACTGCCTTGGCTGGCTCTGGCTTCTTCGCAACAACAAATGAATCTTTCCCCATTACCACAAATGGTTTATTATCTGTCTTTCCCAACCGTACCACTGCCTTTCCACTGGTTGAATTTTCGTTCTGACTGGCACGAATCATCATTACCGTTTCTGAGGGTGTTTTAAGTTTCCCTCCTTCATGCATTATCTCGATCATGTGGGCCTCATGGTGCACCGGTAACGGGTTTTCATTGATGTTGGGTGCCTCTGGTGCCTGAACCTCGATCTTATTTGTGTCAATAAGATCTTGTATGACAGTCTTCAACTTCCAACACTTCTCAGTATCATGCCCGGGAGCTCCCGAACAATATTCACAGCTAACTGAATGGTCCAGATTTCTGGGAAGGGGATTTGGCAGTTTAGGTTCAACAGGATTTAATAAGCCTATCTGTCTCAACTTGTGAAACAGAGTAGTATAGGTTTCTCCCAACGAAGTGAATGTTCTCGGCTTCTGCATCCTTTCATTCCTGAAAGCCTGATTTCCGCGGAAGCTTGGCCCTGAAGGATTCCTGTATGCTCTCGGTGGTGGATATGTGTTTTGTGGAGGCGGATATGTATGTTGGGGAGCCGGCATTGCAGACGAGCCGGAGGCTGGGTGTAAGTTTGGGCGTGATGGACAGAGAAGTGGGGCTCTTGTGGTGGATAATATGATTGTGGAGGGTTGTATGGATTGTGTGGATAGTTTGGGTAATGTGGTCTGGGTTGATAGCGAGGGGCTGGACCTCTTGATCTGGACCAAGTAGCTGCTTCGACTGTTGCGACCTCCTCTCTCTTCTTTTTCCCGAGCGCACCTCCTGTGCCGCTTTGGATAGCCTGAGTTGTGGCCTTGATTGCCGAATAACTCATTATCTTGTTGGACCTGAGTCCCTCTTCCACCATGCCGCCCATTTTTACTACTTCATTGAAAGATTTACCAACCGACGTCACTAGGTGACCAAAGTAGGTTGGCTCCAACGTTTGTAAGAATTAGTCCATCATTTCACCTTCCCTCATTGGCGGATTGACTCTTGCCGCCTGTTCTCTCCAACGGAATTCGAATTCCCTGAAGCTCTCTCCAGACTTTTTCTCAAGTTTTAACAGTGTGAGACGGTCAGGGACGATCTCGAGGTTATACTGGAAATGACCTGCAAATGCTTGTGCTAGATCATCCCAGGTATACCACCTGCTAGGATCCTACCTCGTGTACCATTCTAATGCGGACCCGCTTAAACTTTGACCGAAATAAGCAATCAGCAACTCATCCTTTCCACTTGCCCCTCTCATCTTACTGTAGAAACCTCGTAGATGTGCCATGGGATCACCATGTCCCTCATATAAGTCAAACTTTGGCATCTTAAAGCCTGTCGGTAATTGAACATCGGGGAAGGGAAATAGATCTTTGTAGGCCACACTTACTTGGCTGCCTAATCCATGTATATTCCTCAAGGATTGCTCCAGGCTTTTCACTTTACAGAGCACTTCATCCTGCTCTGGATTCTTAGCTAGCCTCTCAGTTTCTGTAGGGAACTGAAGGTGGGGGGTGTAAGTGTATGGCTCGGGTGGTTTGAAGGTAAGTTTAGGAGGATAGTATTGATTGTCTTGAACCTGAAACACTGGTTCATCGGGTGATTTTTGCAACGTGGCGGGTGGAGGTGCCACAAAAATAGGAACAGTTGGTGGAGGAGGGTTTTGTTTAGGTGGTGAGGTTTGGGGATTATAGGAAGTTTTCCCTTGATAGTATTGGGCAATGGGGAAGCTCATTGATGGACTAGTGGAAGGGTGTTCCGGAGTCCGAGCTGGTGAAAGGGTAGGAGTAGGGGGAAGTTTGGTGGTGTTTGTCCCTTAGCCCAGGCTAGGTGCATCCCAGCAATCTCTTGTCTTAACCTGTCCATTTCCTCCTTCATTATTTGCATCTCTGTCTTTTCCTCTTCAACACTTTTGTCCGAACCAGACATACTTTCCGGAATGGGCCCTTTTGATCTTGTGTGGTAATGGTAATCTGCCAGAACGTTCTAACGAGCTAACTGTTTTGAAATCTCTTTCTCTGGTATAGAACAACAAACTTGTTAGCATTAGAGTTTAACACATATTGTAATTTCACATTGGGGAATGCAATGTTCCTGGGCAGTTAACCATTTCTAACATGTTTTGCTTTGACTGCATGCGTCATTCCGGCTTATGTGCTCTCTTTATTCATTTTTCCTCTTCTTTTTATCTTTTAGTGGTGGTCGAATCTTATGTAGATTGCCTACGTATCATGTCCTTGCATGAATCAGACCGGGCGTAGTTCTGCCATAAGTAAAATAAAGACACAATTTTGCATTCTATTACCAAAATATGCTATTACAAGCTATTATTTGAAAAAAAAACAAACAAAATACAGACTCCACACTATTAACATTGTTTGAAATGAAAAGAGAACAAAGGGGTAGACATTAGACTCTTAAAACAAACAAGTGCAGACTTGAACTAGGGATACATTAAAGCCTTGAATTTTGGTGCCCGCGAGGCATCGTTCGGCCTTTCCGCGGGTTTTGGTGCCAGGCCTCTTTGAAAGCTTTTTAATTCCTCCATGATCCGGCGGACATAACCCATGACTGAGGCAAAAAGGATATCACGGGGCATTTCTTCACATGCTAGGCACTTCGTGGTGATGTAGCGCCCAATCTCATTGATCTTACCCCTGATTCTATCCCTTTCTATGCACAATTGTTCTATTTGTTGATTCTTTAGTCCCAATACTCGAGTGTTGTCAATGAGCTGATCTTGGAACCTCTCTATTTGTTCTTCCATTCGGGCTATTGAATTATAGCAGCATTCCCTGTCTGTTCTAACATATCAGGCTTGTTTAAGGACCCGATCACTGAGAGAGGAATTTATTTATCTTAATATTGTAACACTCCCTTCGTAATCCCTTCTCACTTGCCATATGTGCTTTTTTCGCGCTGCTGTACCTTTTGACCATCTTGCCCATATTCTTGCTATGCTAGCCTTGGATCTTTCCAAGTCTTTTCGGCTTTCAGTGACCTGATTCCTTAACCCTGCTATCAACCTTTTATCGGCCCGGCTTCTCCGTTGGTTGTCGGCATCCATTTTCATCTTCCGGATCTGAGCTTTGAGGATCTCGTTTTCTCTAGCTAGTTAGTTCTTTTCTCCTTCGTCGGCAGCAACCTGCACTTTGTTCTCAAATTTCTGATCCTTAATTTGTTGTTTCAGCTTGCCTATTTCGGCAAGATATTCCCGCTCTTTGGCCAACCAGTCCCAATGCTCTTGTGAGGACTTGGCAAATTCTTGAAGGTGAGGTCTTTTAGCCGGCCTTCCAGACGACATTTCCCCTTTGTACCAAGCCTGATATCTGGGTGAAACTTCCCCTCTTGCCTGATTCAGTACACAAGTATTTTCCTCTAAGTATTGACATTGGCCCCAAATCTGGCGTACCCTTGCTTCAGGAAACTGGCCATCAGAACTGATCTAAATCACCTGGGTGCTTAGATCCTCATCTTTCGGCACTATCTGACACCTCCCAAGTTGCCTCAAAACCCGATATGGCGTATAAGGCTGAATGCTTTTAAGTCCCATCAAGAGAAAATGGGGCCTAGCTGCTGGCATGTATATGTCTTCATCGGTTGGTAACCATCCCAGTGTCTATAGACACCGGATTTTTGACCCTCCCCGAGAATTTTCACATTTTTAGTATAAATATGTAATTTAGGTCTAATATAGCTATTTTAACTATTTTTACTTTATTTCGTTGCAAAAAAAAAATTACAAAAAATATATATATAAATTTTAGTTTATGTATCTCTCATAAACTTGAAAAAATACAAAAATTGCACTTTATTTTTGTACTTTATATAATTTCGAAAATTACAAAAAATATAGTTCTATTAATGTTTTATTGTCATTTTAACTTTGAAAAATACAAAAAATATTACTTCATATTTTATCTTAATATTTAAAAAACGAAAATTACAAAAAAATAGTTTTATTAATATTTTGTAGCTATTTTAAATCTTGAAAAAATATTTAAAAAGATATAGTTTTGTTTAAATACTAGTCTTATTTTTTGGTAGTTATTTTGCTTACATAGGACTAGTTAAGCAACGTGTTCCTATTTCTCGGGTCCGGGCAAAAGAATAATATTCGGGTTCAAATCACCCGCTTTTAGGCCTAATTTCGGACCTAGCCCATAATAATCCGAGTCCACCACACATGAGGGGACACGCGTGGGGAACACGGACGAAACACGATACACGGGGAACACCACCACGCGTGGGGGACACAAGTCTCGAACCCCACCACGCGTGGGGCTCATTTGTCTTGGCAAAAACTATACAAATGCACGGACAAACAAGCCAAGAGGGAGGGGACTTTGGAATTTTTTTTGAGAAAAAAAGGCTGCACTGTTCAACTTTCTTCTTCAGAAAGAAGAAGAAAACGAAAGCAAAGAAAAACCTAGCAACGAATAGCTCCCACCTCCATCGTCATCACCACCCGCGCGACCACTCCTCCTCCTCCTAGCTCCATCCAACCAGTCCGGCGATCCTCCATTAAACCCGGCAATCACTGTTCATCTTCTTCCTCAAGAAAAGAAGAATAACGAACGGAAACCACCCAAAACCACCCTCCACCCGACGGTCCAAACACCACCACCATCGTTCCACTTCAAAACCCTACTCCATAGTTGTTTCCTCCTCACATCCGAACGACCCCTTCCTGCTTCATCTTCCTCGTCATAACCAACTCCACCCATCCCGTCCAGCTTCTCCGTCGTTACTGTCCCCGACCCACTGTCCAAACGCCATAACCATCGACAAAAACCACCTCCATCACAAACCAGGCGCACCCCCGTCGCAACGAGCTCCCTCCGTCGACCAGTAGCCTCACCATCTTCACCAAACGACCCCTCATTTCAGGTCAAGCAGCAGTAACTGCCGCTGCGTTATCCAGCCACCCTCTCACGTCCAAACTCCAACCATCGCCACCACCTCACATCCAAACACCACGTCCAAGCACCACCACCGAGCACCACCACCGGCAGTCCACCAACTGCTGCTTCACGTTCTTCTCCATCAGCAACCCACCAACCTCACGTCCAAGCACCATCACTGAATTCTGACGTTGCCAATTGACCCCCAGTCCAGCGACACCTCCCGCCATGAACCACTGCCCAAACGACCCCTCGCAAGCTTGCAACCAGTAGCCGCGTCGACCACAGCCCCAAACGACCCTCTATAGCTGTTTCCTCCTCATATCCAGACAATACTTGGTTGTTGACAGTTGTGGGTCCGAGCTTTCTATTTCCATCGAGGTCATCTTTAGTTCATCGAGGTCCGGTACATCGAGGCGTTTGTCCGAGGTTCCGTCGTTGTTCAGTGAGATCCGGCTTGAGTTCCGTCGGGGGCGCTATTTGTCGTTCTAGGTTTGTCGAGGTTCGAAGGTTAGTGTTCTTCGTCCTTTGTTTCATTTCGTTCGATTCGCATATTATGGTTTAAGATGAATGTCAACAATGCAATTTTTGTCGTTTTTGTTAAAAATGTTCATCTTATGATTAGTTACTGCATATGCTTAAAGTAAATGTGAGAACATATTGTGAACTTAAGTTTTTGTACGAGAATGTCTACTTCTATGCATATATTTGTGTTTATTAAGGGAACAATTTGACATCCAGTGATTTGTTGCGAACATATGTGCTCGCATATATTATGTACTCTCGTTGTAATAGGTATGTGAACGTCTGAATGAAAAATCATGACTACTAGCGTTTAAACCTTATTTCTCATTTGTTAGTAATAGAAGTTGGGTTTAATAACAATAACAATACGTTAGCAAAGTTAGGAATAATAGGAACCCTATTAAAATTCTTAGAATTCGGGACAGGCCGCTTAGCGAATTTCACGGCCTTTCCCAAAATAACAATACGCTAGTTGCTTTAAGCGCGTATTTAATAATGTTACCTTCTTAGCTCGGGTGCACATTTATGTGACCCAAATCCAAGTCTCAACGGAGTCGAAATATGTTTCTAATCACGAGTACATTGATTGTGACGTGGTCTGAGATGCATTTCCATGACGTTGCAAATTCTTTTTAAAAAATAATAATAATAAGATGAGGCAAGCCTCGCCAAATAAAAGGGACAAATTGCGGGGCCCTCACAAAATATATGTATTAAATACTTAGATTCCGGGATGGGCCGTTTAGCAAATTTCACGGCCCTACCCCAAAATAATAATGCGCTAGTTGCTTTAGGCGCGACTTTAATAATGATATCTCCCTAAATTCGGGTGCACATTTATGTGACCCAAATCCAAATCTCAACCGAGTCGAGATATGTCAATAACCACGGGTGCATTGATGTAACGTGGTTCGAGATATGTTTTCACGACGTTGCAAGTCCTATAAAAATAACAGTGAATGATAAAAGCGGTTAAAAGATAAAATTGGCACATAAGTTCACATTTGTATAAAATCAGATAATCAAGCCGAATATAACAGTTGAGCGACCGTGCTAGAACCACGGAACTCGGGAATGCCTAACACCTTCTCCCGGGTTAACAGAATTCCTTATCTAGATTTCTGGTACGCAGACTGTAATATGGAGTCATTCTTTTCCTCGATTCGGGATTAAAATTGGTGACTTGGGACACCCTAAAATCTCCCAAGTGGCGACTCTGAAATAAATAAACCAATCCCGTTTCGATTGTCCTTTAATTGGAAAAACTCCCTTGCACCCTAGCGGGTGCGGAAAAAGGAGGTGTGACAGCTCTGGCGACTCTGCTGGGGATACGAGCACTCAAAACCACTGGTTCAGGGTTAAGAATTCGAGCTTAGAATAATTCTTATTATTTGGCTTTATTTATTATCTGATTTTTACATGTTTGAGCCTAATGTGCTAAATGCTGCTTTTACCGCTTTGATATTATTTGAACTGTATATAAATTGTGCCGAAACCTTTCTCTTCTTACCTCCGGGGATGTGCTTACTGGTTGAGACTCCCTATTCTGTTAGTGTCATACCCTGAATAAAAGAGGCTCGGAAAGTTTCTAAGCCGGCTGGCCTTTTGGTTCCCGGAAAGGAGCTCCTTCCTCAGCTCGAGTTGTCCGCTCGGGTACACTGTCTAGAACACCGACCCAGGTTTTTGAACATAGAATAACGTGACTTCATGCCGGATCCCTAGTAGGAACGCTTATTTGCATCACGTTGCATTTGACTCAGGGGACTCAACACAGGGGTTGGGTCCGTCTAGGACTAGCGACCTGATATGAAAAGGTCATCCTGATGCATCCTATTTGTTTTCCGTGCATTTATTTGTCTCGTACCCGCATGCTGACCGGTGTTTGAATATTATGAATTTTGTGAAATTGAAAAAAGGGAAATAACGGTTAAGGAATTGATTGTTTATTTTTGAAAAAAACCAATACCCAAATACTGTCAAAACTCTGCCGAAATTTTGAGAAAATGAAAAAAAACGTCTTATTAGTTTGTTTTATTAAAAGCAAAGGGGAAATAGAAAAAAAAGAATCGTTGTTCTGTTTTATTTTTTAGAAATAATATGCGTCTTGTTATAAAAATATAAATCAAAAAGAGTCTTATTTTTAAAATGATTTTTTTTATGAAAATTCAAAAATAATAATAATAATAAAAAGAGTCTTTCATTATTTGTCACAAATATATACATGTATATATATATATATATATATATATATATATATATATATATATATATATATATATATATATATATATATATATATCCAAAAGTTTTTATTTCCAAAAAATATATATATGTCTTTATTTGTTGCAAAAACATTTGTCTTGCCAAAAAGTCTAGAAAAGTTTTTAGACTCCCAATTTTTAAAGCAAAAAAACAAAAAAAAAATCCAAAAATAGTTTCCATTATTAACTTCTTTAGAAAGTCTTTAAATTATTATTTTTTTTAAAAAAATGTATAATAAGGAGAAAAACAAATCCGAAAATATTTTGATTCTTCTTTCAAAATTGAAAAGAAAATTCAAAATTCAAAAAAAAAACATTTTTAGAAGCATTTCTTTTATTAAAGGTAAAATTCCGAAAAATATTTTCTTCTTCCTTTAGAATGAGAAAAAAAACAAATGGAAATGAGAGAAAAAAAATATCTTAGAAGTCTTTCTTTTAAAAAAAGAAAATCAATCAAAAATCCAAAAAAAATAAAATACTTCCTTTCTCCTTTTAAAGTAGTTCTTTCACAAATTCAAAAAAAAAAGGAGAAGTTAGTTCATCTACTTATTCTTGATTACCCGAACTACGCGGGTTTGATTCTCACCGGATGTGAGATACGTAGGCAACCCTCATCGGGTCCAACCCCACCTTTTGCTAAAAAGCCAAAAACAAATATAAAAAAAAAAAGAAAAAAAAACATGTCAATGATTTTTAATTTTGTCGTAAATAAGTCTAGCGATGTTACTTCCCCCTTTTACAAAAAATAGCAAAAACAAATATGTCAAATTTTAATTGTCATAAAGAAGTCGGGTGCCACTGTTTTATCAAGACATAGCCAAATGTTCCCGAAAGGGACGCTGGAAGGCTGACTTTGCATAAACAGCCACCTTTTAGTCATTTTTAAGACTTGGTCCAGTCGACCCACATAGCCTTAAAAATCTTCGTCCCCGGGGCATTGAAAGGCCGTGTTTGCAATGTTGAATTTTCTATTTTTGAAAAATGATAAAAGAGTCATAAACAAGTCCGGGTGATGCCGCTTATGTCAAAAATAGCCAAATGTTCCCGAAAGGAACTCCGGAAGGCTGCCTTGGTGCAGACGGCCACCTCGTTTTTTTCTCACTCAACCTTAAAAATCTTCGTTCATGAAGTGCTGAGAGGTCGTGTTCAGAAATCCTTTTGAGAAAAATCACATATTTTTGTTTTTTATCAGAATAAGTTTCGTTTGTTAAAATCTTATTAATAAATGTGCAGAATGAGCACGACTCCAAATGAACCCTTTTCAATCATGAATAAAATCCCCCTCCAATTGCGGCTCTGGTGGAATGATTTAGGCAAAGAAGGGCATGACGAAATCAAGAAGTATCTGAAAGGCCTCACGAGTTTGTTGGATATCAGGCCAACGGGGAGATATCATAAGGGCACTAGTCCCCCACTGGGATCCTGCGCACAATGTCTTCCATTTCTCGGACTTTGAACTTACCCCAACTTTAGAAGAAATAGCAGGGTATATCGGCAGCGCTGAGACTCCTTTGAGGCACAAATATCTGATTGCTCCAAGAGCTGTAGCAATACACCGGTTTCTGGACTCCTTAAAGATAGTCAGAACAATTCATAACCCTGACTTGGCAAAAGGTTTTTGCAGCATGAGTTTCATATATCAAAGATATGGTCACATAGGAGGATTCGACAAGCCAGAAAACCAGTTGTGCAGCAAAAGTAATCGTCAAAAGTGGGAAGAACATAGACGGATTGCTTTCATGATAACTTTCTTAGGACTCTTAGTATTCCCAAGAAAAGACGGGAATATTGACATAAAGATAGCAGGGGTCGTCAGTACGTTGCTCACACAGAGAGATAGTACGTTGGCGCCCATGATAGTATCTGATATGTTCCGGGCTCTCACGTCTTGCAAAGCCGGAGGAAGCTTTTTCGAGGGTTGCAATTTGTTGTTACAAATGTGGATGACCGAACACCTATGTCACCGAGCCCAGTTTCTGAGCCATGGATCCGCTGAAAAGACCTGCATAGAGGAGTTCTATACCAGAGTTAATGAGACCTACCTACCGGAAGGAGTCACAACATGGACCTCATATTTCCGTACCCTCGACGCCAGTCAAATACAGTGGGCGCTAGGATGGTTACCGATCGACGAAGTCATATACATGCCAGCAGCCAGGCCCCATTTTCTCTTAATGGGACTTAAGAGCATTCAACCATACGCGCCGCATCGGGTTTTAAGGCAACTTGGGAGGTGTCAGATAGTGCCGAAAGACGAGGATCTAAGCACCCAGGTGATTGAGATCAGTCCCGACGGCCAGTTTCCTGAAGCAAGGGTTCGCCAAATTTGGAGCCAATGTCAATACTTAGAAGCAAATACTTGTGTAATGAATCGGGCAAAAGGGGAAGTTTCGCCCGGGTATCAGGCCTGGTACAAAGGGGAGACATCATCTGGAAGGCCGACCAAAAGACCTCACCTGCAAGAATTTGCCAAATCTTCACAAGAGCAGTGGGGCTGGTTGGCCAAAGAGCGGGAATATCTTGCCGAAACAGGCAAACTGAAGCAACAAGTTCAGGATATGAGGTTTGAATGCCAATTACAGTCTGCTGCCCACAAGGGAGAAAAGAACAGATTAATCAGAGAAGGCGAGATCCTCAAAGCTCAGATCTGGAGGATGAAAAAGGAGGCTGATAACCAGCTGAGAAGCCGGGCGGATAAAAGATTGATAGCGGGGTTAAAGGATCAGGTTGCGGAATGCCAGAAAGATTTGGAAAGAGCCAAGGCTAGCACAACAAGATTGCGGACCAAGTGGGCAAAGGGTACAATGGCCCGGAGGCAGCGCCTGCAACAAGTCATAAGGGATTATGAACTGAGCATCGGGACATTAAGGGAAACGAATTCCACTCTTCAAGAGAGGATCTTCAAGCAAACACGAGATGCCCAAGCCGACAGAAGGCGATGTTACGATGCAATGACCAGAATGGAAAGACAAATGGAGATGTTCCAGGATTAACTTGCCAACAATGCGCAAACACTAGGATTGAAGAACCGACAGATAAGGCAGTTGTTCGCAGAAAGGGACAACATTCGAGGAAGGATCGACGAGATTGGGCATTACATCTACATGAGATGCCTGGCATGCGAGCAAATGCCTCGGAAGACCCTCCTTGTTTCCATCATGGGTTGCGTCCACCGAATCATGAATGAGTTGAAAAGCCTGCAGAGGGACCTCACACCAAGGGCCGCGGAAAGGCCGAATGATGCCTCGCGGGCCCCTAAGTTGGAAAATTAATCTTTGGTGGAGTCTTGTTTATTTGGCTTTGTTGCTTTTCCATATGTTGTTTTCTTTTCTTTTAGTCAAAACGGGTTAAGAACTGTGGAGTCTGTACTATTGCTATTCCTTGCTTGAAGTAATTTGTAATAGCAAAATTTTGAGAATGAATTTAATGATTTCACAAGAATTTTGTGTTTCTTTACTTTAGGGCAGAACTACGCCTGGTCTGATTCGCGCGGGGACGTGATACGTAGGCAATCCCCATAAGATTCGACCGCTTTTAATAAAGAAAGAAAAGAAAATATAAAAATAAAATAAAAAAAAACAAGAAAAGGGGATAAATGAGCAAACCGGGATGACGCATGTTGTTTAAAGCAAAGCATGTAGAAACGGTTAACTGCCTAGGAGCATTGCATCCTCTATGTGTTGAGATTAAATCCGTTAAACTCTAACGCTAACGAAGTTTGTTGTTGTCTGATCAAGACAGTTAGTTGTTAAAGAATTCTGGCAACACACCCTTACCAAACCAGATCCAAAGGACCGGTAGCAATAAGCATGACTACTTCAGAGAATAGTAACGAGGAAGAAAGGCCGATGAGCCAGTTGTTAAAAGAAGCGATGGAAAAGATTGAAAGGATGGGACTAGAGATGAATGCAATGCAGCTAGCTTTAGCCAAAGCACAAAAGAGTCCTGAGCCATTGGGGCGCATGCCGGAATACCCTCATTCCGGCCCTTCCACAAGCCTCCCGAATCCCCGTTATCATCAAGAAAGAAGCCCTCATGATTCCCAAGCTCCACCACCCCATCAACCTCTCCCAACACCAAATATTCCCACTTTTGTGGGACCCCCATCAGCCACCTTGCAAAGAACGACCAGTGAGCCATTGTTTCAGGCCCACGATACGCAGTACTACCCCCCTGAGCCTACATTCCATGCCCCCGAACCACAGGCCTACAATCCGCACTTGGAGGTACCGGCAGAGATTGAAAAGCCGGTTAAAGCCCCTGAACAGGATGAGGTATTGAGAAAGTTCAAAAGCCTGGAGCAGTCCTTCAGGAACCTGCACGGTTTGGGCAACCAAGTCAGCGTAGCTTACAAAGATCTATGCCCTTTCCCGGACGTCCAACTCCCGGCTGGGTTCAAGATGCCTAAGTTTGATTTATATGAAGGGCACGACGATCCCATGACACATTTGCGGGGATTCTGTAGCAAAATGAGAGGGGCAGGCGGCAAAGATGAGCTGCTGATAGCTTATTTCGGCCAAAGTCTGAGCGGATTTGCACTAGAATGGTATATCAGGCAGGATTCCAGTAGGTGGTACACTTGGGATGATCTGGCGCAGGCTTTCACAGGTCATTTCCAGTATAATCTCGAGATAGTCCCTGACCGTCTCACATTGTTGAGGACTTGGAAGAAACCCGGGGAAAGTTTTCGCGAGTTCGGTTTCCGCTGGAGAGAGCAAGCGGCCAGAGTCGATCCTCCCATGAGAGAGGGAGAGATGGTGGACTATTTCTTACAAACATTGGATCCAACCTACTTTGGTCACTTGGTGACAACGGTTGGAAAATCCTTCAACGAGGTGGTCAAGATAGGGGTCATGATAGAAGAGGGTCTGAGGTCTGACAAAATCCTGAACTACTCGGCACTCAAGGCAACGACCCAGGCTATCCAGAACGGCACGGGAGGTGCGCTGAGAAGAAAGAAAGAAGAAGTTGTCTCGATCGAGGCAGGCAGTTGGTCTGGATCTGGCAGGCCACACTACAACCAACCCAGACCTCACAGGACAAACTACCCATACAACCCACCACATCACTACTATCCACCCCAAGAACCGCATTTCACCGTCCATCAAGCCCAGACATACGCCCAACCTCCGGTTCGCCCACAATGGCGTGCACCGGCTCCCCACACTACATACCCAGCTCCACATAATACCTACCCACCACCACAAAATACTTACCCTCCACCCAGAGCACACAGGAACCCTTCAGGGACAGGTTTTCGAGGGAGTCAAGCGGCTAAAAATGATAGGCTACAGAAACATAGGGCTTTTATTGAACTGGGAAAGTCCTATACCTCCGTATTCCACAAGTTGAAACGATTGGGTTTGGTAAGTCCTGTCGAACCCAGAGAGCAAAACCCCCGCCTCAAAATGTGAACAGGACGATAAGCTGTGAATATTGCTCAGGGATGCTGGGACATGAAACTGAAAAATGTTGGAGATTGAAGCAGGCGATACAAGACCTTATTGATACTAACAAAATTGAGGTCCAGACACCGGAGGTTCCCAACATCAACCAGAACCCACTGCTAGCACACCACGAGACTCACATGATTGAGTTGGTGTATGAGGGAGGAGAGTTGAGAAAACCCTCACAGACAGTGATGATGATTCAAGCCGCCCCGAAAGAAGAATCAACCAGTGGGGGAACAAGGGTACAGTCGCAGAGGGAAGGCGTCAAGCCAGTAGTGATATTGGGGAAGAGCCCGTCCGCCATAACAAGCAAACCCGAGCCAAACAAGTTGGTAATATTAGGGACTCCGCCCACACCTACGGTTGCGTTGAAGGGGGTATACAGAGAATTGGTCACTATAAAGCCTGTAGTCCAGCTGCCAATGATTGATAGCAAGGCTGTGCCTTGGAAATACGAGAAGGCAGTAGTGATGTACAAAGGAAAACAGGTGGAGGAAGTTAGTTGTGAAGCACAGGGGCTGACTCGATCAGGTCGGTGTTTTGCTCCGGCGGAGCTGAGAAGAACCAACCCGGCTGCAACCAAGAAACCTTTATCTGAAGAAGAGGCTGAGGAGTTCCTAAGAAAGATGAAGGTACAGGACTACTCCGTGGTCGAACAGCTGAGGAAGACACCGGCCCAGATCTCGCTGCTGTCATTACTGATCCATTCTGAGGAGCATCGTCGGGCCCTGATGAAGATATTGAACGAAGCTCATGTGCCCAACGAGATTTCTGTAAACCACCTGGAAACCATTGCCAACAAGATTTTCGAGGTGAACAGGGTAACATTCTCAGATGATGACCTGCCGATGGAAGGTACAGAGCATAATAAAGCTCTTTACCTAACTGTCAAATGTGAAAACTCGGTAGTTACTCGGGCATTGGTGGATAACGGTTCAAGTGCCAATATCTGCCCATTATCCACTCTGAACCAGTTAAAGGTCGATCACGGAAGAATTCGCAAGAATAGCATCTGCGTCCGAGGATTCGACGGAAATGGAACAGCCACGGTAGGGGATGTTGTACTTGAATTGACCATCGGTCCAGTCCTGTTCACCATGGAATTCCAGGTGCTAGATGCCACAGTATCTTATAACCTTCTGTTAGGACGACCATGGATTCATGCAGCCAAAGCAGTGCCCTCCACCCTACATCAGATGGTGAAGTTCGAGTGGGAAAGGCAAGAGGTCGTGCTACACGGCGAGGACACGACGTGCACCATGGGTGGCGCCATTGTACCTTTCATAGAGACCGATGATGACAAAGGTCCTTGGGTCTACCAAATTTTCGATACAGTGTCGGCAAACAAAATTTCTGAAGGAGAAATCATCCCGCACCCTAGGGTAGCTGCCGCGACAGTCATGATGGTCTCGGAAATGCTGGGTAATGGATTTGTGCCGGGAAGAGGCCTGGGAGTCGAGCTTCAGGGGATTGTCCAACCTGTCACCCTGCCTAAAAATCTGGAAACTTTCGGATTGGGGTTCAAACCAACCGCAGCAGATAGGAAGCAAGCGCGAAAAATGAAGAAGAGGGTCTGGTTTCTGCCTAAACCGGTGCCACGTCTCTCAAGGTCCTTTGTCAGAGCCAGTGCCAAGGGGTCGCCAGTCCCGAAGATCCTAGGACCATTGATTGGTATGGATGGGGACTTGAATCAGAGTTTCGAGAGGCTATTCGCTGATGTCAGTATGGTAGAAGCTGGAAAAGGTTCCAGCAGAGCAGAGATACAGTTTGTGGGGCCTAAGGCCAAAACGAACAACTGGACGGTTACTCCTCTTCCTGTCCGAGGGGAGTCTTGGTAGTAGGCTTTGATTTATGTTTTGTTTGTTTTGTTTTGTTCGGATTATTCGAGGGTGTAATCCAAATTTTTACTTTTGTTTTGTAAAAGTGTGAACCCTTTTATCCCGCAAATTTAATAAAGTTCTCTCCTTTTGCCCATTTTAATTTTGTTTTGTTCTTTTTCTTTCTGAACAGTTCTCTTTTTACTGGTTCTAATGACACGGCATGCACAGCGGATCGTCGACCTAGTCTAATAAATCAATCTGAATCCGACTTAATGACACAAGAGGTCGTTTGCGACGATGAATCTGAAAATGACGAAGATAAAGCCTTCGAAGAGATAAACCGAGAACTGCGCCAATTTGAAGAAAAACCCAAACCTAACCTAAATGACACTGAGGCTGTGAATCTAGGGGACGCTGATAATGTCCGAGAAACCAAAATCAGCATCCATATTGAGCCGAATGTCAGGGAAGAATTGATCGAAACCCTCATGGAATTCAAAGATGTTTTTGCATGGTCATATGATGATATGCCAGGATTAAGCACCAATTTAGTGGTTCACAAATTGCCCACTGACCCGGCATACCCTCCGGTCAAGCAAAAGCTAAGGAAATTTAAAACAGAAATGAGTGTAAAGATCAAAGAAGAGGTGATTAAGCAGTTGCAGGCGAAGGTCATTCGGGTCACTCGATATCCCGAGTGGTTGGCCAATGTGGTACCAGTTCCAAAGAAGGACGGGAAAATCAGGGTGTGCGTCGACTACCGCAACCTCAACAAAGCCAGTCCCAAAGACGACTTTCCATTACCCAACATCCATATCTTGATCGATAATTGCACTGGGCGCGAGATCGGATCATTTGTGGATTGCTATGCGGGTTATCATCAGATCCTAATGGACGAAGAAGATGCGGAAAAGACCGCATTTATCACGCCATGGGGAACTTACTGCTATCGGGTAATGTCGTTCGGACTAAATAATGCCAGGGCAACGTACATGCGAGCAATGACTGCTGTGTTTCACGACATGATACACAAAGAAATTGAGGTGTACGTCGATGATGTGATCATAAAGTCTTGGCGTTAGGAAGACCATGTAGTAGACCTAAGGAGATTCTTCCAAAGACTCCGAAGGTATGATATCAAGCTTAACCCAGCCAAATGCGCATTCGGGGTTCCATCAGGAAAGTTGTTAGGATTCATCGTCAGTCGACGGGGGATTGAGTTAGACCCATCCAAAATCGAATCCATCCGAGATCTGCCACCGCCAAAGAACAAAACAGAGGTAATGAGTTTGCTGGGTAGACTCAATTACATCAGCAGGTTCATCGCTCAACTCACGGTGACTTGTGAGCCCATATTTCGGTTGCTGAGAAAAGATGCTGTGGTAAGTTGGACGGCAGAGTGTCAAGGGGCTTTCGACCAAATCAAAGGGTATCTGTCTAATCCACCCGTATTGGTCCCGCCTCAGCCAGGGAAGCCCTTGATTCTTTATCTGACGGTCCTGGAAAATTCTTTTGGTTGTGTATTGGGGCAACATGACGACACAGGAAGGAAGGAGCAGGCCATCTACTATCTTAGCAAGAAATTCACAGTATATGAAGTCAAGTACACTCAACTCGAGAAAACATGTTGTGCCCTAACTTGGGTAGCTCAAAAGTTGAAACACTACCTGTCATCGTACACTGCTTATCTCATATCCCGTTTGGACCCATTGAAGTATATCTTTCAGAAACCTATGCCCACAGGAAGGTTGGCAAAATGGCAAATTCTGCTCACAGAGTTCGATATCGTCTATGTGACGAGGACAGCCATGAAAGCCCAGGCGCTGGCTGATCATTTGGCAGAGAATCCTGTTGATGAAAAATACGAGCCTTTAAGAACGTATTTCCCCGACGAAGAGGTAATGCATACAAACGAGCTGGAGTTACCCGAGGAACCGGGTTGGAAACTTTTCTTCGATGGAGCTGCAAACGCGAAAGGGGTGGGAATAGGAGCAGTACTCATTTCTGAAACGGGATGCCATTATCCTGTTACGGCTCAACTACGCTTCTATTGCACCAATAATATGGCCGAGTATGAAGCTTGCATTTTGGGTCTACGATTGGCTGCGGACATGGATGTCCAAGACGTCTTGGTCTTGGGAGACTCGGACCTCTTGGTACATCAGATTCAGGGTGAATGGGAAACACGGGACTTGAAACTCATACCTTATCGACAATGCTTGCACGATCTGAGCAAGCAATTTCGATCGGTAAAATTCAAACATATCCCGAGAGTTCATAACGAGGTTGCGGATGCATTGGCCACCTTAGCATCAATGTTGCACCACCCTGACAAAATGTATGTTGATCCTCTGCACATCCAGGTCCGTGATCAGCACGCTTATTGCAACGCCGTAGAAGAGGAAGCAGATGGCGAGCCCTGGTTTCATGATATCAAAGAATACCTCAGAATGGGGATATATCCGGAACAGGCCACTGGAGACCAAAAGAGAGCCCTTCGGCGTTTGTCAAATGGTTTCTTCCTCAGCGCAGGAGTGCTATACAAAAGGACCCCAGATTTGGGATTGTTGAGATGTATAGATGCCGGTCAAGCCACGACGGTTATGGCAGAGGTACATGCTGGAGTTTGCGGGCCACATATGAGCGGATATGTATTGGCAAGGAAGATCCTTCGGGCAGGGTTTTATTGGCTCACCATGGAACATGACTGTATCACTTTCGTGAGGAAATGCCATCAGTGTCAGATACATGGAGATCGGATTCATTCTCCGCCAACAGAGTTACATACGATGTCAGCACCCTGGCCGTTTGTGGCATGGGGCATGGATGTCATTGGACCTATCGAGCCAGCAGCATCCAACGGTCATAGGTTCATTCTAGTAACCATTGATTACTTCACCAAATGGGTTGAGGCTAAAACCTTCAAGTCGGTAACTAAAAAGGCAGTGGTGGATTTTGTGCACTCCCATATCATCTGCAGATTTGGGATCCCAAAAGTAATCATTATGGATAATTGTGCGAATCTTAACAGCAGCTTGATGAGAGAGGTATGCCAACAATTCAAGATTACACACCGCAATTCCACCCCATATCGTCCCAAGGCGAATGGAGCGGTCGAAGCAGCCAATAAGAACATCAAGAAGATACTGCGAAAGATGGTGGAAGGGTCCAGACAATGGCACGAGAGATTACCCTTTGCTTTGTTGGGTTACCGCACTACAGTCCGGACTTCCATAGGTACAACTCCTTATTTGTTGGTGTACGGAACTGAGGCCGTAATACCGGCGGAGGTCAAAATTCCGTCCCTCCAGATTATCGTTGAAGCCGAGGTCGATGATGATGAATGGGTCAAAGCTCGATTGGAACAGTTGAGCTTGATAGATGAGAAAAGATTGGCAGCGGTGTGCCATGGTCAGTTGTATCAGAAGAGAATGGCAAGAACATATAATAAGAAGGTACGCCCCAGGAAGTTTGAAGTAGGGCAACAGGTATTGAAGAAGATCCTCCCACATCAGGTCGAGGCAAAAGGCAAGTTCGCCCCAAATTGGCAAGGGCCTTATATCGTGACTAGAGTATTGTCCAATGGAGCTTTGTGTTTAACGGATATCGAGGGAAGATGTGTTGACATGGCTATCAATTCGGATGCAGTCAAGAGATATTATGCGTAATTTCTTTTGATTATGGCAGTTGTTGGTTCGTTTGTTTGTACTTGGTACTTATTGGATAATGAAATGACGGAGGCAATTCTTTCTTCTATCCAAATACTTTTACCCTTGTTTTCCCCTTTTGAGCTTTAAGTTATTCTTTCATACCCCTCTTTTGGAATCACTAACGAAAAAGATATGAAAAGAGAAAGAAGAAGAAGAAGAAGAGAAAATTTTAAGAGAAAATGAAAAAAAAGAAAAAAAAAGAGAAGAAGAAAAAGAAAAAAAAGAAGATAAAAACCACAATCCAAAGTGTTTAAAATTACTAGTAAAATTATTTTTTAAAAGGTGTGGGACAGCAAATTACATGTGTCAAATAATAAAAAAGCTAAGCCTCTGACATATTATCAAAGTCAATGCATTGAGGTACACACTCAATCCAAAGTGTTTATTAGTATTTAATTTGTTAAGTTGAAGTATTAAAATGAAAAAGCCAAAAATATATATACCGACTTGACAAATGTATGCAAATTTAGGTGACCAGTTGACCATTTTTCCTTATATCATAACAATTGACGGTAGTTATAATCCCGTGATGCTGATCAATAGAGAAACATCACTTTAAAGTTCAAAGGTAAATAGTTATGAAATTGAATTTTCCAAATTTATGACAATTAACCTAGAATAGAATTATTAGTAGAATTATTTTAAACATTCTAGACCCTAACATAATTTAATATAAATTGGACAAAATACATAAAGATTCTATTAAACTTGTCCAGAAAATAGGTTTGAACACTTAAACTAAACGACTATTTTTTTACCCCTTAAACATATAATGAGTAATTTTTTTTCCATCCTCCATGAGACCAGACCAGTTAAAGAGTAACGAGTGTGATCTACGCTCTTTCTGGTGATGCCGTATCATTAATGAGGTTTGCCATTTTAATGACCCGATCCATTACTAATAAACTCACGCGATTAAAATACCCGACCCACTTTGTTTAAATTTTTACCCTAGTTTTCTAACCCCGACCTCATTTAATTCTAAACACAACAAGAAATGGTCTGATGAACTCAAAACTCAGTGTAGATTTTTCCCCAAATCTCACCGGTTAAAGCGTAAATATTGAATATTGTTGGCTTCTCTTGTAGGTAATTTTTTTGTCGTCAATTTCTTGTCAAGCTTGACATGGTTGCAGCGCACTTCTTCATTTCAACCCAGGTTCATTATCTTCCATGCAAAGCCTAGCCAAATTAGTTGACCTCATTATGTGTAAAACAAAAAATAAGAGAAAATCCATCAAATAAGAAGACATTCGAACCACTCAAAACAAGTCCTAAAATCATATGCCAAAAGATTATAGAGAAGAATAAGGCTTTGATTCACATAAAAGGGTTTGATTTTGTTCGAAATTTCATATGTTAGGCTAGAAATTGTGACTAATTGAAAGAGAGGGAGATTTAGGGTTATTGAAAAAGAGAAAAATAATTGGATAGGATAATTCAATTTTACCGTTGGGGTTCTATTTATAAAGTAAATGTAATTTTAAAATAATTTTTCTTTTTTAATTCATTTTATCCGTTAAATTTAGTGTAAAACGTGCTCATAAATGATATAATTCCATGCGCCAGATCTGGTGTCATGGAGGGTGGAATAAAATTCACTCACAATATGTTTAAGAGGGTAAAAACCCCATTTAATTTAAGTGTTCAAACCTGTTTTCTAAACAAGTTTAACGGGGTCTTTATGAATTTTGCCTATAAATTGAGATGAATAGAGTACTTTTTGTTGGTTAGGGTTGAGCTGTCAAGAATTTTTCTCATGAGCTAACCAACCAGCTTGAGTATCTGCTGCTTTAAACAGTAGTCACATCAAATGGTTTTTTATGTCCCCTTTAAAATGACAATACTCCTTCACTTTAATTGAATTTTTGACTTTTTTCTTGTGGTCTGTAATATTTAATTTTTCAGATATAAAAAAACTTAACTTTTGTTTTCCAAAGTTGTCTTTGGAATAAAGAGTTTAGAAGTATTTATTATATCTTAATGAACAAAGTAAGACTAATATAGTTAATTTTATTGTGAATTAATGCTAAAATATGGATTCCATAATGTGTAAAAATAGCCAAAAAATCAATTAAACTGGACCAGAGGGAGTAATACTTTCATCTATTTTATCAGTCTCTAAAGTTTTTGTATTCTTTAAGAAAGATATTGTTTACCCATAAAACGGTACAGTTGAATATATATACGTGGTTTCTAGACAAGTAAATTAATTCGATCCTAAAATAATAAGATGATTGAAGAAATATATAATACTTAGCCTTAATGTAAAGATAAAATAGCAGAAATAGCGTTTTCGGGCGCAACAATAATAAGAACAAAAAAATAAGAAGATAAAGTTGTATAGAGCTTAGTATAGATTAGAGTATCAGTTTTGCCAGCAAAAATTGTGTCTTTTATAATGGTAACATAGCTCACTATTTATAGTTACACCTGGGGAATAATAACCTAGGATTAAGTCTCTCTTCAGTGCCAATTACGAGGGCCATTGAAGAGTGTGTAATGGCAGGCATAAATGACAAACTCTTTATAACGGGCAGTGCACTCAATGTTGTGGAATATTCTTCACTAATGCCACCAGGCGGAGGGTATTTATTGCATCTTTATGAGTGTCATTCCTTTCGGTACCAAACGAGATATTTGCCTTTCGTTCCACGTGTCATTCTTTTAAGCGGCCACCTGTCAAAGCATATTTTGCCTTATACAGATAGTCCCCCTGCTTTCCGGTGACAAAACTTTGTGTTACCGAAAAGTTGGTAGAAACATTCTTTTTGGCGGGAATTTCTCTGATCTCCTCTAAAAGGCCCCTGACAGTTGATTAGACGCACGTATCTCCATATTTAATGCCCCAAACATGCGTCATCTCATGATTTAACATAATTTTTACCGGATATCAAGGCAATTATGGCCACTAATTTAGTCGCTTATACCTTCACTTATACGCATCAACTTCCTTCATTGTATTTGATAATTCTCCAAACTCTCTTCATTCAACTTGTATTTTGTTCTTCAACCTTCTCTTAACTCTCTTCAAACAAGAAAGTTTTCCCTTATTGCATAACATACAATGGCCTCTTCTTCAAAAAAATACCATTTATTCAAAGAGCAAGAGCAAAGCCGAGGACGCTGCTCCTCCAACAATGTTTTCCATCATCACTCGAAGTCTTGTTACAACAAAGGACGTCGAAGAGAAATATCCTTCTATTAGCTCTTGCACATGGGCCATTAGTAGATATCCTTATTCTATCCGTCCTTCCAGTATTCCTGTTGTGAAGGAATATTGTCGTTGCGAGGATTTAAACATTATCGCTCCTGACTTGGCGGAGCGGGTAACATTACCCAAGAAGGGTTTTATGTACTTCTATATGTATGTATCCCTTTACTTTGGGAGAATTTTCTCTGAGTAGAGAGCTTGACTGCATCATTGAGGAGTTTTTCCTCTGCTACCAAGTGTGTTTGGCACAGGCTAATCCCTCTCTGTGGAGGACGATTGCTTGCCTTCAGCGTCTGTGCCAAGAAATGAGAGAGGAGCTAACCTTAGCTCACGTGATAAACCTTTATTCCCCTAAAATCTTCTATGGGGGGGTGATCAACTTCAGCAAGCGGGGCCACCATGAATTTCTATCAAGCATGGACAATGATAACGATCATGGGTGGATGAAGCGATTTGTTTCCGTTGTCACTAGTGACATATCCCGGCCTCGGTGCCTTCCTTTCCGGAATTGTGGAACTGCACTCATAAGTATACAATTTGCATCTACTCTTTCTAAAGATCCTTTTTCTCATCATTATTAACTTTTTTTCCTCTTCATGCCTCAGCGACTCGGTAAGGATGAGAAAAAGGATATTTAGCAAGAGTACCGTGAGCTGAGTACCGGGCCCTTGCCGTCTTCGGTTGATGAGCAACCAACAACTAGTACTACGTTCGCAATAGGTGCTTCATCCTTTAACGCCATCAGCTTCATCTTCTTCTTCACCAGCTCTTCCACTAGCAATTTCTACATCATCTACATCGGTCGTACCTATTCAATAAGAGGATGTTCCTCTTCCCGAGTCCCTAGTTCATGGGAATTTGGGACAAAATTATGCTGCCCCCTCGGAAGATCCGCAAAGGAGGAGGAGCATTACTCTCTCAGTCTCCAATGAATGCAACTTGTTGTCCCGACCGATAGAACTTGCTAACTATCAGAAGCCTTTGTCTTCAGAAAAAGATTGGGAAAAGATATCGGCTCTCTCGAGAGAATTTTTGTTGAATAATGCCAGCATAACGCTTCAGCGGTATACTCTCTTTTTCATTTGTCATTTCTTTTATCTTAGTATTATTTTTGAATTTGCCTTTCTTATTTCATATGGCAATTTCCTTGCTTTCAAGGGTCTTTAGAGGTGATTCGGGAAAAGAAGGAATTTACCTCCGAGCGGGATCAACTTTTGGTTTAGCAGAATCAAGTTGTTATTCACTTTCGGAACTAGAAACCAAAACTGTTGAGGCTGCTATGTTGGAGGCTCATTTGCAGTAGAGCGAGCAAGAAGTAGAGACCCTTAGGTAAGAGATCGCTCCACTGAGGGTTCAATTTGAAGAAGCTAAGGCCAAATGGGTCGAAGTTAATAATGTCATTATTACCGCATCCAATCCTGGAAACAACTTCTCTATACTCATAAGGTAGGGGTAAGGTCTGCATACATATTACTCTCCCCATACCCCACAGTGAGGGATAATATTGGATATGTTGTTGTTGTTGTTTGCCGTATCCGATCGTGAGCCTGTCTCCGCTGAAAGATTGATCAATTTAGAGGTAGCCTTAAATTCCAAGACTGAAGAACTCACTATCGCGGGGATGAAATATGCCCAGTTGGAGGAGAAGTATAAGAAGACTATCGAGCATAATAGGCTCTTTAGCTCAACTATCCGTGACCTTGATGTTAGCCTCCGGTCTGTTAGATCTGTTCGGGAAGACCTTTCTGCCAAAGTAACCCAACTCAAAGAAGAACTTAAGTGATGGGCGACTTCCGTCATTGTTGAGAAAACTTACGATATGTACAACATGATGAGAAAAACCTTGGAAGAGGACAAAACTGGTATCATTGACTTTGATGCTGAAATTACTAAGGCATGTGAGCTTGAGTTAACTGCTAAAAGTGGTCTCCTGATAGGGCCTGATGCTTCTGGTTCTTCTGGTTCCGGCTCCGAGTTCTCAGGAACTGAAGAGGAATCGAGAGATGATGTAGAACACTTCTCTTCCTCCGGGTTTTGAAGAGGCAGCAGTTTAGCTTTTCCTTTCTTTTCTCAACTTTTATACTTGTGCTATTTTGGCACGTTTATTGTAAGTAAAAACATCTTTTGTTCAAGTATTGCATGATTCTTTCTGCGTTCCTTCGTTTGAACATTCATGCAGGTTTTAACCTTTGCATTCTTTTTTGCCTAAGTATGTTGCACAAATTTCGTTGTTTGCGTCTGATTATGTAAGATCTTGAGGTGTATTTTCCTCCCAAAAGCATTTGGATTTCGGGAACAAATTCGTGCAAAATCAACCCTTTAATGTGAGGGTTTTTGTAAGTATTTGCACAAGTTCACTTTTTGCGTCTTTTTGTGTAAGGCTCCGGGTGTATTTTTCCCCGAAGGTATTTTGACTTCGGGCATAAGTTCCAACCCTTTAACGTGAGGGTTTTTATAAGTGAGGGACCTCTTATGTTTACGGTGCTCTTGAAGAGGATGTCTCTTGCTCATTACGACACTAATATTTGAAGTACTTGTTTAACTTTTAAATGATAAAGTCAATTCATCGTTCAAACAAGAAACAAGATAGAAATAAAAGGACTTCACTTTATTCCTTCCATTTTAAAAAAGTACATAAGCATTTGTTATGCTAAAAAAGAAATTGCCATTACTTGTGGCTAACTTGTACAACTTATTTTTACGGGGCTGCGCAATACCCGATCCCGATGATATAACTGTGCTTTCAATTTTCATTTCTCTTAGAAGTGGCATTCATTGTTGCGTACCCTCATATCATCCCAATAGTGTTCGAATGCAAAGAATGCGAATTGGAATACTGGAAGTCTTGCACCTTCGAAGATCCCACTAATGAATTGTTAGATAATCCTTAACTCAGTAACATACTTTGCTTCCCCTTAGGAATTTATACTATAAAGCGAAGGACTATCTAACAACTCTCTAGTGGTTTGTACTTGTGAACGGCTAGGTAACTTTTGTTAGATAGCAAACTTAACTTCCCGGTGGGAATTTTGCTATCGAGCCAAAGATTATCTAACTGTCCCGGAGTGGCTCTTTGCTTGTGTGCCTTGTTATAAAAGGTCTTATTGCTACTGTTGAAGCTTCTTCGTAGTATGCTTTTTATTGCTGCCTCGTTAAAAACCTTGCTAGAAAAACCCAATTGGGACAAAAACTGAACGAAGGGAAAAATAGTACAGCACATACTTTCAGTACATGCGATGCTCATCAGCAATAATATCTTCTAAGATGTGCCACGTTCCAGTTGCTGGGCAACTTTTCTCCAATTCATACGAACTTTTTTCGATGACAGTTGAAACCCGGTAGGGGCCTTACCATGTTGGACCTAGCTTCCCTACATTGAGCTCCAAGGTGTTTTGAGTTACTTTCTTTAAGACCAAGTCTCCTACTTTGTAATAATGAAAGTTGGCTCTTCGATTATAATATCGTTCCGTTCACTACTTCTGGGATGCCATTCTTATATGCTCCAAGCCCTTGTGCTCATCGAGTAGCTTCAAGCTGATTAACATTGCTTCATTGTTTGATTTTTCATCTGCTTGAAAATATCTCAAGGTGGGTTCCCCTACTTCTATCGGGATAAAGACTTTTACCCCATACAAAAAGGAAAAAGGAGTCTTTCCTGTGCTCGATTTGGCCGTTGTTCGGTATGCCCATAAAAATCTGGGTAATTCCTCGGGCCATTTACCTTTAGCCGCTTTCAACCTTTTCTTGAGGTTTTGTATAATCGCTTTGTTCGTTGACTCCGATTTTCCATTTGTGCTCGGATGGTAGGGTGAGGAAGTGATCCTCTTTATTTTCAAATCTTCAAGGATTTTTGTGACTTTTGAGCTGATAAATTGCGGTCCATTATTGCATGCTATCTCTTTTGGTATTTTGAACCTGCAAATTATATTTTCCCATAAGAAATCCACCACCTCACATTCACCGATCTTCTGATAAGGACCTGCTTCCACCCACTTAGAAAAATAGTCAGTCAAAATAAAAAAAACTTACCTTAACAAGGTCCGACGACAATGGTTCGACGATGTCCATCCCCCATTTCATGAACGGCCATAAAGATAGAACCGAATACAGTGGTTCTACTAGTTGATGTACTAGTAGTGCATAGCGTTGGCACTTATCGCATTTTTGTATGAAGGATTTGGCGTCTTGTTCCATGCGGGGCTAATAATATCCTGCCCTTACCAGTTTTAGCACTAAAGAATCTGCGCCCTAATGGTTGCCGCATATCCCTTCATGGATTTCTCGCACGACATAGTTAGCTTCAGATGCCCCCACGTATCGGGCCAGCAGGCCTTGGAAAGATTTTCTGTACAACTTTCCTTTCTCGAGCTATATCGTGTTGCTTTGGCGCACAACACCCCGGACACTTTGGTGTCTTCGGGCAGCTTCCCGTGCTCGATATAATCGATGAATTCGTTCCTCCAGTCCCAAACCAAAGCCGTATTTACCTCATAGTGGCTATCTGTATCCATGATTGAATGCATCAGTTTCACTACCGTCTCGAACTATGATCCCTTCATTTCCATCGATAAGCCGAGGTTGGCCAATGAGTCTGCTTCTGCATTTTCTTCCCTCAAGATATGAGTAATCGACCACTCCCAAAATCGAGCCAACAGAGCTTGGACCTTTACCACGTATTGTTTCATGCACTTCTCTTTTGTTTCTAAGATCCCATAGACCTGATTTATCTCCAGCTATGAGTTGCATTTGATTTCTATGACTTCGAAATCCAGTTCTATGACCAGTTCGATCCCTACAATAAAAGCTTCATACTTTGCTTCATTGTTAGTTAAATGGACTGTTCTAATGACTTGCCTTAGGATTTCTCCCGAAGGTGTGATTAATACTATACCAAGCCCGAACCCTTTTACGTTGGAAGCTCCATCCGTAAATAAGGTCCAAACTCTCGATATCGCTTCTGACACCATTGTTGTCTCTTTGGTTGCTAGAGGCAGCAATCCCGGACTGAAATCGGCCATAAAGTCAGCCAAGACTTGTGATTTAATTGCAATCATTGGTTTATATTCTATGTCGAACTCACTCATCTCGACGACCCATTTGAACAACCTACCCAAGAGTTCGAGTTTGTGAAGGATGTTCCGCAGGTAAATGTGGTCACACACATCATCGGGTGACATTGGAAGTAGGGGCTCAATTTCCGAGTGGTGACAACGAGAGCTAAGGCTAGCTTCTCCAAATGTGGGTAGTAAGTTTCTGCTCCCGTTAAAATTTTACTTACATAATAGATGGGAGATCGTCCTCACAGACTAAAATTGCGCTTACTACTACTTCCAAGACTGCAAGGTAGACCGACAGTATTTTACCTTCCTGTGGTTATGATAGTAACGGAGGGCTTGGCAAATATTTTTTTCAAATCTTTCAAGGGTTGATGGCATTCCAGGGTCCATTCGAAGTTGTTTTAACTTTTTTAGCAGTGTGAAAAAACGGTGACATTTTTCTGATGACCGGGAAATAAACTGCTCAAAGCTGTCAATCTCCCCGTGAGCTTGTGGACTTCCTTCACGCTTGACAGTTGGTCCAAGATGTCTTCGATGGCCTTGATATTTTCAAGGTTAACCTCAACCCCCCTTTGTAATACCAGAAATCCTAGGAACTTGCCCGAGCTGACCGAGAACGCGCGTTTCTCGGGATTAAGCTTCATGTTATGCTTTCTTAGAATGTCAAAAGTCACTTGCATATGCTTAAGGTGATCTACGGCATTCGAAGACTTCATAAGCATATCGTCTATATAAACTTTCATAGTTTTCCTTATTTTTTTTCAAACATTTTGTTTACGAGCCGCTGATAAGTGGCCCCGGTGTTCTTCAACATGAAGGGCATCACATTATAGCAATATGTTCCAAAATTCGTTATGAAAGAAGTCTTTTCCTGATCCTCCCGATTTATCTTAATTTGGTTGAACCTGGAGTAAGCATCAAGGAACCTCATTAACTCGTGCCCGACTGTCGCATTGAACCGATATCAAGTAGACGAGTTACCTCTTCTTTGATGAATTTACTTCTAGCCTCCACAATAGGGTGTTTCTTTTGCCTTACCGGAGGTATGTTGGTAGCTAGACTTAATTTTTATACCGCTACCTCCGTCGGGATACCTATCATATCCGCATGCGACCATGCAAAACAATCGGCATTAGATTTAAGGAAATTAATAAATCCAGACTTGAGCTCGGGGTGCAGTCATGTCCCTAAGTGGAATTTCCTTTCTAAGAACTCTGCGAACAATGCAACTTGCTCAAGCTCTTCTGCTGTGGATTTTGTTGCATCCGTCTCTTCTGGAACCTGGAAATACCTCGACACTGATAAGATTCGAATGCTTCTACCCCCGGGCTAACTTTATCCGATTCAGGAGCGGATGTCGGTTCCTATAGTTGCTATGCCACGTGTTTCTTCCCTTTGCTACTGTAGATTGAAATTGCATTCATCTTTCTTACTGCCGGTTGATCTCCCCTTATCTGTTTAACTCCTAGAAACTTCAGAAATTGATGATATGTTGATGTTACTACTTTCATCTCGTGCAACCATGGTATTCTCAGAATAATATTATATCCCATATCACCATCTACCACTTCAAAAAAGAGTTGTTTTCATCACTCTTTCGGCATTCGTGGGCAACAAAATCTCTCCTTTTGTTGTCACGCTCGAGAGGTTGAATCTGGCGAGGAGTTTTGTGGCCGGAATAATGCTTCCGGTGAGTTTAGCTTGCTCCAATACTCTCAATTGTATGATATTGTCCGAACTTCCTGGATCCACCAAAACACGTTTAATTTTAAAGTCTAGCTTATTTAAAGAAATTACCAGTGTGTAATTGTGCGGTAACAACAGTCTATCTTCGTCCACCTCCGTAAAGGTGATATTGTTTTCGGCGACCCCCCGGAGCCTTTTGCTATGGGTTAGTGATACTTTTGTTTTTTTGCTGCAAAAAGGGTGACCCTGATGATCTCGCCCCCCTCCCCCCCCCAAAGATCATATTGATCGTCTGGCGTGGGGATCTTCCCATGCTTTTGAGGCGTTGTCCTAGTTGCGACCATAATTGTTTTTAGCCTGGTCACTCAAGAATTTTCTGAGATGACCGTTCTTCAATAGTATCGCCACTTCTTTCCGGAGATGTCGGCAGTCCCCAGTCCGGTGTCCATTCATCTTGTGGTATTCATACCACAAGTTAGGATCACTCTGGCTGGGATCAGATCTCATCGGCTTCGAAAATCGTGCTTCTTTGATATTTCTCATAGCTGATACTAACTCTACTACACTGAAATTGAAATTGTATTTTGAAAGCCTGGGGTAGGAAGGATCCTACATACCTGACGCTTCCTTGTCCTACAACAATCTATTATTCCAACAGCGACCAGACCTTCTGTCGGTAGAAAATATATCTACTGACCGGAAACCTCTACTGCAAACTTCGGTCCATTCGTAGGGCAAAACAGGCCTCTCAAAGACCGCCTGTCCGTGTCGGAGTCGTCTTTTGATCTTTATTTGTTCTTCTCTCGTCCCTTTGTCGATGACGGAAAACCAACCTGATCATCTTCGATCCTTATTTTTAACTTATACCTGTTGTGTACATCCGCCCAAGTAGTTGCTTGGAACAAAGAAAATTTTCCTTCAGTTTCCGGAAAGTGTCTGAACTTCTCGAATTCAGTCCCTTGGTGAATGCTTCAGCCGCCCATTCGTCTAGAATATCCGGGAGCAACATCCCCTCATTTTGGAATTGGGTAACGAACTCTCGCAGTAACTCGAATTCTCCTTGTATAATTCTGAATATGTCGGCCTCTCGGGCCTGCACCTTTCTGGACTCAGCATGAGCCTTAATAAAAGAATCTGCGAGCATCTCAAAGGAATTTATAAAATACTCGGGTAATAGTGAATACCACATCAAGGCTTCTCTCACGAGAGTTTCTCCAAACTTCTTCAGCAAAACAAATTCAATCTTATGAGGCACTAAATCATTCCCCTTCACCGTCGTTGTGTAGGTGGTAATATGATCCTAAGGGTCTGAAGTTCCATCATACTTGGGCACGTCGGGCATTTTAAACTGCTTCACAATTAATTCGGGTGCCACACTTGGTTTATATGGCAACTGAGTATACTTCTTTGAGTCCGATCCTTTCAACACTGGGGGTGCTCTCGGGATTTGGTCTATACGTGTGGTCACGTCTCTCATAAAGCGTAAGAGTTCATTCTTGAAGGGGTCATTTCGTTGTTGGGTCTGGATCCCGAGCTCCATCAGAGCCAACTTCGCCCCTCAGGGTATTGTTGTCGGTCCTCTGAGTTGTCTGATTTGTGGGAATGCTAGGAGGAACTGAATCTCGCCTATTCGCATTAATTGAAGCCCCTAATAATGTCTGTTTCAATTCCATCATAACTTTATCCCGCCGCGTAAGATGGCCCAAAATGATTGTTTGTTGCTCTTGTATGACCCTTACCGCATCAACACCATATTCCTCTTCAGCATCATCTGGAGTTGCCTCCCGAACATGTCGCGAGTATCGCATGTCGTGTAAGAACGTGGCATCATTCCCTTCATCGTGGGTGTCACTGATTGAATCCTCAAAATGAGGCTGATCCCCTTGAACCTCGGTATTGTGTGTGTTGTTAACACCATTATATGCCATTTCTTATGATTTTTTTAAGACAAAATAACTAAAACACTTTAGTAAAAAGGCAAGGATCAACTTAATTACACGGCTATCTAGGCCCCATGGTGGGCGCCAAACTGTTTATCCATAAAATGGTACAGTTGATTTTATACGTGATTTCTAGACAAGTAAATTAATTCGATCCCGAAATAATAAGATGATTAAAGAAATATGTAATACTTAGCCTTGATGTGAAGATGAAATAGCATAAATAGTGATTCTGAGCACAACAACAATAAGAACAAAAAATAAGAAAATAAAGTCGTATAGAGCTTAGTATAGATTATAGTATCAGTTTTGCCAGCAAAAATCGTGTCCTTTACAATGGTAATAAAGCTCACTATTTATAGTTACACCTAGGGAATAAGGACCTAGGATCAAGCCTCTCTTCAATGCCAATTATGAGGGCCATTGAAGAATGTGTAACGACATGCATAAATGTCAAATTCTTTATAACAGGAAGTGCACTCAATGTTGTGGAATATTCTTCATTAATGCCACCAGACGAAGGATATTTATTGCCTTTTTATGAGCACCATTCCTTCTGCTAGCAAATAGAATAATTGCCTTCGGTTCCACGTGTCATTCTTTTAAGCGGTTATCTGTCATAATATATTTTGCCCTATACAGATATTTAATAATTTAAATTATGAAGTATTTATGTTTGATATTGTTTGTCTCTCTTATAAATGTTTTAGTTGATTAATATTTTACTAATTGCATCAGTAAATGTGAAATTGAAAAAAATAAATTAAAATAAGAGTTACACTTTGTGGTTTTCTAAAACAAGATTTTGAGGTAAATTTAATTTTTTTTAGCCGAGGGTCTATCGAAAACAATCTCTAAGGCTGAGTACATCCTACCCTTCTTAAATATCATTTGTGGGACTACATTGGGCTATTGCTATTGTTATTGTTATTAAACTTAATATTCTCTTTATTCCAGTATGTTTGTCATAAACTCAATGTACATTTTGCCCAAAATCTTGCCGATTAAAGTGTAGATATTGAATATTGTTGGCTTCTCTTGTAGGTAATTTTTTTTGTCGTAAATTTCTTGTCGAGTTTGACGTGGTTGCAGCGCACTTCTTCATTCAACCCAGATTCATTAATTTCCATGCCATCCCTAGCCAAATTAGTTGACCTCATTATGTGCAAAATAAATAATTAGAGAAAACCCCTCAAATAAGAAGAAATTCGAACCACTCAAAATAAGCCCTAAAATTAGATGAACTAAAAGATTATAGAGAAGAATAAGACTTTGATTCACATAAAAGGATTTGATTTTGTTTGAAATTTCATCTGTTGTCCAGAAATTGTGACTAATTGAAAGAGAGGGAGATTTAGGGTTCTTGAAAAGGAGAAAATAATTGGATTGGGTAATTCAATTTTTCCTTTGGGGTCTATTTATAAAGTAAATGTAATTTTAAAATAATTTTTTTCTTTTTTTAATTCATTTTATCCATTAAATTTAATGTAAAACACGCTCATAAATGATATGATTTCACGGGCCGGGTTTGCTGTCATGAGGGTGGAACAAAATTCACACAATGTGTTTAAGAGGGTAAAAAATTATCCGTTTAATTTAATTGTTTAAATTTATTTTCTGAACAAGTTTAATGGGGTCTTTATATATTTTGCCTATAAATTTTGATGAATGGAGTACTTTTTGTTAGTTAGGATTGAGCTATCAAGCATTTTTCTCATGAGCTAACCAACCAACCTGAGTATCTGCTGCTTTAAACAGTAGTCATATTAAATGGTTTTTTGTGTGCCCTTAAAATGACAGTATCCTTCAGTTTAATTGATTTTTTGACTTTTTCTTGTGGTCTATAATATTTAATATTTTTAGATATCAAAAACAAATTAATTTTCTTTTTTTCAAGTTGCCTTTGGAGTAAAGAGTCTAGGAGTATTTGTTATATTTTTAATGAACAAATTAAGATTAATATAGTCAATTTTACTGTGAATTAATGCTAAAAGGTGGATTTTTTAACGTGTAAAAACAGACAAAAAATTAATTAAAGTGAAAAGGAGGGAGTGATACTCTCGTCTATATTACACTCTTTTAAAGGTTTTGTATTCTTTAAGAAAGATATTCAATAATGTTAATTTATGAAGTATTTATGTAAGATATTGTTTGTCTCTCATATAAACGCTTTAGACGATTAACATTTTACTAATTGCATCAGTGAATGTCAAAATTAGAAAAAAGAAATTAAAATAAGAGTTACACTTTTTTGTTTTCTAAAACAGGATTTTGAGATAAATTTAATTGTTTTTAGCCGATGATCTATCAGAAACAATCTTTAAGGCTGCATATATCTTATCCTCCTTAAACATCACTTGTGAAATTACACTGAACTATTGTTTTTGTTGTTGTTGTTAAACTTAATATTCTCTTTATTCCAGTATGTTTGTCATTATTTTTTTATTTAAAGAAATAATATATTTTTATATCTAAAAATACCTTAACTTTATATTTTCTATTTTATTTGTAAGGGGCATTTGCATCTATACCCGCTTTTTGTGTCACGTTTTAACTTGTGCCCGCTTTGTAAAAAATTTTGCAAACGTACCCGCTTTTTCGCATAACTTCAGCATACCGGACTGAAGTAGCAAAGACAATCACGCAAAACTTCAACATTCTAGTAGTCGGGTCTGAAGTTCAGCTCTAGAGCTGAAGTTTTTGTTTTGTAACTGTCGAACTTCAGCTCTAGAGCTAAAAATTTTGTTTGTAATTGGCGAATTTCAGTTCTAGAGGTGAAGTTTTTGTTTGTAAGCTTCAGCTCTAGAGCTGAAATTTTTGTTTGTAACTGGCTTTTTGTTTGTAAGCTTCTAGAGCTGAAGTTTTTGTTTTGTAACTGTCGAACTTTAGCTCTAGAGCTGAAGTTTTTGTTTGTAACTGGCGAACTTCAGCTCTAGAGCTGAAGTTTTTGTTTTGTAACTGTCGAACTTTAGCTCTAGAGCTGTAATTATTTGGAAGCTAGCTTTAGAATAGGATCTGCTCAAATAAGCTGGGGATCCATCCATCAAACAACTTGCTAGTTTGTTAAAATCTTTGGGGTAAAATCTCAGCACTGGGCTCAAAAAGTTTTATATGCTAACATACTCAATTTAGCTTTACAAGAAACAACATTCACCTTAATAATATTTATAAAAACAACCCAAAAAAAGAAGTAAATAAATGCAAATTAATCATCCCTGATTGCGAGAACAAATAATGAGCTTTGTAATACGATTAAAATGCAAAGATGTCGTCACTTAACAATGGTATCTTAATAGTTTCCACTCACAAAAGGAACTATGGAAAATAATTTCTTTTTTAATCATATAAAGGTACAAAAGAAAATTTTAACTTCTATGCACCAACAGTTTAAAAGAAATTTTACCTAGAAAATAATCTGCACCAACAGCAGCAGCAGAAGAAAGAAGAAGAAAACGAAGGAGGAGGAGAAAGGGGACTGAAGTTATTTAAAAAGTGAGTACAAGTTAAATTTTTTTTACAAAATAGATATAAGTTAAATGAGGATGACCAAATAAGGCGCTCCATGTAGTTTTTACTATTTGTAATAACTTAGATTTTATAGCCCCGGTATATTGAGTCCGAGTGACGAGTACAAAAATGAAGTAAATAAAAATATACAAGTCAAGAACCAAAGATGTAAAAGAATACAAAACAAAAAGTACAGACATGAAGACAATTAGACAATGGTTTAAGCGGGAACAATGACCAGTAGTTCTAAAAAAATTTGTGTGGTCCGAGAATGCACGGCTGTCATTTGTCTCGATTCTTAATCATATTCCATTCGTTTCAATTTAAAAGAGATATTTTGACTCGATACAAAATTTAAAGAAAAATTAAAAAAAAATTGAAATTTGTGATTTTAAAAGTTTAAGAGATACTCCCTCTATTCCAATTATGTGAACCTATTTCTTTTTTGGTCCGTTTCAAAAAGAATGACCATTTTTTAAATTTGGTAACAATTTAGCTTAAACTTATAATTCTACCCTTAATGAAAAGCTTTTATAACCACACAAATACTCTATGTCCCTTTTTTTGACTTGTTTAGGACCACAAATTCCAAAGTCTTCGTTTTTTCTTAAACTTCATGCACACTCAAATAGATTCACATAAATTGGAACGAAGGAAGTAAAAGTTTTGTGGGGCCATGACATTAGTGTCGTTATAAAAGCTTTTCTTAAAGGGTAAAATAGGTAAAATAAAGAGTTTAAAGTTGAATTATTTTTAATTGTAAAAATGTATCATTCTTTTTGACATGGACTAATAATGAAAATGTGTTGTCTAAATTGAAACAGAATACTCACTCCGTTTCAAATTAGATGAGTTACTTTCCTTTTTAGTCTGTTCCAAAATAAATGGCACATTTCCAAAATTTGAAAATAATTCAACCTTAAACTTTCATTTAACCCATTTTACCCTTAATGCGAAGCTTTTATAACTATACAAATGTAATTGCTCCGCTACCCTTAAATTTTTAATACCACAAGTTTCAATTTTTTTTTAATTCTGTGTCGAGTGAGAACGGAGGGAGTAGTATTTATCCCCATTAGCTGTGCATAGGGTTGTTCACGGTTTGACGAAAAACCGATCCAAACCGATTAAGTAAACCGATATTTTTCTTGATTTGGATTGGTTTTGGTTTTAAATTTTAAAAATCGCTAATATTTGGTTTGGTTTTGTTCAATTTTAAAAAACCGAAAAATAAACCGAACCAAAACAAAATTTAATAGTTATTTATATACAATATAATATCTTTTTGTAAATAATTTAAAATATTTTATGCATCTTAATTGTTATTTTAAATTTTGGTTTATTCTTATATATCTTAAAAGATTGCCTAAGTACAAAACAATAGGACTCGACCAATTTTCTTTTCATTAAAAGACTCTAATTCTCTAACTCTCCGCACATACTTTTGCATAACAGAAGAGTTAAAAAAAACCACCACAAGAGTAAAGAAAGCAAATTCAAATTGCAAGACAACAACAGCTAAAGCTTGGGAAAGCAAACTTTTAGTTTGTTTTTTGTTCATTCTTTTCATATAAACAGGTAAATAAACTTTCAATTTTGAAAGAAATATATAAAAAGGCATAAATTTAGCAAATTATTTTCAGATTGTTGTCTAGCGTTGTTTTACTATTATTAATTTATCATTAACTTACTAAGAATCGAAAAAACCGAACTAAATCGAACTAAACCAACAACAATTAAACTGATGATTTGTATTTAATTTGATTTGATTTTGGTTTAAAATTTTAAAAACCGATTAAATTGGTTTGGTTTTGGTTTTAATTAAAAACCGACCAAACTGAACCGTCAGCCCCCCTAGCTAGCTGTGCACTTATACGTTTCCTACCACACAATTGTCGAATGATTAATACTAAAACGTTGAATCATTACAAACTCACTTTCAATACTACTGCATGTATTAAGGAACACAGTGGGCCTGAAATACTCTTCTTCTTTATTACCCACGTTCGAACACGCAACACTTCATACCAATGGCAGAAGCTTCCAATTTCCTGGCAACTCAAAGGTACTCCTTTCCATTCAATAACATTCACTCCTTTTTTTTGCTTGATTTTTTCCCTTCTCTATCAGCAATGGCGGATCGAATTTCTCTATTGTTAAGTTAGGGGTAAGTGCGTATATATTACTCCTAATTCCACTTGTGGGATTATACCGGTTTGTTATTGTTATCGGCACGCGCAATGATAGATTTGAACAGGTTCAACATAACTCACTATTGTCTAGCTAGGCCTCTACATATACCTTTGTGCATTGGGCGAAGCTACACTCCGGTATCACTTTGTCAGAAAATTATATTGCATATATAGATAAAATATTATGTTTTAAAAGTATATAACATACTATATTGAACATTCTTTGTCGGGAATTTTTTTTTACTTTTTCCAAATTTGAACATCCATGGAAAAATTTATGGCTTCACCACTATTTGTGTGAGTAAGATGGGCATTAATTTTATTTCGTATGGTTTCAAATTTGTTATCAGGATTGCAGTTGTGAGTGGAGCCAACAGAGGAATAGGACTAGAAATATGTAGACAGCTAGCTTCAAAGGGGATAGTGGTGATCTTAACAGCTAGAGATGAGAAGAAAGGAGCAGAAGCTATTGATATGCTAAAGGAGTGTGGCCTCTCAAATTATGTTATTTTTCATAAGCTTGATGTGACTGACCTTTCTAGTATTGCACAACTTAAAGATTTCATCAAGGCCAGATTTGGCAAGCTTGATATCTTGGTAATTTCCACTTCCAAGTTCCTCTTTGATTTTAGAAAATTGGTTTCACTTTTTATAAGAAAATGAACAAATGGATGTACCATTCTTTGTACCATCAGGTTAAGGTGAGCTGCAAGTACATGCACTTGTCTATACCATGTTTAATTTTGTAATATAGATGAAAGAAAAATATTTTATTATAAATGTCAGTTCTCACAAATCTCCACATATTAAAATAAGCTAGTAATATCCTTATTTATAATAGCATCAAACCTATTCCAATTAGAAACATGAAAACCTATTCTTATATAATTCTCACTATAAATCCTATTTAGACACAAATTAAATAAATTAAATCCTAAACAATTAAGGTTACTACTACAAGTTTGAATTAGTTTTCCAACGTTCTCCCATAATTCAAAGTTGTGTACATCTGACTATTTTGGTTGCGTCTTGAAGCAATTCTCTCCAACTTTTACTTGTGTTAAAGCACCAATTTTGTTGAAGCACCTGTTTTCAACTCTCGTTGACGCACTTTGTCACCAACATCCAAATTTTGTTGAAGCACATGTCTCCAACTCCCGTTGATACACTTTGTTACCAACAACCAATTTTGTTGAAGCGCCTGTCTTCAACTCCAGTTGATGCACTTTGTTGCCAACATCTAAATTTGTTGAAGCACTTATCTTCAATTCTGGTTGATGCACTTTGTCACCAACACATAACTTTGTTGAAGCACCTGTCTTCAACTCCTAAATTGTTGTTTCACTTGTAATTAGCTTTCAATTATTTTTTAACTTCTCTGCAACTTGTGGAAAAAAAATTCCTCCTCTTATGTAAAATTGCTTGCATCTCTTAAACATGCAATATTGTAATTTTTTTTAATCTACCTCTCTCAAACCTTTAGAGAAGATCTTTCTTCCTCTTATTCATATTTAGTGTCTCTTTGAACTTGAATTTTTTTTCTCAATCCTTTTCACCATAATTTTTCTCATGCATATATTATTGGCCCGTTCTTTGCCAACATATTCAATGGCTAGATGGGTGACACATATTGACGAGCGCTGCCCGTCGATAGCGAAAGCTACTTGATTCTCTCCCAAGATCATAGAAGCTTTGATACCAATTATGAAGGAAAAATATTTTATTATAAATTTTTAAAAGCTCTCGATAGTTCTCACAAATCTCCGCACATTAAAATAAGCTAGTAATACCCTTATTTATAATAGTATCAAAACTATTCCAATTATAAACATAAAAACATATTCCTATATAATTCTGACTATAAATCATATTTAGACACGAATTAAATAAATTAAATTTTAAACAATTAAAGTTCCTACTACAAGTTTGAATTAGTTTTCTAACAATATAGAAGATAAAGTGAAAAACATGTTATATAATATATAGTGCTTCAAATTGAGATTTGCATTCTTAATCTCCAATTTTTTATGTTTGCTTAATTAACAGTTCATGATATGGCTTAACCTTTATGTAACATAATACTACATCATTTCTGAACAAACGTACCAGGTGAACAATGCAGCAGTTGTTGGAGTGCATATGGATAAAGATGTTACAATTAAAAGTCCAGAAGTAAGTGAATATATCAACATTAATTCTTTTTTTGCTTATAGATATACTCCATTGAGTACACATACGACTGATACCATACATACTAAAAAGCTATGTTGTGCGGATTCTCTAAAATATACTACTTTTAGAGGATTTGATACTCACTCGGCAATATTTTTAGAAAGTCCGAGCTACATAGCTAAAAAGTAATGAACTAATTAATTTCTCTTTCATCCACTCCACCAAACAAATAAAAAGTTTCTTCTACTGCAATTTTATGGTCCTGTGAATTTCTTCAGCGCATTCTTTTATCCATTTGAAATGATTAATCTTGTGTTGGTGATGCAGCAAGACCTATTCATTGAGAAGCTAAAGGTAGCAACTCAAACTTATGATGTAGCTGAAGAATGTCTAAAAACAAACTACTATGGGGCAAAACAGATGATTCAAGAATTATTACCTCTGCTTCAATTTTCTGATTCACCTCGTATTGTCAATGTCTCCTCCCTTGCTGGAAAGTTAGAGGTATTTCATCTAATTACACCAACTTTTCCTAGGTTAGAGGTATTTCATCAAATTACATACCAACATTTCTTAGGGGGGCAGATGTCTTAAGCAGTAGCAGAGGCAGGATTTTTGCTAAAGGGTTCAAAAAAAGAAAAGAAATTAAAAGAAATTATAGCTAGTGAAAATTGAACAAATGACCTCACAAAGATCTTGAAACTCTTTAACCACTGAGCTATGCTTTTGAATTGTCTCAAGTTAATTCAAAACATAATATATAGAGGTGAAAAATATATTTTGTCTTATATATACAGTGTAATTTTCGGCGAAGGGAGTGAACCCTTTCCGTCCCCCTAAATCCGCCCCCGGTCTCAAAAAAAGAAAAACATACTAACAGTTTACTTGCATTGTCTGTGTATAAAATGTAAACTCTAATACATATATTCTACTATATCATATATGTCATTGTACTCTTACAATTAATTTTAAAGAATATACAAATCTCTTTTTATTTTGGCACAAATTGTTAGATTAGTTAGTATTTGATGGGAGTATTTGAGAAGAGATTGTATTGTCCGTCGTTGAATAAACAAAGGAAGGAAGAAGTGTTTAAAAGCATTTCTTTGTCTTATATAGTTTGCTATGTTACGCGGACTCTCCAAAACAGTTGTCGCACTCGTGTCGGATCCAACACGCACCCATTTATATTTTCGGAGAGTCCGAGCACCATAGATAGTTTGAGTATTTTAAAGGATGTTTTGGAGGGAAATTGAAAATTTGACTATATTATTAATAGTCAAGATTGGGCTTTGGGCCTATTAAGTAGTCCAAAATTAATTTTTAGTCGCCTAATGTTTTATTAATTAATTTAAAATGTTTTTAAAATTAAATTTCAGAAAACGGTTTTAATAGTTTTCTTTTTTAAATTCAAAAAAGGGTGTTTATTATGAAAAAGATGAGTCTGTTATTCCAACAGACTCCTAGAGGTATTATAAATACTCATATTATCTTCAAAACAAAATCATCTGAAAATTTTCATCTCTTTCTCTTCTACTTATTTTCTACAACTCACAAATATTATGTTCTTGTGGAAAGTTCGAGTTAATTGCCGAAATTCGAATTTCAGAGACTTTGTAAAATTCTCGAGGAATTCTGCTATTATCCCTGCAGCAACAAAGTGGGAAGTTTAATTCGTTATTGACAATGACTACACTATCGAAGCCAGATTATTTCATCCAATTATTTTTCTAACACAAATAATGTTTGTTTCAGCATATACGCAATGAATGGGCTGTAGGAGTGTTAAGTGATGCTGAGAATATAACAGAAGACAGAGTGGATGAGGTTTTGAATGCTTTTTTGCAAGATTTAAAGGAGGGTTTGATGGAAACTAAAAAGTGGTCTCTGATTTTTCCTGCATATACTCTATCAAAAGCAGCAATGAATGCTTACACAAGAATACTAGCCAAAAAATACCCAAGTTTTCTCATCAACTGTGTTTGTCCAGGCTATGTCAAAACTGATATGACTATCAATTGTGGCAAACTGAGTGTTGAAGAGGGTGCTGAAAGTCCTGTTTGGCTTGCTCTTTTACCTGAGGGAGGTCCATCAGGAAAATACTTCAATAGGAAAGAGGTGACACCTTTTTAATAAAATTGGGAATGTTATGAGTGACAAAGTTATATTCACTTATATCATACTGTAGATATTGTAATTCAAAGATTAGTAATTAGTGCATATGTTTTATTGTTGTGAATGTTTGGTTAATTCTGTATGTGATATAAAAGTTTTATAATTTACTCTTAATTCTAAAGTAAAAAGATAAAATCAAGGTTATTTTCGTTTTTTAGTTGTTTTATTCATGTAAAGCTAATCTTTGTATAAGTTCCAAGTTGGATATGGAATAATTACAGCTTCATAGGTCTGCAATGTTATTTTTTCAAAGAAATAAATGCTGTAAAAGGGTTGTGACTAAGGGTTGTGACTTGTGACGAGAGTACACGATTATCTAAACAAGGGGAACTGGACTACGCCGAAAACTAGCTAAAACAAATTGATTAAATAATTTGATAATTGAATTAATGTAAATTGTCAATTAAGTATACAAATTTCAGCTATACATAATATGAATAACTAAAGAAAATGAAAAAATCATTAGATTCCTACATTGTTAAATCGACGATTATGGAGATCAAAGATTCAATAACTACAACAAATTTAAAGAGAATGGCAAAAACGTGAAAGACAACCGAATCTTTTACTAGAATCTATCAATTTTATATAGAATTAGTGAATTTATTCGCGCTTCGCCCGGCAATTAAAAAAACCTAAATAGTCTCACTTTAATGAATATTTTAATTTTTAAATCCGAAAAGATAATATTTCAAGTTTCAAACTATTTTATCAGTCACACTTAGGTTTATATTTTGCTCTAATATCAATAAGGAGTTCCTTGAATTTGAGGGAAATATTGAAAAGTTCTTTACTTGTATAGTATTTAACTTTTTCCTTCCATTCGTGAGTTTACTTTAATGCTTTCATAAGTTTTTATTATTTAAAAAATCTAAAAAGAAGAGGTGTTACCTTGGCAGCTCTTGTGAACACCATACCGATTGGCCTGTCTATAATTGACAGTATATATAAGAATATTACTTCCAAGAAGAGTAAAGTAGCGAAAAATAAAACAACCCATAACCTTAAAATATTAAAAAACTTTCAAATGCACATCAGGGTTAATTAAGCTTGCTACCTCATTTTTAATATCAAATAAATAGCGCTCCCTAATTTATAATTCCATAATCTTAGCTTGCCAAATTTTTTGAGCAATACACATAAAAGCGATAATGTAAAGACATTGGACAACCATGTCTTTCACTCAATTCCTTCTGGAAAGAGAAAACTCTTGCATTATCCATTTATGACCAAATTTATGTGAAAATTGGACACTGCACAATCCTACCAATAAAATTACCAAAAAGGTATAATGAAATAAATTTAAACATATCATAAATTTAATTTGATATAAAAATGAACAAAAGTTACAAAGTTTAACTTTTGGGATTCTTAAAATAATTAAGGTAAAAGAAAAAGTATATATACGAAAAATAAAACAAAAAGATATTTTTAGGAAAGTGAAAGAAGAAGGAATTAATTAGAAATAAAAAAAGAAGAAGAAAGAAATAATGATAATACTATTTTTTTCCGTTAACCTCTGCTTCATTTTTCCTCCCAAGCCGGTCAACAACTTCTTCCTTCTCGAATCATTCCTTAAAGATATTTTTTTCAATCAATACCCAGAATTATATTGATTGCAAATGTAATATTGTGTTTCATGAAATTCTACATCAACGATCTCTTAGCAACAAAAAGTAAAATGCTCGACACTAAAAATCATGAGATACATTCCTTAGTTCCTTGCAAACTCACTCGGGCACAAAATTTCATAACTTGGAGGGATCGAAATCCAGGGCTATAAAATTTTGTGGACCTTTTGAATTTGCACAACGTAATTATCGACTCATAAACATGCGAATGAAGAATATATATTGAAAATAATCGTGAGTCACCATTATAATATGTTCAAAGTAAACATGAAACAAAAGCGAGTTATTACCAACATTAATTTTAGTGACGAAGATGGAGTAGAATCCTTATGGAGGCAATAAGATGATTGCTTGAGGATATTCTCTCCATTTAAGATCAGATACCCTGCCCCTTTAAAACTGAAGAAACTCAAAGGCCAAAGGTTTTATGAGTTTGGCAAAAGTTTGAAATGACACTATTCTCCTACTTTCCTCATTATTATGGAGATACGGTTACAACTTATAAGGCTAATTTTTTAATATAATAATTAGTTATTGTATTAAAATGAGAGAAAAAAACCCAAAAAAATAAGATATAAATGCATTCCCTGGCATGTGAAGCCTGTCACGTCAATTGTTTATTCTCCAGCATTATTATATATACAAATACGAAAGGCAAAGCACTCTTACATTGCTAGGTGTCATATTGCCAAGTGTATATTTTTAGGACAAAACTCCAACTTTAGTTGGAGTAGTTGATTTTTTTTTTTTTTAAAAAAAGTGATAGTTCCAAAATGTGAGTTGTAATAAAAATATGGGAATTTCAATTCCAAGCTGATGTAGGAGCATAAAAGTAATATGGTATTTGGTAAAGAAAACTAAATAACTAAATAAATAATTTTTTAAATTAAATAATATCAGCATGGTAATTCCCACATATGGTTCCAAAGTGATGCGAGAGTATAAAACTGTCACGATCCGGAATTTTCACCGTCTGAACCGTGATGACGCCTAATATTTCACTTGCTAAGCAAGCCAACGTTAGGACAATTTATTCATTTTTTACAATTGAATTGAATAACGAGAGATAACTGGAATACGTGAAATATTAATGCAGAAGATAAAACTGCCAAACGTCTATTACAATTCCCTGAACCTGGTGTCACAAGCGTACAAGCTTCTAAAGTAATACACATAAAGATTTGAAATAAGTACAAAGCTGTCTGAATGAAATTATACAGCTAAAAAGAAAAGAGGATGGGGACTCCAGAAGCCGGGGACGCTAAACAGTCGTACCTCAAGTCTCCGCCGATGTCCAATTCGGGCACGCTAATAACCGTCGCTGGGATCGACTCCAAAATCTGCACTGTGTACAGAGTGTAGTATCAGTACAACCAACCCCATGTACTGGTAAATTCCGAGTCTAACCTCGACGAAGTAGTGACGAGGCTAAGGCGGGTCACCTACACTATAACTTGTACATAATATATAATAATGACAGAATAATGAAAATACTGAACAGAATTTAAACATCCAACAGAATTGATAGCCATAGCCTCGAAAATACACCAGTAGCGTCCAGAATTATCAATCTTTACCAGTTCAAATAATAATATCGAGAAACAACGCAGCTTAGGAAATGGAAACATATAGGTTGTTGGGGCGCGCAACCCGATCCCACCAGACAACACGTAATCCTCCCTTATTCCACTGTAACAATATCAATAACAATAAATATTATATTGTGGCGCACAATCCGATCCCACCATGTATCAATATCAATAATTAACCCTTATTTCACCATTTCAATTTACCCGTATTCCATCTGTTGCAACGTGCAACACAATCCCACCGTATAAACATATTTACCCTTATTTTACTATATCAATCCTCCCTTATTACGCTGCGCGCAACTCGATCCCACCATATCAGTACTAAACACTTAATGCACACAGCCAAATCAACAATATAAATCACAAGGCCTTTACAATCAGTAAATACCAAACCGAACCAAAGGAAACCTTATAAAATATAGAATCTACACAAATAGTACTACACAGCAAGACCAATCCAGCAATTTACAATTGGAAAATACAAACAAAACAAATAAAGAAAATAACAGGGATTAGAGGAAACTATGAAAAGAGCTAACATGATTAACAAAGGAAGATATTGATTAACACGTAGCAGTTAAGCATGGAAAGCATTTAGAGCATATAACAATTAAGACAGGGAAGGAAACAATTAAGGAAAAATAGTAATTCAGGGAAAACAAATAATTTGGCGGCATATAAGCACTCGTCACCTTGCATATACGCCGCTCACATGAGAATCACATAGCAAATAGTCTGAGGGTTCCTAATTTCCTCAAGTCAAGGTTAGACACAACACTTACCTCGCTCTGAGGGTCATTCAAATCTCAACCACGGTTTTGCCTTTCAAACTAGCTTCCGAACCAACAATGTCGAGCAAATTACCAACCAAATGATTCAAAATGAGCCTTAGGAATCACCCAGGATAACAAAGTCTGATTTTAGGTTATTATTGAAAAAGTCAACAAAAGTCAACACCCTGACTCGCTTGGTCCAAAACCGAACTTCAGACCAAAACCCGATTACCCATTCACCCCTGAGCCCGAATATACAATTATTTTTGGAATTTGACCTCAGTTTAAGGTTTAAATCCCCAAATTTAGAAATCCTTAGTTTTTACCCAAAAATTTCCAATTCGACCATGAAAACCTTAGATTTTAGGTTGAAATCTTGTAAAATGAAGAGAAAGATTCAAAGAAACTAGTTTAGAATCATTTGGCAAATCGCATCTTGTGTTTTAGGTTTTGAAAATTTGAAGAATGTGAGAATATCCCGTCTAAGTCTCTTTTCATCATCTGCAGATGTCGCATTTGCGACTTTGCGAAGCCCGCAAATGTGAAGGAACCATGCAAAGTCCTTCACACCTTTTCCGCCTTCGCAAATGCGAACATGGACCTCTGCAATTGCGACTCTCGGATCACATTTGCGATCACTACCCATCCCAGGTTTACTTCTCAAATGCGAAGAATTCTTCGATATTGCGAAGACTGTATGGCCCAGCTACTCCTCACAAATGCGAGAAATAACTCGTAAATACGGAACCTGCATAGGTCGCATATGCGATTCCTGATCTCGCATTTGGGAGATCAAAGGCCTACACCAACAACTGAAACACTAGCAATGTTCTAAGTCCCATTTTCACTCTGTAGCCTATTAGAAACTCATCCAAGCTCTCGGGGCTCAAAACCAAACATGCACACCAGTTTAAAAACATCATACGAACTTGCTTGCGTAACCAAATCACCAAAATAAAACCTAGAACTACGAATTTAGCACCAAATCAAATGAAATTTTCAAGAAAGCTTTGAAACTTAATATCTCAACCGAACGCCCGAATCACGTCAAACCAATTGCGTTTTTTACCAAATTTTACCGACAAGTCATAAATGTGATATTCGACCTATACCGGGTTCCAGAACCAAAATACGGACCCAATATCCAAAAAGTCAAACCTTGGTCAAACGCTTCCATTTCAATAAGCCTTTAACTTTCAAATTTCAACAAAGTCCGATATCTCGGGCTAGAGACTTTCAATTTTGATTCCGGACATACGCCCAATTCCCAAATCACGATACGAACCCATCGAGATCGTCAAATCATGAATACGATTCTGTTTACCAAAAATATTAACTGAAGTCAACTCAAAGGAAGTTTTTTTGGCAAAATTTCTTATTTTCATCAACTTTTAACATAAAAGCTTTCTGAAAACATGCCCAAACTGTGCACGCAAATCAAGGAGGGTAAAAAATGAGATTTTAAGGCTTAAAAGCGCATAATTGAGTTCTAAAACACAAGATGACCGTTCAGGTTATCACATTCTCCACCTTTAAAATAAGCATTCATCCTCGAACGGACATAGAAAAGTACCTGAGCTGGGAAAAAGGTGGGGATATATACTACGCATGTCCGACTTGGACTTTCAAGTAGCTTCCTCAACGGGTTAACCTCTCCACTGCACTCGAACTAAAGGATAACTCTTCGATCTCAACTGGCGAACCTGCCGGTCTAGAATAGCTACTGGCTCCTCCTCATAGGTCAAATCCTTGTCCAACTGGACAGTGCTGAAGTTCAACATGTGGGATATATTGTCGCGATACTTCCAAGCAAGTCTGTAAGCCACCTCTCCCACTCGCTCAAGAATCTCAAAAGGCCTGATGTACCTAGGGCTCAACTTTTTCCTTCTTTTCAAACCTCATTACACCCTTCATGGGTGACACACGGAGCAATACTCTATGTCCGACCATGAATGCAACATCACGTCCAACCAACGATCAATACCGTTTATAATATAATGTCTCATAGGGAGCCATCTGGATGCTCAACTGATAGTTGTTTTGTAGGTGAACTATGCAAGTGGCAAGAACTGATCCCATGAGCCTCTAAAGTCAATAACATAAGCGCGGAGCATATCCTCCAATATCTGAATAGTGCGCTCGGACTGCACGTCCGTATGAGGATGAAATGATGTGCTCAGCTCAACCTGCGTACCCAAGTCACACTGCACTTCCCTCCAGAAATACAATGTAAATTGTGTACCTCGATCAGAAACGATAAACATGGGCACGCCGTGAAGACGAGCGATCTCGCAGATAAAAATCGCTACCAATCGCTCTGAAGAATAGGTAACTGCCACGGGGATGAAATGCACTGACTTGGTCAGTCTATCCACAATAATCCAAACTGCATCGAACTTCCTCTGAGTCTGTAGGAGTCCAACAACAAAATCTATAATGATACGCTCCTACTTCTACTCAGGAATCTCTATCTTCTGAAGCAAACCACCAGGTTTCTAATGTTCATACTTTACATGATGACAATTTAGACACTGAGCCATATATGACACTATATCTTTGTTCATTATCCTCCACCAATAATGCTGTCGCAAGTCCTGATACATCTTGATGGCGCCTGGATGAATAGAATACCGGGAACTATGGGCATCCTCTAGAATCAACTCACAAAGTCCATCTACATTAGGCACGCAAACACGACCTTGCATCATCAAAATTCCATTATCTCCAACCGTAACCCGCTTGGCATCACCGTGCCGCACTATATCCCTAAGGACAAGCAAATGAGGGTCATCATACTGCCGCTCCTTGATGCGGTCAAACAATGAAGACCGAGTGACCGTACAAGCTAAAACATGTATGGTCTCAGAAATATCCAACCTCACGAACTGATTGGCCAAGGCCTGAACATCTAATGCAAGCGGTCTCTCACCGAGTGTAATGTACGCAACACTGCCCATACTCACCGATTCTTACTCAAAGCATCGGTCATCACATTAGCCTTCCCGAGATGATACAAGATGGTGATATCATAGTCTTTAAATAGCTATAACCACCTTCTCTTCCTCAAATTGAGCTCCTTTTGCTTTAACAAATACTGCAAACTCCGATGATCCGTGAACACCTCACACGAAACGCCATAAAGATAGTGCCTCCAAATCTTCAACGCGTGAACAATGGTTATCAGCTCTAAGTCATGAGCAAGGTAATGCTTCTCGTGAACCTTCAGCTGCCGTAAATCATATGCAATTACCTTGTCACCCTGCATCAATACCGCACGAAGTCCAATACGAGATGCATCATAATATACTGTATAATGGCCTGAACCTGTGGGCAACACCAACACCAGCGTCGTAGTCAAAGCAATCTTGAGCTTCTGAAAGCTCGCCTCACACTCGTCTGACCATTTGAATAAGGCACCCTTCTAGGTCAACTTGGTCAACGAGGCTGCTATAAATGAAAATTCCTTCACGAACCGACGGTAATAACCTCCCAATCCTAAGAAACTCTGGATCTCTATTGGCTATGTGGGTATAGGCTAGTTTTTGACTGCCTCAATCTTCTTAGGATCCACTTGAATATCCTCTGCTGATACAATGTGCCCCAAGAACGCGACTGAGCTTAACCAAAACTCGCATGTTGAAAACTTATCATATAACTGGCTGTCTCTCAAGGTCTGAAGAACGATCCGAAGGTGTTGCTCATGCTCCTCTCTGATGTGGGAGAATATCAAGATATCATCAATAAACACAATTACAAAGGAATCCAGATAAGGCTTGAACACCCGGTTCATCAAATTCATGAATGTTGTTGGGGCATTTATCGGCTCAAATGACATCACTAGAAACTCATAATGCCCATACCAAGTCCAAAAAGCTATCTTAAGGACATCAGATGCCCTAATCCTTGATTGATGGTAGTCATACCTCAAATCGATCTTTGAAAACACCTTGGCACCCTGAAGCTGATCAAATAAGTCATCAGTCCTTGGCAATGGATACTTGTTCTTGATGGTGACTTTGTTTAACTGCCGATAATCTATGCACATCCTTATCGACCCATCCTTTTTCTTCACAAACAACACAAGTACACCCCAGGGTGAAATACTAGGTCTAATGAAGCCCTTATCAAGCAAGTCTTACAATTTCTCCTTCAATTCTTTCAACTCTGGCGGGGCCATACAGTATGGCGGAATAGAAATGGGTTGAGTGCCCGGAGCCAAATCAATAAAGAAGTCGATATCTCTGTCAGGTGGCATCCCCGGCAGGTTTGCATGAAATACCTCTGGAAACTCACAAACAACTGGCTCAGAATCCATAGAAGGAACCTCCGCACTAGAATCACAGACATAAGCCAAATAAGCTAAACACCCTTTCTCGACCATATGCTGAGTCTTCACGTACGAGATAAACCTGCTAGTAGAATAGCCTGGAGTCCTCTACTCCAATCGAGTCGACCCCTGCAAGGCTAAGGTCACTGTCTTGGCATGACAGTCCAATATAATATGATAAGGTGACAACCAATCCATCCCCAAAATGACATCAAAATAGACCATATCGAGAAGTAGGAGAAATACACGAGTCTCAAGACTCCCAATGGTAAATACACACGAACAATAAACGCGATCTACAATAATAGCATCTCCTACAGGGGTGGACATATACACAGGAGCACTCAAAGAATCACAAGGCACAACCAAATATGAAGCAAAATAGGATGACATGTAGGAATAAGTAGAACTCGGATCAAATAGAACTGAGACATCTCTAGTATAAACTAAAACCGTACCTATGATAACCACATCAGATGACTCAGTCTCAAGCCTGGCTGGAAAAGCTAGCATAGGGGCTGGGCCCCACCACTCTAAACCATATCTCTAGGACGACCTCATGCTGGCTAGCCTCCAACTCTAGCGGTCTGGCCTCCACCTCTAACAGCCTGACTTCCACCTCTAGCGGCCTGACCTTTACCTCTAGCTCCCTGACCTCTAGCTAGCTAAGCGGGCGGTGATGCAACCAATGCCAGAATCATGGCACGAGAACTCTTTTGTGGTGTACCACCCAATAATCTCATACAGTCCTCCTTATATGCCCAAAACCACCACACTCAAAATATCCATCTTGGTGTTGTGGCTATTGAAACTGAGACTGACCCAAACGGGTCAGATAACCACGATAATAACTCTGAATAAAAAGTGCACAGGTAGGAGTTGGCAGTGCATTGTAGGCTGGCTGCCCAGAATGAGGCACATAAAGGCCACGTCTCCCTGAAACACTATAGGATCTGAAGTGTTGGCTGATATGGCCTGGGATGATGGCCTCTACCAAAAGTACCCCTGCCTCCAGACGAGGCACCACTGAATCCACCAGAATGTCGAGGTCTCTTGTCAGTTTCCTGACCACTCCCCTGAGCTAGTACCATCTCGACTCGCTTGGCAACATTGGTTGCCGCCTGAAAAGAAATCTCACTCCCAGTCTCCTTAGCCATATGCAATCTAATAGGCTGAGCAAGTCCCTCAATAAACCTCTTTACTCTCTCTCTCTCTCTTGGTAGGAAGAAGAAGAATAGCATGACGGGCCAGATCCACAAATCGAGTCTCGTATTGAGTACAATTATAGAACCCTATTGCATATGCTTGAACTGCCTCTGATAGTCCTCTCTCTAAGTGATAGGAATGAACTTCTCAAGAAATAGCTGAGAGAACTGGTCCTAAGTGAAATCAGGCGACCCAGCTGGTCTAGTCAACATATAATCCCTCCACCATTTCTTGGCGGAACCCGACAAATAAAATGCAGCAAAGTCGACCCTATTGGTCTCCACAATCCCCATGTTCCATAACACCTTATGACAACTGTCCATATAGTCCTGGAGATCCTCTAAAGTTGCACCACTGAAGTGAACTAGGAAAAGTTTGATAAACCTATCCAATCTCCACAAAGCCTTAGAAGACAAAGCCGATCCATCACTGGTCTGTGCCGCAATGCCCGACTGAACTACCCCAACGGGTTGAGCAGTTGGAGTCTGAAACTAGGGAGCCATCTACTCTGGAGTTTGAGTAGCGAGAGTCTGTGCTCCTCCCCTAGCCTAAGAGACGGCTGGTGCTACAAGAAATGTACCAGTCTGGGCTACACTCTCCATCAGGCCCACCAAACGGACCAAACCATCCTGTAGTACCGGGGTGGCAATGAACCCCTCTGGGGACTAACGTGGTCTTGCTGGAACGGTCTGGGCTGGAGCATCTTCATCAAACTCTACCTAAGGCTCGACCATTGGTGCTGCTACTCGAGCTCTAGGCTGAGTCCTGCCCCTGCCTCGGCCTCATCCTCTGCCCCTCGTAGGAGCTGCTGCTGGGGGATTTGGATGCTGCTTAGCTGAAGATGCGGTACACGTTCTCGCCATCTGCTAGAAAACAGAATAGAAGGGTTCAATCAGAAATGATAGAAAAAATCGCATGACAAATAAGAGTAGAAGTGAAATTGTTCCTAACTTCATAGCCCCTGGGAGATAAGTATAGACGTCTCCGTATCGATCCTCCAGACTCTACTAAGTTTGCTCATGACTCGTGAGACCTATGTAACCTAGCGCTCTGATACCAACTTGTCACGACCCGAAATTTCCACCGTCGAGACCGTGATGGCGCCTATCATTTAATTTGCTAGGCAAGCCAATGTTAGAATAATTTATCCATTTTTTATAATTGAATTAAATAATGGGAGATAACTGGAATAACTGAAATATCAATGCGGAAGATAAAACTGCCAAACGTCTATTACAATTCCCTGAACCTGGTGTCACAAGCGCACGAGCTTCTAAAGTAATACACATAAAGATTTAAAATAAGTACAAAGCTGTTTGAATAAAGTTATACAGCTAAAAAAGAGAGGATGGGGACTCCAAGAGCTATGGGCACTGAACAGTCGTACCTCAAGCCTTCGCCGATGTCCAATCCGGGCACGCTAATAACCGCCGCTAGGATCAACTCCAAAATCTGCACAGTGTGAAGAGTATAGTATCAGTACAACCGACCCCATGTACTGGTAAATGCCGAGCCTAACCTCGACGAAGTAGTGACGAGGCTAAGGTTGGTCACCTACACTATAACCTGTACGCAGTATATAATAATGACATAATAATGGAAATATTGAACAAAATTTAAACAGCTAACAGAAATTGATAACCACATCCTTGAAAATACACTAGTGTCGTCTAGAATTACCAATCTTTACCAGTTCAAATAATAATACCAAGAAACAACTTAGCTAAGGAAATGGAAACATATAGGTTGTTGCGGCGCGCAACCCGATCCCACCAGACAACACGTAATCCTTCCTTATTCCATCGTAACAATATCAATAACAGTAAATATTATATATATTTGTTGTGGTGCGCAACCCGATCCCACCATGTATTAATATCAATAATTCACCCTTATTTCATCATGTCAATCCACCCTTATTCCACCTGTTGCGGCGTGCAATCGGATCCCACTGTATAAACATATTCACCCTTATTCCACCATATCAATCCTCCCTTATTACGCCTGCTGTGGCGTGCAACCCGATCCCAATATATCAGTACCAAACACTTAATTCACATAGTCAAATCAACAATCTAAATCACAAGGCCTTTGCAATCAGTAAATACCAAACCAAACCAAAAGAAACCTTGTACAATATAGAATCTACACAAATAATACTACACAACAAGACCAACCCAACAATTTACAATTAGAAGGTGAAAAGAAGCCAAATTAAGCAAATAGCATGGATTAGGGGAAACTATGAAAAGAGTTAACATGATCAACAGAAGAAGATATTGATTAACACGTAGCAGTTACACATGAAAAATATTTAGAGCATATAACAGTTAAGACAGGGAAGGAAGCAGTTAAGGAAAAACAGTAATTCAGGAAAAAAACAGATAATTTGGCGGTGTATAAGCACTCATCACCTCGCATATACGCTGCTCACATGAGAATCACATAGCAAATAATATGAGTGTTCCTAATTCCCTCAAGTCAAGGTTAGACATAATACTTACCTCGCTTCAAGGATCACTCAAAGCTCAACCACGGCTTTGCCTTTCAAACTAACCTCCGAACCAACAATATCTAGCAAATTACCAACCAAACGATTCAAAATGAGCCTTAGGAATCACCCACGATAACAAAATTCGATTTAGGTCATTATTGGAAAAGTCAACAAAAGTCAACACCCGGGCCCGCTTGGTCCACACCCGAAATTCGGACCAAAACTCGATTAACCATTCACCCTGAGCCCGGATATACAATTAGTTTTAGAATCCGACATCAATTTGAGATCTAAATCCCCAAATTTCGAAATCCCTAGTTTCTACCCAAAAATCCTCAATTCCACCATAAAAATCTTAGATTTTAGGTTGAAATCTTGTAAAATAAAGTGAAAAATTGAAAGAAACTAGTTTAAAATCACTTACCTATGATTTGGGGAAGAGAAGGTCCTTGGAAAATCGCCTCTTGTGTTTTAGGTTTTGAAAATTTGAAGAATGGGAGAAAATCTCGTCTAAGCCTCTTTTCATCAGCTACAGATGTCACATTTGCGACTTGGGCTTCGCAATGCGAAGTCCTTCACACCTCATCTGCCTTCGCAAATGCGAACATGAACCTCCGCAATTGCGACTCTAGGATAGCATTTGCGATCTGTGTCCTTCCTAGATTTACTTCGCAAATGCGAAGAATTCTTTGCAATTGCGAAGACTGTATGGCCCAGCTACTCCTCGCAAATGCGGAACCTGCAAAGGTCGTATATGCGATTCCTGATCTCGCATTTGCGAGATTAGAGGCCTACACCAGTAATGTTCTAAGTCTCATTTCATTCCGTAGCCTATCCGAAACTCACCCGAGCCCTCGGGGCTCCAAACCAAACATGCATACTAGTCTAAAAACATCATACAAACTTGCTCGCGCGACCAAATCGCCAAAACAACACCTAGAACTATGAATTTAGCACCAAATCAAATGAAATTTTCAAGAAAGCTTTGAAACTTCTAATTTCTCAACCGGACGCCCGAATCACGTCAAACCAATTCCGTTTTTATCAAATTTTATAGACAAGTCATACATATGATATTGGACCTATACCGGGTTTCAAAACTAAAATACGGAACCGATATCCAAAAAGTCAAACCTTGGTCAAACACTTCCATTTCAATAAGCCTTTAACTTTTAAATTTCAACGAAGTCTGATATCTCGGGCTAGGGATTTTCGATTTTGATTTCGGGCATACGCTCAAGTGCCAAATCACGATACAGACCTATCGGGATCGTCAAATCACGAATCCAGGTCTATTTACTAAAAATGTTGACCGAAGTCAACTCAAAGGAAGTGTTTTGGGCAAAATTTCTTATTTTCATCAACTTTTGACATAAAAGCTTTTTGAAAACACGCCCAGACTGCGCACACAAATCGAGGTGGGTAAGGAAAATGAGATTTTAAGGCTTAAAAGCGCAGAATTGAATTCTAAAACACAAGATGACATTTCGGGTCATCACATTCTCCTCCTTTAAAACAATCGTTCGTCCTCGAACGGACATAGAAAAGTACCTTAGCTGGGAAAAAGGCGGGAATATCTATATATATAGTAAATAAATTTACTTAAGAAATTAAATATTTAATGACTTTGAAAATTTAAAAAATTTCAAGTAACAAAATAAGATCTTAAATAAAATATTTGTGTTATAGAGTTATTGTGAGAGTATTAATAACACTCACAAATATTATTAATAAATTTTAATAATATTCAGGTAGTATTCATTACTTAGTATTTTTATATTTTCATGATCTTAAATAAAACATCTATATTATAGAGGTAATGTGAGAGTATTTCTTAGCAATACTAAAACATATTTTTAGATTTGTCCTAAAAATACCAAGTGACTTTTCTCAATACTATTTTAATAAAGCGTCACGTGAAAATATAATGTGAGAGTATTTTAATAATACTGAAAAATATATTAACAAATTTAAATAATACATGAATATTTTTTTAGCAAAACGTCACACGAAAATAATACTAAAAAAATGTAAACTAATAAAACATGACGTCACATGAAATATAAAAATATTAAATAATGAATAATGCAATAATGAAAAGCAATAATAAACAAAAAACATAGAATATTGAGACTTATTTAAATTTGAGATAAGAAAGTGCCTTTCCAATAATGATTAGAAAAGTCATATAATAGATAATACCACATAACCAGAATTTAATAAAATTAAAACCAAAAATATTGAACAATAAAAGAATTTCAAATAACGAGTAAATAAGTTTACTCACAAAAAAAAACAAAAAAAAATATTTTAAAAATATAGAGATAAAATTTATTTGAATTCAAGATGAGAAAGTCTCTTTTGAATTATGATGAGAAAATTCATAAAATAGATTATATAAAATAACTAAAATCATAATAGATAAAGGCAAACCGGGGAGATACTAGCAAAACTAAATGAGTTGGTTGGTTTTTCTGTAGATGAAGAAATATAATTTTTTGAGATTAAATGTTCTTCTTCTCTAACAATAATTTTATAGAGACAACTCAATAAAATTTATTTATTTATTTTTTACTTTATTCTTTTGAATGCGGTCACTAAATTTAGTATGCAATATATAACTACAACAACAACAACAACAACCCAGTATAATCTCACAAGTGGGGTTTGGGGAGGGTAATATGTACGCAGACCTTACTCCTACCCCGAAGGATAGAGATGCTGTTTCCAGGAGACCCTCGGCTAAAAAAAATGCAATATATAACTATTTTTGTTAATTCTTTTGCTTATTTTATATTGAAACATATGTATACTAATAAATATTTAACAACTCATCCCAAATGAGATGAAATAGATATTGTAATCAAATGGTAAGATACTTCTATCGTATTTCATCTTAAAAGATCAAAATATAAAAAGAAAAGCTAAAATTAATGTGAAAGAATTCAGTTTGCAACATCTTATTCATAACTTATACCAGAAGGATGTAATCTCTTTACCCTTGCAGTAAAAAATTCCTTTTTCATTAGATTTATGTTTCTTAGTGATCTATTGGCTATCAAAACGAATAAAAAAAAGGACTATTTACAATTTAAATAGAAAAAACTAATTTACACATATTTTTAATATTTTAGTAATTGATTTTCTGAAAAAAATATTATACCTAAAAGAATATTTGTAACAATATAAAGTAGAGAAAATAAATTTTATACAGCGAAATTGAAAAAAAAAGAAGGCAAAAGAAAACCATAAACCCTAGTAACCTAGACGCACCAGAGGTTCATTTTTCTCCAGTTCTCAGCCAAAACGAAGCATCAACCCATTGACAATATCAGATCCTCATTTCGCAGTTCATCTTTCTACTATTCGTTATAGCTGTAAGTATAAAGTCTTCACACTTGGCACACCAGTCTATCAATTTTGAAAATTAATAGTCTTTCAAGAAAAGATCCAAATTTTATACCCATTGAGCTAAACGATTCAATCTTAAAATATGCTTTGGATTAAGTTTGCGTTTTTTTTTTTCAAATATGGGTTTTAGTTATATTAATGGGTACTGCGAATTGGCGATTTTTTTGTACTTTTTGAGATAAAAGGTTAAATCTTTTATATTTGCTCTGGATTAACTTTGTTGTTGTTGATTTTTTGTTGATTCTCTGGGCTTAGTCATACTAATGTGTACTGTAAATTGGTGAAAACTTGTTATTTTTCTAACTCCAGTTGCTAACTGATTCATTTACATGAAAATTCTGTAATGCGAGTTTTGGTACATTGTATAGTTCATTGCATTTATAGAAATTGTAAGGATCTTGAGAAGCATAACACTCTGTAAAGCTACTAGTGGGGAAGCAAGAGGTATAAGCTAAGGTAATTCACTAGTGGGACTACACTTCTTTAATCAGGAGTGACTTGTTTTTGTAGTTTTTTGAATTAGGGATGTCTTAGTGAACAACGAGGTGCTTTCTGTGGCTTCTTTCCAAAGGCGGATCTAGAATTTCTAAAACATGAGCGCACCACTGAAAAAAAAGTATTAAGTGAGAATTGATCTCTGTTCTTTTGGGTAAATAACTGAGTATTTTACCAAGTGCACCATTCAGCCTTTGTGGAGCGTGGGTGCCTTTAGATACTATTAGATTAATTGTAGAAAATACATACATAAAATATCTAGTTTGGCGAAGAGACTATAGGTTCATGTGTCCCATAAATTACCCTATAAATCCGCCCCTGCGTCTTTCCATGTCTAAATGGTCGTATTTAACTCCTAATGCTGGAATTTAAAAGAGGCCTTTTTTGAATGTAGATAGTTTCTGAAGGTTGCATACTTCTTTAAAGTGTTTAGTATTCTGAATCCTGATCGAAGCTTGCAATTGCTTTTCCGGCAAAATAATGGGCACAGCACTTCATCCTGTTGCAGTTCAAATTAATTCTCGAAGAAAATTTGAGTGCACATCCTTATTTTCTCCGTTTAATTAACTAATTGCAACCAGATCACTGGGTGTAGCATTAGTTTCTTGACATGAGGCACTCATGGTGCAATTTGCAATGATCTTTCTCTGAAATTGTGAAAATAAGGGTAGACCTGGTGCTGAAAAAAAATAAATTAATGTGCATTTTGTGATGAGAGTTCCGAAGGAAAATAGACAATGGAGGAATACCCTATTGCAAGGATCCTCCACTCCAACCATAAGATTGAGGGTTCAAATCACCAAAAGAGCAAAGTAAAAAAAGGCCCCCTGTTGGCTCGTCGATAAGGGGGTTGGGCCGGGAGGTGGGGGTTACCATATTCAAAAAACTAAAAAGAGGGAAAGGAAACTTCAAGTTATCAATGCCTTTGATGCTTGAATTTTTCTTCCCCTGATCACTGTCCGTCTGTCCCACATGTAGACTTGCTGGCTTAGTACTTCACATAATTTGATTATTAATTGCATTAAATCTAATTACCAAATAAAAAATTACACTAAATCTATTTGAATATAGTTTACACCTATTGGCACAATTGGTGTTTTAATTTGTACTGCTTGTGTTATGGCTATTTGTGGATGGTATTGTACTTAACTTTCTCCTTCGTATCGCAGAATCTTCTCCAGTGATGGCTGCATCTTCTTCTTCTCGGTTGGTTCGTGGTAAGGGGCTTTACTTGCTGTGACTGCTAAGATGAAGCAGTATGCTATACATTTGTATGAGATGGAACTTATCTCTCTCTTTCTCAATGATGTGACAAATATGTTAAAATGCCAGTGATGTCTCTCTCTCTCTCTCTCTCCCCCTCCCTTTCTCTCTTTTCCTTTCCTCGGCGGAAGATGTAGTTTCAGGCAGATAAACCAAATGAAAACCACCGAGGAAAACACATAGGAGTACGTTTTAGGGGTTGCAGGCCGAGATACTCCTTTGTCTGTGTTTGATTTGTAGAGAGGTAGTTTACATTATTTCTCATTGGGGATGGTCTAATGAACTCAATTAGGTTTTTCATGTACTTATTCTAGTTACTATCCACACAATGAAGTCATGTTAAATTTTTTGCATGGAGGAGATCATAAAGAGGAAGTAAACGTTTGTCTGTAGTGATATAATGTATTGGTTGCTTGTCAGCCCTCTTTTTCCTTTTTCTTTCTCTGATAATTTTTCCATCAAAAAGTAGAATGTTTATTTATTATATTTGTCACTCTTACCAACTAATCTGTCCATTCAGTGGAGTTTGATATCAAACTACTCGAGCAGTGAATGTCATTTACGGTCTTTAGTCTTTACTGCATAGCAGGTAGAACTTAATATATAACGTAAAGGGAGGGCTTTTACCCATTTACAGGATAAAGTCCTCTTGTGTCAAGAAAACTTCTGTTGAATCAATTTTATCCCAAATTGAATATCTTCATTGTCCAAAATGATGTCTATGCGAGACTCATGTTTTTACTTGATACAACTTCTCTTTCTTGTTTCTTTTCAATATTCTTAAAAGAAATAGATTAGCTTGTGGCCTCAACTTAGTCCTATAATTGCATTGACACGACACATTTATACCTATCAACTTATTTAATCATTTTTAAGTCAAACATTATAATTAATTTGGAAGAAGGAAGTAATATGATTTTTATCAGCCATATAGGCATAAAGATTTCTGCGGGAAGACAACCTTGCGAAATGTTGTTCAAAATTTGATGGTTTTATGTGCATTAGAAAGTTCATTAGTAACTGCAACAGGATATTATGCTATCTGTATCAGCTCATTGCATTCACTGCTTTCTTGTGCTATAATCCACATTGCATTATCTGCCGCTCCTTATTTCCTTGTCTGTATGTGTGATCTGTGCTTTAAACATGTTTGATGAGCTGCAGTAGTGGGTCGTTCATTGTTCAGTGGCCTCTGTAACAATCCTGATGGTTTAGTAAGATCAACACACGAGATGAAGTGCAGTCATTTGTTACAGGTTAGTCTGCTCTGCTATTTCAATCACTCCCCCCCCCCCCCAAACCCTGATTCTTTTTCCAGTACATTTGCAATGTGCATCAGCCATGGATCATGAAATATGGATGTTGCGTGCATTTTGTTAATGCATGCGTATAATGTAATAGTGCAAGCCACAGAATTTATTGTTCACATTAAGATAAACCCTTCTTACTAGTCAAAATTATGAAATGCTTATTTTCATTAGAGAAAACGCCTTAACAACATCACTTGGCTAAAAGTTTATATTAAAATGGTCTTGAATCTTATGAGGTAACTCTGCTAATATTGAGTATGATTTGAATCGTCTCATGTTACAATTATGATACTAAAGTTCTTTACTTGTTTTTGGTCCTTCAGCAACAAAGGACCTTCATACAGATGAGGACGAATCTGAAAGTGGTAGACAATTCAGGTGCAAAGAGAGTGATGTGCATCCAAGCACTGAAGGGCAAGAAAGGAGCAAGGTTAGGAGACACAATAGTTTGCTCAGTGAAGGAAGCTCAGCCAGGTGGGAAAGTGAAGAAAGGAGATGTTCATTATGGTGTTGTCGTTCGTGCTGCTATGCCAAGGGGTCGCTGTGATGGGAGCGAAGTAAAGTTTGATGACAATGCCGTGGTACTTATCAACAAGCATGGTGAACCGATTGGAACCAGAGTTTTTGGTCCAGTGCCCCATGAGTTGAGGAAAAAGAAGCATGTCAAGATTCTTAGTCTTGCAGAGCATATCGCCTAGGGTCAGAACCACTTGCTTCTCAGGGTAGTTCTACCGGTGATTATTCTGTCGCTTGGAAGCTGAGTGTCGCGTTTACTGTATTGTGGGAACCTACCTTCTTGTTCACAAGCTGCAAAAGATGCTTCTTTTATAATCATAAACATTTTGACTTGTACATATAAATGTTGGCGCGCAAGGCACTGTGCTCTCTTTCCCTTTCCTCAGTTTTGGTCTGGAGTATGATTTACATCCAGTGCTCAAGGCACAGAATCCATAAACCGACTTGAATTAATACTAGTATGGTTTCATCCTGTTGGAACTTAAATTAATACTAGTATGGTTTCAGAGTATCGATATGTTATAAAGCTATAAATACTTTCAGATATAATTAACTTCCGAAGCATTCGTTCATTTGTTTATATCTTCATTTTAATCTGCATCGCGATGGACTTGTTGTTGTACGGATTGTGATATTGAAATTAAGAAGGAACTTTAAGAGTGACATTGAAATTGTGATTGTGAAATTCTCATGTTATCTTATTTAAAATGACACCATCTTTAAGGGAGTCTCGCATTGAAAGTAGAATTTGAAAAGTAAATTTTAAATACTTGTCTATCAATTTCTTATCACAAAGTACTTTAATGATCATTTTCTTATTATAAAATACTTGAATATATACTCTTTATTTTTTAGTTCTTGGTTGACACTTAATTTACAAAGGAACATATCTGCTCTAAAAAGGTCGAAATCTTTTCTGAAAATTTCAACATACGTTAACTGTTAATGGGATGCTTGACAGCATCTCACATAAGTATTTTGTGCTGCCTCAAAAGTCAAGTAGTCACTTTTTCTTTAAAATGTGATAATATCACACCTCAAGGCTTTTTCTATATTTTTTTTGGGTTTGCTTTGCTATCAAATCAAATTTCTAACAGTACATAAGTATGGTGTGAAGTTATAAATGCATACACGTGGATAGCCACTTTGCGATATTTAGCTGAAACGCCATGTAAGGTGACTAGAGGCGGAGCAAACTGTAGCTTTCTTCAAATCACATCAAACGCTATTCTAAATGGCAGAAGAAATCAGAGGCCAAGCCACAAAGTACTGAATTTCTCTTGTAACATTGTAATTATTTTATTTCTTATTACGCTCTATCTATAAATTATTCAGGTTGCAGGTATGCAGTAGTTACGGGGACAAACAAAGGGATCGGATTTGAAATATGCAGGCAGCTCGCTTCTCAGGGAGTAGTTGTGGTTTTGACTGCTAGAAATGAGAAGAGAGGGGTTGAAGCTGTAGAGAAGCTCAAAGGGTTAATTGGTTTGGCTAAAGAGAATGTGGTGTTTCAGCAGCTTGATGTTATGGATCCTTCCACTATTGCTTCTTTGACTGAATTCATTAAGACCCAATTTGGCAGGCTTGATATCTTGGTAAGAAGCATCACAAAAGCAATGTTACGTTGTTGATTGATTTTCTTGTTTATGATCAGAGCAATTTGGGAAATGATAGAGCTGTGGGTATTTTCAGGTGAACAATGCAGGAATTGGTGGAGTCACTGCTGATGCTGATGCCCTTAGACCTAAACAAGAGTCCACTGGGGTGAGCTCCTTAGACCTAAACAAGGTCGCCGGAGCATTACACAATCCAAATGGCAATCTAGAGAAAGTGAATGTACCATAAGGACATGTAAAGGTGGTCTTCTCTTGGTCCTCCGGGGTAATTAGAATTTGATTGTACCCCGAGTAACCATCTAGAAAATAATAGAAAGCCCGGCCTGCAAGACAATCAAGGAATGACAATGGGAAATGATCTTTTCTAATCACCTTGTTCAGCTTCTGGTAATCCATACAAACTCTCCACCCAGTGACCGTTCTAGTGGGAATGAGCTCATTGTTGTCATTGGTCACCACGTTCATACCACCTTTCTTCGGCACACATTGCACCGAAGAGGTCCACGAACTGTCAGAGATAGGATAAACTACCCCTGCATCTAGCCACTTGATAACCTCTTTCTTCACCAACTCTTGCATCGCCTCATTTAGTCTTCTTTGATGCTCCAAAGAAGACTTTGCATCCTCCTCCAAGATGATTTTGTGCATGCAAAATGCGGGGCTTATTCCCCGAATAACAGCTAGAGTCCATCTGATTGCCCTTTTCCGCTTTTGAAGAACCGTCAAGGTGGTCTCAACCTGCATGTTAGTAAGGCAAGAAGAAAGAATAACAAGTAAAGTAGAATTTGAACCCAAGAATTCATACCTGAGGTGTGGAGGAAGTGGCTTCAACTCCAACACCGGTGGCTCCTCAATCGATAGCTTTATTGGTGGAGTTTTGCGGTTTTCAAGATCCAAAGATAGCCTCCTAGGCTCATATGAATATGAACCCATACCATGCAATGCATTCACGCACTCCACTTTACTAGCATCATCATTGACATCCATATTAAGAAGCACGGCCTCAAGGGGATCTTCGATATGGATCATGGAACTTGTGTCATCCACTATCACAACTGTGACAATGTCTACAAATGAACACACCTCCGTGTTATTAGGTTGTCTCATTGATTTGCAAACATGGAGTACCACCTTCTCATCCCCCACTCGAAAAGTCAACTCACCCGCTTCAACATCAACCAATGCCTTCCCCGTAGCTAGGAAAGGCCGACCAAGAATAATCGGCACTTCAAAGTCCACCTCACAATCCAATATGACAAAATCAGCTGGCAGTATAAACTTATCCACCCGGACAAGTACATCATCGATTATGCCCAAAGGTCGCTTCATCGATCGATCCGCCATTTGAAGTCTCATTGAAGTGGGTCGAGGTTGTCCAATTCCCAAAGTCTTGAAGACCGAGTACGGCATCAAATTTATGCTAGCCCCCAAGTCACAAAGGGCCTTGGCAAAATCCGCACTTCCGATAGTACAAGGGATAGTAAAAGCTCCGGGATCCTCAAGCTTGGGTGCCATTGAATGCACTATGGCACTCACTTGATGAGTCATTTTAATTGTTTCACACTCCATCGACCTCTTCTTTGTTACCAAATCTTTCATGAACGTAGCGTACCCCGGCATTTGCTCAAGCGCCTCCACCAAAGGCACATGGATTGTGAGGCTCTTCATCATGTCAATGAACTTTTTGAATTGATTGTCACTCTTTTGCTTTGCTAACCATTGAGGAGAAAATACAAGAGGTTATTGAACAATATCTAAGGGACAATAAAGAAAATACCCTCCAAGCCAAGGGCTGGCCTTCTCTCATGTCAGCCTACATACTCTCTAAAGCAGCGATGAATACTTACTCGAGGGTCATGGCAAAGAAGTATCCGTCTATACAGATCAATTGCATCTGCCCTGGTTTTGTGAAAACAGATATGACTTACAACAGTGGGATATTTTCTATTGAACAAGGCGCGGAGAGTCCTGTAATGCTAGCTCTGCAGGAAGATGAAGACACAACCAAAATTTGTTATTGAGAGAAAATTGAAGATGTGGAATTTTGCCAAGGTGGAGATTTGTTGAAATTGGCAAAATGTTTGTCCCACATCGGTGGGAAAACAAAAGTTGGGGGGATTTTCCCCCTATAAAAGAAGGCTTAATGTTTAGGATTTAAACACACCTCTCATTTGCCTTCTCATCTGTTTAAGGCATTTGTATCTTCTCTCTTTAGTATTATTTCACTTGTATTTTTGGAGTGAAATAAAATATTGGTTGTGTCCGAGGAGTAGGCAAAATTAGCCGAACCTCGTAAATTCTGGTGTTCCCTTTATTGTTGTTTTATTGTCTTATTTATTATTTGGTGGCTGTCATAATTTTTGGTATAGTAGTTGTGACTTATTCACACTATATACATTTGGCTTCCGCAACAATTGGTATCAGAGCCAAGGTACTGTCTAAGTATGCTCTGTGGTTGCAGCATAGTCTGATCTTCCACATCAGAAAAGATTTATCTTGGTAACTGAGTCAAGGTTCTGTCTGAGTATGCTCTGTGGTTGCAGCTTAGTCTGATCTTCCACACCAGAAAGGAAATAATCTTGATTTGTGTCGTCAGCTATTAAATAATATTTGTGTCAAAGATGGGAGACAATAAACAAGAAGAATCTACATCAAGTGTCAACAATACGTCATCATTGGCATCTTCGCTTATGACAAGAATTGTGTCAAATGCGAAATTTGCGGTCGAAATATTTGACGGGTCCGGACATTTTGGGATGTGGCAAGGCGAGGTTCTAGATGTCCTTTTTCAACAAGGGCTAGATCTGGCCATTGAAGAAAAGAAACCAGATGTTATTGGAGAAGAAGATTGGAGAATTATCAACCGTGTTGCTTGCGGTACCATTCGATCCTACCTTGCTAGAGAGCAGAAATATCCATACACAAAGGAAACTTCTGCAAGTAAATTATGGAAAGCACTGGAGGATAAATTTTTGAAGAAAAACAGTCAAAATAAATTGTACATGAAGAAGAGACTGTTTCACTTCACCTATGTTCCTGGTACCACGATGAATGAACATATCACCAGTTTCAATAAGTTGGTCACAGATTTGCAAAATATGGATACAACTTATGATGATGGTGACTTGGCCTTGATGTTGTTGGCGTCACTTCCTGATGAGTACGAGCACCTTGAAACTACTCTACTCCATGGAAATGACGAAGTTTCTCTCAGAGAAGTTTGTTCAGCTTTGTACAGCTATGAACAAAGAAAGCGAGAAAAACAGAAGGGCGGAGAAGGAGAAGCACTGTTTGTGAGGGGTCGTCCTCAAAATCAAACGAGGACAAAGAAGGGAAGATCCAAGTCAAGATCCAGACCCAGCAAAGATGAATGTGCCTTTTGTCGAGAAAAAGGGCACTGGAAGAAAGACTGTCCGAAGTTGAAGAATAAGGCCAAATATAATAATGGAAAGGCCATTATGGATTCAAATGTAGCTGATTGTGATGATTCAGACTTCTCATTAGTTACAACAGAGTCATCAACATCATCAGACATATGGTTGATGGACTCGGCTTGTAGCTATCATATGTGTCCCAACAGGGACTGGTTCGTGGATTTTCAAGAAGGAGAATATGGAATCATTCACACAGCGGATAACAACCCTCTTACCTCATATGAGATTGGTTCAATACGATTAAGGAACCACGATGGAATGATCAGAACATTAACAAATGTTCGATATGTACCAGACTTGAAGAAGAATCTCATCTCTGTGGGAGCCCTAGAATCAAAAGGGTTCAAAATCATTGCAGAAAATGGAGTGATGAGAGTATGCTCAGGTGCACTAGTAGTAATGAAGGCTAATTGGAAGAATAATAATATGTACTGCTATTGTGGCAGTACAGTTATTGGGACAGCGACAGTGACATCCAGTGACGACAAAGAGGCAGAAGCAACCAAGCTATGGCACATGCGCTTGGGACATGCTGGAGGAAAATCCTTGAAAACTCTATCAGATCAAGGATTGTTAAAAGGAGTCAAGGCTTGCAACTTGGAGTTTTGTGAGCATTGTGTTAAAGGGAAACAGACAAGGGTTAAATTTGGTACAGCGATCCATAATACTAAAGGCATTTTGGATTATGTACACTCTGATGTTTGGGGTCCTTCCAAAACACCTTCATTGGGTGGGAAGCACTATTTTGTAACCTTTGTTGATGATTTTTCCCGAAGAGTATGGGTGTATACAATGAAGAGCAAAGATGAAGTGTTGGGAATTTTTCTCAAATGGAAGACGATGGTGGAGAATCAAACAGGCAAGAGGATCAAGTGTATTCGCACAGACAATGGAGGTGAATACAAAAATGATCATTTCAATAAGGTCTGTGAAAATGATGGCATCGTCCGACACTTCACTGTTAGACATACACCACAACAGAATGGAGTGGCAGAACGTATGAACCGGACCTTGCTGGAGAAGGTACGGTGTATGTTGTCCAATGCTGGCTTGGGCAAAGAATTTTGGGCTGAGGCAATTACATATGCATGCCACCTCATTAATCGTCTACCATCTGCTGCTATTGATGGCAAGACACCATTTGAAAAATGGTATGGAAAGCCTGCTGTAGATTATGACTCTTTGCACGTGTTTGGCTCAACTGCATATTATCATGTGACAGAGTCAAAATTGGATCCAAGGGCAAAGAAGGCTATTTTTATGGGAATTACTTCTGGAGTCAAAGGATATCGCTTATGGTGTCCTATGACAAAGAAAGTAATATTCAGCAGGGATGTTACCTTTGATGAATCTGCTATGGTAAATAAGGTAACAGAAGATACCAAACAAAATGAAGGTGCTTCTAAGCAGGTGGAGTTTGAGGGAAAATTTATTTTTCCTACACAAGAAGCAGAGGAGGAAACAAATGAAGATTACCCTCTGGAAGGAGAGCCAGTAGAGGAGATTCCAACTCAGGAACCTCAACAACAACTTGAATCAATAGCAACCAGCAGGCCAAAAAGAACAATAACGAAACCTGTTCGTCTCATAGAGACGGTTGCTTGTGCAACCTCAATTGTAGCTGATGATGTTCCTACTACTTATAAAGACGCTGTCCAAAGTTCAGAAGAAGATAAGTGGAGGATTGCCATGAATGATGAAATACAGTCCCTTCATCAGAATCATACATGGAGATTGGCCAATCTCCCGAAGGGAAAGAAAGCAATTGGGTGCAAATGGGTATTTGCAAAGAAGGAAGGATTTCCTAACCAAGTAGATGTTCGCTACAAAGCAAGATTGGTGGCCAAAGGATATGCTCAAAAGGAGGGAATTGATTACAATGAAGTGTTTTCTCCAGTTGTAAAACATTCCTCCATTAGAATTATGTTGGCTTTGGTAGCACAATTGGATTTGGAACTAGTTCAGATGGATGTAAAAACTGCGTTTTTACATGGAAACTTGGAGGAGGAAATCTACATGACTCAGCCAGAAGGATTCAAAGTTGCTGGAAAAGAAAATATGGTATGCAAACTTGAAAAATCGTTGTACGGATTGAAACAATCTTCTAGACAATGGTACAAGCGATTTGACGAGTTTATGTTGCGGCAAGGGTACAAGAGAAGCAAATACGATCATTGTGTGTATTTGCGCAAGCTTAAAGATGGTTCCTTTGTATATCTTCTCCTATATGTTGATGATATGTTGATAGCTTCCAAGAATTCAGAAGAAATTGATAAGTTGAAGATTCAACTGAAGAAGGAGTTCGAGATGAAGGATCTGGGTGAGGCAAAGAAAATTCTTGGCATGGAGATAATAAGAGATAGACGTTCAAAGAAACTCTGTTTATCTCAGAAAGAATATTTGAAGAGAGTACTGCAGCGTTTTGGCATAGATGACAAGACTAAGCCAGTTAGTACTCCACTTGCTTCCCATTTTAAGCTAAGTACTACTATGTCGCCAATGGATGAAGCTGAACGAGAGTATATGTCAAAGGTACCATACGCAAATGTTGTTGGTAGCTTGATGTATGCAATGGTTTGCACAAGGCCTGACATTTCACAAGCTGTTGGAGTTATTAGCAGATATATGCACAATCCAGGGAAGGAGCATTGGCAAGCTGTGAAGTGGATTCTACGGTATATTCATAATACTGTAGATGTCGGGTTAGTTTTTGAGCAGGAAGACAATCAGTCTGTAGTTGGATATTGTGACTCAGATTTTGCGGGTGATCTGGACAAACGAAGATCAACTACTGGTTATGTGTTTACTTTTGCAAAGGCACCAGTTAGTTGGAAGTCTACTTTGCAGTCAACAGTTGCTTTGTCTACAACAGAGGCAGAGTACATGGCTATTACAGAGGCTGTGAAAGAGGCAATTTGGCTTCAAGGATTGCTAAAGGAGCTTGGTGTTGAACAAAAAGGTATCACAATTTTTTGTGATAGTCAAAGTGCTATTCAATTAGCGAAGAACCAAGTTTATCATGCAAGGACGAAGCACATTGATGTTCGGTATCATTTCGTACGAGAAATCATAGAAGAATGTGGAGTCACGGTGAAGAAAATTCATACTACGGAGAATCATGTTGATATGCTGACAAAGGTGGTGACTGCGGTCAAATTTCAACATTGTTTGGATTTGATCAACATTGTTGAAAACTGAAGATTGAAGATGAAGACACAATCAAAATTTATTATTGAGAGAAAATTGAAGATGTGGAATTTTGCCAAGGTGGAGATTTGTTAAGTTTGGCAAATATTTTTGTCCCACATCGGTGGGAAAAGAAGAGTTGGGGGGATTTTCCCCCTATAAAAGAAGGCTTAAAGTTTAGGATTTAAACACACCTCTCATTTGCCTTCTTATCTTCTTAAGACATTTGTATCTTTTCTCTTTAGTATTATTTCACTTGTATTTTTGGAGTGGAATAAAATATTGGTTGTGTCCGAGGAGTAGGCAAAGTTGGCCGAATCTCGTAAATTTTGGTGTTCCTTTTATTATTGCTTTATTGTCTTATTTATTATTTGGTGGCTGTCATAATTTTCGGTATTGTAGTTGTGACTTATTCACACTATATACATTTGGCTTCCGCAACAACAATAACATGTCCTTGAGCATATTCTATGCTGGAGATTTTAAAGTGTAATTGCAAGTGAGGAAAATTCGAGCTAATTCTGTCAGTTATATTCGCAGAGTTGTTGAAGGGGAGTCTTGGCGTAATTGGTAAAGTTGTTGTCATATGTCCACGAGGTCACGGGTTCGAGCCATGGAAACAGCCTCTTGCAGAAATGCAGGGCTGTATCCAATAGACCCTTATGGTCCGGCCCTTCCCCGAACTCCGTGCATAGCGGGAGCTTAGTGCACCAGATTGCCCATTATATTCGCGCAGTTGCAAATTTTCAGGATTATTTTTCGTATAAACCAATTTTACATAAATGATAACAAGAATAACCATATAATAAATGATAAACATAAAGTGGATAGCAAACTTAAAGACAATAGTGCTAGTCCGGTTTTTGTTTCAACATTGGCTGTCTTACATTTTGATTTCCCGATAACAATTGAGAGATTGTAACTTGTTCTACAAGAATTAAAAAAAGACCTTTATATTTTTTTTTTAATTATGTATGATTAAAACTCATATAAACATTTTGACTTGTACATATAAATGTTGGCGCTCAAGGCATAGTGCTATCTCCTTTCCCTTTCCCCAGATTTGGTTTGGAGTATGATCTGTAACTATATTAAATTTAAGATTATTTAGCAACGTTTTCTGTTGGTCCATAAACCAGAAAGTTTTGAAGCTATAAATGCTTTCAGATATAAACAACTTCCGAAGCTATACATTCACTCAATAGTTTATGACTTAATTATGTAAATCTACTTATAGTTGGTATTTGGTTGCATCATGATTGAATTGTTATATAGTTTGTAACATTAAAAAGAAAATAAAAACGAACTTTAAGAGTGACATTAGAAGTACGATTGAAATGTACTATTTTAAATGATTTCTTTAGTGTCCATGGTGAAAGTAGAATCTAAAAACTAACATTTAAATACTTTTCTATCATTTTCCTTCTAGAAAAGTACTTCAATTGAAAGACTCCTTACCTAAATTTTATTTTTGTTATTATTTGACAGTTAATCTACAAAGGGACATATCTGTTGTGGTAAGCTAGAATTTGTTTTGAAAAATTACAATTTCAATCTAAATTAACTGTTATATATAAATTCTACAAATCATATGTTTGTTATATCGCATAAAAGCATTGCAATCTACAGAGCGGATCTAAAATTTCTAGTATATGGGTACTAGAGCTACTAAAAAAAGAAGAAGAAAATATATTAGGTGGGAATTGATCCCTATCTCTCTTGGTGAATAACTCAACTTTCAGCCAAGTATATCATTCAACCTTATTGGAGCAAGGGTGCCAAAAGTTACTAGCATACTAGTTTTAAAAAATATGTACGTAAAATATTTAATTTTGCGGAAAAATTATGAGTTCACGTGCCTCATAATACCTATAAAAATCCGCCCCTGGCAATCTACCTCAATTCGGAGGGGTCACTTATTTAAGAAAAATGTGATCGCACTTACTTTAAGCCTTTCTCGGTTTTCCTATATTCCTTTTTCTTCCCTCCCTTGCCAAATTTGTAAGAGGACTTACTTTTGTCCCGTAGGTATGCTCTGAAGTCATAGATATATACACGTGGATAGCCGCTTTGCCATATTTTTCCATGCACTACTGCTGAAAAGCCATGTAATCTCACTAGAGCACAAGCATATAAGCTAAAGGAAAATAAGGTCAAAATATCCCTTATACGCTTATACTTGTCCCACCTTTTCTCTTACACGATTCGGAAAAAAGTTAAATATATTTCTGCACTATTAAAAATTAATTAAATATATCCTTCATTATATTATTCGATCGTTACAAACCCTACTATTATTCTGTAAAACATGCCTTTATTTTTAACGGAGGGCCACTTAGTTCCTTATTAAAAGACACATGCCCAATTAAAATATTCGGTCCTTTAATTTTTACCCATAAACCCGGCCTGAAATCCTTTGATTAATTTCATCTTTGTTAGCACCAAAGTCATCAGAAGCTTCCTCAAGCTCAGCCACAGCTGAACTCTAAAAGCGGAGACTATTCTTGAGCTCTCTCTCGAACCAAACGTTGGAAAGCTCAGTCAATTTCTGGTACTTACAAATTTCACGGAGCGCCACTGTCCCTGGCCTGAATCTGTGAGGCTTCTTCACTCCTCCGGTTGCCGGAGCTGACTTTCTGACTGCTTTTCTGGCTAATTGCTTTCTCTGAGATTTCCCTCTGGTGGATTTTCGGGCAATTTGTTTTGTACGAGCCATTTAGGAATTAGGAGTTAAGGGATTTGGTTGAGAGAGTAATTGGATTTGTGAAGGATTTTGAGTTTGGAATGTGATGCCGCCTTAATATCCACCTCTACCTTCGGAGAGATATTTAAGCATAATCATTAACTAATCACCAAGAATTTTTAATGTTTGGGTTTAGAATCTTAGAATTTCCTGTTAGTATTAGCAATAACATATGTTTACCGTGAAAATGGTAATAACAATTAAATTCGTTGTTGGGATTCTAAAAATACGCGATCTATTTTTATGCTAGTTGTTAGAGCAGTTGATGCTATATATGAAGTTTAACGGCAAAATACGAACTAAAGCAGAGTTATAATCAAACCGAGGGGCTAGCTATTCGAGCCTCGGGCTAGCCGATGAAGGGCCTCGAGGTCGACGCCTGGGCTCGGGCTCGAGCTATCGAGGATAGCCGGGAAGGGGCTAACAGTCAGGATATAATTGGAAGGGGCTCGAGCGAGTAAGTTAGAGAGAAAAGACAGAGAGTTGTTATTGATCTTATGTAGAGTAGTTGGAGCAACAGCAGCCCCTTATAAAGAGATGAGGATCCCCTTTATATAAGAGGGGGATCCTCTCATAGTACAAAATATATTAATTGTAAAGGCATGAAGATGAGACGGCTAGACGCGACGCCTCGATACAGGCTCTGGGTAGGCCGATTTCGTCAGACTTAACCGTGTGCCTTGGGAATTCCCTATTTTACTCTAGCCTCGATCTATATCCTCTTTAAGTCGGACCTCGGCAAGCTCCGAGGGAGGGAACTCGGTCACAGCTTCGCGTCCTCGGGGTCTCGAGATGCTCTCCTAAAGTGACTTGATAGCAAGAAATTAAACCCTCTGATTTCGCTGCATACAGATAGTCTCTGCGTTTCTCAGAACGAAGCAATGGGAAACGAGTATGATACCAGATTCCTCGGGCTTCCCGTGATGACGTCATATCGATGACGCAACCTGTGGGGTAAGTTTTTACGATAACCGGGACATCCCATGGACTTGTCTTTTCGACACCATTCAATGCGTTGTCGATTCCCGTTCTTCAAGCGGCAATACCGCCGTCGATTCGGCTCTTCAGAAACACATTAATTATACCTGTCGGTCAGTCTTCCAAAGAGATTGATGGCCGTGTCATTATCCCCTATAAATGGGGGCGTTCTGGCGTCATTTTTCTATCCAAGTGTCTTCATTTGTTCATTTATCCCTTTCCCCTTGCCATCTTCCTTTATTGTTGATCACCATGTTTGGATTTTATGGCCTTAAGGTTGTTTGGCAGCGTTTCTATAGGCCGTGTTGTGGCCTTTTGCCTGAGCTTCCCTTTGTCGATCGAGATTATACCGCCTTATCGTCACTGTCGTTGTTGTTGCGATTCTTATTGCTGTCCTTATTGGCTCGAGATGACGACACATGGGGAATCGACTTTCTCCTTTTTTAGAAAGTTATTCGGACTATGCATCGCTGCTCAGTCTCCTACCTTGGCCTGGTGTGGCACTTCATCCCTTGGATTTTTTCTTTCCCAAGGGATAAATGACACAATCGGTCATTGAGGTTGGGGCCCACCAAATCTTCAACCTTTGGCTTCGGCACGTTATGTCTCTTTTTTCTGCCTCTTCTGCATCCCCTCCTTTTCCTCTTCTTCATCTTCTCCCTCGACGAGCTTATTCTGTGGTATCGAGCTGGGAACCTAGAAGATGTGGAGATCGAAGGAGTTACCTTCGAGGACGCGAGCTCGAGGACGCGGCGCTCGGAGATGCTGCTACCGGAGATGAACCTTCGAGGATGGACTAGGTTCTTAGGTTTTCATTATGGGTGTATACCTCTTTGTTTCTTTGTTTCTGTGTAAGGACCCCTCACGGGCTTTTGTATTTGTATGTAAGGACCCCTCGACGACCATTGTAAGCCAATGTTTATGAAATAGAGATACATCTTCTTCACTTCTACTTTTGTTTTTTGCCATATTCTTGTATATTCTTTTGCATTTGCGGGGATTTTGAATGTATGCCTTTGTTGACGATCGTCGATATTCTTTCTGGTCTTTGGTCGACAGAAATGGCTCCTTTCAAAGCCTACCGTGGTTCCTCGGACCAAGCCTGAAGTGATCTGATAGACTTGGATCGTCGGGACCCTCAAACCGCATGAAGATGGCATATCGAACCTTGAAATCTTCGAGGGTGGTCTCTGAGTGAAGGTCAACTTCGGGCACCTGGAGATTTACTTTGAACTTGATGTAGACAACCTTTTAAGGCGTTGTAGGCAGGTCTCTGAGTGAAAGTCTTCTTCGGGTACTTGGGGATTTACTTTGAACTTGATGTAAACAACCCTTTAAGGCGTTGTAGGCAGGTCTCTGAGGAGGGGTTACTCATATTTAGGCGACTTCTTGAGCTCGAGCCCCTATAGACGGAGCTCGAAGTGCTTGTTTTTCTCCTTGAGAGGAAACTTCGAGGTCGGGTACCACCTTAGAACCCGTACCGAAGCCGTCGGCCTCCCGAGTCCTAACCTGGGTAGGCGGATCGTTGTTATTTCCCCACATCTATATGGGGTTGCTCCCGCTTCTTGGAAGATCCCATTATTTTAGATAGTTATCCTTCCGCTTTGGCATCGAGTCCTTCATTACCTTAAGCGCAAAAGTGTTCGTGTAGGTTCCCGCTTCAGTTTGCTAGTTCCCGCTTTAAATAGCCATGACTGCTACTTCTGGGTCTGTCCGGCAGAGAGGGGAGAGTTCCACTCCTAGTGCTCAGGATCCACGGGAGTTTACTCTGAAGACTATGTCTTCGATAAGAGATGAGCATCTGGAGATAGTGAGGAGAGACTGCAGATGGAGCGAGGGGGCAGCGTTGTAGGCGCTTCCCCTGGATGAGGGTATCACGAACCTCGCCAATGGATTCCTAAATGTGTACTTGTACCCTTTCGCGCTAGGCCCCCTTAATAGGGTCGTGCTTGATTTCTGTTTAAAGTACTAGGTTACTTTAGCGGAGATACATCTGTTGTTTTGGCGAATAGTGTTGATGATGAGGTTCTTTGCGGAGAAAGCAAGGCTTGAATTCACGATCAGTCACCTTGTCAGGCTATACCAGCCCTTTTATCATCAAGGTTAGCTAACCTTGCGGTGTCGTTCGTCCACGCCCTTTGTTATTGATGATGAGGAAAATGGAGATCAAGAGTGGATTAGTCGATTCGTACGGTTTCAGACGACTGATGTTATCCATGTGGAACTTATGCCATTCCCTGAGAAATGGAATTACACGCGTGAGTGGAGCGTCTCGTGCTTTCTCAGATTCGCTCATAGTGAAAGCTAGTTTAGTAATCGCATTTCCTTCTTTTTTGCAACAATTTCATGGGCCCCGGCGAAGTTCCTAATCTGCGCGGCTGGGTCCGAAAGTTGGTGACCAATTCGACTTGTGACGAGCGTAGGTGGCGAACTGTGTCCCGGAGCAGGTGGGAAGAAAAGCACCACGGTACGTGTATACGCTGTTGTATCATTCGTACATTTGGGAAGACATTTTCTCCTTTTCATGCACTAATCTTGCTGTTGTAGGTATCGGAGGGTCTCCAAGGGCGAGGTTGCGTTCCTCTGGAGAGGGGGAGGAGTTGCCAGCTTCAGAGCTGAGGGACGGAAATGATAAACGGGATATGCATTTGCAGTGCGATGGAGCTTTCATCAGGGCGAAACGGGGCGAGTCTTTGAGGAGGGGACTTCGTCAGAGCCTGTTGTACCTGTAGTTTCCATCCTTGGAGAGGAAGTTCCCCCAAGTGATCATGCTTCTACCGAGGTTGGTTCTTCTAGGGCCAAGGGGGCTGGATCAACAGAGGTGTGTTCGGCCTTCGAAGAAGTCCGCTGACTTCACTTTGCAGTGAGTTTTGGCACAGGTTTTCTGAATCTCGCGTCTCCCCTTCCTTATCGAGCTTTTCTTCTGCAAGCCTTTGACAGGCTTATGTTTGAGCTGCTCCGTCATGGAGCTAGGCTCCGGAAAGCTCTAGATGAGGGTCGGTCCCTTAGGTTCCTTTGCGAGGAGAAGGAAGGGAGTTGACATACTGGCGATATGAGGCGTACCGGAGCTCGAAATACGAGAGCTATTTGATGAAGCATATAATTTCTCGTGGTATGCTTTTCGCTTTTTAACCTTTTGGGTTAATCCTTTTGCCTATCCCAGTTGCAGAAAAAGACGGAGGCTCTTGAGCGCCTTAGGAGTGAAGCCGACAGAGTCAGGAATGACTGTGGCGAGCTAAGAGCTCAAATGCAGGTTCAGGCTTCAAAGGAGAAGGGTGCCATGGCTAGAGTTCCTACATTGGAGGCCCAATTCTGCTTCGTTCGTGACAACGATTCAGTTCAAGCGGATATAATCATGAAGCTCGAGTTCGAACTTTCGAAGGTCAGGGCTGAGATCGTTGATGCTCGGGCTGAAGAAACACTAAGCCAGACTAAGGCTGACCAAGAGATGGCGATTCATTTGAAGGATGCTACCAATGCCCAAGCCGAATTGAAAACGGTCCTCGATCGTGAAGAGAGGATCAAAGAATATACACATTGCAGATCCCGAAGAAGGATTCTCAAGGAGATCGGCGCCAGGGGTTTTGTTCTCCCGGAAGAGCTGGCACGAGCAAGGGAGGACGAGCGTAATGCTCAGTCATTCCTATCTGACGCCGAGGAGAGTGAAGATGAGGCTGGTAGGCCATAACCCTCAGGGGCGGGGTGTAGACTCTGTCATCTTGTTTGTGAGATGGAGGATGCACTTTTTTGTATATGTAAATAGAAGAGAACTTGAAGCTTTATTTCTTATGAATCCCTTTCTGTTTCGCTTCTGACCAGGTAGACTGGTTTCGGAGTCGGTGAGAATCCTTAGATTCGTAATATAGCTCCGGGGCTCATTAGGCATGCTCCGGGGCTTTTATGCGTTCGGTCGATGCGGCCTTTACTGTAAGCTGGCGTTAGAGCTCTTATGCTTTCGCTCAACTGTTTTGGGTTTAGTCTACGAGTCGGGCTTCGACTCGAGCCCATTCAACCCTCAAGCTTTTTTGTCTGCATGGGCGTGCGACAATGGATTTTACGCCTTGCCCTGGGGCATTTGTATCTTAACTATTATGGGTTCAGTCTCCGAGTTGGGTTTCGGCTCGGGCACAGCTGACCCTCAAGTTTTGTATTTTCGTGGGCCGGTGACAACGGCTCTTATGCCTTGGATCGAAGAGACCTTTTATGTATGTGGTCCTGAGGCTCATGAAGCTAGCGATAATGGCTCTTACGATTTGCCCTTATGCATGTATAGTTAACTATTTTGGATCTGGTCTCCCAATCGGGTTATGACTCGCGCTCACTTTGACCCTCAAGCTTTCAAATTTTTAAGCTGGTGACAGTGGCTCTTACGCTTTTGGTCGTTGCGACCGTTTAATGTGTGTGGCCCTGAGGCTCATTAGGCTGGCGACAATGCTTTTACGCTTTGCCTTAGGCATATGTAGGCTTTGTTTTCCTCTCATTAAGGACTTTTTGAAATAATTTTTCCTGACCCGTCGTCGGTTCGGGAAGAACCTCGATTTCAAGTCGTTTGTGGCGATGTTCGAGCACCTCGGAAGGTTTAGCTCGTAGGCTGAGTAGCTCAAAGCCTTGTGATTTGGAGCTAACATGGTTAAAGCTCGTTTGCTTGTCGAGGGTTGCCTATTTAACCGTTTCTTTTCGAAGTAGATTCGAAGTAATGGCCTTATGATTTTATAGCGACGGTCGGGCGTCCCCGGGTCACATTAATTTGGCTGGTGCAACCGTATTGACCGTAGTAATTTGTGTTTGGCTGGAGCCATTTTTGATCCCGAGTGTGGTAGTTTAGGCGTCTACATCGAGGGTATTCCCTTTCAGGAGTCTTACAAATATGACATATCGCCTAAACTTTAGGATCGAGTTTTATGCCTGTAGTAAGGTCTTACAAAATTTTCATGTCTGTTGAGGTCTTACAGTTTTTTCATGCCTGTTGAGATCTTATAGTTTTTTACATGCCTGTTGAGGTCTTATAGTTTTTTCATGCCTGTTGAGGTTTTACAGTTTTTTCGTGCATGTTGAGGTCTTACAGTTTTTCCATGCCTGTTGAGGTCTTACAGTTTTTCCATGCCTGTTGAGGTCTTACAGGTTTTCCATGCCTGTTGAGGTCTTATAGTTTTGTCATGCCACATTAAATAGGTCTCGCTAAATCGAGTCTGCCCGCTCGGGGTCTTATGGCCTCGGGTTTTTAAGTGAATGGCGATTGGCGACAGTCTCCGATTCATCGAGTTTGTTTAGGCTCACGTTACTCGCGAGCTCAGAGTTGCCTCATTGAGGGCTTACGTTTTTTTGGAGATTCTGACACTAGGATCATGCGTTTTCCGAGTTTGTGATGCCAGTCTCCGAGTGTTTCGGAACGTCCTTGGCGGAGGGATCCTCGTAGTGAAAATGCTGAATTTTCTTTGGAGTATGAGATGTTTTGGCAAAAGATGCTCTTTGATTGTTTGGCATAAGTACATGCTATTTTGTTGCAGCGAGCCTGGGTTATGTGGACACGGTTCATCTGACCGTTTGGCCCGGTACATTGTTTTCTATTGGAACTTTGTTCGTTATTTCTTAGCTCTTTCGAATTGATGGCCTCTCAAAGGGGCGCCCTCCAGTGTTCGGAGTTGATTGCAAAAGAAGCCCTGCAAGCTTGTCGGATCCTCCTTAGGTAGCGCGTTGCCCTATTAAGAACCTTGCCGGCAAAACCCTCTTCGGGACAAAAGCTCGGCCGAAGGGAAAGAGTGCAACGGATGCCATTAAGGCCTTAGGATCTTCGGGTTGAGTTAACGCTTTCGACCGCCCTGACCGGGCGCCTGCATATGGGTTAGTGTAAAATAACGAAAGAGGGAGGTGGTTTTACCTTATCGTGGGGTGTGCAGGAGATGGTCCGAGACTTGATGTGTCCCTGTTGTTTGGAGCGAGGACTCTATACTGCCCTCCGTTGTATTTAATCGGGCTTAGCCGAAGACATAGTTTGATTATCCTTTGACTCTTTCGAGAGTGGAGATATTGGTGCCGGCTCTACATTACGTAATGCGAACACTTCCTTGCCGCGTGTTGTTCCCCGTAGACGATTTTAATTTTGTCCTTTGCTGGGGATTTCATCATTTGGCGAAGAGGGGATGGTACCGCCTTCATATGGTGCATTTGTGGTCGTCTAAAGAAGGCATTTATGCCTCGCGTCTCCTTTGATGACATAGAATTTGGCGTTCCGGTCTGCGCCGGCCGCGCTGGCTGAGAGAATGATCTCTCCTTTCGTTGTTTGGATCGCCGTCATTTCATAATTCAATTCAAGTTAGAAGTAGCAGAAGCTCGCGACAAGAATACGGGTCAACAGTCCGAGATGACCAACAAAAGTAGTCTCAATCCAAAATTAAAAAAAGGAAAAAGAAGTGAATCCAAAATGCAGAAGCAGAGAAAGATGTGAACTGCTCAAGATGTGGTTGAAGTCAAGAGCAAGGTGTGTCCGATTTTGATACGAAGAAGTTGTGGAAGAATGAATCAACACCTTCAGCTAGCAAGCATCAAGGTTCAAATCTAAAGTCTGCATGAAGAAACTTTCAAGACTCAAGATCAAGCTTCAGAAGACTTATAGATATGAATCTTGTAACTCACAAGTGATAGGTTTGTTTAGTTCTTTTAGATTTTGATTTTGATGTAATAACAAGACCGCGGACCGGAACCTCGACGGAACGGCACCTCAATCGGCTCTCCACCTTGGTATACTCCATCATTGTTCCTACTTCTGAACTACACGTGGCCTGATTCCTTTATAGACAAAGATATGTAGGCAGCTCAGATACTAGGGCTCGGTCACAATATTCTTTCTTCTAGTTTTTGGTCTCTCTAAATAAGGGTCGGGTCAAAAAACTTGTCTTGTCGTTCTTTGTCCGAAAATTCTTCGTGTTTCTAGTCAAAGAAGGGCAGCTGTAGACATGTGATTTTTGACCCTCCCCAAGATTTTACACATTTTTAGCGTAAATATCTAGTTTAGGTTTAATATCGTTATTTTAAATAGTTTTGACTCTTTTACTTTATTTTATCACAAAAATAAAAATTACAAAAAATATTTCCTTTTATTTAGCTAATTAATATTTTATCTAGTTACTTTTAATTTATCTACTTTACATAAAATTCAAAAATACAAAAATAGTTTTACTTTATTTTTAGGAATATTATTTTAATTTTTGCAATTATTTTAATCTAATTCCATTTTTATCTTTTAGTATGATATTTGAAAAAATACCAAAAAATAGATTTCTTTTAACAGTTAGTCTTATTTTAATAATTATTTTACTTAAGTAGGATTAATTGGTAAATGAGGTCGTATTTTTAGTCTTGTTCACGTAGAAAGAATAAAATTTGGGCTCAAACAACCCACTTTTTAGGACTAATTTTTGGATCTAGCCTATAATAACCCAAGCGCAATAGCCCTAAAACCCTTGACTCAACCGTTTTTGACAAGAAAGAGTCGTGGGGAATCATCTTCTTCAACGAAAAAACACAAAAAAAAACCTGGAACACCAACCAAACACACAAAAGGCTAAGCTCCCTTCTTTTGCAGTAGTATCAACATTTTGTACCTTAACAACAAACCACCCGTTTCGATGATCCAAAAGCCCCTAAAAGAACGAGCAACGGACAGACTTGCTGGAGGCTCTCATCACTCTCATCTCTCTCAAATATTTGAGAACAAACATTAACCTTTTTGAAACTCAAACAAATAAACATACACCCAAAAGCTAAGCTAAGAGACGACAGAACCTCCTAATTTCCAAAAGCTATGACTTAATCCTTAATCTAGAGTAACAACCTACCCCTATCTCTCAAAAAACCAAAGAGTAGCTCCTCCACACTGTTTAACCAAAAATATAATTCTTTGGTCAAAGTTAAATATAAATAAAAATTCGGGCTACTGATAATCAGGAGACGAAAAGAAAATAATAGACTTTTTGTGAATGACAAATAAGCAGTAGATAAGTTTGTATTTTAATGTAATGTTAATGGTATCCTCTGTCTTTACAAATGACCTGACCTCCTCCTTTTATAGTTGATCCTAAATAAAGGAGTAATACCTTAGCCTTAATGAGACAATTATGAGCAATAAATGACATTAAATAAGACGTTACACAATCATTCCTATTTAATATCAATTCTCTAACGTATTGGGTTATTAATATTGAATTTGGACTCTTTTTTGTCATCATATCCATGTCTTCAATGCCTTCTGATCTCTTGGCTTTAAATGACCTAAATAGGTACGAAACTTGTATTATTCGAATTGCCTCTCGTGCCTATTTAGCTTTCCTTTCCCCATATCTGTTGTCACTCGTACCTCTTAACTGATCATCATGTTTTGACCATTTGACCAGTCTTCGTGTCATGCCGCGTCACCTTCAATGTAAATTCAGTTTTTTTCCCAATACAGATAGTCCCCCCACTTTTTATTTATTTATCAATTAAATATCTGGGAAGGGGATCTTCATAAAAGGGAACTTTTGCTGTAATTAATACTATGACAGTACTGACGCTTCAATTGTCCCTTCTAATTAATGCTTTACATACGTGTCACCTTTTGATTGGTTCTGCAATTCTGCGCCCTTTTTTCAAGGCTTCATCATTCCCACTATTCACAAAGTGTTAGTTGCCTTTATTATAGGCTTTCCATCATTACACTCCTAATTTTGACGATTGTCATTATTAACATATTTAACCCTATTTCTTTTGTTTTCTTCTTCGTAAATCTTCAACAAGCAATTTATTATTCACTTCTGCTTTTTCTCCCCTTTAGTTCATCCTTCTTCAACAATGTCATCTCCAAACCCTAACCCTAGAAAAGTTCCAATTCCAGATCACTTCCCCAATGCCCCCGTAAGACATAGGAGAGGCAGAGGAGGTAGGCTTCAGAGCTTGAGCCTAGTATCCACTCATGGTGGTTCATCTGGTTCTACTTCTTCTTCTTCTGGTATTAGGAGTTCTATCCCAAAAACCCCCTCTTCTAAAGGTAAAGAACTCTCTGAACCTACTCAGGAGCCTTTAGTTGAAGAAATCGTACCCAATGATTTATCTTTTGGGAATGATAGAAGATCTCTCCAAGAACAAGTTAAAAATTTAGAAAAAGCTGACACCTATCCTTCTTTAATAACTGAACTTGTGATTCCCACTGTTAGGAAAGATTGTAATTGGAGAGATAATCTTCGTATGATGATTCCTGCCCCAAACCAAAGAATTTCTTCTTTCAGAATTAGATTCTCTTTCGTTTATACGTATCCCTTTACTTTGGGATTTAATCCTGCCATTGACCCAGTTATTCTTGAATTTTGTCGCTTTTTCAAAATTTTCTTAGCTCAAGTAGGGCCTCTTGTTTGGAGAGCTGTGGCTTGCTTAAGGTATTTGTCTACTAAAGCCAATGTTAATTTTACTTTTTCCCATCTTATTCACCTATACCACCCCAAATTGTTCCGTCATGGAGTTTTTACCTTAACTGCAAGAAGCAAGAAGGTTTTGGTAAACCCCGAAGATGACAAGGATCGAGGGTGGTATTGTCGTTACGTTGCTGTACGTACAGTGGATTTGTTGGGTGAAACAAACATTCCCTTCCCTGAGCAGTGGAATTTTGCACGTAAGTTTTTCTTTTTCCTACCGTATCTTAGTTTTTAAGAATTTTGGTTTCTTTTATAATCTCATCTCTTTTTGGCTTTTTGTAGCAACCATAGGAGATGTAGAACACGTTCCTAACTTCCGTGGTTGGGTAGATTCAATTTTGAAGATTGCTCCTATGGAGGCGAGAACTTGGAAATCAATTTCTCTTTTGAATGGTTGGAAAGTGAAGACCCATGGTATGTATTTCCTTATACTTTGTCGTATATTGAATTCTTTCTTATTTCAATTCCTTATCCCTCTTTTTATCAGGATTTGGTATCAGGGGTATGACAGCTGAGGTAGCTGTGGCCATTCGAGCGTCTTCAACCGCTTCACTTGATTTGGAAAAGACTCGGGTCACGCTACCAAAAAGAAAAGTTGTAGAAAAAAGTTCTGAGAATGAGGAAGAAGAGAATACCTCTTTGATAGCTAGGCCAAGAACCAGGAGACGCGTCATTGATGGAGATGAAGTTGAAGATACTCCTGCTCGAGCCTCTATATCCGAGCCTGTTCAAATCCTTTCTGATGAGGATACCACTCTAAGAGGCTCTAATGAATCAATTCTATGTCTCTTTGTTAGTGGTTTTGAGAGTGGAGAGTTTGGACCAGTTCTTGATGAAACTCCCCTTTCTTCTTCTATTCCCATTTCTTCTATTCCTTCTATTCCTTTGACAACCACGAGTATTTCTTTGCCTATTTTGTCGACTCCTGTTTCTTTACCTATTTTGGTTCCCATATATACTCCTACCATCCCTGCTTTGACTCCCACAGCTCCCATTGTTTTTACCTCTTCTACTACTCCTCCTTCCATTGTTCCCCCTCCCTCTGTTCAGCATACAGAGGTGGGTTCTAGTTATAGAGGCATGGCTATGAGAAGTGTTACTCTTGAAGTTCCTGCCAATCATAGCCTTTTGAGAAAGACTGGTGGAGCTGATGTTTGGCTCAAGCCTTTAATCGAAGATATTGAGAAGAAGAAGATGGAGAGCCACAGATGCTTGACTCTGATGAATGACATAGTTCATTCTACCTTGAAGGTACTTCTCTTTTAACTTACAAGTTTTTTTATATATCTCTCTATATTCTCACATTTGATGCCTTTCCCTTGTAGGCTAATCTTATTGGTATTGAGTTAATGGGAAGAGTCTCCACTCTAGAGAAGAAGGATCGAGAGTCTGCGAAGGCTATCTCTGAGGCTAGGAGAATAGCCAAGGATACCCAACTTGAGGCAGCAAACTGGAAGGAGCAGTTTGAGAATGCTCAGGGGACCATAGAGGAGTTGCAAGAAAGTAGAAATTTCCTGGAGCAGCAAAAGCGTTGTTTGACTTCTGAGCTAGCAATTACCAAGGCTTATTCAAACCAACTTGAAAAAGATAAGGAGCTTTTAGAGGACTCATTTTAAAAACAACTATCAAAGGCTAGTGAAGAAATTAGAGAGCTTAAGGCACTTGTGGAGAAGAAAGAAGAATATGCAGGGGAGTTGGTGCAAAGCTTGACTCAAGCTCAGGCTGACTTAAGGATCTCCTCTGACGAAATACGTGCTTTGAAGAGTTCTCATGCCTCCCTTGAAGCTTCCCTTGACTCCCACTTAGCTGAACACCAGATATTGAAGAACAATCTTGCTATGTGGGAGAGGGAATATGGACTTCTTGAGGAGAACTTCAACATAGAGGTAAGTTGGGCTTTTCTAAAATCTCGTCGTGATGCTTTGATGGAAGCTACTCAAGAAAACTTTGATTTGCAATCTGAATTAGCCAAAGTCTTAGACACTATTGAAAAAAGCCAACAACCAGTTGATACTCCTTCTCCTGCACTTGGAACTCCTGGGGCAGAAGAGCTTTTAAATTAAGAAGTAGCTACAGCGGCAATTGGAGTTGCAATTCCAGCTCCTGAGGGTGAAACTTCTATGACACAGTCCATGGAAGCTGAAGTTCCCGTGACTCTTGCTTCCCTCGGTGATTTTAACATTCTAGGCCCAGTTGAAACCGCTCTTATTGCTGCTCCTTCAGAAGTTGTTACCGTGCCTATGACTGCCCCTGAAAATGAGATTGCAACTTCTGATGTTCCAACCCCTTCAGTGACTAGTTGAATGTATTTCAAACTTTACTGTTTTTTTTATTAACTGGTGGTGTTATCCCTTAGTAACTTTAAGGGATCTTTTGATGAAGTCCCTAGTTATCGTAATGGGGCATTTGTAAAAAACAAATATTTTGCTAACTAAGTTTGTACTTAGTCTTTTATATTAAGAAGTTTTATCGGTACTTCTGTATATTCTATTCTTGCCTATTTATCTAGGACTTATAGAATAACTTAGCATTTTTATCCTTTGAAAATGCTTTATGATTCTTTTCATGGATTATCAACATGAGACTTATAAAAGAGGGCCCTTTTATTTTATCGACACTTAATGAAGAAGACGTCTCAACTTTATAATGGTGTTATAATATGATGAAAGAAATAGGAATACACATGTTTTGTATAAAACAACTTTGACAAGTTTTTATTCATGAACTTTAACAAGTTTTTTTGACTATTACATGTATTAAAATACATCTATAACTTTCTCGTAACTGTTTTTCTTGCAACAGATTTTTACATAATATAAAATAAACAAGGTTTTTCTTCATAACCTGTTTCAGTACATAGTCATGACCCTATCTTTATATATTAGGAAGGGTTTGAGAGGTGACTTCATTTATGAGTTTGAGAGATGACTCTATTGTTCCTTCTGGAAAAACACTATGATGAATGTCTTGTGTTTGTTGAACACGATGATGAATGCTGAAGACTTTGCAACTTTTTCTCAACACTCGTCTCTTTGTGGCTGACCTTTGTTCGATATTCATATATGTTCTACACATATCTGTATATGATATGTAGTCCCCCAAGTGTTGGAGCAGTGAAGTATGAATCCTTGAGCACTTGTTTATTTCTTTCAATTTGGTCCTTTTCCTGAAACAGAAAAATATACGGGACTCGAAGGTGCGATTATAGATGAAGACTGCCTAACTCATGTGTATTTCCATCAGATTAATTGTAACCCTGGGCTAGGAATTTTAGAATACTCCATTTTGTCTTACAGGTCGTGACTCATCATTTGGCACGAGTTAGGGTTTTTGCCTAGCATCTAAAATCGTTAGTAAAACGTTAATAATTCAAAAGAAAAATTTTAACACGGCGATACCTGACCGTGGGTACTTTCTCAGAAGTAATATCTCTTTAAATGGACGGCATTCCAATGTGAGGGTAAAACTTTGCCGTCCATTGTCTCCAACTCATATGCTCATTTTCCCGCAATGTCACGAACTTTGTATGGTCTTTCCCACGTTGGACTTAGCTTTCCTGAATTAGCAGCCTTTGCAGATTGGAACACCTTTTTAAGCACGAAGTCCCCAATTTTGAAAAATCTGAGGCGTGCTTTCCTATTGTAATATCGTTCAATTACTTGCTTTTGTGCTGTCATTCTTATCAATGCAGCTTCTCTTCTTCCTTCAAGCAAATCAAGGTTGACTCGCATCTCTTCATCATTAGATTCCTCCGTTGCCGGAACGTACCGTGTGTTTGGTTCACCTATTTCAACTGGAATTAAGGCTTCCGCACCATAAACCATTGAAAATGGTGTTTCTCCAGTGCTTGTTTTTGTTGTTGTACGATAAGCCCATAATACTCCAGGTAATATCTCAGGCCAATTACCTTTTGAATCCTATAACCTCTTCTTCAAGTTGTTGATAATGACTTTATTAGTGGATTCCGCTTGTCCATTACCCACTGGATGGTATGGCGTAGATGTTATCCTTTTAATCTGCCAACTTTGAAGAAATTCTGTGATTTGAGCTCCTATAAATTGTGGTCCATTGTCACACACGATCTCCTTTGGTGCTCCAAAACGGCATATTATATTTCACCATATGAAGTCTTTAACTTCCTTCTCTCGTACCAGTTTAAATGCTCCTACTTCTACCCATTTAGTGAAATAATTTGTGAGTATAAGTAGAAACTTTAACTGACCTTTTGCTTGTGGTAGTGGACATACAATATCCATTCCCCATTTTATAAAGGGCCACAGGGCTATAACAGGGTATAGTAACTCAGCTGGTCTGTGCATATTATTGCCGTATCTTTGACATTTATCACATTTAGACACGAAACTGTTTGCCTCTTCTTCCATCTTAGGCCAATAATATCCCGCTCGAATCAATGTTCTTACCAGCGACATTCCCCCTGCGTGATTTCCACAATGTCCTTCGTGCACTTCCCTCATCACATATTCTGTTTGAGAGGGTCCAAGACACCGTGCTAGTGGTCCACCGAACATCTTTCGATAAAGATTTCCTTGATATAAACAATATCGAGCGGCTTTTTTGCGAAGCGCGTGAGCCTTCCCTTTGTCAATAGGCACGGTTCCGTGCTGTAAAAAAGCAATAATTTTGTTTCTCCAATCCCATGTTAAATGATTAAAATTTACCTCATTCTTATCAGGTTCGAGAACGGAATGAAATAAATGTATGACTGAAGCATTTGCGTCGTTTGCTACATCAGTTGCAGATGCGAGATTAGCTAAAGCATCTGCCTCCACATTCTCATCTCTTGGAATCTGCATTACCTTCCAAGTTTGGAATTTCTTAATTAGTTCCCGTACCTTTTCGAGATATTCTTGCATTCGAGTTTCCCTGGCTGTATAAGTCCCCAGCACTTGATTGACCACGAGTTGAGAATCACTCTTGATTATAATTTGTGTTATGCCAAGTTCTCTTGCCAATTCCAAACCTGCAATTACAGCTTCGTACTCTGCTTCATTGTTAGTTATAGAATGACATTTTATAGCTTGCCTAATAGTTTCACCCGTAGGTGGTATGAGAACTATACCCAGACCTGCTCCTTTTACATTAGATGAACCATCAGTGAATAAAACCCAAGTCCCCGGGTTTGCACCATTAAAAACTTGTAATTCTTTTTCTGCTTCTAAGTGCATCCCCTGACTAAGTGCATCCCCTAACTAAAATCAGCCACGAAATCATCTAGTACTTGAGATTTTATAGTGGTCCTGGGTTGATAAATGATTTCGTATTCACTTAGTTCTATAGCCCATTTTACTAATCTTCCTGACAGTTCGTGTTTATGCAAAATATTTCGAAGCGGAAAAGCAGTAACTACAACAATGGGATGGTATTGAAAATAAGGTCTTAATTTTCTAGATACCATGATCAAAGCTAATGCTAACTTTTCTAGCTGTGGGTATCGTGTTTCAACATCTAGTAAGGACTTACTTACATAATAAATAGGAGATTGTTTACCTCGGTCCTCATGGACTAAAACAGCACTTATCGCAACTTCAGACACAGCAGATAGATGAGAAGATTTTCTCCCACCTTTGGTTTTGCCAATAAGCTTTCAAATTTCTAAGGGCTTGTTGACAATCTTCATTCCATTCAAAACAATATTCATTCCATTCAAAACAATCTTGCTTTTTGAGTGCAGAGAAAAACTTAAAACTTTTTTCTGAAGATTTGGAAATAATTCTCCCCAAAGCTGCAATTCTTCCCGTTAATCTTTGAACTTCCTTTTTATTAGTAAGGATATCAGGGATTTCTTCTATTGCTTTGATCTGAGAAGGATTTACTTCAATACCACGGTTAGAAACAAGAAAACCCAAAAATTTACCTGATGAAACTCCAAATGCACATTTTTCTGGGTTAAGTTTCATATTAAATTTTCGCAAAATTTCAAATGTTACAGATAGATGAGAAATATGATCATAAGACTGCTGGGTTTTGACGAGCATATCGTCTATATATACCTCCATTGTCTTTCCTAAATGTTCCTAAAACATTTTGGTGACCAACCTTTGATAGGTTGCCCCAGCATTTTTGAGACCAAAGGGCATTACTTTATAATAGTAAGTCCCCCTATCTGTGATGAAAGAAGTTTTTTCTTCATCACTAAGGTCCATTTTAATTTGGTTGTACCCTGAATATGCATCTAAAAAACTTAAAAGTTCATGTCCTGCAGTTGCATCAATTAATTGATCTATATGTGGTAAAAGAAAAGAATCTTTTGGACAAGCTTTATTAAGATCTGTATAATCTATGCAGACTCGCCACTTACCATTTTTCTTAGGTACGACAACTGTGTTGGCTAACCAATTAGGGTACTTTACCTCGTGGATTGACCCAATTTTTAATAGCTTTTGGACCTCATCTTAAATCACCTGGTTTTTGAAAGCCCCTTGCTTTCTTTTCTTTTGCTTTATTGGTGTAAAAGATGGGTCTTCATTTAACTTGTGAGTCATCACATCCGGTGGTATTCCTGTCATGTCAGCATGGGACCAAGCAAAGTAGTACACGTTAGATTTTAGAAATTCAATTAACATACCTTGCATGTTTGAGTTTAAATTAGCTCCAACATAAACTTTCCGTTCAGGCCAATGCTCAAATAATATCACAGCCTCGAGTTCTTCGATGGTTGTTTTGATATTTTCATTCTCCTCAGGTTCTTGAATTGTATCAGGTCTCGAGTCTAAATCTGTTTTCTCTTGCTCAGTTGAGGTTTGATTGCTGACACCTTCAACTGTTTCCTGTAATTGCTATTTTTCTTTGTTTACGGTACTCGTATTTGTTACAGCGTTGATACTCCTGGCTGTTTGCTGATCCCCTCGAATTTGACAAATCCCCCACGGTGATGGAAATTTAACAACCTGATGTAGAGTTGATGGAACAACATCCATATCATGGATCCAAGGCCTCCCCATGATCATATTGTAGGCCATTTCCATATCAACTACCTGAAATTTAGTTTCTTTAACAACACCTGCAGCAAAAGTTGTTAGAATTACCTCTCCTTTTGTTACCACACTTGAATTGTCGAAGCCTGACAAGGTATGCACCTTGGGTATCATTTTGTCTTCAGCTTGCATTTCACGTAATACCCTTAGTAGTATAATATTTACGGAACTCCCTGGATCAATCAAAACTCGTTTTACATTAGTATCATGTATAAGTAAAGATATTACTAGTGCGTCATTATGTGGAGTTATCACTCCTTCGGTATCTGCATCATCGAATGAAATGCTTTCATTTTCTAAAACCTGTCGTACCCATTTCCGTGTGTAATTGTTACTTTAGAAACCTTGTTGGAAGTTGTGTAGGTTATGCCGTGAATATCTTCTCCCCCACTTATCACATTCACTGTTCTCTTGGGTGAAGGAGGCTTTGGTGGCTCTTGCCTATTTTTCATATAGGCTTATATACCTTTTTCACTAAATAACTCAGTGAGGTACCCTTGCTTCAATAGATGATCCACTTCACTCTGCAAGAATCTACATTCTAAAGTTTTTTGCCCATGATCATTGTGGAATTCGCACCAATGATCTGGATTGCGTCTATTTGGATTTGACCGCATCTCTTTTGGCCACCGTACCTTATCTCCCATGCTTCTTAAAACATCCACGAGCTCGGAGGTAGTGACATTAAAGTTATATCCGCCGAACCGTGCCTTTAAACTTCTGTCATCATCTCGTGACTCTTGTCTATTCCGATCATTTCTGAATTTCGATGAAGAACCAGAGTCCCCGTTCCTCAATTTTTGATCATATTGCTGGCTATCTTGTTTTGACCGTGAGTCTTTTCTGCAGGTCCCATGTATGGATCGTACCTGTTTTTACCTGATCTTTTTTCGGTTTCTGATTTTCTAGAACCGCCCCTTTCTTCATGATGAAACTTAGGTACGGTATCTTCTTCAATTCGCAGCTTCGTACTATACCTGTTGTAAACATCATTCCATGTGGTTGCAGGGAATTCTCGAAGGCTTTCTTTGAGTCTTCTCATGGCTTCAGAACTTTTGCCATTTAAATTACTTGCAAAAGCTATTGCAGCTCAGTTGTCAGGCACACGGGGTAGAGTCATTCTTTCACGCTGGAATCTATCAACAAAGTCTCTGAGCAACTCTGAATCCCCTTGTTTGATTTTGAAAATATCTTCCATTCTTTTCTCAACCTTTTGAGCTCCCGAATGTGCTTTAATAAAAGAATCTGCAAGCTCAGCAAAAGAATTTATAGAATTTTCAGATAAAAGAGAATACCAGGTTAATGCACCCTTGGTGAGTGTTTCTCCAAATTTCTTGACCAGTACTGATTCAATTTCTTGTTTGGTCAAGTCGTTGCCTTTCACACCTGTTGTAAATGCAGTCACGTGGTCACATGGGTCTGTAGTACCATCATATTTTGGGATGTCAGGCATTTTGAACTTTTTCGGAATTGGAAGGGGAGCAGCACTTGGCTTCCAAGGTTGTTGTGAGTATTTGTCCATGTCAACTCTCTTTATTACAGGCGGAACTCCAGGGATTCGCTCAATACGCTCATTTTGTTCCTTAATCTGTTTCTACAAGGTTAGTACTAAATTTTGCAAATAGGAATTATTTGAATTACCTGGTCCCCCTTCTTATGGTTCACTGGTGGTTCCTCCATTTCCAGAATTAACAAGACCAGAACGGGGATTCTCCAATGTATTATTATTAGGAGTTGGTGTGGGTGGTGCAGCAGGCAATCGACTAACTAGAGTCTGAAGAGCTTTGCCGACCTGTGCATCAATTAGCATTTGTAAAGCTTCATTTGTACCTCCTTCAAAGTGTTCAGATTGTTCTTGTTGATCAGCACGAGATTCAGTAGCAGGAGTGCCTTCACGAGATTGACGTGGTGAATCTGGAGGGGAGGGAACCACGTCACCTTGATTTTGATGGATTTGATTTTCATGGTTTCCCAATGTGTTATTACTGTTATTGTCGTTGTTGTTTGACATGTTGATAAAAGACGAATAATACGTAGCTTCACAGAAAAGATTATCAGTTTCCCGGTAACGGAACCAATTTGTTTAACCAAAAATATGATTCTTTGGTCAAAGTTAAAGACAAATAGAAATTCGGGCTACTGATAATCAGGAGACGAAAAGGAAATAATAGACTTTTTGTGAATGACAAATAGGCAGTAGATAAGTTTGTATTTTAATGTAATGTTGATGGTATGCTCTGTCTTTACAAATGACGAGACCTCCTCCTTTTATAGTTGATTCTAAGTAAAGGAGTAATACCTTAGTCTTAATGAGACAATTATGAGCAATAAATGACATTAAATAAGACGTTACACAATCATTCCTATTTAATACCAATTCTCTAACGTATTGGGTATTTAATATTGAATTTGGACTCCTTTTCGTCATCATATCCATGTCTTCAATGCCTTCTGATCTCTTGGCTTTAAATGACCTAAATAGGTACGAAGCTTGTATTATTCGAATTGCCTCTCGTGCCTATTTAGCTTTCCTTTCCCCGTATCTGTTGTCACTCGTGCCTCTTAACTGATCATCATGTTTTGACCATTTGACCAGTTCTCGTGTCATGCCACGTCACCTTCAATGTAAATTCAGTTTTTCCCCAATACACACACTCTATCAACCACTATAAAATGAGCCGAGTTCGATTCGAAGTGAGGTTTTCGTTCGAAGTCCGTTCAAGGTGTGGTCCGTGATTCCGCTCGAGTTCGACCGCCGTTTCGGATTTTGCGCGCAGCTGTGCTATTCTGTACGTTGTAATTTGCTGGAAATTTTTGTCAAATAAAAGATTATTTAAGGTCCACTTCTATTCTTTCTCTTATCATCTTATTCTCATTAAATTGATGTATGGTTGTTGAATAAAGTAGTTCTAGATTTTTAACCCCAACCTGTTATTTCATATAACGACGCGGCTCTTTAATTTCCACTTCTTCATGTTGAGTTCTTTACTGTCCACCCACAACAATCAGAAGAAACATTACTGTATGTATAACGACAAATTTCATGATGAATATGAAATGGAAAAGAATGGCTCCACTTTTAGCCTTTGGCATTTTGCATTAATTCCAATTATTCAATTAAGGATTTGCTTGGAATGACTTAACAAATTTGTGTGCCCCTTTCCCCTTTAATTAAAATTAATTTAAACAATTAAGTATGTGTTGATATGTTAAACTGTTTTTGTAAAGCCATTATCCTATGTGGGGTGTAATTCGTAAACATATTTCTTTCTGAGTTTGTTTCAATTAGTTCTCATTTCGATTGTGATATGTGTAACCCTGATTTTTGAATAAATGTTTTAATTGTTTGATGGTTTAAATGGGAAAATTCATAACCTATGGACTTCACAACAATCGTGAATTTAGAATAACTCATACATGCGTAATTACTTTAGGCGCGCTAATTAAATAAATTATCACGACTATGGGTACGGTTCCCGTGGCATGGTCATGATACCTAATCTAAATTTGGGGGTGCATTTCATGTGACCCGACCACAACTTCGAATAGTAATAAAAATAAATATATTGTAGATCGTGGGTACAGTTCCCGTGACGCGATTTATAGTGTGTACCAAAACAACAAGTGTACGACAACCATAACTTGTTCCAGAATAATTTCTTAAATAACTAAAAGTGGTCAAAGGCTAAAAATACACATTAGGTATAAAACATGGAATTAATCAGATAATTAGGCCAATAATAATAACTGAGCGATCATGCTAAAACCACGGAACCCGGGAATGCCTAGCACCTTCTTCCGGGTTAACAAAATTCCTTACCCGAATTTCTGTGTTCGCGGACGGTAAAACAGAGTCAATCTTTCCTCGATTCGGGATTTTAAACCGGTGACTTGGGACACCATAAATTATCCCAAGTGACGACTCTGAATTTAATATAAATAATCCCGTTTCGATTGTCACTTTAATTGGAAAAACTTTTTTATATACCCCTTCTGGGTAGAAAAAGCAGGTGTGACAAATATGAAAGCAATAAATGAAAGAGGTAGTCTCGAGCGAGTAAGTTAGAGAGAAAAGAGAGAGTGTTGTTATTGATCATATGTAGAGTAGTTGGAGCAACAACAACCCCTTATAAAGAGATGAGGATCCCCTTTATATAGGAGGGGGATCCTGTCATTGTACAAATTATATTAATTTAAAGGCATGGAGATGGGACGGCTTGACGCGACGCTTCGATACAGGCTCTGGGTAAGCCGGCTTTGTCAGACTTAGCCGTGTGCCTTGGGAATTTTCCATTTTATTCTAGCATCGATCTATATCATCTTTAAGTCGGACCTCGACGAACTTCGAGGGAAGGAACTCGATCACAGCTTCGCGTCCTCGGGGTCTCGAGATGCTCTCCTGAAGAGACTTGATAGCAAGAAATTAGACCCTCTAGTTTCGCCGCATACAACATACATCATACTGGGCAAGTTTTTTTCCACCTCCACCACTACCACCATGGCTGCATTCTAAGAACTTGGGAAGTCCAAAAACCTTATCTTCAGTAATTTCTTTAAGACCCATCGTAGTAAAGACTCTAATGGTGATAATGAAAAATGAACAAAGTTTTACGCCTTTTTGTTCCCAAATGGGTTTGCCCTTTTGCCTCAATTTTGTCCTAACTCAGCTCTCCATTTAACTTTATAAATTTTTGCTATTTAATTTTGCAAAGAAGGGGATGACTTAAATGACTAATGGATACTAGAGGCTTCATGTTATGAAATAAAAGTAATTTAGTAAAGCATGAACAAGAAATAAAAGTAATTTAGTAAAGCATGAACAAAAAATAAAAGCAACTCAGTAAACATGAACAAGAAATAGAGATAGAGAGAAGGAAGAGGTTTTCTTCTTCAATTGTATGTATTTTCCTATCTATTATAAGGCCTTTATAGGCATGAAAAGTGAAGAAAATATGTCATGGAATATGTTATTGAACATAGAAAATATGTCATTGAATATGTCGTTAAGCATTTGACATGAAGATCATAGAGGAAGAATAGACATCCACCATAATATAATATTTATCATAACACTCCCTCTTGGATGTCCATAAATAATGTTCCTCGTTAAAACCTTATTAGGAAAAAACCCTATGGGAAAAAAATCCTAATGAAGGAAAAAGAGTACACATATTTAGAAATACGCCTTTTGGTGCCTCATTAAAAACTTTGCAAGGAAAACCCGGTGGGACAAAACCTTGTAAAGGAAAAAGAGTACACCGCGTATTAACTCCTCCTGAGGAGAGCATCAATTCACATCCTTCAGCCTTCGCATCCCAATCTTGTACGCTAGTTCCTTGAAGGTTGATGTCCAGTAGAGATTTGGTGAACAAATCAACCATATTATCACTTGAACGAATCTGTTGCACATTTATATCACCATTCTTTTGAAGATTATGTGTGAAAAATAACTTTGGTGAAATGTGCTTTGTCTTATCTCCTTTTTTGAATCATCCCTTCAATTAGGCTATGTTTGCTGCATTGTCTTCATACAAAATTATGGGTAGTTTGTCACACTTCAAACCATATTTGTCTCGGATAAGATATATTATAGACCTAAACCAAATACATTCTCGACTTGCTTCATGAATAACAATTATCTTAGCATGGTTAGAAGAAGTAGCCACGATTGATTGCTTAGTCGATCGCCAAGATATGACAGTGCCTCCACATATAAACACATTGAGATCAAGCCTTGTGTGTCTCAGATAAATACTCTATATCGGCATAACCAACAAGATCGGGATTGCATTCATTGCCATAAAATAAGCCCACATTGGTAGTCCCTTTTAGATAACACAGTTTGTATTTGATTTCACTCCAATGTCTCCTTGTAGGAGCAGAGTTATATCTTGCTTACAGTTAATGTTATGTCACACCTTGTAGTGTTAGCAAGATGCATTAGTGCATCAATTGCACTAAGATATGGTACTTCAGGACCAACAAGTTCTTCATTATTTTTATGAGGTCGGAATGAATCTTTATTTATATCGAGTGATCTCACAACTATCGGGGTACTAAATGGATGTGCTTTATCCATATAAAATCGCTTTAAAATCTTTTCAGTGTATGCTAATTGATTGATAAAAATTTCATCTTTCATATACTCAATTTGTAGACCAAGACAAAATTTTGTCTTTCCAAGATCTTTCATTTCAAATTCTTTCTTTAAATAGTCTACTGCTTTAGAAAGCTGCCTGAGAGTTGTAATGATATTTGAATCATCAACATACACAGAGATTATAACAAATTCAAATCCAGATCTTTTTATAAAGATACAAGGACAAATTGAATCATTCTTGTACCTTTCTTTCAATAGATACTCACACAGGCGATTATACCACATGCGCCCTGATTGTTTCAATTCGTATAATGATTTTTGAAGCTTTATTTAATAAATTTCTTGGAAACATTAATATTCTTCAAAACAATTTTAATTCTTCAACGATTTCTATTATACACGTATCAAGTTTTCATGTATTTCCAGATTAAAACCTGAAATGATTATATCCACCATAAGAGAACATGTCTCCATATAATCAATATGAGGATATTTGCTAATTTCTTGTGTCACAAGTCGTCTTTATGTCTATCGACTTGTACTTTTTTTTTCACAAGAACACATTTATACCTCCATTGGCTTTATACTTTCAGGTGTTGGGACTATCCGCCCAACTTCACATTTTTCAAGTGAAGTCAATTTTCATTGCTTATTTTTTATTTGGCCAATCATTTATTTGTCCAAATTTCATAACAGATTTGAGCTCAAGATCCTCGTCAATATTAATAATATTGAGCGCTACACTATGTTAACAATATCGTCGACGATCATTTTATATCGGTTCAATTATTACACAATAAATACATAACTTATTGAGATCTCTTCATCTCATTATTTTCAGGTATCTGAGCCTCTCACATGAGATCTTACGAAGTGTTATGTCGTGGTGCTCTTCTAGAACAATTGCCTCATTATGACCATCTTGAACATTTGCCCCTCTCCTTCTTCAAGGAGTTTTATCTTTGGAACCGATTGGTCTGTTACGCTTTATGTGTGCCATAGACTCTGTCCCTCATGGACTTTATTCTATTTGGAGCATTAACAGCTGAAATATGATATTTAGCTTTGGGTCAGCAAATGCGTCTAGCAATAATTTATAAATTAATTATCACTTGAACTTCAAGTTCATATTTTCTTGTACGAGGATCTATATGTATTCATAATAATTTATTTCACGTATCACTTTCTCATCTATCCATTTTCTCCCCCTAATGTTGGGATCACCACCACATTTCCCAACCTTCTTTGAGAACCCATCTTTGTGCATTGTGGTGACATAATTAAATCATATAGCACATTAATATTTCTATATAGAAATTATTTGGTTCCTGACCCTGAACCGATTGTGATAGGGAGAAATTTTCATAACTTGGCTAGATGCGTACAAGTGCTGGTGTATATTAAATAATACATCCCATACCAAATTTTATTTTTGGGAGTTTTGTTATCATAACCAATGATTTGGCTATAATTGGAGGCATACAATTTCCGCTAAACCAACTTGGATTTAAACAAGTATTATCAAGATAAATCATCATAATTTATATTCTGGAACTATGCTCTAATAACTTGAGCAAGCAATCTTGCAAAAGCCAAACTGCAAGTTGATAACAAATGCAAATGTGACCATATAATAGATGCATCTATTAAAATCATATTGTAACGACCCGACCGGTCGTTTTAAGCTCTAGCGCGTCGTTCAGTAGTTGGAAGTCATGAACAACTTCATTTTAGGTATATTGACTTGTACGTATGGTCAGAATTGAATTTCAAGAAATTCGGAGTCAAATTGGAAAGAAACTTTTCATTGCGGCAACCTTAAGTTGAAGAATATGGCTAAGATTGGAATTTTGAGTAAACAACCTCGGAATTGGGATCTGGAAGTTCCAGCATGTTCGAATGATGATTTCGGACTTGGACGTATGTCCGGATTTGGTTTTGGATAACCGGTGAGCATTTCGGCGTATATTGTGGAAGTTAGTATTTTAGAAGAATTTCATAAACTTGGGTTGGAAGGCATTTCAGAGTTATAGATGTCCGTTTGGGATTTCGAGTCTGGGAATAGCTCTGTATGGTGATTCTGGAGTTGGGAGCGCAATCGGAAGTGAATTCGGATGTCCGGAGGTCATTTTGAAGTCATTTGGCTAAATATAGGAATTTGAAGGTTTTTGAGAAATTCGACCGGAAGTGAAAATTTTGATATCGGGGTCGGAATACGATTCTGAAAGTTGGTGCAAGTCCGTAATATCGAATGTGACTTGTGTGCAAAATTTGAAGTCATTCGGACTAGTTTTGGTAAGGTTTGAGACACTTAGTCTCTCTTAAGGAAGCATAAGTTGGAAAAGTCAACCGGATATTGACTTATGTGTTAGAGGGCTCGAAATGCAAATTTTATGGTTCGGATAGCTTCGTTAGGTGATTTGGGACTTAGGAGTGTGTCCGGAATATTTTTGTGATGACCGGGGTAGAATTAAGCTTGAATTGGCAAAGTTAGTATTTTGGCGAATTCGGGTTGATAGGTGAGATTTTTATCCGGGTGTCGGAATGGAATTTTGAGAGTTACTGTAGCTTTGTTATGTCATTTGTGATGTGTGTACAAAATTTCAGGTTATTCGGACATCGTTTGGTCGGGTTTTTGATTGAAAGTGTATGTTCGGAAATTTTTGGAAACTTAGGCTTGAATTCGGTGAGTTTTGGATAATTTGATAGTGTTTGAGGTGTTTTGATGATTGGATCAGGTCTTAATGATGTTATGAATTATGTGGGAATGATTGGTTGAGGTCCCACTGGCCTCGGGTGTGTTTCGGATGCCCAACGGGTCATTTTTGGAAGATTTTTGCCGTTTTGAGCATAAATGTAATGATCTAAAGGTTCATTTTTAGTTCTAGAGATCCAAATTTGATTTCGAGACTTCCAGAATTTAAATCATGAATTATAGGACTGATCTGGAAATTTTGGTTTAATTTCATCAAGTCGCGATTGGGTTTTTGACGTGAAATGTGAGTTAATTGTTTAACGAGCGAAATGGGTATTGAACTGGGCAAACGAGCTCCGAATTGAGTTTCGATTGAAGGGTTGTGTTCGTATTATTATTTGTGACTCATAGGAACAAGAATCGTCTAATTACGAGTTCGTATGATGGAGTTAGAGCCATTTTAGTAAAAAATGGTTGTGCTGCAAATTTCATAAAAAGCTGCTGTATTTTCTGCAGCAGTGAATAGTAACCGCGCGGGTGAACAGTAACCAGTGAACAGTGTCGTGCAAAGTGACCCGTGAACAGTGACCCGTGAACAGTATCGTGAATAGTGACCCGTGAACAGTACTTCCGAAATATTAACATTTCATCCGCGAACCCAACCCATTTTTCCACCATTTTTGAGCAACCTTGAGATCTTTTGGACGGGAATTGAAGGGGTTTTGACGGAAAGTGATTGGAGGTAAGTCCTATGAAATAAATACAAGATTATATTGTGCAATCATCCTTGAAATTCATGAAAATATAGCCAAATTGTAAGAAAATAGGGCTTGAAATTGAAATTCTAAATTTGGGATTTGAGGGGCCAAATGGACTCCGATTCTTGTGAATTTTGTATGTATAGACTCGTGGCGATATAAGGAACATTTTGATGTAAAAATTTCTGGATTTTGAGAAGTGGGCCCGGGGCTCGGGTTTTGCAAATTTCGTGAATTTCGATATTTTTTGATTGCTTTCGATTGGGTATTGTCCCTTTAGCATAATGCGACATATTCGTTGCGATTTTGGGAAGATTGACGCACGTTGAGGCCAATTCGAGGGGCAAAGGCGTCGCGAGCTAAAGAAGTAGCCGGTTCGAGGTGAGTAATTGATGCAACTGTTGTTCTGAGGGTTTGAAACCCCGGACTTTCACATCGTAACGCTATATTGAGGCGTGACATACATCCCATGGAAGGTGCGGGGTCGTATATGATTGGGGATTATGACTTGGTCCATCCCGAGTGATAATTATAGTATATTGGCGACTGATTCGCACATTGTATTGATACTTATATTATGTTGGCAACTGATACGCACATGTATTGATGATATTTGGGCTTAATGCCACGTTTGGGGGCCTTGTGCCGACTTGTAGAATCCTTCGGGGATTAATATCATTTAATTTCAGTCCAAGGTTTTAATTACTGTTTTGCAAACTTAGCCGTAATTCTAAGTGTTGAAAACTCAAATGACATTTTAAATGTATTTCGGGCTGGAAACTTCTATTTTGTAAATGCCCAAGGGGCTTATTATATTATTTTCTGGACTGATTATAAAGTGACTTGAAACAGTGGTAACAATGACACTGTATGATATACTTGAAACAGTGGTAACAATGACACTGTATGATATACTTGAAACAGTGGTAACAATAACACTAGATGATATACTTGAACAGTGGTAACAATGGCACTGTATGATATAAATTGGTCAGGTAACAATGGCTGACCAGTCAGGTAACAATGTGCTTGGGCTGTAGGAGCCCCTCTGGAGTCTGTACACACCCCCAGTGAGCGCCGTCGACGATAAATAAATATGGATGGCTCGGGCTGCACGCCGCAGTGGGTACTGGAATGTACCATCATATGCATTGCATTGCATTCACGTATTTGTATTTATACTGTTGTTTAGCTGCTCAGTTCCATATGTTGCTGTATATTTGGATTTTAACTTACTTTGTGTATTTAATGGATTTTCTTATCTTCGAACTGTAGTTACTTTTATTACTCACTGGGTCGGAGTACTCACTTTACTCCCTGCACCTCGCGTGCAGCTGCAAGTATTGATCACCCGGTAGCGGGATATTAGGTCATTGAAGGTATTACTATTGTAGCTGAGCAAGGTTACCGCCAGCGTTCGCGGCACCAGACATTGTCTTTAGAATTTTAGAATTTAATTTTGTATATTATTGGCCCTGTAGTTGTGTTCAGGATTTCTTTAGATGCTCGTGACTTGTGACACCCCGGTCGGATTATGTTGGGCTTTAAACACTGGTTATTATTGTTGTTAAGCTGTATTTATTTATTCATTTATGTTTAATAATTGTTAAAGATACGATTTGGGTTAGTTGGCTGACCTTTTCTTCACGAGAGGCGCCATCACGACCGGGTTAGAAAATTGGGTCGTGACACATATAATAGCAAACGGTCCACATGGCATGTGACTGAGCCCATATATTTATCACCTTTTATTTGTTCCAGAAATCAAGGGATTTAATCCTAACCTTGACTGATATATCATGAGAATAAGCAGCACAAGATAATTCTTGAAGAATCTTCTATTCTTCAATATATGCCAATGTAATTCTTAATTAATTTTTCGCATTATAATTGAACCAGGATGGTCAACTGGTTATGCCAACTAATATTTGTTTTAGTAAACATCTAGTTTACTTGTGGCATATGATTTCATCATCATTCTTATATTTGTGTAGTACAAATAGAAAGAAAATCGAGTAACCTTTCATATTTACCCGGTATAATTATAGAAATATGAAGATATTCAATCTTTCTTTCATTTATAGTCTCAATATGCCAACTACTTTGATTTATACATTTGAAACTCAAAAAGTTTCTTTTGAGACTTTACAATATCAATATCATGAATAATTTTATTCATCCGCCTAGTAACAAATTAGTTTTCCGGAGCTCTTAACAACTTTTGTACTACAAGATCTTTTATCATACCATTCATATGGTAAATGTCTCATTCACAGAGAAACTTATATCATAATAAATTGTCATGGCCAGAATCATCATAAGCAAAATCATTTCTTGCTTTAATTTTGCCTTTAATAACTTATATAAGGCATGACAAAATAATATTTGGCGTATCACATGTACGCGACCAATGACATATTTATGTAACCACACAATAATATTTATTCTCTTTATTTCGCTTAGACCTCCCTTAGAGGTGAGTTGTGTGGTATTCATATAATCATGAATTGCATGTCTTTAGTTATTGTTTTTATCACATATTGTCACATTCAACTTTAGGAATGAGTTTGCATTTATAATGCTTATCACAAGTCACATTCTCTTCAAGGAATGGATCATAATCAGTGACGTGCTTTATTATTTTCATACCAATTTAATGGTAAACATTGTCTTCATATATTGAAGGACTATTTTGAGAACCCTTATTGTTCTCCTTTTATAATCATAGTGATCATTATTATTATTTTGGTCTTTGGAACGCCCACGTTCGTTGTTCAACCACTTGTCTTCATTTAAACTTATTATGTACTGCTACCACATTCACTTCAAGAATTGAGCAAATCAAGTGGGACAATCTTCATGCCTTTAATGAAAAATATATTATTTTTCTTTAGTCATCATTATATCATCAATATGGTATAGTGAGACTCAAACCCAATGTCTTACCAATATAAAGACATGTTAGGCCATACTAAATTGAGACTCAAACCCAACTCTTATGATTATGGAGCAACCTGATGTCTTACACTCAATCAATGACATAATAGGCTAAACAATATTGAGATTCATTCTCAAGCCTTAATTTCAATCACATGCCAAGAAAGTTATACACAACTAATTTGCAACTTAGCAAATCAAATTTGTTTTCTTAAATAAGTGTACAAATCTCAAATCAGCGTAAAGCTTTATTAATTATTTGTAGCATCTATATGAAATACAACTGTTTGTAGTCAGAATATTTCTTCTAAATTTTATTAGAGTTTAAATGGATTATAAAACCATAGTCATAATATTTATTGAGTCTCTCTCAAAAATATTGTTATTTTCGGGGTATACCCTACCTATAGGATTTGATTTAACTCCATGACTTTCCTTCACTCAATTCAACCAAGTAATTAGTGAATAAATTTATCAAAAGTACAACATGTAAGTAACAACATATATATAGTACTAATACATAAATTCAACATTTATATTACCTGAAAAGTGACATTATAGGTAACGACTTACCAGTTGTAGTTTATGCATCATTCATATAAAATACTTGAAAATGGTAAGTCAGTAGCAAGCATCAAGTAGATCATGGATACTCGAAAATACTTCTTATAGTAGTCATACAAATCACTGTTTGCTTTCAAATGATATGACCATAAATTATGAAGTATACTTTCTCCGTAGCTGATTTGTTTTCCAAACTTCAAAGAAGTAATTAATCAACCTAGATAAAGATTTGAAGTATTTCTTGTTTTCTTCAAGATGATTTATGCTTCTAATCAGTATGACATTTTTTTTATTCTCCTTTTTTTTACTATATGCAAGTGCAAAAGTCCAAAAGGAAAAAATATTCATCCAAGTAAAGAAAATGTTAAAAGCGGTAGGACAGATTTAAGATAGTTAACACACAAATACGCATAAGACAACTTATATAACATATCTTTGGTTACCATGACATGCCTCATATCAACAATTAACTGCTACTATGATTTTCACATATAGAACTTCGAAAATTTATTCCATTCATGTGATACGAAAAATGTCATATTAATATATGCTTATGCAGTACAGTTATGGTATGAAGTTGTGTGCATACGAGACATTAGAGGAGTGACAATTATAAGATAATCATACCTTCTTATGTTTCATTACTTACCATATGTAGTTTCTCTTTATTTTCAACCATGAAATGATATGTATGACTTCTGATTGCAATCTTTCCGGATGTAGAACAATTTTGTAGATATATATAGAATTGGTTAGAGACTCGTGCTGATAACGTGTTATGAAATAAAAGCAATTTAGTAAAGCATGAACAAGAAATAAAAGCAATTTAGTAAAGCATGAACAAGAAATAAAAGCAACTTAGTAAAACATGAACAAGAAATAGAGATAGAGAGAAGGAAACGATTTTCTTCTTCAATTGTGTGTAATTTCCTATCTATTATAAGACTTTTATATAGGCATGAAAAATGAAGAAAATATGTCATTGAACATAGAAAATATGTCATTGAATATGTCATTAAGCATTTGACATGAAGATCATGGAGGAAGAGTAGACATCCACCATAATATGATATTTATCGTAACACTTCATTTGTTATAACTATTTTATATCAATTTTTTGCCTACCATCTTCGCCGATTAAGGTAATAGTAAAAAGTAAGGTGAAGGAGATGAAAGAACCTATTGTTTGAACAAGAAGGGATGAAGGGCGGGTTGGGTAGGTGAGTTTGAACTGGGTAGATGAATTGCGCATGGATCTTTTAATAAGGAGCTGACACGTGGCCTTCTATTAAAAATAAGGTCAAATTTGTTTCATAGTATAACGTTAGGGTTTGAAATGACCAAATAATATACTCAAGGATATGTTTAAATAATTTTCGATAGTAGATGAATATATTTGACCCTTTTTCATTTAAGATTTGTTCCAATTGACCACTTACACTACTCAAAATTTATACCCATTAAACATTTTTTTGTTGATATGGCATAGTGTGTGATACACCTACCTTAAGAGCTTGAGATGTTCTCCCTCCGTTCACTTTTACTTGTCAACTTTGAATTTTTCACGCCCTTAAGAAATAATAATTGTAGTATGTATTTTTCTTTATAATCCCTAATAATAATAGCATTTCAAAAAATCTTAGAGCATAATTTTGGAAATGAGTAATTAATGATAAAGGTAAAATAAAAAAAAATTATATTTGTCTTGATTAAATTGAACAAGTAAATGTGAAAATGTATCTTTAATATAACTAGTCTTAAAGTACGCGCGTTGCGCGTGTATTTGATATCACTGAGTATAAATTTAGTAAAAATTACATAGAGGCTATTCACAAAATTGTCTAACTTATTAAATAAAAAAAAATTCCTAAAAAAATGATGAATGTAATCACATTTATCTACCTCAATAAAAGAAGATCTTTGCTCTACAAACAATTTATTATTATGAAAGAGAGTATGCATGCTAATAAATGTTATTACTTTTTTTTAGCTCAATAATGATGGGTAATATGAGTTAGTCACATATCCCTAATAAATTTATCAACACTATGAGAAACTATGAAACACTATGGCAACAATTTTGGAAAGTGTTTTTTGACATTGTCTTAAATAAGAATAGCTTGAAATAACTAACATTACACCTTAAATCTTTAAAGTTTTGGATGATCTGAAAAATAATTATGAGCTCCTGAGTACAATTTTTGTATAACTTACTTTAAGTTTTCTTCTCTTGGTATCTTGAAGGGGAAGACTTCTAATGTTACCTGGATTATTGTTGTTCCATGTGAAATAACAATTCCTAAAATTATAAATTCTTGTGAAATTAACTTACTCTGCTTATAGTTTTATTGGGTTATATTCTTAAATATTAGGAGTTTTTATTTAGTTCAAATAAGAAAAGATTTAATAGTCAAAATTTTAGTTAATTTTGACGTCTTAAGTAATAATAAAAATACTAATTAAACAGTAATTTGATCCAATATGAATTTATTTTTAAATGATAAAAATATCAATTAATTTTTCGTTGAAGTTTCGTGCTTTTATAATAGTCTAAATAGATTGACTGACGAGGACAAAATTAATAGAAAAGTAAAACATTATGTTTCTACATATTTAGTAGTTTTTAATTTTAGTCTCATATTATTTACGATATAATAAGAATAAGTTAATATAATTTGTTAAAATTTTTAAGTGAAGTAAACCCATTGATGTTAAATAATTATTTTATTGTTATGTCACTTTCCATAAAGAAACTACTTGTACTAATATTGTTCTATTGTAACATCATCAAATAGTCAAAAGAACGTCTACAAAATATTTATTTAAGGTACAAAATCTAATTGATTTTAAAGTCTTATAATTTAGCTATCTATTTTAAATAAGGAAAGATTCCATACTCAAATTTCAACAATTTTAGGTCCTAAATTTTAGGGAAATAACTAAATGATTATTTTATTTAGTGTGAACTCTATTTTTAAAGGGTAAAAAAGGCGTACGACATTTCGCTAATGACCTTTTCGTGCTTTTAATATAAACTAGTCTTAGGATACGCGCGTTGCGCGTGTACACTATCTCAATGATTAAAAGAATTCTAAAAAGTCGTATAGATATTATATTGAAATATTGTGTTTAAGCTATAAAATAAAAGTTTATATTCCAGAAAATGATAAATGTTGATCTTGTGTACTTAACTCAATAAAAAAAGAAACTGCTCCATAGAAGTTCTCAATAATTCGTCAATGTATTCAATTAAAAAGTTGTTCTAATTTTATAATTTCATCACTTAAATTTAAAATTTATCATTCTTCCTTCGTAACTTCAGCAAATAACTCTTTTAAAATCCTAATTTAAGAAGTTATTTTCTATAAAGATATTTTCTAAATATATTACGTTTAAGTTCTCTTCTTGGTCTCTTATTCTTTTTCTCGTTTTGAACCTACGATAATTTTGACTTTCCTTAATAGGAATATTAACTAATTTCTTTTCCCTTTTTAAACCAATGACAATCGCTCATACTTTCGGATTATGTAAGTCCTTTTAGATTTTGTATGACTTTGTTGGACTTTAATTTTTGCTCTAAAATATCGTATGTCAAGATATTATTTTGTTAAGGAATATAATTGTACTCCTAATATTGAAAAATATAAATATACAATAGATAAAGCTTCTTTTGAATAAATATCTTAATTGACTTCAAAGTCTTAATATGAGGATTCGTAAATATAGTTTGTGACAACATACTTTAAATAAGAAAAGAATATTTATAAATTAAAATTTTAATTGATTTTAAAGTCCTAAATTATAAGAAAGGATTTAGAAAAAAATATTAAATGACTTTTATCCGGTGTAAACTCTATATTTAAAGGGAAAAAATGGCGAAACAAATTTAGCTAAGGGTTTCTGTGCTTTTAATATAGTATAGATAGAATAAAAAACTTATAGTTACCTTAAATTTCTTATAAGAAATACGACAATTTATTACGATACATAAATTTTAGTATCTTGTCCATGTTTCACCTATTAAATTGGGTTTGTTGTTTAATATGTATATGTTTACAAGAAAAATTTAAAAAATATTATAATATATATTATAACTGTAAATTATAGTTTAAAATATAGTCCTGTCAGTTGTAAACCTATCTACAGATATTTGTTTTACTCATAAATATTTATAAATATTTGTAAAAAAAAACTTTTGTAAACATAGTGGCAGATATATACTAACTTCAGTATTTTAGATTTAAAATTATAACATATTTTAATTAGTAAATTTCAAATGTACGTGTACACTTTAAGTTGTATGGATATTTTAAGCCTTTAATTTTTTAGGGTTATTTGTTAGAAGGTGAATGGTAAATACCCTTTGAAATATTCACATTAGAAGAGTACTAATGGATCACATTAGAATAAAAACTTAGAAGGAATTCTTATGTTCACGAGACTTTATATGTAGTTTTCTATTTATTCTATGTCGATTAAATTATTTTTACTAAAATAATAAAATTATAAAAAATAATTGGTTATACATCACTACATAGAATAACCTAAAAAGAGTTCTAAGTAGGCGGAACTTTAATTCTTTCGGCGGTTACTTTCCTTCTACAAATATGTTGTCTTGCCTATTTTAAGTGAGGAAGGATTCAATACATAAAGTTTAGTTGATTTCTAAGTATTAAATATTAGTGAAATAATTAAATAATTGTTCCTAAATAATAGAAAATAGTTAAATTACTATTTTGTCTAGTGTAAAATATATTTTTAAAGGGCAAAAAAAATGAATAATATTTTGTTAATGACTTTCGTGCTTTTAATATAGTATAAACATAGATAAATAGATGCACAAGTAAAAATGAATGGTGGAGTACTAATTTTTTGCTTTTTTTTTTTCTCTTTCTTCTTCATTCTTTTTTGCCATAACTTCTCCACCATTAACCACCATTGGCGTCGTCACCATTGCCACCGCCACCATAATACACCTTTCTCTTCTTTCTTCAGCCACCTCACTTCCTCCACCATTACCATCGTTTTATTTCCAGATCTACCATTACCGCCGCCACCATGCCACTTCTTCCTCCTCTTTCGAACCAGCTCCACCACCTTCTGCCATCACTGCCTGCCGACGCTACCACCACTCCAATCATCTTTTTCAAATCTGAAAACCACCACCACTATCTCCTCTTTTTTCGTTAATTCTGACAACCACTACTATCTTGCTCGCCAGAAAAAATGGAGACCCGTCACTGCCATCACTCTCTTTTCTATCCCCCTTACCCTTTTTTTCCAGAAAATATTAAATAAAAAACGAAAAATATCAGACCTAAAATTACAAATAAATTAAACCTATAAACCAAAAGATATATAACGAAAAAAAAGAACATTATTGTTCGAACCGCCACCTTATGGGCTTGGCCATCTCCAACCCACCTCCATTTTTACCTCTAAACTCCTTTCTGGAGTCAAAAATGGAGGAACTTTGCTCTAACCCGGCTGCAAATTTGCCTCCATTTTGGAGGGTGAACAGTATCACTCCAAATTTACAGTGATACTATTCATCCTCTCTATCACTATTGTCTATTGCTTTATTATAATTTAACCTTTTTAATTTATCATATTATATATATCTAATTATATTTATGTAATATCTTTATAATATTAATTTTATATTTTAATTTTGACATATAATTTTGATAAATAAATTTTTGTACATATATTATTTTTATGTAAAATTATAAGTTAATTTTATTATAAGTTATAATTGTATAAATAATATATAACCATCACAAAAATAAAGGTGCAAATATAAAATATAAGATGTTGCTAAAATTGAAAATACATTTAAATAAAACTACATTAAAATTAGAAATACATTAGAATTGAAAATACATTAAATTAAAAATACAGAAAAATTGAAACTACATTAAATAACATATAGTTTAGTAGGGAGGTAAGTCGTTTCTAGATATACCAAAATCATTAAAGAATTGAGTGAATGAGGCAGATGATTGTATTATTTAAGAATTTATGGTATAAAATAATTTTATTTTAAATGGTTATATAAGAAAGAAATATGAATTATATGAGATGAATATGTAAAAATGAAAAAAAGATAGGATTTGCTTAATGAAAATAAAAAAATAAATTAAATAAAAAAAAATAATATAATATAAAAGAGAGAAAAGAATATAAAAAAGAATTTTTTTTAGAGTAATGGTTGGAGTTAGTTTGCTCTATTCTGGAGTAAAGATTCGGAATAAAGGATTGGAGATTAGCAGAAGAATAGGGAAGGGAGGGTCTGGCGGTGTGGGTGGGGTTATTATTTTTCCTTTTGTTTCTTTTAAAATCAATTTTTGTTTTTTTCCTCATAATCTATTTTGTTAATTATTATTTTGGACCCAAATACCAAATGTCATCACGTAATTCCTCAATTTACCACATTATTGGCGAGTGTATTAAGTTTTTTGCTGGTTATCAAAAAAGTGTCTAATTGATTCAAATTTTGAGTAGATAAGGTATCTAAAAGGAAAATCCGTACAAGTTTAGGGGAGAGGGGGTTCGTATGATTTTAATTGGTCTGGCTTTCTTCAAACCACAACTAACGATATTCTAAATGGCAGAAGAAATCAGAGGCGCAGCCACAAAGTACTGAATTTCTTCTTCTAATATTGCAACACTGCAAGTACTTTATATCTTATTATGCTCATACGCTGTATCTATAATTAATTGTTGGTGCAGGTATGCAGTAGTTACGGGGGCAAACAAAGGGATCGGATTTGAAATATGCAGGCAGCTCGCTTCTCAGGGAGTAGTTGTGGTTTTGACTGCTAGAAATGAGACGAGAGGGGTTGAAGCTGTGGAGAAGCTCAAAGGGTTAATCGGTTTGGCTAAAGAGAATGTGGTGTTTCAGCAGCTTGATGTTATGGATCCTTCCACTATTGCTTCTTTGACTGAATTCATTAAGACCCAATTTGGCAGGCTTGATATCTTGGTAAGAAGCATCACAAAAGCAATGTTACGTTGTTGATTGATTTTCTTGTTTATGATCAGAGCAATTTGGGAAATGATAGAGCTGTGGGTATTTTCAGGTGAACAATGCAGGAATTGGTGGAGTCACTGCAGATGCTGATGCCCTAAGAGCTATACAAGAGTCCAGTGGGGTAAGTCCTTTTAACTAGGCTTAAACTATCGATTAATTGTATTAATTGTATCTTAATACAAGACAGTTGGTTACTACTATCCGGTCCATAATAAGTGACTTTTTGGCCTTTGGCACACCACTTAAGAAAAGATATATTGACTAAATTACCCTTAATTATAATTTGCATAATGTTACCTTGACATTTTGGGTTATGAAAATAAGGGCAAATTTTGGAAAAAGAAAATTAATTCCTTCTTGATTACGTAAAAGTACATTTATTTTGGACCAAAATAAAAAGGCCAAAAGGTCACTTATTAGTTATTATGGACCGGAGGGAGTATATGACAAGTATCAGGTTATATATACTGGCACACTGACAATCAATGTATATAGGTTTGTTACCATTTTTACTAGGTCATCAATTAATGTTCATCATAGAGATTAGCTGTTAATTACTATAACTGTGGCCTGATTGTGTAAGTTTCGGATTGATGCTTCAAAAAGATTTACCTATAATTACCTTATAGCATAACTTACATGTATTTATAATTGCCGTTAGTGCATAGAAACGTAAACTCATATCGTTATGTATGTTTTGTAACATGTCTGAGAATTTACAACCCCACAACCCCAGAGGATTTATCATAATTAGACAGCCCTCAAATTAACTACTAGAGCTTTCTTTTATGCTAGATGTTTGATTAGATATTATATGTGCAACTTGATTTGGATATAGAGTTAACCATGAAATAGCTTTATGCTGTAGTCAAGAAACCAGAACAAGTCATGCTTTATCTTGAAATCTTTAGTTAGACTATCAAGCAACACCAGTGGCAAAGTCAGGAATTTCCCCAAAGGTGTTCAAACTTGAAAGAAGTAAAAAAATATCCCAATAAAGGGTGTTCATCATATGTTATATACCTCTAAAACCTAACTTTTTACCTATATATGCAGTGTATTTTTCCGACGAAGGGTGGTCAATTGACCACTCTTACCAGAGTGTAGCTTCGCCCCTGAGCAACACAATCAGTAGCCATAACTCTAACTTCCTGGAAAATTCATCTTTTGACATGTAATCATGAAACCCTTGGCTTTAGACTTCATCTTTTGCATCTTTAATTTGTCATTCTCTCTGCTATAGACAGGAGGGTCTCAAATCAATTGGAATAACATATTGACTCAAACATATGAGTTAGCAGAGGAATGTCTTGAAACAAACTACTATGGTGTGAAGAGAATGACTGAAGCATTTATTCCACTGCTCCAATTATCTAACTCGCCGAGGATTGTGAATGTTTCTTCCTCTATGGGAAGGCTAAAGGTATTAACCTGGCAACTCTTCTCCTCTTGGAATGGAAGGTCTAATCTACTGAAGTATCTCTATAGCCCTACTCTTATCTTTCGGATTTTTTTTTTAAATTTTAATACATCTACATAGCTGCATTTTTCCGTTTAGCAGGATTTAACTTTTTAGGTTTTAGGCTTATACATGCTTGGCCTGTAGGAATGATGAATTCTGAAGTAAAACTATGCTTAAAACGTTTAGAACTACTCAATTCTGCCTTTAATTGTCTTTTTGAGAGAATCTAATGTATATGCCATCTATTCTTTTTAGATTGGAAAAATCATATATTACTAAAATCTTGCCGTTAACCACACCTTTGTTCTCATCAATTTATTGATTTTCTATATAATGTTCTTTGCCTTTAGCTTAAAGACTTATTCTTTTACTCTACTAGAAACAAAAATGAAGAAAATAGACGGAGGAAATCCTAATAGAGGCTGATTTTATTGTATATAAATCATGATCTGACCTTAGTCTTGTTAATTTCCCTTTTCTCTTTAAATGGTAAAGGGGGATCTTTGTCTGCATAATATGTTAACAAACATAGGAAACTTAATGTAATGTAATTAATTAAGCTAGGATATTTATCAGCAGCTTGATAGTTTAAAAGGAGAGTGCGGTGCACTAAGCTCCCGCTATGCGCGGGGACCAGGGAAGGGCCGAACCACATGGGTCTATTGTACGCAGCCTTATCCTGCATTTCTGCAAGAGGCTGTTTCCAAAGCAGCTTGATAGTTTCAATCTTATTTTTCATGTGGTGACAAGTTTGACATGCTTTCCTAAGTCTCAGTAAATCCATGTTGGTAATTGGATAATCCCTATGAGTAGCTGACTGAAATTCTCTAATTGCATTTCCAGAACTTGAAACATGAATGGGCTAAAGGAGTATTAAGTGACAGTGAAAACCTCACAGAGGAGAAAATACAAGAGGTGATAAATCAATATCTGAAGGACTATAAAGAAGATACCCTTCAAGCCAAGGGTTGGCCTTCTTTCATGTCAGCCTATATACTCTCTAAAGCAGCCGTGAACGCTTACACGAGTGTCATGGCAAAGAAGCATCCATCTATCCAGATCAATTGCGTTTGCCCTGGTTTTGTGAAAACAGATATCAATTACAATCGTGGGTTATTGTCAATGGAAGAAGGCGCAGAGAGTCCTGTAAGGCTAGCCATGCAACCGGCTGATGGCCCTTCTGGTTTGTTCTTTGATCGGAAAGAAGTTTCATCGTTCGAATGAAAGTATGTTGTTCATTGTGTCCGTGTTGCTAATGATATACATGTTAGACTAGCATGTAATAATCTTCAGTGACATGCATTAACGTAAGTAATGTATGTTGTATGAAATGCCATTTCATATATATAGCATCTAAAATATAGGGTGAATAGAAGACTCAAAGAATGATTTGCCCTTAAAGTTTGTGAGTTTGCCATTAGCTTATATCTCTTGTAGTTTCCTCCATTGTTTAATACAAGCTTGAGTTGTCTTCTCCAAATCTTGGAACTTCATAAGGCACTAGCAAACTATTCATTTTATTCAAAGAACAGAAGAGCAAATTAATATTTTAACATTATCTTTCAGTCGTTTGATGAGCTAGGTTTTTCTGAAGAACCCCAAAAGAAAGCAAATTATATTTCAAATATTGTACACTAATCTGTTAAACAAATCACAATCAAGAAATTTGAGTCTTCTTTGTTTTATTATTATTTCTTCTCTTTTCATTGATGAAAATATGAACAAGAACTAAGTTTTTTCAAAGGTGGAAAACCCCAAATGCATTTAATGTCGAGATAAAGATAATGACATGGTATTGCGCCCTATATATATATATATATACTAGTCTTACGATACGCGCGTTGCGCGTGTACTCCATCTCAATGAGTATAAAAAATTTAAAAATTACATAAAAATATATTATAAAATAAAACATTAAAGAACTCTGAATTTTTGAAAATGATGATTGTTGACTGTTGATTTTATTTAGCTAACTTAATATAATTAAGAAAAAAACTCTGCCGTAGAACTTCTCAATCTTCACAATACAACATGAAAAGGACAAGAATATGAGAACATAAATTTTTCTACCATCAATGATGCCTTTAACCAAACACCCTAAAGTTGAATACTGGCTATTCCTAAATATATTTGTTACATGAAGGTGTAAGACGCAATAAAAAGTAGATCATATTTTCTCTACACAAAAATGTGGAGAAAGAACAAAGACAGAAGAGGACACATTTGGCTTATTTTATTCTCCATTAAAATAAACACACAGACCCATCTTTTAAAGGTAAAAAAAAAAAAAGATATTTCGCTAAGGCCACTCTATTCAATGGATGTAAAATTTAAAAAATTTATAAATATTACTATCTCCTCAATTTAGATAATATAGTTTGACTTGACATAAAATTCAAAGAAGAAAAAAAGAAGAAGACTTTAGAAACATATGGTTCTAAAAGCTTAAGGGGGAAAACTTTGTGGAGCCATGATATTTGTGTGGTTATAAAAGTTTCTCAATAAGAGTAAAATAGGTAAAATAAAAAGTTCAAAATTGAATTATTTCTAAATATAGAAATGTGTCATTCTTTTTGGTATAGACTAATAAGAAAAATGTGTCATTTGAATTGAAACGAAGGGAGTATTAAATAATTTATTTGACTTATATGATAAAAGTTTAATAATTTTTTTAAATTGTCAAATATTAAAAATAGACAGCAAAGTAGAGAATGATGTTGCTAAGCATGAAAACAATCTAGATAATTTTGAAAGCTCAGAACGTAGTACAAAATGACGTTGAGTATTCTAAACAGGTTAACTATATATAAAAAAAATAGCGACAAACCAAATTTGTAGCTAAATAATACAAATAAGCCGCTAATTATATATTATCAAAAAAATTCTATTTGTTTTGAGATGAGTTTATTTTTAACACAATGAATTAACAACGAGATTCTTTCTACAATAAATAGAACTTCGATTGTGTAGGGTTAAGTTCTTGGAAACGTAAAGTGAAAATTCACAATTAACTTCAAAATTTTAAATATTAGTCTATGTAAGATTTGTGAAAACTTTAGTGTTTAAATATCACGTCACCTTTTGTGATGCTCGAAAGAATACAGTTTATATAAGGAAAGAAAAGGAAATAGTCCTAAATATTAGGTCTTCTAAGTTCTAAGAAAAAAATTTAGGTATCGTGAAAATAAATAAATAAGACTTAAAATAATTCTAAGTAATAGCTAAAACTCAATTTAGCAATCCAATAACTTTGCTATAACTGTCCAAATTAATAAGTGAAATTTCCAAATAATCCCAAGTAGTAATTAGCCTGATGTCTTTTTAGAGTCTTAAATTGTATTCAAATAAGGAAAGAATATAAGCAAAATCTTAAGTCCTAAATACAGGAAATAATTAATGCCCAAAATTTTAGGAAAATAATTTAAATTATAATTTTGTCCAATATAAAATTTATTTTTAAAGGGTAAAAAATACGAATGACACTTAACTTAAGTGAGGGCAGTAGAGGATGATTGCATTATAATTCAGTGACATCCTAAATTGTCGTACTAGTTGAATTATATACCAGAGAAATAAATATTTAATATTTATAAAACACTAAAAACAAAAAACAAGTGGAGACGCAGACTAACATTTTGAAATTCGTAGCTAAGCAAGTTGAATTAATGGCCAAGAAAAGCATAGTACTCGTTTAGCAATTTGCTTCTTCCAACCAAAAGAGAAAAACGTGCTTTCTTCAGTTCTTATCCACACAACCTGCACCAAAAACAGGGGATAAGACTAAAATATAGGAGTAATAAAAAACTAAATAAATTATAGCCTCCTTTAAATAATTTTCTCCATTACAATATTATATAATTCCGTCTTCCTAGATTTCAATAACCACCTTAGACTATTTTAAGCAAACGCAATACACTGATAAGTAACCCTTCTCAGACCCAAAAAACTGAATATAGCAAGAGTCCTTGAATCTAGAGAGGCTACTTATCATTGAAACTCAATTTCAACAATGGCAGAAAAAATCACCAGCCACGAGAACACAAGGTATTTACAAACCTTGTTATGTCTATTAAGTTTTATGTACTGATAGTAAAAAATTATTTACGGAATCAGTACGGTTATTAGGTAATTATAGGTAAATCTCTACTATAAGCATAGTAGTAATATTTAAGTTGTATGATCGATCAGGTATGCAGTGGTGACAGGGGGAAATAAAGGAATAGGATATGAAACATGCAGGCAACTAGCAAAGGAAGGAATAGTGGTAGTGTTGACAGCAAGGGATGAAAGGAGAGGAATTGAAGCTCTCGAAAAGCTCAAGGAAGAGTACTCAAGCAATAAAACTGATGATGATCAGATTTTATTTCATCAACTTGATGTTATGGATCCAGCTAGTATTTCTTCTCTTGTGGACTTCATCAAAACTAAATTTGGAAAGCTCGATATTCTGGTACTATTCACTACTATTATATTTATCACCCCATCACTTAAATCTAGGGCTAAGTTGGTTGGGTTAGTGATTTCCCACGTGAGAGACCTTAGATCCATTTTTTTCCCAGCAGCCTTCTCCTCGCGCTGGGATGTCTAGTGCAATTTATATTTTCTATGTGATTTGCGAACTATTGCACAGTAAATAGGGGCACACATCCGAAGGGTAGCGGCTGCTGAACCTGAGAATTTTCCCCCAAAATATCGTTTAGAAAAAAACAAGAAGTCATCTATTATTACTTTTTTCCAGATCCATTCTTCCTGTTTCAATGGATGAAGTATTAACTAATTAAATGAGCCATTTAAGGAAAGATAAAGGGTGATTAAATAATTACTAGTATTAAATGACTCTCTTAAGGGGTGTGTAAAACCCATAAAAACAATAACATGTGCTGGAGGGAACAGTAATTTTATTGTCAGTATGGTAAAGCTTCGTATATTTTTCTATTTACTTGTACTGAATTCTTGATGTTTTCATGTTGGAGATATATGAAGTTTAACCCTGCAAAATGTTATGCATGTGGTAAATATTATTACAGAACTAGGATATTTTGGCTGATTGGCTTATCCCTCGTTAGAAATGAATACTGCAAAGCTCCATATCTATGTAGTTAATCAAGTCGCAATGCATCTATACCGTAGAGTGCAATTTATCTTACTCCTATATACTCTACTCGCTTCTTCGTGTACGTAATAAGTAATTTTTTAGCTTTTTAGCATATCTCACTCTTAGAAAAAAGTATTTTGATTAAATTACCTTAATTAAACTTGCATATTGTTAACTTGACATCTTGAAATAAGAAAATAAGGAATTTTTTATTTAAAAATAACATTAATACTTGTTGATAATATGAAAACCAAAATAAAAAGATTTGTAGCTCTATTCAGTGATCAGTAGCCAAAGAAAGAAAGGTCGAGGAGGTGAAAAAGGTATAGGGTCCTTGAGATCTACAAAAGTTGGTGAACAGTGACATGCAATCTAATTTATTTAGGATTAACATTTCTTTTCCAAGTGAGGAAGCCCATCAGTTGTTAGATGGCCCCTTGAGATCTACAAAATAGATTCTTTTTGTGCAAAAGATAATATTCATTAATTAAATGTATGCGTACCGAGAGAGTGGTGCGTAGCTTGCACCATATTACAAAGTACTAAACTATTACTTGTATCTTCTACAGAATAGGTAACTTATGGTTATCATAGGAATTACTTGTACTTTTTTTATGATAGTGTAAATATTTCTTTATTATCGATGTATAATTATAAACTCGCTCACAAATTAGTGAAATAAGATATAACTTATGGGTACAGAGTCGTACTTAACATTGAAATTGTAAGATATACGATTAATATTTTATTAAATTTCCTACATCTTTTTTCAGTGCTATAGGTTGTCTTAGCAAGGTAGTCATGAGGGACAAAATATTTTAGTGCTAATTAGTTTTGGTTTTAATCTCTTGGGGTCGTTTGGTAGAGAACAAGTTATCCCGAGATTATAATGATGAAAATTATAATACAGAAATTAAATAATGATAGATTATTTAGTGAATATATTTTTATTGGACTAAAAATGGGGTACATGGGTACATATTTCATATATGCTTTACTTAGAAATAAGAAATTATGAATGCTTCAATTTAATTTGCAGGTTAACAACGCAGGGATTGGTGGATTAATGGTAGAAGGAGATGTTGTTATAATAAAAGATTTAATAGAAGGAGACTTCGTAACCATTTCTGCTGAAAATGGGGTAAGATATATAGCCAATGCTAATATGTTATCCTAAATTAATTAGAAACAGTCAATGGTGATCTCTTTGATAATTTTCAGTTATTTTATGTCACAAATACATTCAAAGAAATAGTAACAAATTGAAGTAATTATTATGCAGGAAGAGGATGGTATTAAGAAATCAATTGAAGGTATTGAGCGTATTGTTACAGATTATGAGTTGACAAAACAATGCCTGGAGACAAACTTCTATGGTGCAAAAAGAATGATTGAAGCATTTATTCCCCTCCTTCAGCTCTCTAACTCCCCAAGAATTGTTAATGTCGCTTCTTTCTTGGGGAAGTTAAAGGTAATGAAATCATAACTGAATACTATTTCATAATATATGGACCCTCTGAATTATGTTGAGTTTAATTTCTACATACTTATAATAGTGGTAGCAAATGGCCTGTTTGGGCTGATCAAGATAGATTGACTCATTGCCCAATTCTGCCTAAATGGTTAAGATAGGCTAAACACAACCCATCCAAATTGACCCAAATCTTTGCAATATTTTCAACTTTTAAACAAGCATTATAAAATATTCTTACATATATAATAATATTTTTCGTAAATATCATTTTGGAATGGTTTACGATGATGATTTTTTTTTTTCTTTTTTTCCTGTTACTTGTCTTATGTTTTGAAAAAATGTTAATTTATGCCTAATGATTTATTTCCTCAATTTCGATTTAAAACTTTATTTGATAGTTCCTTATCGTATAATACTAACAAAAATCAGAATAATAAAAAAAGTAGTAAATCATGGGTTGATCTGGGCTACTGAAAATAAATGGGCTTAGTTGGGTTGTGCCCAAATTTAGCCCATCACTAAAGTAGCTTATGTCCAACCCACTAAAACCTAACGGATTGGGCGGGTCAAATGGGTTTGTGCAACTTTTGCCACCCTAAGTGATAATGTACTCCTAACCGTTTTCCGCTATTCTACAGCTATTGTGCAACCAATGGGCTATAGGAATGCTAAGTGATGCTAAAAGCCTGAGAGAAGAAAGGGTGGATGAAGTGTTGAATGAATTTATAAAAGATTTTAAAGAGAAATCAATAGAAGCCAAAGGATGGCCAACTTATTTCTCAGCTTACAAAGTCTCGAAAGCATCCCTGATTGCTTACACAAGGGTTTTAGCTACGAAATATCCAAATTTTCGGATAAATTCTGTGTGTCCTGGATTTTGCAAAACAGACGTGAACTGCAATACTGGGAGCTTAACTGCTGAAGAAGGTGCTGAAAGCTTGGTGAAGCTTGCTTTGGTGCCAAATGATGGACCCTCTGGTCTCTTCTTTTATAGAAAGGAGGTCACCTCTTTTTGAGCATTGCCATATCCAACTATTGGTTTGGTGTCTGAGTCTTATACATGTAGTGAAAACATGTATAGATAAAGTTAGACATACATTTTTAAAATTCACGATCAAGTTAGAAGTTGCAATGTTTGAATTAAAAATAATGTCTATATTTTGGTATGTGCCAGTACTTTTTAAATTAAAGGATGCATTCCTCCTTCCTTATCTATGGGTTTATTATTTTGTCGTTTTTTCGAGGTGAAAATCAAAAATAGTCAGATTTACAAGTGGTAATTAAAAAATAGCCACAATTTTAAAAGTAAATGAAATTTAGTCACTTTTCATGTAAAGATAAATCTGAACGAAAATACTGCTCAATTCCGAAAAATATTACAACGTAATGTACTGGAGTTCCAATATAATATACTGGACCTCCAGCATAATAGACTGGAGTTCCAGCATAATATGCTAGAAGTTTATACACACGTGCTCCAATCTCCAGTATATTATGCTGGAACTTTACGTGTGTTGGAGTTCCTAGAAGCTCATACACAGGTGCACCAATCTCCAGTATATTATGCTGGAACTTTCCGTGTTGCAGCAAAATAGTGACTATTTTTCAATGACTTTGCAAACACTGGCTATTTTTCAATTACCAGTCGAAAATTGACTAACACGTGCTATTTTCATAATTTTATTAAAATTCACCCGAATTTAATAAATGTAGATTTGAACTCAAAATTTTAATGTGCCCGTCATGTTTTGAACTCTAATCTATGCCATCAGTTTTGAGTTTGTAATTTTTGAATTTTGGGATTTCCATCGAATGAATTTTGGGATCCCAGTGTTCCCATTCTCACAACGTGGGCTATATATAGATTCAACTAGAGATAATGCATACTTTGTTCTTTCCATAAAAATTAAGAGGATAAAAAAACACAATTCCAAGGAAGAGAATTATCATTGAAGGATGATGTTTTTAGTTTTGACCCCAACTATAATGCTTGCAACCAAGTGATGATCAAAATATGAATATACTTATTTCATGCAGTTTAATCATATAAAAGTTACTTCTAGCTTTCTTACCTTTGATATTTTTCGTAAAATAGAATTTAGGAAAGAAAAAGTACTTTTGTTAGGAAAATTTTCAGAAGTAGTCCAATTAGGAAGAGGCAAATGGATGGAATCAATTAAAATCTAATTCTACTCTCGTAATTAAGAAAGTGCTAAATACAACAACTAGATGTGTCATTTATTATAAAATAATAAAAATGTAGAGGATTGAAGCAAAGCTTGCGAGCTTACGCCTCAACAGAGTAGTCCTCATTATTAAAACCTATAAACTGAAATCTTTTCAAACTAGAACATATTATTAGAAGAAGAAAAAGAAAATGCTAAAAAAATAAAAATCAGGAATAATTGATCTAAAGCAAAAACGAAAAGCCGCGGTTTAATTAAGAAAGAAAGAAGTTCAGTTTAGCTGCTAATTAGATTGTGAAACAGCTTATGCCAAACCAACAAATCTTTGTAGCAGATCCAGGAAATAGTATATTCCGTGAAAGACCACGAACCTTTTTAGGATATAAAAGAATTACTTTGAAGGAATTTTCATCCATCACATTGGTGGATCGATGTTAGTGTAGTTTTTATTGCTCCAGATGACTCTAAAGTGTTCCGATCCAATCCGCTGATAGAGATTTTAAGAGTAACGACGGTGGTCCCAAAGTTCACGACCTGGGGAAAATATCTCAACGTATGAGTAATGAACCTATTAAAGCTGGAGAACAGTGTGTAAATGCAAAATGCTGTGCAGGAATTGGTGGATCGGAGTCACTGCAGATGCTGATGACCTTAGAGCTGCACAAGACTCCACTGGGGTAACTCCTTTTAACTAGGCTTAATCTATCGATTAATTGTGTCTTAATACAAGACGAGTTGGTTACTACATGATAATTATCAGGGAAAATGCATAAGTACCCCCTGACCTGTACCCGAATTTCCAACTATATACTTTTTCTTTGGGGAATCCTATTACCCCCTAAACTTATTTTAAAAGGAATTATTTGCAACCTTAACGCTGACGTGGCAAAGTGTGTGTATTTCAAGAAAAAACGATTTTCAGATTATTTTTTATTTTTTTTACCATTTTTTCTTACTTTTTTTCCTTTTCCTTTTCCTTTTCCTTTTTCTTTTATTTTTTTTTGTTTCTCCTCTAATTCCAGCGAATATTCATTCACCGACGACTTTGTCTAACAGTTTTTCTTCCATTTTTTCTTTTCACACATAAATTAAACTCTCAAAAAATCTATTCATAAGCAAAGCAAAATACACTCAGATTTGGGGGAAAAATTCATCATCGGAAAACCTTCCCACGACGGAAAAAAAAATGATGTATTGAAATTTTAACTGGAAAAATTTTTCTCAGCTTATATTCATTTTTATTTCTTTTGTTCTTCCTCCCACTCATAAATTACACTTTCAAGAAATATATATATATATAAAACAAAACACACTTATATCGGGATAAAAATCTGCCGCCAGAAAAAAAATTTCGCCGGAAAAAATGGTGTTTGTGAAATTCCGACAACCACCATTTTATGTCGCCGGTGACCAAAACAAAAAGAAAGAGAATGAAATAACCAAAAAAAAATGAGAATAATAAGAAATAAGAAAAAAGGATAAGAAAAAGAAGAAAGAATAAAAAAAGTACTAAAAATACATGTGGGGACGCATGTAGTTAACACTTGACAAGAGTTTGGTTGTCTAGTTTTAGGGTTCAAATATTTCCATTTAAAATAAGTTTAGGGGGTAATAGGATTCCTGCAAAAAAAGTGTGTAATTGGAAATCCGAGTATAGGTCAGGGGTTACTTATGCATTTTCCCTAATTATCAGGCTATATATATATACTGGCACACTGTCAATCAGTGTAGTATAGGCTTACCCTTTTTACTAGGTCATCAATTAATGTTCATCATAGCATGTCCGAGAGAATTTACAACCCCACAACGCCAGAGGATTTATTATAATTAGACAGCCCTCAAATGAACTACTACACCTTTCTTTTACGCTAGATGTTTGATTAGAAATTATATGTGCAACTTGATTTCCACATAGAGTTAAGCATGAAAATGGCTTGAGGTTTCTGCTGTAGTCAAGAAGCCAGAACAAGTCCTGCTTTATCTTGAAATCTTTAGATTCGACTTTCAGACAACACAATCAGTAGCCATAAGTCCATAACTCTCCCTTTCTGGAAAATTCACCTTTCGACATGTAATCAAGAAACCCTTGGCTTTAGACTTCATCTTTTGCACTCTTTAATTTGTTATTCTCTCTGCTGTAGACAGGAGGATCTCAAATCAATTGGAATAACATATTGACTCAAACATACGAGTTAGCAGAGGTATAGAAGTTTGCAAGGACAATGTATGTTATTTCCATTGATTTCAACAACAATTTATACAAAGGAATGGATAAACAAATCAAGGAAAGGATCAAAACAGATCAAGTAGAAGATTGTACAAATCAGTTTGTGATAGCAGATCAATCTACTCTAATAATAGAAGAGCTAATAAGGAAACTAAATATTTGATCAATCAGAGTGTATCACTGAGATATGATTAATCAGGTTTGACCAATGCCCAATGTGCTGTTGTGGGTGAACTCGTAAATTGGGAGAGCTTATTGACAATGAATGCAACATCTGGCCATGTTAACAGAAGATATTGAAGGTTGCCAACAATGTTTTGATATTCTTTGGGATCATTAAGTGGGTGTCCATCATCCAACCGCGGACATGAACCACTGGCAGTAGGCGTGCGCATTGGTTTGGCATCAATCATATTAGTCCGCTCAAGAATCTCATAAATATATTTCTTCTGATTCAAGAACAACCCAGTGGGTGTACGAACAACCTCAACACCCAGGAAGAAATTTAAACCACCAAGATCTTTAATGGAAAAGCGTCGACCAAGTCTAGTGACATTGTCCTCCACATGGTGAGAATTGTGGCCGGTAATAATAATATCATCAACATACACAATGAGATAAATGATAATACCGAACTTGGCAAAGGTGAACAAGCAATGATCACATTGGGAGTGATAAAAGCGAACAGAAAGAAGATAAGATTTAAGTTGTTCATACCATGCTCTTGGAGCTTGTTTTAAGCCATATATTGCCTTATGAAGACGACAAACATGGTTAGGCAACATTTCATTAACAAAGCCAGGCGGTTGAGACATGTAAACTTCTTCAGTTAATTTCCCATGCAAAAATGCATTGTTAACGTCTAATTGATGTAGAGGCCAATCATTTGAGACAGCAAGAGAAAGAACAACCCGGACAGTATTGTGTTTTGCAACGGAGAATAAGTCGCAACACAGTCCACCCGAAGTCGTTGAAGAAAGCCTTTAGCTACTAGCCGGGCCTTGTACCATCCAACACTGCCATCCGAGTTATATTTAACCCAAAAAACCCATTTAGAGCCAACTGGCATAGTATGAGGAACTGGGGGAACAAGAGTCCAAGCACCTTGCGATTGAAGATCACAGAGCTCTTCATTCATAACTTCTCTCCACCTAGGATCTTTGAGAGCTTGATGAACTGTGCGAGGTTCAATAGGTTTAGGGTTGAGATATGGGACAGGAGGGTTCTTCTTTGATTTGAGTGACTTGACTGGGTATAGGATTAGTTTTTCGGGTTTGATGGAGGGGTCAGTCTTAGAAGATGATATAGATTCAACCTTAGAACTCAGACACAATTTCTGGATAGGCTTATGTATGTTATTTTTGGAGCGCATGATCATAGGGTGGGATGGTTAGGAGTGTTGAATTTGGCAAATCCCACATCGGTGGTTTAGCCATTTGGTAGGGAATTTTTTCCTTTAAAAGGAGGCCTAATGTTTAGGATTTAAACACACCTCTCATTTGCCTTCTTATCTTCTTAAGACATTTGTATCTTCTCTCTTTAGTATTATTTGACTTGTATTTTTGGAGTGAAATAAAATATTGGTTGTGTCCGAGGAAGTAGGCAAAACTGGCCGAACCTCGTAAATTCTGGTGTTCCTTTTATTGTTGCTTTATTGTCTTATTTATTATTTGGTGGCTGTCATAATTTTTGGTATAGTAGTTGTGACTTATTCACACTATATACATTTGGCTTCCGCAACAATTGGTATCAGAGCCAAGGTACTGTCTAAGTATGCTCTGTGGTTGCAGCATAGTCTGATCTTCCACATCAGAAAAGATTTATCTTGGTAACTGAGTCAAGGTTCTGTCTGAGTATGCTCTGTGGTTGCAGCTTAGTCTGATCTTCCACACCAGAAAGGAAATAATCTTGATTTGTGTCGTCAGCTATTAAATAATATTTGTGTCAAAGATGGGAGACAATAAACAAGAAGAATCTACATCAAGTGTCAACAATACGTCATCATTGGCATCTTCGCTTATGACAAGAATTGTGTCAAATGCGAAATTTGCGGTAGAAATTTTTGACGGGTCCGGACATTTTGGGATGTGGCAAGGCGAGGTTCTAGATGTCCTTTTTCAACAAGGGCTAGATCTGGCCATTGAAGAAAAGAAACCAGATGTTATTGGAGAAGAAGATTGGAGAATTATCAACCGTGTTGCTTGCGGTACCATTCGATCCTACCTTGCTAGAGAGCAGAAATATCCATACACAAAGGAAACTTCTGCAAGTAAATTATGGAAAGCACTGGAGGATAAATTTTTGAAGAAAAACAGTCAAAATAAATTGTACATGAAGAAGAGACTGTTTCACTTCACCTATGTTCCTGGTACCACGATGAATGAACATATCACCAGTTTCAATAAGTTGGTCACAGATTTGCAAAATATGGATACAACTTATGATGATGGTGACTTGGCCTTAATGTTGTTGGCGTCACTTCCTGATGAGTACGAGCACCTTGAAACTACTCTACTCCATGGAAATGACGAAATTTCTCTCAGAGAAGTTTGTTCGGCTTTGTACAGCTATGAACAAAGAAAGCGAGAAAAACAGAAGGGCGGAGAAGGAGAAGCACTGTTTGTGAGGGGTCGTCCTCAAAATCAAACGAGGACAAAGAAGGGAAGATCCAAGTCAAGATCCAGACCCAGCAAAGATGAATGTGCCTTTTGTCGAGAAAAAGGGCACTGGAAGAAAGACTGTCCGAAGTTGAAGAATAAGGCCAAACATAACAATGGAAAGGCTATTATGGATTCAAATGTAGCTGATTGTGATGATTCAGACTTCTCATTAGTTACAACAGAGTCATCAACATCATCAGACATATGGTTGATGGACTCGGCTTGTAGCTATCATATGTGTCCCAACAGGGACTGGTTCATGGAATTTCAAGAAGGAGAATATGGAGTCATCCACACAGCGGATAACAGCCCTCTTACCTCATATGGGGACGCATGTAGTTAACACTTGACAAGAGTTTGGTTGTCTAGTTTTAGGGTTCAAATATTTCCATTTAAAATAAGTTTAGGGGGTAATAGGATTCCTGCAAAAAAAGTGTGTAATTGGAAATCTGAGTATAGGTCAGGGGTTACTTATGCATTTTCCTTAATTATCAGGCTATATATATACTGGCACACTGTCAATCAGTGTAGTATAGGCTTGTTACCCTTTTTACTAGGACAGTGAAGAAAATTCATACTACGGAGAATCCTGCTGATATGCTAACTAAGGTGGTGACTGCGATCAAGTTTCAACATTGTTTGGATTTGATCAACATTGTTGAACACTGAAGATTGAAGATGAAGACACAACCAAAATTTGTTATTGAGAGAGAATTGAAAATGTGGAATTTTGCCAAGGTGGAGATTTGTTGAAGTTTGGCAAAATGCCAAAGTCCCACATTGGTTGGGAGTTAAGTTTGGGGGGGATTTTTCCCCTATAAAAGAAGGCCTAATGTTTAGGATTGAAACACACCTCTCATTTGCCTTCTCATCTGTTTAAGGCATTTGTATCTTCTCTCTTTAGTATTATTTCACTTGTATTTTTGGAGTGAAATAAAATATTGGTTGTGTCCGAGGAGTAGGCAAAATTAGCCGAACCTCGTAAATTCTGGTGTTCCCTTTATTGTTGCTTTATTGTCTTATTTATTATTTGGTGGCTGTCATAATTTTTGGTATAGTAGTTGTGACTTATTCACACTATATACATTTGGCTTCCGCAACAATTGGTATCAGAGCCAAGGTACTGTCTAAGTATGCTCTGTGGTTGCAGCATAGTCTGATCTTCCACATCAGAAAAGATTTATCTTGGTAACTGAGTCAAGGTTCTGTCTGAGTATGCTCTGTGGTTGCAGCTTAGTCTGATCTTCTACATCAGAAAGGAATAATCTTGATTTGTGTCGTCAGCTATTAAATAATATTTGTGTCAAATATGGGAGACAATAAACAAGAAGAATCTACATCAAGTGTCAACAATACGTCATCATTGGCATCTTCGCTTATGACAAGAATTGTGTCAAATGCGAAATTTGCGGTAGAAATTTTTGACGGGTCCGGGCATTTTGGGATGTGGCAAGGCGAGGTTCTAGATGTCCTTTTTCAACAAGGGCTAGATCTGGCCATTGAAGAAAAGAAACCAGATGTTATTGGAGAAGAAGATTGGAGAATTACCAACCGTGTTACTTGCGGTACCATTCGATCTTACCTTGCTAGAGAGAAGAAATATCCATACACAAAGGAAACTTCTGCAAGTAAATTATGGAAAGCACTGGAGGATAAATTTTTGAAGAAAAACAGTCAAAATAAATTGTACATGAAGAAGAGACTATTTCACTTCACCTATGTTCCTGGTACCACGATGAATGAACATATCACCAGTATCAATAAGTTGGTCACATATTTGCAAAATATGGATACAACTTATGATGATAGTGACTTGGCCTTAATGTTGTTGGCGTCACTTCCTGATGAGTACGAGCACCTTGAAACTACTCTACTCCATGGAAATGATGAAATTTCTCTCAGAGAAGTTTGTTCGGCTTTGTACAGCTATGAACAAAGAAAGCGAGAAAAACAGAAGGGCGGAGAAGGAGAAACACTGTTTGTGAGGGGTCGTCCTCAAAATCAAACGAGGACAAAGAAGGGAAGATCCAAGTCAAGATCCAGACCCAGCAAAGATGAATGTGCCTTTTGTCGAGAAAAAGGGCACTGGAAGAAAGACTGTCCGAAGTTGAAGAATAAGGCCAAACATAACAATGGAAAGGCTATTATGGATTCAAATGTAGCTGATTGTGATGATTCAGACTTCTCATTAGTTACAACAGAGTCATCAACATCATCAGACATATGGTTGATGGACTCGGCTTGTAGCTATCATATGTGTCCCAACAGGGACTGGTTCGTGGAATTTCAAGAAGGAGAATATGGAGTCGTCCACACAGCGGATAACAGCCCTCTTACCTCATATGGCATTGGTTCAATACGATTAAGGAACCATGATGGAATGATCAGAACATTGATAGATGTTCGATATGTACCGGATTTGAAGAAGAATCTCATCTCTGTGGGAGCCCTAGAATCAAAAGGGTTCAAAATCATTGCAGAAAATGGAGTGATGAGAGTATGCTCCGGTGCACTAGTGGTAATGAAGGCTAATCGGAAGAATAATAATATGTACCGCTATCGTGGCAGTACAGTTATTGGGACAGCGACAGTGACATCCAGTGATGACAAAGAAGCAGAAGCAACCAAGCTATGGCACATGCGCTTGGGACATGCTGGAGGAAAATCCTTGAAAACTCTATCAGATCAAGGATTGTTAAAAGGAGTAAAGGCTTGCAACTTGGAGTTTTGTGAGCATTGTGTTAAAGGGAAACAGACAAGGGTTAAATTTGGTACAGCGATCCATAATACTAAAGGCATTTTGGATTATGTACACTCAGATGTTTGGGGTCCTTCCAAAACACCTTCATTGGGTGGGAAGCACTATTTTGTAACCTTTGTTGATGATTTTTCCCGAAGAGTATGGGTGTATACAATGAAGAGCAAAGATGAAGTGTTGGGAATTTTTCTCAAATGGAAGACGATGGTGGAGAATCAAACAGGCAAGAGGATCAAGTGTATTCGCACAGACAATGGAGGTGAATACAAAAATGATCATTTCAATAAGGTCTGTGAAAATGATGGCATCGTCCGACACTTCACTGTTAGACATACACCACAACAAAATGGAGTGGCAGAACGTATGAACCGGACCTTGCTGGAGAAGGTACGGTGTATGTTGTCCAATGCTGGCTTGGGCAAAGAATTTTGGGCTGAGGCAATTACATATGCATGCCACCTCATTAATCGTCTACCATCTGCTGCTATTGATGGCAAGACACCATTTGAAAAATGGTATGGAAAACCTGCTGTAGATTATAACTCTTTGCACGTGTTTGGCTCAACTGCATATTATCATGTGACAGAGTCAAAATTGGATCCAAGGGCAAAGAAGGCTATTTTTATGGGAATTACTTCTGGAGTCAAAGGATATCGCTTATGGTGTCCTATGACAAAGAAAGTAATATTCAGCAGGGATGTTACCTTTGATGAATCTGCTATGGTAAATAAGGTAACAGAAGATACCAAACAAAATAAAGGTGCTTCTAAGCAGGTGGAGTTTGAGGGAAAATTTATTTTTCCTACACAAGAAGCAGAGGAGGAAACAAATGAAGATTACCCTCTGGAAGGAGAGCCAGTAGAGGAGATTCCAACTCAGGAACCTCAACAACAACTTGAATCAATAGCAACCAGCAGGCCAAAAAGAACAATAACGAAACCTGTTCGTCTCATAGAGACAGTTGCTTGTGCAACCTCAATTGTAGCTGATGATGTTCCTACCACTTATAAAGATGCTGTCCAAAGTTCAGAAGAAGATAAGTGGAGGATTGCCATGAATGATGAAATACAGTCCCTTCATCAGAATCATACATGGAGATTGGCCAATCTCCCGAAGGGAAAGAAAGCAATTGGGTGCAAATGGGTATTTGCAAAGAAAGAAGGATTTCCTAACCAAGTAAATGTTCGCTACAAAGCAAGATTGGTGGCCAAAGGATATGCTCAAAAGGAGGGAATTGATTACAATGAAGTGTTTTCTCCAGTTGTAAAACATTCCTCCATTAGAATTATGTTGGCTTTGGTAGCACAATTGGATTTGGAACTAGTTCAGATGGATGTAAAAACTGCGTTTTTACATGGAAACTTGGAGGAGGAAATCTACATGACTCAGCCAGAAGGATTCAAAGTTGCTGGAAAAGAAAATATGGTGTGCAAACTTGAAAAATCATTGTACGGATTGAAACAATCTTCTAGACAATGGTACAAGCGATTTGATGAGTTTATGTTGCGGCAAGGGTACAAGAGAAGCAAATACGATCATTGTGTGTATTTGCACAAGCTTAAAGATGGTTCCTTTGTATATCTTCTCCTATATGTTGATGATATGTTGATAGCTTCCAAGAATTCGGAAGAAATTGATAAGTTGAAGATTCAACTGAAGAAGGAGTTCGAGATGAAGGATTTGGGTGAGGCAAAGAAAATTCTTGGCATGGAGATAATTAGAGATAGACGTTCAAAGAAACTCTGTTTATCTCAAAAGGAATATTTGAAGAGAGTACTTCAACGTTTTGGCATAGATGACAAGACTAAGCCAGTTAGTACTCCACTTGCTTCCCATTTTAAGCTAAGTACTACTATGTCGCCAATGGATGAAGCTGAACGAGAGTATATGTCAAAGGTACCATACGCAAATGTTGTTGGTAGCTTGATGTATGCAATGGTTTGCACAAGGCCTGACATTTCACAAGCTGTTGGAGTTATTAGCAGATATATGCACAATCCAGGGAAGGAGCATTGGCAAGCTGTGAAGTGGATTCTACGGTATATTCATAATACTGTAGATGTCGGGTTAGTTTTTGAGCAGGAAGACAATCAGTCTGTAGTTGGATATTGTGACTCAGATTTTGCGGGTGATATGGACAAACGAAGATCAACTACTGGTTATGTGTTTACTTTTGCAAAGGCACCAGTTAGTTGGAAGTCTACTTTGCAGTCAACAGTTGCTTTGTCTACAACAGAGGCAGAGTACATGGCTATTACAGATGCTGTGAAAGAGGCAATTTGGCTTCAAGGATTGCTAAAGGAGCTTGGTGTTGAACAAAAAGGTATCACAATTTTTTGTGATAGTCAAAGTGCTATTCAATTAGCGAAGAACCAAGTTTATCATGCAAGGACGAAGCACATTGATTGACACAAATATTATTTAATAGCTGACGACACAAATCAAGATTATTTCCTTTCTGATGTAGAAGATCAGACTAAGCTGCAACTACAGAGCATACTCAGACAGAACCTTGACTCAGTTACCAAGATAAATCTTTTCTGATGTGGAAGATCAGACTATGCTGCAACCACAGAGCATACTTAGACAGTACCTTGGCTCTGATACCAATTGTTGCGGAAGCCAAATGTATATAGTGTGAATAAGTCACAACTACTATACCAAAAATTATGACAGCCACCAAATAATAAATAAGACAATAAAGCAACAATAAAGGGAACACCAGAATTTACGAGGTTCGGCTAATTTTGCCTACTCCTCGGACACAACCAATATTTTATTTCACTCCAAAAATACAAGTGAAATAATACTAAAGAGAGAAATACAAATGCCTTAAACATATGAGAAGGCAAATGAGAGGTGTGTTTAAATCTTAAACATTAAGCCTTCTTTTATAGGGGAAAAATCCCCCAACCCTTCTTTTCCCACCGATGTGGGAGAAAAGATTTGCCAAATTCAACAAATCTCCACCTTGGCAAAATTCCACATCTTCAATTTTCTCTCAATAACAAATTTTGATTGTGTCTTCATCTTCAATCTTCAGTTTTCAACAATGTTGATCAAATCCAAACAATGTTGAAACTTGACCGCAGTCACCACCTTTGTCAGCATATCAGCAGGATTCTCCGTAGTATGAATTTTCTTCACTGTGACTCCACCTTCTTCTATGATTTCTCGTACGAAATGATACCGAACATCAATGTGCTTCGTCCTTGCATGATAAACTTGGTTCTTCGCTAATTGAATAGCACTTTGACTATCACAAAAAATTGTGATACCTTTTTGTTCAACACCAAGCTCCTTTAGCAATCCTTGAAGCCAAATTGCCTCCTTCACAGCCTCTGTAATAGCCATGTACTCTGCCTCTGTTGTAGACAAAGCAACTGTTGACTGCAAAGTAGACTTCCAACTAACTGGTGCCTTTGCAAAAGTAAACACATAACCAGTAGTTGATCTTCGTTTGTCCAGATCACCCGCAAAATCTGAGTCACAATATCCAACTACAGACTGATTGTCTTCCTGCTCAAAAACTAACCCGACATCTACAGTATTATGAATATACCGTAGAATCCACTTCACAGCTTGCCAATGCTCCTTCCCTGGATTGTGCATATATCTGCTAATAACTCCAACAGCTTGTGAAATGTCAGGCCTTGTGCAAACCATTGCATACATCAAGCTACCAACAACATTTGCGTATGGTACCTTTGACATATACTTTCGTTCAGCTTCATCCATTGGCGACATAGTAGTACTTAGCTTAAAATGGGAAGCAAGTGGAGTACTAACTGGCTTAGTCTTGTCATCTATGCCAAAACGTTGAAGTACTCTCTTCAAATATTCCTTTTGAGATAAACAGAGTTTCTTTGAACGTCTATCTCTAATTATCTCCATGCCAAGAATTTTCTTTGCCTCACCCAAATCCTTCATCTCGAACTCCTTCTTCAGTTGAATCTTCAACTTATCAATTTCTTCCGAATTCTTGGAAGCTATCAACATATCATCAACATATAGGAGAAGATATACAAAGGAACCATCTTTAAGCTTGTGCAAATACACACAATGATCGTATTTGCTTCTCTTGTACCCTTGCCGCAACATAAACTCGTCAAATCGCTTGTACCATTGTCTAGAAGATTGTTTCAATCCGTACAACGATTTTTCAAGTTTGCACACCATATTTTCTTTTCCAGCAACTTTGAATCCTTCTGGCTGAGTCATGTAGATTTCCTCCTCCAAGTTTCCATGTAAAAACGCAGTTTTTACATCCATCTGAACTAGTTCCAAATCCAATTGTGCTACCAAAGCCAACATAATTCTAATGGAGGAATGTTTTACAACTGGAGAAAACACTTCATTGTAATCAATTCCCTCCTTTTGAGCATATCCTTTGGCCACCAATCTTGCTTTGTAGCGAACATTTACTTGGTTAGGAAATCCTTCTTTCTTTGCAAATACCCATTTGCACCCAATTGCTTTCTTTCCCTTCGGGAGATTGGCCAATCTCCATGTATGATTCTGATGAAGGGACTGTATTTCATCATTCATGGCAATCCTCCACTTATCTTCTTCTGAACTTTGGACAGCATCTTTATAAGTGGTAGGAACATCATCAGCTACAATTGAGGTTGCACAAGCAACTGTCTCTATGAGACGAACAAGGTTTCGTTATTGTTCTTTTTGGCCTGCTGGTTGCTATTGATTCAAGTTGTTGTTGAGGTTCCTGAGTTGGAATCTCCTCTACTGGCTCTCCTTCCAGAGGGTAATCTTCATTTGTTTCCTCCTCTGCTTCTTGTGTAGGAAAAATAAATTTTCCCTCAAACTCCACCTGCTTAGAAGCACCTTTATTTTGTTTGGTATCTTCTGTTACCTTATTTACCATAGCAGATTCATCAAAGGTAACATCCCTGCTGAATATTACTTTCTTTGTCATAGGACACCATAAGCGATATCCTTTGACTCCAGAAGTAATTCCCATAAAAATAGCCTTCTTTGCCCTTGGATCCAATTTTGACTCCGTCACATGATAATATGCAGTTGAGCCAAACACGTGCAAAGAGTTATAATCTACAGCAGGTTTTCCATACCATTTTTCAAATGGTGTCTTGCCATCAATAGCAGCAGATGGTAGACGATTAATGAGGTGACATGCATATGTAATTGCCTCAGCCCAAAATTCTTTGCCCAAGCCAGCATTGGACAACATACACCGTACCTTCTCCAGCAAGGTCCGGTTCATACGTTCTGCCACTCCATTCTGTTGTGGTGTATGTCTAACAGTGAAGTGTCGGACGATGCCATCATTTTCACAGACCTTATTGAAATGATCATTTTTGTATTCACCTCCATTGTCTGTGCGAATACACTTGATCCTCTTGCCTGTTTGATTCTCCACCATCGTCTTCCATTTGAGAAAAATTCCCAACACTTCATCTTTGCTCTTCATTGTATACACCCATACTCTTCGGGAAAAATCATCAACAAAGGTTACAAAATAGTGCTTCCCACCCAATGAAGGTGTTTTGGAAGGACCCCAAACATCTGAGTGTACATAATCCAAAATGCCTTTAGTATTATGGATCGCTGTACCAAATTTAACCCTTGTCTGTTTCCCTTTAACACAATGCTCACAAAACTCCAAGTTGCAAGCCTTTACTCCTTTTAACAATCCTTGATCTGATAGAGTTTTCAAGGATTTTCCTCCAGCATGTCCCAAGCGCATGTGCCATAGCTTGGTTGCTTCTGCTTCTTTGTCATCACTGGATGTCACTGTCGCTGTCCCAATAACTGTACTGCCACGATAGCGGTACATATTATTATTCTTCCGATTAGCCTTCATTACCACTAGTGCACCGGAGCATACTCTCATCACTCCATTTTCTGCAATGATTTTGAACCCTTTTGATTCTAGGGCTCCCACAGAGATGAGATTCTTCTTCAAATCCGGTACATATCGAACATCTATCAATGTTCTGATCATTCCATCATGGTTCCTTAATCGTATTGAACCAATGCCATATGAGGTAAGAGGGCTGTTATCCGCTGTGTGGACGACTCCATATTCTCCTTCTTGAAATTCCACGAACCAGTCCCTGTTGGGACACATATGATAGCTACAAGCCGAGTCCATCAACCATATGTCTGATGATGTTGATGACTCTGTTGTAACTAATGAGAAGTCTGAATCATCACAATCAGCTACATTTGAATCCATAATAGCCTTTCCATTGTTATGTTTGGCCTTATTCTTCAACTTCGGACAGTCTTTCTTCCAGTGCCCTTTTTCTCGACAAAAGGCACATTCATCTTTGCTGGGTCTGGATCTTGACTTGGATCTTCCCTTCTTTGTCCTCGTTTGATTTTGAGGACGACCCCTCACAAACAGTGCTTCTCCTTCTCCGCCCTTCTGTTTTTCTCGCTTTCTTTGTTCATAGCTGTACAAAGCCGAACAAACTTCTCTGAGAGAAATTTCGTCATTTCCATGGAGTAGAGTAGTTTCAAGGTGCTCGTACTCATCAGGAAGTGACGCCAACAACATTAAGGCCAAGTCACCATCATCATAAGTTGTATCCATATTTTGCAAATCTGTGACCAACTTATTGAAACTGGTGATATGTTCATTCATCGTGGTACCAGGAACATAGGTGAAGTGAAACAGTCTCTTCTTCATGTACAATTTATTTTGACTGTTTTTCTTCAAAAATTTATCCTCCAGTGCTTTCCATAATTTACTTGCAGAAGTTTCCTTTGTGTATGGATATTTCTGCTCTCTAGCAAGGTAGGATCGAATGGTACCGCAAGCAACACGGTTGATAATTCTCCAATCTTCTTCTCCAATAACATCTGGTTTCTTTTCTTCAATGGCCAGATCTAGCCCTTGTTGAAAAAGGACATCTAGAACCTCGCCTTGCCACATCCCAAAATGCCCGGACCCGTCAAAAATTTCTACCGCAAATTTCGCATTTGACACAATTCTTGTCATAAGCGAAGATGCCAATGATGACGTATTGTTGACACTTGATGTAGATTCTTCTTGTTTATTGTCTCCCATATTTGACACAAATATTATTTAATAGCTGACGACACAAATCAAGATTATTCCTTTCTGATGTAGAAGATCAGACTAAGCTGCAACCACAGAGCATACTCAGACAGAACCTTGACTCAGTTACCAAGATAAATCTTTTCTGATGTGGAAGATCAGACTATGCTGCAACCACAGAGCATACTTAGACAGTACCTTGGCTCTGATACCAATTGTTGCGGAAGCCAAATGTATATAGTGTGAATAAGTCACAACTACTATACCAAAAATTATGACAGCCACCAAATAATAAATAAGACAATAAAGCAACAATAAAGGGAACACCAGAATTTACGAGGTTCGGCTAATTTTGCCTACTCCTCGGACACAACCAATATTTTATTTCACTCCAAAAATACAAGTGAAATAATACTAAAGAGAGAAATACAAATGCCTTAAACATATGAGAAGGCAAATGAGAGGTGTGTTTAAATCCTAAACATTAAGCCTTCTTTTATAGGGGGAAAATCCCCCCAACCTTTCTTTTCCCACCGATGCGGGACAAAAGATTTGCCAAATTCAACAGTCTGAAAGTCGAATCTAAAGATTTCAAGATAAAGCAGGACTTGTTCTGGCTTCTTGACTACAGCAGAAACCTCAAGCCATTTTCATGCTTAACTCCAAGTTGCAAGCCTTTACTCCTTTTAACAATCCTTGATCTGATAGAGTTTTCAAGGATTTTCCTCCAGCATGTCCCAAGCGCATGTGCCATAGCTTGGTTGCTTCTGCCTCTTTGTCGTCACTGGATGTCACTGTCGCTGTCCCAATAACTGTACTGCCACGATAGCGGTACATATTATTATTCTTCCGATTAGCCTTCATTACCACTAGTGCACCGGAGCATACTCTCATCACTCCATTTTCTGCAATGATTTTGAACCCTTTTGATTCTAGGGCTCCCACAGAGATGAGATTCTTCTTCAAATCCGGTACATATCGAACATCTATCAATGTTCTGATCATTCCATCATGGTTCCTTAATCGTATTGAACCAATGCCATATGAGGTAAGAGGGCTGTTATCCGCTGTGTGGATGACTCCATATTCTCCTTCTTGAAATTCCATGAACCAGTCCCTGTTGGGACACATATGATAGCTACAAGCCGAGTCCATCAACCATATGTCTGATGATGTTGATGACTCTGTTGTAACTAATGAGAAGTCTGAATCATCACAATCAGCTACATTTGAATCCATAATAGCCTTTCCATTGTTATGTTTGGCCTTATTCTTCAACTTCGGACAGTCTTTCTTCCAGTGCCCTTTTTCTCGACAAAAGGCACATTCATCTTTGCTGGGTCTGGATCTTGACTTGGATCTTCCCTTCTTTGTCCTCGTTTGATTTTGAGGACGACCCCTCACAAACAGTGCTTCTCCTTCTCCGCCCTTCTGTTTTTCTCGCTTTCTTTGTTCATAGCTGTACAAAGCCGAACAAACTTCTCTGAGAGAAATTTCGTCATTTCCATGGAGTAGAGTAGTTTCAAGGTGCTCGTACTCATCAGGAAGTGACGCCAACAACATTAAGGCCAAGTCACCATCATCATAAGTTGTATCCATATTTTGCAAATCTGTGACCAACTTATTGAAACTGGTGATATGTTCATTCATCGTGGTACCAGGAACATAGGTGAAGTGAAACAGTCTCTTCTTCATGTACAATTTATTTTGACTGTTTTTCTTCAAAAATTTATCCTCCAGTGCTTTCCATAATTTACTTGCAGAAGTTTCCTTTGTGTATGGATATTTCTGCTCTCTAGCAAGGTAGGATCGAATGGTACCGCAAGCAACACGGTTGATAATTCTCCAATCTTCTTCTCCAATAACATCTGGTTTCTTTTCTTCAATGGCCAGATCTAGCCCTTGTTGAAAAAGGACATCTAGAACCTCGCCTTGCCACATCCCAAAATGTCCGGACCCGTCAAAAATTTCTACCGCAAATTTCGCATTTGACACAATTCTTGTCATAAGCGAAGATGCCAATGATGACGTATTGTTGACACTTGATGTAGATTCTTCTTGTTTATTGTCTCCCATCTTTGACACAAATATTATTTAATAGCTGACGACACAAATCAAGATTATTTCCTTTCTGGTGTGGAAGATCAGACTAAGCTGCAACCACAGAGCATACTCAGACAGAACCTTGACTCAGTTACCAAGATAAATCTTTTCTGATGTGGAAGATCAGACTATGCTGCAACCACAGAGCATACTTAGACAGTACCTTGGCTCTGATACCAATTGTTGCGGAAGCCAAATGTATATAGTGTGAATAAGTCACAACTACTATACCAAAAATTATGACAGCCACCAAATAATAAATAAGACAATAAAGCAACAATAAAAGGAACACCAGAATTTACGAGGTTCGGCTAATTTTGCCTACTCCTCGGACACAACCAATATTTTATTTCACTCCAAAAATACAAGTGAAATAATACTAAAGAGAGAAGATACAAATGCCTTAAGAAGATAAGAAGGCAAATGAGAGGTGTGTTTAAATCCTAAACATTAGGCCTTCTTTTAAAGGGAAAAATTCCCTACCAAATGGCTAAACCACCGATGTGGGATTTGCCAAATTCAACACTCCTAACCATCCCACCCTATGATCATGCGCTCCAAAAATAACATACATAAGCCTATCCAGAAATTGTGTCTGAGTTCTAAGGTTGAATCTATATCATCTTCTAAGACTGACCCCTCCATCAAACCCGAAAAACTAATCCCATACCCAGTCAAGTCACTCAAATCAAAGAAGAACCCTCCTGTCCCATATCTCAACCCTAAACCTATTGAACCTCGCACAGTTCATCAAGATCTCAAAGATCATAGGTTGAGAGAAGTTATGAATGAAGAGCTCTGTGATCTTCAATCGCAAGGTACTTGGACTCTTGTTCCCGCAGTTCCTCATACTATGCCAGTTGGCTCTAAATGGGTTTTTCGGGTTAAATATAACTCGGATGGCAGTGTTGGATGGTACAAGGCCCGGCTAGTAGCTAAAGGCTTTCTTCAACGACATGGGGTGGACTGTGTTGCGACTTATTCTCCGTTGCAAAACACAATACTATCCGGGTTGTTCTTTCTCTTGCTGTCTCAAATGATTGGCCTCTACATCAATTAGACGTTAACAATGCATTTTTGCATGGGAAATTAACTGAAGAAGTTTACATGTCTCAACCGCCTGGCTTTGTTAATGAAATGTTGCCTAACCATGTTTGTCGTCTTCATAAGGCAATATATGGCTTAAAACAAGCTCCAAGAGCATGGTATGAACAACTTAAATCTTATCTTCTTTCTGTTCGCTTTTATCACTCCCAATGTGATCATTGCTTGTTCACCTTTTCCAAGTTCGGTATTATCATTTATCTCATTGTGTATGTTGATGATATTATTATTACCGGCAACAATTCTCACCATGTGGAGGACAATGTCACTAGACTTGGTCGACGCTTTTCCATTAAAGATCTTGGTGGTTTAAATTTCTTCCTGGGTGTTGAGGTTGTTCGTACACCCACTGGGTTGTTCTTGAATCAGAAGAAATATATTTATGAGATTCTTGAGCGGACTAATATGATTGATGCCAAACCAATGCGCACGCCTACTGCCAGTGGTTCATGTCCGCGGTTGGATGATGGACACCCACTTAATGATCCCAAAGAATATCAAAACATTGTTGGCAGCCTTCAATATCTTCTGTTAACACGGCCAGATGTTTCTTCAATGGCCAGATCTAGCCCTTGTTGAAAAAGGACATCTAGAACCTCGCCTTGCCACATCCCAAAATGTCCGGACCCGTCAAATATTTCGACCGCAAATTTCGCATTTGACACAATTCTTGTCATAAGCGAAGATGCCAATGATGACGTATTGTTGACACTTGATGTAGATTCTTCTTGTTTATTGTCTCCCATCTTTGACACAAATATTATTTAATAGCTGACGACACAAATCAAGATTATTTCCTTTCTGGTGTGGAAGATCAGACTAAGCTGCAACCACAGAGCATACTCAGACAGAACCTTGACTCAGTTACCAAGATAAATCTTTTCTGATGTGGAAGATCAGACTATGCTGCAACCACAGAGCATACTTAGACAGTACCTTGGCTCTGATACCAATTGTTGCGGAAGCCAAATGTATATAGTGTGAATAAGTCACAACTACTATACCAAAAATTATGACAGCCACCAAATAATAAATAAGACAATAAAGCAACAATAAAGGGAACACCAGAATTTACGAGGTTCGGCTAATTTTGCCTACTCCTCGGACACAACCAATATTTTATTTCACTCCAAAAATACAAGTGAAATAATACTAAAGAGAGAAATACAAATGCCTTAAACAGATGAGAAGGCAAATGAGAGGTGTGTTTAAATCCTAAACATTAAGCCTTCTTTTATAGGGGGAAAATCCCCCCAACCCTTCTTTTCCCACCGATGTGGGACAAAAGATTTGCCAAATTCAACAAATCTCCACCTTGGCAAAATTCCACATCTTCAATTTTCTCTCAATAACAAATTTTGATTGTGTCTTCATCTTCAATCTTCAGTTTTCAACAATGTTGATCAAATCCAAACAATGTTGAAACTTGACCGCAGTCACCACCTTTGTCAGCATATCAGCAGGATTCTCCGTAGTATGAATTTTCTTCACTGTGACTCCACCTTCTTCTATGATTTCTCGTACGAAATGATACCGAACATCAATGTGCTTCGTCCTTGCATGATAAACTTGGTTCTTCGCTAATTGAATAGCACTTTGACTATCACAAAAAATTGTGATACCTTTTTGTTCAACACCAAGCTCCTTTAGCAATCCTTGAAGCCAAATTGCCTCCTTCACAGCCTCTGTAATAGCCATGTACTCTGCCTCTGTTGTAGACAAAGCAACTGTTGACTGCAAAGTAGACTTCCAACTAACTGGTGCCTTTGCAAAAGTAAACACATAACCAGTAGTTGATCTTCGTTTGTCCAGATCACCCGCAAAATCTGAGTCACAATATCCAACTACAGACTGATTGTCTTCCTGCTCAAAAACTAACCCGACATCTACAGTATTATGAATATACCGTAGAATCCACTTCACAGCTTGCCAATGCTCCTTCCCTGGATTGTGCATATATCTGCTAATAACTCCAACAGCTTGTGAAATGTCAGGCCTTGTGCAAACCATTGCATACATCAAGCTACCAACAACATTTGCGTATGGTACCTTTGACATATACTTTCGTTCAGCTTCATCCATTGGCGACATAGTAGTACTTAGCTTAAAATGGGAAGCAAGTGGAGTACTAACTGGCTTAGTCTTGTCATCTATGCCAAAACGTTGAAGTACTCTCTTCAAATATTCCTTTTGAGATAAACAGAGTTTCTTTGAACGTCTATCTCTAATTATCTCCATGCCAAGAATTTTCTTTGCCTCACCCAAATCCTTCATCTCGAACTCCTTCTTCAGTTGAATCTTCAACTTATCAATTTCTTCCAAATTCTTGGAAGCTATCAACATATCATCAACATATAGGAGAAGATATACAAAGGAACCATCTTTAAGCTTGTGCAAATACACACAATGATCGTATTTGCTTCTCTTGTACCCTTGCCGCAACATAAACTCGTCAAATCGCTTGTACCATTGTCTAGAAGATTGTTTCAATCCGTACAATGATTTTTCAAGTTTGCACACCATATTTTCTTTTCCAGCAACTTTGAATCCTTCTGGCTGAGTCATGTAGATTTCCTCCTCCAAGTTTCCATGTAAACTTGGAGGAGGAAATCTACATGACTCAGCCAGAAGGATTCAAAGTTGCTGGAAAAGAAAATATGGTGTGCAAACTTGAAAAATCATTGTACGGATTGAAACAATCTTCTAGACAATGGTACAAGCGATTTGACGAGTTTATGTTGCGGCAAGGGTACAAGAGAAGCAAATACGATCATTGTGTGTATTTGCACAAGCTTAAAGATGGTTCCTTTGTATATCTTCTCCTATATGTTGATGATATGTTGATAGCTTCCAAGAATTCGGAAGAAATTGATAAGTTGAAGATTCAACTGAAGAAGGAGTTCGAGATGAAGGATTTGGGTGAGGCAAAGAAAATTCTTGGCATGGAGATAATTAGAGATAGACGTTCAAAGAAACTCTGTTTATCTCAAAAGGAATATTTGAAGAGAGTACTTCAACGTTTTGGCATAGATGACAAGACTAAGCCAGTTAGTACTCCACTTGCTTCCCATTTTAAGCTAAGTACTACTATGTCGCCAATGGATGAAGCTGAACGAGAGTATATGTCAAAGGTACCATACGCAAATGTTGTTGGTAGCTTGATGTATGCAATGGTTTGCACAAGGCCTGACATTTCACAAGCTGTTGGAGTTATTAGCAGATATATGCACAATCCAGGGAAGGAGCATTGGCAAGCTGTGAAGTGGATTCTACGGTATATTCATAATACTGTAGATGTCGGGTTAGTTTTTGAGCAGGAAGACAATCAGTCTGTAGTTGGATATTGTGACTCAGATTTTGCGGGTGATCTGGACAAACGAAGATCAACTACTGGTTATGTGTTTACTTTTGCAAAGGCACCAGTTAGTTGGAAGTCTACTTTGCAGTCAACAGTTGCTTTGTCTACAACAGAGGCAGAGTACATGGCTATTACAGAGGCTGTGAAAGAGGCAATTTGGCTTCAAGGATTGCTAAAGGAGCTTGGTGTTGAACAAAAAGGTATCACAATTTTTTGTGATAGTCAAAGTGCTATTCAATTAGCGAAGAACCAAGTTTATCATGCAAGGACGAAGCACATTGATGTTCGGTATCATTTCGTACGAGAAATCATAGAAGAAGGTGGAGTCACGGTGAAGAAAATTCATACTACAGAGAATCCTGCTGATATGCTGACAAAGGTGGTGACTGCGGTCAAGTTTCAACATTGTTTGGATTTGATCAACATTGTTGAACACTGAAGATTGAAGATGAAGACACAACCAAAATTTGTTATTGAGAGAGAATTGAAAATGTGGAATTTTGCCAAGGTGGAGATTTGTTGAAGTTTGGCAAAATGCCAAAGTCCCACATTGGTTGGGAGTTAAGTTTGGGGGGGATTTTTCCCCTATAAAAGAAGGCCTAATGTTTAGGATTGAAACACACCTCTCATTTGCCTTCTCATCTGTTTAAGGCATTTGTATCTTCTCTCTTTAGTATTATTTCACTTGTATTTTTGGAGTGAAATAAAATATTGGTTGTGTCCGAGGAGTAGGCAAAATTAGCCGAACCTCGTAAATTCTGGTGTTCCCTTTATTGTTGCTTTATTGTCTTATTTATTATTTGGTGGCTGTCATAATTTTTGGTATAGTAGTTGTGACTTATTCACACTATATACATTTGGCTTCCGCAACAATTGGTATCAGAGCCAAGGTACTGTCTAAGTATGCTCTGTGGTTGCAGCATAGTCTGATCTTCCACATCAGAAAAGATTTATCTTGGTAACTGAGTCAAGGTTCTGTCTGAGTATGCTCTGTGGTTGCAGCTTAGTCTGATCTTCCACAGATAATGTATTAGAGTGGGATGGCAAAGCTGCTGATGATGGTGAGGATGACGAATGGATGTAAGGAATAACAAAGTGATTTGGTGCCCAATGATCAACAGTCGTAGTTTCCATGCGACTAGCTTGTGGCTCAAGGGATGTGTAAGGAAAGTGATGTTCCATAAAATCAACATGACGAGATAAGTAGAACCTAGATTTGACCGGATCCCAACATTTGAAGGCACTTTGGTTTTGGGAGTATCCAAGAAATATACAAGGGCTAGAGCGAGGTTGTAATTTGTGTCGGTTAAATGGGCGAAGCCACGAGTAGCATAAGCAGCCAAAGACCTTTAGTTTTTCATAATTCGGAAGTTTCCCTTGAAGGCGAAGATAAGGAGAGTCACTAAACAAGATTTTTGTGGGCAACCTGTTTATCAAGTAAGCAGCAGTGGAAAAGGCATAGGACCAAAATTTAAGAGGTAAAGCAGCATTGTGTAAAAGGGTGAGACCTGTCTCCACAATATGGCGATGACGACGCTCGGCAGTGGAATTATGTTCTGGTGTATGAGGTGGAGTAAGAAAGTGTTACCATTGTTTTCAAAAAATGATTTAAGATGGATGAACTCACCACCATTATTGGAGTAAAATGAGATGACAGGTTTTTGAAACAATTTTTCTACAACCTTTTTAAATTTGGAGAAAATAATAGATACTTCAGATTTTCGTTTTAATGGAAAGAACCAGATATATTTCGTATAATGATCAACAAATATCAAATAATATTGAAAACCATCAATTGAAATTTCTGGAGAGGGACCCTAAATATCTGAATAAATATATTCCAAAGGTGCATTACTAGTTATAGAAGAATGATAGAAAGGAGACTTGTGCATTTTACTGCACTTACAAGAGTTGCAAAAGAACTTATTATCTAAGGAAGTAGAAAGATTTAAAAGTTTTAGAACATGACGAAGGATTGGTGATGACGGATGCCCGAGACATCGATGCCAATTTGGAGCGGAAACTGTAGAGGTGGTCAAGGCTTGTGGTGGAAAGTCTTTGCTAGAGGTGGAATTTGGCCAGGGGTATACACCATCCTTAGGTTTGCCCGCTACCAGGGTTTCTCTCGTGCAGAGATCCTTCACAACAAAGGCAGAAGGTCAGAATTCAACAGTGACATTATTATCAGTGCACAATTGATAAACTGAAACAAGATTCTTTTGCATTTTAGGAACACAAAGAACATTAGTTAACTGAAAAGGACGAGTGGAAGAGGGTAGATCCTGTGTGTGTGATTTTATGATAATTACCATCACCAAGCATTACTTCATCACTTCCATCATAATCTGAATGGAGGGACTGTATTGGGAAAAAACTGAATTTACATTGTAGGTGACGTGGCATGACACGTGGACTGGTCAAACGGTCAAAACACAATAAATAGCCAAGAGGCACGAGTGACAACAGATAAGGGAAAAAGAAAGCAACATTGGTGCGGACCGTTACTAAAATAGGTACGAGTCTCGTACCTATCCAAGTCATCTAAAGACCGAAGATCGGAAGAAGTTGAAGATACGAATCTGATGACGTAAAAGAGTTTAAATATAGCATTAAATATCAAATACGTTAGAATATTTGATATTTAAAAAGAAATGATTGTGTAACGTTTCTTTTAATGTCATTTATTGCTCATAATTGCCTCATTAAGACAAAGGCATTACCTCTTCTCCTAGGATTAGCTATAAAAGGAGAAGAACTCACCATCTGTAAGGATACGAAATATTATTGGGATCTTACTGAAATACAAAACTATTTACTGCTTTACCATCATTCTCAAAAGTATTTTGTTTTCGTCTCCTAATTATCAGTAACCCGAATTTATTTTTAGCTTTGACCAAAGACTCAGATTTTTAGTTAAACAAATTGGTTCCGTTACCGGGAATCTGATAATCTTTTCTTTTAAGCTATATCTTGTCCATTGTCGTCACCATGTCAAACAACAACACCGACAATAACAGTAATAACACATTGGGAAACCATGAAAATCAAATCCATCAAAATCAAGGTGACGTGGTTCCCTCCCCTCCAGATTCACCACGTCAATCTCGTGAAGGCACTCCTGTTACTGAATCCCGTGCTGATCAACAAGAACAATCTGAACACTTTGAAGGAGTTACAACTGAAGCTTTACAAAAGCTAATTGATGCACAGGTCGGCAAAGCTCTTCAGGCACTTGTTAGTCGATTGCCTGCTGCACCACCCACACCAACTCCTAATAATAATACATTGGAGAATCCCCGTTCTGGTCTTGATAATTCTGGAAACGGAGCAACCCCCAGTGAACCACAGGAAGGGGGACCAGGTAATTCAAATAATTCATATTTGCAAAATTTAGTACTAACCTTGCAGAAACAGATTAAGGAACAAAATGAGCATATTGAGCAAATCCCTGGAGTTCTGCCGGTAATAAAAGGAGTAGACATGGACAAATACTCACAACAACCATGGAAGCCAAGTGCTGCTCCCCTTCCAATTCCGAAAAAGTTCAAAATGCCTGACATCCCGAAATATGATGGTACTACAGACCCACGTGACCACGTGACTGCATTTACAACAGGCGTGAAAGGCAACGACTTGACCAAACAAGAAATTGAATCAGTACTGGTCAAGAAATTTGGAGAAACACTCACCAAGGGTGCATTAACCTGGTATTCTCTTTTATCTGAAAATTCTATTAATTCTTTTGCTGAGCTTGCAGATTCTTTTATTAAAGCACATTCGGGAGCACAAAAGGTTGAGAAAAGGATGGAAGATATTTTCAAAATCAAACAAGGGGATTCAGAGTTGCTTAGAAACTTCGTTGATAGATTCCAGCGTGAAAGAATGACTCTACCTCGTGTGTCTGACAACTGGGCTGCAATAGCCTTTGCAAGTAATTTAAATGTCAAAAGTTCTGAAGCCACGAGATGACTCAAAGAAAGCCTTCAAGAATTTTCTGCAACCACGTGGAATGATGTTTACAACAGGTATAGTACGAAGCTGCGAATTGAAGAAGATACCGTACCTAAGTTTCATCATGAAGAAAGGGGTGGTCCCCGAAGATCATAAACCGAAAAAAGATCAGGTAAAAACAGGTACGATCCATATATGGGACCTGCAGGAAAAGACCTACGGTCGAAACAAGATAGCCAGCAATATGATAAAAAATCGAGGAACATGGACTCTGGTTCTTCTTCAAAGTTCAGGAATGATCAGAACAGACAAGAATCACGAGATGATGACAGAAGTTTAAAGGCACGATTCGGCGGATATAATTTTAATGTCTTTACCTCCGAGCTCGTAGCTGTTTTAAGAAGCATGGGAGATAAGGTACGGTGACCAAAAGAGATGCGGTCAAATCCAAATAGACGCAATCCAGATCATTGGTGCGAATTCCACAATGATCACGGGCACAAAACTTCAGAATGTAGATTCTTGCAAAGTGGATTTCACATCGTTGTGCTACTTGGAGGTGACGCACACGCTAGATGACGAGCGTGTGGTCGTGCACCGTTGGGGATTGTGACTTAATCCATCCCGTATGGTTGTTTAACCGCATATTTGATTGAAAACTGTTTGCTATCATCATGTTTTGGGCTGAATGCCTTATTTAGGCCTCATGACAACTGTTTTGGACCCTTAGGGGATTTTTACTACTATTCCTCACTATTTTGACTTCGTATTTGTACTCATTCATGCTATATTCTACTGCTTTTACAACTCAGCCATATTTACTTTGTTTTGACATCTTAAATGGTATTTTAGGTTCAACATCATATTTTACTCATCCCGAGTGGCTTTGAGAGATTTCTAACCGAGTGAGGCCGATGGCCTATGTTATGAGGTTGTTATGGGATCGGGCTACGCGCCGCAGCGGTATTGTACTGATTCATGATTATGAGGCCAAGGGCCTGAGTTATTACGCCACAAGGTGGCTTAATATGAGCCGAGAGCCTATTTGATTATGCCACGAGATGACTTGATATTGCACTTGGGCCGTAAGGGTCCCCTCCCGGAGTCTGTACACCCCTAGTGAGCGCGGGTACCCAGTATGATATGTGATATAGCTTGAGGGGCTGATGTTGTTCCATGTTATTGCCCGAGTGGCTGATACGAGTGATTATGAGATAGCCCGAGTGGCTTCTGTTGGTATTTTGCCCGAGAGGCTGATTGATGTTTCTATATTTTCTCTCTGTTTTCATTCACTCGTTGAACTGCTAAAAGATGTTTTAAAAAAGGTTTTTACTAAATTAAGGTGTTTCTACGAGCTTTTACTGTCTTATTGTATTACTCTGATCTTATACTGCCTTGTTGTAACATTTTGCTATGTTTTACGTATTTTCTTATCACTCAGTTGCCTTTACTTTTATTTCTTACTGAGTTGGCATACTCATATTACTCCCTGCACCCTATGTGCAGATTCAGGAGCCTCGGGTCACGCTAGCAAGGGCTGATTGCTTCCAACAGGCTGTTCGGAGTTCACTAGGTAGCTACTCGGCATTCGCAGCCCAGTGCTTCACCCTTCTATCTTTATTTTTTCCTTTGTACTAGCTCTGTAATAGACTGTGTTGTCCTTTTTCATACTCTTAGTCAGATGTTTAGATGCTCATGACTGGTGACATCCCGATGTCGGGCTGTGTTTGTTTCCGCATTTGTTCTATTTCACTCTATTTTGGGATTTATCACTCATTAGTGACTTAATTATGTATTATTATAACTGTTAATTGGTTTGGGGGTTTGTGTTGGCTGGTCTTGTTTCACGAGAAACGCCATCATGATCGGGTCCTGTTTTGGGTCATAACAGCAAGGTCTCAAAGTTGCATTGGAGATGTTGTTTCCAACTCTGGAAATTGAAACGGACTCCCCAGGTATGATAAAAATATTCAACAAGCACAATGCCCTTACTAACAATACATTACTCAGCTGCAGGTTATTAATGCACCAATTGAAGATACCAACAGTCAAGCATAACTTTAGGGAAGGAAATGCGGTAGCACATCGTCTAGCAAAGGAAGCTATGAACCACTTCAAACTAAAAAGATGTGTTTACCATGCTCGTCCACCTTTTTTTGTTGAAGTTGTTTTGAAAAGGAACAAGGATGGTCTTTGTTTTGGAACAAAACTTTTAAGTACCAATGTTTGTAATAGCCTAATAGATATAAACGACAGTAATGTCCGTAGGGACTATGTAGTAATAATGTAAGACTTTCTTGCTTTATTAGTATTAATAGATGCTTTCTTAACGTTAAAAAAGGATTTTTGTTTGGATCCTTATTCTTCACCTAATTTATTTATTTTATATTTTAGCTCTTCATTTTTAGTTTTTTTTGTGTGGTAATAAACGGTAAATGATTACCATAACACACAAATCCATTACTCATAAAGAGCATCTCTATCTCATAACCATCTTTTCTAGAAGGGTATTATGACCATAGAGGCCTCAAACAATCAAAACCTAGTTACACAATCTGTTAATCAACAAAGAACATTTATGAGCCCTTTTTGAATATCTCAGCATATCTACCCTCATTTTAATTTTCTATTGTATTTGTATTTAAACGTAACTAGCCTATACAGTAGTCCCTCTGAATACCTTCCAATTCCTAACCCTCCATGTATGAATTTTTAGTTCTTTGATAAAGAATGCCTTTAAAAAAAAAGGGAAGAAGAGATGTTTCTCTTATACATAGTGATAAGTTCTTCTTCTATGTAACAAATCACATATTTTCTAAAGGCCTAAAAAAATAACAAATAAAGCAATACTGATTACACATATGCATTGCAATTTTTTTGGATGGTTGTTACGTGCCGTTTCATAATGTATCGTATCGTATTGTATTGTACTGTATCGTTTAATGAATACAATGCTTGAATAAATTTTATCGTTTGTCATTGTTTCATGATATCACTCACCAACAATATAAAGGAATAAAGTTTCAATATTTATAAAGAAAAATTATGATACGGGGTAAAATTATTATATAAAAAGGTTGTCTAAATGATAAAATAAAATTATTTAATAATAATGAAGGGTGAGATAAGAGAAAAAGACAAGGTAACGACGCAATCACACCAAATCGGTCGTCACATAAAGTAGCGCATTTCGTCGTTACGTAACGACATATTTAACGAAACGATACAATAATATTTAAGTAGCCATCAAAACAAACATCGTATTTAACGTAACAATACAATACAATAGGTAACAACCATCCAAACAAGCTTAGTGGATTCATACCTTTATCAAAGAAATTGACGCATATTAATCATACGGGAGTTACCTATTACCATCAGAAATCTATATCTATACTATATTAAAATCACGAATGCATTTCGCGAAATGTCGTTCGCATTTTTACCTTTTAAAAATAGAGTTCACATTGGATAAGATTGTAATTTAATTATTTTTCTAATTTAATAATCAATTAATTTTTTCTTATTAAAGTTTTCCTTATTTGATCTATGTAGAACTCCTAATATTTAGGAATTTAAGATTGAGTAGAGCTTCATTTCATAAAAAAGAAAAGAGGCAAGCGAAAACTAATAAAGTAGATGTAACGACTCGACCGGTCGTTTTAAGCTTTTGCACTTCGCTCACCAATTCTCAGGCATGACTAGCCCCATGTGACGTATTATGACTTATGTAAATCATCGGCTTTGGTTTTCAGGATAATCAGAATGAATTTGGAAGAACAATTCTCAGTTTGAAGCTTAAAATTTGAAAGATTTGACCAAGTTTTGACTTGTTGGTATATGATCTCGGATTTGAATTTTTATGATTTGGTTAGCTCTGTTAGGTGATTTGGGACTTAGTAGCACGATCGGAATGTGTTTTGGAGGTCCGGAGTAGAGTTAGGCTTGAATTGGCGAATTTGGAATTTTGGTGATTTCCGGTTGATAGGTGAGATTTTGATATAGGGGTCAGAATGAAATTCCTGGAGTTGCAGTAGATCCGTTGTGTTACTTGGTATGTGTGCGCAAAATTTCAGATCATTCGGACGTGGTTTGATAGACTTTTTGATCAAAAGCGGAATTTGGAAGATTTTTGGAACCTTAGGCTTGAATCCGATGTTATTTGGTTGATTCGATGTTGTTTGAGGTGTTTTGAAGATTGGTATAAGTTTGGATGTTGGTATATGACTTGTTCGTACTTTTGGTTGAGGTCCCGAGGGCCTCGAGGTGGTTTCGGATGGTTGACGGGAGGTTTTGGAGTTGAGTTTAGCAGCTGAAATTTTATGGTTGCTGTCATAACCGCATCTGGGGTTGGGAAGCCGCAGGTGTGACTTCCGCAGATGCGGAAGCAAGACACAGAAGCAGCCAAGGGGTGAGTCAGGTGGAGCCGCAGAAGCGGACATCTGGACGCATCTGCGATGGAGCAGGTTCGAGAGAGTGATCGCAAGTGCGGTCCCAGACCTTTAAGTGAAAACCGCAGGTGCGGTGGGTTAGACCGCAGAAGCGGGAAATGACCGCAGGTGCGGAATCCCTGGGTTAGAAGGTATATATCCCTTCGCGATATTTGATCATTCTTTTCAATATTTCACTCGGGGTGAAGCTTTTGGGAGCCATTTCAAGGGTGATTTTCGGAGGGATTCATTGAGGTAAGGTCCTTGGTCCCTAAGCTCGTTATTATGGTGATTTTTATCGTTGTTAGCATGAAATTTAAGGAAAAATCAGTGGTAAATTTGGGGATTAGGGCTTGGTTAATTGGAGAGCTTTGAGTGGTGATTTGAGGGACCATTTGAGGTCCGATTTTGGAACTTTTGATATGCATGAGCTCGTGGCCGATTAAGGAGTGTATTGATGTAATTTTTATTGGATTCTGAGCCGTAGGCCCGAGTGTCGGGTTTGGCCAATTTCGGGATTTTTGATGTAAATTGGATATTTTTGAGTGGGCTTTGTTCCCTTTGTTGCGCCCCCGTTTTTCCTTTTTGATAGGGAAGTTCGGGTTTCGACATTCATGGGGTGTAGTGACTCATTTCCTTTTGGGAATTGGGTATTTGAAGAGTCGCCACCTAACGAATTACGGTGCATTAAGGCACCTAGAGCGATTAACTCTTGTGTTGGTTTGCAGCACCAGAGATTAGGGTAAGAGCTCATAATAACCTTGAGGGGAAGGTGTTAGGCACCCCTCTTAGTCCACAACTGTGGGTCCCGACCGAACTTATATTCACAAATTAGTCCATTACAAGTAAACAATTGAATCAAATAGGTTGCAAGTAAAGCACGTTGGATAACTCAAGTAATAAGATAAAGATTTGGACAAGTTGTAAAACAAAGGTTTTAAAGGGAGTTTTGGTAAAAGAGGGGTCCTAGGTTGGTTATCCTATAGGATCACCCCACACAATGTTTGGTAAACACTCCTCAATGAGGGGCTACACGTGACATTAGCACGTAGTCATCATATCCCATATCTACCATTCACATTGGTTCCTGAGTTGGAATCTCCCTCTTTACTGGATCTTCTTCCAGAGAATAATCTTCATATGTTTCCTCCTCTGCTTCTTGTGTAGGAAAAAAAAATTTTCCCTCAAACTCCACCTGCTTAGAAGCACCCTCATTTTGTTTGGTATCTTCTGTTACCTTATTTATCATAGCAGATTCATCAAAGGTAACATCTCTGCTGAATATTACTTTCTTTGTCATAGGACACCATAAGCGATATCATTTGACTCCAGAAGTAATCCCCATAAAAATAGTCTTCTTTGCCCTTGGATCCAATTTTGAAATGCATTGTTAACGTCTAATTGATGTAGAGGCCAATCATTTGAGATAGCAAGAGAAAGAACAACCCGGACAGTATTGTGTTTTGCAATGGAGAATAAGTCGCAACACAGTCCACCCCAAGTCGTTGAAGAAAGCCTTTAGCTACTAGCCGGGCCTTGTACCATCCAACACTGCCATCCGAGTTATATTTAACCCGAAAAACCCATTTAGAGCCAACTGGCATAGTATGAGGAACTGGGGGAACAAGAGTCCAAGTACCTTGCGATTGAAGATCACAGAGCTCTTCATTCATAACTTCTCTCCCCCTAGGATCTTTGAGAGCTTGATGAACTGTGCGAGGTTCAATAGGTTTAGGGTTGAGATATGGGCCATGAGGGTTCTTCTTTGATTTGAGTGACTTGACTGGGTATGGGATTAGTTTTTCGGGTTTGATGGAGAGGTCAGTCTTAGAAGATTATATAGATTCAACCTTAGAACTCAGACACAATTTCTGGATAGGCTTATGTATGTTATTTTTGGAGCGCATGATTATAGGGTGGGATGGTTAGGAGTGTTGAATTTGGCAAATCCCACATCGGTGGTTTAGCCATTTGGTAGGGAATTTTTCCCTTTAAAAGGAGGTCTAATGTTTAGGATTTAAACACACCTCTCATTTGCCTTCTTATCTTCTTAAAGCATTTGTATCTTATCTCTTTAGTATTATTTCACTTGTATTTTTGGAGTGAAATAAAATATTGGTTGTGTCCAAGGAAGTAGGCAAAACTGGCCGAACCTCGTAAATTCTGGCGTTCATTTTATTGTTGCTTTATTGTCTTATTTATTATTTGGTGGCTGTCATAATTTTTGGTATAGTAGTTGTGACTCATACACACTATATACATTTGACTTCCACAACAATTGGTATCAGAACCAAGGTACTGTCTAAGTATGTTCTGTGGTTGCAACATAGTCTGATCTTTCACATCACAAAAGATTTATCTTGGTAACTGAATCAAGGTTCTGAGTATGCTCTGTGGTTGCAGCTTAGTCTGATCTTCCACACCAGAAAGAAAATAATCTTGATTTGTGTCGTCCGCTATTAAATAATATTTGTGTCAAAGATCAGAGACAATAAACAAGAAGAATCTACATCAAGTGTCAACAATACGTCATCATTGACATCTTCGCTTATGATAAGAATTGTGTCAAATGCGAAATTTGCGGTAGAAATTTTTGACGGGTCAGGACATTTTGGGATGTGGCAAGGCGAGGTTCTAGATTTCCTTTTTCAACAAGGGCTAGATCTTGCCATTGAAGAAAAAAGACCAGATGTTATTGGAGAAGAAAATTGGAGAATTGTCAACTGTGTTGCTTACGGTACCATTCGATCATACCTTGCTAGAGAGCAGAAATATCCATACACAAAGAAAACTTCTGCAAGTAAATTATGGAAAGCACTGGAGGATAAACTTTTGAAGAAAAACAGTCAAAATAAATTGTACATGAAGAAGAGACTGTTTCGCTTCACCTATGTTCCTGTTACCACAATGAACGAACATATCACCAGTTTCAATAAGTTGGTCACAGATTTGCAAAATATGGATGCAACTTTTGATGATGGTGACTTGGCCTTGATGTTGTTGGGGTCCCTTCTTGATGAGTACGAGCACCTTGAAACTACTTTACTCCATGGGAATGACGAAATTTCTCTCAGAGAAATTTGTTCGGCTTTGTACAGCTATGAACAAAGAAAGGGAGAAAAATAAAAGGGTAGAGAAGGAGAAGCACTGGTTGTGAGGGGTCGTCCTCAAAATCAAATGAGGACAAAGAAGGAAAGATCCAAGTCAAGATCTAGACCCAGCAAAGATGAATGTACCTTTTGTCGAGAAAAGGGACATTGGAAGAAAGACTGTCCGAAGTTGAAGAATAAGGCCAAACATAACAATGGAAAGACCATTATGGATTCAAATGTAGCTGATTGTGATGATTCAGACTTCTCATTAGTTACAATAGAGCCATCAACATCATCAGACATATGGTTGATGGACTCGACTTGTAGCTATCATATGTGTCCCAACAGGGACTGGTTTTTGGATTTTCAAGAAGGACAATATGGAGTCATCCATACAGTGGATAACAGTCCTCTTACCTCATATGGCATTGGTTCAATACGATTAAGGAACCATGACAGAATGATTAGAACATTAATAGATGTTCTATATGTACCGGATTTGAAGAAGAATCTCATCTCTGTGGGAGCCCTAGAATCAAAAGGGTTCAAAATCATTGCTGAAAATGGAGTGATGAGAGTATGCTCTGGTGCACTAGTGGTAATGAAGTCCAATCGGAAGAACAATAACATGTACCGTTATCGCGGTAGTACAGTTATTGGGATAGCGACAGTAACATCCAGTAACGAAAAAGAGGCAGAAGCAACCAGGCTATGGCACATGCGCTTGGGACATGCTGGAGGTAAATCCTTGAAAACTTTATCAGATCAAGGATTGTTAAAAGGAGTAAAGGCTTGTAACTTGGAGTTTTGCGAGCATTGTGTCAAAGGGAAACAGACAAGGGTTAAATTTGGTACATCAATACATAATACTAAAGGTATTTTGGATTATGTACACTCTGATGTTTGGGGTCCTTCCAAAACACCTTCATTGGGTGGGAAGCACTATTTTGTAACCTTTGTTGATGATTTTTCCCGAAGAGTGTGGGTGTATACAATGAAAAGCAAAGATGAAGTGCTGGGAATTTTTCTCAAATGGAAGACGATGGTGGAGAATCAAACAGGCAGGAGGATCAAGTGTATTCGCACAGACAATGGAGGTGAATACAAAAATGATCATTTCAATAAGGTCTGTGAAAATGATGGCATCGTCCGACACTTCACTGTTAGACATACACCACAACAGAATGGAGTGGCAGAACGTATGAACCGGACCTTGCTGGAGAAGGTACGGTGTATGTTGTCCAATGCTGGCTTGGGCAAAGAATTTTGGGCTGAGGCAATTACATATGCATGCCACCTCATTAATCGTCTACCATCTGCTGCTATTGATGGCAAAACACCATTTGAAAAATGGTACGGAAAACCTGCTGTAGATTATAACTCTTTGCACGTGTTGTGGCACAAGGGTTTTCACAAAGGCCTGACAATGATTATATGGAGACATATTCTCCTAAGGTAGATGCAATTACCTTCATGTATTTAATAAATCTAGCAATCCATGAAATTCTTGATATGCGGTTGATGGATGTTGTCACAGCCTACTTATATGGCTCATTGGACAATGAATTTTTTTACGAAAATCCCTAAAGGATCCCAAGCTTGCCGAGGAAGGAACAAAATAGAGAAAGACACCGTCCAACCGCTTTTTTATTTAAAGTTCCTGAAGCACATAAAAGTTCAAGAGAAACTTGTTCAATAAAGCTTCAGAAATCCTTATACGGATTGAAGCAATCAGGGGGATGTGGTACAATCACATTAGCAAGTATTTGCTAAAGGAAGGGTACAAAAATGACCCTATTTGCCCTTGTGTCTTTATTAAGAGGTCTGGATCTGAATTTGTCATCGTAGCAGTGTATGTTGATGACTTGAATATCATTGGCACTTCTAAAGAGCTTTCAAAAGCTGTAGAATGTTTGAAGAAAGAATTTGAAATGAAAGATCTTGGTAAGACAATATTTTGTCTTGGCCTACAAATTGAGCATGTACCAAATGAAATTTTTGTCCATCAATCAACATATATTGAAAAGATTTTAAAGTGATTTTATATGGATAATGAACATCCATTGAGTACCCCAATGGTTGTAAGATCGCTTGATATAAATAAAGATCCATTTCGGCCTCAAGAAAATGATAAAGAACTCGTTGGTGATGAAACTCCATATCTTAGTGCAATTGGGGCACTGATGTATCTTGCCAACAATACTCGACCAGATATTGCTTTTGCAGTAAGCTTATTAGCAAGATTCAGCTCCTTCCCAACAAGAAGACATTGGAATGGTGTTAAGCATATATTTAGATATCTTCGGGGAATCATAGACATGGGATTGTTTTATTCTAATAAATTCAAGTCAGAAATAATTGGTTATGTTGATGCATGTTATTTGTCCGATCCACATAAAGTCTGATCTCAAACAGGCTATTTGTTTACATATGGAGGTACAACTATATCATGGCATTCAATGAAACAAACAATAGCTGGTCACATCTTCAAATCATGCTGAGATAATAGTCATTCATGAAGCTAGTCGGGAATATGTTTGGTTGAGATCAATGACTCAGCATATTCAGGAAATGTGTGGTTTTCTTATGAAAAAGGATAATCCAACAACACTATATGAAGACAATGTTGCTTGTATTGCTCAACTGAAAGGAAAATACATCAAAGGAGGCAGAACAAAGCATATTTCACCAAAGTTCTTTTTCACGCATGATCTTCAACAAAATGGTGAAATTAATGTTCAACAAATTTGTTCATGTGAAAATTTGGCTGATCTGTTCATTAAGGCTTTACCAACCTCAACATTTGAGAAGTTGAGACAGAAGATTGGAATGCGGCGTCTTCGAGAAATAAAGTGATATTTTCATGAGGGGGAGTAAGATACGCGCTGTACTCTTTTTTTCTTAACCTAGGTTTTGTCCCACTGGATTTTCCAGGTAAGGTTTTTAAAGAGGCAGCAAATAAAGCGTATTACAGATATGTGTACTCTTTTTCCTTCATTAAGATTTTTTCCCACAAGGTTTTTTCTTAGTAAGGTTTTAACGAGGCATATTATCTAATTTTTGGACATTCAAGGGGGAGTTTATAAAATCTTTGGTAAATGTGGATGTCCACTACTCCCACTATTTTTACCCATAATGTAAATAACATCCTACTACTCATCACCATTATGATTGTAACTCCTACACCTCCATAACCCTTCCCATGATCTCAATTGTTAATGTCATGTTTAAGACAATTATTTTGTAACCTTCATATGTAATAGTATAAATAAAGGCATGAAATATGAGATGGAATACACTTAAACACTTGATGAAATAAGAAAATTATCTCTTCTTCTCTTATTCTACTTATCGTCTTGTTTTATATTGTTACTTTGAGTTACATTTTCTAACAATTTCAACACATTTCTCAATTATTGTACTGGGAAGTATAAACGAAAAAACGACGAAAGTGCATGTTTAACCACAACTCCACAAGGATTACTGAATATTTTGGACACGTGTAAAAATAAGTTTTTACTTACTGTCTTTGGGGTTAATTCGACATATGTGGTCAGTAAAATTAATTTATTATGATAGTAAAGTTATAAAATTATTATTTTATATTAAAATAATTTAAACTTAGTCATTATAATATAATAGTAAACTCGGAGAAATATTTTTATCACATTAAATTAATTAAACTTTACCTCTATAACAATAAAATAAAATAAAAAATATCCCATCATAACAGTTAAATTAACTGTAATGGGCGGATTTGATTGTAATAGCATATGATATTTACTTATTTTATTGTTATAATAAAATTCAATTATTTTAGTGTGGCGGAAAATCTTTGTGATTTTTTTATTATAGTAGATAATGTTTAATGACAATTTCTAAAAATAACAACTCTCTTGTCTTTTGTTAATTTGATATTTTCGCTTTTTTCAAATTACTTTGATCAATTCATAAGTTAAATCATATTACATCAAACTCATGTTCTTGAATTAAATATACTTGTATACAATAGAAAAATGATATGATCTTCACAATTGAAGATGAAATCGAGAGACCTAAAGAACAACGATGGAAGAATTGCTCTTGAACAATTACTCGAATAATTGGATTATGAATTTAGACAGATATAAAGAGAGATATTAGTGACTGATAGGAGTAAAATCATAACTACGAATGGGAATAAATCCAGCTAATATAGGCTAGGGAATCTGCGAGGGAAAGTTGTAACTAACTTTGGGAAATCATGTGCTCCTCACGTGCCTACAACTAACTGTCCTAACTAACTTTTAGTTGGAGAATCCGGAAATCAAAATGCGAAATGAAAATTACAAAGAAATGCATTTCTAATATAATTGGATCGTAACAACTACCCTCCCCTTCGAACAATCCTTGTCCTCAAGAATTGAAGATAGGAAACCTGAGCTGGAAATCATGTAAATCTTCCTAAGTGCCGTCTTCAGGGGCAGTTTAACCATTTGACAAGGACCTGAGTAGTAACATGACCATTTTTAGGGGTCATCCGTCTATCCAAAATAGCCTCAGGAGCCAGTAGAACATAGCCATGCTTAGTATGAACAGTAGGGAGAACTGGAGGAACAAGTTGAGTGCCAATCTTCCTTTTGAGTTGGGAAATGTGGAAGATTGGATGAATTTTGGAATAAACCAGCAAGGCTAAGGTATAAGCAACAACTCCAACCTTGTGAGTGATCTGAATAGGGACATAGAACTTAGCAGAGCGCTTTTGAAATGAATAGTCCTTCAAAGAAAGTTGTCTGCAAGGATGTAATTTGACATATATCCAATCTCCTGCATATGTCCTATCACTATCAGTCATACCTTTATCTGCATGAGCATTCATCATATCCTGGGCCTTGAGCTAGTGAGCCTTCACAATTCTCAGGGTGGCCTCTCTTACTTGCTGACTTCTATCAACAAGTTCCAATTAAGAGTCCAAGGGCATATATGGAAGTAGAGGGTGGGGGTTGCTGGCCATAAACAACCTTATAGAGAGTCATTTTAGTGGCGGAGTGATAGGTGGTATTGTATCACCATTCAGCTAGTAATAACCACTAAGGCCATTTCTTTGGCCTGTGAAATGTCATGCATCTGAGATAACACTCCAAACACCTGTTGATCACTTTTGTTTGACCATCTATTTGAGGGTGGTAGACAGTAAACGTGGGTAAATCAACCTTCTAAAGTGTCATGCCCCAAACCAGGGGAGACGTGGCTGGCACCTGGTGCCGCTCTGGTACGAGCGAACCACTCTGTATTTTTTTTTCTTTGTAACTATTATGGGCCAACATGGCCACAACTCGTAATGTATAACTATAAGTGGACAACACTATATTAATAAACTATTGTTCTTAAAATATGAATACATATGGGCCGTCAAAGCCTCTAACATACTATACAAAATGAACCTCTGTCTATAAAGCCTCTAAGATTATTTGATATCAAATAGGACAGGGTATCGGCCTACCCATAAGTTTGTAGCAAACTCTAACACGATGACTTATAGACTCGGCTGCACTTCGAATGTGGTGGAGTCTTACCGATCCTTCGCTGAATGCTGATCTTGTCTACTATGAAGGCTCGTCAAATTTATAATCTATACTTGCAGGCATAAATGCAATGTCCCCAACAAAAGGACATCAATACGAATAATGTACTGAGTATGTAAGGCATGTAAATAAGTATATAAAGGACATAGAAGAAACATGGAGTAAATGACTCATCCTGTAAGTCTGGATAACTCTGTAACTCAGGAAATACTTATAGTATCATGCATATGCGTATGAATGTCATGTCGTGCATAGGTACATGTGTTCATAAAATTATCAAGCCTCTGAGGGCATCCCATCATATCATTTCAGCCATTGTGGGCAACATCATCATCGTGTACCAGCTGATCAGGTGGTGGTGCGTATATAACGTCGTAACCTTTTCCCATATGCCATATACATATATACGCGTATATAACGCCGTCTGAGTCATATTTCAGCCACTGTGGGCAACATCATCATCATATACCAGCTGATCAGGTGGTGGTGCGTATATAACGCCATAACCTTTCCTATATCCCATATACATATATATACGCGTATATAACGCCATCTGGTCATGGGTCAATATGCATATATAAATGCATGAAATACGTTAATAAAATATCTCGGTACGTCATAGTATAGTTATTCTTTCTCAATCTATGAAACTCTAAATGCATATACGCTTCCCGTCAATCTAACTTCTAACGATATTTTCTTCTGTATAAGACTTTGAATCACATATTATAAACTAATGAATTTATGGAGAAGTGCGAATGCCCAATGACAACAATAGAGTTCAAAGTGCAAGTATAATTATTATACAAAGGTGAAAGATTATAGAAAGGAATGCAACTACGACCTAAAAACTCCATACACATCAATGTAGGATGAAAAGTGATAGATTTTGTCCTATTAATAAGGTTCAAATGCAACATATCAGAAATTATTAAGTACTTGTTATTTTTCATTTGTAAAGTTTTATGTTACAAATAACTTTTTAAAAACGTACCACTTGAATTTTACACTAATTTATTTAACTTTGTTCTTATGATTGTGTACACTTGATATATGATTGAGTACACCAATATACAAGTGGGTTACTAGTGGATATATATATTCAAATCATCAGAAATTCTGGTGGATTTACTCGAAATTAATTCTTTCAAATCACCTCTAAACTACTGCAAAGGTATCCTCAATTGTTTGCCAAAACACCCCACTTTATATCGAATCCAATTTCGAAAATTCGATTTTAATCTCAAAACTTCTTTAATTGAATTTATGATTTTCTTCTCGAAGTTGTAATTTATCTAACAATACTTAATAAGGTTCTCAATTAAAATCAATTGCAGATATTTAAGTTGAAATAAAATTACTACGATGTCGAATCAGATTAGTGGCAGAATAAATAATTCGAAAATGTGGATTTGAGATACTTCTTTTCTTGTTAGGCTAGGTTTGGAGTTTGCCCATGGTGATATTTGAGTCGCCGTTTGCTGCGGAAAATTAGGATTTTAGGGTTATTTGATCTTTAGCTATAAGCTGTAAGTTTTAAGATAAATATGCAAATAGAGAAAAAATGTGTCTATTTTATGTTCCAATCTTTTACTCGGATTAGGGATGACAGAACTAACTCAAACTCATTTGACCCGCCCGACCCGTCCAAGTTTTAATGGGTTAGGGTTGGAACAATTTTGAAAATGGGCTGTTTTGGGCTAGCCCAAGTTAACCCATCAAAAATCATCAGCCCAAATGGACCCATGATGATGCCCAACCTTGACCTATGGAAATGCTCAATCTTAAAGTTCTATCTTAACCCATGTGATGAAAATATTTTCTAATTTTTTTATGATTGATTGTTTAAATATTTAAAAATATTTTCTTTATGAATTCATTTTTTTCCAATCGGATGAAAATATTTTTCCTATCAAGAGAAGGGAAAACATCTTCTAAAATTCTTTTTCAACCCTCCACAACTAAGTGTCGTTGACACACATAATTATCAAACATGAAAAAATCTGAAAATAAAGAAGAAACACATTATCACAACAAAAAAATAACAAATTTAATTTATATAAATAAAATAAAGGACGGGTGCTGAGCTATATTTGAGGTATCATAATAAAATAAAATAAAGTACTCATTTAATTGAAATGAAAGAAATACCTTTTCTATAGCATAAAAAGAAAATATTCTTTTATTGAAATAAAAGATAATATTTTTTTTCCAACAGGAAAATAAAGTACTCATTTTGTGGGGAGGGGGGAATACTTTTTTTACATCATGAAAAAGAAAGTACATTTTTGTTGAAACAAAAGAAAATACTTTTTCTACAGCATGAAAAGAAAGTACTCATTTTTTGAAAAAAAATATTTTTTCTACATCATAAAAAGAAATGACTTATTTTTGAAATGAAAGAAAATACTTTTTCTACATCATAAAAAGAAAATATTCATTTTCTTGAAATAAAAAAGAAAATACTTTATCTAACACATTAAAAGAAAGTACTCTAAATAATATTTCTATTTAGGGGTGAGGTAGCGTTGGGGTTGTGGGAGGTGGGAAGTTCTAATTTTACTACTTCTTAATTATTCTGATATTTATTAGTATTATAAGATGAAGAAGTATCAAATAAAATTCTAAATCCAAATTGAGGAATAAAATCATTTGGCATGAATTGACATTTATTCCAAAACATAAGATAATTTTATGTACGTTTGTTTAAAAGTTGAGAATAAGATTTGGGTTGGGCGGATTAGGTTACTGTAATGACCCAAAGGGTCATCTTTCGTTTTAGAATCCAATTCCTTGTTTCGAGGCCTTGAAAACCTCATTTTTTCCTCCTCGATTTGCGTGCATAGTTCGGACGTGCTTCTGAAAAGCTTTATATGAAAATGTGAGAAAAATATTGAGTTTTGTCTTTAAAAATAATTTAAGTTGACTTCGGTCAATATTTTGAGTAAACGGACCCGAACCCGTGATTGGACGGTCCTAGAGGGTCCGTCGTAAAATATGGGACTTGGGCATATGCCCAGAATCGAAATCCGAGGTCCCTAGTTCGAGAAATGAATTTTTAAAGAAAATTATTAATTGAAAAATATAATGGTGTAACGACCCGATCGGTCGTTTCATGAGTTACCGCTTTGTTTCTCCCATTTCTTCTTCTTTATGTATTGTTCAGCTGTATTTCATCGCATCGTATTAGTTAGTTGGGTTCGGAGTGGTTTTATAGAGAAATGAGACACTTAGTCTCTTAAGTTGGCCTTCTAGTTGGAAAAGTCAACCGGAAGTTGACTTGTGAGTAAATGATCTCGGAACTTGGTTTTTATGGTTTGGATAGCTTCACGAGGTGATTTGGGACTTAGGAGCGTGATCGGAATGTATTTTGGAGGTCCTGGATAGATTTAGGCTTGAATAGGCGAAATTGGAATTTTGGCGTTCTCTGGTTGGTAGTTAAAATTTTGATATCAGGATCGGAATGGAATTCCGAAAATTGGAATAGGTCGTTTGTGTCATTTGGGACGTGTGTGCAAAATTTCAGGGCATTCGAATGAGGTTTGATAGACTTTTTGATCAATTGCGGAATTCGAAAGTTTTGGAATCCTTAGACTTGAATCCGAGGGTGATTTGGTGTTTCGGCGTTGTTTTGAGTGTTCCAAGGATTGGTACAAGTTTGAATAGTAGTATATGACTTGTTCGTATTTTTGGTTGAGGTCCCAGGGGCCTTGGGATGGATTCGGAAGGTTGACGGGGAGTTTGGAAATTGAAGCTAAGCAGCTTCAGCTGCTGTTATTATCATAACCGCACTTGCGGATTGGGGACCGCAGGTGCAGTGTCGCAGATGCATGAAGGAGGTCGCAGAAGCGGTTTTGGTTATTTGGAGCTGGATCGCAGGTGCGGAGTTTCTAGCGCACTTGTGGGGCCGCAGGTGAAAGGTTCTAACCACAGATGCAGAATTGGCCCTTAAGTGAAAATCGCGGGTGCGGTTATTTTGATCGCAGAAGCGGTCCGCTGGTGCGGGAACACCTGGGCAGAAACTATATAAGCTTTCCTTCGCGATTTTTAGCCTTGTTCTACCATTTTTGAAACCGTTTGAGAGCTTTTTGAGAGGATTTGAAGAGGGATTCAAGGGATAACGCTTGAAGGTAAGATTTTTGAACCCAATACTCGATTCTAATGGCATTATTCTACTGATTAGGCTTGAAATTGATGGAAATTAAGGGTTAAAATTAGAGAATTAGGGCTTAGTATTAGAGAGTTTCCATTGGGGATTTGAGGGGCCATTTGGGGTCCGATTTTGATGTTTTTAGTATGCATAGACTCGTGGGAGGATAAGGATTATAATGATGTGATTTGTATCGAAGTCTGAGGCGTGGGCCGGGGGGTCGAGTTTGGCCGATTTCGAAATGTTTGAGTTAATTTGATTATTTTCGCTTGGGCTTTGTTCCTTTAGCGCATATTAATGGTATGATACTGATTTTGGTTAGATTTGGAGCATTCCAAGGCCGAGTCAAGAGGAAAAAGTATTGCGGGCTAGAGTTTGGACCGGTTTGAGGTAAGTAATGATTGTAAATATTGTCCTGAGGGTATAAAACCACGAATTTTACATCGTTGTGCTAAGCGAGTGTTTGGTCAACAATCTCTATTGTGTGCTGCTACCCGTCCTGTCTTAATGGTCCTGGAGGGAGTTAGGACCTCTACCTGTAGGTGATTCTAGACGGACCCCTAAGATTTTAAAAGGCAAAAATTCTAAGGCAACAAGCAAAACACTTAGGACTTTCAGCACATAGAAAGAAGCAATTAAATGCTTAAAATTTCCTCCTCAAATAAGCATATAACAGCACGACTCAAACACAATTAAGGTCTTTTATCAGACAGTGTCCTAAGGCAGGATATCTAGGTGAATATGCAGAAACAAACAACTTATTTTTTAGAAACTCAGGAGTAGTGACCCTAGCAGTTGCCTATGGATTTTTAAAGTCTGTTAGGATCAGAAAACATTAAGTAATAGAAACAATTTTCAGAAATGTAGTTTTGAAAACGCGCTAAGGGCTTGCCTATGAGTTCGGAACCCAATTGTGGTTCTTTTGGACTCAAAATACATAAATAGGTGGGGAAAAAAAGATGACATTTTTATATATAGTGCCAAAATACTTGGCACTGTACATTAACGTTAACTGTGCCATTAATGTATAGCGCCAAGTAATTTGGCACTATACTGAAAAAGCTGACACGCCCAGGTATAGCGTCCAATATTTTGGCTCTATACTCCTTTTTCCCCCACCAATAATTCCTGACTTCAATAATTTAAAAGCGTATAGTGCCCACTTTTTGGGCGCTATATATATAAAAAAAATCTCGGCTAGCCATTTCCTATATAAAGAGGTTAGGATTGTATAGAAATTCATTCAAAATTTTTTTTAACTCTTGTTGAAACGTTTATTGTTGTTAAATTCTCCAGCATTTTTTCATTATGTCTGAAGAGCGTAAAATAAGAGTTTCATTATATTGGGGGGGTGAGGTTATGATGGAGAATAACTTCGTGGGCTACAGTTTACCTGCTCGGTGTCATGTTAAATTGCCACTTACAATGGAGTACGATAAATTGATATCATTGTTATGCAAAAAAATGAGTGTGAGGAAATGTTCAGTGATACTTAAAGTAACCGGAAGGTATCCGTATTACTAATTATGTGTGTTGCTACAATTATTAACTTAATTGTACAAAGTTTGCATTTTCAACTACCAGTATAAGATACTTAAACAAAAGGAATTCTAAGCTAAAATACTACACATTACTACGCTACAAGGCTATAAATTTTACTACGCTAAAAGGGTCTACGTTTTACTACGCTAAAAAGGTCTAGATTTTACTACGCTAAAAAATAATCTAAACTAAACATATACAACAAATAAATTTAATTGCAAATAAAACACAAAATGGCATTTAAACACATATATATAAATCAGGATATTAACAGACAAATTTATTTGACAAATTTATATTTTTTTTATAAAATACTAATATTAAATCCGGATAAATTTAACATGCTAGTTTCAAAAAAAAAACACAAACCGAAATAGAACACATACAAATCAAATAATATGCATTATTATAAAAGTTTCAACTTAAAATAAATCAAAATACCTCGATTTAGAATTTTCGGAAAGCAAATAGATTGAAATTTTGACTCCGGAAGAGTGAATCAACAATAATACGAAGCTCTACTCGAATGTGGGACCTACGTTCTTCACCTTTTATGTGACGGGGGGACCCAGAATTTTTTTTTTAAAATAGTGGGGTAGCGGGTATGGGAGGGGGGGGGACCAAGAAGAAGAAGGAGTAAAATATTGAGGAAGAAGAACCAGAACGACGATGAAGAAGCCGATTCGATTTTTAAAAAGGGGTATAGCGCCGAGTATTTTGGCGCAATAACTGGGCGTGTCAGCTTTTCCAGTATAGTGCCAAAATACTTGGCGCTATACATTAACGACACAATTAACGTTAATATATATAGCCAAGTATTTTGGCACTATATATAAAAATGTCATCTTTTTTTCCATCTATTTATGTATTTTGAGTCCAAAAGAACCACAATTGGGTTCCGGACTCCTTGCCTATATGCGGACCACTGATTAGCACATTTGTATAGTGAAATAAAGCAGGTTTTGAAACAGATTTTCTGTAACACCTATAGGCATGATATCTAATGAGATTGAGGCAGTTTTAAAAGACTCGTTTCAGGAAATATGGAATACTTAGTTAAACCAATTCAAAAGTGAGCTAAGCGTGGACTAAGTTAAATTATTCAGATTAGCTTAGATTAACATGCAGGAATTTGAGTATGATTTCCTATAAGCATGATATCTACGTTTGATACTGATTTTAAAGACTTGCAGGCATGGAAACATACATAACACTCATTGTAACAGAATCTGAATTTAAGTCCTATATGCATGGAATCTATTAGTTAATCCGATTTTAAGACATTGAAGGCATGATTATTTAGAACCTATAGGCATGGTTTCTAAACATGACCAAAATGTAAAGCCTTATAAACATGATTTCTACTTGGTAAGGAAATCGAACTTAAACATAAAGTCCTAGGAGCATGATTTCTACTGGAAAACAATCAAATTTAAACATAAGGCCCTAGGAGCATGATTTCTACCCGTATTACCCCCACAAACATGCATCTACCCATCCCTTTCACTAGATACCCCAATATTTGTTTACAAGTTATTACAGACCAATGAATGAATTACATAATTAAATAAGAAAAATAAGAAGCTATTCTATTGGGAGCCTTCATTTAGGCTCAGATTTCCAAAGCCTCAAATGGCCTCAATTCCATAGATAATAACATAGTCTAGGTACATCAAAGTTCCCTAAGGATCTCAAGGATCCCGGGCAGTGCTTACACCTAGATTTGGTAACCAAAAATTGAACAATTGCAGTGTGGAAAAGACAGCCTCAGTATGCCAGAGTTCAGATGGTTCTCAAGAGGATCCCAAGGCAGTACACATACTGGAGGGGGCAGAACTTATTGATTAAGAGTAGAGTGAAAGTGATTGACACAAGTTGAGAGGTTTTAGTAAAAAGCTGTATAAAAAGAAGAAGTCTATTTGAAAGTAATGTAGTAAAACAACAGAGACTGTTTGGAAAGAGATTGAAGAAATGAACAGAAGTCCAAACACCTTAGGACAGGTTTGTAGATAGCCAGTAGTCACAGAACCAAAGTAGTCATAAACAGGGGTCAAGGGGATTTGGGATACATAGAACACTTTGATTGCAAACACATAATCAAGCAAAGGTCTAGTAATTAGCATAGACATGCTCAGAAATAGCTGACCATGCATAGTCACAAAACCAGACACAAAAAACAAGATCACTTATAGGGGGTGATAGGGATTTGGGGATTCATGGTGGTAAACACATAACAATTAAGAGATGATTGGTAAGACATGCTCAGAAACACACATAAGGGGGAATATATTGATCTCAAAGAAGGGTAAGACATAATAACATGCTAATAATGTAACCATCAACTACAAGTTTCGCAACAAAATCATAAATAGAAGCAAACTAGAAACAAAATGAACTGAAGCAATAAGAAAATTATATTGATGTTGGGACTTTGAATTGAAACTAGAACATGCCAGTAAAGAGGACAGTGAGCAGAATAAAAGAACAAGAGAACACAATGGTTAGTCTTGGCTTGCAGTCGACTAACTTAAAGCAGTGGCAAGTAATACAAAAGAGGGAACAAAAAGTTTGAGTGTGAGAAATAGTTTTTGAACCAAGAGTTCGTGTGATGTGCTAATGAAAGACTAGGGGTACTTATAGTTTGAAAGAAGGTAGTAAATAAGATAAAAATCAAAGTCCATTGTGAGCACGTGATTTTTGCATTACAAAAATTGCTCCAAAATAAATCAAAATAAATTTCTTTTACTGTGTAATTTGTGAATTTGCGTGGTGTTAAATATTTGTATTATGTCCGTAAATGTTTATATTTGTCATAATAAAATAAAAATAAAGTAAAATACATATTGCATGCATATAGGATTTAATTATGCATTTAAGAGATAATTTAAATAAAATCGCAAAAAAAAAAATACGCATTGGTTCTATTTTAAATGTTTCACTGTGTGATTGATGTTTTTGTCTATGTGTTAAATAATGGTTATAGAGTAATTAATATATTTTTGTGAAGTTAAAATGGTTTTATAATTTTTTTTAAATTAGAAAATGAATTAATTGAAAAAAAAACAAAAAAAAAACATACTAGTAAAAGATTGGACCTGGATTAAAATCCAGGCCCAAATCAATTAATTCCCTTCGCAAGCCCAATCCCAACAGCCCCATGTCCGGTCCAATTCAAGCAGAATCAAACGACGTCGTTTGGTCACCCTTATCAAGGGCCGTTGGATTAAATACAACCAACGGCCAAGATCTCATCACCCTAACCCAAGACCCTTACCCGACCCACTGCCCCGGTTCAACCCGTCCCCCTAACTTAAACCAAACGACACCGTTTGGTTAAGTGTGTAGATCTCAACCCTCCATTCTACCTGATCCAACGGATAACATCAGTCCACCCCACCCCTATATAAATCCCAAACCCTTACCCCGGCCCCTAACTAAACACCCCCCATCCTCTCCTGTTCATCGTCTTCCCAAATCCCCAATCCTAACCCTAGCCGCCCTAGGATTCCTTCGCCTGAAACCCGGCGGCATCAACGCCGCCGGTCACCACCTTAACACCCTATGACCCCCTGAACACCCTCTATCCGAATATGTTACCAGCTTGGTTCGAATCTCCCTGGAGGTTCTCGAATCTTCATTTGAAGATTCGAGCCAAGTTCAGATCTAGACCTAACAGTCCCAAATCGACACCACAGCTTCCCCTAGTCACCCTGAATATGGATCTATCGTTTGTTTGGTTCGAATCAGTGCGGAACTTCTCGAATCTTCTTTTGAAGATTCGGACCAAACAAGAACAGACTCAGATCCGTTTCAAACTAACACCAAATAACCCCTAGGCTACCCTCACCATTGTGTCATGTTTGGTTCTTCTCGAATCTGACCAGAAATGGTTAAATTCCAAATCGTGTTTTTAAGAACCCTAAAAATACCAAACTTCCGGATTCTGTGCCTATTAAATGAAGATTGAGGTTTAATCGACCTTAGTCGAAGTATTTTCAGTGGAAAATACTTCGACTAAGGTCAGTTTGATTTCAAACAAAAAGGTCCAAATCCAAGTTGAGTTCGAGTGAAGATTCAGAGGTATTTTTTCTATTTCTTTTGTGTATTCTACGTGTATTGTTGTCTGTTTTAATAGCTTTTTAATTTTTCATATTTGTTTTGATCAATTCTGTCATTTCTGTCTCCTACCTATTTACTTGATCCGAATGTGAATAGTTTCTATTGTTTGTGATTGTTTACAATGTGTGTAATCGACTCGATTAAGTTCGTCGATTAGTTATATTACGAATTTTTCATTTCTGAAAATGTTGACTGAAACAGTCTGATTCTATTGTTTGGACTAATTATTGACAAATGTTGTAAATAGTCAATTGATTAGTATTCGTCAATTAAATCATGTTTGTTTATGAATTAGTGAATTCAAATGTATGCTGTATTGTTGTTTTCTAAACGGGACATTGTCAGTATATTGACAATGCTCCTGTATTTGTTTGCTTTTAATTCAGTTTTGAATTCCAGTTGAAAGAATCCTGCATGTTCTGTATAATGTTAAGTTTGTTTTTATTCAGTTGATAATTCCCTGTTTTAATTCAGTTTTTGTCAGTCAGCTATTAGAGATGTAATACTGTTTCAAAATCATAGGATTGGTTATAGCTGTAAATCAGGAGATAACTAAGTTTGTACAGATTTTAGAAACTGTTTTGCTATAGGTTCTGATTTTTCAGTAATAACATCAAGATTTCAGGGGCATTTCTGGGAATGAGCAGTAAAAAACAGGGTGTTAGTACTAGTATATTATAATGTAATGTTAGTGGCTATTAGTTAATGATACTAATGGGGAACAAGGAATAATGGACTGCTGAAAATCAGGGAAAAGGTTTTACATAATGGGATTTTCTATTTTTTTTAAAGAAGAAGGGGGTCCAAGAAACACTTAAATTGCCTAGGACCAGCCCTGTATAAATACAGGAGCTGGACAGACAGTTCGGACAGAGAATTTTAACAAGAATTTGGAGAAAGAATTTTTGAGAGAGAATTTTTAAGAGAGAAAAACAGAATTTTGAAGAAAAAAACAGAATTTTCATAGAGAATTTCTAAGGGCAGAATTTTTCAGAAGGAAGATTCTAAGAAAGAAAAAGAAAGGCAGAGAGAATTTTTAAGAGATAATCTTTAAGAGATTTTGAGGGCTGAGATTTTAAAGAAAGGAAACCGAAAATAGAACACTCACATATACACTCACACACAGATACAGTATCAGAAACAGAAAATCAGAAACAAACTGAATTTGTAACTGAAGAAAAGCTGAAATCTGAAATATTGTTCTTGTGTTGAATCTGTTCAACTTTGTGTGATTCCACTGTTCCGTTAAAATCTGAAGTGTCTTTCAAAGTATCTTACTGTGCATCTGGGCTCTTCGAATCCTATTCTTGATCAGATTTACTGTGTTATCAGTATATTCTACTGAATTTGTTACTGCTGTAACTGCTGAAACTTACTTCTTCTACCTCCATTTTCAGGTATATGTCTTTTAAATTTTAAGTCGGAAAGAGATTTCAGCATGACCCGTCAATGAAGCTTGAATTGAAATGTTATTTTCCAATTGTCCAAGTTCATTAGTTCTAATTTCATTTTTATGTTAGTTAACTAATAGTGAATTCAATTTGATAGCTATGAGTTAAATTGTCTTATTTTGAAATTCATATAAAGTTTTGTAATAATGTTAGCTATTCCGAAATCTCATTGGTATAGATATACGTGAATTGTCAAAACAGGGAGTGAGGCATAAAAATGGGCCATTGATTACATCCCATAATACCATTAGTTAAATGTAATGATTAAGAAGTTACATTAGTAGAATATCTTGTAACAAATATGATTTTTTGTTTAGGTTGGTATAAGTTATTATATGGTATGATGACAGGTATAATCATATGAGTAAAGTAAGTTGGTATAGCTCATCATGATGTTAAAACGTTATGAATATTTACGCCAAACAGTTAGGTTATATGTAAGGTAACTTTGTTGAATTAACTTGCATAATAACGCCTTTTCTATAAATTTGATGCTTATCTACTTTCATAAAACAAAGTGACCAAATAATTAGGTCTATTAAGATTAAAACGAGCATGTGAGAATAAGTTGAGTTGTATATACACAAATGGCAACTTCTTAAATCAATGGTAATTAAAAATAGAATTTGCATTAAGTAATCACGAAAATTCTCGGAAAATAGTTCCTTCCTTTATGAATTATTTATTTTCGGTTTCATATGCAATTTATTCTTTGGCATATTTATATATGTCACATTTGTTTTAAAGTTAGTATTAATCATATTTTTATTCTGTCTTTTGAATTTGAATAATTGGAATGAATATGATTTATATTCGGAAATTATAATCAATGGTCGATATTTAATAAATTGTGGATTATTTTCCAAAAATTTAAAGAACATCTTAAAACGAGGTTTCTCGTGCTATAACAAACATTTTTTTTTTGAAAATTCCATAATATCATTACAAATATGTTGCGCAATTAGGGATACGTTCGCGTACCCTGATTATACTTTAAAAACAAAATTTCGAATTATGCGTACGCGCAATTTCGAATGATTATTTAATAAAAGGATTTTTCTAAAAGCATTAAATCAATTTCATAAAAATCCAATATGTACGGTTCATTATTTAAGAAAAATAATCATTCTTGATTCAACGCATTTTCGAAAAAATGTGCTTAATAAATATATTGTCAAAAGTAATTGTGTACACGTGCGCGTGACACAATTCCGCATCTTTTTAATTTACAACACGAATATACGTACGCGTAATTCGATTCAAAGAAGGTCCTTAATCACGATAAGTATAAGCGGTAGTAAAATCAGATAACATCAATATTTAATAAAATCAAGTTGATTAAGCCAATAATAAAAACAGTTAAGCGACCGTGCTAGAACCACGGAATTCGGAAATGCCTAACACCTTCTTCCGGATTAACAGAATTCCTTACTCAGGATTTCTGGTTCGCAGAAAAATAAACAGAGTCATATTCTCCTCGATTCAGGGATTATAATTGGTGACTTGGGACGCCTCAAAATTCCCAGGTGGCGACTCTGAAACAAATAAACAAATCCCGTTTCGACTGTCCTTTAATTGGAGAAAACTCCCTACGCGCCCCGCGGGCGCGGCAAAGAGGAGGTGCGACAGCTCTGGCGACTCTGCTGGGGAATTTTACCACTGTGTTATTGTAACCCAGAACCCTTGGTTCAGGGTTTAAAGAATTCGAGCTTAAAATATCTGTTTTTATTGGCTTTACTTACTATATAATTTTCAACTGTTTATATGCTAATATGCTAAATGTTTTTTTTACCGCTTTAATATTATTTGAATTGTGCATATATACAACTGCTACGAAACCCCCTTCTTTCTGAGTCTTCTGAATTTATGGTGTACACGTGCGCGTGACCCACCTTTCTGTTAAAGTCATACCAAATAAGACGGAGTTGGGACAAGTAACTAGGCCGGGCAGACTTTCGTGCTCCCGGTACATTACCCCCGCTTCGGCTCAAACTGTCCGTTTGGGTAAGCCAGGTTTAGAACAATCAACCTAAGGTTTTACACTTAGAATAACTCAGCCATGTACCGGATCCCTAGTAGGAACGAATATTTGCATCATATGCATTTGGCCTTGGAGACTCAACACAGGGGTTGGGTCTGTCTAGGACAGGTGAACCAAAAAATTAAAAGACCATCATGATGCATCCTATTTGTTATTTGTGCATTCATTCGCCTCGAACATGCTTGTTGACCAGCTTAAATAAAATCATGGTGAGAAGCAAGGAATAAAATGGGTTGCCTTAAAATTTTCGAAAAAATATAGTTTTAATTTTTTTTAAAATAAAAGAAAAAATTTCGAAAATGATTTTTAGTATAAATTTTGACTTTATTAAAATTAAATTTCAGATACAAAATGAGCACTACACAAAGCCCCTCATCCACAAGTACGGAGGAATTTTTATGTCAGCTTCAAATGTGGTGGTATGATTTAGGCGAAGACGGTCAAAAATGGGTCGTCAAGCATTTGGGAAATCTCACGGACATTATGAAAGTTAAGCCTCGGGATGATCTGATTACGGCATTAGTAACTTTCTGGGACCCGGTTCACAATGTTTTTCGTTTCTCTGACTTCGAGCTTACTCCTACATTAGAGGAGGTAGCTGGCTATGTTGGTTTTGACGGAAGTTTAAGAAATCAAAGCTTGATATTCACAAAGGCTCCTTCAATACATCGATTCTTCGGTCTTCTGAACATCAGCAGTCAAATCAGGAAAAGCAATGTCATCAATGGATGTTGTTCCTTCAACTTTTTGTATTCCAGATTTGGAAAGTCAGATGGGTTCGAAATTCATGAGAAAGGCCTTACTAATAAGCAAAACAAAGACACTTGGCAGATGCACCGACGATTTGCTTTCATGGTGGCTTTTCTAGGAGTCATGGTCTTCCCAAATAAAGAGCGAACAATTGATATTCGCACCGCAAAAATTGTGCAAATCCTCACCACTAAAGAAAATCACACCCTTGTCCCCATCATTCTGTCAGATATTTATCGGGCTTTGACTTTATGCAAATCAGGGGCGAAGGTTTTCGAAGGATGCAAAATTTTGTTGCAAATGTGGGTGATTGAACATCTCCAACAACAACCCAAGATCATACAGTATGGGTCGAACAGAGCTAATTGCATCGAGAGCTATGAGGAAAGAACAAAAAATTACCAAGCTCCAGAAGGGATAGAAGCATGGGTATCTCATCTAAAGGCTTTAACGGCAAATCAAATTGAATGGACTCTGGGATGGCTCCCGATGAGAGAAGTAATACATATGTCAACCTCAAATAGTTATCTACTACTATTGGGATTGAGAAGCATTCAGCCATATGCACCACTAAGAGTCCTAAGGCAACTAGGGAGATATCAAATAGTTCCTGATGAGGAAGATTTGAGTATGCAAGTAATCGAATTACACCCAGAAGCCACTATTCCCGAAGCTCTACTTCAGCAGATGTGGAATGGGTGCCGATACTTGAAAAGTGATACTCAAGTCCTAGACGCTACCAAGGGTGAGATAAATCCTGGATATGCAAGGTGGTTCGAAAAGCGGTCCCGCGTGGATGATGCACCGGAACCTGAGCTAAAAAGGCCAACAAAAAGACCCCATGTTCAAAATTTCAATGATAAAATCCAAGAGCGGTTAATCTGGGGAGAAAAAGAAAAAGGGTACAAAGCCACTATCCATGCCCTAAAAGAAAATCTAAGAAGCCTCAGTTTGGAGAAAGATTTGCAAGAACAAGAAGCCAAAGGCGAGAAAAAGAGTCTAGCTTGTGAGAATGAAAATCTTCATGCTCGATTCCAAAAAATGAAAAGAGTCTCTGAAACGCCAAAGAGAAGCTGGAAAGATCAAAAAACCATCGCCAATCTCTTCGAAAAAATGCAAGATTTTGACTCCATTCTTGCAGAAAACGAAAGGGCATTGAGCAAAGCAAAAGAAAGGATCCAACAATTAAATGAAGAAGCCAGATCTAACAAGGAACGCCAGGATAGGCAATCCGAAAAAGACAAGGCTCAATTCAAGAAGGAAAAAGACTATTGGATGCGATCAGAAGACCAGCTTCGTGCACAACTAGAAGAGGCAAGAAGATGCAATAGAGAATACCAACAAGCAGACCTCGACAGGGAAAGATCACAAGCAAGATTAGAGCAGGCCAGACTCCGAGCTCTATTAGAATCAGCTTTAGATCGTGAAAACCGTGTCAGAGACATAGCCACCACTCGTCAGCAGCAATTGCAAGACCAAGACCAACGTCTCCAAGGTTTCAGGGCACAAGTCCACGACTTGGCAGTCTTCACATCTCAAAGTTATGTAAACTGCCAAGGAATGGATTATGAAAGGTTTACAGAGCATGCGCCCACTTTTGCTCGTCATCTAGCAATAGAGTTGGAAAGGATGTATCGTACGCTGGGAGGCCATCCAGGTCAAGCCCCACATTGAGCAGATAATCCAATATTAGAGAACAAAAGTGGAAAGTGGGGCATTTTGTGAGATGTTATGAATTGTATCTTTTATTTTGATTTAAGTGTGTGTGTTTCAAGCTATTTTCTTAAAGTTTTCAAATGTAATTCCATCTTTGTGTAATAAATAAACATGATTGACTTTGGTCCGAACTACGCAAGGTCTGATTCATATAAGAGCATGATACGTAGGCAATCTCTCAGATTCGACCACCACGATAAAAGATATATATAATAAATAAAAATGAATAACAATAAAAAATTTCAAAAGGCTGGGACGACACAAGCAACCGAGCGAATGCATAATAGAAAGGGATTATTTGTCTAGGAGCATTGCATCTCAACGTGTGATTATATATGTGTTAAACTCTCAAAACTAACAAGTTTGTCCATTTTCAGAATTCAACCAGTTAGTTTCTCTAAAGAGTATACTGGCATATTATCACTATCACACAAGATCAAAAGGACCAATACCCGAAAGTATGTCTATCCCAGATGTTGACACAAGTATGGAGATAGAAGAGATGGATGTCGGGAAAATGAAAGAAGAAATGCTTAAGCTCAAGCAGCAAATGGCAGAAATGTACCAAGCTTGGTCTACAGGACAGTTGCCCCCATCTTACCCAAATAACCCTGCTCCATCAATAATCCAAACTCAGGATAATATCACCACTGAATTATCCCCGAGTTTCCCCATTTATCAGCACTACCGAGGCACCACCTCTCAGACACCACAGTCTCCACCTCCAAAACCAGTTCCGTACCTTCCTCCACCTATGACTCCTGTTTTTGTAGCACCTCCCCCTGCTACATTTCACAAATCTCCTAGTGAGCCTACATTTCAGGCCCAAGACAACCAATATTACCCCCCGGAGCCCACCTTCAAAGCCTCCGAAATCAATTCACCTGCTCCTCGGTTTGATCTCCCAACCGAAATTGACAAGCCAGCCAAAAATGCTGAACAAGAAGAGATGTTCAGGAAGGTCAAAAGTCTAGAACAGTCGTTCCGAGACATGCGAGGATTAGGTGGGCAAGTCAGTGTAGCCTACAAAGATTTATGCTTATTCCCTAATGTACAATTGCCATTTGGCTTCAAGATGCCCAAATTTGACCTATACAGCGGGCACGACGACCCAGTAGCCCACTTAAGGGGTTTCTGTAGCAAGATGCGAGGAGCTGGGGGAAAGGATGAATTATTGATGGCTTACTTCAGTCAAAGTCTAAGCGGATCAGCTTTGGAGTGGTATACACGCCAAGACCATGGAAGATGGTACACCTGGGATGACCTGGCACAGGCATTCGCATACCATTTCCAATACAATCTGGAAATCATCCCAGATCGATTATCTTTGACCAAATTTGAGAAGAAACACAATGAAAGTTTCAGAGAGTATGGTTTTCGGTGGAGAGAACAGGCGGCAAGAGTGGATCCTCCTATGAAGGAGAGCGAAATGGTAGACTACTTCCTCCAAGCCTTGGAACCAACTTACTACGCCCACTTGGTTTCAGCGGTTGGAAAATCATTCAACGAGGTAGTGAAGATGGGAGGTATGGTGGAAGAAGGCCTCAAGACAAACAAAATCATGAGCTATTCAGCAATTAAGGCAACTACTCAAGCTATTCAAGGCGGGGTAGGAGGAATCGGAAGAAAGAAGAGGGAGGAAGCAACCGTAGTTGATTCAGGAATTTGGCCAGGACCCAGGGGTTCACCGCTTTACTATAATCAGCAACGACCTCGCCAATCAGCTTACCACCATGATTCATCCCAACATTACTATCACCCTTCAGAGCCTCATTTCGCCATTAACCACGCTCAAGCATACAATCAGCCACCTGTTCACACCAATTGGCGTGCTCCTGTCACACCAAATACCTACCCCCGAGCTTATCCCGGACCAGGTTTCAGGCCTAGACCAGCATTCAGGGGAGAAAGGGAACAGAAAAAGAAAACTTACACTCCATTGGGAGAGTCTTACACTAGTCTGTTCCACAGGCTGAGACAGTTAGACATGTTGAGACCAATACAATCCAAGCTACCCAATCCTCCACCAAAGAATCTGGATTACACCATTAGCTGTGAATATTGCTCCGGTACACCAGGCCATGATACGGAGAAATGTTGGCATTTGAAAAATGCAATACAAGAGCTGATTGATACTAATAAAATCGAGGTTCAAACCCCCGAAGCTCCAAATATCAATAGAAATCCAATGCCAGCCCATCAAGAGGCTAATATGATAGAAATCATACAAGCTGATGGGGAGACAAAGAAGCCGTCACAAACTGTCATGATGATCAAGTCTCATGAAACCAAGCCAGATAAGCAGTTAATAGAGGAGAAGCTGGTGTCTAAGCATAACAAGAATGGTGGCGAACCATCTATGATAGTCGATGAGGGATCATCGAACAAAGTTGCCGCGAAACAAGAGAGGACAAAGGTGATAGTACCAGGGGTTGCTAACAAACCCGTCGTAATTGTGGAAGGAGCACGTACAGATCGGGTTATTATTGCACCTGTAATTCAGCTGCCAATCATCAACAACAAAGCCATCCCATGGAACTATGAACGGGTGACCGTAATGTACAAAGGCAAAGAAATCAAGGAAGAAGTGTGTGAGGTACAAGGCTTGACTCGTTCGGGAAGATGTTTTACTCCCGAAGAGCTGAGAAAAACTAAAAACAATCCAATGCCCACGAAGAAAGCTGTGACGGAAGAAGAGGCGGAGGAGTTTTTAAGAAAAATGAAGCTCCATGATTATTCTGTTGTGGATCAATTAAAGAAGACCCCCGCTCAAATTTCATTGTTGTCATTACTGATCCATTCAGAGGAACACCGTCTGGCATTGATGAAAATCCTGAATGAAGCTCATGTTCCTGAAAAGATCTCTGTAAATCATTTGGGCAAAATAGCCAACAGAATCTTTGAGACGAACAGGATTACATTTGCTGATGATGAATTACCTGTGGAAGGTACCGAGCACAACAGAGCTCTTTACCTCACCGTGAAATGTGAAAACTCCGTAGTAACCCGGGTATTGGTCGACAATGGGTCCAGTGCAAACATATGCCCTCTCTCCACTTTAAACAAATTAAAAATTAAAGAGGAGAGGATTCAAAAGAACAGTATCTGCGTACGAGGATTTGACGGTGGAAGTAGAGATTCATTTGGCGACATAGTGTTGGAACTAACTATAGGGCCAGTTGAATTCACAATGGAATTCCAAGTTTTGGACATGACTGTTTCTTACAACTTGTTGTTGGGTCGACCATGGATCCATGCTGCTAAAGCAGTCCCGTCAACATTACATCAGGTTGTCAAGTTTGAATGGGACCATCAAGAAATAGTCGTGCATGGAGAAGAAAATTTAAATGCTCACAACAGCACCATTGTACCAGTCGAGGGGGCAGAAATTGACCAAGGACCATGGGTATACCAAGTGTCAGACACAGTGTTGGTAGAGAAAGTTCCAGAAGGAAAATACCTTGCGAATCCAAAGGTATCCTCTACATCAGTCATGGTAGCTTATGAAATGCTGAAGAATGGCTTTATACCCGGCAAAGGCCTGGGCTTATCTTTGCAAGGAATTGTACAACCAGTATCTCTCCCCGAGAACTGGGGAACATTCGGTTTAGGATTCACACCGACCGCCAATGATGTGATGAGAGCCAGGAAGTTGAAACACCAAGCATGGGTTCTTCCAAAACCAGTACCACAGCTGTTGAAATCTTTTGTCAAGACCGGTGCTAAAAATCGCCCGATAACAACAATTCCTAAATCCCAGGTCAATCCTGAGGAGGAATTAATTGAAAGGTTCGAGAAATTGTTTAGTGATGTAAATATGCTGGAAGACGGAGAAGGGTGTAGCAACGCAGAAGTTCAATTCGTTGGACCAAAAACAAAGCTCAATAATTGGAAAGCCACTCCTCTCCCAATTCGAAAGGAGTCTTGGTAGTTTATTTTGATTTTCTTTCAGTTTGTTTGGGATATTTCAAGGTTGTAATCCCAAAATTTATCTTACAGTTGGTTTGAAGCATGCAAAACCTTGTTATTTTTCATTATCCAATAAAAAGCAGTTTCCTTTTTATTATCATTCCTAATAGCTTTCTTTTCTTTTTCTTCTTTTTTGTACAGTTCTTTTTATGCTGGCTCTAGTGATATGGCATGCATGAGGAATCTTCAGCCCAGTCTTAAAAATCAATCTGATTCCGAAATATTAATTCAAGAAACATATTGTGATTATGAATCAGAATATGATGAAGATGAGGTTTTTGAAGAGATTAGTAAAGAGTTAATTCACTTTGAGGAAAAAATCAAACCTAACTTGAATGATACCGAGGATGTCAATATAGGGGACACGAGTAATGTCCGAGAAACTAAAATAAGTGTCCATCTCGAGCCAAAAATCCGAGAGGATTTAATTAAAGCACTCATAGAATTCAAAGATGTTTTTGCATGGTCATATGACGATATGCCGGGCTTGAGCACTGATTTAGTGGTCCACAAATTGCCCACCGATCCAATGGTGCCTCCTGTCAAGCAGAGGCTGAGAAAATTCAAGCCTGATATGAGTGTGAGAATTAAAGAAGAAATCACCAAACAATTGGAAGCAAAGGTCATTCGAGTCACTCGATATCCTGTTTGGTTAGCTAATATCGTTCCTGTGCCAAAGAAAGACGGCAAAATTAGAGTATGCGTCGACTATCGCAATCTCAACAAAGCAAGTCCAAAGGATAATTTCCCATTACCCAATATCCATATTTTGATCGACAATTGTGCCAAGCATGATATAGGATCTTTCGTGGACTGTTATGCCGGATATCATCAAATTCTAATGGATGAAGAAGATGCAGAAAAGACGGCATTCATCACACCATGGGGAACTTATTGCTACAGGGTAATGCCATTCGGTTTGAAGAACGCCGGAGCAACCTATATGAGAGCAATGACCACAGTGTTTCATGATATGATACACAAGGAAATTGAGGTATACGTGGATGATGTAATCATAAAATCAAAGCATCAGACCAACCACGTTGGGGATTTGAGGAAGTTCTTCTTAAGACTTCGCAGGTACAACCTCAAGCTTAACCCTGCCAAGTGCGCATTCGGAGTTCCATCTGGAAAATTGCTGGGATTCATAGTCAGTCGACGAGGCATCGAGCTAGACCCATCAAAGATCAAAGCCATCCAAGAACTGCCACCCCCAAGAAACAAAACTGAAGTAATGAGTTTGTTGGGAAGGTTAAATTATATCAGCAGATTTATTGCTCAGCTCACAACAACTTGTGAGCCAATTTTCAAATTGTTGAAAAAGGATGTTGCGGTCAAATGGACTGATGAGTGTCAAAAAGCGTTCGATAAGATAAAAGGGTACTTGTCGAAACCACCCGTATTGGTCCCGCCAGAGCCAGGAAGACCTTTGATTCTTTACTTAACGGTCTTGGAGAATTCATTTGGTTGTGTATTGGGGCAACATGACCTCACGGGCAGAAAAGAACAGGCCATCTACTACCTTAGCAAGAAGTTCACAGCTTATGAGGTTAAGTATACTCATCTGGAAAAGACATGTTGCGCCCTAACATGGGTAGCTCAAAAATTGAAACACTATTTGTCATCCTACACCACCTTACCTCATTTCTCGGTTGGATCCATTGAAATACATTTTTCAAAAGCCTATGCCAACAGGAAGACTTGCAAAGTGGCAGATATTGCTCACAGAATTCGACATCGTCTATGTGACTCGAACTGCAATGAAGGCTCAAGCACTGGCCGATCATTTAGCCGAAAACCCGGTCGATGAGGAATATGAGCCGCTGAAGACTTATTTTCCTGATGAGGAAACAATGCATATCGACGAGGTGGAGCAAATTGAAAAACCTGGCTGGAAACTTTTCTTTGATGGAGCTGCTAACATGAAAGGAGTCGGAATAGGAGCTGTAATCATTTCTGAAACAGGGCATCACTATCCTGTTACGGCTCAACTACGATTTTATTGCACCAATAATATGGCTGAATATGAAGCTTGCATTTTGGGGTTAAGGCTAGCTGCAGACATGGGTATCCGAGAAATCTTAGTCATGGGAGATTCGGATCTTTTGGTACATCAAATTCAAGGAGAATGGGAAACCCGAGATTTGAAGCTCATACCATACCGACAATGTCTACATGATCTTTGTCAGCGGTTTCAATCAGTGGAATTCCAACATATTCCAAGAATCCATAATGAAGTTGCTGATGCATTGGCTACTCTAGCATCAATGTTGCACCATCCAGACAAAGCTTATGTGGATCCAATACATATTCAAATCCACAATCAGCACGCTTATTGCAATATGGTTGAAGAAGAATTTGATGGAGAACCATGGTTCCACGACATCAAGGAATATATCAGGATGAGCATATATCCCGCACAAGCCACAGGAGATCAAAAGAGGACCATCAGGCGATTAGCAAATGGATTCTTCTTAAGCGGAGGAGTTTTGTATAAAAGAACACCAGATCTTGGATTATTAAGATGCATAGATGCCAGACAAGCTACAACTGTCATGTCTGAAGTACATTCAGGAGTTTGCGGACCCCACATGAGTGGATATGTGTTGGCAAAGAAAATCCTCCGAGCTGGTTACTATTGGCTTACCATGGAGAGAGATTGTATCAATTTTGTGCGCAAATGTCATCAATGCCAAATACACGGAGATTTGATTCATTCTCCACCATCCGAGTTGCACACAATGTCGGCACCATGGCCTTTCGTTGCTTGGGGCATGGATGTGATTGGACCAATTGAACCGGCAGCATCCAATGGACACAGATTCATTCTGGTAGCTATTGATTATTTTACCAAATGGGTTGAGGCCAAGACATTCAAATCAGTGACCAAGAAAGCTGTGGTCGATTTTGTCCACTCAAATATCATATGTCGATTCGGAATCCCGAAGGTGATCATCACAGATAACGGTGCTAATCTTAACAGCAACTTAATGAAAGAAGTATGTCAACAGTTTAAGATTACACATCGTAACTCTACCCCATATCGGCCCAAGGCGAATGGAGCAGTAGAAGCAGCCAACAAAAACATAAAGAAGATACTGCGGAAAATGGTAGAAGGTTCAAAACAATGGCATGAAAAATTACCATTTGCATTATTGGGATACCGCACTACTGTTCGCACTTCAGTAGGAGCAACTCCTTATTTGTTGGTATACGGCACTGAAGCGGTAATTCCTGCAGAAATTGAGATTCCTTCCCTTCGGATCATTGCCGAAGCAAAGATTGATGATGATGAATGGGTCAAAACCCGTCTAGAACAGTTAAATTTGATTGATGAAAAACGATTGACCGCAGTATGCCATGGTCAATTATATCAAAGAAGAATAGAAAGAGCATACAACAAAAAGGTGCGTCCCCGGAAGTTCGAAGTAGGTCAGCATGTGCTGAAACGCATTCTTCCACATCAGGTTGAAGCAAAAGGCAAATTTGCTCCGAATTGGCAAGGACCATTCATTGTGACCAGAGTATTATCGAATGGTGCACTATGTTTAACAGATATTGAAGGCAAATGCATAGATATGGCAATCAATTCTGACGCGGTAAAGAGATATTATGCATAACTTTTGAATGTTTGTATTTAGCACTATTTCAAAGATTGAAATGACAAAGGCAATTTATTCTGCTGTCCAAACACTATACCATTTGCTTCCCCTTTGAGCCATACTTGTTTCTTTCCTAACCTCTTTTGGAATCAATAAAAAAAAAAAAGATCAAAATCTTCACTATTATATAGTGAACTACGTTTGACCTGATTCCTCAAAGAAGGATACGTAGGCGCCTCACGACTCGGTCATAGGGTGCACAACATGCACAATGTGCACGGAAAAGAAATATCAAGAGACCCCAATCAAGAAACTGGGGCAGGAATTGTATTGGAAATAAGAAAAGATTCCAAGAGTTGTAATTTTAAACCCATACCACAGCTATTTAGCTTTTAATACCTTTTCCATTCCTAACCTTATACCAAAAAGACCTTTCGATCAATCTTAGAAAAATGCTGATGCAAGCAAATGAAGTGGTACAAACAAGGAAAGAAAGTAAAAATGAGAGAGTCTTATAGGTGAAAACCCACACGGGCACCATAAGGCGACGGAAGTTGAGAGAAAAGTAAAATGAGAGAGTCTTATTGGTGAAAACCTTCGCAGGCACCATAAGGCGAAAGGGAAGTGGAGAAGTGAAAAATGAGGAAAATTGATCAATGAAAACTCCTTGAGACAATTGAAAGGAGATTGATTAAAAGACTGGGTTGATTAATCCGAAATGCATACCCTGATCATTGGTGCCAGTAATTCCAATCAGATAAGTCTTTTATTCCTTTTCCAACAGTCATCCAAAAATTGGATTTTTCTTTTCATTCTATAATTGTCGAAATCAGCGTATTTCGCTACTAATAATCTTACTTTCTCCAAGCTTTGAGATAAATTTTATTCTAAACAAATAAGAAAGAATGTCAAGGTATACTACCAAGATTCAAGGTTACAAAATACAGCCACGAAAGGTGGGAGATAAAAGTACGGGTGTAAGAAAGATGAAATCAAAAGAGGATCAGCAAAGTCAAAAGAAGCACATGATTACAGTTGAAAGATTTTGAAGGAAAACACACAGAGGGAAATCCTATAGTCAAGGATCAATTACAAAGACAAAACAGTCTTTTCAATCATTCCAAGGCAATAAAGAAAGACGAAGAGAAACATCACCATCGGCAAGAATACCACAACCAGCCACCCTGCTTTAAACTAACGAAGTTTTCTTTGATTTAAAACAGGGGCAAATACAATATTTGTGTCTGGAAATACCTGGTAAAGAAGAAGAAGTCAGGCGTCCACCTGGAGAATAAGGACAAAGAATTGAAGAAGTCAGGCGTCCACCTGGAGAATGAGGACAAAGAAAAGAAGAAATCAGGCGTCCACCTGGAGAATGAGGATGAGAAAAGAAGAAGTCAGGCGTCCACCTGGAGAATAAGGACAAAGGATTGAAGAAATCAGGCGTCCACCTGGAGAACGAGGATAAAGAAAAAGAAGAAGTCAGGCGTCCACCTGGAGAATAAGGACAAAGAATTGAAGAAATCAGGCGTCCACCTGGAGAACGAGGACAAAGAAAAAGAAGAAGTCAGGCGTCCACCTGGAGAATGAGGACAAAGAATTGAAGAAGTCAGGCGTCCACCTGGAAAATGAGGATGAGAAAAGAAGAAGTCAGGCGTCCACCTGGAGAATGAAGACAAAGAAAAGAAGAAATCAGGCGTCCACCTGGAGAATGAGGATAAAGAAAAAGAAGAAGTCAGGCGTCCACCTGGAGAATGAGGACAAAGAAAAGAAGAAATCAGGCGTCCACCTGGAGAATGAGGATAAAGAAAAAGAAGAAGTCAGGCGTCCACCTGGAGAATGAGGACAAAAAATTGAAGAAGTCAGGCGTCCACCTGGAAAATGAGGATGAGAAAAGAAGAAGTCAGGCGTCCACCTGGAGAATGAAGACAAAGAAAAGAAGAAATCAGGCGTCCACCTGGAGAATGTGGATAAAGAAAAAGAAGAAGTCAGGCGTCCACCTGGAGAATGAGGACAAAGAAAAGAAGAAATCAGGCGTCCACCTGGAGAATGAGGATGAAAATTAAAAGAAGTCAGGCGTCCACCTGGAGAATGAGGATGAGAAAAGAAGAAGTCAGGCGTCCACCTGGAAAATGAGGATGAAGAAAGAAAAGAAGCAGTCAAGGCACCCACCTGAAGAACGATGGAATGCAATTGAAGTGTTGAAACCAAAAGCCCACTCATGTGAGAAAGGAGCACACTTAGAATCAATAAAGCAGAGGAGTCCAACAGAATCCCCAGCAAGAAACAACAAAGAGTTCCAAGAGGAATACGGAATAAGCCAAATGCCCAAGATTCACCAAGATATCAAGACAACAAGAAACAAGGGCATGATCTAGATAAGATTTTTATAATTCCTGTACCATAATCTAGCTTAATTTTGTATTTCCTTTAAAGTAAGGTGTAATAAGGAGGTCAGTAAGCAGTAAAAACAACACGAAACAACAGTAACATCACAGTCCCACGGTAGTCCCAGCTACCAAAAATTCCCGAACTACATTGACCTGATTCCTTTATAGCCAAGGATATGTAGGAAACCTTTGAAGCAAAGGTTCGGTCAAATCTTTCTAAAAATGCTTCCCACGGAGTATTCGAACGGGCAAAAATCGCTCGTATCCGCTCACTTTATCTTTGCACAAAAACTCTTCGAGTTTCCGCACAAAGAGGGGCAGCTGTGAGCACGTGATTTTTGCATTACAAAAATTGCTCCAAAATAAATCAAAATAAATTTCTTTTACTGTGTAATTTGTGAATTTGCGTGGTGTTAAATATTTGTATTATGTCCGTAAATGTTTATATTTGTCATAATAAAATAAAAATAAAGTAAAATACATATTGCATGCATATAGGATTTAATTATGCATTTAAGAGATAATTTAAATAAATCGCAAAAAAAAATACGCATTGGTTCTATTTTAAATGTTTCACTGTGTGATTGATGTTTTTGTCTATGTGTTAAATAATGGTTATAGAGTAATTAATATATTTTTGTGAAGTTAAAATGGTTTTATAATTTTTTTTTAAATTAGAAAATGAATTAATTGAAAAAAAAACAAAAAAAAACATACTAGTAAAAGATTGGACCTGGATTAAAATCCAGGCCCAAATCAATTAATTCCCTTCACAAGCCCAATCCCAACAGCCCCATGTCCGGTCCAATTCAAGCAGAATCAAACGACGTCGTTTGGTCACCCTTATCAAGGGCCGTTGGATTAAATACAACCAACGGCCAAGATCTCATCACCCTAACCCAAGACCCTTACCCGACCCACTGCCCCGGTTCAACCCGTCCCCCTAACTTAAACCAAACGACACCGTTTGGTTAAGTGTGTAGATCTCAACCCTCCATTCTACCTGATCCAACGGATAACATCAGTCCACCCCACCCCTATATAAATCCCAAACCCTTACCCCGGCCCCTAACTAAACACCCCCCCATCCTCTCCTGTTCATCGTCTTCCCAAATCCCCAATCCTAACCCTAGCCGCCCTAGGATTCCTTCGCCTGAAACCCGGCGGCATCAACGCCGCCGGTCACCACCTTAACACCCTATGACCCCCTGAACACCCTCTATCCGAATATGTTACCAGCTTGGTTCGAATCTCCCTGGAGGTTCTCGAATCTTCATTTGAAGATTCGAGCCAAGTTCAGATCTAGACCTAACAGTCCCAAATCGACACCACAGCTTCCCCTAGTCACCCTGAATATGGATCTATCGTTTGTTTGGTTCGAATCAGTGCGGAACTTCTCGAATCTTCTTTTGAAGATTCGGACCAAACAAGAACAGACTCAGATCCGTTTCAAACTAACACCAAATAACCCCTAGGCTACCCTCACCATTGTGTCATGTTTGGTTCTTCTCGAATCTGACCAGAAATGGTTAAATTCCAAATCGTGTTTTTAAGAACCCTAAAAATACCAAACTTCCGGATTCTGTGCCTATTAAATGAAGATTGAGGTTTAATCGACCTTAGTCGAAGTATTTTCAGTGGAAAATACTTCGACTAAGGTCAGTTTGATTTCAAACAAAAAGGTCCAAATCCAAGTTGAGTTCGAGTGAAGATTCAGAGGTATTTTTTCTATTTCTTTTGTGTATTCTACGTGTATTGTTGTCTGTTTTAATAGCTTTTTAATTTTTCATATTTGTTTTGATCAATTCTGTCATTTCTGTCTCCTACCTATTTACTTGATCCGAATGTGAATAGTTTCTATTGTTTGTGATTGTTTACAATGTGTGTAATCGACTCGATTAAGTTCGTCGATTAGTTATATTACGAATTTTTCATTTCTGAAAATGTTGACTGAAACAGTCTGATTCTATTGTTTGGACTAATTATTGACAAATGTTGTAAATAGTCAATTGATTAGTATTCGTCAATTAAATCATGTTTGTTTATGAATTAGTGAATTCAAATGTATGCTGTATTGTTGTTTTCTAAACGGGACATTGTCAGTATATTGACAATGCTCCTGTATTTGTTTGCTTTTAATTCAGTTTTGAATTCCAGTTGAAAGAATCCTGCATGTTCTGTATAATGTTAAGTTTGTTTTTATTCAGTTGATAATTCCCTGTTTTAATTCAGTTTTTGTCAGTCAGCTATTAGAGATGTAATACTGTTTCAAAATCATAGGATTGGTTATAGCTGTAAATCAGGAGATAACTAAGTTTGTACAGATTTTAGAAACTGTTTTGCTATAGGTTCTGATTTTTCAGTAATAACATCAAGATTTCAGGGGCATTTCTGGGAATGAGCAGTAAAAAACAGGGTGTTAGTACTAGTATATTATAATGTAATGTTAGTGGCTATTAGTTAATGATACTAATGGGGAACAAGGAATAATGGGCTGCTGAAAATCAGGGAAAAGGTTTTACATAATGGGATTTTCTGTTTTTTTTAAAGAAGAAGGGGGTCCAAGAAACACTTAAATTGCCTAGGACCAGCCCTGTATAAATACAGGAGCTGGACAGACAGTTCGGACAGAGAATTTTAACAAGAATTTGGAGAGAGAATTTTTGAGAGAGAATTTTTAAGAGAGAAAAACAGAATTTTGAAGAAAAAAACAGAATTTTCATAGAGAATTTCTAAGGGCAGAATTTTTCAGAAGGAAGATTCTAAGAAAGAAAAAGAAAGGCAGAGAGAATTTTTAAGAGATAATCTTTAAGAGATTTTGAGGGCTGAGATTTTAAAGAAAGGAAACCGAAAATAGAACACTCACATATACACTCACACACAGATACAGTATCAGAAATAGAAAATCAGAAACAAACTGAATTTGTAACTGAAGAAAAGCTGAAATCTGAAATATTGTTCTTGTGTTGAATCTGTTCAACTTTGTGTGATTCCACTGTTCCGTTAAAATCTGAAGTGTCTTTCAAAGTATCTTACTGTGCATCTGGGCTCTTCGAATCCTATTCTTGATCAGATTTACTGTGTTATCAGTATATTCTACTGAATTTGTTACTGCTGTAACTGCTGAAACTTACTTCTTCTACCTCCATTTTCAGGTATATGTCTTTTAAATTTTAAGTCGGAAAGAGATTTCAGCATGACCCGTCAATGAAGCTTGAATTGAAATGTTATTTTCCAATTGTCCAAGTTCATTAGTTCTAATTTCATTTTTATGTTAGTTAACTAATAGTGAATTCAATTTGATAGCTATGAGTTAAATTGTCTTATTTTGAAATTCATATAAAGTTTTGTAATAATGTTAGCTATTCCGAAATCTCATTGGTATAGATATACGTGAATTGTCAAAACAGGGAGTGAGGCATAAAAATGGGCCATTGATTACATCCCATAATACCATTAGTTAAATGTAATGATTAAGAAGTTACATTAGTAGAATATCTTGTAACAAATATGATTTTTTGTTTAGGTTGGTATAAGTTATTATATGGTATGATGACAGGTATAATCATATGAGTAAAGTAAGTTGGTATAGCTCATCATGATGTTAAAACGTTATGAATATTTACGCCAAACAGTTAGGTTATATGTAAGGTAACTTTGTTGAATTAACTTGCATAATAACGCCTTTTCTATAAATTTGATGCTTATCTACTTTCATAAAACAAAGTGACCAAATAATTAGGTCTATTAAGATTAAAACGAGCATGTGAGAATAAGTTGAGTTGTATATACACAAATGGCAACTTCTTAAATCAATGGTAATTAAAAATAGAATTTGCATTAAGTAATCACGAAAATTCTCGGAAAATAGTTCCTTCCTTTATGAATTATTTATTTTCGGTTTCATATGCAATTTATTCTTTGGCATATTTATATATGTCACATTTGTTTTAAAGTTAGTATTAATCATATTTTTATTCTGTCTTTTGAATTTGAATAATTGGAATGAATATGATTTATATTCGGAAATTATAATCAATGGTCGATATTTAATAAATTGTGGATTATTTTCCAAAAATTTAAAGAACATCTTAAAACGAGGTTTCTCGTGCTATAACAAACATCATTTTTTTTGAAAATTCCATAATATCATTACAAATATGTTGCGCAATTAGGGATACGTTCGCGTACCCTGATTATACTTTAAAAACAAAATTTCGAATTATGCGTACGCGCAATTTCGAATGATTATTTAATAAAAGGATTTTTCTAAAAGCATTAAATCAATTTCATAAAAATCCAATATGTACGGTTCATTATTTAAGAAAAATAATCATTCTTGATTCAACGCATTTTCGAAAAAATGTGCTTAATAAATATATTGTCAAAAGTAATTGTGTACACGTGCGCGTGACACAATTCCGCATCTTTTTAATTTACAACACGAATATACGTACGCGTAATTCGATTCAAAGAAGGTCCTTAATCACGATAAGTATAAGCGGTAGTAAAATCAGATAACATCAATATTTAATAAAATCAAGTTGATTAAGCCAATAATAAAAACAGTTAAGCGACCGTGCTAGAACCACGGAATTCGGAAATGCCTAACACCTTCTTCCGGGTTAACAGAATTCCTTACTCAGGATTTCCGGTTCGCAGAAAAAATAAACAGAGTCATATTCTCCTCGATTCAGGGATTATAATTGGTGACTTGGGACGCCTCAAAATTCCCAGGTGGCGACTCTGAAACAAATAAATAAATCCCGTTTCGACTGTCCTTTAATTGGAGAAAACTCCCTACGCGCCCCGCGGGCGCGGCAAAGAGGAGGTGCGACATCCATTAGTAATTATGGAACTCAGAATCAGTCAATCAGAAAATCAAGGCAAATACTCCCTTTAATTGAGGAGTTAACCTCAAACGGTCATAGATACATGACAAGTAAGGAAAGAAATCGTATAAGGTTGAACATGAAAAATAAGGAAATATTTTATGTATAGTACAAGTACACAATAGGTAATAAAGGCTAGGTTCAGCATATTTCAATCAAGGAAAGTCTTAGGAAATCAATTAATATCATGATTGACCATTGAATAAGGTCAGAAAACATTCTACAAGGTAAAAATCAGCAAAAATAACATGCGGAGTCAGTGAAAAATCAATCACAAAGATTCAAGGATGCAAGAATAGGAGGTAGCATTGATTGAGCACCATTCTATAAGAACAAGCACATTGTAAGCAAGATCAGAACCCTAAAAGGTCGAGTAAGACAAGAATCACATATAAAATTAGGGATTCATGTAGAGAATAGTCTGAATTAGTAAGCTAAACATGATACAGGTAGGAGAAGTGAAGAATCAGAAACATTGGTGAACCAAATAAGACAAAATCATACAATAGGAAGGGATAGCCACAATTAAGAACCATAACAAGCAAACATAGGGCAAAAAAATCATAGAATCATAGAAACATACAAATTTACTGAACATGTTATCAAACAGAACCCAGAAACCTAAGATTGGAGCTAAGAAATTAGGGTTTTCCACATAGGCGAGTTGAAAAGGGAGTAAAAACATAGAATCAGTCAAGATATGCAAAGGATAAAAGTTAAAACATGAAGAATCGATTTAAACAAAGTGTAGATGAAGTTTCGAAAAACCCTAACTTTAAAAGAAAGTAAAACCACTTTGAATCGACGAATTTTGCAAAGAGAGGTTCGAGAACACTGCAAAACATAGAAGGAACAGACTTGAATCGTTTAAAAATAGCACAGATCTAATAGATGCAAACAAAAATTAGGGTTTCAAAGGAAACCCAAATAGAGATGAAGAACATGTTTAGAACTTCAAAGATCATAACAAATATAGTGCGATTTTGCTCGAAATCACACCGGAGTAGCCATGAATAGCCAAAATGTCAAACCCTAGATATAAGTCGGCATGGACCAGGGCCCTTGAAGGCCTCAAAGAAGATGAGCAAGGCAACGGAAGAGCCATTGGAGGCTTGGGGTTAAAGGGTGGTCACCGGAGAAGACCGGAGAAGGGAGGCAATTGAAAGGGGTTTAGGGTTACGTTGAAAGAACAGAGGAGATGAGAGAATCTGAGGGCGGCAGTCTTTTGGAAATGAGGTAGTGTTAGGGGGTCTTAGGGATTAAAAAGGAAAGGAATCATATGGGTCGTTGATCTGGGAGATCAACGGCCAGGATTTGATTTAGGTTGGATCGAGTAAATGGGTTCCGGATTTGGGTAAGTGTATATAGGGTATGGGTCGGGTAATTTAGTAGGAAATTGGGTTGGGGTTGGGTTTAATTTAGGCTACAATTGAAAGCCAAATCTGGCTATAATTTAAATAGACAATTTTCCCCTATTTAATTTATAATAAATAATACACAATTTTTGAAAAATAGTTTTATTTACCAAAATTATTTAATATATATATATATATATATATATATATATATATATATATATATATATATTTATCATTTTAAAAATATAGGGACCAATTTTACGCATATAAAAATGTAATAATCCATTAAATGGGCTAACATTGCAATTATATGCAATTTAGCTTAAAAAATACTAAGTGCAATTATAAAAATGCATAAAAAATATATTAACCATATTTTGGCATAAGTATAGAGATTAAATGAATAAATCATCATAACAATAACTTGAAAAATAATTATTGGGATTTTATGAATAAAAGGGAAGGAAATAAATCAATTTAAATCCTTAAAATTATAGGAAAAATTATAAAAACCTTGTGCATGCTTATATATGCATATATATATGCTATTTCAAAGGTATTTATGCATATAAAAATATATAAGAGAAAAATGGGTATCAACACCCTTAGCATATTTTGATGGTATGAATTTGATTTTGGTTAGATTTGGAGCACCTGGAGGCCGATTCGAGAGGCAAGGGCATCGCGGGCTAGAGTTTGGACCGGATAGAGGTAAGTAATGATTGTAAATGTTTGTCCTGAGGGTATGAAACCCCGGATTTCACATCGTTGTGCTACTTTGAGGTGACGCACACGCTAGATGACGAGCGTGGGATCGCGCACCATTGGAATTGTGACTTAGTCCGTCTTGTACGACTATTAAGTCACGTATTTGATTGAAAACTATTTGCTATCATTGTGCTTTTGAAATTATTACCATGTTTTGGGCTGAATGACATATCTGGGCTTCGTGCCAACTGTTTTGGACTCTTAGGGGATTTTACTACTATTCCTCACTTTTTGACTTCATATTTGTACTCAATCATGTTGTATTCTACTATTTTTATAACTCAGCCATATTTACTCCGTTTTGATATTTTAAATGATGTTTTGGGTTGAGCATCATGTTTTACTGTTGCCCGAGTGGCATGAGAGATTTCTGACTGAGTGAGACTGAGGGCCTGATTTGTTACGCCACAAGGTGGCTTGATATAAGGCCGAGAGCCTGTTGATTATGCCACGATATGTCTTGTTATTGCGCTTGGGATGTAAGGGGACCCTTTTGGAGTCTGTACACCCCCAGTGAGCGCGGGTGTCGAGTGTGAGATGTGATATAGCCTGAGGGGCTGATGTTGTTCCATGTTATTGCCCGAGGGACAATTTTTGATTTATGTTATGCCCGAGGGGCTGATTACGAGTGATTGTGAGGTAGCCCGAGGGGCGGTTTATGGTACATGTTTTTCCCGCGGGGCTGTTCACTTTTCTACCACTTTTACTCACTATTTTATCACTCGTATAAAACTATTGAAAGTTGTTTTAAAGGGTGTTTACCGAAATTGAGCATGATTTTACAAAGTAAATGATTTTTGTATTGTGTTGGAAATGCCCTGCATTTGTTGTAGCATTTTGACGTGGTTTACGTGTTTTTTTAATACTCAGTTTTCATTTACTTTTTTTACTTACTGAGTTGGCGTACTCACATTACTCCCTGCACCTTGTGTGCAGATTCAGGAAATTCTAAACCCAATAGCGGGTGTTGATTGTTCAGTGGCAGAGTCATCGGAGTTTGCAAGGTAGTTGCCCGACGTTCGCAGCACTGCTTCTCTCCCTTTTGTCTTCCTTACATTGTATTTAGGATATTTTTAGGCTCTTCATTGTATTCAGACCATAGTAGATGCTCGTTACTTGTGACACCCCGATGTCGGGCTTGTGTATTTATTTCGCACTGTTCATTTAGACTTTCATTATGAAATATTTGATTAATTAAAGACTTAAAAATAATTTTTTATTGATTAATGGTTAATCCGGGAGTTGTTTCGGCTGACCTAGTTTCACGATAGGTGCCATCATGACCAGGTTGGTTTTAGGGTCGTGATAAGTTGTTATCAGAGCCTAGGTTACATAGGTCTCACGAGTCATGAGCAGGTTTAGTAGAGTCTCGCGGATCGGTACAGAGACATCTGTACTTATCCTCGGGAGGCTACAGAACCTTTTGGAAAAACTTCACATTCATGAATTCTTATCGTGTGTCCTTGATCCAGCTTGAAATGTAACTCTTTGAATTCCTTCCACGTGTTCGTATGTGTACATGAGCGCTCGGTATTGGTTGTGCGTCAACGACTTGTGATTCCCTGATTGATGGGTTAGGTGTGATCTCTGTGTATTGATGTTGAGCCAGTCTGGAGGACTTGAGGCCAGGCCTTGCCTGTAGCTTGAGCCCTGAGCTGTTGATTGAGCGAGGCTGTTGAATGAGCAAGCACGTGTTTCTGGATTTACATATTTCATAGTGTCCCTATTAAGGGAAGTGATGGCTGGGTAGCTATGTAGTGAGTATGATGTGACTGTGAGATATGTTTATATGATTTGAATGAGACGAGAAGGGTTTGTGTGGGAGTGGTAAGAACTATCCTGTGCTTGATTTCCATCGTGATTAGATGTATGGCCCGAGTTGTGCACGTGTTGAAGGGTCTTTTCATGTTGCCTAGTTGGGAAGTGAAGTAGATTTCATGTTGTGATATGAGTTCAGACTCAGGAAGATTAAGTGACCGTGTAATGTTTATGACGCTGGAAAAGTATAAAGAGATATTAGTTTGAGGCGAAGTAGGTGGGTTATCTCCTGCAGAGTGTTCTAAAGTTTGTGTGATCCTTTATGTTGTTTATTAGAAGATCTCTGCTACCAGTGAAATATATGTGTTGCAATTTGAATTTGGGTCGCCTAAGAGAGTGGACTTGACTGTTACGAGGGTGAATGCGAGATTTGTTGTCACGACCCTAAATCCGTACCTGGTCGTGATGGGGGCTATCGTGAAACAAGGCCAGCCGACACAACACCCAATTCATTTTAAACAATTATAATAATAGAATTTAAGTCATTAACGTGCTAATAATCCCAAAATAAAAGTGAACAAGTACAATTTGTGGAAACCAACACAGCCCGACATCGAGGTGTCACCAGTCATGAGCATCTAACAAAAGTCTAAGAGTATGAAAGAGTTTATACAGTCTATTACAGAACTAAAACAAGGAAAGTAAAATAAGAGGGAGAAACACTAGGCTGCGAACGCCGAGAAGCTACCTAGTGGACTCTGAATATCCTGCTAGGAGCAATCAACCCTCACTGACGGGACCCGAAGCTCCTGAATCTACACATAGGGTGCATGGAGTAAAGTGAGTACTCCAACTCAGTGAGTAATAAAAATAAATGAAGACTAAAAGATAAGAAATCACGTAAAGCACAACAACATGCTATAAAGAGGCAGTGTAAAACCAATACAATGCAATAAAACAGTGAAATCTTATAAAAATACCTTAGTTCAGTATAAGCTTTTTTAAAACATCTTTTTAACAGTTAAACATGTAAATGAAAAGCAGCGAAAAAATATAAACACTTAAACTCAGTCCCTCGGGCACAACACCAACAGAAATCAGCCCCTTGGGCAATAAAATGGAACAACCTCAGCTCCTCGGGCTATATCACATATCTCACTGGGTACCCGCACTCACTGGGGGTGTACAGACTTTGGGAGGGGCCCCTTATGGCCCAAGCACAATATCAAGCCATCTCATGGCATAATCAATAGCCTCTCGGCCTCATATCAAGCCACCTTGTGGCGTACAACTCAGGCCCTCTGCCTCATAATCATAATCAGTACAACACTACTACGGCGTGCAACTCGATCCCATAATAATCCCCATAACACAGGCCCTCGTCCCTACTCAGTCAAAAATCTCTAAAACCTACCCGGGCACAGTAAAATATGATGCTCAGCCCAAAATATTATTTAAAGTGTTAAAACAGAGTAAACATGGATGAGTATTGAAAACAGTAGAATACAACATGACTGAGTACAAATAAAAAATCAAAACAGTGAGAAAAGAGTATTAAAAATCCCCTAAGAGTCCAAAACAGTTGGCACGAGGCCCAAGTATGACATTCAGCCCAAAACATGATGATAGCAAACAATTTTCAATCAAATACGTAGTAAAACAGTCATACGAGATGGACTAAGTCACAATCCATAACGGTGCACGACCCCATGCTCGTTATCTAGCATGTGCGTTACCTCAATATAGCACAACGATGTGAAATCCGGGGTTTCATACCCTCAAGACAACATTTACAATCATTACTCACATCTATCCGGTCCAAACTCTAGCCCGCGATACCCTTGCCTCTCGAATCGGCCTCCGGATGCTCCAAATCTAACCAAAATTAGTGCAAAACCATCAAAATATGCTAAGGGAACAAAGCCCACTCGAAAGAATTCAAATTACAATACAAATCCCGAAATTGGCCAAACCGGACCCCCGGGCCCACGTCTCAGAATCCGATAAAAATTACATCAATCGACTCCTTATCACTCTCCTAGTTCATTCATATCAAAAACACCAAAATCCAATCAGAAATGACCTCTCAAATCCCAAATTCTAGGTCTCCAATTACAAGCCCTAGTTCTTCAATATTAAGACTTAAATTCGATAATTTCTATGATTAATTAGGAAGAAATCATATTAGGATTGAGTATTAAGTCCATAAATCTTACCTCCAAGTGTTCCCCCATGATTCATTCTTCAATCCCCTTCAAAAAGCTTCAAAATCGCCCAAATATGGAGGAACTTAAGCTCAAAATCGCGGAAATTGGTTTTCTAAACATTCTTCCCAGCACTTAAAAAGCCTTCATCACGAATGCGGTCAATGCCTCGCGATAGCGAAGCACAATTTTCGTTGACCAACTTTTCCTTCATCGCGATCGCAACTCTCAGTAGGCAAATGCGAAGGCCTAACTTCCTTACTCACCGCGAACGTGACTCCCCATACGCGAAGAACAAACCAACCTGGATCCCGTTGCTCACCTTTCCTCTATACGAACGCGGCTAGTCCCTCGCGAACGCGAGGGCCAACTCGCGAACGCGAATAACAACTATTTGGAACACTTCAACAGATTTTTCTATAATCTTTTTCAACATGAAATGGTCTGTTTAACCATCCGAAACTCACCCGAGGCCCTCGGGACCTTAACCAAACATGCCAACCTATCTCATATCATCATTAAAACTTGTTATGGCCTTCGAAACGCTCAAAACAACATCAAAACACCAAATTTGCATCGGATTCAAGCCTAAGAATTCCAAAATCTTCTAAATTCCGCTTTCGATCAAAAGGTCTATCAAACCACGTCCGAATGGCCTAAAATTTTGCACACACATCCCAAATGACAAAACAGACCTAGTGAAACTCTCAAAATTCCATTCCGACCCCGATATCAAAATCTCACCTATCAACCGGAAAACGCCAAAATTCCAATTTCGTCAATTCAAGCTTAAATCTACTCCGGACCTCCAAAACACATTCTGATCACGCTCCTAAGTCCCAAATCACCTCCTGAACCTATCCGAACCATCAAAATTCACATCCGAGCCCTATTTCACATAAGTCAACATCTGGTTGACTTTTCCAACTTAAACTTACTCAAAAGAGATTAAGTGTCTCAAACCTTGCCAAAACCTTTCCGAATCCGAGTCAGCCAATCCGATAACACATAATACTGATAATCAAAGTAATAAGAAGCAGAAATAGGGGAAACGGAGTGGTAACTCATGAGACGACTGGCCGGGTCATTGTCACACTTCCTTTTTGCGCGTCCCGCCCCGAAGGGTAAAAATGCGCGAGGGGAGTTTTTCCAATTTAAGTGACAATATTCGAAATGGGATTAATTATTTAATTCAGAGTCGCCACTTGGGAAAGGTTTGGCTTTTGGTGTCCCAAGTCACCGGTTTATCTTGAATCCCAAATCGAGGAAATTTTCGACTTTTCCAAATGAAGTCTGCGAACCAGAAATTCTAAGTAAGGAATTCTGTTGACCCGAGGGAAGGTGTTAGGCACCCTCGGATCCCGTGGTTCTAGCACGGTCACTTAAATTGTTATAATGGCTAAATATCTGATTTAAATACATGTTATGACTTGCGTGCTCCCATTAAGTTTAAACCGCTTTTATCATTATCATTTATTTTTATAGAATTGCAACGTCGTGAAAATGCATCTCGAACCACGTCATAATCAATTCACCCGTAGTTGTTAACATATTTCGACTCCGTTGAGATTTGGATTTGGGTCACATCAATGTGCACCCAAATTTAAGGATGTAATTTTAATTAGGTTGCGCCTAAAGAGTCTAATGCGTTATTATCTTTGGGGAAGGCAGTGAAATTTACTGAACGGTCCATCCCAAATTCTAAGCATTTGTTATAATTAATTATTGAGGGCCCCACAATTGCACTTTTATTTGGCGAGGCTTATCTCATTATTTTAGAAGGGATATCCTAAAGTGACTACATTTCTATTATGTTCGTCTCTAACAATAAAAGAATGAAAAATGTATGTTGATTAAATGTCCTGCTTAGCTAATCCTGGCCTCTTATTAATTATCTGCCAAGGTGAAGAATGTTGTATCTCATGGAACATACTTTTAATTTAATAAAAGGAATTACATACGAGATTAATGAAATGCTACGCTTACTCCGAACACTCCTTAAGCTAAATCTAAATTAACTCATTTAAACAGGATTAATAGAATTCCTTATTAAAAGATACCACCTATGGTATTCAAAAACTTATCTTAAACATGCCTAATGAAATTGCAACTCGAGAGTCTAAAAACTGTATTGTATTTTGGCGAGATTAAAAGGAACTGTCCGCCCTATATATTCAAAACATGGTGAAGAACGAGTTTGAATTAAAAACTATACTAATGGTTGCATATTCCATGAATTGTAGTTGCATCTTATATACCATTAAACGAATCGCATATTGTGGTTTAGATCAGCATAAGCTTCAATCAAATACAAAACTTACTGATGTACTTCTCTATTGAACTACAAACTAAAACTTACACAACTTAACAACATTTATGAAAAGGCAGTAAGTAAAACAGCAGACGATTATAACTCCTTCAGATCTTTCAATTCATGCTTTTCATTGTTACAATCAGCTACACCAATGTGAGACTCGAAATGTGTACCTGGAAATACTGAAAATGCAAAGGAGAAGAGGAAGAAGATAGGGAAATCAGCAGCAGCAGGAACAGAATAGCAGCAGCAATCAAAGCAACACAACAGAACATGTTCTAGTGCAAGAATGGAACTATAGCCGACGGGAAAATAGCCAAATGATAGCAGCAAACAGTGCAGTAAAAACAGAACTCCAGACAATCCAATTCCGAGGTAAACCAATGCAACAACACTACCAGTAATCTCAGTTGAACTTAGAAGAAGCAATACTGCCTAATCAGATTGACAACAAATGAAATCCCAACAAACAAACAGAAAAAAAAGTTTCTGATTTCCTATCTGTTTTTATTTCTTGCTTCCTTTCTATCTGTATCTATCTCTCTCTGTATGCGTATTTAAAAATCCAGAAAACCCCCTCAATGTGTATGCCTTCCTTATTTTTATCTCTCTATCTCTCTATTCTCTGGAAAAAATCCTCCTCCTTTAATGGATGTTCTGCTTCCTTTTATATCCTAAACTCAAACTATTCACAGCCTGTTAAACAATCAGAAACCTTCCCCCCATGTGGTCTGTCCTCTTTTCAGTTTTCACTCAACTATTTAAGTATAAACCCTCCCATGATATTCCCTGAAAAACCCTTTTAATCGCCTTATTAAACTAAAAGCAGACATGGGCAGCAGGAATATAACCTGACAGTACATGCTGTCAAGTTATTCCTCATCTCAAAAGGGCCTTTATGCACATGTTGTGCACAAATGCACATGCCACCAATTCAGATTGCAGCTAACAATCCAATCTTTTTCATTTTCAGATTCAAATACAGCAACTATAAGTAGCCATACTTGATTCTTACTTTGATTCAAACAAAGTTCCAACAGGCAATAGATCAAATTGTTACCATTCGAACAACTGAAATTAATCGACGACATATGTCGACTCGACTATACTAATTATAACATGTACAATCGAAAACCATGATCAGACATCTAACAGTATCAAACACATGATTCGAATTGTACTGACTAAGCAAAAATTGTACTGGGGAATTAATTAATCAGTCAAATTTAAAGTTCAATTGATCGCACAACACATACACATATACACATTATCAGTGAATAGAAGAAAGACTCGATCAAACACAAAGGTTCAGGCAAGACGGACAGGACACAGTCGACAAATAATTCAAAAATACAATCAACTAAACATTTTGGGGCAATAAACAAACGTTTAACTACAGCCAAACTCATGAACTTATAAAAAAGGAAGACACAAATACCTGAAGTCTTGAAAAATCAGCAAACCCTAGTTTGGATTTAAATCGATCCTTCTTGGGGCTGAATGGACTTTAATCGAAGTGTTCTCTACTGAAAACACTTCGATTAAGGTCCATTAGACCCTAATCATTTAGTTCAAACGGCCACAGACCAAGCATCAGGACTTCTAGGGTTCCTAAGGGTAGATTTGGGATCTAAGTTTCCCTGGTTAGATTCGGACCAAACCAAGCATGGTTTGATCACGAGGGAGGTCCGGGGACTGTCTGGTGTGAAACTAGGGTAGATCGGGGTAAGTTGAGGTCCGACTCGAATCTTCAAATGAAGATTCGAGAAGGTGGGAGGGGATTCGAGCTAAATGGTTGATGGATTTAAGTTCAGGATGGTGAGGTGCATCTATGGTGTTAAGGCGGGGGTCACCGACGTCCATGCCGCCGGGTTTTTGGTGAGGGGAAAGGGGGCGGCTCTAGGGTTCCGGGGTTGGGGTCTGTGAAGGGGATGACCTAAGGACCTAAAGTAGGGGGGTTTGGATAGGGGGCAGGGTAAGGTTTTAGGTTTATATAGTTAATGAGGGAATAGATCCTGGCCGTTGGATGAGGCGAGATGAAAGGCCAGGATCTTTCAACTGGTGGGGAAACGGTGTCGTTTCAAACGCCAGGGTTTGGGTTGGTTTGGGGGTTGAACGGGTCGGGTTCATGGGCGTGACCTGAGGCCATTGGATGGGATTGGATTTAACGGTTGAGATTAGACGGCCTCATACGACGTTGTTTGAGTAAAGGATTGGCCAGATCTGGGCCGTTCCTTTGAATCAATCAATGGATCAAGAGGTGATGACTATACGGCGTCGTTTGGGCATCTTGCAGAGGGCCTTGCTGGACTGGGTCGTTTTGGCTTGGGCTTTGTTTTTATTTGAATTGGATTGGCCCAATCCGAACACCCTTCTCTTAATTAATTTGTCAAGTAATACTATAAAAAACCAAAATTAACACATAATTAATATTTAATAAAAAATAACATCACTTAATGACAAAAATGAAAGATGCATTTTTTGCGATTTTTCCTTTTAATAACCGGATTACGGTTCAACTACACACGACACATTTTTTTGTATTTTGTTTTAAAAATAAAAATGGGCAGAATCATAAATAATTAGCAAAATGCCACGTAAAATCCAAAAATTGTACAGCAAAACCATTTGCTATTTATTTTATTTCTTTTGGAGTGATTGTCGCGTAAAACAAAAATCACGTGCTCACAGCTGCCCCTCTTTGTTCGGAAACACGAAGAGTTTTCGTGCAAAGACAAAGTGAACGGATATGAGCGACTTTTGCCTATTGGACTACTCCGTGCGAAGCATGTTTTGAAAGATTTGACCGAATCTTCGCTTCAAAGATTTCCTACATATCCTGGGCTAAACAGGAATCAGGTCAATGTAGTTCGGGAAATTTTGGCAGCTGGGACTACCATGGGATTGCAATGCTTGCTGTTACTGTTGTTGCTGTTGTCACCACTGCTTTACTGACCGCCTTATTACAACCAAAGAAAAATTGAAACTGAACTAAATACTTATGTTTGTCACTTGCTAGTTACAAGATTCCTATCTATGATTCTTTTGCAACTTGATCTCGGGTCTTAGCTGATTTTGCTTGTAAACTTCGATCCGAATCTTGATGCTTGCAAGTTGTAGGTGCCTGTTTATTTCTACGAAGCTGAGTGAAACGGGAAAGGTAGAACTCGGGGCTTTGATCGAAACTTGGAGTGATACGCCCTTCATTTTTTCAAGCATCTCGGAACATCTTCTCCCCCTTTTTTTATTCTGGGTTGAGGCTCATCTCGTGGGTTTTCTCGATCCATGCACCTCGAGGTCAGACCTGCGGGGAAAAACAAACGAACGAAATTTTCTGCCCCAGTTTCACTAGGAAAATTTCGCGAGTTATTTGCCAAGAAGTTCATAGAATTGATGAAAGAATTGGAAAATTTCAAATTCCGAAGTGCCAATTCCGGGATTAGATCAACGATATTGCCACAAGGTAGGAATACTCAGTTTAGGGTTGGAGCCCTAAAGCTGGCGGAATGGAAATAGTTCAGTTCAGGGTTGGAGCCCTAGTTTTGACTAGCTGGGGAGAAGCTCAGTTTAGAGTTGAAACTCTAATGCTGACCAACTGGGGAAGAGTTCAGTTTAGGGTTGGGGCCCTAATGCTGACTGAATGGACAGAAGTTCAGTTTAGGGTTTTAAAACCCTAATGCTGATTAGAGGGAAAAAATTCAGTTTAGGGTTTAAAACCCAATTGCTGACTAAAGGAAAGTTCAGTTTAGGGTTTAAAACCCTAATGCTGACTAAAGGAAAAGAGTTCAGTTTAGGGTTTAAAACCCTAATGCTGACTAAAGGAAAGTTCAGTTTAGGGTTTAAAACCCTAATGCTGACTAAAGGAAAAAAGTTCAGTTTAGGGTTTAAAACCTTAATGCTGACTAAAGGAAAGTTCAGTTTAGGGTTTAAAACCCTAATGCTGACTAAAGGAAAAGAGTTCAGTTTAGGGTTTAAAAACCCTAATGCTGACTAAAGGAAAGTTCAGTTTAGGGTTTAAAACCCTAATGCTGACTAAAGGAAAAGAGTTCAGTTTAGGGTTTAAAACCCTAATGCTGACTGAAGGAAAAAAGTTCAGTTTAGGGTTTAAAACCCTAATGCTGACTAAAGGAAAAGAGTTCAGTTTAGGGTTTAAAACCCTAATGCTGACTAAAGGAAAAGTTCAGTTTAGGGTTTAAAACCCTAATGCTGACTAAATGGAAAAAGTTCAGTTTAGGGTTTAAAACCCTAATACTGACTAAAGGAAAGAGTTCAGTTTAGGGTTTAAAACCCTAATGCTGACTGAAGGAAAAGTTCAGTTTAGGGTTTAAAACCCTAATGCTGACTAAAGGAAAGAGTTCAGTTTAGGGTTTAAAAATCCTAATGCTGACTGAATGGAAAGAGTTCAGTTTAGGGTTTAAAACCCTAATGCTAACTAAATGGAAAAAGTTCAGTTTAGGGTTTAAAACCCTAATGGTGACTAAATGGAAAAAGTTCAGTTTAGGGTTTAAAACCCTAATGGTGACTAAAGGAAAAGTTCAGTTTAGGGTTTAAAACCCTAATGCTGACTAAATGGAAAAAGTTCAGTTTAGGGTTTAAAACCCTAATGCAGACTAAATGGAAAAAGTTCAGTTTAGGGTTTAAAACCCTAATGCTGACTAAAGGAAAGAGTTCAGTTTAGGGTTTAAAACCCGAATACTGACTGAAGGAAAAGTTCAGTTTAGGGTTTAAAACCCTAATGCTGACTAAAGGAGAAGAGTTCAGTTTAGGGTTTAAAACCCTAATGCTGACTACATGGAAAAAGTTCAGTTTAGGGTTTTAAAACCCTAATGCTGACTAAAGGAAAAGCTCAGTTTAGGGTTTAAAACCCTAATGCTGACTGAATGGAAAAGTTCAGTTTAGGGTTTAAAACCCTAATGCTGACTGGCTGGGGACAAAGTTCGAGGATATTAACTGACCTCTTTTTTTTTTGAATTTTCTTGTTTTGGTAGAAGATAAAAGGGAATCTCGTGGAAACTTACCTTTCGAGTGGATTCCTTATTGTTAAACTGTTTCTTGTACCCATGTACCTTCTTTTTTGGGTGACACCTGCTTCTTGCACGGTTGTCTTGGATTATACCTGTTTCAATTTTTCAGACAAAGAACAATTGTTAGTTCGGAAATGGCGATTGGTTCGGTGACCTTGATCATTCCAGTTGCTTTGTTGCGTCCTTATTTCTGTTGCGAAGTCCTGCCATTGATTGGATTCAAATGGCGAAACCCTTTTAGACTGCTCAGGCTTGTATTTCCAGATTCTGTGATGATTTGCCTCGTAAGGCTCTTTTTTTTGTGTCCTGTTTTGCTTGGGGATTCTCAATGGGGATTTTATTGGGGGTACTCTGTGGGGATTTGTACAAGGCGGACTTGTCGGGGATTTGTTGCAAAACGGACTTGCCAGGATTTGTTGGGAAAGCTCGCTGGGGAATTTTACAAAGGGAGGCTCTGTGGGGATTTGTACAAAGGGAAGTTCTGTGGGGGATTTGTACAAGGCGGATTTGCTGGGGATTTTTATTTTTTAATGCAGTCAAACATCATGATCCATCGGGTTTGGACAAACGTACCAACGAAACGGGGCATTTCCTTTGCGAAATGGAATTCTGTGAAACCAAACCTGCCACCTGTTCTTTCCGGTATATCTGGAGACTTAGGGTTAAAAATGAAAGGGATTTGAAGAAAAACAAAGAAAGGAGAAAGCAAACTTCAGAAAAGAAGTGTCCCTTTCGGGACGAAAAGACTTATCTGAGGAAAACAATGCTGACTTTAAATGGACATGACATGCTCTTTGGACTGGACTCCTGACCTTCAACGAACTTGCATTTCCTCCCGAACCAAAATGGGTCTGTGTTTCAAAACCGGTGGAACTTTGCCGAAACCTCCTTGGGTAGAGTCGTTCTTTCGGCCAACAACGCCCTTTGCGGGCTTTCGCTAGCTGACCTCTCTCATTTCCTCCTTGTTGTTGCTTGATAGCACTCTTTACGAGTTTTTACTACACAAGCTCTCTCATTTTGGTTTCTCTACTCCCGTCGCATCGCGGTGCCCGGAGGTTTTCACCGACGAGACTCTCTCATTTTATTTCTCTCAATTTACAGTGTACCGTTCTCCATTCATGACGCTTTTTGGTTTCTCGTTACCTTTGGTAATTGATCTGAAAGGCTTGTGCTTGGCAAAGAAAAGTAGATGATACTACGACTTCTGAACCGCTTGACGTGTCCCGGTTTCAATTTCAGGGTAAATGGGATTTTATTGTTGGTGTGACTAAACCTCAGGGAGAGGCTGCCTATGTATCTTTTCGGAATCAAGTCAGACGTAGTTCAAGCCTCAATCAATGTTTTGTTTTGTTTGTTTTTTTGTTTGTTTTTTTTAAATGTAACCGGCTCAAAGGCTTGTGGAGAGAGTTGATAGTGGGAATAAAACCTTCAGCATTTCAAAATGTGTCAGGACCGCTGAGGTGTCATTCAGACGTAGTATCTCTTGACTGCATCTGCATTTACTGCTGTTTCGGGGTCATTTCCTTCGATATCACCTAGATACAATGCTCCTCTCGGCAATATCTTCCTTATGATGTATGGGCCTTTCCAATTTGGAGCAAATTTCCCTTTTGCTTCCTGGTGATGTGGCAGAATATGCCTCAGTACCAGCGGACCTACTTCAAAATTCCTGGGTCGGACTTTCTTGTTGTAAGCACGGGCCATTCTTCGTTGGTACAACTGTCCGTGACAAACCGCGGCCATTCGCTTCTCATCGATCAAAGTCAATTGCTCTAATCGAGTCTTGACCCACTCGCTGTCTTCGATTCCTGCTTCGACAATGGTTCGAAGCGAAGGAATTTCTACCTCTGCCGGTATCACAGCTTCGGTCCCATAAACCAAAAGATAAGGAGTTGCTCCTACTGACGTGCGTACCGTAGTGCGATACCCCAACAATGCAAATGGTAACTGCTCATGCCACTGTCGGGAACTTTGGATTGTTTTCCTCAAAATCTTCTTGATGTTTTTGTTTGCCGCTTCTACAGCGCCATTGGCCTTTGGCCGATAAGGAGTAGAATTCCTATGCGTTATTTTGAATTGTTCGCATACATCTCCCATCAAGTGACTGTTCAGGTTTGCTGCGTTATCTGTGATGATAGTCACAGGAATGCCGAAACGACATATAAGATTTGAGTGTACAAAATCCACTACAGCTTTTTTTAGTGACCGACTTGAGAGTGACAGCCTCTACACATTTTGTGAAGTAGTCGATGGCAACTAGTATAAATCTATGTCCATTTGAGGCTTTCGGCTCGATCGGACCGATGATGTCCATGCCCCAGGCAACAAATGGCCAAGGTGCAGACATGGGATGCAATTCCATCGGAGGTGCATGAATCAAATCATCGTGCACCTGACACTGGTGACACTTCCGAACAAAACTAAAGCAGTCCTTTTCCATGGTTATCCAATAACAACCTGCTCGAAGGATTTTATTTGCCAAGACGTACCCGTTCATGTGTGGTCCGCACACTCCTGCGTGTACTTCGTGCATGATCTTTCTTGCCTCCTCGGCGTCAACACATCTTAGCAGATCCTTTGGGGTCCAGTAGCATGCTCGGGGTATTCTTGTGTCTTCAGGAACCTCTTGATATCATGGTACCATGGTTGTATACTTGATTCTGCCCCGATTACGTTACAGTAACCGTGCCTCTCCCTGATTTGGATTTCCAAGGGATCGACGTGGGCGTTGCCCGGGTAAGGTAACATCGAAGCCAAAGTAGCGAGTGCATCTGCTAGTTCATTGTGACACCGCGGGATATACCTGAACTCTATTGATTTAAAGCGCTTGCTGAGGTCCTCCACGTGCTGTCGGTAAGGAATAAGCTTGACATCCCGAGTTTCCCATTCACCTTAGGCTTGCTGGATAATCAGGTCAGAATCTCCCATGATCAGTAAGTCTTCGACATCGTGATCGATCGCCATATGCATGCCCATGATGCAGGCTTCATACTCAGCTGTATTGTTCGTGCAAAATAAACGCAGTCTAGCTGTGGCTGGATAATGCTGACCGGAGGGCGAGATCAAAATTGCCCCAATCCCTACACCTTTGGCGTTTACGGCTCCATCAAAGAACATCTTCCAAACATGAGCGTTCTCCGAGACCACTTCTACAGTGTTTATTTCTTCATCCGGAAAGTAGGTACTCAATGGATGGTATTCCTCATCAACTGGATTTTCGGCCAAATGATCTGCTAGCGCCTGGGCTTTCATTGCCGTGCGAGTGACATAGACTATGTCGAATTCGGTAAGCAAGATTTGACACTTGGCCAGTCTTCCAGTAGGCATCGGTTTCTGAAATATATACTTCAAAGGATCCAACCTGCTTATGAGGAAAGTAGTGTGGGCTTGGAGATAATGCCTCAGCTTTTGAGCAACCCACGTCAAAGCGCAACACGTTCTTTCCAACAGAGTGTACTTGGCCTCATAGCCGGTGAACTTCTTGCTCAAGTAGTAGATTGCTTGCTCTTTCTTTCCGGTTATGTCATGTTGCCCGAGGACGCAACCGAAAGAATTTTCCAAGACTGTTAAGTACAAGAACAGCGGTCTCTCTGGCTCTGGTGGGACCAAAATCGGGGGATTTGAAAGATACTCTTTAATTTTGTCAAAAGCTTCTTGACATTCGGCCGTCCATTTGATCGCCGCGTCTTTCCTCAAAAGCTTAAATATGGGCTCACACGTGCTCGTCAGCTGAGCAATGAATTGACTGATATAGTTTAACCTGCCCAACAAACTCATCACGTCTTTCTTTGTTCTTGGGGGAGGTAGATCTCTGATAGATTTTATCTTGTTGGATCTAATTCGATACCTCTCCTGCTTACGATGAAGCCCAAAAGCTTGCCCGATGGGACTCCGAAAGCACATTTGGCTGGGTTCAGTTTCAAGTCGTACTTCCTCAGTCTCTCCAAGAACTTCCTCAAGTCCTGGATGTGATTATCCTGCGTCCTGGATTTGACTATCACATCGTCCACGTACACCTCTATTTCTTGATGCATCATGTCATGAAAAATGGCAGTCATGGCCCTCATGTAAGTAGCCCCAGCATTCTTCAGACCAAATGGCATGACCCGATAACAGTAGGTGCCCCAAGGCGTGGTGAAGGCAGTTTTCTCAGCGTCTTCTTCATCCATCAATACCTGATGATATCCAGCGTAACAATCTACGAAAGACTGTATCTCGTGTTTGGCGCAATTATCAACGAGGATGTGGATGTTGGGCAGTGGGAAATTATCTTTGGGACTTGCTCTATTCAAATCTCGGTAATCTACACATACCCGAGTTTTCCCGTCCTTTTTCGGTACTGGAACCACATTTGCCAACCATGTTGTATACTGGACTACCCGAATCACTCCCGTTTTCAGTTGTTTGGTGATCTCCTCTTTAATCTTGTCACTGACCTCAGTTTTGAACTTTCGTTGCTTTTGTTGAACTAGAGGACAATCAGGGTGAATTGGCAATTTATGAACCACTAGATCGACACCTAGTCCCGACATGTCATCGTATGACCAAGCAAACATATATTTAAATTCAAAAAGAAGTTGAATTATCGCGTCTCGCGTATTCTTGTCTGTGTGAATGCTTATTTTGGTTTCCCGGATTTCTTCAGGAGTTCCTAAATTAACCGGTTCGGTGTCATTCAGATTTGGCTTAGGTTTATTCTCAAAATGTTCCAACTCTCGGTTTATTTCCCTAAAAGCCTCTTCCTCATCATATTTTGGTTATGGGTTCATTATTTCACAATTAAATAGCTCATTGTGATCTGGGCGTGAAGTCCGCGAGCATGTCATATTTAAAGCCGCATTATTATAACTGAAAGAAAAGATAAAGGAAAAATAACAAAATCAGAACAAAGGAAAAATGGGAAAACAATGATGATTGTTTTTTTCTTCTTCTTGAAATTTGGAAGACAACAATGTTTACAAACTCAGGAATTCAAAACAACGATTAAAAGAAGAAAAACATCCAAGTTATATCCTGGAGATAACTTGTGATGCAGGAAAGGTGGTAGGACAGGTCTACCCGGACTTCCGTCTAGTCGAGAATGGCGTGGCCTCCCAGTTTCGGAGTTTGGCGTTTTGCCCCATATATAGTATTTCGGCGGTGCTGGTGCCTTCTCCTGGTTGAACCATGTGAGCCTCGTAGAGCATTTCTCTCATTGCCCCACATATCTCCTCGATTTCCTCAACCGTGAAAACCTCGTCGTCTTTTATTCAGTGTATCTTGGTCCGACGAAGGTTTCATATAGATTTGGTAGTGGCCTAGGCAATTTCCAACCCTTATTCTTCCTTTTCTTCGCCCATTCTTCATCTTCTGGAGTGGGTTGAAAACCTATCCCAAAAAGTTTTTTGGCGGAAGGCAGGGTGATGGGTTCCGTTATTCCCTGCAATGTTCGTCCGAGCCCTTTTCCTGGCCTGAATCCGTGCCGGATCATCTCTTTAGCCACCATAACCGAGGCGTTAGACAAGAAAGGTTGGGGGCAAGGTTTTCCCTCTTCATGCTGCTCTGCTAACACAATCTCGAAAGCTTGATAGACCGTGTGTTCGCTCCCTTTTCTTGGTTCAAGATATGGGATGGATGGGTCCCGATAAATAGCATGCTCGTCTTCTCCATGGACCACAATCTCTCGGTCTTCATACTCAAACTTCACCATCTGGTGAAGAGTGGAAGGCACAGCTCCCACCGCATGAATCCAAGGCCTGCCGAGGAGGAAATTGTAGGACGTATCCATGTCAAGCACTTGGAAAGTTACCTCAAACTCTACTGGCCCTATGGTCAGAACCAAGTCGATTTCTCCAAGGGTATCTCTCTTGATGCCATCAAAAGCCCTTACGCAGACATTATTGGGGCGGATTCTTCCGGTCCCAATTTCCATTCTCTGTAGCGTGGAGAGCGGACAAATGTCAACACCTGAAACCCCATCCAACATCACCCGCTTGACGTAGTAGTCTTCGCATTTAACTGTTAGATGCAAGGCTTTGTTGTGCGTCGCTCCCTCTGGGGGTAAATCGTTCTTGCTGAAAGAGACTTGGTTGATGGAAAAGAACCTCTCTGTCATCCGTTCCAGTTGTTCAACTGAGGTTTCAGCTGGTACATATGCTTCATTCAGGGTATTGAGTAATATCTTTTGATGCTCGGTTGACCTCATTAGCAGAGATAGCATGGACACTTGCTCAGGGCACTTGCGCAGTTGATCTACTACTTCGTAGTCTGGCATTTTCATTTGTTGGAAGAAAAATTCCGCTTCTTTAACGCTTACAGGCTTCTTTGGTGGGAAGCGTCTCCGTGTGGTGTTGTTCAGCTCTTGGGTGTTTAAATACCTTCCAATGAAAGTACTTTCCGGAAGTTCCCCCGTGAATTCTTTACCTTTGTACGTTACCAATGTCCTTTGATAATTCCACGGCACTGTGGACGGATTGGTCATCGGCTTTTGTGGCACGCGTCCGATAACCACTGGCTCATTCAGCCGAGGTGGTTGAATCGTCCCCTGGACCACATAGGCCCCATTTGGTACGTACATAGGCTTTGCCCTTTTGACTTCAAAGCTCTGCGTTTTTTGTGCTTGTCCTCGTGGGATGTAAAGAACTCCATTATTCACAGGCACCGCCTTTTTCTCTACCTTCTTTTCGGATTCGCACTTTACAGTACTGACCTTTTCCCCTTTTTCTGATTCCTAGGCTGTTTCAGGCTTTTTCCCCGCGTCAACAATGGCGATTATAGCTTTCAAAGCAGGGTCAAATTCTTTGTCTTTGCAAATCATTCCGATCAGTGTCCCATTATTGTGAGCAGGTAATGGATTGTTAGTCACATTTGGGACTTCCTCGTCCCTTAGAACTATTTTCCCTTGCTCTATTAAATTCTCGACCACTCTTCTCAATGACCAACAGTCATTTGTATCGTGCCCCTTGGCCCCTGAATGATAGGCGCATCTGACACCGGCTTTGTAAGAAGGTGACGCCGGGTTGTGCCTTGTCTGAGGGACCGGCTGCAGGAAACCCAACTGACCTAGCTTCGGGAACAAAGTAGTGTATGGCTCACCGATAGGCGTGAAAGTCCTCCTCCTAGGTGGCTCTTGAGGACGGAAGTTATTTTGCGGAGGTTGTGGGTTATAGTGGTTGCTGTAAGGAGGCTGATTTCTGGGAGGTGGAGCTTGGCCTCTGTTGGCTTGATGCGGCGGATAGACATATGGCTGGGTGTTCATAACAATGTATGGTTGAGGAGGGTATTCCGCATTTGAGTGGGGGTAGTAGTGTTGTGAGGTTCTTTCCGGAAAATGGGGCCTGGGATTACGATATTCCCTTGCTTCTGAGGCTGCCATGGCTGTTTCTTCCTTTTTCTTCCCTCTTGCCATTCCTCCGGACCCGCTTTGGACGGCTTGGGAGTTCGCCCTTATGGCTGCTTGACTCAAAATCCTACCTGTTTTTAGACCATTCTCCACCATCTCTCCAATCTTAATTGCTTCTGCAAACGGCTTTCCCATGGCTGACATCATGTTTTGGAAATAGTCAGACTCTTGAGCCTGGAGAAAAGTAGTGACCATTTCCACCTCATCCATGGGAGGCTTCACCCTCGACGCCTGCTCGCGCCACTTAATAGCATACTCTCTGAAGCTTTCTGAAGGTTTCTTCTTCAAGTTCGAAAGAGAATTTCGGTCTGGTGCGATGTCGATGTTATACTGGAATTGTCTCACAAAATCCCTAGCGAGATCATCCCATACATGCCATCGGGACATGTCCTGGTCCATGTACCATTCCGAGGCTATTCCTACCAAACTTTCCCCGAAATATGCCATTAGCAATTCCTCTTTTCCGCCGGCTCCCCTTAATTGGTTGCAATATTTCTTGAGGTGAGCAATGGGGTCACCGTGCCCGTCGTACTTCTCAAACTTTGGGGTCTTGAAACCCACTGGTAGGTGTACGTGAGGGAACATGCATAGATCGGTGTAAGAGACGCTTTTATGTCCGCTCAAGCCTTGCATGTTCTTCAAACACTGTTCAAGGCTTCTCATCCTTTTGGCCATCTCATTTTGTTCAGCAATTCTGGGGTTCTGATCCTGCCCAGGTGCGAGCTCATACTGAGGCTGTGAAGGATGGGTGCTGGTAATGAACCGAGTTGGTTCCATTGAGAAGGAGGGTGCCTGGAATGTAAAGGAGGATGAGTCAAAACTTGGCTTCTACGTAGCAGGCTGAGCCGTAATCGGACAGGGTGGTGCAGTAAAGATGTTCGTGCTTGCATCAGTTGCTGACATCCGGGGATGAGACTCAGAAGGTGATCCAGCAGAGAAGGCTGAAGTGGTTGGGTACCCGAACGGGGTAGCAGGATAATTTATGGGGACATTAGAAGTCCCGCTTGTCCTGGAGAATAACTCAGGGAATCCGGGGACGACACTTGGCGGCTCTTTACCATTATTCCAGTCGTCCAACATTTCCAACATGCGGAGCCGTAGGATTTTATTTTCCTCCGCAGTTGCGGACTCGGGTGTGAGGATAGCCGAGATCGAACTTTCCTCGGAAACAGGCACTGTTGGTAAAGGAATCTCTGCAGACATTTCTATGCTTCCTTTTGACCTTGTGAAATAAGTGTGAGCGTCGCTTCCCGACTTAACAACAGGTAGTTGAACACTCCCCTTTGACCTCGTGAAGTATGAGTGCGAGGCCAGACTTTCACCAAACCAACCGTCTTTTCCAAAAACCTGGAGGAACTCAAACGACAAACGAGCGGTTAATTCGAAACAAATAACAGATAGGCAATCTCACGTTGGGCATGATGCACCTATACAGTTAAGTGGATTCCTATATGTTTGCGACGAAAGCATGCGTCATTCCGGCATTCTTTTTAGGCTTCTCCCCTTTTATCACTTTTTTTATGTTCTTATTTTGCGGTAAAAATGCGACCGGATCCGATGAGGATTGCCTACGTATCACGATGCCACGCAAATCAAATCGCTACGTAGTTCAAAAACACAAATGAGCGTAAAAGAAGTGCACCTTTTATTATTGAAATGGTCTATTACAAACTACATTTTGCAAAAGAAAAAGCCAACTTTGAAAATAAACCTAGACTCAAATAGACTAAAACACCCTGATGGGAAGAACATGCAGAAAATGTTAAGATACAAACCCGACTTATGAGTACATTATGGTTTTGAAAATTGGTGCCCGCGGGGCATCATTTGGCCTCGCCGCGGTCCTAGGTGCGAGATCCCTTTCGAGTTGCTCCAACTCGTACATGGTCTGCTTGACATAACCCATCACTGCTAAGAGAACGGCAACGCTGGTCATGTTCTCACACCGTAGACACCGTCTGATAATGGCGTGGGCAATGGCCCTGATCCTATCTCTGGTTTGTTTCTTCCCTATGAGTAGGCGTCTTATCTGATCACTTAACGTCTTGAATACCTGAGAATCCTGTATATGCTGATTCTTCAGCTGCCGTACTTCTATCTTCATTTGGGCCAACAAGTTGTAACAGTGTCTGCTTTCCAATTGGAAATCCTTGTTCTGCTTAACTGCTTCGAACTCAAGTGCGGCTACCTCTCTCTTCACCTTGGCAACAGTTTTCTCGTGGTCGCGTTTCAATTGGTTAAAGTATTGGCGATGCTTCTCTACTCTTGTTCCCCACTGTGCTTTGAGCTTTGCCGTGACCTTTTCAGATTCTTCTAAACTATCTCGCCATTCCGCGACTTCTCTTTTTAAACCCTTAATCAACTGCTGGTCTGCTCGACTTCTGGGCTGTTCATCAAGAGACAATCTCAATTTTTGGATTTGGGCCTTAAGTTCTTCATTCTCTTGGATCAATTTATTCTTTTCGCTTCGATCCGCCGCGACTTGTATGCTGTTATTGAATTTCAGACTGTCAATTTGTAGCTTCAAATCACCGATCTCTGCCCGATACTCCTTTTCTTTTGCTAACCAGTTCCATTGACCTTGGGACGACTCTACAAAATCCTTGAGATGCGGTCTCTTGGCTGGTCTTTCGCAAGACAGGTCGCCTCTGAACCAAGCGTGATACCCTGAAGCAACTTCCCCTTTTGCTATATCCATCACACAAGTGCTTGCTGTCAAATGTTGGCACTCACTCCAGATTTGGCGAACTTCTTCTTCGGGGAAACGACCGTCTGGACTGATTTCAATCACTTGGGTACTCAGATCTTCATCTTTCGGTACCACTTGATATCTCCCAAGTTGCCTCAAAACCCGATATGGTGCATAGGGTTGGATGCTTTTAAGTCCCATCAACAGAAAGTGGGGCCTGGTTGCCGCATGTATATGATTTCCTTAATAGGCGACCATCCGAGCGTCCACTGGATTTGGCTAGCAGTGAGAGTTCGGAAAAATGAGGTCCATGATGTGACGCCCTCAGGTAGATTGAAACCTTTGATTCTAGTGTAGAATTCTCCAATACAAGTTTTTTCGGGCGAACCGTAACCCAAGAGCGGGGAGCGGTGGCATAAATGATCGGTCATCCACATTTGCGACAGTAGGTTACATCCTTCGAAAAAGTTGCCCCTGGCTCGACAAGCAGTGAGAACCCGGAAAATGTCAGCTATAATTATAGGCGCCAGGGTACTTTTATCTTGGGTAAGCAAAGTACTGACAACCCCAGTTATTTTTAGATCGATGTTTCCGTCCTTCCTCGGGAACACTATAAGACCCAAGAAGGCTGTCATAAAAGCTAACAGCCTGTGTTCGTCCCACTTTTGTCGGTTGCCTTTGCTACACAGTTTGAAATATGGTTTATTGAACCCGCCCTCGTGACCGTATCTGGCATACATGAGGTGGAGACTGCAGAAACCTTTGGCAAGATCTGGGTGGTGAAATGTTCGGGGTATTTTCAGGAAATCCAGAAACCGGTGTACCGTGACGGCCCTAGGTGCAATCAAGTATTTGAACCTTAACGGAGCTTTATCAACCCCAATGTATCCCCCTATTTCTTCCAAAGTCGGGGTGAGCTCGAAGTCTGAGAAATGAAACACATTGTGCGCCGAATCCTAGTAAGTGACCAATGATCTGATAATATCGCCTCGAGGCTGAATGTCTAGTAAATCTGGGAGATCTTTCAGATATTTCCTTACTTTGCCTTTCCCCTCCTTGCCTAAGTCGTTCCACCATAATCGCAACTCAAAAGAGATCTTGGTCATTATTGAAAAAGGTTCGTTTTGTATCGTGCTCATCCTGCACATTTATTTAGGGTGATAAAAAAAACCTTTATTAGACTCAAAAATTAAAATTATCTAGATCTCTTTTTTTTAAAAAAGATTTTTTGCAAAATGAGAGGTTGGACCCGATGAGAGTTGCCTACGTATCTCACACCGTGTGGGAATCAAACCGGCATAGTTCGGTCGGATCAAAATAGGGGAAACAAAAATAAAATCCTTTAAAGAAAAGAGGAATAACTATTTTTTCTGGAATTTTGTTATATGTTTTTTATTATTTTATTTTATTATTTTTTTTTGAAAAGAGACCAAGGAAATACTTATACATTTTAAACTTCCTTTTTTTCATTTTTTTTTGAAATTTCGAAAATCTTTTAAAGAGGTACTACAAATGAAACAATAAATTTTTTGATTTTTTTATATATATTTTGGATTTTGAAAGTGATTAAAAGGAATAGTCAAACTGAAAGACAAGCTTTGTTTTCATTTTATATATATATATATATATATATATATATATATATATATATATATATATATATTTTTTTAAGAAAATTCCGGTGAGGTTTTGACATTACTTGGACATTGGTTTTTCAAAAGAATAAGTAATTATCTCCCTACCCTGCTATTCGTTTTTTTGAAAATTTTTCGGAAACCGGTCAACATGCAGATCTGAAGCAAATAGATGCGCAAAACAAACGGGATGCAGCAGGATGGTCTTTTCATTCCAGGTTGCCTGTCCTAGACGGACCCAACCCCTGTGTTGAGTCCCCTATGTCAAATGCAACATGATGCAGATAAGCGTTCCTACTAGGGATCCGGCATGAGGTTTCGTTATACTAGGTTTATAACCTGGGTAGATGTTTCTAGACTGTGTACCCGAGCGGACAACTCGAGTCGAGGGGGAGCAACTTACCGGGAACCAAAAGGCCGTCCGGCTTCGTAACTTATCCGTCCTCTTTATTATTTCAGGTATTGACACTAACAGAATAGGGAGCCTCGACCAGCGAGCTTCTCCCCGGAGGTGAAGAGAGAAGGGTTCGACACAGTTTATATACATTTTAGATAATATCAAAGCAGTAAAAGACAACGTTTAGCACGTTATGTCAAAACACGTAATAAATATCAGATAATAAAGCTAAACATAACAATTATTCTAAGCTCGAATTCTTGAACCCTGAACCAGTGGTTCTGGGCGAACTTAATCCCCAGCAGAGTCGCCAGAGCTGTCACACCTCCTTTTTGCGCGTCCCGCCCCGAAGGGTAAAAATGCGCGAGGGGAGTTTTTCCAATTTAAGTGACAATATTCGAAATGGGATTAATTATTTAATTCAGAGTTGCCACTTGGGAAAGGTTTGGCTTTTGGTGTCCCAAGTCACCGGTTTATCTTGAATCCCAAATCGAGGAAATTTTCGACTTTTCCAAATGAAGTCTGCGAACCAGAAATTCTAAGTAAGGAATTCTGTTGACCCGAGGGAAGGTGTTAGGCACCCTCGGATCCCGTGGTTCTAGCACGGTCGCTTAAATTGTTATAATGGCTAAATATCTGATTTAAATACATGTTACGACTTATGTGCTTTTATTAAGTTTAAACCGCTTTTATTATTATCATTTATTTTTATAGAATTGCAACGTCATGAAAATGCATCTCGAACCACGTCACAATCAATGCACCCGTAGTTGTTAACACATTTCGACTCCGTTGAGATTTGGATTTGGGTCACATCAATGTGCACCCGAATTTAAGGATGTAATTTTAATTGGGTTGCGCCTAAAGAGTCTAATGCGTTATTATCTTTGGGGAAGGCAGTGAAATTTACTGAACGGTCCATCCCAAATTCTAAGCATTTGTTATGATTAATTATTGAGGGCCCCGCAATTGCACTTTTATTTGGCGAGGCTCATCTCATTATTTTAGAAGGGATATCCTAAAGTGACTACATTTCTATTATGTTCGTCTCTAACAATAAAAGAATGAAAAATGTATGTTGATTAAATGGCCTGCTTAGATAATCCTGGCCTCTTATTAATTATCTGATTACAAGGTGAAGAATGCTGTATCTCATGGAACATGCTTTTAATTTAATAAAAGGAATTACATACGAGATTAATGAAATGCTACGCTTACTCCGAACACTCCTTAAGCTAAATCTAAATTAACTCATTTAAACAGGATTAATAGAATTCCTTATTAAAGGATACTACCTATGGTATTCAAAAACTTATCTTAAACATGCCTAATGAAATTGCAACTCGAGAGTCTAAAAACTGCATTGTATTTTGGCGAGATTAAAAGGAACTGTCCGCCATATATATTCAAAACATGCTGAAGAATGAGTTTGAATTAAAAACTATACTAATGGTTGCATATTCCATGAATTGTAGTTGCATCTTATATACCATTAAACGAATCGCATATTGTGGTTTAGATCAGCATAAGCTTCAATCAAATACAAAACTTACTGATGTACTTCTCTATTGAACTACAAACTAAAACTTACACAACTTAACAACATTTATGAAAAGACAGTAAGTAAAACAGAAGACGATTATAACTCCTTCAGATTTTTCAATTCATGCTTTTCAGTGTTATAATCAGCTACACCAATGTGAGACTCGAAATGTGTACCTAGAAATACTGAAAATGCAAAGGAGAAGAGGAAGAAGATAGGGAAATCAGCAGCAGCAGGAACAGAATATCAGCAGCAATCAAAGCAACACAGCAGAACAGGTTCTAGTGCAAGAATGGAACTATAGCCGACGGGAAAATAGCCAAATGATAGCAGCAAACAGTGCAGTAGAAACAGAACTCCAGACAATCCAATTCCGTGGTAAACCAATGCAACAACACTACCAGTAATCTCAGTTGAACTTAGAAGAAGCAATACTGCCTAATCAGATTGACAACAAATGAAATCCCAACAAACAAACAGAAAAAAAAGTTTCTGATTTCCTATCTGTTTTTATTTCTTGCTTCCTTTCTATCTGTATCTATCTCTCTCTGTATGCGTATTTAAAAATCCAGAAAAACCCCTCAATGTGTATGCCTTCCATCTTTTTATCTCTCTATCTCTCTATTCTCTGGAAAAAATCCTCCTCCTTTAATGGAAGTTCTGCTTCCTTTTATATCCTAAACTCAAACTATTCACAGCCTGTTAAACAATCAGAAACCTTCCCTCCCCCCATGTGGTATGTCCTCTTTTCAGTTTCCACTCAACTATTTAAGTATAAACCCTCCCATGATATTCCCTGACAAACCCTTTTAATCACCTTATTAAACTAAAAACAGACATGGGCAGCAGGAATATAACCTGACAGCACATGCTGTCAAGTTATTCCTCATCTCAAAAGGGCCTTTATGCACATGTTGTGCACAAATGCACATGCCACCAATTCAGATTGCAGCTAACAATCCAATCTTTTTCATTTCAGATTCAAATACAGCAACTATAAGTAGCCATACTTGATTTTCATTTTCAGATTCAAATACAGCAACTATAAGTAGCCATACTTGATTCTTACTTTGATTCAAATAAAGTTCCAGCAGGCAATAGATCAAATTGTTACCATTCGAACAACTGAAATTAATCGACGACATATGTCGACTCGACTATACTAATTATAACATGTACAATCGAAAACCATGATCAGACATCTAACAATATCAAACACATGATTCGAATTGTACTGACTAAGCAAAAATTGTACTGGGGAATCAATTAATCAGTCAAATTTAAAGTTCAATTGATCACACAACACATACACATATACACATTATTAGTGAATAGAAGAAAGACTCGATCAAACACAGAGGTTCAGGCAAGGCGGATAGGACACAATCGACAAATAATTCAAAAATACAATCAACTAAACATTTTGGGGCAATAAACAAATGTTTAACTACAGCCAAACTCATGAACTGATAAAAAGGAAGACACAAATACCTGAAGTCTTGAAAAATTAGCAAACCCTAGTTCGGATTTAAATCGATCCTTCTTGGGGCTGAATGGACTTTAATCGAACACTTCGATTAAGGTCCATTAGACCCTAATCATTTAGTTCAAACGGCCACAGACCAATCATCAGGACTTCTAGGGTTCCTAAGGGTAGATTTGGGATCTAAGTTTCCCTGGTTAGATTTAGACCAAACTAAGCATGGTTTGGTCACGAGGGAGGTCCGGGGACTGTCTGGTGTGAAATTGGGGTAGATCTGGGTAAGTTGAGGTCCAACTCGAATCTTCAAATGAAGATTCGAGAAGGTGGGAGGGGATTCGAGCTAAATGGTTGATGGATTTAAGTTCAGGATGGTGAGGTGCATCTATGGTGTTAAGGAGGGGGTCACCGGCGTCCATGCCGCCGGGTTTTTGGTGAGGGGAAAGGGGGGCGGCTCTAGGGTTCCGGGGTTGGGGTCTGTGAAGGGGATGACCTAAGGCAGGGGGGTTTGGATAGGGGGGGCAGGGTAAGGTTTTAGGTTTATATAGTTAATGAGGGAATAGATCCTGGCCGTTGGATGAGGCAAGATGAAAGGCCAGGATCTTTCAACTGGTGGGGAAACGGTGTCGTTTCAAACGCCAGGGTTTGGGTTGGTTTGGGGGTTGAACGGGTCGGGTTCATGGGCGTGACCTGAGGCCATTGGATGGGATTAGATTTAACGGTTGAGATTAGACGGCCTCATACGACGTCGTTTGAGTAAAGGATTGGCCAGATCTGGGCCGTTCCTTTGAATCAATCAACGGCTCAAGAGGTGATGCCTATACGGCGTCGTTGGGGCATCTTGCAGAGGGCCTGGCTGGACTGGGTCGTTTTGGCTTGGGCTTTGTTTTTATTTCAATTGGATTGGCCCAATCCGAACACCCTTCTCTTAATTAATTTGTCAAGTAATACTATAAAAAACCAAAATTAACACATAATTAATATTTAATAAAAAATAACATCACTTAATGACAAAAATGAAAGATGCATTTTTTGCGATTTTTCCTTTTAATAACCGGATTACGGTTCAACTACACACGACACATTTTTTTGTATTTTGTTTTAAAAATAAAAATGGGCAGAATCACAAATAATTAGCAAAATGCCACGTAAAATCCAAAAATTGTACAGCAAAACCATTTGCTATTTATTTTATTTATTTTGGAGTGATTGTCGCGTAAAACAAAAATCACGTGCTCACAGTCATCACATCCTCCCCTATTAAATAAACGTTCGTCCTCGAACGAGTCAAGAAACATACCTAAAGCTTCAAATAGGTGAGGATATCTGCTCCGCATCTCCCGCTCGGTCTCCCATGTAGCTTCCTCTATGGGACGACCTCTCCACTGCACTTTCACTGAAGCTATATCTTTTGACTTCAACTTTCGAACCTGACGCTCCAAATTAGCCACTGGCTCCACATCATAAGTCAATTCATCATCTAACTGAACCGTGCTGAAGTCCAAAACATGAGACGGATCACCAATATACTTTCGAAGCATAGAAACATGAAATACCTGATGCACACTCGACAAGCTGGGTGGCAAAGCAAGCTCATAATCCACCTTCCCAATCCTCCAAAGCACCTCAAAAGGCCCAATGAATCGCGGACTCAATTTACCTTTCTTCCCAAATCTCATAACACCCTTCATGGGTGAAACCTTCAACAGAACCTTCTCACCAACCATGTAGGACACAACCCGAACCTTCCTGTCAGCATAACTCTTTTGTCTCGACTACGCTGTACGAAGCCTCTCCCGAATCACCTTCACCTTGTCCAAAGCATCCTGCACCAAGTCTGTACCCAATAGCATAGCCTTGCCCGGCTCAAAACAACCGATCGGAGATCTACATCGCCTCCCATACAAAGCCTCATATGGATCCATCTGAATACTCGACTCGTAGCTGTTGTTATAAGCAAACTCTATGAGCGGTAGAAACTGATCCCATGACCCTCCAAAATCAATGACACAAGCATGCAACATGTCCTCCAATATCTGAATAGTGCGCTCGGACTGCCCGTCCGTCTGACGGTGAAAAGATGTGCTCAACTCAACTTGAGTACCTAACTCTCTTTGCATGGCTCTCCAAAACTGCAAAGTAAACTAAGTACCCCTGTTTGAAATGATGGAAACTGGAACACCATGCAAACGAACAATCTCTTGGACATAGATCCCTGCCAGCCGATCTAAAGAATAGGTAGTACACACAGGAATGAAATGCGCAGACTTGGTCAGCCGATCCACAATCATCCAAATAGCATCGAACTTCTTCAAAGTCCGTGGGAGTCCAACTACAAAATCCATAGTGACCCGCTCCCACTTCCACTATGGAATATCCTTCTGCTGAAGCAAGCCACCCTGTCTCTGATGCTCATTTTCACCTACTGACAATTGAGACACCGAGCTACAAATCCCACAATGTCTTTATTCATTCTCCTCCACCAATAAAGTTGTCTCAGATCCTGATACATCTTTACGGCACCCGGATAAATGGAATACTGCGAGCTATGGGCCTCCTCCAGAATCAAATCCAAAAGCCCATCTACATTGGGCACACATATCTGGCCCTGCATCCTCAACACCTTGTGTCACACCTCCTTTTTCCGCTCCCGCGAGGGGTGAAGGAGTTTTTTCTAATTAAAGGACAATCGAGACGGGATTTATTTATTTATTCAGAGTCGCCACTTGGGAGATTTTAGGGTGTCCCAAGTCACCAATTTTAATCCCGAATCGAGGAAAAAAATAACTTTGTATTACAGTCTGCGAACTAGAAATCCGGATAAGGAATTTTGTTAGCCCGGGAGAAGGTGTTAGGCATTCCCGAGTTCCGTGGTTCTAGCACGGTTGCTCAACTGTTGCATTTAGCTTATTCATCTGACTTTATTACATGAAGATCCTATGTGCCAATTTTTACCATTAACCGCTTTTATTCAACATGTATTTATTAAGAGAAAGTGAACGTCGTTTAAGGCGTGCCTTCGAATTGCGTCACATGAAATGCACCCGCAATCCTAAACACACTCTATTCAACGTTTTGGGATTTGGATTTGGGTCGCATGAAATGCACACCCGAATTTAAGAAGGTAATTTTATTAAAATCGCGTCTAAAGTGTCTAACGTATCATTATCTTTTGGGAAGGCCACGAAACTCGCTAAACGGCCCGTCCCGAATTTCCAAGTATTTCGATAACCAATTATTGAGGGCCCCGCATTTTGTGTTTTCTTGAGCGAGGCTCGTCTCATTTTATTTTAAAGGGTAAACCTAAGAGCAACTATATTTTTCTATAATTTTTTTTATTATTTCTAAAAGAAAAAGAAAAGATCCTAATTGGTTAACATCAAAGTCCGGGTTTCGAATTCAAGTTCGGGTCCAAACAAAAGGACAAACCTCTTAGCTGGAACTCGCTACCTAACTTAAAACCCATAGCTTGTCATTTAAGTGCTAATAAATCAGTGGCCACTTCAGTCTTGGGCCCAAGAAGCCCGAAGCAAAATGACACATGCGGGCAAGACAAAATTTCAACCCACCAATATATTGGGCCTGACATCAATCCACACCGGACAGAGGGTAGACCAGTGAAGCTTGGCCCATGTCCAAATAGACAAATACTTATTGTAAGCACGTGATTTTTAACCCTCCCCGAGGATTTTCACATTTGTTTAGCATAAATATGTAATTGGGTCTAATATAGCCATTTTAACTATTTCGTTGCAAAAAGAAAAAAAATCACAAAATACATATATAAATTTTAGTTTATGTATTTCTCATAAACTTGAAAAATACAAAAATTGCACTTTGTTTTGTACTTTATATAATTTCGAAAATAACCAAAAAATATAGTTCTATTAATGTTTTGTAGTCATTTTAATTTGGAAAAATACAAAAAAAATATATTACTTTATATTTTATCTTTATAGATAAAAAAACAAAAATTACAAAAATAGTTTTATTAATATTTTGTAGCTATTTTAAATCTTGAAAAAATATTTTAAAAAAAAGATATAGTGTTGTTTAAATATTAGTCTTATTTTTGGTAGTTGTTTTGCTTACATAGGGCTAGTTAAGCAACGTTTCCTATTTCTCGGGTCCGGGCAAAAGAATAATATTCGGGTTCAAACTACCCGGTTTTAGGCCTAATTTCGGACCTAGCCCATAATAAATCGAGTCCAGGACACATGGGGAACCCCACCACGCGTGGGGGACACAAATCTCGAACCCCACCACGCGTGGGCTCATTTCCCTGGGCAAGGGATACTAAATACACGGACAAACACTATCAAAAGGGGGATTTTTGAAAATGAAAGAGGGGCACTTTGAAAAATTTGGAAGGAGGTACTGTAGACCTTCTTCTTCCTAAAGAAGAAGAAGAAAACCTACTGTGAGAGGCTACCAGCCCAACTCCATCACCACCGTCCAAACACCACCCCGTCTCCTCCCAACTCCGTCACCCTCTTGTCCGGAACCACCATCGACCACTACCCACGATGACCCCCGTTGTCACTGTACTCCAAAACCACCACCCACAACGCCATAACCTCCACTCCCTCACGTCGGAACCCAGTTCCTCGACCCTACGCCCAAACACCACGTCCAAACACCTACTCAAACCACCAGTCGCACCCCCGTCGCAACCAGCTCCCTCCCCCCAACGCCTGAACCTAACCAAACCGTACCCCAAAACCACCTGCCGAGCCAAAAATCCAGCAACCCTCGTCGTCACCCCCCTCGTCGGAACGTAGGCAGCTGTTGCTGTGTTCTTCTACTCCGTCACTGCCCACACGACCGCTCCCTCCATTGAAACCAGTCCGGATTCCTCCATCGCCACCATCGTTCCACCTCCATCAACAACCCCAAAACCACCATCAACCTCCAGCTCCCCCCCTCGTCGTCACTGTCCAACCAATGACCAAACGACCACTCCGTCACCTTCCCGACTGTCCAAAACCAACGCTAGTTCCGTCGACCACGACCACTCCTCCATTGCTGCCGCTTCTACTCCCTCACGTCCAAAACGTCACCAAGCCAACGTCTCCATTTCGACAAATAAAACAAAACGAAAACACTACCATCAAACGGGCTCGTTACCAGCTCTCTCCATCGCCCAAATAACCCACTGCCCGTCAAGGTCGTAGAGAGAGAAGGTGAGCGTCGAGGTCGTTGACAATCTTGGTTCGAGTTTTCGTTTCCGTTGAGGTTGTCGTTGTTCGTCGAGGTCCGTTACGTTGAGGACAAAGAAAGGTCCGTTCCTATCACTCTCTTTTATTGATCCATAGATATATTACACGATTCCATGAGTTTTGGAATTTGCTATGGTCCTAATGTTAGTCATTGATTGTATTTTGTTTAAGTTGGGTTTTAATGGTTGAGCTATGTGTTGAACGCTATATTCAGCATGTTTCAAAAAAGAAAAGAAACGAAAACATTGCAAGTTTGAGGTCCAGTTTTATCCTCTCTTTGGTCTGTTCTTGCATGATTACATTTTATCCGGAGTGATACTTGAATCTCGAATGAATACGTGACATTGCTTTAGTCGAAAATTTCCATCTTTTGATTCTCTGTTTCGGGATTTTCCCTTAGCATGCCTCTAAATTTCTATGATTGAATGGTATAGCGTGAATTTAGTTTGTGTATGAATTATGAAACTGTTAGTTCTCATGAATGAATGAGCCTTGATCGTTATTTTTATTAATTATTTTGGTCGTTATGAACATTCGTAGCTTACTGTAAGCATGTAGGCAAATCATCATCGTGATTATGTGTACAGTTCTCGTAACATGGTTACAATGCCTAAATGCGGGGTATATTTTATGTAACCCGATTATAAGGACTTTAAGATAATCTTAGTAAATAAATTAGGATTTTTAGAGGCAAATGAAGTAGATAATCATAGTTGTTTTTTAGGTTTGCTTTTAATAAAATGAGACGAGCCTCGCCAAATAAAAGGGACAAATTGCGGGGCCCTCACAAAATATATGTATTAAATACTTAGATTCCGGGAAGGGCCGTTAGGCAAATTTCGCGGCCCTACCCAAAAATAATAATGCGCTAGTTGCTTTAGGCGCGCCTTTAATAATGTTATCTCCCTAAACTCGGGTGCACATTTATGTGATCCAAATCCAAATCTCAACGGAGTCGAAATATGTCTCTAGTCACGGGCACATTGATTATGGCGTGACCCGAGATGCATTTCCATGACGTTGTAAATTCCTTTTAATAATAAAATGAGACGAGCCTCGACAAACAAAAAATGTAGAAGCTGCGGGGCCCTCTAAATGCATATATATTAAAATACTTAGAATTCGGGACATGCCGTTTAGTAAATTTTATGGCCTTTCCCAAAAATAACAATACGTTAGTTTCTTTAGGCGCGTCTTAATAATTTATTTTTCTTAATTCGGGTGCACATTTATGTGACCCAAATCCAAATCTCAACTGAGTCGAGATATGTCAATAACTACGGGTGCATTGATGTAACGTGGTTCGAGATATATTTTCACGACGTTGCAATTCTCGTAAAAAATAATAATAAAAGCGATCAAGAGTTTAAAACTAGCACATAGGTTTAACATGTACAAAATCAGATAATCAAGCCAAATATAACAGTTGAGCGACCGTGCTAGAACCACGGAACTCGGGAATACCTAACACCTTCTCCCGGGTTAACAAAATTCCTTATCTAGATTTCTGGTACGCAGACTGTAATATGGAGTCATTCTTTTCCTCGATTCAGGATTAAAATTGGTGACTTGGGACACCCTAAATCTCCCAAGTGGCGACTCTGAAATAAATAAATCAATCCCGTTTCGATTGTCCTTTAATTGGAAAAAACTCCCTTGCACCCCCGAGGGTACGTAAAAAGGAGGTGTGACAGCTCTGGCGACTCTGCTGGGGATTCAACCCAGAACCACCGGTTCAGGGTTAAGAATTCGAGCTTAGAATAATTGTTATTATTTGGCTTTATTTATTATCTGATTTTATTACATGTTTTGAGCCTAATGTGCTAAATGCTGCTTTTACCGCTTTGATATTATTTGAACTGTACATATAAACTGTGATGAAACCTTTCTCTCCTTACCTCCGGGGAGAAGCTCGCTAGACGAGACTCCCTATTCTGTTAGTGTCAATACCTGAAATAAGAAAGAGGTCGGACAAGTTACAAAGCCGGACGATCTCGCGGGTCCCCGGTACGCAGCCCCCTCTTCGGCTCGAGTTGTCCGCTCGGGTACACAGTCTAGAACGTATACCCAGGTTATAAACCCAGTATGAAAAAACCGCTGCTGGAAATTAAACCCAGAACCGCTGGTTCAGGGCTCAAGGATTCGAGCTTAGAATAATTGTTATATTTGGCTTTATTATCTGATATATATTACATGTTTTGACATAACATACTAAATGTTGTCTTTTACCGCTTTGATATTATCTGAACTGTATATAAACTGTGCCGAAACCCATATCCTTTCTGAGTCTTCTAAATCATGAAGAAGGGTGTACTTCGTACGACTTCTTTTCTGTATAGTGTCAAATCCTAATTTAGAACGAGGTTCGGACAAGTTGCTAAGCCGGTGAAGCTTCTGTATTCCCGGTACGCTGCCCCCTCGGCTCGAGTTGTCCGCTCGGGTAAGACAGGTCTAGAACAAACACCCCGGTCTGAACCTAGTATAACAAAGCCACATGCCGGATCCCTAGTAGGAACGTTTATTTGCATCACGTGCATTTGACTTAGGGGACTCAACACAGGGGTTGGGTCCGTCTAGGACAAGCAACCTGAAAATAATAGACCATCTTTTGGCATCCTATGTGCTACATGTTGTATTTAGTCAAGGGCGAATGGGTCATTTGGTCATTTCCAGCATGATGTTATTTTAATCAAAGCATGGGGAACATTTGTGGAATCCAAGAAGCCTTGGAATTCCCTATGTCCCCCACGCTTGCTTTTTGGGAAAACACATGGGGAACATTTGTGGAATCCAAGAAGTCTTGGAATTCCCATATGTCCCCCACGCTTCATATGTTGGAAAAAGCGCATGGGGAACATTTGCGAAATCCAAGATGTCTTGGAAATCCTTATGTTTCCCATGCCACATTTTGAAAATAACAATAAATATAAAAAAATAAAAATACATATAAAAACAAGGCATGAAAATTCAAAAGATTTTGTATGTTGTCATCATTTTTCACATATTAGAAAACCGTGAAAGAGTCCGAGTAGAGTCGAAGCTCTGCCGAAATTTTGAGAAAATGAAAAAATGTGTCTTATTAAGTTTGTTTTATTAGCAAGTCTTGTTTTGAAAAATGTCAAAAAGTCCAAAAAATCCAATAAGTTTTATTATGTTATAAAAAAAAAGGGAGTCGGGCGTTGAAAGTGGTTTTATTATTGCAAATATATATATATAAAAAATCCAAAAGTTTTTCTTTATTTCCAAAAAATGTATATATATCTTTATCTGTTGCAAGAACATTGGTCTTGCCAAAAGTTTTTAGAATCCCAATTTTTCAAAACAAATGATCCAAAAATATTTTCCATTATTGACTTCTTTAGAAAGTCTTTCTAATTGTTTTTCTAAATATATATATATATATATATAATATAAAAATATATATATATATATATATATATATATATAATATAAAAAAAAACAAATCCGAAAATATTTTGATTCTTCTTTCAAAAATTGAAAAGAAAATTCAAAAAAAAAAAACATTTTAGAAGCATTTCTTTTATTAAAGGTAAAATTTCAAAAAATATTTTCTTCTTCTTCTTTAGAATAAAAAAAAAGCAAATGAAATTCAAAAATATATCTTAGAAGTATTTCTTTCAAAAAAAAAAGATCAATTAAAAATCCAAAAAAATATACTTCATTTCTTCTTTTAAAGTAGTTCTTTCACAAATTCACAAAAAAAAAGGGAGTTAGTTCATCTACTTATTCCTGATTGCCCGAACTACGCTGGTTTGATTCTCACCGGATGTGAGATACGTAGGCAACCCTCGTCGGGTCCAACCCCACCTTTTGCTAAAAAAGCCAAAAAAACAAATAATAATAATAAAAAAAAATATATATATGTCAAATTTTAGTTTTTGTCATAAAGAAGTCGGGTGACGCTGTTTTATCAAGACATAGCCGAATGTTCCCGAAAGGGACGCCGGAAGGCTGACTTTGCATAAACAGCCACCTTTGGGTCATTTTAAGATTTGGTCCAGTTGACCCACACAGCCTTAAAAATCTTCGTCCCCGAGACGTTGACAGGCCGTGTTTGCAATATTGAGTTTCCTATTTTTGAAAAAACGATAAAAGAGTCATAACTAAGTCAGGAGATGTTGTTTGTCATAAATAGCCGAATGTTCCCGAAAGGGACGCCGGAAGGCTGACTTTGCGTAAACAGCCACCTTTTGGGTCATGTCTAGGAGTTTGGTCCAGTTGACCCACACAACCTTAAAAAGCTTCGTCCCCGAGACGTCAAAAGACCGTGTTTGCAACACAAGGTTTTTATCGTAATTTGAAAAAAAAAAACAAAGAGTAAACGGTCAGGTGAATGCCGTTTGGATGTTTAGTAAAAAAAAATGAAAAAATAAAATAAGCCGAGCCAGCTTCGGCCGCGTCTTAAACCGTTCTTGCCGAAATAGCCTTAGAGTATCTTTCAGTTGTCGAAAGGCTATTTTCGTAAGAGACCGGACAAGTTTGTAAAGTGTCATAAATAATCCTCCCCGGCCTCAAAATTCATGTGAAATTTGGAAGGGGCCACATTTGCAAAAATAACCGTTTGGTTGCATTTGTCGAACAAAGAAAGGGAGCTAGCCTTTTGTTTTTGAGTTTGTAAAGCTTTTGATTAAAATATGTGGGTTGTTTGATTTTTGAGTTTGTAGGTCATATTCAAACCTTTGAAACCCAGTTTGTTCTAATATGAAAAATGTTTAGTATTGTTTATCTTTCAGCAGTCCGAACTTTGCAAGGTCTGATTCATGCGCGGTCATGATACGTAGGCAATCTCCATAAGATTCGACCAAAAAAAAGAAGGAAAAAAAAAGAAGAAAAAAAGAAACGAAAAAAAAATGAAAAAGAGAAAAAAAAAAGAAAAAAGGAAAAAACAAAGGTAAAAAAAAATAATAAATAAATAAATAAATATATATATATATATATGTTGATAATAATAAGGACCGACTGAGTCCATTCTAACATATTTGGTGTTGAATTGTGAAGAAAGTTGAGGTGGTCGGTTTGTGCCTCAAAGAAAAATGACAACTAACGTCGAAGCTGTTACAAGTGCTCCAGAGACTCAGAGTCGGAGGGTTCCTCGTCATGAGTCACAATTTGCGACACAACAAGAGCAGTACCACTCTCCTGAGTACCACTCGTACTCGTTTGATCTTGCTGCAAAAACTGAGAAGCCTGCCCGAAAGATGGTACAGGAAGAAATGACCCAAAGAGTGAAAAGCTTAGAACAATGGTTGGAAAACATGCAAGGGTTGGCAGGCCAAAAGAGTGTTGCCTTCAAAGATCTATGTATGTTCCCCGATGTCCACTTGCCGCCTGGTTTCAAGACTCCAAAATTTGAAAAGTACGATGGACATGGAGATCCCATAGCCCACCTGAAAAGGTATTGCAATCAACTGAGAGGTGCGGGAAGAAATGAAGAATTGTTGATGGCTTATTTTGTGGAAAGCCTTACGGGAGTAGCCTCCGAATGGTTTATGGATCAAGACACGTCTCGCTGGTATGTCTGGGATGACATGGCACAGGCCTTTGTCAGACAGTTCCAATACAACATCGACATTCCCCCAGACCGCATTTCCCTTTCAAACCTGAAGAAGAAACCAAGTGAAAGTTTCAGGGAATATGCCATAAAATGGAGAGAGCAAGCAGCTCGAGTTAAGCCACCCATGGATGACCACGAGCTAATTACTGTCTTCCTTCAAGCGCAAGAGCCAGATTACTTTCAAAACATGGTGTCCGCAGTTGGCAAAACCTTCTCGGAAGCAATCAAAATTGGAGAAATGGTAGAGAATGGTCTTAAGACAGGCAAAATTATAAGTCAAGCTGTTCTTAAAGCCGCAACTCAGGCTGTCCGGGTTGAGTCAGATAATCTTAGCGACACAAATGAGGAGATTGAAAAAATCATGATGACATCAGGGTCTAGAAGAGGTCCCAGGAGAACATCTCGAAGGTATGAGCAGCCTCCTCAAATTTTCTATGGCTCCCCTGAGCAGTATTATCCACCTCAGGACGCTCAATACTCTGTCGCTCCACCTCAGTATGTTGTCCAGCCACCAAAACACCCCAGGAGGCGAGCACGAGCATCACAAAATCTCCAGAAGTCTCCACAAAATTTTCAGGTGCCCTATAACCCACAGCCAAGCCAGTGGTATAAAGGGGAACAAAGGTTGAAAGATAATTTTACACCAATAGGAGAGTCCTATGAAAGCTTATTTGAGAAATTAAAGAATCATGACATGATTGCACCTATTCCTCCAAATCGTGTGGACCCACGTGCAAGAAGCTTTGACCCTTCTAAAAGGTGTGAATACCATTCCAATGCCCAGGGGCACAATGTTGAAAGCTGTCGGGATTTGAAAAGAGAAATAGAAAGAATGATCCAAGAAGGGCGGATTGTGATCAATAACAGTGACATGGAGCACTCGAACCCTATCGAGAACTTGTTGACAGAGGGTGACGATGTTGAAGCGGGTAATGGTCTTGGCAGTATTGATGCAAAGCTCAGTGGCTAAGATGCCAATTTTTGATAAAGTGGGAGGATGCTTCGTTCCTTGGTCAGCAAGAGAGAAGCTTGTGGTGGCTTATTTTGTGGTCATTTCTGTTGTTCGGATTATTAAGGTTGTAATTGGGATTTTGTCCTGTGTCAAACCTTCTTATCTTTCCATTTTGTCATAGCAGTTTGTTTAAATTTTGTCCAGTTTGTGCTAGGATTTTATTCTGGTTGTTTTGTTTGTTTTATTATTCAAACCATTTCGCCGGTAGTCTAATACAAAGCCGGTCTTTTGTTAGTTCCAGTCGTCTTTTGTTTAGTCCTTTCATCATTTCGTTCAATGCCGATTCTAGGGACATGACATGCGCACACACTTTGGGCCTAGTCTTTAAAGTTAATCATAAAACCCTGGAAAGGCGATCAAACCATTTAGAGGAAATAAAGACGGTTTGAGATTATTCAGAGCCCGAGTCATATGGAACTGGGGCAAGTTAAACGCAAAGAAAACCGTTAAAGGCAAAGATTCGCCAAATTGGCATGAGGGTCGTTCATAATAATGAGAATGGGAGTGTCGCCCAACGGTGCTTTAGAAGTGACAAATGAACAAACAGATGTTGAATATAATTGTCAAGTCCAGAACCACCAGAAGAGACTACAAATTTAAATTGTTTTGTTTGTACTTGGCATGTTTTGAAGACTGGAATGACGAAGGCATTTTGTTCTGCTACCTAAACACTTTATCCTTCGTTACCCCTTTTGAGCCTTATCTATTTTTTCTTTCATACCCCTCGTTCGGAATCAGTAGCAACGACTAGAAAACACAAGCGTGACAGGTAAACAAAAAGAAAAAAGAAAGAAAGAAAAGAAAAACAACAAAATGGAAAAAGAGAAAAGAGAAAAGAAGAGAAAAATGATAACAAAAAAAAACAAAGGAAAGTCAAATGAAAAAAAAGAGAAAATTGGGAACTATGTTTGACTTGATTCCTCAAAGAGGATACGTAGGCGCTTCACGGCTCGGTCATAGTTTTGAAAAATGAAAAAAAAATCAATTAAAATATCCCCAAGCAAGAAACTGGGGCAAAGGTTGCGTTTGTTGTAAATAAATCTAATTCCGAAGGTTGTAACTAATAACCCAAAATTAATGCATTTTTTAGCCTTTTATACCTTTTCTTTCTAGCCTATCCAAAACCCACATTACGGTCCAAAGAAAGACCTTCTGATCAGTCTTCAAAAGATGCCAAGTCAGACAAATGAGAGTCTCACCGGTGAGCATAACATTCTGTTCCACAGCAGAAAGGACTCTGATCCCCAGCGGAAAGAGTCATACCGGTGACACTCCAAACCCCCAGCTGGAAAGTGATACAAATGAGAGAGTCTTATCGGTGAAAACCTTCACAGGCACCATAAGGCGATGAAAGCTGAGAGAAAAACCAGAAATGAGAGAGACTTGATAGTGAAAACCCTTCGGGCACTACAAGTCGAATAAGATTGAGAATCAGATGGGGAATCGCCAATTGAAGATCTTGAAAGATGATTGACGGTAGAGGATAGGCCACATACGCATGTCATGGCCATTAGAGTCGGTATCTGCATTTGATAGGTTTTTATTTATAGTTTCTTTTGTTAAAGAGTCATTTTTTTCCTTTGTCTTTTTATTCTGTTCCCTTTTATCTTTTTCCTTTCATAGAAAAATCCCCAATAGAGTCTGTCTGGTCAGAACAAGTGAATTGACTTCAAAATATGCCATCAACTTTCCAATTATGCCAGATGAGATCTGACTAGTACCTCCAAATGGTATAGTCAGCAAAGAACAAGCGCGAGGCCAGTGTCAAAAAAGATATCCCCAGCAAAGGGAATTGACAAAAGGATTGACAAGCGTCAAGAGGGATATCCTTGCCAAAACCAAGGTTATAAACCTCAAAGACAAGGCCCGTGAACAAAGCAAGGAGAGCAGTGAGCATGATTTGGCGAAATCCATACTAGACTAAAAGGTCGGGGAAATGCCAGTTTCCAAGCTATGCCACAAAAGAAGAGGGATATCCCCCAGCAGGAAGGGATTATCCCCAGCACATAATATCATCCCCAACAAGTTGTTGAACGCAGAGCAAGGAAGGAGAAAGGGAAAGCCATCCCAGTAGGAGTATCACAACCAACCACCATGTTTTAAACTAACAAATTTTGTTTGATTTGAAACAGGTAAAGGAAATGGCATTGATGCAGAAACGCATGCCACAAGGGATATTATCAAACTGGGGCAAAAAATTTTCCTTCCATTTAGAAAATTTTCTGGAAGTCAGGTACCCCCAACTGATAACATTTTACCCCCAACAGGTAAGTAAATAATTCCTCAACAGTGTTATCCCTAGCAGTTGCGAGGGGTCCAACACAAGGTTGGAAAGTCGGTATCCTCAGCGGTTCCTTTCGGGGAAAGGCAAAACGACTCTCAAGGGAGGTAGTATTTGAAGGAAGAAGCTATGCAAAAAAAAAAGAATAAAAAAAAAAGAATAAAAAGATAATAATGAAAAAAAAGGGTAAAAAGTCATCCCCATATAAATAATCCCCAACAGTTTCGAGGGAGGACAACACAGGTAAGTAAATAATTCAAAAAAAAAGAAAAAGAAAGCGAAGGTTTCATTAATAGGAGACGCACTTCCTAGTTTGAAATCATTAGAGTTCTACCCATAGGAGATGCATTTCCTCCTAAGTTCGTTTTAGTTTCACCCATAGGAGATGCATTTCCTCCTAAGTTTGAGTTTTACCCATAGGAGATGCATTTCCTCCTAAGATTGTTTTAGTTTCACCCCATAGGAGATGCATTTCCTCCTAAGGTTGTTTTAGTTTTACCCATAGGAGACGCATTTCCTCCTCGGTTTGTTTTAGTTTCACCCATAGGAGATGCATTTCCTCCTAAGTTTAAGTTTTACCCATAGGAGATGCATTTCCTCCTAAGTTTGTTTTTACCCATTGGAGACGCATTTCCTCCTAAGTTTATGTTTTACCCATAGGAGATGCATTTCCTCCTAAGTGGTTGTTAAAGATATAAAAAAACAAGACCTAGTCTGATGAACCTTCTCCTAGGATCAAAATCTTAGTCTGATGAATCTTTCTCCTAAGATACCAAAAAACAAGACCTAGTCTGATGAACCTTCTCCTATGATCCAAATCTTAGTCTGACGAATTTTTCTCCTAAGATAGAAACCTAGTCTGACGAACCTTCTCCTAGGATCAAAATCTTAGTCTAATGAATCTTTCTCCTAAAATACCAAAAAACAAAAAATGACCTAGTTTGATAGGATCAAAATCTTAGTCTGACGAATTTTTCTCCTAAGATAGAGACCTAGTCTGACGAACCTTCTCCTAGGATCAAAATCTTAGTCTGATGAATCTTTCTCCTAAGATAACCAAAAAACAAAAAATGACCTAGTCTGATGAACCTTCTCCTAGGATCAAAATCTTAGTCTGACGAATTTTTCTCCTAAGATAGAGACCTAGTCTGACGAACCTTCTCCTAGGATCAAAATCTTAGTCTGATGAATCTTTCTCCTAAGATAACCAAAAAACAAAAAATGACCTAGTCTGATGAACCTTCTCCTAGGATCAAAATCTTAGTCTGACGAATTTTTCTCCTAAGATAGAGACCTAGTCTGACGAACCTTCTCCTAGGATCAAAATCTTAGTCTGATGAATCTTTCTCCTAAGATAACCAAAAAACAAAAAATGACCTAGTCTGATGAACCTTCTCCTAGGATCAAAATCTTAGTCTGACGAATTTTTCTCCTAAGATAGAGACCTAGTCTGACGAACCTTCTCCTAGGATCAAAATCTTAGTCTGATGAATCTTTCTCCTAAGATAACCAAAAAACAAAAAATGACCTAGTCTGATGAACCTTCTCCTAGGATCAAAATCTTAGTCTGACGAATTTTTCTCCTAAGATAGAGACCTAGTCTGACGAACCTTCTCCTAGGATCAAAATCTTAGTCTGATGAATCTTTCTCCTAAGATAACCAAAAAACAAAAAATGACCTAGTCTGATGAACCTTCTCCTAGGATCAAAATCTTAGTCTGACGAATTTTTCTCCTAAGATAGAGACCTAGTCTGACGAACCTTCTCCTAGGATCAAAATCTTAGTCTAATGAATCTTTCTCCTAAGATAACCAAAAAGAAAAGACCTAGTCTGATAAACCTTCTCCTAGGATCAAAATCTTAGTCTGATGAATCTTTCTCCTAAGATAACCAAAAAACAAAAAATGACCTAGTCTGATGAACCTTCTCCTAGGATCAAAATCTTAGTCTGACGAATTTTTCTCCTAAGATAGAGACCTAGTCTGACGAACCTTCTCCTAGGATCAAAATCTTAGTCTGATGAATCTTTCTCCTAAGATAACCAAAAAACAAAAATGACCTAGTCTGATGAACCTTCTCCTAGGATCAAAATCTTAGTCCGATGAATTTTTCTCCTAAGATAGAGACCTAGTCTGACGAACCTTCTCTTAGGATCAAAATCTTAGTCTGATGAATCTTTCTCCTAAGATACCAAAAAAAAAAAGAAGAAAAGAAAAAAGAAAGAAAAGAAAAACGTTTGAAAAAAAGGAGTCATTTTCCTAAACCCAGGCGCCCACCTGTATAACGAGAGGAATACATTTCAGTCTTTACATTTCAAGCATGGAAGTTAGGCGCCCACCTGTATAACAAGGGAATATATTTCAGGTTATATTTTATTTTAGGAGACTCACTTCCTAAATTGAGATTTTACCCGTAGGAGATGCACATCCTGGTCTAGTCTTTAGTTCACTCTCAGCACTACATCGGCAGTATCAGTGGGTTACGATTTTGCTAACGACTCACAAACCTTCCCAGTGCAAACTGGATGAGGAAATTTCATTTGTGTTTATGTTGTTTGTCAGGAGCCTGCCTGTAGAGCGGAGGTTGTTATATGTCAAATATTGAAGAAGTTAGGGGTCCGCCTGTAGAACAGAGGAACATCGTTCAAGGTCAAGCCGTAACCCATTGGAGGCAGAAGGCTACAACAAAATCCACAGCATTCAATCCAAGTTAGAAACAACAAGAAGCTCGCCTCAAAAATGCGAGTCAACAGTCTGAGAGGGTCAACAAAAGCTAGTCACAAAAACAAAAAGAAAAAAAAGAAGAAGAAAAAGAAAAAAATGAATGAATCCGAAGCACGAAAGTGGAGAACGGATGTGATCTGCTCAAGAACTAGCGCCTACAACTAGCAAGTATCAAGGTTCAAATCCAAAGTCTGTATGAAGCACCATTCAAGACTCAAGACCAAGTTTCAGAAGACTTGAAGATAGGAATCCTTGTAACTAGTAGCTGATAGGCTTAGTTAGTCTTTTTCAGTTTTCATTTTTTGTTGTAATGACAGGACCGCGGACCGGAACCTCAACGGAACGGCACCTCGATCGGCTCTTCACCTCGGTACACTTCACCATCTCTCTCATTCCCGAACTACACGTGGCCTGATTCCTGTATAACCAAGGATATGTAGGCAGCTCAGATACCAGGGCTCGGTCACATTCCCTTTTTTCCTAGTGTGGTCCCTCCAAATAATGGTCGGGTCAAAAACATGTCTAGTCGTTCTTTGTCGGAAAACTCTTCGTGTTTCCAGTCAAAGAGGGGCAGCTGTAAGCACGTGATTTTTGACCCTCCCCGAGGATTTTCACATTTGTTTAGCATAAATATGTAATTGGGTCTAATATAGCCATTTTAACTATTTCGTTGCAAAAAGAAAAAAAATCACAAAATACATATATAAATTTTAGTTTATGTATTTCTCATAAATTTGAAAAATACAAAAATTGCACTTTGTTTTGTACTTTATATAATTCGAAAATAACCAAAAAATATAGTTCTATTAATGTTTTGTAGTCATTTTAATTTGGAAAAATACAAAAAAAAAATATTACTTTATATTTTATCTTTATAGATATAAAACAAAAATTACAAAAATAGTTTTATTAATATTTTGTAGCTATTTTAAATCTTGAAAAAATATTTTAAAAAAAAGATCTAGTGTTGTTTAAATATTAGTCTTATTTTTGGTAGTTGTTTTGCTTACATAGGGCTAGTTAAGCAACGTTTCCTATTTCTCGGGTTCGGGCAAAAGAATAATATTCGGGTTCAAACTACCCGGTTTTAGGCCTAATTTCGGACCTAGCCCATAATAAACTGAGTCCAGGACACATGGGGAACCCCACCACACGTGGGGGACACAAATCTCGAACCCCACCACGCGTGGGCTCATTTCCCTGGGCAAGGGATACTAAATACACGGACAAACACTGTCAAAAGGGGGATTTTTGAAAATGAAAGAGGGGCACTTTGAAAAATTTGGAAGGAGGTACTGTAGACCTTCTTCTTCCTAAAGAAGAAGAAGAAAACCTACTGTGAGAGGCTACCAGCCCAACTCCATCACCACCGTCCAAACACCACCCCGTCTCCTCCCAACTCCGTCACCCTCTTGTCCGGAACCACCGTCGACCACTACCCACGATGACCCCCGTTGTCACTGTACTCCAAAACCACCACCCACAACGCCATAACCTCCACTCCCTCACGTCGGAACCCAGTTCCTCGACCCTACGCCCAAACACCACATCCAAACACCTACTCAAACCACCAGTCGCACCTCCGTCGCAACCAGCTCCCCCCCAACGCCTGAACCTAACCAAACCCTACCCCAAAACCACCTGCCGAGCCAAAAATCCAGCAACCCTCGTCGTCACCCCCCTCGTCGGAACGTAGGCAGCTGTTGTTGTGTTCTTCTACTCCGTCACTGCCCACACGACCGCTCCCTCCATTGAAACCAGTCCGGATTCCTCCATCGCCACCATCGTTCCACCTCCATCAACAACCCCAAAACCACCGTCAACCTCCAGCTCCCCCCCCTCGTCGTCACTGTCCAACCAATGACCAAACGTCCACTCCGTCACCTTCCCGACTGTCCAAAACCAACGCCAGTTCCGTCGACCACGACCACTCCTCCATTGCTGCCGCTTCTACTCCCTCACGTCCAAAACGTCACCAAGCCAACGTCTCCATTTCGACAAACAAAACAAAACGAAAACACTACCATCAGACGGGCTCGTTACCAGCTCTCTCCATCGCCCAAATAACCCACTGCCCGTCAAGGTCGTAGAGAGAGAAGGTGAGCGTCGAGGTCGTTGACAATCTTGGTTCGAGTTTTCGTTTCCGTTGAGGTCGTCGTTGTTCATCGAGGTCCGTTACGTTGAGGACAAAGAAAGGTCCGTTCCTATCACTCTCTTTTATTGATCCATAGATATATTACACGATTCCATGAGTTTCGGAATTTGCTATGGTCCTAATGTTGGTCATTGATTGTATTTTGTTTAAGTTGGGTTTTAATGGTTGAACTATGTGTTGAACGCTATATTCAGCATGTTTCAAAAAAGAAAAGAAACGAAAACATTGCAAGTTTGAGGTCCAGTTTTATCCTCTCTTTGGTCTGTTCTTGCATGATTACATTTTAGCCGGAGTGATACTTGAATCTCGAATGAATACGTGACATTGCTTTAGTCGAAAATTTCCATCTTTTGATTCTCTGTTTCGGTATTTTCCCTTAGCATGCCTCTAAATTTCTATGATTGAATGGTATAGCGTGAATTTAGTTTGTGTATGAATTATGAAACTGTTAGTTCTCATGAATGAATGAGCCTTGATCGTTATCTTTATTAATTATTTTGGTCGTTATGAACATTCGTAGCTTACTGTAAGCATGTAGGCAAATCATCATCGTGATTATGTGTACAGTTCTCGTAACATGGTTACAATGCCTAAATGCGGGGTATATTTTATGTAACCCGATTATAAGGACTTTAAGATAATCTTAGTAAATAAATTAGGATTTTTAGAGGCAAATGAAATAGATAATCATAGTTGTTTTTTAGGTTTGCTTTTAATAAAATGAGACGAGCCTCGCCAAATAAAAGGGACAAATACCCAAAAATAATAATGCGCTAGTTGCTTTAGGCGCGCCTTTAATAATGTTATCTCCTTAAACTCGGGTGCACATTTATGTGACCCAAATCTAAATCTCAACGGAGTCGAAATATGTCTCTAGTCACGGGCACATTGATTGTGGCGTGGCCCGAGATGCATTTCCATGACGTTGTAAATTCCTTTTAATAATAAAATGAGACGAGCCTCGACAAACAAAAAATGTAGAAGCTGCGGGGCCCTCTAAATGCATATATATTAAAATACTTAGAATTCGGTACATGCCGTTTAGTAAATTTTACGGCCTTTCCCAAAAATAACAATACGTTAGTTGCTTTAGGCGCGTCTTAATAATTTATTTTTCTTAATTCGGGTGCACATTTATGTGACCCAAATCCAAATCTCAACTGAGTCGAGATATGTCAATAACTACGGGTGCATTGATGTAATGTGGTTCGAGATATATTTTCACGACGTTGCAATTCTCGTAAAAAATAATAGTAAAAGCGGTCAAGAGTTTAAAACTAGCACATAGGTTTAACATGTACAAAATCAGATAATCAAGCCAAATATAACAGTTGAGCGACCGTGCTAGAACCACGGAACTCGGGAATGCCTAACACCTTCTCCCGGGTTAACAAAATTCCTTATCTAGATTTCTGGTACGCAGACTGTAATATGGATTCATTCTTTTCCTCGATTCGGGATTAAAATTGGTGACTTGGGATACCCTAAATCTCCCAAGTGGCGACTCTGAAATAAATAAATCAATCCCGTTTCGATTGTCCTTTAATTGGAAAAAACTCCCTTGCACCCCCGAGGGTGCGTAAAAAGGAGGTGTGACACTTATGACAGGATCTGGGCCTTCAACACAAGTAACAAGGCCCAAAGGTGCCTGGGAGATCTGATAGCCCAAATATATGAGAACACCTACTGAAATTGATTCTTAACGGGTCCAAATGCACCAAACATTAAGTGACTGCATTTTAATTCCCGTCATTTTACCTATTGACTTTTACTTGAATTCTCCAATAATATTAATGTGAAATCCCAAATGGAACGTGATTTACAAACACAAAATGGACTAATTATTTTGGGTTAGGCAATCCAGGTCATTACAAATTAATTATGTAAACATGAGGTTAGTATCGTATTTTACTACTTACGCAGACTTGAAACAATGACCAACTCATTTATACTAAGTGAACAACAAGCTGGAAATAACGACTAATAATGGCAAACTGATTCTATTTTTGATGATTTTGTATAGCTATGATTAACACACAAGTTCAGTTACGCTTTATTGAAGCCGCAGGTTCCAGAGTTTAATAATCCAACTAATTCAAATTCGAGGTCTAGTTAATACAATTCAAACAGTCCAATATAAACTCCAATTAACATAGTTCTAAACAAACTGTAAATGTCCCCATTATACAGCCAAGTACTACACGAAATCATCAGCCTTATACAATGTTAGCATAACTACCACAAAAATAACTAAGTTCTATCAATCAACAGGAGGCATTCATTGGCACATAGAATTGATGGAACTTCTTTATTCCAACTTCCAGTTTAGTTACATGGTAGCGAGTTCAAAAATGGTACCTGATATTGGAAAGGCAAAGAAGATGTGGAAGATCAGTAGTGCAGCAGTAAACAACAGCAACAACAATAGTAGGTTCAACAGTATCCAGCAATACAACCAGTAAAACCAATAACAGATAAACCAGTAGCAGATTGAAAAACCAACAGCAAACTTAAGAATATTCAATAATAGCTTCAAGCAAAATAAACAACAACGCCAAATGAAACCCAGTAATACCAAAATGCAGCCACAGTCAAAGCAGAAGAGAAATAGATGCAAAGCAACAATAGTTGCCTTACTTTGAACACTCAAATGAAACAAAAATGAGACTATTGAAATAAACCTCAGCCTTATCCCTCTTGAAAATACAATGGTCTTTTAGGTTAAAGAGTCCAGCCTAATGTCACTTTTTTTCCGAAAATTAGTCCAGTTTTCTCTCTTTTCAGTCTGCCTTTTTCTTCTAAAAATCTCTGTTTCATTTTTTTCAAATCTTTCCTCCTTTTTTTTTTCAGATCTAGGATTCGAACACTTCTAGGCATCTTCTAAGGGAATCAATAGTGGTTTAGGGGTGAGGGAGGCCTGGGGGTCACCTAGTATGAATTTGAAATAGACCTGGGCAAGTTCATGTTTGGCTCGAATCTTCATTTGAAGATTCGAGCAGTTCCAGGAAGATTCGACCTAAACTACTACTGAATCTACGATGAGGATAGTCAGGAGAAGCCTTGGTGTTGATTTGGAAGCCATCGGAAAAGGTTGGGTTTTCAGGCCAAGCTTTGATCGAAGATTCGAGATGTTGGGGCTTGATTCGAGGGATATGGGTTAGGGATTTGGAACGGGGAGGTTGAGGGGAAGCTATGGTGTAAAGATGGGGTCGTTTGGACCACCGGAACCACCGTGAGGCGATTTCCGGTTGGCGGTGCACGGGGGTTGATGGTGGGGATATGTTTGGTCTCTGAAGGAGACGATGAACAGGAGAGGGGGGTGTTTTGTGTTTGGGGGGGGCTGGTGTAGAGGATTAAGTTTATATAGGGGAGGGGTGGATGGATCCTGGCCGTTGGATCAGGTGAGATTGATGGCCAGGATCTCCTAACTTAAGGGAACGACGTCGATTTGGTAGTGCTGCGGCGGTGCGGGTATTGGGGTGATGGGTCGGGTATTGGGTACGGGTATGAAAGATGTGATCTTGGCCGTTGATCCATTTGAGATCAACGGCCCCGCTCAACTGTGACAAAAACGGTGCCGTTCGGGCACCTCTGAGGAGATGGACCAGTTTACGCATTGGGCCAGCTCGTTTGGCCTGCTTTCCTTTTAATTTTTTGGCCCAAACCGGGTTTTCTTTATTTTTTCCAACTCTTTTTCTACTTTTATTCCTAATTTTACACAATTCTTAATTAAATTGTAAAATCAATTAACACTTGACAATAAATATCACACCAATTAAACATTTACTTAAAAATCAAAATCACACAAAGGCATATTTAAATGACAAAAATTATAACAATTACATATTTTTGTGATTTTCCTTCTTTTAAAACCAAACTATGGTTTATAATTTCCTAAATATATTATTTTTATATTATCCTTTTATATAAACCAATGATTAATTAATTCTAAAAATGCAATATTAATTCCTGAATGCATATGCATCTGCATTACCATTTTTTTTGTATTTTTCCTTAATTAGAATAAAATGAACATGCATAGACGAAATGCCACGAAAATTCAAAAATTGCATACAAAGAAAAATTATTTGTGATTTCTTTTGGAGTAGTTCTTGTGAGGCAAAAAATCACGTGCTCACAGCTGCCCCTCTTTGTCCGAAAATACGAAGAGTTTTCTTACAAAGATAAAGTGAGCGGATACGAGCGATTTTTGCCCGTTTGACTATTCCGTGTGAAGCATTTTTGAAAGATTTGACCGAACCTTGCTTCAAAGGTTTCCTACATATCCCTGGCTAAAAGGGAATCAGGTCAATGTAGTTCGGGAAGTTTTGGTAGCTGGGACTACCATGGGATTGCTGTTACTGTTGTTGCTTGTTGTTGCTACTGCCTCCCGATCTCCTTATTACACCGTGACAAAAGAAAATAAGAAGCTAGACTAAGCTAAGAATTGCAAAATCTTATCTGTCTTCCCCTTGCTCTGGTTGCCTCACTCTTGTCGGCTTGTGTTTTCCCTGGTGCCTTTCTTTCGAAAACTGCTGGGGACGACACTAGCCTTTTACCTTTTGAGCATAAGCTTTATTATTCCGTTCTGTCTGCTGGGGACAACTGCTTCCTATATTAAAGCTTGTTATGCTGGGGATCTTTGTTGTACTCCTCCTGATTACTGATTTCTGTTTGATCTGGAAATGTGTTCCTCTGTTCTGCAGGCGGGCTCCTGACTTCAACATCTTCCTCAAAATTTTAACACCTCTATTCTCCAGGCGGGCTCCTGATTTCTTCAACTTCCCAAAATAATCCAGCGTCCATTCTCCAGGCGGGCTCCTGACTTCAATAACTTCTTAAATTTTAACATCTCCATTCTCCAGGCGGGCTCCTGACTTCTTCAACTTAAAATATAACAATCTCCATTCTACAGGTGGGCTCCTAACTTCAACAACTCCTTAAAATAATTCAGCCTCCACTCTCCAGGCGGGCTCCTGACTTCAATAACTTCTTAAATTTTATCACCTCTATTCTCCAGGCGGGTTCCTGACTTTTTTTTTTAACTTCTTATATTTTAACACCTCCATTCTCCAGGCGGGCTCCTAACTTCTTCAACTTAAAATATAACAACCTCCATTCTACAGGCGGGCTCCTGACTTCTCCAACTTAAAATTTAACAACCTCCGTTCTCCAGGCGGGCTCCTGACTTCAACAACTTCTTCAATTCTATCACCTCTATTCTCCAAGCGGGCTCCTGACTTCAATAACTTCTTAAAATTGGTGTTTTACTCCTCTGAAAATTGCTGGGGATAACACTGATATTTTATTTCATCAATGTCATTTTCCTTCTTCAAAGACTATTTTCTTTAAAGCTGGCGCTTTCACTTCCCTGAAACTTGCCGGGAATAACACTGTTGGGGAATTATCTTTCTTCTTTTAACAATGGTGGGGATGATACTGATTACCTTGCTTCTTCCAAGATTGCTTTTCTCTTAAAACTTGTATCTCCCTTCTCGTATACTGCTGGGGATTTTTCTTCCTTCAACACTTGCGTTATCTTCTATCTTTCCCAAATTACTATCTGATTTTAAGAAAATTTTTGTAATGAGAGAAAATTTTCTGCCCCAGTTTGATAATCTTCTTTGTGACCCTGTCTTCCTGCGGTCAATAATATTTCCTTTCCCTGTTCCAAATCAAAGAAAAACTTGTTAGTTTAAAACGAGGCGAGTGGTCGTGCCACTTCTGTTGGGGATGATTTTTCCCTTTTCTTTTCCCTGCTTTGCTACAAAACTTGCTGGGGAGAATATTGATTGTTGGGGCTGGTATTCCTGCTGGGGATGGTTTTCGTTTCTCTTCCTTCCCCGCTCCGTATTGTCCGACCATTGTGGAGCTTGGTCGAGAATCTGTCGGAGTTGTTCCTGTATCTCGCAAATCTGCCGAGGATCATTTTAGAATTCGATCCGTAATTTCCCTTGGAAATTTGGGTCTCTTAAGATCTAGACTCATTTATCATTTGGTTTTGCGACAAACTTCTTTTCGCTTTGTCGTCTTATTTTTGGCTTGTCTATTCGCATTTCGCCTTGCACCATTTTGGCAATTGGCAGTAAACTCTGAAAATCCTTTTCAAAAATAAACTACTGGGGAAATAAAATCTTTTAAACTAAGAAATGAAAGAGTGATAACCTTAAAGATAGAAAAGAAGTCTTTCTGAACAAACGCTGGGGAAAAAGAAAAGAAAAGAACTTATCTGAATGATATAACCAATCCCAACGATCATGTCGTACATTCCGGATTGATCAACTTAGTCTATTTGTTTCAATCAATCTTTTGGATGGCCTCATCTTGCTGGGGATAAATAAATACTCAACTTTTGACAAAGGTGGACCTTCTTCGCCAATCTCGCCTTGTCGTCGCATAGTGCCCTTCGAGCGGTTTTCACTAATAAGACTCTCTCATTTCTCTCAACTCCCATCGCCTCATGGTGCCTATGAAGGTTTTCACCAATAAGACTCTCTCATTTTATTTTATTTTTTAGCTGGGGATTGGAGCGTTTGTCGATATGACGCTCTTTGTTGGGGATTCTTTTGGCTATCAATTCATTTCTAGTTTATGATCCTCTTCTCTGCTGGGGATTAGAGTGTCGTTCCCGACTTTCACGTGCATGAACTTGGCACTTCTCGGATACTGATCGGGAGGTCTTTTTTGGACATCAATGTGGTTTTCTTTGTGTATGGCTAAAAAGAAAAAGGGGTATCAAAAGTTTAAAATAATTTGGAGGGGTGAAACAGTACAACTCTTGGAATCAAACTTTTTTTTCACAACTTCTGCCCCAGTTCTTCTTACTTGGGGATTTTTATTTTTTGGTTACACTATGACCGAGCCGTGAGGCGCCTAGGAATCCTTCTTTGAGGAATCAGGTCAAACGTAGTTCCCAATTCCTTTGTTTTTCTTGTGATTTTTATTTTGTCGTTATTATTGTTTTTCTCTCTTTTTATCTTTATTTTTAATTACTGACTCCAAAAGAGGGATATGAAAGAATAAATAGGGCTCAAAAGGGTAAGCAAAGGTTAAAGTGTTTTGATAGAAAAAAAAAGAAATGCCTCCGTCATTTCATTCTCCGATAAATGCCAAACACAAACAAATGGCAATTACAATCAAAAGAGATCATACATAATATCTCTTAACTGCGTCGGAATTGATAGCCATGTCGATGCATTTCCCTTCAATATCTGTTAAACATAAAGCGCCATTGGACAATACTCTGGTTACAATGAATGGTCCTTGCCAATTTGGGGCGAACTTGCCCTTTGCTTCTGCTTGGTGTGGCAGGATTCGCTTCAACACTTGTTGCCCCACTTCAAATTTTCTGGGGCGCACACTCTTGTTGTAGGCTCTTGCCATTCTCCTTTGATATAACTGGCCATGACACACATCTGCCAATCTCTTTTCATCAATCAAGCTCAACTGTTCCAAACGGGTTTTGACCCACTCATCATCATCAATCTCAGCCTCGACGACAATCCGAAGGGATGGAATTTCCACTTCCGCAGGTATTACTGCTTCAGTTCCATATACCAACAAATAAGGGGTTGCACCTACTGAAGTTCGGACGGTAGTGAGATAACCCAACAATGCAAATGGTAATTTTTCATGCCATTGCCTGGATCCTTCTACCATCTTCCTCAGTATCTTCTTGATGTTCTTGTTGGCTGCTTCAACAGCTCCATTTGCCTAGGGACGATATGGTGTGGAATTACGGTGTGTAATCTTAAACTATTCACATACTTCTCTCATCAAATTGTTGTTAAGATTATCACTATTGTCCTTGATTATTACTTTCGGGATCCCAAATCTACAGATGATATGGGAATGGACAAAATCCACCACTGCCTTCTTGGTTACTGACTTGAAAGTTTTGGCTTCAACCCACTTAGTAAAATAATCGATGGCCACCAGAATGAACCTGTGACCGTTCGAAGTTGTCGGCTCAATAGGCCCAATGACATCCATCCCCCATGCCACAAATGGCCATGGTGCTGACATTGTGTGCAATTCCGTTGGTGGAGAATGAATCAGATCGCCATGTATCTGACACTGATGGCATTTTTGTACGAAACTGATACAATCATGCTCCATAGTGAGCCAATAATATCCTGCTCGAAGAATCTTCTTCGCCAATACATATCCGCTCATATGTGGCCCACAAACTCTAGCATGTACCTCTGTCATAACTGTCGTGGCTTGACTGGCATCTATACATCTCAGCAATCCCAAATCTGGGGTTCTTTTGTACAACACTCCCCCACTGAGGAAGAAACCATTTGATAATCGCCGAATGGCTCTTTTTTGATCTCCGGTGGCCTACTCCGGGTATGTCCCCGTCCTGAGGTACTCTTTGACGTCATAAAACCATGGCTCACCATCCACTTCTTCCTCTATTATGTTGCAATAGGCATGCTGATCACGAACCTGGATGTGCAACGGGTCAACATGAATTTTGTCTGGGTGATGCAACATTGATGCTAAAGTGGCCAATGCATCGGCAACCTCATTGTGAACTCTTGGGATGTGTCTGAACTCCACTGATCGAAATCGCTTGCTCAGATTGTGCAAACATTGTCGATATGGTATGAGCTTCAAATCCCGTGTTTCCCATTCACCCTGAATTTGATGCACCAGGAGGTCTGAGTCCCCCAAGACCAAGACGTCCTGGACATCCATGTCTGCCGCTAGTCGCAAACCCAAAATGCATGCCTCATACTCAGCCATGTTGTTGGTACAATAGAAACGTAGTTGATCTGTAACAGGATAATGATACCCTGTTTCAGAAATAAGCACTGCTCCTATTCCAACTCCCTTCGCATTTGCGGCTCCATCAAAGAAAAGCTTCCAACCTGGTTCCTCAGGTAAGTCCAATTCATCTATATACATTACTTCCTCGTCAGGAAAATACGTCCTCAACGTCTCGTATTCTTCATCAACGGGATTCTCAGCCAAGTGATCTGCCAACGCTTGGGCCTTCATGGCTGTCCTCATCACATAGACGATGTCAAACTCCGTGAGTAATATTTGCCATTTTGCTAACCTTCCTGTGGGCATAGGCTTCTGGAAAATATACTTTAACATATCCAAACAGGAAATGAGATAAGTAGTATATGAAGATAAATAATGCTTCAATTTCTGGGCCACCCACGCTAGGGCGCAACATGTCTTCTCGAGTTGAGTGTACTTAACCTCATATACTGTAAACTTCTTGCTGAGATAATAGATGGCTTGTTCCTTTCTTCCTGTAATGTCGTGTTGCCCCAACACGTAACCAAACGAATTCTCCAAGACCGTTAGATAAAGAATTAATGGTCTTCCTGGCTCGGGGGGAACCAGTACAGGTGGATTTGACAAATATTCTTTGATTTGGTCGAATGCCTCCTGGCATTCCGTCGTCCATCCTATTGTAGCATCCTTCTTCAACAGCCAAAAAATGGGTTCACGGGTTGCTGTGAGTTGAGCAATAAATCTGTTGATGTAATTCAACCTTCCCAACAGACTCATTACTTCTGTCTTGTTCTTTGGCGGTGGCAACTCTTGGATAGATTTGATTTTTGATGGGTCCAAATCAATACCTCGCCGACTGACAATGAATCCCAAAAGCTTCCCAGATGGAACACCAAATGCGCATTTGGCCGGGTTGAGCTTAATATCATACCTTCGAAGTCTTTGAAAGAACTTCCTTAGGTCTGCTACGTGGTCTTCCTGATGCTTGGACTTTATGATTACATCATCTACGTACACTTCAATTTCTTTGTGGATCATGTCATGAAACACAGTGGTCATTGCTCTCATGTACGTTGCCCCAGCATTCTTCAAACCAAATGGCATTACCCGGTAGCAATAAGTTCCCCATGGCGTAATGAAGGTTGTCTTTCCCGCATCTTCCTCATCCATCAGAATCTGATGATACCCAGCATAGCAATCCACAAAAGATCTGATCTCACGTCCGGCACAATTGTCGATCAAGATATGGATGTTGGGTAAAGGAAAGTTGTCTTTAGGGATTGCCCTATTCAAATTGCGGTAATCGACACACACCCTAATCTTTCCATCTTTCTTTGATACCGGCACCACATTAGCCAACCAATCAGGATATCGAGTGACACGAATAACCTTTGCTTGTAGCTGCTTGGTTACTTCTTCTTTAATCTTCACACTCATATCCGTTTTGAACTTCCTTAATTTTTGCTTGACGGGAGGGCATGCCGGGTCAATGGGCAATTTATGAACCACTAAATCTGTGCTTAACCCCGGCATGTCATCATATGACTATGCAAAAACATCTTTGAACTCAATAAGTGTTTTGATCAATTCCTCCCTGATATTTTGTGCAATGTGGATGCTTATTTTAGTTTCTCTGATATCGCTGGCATCCCTTAAATTGATGGCTTCTGTTTCATTTAAGTTGGGTTTGTATTTTTCTTCAAACTGGCTCAACTCCCTGTTTATCTCCTCGAATGCTTCATCCTCATCATATTCCGGTTCATTATCATGATCGACCTCTTGTATGGTTAGCTCGGAATCAGATTGATCTTTTAGACTATGTTGAAGATCCGTTGTGCATGTCATGTCATTAGAACCAGTATGAAAAGAACTGTTCAGAAAAAGAAACGAAAGAAATAAAATTAAAACAATAAAATAAAAAATAAAGAAGAAACTTTTCGTTTTATTGAATTATGGGCTAACAAGGTTTCACACTGTATTGAACACAATTAAAAGAAATCTGGATTACAACCCTGGAATAATCCAGAAAACAGAAAAGGAAAATCAGAGCCAACTACCAGGACTCCCTCCAAGTAGGAAGATGAGTAGCCATCCAATTGTTGACCTTGACCTTGGGACCCACAAATTGTATGTCTGCCTTACTGGAACCCTCTCCAACTTCTATCATGTTGACGTCGGCAAACACCCTTCCAAAGCTTTCATTCAAATCCCCGTTTGACCCCATCAGAGGTCCAAGAATTTCCGGGACTGGCAACTTTCTGCACCCTGCTTTGACAAATGATCTGGACAGGCGTGAGACTGGTTTAGGAAGGACCCAAACTTTTTTCTTCAATTTGCGGGCTCGCTTCACATTCGCTGCGGTAGGCTTGAATCCCAACCTAAAGGTTTCCAGGTTCTTGGGCAAAGAAATTGGCTGGATCATTCCCTGCAGATCAACCCCCAGACCTTTCCCTGGTACAAACCCATTATTCAACATTTCTGATGCTATCATGAAGGTTGCAGCTGTGATTCTGGGAAGTGGAAGGCCCTCGCCCTCAGGAATTTTGTCTACCGAGACTGCATCAAAAACCTGATAAACCCATGGGCCCTTATCAACGTCGGTTTCTATGAAGGGCACAATAGCATCACTGACGGCGTGTGTGCCGTCATCCCCGTGCCACAATCTCTTTTCTATCCCATTCAAATTTGACCACTTGATGTAGTGTAGAAGGCACTGCCTTAGCTGCATGTATCCATGGTCGCCCCAACAAAAGATTGTATGACACTACCACATCTATTACTTGAAATTCCATGGTGAACTCGACTAGGACAATGGTTAGTTCCAGTACGATATCACCTACTGTGTTAATGCCACCCCCATCAAAACCTCGGACGCAGACACTGTTCTGTTGGATCCTGTCATCAGCAACCTTTAGCTTGTTGAGAGTGGCCAAAGGACATATATTGACACTTGACCCGTTATCAATTAATGCTCGAGTGACCACCGATTCTTCGCATTTTACCATCAGATAGAGTGCTCTGTTGTGTTCGGTACCCTCTACCGGTAACTCATCGTCAGAGAATGTCACTCGGTTTACTTCAAAGATCTTGTGCGCTACTTTCTCCAAGTTGTTCACTAAGAGTTTGTCCGGGACATATGCCTCGTTCAGAATCTTCATTAAGGCCTGACAGTGATCGTTTGAATGGATTAACAAGGATAGCAACGAAATCTGGGCTGGGGTCTTTCTCAATTGCTCTATAATCGAGTAATCCTGCGCCTTCATCTTCTTCAAAAATTCCTCCGCTTCTTCCTCTGTTACGAGTTTCTTTATTGTTTCAGGATTGACCCTTCTCAACTCTGCGGGAGCAAAACACCTTCCCGATTGAGTTAACCCTTGTGCCTTGCATACGTCTTCTACAACCTCCTTCCCCTTATGCGTCACCGTCACTTGACTATAGCTCCACGGTATAGCCTTCTCACTTGTTATCGGCAACTGTATGACCGACTTGATAACAACCGGTCCCACATGGACCCCTTTTACTACCAACCTTGGTTTGTTTGCTACTCCCTGTAACACTGCTCTGACTGACTCTGGCCTCTTCACCGTAATAGATGGCCCTTTCCCTACTATCACAAAGGGCTTGTCATATACCTTTCCTGACTATACTACTGCCTTTCCACTGGTTGACTCTTCATTAGTACTGGCGCGAATCATCATTACCGTTTGTGAGGGTGTTTTTGGTTTCCCTCCCTCGTGCACTAATTCGATCATGTGGGCTTCATGGTGCACCGGTAACGGATTTTCATTGATGTTGGGGGCCCCTGGTGCCTGAACCTCGATCCAATTTGTGTCAATAAGATCTTGTATGGCAGTCTTCAACTTCCAACATTTCTCAGTATCATGCCCGGGAGCACCCGAACAATATTCGTAGCTCACTGAATGGACCAGATTTCTGGGAAGGGGATTCGGCAATTTGGTTTCAACAGGACTTAGTAGGCCTATCTGCTTCAACTTGTGAAACAGAGTAGTATAAGTTTCTCCCAACGGAGTGAATGTTCTTGGCTTCTGCATCCTTTCGTTCCTGAAAACCTGATTTCCGCGAAAGTTTGGCCCTGAAGGATTCCTGTAGGCCCTCGATGGTGGATATGTGTTCTGTAGAGGTAGATACGTATGTTGGGGAGCCGGTACATGCCATTGCGGACGAGCCGGAGGCTGGGTGTAAGTTTGGGTGTGATGTATAGAAAAATGTTGTTCTTGTGGTGGGTAGTAGGGTTGTGGAGGGTTGTATGGATTGTGTGGGTAGTTTAGATAATGGGGTTTCGGTTGGTAATGAGGGGAAGGGACTTTAGATCTGGACCAATTGCCCGCCTTTATTGTTGTGACCTCCTCTCTCCTTTTCTTTCCGAGCGCACCTCCTGTGCCGCTCTGAATGGCCTGAGTTGTTGCCTTAATTGCCGAGTAACTCAGGATCTTATTGGACTTAAGTCCCTCTTCTATCATACTTCCCATTTTCACCACTTCATTGAAGGATTTGCCAACTGACGTTACCAAGTGACCGAAGTAAGTCGGCTCTAGAGTTTGTAGAAAGTAATCTACCATTTCTCCTTCTCTTATTGGAGGATCAAGTCTGGCTGCCTGTTCTCTCCATCGAAACCCAAATTCCCTGAAGCTTTCCCCGGATTTCTTCTTAAGCTTTAGCAATGTGAGACGGTCTAGGACTATCTCAAGGTTGTATTGGAAGTGTCCTGCGAAAGCCTGTGCCAGATCATCCCAAGTGTACCACCTGCTCGGATCTTGTCTTGTATACCACTCTAATGCCGACCCGCTCAAACTCTAGCCAAAGTAAGCTATCAGTAGCTCATCTTTGCCCCCCGCTCCCCTCATTTTGCTACAAAAGCCCCGTAGATGTGCCATAGGATCGCCATGCCCTTCGTACAAATCGAACTTGGGCATTTTGAACCCTGCTGGTAATTGAACATCAGGGAAAGGGCATAGATCCTTGTAGGCCACACTGACCTGGTTGCCTAACCCGTGTATGTTCCTGAAGGACTGCTCCAGGCTTTTAAATTTCCGTATCACCTCATCCTGCTCTGGGCTCTTAGCCGGCTTTTCAATCTCCGTCGGGACCTCAAAAAAGGGATTATAGGTATGTGGCTCGGGTGCTTTGAATGTGAGTTCAGGAGGGTAATATTGTGTGTCATGAGCCTGAAACAGTGGCTCACTAGATGATCTATGCAATGGGGCTGGGGGAGGTGCCACAAAGACGGGAACATTTGGTGGAGGAGGGTTTTGAGTGGGTGGTGGAGCTTGGGGATCATAAGCCTCTCTTCCCTGATAATAGTGATGGCCTGGGAAACTTGTTGAAGGACCGGGAGAGGGATATTCTGATGTGTGTCCTGGTTGGAGCGTAGGAGTAACAGGTAGTTCCTGCCCTTTTTGGGCTCTAGCCAAGACTATCTGCATTTCATTCATTTCCACCCTCATTTTTTCCATTTTTTCCATGGCTTCCTTCAGCATCTAATTTGCCGTTTTTTCCGACTCAACATTGTTGTCTGATCCAGTCATGCTTTCTGGTATAGGATCTTTCGATCTTGTTTGATAATGGTACGGTGCCAGTACGCTCTAACAACTAACTGATATTGGTTGGAAAAACAACAAACTTGTCAGTGTTAGAGTCTTAACAGATATTGTAATTGCACGTTGGGGATGCAATGTTCTTAGGCAGTTAATCATTTCTAACATGCTTTTGCTCTGACCGCATGCATCATCCCGTCTTATTCTTGCTCTGACAGATATATATATATATATTTCCATTTTTTTATAATTACGGTCGAATCTTATAGAGATTGCCTACGTATCGTGACCCCGCACGAATCAGACCAAGCGTAGTTCATGCCATAAAAATAAAGACCCAATTTTTCTTTTATTACTCAAATACGCTATTACAAGCCATCATAAAAAAAACAAACGAAAATACAGACTCCATACTTTTTTTTTCTTTTTAAGAATGTTTGAAGAGAACATAAGGGCAGACAACAGACTCTGAAAAACAAACAAGTGCAAGATTGAACTAGGGATACATTAAAGCCTTGAATTTTGGTGCCCGCGAGGCATCGTTCGGCCTTTCCGCTGGCTTTGGTGCCAGGCTTCTTTGCAAGCTTTTTAGTTCCTCCATGATCCGGTGGACATAATCCATGATTGAGGAAAAAAGGATATCACGGGGCATCTCTTCACATGTTAGGCACTTCGTGGTGATGTAGCGCCCTATCTCATTGATCCTACCCCTGATTCTATCCCTCTCTATGCACATCTGTTCTATCCGTTGATTCTTTAGTCCCAATATTTGAGTATTGTCAATGAGCTGATCTTGGAACCTCTCCATTTGTTCTTCCATTTGGGCTATTGACTCATAGCAGCATTCCCTATCTATTCTAGCATCCCGGGCTTGTTTAAGGACCCGATTATTGAGGATGGAGTTTATTTCTCTCAATGTCGTAACACTCATTTCGTAGTTTCTTTTCACTTGCCATAGGTGCTCTCTCCGTGCTGCTGTAACTTTGGCCCACCTGACCCGCATTCTTACCATACAAGCCTTGGATCTCTCCAAGTCTTCTCGACTTTTGCTGACTTGATTTCTCAATTCTGCTATCAACCTTTCATCAGAGCGACGTTTCTGTCGGTCGCTATCACTCTTACCGACTTGGTGAATTCGGGCTTTCAGTGCCTGGTTTTCTTTGGCTAATTTGTTCTTTTCACCCTGCTCCGAGGCTACTTGCACGTTGTTTTCAAACATAAGCCTTTCAATTTGTCGCTTTAGCTTTCTGATTTCAGCCCGGTAGCCTTCCTCTCTCACTAACCAGCCCCACTATTCCTGCGAGTCATCTGTAAATTGTTGGACGTGAGCTCTTTTAGTAGGTCTCTGATGAATCTGGAACCTTTTCCCGAACTAAACATCGTACTTTGGGTTTACTTCACCCTTAGCTAGTTCCCGAACCATAGTCTTGGGCTCAAGGAATCTACATTCGTGCCGCAGCTTTCTAATTTTTTCTTCGGGGAACACGACTCCGGGACTCAAATCAATGGCGTGCTTGCTTAGATCGTCATCAGTGGGAATTACCTGAAATCTTCCTAGTTGGCGCAGTACCCGATGATGAGCATATGGTTGGAGACTGCGAACTCCCATCAAAAGAATATGACATTCCTCGGCCGCCATGTATATTACCTCAATATCAGGCAACCACCCAAAGGCCCATTCAATTTGGTCTGCTGTTGTGGTTCTTAATCGTGCAAGCCACGCTTCGACACCTTCAGGGAATACAACGCCCGTCATCTGTTTCTCAAAACCACTAATACAATTTTGTTTGGTCAACCCGTGATTCATGTATCCTAATCGGTGACAAAGGTGTTCTTGCATCCACAGCTGGAGTAAGAGATTGCAGCCTTGGAAGAAATTGCCTCCTTCTCGGCATATAGTTAAGGCTCGGTAGATTTCGGACCAAACCAAAGGGACCACAGTACTGTTAGTTTTCTTGATTGCAACATCAGCCATCCCTACCAGGCCTATCTCTATTTCCTTATCTTTGCGTGGACAAACCACGACCCCCAGAAATGCTGTTATAAATGCCAATGTACGTCTCGCCTCCCACTTGTTCCTGTTTCCAGCATGAGTTAACCCAAGATTCGGCTCTTCAAAACCCTGAGGAACATCGTACCGTTGATATAAGAATTGGAGAGCACAACACCCTTTCGACAAGTCATCATTTTGCACCTTCCGACTAATATTTAGCAAATCCAAAAATCCATGCGGAGATACCGGTCTTGGTGAAAGCAAATATCGCCCCCTTAATTTTCCATTCATTCCCGCGTATCCTGCGATTTCTTCTAGCGTATGTGAAAGTTCAAAGTCGACAAAATGGAATACATTGCGGGTTGGGTCCTAGAATGGTATTAGAGCCTCGATGATATCTGTTCTTGGCTTGATATTAACAGATCGACAAAACATCCCAAAACTCTTTCCACTATCTTTTTACTATTATTTTCCAAATCGTTCCACCACATGTGGAGTTGCAAAGGGACCTTGCTACAGACTGAGAATGGTTCATTCTGACTTGTGCTCATCCTGCACATTTATTATGGTGATTTAAAAAAGGAAAAACTTTTATTTGACTCAAAACTATCTATATTCCAAATGACTCGGCCTTCAAATACGGCCCTCGAGGACGAAGATTTTTTTTTTGAAAAGTAAGACGTCTAAAGAAATATTTTTGAATTTTAACCCTTTTTTTAAAACATTCCCGAGATTCAGAAGCCGGTCAACATGCAAGACCGAGCAAATAAATGCACATAAAACAAATAAGATGCATCAGGACAGTCTTTATTTCAGGTTGCTAGCCCTAGACGGACCCAACCCCTGTGTTGAGTCCCCTAAGTCAAAATGCACATGATGCAAATAAGCGTTCCTATTAGGGATCCGGCATGAGGCTGAGTTATTCTAGGTTCAGAACCTGGGTGTTTGTTCTAGACCCGGCTTACCCAAACGGACAGCTCGAGCCGAGGGGGAGGCAGCGTACCGGGAATACAGAAGCTTCACCGGCTTTGAAACTTATCCAACCTCGTTCTAAATTGGGAATTAGACACTATACAGAAAAAGAAGTCACACGAAGTGCACCCTTCTTCATGATTCAGAAGACTCAGAGATGAGATGGGTTTCGGCACAGTTTATATACAGTTCACGTAATATCAAAGCGGTAAAAGGCAATCAATTAGCACATTGAGCCAAAACATGTAACAAAATCAGATAAAACCAAATATAACAATTTATATAAGCTCGAATTTCTAACCCTGAACCAGTGGTTCTGGCTCTAGTCCCCAACAGAGTCACCAGAGCTATCACACCTCCTTTTTCCGCTCCCGCGAGGGGTGAAGGAGTTTTTTCCAATTAAAGGACAATCGAGACGGGATTTATTTATTTATTCAGAGTCGCCACTTGGGAGATTTTAGGGTGTCCCAAATCACCAATTTTAATCCCGAATCGAGGAAAAAAATGACTCTGTATTACAGTCTGCGAACCAGAAATTCGGATAAGGAATTCTGTTAGCCCGGGAAAAGGTGTTAGGCATTCCCGAGTTCCGTAGTTCTAGCACGGTTGCTCAACTGTTGTATTTAGCTTATTCATCTGATTTTATTACATGAAGATCCTATGTGCCAATTTTTACCATTAACCCCTTTTATTCAACATGTATTTATTTAAGAGAAAGTGAACGTCGTTTAAGGCGTGCCTTCGAATCGCGTCACATGAAATGCACCCGCAATCCTAAACACACTCTATTCAACGTTTTGGGATTTGGATTTGGGTCGCATGAAATGCACACACGAATTTAAGAAGGTAATTTTATTAAAATCGCGTCTAAAGTGTCTAACGTATCATTATCTTTTGGGAAGGCCACGAAACTCGCTAAACGGCCCGTCCCGAATTTCTAAGTATTTCGATAACCAATTATTGAGGGCCCCGCATTTTGTATTTTCTTGAGCGAGGCTCGTCTCATTTTATTTTAAAGGGTAAATCTAAGAGCAACTATATTTTTCTATAAATTGTTTTTTATTGTTTCTAAAAGAAAAAGAAAAGATCCTAATTAGTTAACATAAAAGTTCGGGTTTCGAATTCAAGTTCGGTCCAAACAAAAGGACGAACCTCTTAGCTGGAACCCGCTACCTAACTTAAAACCCATAGCCTGTCATTTAAGTGCTAATGAATCAGTGGCCACTTCAGTCTTAGGCCCAAGAAGCCCGAAGCAAAATGACACATGCGGGCAAGACAAAATTTCAACCCACCAATATATTGGGCCTGACATCAATCTACACCGGACAGAGGGTAGACCAGTGAAGCTTGGCCCAGGTCCAAATAGACAAATACTTATGACAGGACCTGGGCCTTCAACACAAGTAATAAGGCCCAAAGGCGCCTGGGAGATCTGATAGCCCAAATAGATGAGAACACCTACTAAAATTGATTCTTAACGGGTCCAAATGCACCAAACGTTAAGTGACTGCATTTTAATTCCCGTCATTTTACCTACTGACTTTTACTTGAATTCTCCAATAATATTAATGTGAAATCCCAAATGGAATGTGATTTACAAACCCAAAATGGACCAATTATTTTGGGTTAGGCAATCCAGGTCATTACAAATTAATTATGTAAACATGAGGTTAGTATCGTATTTTACTACTTACGCAGACTTGAAACAACGACCAACTCATTTATACTAAGTGAACAACAAGCTAGAAATAACGACTAATAATGGCAAACTGATTCTATTTTTGATGATTTCGTATAGCTATGATTAACACACAAGTTCAGTTACGCTTTATTGAAGCCGCAGGTTCCAAAGTTTAATAATCCAACTAATTCAAATTCGAGGTCTAGTTAATACAATTCAAACAGTCCAATATAAACTCCAATTAACATAGTTCTAAACAAACTGTAAATGTCCCCATTATACAACCAAGTACTACACGAAATCATCAGCCTTATACAATGTCATCATAACTACCACAAAAATAACTAAGTTCTATTAATCAACAGGAGGAATTCATTGGCACATAGAATTGATGGAACTTCTTTGTTCCAACTTCCAGTTTAGTTACATGGTAGCGAGTTCAAAAATGGTACCTGATATTGGAAAGGCAAAGAAGATGTGGAAGATCAGTAGTGCAGCAGTAAACAACAGCAACAACAATAGTAGGTTCAACAGTATCCAGCAATACAACCAGTAAAACCAATAACAGATAAACCAGTAGCAGATTGAAAAACCAACAGCAAACCTAAGAATATCCAATAGTAGCTTCAAGCAAAATAAACAGCAACGCCAAATGAAACCCAGTAATACCAAAATGCAGCCACAGTCAAAGCAGAAGAGAAATAGATGCAAAGCAACAATAGTTGCCTTACTTTGAACACTCAAATGAAACAAAAATGAGACTATTGAAATAAACCTCAGCCTTATCCCTCTTGAAAATACAATGGTCTTTTAGGTTAAAGAGTCCAGCCTAATGTCACTTTTTTTTTCGAAAATTAGTCCAGTTTTCTCTCTTTTTAGTATGCCTTTTTCTTCTAAAAATCTCTATCTGATTTTTTTTCCAGATCTTTCCTCCTTTTTTTCAGATCTAGGATTCGAACACTTCTAGGCATCTTCGAAGGGAATCAATGGTGGTTTAGGGGTGAGGGAGGCCTGGGGGTCACCTAGTATGAATTTGAAATGGATCTGGGCAAGTTCATATTTGGCTCGAATCTTCAAATGAAGATTCGAGCAGTTCCAGGAAGATTCGACCTAAACTACTACTGAATCTACGACGAGGATAGTCAGGAAAAGCCTTGGTGTTGATTTGGAAGCCATCGGAAAAGTTTGGGTTTTCAGGACAAGCTTTGATCGAATATTCGAGACATTCGGGCTTGATTCGAGGGATATGGGTTAGGGATTTGGAACGGGGAGGTTGAGGGGAAGCTATGGTGTAAAGATGGGGTCGTTTGGCCCACCGGAACCGCTGTGAGGCGATTTCTGATGGGCGGTGCACGGTGCTTGATGGTGGGGATATGTTTGGTCTCTGAAGGAGAAGATGAACATGAGAGGGGGGTGTTTTGTGTTTGGGGGGGGCTGGTGTAGAGGATTAAGTTTATATAGGGGAGGGGTGGATGGATCCTGGCCGTTGGATCAGGTGAGATTGATGGCCAGGATCTCCTAACTTAAGGGAACGACGTCGATTTGGTAGTGCTGGGGCGGTGCGGGTATTGGGGTGATGGGTCGGGTATTGGGGACGGGTATGAAAGATGTGATCTTGGCCATTGATCCATTTGAAATCAACGGCCCCGCTCAACTGTGACAAAAACAGTGCCGTTCGGGCACCTCTGAGGAGATGGACCAGTTTACGCATTGGGCCAGCTCGTTTGGGCCTGGTTTCCTTTTAATTTTTTGGCCCAAACCGGGTTTTCTTTATTTTTTCCAACTCTTTTTCTTTTTCTACTTTTATTCCTAATTTTACACAATTCTTAATTAAATTGTAAAATCAATTAACACTTGACAATAAATATCACACCAATTAAACATTTAGTTAAAAATCAAAATCACACAAAGGCATACTTAAATGACAAAAAATATAACAATTACATATTTTTGTGATTTTCCTTCTTTTAAAACCAAACTATGGTTTAGAATTTCCTAAATATATTATTTTTATATTATCCTTTTATATAAACCAATGATTAATTAATTCTAAAAATGCAATATTAATTCCTGAATGCATATGCATCTGCATTACCATTTTTTTTGTATTTTTCCTTAATTAGAATAAAATGAACATGCATAGACGAAATGCCACGAAAATTCAAAAATTGCATACAAAGAAAAATTATTTGTGATTTCTTTTGGAGTAGTTCTTGTGAGGCAAAATATCACGTGCTCACACCTTGTCATCACTAATAGTCACATCTCTGGCATCATCATGTTGAACTCTATCCTTAAGGACAAGCAAATGAGGATCATCATACTGGCGCTCTCTGATGTGATCAAATAAGGAAGACCGAGAAATCACACAAGCCAATACTCGACTGAGATCCGAAATATCCAACCTCATGAACCGATTGGCCAAGGCCTAAACATCAACTACAAGAGGTCTCTCCCATACCGGAATATATGCCAAACTCTCCATACTCACCGCCTTCCTACTCAAGGCATGGGCCACCACATTGGCCTTTCCCGAATGGTATAAAATAGTAATATCATAATCCTTTAACAACTCCAACCATCTCTGCTGCCTCAAATTGAGATCCTTCTATTTGAACAAGTACTGGAGGCTACGATAATCAGTAAACACCTCACTAGACACCATACAAATAAAGCCTCCAAATCTTCTACGTGTGAATAATGGCAGCCAACCCCAAATCATGAACAGGGTAGTTCTTCTCATGAGGAATCAACTGGCAAGAAGCATAAGCAATAACTCTACCCTCCTGCATCAACACACACCCAATACCAGCTCTAGAAGCATCACAATACACTGTATATGAACCTGAAGCTGATGGCAAGACTAATACTAGAGCCGTGGTCAAGGCTGTCTTGAGCTTCTGAAAGCTCTCCTCGCACTCATCCGACCACCTGAATGGAGCACCCTTTTGAGTTAACTTGGTCAAGGGAAATGCGATAGACGAGAATCCCTGAACAAACCGGCGGTAATAACCCGACAAACCGAGAAAGTCGCGAATCTCTGTGGCTAATGATGGTCTAGGCCAACTCTGAACCGCCTCTATCTTCTTCGGATCAACTTGAATACCCTCGTTGGACACCACGTTCCCCAAGAAAGCCACTGAACTGAGCCAAAACTCATATTTGGAGAACTTTGCATAAAGCTTCTCCTCCCTCAACCTCTACAACACAACTCTCAAATTCTTTGCGTGCTCCTCCTAACTACGCGAGTATACCAGAATATCATCAATGAAGACAATCACGAACGAATCAAGATAAGGCCGAAACACGTTGTTCATCAAATGCATAAACGCTGCCGGGGCATTGGTCAACCCGAAAGACATAACAAGGAACTCATAATGACTTTATCTGGTCTTGAAGGCTATCTTAAGAATATCCGAGTCCCTGATCTTCAACTGGTGATAACTTGAACGGAGATCAATCTTGGAGAACACTCTCGCTCCCTGAAGCTGGTCAAACAAACCATCTATACGAGGCAAAGTATACTTGTTCTTGATTGTTACTTTATTCAACTGCCTGTAATCAATGCACATCATCATCGTGCCATCCTTCTTCTTCACAAATAGAACCGGCACACCCTAAGGCAACACACTAGGCTGAATGAACCCCTTATCAAGGAGTTCCTGAACCTACTCTTTTAGCTCCTTCAACTTTACTATTTCCATACGATACGGAGGAATAGAAATAGGCTGAGTGGCTGGCACCAGGTCAATATCAAAATCAATATCCATTTCCGGTGGCATGCCCGACAGGTCTGCAGGAAACACATTAGGGAAATCCTTCACAACAGGAATAAAATCAATACTGGGAGTCTCTGCATCGATATCCCTAACAAAGGCTAAATATAAAAGACAACCCTTCCCAACCATATGTTGGGCCTTCAAGAACAAAATCACCCTACTGGGGACAAAATCAGACCAACCTCGTCACTCAATCCATGGCACACCCGGCATAGCCAATGTCATTATCTAAACATGACAGTCCAAAATAGCACGATACGGAGATAACCAATCCATGCCCAATATCACATCAAAGTCCACCATATATAGTAATAACAGATCCACTAGGGTCTCCATACCCTCAATAGTCACCACACACAGTCCACAATAATAGTATCACCCACCGGAGTAGATACACGAACAGACGAAACAAGAGACTTACGGGGCATATCCAAATAACGAGAAAAATATGATAATACATAAGAAAAAGTGGAACCAATATCAAATAACACAGAGGCATCTCTGTGGCAGGTCGAGACAATACCTATGATCACAGCGTCTGAAGCAATAACATCGGATCAAGCTGGGAGTGCATAGAAATTGGCTTATTACCGCCTGATCGACCTCCCCCTCTGGGGCCACCCCTAGCTGACTGACCTCCACCCCTAGCTGGGTGGGTGGGTGACGGTGAAGTAACTAGTGCTGAAGCTGATGGCTGACTCCTCTGATGAGATGAACTCCTAAGATGACGAGGACACTGCCTCCACATATGACCCATCTCTCCACACTCATAGCAACTCCCCAGTGCTGGAGACAGGGACTAAAGGGAACCCCTAGCACCAGAATGACTAGCAGATGTACCTGGCATAGAAGAGCCCTGAACTGATAGAGCACGGGACGAACTCTAAGCTGGAAGGGCACTGAGTGATGAATGACCCTGATGAGAACATGACCCGATGACGCCCCATGATAACCTGGGCGAGCTGGTTGAGCATGTCTGAATGGACGGCCTCTTCCGTGCTGAAACTGACCCCTCAAAGGAGCACCACTATAACTACTAGATCCCCGAGGCCTCTTGGACTCCCTCTCATCTCGCTCCTGGCAATGAACTGACTCAATCTCACGAGCAATGTTTACAACCCGCTCAAAGGTAGCACCAGACACCCTCTCCCTGGTCATGAAAATATGAAGCTGATATGTGAGGCCATCAACGAACCTCCTGATCCTCTCTCTATCTGTCGGAACCAACCAAATAGCATGACGAGCTAACTTTGAGAACCTCATCTCATACTGCATCACAGTCATCTCTCCCTAATGCAACCACTCGAACTGCTTACGCAGCTCCTCTCTGTGAGACTATGGCACATATTTCTCCAAAAAGAGAACGGAGAATTGCTGCCAGGTAAGGGGTGTTCCACCAACAGGCCTACGCCTCTCATAAGCCTCTCACCAAGTGAAGGCAGCTCCAGAAAACTGAAAAGTAGTGAAAGCGACCCCACTGGTCTCCAGAATACCCATTATACGAAGAATCCTCTGACACTTGTCCAAGAAACCTTGGACATCATCGCCCTCTGCACCACTGAAAGTCGGAAGCTAAAGTCTACCAAACCACTCCAACCTGCACTTCTCATCCTCTGGCATGGTAGGAGCTACATAGTCCTGAGCAGCTGCAACCGGCTGGGCTAGAGGTGCCCCTAGTGTCTGAAGTCCCTGCATGACCTGCTTAGGTGTGCGAACGGTGGGAGCTTGAGTGCCTCCCCTGGCTTGAGAAGTAGTTGCGATTGTAGTAACTGAGACCGCCTGAGCTAGGCTAGTGCATACTAATAGAATCTGAGCCAAGGCCTCCTGAAGACCCGAAATCACAATGGGCACAGCTGGTGCCTAAGTTGGTGCTGCTGGAGCATCCACAACTGGGACCTGATCATGAACTGGGGCGGCTGGTGGATCTGCAGGTGCTGCCCTACTGCGGTGCGGGCTACACCTCTACCTCTACCACGGCCTCGACCGCATCCTCGGCCTCTAGTGGCTACAGCTGGTTGTACTAGTGGTCATCCATCCTAACCGGTCGCTCGTGTCCTCACCATCTGTGAGAGAATAAAATAACAGAAGTTTAGTACTCGGATCAACAGATTTGCACGATAAGAATTTCAAGAATATGAAGTTTTCCTAAAGGCTCTGTAGCCTCACAAGGATAAATACAGACGTCTCCGTATCGATCCGTGAGACTCTACTAAATCTACTCATGACTCATGAGACCTATGTAACCTAGGCTCTGATACCAACTTGTCATAACCCTAAATCTGTACCCGGTCGTGATGGCGCCAATCGTAAAACAAAACCATCTAACACAATACCCAATTCAATTTAAACAATTATAATAACAGAATTTAAGTCATTAACGTGCTAATAATCCCAAAATAAAAGTGAACAAGTATAATTTGCGGAAACCAGCACAGCCCGACATCGGGGTGTCACCAGTCATGAGCATCTAACATAAGTCTAAGAGTATGAAAGAGTTTATACAGTCTATTATAGAACTAAAACAAGAAGAGTAAAATAGGAGGAAGAAATACTGGGCTGTGAATGACGAGCAACTACCTAGTGGACTCTGAATAGCCTACTAGGAGCAATCAACCCTCACTAACGAGTCCCGAAGCTCCTGAATCTGTACATAGGGTGCAGTGAGTACTCCAACTCAGTGAGTAATAAAAATAAATGAAGACTGAGCGATAAGAAATCACGTAAAGCACAACAACATGCTACAAAGAGGTAGTGTAAAACCAATACAATGCAATAAAACAGTGAAATCTTATAAAAACACCTTAGTTCAGTATAAGCTTCTTTAAAACATCTTTTTAACAGTTAAACAAGTAAATGAAAAGCGGCGAATAGAGATAAACACATAAACACAGCCCCTCGGGCACAATACCAACAGAAATCAGCCTCTCGGGCAATAAAATAGAACAACCTCAGCCCCTCGGGCTATATCACATATCTCACTAGGTACCCGCGCTCACTAGGGGTGTACAGACTCCGGGAGGGGCCCCTTACGGTCCAAGCGCAATATCAAGCCATCTCGTGGCGTAATCAATAGGCTCTTGGCCTCATATCAAGCCACCTGGTGGCGTACAACTCAGGCCCTCGACCTCATAATCATAATTAGTACAACACTGATCCGGTGTGTAGCCCGATCTCACAATAATCCTCACAACACAGTCCCTCATCCCTACTCAGTCAAAAATCTCTAAAAGCCACTCGGGCACAGTAAAATATGATGCTCAGCCCAAAATATTATTTAAAGTGTTAAAATAGAGTAAACATGGTTGAGTATTGAAAACAGTAGAATACAGCATGACTGAGTACATATAAAAAATCAAAATAGTGAGGAAAGAGTAGTAAAAATCCCTTATGGGTCCAAAACAGTTGTCACGAGGCCCAAGTATGGCATTCAACCCAAAACATGATGATAGCAAACAGTTTTCAATCAAATAAGTAGTAAAACAGTCATACGGGATGGACAAAGGCACAATTTCCAACGGTGCACGGCCCTACGCTCATCATCTAGCGTGTGTGTCACCTCAATATAGCACAACAATGTGAAATTCAGGGTTTCATACCCTCAGGACAACATTTACAATCATTACTCGCCTCACCGGTCTAAACTCTAGCCCGCGATGCCCTTGCCTCTCGAATCGGCCTCCGGATGCTCTAAATCTAACCAAAATCAGTGCAAAACCATCAAAATATGCTAAGGAAAAAAATCCCACATGAAAGAATTCAAAGTACAACACAAATCCCGAAATTGGCCAAACCCGACCCTCGGGCCACGTCTTGAAATATAATAAAAATTACATCAATAGACTTCTTATCACTCCCCAAGTTCATTCATATCAAAAGCAACAAAATCCAACCACAAATGACCCCTCAAATTCCAAATTCTAGGTCTTCAATTACAAGCCCTAGTTCTTCAATATTAAGGCTTAAATTCCATAATTTCCATGATTAATTAGGAAGAAATTACATTAGGGTTGAGTATTAAGTCCATAAATCTTACCTCCAAGTGTTCCCCCTTGATTCCCTCTTCAATTCCCTTCAAAAAGATTTAAAATCGCCCAAATATGGAGGAACTTATGCTCAAATTGCGGAAATGGGTCTTTTAAACATTCTGCCCAGCACTTAAAAAGCCTTCATCTCGAACGCGATCAATGCCTCGCGATCGCGAAGCATAATTTGAGTTTACCAACTTTTCCTTCATCGTGATCATGACTCCCAGTATGCGAACGGAAGGCTTAACTTCCTTACTCACTGCGAACACGACTCCTCATACGCGAAGAACAAACCAACCTGGACCCCGCTGCTCACCTTTCCTCTACGCGAACACGACTAATCCCTCGCAAACGCGATGACCATTAGTCTCCACCCTTTGAGATCGCGGGACTACCTTCGTGAACGTGAAGTCCAACTTCACAGCCTCGCATCAACCCTTTGTGAACGCGAGGGCCCACTCTCGAACGCGAAGAACAACTATCTGCAACACTTCAGCAGATTTTTCTGCAATCTTTTTAAACATGAAATGGTCAGTTTAACCACCCTAAACTCACTCAAGGCCCTCAGTACCTCAACCAAACATGCAAACCTACCCCATAACATCATTCAAACTTGTTCCGACCTTCAGAATGCTCAAAACAACATCAAAACACCAAATTTGCATCGGATTCAAGCCTAAAAATTCTAAATCTTCTAAATTTCGCTTTCGATTAAAAAGTCTATCAAACCACGTCCGAATGACCCAAAAATTTGCAAACACATCCCAAATGACACAACCGACCTACTGCAACTCCCGGAATTCCATTCCGACCCCGATATCAAAATCTCACCTATCAACTAGAAATGCCAAAATTTCAATTTTGCCAATTCAAGCCTAAATCTACTCCGGACCTACAAGACACATTCCAATCATGCTCTTAAGTCCTAAATAACCTTCTGAAGCTATCCAAACCATCGGAATTCACATTTGAGGCTTATTTCACATACGCCAAAATTCGCTTGACCTTTTCAACTTAAACTCATTCAAAAGAGATTAAGTGTCTTAAACCTCGCCAAAACCTTTCCAAACCCGAGACAACCAACCTAATAATATATAATAATTATAATCAAAGAAATAAGAAGAAAAAATGGGGAAAACAAAGCGGTAGCTCATGAGACGACTGGCTGGGTCTTCACATTTGCGGAAGATTTAAAGTACTAGATGGTCTGTGTTGCACGGGCTTATGAAGGATTGAGTTTAATCTCACTATGGTATTATGGAAGTAATAGAGTATATGGATTATGAGTTATTGTATGTTTTGTATATGGCATGAAACAAAGTGGGGGAGTCTACTATTGATTAGTTGATTGCACAGTTATGTACTATGTTGGTTCTAGTTTGAGGCGTTCTAACAAATTAGTTATGGCTTACGAAGGTTGAGACCGAAGATGGCTTGAGTAAAGAAAATATCAATAAAGGTTATGTTATACTTTATGGGCGTATGTGAATCACAGAATGACTTGAGTTGTTATTGGTAAAGGATGTTCGATGCATAGAACAAAAAGTTGCTTGGTTGCATTAAGGTGAGGTTACATTCTGCGATGTCGGAGTGCCAATGAGGCACATGTTTTTCAGTTCGTTTGATAATTCTAATTTAGGTTTGAGTAGAGTGGATGACTCTTGAAAATGGTTCTAATGGGTTCATATTTTTACATGTAGTAATTGGAGATTTCAGGTTGTATATTTGGCTAGAAACTGAGATTTACATTAAAGGGTGTCAAGACTCGTGGTATTTCTATATCCTTATAGGATTCTATATATCAGTATCAAGAAGGTGAAGGTAATGGCTTTGGGTTCGCAATGAGTCTCCTCAGGGTAGGTATTTTGAATGCGATGCATTTGGGAATATTTAAGAGAGTATCCAGCATCTTATGAGCCTTAGACGGTGTGATTTTATGCTTGGGTCTCGTGTGGTGAGTCTGAGTTGAGGAATTATGGTGTTATAGCAAGAAGAAGTATCAAGTTGAAGGTAAATCAGAAGGAACTTAGATAGATGGGATAGCTTGGTAGTAGGCCGGATCGGCATGGTAAGGATATGACTAGTTCTTTGGGTGCTTTCGAGGTAATGAGTTTCTACAGGTGTTTCGCGGCAATGCTCTTAAGTTTTGATGGCTTGCGTAGCTTGGTTGAGTTAGAAGAATTCAGTCCCGACAGTCGGGTTTTGTGCAAATGGGATTCGGAGAGTTCTTGATGGTTTCTGTTTCTACCACGGTTAGAGATGTATATTTTCTACGAGCGTGAGGAGCGTGGGATGTGTAATGATTTTATTCTAGATGGGATCAATGGAAAGTTCTTGGCTAGTTGAGTACGTAGTTGCTTGTGGCTCGGAATGGATATGAAGTTCTCATATTTATCCTAGGATGGTATGTTATGTGCGGTATGTTGTGTAGGATTAAGATTTGCATGTGTAAAGTCACGGTTAAGTTTTGAAAGGAAAGTCACAATTCTTGGGTAGCATGGACAGTTTCAGATGACTAGATAAATGAGATCACTGACTTATATGGCTTGATGAGAGTATGCATTTTCAGAAAAAGGGCAAATGTTTGAGTTGAGGATACTTCATTAGTATTGCGACACTCTCTTGTTGGATCGTCTATTGATATTCGAGTTTGCTTGGTGGTACAAAAGAATTATAGGGGTACCTCTCGTGGGATGATTGGGTATTAGAGGTGTGTTGTATATTCGGATAGTGGAGTTGGGATCGAATATGGTGATTCACGTGCTGTATGGATTTGGAGACTGGGAGTTCTCATAAACAGGTTAGGGCGTGGTTGTGGACCGCGTATATCGGTCTTGTGTGGTAACTATTGGAGGTTTGGTGATCCGAGTGGATCCTTATTGCTTAGTATGCTAGATTTTAGTGTGATATTGGGTATGGACTGGTTGTCTCTGCGTTGTATTATTCTGGGCTGTTGCGCTAAGGCGGCGGCATTGGCTATGCCGGGGATGCCACGGATTGAGTGGCGAGGTTCAACGAATTATATTCCCAGTAGAGTGATTTCATTTTTGAAGACCCAATGGATGGATGGGAAGGGTTGTCTTTTCTTATTTGGCCTTCATGATGGATGTCAGCGCAGAGACTCCTACCACTGATTCAGATCTGGTGGTGACGGATTCTCCGGATGTGTTTCTTGTTTCCGGGCATGTCACCGGATAGGGTTGTTGATTTCGATATTGATTTGGTACCGGCTGTATCGTATGGCACTGGCGGAGTAAAGGAGTTGAAGGAGCAGCTTCAGGAACTCCTTGATAAGGGGTTCATTGGTAAGCCAACATGGATGTGTGATTCTAAATCGAGTCAGCTTGGTTGACTCCGAGTTGTGTTTGGAGGGATGTGTTGAATCGATTGCAATTGAGCTGATTGGTGATCTGGGAGATCTATGATTTATCTTTATGTGTTGCGAGGTGTTGGGATTTGTTGGTTATAGGCACATGTGGTGCGGTTTTGTTAGGGTCCCTCAGTGGAATTCGAGCGGGAAGAGTATTGGGTATTGCTCGGTAGATGGCGTATCGGTTGTGTCCTTTCGGGTTTGTGTAATGTTATGTCAATTGCTTCGTTGTGGTTATGATGATTTGCTTTGGTTCTAGACATCAAATTGCGCGTGGTTGTCGATTTTGAGCAGAGTGACTTGAGGTGTTTCATGTGGACCAGTGTTTGGATAGGGCCTCGCATTGCAGCGAAGTTATGTGGAGGTATGACCCTTCGAGTTGATTCGTGTGTTCTGTTTCTACGGTGTGTGACGAGTTCTCAGCATTGTGTTGTGGTGGTACTGGCGAGCTTGTGGTGCAGCTCTTTCATTTGAGTTATTTTTCATGATCTGAGTACATTCAAATTATTGCTTATTGGTGTGCGGATTGCACAAGTTGTGGCTTTAGATGGTAATGATGTGTCTTGTCAATAGAGTAGTTGTGTTGGATTGGATGAGATCATTGGGATCTATAATGAATACAAACGGATTCGATTTCAGTGTGTTAGAAGGATAATATCGATGTTTGGCTTAGAAATTTGATATGGTTCTTGCCAAAGGAGAAGTGGCTTCACGAATGGTTGATCTGAGGAATGGTTATGACTTTCTAGATATTTCATTTATCATTGGCAGTATACGGAAGTGTTGGAATGAAGATTTATTGGAAAAGAGGCTTATTATCAATATTCGGTTGTTTTGAGCAACTGCTGTGATTAGAAGTTATCGCTACGCGTGTTTGAGTTATGTGGTACATCAGGTAATTGCATCTGAGGTTACAGGTTTGGTTTGTTACAGCTTGTTCGGGCTTATTCAGAGTATAAATATGAGATTCTAATCTTGTAAAGGATTTTAGAAGTAGAAATGTGGTTCTAAGGTTTATGGGCTAGGTTTGATTGCGAAACTTCAGGTACATTGTGTTATCGAACCTATATGAGATAGGGTGACGTGGGATCACCCCCGGGTATGTGCATGGTAAGGTTACACAACGACTTGATGGGTTTTGGAACAACTCTAGGCACGTTCGAGGATGAACTTATGTTTAAGTGGGGGGGGATGTAACGACCTAATCTGTCGTTTTGAGCTTTTGCACTTTGCTTGCCAGTTCTCGGGCATGACTAGCCCCATGTGATGTATTATGACTTATGTAAATCGTCGGTTTTGGTTTTCAGGATAATCAGAATGAATTTGAAAGAACAGTTCTCAGTTTGAAGCTTAAAATTTGAAAGATTTGACCAAGTTTTGACTTGTTGGTATATGATCTCGGATTTGAATTTTTATGATTTGATTAGCTCCGTTAGGTGATTTTGGACTTAGGAGCATAATCGGAATGTGTTTTGGAGGTCCAGAGTAGAGTTAGGCTTGAATTGGCGAATTTGGAATTTTGGTGATTTTCGGTTGATAGGTGAGATTTTGATATAGGGGTCGGAATGGAATTCCGGGAGTTGCAGTAGGTCCATTGTGTCATTTGGGATATGTACGCAAAATTTCAGATCATTCGGATGTGGTTTGATAGACTTTTTGGTTAAAATCGGAATTTGGATGATTTTTGGAACCTTAGGCTTGAATCCGATGTTATTTTGTTGATTCGATGTTGTTTGAGGTGTTTTGAAGATTGATATAAGATTGGATATTGGTATATGACTTGGTCGTGCTTTTGGTTGAGGTCCCGGGGGCCTCAGGGTGGTTTTGGATGGTTGGCGGGAGGTTTTGGAGTTGAGTTTGGCAGCTAAAGTTTTATGGTTGCTGTCATAACCGCATATGCGGTTGGGAGGCCGCAGGTGCGACTCCCGCAGATGCGAAAGCAAGCCGTAGAAGCGGCCAAGAGGTGAGTCAAGCGGAGCCGCAGAAGCGAATATCTGGACAAATCTGCGATGGCGCAGGTGCGAGAGAGTGAACCGGAGGTACGGTCCAAAACCTTTAAGTGAAAACCGCATGTGCGGTAGGTTAGACCGCAGGTGCGGAATCCCTGGGTCAGAAGGTATATATTTCACCCTTCGCGATTTTTGGTCATTTTTCTCAATATTTCATTCAGGGTGAAGCTTTTGGGAGCCATTTCAAGGGAGATTTTTAGAGGGATTCATTGAGGTAAGGTCCTTGGTCCCTAAGCTCGTTATTATGGTGATTTTTTTCGTTGTAAGCATGAAATTTAAGAGAAAATCAGTGGTAAATTTGGGGATTAGGGCTTGATTAATTAGAGAGCTTTGAGTGGTGATATGAGGGGCCATTTGAGGTCCGATTTTGGTACTTTTGATATGCATAAACTCGTGGAGGAATAAGGAGTGTATTGATGTAAATTTTTTTGGATTCCGAGGCGTGGGCCCGGGGGTTGGGTTTGGCCAATTTCTAGATTTTTGATGTAAATTGGATATTTTCGAGTGGGCTTTGTTCCCTTAGCATATTTTTATGGTATGAATCTGATTTTGGTTAGATTTGGAGCACCCGGAGGCTGATTTGAGAGGCAAGGCCATCGCGGGTGTAACGACCCAACTTGTTGTTTTAGGAATAAACGCCCCGTTCAATGACTTATGGTCTCGAGCATCTTCATATTATGTATTATGACTTGCGTGTGTGGTCGAGTTTAGATTCCGGAAAATTCAGAATTAAATTTAACGAAAAATTCTCATTTTTAAGCTTAAATGTAGAGAGTTGACCGGAGAGTTGACTTTTGAGCAAACGACCTCGGAATGGAGATTTGATGATGTCAATAGCTTCGTGTTGTAATTTCGGACTTAGGTGTATGTTCGGATTTGGATTTGGAAGTTCGTAGGACAATTCGACGCATTTTGGCGAAAGTAGGAAAATATGATGATTTTGGAAAAATTTGATAGAAGGTTGAAATTTTGATAACGAGGCCGTATTTCGATTCCGAAAATTGGAACAGCTCCGTTACGTCATTTATGACTTGTGCACAAAATTTGAAGTCATTCCGGATTGATTCGATATGTTTCCATGCAAAATATAGAAGTTGGAAGATTTGAAAACTCATAATTTGACTCATGGCGCGATTCAAAATTTTAGTGTTGTTTAACGTGGTTTAAAGCTTCGACTAAGTTCCTATTGTATTTTGGGACATGTTGGTATGATTTGTTAAAGTCCCGAGGGCCTCAGGTGGATTTCGGACGGTTAAAGGACCAACTCCGGACTTGAAGAAGCTGCTGAAAATCTGCTGCTTCTAGGCAGCTGCTGATGTTTCCGCTTCTGCGACAGATTCATCACAGAAGCAACCTCGCAGAAGCGAGCTTCTAGTCGCAGAAGTGATGGACATGTATCTGGGCAGCACCGGACACCTGCGACTCATTAGGGATTAGCACTCTCTCTCCCAATCACTTGCTAAATCTTCAATCAATCCAATAGATTCACGAGGTGGCAAAGCAACCAATTTTTAGTGTACATAAGAGCATCCAGTACTCATGTTTACATTCTCATCAAGTTCAAATTAAAAATCCACTTGTATCAACGAGTATGTCACCATGGCTGGGGAAGGCATCGCAGCAGCGTACAAAGAAGCTGCAGAAGCAGAAACTTTGCGCAGATGCGCGAGACAGTCGCACCTGCGTGCTTCGCAGAAGCGGAAAATCTTGCGCAGGTGCGAGCATCGTAGAAGCGACGCCGTGTCGTAGAAGCGACTTCGCAGGCGCGCAAACAAATCCGCAGGTGCGAAAAATTGGCAGAAACTTAAGACCAAAACTCAGTCATTTTTGCCATTTTCGATTGGAAATTTTGGAGCTCGGTTCTGGGGCAATTTTGAGGTTTTCTTCACGATTTCAACTCAAGTGAGTGTCCATACTCTAAAGTGTTTATATTTCATAAATCCATGGTTATTTTCATCGTTTAATACGGATTTAAATGGAAAAAATCAATATTTTTGCAAAATCTTCCAAAAACAAAAATTTAAGATTTGGAGGTCGAGTTGTTATCGGAATTTAATAAAATTGGTATGTCGGAATGGGTGTTAGGATTTCGTGAAAATTATGTCAGGTTCCATGAGGCGGGTCCCGCATTGACTTTTGATTGACTTTTAAAATTTTAAATCTACGTTTTACTATCCGGAATTGTTTCCAATAAATTTTAATGAAGTTACACAAATAATTTGGATAGATTTGAGCTATCCGGAGGTCGATTCAAGCAAGGAGACGATTTTGGAATATCGGCCTAACTTCAAAAAGGTAAGTATCTTGCCTAATCTTGTGGGGGGAATTTCCCCTTAGCCATTGAGTCTTATGTGGAAATTATGTGATTGGAAACATGTACGTGAGGTGACGAGTACGTACTTGGTTTATATGTGCAAATTATATCGGTTAAAACTCGTAGACGCCCGTATATATTTAATTTAAAATGGTTAACACTTAGTAAATCCTTGATTTTCATGCTTTATTCTTTGTTTGTCGATTTTGTATTTATATAATAATTTGGTGTGATTGCCGCTTGGATATTTATGTAAATTCCATGTGTTTGTTGATTTGATATTTCCTGGAAATAATTTTATTATGGATTTTCTATTCGTAATTAATTAATTAAATAAGTCAAGAAGAGGCATTAGTGTAATTATCGAAAATATGAATTAAAGAAGGTGTTGTCCTATGATGAAATATTTTCCATCCTTGTTGTTGTTTTGAGGTTTTATATATGTTGTGTGGAGCCTTGGGCTTTTTGTGGTGAAATTAATTGATTTTGTTGTATCTTTGAAATTGGTTATGGTCTATGGGCAATTTGTGATATGAATTGTTGTGTTGTGTTGTTGTGATAATATTTCGTGTAAATATTTGTTTAAATTAAGTTATTTTTATGAGGAAATAAGGGTGGTATTCCATTATTAATATTACGTGGGTATAAGGGTGGCATTTCACTGTGGTTATGTGTGTTGGGATATTGTTTGGGTGAGATATAAGGGTGACTATTATACAGAGCTATAAGGGAGGCTATTATAGAAGCGATAAGGGTGACTATAGGAAAGATAAGGGTGGCTATTATCAGGGATGATGTGTGATGATGTGGGATATTGTGTTGGTAATTGTTATGTGACGACGAGAGGATATTGTGCTGGTAATATTTATGTTGTGTTGTGAATTCCTTGTGAGTTCTTTTACATATTGTACATTTTATTTTATAATTTCAGTAAATATGATAATAGTTAGATATATATTAAAATTTTGAGCCTGTGAATATTGTCGGGCAGATCATGATATGGGTACAACGTGCTGGGGAAATATGATGAATTTATTATTGGCACGTGAACTGTCCGTGCAGTTGTGATATGAAATATGGGCATGAGGTGCCGTGGTTATATAATTAAAATGATATTGGCATGTGAATTATCCGTACAGTTGTGATATGAAATATGTGCACGAGGTACCGTGGAAATATGAAAGTAGGTTAAGACCTGTATGGTATGTTTATGAAATGAGGTGTCACATGGTGACTTTTATTTGAAAGAATTATATTCGAAAGATGTTTATTTGAAAGAATTATAATCGAAAGATATTTATTTCAAGGACGTATATTGAAATATATTTATCGGAAAATATTATATCCTAAAGATTACTATTGGGAAGATTTATAGCCGAAAGATTATTATTTGAAGAATTTGATTAATTGGTCGTACTTGTATTCATTATTTGCTGAGCAATATATATGGTGTTCTTGTTGCCCTGCTGTTTATATCACTGGTTGATTATTGTTGCCATCATTGTTATTTATTTCCTAATATTTTTGTACGTTATATTGAACAGGTTATTAGACTAGTGAGTGTCTTGACTGTACCTCGTCACTACTCCACTGAGGTTAGTCTTGATACTTACTGGGTACCGTTGTGGTGTACTCATACTACACTTCTGTACATTTTTTTATGTACAAAGCCAGGTATTGGAGATATAGGACTCGGACAAAGTTAGACTGTGATTGCAAGGATTCAAGGTAGAGTTGTTTGGTCGTCGTAGTCCTTTGGAGTCTTTCCCTTTTATCGTACTGTCAATTATTATTTGAGCAATATTATATATTTAATTTCCTTCAAATCATTTCATGTATTCAGTTAGTGTTCGTGACTCAGTATTACCAATCCTAGGAGGTTGTATCTTTATTTCCGCTGTTGGTATCCATTTAAGAAAAAAATGGCTTGGATTGTTATTATAATCGGCTTACTTAGTCTTAGAGACTAAGTGCCATCACGACACTTATGGTAGGATTTTGGGTCGTGACAAGTTGGTATCAGAGCTCTAGGTTCATACGTTTTACGAGTCACGAACGAGTTTAGTAGAGTCTTGCGGATCGGTACGGAGACGTATGTACTTATCTTCGAGAGGCTACGGAACTATTAGGAAATTTTCACCTTTTTTATTCCTTTCGTGCGGATTTGTTGATTGTGGAATTTGAGCCTTTGTATCTCTATCTCTCACAGACGGTGAGGACACGTGCTACTGGGTCAGCTGAGCAGACACTCGCACAAACTGCTACGGCTGCGAGAGGTCGGGGCCGAGGTAGAGGCCGAGGAAGGGCACATGTCACAGATAGAACACCCGACATAGTAGCAGTTGAGGAGCCGCTAATAGCTCCAGTTGGGGGACAAGTACCAGAAGCACCTGTTGTTACCCGCGATTTCAGGAGACTTTAGCACAATTCCTAAACATGTTTGTAACATAACTCAGGCGGGACTGATTTCTATTTCACCAAATATTTTAAAGATAGGGGAGTAGCTTAGACTCCTACAGCTTGTACTCTAGAGCAGCAGGTTTAGATTGGTCAAGTTTCGGGTATAGTACCGGCACAGCCTATCATTTCGGTTCAGCCTGAGGTCAGCCGGGGCCATCAGAAGAAGAATAAAAGAGACTTGAGAGGTTTAAGAGGTATAACCCACCTACTTTTAGTGGCACAACTACAGAGGATGCTCAGGGATTTCTAGAAAAGTGTCATCGTATTCTCCGTACCATGGGTATTGTGGAAGTGAGCGAAGTCTCCTTTACTACATTTCAGCTGTTAGGAGCAACGTATCAGTGGTGGCAAGTCAATGAGGAAGGTAGACCAGTCGATGCAATACCACCAACTTGGGCTCAATTTTCAGAAATATTTTTTAAAGAATTTTTTCCTAAGACTCTCCGGGATACGTAACGCACAGAGTTTGAACGGTTACGTCAAGGAACCATAACAGTGTCAGAATATGCCATCTGTTTCAGTGAGTTAGCTCGTCGTGCACCTATCTTGGTTCCTACCGTCTAGAAGCAGGTCCGCAGATTCATTGAGGGACTCAATTATGACACTAAAATATGCATGGCTCGGGAGTTGCAAACCGATACTCCATTTCAGCAAGTAGTGGAGATTGCGAGGAGAATCGAGGGTGTACTAGCTGAGGAAAAGAAGTATAAGGAGACCAAAAGGTCTCGAAGCACTGGAGGGTTCAGTGGATTTTACTCTTCAGCTATGAACTATTATAGCGGAAGCTCTAGCAGTCGGTCAGCTTAGTCCGCTCATCAGGGTACTCGGGGTGCTCCAGTAAGTTTTAATAGTGCACCACCGGCACGAGGTTCTTACAGTGGTAATTCCAGTTATCCGGCACAGACTCAGTACGAGCAACCACGACCTCAGAGGGGTTGTTATGAGTGTGGTGATACTAGGCACATCATGAGAGATTGTCCCAGACTTGGGAGAGGTGGATTTCATCAGAACACTCAGGATATGGGCCTAAATGCAATTTTACTACCCCACGAGCACAACCAGTTAGGGGTGGAGGACAGGCGGGTAGAGGGAACTAGAGGGGGAGGCCCATCCTGTTGATATATTTGTTATGGTATGACTGAGGCCACTACAACAGATAGTGTCATTACAGGTACGATCTCGATTTGTTATAAAAGGGTATTTTTCCTGAATTCGATTCGGTTTTGAATATTGAGAGAGTCCTCCTATTATGCTCCACTTATGGATGAGCTTCGTAATTTTGTTACCCACTTATATGTTTATCCATGTTAGGAGACTTGATGTTGTTAGCCCGTGTCTATCATTTTTATTTTGTACACTATTGAGGGCTATAAGTCCGAAGGTGACTTTTTATTATTCACTACAATGGGTTTTGATGTGATTTCGGAATAATTAATTTCAGTTTTATAAATTATATGCCCTATCGGTATGGGGGTTCGTTATGTGTTGTGAAAGTTGTTTATGGAATTTATTAAAAAGAAGAAAGAAAATGAAAAAATTTCAGTTGGCACAATGTGCAAAATATTTGTGATTCAGAGTTGAGGATGAGATACTCACATTTTTATATAATGTAAAATATTTAAACCGGGCTACAAGCTGCAATGGAAGTTATATAAGGACGAGGTCCTGGTGGTGAAAAATTTATGAGTTTAAAATTCTCCCTGTGTGAAATTAAAATTGGTGATATGGTATTAATAGGGAGTCATGCATGTTAGGCTTATTTGATAATTCTTTTATGTGCTTTGTGCATATTTAGCCATATTTGTGCTATAAATATTGAGTTTCAGCTTACGAGGTGAGTGCCCAGGTGGCGTTAAATATGACTCATTAATTCGGGTAAATAATTATGAGGTCTTCAAGTCTCGTGTGTTGCTGTCAATGTTGTGGAAAAAAAATTTGAGACGAGATTTTTATTTATATGAGATTAATTGAGGAAGTTGGAATTAATTAGGAACAATTATTATGATGAGAGATGTGGTTATTGGCCTATGTACAATATGTGTGTATGCACGAAATTGTTATAGTCGCTTGAGACTAGCACAATGTGTTAATATGGAAAAATCAGGCCTTTGAAATTAATTGGAGTATAAGAAATTGGCTTTAAAGGTTATAAATGAGTATAAAAGAAATAATCTCAATGGAGATGGTGTCGGACTCGTGTTAAATTTATGGTGGCATAGAATCACCCGTGAGTATGTGTGAAATGATGTACCGTGATGACTCAAGAATATCATCTTTAAATTAAATAATCATCTTGGTGTTTTAAGATATTGAAAAGTGCTATCAATAATTCCTCGCCTTGCGTGTACAGTACGTATAATTTTCCGAAAGGGTTTTATGTGAAAAATAGATTAAATTGTGAACTAGAGCTTTAAAACTCAACTGAGTTGACTTCGGTCAACATTTTGAACAAACGAACCCGGATAAAAGTTTTGACCGAAGTTCGGAGGTCCCAAAATCAAATTATTGCCATTTAACGGAATCTAGAAATCTAAGGCTAAAGATTTCTTAAGTTTGACCGGAGATTTGACTTTTGAGAAAGACCCCGGAATGGAATTTTAATGATTTCAATAGTTTCGTATGGTGATTTTGGACTTAGGAGCATGTTCGGATTTGGATTTGGAAGTCCGTAGGACAATTAAGCGCATTTTGGCGAAAGTTGGAAAATAGAAGATTTTTGGAAAAGTTTGACCGAGAGTTGACTTTTTGATATCGGGGTCGGAATCCAGTTCTGAAATTTTCATAGCTTCGTTATGTCATTTATGACTTTTGTACAAAATTTGAAGTCAATCGGATTTGATTTGATAGGTTTTTTCATCGAATATAGAAGTTGGACGTTAACTAGTTTCATTAGGCTTGAATTGAGGTGTGATTCGCGGTTTTAGCATTATTTGATGTGATTTGAGGTTTCGACTAAGTTCATATGATGTTTTAGGACTGGTTGATGCATTTGTCGAGGTCCCGTGGGCCTCGGGTGGATTTCAAAAGGTTAACGGATATAAAAAGGCTGCTGAAATATTCTAGGCAGTTTCTGCATTTTTCGCACGTGTGAACAGTGACCGCACCTGCGTGAATAGTATCCGTGTATAGTACACGTTAAAAGTATCCATGTACAGTACCCGTAAACAGTACCCGTGAATAGTACCCCCCGTGAACAGTCTGTGAACAGTACCCGAAATTTTCTGGACAGAATGTTAAGTTCTGATTTTGCATTTTTACCAAATTGGAGCTCGGGGAGAGGTGATTTTCGGGAGATTTTCAGAGAAAACAAAGGGGTAAGTGTTCTTAACTTAATTTTGGTTAGATTACCCGAATCTATTACTAGTTTTGGCATTAAATCTGTGAATTTAGTTGGAAGAGTTTGAAAACCCTCTCGGATAGATTTGAGGATTTGAGGGTCGAAATATTATCGAAATTTAGTAATTTTGGTATGATTAAACTCGGGGTTGGATGAAGTTTCATATTTCGCAACTTTCGTCGAATTCCGAGATGTAGTCCCCACTGGCGAATTTTTAGTGCAATTTCGGATTTTTAATGGAAAATGTAGAATTCCATGTGGAATTAATTCCTATATTTTTTATTGACTGAATCGAATTATTGTGGATAGATTCGAGGCATTCAGAGGTCGATTTGAGAGGCAAAGGCATTTCAGAGTAGGATTTTTGCTTGGATTGAGGTAGTAACGGTTATAAATCTGGTCATGAGGATATGAAACCCCGGACATTGTGTTGTATGACTATTTTGGAGGTGAAGCACATGCTAGGTGACGGGCGTGTGGGCGTGCACCGTATGGATTGTGACTTGATCCGTCCTGCGAGATTGTGGAATTAATTGGCCTACTGTTTAATACATGTTCCATCTGTTTTCATAGAAATTGATTGTACTTCATGTTAGAAATCATGTTTAGGCCTTATGTGATCACTGTTGAGACCTGCAAGGTCATGTACTTGCTGAATTAGATGTTAATTGTTGTTTTGTACTCAGTCATATCTTTTCTTGCTTATTATGCCTCTGTCTCTTGCTGTTCATTGTTGATACATGACATTACCTCTGTTTGGGTTGTTTATATGATTTTTTGAGAGCCCAAGAGACTGGAGAGATTGATGACTGAGTGAGGCCGAGGGCCTGATCTGTGAGGATATTTATGAAATCGGGCTGCACGCTGCAACATGTTGTTACTTATTTATGACTGAGTGAGGTCTGTAAGCACGTGATTTTTGACCCTCCCCGAGAATTTTCACATTTTTAGCATGAATGTGTGAAATTGGGTCTAGTATAGCTATTTTAACTATTTTTACTTTATTTTGTTGCAAAAAAAAAAATTCAAAAAATATATATATATAAATTTTAGTTTATGTATCTCTCATAAACTTGAAAAATACAAAAATTGTACTTTATTTTGGTACTTTATATAAATTCGAAAATTACAAAAAAAATATAGTTCTATTAATGTTTGCAGTCATTATAATTTTGAAAAATACAAAAAATATTACGTCATATTTTTGTCTTTATTAAAGAACGAAAATTACAAAAAATATAGTTTTATTAATATTCTATAGTCATTTTTAACTTTGAAAAAATACAAAATATTATCTCATATTTTATCTTAATATTTAAAAACGAAAATTACAAAAAATATAGTTGTATTAATATTTTGTAGCTATTTTAAATCTTGAAAAATATTCAAAAATATATAGTTTTGTTTAAATACTAGTCTTATTTTTGGTAGTTATTTTACTTACATAGGACTAGTTAAGAAACGTGTTCCTATTTCTCGGGTCCGGGCAAAAGAATAATATTCGGGTTCAAACTACCCAGTTTTAGGCCTAATTTTAGGACCTAGCCCGTAATAAACCGTGTCCGGGACACGTGGGGAACCCCACCACGTGTGGGGGACATATGCCTCGAACCCCACCACGCGTTGGGCTCATTTTCATGGGCATTGTATTACAAAAAACACGGACAAACATTTTTTGAGGGGAGATTTTGAAATTCTGGAAAAGGGGGTACTGTATATCTTCTTCTTAAAAAGAAGAAGACAGAAGCAAAACGGAAAAAAAAAACCAGGGGGACTTTGGGGAATTTTTGAAAAAACATGTACTGTACTCGTCTTCTTCCTGAAGAAAGAAGAGGCAAAGAACCCTACTGCACACCCTAACCATCGTCTTCTTCTTCAACTCACCAAACGACCCATCCAGCCCAGGCCATCGACTACTGTCCGAGCACCACCACCAACGCTGCCCTTCGACACCGTCCAAACACCTTCCCCATCACCCTCCATCAAAACCCAACCAGCCCGCCTCCATCTACACCACCCATACCTCCAGTAAACCACCAAACGAACAACCAAAACCAACGCCAGTTCCGTCGACCATGACCACTCCTCCATAGCTGCTTCTTCTTCACCAAGAGAAACTTAGCAAGGAACCCTAATCCATCAACGTCGGAACACCATCAAACACCCATCCTCACGTCCAAACCCACCTGCTCGTCGACCTCTTGCTTCATCTTCTTCGCAGCTTCAACCTATTCCCTCACGTCGCTGCTGCCCAGTTCCGTCGACCCTACTGCCCAGCCCGTCGTCAAATACCACCGTCAACAAACCACCAGCCAAACGACCCTCCATAGCCTCCTCCTTCCTCACATCCAAACGACCCCTTTGTTGCATTTGTCGAACCAGTTGCTGCGTCAAAAATATACAGCAGCAACCAACAATCTCAGGTCGTTGACAGACTTGGTCCGAGTTTTCTGTTTCCGTCGTGGTCGACTTTGGTTCGTCGAGGTCCGGTACGTCGAGTTGCTGTCCGAGTTCCATCGTTGTTCTTCGTTCAGAGAGGTCCGGCTCGAGTTCCGTCGGAATCGTGTTTGTCATTCTAAGTTTGTTGAGGTTCAAAGGTTAGTAAACCTCAAGTATTAAATAAGGAAATGTTACGTTAAATGTTCGAAGATGCAATATAGAAATTGGTATGATAACTTTCTGCTCGTGTGTTCATCCTATGCATTTTGTTCATTTTACGTTGTGTTATTCTTGTTTATTTGATGTCATTTAATTAAGTTGGGCTAGTTGTTCTATGACACAAGTTCGACGTTAATCTGTTCGTCCTTTCCTTTGCTTAGGTCATTCGGACAAAATTATTAGTAGTACATGCTCTTGCTACGCCCGAAACACTCGTTCACTAAACTCATTTTATTAATTTTCGACAAGTTATGAGATTTTAGTTGTAAAAAGTCGTAAGGTTTAGTAATGTTAAAGGCGTAAAAATGGCATCCTTTAAAAAAAAAGGGTAAATAAAAACAAATAAATAAATAAACAAAAATAAATAAATAAACAAAAAAAAATGAGACGAGCCTCGCCAAATAAAAGGGACAAATTGCGGGACCCTATAAATGTATATATTAAATACTTAGATTCCGAGACGGGCCGTTTAGCAAATTTCACGGCCCTACCCCAAAAATAATAATGCGCTAGCTGCTCTAGGCACGCCTTTAATAATTTAATTTTCCTAAACTCGGGTGCACATTTATGTGACCCAAATCTAAATCTCAACGGACTCGAAATGTGTCTCTAATCACGGGTATATTGATTATGGCGTGGCCCGAGATGCATTTCCATGACGTTGCAAATCCGTTAAAAAATAAGAATGAGACGAGCCTCGCCGAATAAAAACACAAATTGCGGGGCCCTCAGTAAATACTTGTTTAAAATTACTTAGAATTCGGGAGGGTCGTTTAGCGAATTTCACGGCCTCCGCAAAATAATAACGCGATAGTCTCTTTAGGCGCGCGTTTAATAATTTACTTTCTTAAACTCGGGTGCGCATTTCATGCGACCCAAATCCAAATCTCAAAACATCAAATAAAATGCGTTCCGGATTGTGGGTGCATTTCATGTGACGCAGTCCAAAGACGTGTTTTAAGCGATGTTCACATTCTTGTAAAAACAATAATAATAAAGCGGTTAAAAGTTAAAATTTGCACATAAGTTCATATTCGTATAAAATCAGATAATCAAGCCAAATATAACAGTTGAGCGACCGTGCTAGAACCACGGAACTCGGGAATGCCTAACACCTTCTCCCGGGTTAACAGAATTCCTTATCTAGATTTCTGGTACGCAGACTGTAATATAGAGTCATTCTTTTCCTCGATTCGGGATTAAAATTGGTGACTTGGGACACCCTAAATCTCCCAAGTGGCGACTCTGAAATAATTAAACCAATCCCGTCTCGATTGTCCTTTAATTGGAAAAAACTCCTGCGCCCCCTCGGGCGCGGAAAAAGGAGGTGTGATAGCTCTGGCGACTCTGCTGGGGACTATACCCAGAACCACTGGTTCAGGGTTAAGAATTCGAGCTTGAAATAATTGTTATTATTTGGCTTTATTTATTATCTGGTTTTTTTACGTGTTTGAGCCTAATGTGCTAAATGCTGCTTTTACTGCTTTGATATTATTTGGACTGTATATATAAACTGTGCCGAAACCCCTCTCTTCTCTCTCTTGAGGAGTGCACGCTGGTCGTGGCTTCTTTCTGTTAGTGTCATATACCAAAATAGAACGAGGATTCGGAGGAGTTGCAAAACCGGATGGCCCTTTGGTTACCGGTACACAGCTCCCATCCTTGGCTCGAGTTGTCCGCTCGGGTAAGCCAGGTCTAGAACAAACACCCAGGTTCTGAACCTAGTATAACAAAGCCACGTGCCGGATCCCTAGTAGGAATGTTTATTTGCATCATGTGCATTTGACTTAGGGGACTCAACACAGGGGTTGCGTCCGTCTAGGACAAGCAACCTAAAAATAATAGACCAGCTTTTGGCATCCTATGTGCTACATGTTGTATTTAGTCAAGGGCGAATGGGTCATTTGGTCATTTCCAGCATGGTTTTATTTTAATCAAAGCATGGGGAACATTTGTGGAATCCAAGGAGCCTTGGAATTCCCTATGTCCCTCACGCTTCATTTTTTGGAAAAGTACCTAGGGAACATTTGTGGAATCCAAGGAGCCTTGGAATTCCCTATGTCCCCCATGCTTCATTACGGGGAAAAGCACATGGGGAACATTTGTGGAATCCAAGAAGTCTTGGAATTCCCTATGTCCCCCACGCTTCATATTTTGGGAAGAGCAAATGGGGAACATTTGTGAAATCCAAGATGTCTTGGAATGCCCTATGTCCCCCATGCCACATTTTGAAAATATAATAAAGATATAAAAAAATATATATATGTATATATATAAAATAAAATAAAAACGTTGAAAATTCAAAAAAAAAAGAGTTTGTATGTTTCATCATCATCCACAAGTTAGAAATAGTGGAAAAGAGGAAAAATAACAGTGTATAAATGTGATTACTTATTGTTAAAAAAAAAAACAAATGTCCAAGTAGTGTCGAAACTCTGCCGAATTTTTGAGAAAATAAGAAAAATATGTGTCTTATTAGTTAGTTTTATTAACAACAAAGGAAAAGTAGAAAAAAAAATCATCATTGTTTTGTTTTGTTTTTCAAAAAAAATAAAAATAGTTTGTCTTGCCATAAAAATAAAAGTAAAAAAAAAGGGGGGTCTTGTTTTTGAAAAAATATGTTTATTTATTTGTTTATGAAAATGCTGAAATTATAATAGTCCAAAAATATTTTCCATTATTGACTTCTTTAGAAATTCTTTCCAATTGTTTTTTTTTAAAAAAAAAAAAAACAACATATATATATAATAAAAAAAAAATCCGAAAATATTTTGATTCTTCTTTCAAAATTGAAAAGCAAATTCAAAATTCAAAAAAAAAACATTTTGAGAAGCGTTTCTTTTATTAAAAGCAAAATTCCGAAAAATATTTTCTTCTGCTTCTTTAGAATAAAGAAAAAAAAAAGAGCAAATGAAAATTCAAAAATATATCTTAGAAGTGTTTCTTGTAAAAAGAAAATCAATCAAAAAATGATTCCTTTCTTCTTTTAAAGTAGTTTATTGGACCGAACTACGCGGGTTTGATTCTCACCGGATGTGAGATACGTAGGCAACCCTCATCGGGTCCAACCCCACCTTCTCAAAAAGAAGGAATGTTTTATGTTTTTCGTTAATTCGTTTGTTTGTTATAAATGAAAATAATAGAATAATAGTCTATTTGATTGTTGTGAAAATAATAATAACAAAAATACATGTCAAATTTTAGCTTTTGTCATAAAGAAGTCGGGTGACGCTGTTTTATCAAGACATAGCCGAATGTTCCCGAAAGGGACGCCGGAAGGCTGACTTTGCATAAACAGCCACTTTTGGGTCATTTTTAAGACTTGGTCCAGTTGACCCCCACAGCCTAAAAATCTTCGTCCCCGAGACGTTGAAAGGCCGTGTTTGCAATATTGACTTTTCTAATTTGAAAACGATGAAAAAAAAGTTATCAATAAGTCAGGTGATGTTGTTTTGTCATAAATAGCCGAATGTTCCCGAAAGGGACGCCGGAAGGCTGACTTGGCATAAACAGCCACCTTTGGGTCATTTTGAGATATGGACCCACACAGCCTTAAAAAAGCTTCGTCCCCGAGACGCTGAAGGGCCGTGTTTTGCAACACCAAGTTTTTATTATAATTTGAAAAAAAGAGTCGACGGTCAGGTGAATACCGTCTTTTGTCATAATAAGCCAAGCCAGCTTCGGCCGCGTCTTAAACCGTTCTTGCCGAAATAGCCTTAGAATAATCTTTCAGTTGTCGAAGGGTTATTTTCGTAAAAGAATGGACAAGTTTGTAAAGTGTCGAAATAATCCTCCTCGGCCTCAAAATTCATGTGAGAGTTGGAAAGGGCCACATTTGCAAAAAATAACCATTTGGTTAAAATTAGCAAACAAAGGAAGGAAGTTGGCCATTTGTTTTGAAGTTTATAAATCTTTTGTCTAGAATATGCGGTTTGTTTAATTTTCAAGTTTATGGGTAATCTTTAAATCCTTGAAACCCAGTTTGTTTTAAATTTTAAAAAAAATGTGTGTTTAGTATTGTTTATCTTTTATTGCACGAACTACGCAAGGTCTGATTCATGCGGGGTCATGATACGTAGGCAATCTCCATAAGATTTGACCACAACAAAAAATGAAAAGGAGAATGAAAAGAGAATGAAAAAGAAAAAGAAAAAAAAATGAAAAGAACAAAATGAAAAAAAGAGAAAGAAAAAAGGAAAAAAAAAAAGAAAAAAGATGTTGTCAATAATGAGGACCGACTGAGTCCATTCTAACCTGTTTGTTTTGCAAATAAGTTAAGGTGGTTGGTTTGTGGTAAGCCGGACAATGACACCCAGAATATTTTACTTGCACATCATGGTGCGTACTTTGGTGGGATCAGGCCGATAACAGAAGCGCTCAAATCCTATTGGGAATTTGCTGACAGAGGACGATGATATTAAAGCTGGTAATAGTCTTGGCAGTATTGATGCGAAGCTCAAGTGGCTAAGATGCCAGTTTTGATAAAGTGGGAGGACGCTCCGTTCCTTGGTTAACAAGAAAGAGGCATTTGGTGGCTTATTTTGTTGTCATTTCTTTTGTTCGGATTATTAGATTTGTAATTCGGATTTTGTCCTGTGTCAAACCTTCTTATCTTTCCATTTGGTCATAGCAGTTTGTTTAGGATTTTGTTCTGGTTTGTTTGTTTGTTTTGTTATTCAAACCATTTCACCGGTCTAAGGCAAAATCCGGTCTTTTGTTAGTTCCAGTCGTCTTTGGTTTAGTCCTTTTATCATTTCGTTCAATGCCGATTCTAGGGACATGACATGCGCACCCAGTTTGGGCCTAGTCTTTAAAGTTAATCATAAAACCCTAGAAAGGCGGTCAAACCATTTAAAGAAAATAAGGACGGTTTGAGATTATTCAGAGCTCGAGTCATGTGGAACTGAGGCAAGTTAAACAAAAAAGAAAACCGTTTAAAAGCAAGATTCGCCAAATTGGCATGAGGTTCGTTCATAATAACGAGAAAGAGAGTGACACCTAACGGTGCTTTAGAAGTGACAAATGAACAAACAGACGTTTAATATAATTGTCAAGTCCAGCACCATCAGAAGGGACTACAAGTTTAAATTGTGTTGTTTGCGCTTGGCATGATTTGAAGACTGGAATGACGAAGGCATTTTGTTCTGCTACCCAAACACTTTATCCTTCGTTACCCCTTTTGAGTCTTATTTATTTTCTTTCGTACCCCTCGTTCGGAATTAGTAGCAACGAATAAAAAACTCAAGCATGTCGGGTAAGAGAAAAGAAAGAAAAGAAAACAACAAAATGGGAAAAGAAGAATGAAAGAAAAAGAGAGAAAAAAAAAACGACAAAAGAAAATGAGAAAAGAAAAAGAGAAAAGAAAAATGATAGCAAAAAGCAAAAGAGGAAAGTCAAATGAAAACCGAGGAATTGGGAACTACGTTTGACCTGATTCCTCAAAGAGGATACGTAGGCGCTTCACGGCTCGGTCATAGTTTTGAAAAAATGAAAAAAACAATTAAGATATCCCCAAGCAAGAAACTGGGGCAAAGGTTGTGGTCGTTGTAAATAAATCTAATTCCGAAGGTTGTAACTAATAACCCAAAAAATTAATGTATTTTTGAGCCTTTTATACCCTTTCTTTCTAGCCTATCCAAAACCCACATTACGGTCCAAAAAAAGACCTTCTGATCAGTTTTCAAAAAATGCCAAGTCAGACAAATGAAGAGTCTTACCGGCGAACATAACATTCTGTTCCACAGCAGAAAGGACTCTAATCTCCAGCAGAAAGAGTCGTACCGGCGACACTCCAAATCCCCAGCTGGAAAGTGATACAAATGAGAGAGTCTTATCGGTGAAAACCTTCACAGGCACCATAAGGCGATGAAAGCTGAGAGAAAAGCCAAAAATGAGAGAGACTTGATAGTGAAAACCCTTCGGGCACTACAAGTCGAATAAGATTGAGAATCAGAGGGGGAATCGCCAATTGAAGATCTTAAAAGATGATTGACGGCAGAGGATAGGCCACATACGCATGTCATGGCCATTAGAGTCGGTATCTGCGTTTGATAGATTTTTATTTATAGTTTCTTTTGTAAAAGAGTCATTCGTTTCCTTTGTCTTTTATTTTGTTTCTTTTATCTTTCTCCTTTCATAGAAAAATTCCCCAATAGAGTCTGTCGGGCCAGAACAAGTATGAAATGACTTCAAATATGCCATCAGCTTTTCAAGATGAGATCTGACTAGTACATCCAAATGGTATAGTCAGCAAGGAACAAGCGCGAGGCCAGTGTAAAAAAAAAGATATCCCCAGCAAAGGGAATTGACAAAAGGATTGACGAGCGTCAAGAGAGATATCCTTGCCAAAACCAAGGTTATAAACCTCAAAGGCCAAGGCCCATGAACAGAGCAAGGAGAGCAGCGAGCATGATTTGGCGAAATCCATACTAGACTGAAAGGTCGGGGAAAATGCCAGTTTCCAAGCTATGCCACAAATGAAGAGGGATATCCCCAGCAGGAAGGGATTATCCCCAGCACATAATATCATCCCCAACAAGTTGTGAAACACAGAGCAAGGAGGGAGAAAGGGAAAACCATCCCAGCAGGAGTATCACAACCAACCACCATGTTTTAAACTAACAATTTTGTTTGATTTGAAACAGGTAAGGGAAATGGCATTGAGGCAGAAACGCATGCCACAAGGGATATTATCAAACTGGGGCAGAAAATTTTCCTTCCATTTAGAAAATTTTCTGGAAGTCAGGTACCCCCAGCTGATAACATTTTACCCCCAACAGGTAAGTAAATCAAGGGAGGTAGTCTTTGAAGGAAGAAGCTATGCAAAAACAAAAAAAGAAAAAAAAATAATAAAAAAAAAAGAATAATAATAAAAAATGGGGAAGGTAGAAAAGGAAAAGTTCATCCCAATCCCCAGCAAGTATTCGAGGTAAGACATTTTCAAGTCTTAAAGATATTTTGGGTTCATCCGCCCTTAAATAGGATCTGTTGGGTTAATCCGCCCTCAAATAGGATCTGTTGGGTTAATCCGCCCTCAAATAGGATCTGTTGGGTTCATCCGCCCTCAAATAGGATATGTTGGGTTCATCCGCCCTCAAATAGGATCTGTTGGGTTAATCCGCCCTCAAATAGGATCTGTTGGGTTCATCCGCCCTCAAATAGGATATGTCGGGTTCATCCGCCCTCAAATAGGATATGTTGGGTTCATCCGCCCTCAAATAGGATCTGTCGGGTTCATCCGCCCTCAAATAGGATCTGTCGGGTTCATCCGCCCTCAAATAGGATCTGTTGGGTTCATCCGCCCTCAAATAGGATCTGTCGGGTTCATCCGCCCTCAAATAGGATCTGTCGGGTTCATCCGCCCTCAAATAGGATATGTTGGGTTCATCCGCCCTCAAATAGGATCTGTCGGGTTCATCCGCCCTCAAATAGGATATGTCGGGTTCATCCGCCCTCAAATAGGATCTGTTGGGTTAATCCGCCCTCAAATAGGATCTGTTGGGTTAATCCGCCCTCAAATAGGATCTGTCGGGTTAATCCACCCTCAAATAGGATATGTTGGGTTCATCCGCCCTCAAATAGGATCTGTCGGGTTCATCCGCCCTCAAATAGGATATGTCGGGTTCATCCGCCCTCAAATAGGATATGTCGGGTTCATCCGCCCTCAAATAGGATCTGTCGGGTTCATCCGCCCTCAAATAGGATCTGTCGGGTTCATCCGCCCTCAAATAGGATATGTTGGGTTCATCCGCCCTCAAATAGGATATGTTGGGTTCATCCGCCCTCAAATAGGATATGTTGGTTTCAGTCTTTTTATTTCAAGTTTTAAAGACAGGCGCCCACCTGAATAACGAGAGGAATACATTTCTGTCTTTTCATTTCTGTGCTAGGTCACCCACCAGTATAATGCGGGCATATCATTTTTCATATCTTTACCACCAGGCGCCCACCTGAATAACGAGAGGAATACTTTTATGTCTTAGTTTAGACAGGCGCCCACCTGAATAACGAGAGGAATACATTTTCTGTCTTTTCATTTCTGTTCAAGGTCACCCACCAGTATAATGCGGGCGTATCATTTTTCATGTCTTTACCAGGCGCCCACCTGTATAACGAGAGGAATACTTTTATGTCTTAGTTTAAACAGGCGCCCACCTGAATAACGAGAGGAATACTTTTGTCGGTGCATTTCATATTCTAGGCACCTACCTGTATAACAAGGGAATACATTTTGTGTCTTTACCATTAGGCGCCCACCTGTATAATAAGGGAACACATTCCACGTCTTTACCCATAGGAGATGCATTTCCTCCTAGGTTTGTTTAGTTTTACCCATAGGAGATGCATTTCCTCCTAGGTTTGTTTAGTTTTACACATAGGAGATGCATTTCCTCCTAAGTTCATTTTAGTTTTACCCATAGGAGATGCATTTCCTCCTAAGTTTGAGTTTTACCCATAGGAGATGCATTTCCTCCTAAGATTGTTTTAGTTTCACCCCATATGAGATGCATTTCCTCCTAAGGTTGTTTTAGTTTTACCCATAGGAGATGCATTTCCTCCTGAGTTTAGTTTTTACCCATAGGAGACGCATTTCCTCCTAAGTTTATGTTTTACCCATAGGAGACGCATTTCCTCCTAATTTAAGTTTTACCCCCTAGGAGACGCATTCCCTCCTAAGTTTTAGTTTCAGTTTCACCCGTAGGAGATGCATTTCCTCCTAAGTGGTTGTTAAAGATAAAAAAAAAAAAAAGATAACCAAAAAACAAAAATGACCTAGTCTGATGAACCTTCTCCTAGGATCAAAATCTTAGTCTGATGAATTTTTCTCCTAAGATAGAGACCTAGTCTGATGAACCTTCTCCTAGGATCAAAATCTTAGTCTGATGAATCTTTCTCCTAAGATACCAAAAACAAAAAAGACCTAGTCTGATGAACCTTCTCCTAGGATCAAAATCTTAGTCTGATGAATTTTTCTCCTAAGATAGAGACCTAGTCTGATGAACCTTCTCCTAGGATCAAAATCTTAGTCTGATGAATCTTTCTCCTAAGATACCAAAAACAAAAAATGACCTAGTCCGATGAACTTTCTCCTAGGATCAAAATCTTAGTCCGATGAATTTTTCTCCTAAGATAGAGACCTAGTCTGACGAACCTTCTCCTAGGATCAAAATCTTAGTCTGATGAATCTTTCTCCTAAGATAACAAACAAAAAATGACCTAGTCTGATGAATTTTCTCCTAGGATCAAAATCTTAGTCCGATGAATTTTTCTCCTAAGATAGAGACCTAGTCTGACGAACCTTCTCCTAGGATCAAAATCTTAGTCTGATGAATCTTTCTCCTAAGATAACCAAAAATAAAAAATCTTAGTCTGATGAATCTTTCTCCTAAGATACCAAAAAGAAAAGACCTAGTCTGATGAACCTTCTCCTAGGATCAAAATCTTAGTCCGATGAATTTTTCTCCTAAGATAGAGACCTAGTCTGACGAACCTTCTCCTAGGATCAAAATCTTAGTCTGATGAATCTTTCTCCTAAGATAACCAAAAATAAAAAAATCTTAGTCTGATGAATCTTTCTCCAAAAAAAAAAACGTTTGAATTTGAAAAAAAAAAAACAACAACGATTGAAAAAAAAAAGAAAAAAAAGGGAGAAAAGAAAAACGTTTGAAAAACGAGTCATTTTCCTAAATCCAGGCGCCCACCTGTATAACGAGAGGAATACATTTTTGGTTTTACTTTCAAGTGTTGAAGTTGGGAGCCCGCCCATAATAACAGAGGCATACATTTTGGCTTTACTTTCAAGTGTTGAAGTTGGGAGCCCGCCCATAGAACAGAGGAATACATTTCAGTCCTTACATTTCAAGCATTGAAGTTAGGCGTCCACCTGTATAACAAGTGAATACATCCTAACCTAGTGTTTAGTTCACTCTCTTCATTGCATCAATAGTGTAAGTGAGTTACAATTTTGCTAACGACTCACAAATCTTCCCAGTACAAACTGGTTAGGAAATTTTGTTTGTTTTGATTTTTAGGGACCCGCCTGTAGAACAGAGTTTGTTGCGTGTCGAAGATAGAAGAAGTCAGGAGTCCGCCTGTAGAACGGAGAAACATTTTTCAAAATCAAGCAGTGACCCACTGGAGAGCAGAAGGATTAAGAAATTCCCAGCATTCAATCCAAGTTAGAAGCTCGCCTCAAGAGCGCGAATCAATAGTCTGGGATGGTCAACAAAAGCTAGTCACAAAAACAAAAAGAAAAAAAAAAGAGAAGAAAAAAGAAAAAGAGAAAAATGAATGAATCCGAAGCACGGATGTGGAGAACAAATGTGATCTGCTCAAGAACTAGCGCCTACAACTAGCAAGTATCAAGGTTCAAATCCAAAGTCTGTATGAATCACCATTCAAGACTCAAGACCAAGTATCAGAAGACTTAAAGATAGGAATCCTTGTAACTAGTAGCTGATAGGCTTAGTTAGTCTTTTTCAGTTTTCATTTTTGTTGTAATGACAGGACCGCGGACCGGAACCTCAACGGAACGGCACCTCGATCGGCTCTTCACCTCGGTACACTCTACCATCTCTCTCATTCCCGAACTACACGTGGCCTGATTCCTGTATAACCAAGGATATGTAGGCAGCTCAGATACCAGGGCTCGGTCACATTCCCTCCCTTTCCTTAAGTGTAGTCCGTCCAAGTAATGGTCGGGTCAAAAACACGTCTAGTCGTTCTTTGTCGGAAAACTCTTCGTGTTTCCAGTCAAAGAGGGGCAGCTGTAAGCACGTGATTTTTGACCCTCCCCGAGAATTTTCACATTTTTAGCATGAATATGTGAAATTGGGTCTAGTATAGCTATTTTAACTATTTTTACTTTATTTTGTTGCAAAAAGAAAATTTCAAAAAAATATATATATAAATTTTAGTTTATGTATCTCTCATAAACTTGAAAAATACAAAAATTGTACTTTATTTTGGTACTTTATATAAATTCGAAAATTACAAAAAAATATAGTTCTATTAATGTTTGCAGTCATTATAATTTTGAAAAATACAAAAAATATTACGTCATATTTTTGTCTTTATTAAAGAACGAAAATTACAAAAAATATAGTTTTATTAATATTTTATAGTCATTTTTAACTTTGAAAATACAAAATATTATCTCATATTTTATCTTAATATTTAAAAACGAAAATTACAAAAAATATAGTTGTATTAATATTTTGTAGCTATTTTAAATCTTGAAAAATATTCAAAAATATATAGTTTTGTTTAAATACTAGTCTTATTTTTGGTAGTTATTTTGCTTACATAGGACTAGTTAAGCAACATGTTCCTATTTCTCGGGTCCGGGCAAAAGAATAATATTCGGGTTCAAACTACCCGGTTTTAGGCCTAATTTTCGGACCTAGCCCGTAATAAACCGTGTCCGGGACACGTGGGGAACCCCACCACGCGTGGGGGACATATGCCTCGAACCCCACCACGCGTGGGGCTCATTTTCATGGGCATTGTATTACAAAAAACACGGACAAACATTTTTTGAGGGGAGATTTTGAAATTTTGGAAAAGGGGGTACTGTATATCTTCTTCTTAAAAAGAAGAAGACAGAAGCAAAACGGAAAAAAAAACCAGGGGGACTTTGAGGAATTTTTGAAAAAACATGTACTGTACTCGTCTTCTTCCTGAAGAAAGAAGAGGCAAAGAACCCTATTGCACACCCTAACCATCGTCTTCTTCTTCAACTCACCAAACGACCCATCCAGCCCCGGCCATCGACTACTGTCCGAGCACCACCACCAACGCTGCCCTTCGACACCGTCCAAACACCTTCCCCATCACCCTCCATCAAAACCCAACCAGCCCGCCTCCATCTACACCACCCATACCTCCAGTAAACCACCAAACGAACAACCAAAACCAACGCCAGTTCCGTCGACCATGACCACTCCTCCATAGCTGCTTCTTCTTCACCAAGAGAAACTTAGCAAGGAACCCTAATCCATCAACGTCGGAACACCATCAAACACCCATCCTCACGTCCAAACCCACCTGCTCGTCGACCTCTTGCTTCATCCTCTTCGCAGCTTCAACCTACTCCCTCACGTCGCTGCTGCCCAGTTCCGTCGACCCTATTGCCCAGCCCGTCGTCAAATACCACCGTCAACAAACCACCAGCCAAACGACCCTCCATAGCCTCCTCCTTCCTCACATCCAAACGACCCCTTTGTTGCATTTGTCGAACCAGTTGCTGCGTTAAAAATATACAGCAGCAACCAACAATCTCAGGTCGTTGACAGACTTGGTCCGAGTTTTCTGTTTCCGTCGTGGTCGACTTTGGTTCGTCGAGGTCCGGTACGTCGAGTTGCTGTCCGAGTTCCATCGTTGTTCTTCGTTCAGAGAGGTCCGGCTCGAGTTCCGTCGGAATCGTGTTTGTCGTTCTGAGTTTGTTGAGGTTCAAAGGTTAGTAAACCTCAAGTATTAAATAAGGAAATGTTACGTTAAATGTTCGAAGATGCAATATAGAAATTGGTATGATAACTTTCTGCTCGTGTGTTCATCCTATGCATTTTGTTCATTTTACGTTGTGTTATTCTTGTTTATTTGATGTCATTTAATTAAGTTGGGCTAGTTGTTCTATGACACAAGTTCGACGTTAATCTGTTCGTCCTTTCCTTTGCTTAGGTCATTCGGACAAAATTATTAGTAGTACATGCTCTTGCTACGCCCGAAACACTCGTTCACTAAACTCATTTTATTAATTTTCGACAAGTTATGAGATTTTAGTTGTAAAAAGTCGTAAGGTTTAGTAATGTTAAAGGCGTAAAAATGGCATCCTTTAAAAAATAAAAAAATAAAAAGGGTAAATAAAAACAAATAAATAAATAAACAAAAATAAATAAATAAACAAAAAAAAATGAGACGAGCCTCGCCAAATAAAAGGGACAAATTGCGGGACCCTCTAAATGTATATATTAAATACTTAGATTCCGAGACGGGCCGTTTAGCAAATTTCACGGCCCTACCCCAAAAATAATAATGCGCTAGCTGCTCTAGGCACGCCTTTAATAATTTAATTTTCCTAAACTCGGGTGCACATTTATGTGACCTAAATCTAAATCTCAACGGACTCGAAATGTGTCTCTAATCACGGGTATATTGATTATGGCGTGGCCCGAGATGCATTTCCATGACGTTGCAAATCCGTTAAAAAATAAGAATGAGACGAGCCTCGCCGAATAAAAACACAAATTGCGGGGCCCTCAGTAAATACTTGTTTAAAATTACTTAGAATTCGGGAGGGTCGTTTAGCGAATTTCACGGCCTCCGCAAAATAATAACGCGATAGTCTCTTTAGGCGCGCGTTTAATAATTTACTTTCTTAAGCTCGGGTGTGCATTTCATGCGACCCAAATCCAAATCTCAAAACATCAAATAAAATGCGTTCCGGATTGTGGGTGCATTTCATGTGACGCAGTCCAAAGACGTGTTTTAAGCGATGTTCACATTCTTGTAAAAACAATAATAATAAAGCGGTTAAAAGTTAAAATTTGCACATAAGTTCATATTCGTATAAAATCAGATAATCAAGCCAAATATAACAGTTGAGCGACCGTGCTAGAACCACGGAACTCGGGAATGCCTAACACCTTCTCCCGGGTTAACAGAATTCCTTATCTAGATTTCTGGTACGCAGACTGTAATATAGAGTCATTCTTTTCCTCGATTCGGGATTGAAATTGGTGACTTGGGACACCCTAAATCTCCCAAGTGGCGACTCTGAAATAAATAAACCAATCCCGTCTCGATTGTCCTTTAATTGGAAAAAACTCCTGCGCCCCCTCGGGCACGGAAAAAGGAGGTGTGACAAGGTCGAGGGCCTGACCTGTGAGGATATTTATGGGATCGGGTTGCACGCCGCAGCATGTTGTTAATGCTTTATGATTGAGTGAGGCCGAGGGCCTGAGTGATTTATGCCATGAGGTGGTTTGTTATAGCGCTTGGGCTGAAGGAGCCCTTCCGGAGTCTGTACACACCCCCAGTGAGTGTAGGTACCTACTGAGAGCGAGTGCAGAGTGCGAGTGCCGAGTGTTGAGTGCTGGGCGACTAGGAGGAATGAGTGAATGTGAGGAATGAGTAATTGTGAGGTTGGAGTGAATGGGAGGACAGAGTGACTGTTATTCTGAGAAAATACATTTACTTCATTATTGTTGCATCGCAGATGTCATATCACTATTTTGAACATTATTGGAAGATATTATTTACTACTCAATCAAATTTGATATCTGGTTTATTGAGTACATACTGATGTGACTTAAACTGTTAAATTGAAAGTATGACTACTCTTATTTGAAAGTTATTGAGATAACTATATTTGCATAGCTCGTCACTACTTCTCAGTGCCTTATTTATTTCTGTTACTTACTGAGTTGGTGTACTCATGTTACCCCATGTACCTCATGTACAAATCTAGACACTTCTGGTCACGGCGGTTGCTGATTGAGGAGTCAGACTCAGGAGTTCGCTGACCTTGACTCTCCTTTCCTTTCATATTCTACTGTTCTATATTTTCAGACAGTGTTTTATCAGTCGGATGTTGTTATCATTTAGATGTTCATGCACTCAGTGACACTGGGTTTTGGGGATGGATTATTTAGTACTTTTGGAGTTATATTCTGTTCTAAAATGTTTTATTTAATATTAACTGCTTTCGCCTTTATTTAAAAGTTCTATTGTGTTGAGATGTTGAGTTGAGGCTTGCCTTGTACCATGATAGGCGCCATCACGACAGGTGAGATTTTGGGTCGTGACATGTACTCAATAACTTGAAGTCCTCAGAATAATTCTTGGCACGTTCGAGGACGAACGTATGTTTTAAGAGGGGGAGGATGTAACGACCCAACTTGCCGTTTTAGGAATAAACGCCCCGTTCAATGACTTACAGTCTCAAGCATCTTCATAATATGTATTATGACTTGCATGTGTGGTCGAGTTTAGATTCCAGAAGATTCGGAATTAAATTTAAAGAAAAATTCTCATTTTGAAGATTAAATGGAAATAGTTGACCGAAGAGTTGACTTTTGAGCAAACGACCTCGAAATGGAGATTTGATAATGTCAATAGTTTTGTATGGTAATTTCGGACTTAGGCGTATGTTCGGATTTGGATTTGGAAGTTCGTAGGACAATTCGACGCATTTTGGCAAAAGTTGGAAAATATGAGATTTTGGAAAAAATTCGATAGAAGGTTGAAATTTTGATAACGAGGTCGTATTTCGATTCCGAAAATTGGAATTGCTCCGTTACGTCATTTATGACTTGCGCGCAAAATTTGAAGTCATTCCGGATTGATTCGATATGTTTCGACGCAAAATATAGAAGTTGGAAGATTTGAAAACTCATAATTCGATTCATGGCGCGATTCGAAATTTTAGTGTTGTTTAACGTGGTTTAAAGCCTCGACTAAGTTCCTATTGTATTTTGGGACATGTTGGTATGTTTTGTTAAAGTCCCGAGGGCCTCAGGTGGATTTCGGACGGTTAACGGACCAATTCCAGACTTGAAAAAGCTGCTGAAAATCTGCTGCTTCTAGGCAGCTGCTGATGTTTCCGCTTCTGCGACAGATTCATCGCAGAAGTGACCTCGCAGAAGCGAGCTTCTTGTCGCAGAAGCGATGGACATGAATCTGGGCAGCAGCGGACACCTGCGACTCATCAGGGATTAGCACTATCTCTCCCAATCACTTGCTAAATCTTCAATCAATCCAATAGATTCACGAGGTGGAAAAGCGACCAATTTTTAGTATACATAAGAGCATCCAGTACTCATGTTTACATTCTCATCAAGTTCAAATTGAAAATCCACTTGTATCAACGAGTATGTGGCCATGGCTGTGGAAGGCATCGCAGCAGCGTACAAAGAAGCTGCAGAAGCAGAAACTTTGCGCAGATGCGCGAGACAGTCGCACCTGCGTGCTTCGCAGAAGCGGAAAATCTTGCGCAGGTGCGAGCATCGCAGAAGCGACGCCTGTGTCGCAGAAGCGACTTCGCAAGCGCGCAAACAAATCCGCAGGTGCGAAAAATTGGCAGAAACTTAAGACCAAAACTCAGTCATTTTTGCCATTTTCGATTGGAAATTTTGGAGCTCAGTTCTGGGGCAATTTTGAGGTTTTCTTCACGATTTCAACTCAAGTAAGTGTCCTATACTCTAAAGTGTTTATATTTCATAATTCCATGGTTATTTTCATCCTTTAATACGGATTTCAATGGAAGAAATCAAGATTTTTGCAAAATCTTCCAAAAATCAAAAATTTAAGATTTGGAGGTCGAGTTATTATCGAAATTTGATAAAATTGGTATGGTCGGAATGGATGTTAGGATTTTGTGAAAATTATGTCGGGTTCCATGTAGCGGGTCCCGCGTTGACTTTTGGTTGACTTTCTAGAATAAAATTTTAAATCTACGTTTTATTATCCGGAATTGATTCCGATGAATTTTAATGAAGTTACACAATTATTGGGTAGATTTGAACTATCCGGAGGTCGATTCAAACAAGGAGACGATTTTGGAATATCGATCTAACTTCAAAAAGATAAGTATCTTGCCTAACCTTGTGTGGGGGAATTTCCCCTTAGCCATTGAGTCTTATGTGGAAATTATGTGATTGGAAACCATGTACGCGAGGTGACGAGTACATACTTGGTTTACATATGCAAATTATATCGGTTAAAATTCGTAGACGCCCGTATATATTTAATTGAAAATGGTTAACACTTAGTAAATCCTTGATTGTCATGCTTTATTCTTTGTTTGTCGATTTTGTATTTATATAATAATTTGGTGTAATTGCCGCTTGGATATTTATGTAAATTCTATGTGTTTGTTGATTTGATATTTCCTGGAAATAATTTTATTATGGATTTTCTATTTGTAAATAATTAATTAAATAAGTCAAAAAGAGGCATTAATGTAATTATCGAAAATATGGATTAAAGAAGGTGTTGTCCTATGATGAAATATTTTCCATCCTTGTTGTTGTTTTGAGGTTTTATATACGTTGTGTGGAGCCTTGGGCTTTTTGTGGTGAAATTAATTGATTTTGTTGTATCTTTCGAATTGGTTGTGGTCTTTGGGCAATTTATGATATGAATTGTTGTGTTGTGTTGTTGTGATAATATTCCGTGTAAAATTTTGTGTAAATTAAGTTATTTTTATGAGGACATAAGGGTGGTATTCCATTATTAATATTACGTGGGTATAAGGGTGGCATTTTACTGTGGTTATGTGTGTTGGGATATTGTCTGGGCGGAGAGATAAGGGTGGTTATTTTACAGAGCGATAAGGGAGACTATTATAGAAGCGCTAAGGGTGGCTATAGGAGAGATAAGGGTGGCTATTATCAGGGATGATATGTGATGATGTGGGATATTGTGTTGGTAATTGTTATGTGACGATGAGGGGATATTGCGCTGGTAATATTTATGTTGTGTTGTGAATTCCTTGTTAGTTCTTTTACATATTATGCAATTTATTTTATAAATTCAGTAAATATGATAATAGTTAGATATATGTTAAAATTTTGAGCATGTGAATATTATCGGGCGGATCAAGATATGGGCACGAGGTGCCGGAGAAATATGATGAATTTATTATTGGCACGTGAACTGTCCGTGCAGTTGCGATATGAAATATGGGTACGAGGTGCCTTGGTTATATAATTAAAATGATATTGGCATGTGAATTGTCCGTACAATTGTGATATGAAATATGGGCACGAGGTACCGTGGAAATATGAAAGTGGGATGAGTCCCGTATGGTATGTTTATGAAATGAGGTGTCACATGGTAACTTTTATTTGAAAGAATTATATTCGAGAGATGTTTATTTGAAAGAATTATAATCGAAAGATATTTATTTCAAGGACGTATATTGAAATATATTTATCGGAAAATATTATATCCTAAAGATTACTATTGGAAAGATTTATAGGCGAAAGATTATTATTTGAAGAATTTGATTAATTGGTCGTACTTGTATTCATTATTTGCTGAGCAATATATATGGTGTTCTTGTTGCCCTGCTGTTTATATCACTGGTTGATTATTGTTGCCATAATTGTTATTTGTTTCCTATTATTTTTGTACGCTATATTGAACAAGTTATTAGACTAGCGAGTGTCTTAACTGTACCTCGTCACTACTCCACCGAGGTTAGTCTTGATACTTACTGGGTACCGCTGTGATGTACTCATACTACACTTCTATATTTTTTTTATGTACAGAGCCAAGTATTAGAGATATAGGACTCGGAGAAAGTTAGAGTGTGATCGCAAGGATTCATGGTAGAGCTGCTTGGTCGTCGTAGTCCTTTGGAGTCTTTCCCTTTTATCGTACTGTCAATTATTATTCGAGAAATATTGTATATTTAATTTCCTTCAAATCATTTCATGTATTCGGTTAGTGTTAGTGACTCAGTATTACCAATCCTGGGAGGTTGTATCTTTCTTTCCGATGTTGGTATCCATTTAAGAACAAAGTAACAGCAGCAAACAAAACAACACAGCAGAACAGGCTCGAGTGCAAGAATACAACTATAGCCGATAGAAAGAGAGGCCAAATGACAGCGGCACACAGTGGAGTAGAATCAGAACTCCAGGCAGACCAAAACCAGTAGTAAACCAATGAAAACACTCGACTAGTAGACTCAATTGGAACTTCAAAGAATCAGAATTGATTGAACAGATTGAACAAATGAAACCCAAATAGCAATAGGAAGAAGCAGTTTCTGATTGTTGACTGTATGCTTTCTAACTCTTAACCTCTTTCTATCTGTTCTGAAAATCCCAACCCCCAGTCCAGTCTGAGTTCCCTATGTGTGTTCCCTAATATCAGATGTATTCCTCTCCTCCCTCTGTCTGCTATATGCTCTGTGTGTATTAATATCTATGTATTTCAGCTCTCTCCTCCCAATCTCTTCTATCTGTCTGTGTGTATTCTTACTCCCTTTATAGCTTAAATTCCACCCATTTACAGCCTGTTAGACAATCAGATACCTCTCATGTGCTCCCCTCTTTTCAGATTCCACTTAGCTATTTAAGTATAAACAAACCCCCCCATGATATTCCCTGGTAGTCTTACTCTAAGTAATGTTTATTATTTCTGAAGCTAAAGTAGAGTATGGGCAGCAGAATGTAGTCTGACAGCATATGTTGTCAAACTATTTTAATTCAAACAGGACCTTTATGCACATGTTGTCCACAGATGCACATGCCATCAATTCAGATTACAATTATAGCCTACACCTTAGATTTCTGAAATCAAATTAGCAATTATAAGTAACTAAACTTAGTTCCTAATTGATTCAGGCAATGCTTAACAGAAGCAGGTCAATTGGTTATTGTTCGGACAACTGAAACTAATTGATGACACATGTCGACTCGACTATATTAATCATAACATGTACAATTCTAGCCAAAGATCAGAAATCCAAACAGTATCAACAAGGGGTTCAGATTGCAATGTCAATACAGAAATGACTTTGGGAGCTAATTGAATGACCAATTACGAATTCAATTGAACACACAGTTTACACACACACATTATGAAGAAAGACTTGACCGAATACAGAGGTCCGGCCAAGGTAGACAATAGCAGTTCAAAAACACAAAACAAAAAGTTTGGCCCTACGGACAGACCTTTAACAACACACAAACATACGAACTGAAATAAAGAAAAGAAAATTAACTCACCTTAAAGCTTTGAAAGAACAAATCAGAAAAATCCACTGGTGTTTGAACAGACCTTCTTTAAGGTTGAATGGACTTTTAAACGAAGTGTTTCTCGGATGAGAAACACTTCGATTAAGGTCCATTAGACCCTAATCTCTTGGCTTAAACAGGCACGGACTAGGCTTGGGGTTTCTAGGGTTCGTGGATGGTAGATTTGGAATTTGGGCTTCCATGGTTAGATTCGGACCAAACCAAGCATGGTTTGGTCACGAGGGGGTCTGGTGATTGTCTGGTATGAATCTAAGGCAGATCGGTGTAGATCGAGTTTTGCTCGAATCTTCAAATGAAGATTCGAGGACCTAGAGGATGATTCGAACTAAACGGTCCACAGATCCATGTTCAGGGTGTCAAGGTGGTTTTAGGGTGTTAAGGTGAAGGTCATTAATGTTCATGCCGCCGGGTTTCATGGTGAAGGATACAGGGGCGGCTCTAGGGTTTCGGGCTTCTGTGAAGACGATGAAAGGTAAAGGGGGGGTCTTTGGATGGGGCGTAGGGTAATGGTTATAGGCTTATATAGTTAGTGGATAGATGGATCCTGGCCGTTGGATGAGACACGATAAAGGGCCAGGATCCTTCAGCTAACGGGAAACGGTGTCGTTTCAAGTGTAAAGGGTTGGGGTCTGTCCGGGTGAGACGGGTCGGGTCTATTAGTGGGTACGGGGTGTGGGATCTTGGCCGTTGGATCAGTTTGTTTTGAATGGTTGAGATGGATTGGTATTGAAACGACGTAGTTTTGGTGTCAAACTACGTCATTTTGTGGCCTGGGGGTGGGCTGTTCGGACTGGTAACTTGGGCTGCTCATTTGGGCCCTAAATATGAAATGGGGATCAGCCCAATTTCAACAAATTTTAGCCTTTTTTCTTTATTTCTAATTTTCTAAAAACACACAACCTAATTAAATAAAATTAAAACCATTAATTAACGTTTAATGTTTTTATCACACACATATAAAAAATGTTAAAAGTAGGTAAGATTAAACAAAACAACAAATCAGGATAAAAATGCGTATTTTATTATTTTCTATTTAACAACCGGATTACGGTTCAAATTACGCATGACACATACATTTTTTGTATTTTGTTTTAATAAAAATAAAAATGGGCAAAAATCATAAATAATTAACAAAGTGCCATGTAAAAAATCCAAAAATTGTACAGCAGGACCAATTATTTTTTTTTTATTTCTTTTGGAGCGATTGTCGCGCGAAACAAAAATCACGTGCTCACAGCTGCCCCTCTTTGTTCGGAAACACGAAGAGTTTTCGTGCAAAGATAAAGTGAGCGTGTATGAGCGATTTTTGCCTATGGACTACTCCGTGTGAAGCATGTTTTTGAAAGATCTGACCGAATCTTGCTTCAAAGATTTCCTACATATCCTGGGCTAAACAGGAATCAGGTCAATGTAGTTCGGGAAGTTTTGGTAGCTGGGACTACCATGGGATTGCAATGCTTGCTGTTACTGCTGTTGCTGTTGTCACTGCTGCGTCACTGACCGCCTTATTACAACCAAAGGAAAATTGGAACTGAACTAACTACTTATATGCATGTCAACTGCGAGTTACAAGATTCCTATCTATGATTCTTCTGCGACTTGATCTTGGGTCTTAGCTGATTGTGCTTGGAGACTTTGATCCGAATCTTGATGCTTGCGAGTTGCGGCGACTTGTTCAATCTTTGGGATACTAAGTGAAACGCGACTGGCAGAGTTCAGGACCTTAGTCAAATGTTGGAGCCGATCCGCCTTCCATTTACTCTGATATTCTCGGGACATCTTCTTTTTTTGTCTTTTTTTCTTCTTTGATTCTGAGTTGAGACTCATCTCGTGGGTCATTTCGAATCGCGTGGCTCGAGGTTAGACCTGCGGGAGAAAACAAACAAACGAACGAAATTTTCTGCCCCAGTTTCACTAGGAAAATTTCGTGAATTATTCGCCAGGAAGTTTATAAAATTGATGAAGGAAGATAAAAATGTTCAGTTCAGGGTTGGAGCCCTAATACCGACTAGCTGGGGAGAAGTTCAGTTTTAGAGTTGAAACTCTAATACTGACCAACTGGGGAAAAGTTCAGCTTAAGAGTTTAAAACCCTAATGCTGATTACAGGAAACAGTTCAGTTTAGGGTTTAAAACCCTAATGCTGGCTGAAGGAAAAATTCAGTTTAGGGTTTAAAACCCTAATGCTGATTGCATGGAAAAGCCCAGTTTAGGGTTTAAAACCATAATGCTGGCTGAATGGAAAGAGTTCAGTTTAGGGTTTAAAACACTAATGTTGATTGCATGGAAAAGCTCAGTTAGGGTTTTAAAACCCCAATGCTGGCTGAAAGGAAAATATTCAGTTCAGGGTTTAAAACCCTAATGCTGACTAAAGGAAAAATTCAGTTCAGGGTTTAAAACCCTAACGCTGATTGCATAGAAAAGCTCAGTTTAAAGTTTAAAACCCTAATGCTGGCTGATCGGAAAAAAATTCAGTTTAGGGTTTAAAACCCTAATGCTGACTAAAGGAAAAATTCAGTTCAGGGTTTAAAACCCTAATGCTGATTGCATGGAAAAGCTCAGTTTAGGGTTTAAAACCCTAATGCTGGCTGAATGGAAAGAAGTTCAGTTTAGGGTTTAAAACACTAATGCTGACTAAAGGGAAAATTCAGTTTAGGGTTTAAAACCCTAGTGCTGACTGCATGGAAAAGCTCAGTTTAGGGTTTAAAACCCTAATGCTGGCTGAAAGGAAAAAATTCAGTTCAGGGTTTAAAACCCTAATGCTGACTAAAGGAAAAATTTAGTTCAGGGTTTAAAACCCTAATGCTGATTGCATGGAAAAGCTCAGTTTAGGGTTTAAAACCCTAATGCTGGCTGAAAGGAAAAAATTCAGTTCAGGTTTAAAACCCTAATGCTGACTAAAGGAAAAATTCAGTTCAGGGTTTAAAACCCTAACGCTGATTGCATGGAAAAGCTCAGTTTAAGGTTTAAAACCCTAATGCTGGCTGAAAGGAAAAAAATTCAGTTCAGGGTTTAAAACCCTAATGCTGACTAAAGGAAAAATTCAGTTCAGGGTTTAAAACCCTAATGCTGATTGCATGGAAAAGCTCAGTTTAAGGTTTAAAACCCTAATGCTGGCTGAATGGAAAAAAGTTCAGTTTAGGGTTTAAAACCATAATGCTGACTAAAGGAAAAATTCAGTTTAGGGTTTAAAACCCTAATGCTGACTGCATGGAAAAGCTCAGTTTAGGGTTTAAAACCCTAATGCTGGCTAAATGGAAAAAAGTTCAGTTTAGGGTTTAAAACCCTAATGCTGACTAAAGAAAAAATTCAGTTTAGGGTTTAAAACCCTAATGTTGACTAAAGGAAAAAGGTCAGTTTAGGATTTAAAACCCTAATGCTGATTGCATGGAAAGCTCAGTTTAGGGTTTAAAACCCTAATGCTGGCTGAATGGAAAACGTTCAGCTTAGGGTTTAAAACCCTAATGCTGATTAAAGGAAAAATTCAGTTTAGGGTTTAAAACCCTAATGCTGACTGGAAGGAAAAGCTCAGTTTAGGGTTTAAAACCCTAATGCTGGCTGAATGGAAAAAATTCAGTTTAGGGTTTAAAACCCTAATGCTGACTAAAGGAAAAATTCAGTTTAGGGTTTAAAACCCTAATGCTGATTGCATGGAAAAGCTCAGTTTAGGGTTTAAAACCCTAATGCTGGCTGAATGGAAAAAGTTCAGCTTAGAGTTTAAAACCCTAATGCTGATTAAAGGAAAAATTCAGTTTAGGGTTTAAAACCCTAATGCTGACTGGAAGGAAAAACTCAATTTAGGGTTTAAAACCTAATGCTGGCTAAAGGAAAAAGTTCAGTTTAGGGTTTAAAACCCTAATGCTGACTGGAAGGAAAAGCTCAGTTTAGGGTTTAAAACCCTAATGCTGGCTAAAGGAAAAAGTTCAGTTTAGGGTTTAAAACCCTAATGCTGACTGGCTGGGGACAAAGTTCGAGAATACTAAACGATCTCTTTTTTTTGAATTTTCTTGTTTTAGTAGAAGATAAAAGGGAGTTTCGTGGAAACTTACCTTTCGAGTGAATTCATCATTGCCAAAGTACTTCTTGTACCCGTGTACCTTCTTCTTTGGGCGACACCTGCTTCTTGCACGGTTGTCTTGGATTAGACCTGTTTCAACCTTTCAGACAAAGAATCATTTGTTAGTTCGGAAATGACGGTCGGTTTGGTGACCTTGATCGTTCCCGGTTGCTTTGTTGCATCTTCATTTCTGTTGCGAAGTCCCGCCATTGATTTGATTCATATGTCGGAACCTTTTAGACTGCTTAGGCTTGTATTTCCAGATTCCGTAATGATTTGCCTCGCAAGGCTCTTTTTTTCTTTTCTCTTTTTTTTTTTGTTTTTCTTGGAGGTTCCCAACGGGGGTTTTATTGGAGGTATTCTGTGGGGATTCGTACAAAAGGAAGCTCTGTGGGGGAATATTTACAAAGTGGATTCTTTGTGCGGATTTTGTACAATGGGGCATGCTGGATATTTGTTTCAAAGCGGGCTTTCTAGGATTTGTTGGGGTAAGCTTGCTGGGGAATTTTTACAAAGGGACTTGCTGGGGATGTGCTGAGGAAATTCCAACGGGGATTTTTTATTTTTTTTTATATTATATTGGGGAGACTCTGTGGGAGGATTGTACAAGGAGAGACTCTGTGGGGATTCGTCCGAAGGCGGACTTGCTGGGGGAAATTTCTCTTTTTCCTCTTTACTTCGAACGCCATCAAACGTCATGATTCATCAAGTTTGGACAGACGTACCAACGAAATGGGGTGTTTTCGTTCATGAAACGGAACTCCGTGAAAACAAACCTGCCACCTGCCCTCTCCGGTATATCCTGAACTTGGGGTTAAAACATAAAAGGGATTCGAAAAGAAACAAAGAAAGGAGAAAACAAATTTCAGGAAGGGAGTGTCCCTTTTGGGACGAGAAAGACTTATCTGAGGAAGATAACGCTGGCTTTAAATGACATGACATGCTCTTTGGACTGGACGCCTGACCTTCCATGAACTTGCGTTTCCCTGAACCAGAACGGATCTGTGATTCCAAACCGGTGGAACTTTGCCGAGACCTCCTTGGGGTGGAGTCATTCTTTTCGGCCAACAGCGCCCTTTGCGGGTTTTCGCCGGCTGACCTCTCTCATTTCTCTTCCTGTCATCGCTTGATAGCACTCTTTGTGAGTTTTTACTAAACAAGCTCTCTCATTTTGGTTTCTCTACTCCCGTCGCCTCGTGGTGCCCGAAGGTTTTCACCGACGAGACTCTCTCATTTTATCTCTCTCAATTCAGAGTGTGCCGGTCTCCATTTGTGACGCTTATTGGTTTCCCACTATCTTTGGTAATTGATCTGAAGGCTTGTGCTTGGTAAAGAGAGGTAGATGATACTAACTTCTAAACTGCTCGACGTACCCCGGTTTCAATTTCAGGGTGAATGGGATTTTATTGTTGGTGTGACTGAACCTCAGGGAGAGGCTTCCTACGTATCCTTTCGGAATCAAGTCAAACGTAGTTCAGGCCTCAATCAATGTTTTTGTTTTGTTTTTTTTTTTTTTTTGGTAAGCGGCTCAAAGGTTTGTAGAGAGAATTGGGTAGTGTTTGGGGAGTAGTGGGAACAAAACCTTCATCATTTCGAATGTGTCAAGACTACTGGAGTATAATTCAGACGTAGTATCTCTTGACTGCATCCGCATTTACTGTTGTGTCGGGGTCATTTCCTTCGATATCACCTAAATACAATGCTCCTCTCGGCAATATCTTCCTTATGATGTATGGGCCTTTCCAATTTGGAGCAAACTTCCCTTTTGCTTCCTCATGATGCGGCAGAATACGCCTCAGTACCAGCTGACCTACTTCGAAATTCCTGGGTCGGACTTTCTTGTTGTAAGCACGGGCCATTCTTCGTTGGTACAACTGTCCGTGACAAACCGCGGCCATTCGCTTTTCATCAATCAAAGTCAATTGCTCTAACCGAGTCTTGACCCACTCGCTGTCTTCGATTTCTGCTTCGACAATGGTTCGAAGCGAAGGAATTTCTACCTCTGCCGGTATTACAGCCTCGGTCCCATAAACCAAAAGATAAGGAGTCGCTCCTACTGATGTGCGTACCGTAGTGCGATACCCCAACAATGCAAATGGTAACTGCTCATGCCACTGTCGGGAACTTTGGATCGTTTTCCTCAAAATCTTCTTGATGTTTTTGTTCGCCGCTTCCACAGCACCATTGGCTTTCGGCCGATAAGGAGTAGAATTCCTATGCGTTATCTTGAATTGCTCGCATACATCTCCCATTCAAGTGACTGTTCAAGTTTGCTGCGTTATCTGTAATGATAGTCGCAGGAATACCGAAACGACAGATAAGATTTGAGTGTACAAAATCCACTACAGCTTTTTTAGTGACCGACTTGAGAGTGACAGCTTCTACCCATTTTGTGAAGTAATCGATGGCAACCAGTATAAACCTGTGTCCATTCGAAGCCTTTGGTTCGATTGGTCCAATGACGTCCATGCCCCAGGCGACAAATGGCCAAGGTGCAGACATGGGATGCAGCTCCGTGGGAGGTGCATGAATCAAATCACCGTGCACCTGACACTGATGACACTTCCGAACGAAGCTAAAGCAATCCTTTTCCATGGTCATCCAGTAATAACCTGCTCGAAGGATTTTCTTCGCTAAGACATACCCGTTCATGTGAGGTCCGCACACACCTGCGTGTACTTCGTGCATGATCTTTCTCGCTTCCTCGATATCGACACATCTTAGGAGATTGAGGTCCGGGGTCCTCTTATATAACAATTCACCGCTCAGAAAGAAACCACTTGCATGTCGCCTAATGGTCCTCTTTTGATCTCCAGTAGCGTGCTCGGGGTATTCTTGTGTCTTCAGGAACCTCTTGATGTCATGGTACCAAGGCTGCGTATTTGATCCCGCCTCGATTACATTGCAGTAACCGTGTCTTTCCTTGATTTGGATTTCCAAAGGATCGACGTGGGCGTTGCCCGGGTAGGGTAGCATTGAAGCCAAAGTAGCAAGTGCATCTGCCAGTTCATTGTGACACCTCGGGATATACCTGAACTCTATTGATGTAAAGCGCTTGCTGAGGTCCTCCACATGCTGTCGGTATGGGATAAGTTTGACATCCCGAGTTTCCCATTCGCCTTGAGCTTGCCGGATAATCAGGTCAGAATCTCCCATAATCAGTAAGTCTTCGACATCCTGATCGATTGCCATATGCATGCCCATGATGCAGGCTTCATACTCAGCTGTATTATTTGTGCAAAAGAAACGAAGTCTAGCTGTGGCGGGATAATGCTGACCAGAAGGCGAGATCAAAATTGCCCCAATCCCTACACCCTTGGCGTTCACGGCTCCATCAAAGAACATCTTCCAAACATGAGCTTCCTCCGAGACCACTTCTACGGTGTTTACTTCTTCATCTGGAAAGTAGGTATCCAATGGCTGGTATTCCTCATCGACCGGATTTTCGGCCAAATGATCTGCTAACGCCTGGGCTTTCATTGCCGTGCGAGTGACATAGACTATGTCGAATTCCGTAAGCAAGATTTGCCATTTAGCCAGTCTCCCAGTAGGCATTGGTTTCTGAAATATATACTTCAAAGGATCCAACCTGCTTATGAGGAACGTAGTGTGGGCTTGGAGATAATGTCTCAACTTTTGAGCAACCCATGTGAGAGCGCAGCATGTCCTTTCCAGCAGAGTGTATTTGGCCTCGTAGCCGGTGAATTTCTTGCTCAAGTAATAGATTGCTTGCTCTTTCTTTCCGGTTATGTCGTGTTGCCCGAGGACGCAACCGAAAGAGTTCTCCAAGACGGTCAGATACAAGAAAAGTGGCCTTCCCGGTTCTGGAGGGACCAAGACCGGGGGATTCGAAAGGTATTCTTTGACTTTATCAAAGGCTTCTTGACACTCGGTCGTCCATTTAATCGCCGCATCTTTCCTTAACAACTTAAATATGGGCTCACACGTGCTTGTCAGCTGGGCAATAAACCGACTGATGTAGTTCAACCTGCCCAACAGACTCATCACGTCTTTCTTTGTTCTTGGGGGAGGCAGATCTCTGATGGATTTTATCTTAGTTGGATCTAGCTCGATACCTCTCCTGCTTACAATGAAGCCCAAAAGTTTGCCCGACGGAACTCCGAAAGCGCATTTGGCTGGGTTTAGCTTCAAGTCATACTTCCTTAATCTCTCGAAGAATTTCCTCAAGTCTTGGATGTGATTATCCTGTGTCCTGGACTTGACTATCACGTCGTCCACGTACACCTCTATTTCCTGATGCATCATGTCATGGAAAATGGCAGTCATGGCCCTCATGTAAGTAGCCCCAGCATTCTTCAAACCAAATGGCATGACCCGGTAACAGTAAGTGCCCCAAGGCGTGGTGAAGGCAGTTTTCTCGGTGTCCTCTTCATCCATCAATACCTGATGATACCCAGCGTAACAATCTACAAAAGACTGTATCTCGTGTTTGGCACAATTATCAACGAGGATGTGGATGTTGGGCAGCGGGAAATTATCTTTAGGACTTGCTCTGTTCAGATCTCGGTAATCTACACATACCCGAGTTTTCCCGTCCTTTTTTGGTACTGGAACCACATTCGCCAACCATGTTGTATATTGGACTACCCGAATCACTCCCGTTTTCAGTTGTTTGGTGATCTCCTCTTTAATCTTGTCACTGACCTCAGTTTTGAACTTTCGTTGCTTTTGTTGAACTGGAGGACAATCAGGATGAATCGGCAATTTATGAACCACTAGATCAACACCTAGTCCCGGCATGTCATCATATGACCAAGCAAACACGTCTTTAAATTCAAAAAGAAGTTGAATTATCGCCTCTCGCGTTTTCTTGTCCGTGTGAATGCTTATCTTGGTCTCCCGGATTTCTTCCGGGGTTCCTAAATTTACCGGTTCAGTGTCATTCAGATTTGGCTTAGGTTTATTCTCGAAATATTCCAACTCTCGGTTTATCTCCCTAAAAGCCTCTTCCGCATCATATTCTGGTTCTGGGTTCATTAATTCGCAGTTAAATAACTCATTGTGATCTGGGCGTGAAGTCCGCAAGCATGTCATATTTAAAGCCGCATTATTATAACTGAAAAGAAAGGCAAAAGGAAAAATAACAAAAATCAGAACAAAAGAAAGAATGGGAAAGCAACGATGATTTTTTTTTCATTTTCTTTGGAAAGTTGGAAGACAACAATGTTTACAACTTAGGAATTCAAAACAACAATTGCAAGGAAGAAAACGTTCAAGTTATGTCCTGGAGACAACTTGTGGCGCAGGAAAGGTGGCAGGACAGGTCTACCCGTACTTCCGTCTAGTTGGGAATGGCGTGGCCTCCCAGTTTTGAAGTTTGGCGTTCGGCCCCACGTACAACATCTCAGCAGTGCTTGTGCCTTCACCTGGTTGAACCATGTGGACCTCGTAGAGCATCTCTCTCATCGCCCCACATATCTCCTCGATTTCCTCAGCTGTGAAGACCTCATCATCTTCTTCTTCGGCGTACCTTGGCCTGATGAAAGTTGCATATAAATCCGGCAGTGGTCGAGGTAACTTCCAACCCTCATTTTTCCTTTTCTTTGCCCACTCTTCGTCTGCTGGAGTAGGTTTGAAACCTAGTCCAAAAGGTTTCTTGGTGACTGGCAAGGTAATGGGTTCTGTTATTCCCTGAAGGGTTCGTCCAAGCCCCTTCCCTGGCCTAAATCCGTGCCGGATCATCTCTTTGGCCACCATAACCGAGGCGTTAGACAAGAAAGGCTGGGGGCAGGGTATTCCCTCTTCGTGCTGCTCTGCCAGTACAATCTCAAAAGCTTGATAGACCGTATGTTCGCTCCCTTCTCTCGGTTCCAGATATGGGGTGGATGGGTCCCGATAAATAGCATGCTCATCTTCCCCATGGACCACGATCTCTCTGTCTTCGTACTCGAACTTCACCATCTGGTGAAGAGTGGAAGGCACGGCTCCTGCCGCATGGATCCAAGGTCTGCCAAGGAGAAAATTGTAGGATGTATCCATGTCGAGCACCTGGAAGGTTACTTGAAATTCGACTGGTCCTATGACCAACAACAGGTCTATTTCTCCCATGGTATCTCTCTTGATGCCGTCGAAAGCCCTTACGCAGACATTGTTGGGTCGGATTCTTCCGGTCCCAATTTCCATTCTTTGTAGCGTGGAGAGCGGGCAAATGTCAACGCCTGAGCCTCCATCCAACATTACCCGCTTGACATAATAGTCTTCGCATTTAACTGTTAGATGCAAAGCCTTGTTGTGTGCCGCTCCTTCCGAGGGTAGATCGTTCTTGCTGAAAGAGATTTGGTTGACGGCGAAGAATCTTTCTGTCATCCGCTCTAATTGCTCAACCGAGGTTTCAACTGGCACATATGCTTCATTCAGGGTCTTTAGTAAGATCTTTTGATGCTCGGCCGACCTTATCAACAATGATAGCATAGACACTTGCTCGGGGTACTTGCGCAGTTGATCTATCACTTTGTAATCCGGCATTTTCATTTGTTGGAAGAACATTTCCGCTTCTTCAACGCTTACAGGCTTCTTTGGTGGGAAGCGCCTTTGTATGGCATTGTTCAGCTCTTGGGTATTTGAATACCTTCCAATGAAAGTATTTTCTGGAAGTTCTCCCATGACCTCTTTACCTTTGTACATTACCAAAGTCTTCTGATAATTCCATGGTACTGTGGACGAGTTGGTCATCGGCTTTTGTGGCACGCGTCCGATAACCACTGGCTCATTCAGCCGAGGTGGTTGAATCGTCCCCCGGGCCACATAGGCCCCTTTTGGCACGTACATAGGTTTTGTCTTTTTGATCCCGAAGTTCTGCGTCTTCTCAGCTCGACCTCGTGGTATGTAAAGAACTCCATCCTTTACCGGTACCACTTTCTTCTCCACCTTCTTTTCAGGCTCGCTCTTTATAGCCTTGGCCTCCTCCCCCTTTTCTGGTTTCTGGTCTGTCTCAGGCCTTTCCCCCGTGTCGACAATGGCGATTATAGCTTTCAGAGCAGGGTCGAATTCTTTGTCTTCGCAAATCATTCCGATCAGCGGCCCATTATTGTGAGCAGACAATGGATTGTCAGTCACATTTGGGATCTCTTCGTCCCTTAGCACTATTTTCCCTTGCTCTATCAAATTCTCGACCACTCTTTTCAATGACCAACAGTCATTTGTATCATGTCCCTCGGCCCCTGAATGATAGGCGTATCTGACTCCAGCTTTGTAAGAAGGTGACGTTGGGTTTTGCCTCGTTTGAGGGATTGGTTGTAAGAAACCCAACTGGACTAGCTTCGGAAATAAAGTAGAGTATTGTTCACCGATGGGCGTGAAAGTCCGCCTTCGAGGTGGCTCCTGAGGGCGAAAGTTATTCTGCGGGGGTTGTGGGTTATAGTGGTTGCGGTAAGGAGGCTGATTTCTGGGAGGTGGAGCTGGGCCACGGTTGGCTTGTTGTGGTGGATGGGCATAAGGCTGGGCATTCATGACCATATAAGGTTGATGAGCATATGCCAAATTTGAGTGGGGGTAGTAGTGTTGTGGGGTTCTTTCCGGGAAACGGGGCCTGGGATGACGATACTCCCTTGCTTCCGAGGCTGTCATAGTCGTTTCTTCTTTCTTATTCCCTCTTGTCATTCCTCCGGACCCGCTTTGGACGGCCTGGGAGGTTGCCCTTATGGCTGCTTGGCTCAGAATCCTACCTGTTTTCAGCCCATTTTCTACCATCTCTCCAATTTTGATCGCTTCCGCGAATGGCTTACCCATGGCTGACATCATGTTTTGGAAATAGTCAGACTCTTGAGCCTGGAGAAAGGTAGTGACCATTTCCACTTCATCCATAGGAGGCTTCACTCTTGACGCCTGTTCACGCCACTTAATAGCATATTCTCTGAAGCTTTCTGAAGGCTTCTTCTTTAAATTCGACAGAGAATTTCGGTCTGGCGCAATGTCGATGTTATACTGGAATTGTTTCACAAAATCTCTGGCGAGATCATCCCATATATGCCATCGAGACATTTCCTGGTCCATATACCATTCCGAGGCTATCCCTACTAGACTTTCCCCAAAATATGCCATTAGCAGTTCTTCTTTTCCGCCGGCTCCCCGCAATTGGTTGCAGTATTTCTTAAGATGTGCAATGGGGTCACCGTGCCCATCGTATTTCTCGAACTTTGGGGTCTTGAAACCCGTTGGCAGGTGCACGTGAGGGAACATGCACAGGTCGGCGTAAGAGACGCTCTTCTGTCCGCTCAATCCTTGCATATTCTTCAAACTTTGTTCAAGGCTTCTCATTCTCTTGGCAATCTCATTTTGTTCTGCAATTCTGGGGTTCTGATCCTGCCCGGGTGCAAGCTCGCACTGAGGCGGTAGAGGATTAGTGCTGGTAGCGAACCTAGTTGGTTCCATTGAGAACGATGGTGCTTGGAATGTAAAAGAGGATGAGTCAAAGCTTGGCTTGTACGTGGTAGGCTGTGCTATAATCCGGCAAGGCGATGCAGTAAAGATGTTCATGCTTGCATCAGTGGATGACATTCGGGGATGAGGCTCAGAAGGCGATCCAGCAGAGAAGGCTGAGGTGGCTGGGGTACCCGAATGGGGTAGCAGGATAATTTATGGGGACATTAGAAGTCCCACTTGACCTGGAGAATAATTCAGGGAATCCGGGGACGACACTTGGTGGCTCTTTCCCATTATTCCAGTCGTCCAGCATTTCCAACATGCGAAGCCGTAGGATTCTATTTTCCTCCGTGGTTGCGGATTCAGGTGTGAGGACGGCTGATATTGAGCTCTCCTCAGAAACAGGGATTGTTTGCAATGGAATTTCTGAAGACATTTCCACACTTCCTTTTGACCTGGTGAAGTAAGTGTGAGTACTGCTTCTGGTCCTAACAACAGGTAGTTGAACACTTCTCCTTGACCTCGTGAAATATGAGTGCGAGGCCAGACTTTCACCAAACCAACCGTCTTTTCAAAAACCCTGGAAGTACTCAACGACAAACGCACGGTTAATTTGTAGCAAATAACAGATAGTCAATCTCACGTTGGGCATGATGCACCTATACAGTTGAGTGGATTACTACATGTTTGCTACGAGAGCATGCATCATTCCAGTATTTTTCCTCTTATTAGTTTTTCCCCTTCTTTTCTTTTTTTCTTTTTCTTTTTTTTGCTTTTTTTTTATGTTTGTTTTTTTTAGTAAAAGAAATGCGACCGGATCCGATGAGGATTGCCTACGTATCACGATGCCTACGTGAATCAGATCATTACGTAGTTCGAAAAACACAAATGAGCATAAAAGAAGCAACCTCTTTATTGTTGAAATGGTCTATTACAAACTACATTTTGCAAAAGAAAAAGCGAACTTTGAAAATAAACCTAGACTCAAAATAGACTAAAAATCACCCTGATGGGAAAAACAAGCAGAAGATGCTAAGATACAGATTTGACCTATGAGTGCATTATGGTTTTGAAAATTGGTGTCCGCGGGGCATCGTTCGGCCTCACCGCGGTCCTAGGCGTGAGATCCCTCTCAAGTTGCTCCAGCTCATGCATAGTCTGCTTGACATAACCCATTACTGCCGAGAGGACGGTAACGCTGGACATGTTCTCACATCGTAGACATCGTCTGGTGATGGCATGGGCAATGGCCTTGATCCTATCTCTGGTTTGCTTTTTCTCTACGAGTAGGCGTTTTATCTGATCGCTACATATCTTGAATACTTGAGCATCCTGTATATGCTGATGCTTCAGTCGCCGTACTTCCAACTTTATCTGGGCTATTGAGTCGTACCAGTATCTGCTCTCAATTTGGAAATCCTTGGCCTGATTAGCTACTTTGATCTCAAGTGTAGCCATCTCTCTCTTCATTTTAGCAACAGTCTTCTTGTGGTCGCCTTCCAATTGATTTAGGTATCGGCGATGCTCATCTGCTCTTGTATCCCACTGTGCCCTGAGCTCTGCTATGACGTTTTCAGATTTCTCCAAACCATCTTGCCATTCCCTGATTTCACTTTTTAGCCTTTTTATCAGCTGCTCGTCTGATCGACGCCTTGACTGTTTATCCGCATCCAACCTTATCTGTTTGATCTGGGCTCTGAGCATTTCTTTTTCCTGAATTAACCTGTTCCGCTCTCCCAGATTGATAGCAACTTGTATGTTGTGCTCATATTTCAAGCTTCCCACTCGTTGCTTTAACCTGCTGATTTCGGCGCAATAGCCTCTTTCCTTCGCTAACCAATCCCACTGTCTTTGCAAAGATTCGGTGAAATTCCGGATGTGGGGTCTCTTAGCTGGCCTTTCATGCTCAAGTTCCCTTCTATACCATGCAAGGTAACGTGGCGCCGTCTCTCCTTTGGCTCGATCCCGCACGCAAGAATCTGATTTCAAATATTGACACTCACTCCAGATTTGGCGAATCTTCGCTTCTGGGAATTGTCCGTTAGGACTTATCTCAACTGCTTGAGTGCTAAGATCTTCCTCATGAGGTACTGTCTGGCATCTTCCGAACTGTCTCAAAACTCGGCAGGGTGCGTAAGGTTGAATGCTCTTAAGCCCCATCAGTAAGAAATGAGTTTTAGCTGCAGACATATATAGGATCTCATCAACAGGCAACCATCCCAACGTCCATTGTATTTGGCTGGCAGTAAGAGCTTGAAAGAACGAGGTCCATGCCAGGACTCCTTTGGGCAAACTGATCTCTTTGGTTCTCGTGTAAGATTCTTCTATGCAGGTCTTTTCCGGGGAACCATGGCTCAAAATCTCGGAATGATGGCAGAGGTGCTCGGTCATCCATATCTGTAGGAGCAAGTTACAACCTTCGAAGAAATCTCCCCCAGCTTTACAAGCTGTAAGAGCTCGAAAGATGTCAGATACCACCATAGGCGCGAGAGTACTGTCACTTTGCGTGAGTAAAGTGCTGACGACCCCGGATATCTTCAAATCAATGTTTCCGTCTTTCCTTGGAAATACCAGAAGGCCCAGGAACATCATCATGAACGCTACCCGTCTGTGCTTGTCCCACTTCTGACGAACTCCTTTGCTGCACAGTTTGTTGATTGGATTATTGAATCCCCCCTCATGACCGTACCTATCATATATGAAGCATGGAGTACAAAATCCGGCTGCCAGATCCGGGTTGTGGACTGTTCTAGGTATCTTCAATGAATCTAGGAACCGATGTACCGTGACGACTCTTGGGGCGACCAAGTATTTTTCCCTCAAGGGAAGTTCAGTATTCCCGATGTATCCGGCCATTTCTTCCAAAGTCGGGGTGAGTTCAAAATCAGAGAAATGGAAAACATTGTGCGCCGGGTCCCAATAGGTAACCAAAGCTCTTATGATATCTCCCCGAGGCTGGATTTCCAACAAACCCACAAGACCTTTCAGATATTTCTTAACCTCATTTTGTCCTTCAACACCTAGATCATTCCACCATAGCCGTAACTTGACAGGGATTTTGGTCATTATTGAAAAATGTTCATTTTGCATCGTGCTCATCCTGCACATTTATTAAGGTGATTTTAACAAAAAATGACTTGACTCAAAAATATTTTACAGAGGGGATCAAGTTTTGAACACGGCCTTTAAACACTTCGGGGACGAAGATTTTAAGGCTGTGTGGGTCAACTGGACAAAAATGCTAAACAAGACCCAAAGGTGGCTGTTTATGCAAAGTCAGCCTTCTGGCGTCCCTTTTCGGAATCATTCGGCTATTTATGACAAAACAGCGTCACCTGACTTATTTATGACTCTTTAAAAATTTGACACATCTTTTTTTATTTATTTATTTATCTATTGATTTTGGCTATTTTAGCAAAATGGGGTTGAACCCGACGAGGGTTGCCTACGTATCTCACATCCGGTGAGAATCAAACCGGCGTAGTTCGGGCTTACCGTAAATAGAAAAAATCAAATAAACCTAGAAATCAAGAATACGTATTTTTATTATATTTTTTCTTTTGCAAAGAGATAAAGACTAAAGAAAATATTATTATATTTTTTTTAGGAAATATTTGGGCTATTAGTCTGAATTTATAAAAGGGGTACTACGGAAGAGACAACATTTTTTTTGAATTATGAATTTCCGTTTTTTTTTTTTTTTTAAATAAATACCTTCTCTTTTTTTTTTTGATTTTGGAAGTGATAAAAAAAAAGAAAATTTTTTATATATATATTTTTTAATAACTCAAACTAAGAAGACAAATTTTGTTTTTATTCTTTTTTAGAAAAATTCCGGCGAGGTTTTGACACTACTTGGACATTGGTTTTATTTTTCCAAAATAAGTAATTATCTCCCTACGCTGCTATTTTCTTTTTAGAAGCCGGTCAGCATGCGGAACTGAAGCAAATAAATGCGCAAAATAGATAGGAATGCAGCAGGATGGTCTTTTCATTTCAGGTTGCCTGTCCTAGACGGACCCAACCCCTGTGTTGAGCCCCCTAAGTTAAATGCAACATGATGCAAATAAACGTTCCTACTAGGGATCCGGCATGAAGTTTCGTTATACTAGGTTTATAACCTGGGCATTTGTTCTAGACTGTGTACCCGAGCAGACAACTCGAGTCGAGGAGGGGGCTACGTACCGGGGACCCGCGAGATCGTCCGGCTTTGTAACTTGTCCGACCTCTTTCTTATTTCAGGTATTGACACTAACAGAATAGGGAGTCTCGACCAGCGAGCTTCTCCCCGGAGGTAAGAAGAGAAAGGTTTCGGCACAGTTTATATACAGTTCAGATAATATCAAAGCGGTAAAAAAAACATTTAGCACGTTATGCAAAAACATGTAATAAAGATCAGATAATAAAGCCAAATATAACAATTATTCTAAGCTCGAATTCTTGAACCCTGAACTAGTGGTTCTGGGTTAAATTTCCCCAGCAGAATCGCCAGAGCTGTCACACCTCCTTTTTGCGCGCCCGCCCCGAAGGGTTAAATGCGCGAGGGGAGTTTTTCCAATTTAAGTGACAATATTCGAAATGGGATTATTTATTTAATTCAGAGTCGCCACTTGGGAAAGGTTTGGTTTTTGGTGTCCCAAGTCACCGGTTTATCTTGAATCCCAAATCGAGGAAATTTTCGACTTTTCCAAATGAAGTCTGCGAACCAGAAATTCTAAGTAAGGAATTCTGTTGACCCGAGGGAAGGTGTTAGGCACCCTCGAATCCCGTGGTTCTAGCACGGTCGCTTAAATTGTTATAATGGCTAAATATCTGATTTAAATACATGTTATGACTTACGTGCTTTTATTAAGTTTAAACCGCTTTTATCATTATCACTTATTTTTATAGAATTGCAACGTCGTGAAAATGCATCTCGAACCACGTCACAATCAATGCGCCCGTGATCGTCAACACATTTTGACTTCGTTGAGATTTGGATTTGGGTCACATCAATGTGCACCCGAATTTAAGAATATGATTTAATTAAGCCGCGCCTAAAGAGTCTAACGCGTTATTATTTTTTGAGAAGGCCATGAGATTCACTAAACGGCCTAGCCTGAATTCTAAATATTATGATTAGTTGTTGAGGGCCCCGCAATTTGCATTTTTATTTAGCAAGGCTCGTCTCATTATTTTAGAAGAGGATATCCTAAAGTGACTACATTTCTATTATTTTTGTTTCCAGAAATAGAAGAAAGAAAGATGTATGCTAATTGAAGTATATGCTTTGGCCTAAACCGGATTCCTATCAATTTCTAATTACTTATAAAGTGAAAAGACGCCATACCTTACGAAAATGCTTTGGTTGAACAAAGAAATTACATGTGAGATTGATGAAATGCAATACTTAATCCGACAACATCCTTAAGTCGAATCTAAATCAAATTGCTTAAACAGGATTAACAGAGTTCTTTATTAAAAGATGTTACTGATAATGTTCAAAACTAGTCCTATAAACTGCCTAAAGAAATCGAAACTGGATGATTCAAGACTGTATTATATTTGGCTAGATTTAACAGCCATTTGCCCCTACCTATTCAAACATAACTGGAAGAAGAGTTGAATTAACAATTCTACCAAATGATAGCACATTCCATAAATTATATGACTACATCACGTGTACTGCCAACAACCATATCGCAGTTTTAGACTAGAATATTTTCAATTAAGTACAAACTTACTAATGTGTTTTCTATTGGACTACAAATAACAGAATTTATACAACTTTAACAATATTCGCAAAGCTGTAAGTAAGGCAACAGATGATTTAAAAATTCTTCAGATCTTTCAATTCATGCCTCTCATGGTTACATCAATATGAAATGTGTACCTGGATGTTGAATACGACAGAAGAAAAGGAAGAAGATAGAGAAAATCAGCAGCAGCAGGAACAAAGTAACAGCAGCAAACAAAACAACACAGCAGAACAGGCTCGAGTGCAAGAATACAACTATAGCCGATAGAAAGAGTGGCCAAATGACAGCGGCACACAGTGGAGTAGAATCAGAACTCCAGGCAGACCAAAACCAGTAGTAAACCAATGAAAACACTCGACTAGTAGACTCAATTGGAACTTAAAAGAATCAGAATTGATTGAACAGATTGAACAAATGAAACCCAAACAGCAATAGGAAGAAGCAGTTTCTGATTGTTGACTGTATGCTTTCTAACTCTTAACCTCTCTCTATCTGTTCTGAAAATCCCAATCCCCAGTCCAGTCTGAGTTCCCTATGTGTGTTCCCTAATATCAGATGTATTCCTCTCCTCCCTCTGTCTGCTATATGCTCTGTGTGTATTAATATCTATGTATTTCAGCTTTCTCCTCCCAATCTCTTCTGTCTGTCTGTGTGTATTCTTACTCCCTTTATAGCTTAAATTCCACCCTTTTACAGCCTGTTAGACAATCAGATACCTCCCATGTGCTCCCCTCTTTTCAGATTCCACTTAGCTATTTAAGTATAAACAAACCCCCCCATGATATTCCCTGGCAGTCTTACTCTAAGTAATGTTTATTATTTCTGAAGCTAAAGTAGAGTATGGGCAGCAGAATGTAGTCTGACAGCATATGCTATCACACTATTTTAATTCAAACAGGACCTTTATGCACATGTTGTCCACAGATGCACATGCCATCAATTCAGATTACAATTACAGCCTAAACCTTAGATTTCTGAAATCAAATTAGCAATTATAAGTAACTAAACTTAGTTCCTAATTGATTCAAGCAATGCTTAACAGAAGCAAGTCAATTGGTTATTGTTCGGACAATTGAAACTAATTGACGACACATGTCGACTCGACTATATTAATCATAACATGTACAATTCTAGCCAAAGATCAGAAATCCAAACAGTATCAACAAGGGGTTCAGATTGCAATGTCAATACAGAAATGACTTTGGGAGCTAATTGAATGACCAATTACGAATTCAATTGAACACACAGTTTACACACACACATTATGAAGAAAGACTTGACCGAATACAGAGGTCCGGCCAAGGTGGACAATAGCAGTTCAAAAACACAAAACAAAAAGTTTGGCCCTACGGACAGACCTTTAACAACACACAAACATACGAACTGAAATAAAGAAAAGAAAATTAACTCACCTTAAAGCTTTGAAAGAACAAATCAGAAAAATCCACTAGTGTTTGAACAGACCTTCTTTAAGGTTGAATGGACTTTTAAACGAAGTGTTTCTCGGAGAAACACTTCGATTAAGGTCCATTAGACCCTAATCTCTTGGATTAAACAGGCACGGACTAGGCTTGGGGTTTCTAGGGTTCGTGGATGGTAGATTTGGAATTTGGGCTTCCATGGTTAGATTTGGACCAAACCAAGCATGGTTTGGTCACGAGGGGGGTCTGGTGATTGTCTAGTATGAATCTAGGGCAGATCGGTGTAGATCGAGTTTTGCTCGAATCTTCAAATGAAGATTCGAGGACCTAGAGGATGATTCGAACTAAACGGTCCACAGATCCATGTTCAGGGTGTCAAGGTGGTTTTAGGGTGTTAAGGTGAAGGTCATCAGCGTTCATGCCGCCGGGTTTCATGGTGAAGGATACAGGGGCAGCTCTAGGGTTCCGGGCTTCTGTGAAGACGATGAAAGGTAAAGGGGGGGGGGTCTTTGGATGGGGCGTAGGGTAATGGTTATAGGCTTATATAGTTAGTGGATAGATGGATCCTGGCCGTTGGATGAGACACGATGAAGGGCCAGGATCCTTCAGCTAACAGGAAACGGTGTCGTTTCAAGTGTAAAGGGTTGGGGTCGGTCCGGGTGAGACGGGTCGGGTCTATTAGTGGGTACGGGGTGTGAGATCTTGGCCGTTGGATCAGTTTGGTTTGAATGGTTGAGATGGATTGGTATTGAAACGACGTAGTTTTGGTGTCAAACTACGTCGTTTTGTGTCCTGGGGGTGGGCTGTTCGGACTGGTAACTTGGGATGCTCATTTGGGCCCTAAATTTGAAATGGGGATCAGCCCAATTTCAACAAATTTTAGCCTTTTTTCTTTATTTTTAATTTTCTAAAAACACACAACCTAATTAAATAAAATTAAAACCATTAATTAACGTTTAATGTTTTTATCACACACATATAAAAAATGTTAAAAGTAGGTAAGATTAAACAAAACAACAAATCAGGATAAAAATGCGTATTTTATGATTTTCTATTTAACAACCGGATTACGATTCAAATTACGCATGACACATACATTTTTTGTATTTTGTTTTAATAAAAATAAAAATGGGCAAAAATCATAAATAATTAACAAAGTTCCATGTAAAAAATCCAAAAATTGTACAGCAGGACCAATTATTATTTTTTTTTATTTCTTTTGGAGCGATTGTCGCGCGAAACAAAATTCACGTGCTCACAAGCGCGGGTACACAGTGTGAGATGTAATATAGCCCGAGGGGCTGATGTTGTTCCATGTTATTGCCTGAGGGACAGTTCTTGATTTATGTTATGCCCGAGGGGCTGATTACGAGTGATTGTGAGGTAGCCCGAGGGGATGGTTTTGTTGATATTATGCTCGAATGGCAGTTTATGGTACATGTTTTGCCCGTGGGGTTGTTCACTTTTCTACCATTTTTACTCATTGTTTTATCACTCGTATGAAACTATTGAAAGTTATTTTAAAGGGTTTATACCGAAATTGAGCATGATTTTGCAAAGTAAATGATTTCTGTACATTTTGATGTGGTTTACGTGTTTTCTTACTGCTCAGCTTTTATTTACTTTTATTACTTACTGAGTTGGCGTACTCACATTACTCCCTGCACCTTATGTGCAGATTCAGGAAATTCTAAACCCAATAGCGGGTGTTGATTGTTCAGTGGCAGAGTCATCGGAGTTTGCAAGGTAGCTGCCCGACGTTCGCAGCACTGCTTCTCTCCCTTTTGTCTTCCTTACATTGTATTTAGGATATTTTTAGGCTCTTCATTGTATTCAGACCTTAGTAGATGCTCGTTACTTGTGACACCCCGATGTCGGGCTTGTGTATTTATTTCGCACTGTTCATTTAGACTTTCATTATGAAATATTTGATTAATTAAAGACTTAAAAATAATTTTTTATTGATTAATGGTTAATCCGGGAGTTGTTTCGGCTGGCCTAGTTTCATGATAGATGCCATTATGACCAGGTCCGTTTTAGGGTCGTGACAGCAGAAGTACAAAAACTTTTTGTGGTTATATCAGCAAGTTATCTAAGAGTTTTGTTAAATCGCTTTTGTTATTTATTCTTTCTCTTTCTTCACCCTTAATGTCAAAATATATTTAATGGGGATCCTCTACGGTTCTCCCTTTAAAAATATACAAAATAGTTATTTAATTATTAATTTTTTATATTTAATACTTAAAAATTCGTTAAAATTTAGTTATTAAATCTTTCCCAATTTGAATTATATACCTAAAAGTAAGACTTTAAATCAATTAAATTTTACCTTAAATAAATAGTTAAAAGGCAAACTATTTAGAGCGTTAAATTTTTACTCCCATCCGTCTTCGAAATCTAAATTGATAGGTTAATTACCTCTTTCGTTGTCTTTGTTTTGCAAACATCTACAAGCATGAAGATGTTGCCAAAAGATCAATATTTTTATCCTTTGAAGATAAATTTACATTAGACAAATTATTATTTTAATACTGCAAAATTCACTCAAAATTTAGCAATTAAATTTTTCTTATTTAAATAATGTACAAAGTCAAACATTTAGGTACTTAAAGTATATTACAAAAAAATATCTAACTAAATTTAACTTTAGATAAACTAATATTAATTAAAACTTCAAAGGGTAAAAGGAATTTTCCACGTTATAAATGTTTGGATAAAATTATTGTTAAATTTAAATATTTAAAGCTTAGATGAGCTAATATGAATTTGAATCAACAAAACAATATTCCCTTTAAGGTTGAGAACAAATAATTAATGTCTAAATTAATTAACTAATTAGAAACTAAAAGTATCCAATTCGATTCGTGTTTCTCCCAAACGCACACGCAAGTATATGTGGTTGACAAGTAATATAGGATTGTAAGTCCAGATACCGTACTCACATTGACTTGTGATTAACTATCAACTAAATTAAACCCAAACAATTAATCTATTCAAGCGAATCCTAAAGTATGAATAACTAACTCAAACTAATCTACCGTAACAAACTAATACATTAAAGAAAACAACGACAAGCTTAAATATGAATTCAATGGGAGAGAATATTCTAGAGCTATGGGTTAGACAACAATCCCGTTGAGCTTTCTACCTAAATTGTCTAATTAATTTATCTAGTTTATTGATTGACGGAGTAAATATTGCTCGTAGCCTTCTTCGAAAGTACAACTCGCATATTCAAGCTAACCTAATGCCTATATTCCTATGGAATTAGGATTAACAAGAACGCATTTATAATTCTCGTATAATAACCTAGCAAAGTGATTAGGTATATTCATATCCTAACCACAAATTCGTTCCCCCTTAGAGTTAAGATCTTGCTCTACTCAATCTTATATGCAATCTAGAATTCCCTCCCCCGAGTTCAATCCTATATTCGTAGATAGTACTCATTTGATGATCAAGCAATCAAATAATTAAGCGCAAGATGGAATAAATAAACTAATATGATAAAATAATAAGAACAATTCAAGCTTCAAACTATAACATTTATGCAGCACCCAAAACTCTAGAACTAATAAACTATGAAAGTAAAGGAAGAGAAGAGAAGAAAAACTAGTTAGAAGCCTCCTCCAAGTGTGGTGTATGTTACTCCACGTGAATTCTCCTTCAAAGTATGTTAGCTCCCCTCCAAATTAGGTTTAGGACCTCCCCTCCAAATTAGGTTTAGGACCTCTTTTATACAAGTAGAAATCGTGTAGGGCCGAGATAACCTTGTCCCGAATGAAATAGAAGAAATCACGCAGCAAAGCGTCCATACCAGCGTGAGGCGCTGGCCTTAGCGCTGAAACCAGTGCGTTTTTACTTTTGCCTTCTTTTGTTTGCTTTGAATTCCATTTCTTTGTCTTGCACTTGGGGGACAAAACCCAAAGGGTGCCCCCTTTTATTTATTCGATTTAATTATTATTATTTTCTTTTTCTTCCGTATTTTATTTAATTTTGCTTCAAAAAAAATTTCATTTTCTTTACCGCTCTATTCCTACACAATTAAAATACAATATTAAGCATAAAGTAATATAATTAACACTCAAAAGACGATTAAAATACTAGAATGTGAGGCAACAATGGGTAAATATATGCATTTTTAGCCGAACATCAACACCCCACACTTAGACTCTTGCTCTTCCTCGAGTAAGCATTAAAATCACTATCAATAAATCAAGCCTAAAAACACCACTACTTCGATTGATACTAACAATTAGGCCATATAGCAACTCAAACCATCACATATACACTTCCTGATCATCGTACAAGATATACAAGTCACAAACAAACAACAATCTTCTAATCTCCTAACCTCATAGACGGACTCTAACTTACCAAATTTATGCTTGCCCAACTACTCTGTCAAAGAAGCTAATAAAATCACCTATCTATCATGAAACAAGTGCCCTCACAAGAATAAATAGTTCATACACTCAAATCAAAGAATTCATTTTAAGGACTTAGTATCAAAGAACAACTCTCCCACTCACAAACAAATTCACATGCATGCACAAAGAACCATAGTCTTGCCCATTATGTACATCTCTACTAATTAAGTATGCTCAATAGGACTTTAACAGGTTATAATGTTGGCTAAGGGACTGGTAGGAGAATTATATAATAGTGACTTATACTTCCTTGAGCACTTTGCACTTTTAGACTTCATCACCCATTATTTTCATCTCTTAACTTTATTTTTCAGCCCTCTCTTCATCAATTGTTTCACAAGTATTTCCCTCATATCATGAACATTTCATTTTTTTTTCAAAGCAATTTTTTTATTCTCTTTTTTTCATGTCACATTCTTTTCAATATTGCATTTTCATCACTTTTCAGCTATCATTGGTTACCATTTTTTACTTAATCATCCCTTTCTTCAAATTTGTCACTTAATAACACAGTCTAAGTAACAGTGCTCAAGGAAGCAGGGTACAAAAACTAGAGATTCAAAAAAAGGATCAAGGCAAAAATACGACTTCCAAACAAAAGGCTACAAGCTCAAAGGGCTAACTAGTGGTATAATATTTGAAAATGCTAAAATTCACAGACATATCAAAGAAAGCCTATTATCATCTTCGAAACAGAGTGACACTTTTATTTCGTTTCAATAATATGCAGGGAAAGTTCTAGACTAAGATGCAAAACATGGAATATATGTAAGAAATCCTCACTTCACATGGCACGGGTATCAATCAAGATGGATCAATTCTACTCTAAGACAGACAGGATCATAGCGAACAACAAAGTAAGAATAAGGTATATACAGAGTCATAACCATGAGCTTAGGTGTCAGAAAGTCTACTATTTTATCCATTACTCAAGCACTTAGAGGAAAGTACTACTCAAGTTCAGGCCTAAATACACTAGTATCAAACAAGTCACAAAACTTTTTCTTCCCCCTATTTTACTACTCAAAAAAAATTCTAATCCTAAAAATAAAAAAGTTTACCCGGTTCAAGTTACATTCCCTAGAAAAGAACCGATGCAAAAAAGAAAAACCAAGGGGTATTATTAACTAACTAAAAACAAAAATAAAATATTTCTGATTTTTTTTTAATTGGACCTTAATCCCTCAAGAAAGTTGTCCAAGAGATCGATCATCAGGTAAAGTCCAAAATTTCATGAATTTTGTTTTCTTTATTTTTATTTTTATTTTTTTTAACAAAAACTACTACACTAAAAATGAGTACTACAACTAAGCTAAGATAGCACAGAAAATCACCTAGACAATCTCTTCACCCCATACTTAAAATTGTGCAATATCCTTAATGCACACTGAGAATAACAAGAGGGTGAAAGAGACTCCCCGGTAGACCAAAGGCCAAAGTATTAGCAGCTCACGGGATACTCAGACTTCTCCTAGGTATGATCTGTTGTTGTGACGACTCCAAATACTCCTGCCGTGATGGCGCCTATTACAATACTAGGCAAACCAACCCAACAAGTAACCACAGTGAATTCTTTTTATAAAAACCCATTTTCTAAAACTGATTAAGTCTCGAATTTTCATAAGAAATACATAAATCACTGAAATGTGCGAAAAACAATACAAAAAATATACCAACAAAGCCTAAAAATCCGGTGTCACAAGTCAAGAGCCTCTAAATACAATCCAATCTGACTGACTTATACATAATAAGCCTAAAAATGCAGAAAACACAGGGCTGCGGACGCCGTGCAGCTACCTTGCAGTCTCTGGTAAGCTCTGAGGATGTTGGGGACCCTCACTCTGCCGCTTGGGCACCTGGATATACACACAAGGTGCAAGGAGTAATGTAAGTACGCCAACTCAGTAAGTAGCTAAAGTAAATAAAGTATGAGTGCAGTGACGAGCAGTTAAAATCATATATAAGAGTATTAAACAGAATATCAAGTCAAACTCAATAGTTTAAAAGCCAGTTACTTCGTAAAAACTTCATTTTCAATTGAAATACTTTGAAATCATTTACTTAGAAGTTTTCAACAGAGGCTCATTATAAAAGAAGAGTGAAATCTGCAAAAATGCCATAAATGGGCCCCTCGGGCAAGGAATCACTCATAAATATAGCCTCTCGGGCAAGCCTCTCAGTCACTCGTGACTTAGTTCTCGTCACATAGTACTCATACTCAGCACTCAGGCTCAATAATATCTCATAATAGTAATAATCATAATAACCGCTGCGGTAAGGTCCTCAATCTCCCTCAATCATTAACCTCACAGCCACTCGAGCATAACAGTGGAAATTAGAGGAACTCAGCCCAAACAGTTTCACATTTTAAAAAGTAGAGGGATAAAAATCAGGTTTTAACAATAAATAGGTAAAACATGACTGAGGATATGCTTTAAAACAAATAGAGTGAGGAAAACAGTAAAAATGCCCCTAAGGGTCTCAACATGTTGGCACAAGGCCCCAAGCATGGCATACAGCCCATAATATAGTATCAATATCTAAAATACGTGATATTATATTATTTCAAATCAATTACGCGGCTTAATAGTCGCTAAGGGACGGACCAGGTCACAATCCCTACCGGTGCATACCCACATGCTCGTCACCTAGCATGTGCGTCACCTCATTTGTCAAAACAATACGAAACACTGGGGTTTTATACCCTCGGTCCAGATTTACAATGGTTACTTACCTCAATTCAGATGAAATACTACACCGCGATGCCTTTGCCTCTCGCCTCGGCCTCAACTCGCGCTGAATCTACTCAAAATCAGAATCATAATATTAGAATATGCTAAGGGAGCGAAGCCCATGCGAAAATAATTAAATTATACCAAAAATCCCGAAATTCGCCAAATCGGACCCTTGGGCCCACATCTTGAAATTCTATAAAAATTACGTCAATAGAATCTTTATCCTTCCACAAGTCTATTCATACCAAAAGCATCAATATCGGACCTCAAATCCCTACTCAAAGCTCTCCAATATCAAGCCCTAATCCCACAAATTTCTTCCTTAATTTTCACTAATACCATGATTAAACAATGGAAAAATGATCATAAACTCAAGTAATGAAGTTTAGGTAACTTACCCAACTGATACTCTTCGATTTCCCCTTGAAATTCACTGCCCTAGCTCACTTCCCGTCTTCAAAAATGGAGAACTTAGCAAAAATTCGCGAAGGAAACCTTATATACTTCTGACCGAGGGATTCCGCACATGCAGTCCATTTTGTGCTACTCACTTAAAGGCCTGGGACCGCACCTGTGGTCGCTCACTCGCACTTGCGCCATCATAGATGCATCCAGGCATCTGCTGCTGTGGCTCCTCACAACTCACCTCTTGGTCGCTTCTGCGGCTTGATTCCGCATCTGCGGGAGTTGCACCTGCGGCCTCCCAACCGCAGATGCGGTTATGACAGCAACCATAAACATCAGCTGCAACTCCAAATTCCTAACTTTCCGTCAACCATCCGAAATCACCCCGAGGCCTCTAAGACCTCAACCAAAAGCACAAACAAGACACATACCAATATCCAAACTTATACCAATCTTCAAGATGCCTCAAACAACATCGAATCAACCAAATCACATCGCATTCAAGCCTAAGGTTCCAAAATCTTCCGAATTCCACTTTTGATCAAAAAGTCAATCAAACCACATTCGAATGACCTGAAATTTTGCACACACATCCCAAATGACACAACGAACCTACTGCAACTCCCGTAATTCCATTCTGACCCCTATATCAAAATCTCACCTATCAACCGGAAAATGCCAAAATTCCACTTTCGCCAATTCGAGTCTACATCTACTCCGGACCTCTAAAACACATTCCGATCACACTCCTAAGTCCCAAATCACCTAACGGAGCTAACCAAATCATAAATATTTCAATCCGAGATCATTTACTAACGAGTCAAAACTTGGTCAAACCTTTCAAATCTTAATCTTCAAATGGAGAACTATCCTTCCCAATCCATTCCGATTAACCTGAAACCAAATCGATGATTTGCATAAGTCATAATACATCACACAGGTCATGCCCGAAAACTGGTGAGCGAAGTGCAAAAGCACAAAATGACCAGTCGGGTCGTTACATCCTCTCCCACTTAAACATACATTCGTCCTCGAACGTGCCCAGAGTTGTTCCGAAAACTATCAATCACTGAGTAACCTTACCATGCATATACCTGGTGGTGATCCCACATCACCCTATCTCATATAGGTTCGATAACGCAACGCAACTAAAATTTCGCAATCCAACCTAGCCCATGAACCTCAGAACCACATTTCCATTTCTGAAATCATCTACAAGATTGAATCTCACATTTATACTCTGAATATGCCCGAACAAGCTGTAACAAACCATACTTGCAATCTCAGATGCAATTATATGATATACCACATAACTCAAACACGCGTAGCAATAACTTCTAATCACAACAGCTGCTCAAATAACCCAATTCCGGTAATAAACCTCTTATCAAACCAAAGCCTCATTCCAACACTTTCGTATACTGCCAATGATGAATGAAGCACGTAAAAGTCATGACCATTCCTCAGGTCAACCATTCGTGAAGTCACTTCTCCTTTGGCAAGGACCATAGCAAATTTCTGAGCCGAACATCGATATTATCCTTCCAACACGCTGAAACCGAATTCGTTTGTCTTCATTCTATATCCCAACGATCTTATCTAATCCAACACAACTACTCTAGTGACATGACACATCAATACCATCTAAAGCCACAACTCGTGCAACCCGCACACCAGATAGCAACAATCCGAACGTACCCAAATCATGAAAATAACTCAAATGAAAGAGCTGTACCGCAAGCTCACCAGTACCACCACATACAATACTGAGATCGTGTCACCCATTGTAGAACCAGAACACACGAATCCAACCCGAAGGATCATACCTCCACATAACTTTGCTGCAATGCGCGACCCTATCCAAACACTGGTCCGCATGAAACACCTCAAGTCACAATGCTCAAATCGGCAACCAAGCGCAATTTGATGTCTAGAACCAAAAGCAAATCATCATAACCAAGACGAAGCAATTGACATAATATTACACAACCCAAAAGGACACAACCGATATGTCATCCGCCGAGCAATACCTAATACTCTTTCCGCTCGAATTCCACTGAGAGACCCCAACAAAATCGCACAACATGTGCCTATAACCAACAAATCCTAGTGCCTCGCAACATGGAAAGGTAACTCATAGATCTCCCCAGATCATTTATAAGCTCAATAACAATCGAATCAATATATCCCTCAACAATACAACTTGGAGTCAACCAAGCCAACTCAAGCTAGAACACACATCCACATTGGTCTACCAATGAACCCCTTATCAAAGGGTCCCTGAAGCTGCTACTCCAACTCCTTTAACTCCGTCGGTGCCATACGATACGGTGCCCGGTACCCAATCAATACCGAAATCAATAACCCTGCCCGGCGACATGCCCGCCAGTAGGAAGCATATCCGAAAGATCCTTCACCACCGGAACTGAATCAATGGTAGAAGTCTCTGCACTAACATCTATTACGAAGGCCAAATAAGAAAGAAAACCCTCCCCAGCCATCCGCTAGGTCTTCAAAGTTAAACCACCCTACTGGGAACATAAGCCGTCAAACCTCGCCACTCAATCCGTGGAAATCTTGGCATAGACAACCTCACCGTCTTATCGCAACAGTCTAGAATAATACGACACTAAGACACCTAGTCTATACCCAATATCACATATAAAAATCTAGCATACCAAGCAACAAAGGGATCCGCTCGAGTCTCTAAACCCCCCATAGTTACCACACAAGATCGATATACACGGTCCACAACCACGACCTAACCTGTTTATGAGAACTCCCAGTCTCCAAATCTATACAGCATGTGAATCACCATATCTGATACCAACTCTGCCATCCAAATATACAACACACCTCTAATACCCAACAATCCATGAGAGGTACTCCTATAATTCTTTTGTGCCACCAAGCAAACTTGAATATCAGCAGTCAATCCAATAAGAGAGTGTCGCAATACTAATGAAGTATCCTCAACTCAAAAACATCGCCCTTTCAAAAATGTATACCCTCATCAAGCCACATCAATCAGTGATCTCATTTATCTAGCCATCTGAAACTGTCTATGCTACCTAAGAATTTGTGACCTTCCTTTCAAAACTGAATCGTGACCTTACACATGCAAATCTCAATCCTACACAACATACCGCATATACCATACCATCCTAGGATAAACATGAGAACTTCATATCCATTCCGAGCCATAAGCAACTACGTACTCAACTAGCCAAGAACTTTCCATTGATCCCATCTAGAAGAAAATCACTACACATCTCATGTTCCTTACGCTCGTAGAAAATATCCATCTCTAACTATGGTAGAAACCATCAAGAACTCTCCGAATTCCATTTGCACAAAACTGAACTGTCAGGACTGAATCCTTCTAACTCAACCAAGCTACGCAGGCCACTAAAACCCAAGAGTATTGTCGTGAAACATCCGCAGAAACTCTTTACCTCGTAAGCACCCAAAGAACTAATTGTATCCTTACCTTGCCGATCCGGCCTACTACCAAGTTGTCCTATTTATCCAAGTTCCTTCTAAATTACCTTCAGATTGATACTTCTACTTTCCATAATACCACAATTCCTCGACCCAGACTCACCACACGAGACCCAAGCATAAAACCATACCGTCTAAGGCTCATAAGCCGCTGAATACTCTCTTAAATATTCCCCAAAAGCACCACATTTGAAATACTTTCGTTAAAGAGACTCTCTGCGAATCCAAAGTCATTACCTTCACCTTCCTGATACTGATATATAGAATCCCATAATGATATAGAAATACTGCGAGTCTTGACACCCTCCAATGCAAACCTCAATTTCTAGCCAAATGTACAACTTGAAAATCTCCAGTTATTACGTGTAAAATCTTGAACCTATTAGAACCATCCTCAAGAGACATCCACTCTGCTCAAACCACATTTAGACCGATCAAACGGACCAAACGACCGGTGCTCCAATAGCACTCCAACACCGCAGAATGTAACCTCATCTTAATGCAACCAAGCAACTTCATGGTCTATGTACCATACATCCTTTACCAATAATAACTCAAGCCATTCTGTGATTCTCATACACCCACAAATTATAACATAACCTTTATTGAATTTCCTTTACTCAAGCCATCATCGGTCTCAACCTATGTAAGCCATAACTTATTCACCAGTACGCTTCAAATTGGAACCACATAGCACAAAACTGTGCAATCAACTAATCAATAGCAGACTCCCCCACTTGGCTCAAAGCCATAGATCAAAACTCACAATAACTCATAATGTATATACTCTATTACTGCCATAATACCATAGTGAGATTAATCTCGATCATTCATAAGCTCGTGTAACACAGACCATATAGTACTTCAAATCTTCTACAAATCTCGTGTTCACCCTCATAACAGTCAAGCCCATTCTCTTAAGCGACCCAAATTTAAATTGCAACACATATATTTCACTAGTTAAAGGAGATATTTCAACAACAACATAAGGATCACACAACTTCAAAACACTCCGCATGAGATAACCCACCTGCTTCATCTTAAACTAACATCTCTTTATACCCTTCCACCGTCATAAACATTACGCAGTCACTTAATCTTCCTGAGTCTGAACTCATATCATAACGTGAAATCTACTTCACTTCCCAACTAGGCAACATGAAAAGGTCCTTCAACATGCCCACAACTCGGGCTATACATCAAGTCAAGATGGAAATCAAGAACCAAATAGTTCTTTCTATCCTCAAGCAGACCCTTCTCATCTCATTCAATTCATATGAACATATCTCGCAGTCACATCACACTCATCACGTAACTATCCAGTCATCACTTCCCTTAATAGGGACACTATCAAACATATAAATCCGGAAACATGTGCTCGTGAAATCAACAACTCGGGGCTCAAGCTACAGGCAAAATCCGACCTCAAGTCCTCCAGACTGGCCCAACATCAACACATAGATATCACATCTTACCCCTCGATCAGGGAATCACAAGCCATCGATGCACATCTGATACTGAGCTCTCATGCACGCATACGAATGTGTGGAAGGAATTCAAAGAGTTACATTTCAAGCTGAATCAAGGACGCATGATAAAAATTCAAGAATGTGAAGTTTTTCCTAAAAGTTTTGCAGCCTCCCGAGGATAAGTACAGACGTCTCTGTACCGATCCGCGAGACTCTACTAAACCGGCTCATGACTCGCGAGACCTATGTAAACTTGGCTCTGATACCAATTTGTCACAACCCCAAATACCCCGGTCGTGATGGCGCCTACCACAATACTAGGCAAGCCAACCCAATAAGTAACCACAGTGAATTCTTTTTATAAAAAAACCATTTTCTAAAACTGATTAAGTCTCGAAATTTCATAAAAAATACATAAATCACTAAAATATGCAAAAAACAGTACAAAAAATATACCAACATAGCCCAACAATCTGCTGTCACAAGTCAAGAGCCTCTAAATACAACCCAATCTGAATGACGGATACATAATAAGTCTAAAAATGCAGAAAACTAAGATAGGAAGGAGGACAACAGGGTTGTAGACACCGTGCAGCTACCTTGCAGTCTCCGGTAAGCTCTGAGGATGCTGGGGACCCTCACTCTGCCGCTCGGGCACCTGGATCTGCACACAAGGTGCAGGGAGTAACGTGGGTACGCCAACTCAGTAAGTAACTAAAGTAAATAAGGTCTGAGTACAGTGACGAATAGTTAAAATCATATATAAGAGTATTCAACAGGATATCAAGTCAAACTCAACAGTTTAAAAGCAGTTACATCATAAAAACTTCAGTTTCAATTGAAATACTTTGAAATCATTTACTTAGCAGTTTTCAACAGAGGCTCATTATAAAAGAAGAGTGAAATCAGCAAAAATGACATAAATGGGCCCTTCGGGCAAGGTATCACTCATAAATATAGCCTCTCAGGCAAGCCTCTCAGTCACTCGTGACTCAGCTCTCGTCACACAGTACTCACACTCACTCAGGCTCAATAATATCTCATAATAGTAATCATAATAACCGTTGCGGCGTGTAGCCCGGTCCATAGTTTATAGTCGACTACGCTCACTAGGGGTGTACAGACTCCGGAGGGGCTCTTACAGCCCAAATGTCATATCGTTGCGGCCCGCAGCCCAATCCAATATATATACCATTGCGGAGTAAAGCCCGATCCATATAAGTATCACTGCGGCGTGCATCTCGATCCATAATATGTATACAAAATATTGTTCCGGCGTGCAACCCGATCCATAATATATATATATATTATCCTCACCATAAGGTCCTCAACCTCCCTAGTCATTAACCTCACAGCCACTCGGGCATAACAGTGGAAATTAAGGGAACTCAGCCCAAAAAGTTTTTACATTTAAAAAGTAGAGGGATAAAAACTAGGTTTTAACAATAAACAGGTAAAACATGACTAAGGATATGCTTTCAAACAAATAGAGTGAAGAAAACAGTAAAATTGCCCCTAAGGGTCTCAACAGGTCGGCACAAGGCCCAACATGGCATACAGCCCATGATATAGTATCAATCTCTAAAATACGTGATATCATAAGATTTCAAATCAATTACATGGCTTAATAGTCGTTATAGGAGACTAGGTCACAATTCCTACCGGTGCACGCCCACATGCTCGTCACCTAGCATGTGTGTCACCTCATTTGTCAAAACATTACGAAACACCGGGGTTTTATACCCTCAGGTCCAGATTTACAATGGTAACTTACCTCAAGCCGAAAGAAATACTACACCGCGATGCCTTTGCCTCTCGCCTAGGCCTCAACTCGTGCCAAGTCTACCCAAAATCAGAATCATAATATTAGAATATGTTAAGGGAGCGAAGCCCGTGCGAAAATAATCAAATTATACCAAAAATCCCGAAATTTGCCAAATCTGACTCCCGGGCACACGTCTCGAAATTCCATAAAAATCACATCAATAGAATCCTTATCCTCCCACGAGTCTATTCATACCAAAAGCATTGAAATCGGACCTCAAATGGACCCTCAAATCCCCACTCAAAGCTCTCCAATATCAAGCCCTAATCCCTCAATTTTCTTCCTTAATTTCCACTAATACCATGATTAAACAATGGAAAAATGATCATAAACTCAAGTCATGAAGCTTAGGTAATTTGCCCAACTGATACTCTTCGATTTCCCATTAAAATTTACTGCCTAAGCTCACTTCCCGCCTTCAAAAATTGAGAACTTAGCAAAATTTCCCAAAAGAAACCTTATATACTTCTGCGGTCCATTTCCTGCTTCTGCGGTCTAACCCACCGCATCTGTGGTTCTCACTTAAAGGCCTGGGACCGCACCTGCGGTCGCTCATTCGCACCTGCGCCATCGCAGATGCGTCCAGGCATTCACTTCTGTGGCTCCTCACGACTCACCTCTTGGACGCTTCTACGGCTTGATTCCGCATCTACGGGAGTCGCACCTTCGGCCTCCTAACTGTAATGCGGTTATGACAGCAGCCATAAACTTCAGCAGCAACTCCAAATTTCTAACTTTCCGTCAACCATCCGAAATCACCTCGACGCCTCCAGGACCTCAACCAAAAGCACAAACAAGTCACATACCAATATCCAAACTTATACCAATCTTCAAGACGCCTCAAACAACATCGAATCAACCAAATCACATTAGATTCAAGCCTAAGGTTCTAAAATCTTCTGAATTCTGCTTTTGATCAAAAAGTCTATCAAACCACATCCGAATGACTTGAAATTTTACACACACATCCCAAATAACACAACGGACCTACTTCAACTCCCGGAATTCCATTCTGACTCCTATATCAAAATCTCACCTATCAACCAGAAAACGCCAAAATTCCAATTTCACCAATTCAAGCCTACATCTACTCCAGACCTCCAAAACACATTCCGGTCATGCTCCTAAGTCCCAAATCACCTAACGGGGCTAACCAAATCATAAAAATTTCAATCCGAGATTATTTACTAACAAGTCAAAACTTGGTCAAACCTTTCAAATCTTAAGCTTCAAACGGAGAACTGTCCTTCCCAATCCATTTCGATTACCCTGAAACTAAAACCAATGATTTGCATAAGTCATAATACATCACACGGGGCTAGTCATGTCCGAAAACTGGTGAGAAAAGTGCAAAATCTCAAAACGACCGGTCAGGTCGTTACAGTTGTACGGGTACCTCACGCTTAGTTTCAACTACCTGCTCGCTTTTGCACATGCCTATTAGCTTTGACTCCATGCTCGTACTCCTAGAAAATACAAAAATAATAGTACAACTATAACACAATAAAAAACAAAAATAAGAAAATAGAATTGGGTTGCCTCCCAACAAGCGTCTTATTTATAGTCGTGGCACGACTTACACTACTTCATCAATTTTTCCTCCACCTTGAGGATATGAATTGTGCCCCCAATTTTGCATCAATTTTTCTTTCACGTTTCTGGGGCGGTGGTGTAAAAATAAAGGAACCAAGCAATAGGTATCGCATCTTGCACTTCTTGGCCTTTAAGTGAGGTATGTCGTTTTGCCTTTTTGGTGTGACAAATTTTAAAATGTAAGGGTCTTGCTCTTCATATATACTTCTCTCCGAAGGCTTGATCTCTATTTCTCCATCCAAACATAATATAAAAAAATATTTAGAATGAGGACCAACACGCCCCAACTCCAAAACTGTATTATCTTTGACATCCTCAATAATGTATGCTCCCTCAACCTCGCCATCATCAATAAGAACATGGTCTAATGCTTGGTATTCTTGTTTTAGCTCCTTAATTTGGCCTAAAAGATCTTTTTCAGCTTCACACAGCTCTTCACTAAATTGTTGGGCGTTAGATGCAACAACCTTTGCTCTCCTTCAAGTCGTGAATAAAAATTCCAAATTGGTCGATCTCTTATCCCAGTTCAACTCTTCCTTCTATAAATTGTTGCATCTCATTCGTAATTTTCTTGCAGAAACCTCCATACTCCTCTAATAATTTCATGTGCATATCAAGAATGTGAATATCATGTTCCATATCATCCAATTCGTTACTCCTGTCAAACTTACAGGAATTATTAGAATCAACATAAGAAGGGATTGGAGTAGGATAACAATACTTAGGACAATTATTCCAAATTACACCACAAATAATACATGATTGAGATGGTGCACACAACTCGGTATTGGGAATATTTTTACAATATTGCCACAAGTGGGGTCCTTTACAATATGGACAAGGATCACAAAAATGAGAATACTTACTATCCCACCACTTTTCGTTCAAAGATGCCATGTAAAAAAGTATAATACTAACTACACTAAACTAAAATTAAAAAATTAAATAGATAAAAAGTAAAAATCTATTCTAGTACAATAGTTAATTTCTAAGTCCCCGGCAACACCGCAAAAACTTGTTTCTCCCAAACGCACACACAAGTATACGCGGTCGACAAGTAATATAGGATTATAAGTCCAGATATTGTAACGAAGGTACTTGTGATTAACTATCAACTAAATTAGACTCAAACAGTTAATCTATTCAAGCGAATCCTAAAGTATGAATAACTAACTCAAATTAATCTATCGTAACAAACTAAGAGATTAAAAAAACAACGACAAGCTTAAAGACTAATTCAAAGGGAGAGAATATTCCAGAGCTATGGGTTAGCTAACAATCCCGTTGAGTTTTCTACCTAAATTGTCTAATTAATTTATCTAGTTTATTGATTGACGAGGTTAATATTGCTCGTAGCCTTCTCCGAAGTACAACTTGCCTATTCAAGCTAACCTAACGCCTATATTCCTATAGAATTAGGATTAACAAGAATGCAATTAAATTCCCATATAATAACCAAGCGATTAGGTATATTCCTATTCTAACCGCAAATCCATTCCCCCTCAGAGTTAAGATCTTGTTTTACTCAATCTTATATGCAATCTAGGATTTTCTCTCCCGAGTTCAATCCTAGATTCGTAGATAGCATTCAATCGATTATCAAGAAATCAAATAATTAAGCGCAAGATTGAATAAGCAAACCAATATGATAAAATAATAAGAATAATTAATTCTTTAAACTACAATGTTCATGCAGCATCCAAAACTCTAGAACAAATGAACTATGAAAGTAAAGGAAGAGAAGAGAAGAAAAACTAGTTAGAAGCCTCCTCCAAGCGTGGTATATGTTACCCCACGTGAATTCTCCTTCAAAGTATGTTAGTTCTCCTCCAAATAAGGTTTAGGACCTCTTTTATACGAGTTGGAACCGTGTAGGGCCGAAATAGCCTTGTCCCGAACGAAATAGGAGAAATCACACAGCACAACATCCAGACCAGCGCGAGGCGCTGTCCTTAGAGCTTAAAAATAGTGCGTTTTTACTTTTGTTTGCTTTGAATTCCATTTATTTGTCTTGCACTTTGGGGGATAAATGTAATGACCCGACCGGTCGTTTTGAGCGTTTTCACTTCGTTCGGTTGTTTGAGGGCATGAGTAGCTCCACATAATGTATTGTGACTTATGTGAATCGTCGATTTTTGTTTTCAGGTTATTCAGAATTGATATAGAGGAATAATATTCAGCTAGGAGCTTTAAATATGAAAGGTTTGACCAAGTTTTGTGTTGGACTAAGTAAATATTAGTTTTGTAGACTGACAAAGGAACTCAGACATGAACCAGGTCCATCCTAGTGGAGCACAATACGGATAGACTTGAGCATGTGGGATATACGTGAAGGAGATAAACCTAACTTGACAGAATTGATATCTCTTGATCCTGATCGAAAAGGTTGCATAATGGATAAGGAGAAGGGCTCCTAACTTAAAGAGAACACGGTTTAAGAAAGGGAAGGAGTTAGAGGTTGAGATCAACTAGAACTCTTCCACCAAGGAAGAGTAGCATCAGAATTCTAGTCAATCTCTATTTACTAACTCTATAAATATAAGTGTTGTTGCCTTTTACAGGTAACACACATAAGCAGAAGTTAAACATGAATTGAGAGCAAAATAGCAAGGCAATTTTGCAAGCAGTTAGTGTGTGATTCAAGTGCGAAAACCTGAAGCTACATGAACCAGATAGAAGAACCAGTTCCAAATGTCTGTTTTTTATTCTAGTTCAAGTGTAGTAGGTGGTTTTATATTGTACCTTTCAGCTTAATCTAGAGGCAAATGTATTAGGTACTCAGAGTTTTCAAGTTAGAGTTAACTTGAGGTTGTTGCAACAGTTAAAGGTTGTTTGCTACAATGGGATTAGAGTTAGCCCTAGGTTTACAACAGCGTTTTGGTAAATGCAGTTTTTGGCTCAGTGATTTTAGCGGAGAGTTTGGAAAAATCCTACTGGAAAGTAGGTCATGGTTTTTTCACCTTTTGAGCCGGGTATTTTCCACATAAAATACTTGTATTCTTTACTTTTCGCATTTACTATTTTTGCAATAGTAGGTTAAGTAACACTTAGAAGAACCAGGTCCTTCCATAATCAGTTTAAGCAAAAAATTGGTCACCACACAAATCACCCCCTCCTCCCTCTTGTGTGGTATTGAAGTATAAAACATCAATTGGTATCAGAGCACGTTATCCTTGAAGCGGCTAACACCTTAGGAACAGATCAAGATAAGTGCACTACCTTAAAACTGGGAAGAGCAATCCACTGATAGGCCTCCACTCTTTAATGGCCAGTACTACTCCTGGTGGAAAACAAGATGGGAGATCACATCATCGGAGATGACTATGAGCTATGGGATATTGTCACTAGTGCTCCTATGGCTTACATGAAGAAGAATGTTGAAGGAGTAGATGTGACAAAAACAAGATCTGACTGCAATGCTGAGGACTTGAGGAAGTGGGAAAAGAATGAAAAGGACAAGAAATGGCTTGTGTGTGGACTTGTTCCAGACGAGTACAGTAGAATTCAAAGATATACCACTGCTAAGGAAATCTGGGACACTTTGCAAGTGGCTCACGAAGGAACTTCTCAAGTAAAGAGATCAAGAGGAATGTTGTTGTATTCTCAATATGAGAACTTCACTATGAAGGAAGGAGAAACCATCCAAGAGATGTATACAAGGTTCACAATACTAACAAATGAACTTAAGTCTCTTAGAAGGGTTATTCTTGAAGAAGACAAAGTTGAGAAAATTTTGACAAGGGTTTTGCCAGTCACTTGGGAAAGAAAAATCACTGCTATTCAGGAATCAAAGAACATTGCCACTCTCAAGTTGGATGAACTAATTGGAAATCTCACTACCTATGAACTTAGAAGGTAAACCATGAAGATGGATGCACCCAAGAAGGAAAGGAGCCTGGCTCTCAGAATTACTGAAGGTGCTGATCTACAGGAGGATGAAATGGATATGATCACAAAGGATTTAAAGAAGTATCTAATGATAGGAAAGGGTTCTTCAAGAGGTGCAAGCTACAACAAACCAAGGGTTCTTGAAAAAAAGACTAACGAAGGTTGTTACAAATATGGTAAGACTGATCACATCATCAAAAACTGTCCTCAGTGGGAAATTGAATGGAAGAAGGAAAGGGTTGAATGAAGAAACAGGAAGAAGGAACAGGTTCATCCCAAGAAGAAAAAATGATCAACAAAGGCTATGGTTGTTGCCTGGGGAGAAAGTTCAGATAAGGATTCAGAAGATGAAGATGGAGATGAACAAGCACTTATGGACATTGGAGAATCTGATGAGGAATCGGAGGTAAGTGTGATTCATCTCAAAAACAAGATTAAGTTTTTGTCTAAAGAAAGTCTATCTGAGTTACTTCAAGATTTCATTGATGAATCTGAGGTCATAAACAATGAAAAGGAACAACTGTCTAAGGAATGTGTAATCTTGAAAGCTAAGTGCAAAAATCTGGAACTCAGGTCTTGTGAAAGTGATAGTAAAAATGTTGAGTTGAAGAACCAGGTTCTTGAACTTGACACCACTGTGCTAGAGCTTAGATCTGAAAATTTAAAACTGAAATTAGGAACAGGTAATGTCACAACCCAAACCGAAGGGCCGCGACAGGCACCCGATTCCTTACTCAACCGAGTACCAATGTAACATATCTTTATTATCATACTATCATAAGTAAATGAGCCAGAAAACCTGTCATGAGATAATAAGAATAAAACATAAGGGAATACTCAACATATGACGACCCAACATGATATACGAACTTATACATCTGACATACGGGCCTATAAGGCCAACATTACTATTTGTAAACTCAAAACATTGACTGACAAGGCCATTGTTAGTCTGTGTGGGTCCACCAAATTGTAGAGTACTTGGTCCTCTACGAGGTTCTACTGAGAGCACTTAATAAAACAGTAAGTAAATGAGGCAGAGGATTTTTACGTGGAAAAATCCCATACAAGGGGATCAAAAAATCACGACCTGCACATGTAGGCTTTTAACTTCACTAACTTGTAATCTACCTATTACAAGCCACTTTACAATAATTCCTATTGCAAAGGATTTACTCAACTAACTTACGGTACCTTTACCACAAGCCACTTTGTGACTATCCTAGTTACAAAGGCTTTTTCTAACTTGTGATGCTATCACCACAAGCCACTTTGTAACACTACGATTACAAAAACTTTTCCTTATGACTAAATCTAGTCACAACATAAACTCAACGAGTTTACGGATTTACAAGAGGATTCCTAATCAGAATGTTTCTAGGTAAGCGGTTTAGGAGAGATAGTAAGTACAATAACAAGGTTACAACTCAACTAGGACAACAATAATCTATCTTTTAGGAACTGGTCCGTAGTAGCGTTCAACCTTGTTCTTCAAGCTGTGAGGATTGATTTCACTATTTTTACAAGAGGCTTGAATGAGAAACAGAGCCCTTCCAGTGATGTTTTTGTATAAAGCTCATTGGGGACATCTTGATCACATCACTTGAAATGATGTGAGTATTTTGTTTGGTTAGAGAATGAGTGGGGTGACAGTGTATTGTAGTGCGGCAGAAACAGTGTCGTCAGTCACTTCATTTCCAGCTGTGTCCAATTGACTTTGTACTACTATGAGGAAACCACAAGAGCATCAGGTCCTTGTGTTGGTTCCTAGCTCCTGAAGTTGTAGCAATTCACCTTTAGCTAGAATCCGTTAAAGCTTTCAGCAATCCAAGTAGGTCAGGTTCCCTATCTGGTTCTTAACAGTAAGTTTGTTAGATCATCAAAACATAAGGCAAGAGTATTTAAGATCTATCAGCCATATAAGTATCCATACACCTGATATCTATCTACAAGTCTCTAAGAGTACATAAAATCATAAAGGTCGGGACAGGGTCCCGTCATACCAATCAATACATATCCAAAGCATACTGACCAAATAGGCAACTTTGGAGCAAGTGGAGTGCACCAACACCTCCATTGAGCTGATAGCCTACTAGGAGGACTATCAATCTATCAATCGGGACCTGCGGGCATGAAACACAACATCCCTAGGCAAAAGGGACGTCGGTACGAATAAAATACCAAGTATGTAAGGCAGGAAAGCATAAACAAGAACAGTAATGTAAAGAGAGATAGAGGAGATACAACTTGTAACATCTGAGTGCCTCTGGGGGCTACTGACATGAAATTCATAATACATATATATACATAAACTTTTAAAAACATATGCCTCTATGGTCATCATCATCATCATACTGTATACGGCCTCAAAGAGGACACGGTAAAAGCGTACCCAGCCATTATAAGGCTTGGTAGAATCGTACCCGGCCACGTAGAGCTCGGTAAACCCAATTGATTAGTGGTTGCACAATAGGTATCGTACCCGGCCGACTATAGCGCGGCTCGATAGAGTAAAATAGATACAATATATAATGCATGCTAGACTTATGAAATCACGTTCTAAACCTTTTGGAGTGACTTAAGAACATTATGGACATCCATACCTCAATATGAACCTCAGTAGGATTCAAGGATCATACACACTTGCTTAGAATAATTTTATAAGGAAAGAACAACATGGACAACCTTAGTTGCTAGGAGTAAATCCGTTATGAAATAGCATATTCATTTCACTTTATATCATGCCAAAAGAAAGAAAGAAGTGCCTTAACATACCTTAAACTCGTTGAGTCCTTAATCCCTTCCAAGAAACTCTTTAAACAAGTCAACTCAATCTTAGACAGTAGCAACAACTTGAAATTTTAGCAAAAAACAGCCCACAACTATCCTCAATGACAACACAACCTCAAAGAGGTGTTATTCTTCACTTTTGATGTTGAAATATGGTGTAATCCATTTGCAAGACTTGAAATTACCTAGGATTGATATGAAAGACATGGGAGAGTATTATACAGAACATAAACCACATAAAACAACCTCCCACATGAGCTGGAACCACCCAAAAATCAGCAACAACAAGAAGAACAAGAAACTTACTAGCGCCACGGGATTCCTGACACTTGATTTGTGTTGTTTGCCCTTTGTTTGGGTTTTGGATCATGAGAGAACCTTGAGAGATTGTTTATAGGGTTCTAAGGTCTGAATATACTGAAAATAATGACTTAAAACGGGGTTAAGGCATCTTATATATATCCATATGTCTTAAACCGCCTATGTGGGCCCCATGGAGAGCTGCTTGGCGCAGTCTCGCGAAAATGCGAATATCTCTCTAGTCCGATATTGTATCGATAAATGGTTTAATGTGTTAGAAACTAGACTCATAGATCTTCAATTTGATATATAGATCATCCCTTGATTCCAAGTATATTGGAGAAAAGTGCAGCTACATTTGTCCTAAATTTCATCACATTATGAATGCAACTTGTGATGACCTTTGTCAACTTTTGTTCCACAACTTTCTTGACTTAGAAACATAACACACAACTATCATACGAATAAAATAACTCATAACTTAACCTCCTTATCATGTTAATAACCCTAATCTCACCCCAAAAGTATATGTTATAACATTCCAAACTTGTCGACTTTCGACGAAACTTATTTTCTTCAGTTCATTTAGCGTTTAAGCTTTCCAACCCTTTTGGTACTTGTTATTCATAATCTTAAAGATTTTTAACATCCAAGATAAAATGATGAACTTATGTTATTTACTTTCAAAAAAAATCTTATTTCCGAGCTTACATCAATTGGCTTACGACATATTCTCACGTACGAAAATATGGGATGTAATAGGTAAAAAGAAAGCTGATCATACACATCTCACCTTAGAAGAAAATCTAGGAAAAATGAAAGATGAGTTGTACAAAAGAGATGAGAAGATAAGAGTCCTAAAAGAAGATCTAAGCAAGGTTAAGCATGAGCTAGACAGAACTTGTAAATGGAATAGGTCCTCTGATGCACTTTCATGGCTACAAGAACATCATAGTAGCAATAAGAGAGGACTTGGATACGGGACCCCTGCACCTAAGTGGGATCCCAAAAATAAGTACATCACACTTCCTGAAAACAAAATTCGTACATACTGTGGTAAGACTTGTCACTACAAAAGTGAGTGTACTGCAAAAGTAAAGGCTAGTCAAAAGAATAAAATATTTTTTCAAGGGAAAAATAGGCTGCCAGGATGGGCTAAAAAGAATTTAATTCACCCTTTTGCCTATAGAAAGGGACCCAAACTAGTTTGGGTTCCTAAGACTAACCCCAGATTTCCTTTTGTAGGTCCAAGTTAAGGGGAGCAGCCAAATATGGTATATGGATAGTGGCTGCTCAAAGTATATGACTGTAAGAAAGAACCAGTTCCTTTCACTTAAGGACCTCAAATGATGTAATGTCTCCTTTGGAAATGGTAAGAAATGTGAGATTATTGGGGTTGAAAAGGTAGGTAAGACAGACTCATACTCCATTAAGAATGTCTACTTGATAGATGGCTTGAAATACAGCCTAATCAATGTATCACAACTATGTGACAGAGGTAACTTGGTAACATTCACCTCTACCAAACATTTTGTGATAAATCTTACCACTGACAAGATTGTTTTGCAGGAAAAAAGAGTAAACAATACATACATTGTAGATTTGTCCACTCTTTCAGAAAATGAACTCACTTGCTTAAGTATGTTGGACAATGATCCCCTCATTTGGCACAAGAGACTTGGACATGCAAGTCTAAGTCAATTCAACAAATTAGTCTCTAAGGACCTGGTGATAGGGCTTCCTAACATCAAGTTTAATGAAGACAAAGTTTGTGAGGCTTGTGCAAGGGGGAAGAAAGTAAGATCCTCATTTAAATGCAAGAATGTGGTAAGCACGGCCAGATCTATGGAACTGGTCCATATGGATCTCTATGGTCTAATAAGAACATTAAGGAGAGGTGGTAAAAATATGTGATAGTGCTTGTTGATGATTACTCTAGGTTTACTTGGACATTATTTTTAACATCTAAAGATGAAACATTTGACATGTTTGCTTCTTTTGTTAGAAAAACTAAGAAACAACTAGGTAATCAACTTGCATCAATGAGGTCTGATCATGGAACTGAATTTGAAAATGCTAAGTTTACTGAATTTTGTGATGTGCATGGCATAGATCATAATTTTTCTGCCCCTAGGACTCCATTACAAAATGAAGTAGTTGAAAGAAAGAATAGGACACTTGAAGATGGCTAGGACTATGCTTCTTTCTAGTAAACTGCCCCATAGCTTCTGGGCAAAAGTTGTAAACATTGCATGTTACATCATTAATAGGTGCATGATTAGACATCTTGTATAGAAGACTCTCTATGAGTTACTTAAAGGGAGAAAACCAAATATATCTCATCTTAGGGCATTTGTATGCAAGTGCTTCGTGCACAACAATGGAAAGGACTCCCTATGTAAGTTTGATCCCAGAAGTAAGGCTGATTATCGGGCGGATTGGACGGTTATTTACTTTTAATGATTTAACTTATCGGTTATCGGCTTTTAGATGTATTAATTCGCTAGCCACCCGATAAGATATCGGAAGGATTGGTATTGGTTTAGCTCTTATCGGGCGGTTTATCGGCCTAATTCAATCTATATTGCACATGACGCAATTTACCAAATTTAGCGAGGGTCCAAAATTTGCTTCGCCGTGCTTCAAGTGTATGATGATGTTGGTCAAAAAATGGGATTTTTTGCTCTTGTTTTATAACTGCTCCAATTTTCTTTAGATGTCGCTCTAATTTCTAAACAATCCAAAAACACCTACCGAAATGTGTGCGGACTGATGTTTTTTTTACATGCAAGCAAACCTGCAGAATGTATGTGTTAAACCCAATTTAACAACAGATTCTACTCGTTAAACTATCTCTTGTTTGTTAAGTTTTGGTACTTCCACTGCACCTACTGGAGGTGGTAAGAATACGTGGAGCAATCAAGTAAATTGTTTTTGGTTTGATAGGATTGAAAAGAATGTGCGAAGCAAGCAATTCAAAGTTGTCTAATAGTAAATTAGTAATAGAGAATAGAGATAGAGTACTGGAAGTGGAAGAAGGGTTTTTGATTATTTAATATATATATATATATATATATATATATATATATATATATATATATATATATGGATAAAAATAAATTTTATATGTATATATATATTCTTAACGGGTTAACGGATTAACCGTTAAGAAAATTGAATAACCCGCCCCCAAACCAATAAGCCGTTAATAAAAAAATTCAATTTATTCCCCGTCTGTTAAATCGGTAAAACGATACCAATAAGCCATTAAGCTTCGGTATCAGTTTGGTTTTGAACACCCCTACCCAGAAGTGATGAGGGAGTATTCTTGGGATATTCTTCACATAGCAAAGTTTATAAAGTGTACAACAAAAGAACTGTGTGTAGAAGAAAGTGTGCATGTAATTTTTTATGAAACTAACTTTCTTTCTAAGAGACAGGAACATGAAGATAAAGTTATTGGGCAGGTAAAAAGTTTAAATGAAATTACAGCGCAGGTTGATGCTGCACTAGAAGAAGGAACATGTGATGGAACAGGTTCTTCTATCCAAGGCAACCTGATAGGGGGAACTGAACAAAGAGGAACTAAACCTAATACCTTAATGGAACTTGTCCTTGAGCATGTTCCTCAGCAGCAAAACATAGGAGAAACATCAAGAGGAAACCAGTTGGTTGTGAAACCTTACAAGTATCAAAGTTCTCATCCCATAGAGAACATAATTACTGATCCAACTTCTGGAATCAAAACTTGATCTTCATTAAAGAATCTTTGTGTTTTTTATGCTTTCTTATCTCTTATTTAACCTAAAAATGTTGCTGAGGATTTGAAAGATGCAGACTGGGTAAATGCAATGCAAGACGAACTCAACCAGTTTGAAAGGAGTCAAGTTTGGCATATGATTCTAAGACCCAAGGAAATATTAGTGATTGGCACAAAATGGGTCTTCAGAAACAAACTTGATGAAGATGGAACTATTAAAAGGAACAAGGAAAGATTGGTGGTTCAAAGATATAGCCAAGAGGAGGGCATAGACTATGATGAGACCTTTGCTCCAGTTGCAAGGTTGGAAGCAATAAGACTCCTCTTAGCCTTTGCTGCATACATGGAATTTACTCTTCACCAGATAGATGTCAAGAGTGCCTTCCTCAATGGCTACTTAAATGTAGAAGTGTTTGTCAAGCAACCTCCAGGGTTTGAAAGCAATGAGTGTCCTAATCATGTATACAGACTTGACAAGGCACTCTATGGACTCAAGCAGGCTCCTAGATCATGGTATGAAAGACTATCAAAATTTTTGCTTGAACATGGCTACAAGAAAGGTAAAATCTATAACACTCTTTTCTTGAGGAAAAAAGGTAAAGATCTTCTAGTAGTACAAATATATGTTGATGGCATAATTTTTGGAGCAACTACTGTAAAACTAAGGAATTTGCTAAAGAAATAGGGAGTGAATTTAAAATGAATATGATGGGTGAGGTTAATTTCTTTTTAGGCTTACAAATAAAACAAAACTCAAATGGAACTATGATCCATCGGCATAAATATGTAAAAGAGTTTCTTAAGAAGTTTAGAATGGAAGAATCAAAGGAAATCGATACTCCTATTGCAACAACCACAAAATTGGACATAGATGAACCTGGTTCATCTGTTGATCAGAAGTTGTATAGGGGAATGATTGGTTCACTTTTGTATCTTACTGCTAGCAGACCTGACATTGTCTTTAGTGTAGGGTTTTGTGCTCGATTTCAAGCAAATTCAAAAGAATCTCACTTGACTGCAGTCAAGAGAATATTGAGATACTTGAAAGGCATCACTGACATTTGCCTTTGGTATCCAAAAGGTAGTAATTTTAACATAGTGGGATATGCTGACGATGATTATGCAGGTTTCCTTGTAGACAAGAAGAGCACCACAGGTATGGCACACTTTCTTGGTTCATGTCTTGTGTCATGGGCCACTAAAAAGCAAAATTCAGTGGCCTTATCTACTGCTGAAGCTGAGTATGTTGTTGTTGCTTCATGTTGTGCTCAATTGTTGTGGATCAAATAACAATTAATGGATTTTGGAATTGATGTCCGTTGCATCCCTATTTTTTGTGATAGCACTAGTTCTATTAGTATGACAAAGAACCCTGTTCATCATAAGAGAACTAAGCACATAGATGTTAGGCACCATTTTTTGAGGGACAACTATGAGAAAGACTTGATCACTGTAGAGTTTTGTGCTACAGATAAGCAGATTGCTGACATCTTTAAAAAAGCACTTATAGAGAGAACTTTGAAAGGAATGGGTTAGAATTAGGGATGATTAAGATCACCTAATGGAACCAGTTCAGAATGCACAATGAAAAAAATGATTTTTTTGGTTAGAAAATCTGGAACTTGTGTAAATAACTAAATTAATCTTTGCTCAGTCTCATACTGTAAATAATATACTCCTATGCCATGTGCTAATATGACTCACTGATCTCTAACAAAATTTTCTCTATTTTTGCAAATTGAGACATGATCAAAAGGATTCTCAATGAAGAACCTGAATCATCAGTACTGGTTCATCTGAATAACGAGGTATGTTTTCTACACTCTGCACAATTAGAAATACTACTATTTAATTCATAAGAAGAGTCCTACCTACGTTCAAAAACTTCAAAAGTCTATCCTTTTAAGTTTGAACCAGTTCTGTTTCAACTAGAATCCTCACCGTTATAAAATGCTTAGATTCTAGGGAAGCCTAACCGCCTATTCAATCTGAAATTTCAGGGTGATTAGACTTCTATTTGACTATTAAAAGTTGTCATTGTGTATTAATTACCCTATTCCTTTAAATTCATTATCATCACCACTGCCACTCTCCCATAATTTTCAAAAACCGTAAAAAAAATTCCGTCTTCTCTTCTTTTCTATCCCAAAAATCAAACTATCCATATTTTTTTACAGAATCTAGAGAGAATGACTAACCCCCAAGATAACCCCGGTACACCTCCTCCACCAACCCCCTCAGATTCCTCCACTACTCCTCAACCTAGGAGAAGGCAGGTAAAGATGCTTGCTCGAAAAACTGTGGCTACAAGTGCGCTTTCAAGGAAATTAAATGCACAGTTAAAGGCTAGTCAAGCCCAAGATTCCCAAAATTTTGATGATTCTTACAAATCTGTGAGTGAGGGGGAAGGAACTGGGTCTTCTGATTCTGAGCAGGTAACATCTATGCAAAACCCTCTACTGAGGTAATCCCTAATCTAGTTGAAAATTTGGAAACTCGATTTGTTTTGGTTGGGTCTGTTGCGGATATGGAAACAACTGAGTCAACAAGGAGATGGGGTAAAAATAAAAGAGAAAAAGAAAAAGAGAGTGAGGGTGTGCGTAGTGATGAGAGGGGAAAAGGAAAAGAAGTGGCTGATTCTTCACCCACCTCTGAAACAGTTAAAATGGCTATCTATGGAGCTGAGCCAAAAAAGGTGATAGAAAGTGTAATAGCGCAGACCGCTAGTGATATTGTCCGCTTTGGGCCTAGGCCTTCACGGGTTTAAAATGCCTCACTAGGGTTTAAGGCTTGTTAACTTATATACTCAGCATCTCTCTTGTATTTTGTCGATGTGGGATTCTGTCTAAAGTCTGAGGTGTTACATACACCCCATCTTATGGACTCAGTGTCCTCGCACCCCACCGCATGGGATTTGCCTAGACTCGGCACTGAGGTTGGCCCCGCCTAACCGGAATTTGCCTAAATTCTGTTGAACTCTGACCCACCATTGGCATGGCTGACACAAGAGTGGATTTGATACCATTTGTAACAGCCCAGCCCACTAGTGATATTGTCCGCTTTGGTCCTAGGCCTTCACGAGTTTAAAATGCGTCACTAGGATTTAAGGCTTGTTAACTTATATACCCGGCATCCCTCTTGTGTTTTGCCAATGTGGGATTCTGTCTAAAGGCTGAGGTGTTATAGAAAGTAGCAAGAAAACAGGGGGAAGTGGATCAATGGAAGCTGCTGAAGGACTAGTTAATCTTAGTAAGCATAAAGATGAACCTGGTTTCTCTGTTGAAGAGACACTAGCAGATTTTCTGAAAAGGTAGGTGATAGTTATAACCCCAAGAAAAAGGAAACTCCAAAAACAAAGACTCTTGGAACAGCAAGAGCCAACAAGAAAAGAAATGTTGCTTCTTCTGAAACTACTGAAACTCATCTACCAAAAGGAGGGGCTACGAGGAGCAAGTTGAAGCAAAGTGAGGAGGAGTTGTAGAAAGCTATGGAAGAAAGTAAGAAGAAAAGGATAGACAAAGGGAAAGCAAAGGTGGCAGAGCCTGTTGAGGCTGTTGATATGGATGAGATGGACCCGGTCCAGCAAGGTGAACATATGACTGTTGAGGTGGAGGTTCAAACCCTTAAGGCCAAGAAAGCCAAGACTTCCTCAGAGAAGTCTTCATCTGTATCCAAGTCTACTAAACCCTCTACTTTGGCTAAACGGACAAGGTTTGCTGTGAAAGCCAAATAAGTTAAAATTACTGAAGAAGAAGACTGGAGTGGTGAAGAGGAGGACGAGTCTGATACTGAACAGGACAAGCTGGCCAAGTTTGGCAAACACAATATCGTGAAGGGAAGACTTTTGAAGGACTTGGAGGAAGAAGGGATGGTTCTACTGCTTGAAAAGCTAGAGGTACAGGGGTGGAAGGACATGGTCCTTCAGTTAGATGGAAGGCTATCCAAAAATGAGATTATTGAATTCATGGTAAATGTAGAGGTCAAAGATGGAAGAGTCACCAGCCTGGTGAAAGAGGTTTAATTGTCTTTTGATGCAAAAGAGCTAGGTGAAATCCTTGGTATACCTTCTAAAGATTATGATGATTACACAAGGCAAAAATGGCCAAGTTTGGACTCCCTTCCTACTGCCCTAGACATTACTAGGAAATTCTATGATAATAAAGAAGTAAGTGTGGCTAAGGTTGTGTATAAGAGTGAAATGAAGCCACCCCACAAGGTGTTGCTTGAATTCGTCAACAAGTGTGTGTTGCCTAGGCAGGAAAGAAGGCACATTGCCAACTATATGGACTTGGTTTTTATGGAATGTCTAGATAGTGGGTGGCATATCAACTGGCCTGGGTTCATAATCAAGCTTCTAGATCGGGTTATCAATGGTTCCAAAGCCCATGCAACTCCTTATGCTTTCATTCTCACTATTGTTCTTGCCCATTGTAAGGTGCCACTAAAGAAGTGGGAGATGGCCACAAGCAAAGACCATTTTGGAATCAATACTTTGATTGCTTGTGATTATGAGGTCACTGCCATTCCTAATGAACCTGGTTCATCTAATAAGACACCTATCAATAGCAAGGTCAGAACTCTATTGCAGGAGAGTGGGGCAAAATATGTTGAGATATCAAGGCTGAAGACTCGTTTGGCAGAGGTAGAATCTGAGAGAGATGCTCTCAGAACTGAGCTCACAAAGGAAAAGGAGAAGAATGATGGAATTCTTCATGACATGTTGCACCTTCTCCAAGCCAAAACCCAACCCCTAGTTCTTCTAAGCCTTAATTACCCGAACCTTGCCTAGACCCTTCAGTGACCTAGATTAGGGATGTTTCTTTTTGTTGTTCATGTTTAACTATTTTTGTTTCTTTTTGTGGATTATGGTAGAATCATATTCTCTATCAATGAAGTTTTCTGCTTTTGCTCTTGTTGACTGTTTATCTTTCCTTGATAGTTTGAATGTGTAGTTGATAATTGATGATTAATCCATGGATGCATTTATAGTTGTCCCAGTGGCCATGAGTAATTTTTAAAATCTGGGAATCACATATTGTTTATGCAACTTTTCTATGATGCAAAAAGGGGGAAAAGAAATTGTGCTTTATATTCTGAATAGTGATGTTTATAAACTAATGAACTTGGTCCTTGATGATAAGTGAAAAATGTTTCTAACATTGCATTGATGTTGAGCTGAGTTCTAGCAGGGCCTAAGTGTATGAAAAGCACAGAGTTTGTTGTCATTAAAAAGGGTGAATTTATTGACCAAGAAAAGATTAGTTTTGAAGACTGACAAAGGACTCAGACATGAACCAGGTCCATCCCAGTGAAGCATAGATACGGATAGACTTGATCATGTGGGATGCACGTGAAGGAGATAAACCTAACTTGACAGAATTGATATCTCCTAATCCTGATCGAAAAGGTTGCATAATGGATAAGGAGAAGGACTCCTTACTCAAAGATAACACGGTTTAAGAAAGGGAAGGAGTTAGAGGTTGAGATCAACTAGAACTCTTCCACCAAGGAAGAGTAGCATCAGAATTCTAGTCAATCTCTATTTACTAACTCTATAAATATAAGTGTTGTTGCCTTTTACAGGTAACACACATAAGCAGAAGTTAAACATGAATTGAGAGCAAAATAGCAAGGCAATTTTGCAAGCAGTTAGTGTGTGATTCAAGTGCAAAAACCTGAAGCTACATGAACCAGATAGAAGAACCAGTTCCAAATGTCTGTTTTTTATTCTAGTTCAAGTGTAGTAGGTGATTTTATATTTTACCTTTCAGCTTTATCTCGAGGCAATTGTATTAGGTACTCAGAGTTTTCAAGTTAAAGTTAACTTGAGGTTGTCGCAACAGTTAGAGGTTGTTTGCTACAATGGGATTAGAGTTAGTCCTAGGTTTACAAAAGAGTTTTTGTAAATGTAATTTTTAGCTCGGTGATTTTAGTGAAGAGTTTGGGAAAATCCTACTAGAAAGTATGTCGTGGTTTTTTTTACCTTTTGAGCCAGGTGTTTTCCACGTAAATACTTATGTTCTTTACTTTGACATTTACTATTTCTGCAATAGTAGGTTAAGGAGCGCTTAAAAGAACCAGGTCCTTCCATAATTAGTTTAAGCGAAAAATTGGTCACCACACAAATCCCCTCCCCCCCTTCTTGTGTGGTATTGAAGTATAAAACATCATTTGACTATTGAGTAATCGATCTCGGATTTGGATCTTTATGGTTCGATTAGCTCGGTAAGGTGATTTTGGACTAGGTAGCGTGTTCGAAATTTAATTTGGAGGTCCGTGGTAGAATTAGGCTCGAATTGGCGAAATTAGAAATTGGGTGATTTCCGATCGGCAATGGAAAATATGATATCAAGGTCAGAATGGAATTCCGAGAGTTGAAGTAGGTTCGTGGTGTCTTTTGTGACATGTATGCAAAATCTTAGACCATTTGGACGAGGTTTGATAGATTTTTGCATCGGTTGTGAAAGTTTGAGGTTTCGCGAAGCACGGTGGAGGGGGCGCGGACCGCATAATTTTGCTCGCGGCCGCGCTCCAGGGAAGATCTGCAGATTCGCTGGTCTGACTTTGGAAGCTTATATCTTTTGATCTACAAGGAATTTTGAGATGATTCAAAAACGAAAGTTGTAGCCCTTCATGTCTTGTTTCCTGAAATGTAAAGGTATTTATCATTTGGATATTTGTAGAGAAAGGTATGGCCAAAATACTAAAGCCTAGCAGTGCAGCCACCAAAAGTGCGGCCGCACCAATTTTTCGCGACCGCAGGGGCTTGGATTTTTGCGGTCGCGCGTGGATTATCGCGGACCGCATAGTGGAGATCAGAGAGTGCATTATATAAACAGAGTTTAGGGTTTTATTTAACATCTTGGACTTTGGGAGCTCGGTTTGAGGCGAATTTTCGTGAGTTTTTCAAGAAAATCATTGGGGTAAGTAATTCTAACTCGGTTTTGGTTAATAATCATGAATATATTATTGATTTCATCATTTGATTAGTGATTTGGGATGAAATTTGGGGAAATTTTTTGGAGTTTCATAAAATGAACTTTTGGGATTTGTAAGCCAATTCGAAGTCGGAATTGAGTGACACTAGTATGGTTAGTCTCGTATTCGAATGGGTTGTTGGATTTTGTGACTTTTATCGGATTTTGAGATGTGGGCCCCGGGCTTGGCTTTTGAGTTGACTTTTTGACCATAAGCTTAGCATTTTCTTATGGGATTGACCCCCTTAGCTCGTGTTTATTGTATCGAATGGTTTGCGGCTAGATTCGAGCCATTTGGAGGCCGGTTCAAGAGACAAGGGCATCGCGGAGTAGGATTTTGATCGGTTTGAGGTAAGTAATGATTGTAAATCTAGTCCTGAGGGTATGAAACCCCAGATTTCACATTGTTTTACTGCTTTGAGGTGATGTACATGCTAGGTGACGGGCGTGTGGGCGTGCACCATTGGAGATTTGTGACTTGGTCCGTCCCATAGCAACTATAAGTTGCGTATTTGGTTGAAACTATATGATACTTATGTGTTTTAGAAAGAGTTTCTGTAAATTGGGATGAATGTCGTGTTTGGGCCTTGTGCCAAAGTTGTTTGGACCCTTAGGGCCTTTTTCTTACTATCCTCTTATTTTTTTGATTTAAAAATCCATACTCAGTCATGTTATGTTTACTGATTTCATAACTCAGTCTTTATTACTCCGTTTTGATGCATAAAAATATTATTTTGGGCTGAGCACCCTGTCTACTAATAGCCCGAGTGGCTTGAGAGGTTTATGACTAAGTGAGGTCGAGGGCCTGTTTTTGTGAGTATATTTACGGGTTCGGGCTGCACGCCGCAACATGTTGTTACTGATTCATGATTTTGTGAGGCCGATAGCCTAATTGATTTATGCCACGAGGTGGCTTGTTATGAGGTCGAGGGCCTGATTGATTTATGCCACGAGGTGGCTTGTTATGAGGCCGAGGGCCTGATTGATTTATGCCACGAGGTGGCTTGTTATGAGGCCGAGGGCCTGATTGATTTATGCCACGAAGTGGCTTGTTATGAGGCTGAGGTCCTGATTGATTTATGCCATGAGGTGGCTTGTTATGAGGCCGATGGCCTGATTGATTTATGCCATGAGGTGGCTTGTGTTAGTGCTTGGGTTGTAGGAGCCCCTCCGGAGTCTGTACACCCCTAGTGAGCGCGAGTACCCTGAGTGAGTGATATTATGTTTTGCCCGAGGGGCTGTTCTTGATTCATTTTTTGCCCGAGGGGCTATTTACAAGTGATTGTGAGGTAATGCCCGAGGAACTGTATATGAGTGACTGTGAGGTTTGCCCGAGGGGCTGCTTATGATTCATGTTTTCCCCAGGGACCGTTCACAAGTGTTGTTCGCCCGAGGGTCTATTCTTGATTTATGTTGCCCGAGGGGCTGTATACGAGTGAGTTTTTCCCGAGGGGCTGTTTTATGTTTTCATCATTTTTACTCACTGTTTCATCACTTCGTTGAAAATTATTGAAAGATGTTTTAAATGGTTTTTTACTGAAATTGGATTTAAATGAGCTGAGTTGGTTCTAAACCTTGATTTTAAAAGCCTGTTGTATTCTACTAAGATTTCATGATATGAACTGTATATGTTTTATTGCTCGTCACTACTGCTCATTCTCTATTTATTTTTATTACTTACTGAGTTGGCGTACTCACATTACTCCCTGCACCTTGTGTGCAGATTCAGGTATTTCTAAACCCGGTAGCGGGTGTTGATTACTCAATGGCAGGTCCATCGGAGTTAGCAAGGTAGCTGTCTGGCGATCGCAGCCCTGCTTTTCTCCTTCCGCATCCTCCCTTAGTTGTATTAAGTTATGTTCAGGCTATGTTAGTCTTGATGTTGTCAAACGGTTGTAGTAGATGCTAATGACTAGTGACACCTCGATGTCGGGCTTTCTTTCCGCACTTTTGTTTGATTGAAACTCCTTATGAAGGTTTATTGTTAAATAGCTTTGGTTTTGTCTTACAAATAAAAATATTGATTGGTTTTGGTAGTATGTCGGCTTGCCTAGTACCACGATAGGCGCCATCATGACAAGATTAGTTTTGGGTCGTGACAAGAAAACCCGAAGGGTGTCCCCCTTTTTTTATTCGATTTAATTATTTTATTTTTCTTTCTTTTTCTTCCGCGTTTTATTCAATTTTGTTTTAAATTTCTTCATCTTCATACCTCTTTATTCCTACACAGTTAAAATATAATATTAAGCATAAAGTAATATAATTAACACTCAAAAGACGATTACATACTAGAATGTGAGGCAACAATGGGTAAATATATGCATTTTTTTGCCGAACATCAATTCTAAATTAATTATATAAGTAAAAATTATTTTTCAAGTTGAAAAACTCTTAGGCTACATAATAGTTATTCTATAGTATTAAAAGTCAAATTGGTAAAAATATAAACTTAAATCAATAGTGATAACACTGTGGTAGATAAAATGAATTCTAAAATGAATTAATTGGTATTGACTTTTTGTTTCTTTTCACATTTGTTTCAACACATGCTCCCTATATTTTTTATATATTAAATTATTTTAGTAAAATATTAACTCAATATTAGTTATTTTTAAACTTTGCATCATTACCTATTGATGTTTTTTATAAGCTATAGGACAACCTCTTTATTTCCAAATCTCTAAAATACCAAAAGATTTAATTTTTTAATTTATTTTATTTGAAAAGTATTTTTGTAATTTGTTTATTTTCAGTAATAGGTAAAAAAATAAAAAATTTAAAATCACAATAAGGCATCTAAGGACTTTTGTGGAGCAAGCTTTTTTCCATTGAGTTAGCTAAATTAGATTAACATTCATTAGTTTCAAGACCTTTTTTAAAGTTTTATTTCATGACTCAAACACATTATGTGATTTTTTAACATTGTGTACTCCTTGATATAAGTACACGCGCAAAGCGCGTACCTTAAGACTAGTATAAATAAATAGTTAAATGTTTAGTTATTTATGTGTAGCTAGGAAGGAAAACCGAAAAGAGATCATAAATAGCAGAAATTAATATTTATGAGGGGTTACCCGTTACCATCAGAATTATACTACAACTAGTTAATTTGCCTGCACTTCGCGCAATCGAACAACACATTTTATAAATTTAGTGAATATTAAAAAATGTTAATTTTATATAATGAAAAATTAAAAATTCTTATAGTAAAATACATATTAAAATAAAAGTATCACATAAGTTTTTGAAGATTTAAAATGGAAGAGTCTTGTCCTAAAACTTTATACCTAAACTAATCGGTTTCTTTTTCAAATTAATTAAGTTTCACATGCAATAAATTCTCTCATTCCAATACAATCATCTTTTTACTTTTCTATCATCGTGTTTTAGGCAGTAACTAAGTTACATGAATCAATAGTGAATTACAGGAGTTGGGTGACATAACTGCAAGTTGGAGTGTTGGACTATTTAATCTGATTTTGAAATATTCTCACTTTGTACCATACGGCACTTGTAAGAAAGTTCCCTTGACATGCATGGTATAATAAACCCACAAATAACCTGTTAAAATTACACATATATTCACTATTTTAAGTAATCTAGAATTGCATGCAGAAGTTTGCTCTCCTCCCTTTCCGAACTCTAGTACTCCAGCTTCCAGCAGATTCATTAAAATCATATGTTTACTGTTCAAACAAAAAGAAAGTTAGAAGAAATCTCAATATACACGCCAAAGTCTATACTGGATAAAAACATATTAAAGACAAAGAATCAACATAACAACATTCATACACATAATTATAACAGATAGAAAATGAGACCTAATAATATTATCAACATAAAGGTAATAACTATTAAACATTTATAGGATGGAGACGAAAAGATCTAATAATAAGATAGAGAAGTAATGAACCAAAATTCAAAGAAAACAAACAGCTAGAAATTGATAAACATATAAAAGATACTCTATTGTTTGAAAAATAATGAATGATTACGGCTGAAACTACAAAATAGTAATCAAAATGTGTGCTACATCCTACAGGCTACAGCCAACCTACAAGTCATAACAGTAATATGTGTTCTGAATGCACTAACCTTTAACCCTTGCAAAAGTGTTTAATCGCGCAAGTACACCAAAAAATCAATATTTATCTCAAATTCTGTCATCTTCAAAAGGAAAAAACCTTATTCCCTATCCAAGATTTTACCTTTTCAACGTTACACTAAACATACACACAATATCATAAAATAGACAAAACATATGTAAAAAATCTTAGGTCAACTGAATCAAACGGTAGAAATCAGCAAACATTTCACAAATAGTTCTTTATAATAAAAAATGACTTCTCAGTTTTTCTTTAGGAGTGGGGCGATGAGGCATGTTATACTAATTCAATTCAAGAGGTTTAAAATAAAGTAAAAAATAAGAAGAAAAATAAGAAGAACATAAATTTGGACTAGCAAATACCAATATTCTTATGTTAAACAATTTTGGAAAGATAAAAGTAATCTCACCGTAACATCCAAACTTACTATAAAAAATTTATATTCTCATTAGCGGAGAAAGTGCATCGATTCCGTGGATAAAAGTTGAAAACATCAATATATTTGCTAGTCGGCTACCCCATCATGTCAAGCAATTTGCTGAAGTCCAAATCGGAATAACATTTCAACCCCAAGGCCTGAATGAATGAAAATTATAGCCCAATTAATTTAGTGCAAGGAATTTCGCATCACAAGAAAAAACCACACAAACCAGCATAATATGAGATATGTTAAATAGTGAAAGAAAAGGAAAGAAGAAATAAAAAAAAGTTACAATTCTAATACCGGTGAAATTTTGACTTACACAAAGAACACAATATGAATCTTCATCGTCCTCCTCAATTTAACTCCCAAATTATACATTGACTTCTCTTAAAGATCAATTCCAAGTTGAAATAAACTTTCTTTGCTGAGTGAAAGTACGTTATTTGTGCTGAGCTTTACCACCCAAAAAATGAAGCGAAAGATGGGGTTTAAAGAGGAAGAGTGCAATTGTTGATACCTTGATTGCTACTTGTAACTGTAAGCTAGTATATGTTTCTAATCTAATTATCGCTATTATTTTCATTAATTAAGAGTTTAGTCGTTGCATTCCTATAAAGTAACAATTGCAACCGTCACATTTTGCAACCGTTGCATTCCTATAAATTTACAATGGCAACCGTCACATTCCTTCTTGGATATTTAAGTTAAAATATAGCAGTTTTTTACAACAAAATATGAGGAAAATGCAAAAAAAAAACACCAAAAAAAGATAAATAACATTTCTGCTCTAGGAATGATGCCACATCACTGATTTTTTGCCTTGCTTTATATTTATATATAGATATTTGGATAGATTCTATTGTTTGTCGTCGCTTCATAATATCATGCACCAACAATATGAAAATAAACTTGTAATACTATAAAGAAAAGTAAGATACATAATAAAATTATCATATAAAAATGTAAGATAAAGAATAAAATAGAATTATTTAATTATAAGAAAGTCAAGATGAGAAAAATAAAATAGGATAATGACGCAACCAAATGAGTCATTACATAAAATAATACTTTTTATTATACATAACAATAAAATTTAGGCAGAATACATAGACAGACACTTTAACTAACACAAAAATTTTACTTGAACACCTCAATTAAGCCATTTTCCACCGGAATACTTTTCCTATACCTTTACTGCACCATTTTAACACGTCCGACTGACATGACAAATAATGTGAACATCATTTCTTTTGAGCGCGTGAACATTAAAAATATGCTGACAAAATCTCTTTCAACGGTACAATACAAATGGTAAAATTCACTCTTTCCCTATTATATAATTAAACCCTCATCCCTTTTACCATCCCTAGTTCTTCACCCTTTATTCAAAAATCCAACCTTAATTCTTCACCCTTTTCTTGATTTTCCGGTCTAAATATTCTATTCTTCTCTCCAAACTAAAAGTAGTCTCGCGGTTTGTGTGCGAATCTTGGCTTAAGCTCTCAATTATGTCTCTCACACCAAGAGTCATGCCGGTGTGGTCATGAATGTCAATTGAAAACTGCATGGTCTCCATCTAATCCTGGAAGGAGGTTCTATGGATGCAAAATTGAAAAGGTAAGTGATAATTAACTACAATTAATTATTTTTTCTGTTGTTTCCGATTTTAGTTTGAATGATTTTTTTTCTTTTTTTGAAGGACAAAGATGGATGTAATTATTTTAGGTGTGTTGATGACGAATTTTCTAGCCAAGCAAATTTGGTTATTTGGGGTTTACTAAATAGGGTCAAAGATTTTGAAGAAGAAAGGGCTCGAGCAAGAATATAGAGGAAGAAATTGGCTTCATTATAGTAATAATGCTAATTATTTGGGTTTGCTATTGTGTCGTCGATCGTTAAAGTTGTTGTGGTTTTCCTGTTGGTTGGAGTAGCTGCTGTATTTTGTGTCTTAGCTGTTGTAGTTTGTGTTTGTAGTGGTGGTTGATATATTCTGGGTGTATCTAGTTTGTTTGAATGTAATTGTGGCCTGTAACCTGTGGCTAGTGGCCTTATTTCAATGAAATGAAGAATTTTTCTGCAATTGTCTATTATGTATTGGTTCAAATATGGAATTCAAAGTGTTAAAATGTTGAAGTTGTAGCATGAACTCAACTGATAAGTCATAACAAATTGCATTCAATTGCCTTTTATTTTTCTGCAATTGCATTCATAACTGATGCAAAAGGCTGTTGATGCTACCAGCTGAATGCTTTAATTGAATGTTTTAAACCGAATGCTTCATAAAAGCACATACACGAATGCTTTAAAGTGAGGCTAGCAATAGCATTTAAATTTCATCACAACTAAAGTGTTAGTCACAATTTCAAACAACTAATGTGTTTACAAATTAAAGTAGTGCTAACTAGTGACCCAAAAAAGATACAATAATCAATCCAAGTCTGGATACTTAGCAAAATACATGAACTCAAACTTAAAATAGCACAATCCTAACACAACTATGGCGCTGGAGGGGCTGGACTTGCAACTGAAGAGGTAGTTGCTGAAGATCCAATTTGGTTTCTCCTGTTTGCACTTAGTTGTTGTAGCTGGGAAGTAGTTATAACATTTTTGTCTTTTAACTTAAGTCCAGGAGGTTTAAAACCAAGATCAATATTGACTACACTAGTATTCTTTATAACCTTAGTCCCATATTATACAACTCTCTTACTTAAACTACCAGGCTGAAATTGACATAAAATCATATAGATTAGTCATCGAAAATGGTAGTAATAACAAGTTGAAGTTATGAATAGACAATCCTTACACTAATGATAGTCATTCCAATTGTAGGGTTGATGTAACATCCAAAACCAATATTTCTTTGCCTCTTCTGTCCATCATATGGTGGTGCAGATTCAGCACCTCTTCCCCTTGTTCTTTTAACCCCAACAGTAAGTTTTCTAGGAGTTGCTGCTTGAGGTGCATTTAGAAATGCACCCCTGCCAAATCTAGTGTTGTTTCCCCTTCCTCTGCCACTGGTTGTACTTGTATTAGTGTTGTTTCCTCTTCCTCTGCCACTGCTTATATTAGTTGCTGCAGATTCTTGAGTTGCTTAACTTCCTTGGCCTTGTTGAGTTGCTTGAGTTGACTATCTACTTGTAGACTATCCCATTTCACCCTAAAAATTCCAATTATAACACATATATAAGTTAGCATTTGAAGTGAATAAAGGTGAAAAATATTATAACTTACCCTTGATTGGCAGGTAGACTTGTTATGGCCTGCTTGATGACATTTTGAACATGTCATCTTAACTCCTTGCTTAGAGAGCTTGCCATACTTCGTTTTCTTAGACTAATTCTTGGTCTTTCTTCTTTTCTTTTAGGGCATGCCTGTCATTGGCTTTGGTGCAGGAGGATCAATTACCATATTATTAGTGTCAGGCCACATTTTCATGTTGGGGATTGGTTCAAGAAAGTATGGATATGCCTTGAGAAAGGTCTCCTTTCTATACCAGTGATCCACATAATTGTATGGTTCTCCTTCTTGGTGATAGATTGCACATATTGCATGTGCACAAGGGATCCCTCTTAACTACCAGGATCTATAAGTGCATGTTTTTCTTCTCAAGTTCACCATATATCTGTATCATACTCATCAACCTCAAACACATCAGCTCCAAACCACAAAACTTTGCATTTCCTAGTGTCACGACCCTAAACCCGGACCCGATCGTGATGGCGTCTCTCATAAAGACAAGGCCAGGCGACACTTCCGATTCCAGTTTTTTTAACAGTTAAACCATAAGAAATAAGTCTAAATCATAATAAATAGAATCTCAAAGTAGCAGATGATAACATAATTTGCAGAATACAACCCAACACAGCCCGATACCGGGATGTCACTAGTCATGAGCATCTATCAATACTAATACAAGTCCGAAAAAGTCTATAAGCTAGTACAAATGTCTGATAATAGATAGAAATCATAAAGGGGAAGAAACACGGGACTGCAAAAGCCAAGCAGCTACCTCGTGAACTCTGAAGTCTGCTGGGAGCTCTCACCTCGCACTGGCAGGATCAGCAACACCTAAATCTCCACACGGGGTGCAGAGAGTAAAGTGAGTACTCCAACTCAGTGGGTAATAATCATAACTAAAGACTGAGTGATAGGAAATCACGAAAAATATATCAACATGCTGTATAAAGTAGTACAAAACCAGTAAGAAATCAATGAAGCTGTGAAATCTCTTAAAGCACCTTAGCTTAGTTTAAACTTCTTTAAAATGACTTTTTAACTATTAAGCAATTGAATGCAAAGCAATTAGAACCGATGAGCACAGAAAATCCGCCCCTCGGGCACAACTACACAATTAAACAGGTAGATGACAGACAATTAAGGAAAAATAAACACATAAAGGTTCACCCCTCAGGCACAATATCAACAAATCCGCCCCTCGGGTAATATCTCAGAACAACACTAGCCCCTCGGGATATATCTCACATCACAATGGGTATACTCGCTCACTGGGGGTGTGCAAACTCCTGGAGGGGCCCCTTACGGCCCAAGCGCAATATCAAGCCATCTCGTGGCATCATCACTAGGCTCCCGGCCTCATATCAATAAGCCACGTCGTGGTGTACAAATCTCAGGTCCTCGGCCTCATAATCATAATCAGTGTATCACCACTACGGTGTGCAGCCCGACCCAAAAGTATCCTCACAACACAAGCCCTCGGCCTTACTCAATCAAAATCACATAAGTCACTCGGGCAACAGTAAAACATGATGCTCAGCCCAAAATATTATTTAAAATATCATTTGATATATTGAAACTGAGTAGACATGGCTGAGTTATGAAAACAGTGAAATATAACATGACTGAGTTCAAGTATAAAGTCAAAACAGTGAGGAAATATCAATAAAAATCCCTGAAGGGTTCAAATAGTTGGCACGAGGCCCAAATATGGCATTCAACCTAAAACATGATGATAGCAAGTAGTTTACAATCAAATACGCAGTAAAACAGTCATTTGAGATGGACTAGGTCACAATCCCCAACAGTGCATGACCTCACGCTCGTCATCTAGCGTGTATGTCACCTCAATATAGCAAAACGATGTGCAATCCAGGTTTTCATACCCTTAGAACATCATTTACAATCATTACTCACCTCGATCCGGTCCAAACTCTATCCCGCGATGCCTTTGCCTGCATGAATCGACCTCCGGATGCTCCAAATCTAGCCACAATCAGTACATAATTATTAAAATATGCTAAGGGAACGAAGCCCACTCAAAAATATCCAATTTACATCAAAAATCCCGAAATTGCTCAAACCCGGCCCCCGGACCCATATCTTGAATTTCTATAAATTTTACATCAATATGTTCCTTATCGACTCACGAGTCTATACATACCAAGAACATCAAAATCGGACCTCAATTGCCCCCTCAAATTCCCAATTTACACTCGCCAAATTCAAGACCTAATTTCCCCAACTCTTTCTCTAATTTTTCCCGCAAATTTCATGATTAAACAATGAAATAATCACCATAAACACAAGATACAAGGCCCAAGTAGCTTACCTCTCTATCAACACTTGATTCTCTCTTGAAATCACAGCTTGGAGTCCCAAGATCGCACAAAAATGATGAACAAATGATTGAAAATCGCGAAGGGGCCTTTTTATACATTCTGCCCAGCACTTTCGCACCTACGATCCCATAAGCGCATCTGCGCTTCCGCTTCTGCGGATTTCACTTATGTCACCAGGCCTCGTATCTGCGGTCGCCTCACCGCTCCTGCGGTATCGCAAATACGGTTATCAAGTTGCACCTGCGCTTTTCTTCCGCTCTTGCGGAGCTCGCACCTGCAGTCCCCAATCCGTAGGTGTGGATATGACAGAAGCAGCAACATCAGCTTCATTTTCTCAAGTTCAACCTTCCCGAAAACTATTCAAAATCATTCTGAGGCCCCCGGGACCTCAACTAAAATACAAACAAGTCACATAACCTTATTCAAACTCGTCCTAACATTGGGAATGCTCAAAACAACATTAAAACACCAAAATCACACCAAATTCAAGTTTAGGATTCCAAAATCTTCTGAATTCCGCTTTTGATCAAAAACCCAACCAAACCACGTCTGAATGACCTGAAATTTTGCACACATGTCACAAATGACACAACGGATCTACTGCAACATCCGGAATTCTATTTCGACCCTTATATAAAAATCTCACCTATCAACCGGAAAACGCCAAAATTTCAATTTCGCTAATTCAAGCCTAAACCTTCCACGGACTTCCAAGATGCATTTCGGTCACACTTCTAAGTCCCAAATCACCTAACGGAACTAACAAAATCATAAAAATTCTGATCCGAGATCATATATCAAAAAGTCAAATCTTGGTCAAACTTTTCAAATTTCAAGATTCAAACTGAGAACTGTCTTCCAAATTCATTCTAATTACCCTGAAAACCAAAACCAACAATTTACATAAGTCACAATACATCACACGGGGCAAGTCATGCTCGAGAACTGGCGAGAAAAGTGCAAAGGCTCAAAACGACCGGTCAGGTCGTTACATCCTCCCCCACTTAAACATACGTTCGTCCTCGAACGTGCCCAGAGTTGCTCCAAAAGCCAACCAATCACTGAAGAACCTTACTATACATATACCTAGGGGTGATCCCCCATCACCCTATCTCATATAGGTCCGATAATACAATGTAACTAAAATTCCACAATCCAACCTAGCCCATAAATCTTAGAACCACATTTCACTTCTGAAATCATCTACAAGATAAGAATCTCACATCTATACTCTGAATAAGCCCAAACAAGTTGTAATAACACATACATGCAACCTCAGGTGAAATTACATGATATACCACATAACTCAAACGCTTGTAGCGGTAACTTCTAATCACAACAGCTGCACACAACACCCAAATACCGATAGAAAACCTCTTATCAACTAAAGTCTCATTCCAACACTTTCATATACTGTCAATGATAAATGAAACACATAGTAAACCATAACCATCTCTCAGATCAACCATTCATGAAGCCACTTCTCCTTTGGCAAAGACCATAGCAAGATTTCTGAGGCGAACCTCGATATTATCCTTCTAACATGCTGAAATTGAATATGTTCGTATTCATTAATGATCCCAATGATCTCATCTAATCCAACACAGTACTCTGGTGACATGACACATCAATACAGGCTAAAGTCACAACTTGTGAAATCCGTGCACCAATAAGCAACAATCCGAACATACTCAAATCATGAAATGACTCAAATGAAATAGTTATACCGCAAGCTCACCAGTACCACCACAGCACAATGCTGAGAACCCGTCACACATCATAGAAATAGAACACACAAATATAACCCGCAGGATCACACCATCCACATAGCTTCGCTCCAATGCGCGACCTCATCCAAACACTAGTCCACACAAAACACCTCAAGTCACTATGCTAAAAAATCGGCAACCATGCGCAATATGATGTCTACAACCAACAAGTTATAACGTCTCGCAACATATAAAAGTAATTCATAGATCACCTCAGAACACTAATAGCTCGATAACAACCGAATCAATACATCCCTCATCAATAGCGACTCAAAGTCAACAAGTCGTCTCGATGTAAAACACACATCCACATAGGTCTACCAATGAACCCCTTATCAAGGAGTTCCGGAAGCTACTCCTTCAACTCCTCTCACTCTGCCGGTGCCATATGATATGGTGCCCAGCACCAAATCAATACCAAAATCAACAACCCTGCCCAAGCGATATGCCCGACCACAAGAAACATATCCAAAAAGTCCCTCACCACCGGAACTAAATCAATTGTAGGAGTCTCTGCACTGACATCCATCACGAACACCAAATAAGAAAGACAATCCTTCCTAACCATCCGCTGGGTCTTAGAATATAAAACCACCCGACTAGGACATAAAATTCGTTGAACCTCGCCACTCAATCCGTGGCATTCCCAGCGTAGCCAACATCGCCGCCTTAGCGCATTAGTCTAGAATAACATGACATGAAGACAACCAGTCTATACCCAATATTACATCAGAATCTAGCATACTAAGCAGCACAAGATCCACTCGGGTCTCCAAACCCCGATAGTCACTAAGTAGTGCTGATACACACGACCTACAACCATAACATAGCCTGACTATAAGAACTCCCAGTCTCCAACTCTATGTAGCACACAAATTACCATACCTGATCCCAGTTCCGCTGTCTGAATACATACCACACCTCTAATACCCAATCATCCCACGACAGATACTCTAAAATTCTCTTGTGCCACCAAGCAAACTAGAATATCAGCAGTCGATCTAATAAGAAAGTGTTGTAATACTACCGAAGTACCATCAACTTAATCACATTGCCTTTTCCTGAAACATATACCCTCGTCAAATCGCCCCAATTAGCAATACCATTTCCTTAATCATCTGAAGATCATTTCACAAATCATCTTAAGCTTATTTCCCTAATAATCTGGAGCTCATTTCTCTAATTATCTGAAACTGCCCGTGCTGCCTAAGAATTGTGACCTTCCTTTCATAACTGATCCGTGAACTTACATATGCAAATCTAAGTCTTGCACAACATACCGCATATACCATACCGTCCTAATGTAAACATGAGAACTTTATATCCATTCCGAGCCACATGCAACTATGTAGTACGTACTCAACTAGCCAAGAACTTTTCTATTGGACCTCAGCTGGGAGAAAATCACTATACATCCCATGCTCCTCATGCCCGTGGAAAATATACTCCTCTATCCGTGGTAGAATCATCAAGAACTTTCCAAATTCCATTCGCACAAAACTAAACCGTCAGTATTGAATCCTTCTAACTCAACCAAGCTATGTAGGCCACTAAAAACCCAAGAGAATTGTCGCGAAACACCTGCAAAAACTCATCACCTCGTAATCACCCAAAGGACTACTCATATCTTTACCATGCCGATCCGGCCTACTACCAAGCTATCCTATTGATCCTAGTTCCTTCTAAATTACCTTCAAATTGATACTTCTCCTTGCTGTAATACCACAATTCCTCCACCCAGACTCACCACATGAGACCCAAGCATAAAACCACACCGTCTAAGGCTCACAAACCGCCGAATTCTCTTTTAAATATTCCCAAATGCACCACATTCAAAATACCAACCCTGAAGAGACTTCCTACAAATCCAAAGCCATTACCTTCACCTTCCTGATACTGGTATATAGAATCCCATAATTAATATCGAAAATACCACAAGTCTTGACATCTTCCAATGAAAACTCAGTTTCTAGCCACATATACAACTTGAAAATACCCAATTGTTACATGTAAAATCTTGAACGCAATAGAACCATTCTCGAGAGTCATTCACTCTATTCAAACTACAATTACCCTGATCAAATGAGTAGGACCACTCTATGCCTCAATAGCACCCCGATACCGCAGAGTGTAACCTCATCCTAGAACAACCAAGCAACTTCATTCTCTATGCACCGAGCATCCATTACCAACAACTCAAGACATTCCGTGATTCTCATACACCTACAAAGCATAACATAACCTTTTTCCTTTACTCGAGCCATCCTCAGTCTCAAATCTTTGTAATCCATAACTGATTCACCCGAATGCCTCAAACTGGGACCAACATAGCACATAACCATGCACTCAACTAATCAATAGCAGACTCCCCCATTTGGCTCGAAGTCATAGATCAAAACACACACAATAACTCATGACGTATATACTCTATTGCTGCCATAATACCATAGTGAGATTAAACTCAATCCTTCATCAGCTCATGAAACACAGACCATCTGGTACTTTAAATCTTCTGCAAATCTCGCATTCATCCTCGCAACAGTCAAGCCCACTCTCTTAAGCGACCCAAATTCAAATTGGAGCACATACATTTCTCTGGTAAATGAGATCTTCCAACAACAACATAAGGATCACACAAACTTCATAACACTCCGTAGGAGACAACTCACCTACTCCACCTCAAACTAACATCTTATTATAGCCTTCTACCGACATAAATATTACGCAGTCACTTAATCTTTCTAAGTCTGAACTCATATCACAATGTGCAATCTACTTCACTTCCCAATAGGAAACATAAAAGGGTCCTTCAACACGCCCACAACTCGGACTATACATCAAATCACGGTGGAATTCAAGTACCTAATAGTTCTTATATCCTCTAGCAAACCCTTCTTGTCGTTTCCAAATCATATAAATACACCTCGCAGTCATAATATACTCATCACGCAGCTATCCAGTCATTACTCCCCTTAATAGGGACACAACAAAACATATAGATCTAGAGACACGCGCTCACGAACTCAATAGCTTAAGGCTCGAGCTTTAGGCAAAAATCCGGCCTCAAGTCTTCCAGACTGGACTAATATCAACATGTAGAGATCACATCTCGCCCCTCGATAAGGGAATCACAAGCCATCGATGCACGTCTGATACCGAGTGCACATGCGCGCATACGAACGCATGGAAGGGATTTAAAGAATTTCATTCCAAGCTGAATCAAGGACGCACGATAAGAATTTAAGAATGTGAAATTTTTCCTAAAGGTTCTGCAACCTCTCGAGGATAAATACAGACGTCTCTGTACCGATCCGCGAGACTCTACTAAACCTGCTCATAACTCGTGAGACCTATGTAACCTAGGCTCTAATACCAACTTGTCACGATCCTAAACCCGGACCCGGTCGTGATGGCGCCTCTCGTGAAGACAAGGCCAACCGATACTTCCCATTCCAGTTTTTTAACAGTTAAACCATAAAAAATAAGTCTAAAGCATAATAAATAGAATCTCAAAGTAGCAGATGATAACATAATTTGCGGAATACAACCTAGCACAGCCCGATACCAGGGTGTCACTAGTCATGAGCATCTATCAATCCTAATACAAGTCCGAAAAAGTCTATAAGCTAGTACAAATGTCTGATAAGAGATAGAAATGATAAAGGGGAAGAAATATGGGACTGCAGACGCCAAGCAGCTACCTCGTGGACTTCGAAGTCTGTCGGGAGCTCTCAACTCGCACTGGCAGGATCAGCAACGCCTGAATCTGCACACAGAGTGTAGGGAGTAAAGTGAGTACTCCAACTAAGTCAGTAATAATCATAACTAAAGATTAAGTGATAGGAAATCACAAAAAATACATCAACATGCTATATAGAGTAGTACAAAACCAGTAAGAAAGCAATGAAGTTGTGAAATCTCTTAAAGCACCTTAGCTCAGTTTAAACGTCTTTAAAATGACTTTTTAACAGTTAAGCAATTGAATGCAAAGAAATTAGAACCGATAAGCATAGAAAATCCGCCCCTCGGGCACAACTACACAATTAAACAGGTAGATGACAGGCAATTAAGGAAAAATAAACACATAAAGGTTCGCCCCTCGGGTACAGTATCAACAAATCCGTCCCTTGGGCATTATCTCAGAACAACACCAGCCTCTCGGGCTATATCTCACATCACAATGGGTACCCGCGCTCATTGGGGATGTGCAGACTCCTGGAGGGGCCCCTTACGGCCCAAGCGCAATATCAAATCATTTTGTGGCATCATCACTAGGCTCTCGGCCTCATATCAACAAGTCACCTCGTGGCGTACAAATCTCAGGCCCTCGGCCTCATAATTATAATCAGTGTATCACCGCTGCGGCGTGCATCCCGACCCAAAAATATCCTCACAACACAGGGCCTTACTCAGTCAAAGTCACATAAGCCACTCGGGCAACAGTAAAACATGATGCTCAGCCCAAAATATTAGTTTAAATATCATTTGATATATTAAAATAGAGTAGACATGGCTGAGTTATGAAAACAATGAAATATAGCATGACTGAGTTCAAGTATAAAGTCAAAACAGTGAGAACATATCAATAAAAATCCCTGAAGGGTTCAAATAGTTGGCACGACGCCCAAATATGGCATTCAACCCAAAACATGATGATAGCAAGTAGTTTCCAATCAAATACGCAGTAAAACAGTCATTCGAGATGGACTAAGTCACAATCCCCAATAGTGCACGACCCCACGCTCGTCATCTAGCGTGTGTGTGACCTCAATATATCACAACTATGTGCAATCCATGTTTTCGTACCCTCAAGACATCATTTACAATCATTACTCACCTCGATCCGGTCCAAACTCTATCCACGATGCCTTTGCCCACACGAATCGACCTCCGGATCCTCCAAATCAAGCCACAATCAGTACATAATCATTAAAATATGCTAAGGGAACTTAGCTCACTCAAAAATATCCAATTTACATCAAAAATTCCAAAATTGCTCATACCCGGCCCCCGAACCCACGTCTCGGATTTCAATAAATTTTACATCAATAGATTTCTTATCTACCCACAAGTCTATACATACCAAGAACATCAAAATCGGACCTCAATTGCCCCCTAAAATTTCCAATTTACACTCTCCAAATTCAAGACCTAATTTCCCTAACTCTTTCTCTCATTTTCCCCACAAATTTCATGATTAAACAATGAAATAATAACCATAAACACAAGATACAAGGCCAAAGTAGCTTACCTCTCTATAAACACTTGATTCCCTCTTGAAATCATAGCTTGGAGTCCCAAAATCGCACAAAAATGATGAACAAATGACTGAAAATTGCGAAGGGGCCTTTTTATACATTTTGCCCAGCACTTTTGCACCTGCGATCCTATAAGCGCATCTGCGCTTCCGCTTCTGCGTAAAAACATCCGCTTCTACGGATTTCACTTATGTCACTAGGCCTCACATTTGTGGTCGCCTCACCACTCCTGCGGTATCACAGATGCAGTTATCAAGTCGCACCTGCGGTCCTTCTTGAACCTGCGCTTTTCTTCCGCTCCTGCGGAGCTCGTACCTGTGGTCCCCAATCCGCAGGTGTGGATATGACAGAAGCAGCAACATCAGCTTCATTTCTCAACTTCAACCTTTCCGAAAACTATCCGAAATCATTCTGAGGCCCCCGGGACCTCAACTAAAAATACAAACAAGTCATATAACCTTATTCAAAATCGTCCCAACATTGGGAACGCTCAAAACAACATTAAAACACAAAATCACATCAAATTCAAGCCTAGGATTCCAAAATCTTCTGAATTCCGCTTTTGATAAAAAACCCAACCAAACAACGTCTGAATGACCTAAAATTTTGCACACACGTCACAAATGATACAACAAAGCTACTGCAACTTCCGGAATTCCATTCCGACCCCTATATCAAAATCTCACATATCAACCGGAAAATGCCAAAATCTCAATTTCGCCAATTCAACCCTAAACCTTCCACGGACTTTCAAAATGCATTCCGATCATGCTCCTAAGTCCCAAATCACCTAATGGAGGTAACCAAATCATAAAAATTCTGATCCGAGATCATATACCAACAAGTCAAATCTTGGTCAAACTTTTCAAATTTCAAGCTTCAAACTAAGAACTGGTCTTCTAAATTCGTTCCGATTACCCTGAAAACCAAAACCAATGATTTACATACGTCACAATACATCACACAGGGTAAGTCATGCTCGAGAACTGGCGAGCAAAGTGCAAAGGCTTAAAATGACCGGTTGGGTCGTTACACCTAGAAAACTCCTTATTTTCTTTTAGAATCACCCCTTACCATATGAGAAATGTATGTAATCCAAGTCTCTGCAAACTTTATCATGTCAACATGTCTCCTAACTACTTTATGTCTAATATCCTCTAACATGCTAATAATAGACTTGTGTAGGTGCTAATATCCAAGAATTAAAGGTCTCACACATATTATTTTCTACAATATCATATTTGGAGTGTTCAAGGAAAAAGGCTCTACACCAATACTCTTTGTTATACTTCAATAATATTTCACATACATTTTCCAAGCTTTCCCAAAGTAGCCAATTCTTCTTTCAACTTCACCTCAAAACTTGCCTTAGAACACCTCCAAAATTGCTTTCTCATCTCCTCACCTCTCCATGTTTTTGACCAGTTAGACCATATGTGCCTAGCACACATTCAATACTCACAATTTGGCAGTAACTCTTGAATGCTTGGTACGAATCCCTACAAAATAGCAATAAATCAACAAAACCCCAAAAAGTTTAGATGAAGTAGAAATTTAAAACACAAAGTAGAGATGACTGAGAAAGCTAAAACAGAAAGTTGAGATGAACTAGTAAGTTAAAACAGAAAGTAGAGATAAAGTAGAACTATAAAACAGAAAGTATAGATGAAGTAAAATACCTTATGCATATTAGACATAACTGTTAATCTAGCTCCATCTCCTAACTCCAAATCAGATATTAAGTTATTTATAAACCAACTCCGACATGTTTTTGACTCATTGTCTATCACAGGCCATACAATGGGATACATTTGTTGATTTTCATTTTTCCCAATAGCTACCAACAATTCACCCTTACATGCTCCCTTTAGAAAATACCCATCAAATCCAATGATCTTCCTGCATCCTTCCAACCAACCTTTCTTCAGTGCATCAAAGCAGTCATAAAAATATTTAAACAGATTCTTTCCAGGCTCTGAATTTCTGTCAGTTTTGACCAAGCAAATGCTACCAGGATAGGTTTGTATAATAATATCAGTATAGTCACATAATCTAGCAAACTCCATCTTCCAATCCCCCATAAACTTCCTAAGAACTATCTGTTTTGCCCTATAACAGATGGTTCTACCAACATATAAACCCAATTTGTCTCTAACCAATTCTTGTATTTCCCAAATCCTAATATAGGGCTAAGAAGTGATCCTATCTCTGAATTTATTGGCAATATACTTAGAATTACAAAGCTTGTTCTTGTTCATTGGAGTGCACTTGTGAATAGGATGATACTTCTTAACTATAAAATTCCCTGAATCCCTGTCAAAACTTGCAAATAACTCCCGATGGCAAATTTTAGATTTATATTTCACCCTCACCCTAGTTGACTCATTAGGTTTGAGTTTTAATTGTGAATGGTATTCAATAGCATAGTCAGTCATTGGCTTCCTAAATTGATTGACATTCTCAAATATCATGCCAAGTTCAAAAATAGTCGCACCACAATTTGGATCATATCTTAGCTTTGTATGATTCCTTCTACTTGGCAAATCAACACCAATTTCAGCTTCCATGTCTAGCTCATTATCGGAATCATCACTACATATATTAGAACTATCAACATAGTCCTCATATCCCCTATTTTTCCAACATATTTGTCTGTCTTGTTCTTGCCAATGTCTTCAAAACTTCTATCTATTTTTCCTTCTCCTAGAGGTATTTCTACATGAACAGCTATTTTTTTCCTTCTTTTAGCTTTTAGCTTTGTTCTCTTTTCATTCCTGATAGCTATCAACTCTTTATCAGTATCACTATCATCTCTTCTGGTACAATATCAAAATCTGAGTCACTACTACTCTCTAGATATGAAATAGTACCATCAAGATCTGTAACATCACCTTTTACAACCTCTTCCCTCCCCACACCACTTAAATCAACAGAAACATCTTCCCTAACAACCTTCTCCCTCCATATACCATTTAAATCAGCAGCAATATATTCCCTTACTTTAGTTTCAACAGCAACATCTTCCCTCACTTTAGTTTCAGCAGCAACATCTTCCATCACTTCATTTTCAGTAAAAACATCTTCCCTCTCTTCTATGTTTGTTTCCCCAGATGCACCATTCACTTCCGTTACACCTATTTCTGGACCACCAATAAGTCCAGTAGGGGCCACATTGTAAGCACGTGATTTTTGCTTCACGAGCAATCACTCCAAAAGGAAAACAAATAGTGATAAATGACCTCACTGTACAATTTGTCGCTTTCCGAGACATGTGTTGTTAGTCATTTGTGGGTCTGCCCGCTTTGCATTTAATCTCACCGATCAAAATACAAAGCATGTCTGTCAGGATAATCAAAAATCATAATTCGGTCGTTAAAAAAGAACGAAAATTCAAAAAAATGTATACATGTGCATCGTTCGTTCTAGGTTGTGATTTAAACTTACTTAAACATTTTAATTTGGTATGATAATTGTGTTGAGGTGTTACATTGTTGTTTGTTTTAATTTCATTTGTTTTATTATTTATTTTATTATTTTTCATTTGATTTAGTTGTATTTAGAAAACAAAGAAAGAGGGATTAAAATTGATTTGGGCCCAGAAAGTGAAACAAAAAAGGCCCAAAACCGGCACTCAAACCCAGTCCAAATCCGGCCTGCCCAAACGTTGGTTCAAACGACGCCGTATCAGCGTCCTTATTAGAGCCGTTGATCTGACTCAAACAAACGGTCCTGATCAAGCCACTCATTCAACCCCAAACGACGTCGTCTTAGGCATTTGATCTGAGCCGTTCAACCCCTTGATCCAACGGACCCAGGTTTTCCCCCCTAAACCCATCCAGTTTTGACCCGATCCAGCCATACCCGGCATCACCCACTACCAAAACCCAAACGACACCGTCTTCCCTAAGTGGATAGATCCTAGCCATAGATCTCATTTGATCCGATGGCCAGGATCTAAACCCCTAGACCATATATAAACTCAACCCTTCACCTCACGCCCCCTATCCGAACCCCCCCCCCCCTTCAGTCATCTCCTTCCCCAAGCCCTGAAACCCCCAAACCCTAACGCCGCCCTAGTTTCCCTTTCACCAGAACCCGGCGGCACGAACGCCGGTGATCACCTCCTGAACACCCTAAGACCCCCTCACTCTCCTGAACATGGATCTGCTATCCATTTGCCTTGAATCACTTTCCTTCGTCTCGAATCTTCATTTGAAGATTTGAGTCGAACCCGGACCTATACCAAATTACCCCATCTTCATACCAGACACTCCCCTGACCCTCCTCGTGACCAAACCAAGCTTGGTTTGGTCCGAATCTACCCACAACTCCTAAAAAAACCAGATCTGAAAATCCAGACCTTAGAACACATGCACCTGGGAAATCAGGCCGGTCTTGAAAGGGGTTTTGAGGTTTAATGGATCTTGACCAAGGTGTTCTCATGTGAGAACACCCTGGTTAAAATTTATTCAACCTCAAATGGTCAAAGCTAAGTCGGACTTGGGTCATTTCAGTTTAAACTTCCCCAGTAAGTGTCCTCTCTCCTTTTTAGTTTTGGTTAAGTTTGTCAGCATGATTTGTTGTTGTGAGTATTTGTTATTGTCTGTTACTTTTTCTGTTTTCTTCCATCTCTAGCAAAGACCTTTTATTTGGTCGATTGATTTTCTATGTGTGTGTTCTGAATGTATCCTATGATAAGCATGTCCGATTAGGATAGTCGTCGCATGAATAACTTATATAGGTTCCTAGTGATTGACCAAGTTGTCCGAAGCCCTTTAGGTCCCTGTATGCGTTTGTTTATTTGAACGACTGATTATTACCTGTTATAATTAGTATAGTCGACTCGATAAATGTCGTCGATTAGTTCTCTATAATTGATGGATCAAATAAGCTAATAATTTCACGTGACTAATTGAACCTTGTCACTGACTGAATGCCCCAGCATTGTCTGAAATGAGTTTGTTTGCATTGCAAAAATGACTGAAAAGGTTCAGTCCAGGGCAGTCCTGAAATTGAACTTTCAGAAGTTCAAAAATGCCCTGATGCTGCAATAGGCAGGGCAGTAATAATCAAGGGTTAACAAGGGTATTCTGGGGTGTTGAAAAGGACAGAAAAGATTAGTTTAAATGAACTGACAAGTGAGGTACTAATTAAGATTAAACTAATGCCAATGGGGAACAAGACATAAGAGCATGGGAGTTTAAAATGAATACTAAAATGAACCCATAACTCTTGATTAAAGAAAAACAAGGCGTGGGGAACAAATGGGGCTGACATCAAAAGATACTTAAGGATGAGTTTAATAGGTATGGGCAGACTGAAGTTGCAGGATCCAGGCAGCTTGACTGCACTGGGTTATTAGCTTATAAATAAGCTATTTCAGAACATGAAAAGGGGCTGGAATTTTTAGTCTTGAGGCTGGAACTTTTAGTCTGAAGAGAGGTCTAGTGAGTTTAAAAGAAAAACTGAAAAACATAAGGTAGTTTCCAAAAAACATTGTAACCAAACACTGTCTGAAAGTTGCATAAGAATTTATAGTGGTCGAGCTGTCTTGGCCAAGTTTGGTTGTTTGCATTGACTGAGCTGTTTGTGGTTGTCGAACTGTTGGTGTTGCTGCATTGAACACTCTTTTATTGCTATTGTTTCTTTACTCTTTCATGGGGTTGCTGGTTTGGTACTCGACTATCTGCTGGTTCTTTTTGTTCTGGGAAATATTGCTGGTTGTCTGTGGGCTGTGGAAAACACTTGGATTTTTGATTTGTTGCTGTGTTGTTGCTGTGTATCTGTTGTTGCTGTGTTTGCTACATACTGCCCAGCTGACCATTCCTTTCTTCTTTTCGTTCTCTATACCAGGTACACACCTAATACACTGTCAGATGTAATTGGAAACTTGAGCAAGAATACAAATGAAAAGATCTGAAGAATGTGTTTTTTATACATAGTTTGTTACCTTAAATATCATGTAATGTAGAAAAATGCTATTCTCGTTTGGATGTTGGAAGTAGCTTGCACGCCTAGTAGATATCAATGCATGGTAATTGAATATCAGTTTGTATATGTATGCTGTTTAGATAAAAGTATTCTCAATGAATTAGGTCGCATCTCAGATTTAGTTTACTTTGCAGTATATGCTGTAATGTATGCCAAGCATGAAAACTGTACATCATGGGTTAAGTTCTTCCTTTTCTGATTAATGGTCTCATATAACTAGTAAATCACCTGTTAAGACAAAGAACACAAAACTTGCAATATCAACCTCATGAAGGTCGAGTTCAGGTCAAAACAGGCCAAGCAGGCCTGCTTCGAGCAAGCAGTGGCCCAGGTTTGGCCCATCACGCATGGGTTGGATTTGGGCCCGTGATTATTTATTCGACTGACTGTGCACGCAGCCTCGTTCCTGATTTTTAAGCATTTCCGAATTCTGTTATAAATAACTTGCAAGCATGTAATTAATTAGGACTATCTACTGTTTTCAATTGATAGAAACAAACACGACAAGAAACGTAGTTGCTATAGGATATCCTTTTAAAATAAGAACGAGATGAGCCTCGACGAAAAATAAACAAAACGCGCAGGCTGCGGGGCCCTCGTTAAACGTATGGTATCGAACCATTCAGTTTCCAGGATGGGTCGTTTAGCAAATCTCATGGCCCTCCCAGAATAATAACGCGATAGTCTCTTTAAGCGCGTATCTAATAATTTTACCTTCTTAAATTCGGGTGCACATTTATGTGACCCAAATCCGAATCTCGACGGATTCGAAATGCGTTTCTAATCACGGGTACATTGATTGTGACGTGGTTCGAAATGTATGTCCATGACGTCGCAAATTCCTTAAAAAATAAGAATGAGATGAGCCTCACCAAATAAAAAATACAAATTGCGGGGCCCTCGGTAAATATTTGCTTTAAAAAATTTTGTTTAGACTTCGGGATGGACCGTTTAGTAAAATTCTGCGATCCTACCCAAAATAAATACGCTAGTCGCTTTAAGCGTGCCTTCAATAATTTAATTACCTTAAACTCGGGTGCGCATTAATGTGACCCAAATCCAAATCTCAACGGAGTTAAAGTGTGTCGACGACCACGGGTACATTGATTGTAACGCGGTTCGAGATACATTTTCACAACGTTGCAATTTCTGATAAAAACAGTAAGTGATAAAAGCGGTTAAGAGTCAAATTTTGCACATAAGTTCACACTTGTATAAAAATCAGATAATCAAGCCGAATATAACAGTTGAGCGACCGTGCTAGAACCACGGAACTCGGGAATGCCTAACACCTTCTCCCGGGTTAACAGAATTCCTTATCCGGATTTCTGGCACGCAGACTGTAATATAGAGTCATTATTTTCCTCGATTCGGGATTAAAATTGGTGACTTGGGACACCCTAAACCTCCCAAGTGGCGACTCTGAAAGAAATAAACCAATCCCGTTTCGATTGTCCTTTAATTGGAAAAAACTCCCTTGCGCCCCTTGCGGGTGCGGAAAAAGGAGGTGTGACAGCTCTGGCGACTCTGCTGGGGATCAAAACCTAGAACCACTGGTTCAGGGTTAAGAATTCGAGCTTAAAATAATTGTTATTATTTGGCTTTATTTATTATCTGATTTTTACATGTTTGAGCCTAATGTGCTAAATGCTGCTTTTACCGCTTTGATATTATTTGGACTGTATATAAACTGTGCCGAAACCCTTCTCTTCTTACCTCCGGGGAGAAGCTCGCTGGTCGAGACTCCCTATTCTGTTAGTGTCAATACCCGAAATAAGAAAGAGGACGGATAAGTTACGAAGCCGGACGGCCTTTTGGTTCCCGGTAAGTTGCCCCCTCATCGACTCGAGTTGTCCGCTCGGGTACACTGTCTAGAACAGTGACCCAGGTTTTTTGAACATAGAATAACGTGACTTCATGCCGGATCCCTAGTAGGAACGCTTATTTGCATCACGTTGCATTTGACTTAGGGGACTCAACACAGGGGTTGGGTCCATCTAGGACTAGCAACCTGATATGAAAGGACCATCCTAATGCATCCTATTTGTTTTTCGTTGCATTTATTTGTCTCGAGCCCGCATGCTGACCGGTGTTTGAATAATGTGAATGCCAAAAATGAAAAGAAAATTGTTTATTTTTGAAAAAAGCCAATGCCAAAATACCGTCAAAACTCTGCCGAAATTTTGAGAAAATGAAAAGAAAATGTCTTATTAGTTTTGTTTTATTAAAAGCAAAGGAAAAATAATAAAAAAAAGAGAGAAGAAAAAAAAGGGGGTCGTTGTTCTGTTTTGTTTTTTAAATATATAGTTTGTCCTGTCACAAAAATGAAGATGAAAAAGAGTCTTATTTTTAATATATATATATATATATATATATATATATATATATATATATATATATATATATGTAAATAAATATATCTATGTAAATAAATATATGTCTTTATTTGTGGCAAAAAAATATTTGTCTTGCCAAAAGTCTTGAAAGTTTTTAGACCCTTAATTTTCAAAAAAAAAAGGGTTTTTATAAAGTTTTTATAAAAAGTATACGTCTAAATAAAGTTTTATTTTTGATTCACTTGGCATAATCACCCTAATAAATGTGCAGGATGAGCACGGTACAAAACGAACCTTTTTCAGTAATGACCAAGATCCCGTTTGAGTTGCGGTTATGGTGGAACGACTTAGGCAAAGAAGGGCAAGACAAAGTAAGGAAATATCTGAAAGGTCTCCCGGACCTACTAAACGTTCAGCCTCGGGGTGATATCATCAGATCATTGGTCACTTGTTGGGATTCCGCACACAACGTGTTCCATTTTTCGGACTTCGAGCTCACCCCGACGTTGGAAGAAATAGCAGGGTACATCGGGAGTGATGAAGCCCCTTTTAGGTTCAAATACTTGATTGCACCTAGAGCTGTCACGGTACACAGGTTTCTGGATTTCCTAAAAATACCTCGAACGTTCCACCATCCAGATCTTGCCAAAGGATTCTGCAGTCTCCACCTCATATATTGCTAGATACGGCCACGTGGGCGGGTTCAATAAGCCGGATTTCAAACTATGCAGTAGAGGCAACCGACAAAAGTGGGACGAACACAGGCTAGTGGCTTTTATGACAGCCTTTCTGGGTCTTATAGTGTTCCCTAGGAAAGATGGAAACATTGATCTAAAGATAACCGGGGTCGTCAATACTTTGCTTACCCAAGATAAAAGTACTCTGGCGCCTATGATTATGGCTGACATTTTCCGGGCTCTCACTGCTTGTCGAGCCAGGGGCGACTTTTTCGAAGGATGTAACCTACTGTTGCAAATATGGATGACCGATCATTTATGCCATCGCTCCTCACTTTTGGGTTATGGTTCGCCAGAGAAAACTTGTATTGGAGAATTCTACACGAGAATCAAAGGGCTCAATTTACCTGAGGGAGTCACATCATGGACCTCATTTCTCCGAACTCTCACTGCCAGCCAAATCCAATGGACGCTCGGATGGTCACCTATCGAGGAAATCATATACATGCCGGCAACCCGGCCTCACTTTCTGTTGATGGGACTGAAAAGTATCCAACCCTATGCACCGTATCGGGTTTTGAGGCAACTTGGGAGGTACCAAGTGGTACCGAAAGATGAAGATTTGAGTACCCAAGTGATTGAAATCAGTCCGAACGGTCATTTCCCTGAAGAAGAAGTTCGCCAAATCTGGAGTGAATGCCAACATCTGACAGCAAACACTTGTGTGATTGATACGGCAAAAGGGGAAGTCGCCCCAGGATATCACGCTTGGTTTAGAGGTAGCCTGTCCTACGAAAGACCGGCTAAGAGGCCGCATCTCAAAGATTTCATAGAATCATCCCAAGGGCAATGGAACTGGTTAGCAAAAGAGAAGGGTTATCGGGCAGAGATTGGCGATTTGAAGCTACAAATGGACAGTCTGAAATTCGATAACAACGTACAAATCGCGGCGGATCGAAGCGAAAAGAATAGATTGATCCAAGAGAATGAAGAACTTAAGGCCCAAGTCCAAAAATTGAGATTGTCTCTTGATGAGCAGCCCAGAAGTCGATCAGACCAACGGTTGATAAAGGGTTTGAAAAGAGAGATCACGGAATGGCGAGACAGGTTAGAAGAATCCGAAAAGGTCATGACAGAGTTCAAGGCACGGTGGGGAACAAGAGTAGATAAGCATCGCCGATGTTTGAACCAATTGAAACGTGACCACGAGAAGACTGTGGCCAAAATAAAGAGGGAGATGGCTACACTTGAGTTTAAAGCAGTTAAGCAGGCCGGGGATTTCCAATCGGAGAGTAGATACTGTTACGACTTGTTGGCCCAAATGAAGGAAGAAGTGCGGCAGCTGAGGGATCAGCATATACAGGACTCACAGGTATTCAAGACGTGCAGTGATCAGATAAGACACCTACTCATAGAGAAGAAAAAAACCAGAGACAAGATCAGGGCCATTGCCCATGCCATCATCAGAAGGTGTCGACGGTGTGAAAACATGACCTGCGTTACCGTTCTCCCAGTAGTGATGGGTTATGTCAAACAGACCATGCACGAGTTGGAGCAGCTCGAAAGGGATCTCGCACCTAGAACCGCGAAAAGGCCGAACGATGCCTCGCGGGTCCCTAAGTTGGAAAATTAACCTCTGGTCGAGTCTTGTTTTAGTTGAGCTTTGATGTTTTCCCATATGTTGTTTTCTATTTTTCCTTCAATCAAATAGGGTCAAAGAACCGTGGAGTCTGTACTGTTGCTATTTTGTTTGAAGCAATGTGTAATAGCAAATTTTGATAATGAAATTAAGTGACTCCGGAAGAATTTCTATGTGTCTTTACTTTGAGGCAGAACTACGCCTGGTCTGATTCACGCGGGGACGTGATACGTAGGCAATCCCCATAAGATTCGACCGCTTTTAATAAAGAAAGAAAAAAGAGAAAATACAAAATAAAATAAAACACAGGGTTTCCCAAAGTACTTTAAAAAGGGACGAATGAGCAAACCGGGATGACGCATGTTGTTTGAGGCAAAGCATGTAGAAACGATTAACTGCCTAGGTGCATTGCATCCTCTATGTGTTATGATCAAATCTGTTAAAATCTAACGCTAACAAATTTTGTTGTTGTCTGATCCAGACAAGTTAGTTGTTAAAGAACTCTGGCAACACACTCCTATCAAACCAGATCCAAAGGACCGATAGCAACCAGCATGACTACTTCAGAGAATAGTAATGAGGAAGAGAGGCCGATGAGCCAGTTGCTAAAAGAAGCGATGGAAAAGATTGAAAGGATGGGACTAGAGATGAATGCAATGCAGCTAGCCATAGCCAAAACACAAAAGAGCCCTGAAACACTGGGGCACATGCCGGAATACCCTCACTCTGGCCCTTCCACAAGCCGCCCAAATCCCCTTTATCATCAAGAAAGAAGCCCTCATGATTCCCAAGCTCCACCACCCCATCAACCTCTCCCAACACCCAATATTCCCATTTTTGTGGGACCAACATCAGCCCCTTTGCAAAGAACGACCAGTGAGCCATTGTTTCAGGCTCACGATACACAATACTACCCCCCCGAGCCTACGTTTCATGCCCCCGAACCACAGGCTTACAATCCACATTTGGAAGTGCCGGCAGAGATTGAGAAGCCGGCTAAGGCCCCTGAACAGGATGAAGTATTGAGAAAGTTCAAAAGCCTGGAGCAGTCCTTCAGGAACTTGCACGGGCTGGGCAATCAAGTCAGCGTAGCATACAAAGATCTGTGCCCTTTCCCAGACGTCCAACTCCCGGCTGGGTTCAAGATGCCTAAGTTTGATTTATATGAAGGGCACGGTGATCCCATGGCACATTTGCGGGGATTCTGTAGCAAAATGAGGGGGGCAGGCGGCAAGGATGAGCTGCTGATAGCTTATTTCGGCCAAAGTCTGAGCGGATCTGCACTAGAATGGTATACCAGGCAGGATTCCAGCAGGTGGTACACGTGGGATGATCTGGCGCAGGCTTTTGCGGGTCATTTCCAGTACAATCTTGAGATAGTCCCCGACCGTCTCACATTATTGAGAACTGGGAAGAAACCCGGGGAACGTTTTCGCGAGTTCGGGTTCCGTTGGAGAGAACAAGCAGCTAGAGTCGATCCTCCCATGAGAGAGGGAGAGATGGTGGACTATTTCTTGCAGACATTGGATCCAACCTACTTTGGTCACTTGGTGACAACGGTTGGAAAATCTTTCAACGAGGTGGTCAAGATAGGGGTCATGATAGAAGAGGGTCTGAGGTCTGACAAGATCTTGAACTATTCGGCACTCAAGGCCACAACCCAGGCTATTCAAAGCGGCACGGGAGGTGCGCTGAGAAGAAAGAAAGAAGAGGTTGCCACGATCGAGGCAGGCAGTTGGTCCAGGGCTGGCAGGCCGCACTACAACCAACCCAGGCCTCACAGGTCAAACTACCCATACAACCCACCACAAAATTTCTATCCACCTCGAGAACCACATTGTTCCGTACACCAAGCCCAGGTATACACTCAGCCTCCGGTTCGCCCACAATGGCGCGCACCGGCTCCCCAGAACATATATGCACCACCACAAAACACCTACCCTCCACCAAGGGCGTATAGAAACCCTTCAGGGGCAGGCTTCCGGGGAAATCCAGATGCTAGGAATGACAGGTTGCGGAAGCAGAGAACTTTCACGGAGTTGGGAGAAACCTACACCGCTTTGTTCCACAAGCTGAGGCAATTGGGTTTGGTTAGTCCTGTCCAGACTCGAGAACCAAATCCCCCACCTCAGAACTTGGATCGATCAATCAGTTGTGAATACTGTTCAGGGATGCTCGGGCATGATACCGAGAAGTGCTGGAAATTAAGGCATGCCATACAGGATCTTATTGACACCAATAAGATCGAGGTCCAGACACCGGAGGCTCCTAACATCAACCAAAACCCACTGCCAGCGCACCACGAAACTCACATGATTGAGTTGGTGTGTGAGGGAGGAGAATTGAGAAAACCCTCACAAACAGTGATGATGATCCAAGCCGCCCCGAAAGAAGTCTCAACCAGTGGAGGAACGAGTGTACAGTCGCAGGGAGAAGGCGTCAAGCCGGTAGTGATATTGGGAAAGAGCCCGTCCGCCATAACAAGCAAACCCGAGCCAAGCAAGTTGGTAATACCAGGGATCCCGCCCACACCGGCGGTCGTGTTGAAAGGGGTATGTAGAGAACGGGTGACCATAAAGCCTGTGGTCCAGCTGCCGATGATTGACAGCAGGGCTGTGCCTTGGAAATATGAAAAGGCGGTGGTGATGTACAAAGGAAAACAGGTGGAAGAAGTCAGTTGTGAAGCGCAAGGGCTGACTCGATCAGGTCGATGTTTTGCTCCGGTGGAGCTAAGAAGAACCAACCCAGCTGCAACTAAGAAACCTGTGTCCGAAGAAGAGGCTGAAGAGTTCCTGAGAAAGATGAAAGTACAAGACTATTCTGTGGTCGAACAGCTGAGAAAAACACCGGCCCAGATCTCACTGTTGTCATTACTGATCCACTCTGAGGAGCATCGTCGGACCCTGATGAAGATATTGAACGAAGCTCATGTACCCAGTGAGATTTCTGTAAACCACCTGGAAACCATTGCCAGCAAGATTTTCGAGGTGAATAGGGTAACATTCTCAGATGATGACCTGCCGATGGAGGGTACGGAGCATAATAAAGCTCTATACCTAGCTGTCAAATGTAAAGACTCGGTGGTAACTCGAGTATTGGTGGATAATGGCTCAAGCGCCAATATTTGCCCACTATCTACCTTGAACCAGTTAAAGATCGACCACGGAAGGATCCACAAGAACAGTATCTGTGTCCGAGGGTTTGACGGAAACGGAACAGCCACTGTAGGGGATGTTGTACTTGAACTGACCATTGGTCCAGTCCTGTTTACCATGGAATTCCAGGTGTTAGACGCCACAGTATCTTACAACATGCTGTTAGGACGACCATGGATTCATGCAGCCAAAGCGGTGCCTTCAACCCTACATCAGATGGTGAAGTTCGAGTGGGAAAGACAAGAGGTCGTGTTACACGGCGAGGATACAACGTGCACCATGGGCGGAGCCATTGTACCTTTCATAGAGACCGCTGATGACAAAGGTCCTTGGGTCTACCAGATTTTCGATACAGGGTCGGCCAACAAAATTTCTGAAGGAGAAATCATCCCGCACCCTAGGGTAGCTGCCGCAACAGTCATGATGGTCTCAGAAATGCTGGGTAATGGATTTGTGCCGGGAAAAGGCCTGGGAGTCGAGCTTCAAGGGATTGTCCAACCTGTCTCCCTTCCTAAAAATCTGGAAACTTTCGGATTGGGGTTCAAACCAACCGCAGCAGATAGGAAGCAAGCGCGAAAAATGAAGAAGAGGGTCTGGTTTCTGCCTAAACCAGTGCCACACCTCTCAAGGTCTTTTGTCAAAGCAAGTGCCAAGGGGTCACCGGTCCCAAAGATTCTAGGACCTTTGATCGGTATAAATGAAGACCCGAATCGGAGTTTTGAGAGGCTATTCGCGGATGTCAGTATGGTGGAAGCTGGAGAAGGTTCCAGCAGAGCAGAGATACAGTTTGTGGGGCCTGAGGCCAAGACCAACAATTGGACGGTTACTCCTCTTCCTGTCCGAGGGGAGTCTTGGTAGTAGGCTTTGATTTATGTTTTGTGTGTTTTGTTTTGTCCGGATTATTCAAGGGTGTAATCCAAATTTTACTTTCGTTTTTGTAAAAGTGTGAACCCTTTTATCCCGCAAGTTTAATAAAGTTCTTTTCTTTTGTCCCATTTTAATTTTGTTTTGTTCTTTTTCTTTCTGAACAGTTCTCTTTTTACTGGTTCTAATGACATGGCATGCACAGCGGATCTTCGACCTAGTCTAATAAATCAATCTGAATCTGACTCAATGATGCAAGAGGTCGTTTGTGATGATGAATCTGAATGTGATGAAGGTGAAGCCTTCGAAGAGATAAACCGAGAATTATGCCAATTTGAAGAAAAACCCAAGCCTAACCTAAATGACACTGAGGCTGTAAACCTAGGAGACGCTGATAACGTCCAAGAAACCAAAATCAGCATCCACATTGAGCCGAATGTCAGGGAAGAATTGATCAGAACCCTCATGGAATTCAAAGATGTTTTTGCATGGTCCTATGACGATATGCCTGGATTAAGCACAAATTTAGTGGTTCACAAATTGCCCACTGACCCGGCATACCCTCCGGTCAAGCAAAAACTAAGGAAATTTAAAACAGAAATGAGTGTAAAAATCAAAGAAGAGGTGATTAAGCAGTTGCAGGCAAAGGTCATTCGGGTCACTCGATATCCCGAGTGGTTGGCCAATGTGGTACCAGTCCCAAAGAAGGATGGAAAAATCAGGGTGTGCGTCGACTACCGCAACCTCAACAAAGCAAGTCCCAAGGACAATTTTCCGTTACCCAACATTCATATCCTGATCGATAATTGCGCTGGGCGCGAGATCGGATCCTTTGTGGATTGTTATGCGGGTTATCATCAGATCCTAATGGACGAGGAGGATGCTGAGAAGACAGCGTTTATTACGCCATGGGGAACCTACTGCTATCGGGTAATGCCATTCGGGTTAAAGAACGTCGGGGCAACGTACATGCGAGCAATGACTGCTGTGTTTCATGACATGATACACAAAGAAATCGAGGTGTACGTCGATGATGCGATCATCAAATCTTGGCGTCAGGAGGACCATGTGGCAGACCTAAGGAGATTTTTCCAAAGACTCCGGAGGTATGATATCAAGCTTAACCTGGCCAAATGCGCATTCGGGGTTCCATCAGGAAAGTTGCTAGGATTCATCGTCAGTCGACGGGGGATTGAGTTAGACCCATCCAAAATTGAGTCCATCCGAGATTTGCCACCGCCAAGGAACAAAACAGAGGTAATGAGTTTGCTGGGTAGACTCAATTACATCAGCAGGTTCATCGCTCAACTCACAGCAACTTGTGAGCCCATATTTCGGTTGCTGAGAAAGGATGTTGCGGTGGGTTGGACGGCAGAGTGTCAGGAGGCTTTCGACCAAATCAAAGGGTATCTGTCTAATCCACCCGTACTGGTCCCGCCTAAGCCCGGGAAGCCCCTAATTCTTTACCTGACGGTCTTCGAAAATTCATTTGGTTGTGTGTTGGGGCAACATGATGACACAGGAAGGAAGGAGCAAGCCATCTACTATCTTAGCAAGAAATTCACAGTATATGAGGTCAAGTACACTCAACTCGAGAAAACATGTTGCGCCCTAACTTGGGTAGCTCAGAAGTTGAAGCACTACCTGTCTTCGTATACTACTCATCTCATATCCCGCTTGGACCCATTGAAGTATATCTTTCAGAAACCTATGCCCACGGGAAGGTTGGCAAAGTGGCAAATTCTGCTCACAGAGTTTGATATCATCTACGTAACGAGGACGGCCATGAAAGCCCAGGCACTGGCAGACCATTTGGCAGAGAATCCCGTTGATGAAAAATACGAGCCCTTAAGAACGTATTTTCCTGACGAAGAGGTGATGCATACGAATGAGTTGGAATTACCTGAGGAACCGGGTTGGAAGCTTTTCTTCGATGGAGCTGCAAACGCAAAAGGGGTTGGAATAGGAGCAGTACTCATTTCTGAAACAGGACGGCATTATCCTGTTACGGCTCAACTACGCTTCTATTGCACCAACAATATGGCCGAGTATGAGGCTTGCATTCTGGGTCTGCGCTTGGCTGCTGACATGGATGTCCAAGACGTCTTGGTCTTGGGAGACTCGGACCTCTTGGTACATCAAATTCAGGGTGAATGGGAAACACGAGATCTAAAGCTCATACCATACCGACAATGCTTGCATGATCTGAGCAAGCAATTTCGATCGGTGAAGTTCAAACACATCCCGAGAGTTCACAATGAGGTTGCGGATGCCTTAGCCACCTTAGCATCAATGCTGCACCACCCTGACAAAATGTATGTTGATCCTCTACACATCCAGGTCCGTGATCAGCACGCCTACTGCAATGCCATAGAAGAAGAAGCAGATGGCGAACCCTGGTTTCATGATATCAAGGAATACCTCAGAATGGGGATATATCCAGAACATGCCTCTAGAGACCAAAAAAGAGCCCTTCGGCGTTTGTCGAATGGTTTCTTCCTCAGTGGAGGAGTATTGTACAAAAGAACCCCGGATTTGGGATTGTTGAGATGCATAGATGCCAGTCAAGCAACGACGGTTATGGCAGAGGTACATGCTGGAGTTTGTGGGCCACACATGAGTGGATATGTATTGGCAAGAAAGATCCTTCGAACAGGGTGTTATTGGCTCACCATGGAACACGACTGCATCACTTTTGTGAGGAAATGCCATCAGTGCCAGATACATGGAGATTTGATTCATTCTCCGCCAACAGAGTTACATACGATGTCAGCACCCTGGCCGTTTGTGGCATGGGGCATGGATGTCATTGGGCCCATCGAGCCGGCAGCATCCAACGGTCATAGGTTCATTCTAGTGACCATTGATTACTTCACCAAATGGGTTGAGGCTAAAACCTTCAAATCAGTAACCAAGAAGGCAGTGGTGGACTTTGTTCACTCCCATATCATCTGCAGATTTGGGATCCCAAAAGTGATCATCACGGATAACGGTGCGAATCTTAATAGCAGCTTGATGAGAGAGGTATGCCAACAATTCAAGATTACACACCGCAATTCCACCCCATATCGTCCCAAGGCGAATGGAGCAGTCGAAGCAGCCAATAAGAATATCAAGAAGATACTGCGAAAAATGGTGGAAGGGTCCAGACAATGGCACGAGAGATTACCCTTTGCTTTGTTGGGTTACCGCACTACCGTCCGAACTTCCATAGGCACAACTCCTTATTTGTTGGTGTATGGAACTGAGGCCGTAATACCAGCGGAGGTCGAAATTCCGTCCCTCCGAATTGTCGCTGAAGCCGGGATTAATGATGATGAATGGGTCAAAGCTCGATTGGAACAGTTGAGCCTGATAGATGAGAAAAGATTGGCAGCAGTGTGCCATGGTCAGCTGTACCAGAAGAGAATGGCAAGAACATATAATAAGAAGGTGCGCCCCAGGAAGTTTGAAGTAGGGCAGCAGGTATTGAAGAAGATCCTCCCACATCAGGTCGAGGCAAAAGGCAAATTCGCCCCAAATTGGCAAGGGCCTTATATCGTGACCAGAGTATTGTCCAACGGTGCTTTGTGTTTGACAGATGTCGAGGGGAGATGTGTCGACATGGCTATCAATTCAGATGCAGTCAAGAGATATTATGCATAATTTCTTTAATTATGGCAATTGTTGGTTTATTTGTTTGTATTTGGCATTTATTGGATAATGAGATGACGGAGGCAATTCTTTCTTCTATCCAAACACTTTTAACCCTTGCTTCCCCCTTTGAGCCTTAAGTAATTCTTTCATACCCCTCTTTTGGAATCACTAATGGAAAAGACATGAAAAAAAAGAAAAAAAAAGAAAAAGAAAAAGAAAAAGAAAATGAAAAGAAGGAAAAGAAAAAAAAAAGAAGATAAAATCACAAGAAATACAAAACCGTGGGAACTACGTTTGACCTGATTCCTCAAAGAGGATACGTAGGCGCCTCACGGCTCGGTCATAGTATGCATCATAGTGAATATAGGATGCATAATGTACATAGTGTGCATAATAGGCACAGTGTGCGTAACGCACATAGCGCAACATAAGTGTAAAAAATAAATTCCCCAAGCAAGAAAACTGGGGCAGAGGTTATGTTTTAAGTTCCAACAAAGGTTTGATTCCAAAAGTTGTAGCACATCACCCATCAAATTATTTTCATTTTTATAGCCTTTCTTTAACTCCACACCAAAACCAACATCAACGTCCAAAAGACCTCCCGATCAATGTTCAAGAGATGTCGAGTCAGGCAAATACGGCCGAGAATAATACACCGATCCCCAGCAAAGAAGAGGATCGCAGGACTGGGAATGAATTGATGGTCAAAGGAATCTCCAGAAGAGAGGATCGTATCTACAACACCCCGATTCCTCGAAAGAAATAAAATGAGAGAGTCTTATCGGTGAAAACCTTCACAGGCACCGAAAGGCGATGTAAGATGAGGGATGTGAAATGAGAGAGTCTTATTGGTGAAAACCTTCACAGGCACCATAAGGCGCCGGGAGATGAGAGAAAAGAGAGAGTCTCATTAGTGAAAACCCCTCGAAGGGCACTATGAGGCGACAAGACAGATCAACAAAAGCTACCACATTCGAAACGAAATGGACACTCCTTTATCATCCCCAGCAAATCAGACCATCGGGAAAACCCATTGGTACAAATAGACTGGGTCGGGAATCTGTGATGCACGTCATGATCACGGGGACCAGTCAGGTCCTCCAGATAAGTTCTTTTGAGTTTCTTCTCCCACCAAATATTGGTTCAGAAAGACTTTCTCCTTTTTCTATCTTTTATTTCTTTTCCTAAAATTTTTCTTGAAAGGATTTTTCAAAGCTTACTACCAGAAACCGGAGGGGAATTCATCCAATGTAGGATAGTACAAACAGTCTTAAAAGCCGATCCCAGGCAATGCAGTGATCGTGCCCGGCAATTTTGGAGGAAGTAAGCTCCTAAAGGGAGTGGTGTCGGGAGTTAAAAGCAGACTCCCACAGCATGTGCTTAAAGAGAAAGCAGAAAAGGGGATTAATTGAAAGCCAATCCCCAGCAGGCTAGAGACCCACAGCAGGCAACTCTGCCCACTAATCAATTATGGGGACATAGAGCAAGAAAAAGAGAAGAAAGGAAAAATCATCCGCCCGAAAGGCACCCTCTACCACCACGTTGAAAACTAATTAAATCTTTTTGTCTGCTGCAGGAAAACAAAGGATTGATGATGGCAGCAAGATGCAACGCCAGGGAAGTCACCAAAAACTGGGGCAGAAAACTTTCTACCGATTGTCGAAATTTTCTCGGAAGAAAGAGGAAACAATTTCAAATACATTTAAGTTCTAGGTCGCCCACCAGTATAATGCGGGAATACTTTTAAGTTCTAGGTCGCCCACCAGTATAATGCGGGAATACATTTAAGTTCTAGGTCGCCCACCAGTATAATGCGGGAATACATTTAAGTTCTAGGTCGCCCACCAGTATAATGCGGGAATACTTTTAAGTTCTAGGTCGCCCACCAGTATAATGCGGGAATACATTTAAGTTCTAGGTCGCCCACCAGTATAATGCGGGAATACATTTAAGTTCTAGGTCGCCCACCAGTATAATGCGGGAATACATTTAAGTTCTAGGTCGCCCACCAGTATAATGCGGGAATACATTTAAGTTCTAGGTCGCCCACCAGTATAATGCGGGAATACATTTAAGTTCTAGGTCGCCCACCAGTATAATGCGGGAATACATTTAAGTTCTAGGTCGCCCACCAGTATAATACGGGAATACTTTTAAGTTCTAGGTCGCCCACCAGTATAATGCGGGAATACATTTAAGTTCTAGGTCGCCCACCAGTATAATGCGGGAATACATTTAACTTCTAGGTCGCCCACCAGTATAATGCGGGAATACATTTAAGTTCTAGGTCGCCCACCAGTATAATGCGGGAATACTTTTAAGTTCTAGGTCGCCCACCAGTATAATGCGGGAATACATTTAAGTTCTAGGTCGCCCACCAGTATAATGCGGGAATACTTTTAAGTTCTAGGTCGCCCACCAGTATAATGCGGGAATACATTTAAGTTCTAGGTCGCCCACCAGTATAATGCGGGAATACATTCAAGTTCTAGGTCGCCCACCAGTATAATGCGGGAATACATTTAAGTTCTAGGTCGCCCACCAGTATAATGCGGGAATACATTTAAGTTCTAGGTCGCCCACCAGTATAATGCGGGAATACATTTAAGTTCTAGGTCGTCCACCAGTATAATGCGGGAATACATTTAAGTTCTAGGTCGCCCACCAGTATAATGCGGGAATACATTTAAGTTCTAGGTCGCCCACCAGTATAATGCGGGAATACATTTAAGTTCTAGGTCGCCCACCAGTATAATGCGGGAATACATTTAAGTTATAGGTCGCCCACCAGTATAATGCGGGAATACATTTAAGTTCTAGGTCGCCCACCAGTATAATGCGGGAATACATTTAAGTTCTAGGTCGCCCACCAGTATAATGCAGGAATACATTTAAGTTCTAGGTCGCCCACCAGTATAATGCGGGAATACATTTAAGTTCAAGGTCGCCCACCAGTATAATGCGGGAATACTTTTAAGTTCTAGGTCGCCCACCAGTATAATGCGGGAATACTTTTTTTATCTCTAGATTTTGGAATCAGTAACCCCACCTGAAGACGGAAGGTTACAACAGAGATCCCCCAAGCAGGAAACAATGAAATCCCCCAGCACCGAGAAGCAGAAGGCTGCAAAAGCAAGCGCGCATTCAAAAGGAAGAAGGAATGCGTCTCAAAAGAAGCAGTTTGGAAACGTTGTAGCATGCCCAATATAACAATTTTGAAAAAAAAAAAGTCGTACCACTGAAGAAACCATTGAAAGATTTAAGGAAGAAAGCCATGTTCCCAGCAAATCAAGCAAAGTGATGAAAACTGACATTCAGAAAAGGCGAAGGGCCAGCATCATCTCCCAAGTTCACAAAATAAGGGCATCAGAGGAAAGCGTTAGCCGACAAGAAAGGAAGGCAACAAGAACAAGTTGAAGATAGATGAGATTCCATAGTCTAGCTTAGCTTCTTGTTTTTCCTTTTAGAACAATGTAACAAGGAGATCGGTGAGCGGTATCATCCTACAGCAGCAAGCAACAGCGCACAACAGCAGCAAGCACTACAGTCACACGGTAGTCCCAGCTACCAAAAATTTCCCGAACTACATTGACCTGATTCCTGTTAAGCCCAGGATATGTAGGAAACCTCTAAAGCAAAGGTTCGGTCAAATCTTTTTCAAAAATGCTTCACACGGAGTATTCGGACGAGCAAAAATCGCCCGCTTTATCTTTGCGCGAAAACCCTTCGTGTCCTCGTGCAAAGAGGGGCAGCTGTAAGCACGTGATTTTTGCTTCACGAGCAATCACTCCAAAAGGAAAACAAATAGTGATAAATGACCTCACTGTACAATTTGTCGCTTTCCGAGACATGCGTTGTTAGTCATTTGTGGGTCTGCCCGCTTTGCATTTAATCTCACCGATCAAAATACAAAGCATGTCTGTCAGGATAATCAAAAATCATAATTCGGTCGTTAAAAAAGAACGAAAATTCGAAAAAATGTATACATGTGCATCGTTCGTTCTAGGTTGTGATTTAAACTTACTTAAATATTTTAATTTGGTATGATAATTGTGTTGAGGTGTTACATTGTTGTTTGTTTTAATTTCATTTGTTTTATTATTTATTTTGTTATTTTTCATTTGATTTAGTTGTATTTAGAAAACAAAGAAAAGAGGGATTAAAATTGATTTGGGCCCAGAAAGTGAAACAAAAAAGGCCCAAAACCGGCACTCAAACCTAGTCCAAATCCGGCCTGCCCAAACGTTGGTCCAAACGACGCCGTATCAGCGTCCTTATTAGAGCCGTTGATCTGACTCAAACAAACGGTCCTGATCAAGCCACTCATTCAACCCCAAACGACGTCGTCTTAGGCATTTGATCTGAGTCGTTCAACCCCTTGATCCAACGGACCCAGGTTTTCAGTTTTGACCCGATCCAGCCATACCCGGCATCACCCACTACCAAAACCCAAATGACACCGTCTTCCCTAAGTGGATAGATCCTGGCCATAGATCTCATTTGATCCGACGGCCAGGATCTAAACCCCTAGACCATATATAAACTCAACCCTTCACCCCACGCCCCCTATCCGAACCCCCCCTTCAGTCATCTCCTTCCCCAAGCCCTGAAACCCCCAAACCCTAACGCCGCCCTAGTTTCCCTTTCACCAGAACCCGGCGGCACGAACGCCAGTGATCACCTCCTGAACACCCTAAGACCCCCTCACTCTCCTGAACATGGATCTGCTATCCATTTGCCTCGAATCACTTTCCTTCGTCTCGAATCTTCATTTGAAGATTTGAGTCGAACCCGGACCTATACCAAATTACCCCATCTTCATACCAGACACTCCCCTGACCCTCCTCGTGACCAAACCAAGCTTGGTTTGGTCCGAATCTACCCACAACTCCTAAAAAAACCAGATCTGAAAATCCAGACCTTAGAACACATGCACCTGGGAAATCAGGCCGGTCTTGAAAGGGGTTTTGAGGTTTAATGGATCTTGACCAAGGTGTTCTCATGTGAGAACACCCTAGTTAAAATTTATTCAACCTCAAATGGTTAAAGCTAAGTCGGACTTGGGTCATTTCGGTTTAAACTTCCCCAGTAAGTGTCCTCTCTCCTTTTTAGTTTTGGTTAAGTTTGTCAGCATGATTTGTTGTTGTGAGTATTTGTTATTGTCTGTTACTTTTTCTGTTTTCTTCCATCTCTAGCAAAGACCTTTTATTTGGTCGATTGATTTTCTATGTGTGTGTTCTGAATGTATCCTATGATAAGCATGTCCGATTAGGATAGTCGTCGCATGAATAACTTATATAGGTTCCTAGTGATTGACCAAGTTGTCCGAAGCCCTTTAGGTCCCTGTATACGTTTGTTTATTTGAACGACTGATTATTACCTGTTATAATTAGTATAGTCGACTCGATAAATGTCGTCGATTAGTTCTCTATAATTGATGGATCAAATAAGCTAATAATTTCACGTGACTAATTAAACCTTGTCACTGACTGAATGCCCCAGCATTGTCTGAAATGAGTTTGTTTGCATTGCAAAAATGACTGAAAAGGTTCAGTCCAGGGCAGTCCTGAAATTGAACTTTTAGAAGTTCAAAAATGCCCTGATGCTGCAATAGGCAGGGCAGTAATAATCAAGGGTTAACAAGGGTATTCTGGGGTGTTGAAAAGGACAGAAAAGATCAGTTTAAATAAACTGACAAGTGAGGTACTAATTAAGATTAAACTAATGCCAATGGGGAACAAGACATAAGAGCATGGGAGTTTAAAATGAATACTAAAATGAACCCATAACTCTTGATTAAAGAAAAACCAGGCGTGGGGAACAAAGGGGGCTGGCATCAAAAGATGCTTAAGGATGGGTTTAATAGGTATGGGCAGACTGAAGTTGCAGGATCCAGGCAGCTTGACTGCACTGGGTTATTAGCTTATAAATAAGCTGTTTCAGAACATGAAAAGGGGCTGGAATTTTTAGTCTTGAGGCTGGAACTTTTAGTCTGAAGAGAGGTCTAGTGAGTTTAAAAGAAAAACTGAAAAACATAAGGTAGTTTCCAAAAAACATTGTAACCAAACACTGTCTGAAAGTTGCATAAGAATTTATAGTGGTCGAGCTGTCTTAGCCAAGTTTGGTTGTTTGCATTGACTGAGTTGTTTGTGGTTGTCGAACTGTTGGTGTTGCTGCATTGAACACTCTTTTATTGTTGTTGTTTCCTTACTCTTTCCTGGGGTTGCTGGTTTGGTACTCGACTATCTGCTGGTTCTTTTTGTTCTGGGAAATATTGCTGGTTGTCTGTGGGCTGTGGAAAACACTTGGATTTTTGATTTGTTGTTGTGTTGTTGCTGTGTATCTGCTGTTGTTGTGTTTGCTACATACTGCCCAGCTGACCATTCCTTTCTTCTTTTCGTTCTCTATACCAGGTACACACCTAATACACTGTCAGATGTAATTGGAAACTTGAGCAAGAATACAAATGAAAAGATCTGAAGAATGTGTTTTTTATACATAGTTTGCTACCTTAAATATCATGTAATGTAGAAAAATGCTATTCTCGTTTGGATGTTGGAAGTAGCTTGCACGCCTAGTAGATATCAATGCATGGTAATTGAATATCATTTTGTATATGTATGCTGTTTAGATAAAAGTATTCTCAATGAATTAGGTCGCATCTCAGATTTAGTTTACTTTGCAGAATATGCTGTAATGTATGCCAAGCATGAAAACTGTACATCATGGGTTAAGTTCTTCCTTTTCTGATTAATGGTCTCATATAACTAGTAAACCACCTGTTAAGACAAAGAACACAAAACTTGCAATATCAACCTCATGAAGGTCGAGTTCAGGTCAAAACAGGCCAAGCAGGCCTGCTTCGAGCAAGCAGTGGCCCAGGTTTGGCCCATCACGCATGGGTTGGATTTGGGCCCGTGATTATTTATTCGACTGACTGTGCACGCAGCCTCGTTCCTGATTTTTAAGCATTTCCGAATTCTGTTATAAATAACTTGCAAGCATGTAATTAATTAGGACTATCTACTGTTTTCAATTGATAGAAACAAACACGACAAGAAACGTAGTTGCTATAGGATATCCTTTTAAAATAAGAACGAGATGAGCCTCGACGAAAAATAAACAAAATGCGCAGGCTGCGGGGCCCTCGTTAAACGTATGGTATCAAAGCATTCAGTTTCCAGGATGGGTCGTTTAGCAAATCTCACGGCCCTCCCAGAATAATAACATGATAGTCTCTTTAAGCGCGTATCTAATAATTTTACCTTCTTAAATTCAGGTGCACATTTATGTGACCCAAATCCGAATCTCGACGGATTCGAAATGCGTTTCTAATCACGGGTACATTGATTGTGACGTGGTTCGAAATGTATGTCCATGACGTCGCAAATTCCTTAAAAAATAAGAATGAGATGAGCCTCGCCAAATAAAAAATACAAATTGCGGGGCCCTCGGTAAATATTTGCTTTAAAAAATTTGTTTAGACTTCGGGATGGACCGTTTAGTAAAATTCCGCGATCCTACCCAAAATAAATACGCTAGTCGCTTTAAGCGCGCCTTCAATAATTTAATTACCTTAAACTCGGGTGCGCATTAATGTGACCCAAATCCAAATCTCAACGGAGTCAAAGTGTGTCGACGACCACGGGTACATTGATTGTAATGCGGTTCGAGATACATTTTCACAACGTTGCAATTTCTGATAAAAACAGTAAGTGATAAAAGCGGTTAAGAGTCAAATTTTGCACATAAGTTCACACTTGTATAAAAATCAGATAATCAAGCCGAATATAACAGTTGAGCGACCGTGCTAGAACCACGGAACTCGGGAATGCCTAACACCTTCTCCCGGGTTAACAGAATTCCTTATCCGGATTTCTGGCACGCAGACTGTAATATAGAGTCATTATTTTCCTCGATTCGGGATTAAAATTGGTGACTTGGGACACCCTAAACCTCCCAAGTGGCGACTCTAAAAGAAATAAACCAATCCCGTTTCGATTGTCCTTTAATTGGAAAAAACTCCCTTGCGCCCCTTGCGGGTGCGGAAAAAGGAGGTGTGACACACATCATCCACTAACTCGTGGTCTAGAACAATATGCTGAATATACAAATGTATCTCATCTTCATTTTCTAGGTTACACACAATATTAAAATAATTGTGCATCACTATCCACATAGACAAAATTCTTATTTTCTGGGTCTTGGCAATAGAATCCACCCATTGTACCATATCCCAATTTTTTAGTGTAATATAATAGTTCCGGAATTAAAAAGTGGTCTTTGTCAATATTAGCTATTAATAAGGGTGTGCATTCGAATCGGTTTATCGATAAATCGAATCGATTATTTGTTATCAGTTTATCAATATCGGTTTATCGGTTTATCGATTTCGATTTCGAAAATTTTCTTATCGAGTTATCGATTTCGATTTCGATTTTGTCCACTTCGGTTATCGGTTTATCGATAAACCGATAAGATATACTAATAACTATACCCTTATTCTATATAACCCTTCCTTTACCTAACTTATTATTTCCATTTTTATGCGCCGCTTCTGCCTTCTGAATCTGAAGTTCCTCAAGATTTTCCCCTACCCTATTATTTCCTCTTCACGAGTCACGACTTCATCCGTTCAGTTCAGGCACCGGCGAGCCGCTTCTGCTTCAGTTCAGAATCTGAAGTTCCTCAAGAGTCAAGCTCTGCTCAAGCCTCAACGTTTTTGGCAGAACTGTTCTGCTTCTACCCCTTTAGAGCCGAAGCCTCAAATTTTCTTCACTCAAAATTCCTCCTTTCTCGGTTTCTCCCACAGATCTGGTAATTCTCTATCTTCAAATGGGTTTTCTCAGTAATTTTTTTTCTATTTTTACTAAATTACTAAATTTTATAGAAGCTATAAACATGATGCTTGAACAAATGCTTAATTTTATATAAGTGTACACACTAACAGCTATTCTCAACAAGTCATTGAATTGAAAACACAAAAGTTCTGAAGCGATGCCACAATAGTTTTTTCAATTTGAGAAACATGGTACAATGGAGCCAAAGTGAATGTTTTTCTTTAAAGAAGATCAACAGAACTGCTTTTAAGGGTTTCCGAAAAGGATTTTCATTTTTAAACAACATGTAATTGGAAAAGAAAAAAATATTTTACTTTTTTGAAAACAAGATGAAGTCACAAGAAGTTGAAATCTTGAGGTTTCTTTGATATAAAACAGGTCCAGAATTCTTAGTATGTTCTGTGATGAACAGTGGATATTCATCAAATTCTGTTCCATAGATTGCATCTCTGCAGATAGGAACTATTTATACCTTATAGTTGATTTGTTTAAAATGGAAAAGTTCGTGATCCAATTAACACATAAAGCACTACATGAATCAAACTAAATAATTAACAAAGTGACAAAATAAATGGACATGAGTTTTAACACTTTCTGGACCTCACACTTCACGCCATATTTCTCTTTTGAGCAACTCTTTTTTATTGGTACCATTTTCCACCTTATTAGTGTGATGATGTACAACTAAGTTTTAATTGCTTCTTGTATGCAAATGGTGAAAACCTACTTAAGGCAACCATGTAAAACGAGGTTTGTATTTTATTTTGATATGTAGATTCAAGAGCGAGGAGTGTTGATTTCGTCTTGCTTTGGTTCATTCAACTCGTTTAAGACTGTAAGTTACATTCTTCATTCACTTCACATGGATGAAAATGGTAATATTGATAAAGTGGTTGATGAAAGTAGAGGTTCCGAGTCTACGGCTGCAACTACTCACTCGACAGTTACAAAACAAAGGAAAAAACGATCTCGGGCATGGGATTTTTTTGAAGAAAAAGTTGATGTTACAGGAAATAATAAATATGCATGTAGATTTTGTGGACAAGAATATTTTGAGACAAAAGGCAAAAGTACGACACAAATGAATAATCATATCGATAAATGTCCAAAGAATCCTTATAAAGTTGAAAAAGGTCAAAAACTATTACAATTTCAAACATTACCGGGGGTAATAAAAGTGGTCTTATTCCATGGAAATTTGATCAAGAAGAGTGTAGGATGACTTTGTGTCGTATGGTGATTGTTGATGAACTTCCATTTAGTTTTGTTGAGAAGGAAGGCTTTAGAAACTTTATGGAAAATGGCACAACCTTGTTTTCATATTCCTTCCCGTACTACTGTTACACGGGATTGTTTTGCTCTTTTTAATGTGGAAAAAATAAATTAATGAAGTTTATTAAAGGAACAAGTCAAAGAGTAAGTCTTACCACTGATACATGGACTTCTATTCAAAAAATTAACTATATGTGCATCACAACCCATTGGAATGATAGTGAATGGATTATGCATAAAAGAATTATTAACTTTTCTCCAATTACTAGTCATAAAGGTGAAGATATGACAAGGTGTATTATTGATTATTTGCGTGAGTGGGGTTTGCAAAAGATTTTCACTGTCACAATTGACAATGCTAGTTCAAATGATGTGACCGTGGAGAAGTTGTCTGACAAATTAGATGATTGGGGAACCAATTCCATGAATGGTCAACACCTTCACATGAGATGCATGACACATATTGTAAATCTTATTTTGAAAGATGGTTTAAAAGAGTCAAGTATTTCTATTGCTCATGTTAGATGTGTAGTCAGATACATTAGACAGTCTCCTGCTAGGTTGAGGAAGTTTCAGGAATGTTGTGAAAGTGAAAATATTGTCAAGAAGTCTTTATGCTTAGATGTTCCTACAAGGTGGAATTCCACCTACTTGATGTTGAGTAGGGCTATTGAATATGAGCGTGCAATTAAAGAATATTCTGATTGTGATACCGGCTTGTCACATTATCTTATGTTTGATGCCATTTCAGATGGAAAGCCTGTAGGTATTCTTACAAGAACTGATTGGGATGAGGTAAAGAGAATTGCACAATTTCTTGAAATATTTTATAATCTCACTTTGAAGGTGTCCGGTCACTTTATGTAACATCGAATGCCCATTTTATTGAAATTGGTCAAGTTGCTGTTTACTTAAATCGATTAATAACAACTGAAGATAAATTGTGGAGTGAGATGACATTAAGTATGTGGAAAAAATTTGAGAAGTATTGGGGTGAACCAAAAAAAATGAACAAAATGATTTTCATTGCTTGTGTTTTGGATCCTCGCTACAAGTTTACTACTGTTAGTTTTGTACTTAAGAAGATGTTTGGAGATGATGAAGGAACAATTATTGAAAAAGAGGTTCATACTTATATGAGTTCATTGTTTAATGAGTATGTCTCTAAGTCGGTTTCAAAAGATACTGGTGGTAAAGTTTCTACCTCTTTGCCAAGCTCTTCATTCAGCATAATGGAAACTTCAACTGGTTTAGGTGCACTCTTAGATGAAATAAGGAAACATAAAGCTGCAAGTGGAGGTGTAGATTCTAAAACATAATTGGAAAAGTATCTTGCAGAAAATCCTGAAAATGAAAGACCGGAGTTTGATATCTTGGCTTGGTGGAAGGAGAACTCACCTAGATTTCCTATTCTTGGTATGATGGCTCGAGATGTGCTTGCTATTCCTATTTCAAGTATGGCATCTGAAAGTGCATTTAGTACCGGAGGGCGTATTCTTGACCAATTTAGGAGTTCATTAACTCCTAAATTGGTTGAAACTCTAGTGTGCCTTCAAGATTGGCTTCGAAGTGAATCGCTTCCTGTAAATGTTGAGGAAGATTTAGATTTTCTCGAGACACTCGAGGAAGGCATGTATATTTTAATTAATTTTATTGTATTGCTTAAGATAGTTAAATAATATATTAATTTCTTGACTTGTTAATGTATATTCTTATTAGATTTTACTAATCTTGACAAAGAAGCTTCCACCGACGATGTTTGCTAAAGTTTGTTAGCTGCTCTGTAAGTTCTCCATTTTAAATAATATACTTGTAAAAGAATGTGATGTATTACAAAGTTATTAATATTTTTTTAATTTCTTTCAGGTTTAAAGCTTGGTGTCTTAAAATTACTCTGTGCAAGAAGAAGAGCTGCAGGTCCAATTGCACGCTCTAATCTCTATTGTGTTCAATGTTCATCCAACATAATTTTCATAAGAACAGTTCTGCGCTTAATATTCTGATTTCAGGTGTATTAAAATTATTTGAGATTGTTTGATTCTGTGGCTTTAGCCTGTCACTAAAGGGTTTGACAGCATGTCCATTTTATTTGAGATTGTTTGTTATAAGTTGGTAGCTTGTTGGTGACTTCTGATTGTTGTAAAAGCATTTGTAACTTGTTCAGTTAGTTTTTAGTGTGCTGACACTTTTCTGGTCAAATGAACAGTCAAGCAAAGGAAAAAAATGTAAAAGAGAGAGCAAAAAAAGTCTATGTTACTGTATGTAGAAGGAACAATTGTTACTACTTACTATGATTATCTTAAGTTATTCTATACTTAAGGAACATCAAATTTTCTTATTGGTGTAATCGATAACCGAATCGATAAGCCCCAAATATCGATAAATCGAAATCAAAAAAATCGAAACCTTATTGAAACGATAACGATAAGCATATGTATAAATCGATAATCGATAAGTAATTATCGATAAGGGTCAAAATCGAATCGATAAATCGAATGCACACCCCTAGCTATTAACACCTCATGTTCCCCCACATATTTCAATTTATGGTCAAGGGTAAAGTTACCACCATGGTAAAAATTAATAACAACAAAGTCTGACATCACTATTTTTAATATTCTCAAATTTCTTTAAAAACCCCTAATTGTGGTCCCAAATTAGTCCCAACTCGCACAGAAGCCCATCGCTAAAATGACTACAATACAAAACACTAAATGTCACGACTCTAAAACGGACTCAGTCGTGATGGCGCCTATCATGAAACTAGGCCAGTCGACACAAACCCCAAAACCAACCAAACAATTATAATAAGTCATTTAAAAGTCATTAATAAGCTAAAATCCCAAAATGTAAGGCAGAATAGAATAGTGCGGAAACAAAACACAGCCTGACATGGGGATGTCACCAGTCATGAGCAACTACAACTCATCTATAAATACGAAAAGACAACATAGTCTGAAACAAAGCTAATACAAAACGGAATAAAGATAGGAAGGAGAAGCACTGGGCTGCGAGCTCCAAGCAGCTACTTAGTCAACTCCGAAGGCCTGCTGGAAGACAAATCAGCACTCGCTAGCATGACCCGAGACTCCTGGATCTGCACACAGGGTGCAGAGAGTAATGTGAGTGTGCCAACTCAGTAAGTAATAAAAGTAAAAGCAGCTGAGCAGTAAGAAAATACGTAAACCACAGCATAACGCTATAGCAAAACAGTATAAGTCTAGAACAATGCAGTAAAGCCATAAAAACTCGTAAAAACATCTCAGTTCAGTAAAAACTTTTTAAAACATCTTTCCAAAAGTTTCAAACAAGTGATAAAAACAGTGAGTAAAAGGATAGAAACGCAAAACAACCCCTCGGGCAAAACAAGTACCACAACCGCCCCTTGGGCAAAATATCAACAGATCCAGCCCCTTGGGCTACCTCACAATCACTCGTAATCAGCCCTTCGGTCAATATAATGAAACAACAACAACCCCTCGGGCTAATATCACATCTCACACTGGGTACCCACGCTCATTGGGGTGTTCAGACTCCGGAGGGGCTCCTACAGCCCAAGCGCTATCACAAGCCATCTCGTGGCATAACAAAGTCATGCCCTTAGCCTCTCATATATCACAATCAGTACGCATGTTGCAGCGCATAGCCCGATCCCATAATAATCCTCACAACACAGGCCCTCAGCCTCACTCAGTCAGAATCTCTCAAGCCCCTCGGGCAATAGTAAAACATGATGCTCAGCCCAAAATATCATTTAGAAATATCGAAAATGGAGTAAATATGGTTGAGTTATGAAAACAGTAGAATACAGCATGACTGAGTATAATTATAAAGTAAAACAGTGAGGAATAGAAGTAAAAATTCCCTAAGGGTCCAAAACAATTGGCATGACGCCCAAATATGGCATTCAGCCCAAAACATGATAATACTTTCCAAACACAATGATATCAAACAGTTTTCAATCAAATACACTACTTAATAGTCGTACGGGACTGACCAAGTCACAATCCCCAATGGTGCACGACCTCACACTCGTCGTCTAATGTGTGTGTCACCTCAAAGTAGTGAAACGTAAAATCCGGGGTTTCATACCCTCAGGACAACTTTTACAATCATTACTTACCTCAATCCGGTCCAAACTCTAGCCCGCGATGCCTTTGCCTCTTGACTTGGCCTCCGGATGCTCCAAATCTAACCAAAAATAGATTTATACCATCAAAATATACTAAGGGAACGAATCCCACTCGAAAATAACCAATTTACATTAAAAATCCCAAAATTGGTCGAACCCGACCCCCGAGCCCACATCTCGAATTCTGATAAAATTCACAAAACTAGAATCCTTACACTCTCACGAGTTCATACATATCAAGAATACCAAAATCCGGCCACAAATGACCCCTCAAATCCCTAGGTTAAGGTCTCCAATTCCAAGCCCTAAACCCCCAATTTTTGCTACTGGATTCCATAGATTTCAAGCTTAATTAGTCAAAAACCATCATAGAAACAAGTTTAGGGTCCAAAACCTTACCTCCACGAAATCCTCTTGAAATCCCTCTTCAAATTGCTCCCTCAAGCTTAAACCCGAATGAAAAATGGTGAAGAACAACTCAAAAATCATGAAAGAGGGTTTACATACTTTCTGGCCCAGAGTTTTCGCACCTGCAGTCCATTTTCCGCACCTGCGAAGCCGCTTCTGCGGTCAACCAAACCGCTCGTGCGGTTTTCACTTAAATCCCCTGGAACCACACCTGGACATATCCTTCCGCACCTGCGGTCTCGCAGGTGCGCTGAAACTTCTGCACCTGCGCCTCCATACCATCTCACCCAATTCCGCATCTGCGTCCACTGTTCCGCTTCTGCAGTCCCGCACCTACGGTCCCAATCCGCAGGTGCGGTTATGACAGTAATTCAGCAGCTTCAGCTGCAAATTTCCAACTCCAAACTTCCCATCAACCATCTGAGATCACCCCGAGGCCCCGGGGACCTCGACCAAAAGTACGAACAAGTCATATACTATTATACAAATTTATACCAACCTTCGAAACACCTATAACAACATCGAATCAACAACATAACATCGGATCCAAGCCTAAGGTTTCCAAAAATTTTCAAATTCCGCTTTTGATCAAAAAGTCTATTAAACCTCGTCCGAATGACCTGAAATTTTTCACACACGTCACAACGGACTTACTCCAACTTCCAAAATTTCATTCCGACCCTTATATCAAAATCTCTCCTAACAACCAGAAAATGCTAAAATTCCAATTTTGCCAATTCAAGCCTAAATCTACTCCGGACCTCCAAAACACATTCTGACCACGCTCCTTAGTTCCAAATCACCTTGAGAAGCTATCCGAATCATAAAAACTAAATTCCGAGATCGTTTTCTCACAAATCAACTTCCGGTTGACTTTTTTCAACTAAAGGCCAACTTAAGAGACTAAGTGTCTCATTTTTCTACAAAACCACTCCGAACCCAAACTAACCAACACGATGCGATGAAATACAGCTGAATAATATATAAAGAAGCAGAAATGGGGGGAAACAGAGCAGTAACTCATGAAACGACCGGTCGGGTCGTTACACTAAAAAGACTTACCCTTTCAGCACTTCAGTGATGAGTATCAAGTGGCACTTCAACATTTCAGCACCTCTTCCCCTTATGATGGTTCTTCAAGCAAAGAAGGTAAATCGAACAAATATCAACCTATAGCACTGATTAGCAATGAATATCGAACGAAAACAAAGTAGAATCAATTGACATGCATCACTTTGGACGGATTTTACTGGAATCGAATTTGGGACATAGGATTTTTTATTGGTTGTTTGTCTTTAGGAATGTGTAAAAATGAAAGGGTTATTAGGAAGAGGGTAATTATATTTGGTTTGACTCTTCAAAGAAGTCTATGTGGTATTGTAAAAAACATGGAAATTTTTCATTGGTTACATTATGCATGTTGGCAGCGCGTAATAACACGCGTTAATTTTTTTTATAAGTTCAGGTCGGATGTAACAACCCGATCGGTCGTTTTTCTTTCTAGAATCCCATTTTCCTAAATAAGACTTCTGCTACTTGATTTTACTTATTTATGACTTGCGGGGATGGTTAATTCAGAATTTGGAAGAGTTCGGGTTGAAATCGGAACACTTGGTTCCTTAAGGTTGGCTTAAAAGGCCAAGTTTGACTTCGGCCAATATTTTGAGTAAATGGCATCGGAATCGGAATTTGATGGTTCCAATAGATTTGTATAATGATTTTGGGCTTGGGCATATGTTTGGATCAGATTTTGGATGACCCATGAGCGTTTTGGCGCCTAATAGTGAAAGTTGGTTTTTGAAGGATTTTGAAGTTCTTTAAATTTTGTTTGGAGTGGGTTTTGGTGATATCAAGGTCCAAATTGAATTCTGAGATCGGGAATAGTTCCATAATGTCATCTAAGACTTGCACGCAAAATTTGGCGTCATTCCGAGTAGTCTAAGTATGATTTGGCACGTTCGAAACGATTTGGAAACTTGAAGTTCAAAGTTTGATTCAATTTGGTTTTGAGGTATGATTCTTGGTTTCGTTGTTGTTTTTTGCATTTCGAGAGTTCGAGCAAGTATGTATTATGATTACATACTTGTTGGTGCCTTTGGACAGGATCCCAAGGGGCTCGGGTGTGTTTCGGACTGCCCGGAGCTAAATTTGAGAAACCAGAAATTTCCAGTTTTGGTTTCCTTCTTCGCGAATGCGGGAGGGCCATCGCGTTCGCGAAAAAGGATCCTCCAAAAAGCTGAGTTTTTCGGTTCGCCCCCTTTATGTGGTTGGCCTTCTTACCAGTCTGCCTCCTTTCTCTTGATGGAATATATCAATACTCGAGCTCCAGCTTTGCTTGTGTTCTTCATCAGCGCTCACCAGATGTATCACTTATCGAGCCTTCGTAGCCACCTAGAGTGCAGTCTGCCTGCTGAAGACCGTAACGTAAGTAACTCAGTGCTCCATACGGGGGAAATAAAAGCAAAATTCGTTCAGATCTTGACCTTTATTTATAGTTCTTGCATTAAGCGGACTGGAATTAGATATAGCTATATCACAAGCTCATGTTTCTACGATCTTAATATGTATTTACTTGAATGATGCTATAAATCTTCATCAAAGTACTTATTTTTTGCAGTGGCCAAATTTCCCTTCGCATTTGCGGTAATGCTCATGCATCCACAAAACCTTGTGAGCCTAGGCATTCACATTCGCGAAACCCCACTCGCGTTCGCGTAGGGGAAATGGGGTCGGGCAGGATCAGTGAGCTTTTCTCTTCGCGTTCGCGAACGAGCTGTCGCGTTTGACATGCCCAATCAGGGTAAGCCTTCATGAACGGGAGCCTTCTTTCGCGTTCGCGAAGAAGGCCGTCATAGTTGGGCAGAAACTTGTTTTAAATACGGGACTTAGGCATTTTTTCTCCCATTTTCACACACTTGGCCGATTTTAAAGCTTCAAAAAGGAAGATTTCAACCTAGCAATTGAAGGTAAGTAATTCCTACCTAATGTGAGTTTAATATATAGATTATGGGTAGATTTTGACATGTAAATTTGTGGAATTCATGGGTTAGATGGAAAACCTAGGTTTTGATAAAAATGAGATTTTACCACGAAAATGGTTATGGAACTTAGTGAAAATCATATATGCATGTTCCTAAGATTATGAGTAACAACTTTCCTCACAAATTTTCGGAATCCGGGCACGTGGGCCCGGGGATGAATTTTAGGAATCTTACATTTAGAGTTGGGAAATTACTTTAATAGTTGGATATGAACTTTTAAACCTATATTGATTAGTTTTTACACTATTTGAATAGTTTTGGATTGTTCGACACCGAATTGAGGGTTTGGGCATAATCTTGGATCGGAAAGTAGGCCTTGAGACGAGGTAAGTCTCTTTTCTAATCTTGTAAGAGGAAATTTTTTCCATAGGTGAACTTAATTAATATGTGATTATTTGTGGGGACTACGTACGCACGAAGTGTCGAGAGTCCGTACGTAGCTACTATTCATATTATGTACGGGTAGTTTTAGTCTTACACCATACTTTGTGGACACCGTTATCTGATCATATTTGTTGATTTGCATTGAATGGAACTAAGTTGAGGATTTTAAGATTTCAAAGGTTACAAGTAAATTCTTATTTTGAAAAGAATTGAGAAAAGTTACGTTATATTTATATTTAATTGCGTTACAAGTATATTCCGCGAGCGGGGTAACTATTTTCACTACTCTCATGGGAGCGGGCCGTTCGCCTCAGCAGGTTAATAGATGCATCTATGGTTCGGGCCGTTCAACCCTCGGTTGTGCACAATTTGCATTTATGTTGGATCGGGCCGAACGTCCTCGGTGGAATTTGTGTGTGATAACAGAACTGGAAGTCACTTTTATAACTTATATAAATTCATCGTTGAGACATCATTTGTTTTAAATGAAGTATTTTGGGTTCTTAAATATGATGGAAGAATTGTTCAACTACTTCCTGTTCTGAGTTCTATTGTTATCTCTATATATTTTATTTAATTAGAATTTCATATTATTATATTATTGGCCCTAGTAAGTGTCGGAGTCGACCCCTCGTCACTACTTCTTCGAGGTTATTCTAGATACTTACTGGGTACATATTTTTATGTACTCACGCTACACTTTTTTACTTAATTGTACAGGATTTGAGACAGGTGCATCTGGCCACCAGTCCGGCGCGCAGATTTGATCCCTATCCCGAGACTTCACGGTGAGCTGCCTTCTGAGCCGTTCTGCAGCAGCTGGAGTCTCTCTTATGCTTTATTTTTCTGTCTATTTTCTTTCAGACAGTAGGCTAGTGTTCTTTTTTACATTCTACTAGATTGCCCACATACTTGTGATATCAGGTCTTGACACACATATTAGTAGACTTATGATTTTGGTATTGTATACATGATTACGACTAGTATTTGTTGCTTCCGTTTAACTTTATTTTATTGGTAAATTTCTAAATCTTTTAATAAATAAAGAATTATTATCCTTTTAATAATTTATTTAAATGAAAAATTACTAGTTTGATCAATATGACTTGTCTAGTAATGATGTTGGGCACCATCATGCCTATGATGGAATTAGGTCGTGATAGAAATGGTGTTGGCGCCGTCACGGCGCATGTATTGTGTCTAAAATTAAAATAACATACGATACAATATAACACAATTAAAGTGAAACCGGAAAGCAAAACAGAAGTTTTTCAGTGTGACTTATGGTTAGTTCTTTTTCCTTTTCTTCTTCTTCTTCCGAGTTTAAAACGCAGAGGTGCCCGTCTAAGTAGAGGGGAAATGGCTGCCGAAGTTGCTGAGGAGACTTCAACATTCTTCGTTGCCGTACACGTCGGCGCCGGATATCACGCGCCGTCGAATGAGAAAGCTCTTCGTTCAGTCATGAAACGGGCATGCCTCGCCGCTGATTCGGTTCTCCGAAAGGTTCCTCTTCTCCCCCCACCCCTAAGAACAACAACCCTTCTCCCGAAAATTAGTAGTATTTCATGAAAATTCAATTGGGTTTTTGCTATTCAGGGTCCAGGTGGATGTATAGACGCTGTAACGGCTGCGATTCAAGTCTTAGAGGTACGTTTTTTTTTAAAATGCTTAATGAATGGAGTTAAGTTATATACGTGATTTTTCTTACACTAGCAATGAATTTTAACCTGTGATAGAAAGTAAGTTACCATTCTAATCAGATTACCAGTTCTGCTTATTAAGAGATATACAATAAATGACCCGATTGTATAAATATTTTTTGCTCTGTCAATGCATTGAATTTAAACTCTGAAAGGAATGGGTCGGCATAGCAGAATAGATATAGAAGATTCTTCTAGTAGAATGCAACTAGTTTGGGTTTAAGATGTAGGTAGATTGACTTCATAGAAAAATATGTAGGTACTACAACAACAACAACATACCCAGAATTATCCCACACTGTGGGGTCTGGGAGGTAGTGCATGCGCACACCTTACAAGAGAGGCTGTTTCCAATAGACCCTCGGCTCGGCTCAGGAAAGCAAGATTGATGAAATTTGAGTATATTTTTTTTGACAACCCAAATGTTACCTTCTTGAAAACTTGGCGGGGGCAATTCCTCCATAAATTTTGAAATCTTTGAAATAGTTTGGTGTTTTAGGGGTCTAAGGATAAGTTATCATTCAAAAGATGATCAGTAGAATGCAAAAAGTTTGTATCTTTACGTGAGATGAGTCCACTGTGTTCAAATTATGTCGACTTTGTTTTGTAAAGTCATGGAGTTTTGGTTTTTCAGCTATGAAGAAATAAATTTTCGTTCAAAAGATTATCAGCAAAATGTAAAAAGGTAGGATTTTGGCGTGCTATATGCCTGAGTTAAAGTGTCTGGACGTTGATTATAAAGTCAGCGTAACTCACTTGTCACTTGAGATTTCCTGGAGGATTAGATGCCTATTCAGTGGGCTATTGAAACATATTGAGTGATCAACTTTGTTTTCAGTGTCTAACTTTGGAATGTTTTAGCCTTTAAAGGATTGGTATAATTTTGACGTTTAATGGAGGGAACAAAGGAGTACTTGTAACTTCAATGTTTACTGAAAACATGATGCCGTTGTTATATTCTTTACAGGATGATCCTAACACAAATGCTGGTCGAGGTTCAAACTTGACTGAATATGGTCATGTTGAGTGTGATGCCAGCATCATGGATGGTGATTCTGGCACATTTGGTGCTGTAGGTGCAGTGCCAGGTATTCTTAGAGCAGATGCATGCACTTTTTGCTCGAACAAATCATCCATTGACTACTTCTTTTTGGGATTTTGTTATTTTTTCCTTTCGTATTCATACCCCTAGTTCTTTGTTGCTTCTGTTTTGGTTTACTCTTGCTTTATCTTCTGTGAAGTTAATGTTACCAGGTGTGAGAAATTCCATTCAGATTGCAGCTTTGTTGGTCAAGGAACAGATGTCTGGTTCACCACTTCTGGGACGAATATCTCCAATGTATGGTTACTGGTGATATATAGATATGTTTTTTTTCTCTAACTGTAATTTAAAAGAAGATCAATTAACTTACTCCGTCCATCACATCTTATGTGACGAGATTTGGCTAGAAACGAAGTTTAACGAACAAAGAAGAACATATACACAAGCTAAATATATGCAAAGTACCTAAATTGTTCTTAACGCCAACAAGTAAATGGAGGTGGTAAGAGTTTCACATGTCCTTTATTTTGATGAAGTAATAGAGTTTTCATTAAACACATCAAGAAGATGCAAACAAAAATTACTAAAGGGTAAAAGGTGACTGCTCAGATACAAAGATTAATCTATAACTAAAGAGCAGACACCTTCCAAAAGTTGTTCACAGCTAGATACAGGGGCTTGGTCAAGCCAGCTAAATAAATCCACTAAACATTTAGCTTTAGTTTCACAGTCCTTTTTTATTTCTCTCTCCTAATAAAAATGTGAATTTTTTATCAAGTGGGACTCAACAGGTCATGTCATTAAGAGTTAAAGACTAGAAGGAAAAGTGCGCCCCATAAAATGGGACCGGAGTGAGTATCTTTTCTATTTGGCGTAGTTCTGTCCCAGAAAGATTGGCACCTCTTTGAATATGTACATTCTCATTTTATCCTTTAGTGAGATGCTCTTGGAAGTGACATAATTTGTTGTGGGCTCTTGGAAAAGTGTGACATGATTTCTTAAGCTCTGTGTCCCGTCAAATGGTGCCAAACAAATTGAGTGAATCTTTTATTTTTTGATTGATCTCTTTGCAATTTGCTTTAACTGTTTTTTCGTCCTACTGTCATTTTCTGATGTAGCTTTTCTCCCTCCCCAGCTCATCCTCCAGCCCTCAAAAATTACCTTTCTTATTCAGGTTTTTGGTTGGTGAAGGTGCTCGTACATGGGCAATGTCCAGAGGCATTGTTTCTCCATCAACTGTGTCAGAGGCTGAAGAGGTAGTATTTTCTTGTTTCATGATAGGTTTTTATTTGCACTGAAACCATTCATACACTATTTCTATGCTTGTAGTTAATTGAATTCGTGCTACTTCCCGCTAATTTGGAAAATGACATGAACATTTTTGTCTGATATGAAACCTGGAGAACGCTTAAATTGAATCAAAATCGTGAAAATGCTGGCAGTTTGTTTCGGATTTCATTTCAGGTAGTTTGCAAAACTTTTGCTACTTCTGTGTAGCTTCTTGTGTGTGTCTTTTGACTGTTGACCTTTTGCTTGCATCTACTATCGCCATATATTGTGCCTCATTCACATGTCAACACCTAATAATTTGTCTCTTCTTCCTTCCCTACTTCTGTCTGTTCGTATAATTTGCTGAGCCCTCTCCTTCCTGGTTAAGTTATCCATAGATGCAACAACCACCCTTTTTTCCCTTTGGCCTAGAGATAGATGTATTGCGAGGCAAAAACTGGTATATACATGCTGTTTGCTGATGTTTCTCTGAACCAAGGGTATCAATGATGATTATTTAACAGCATTGGAGGTCTATATTTAATTAGAAGGGTGGTCTCTGTCCATTTTAAACTAGCTGGATAGGTCCTTGTTGTTAACTGTAAACGTAAACTTGACAATCTTCTGTTCAGAAAAGTTAAATTTGCTCTAAATATGGAATGTGGAATAATGTAGCTTGTTTTGTGGAGACAGTGGCTTGTGACTGAGAGGGCCAGAACCCAATGGAAAAGGTACAAAGGGATGCTTGATGATGCCAAGGATGTTAATGACGCTTCTGCCACTAAGATGGCACACCCTAAGGAATCTGGTACAGTATCAGGTATTTCACCACAGTCCATGCCCTTTTCAATTTATAAGCTGTTAAATACATAATTATGTAACAATTTAAGCTTTTAGATAATGTGGTCACACATTTTCAAAATGAGGCTACAATATTCTCTGATTTCTTTACAATCAGTGGTTATCATGCTGCTAGGAAGACTAATAAATGACTCCATTAGTTACCCCCCTCACAAAAAAAAAAGGAAGGAAATCTTAATAATTTGTATGTTCAGAATCTTTGCATGCATAATGTTGCATATTCTAGTATAAGAAGTCTTACATCAATATACACTTTGTAGGCTGTGACAGAGCTTGTCCATTGCATCATTTACATTTTTCTTGTGCTTTAGGCTGCTAGACAACTACACAACTGTTTGAACTTTATTGTCCTTAAAATACGATGTAGCTTAGAAACGATTGTACTATCTTTATCATTGATTTTCATTTACTTTTTATCTATTAGTTTGAAATAAAGTTTTATCTATCAAATAATAATCATATCTTTTAGCTAGACATAGGGTTCTAACTTGTTTAGAACTCCCTATTTTATAAATAGGATGATAGGATCTAAGGTAATTTATTAGACAAACTTTAATAATTAAAATCCCTCTCCTTTTTCCGTCCGTCTCTTTCTGTAATTCCTCCCCCCCCCCTCTCTCTCTCTCTTCTTATATTTATATTCTTTTTCTTGTTTCTCTCTTTGATCTCCTTTCTTTGTCCCTTCCTCATTTATTCACCTTCCCTTTTTCCCTCCACCCTTCTTGGTAATACATCATCGTATAGGTTCATATTTTCAAATAAAAGAAATTCTCAAATGGAATGAGTTGGCCAGAAGACATCTCTTTTTGATTGAGCATTGATATCTAATCAATGACTGTTAATTTTCTTGAAAACTTTCAGATACTCCAGAAGTAGATAATCAATCAAGAGGAAATGGAGGAAGAAATCATATCTCAATGCTTGGTGCATTAGACGAAGACTTTATTTCTGACACAGTTGGAGTTATCTGTGTCGATACAGAAGGACATATAGCTTGTGGGTCCTCAAGTGGTGGTATAGCTTTGAAGGTGATATTCTGAAAATGCTCTTACATTTTCAATTATACATGCGAGCATTTCATGCTCTTGTCCCAACACATCTTTTGATTAGGGTGGTCAACTCTCTGTCTGTGTGGCTTGGTGGAGGGGGTGTAGGATCTTACGATTGATCTTGCTGTATCGGCTGTAGTTTCTTCATTTGGGGACAGTGTGTCAGAATTTGTTTTACTTTTTGTGGAAGGGAGAAGTGTTAATGCTGTCACTATGCAGTTGAAAGGTTGTAATTGAATACAATGATGATTCTGGAATAGAATGGTTAGGTTAAAAATTGTATTGGCCCGTGTAATAGATAATTTTGCCCACGAAGTATTTGTCTCAACAAGATGAATATTTTCAATATATCTGGGGCAACTTCTTTCTTTCTCCTTGTCCATCTCATTCCGCCTCTCTGTAGCTTTTACATGAGCTGCTGGAACTCTTTTATAATTTAAAACGGACAATTAGTACTTGCACTGTTTAGCAAGGGCAAAACATTCATATAGGACTTGAGTAGTGTGTGCAGGAACAGCCGTTTGTTCCTCAAGTCTCAAGATCCTTTGGACCTTTGCTGTTTATCTGTCTTTTCTCCTCTTCAAGGGGGTGCATCTCTATAGCAACAGATGGTGATGGCGGGCACAGAATGCTTCTTGTATTTGCAAGCCGGCCATGGGATTTACTAGTTGGATAGTTGAAAAACATTGTGTAGCTCAGTGTTTTGGTGGTTTTGAATATCTTATCTTATGATTTAACTCTAACAATACCGTCATGCTTTACCTTTTGAATGCTTGGAAGTGATTGTCATCTTACTACTTTCCACTCCTCTGTAATTCCTGAGTTCCCTTTTTTCTTGACTTTTTACTTTGCTTCTGATTAACTGATTTGGAAGGCTTATTAGGGAAGTATTTTTTTAGGCAACCACCATGCTTGCAAAAGTGTCTTAACATTGTAGTATATTTTCAAACAGCTAACAGGAATATCTCCGTCTTCTTTGACTGTTGGATCTTATTTTCTTCATTTTTTATTACCAAAATTTTCATATAATTCAAGTTTTTTTGTATGTACAAGGCCAGTAGCCCATTTTGTCTCCTACTCTGAAATTCTGTGGCAGATAAATTCATTGGATTACTGTTCTTACTTCCCTGGAGCTTATAACAGGTTGGTGGACGTGTGGGTCTAGCGGCAATGTATGGTTCTGGTTGTTGGGCGTCTTCAAAGGGACCTTTCGGCGCTCCTTTTATAGTTGGATGTTGTGTCAGTGGTTCTGGAGAGCACCTAATGAGAGGATTTGCTGCTCGGGAATGCTGTGTTTCGTCAGCACTGTGTGTTTGTCGATGCTACTTCGCTTTTTCTCTATCTATTTCCCCTACTGAGAGCGATCCAGCAATAAGTTTGAGTTACGTTTTTTCCAGAAACCATTAAAGAATTATTAACCTGAAATCTGATCTGATTTATTGCGCAGGTCTCAAGCTGGGCCATCTTCTGCCTGTAAAAAAGTTTTACACTCTGTTGTTCAGGAGAATAGTCAGTGTGGCACTGAAAGTTGTGCTGGCATCCTACTAGTTCAAGCAGAATCTCCTAGAATGGTAACACCATTCTCAAGATTTTGTTATCTTTTTTTCTGTTCTACCCTTGTTAAATCTAGGAACCTATCATTCCAATACCCTTAGCTACTAATTTTCCATAGATTGCGGGTGGTTTGGCTAGGATGGATGCTGTTGAGATTGCAGCTGTTTATTCATCATCTTCTTTTGGAATAGGTTATTTTGGCAGCTCAATGGAGAGGCCCAAGGTATATATTGATAACTTGTGTAGTATTATATTTGGTGGTACTTCTCTACTATTGAAATTAATGGTCAAGAACCAGTAGCTGAACAGTTATTCTCTCTTCTTGTTCTTCTTCTTATTCTTCTTTGTTCAACTATAGCGAAATAGTTAATTATGGTTTTCGAAGAGTGTGATTACCCTAGACATAGTTTGGTGTTCTTCTTCTTTGTTCATTTATAAAAGTTAGAAGCATGTGTAAAAGACCAACTAAGAAATTTGTGCCCAAGTTTGGGACAGAAACTTGCAGTCCACAGTATAATTAAAAATCTTTGTACAACATATTTCTACTTTTATAAGTCAAGATTTGTCATTGATTCGAGGTAAACTACTTTTTAAAGAGAAGAAAACAAATAGAAGTTGATACAGTAACCCTGTCTAGTTTCAACACTTCCTGGAGTCATGGTAGCTTTTGCTTTGTCAAAGTGCAGTAGTATCAAGATTAGCAGCTAACATTTGTGCCTGAATCAACATGACATATCCCTTATGCGTTCTAAAGAATTGGTACAATTTGTTTAGCAAAGGGGCCATATTCCATGCTTATGACTAACTAAAATTCATCTGGTGAAGAGAACCTTTCATTTATATGGATCTCATACACTTCCAAGCATCATCACTCAGCGAACTTAGAGGAATCTTCAATGGTACATTGGTGTCGTCCTCATTTTGATTAAACCATGTTGTACAGGTTTCAGTGCTTAGGAGTATAAAGAAGCATGGTGAAACTGCAATAGGTGAGTTTGCAGCACGAGTCAGTCTTTCAGCCAAGAAATTGTAGAGTTGCAGCCGTAAAACAGTAAATGGCGATAGGAACGGTAACCTTCCTCTTCAATGGCATCATCATGTGGACTTGCTATCGTATCATCTGTATAGCGAGGAGGACTAAAATGCATTTTCCTTAATGTTGGGGAATTTATTTCATCTGGAGTTTTTTTCATAAAATGTCGGAGAATTTGATTTGTATACTCCCAAAGCCACATTTTAGACAGATAACCAAAGATGTAATTTACTTAAATTGCACTAACTAGCTCCCTGAAATCCATTTATATGGATCTCATACACTTCTAAGCATCATTGAAGTTAGAGGAATCTTTGATTGTAAAGGTATCCTTTTCATTTTGATTAAAACATGTTGTAAAGGTTTCAGTGCTCAGGAGTACAAAGCAGCATGGTAAAACAGATAATAATATAATCGTATTATCACAAAAAAGAATAACTTATAATTGATATCAATATTACAAAATCATATATTGCGAACTGACGTTGTCGTATTATTTAGACTTGTGAACTGTTGTTCTTTTCCTTGGAATTACTCATACGTAACATAGCTAATTCACCTCCTTTCCGAATAACTATAATCACCTCCAATCCCAATTATCTCTATGTCATATTATAAATACAAACTTCTTTCTAGTCACTTTGTATTTATTTCCCAATTGTCACTCTGTATATAAGGTGGTCGCTAAGTTTGTTGGTCTTTCTGTTAGGCTCAGAATCACAACCAAGCCTCTATTAATTCATCAACTATGATTTAGTTTGTCTCGGAAAATCTCACCCTCATTGCCCTACGGCTGCAACAAGTCTTCCTTAACCTGGTTGCTAGAGTTACGATTAACGGTTTTTTCTTCCGACATGCGCTGGTAGCGGTGCAAAGAGTGTAGGCTAAATTTGAATCCCATTTTATACTGTGAAATTAGGAAAGACATTTTTTTTTAATCTAACGAGAAATTGTTGAATCCCTTTGACAAGAGAGAAACTCCTAGTCTAGCGATAAATGTGGCTCGAAAGTTGTTTTAAGTTGCAGTGACATTTTCTAAATCCCTTATATAGAAATTCTAGTTAAAGGAGATCCTTGACGCAACAATAAAAATTGACGTTGTGTGACTATAAATCTATAGGAAAAACATTGAATCTCTTTGACATGAGCAAGGCTTCTAGTCTAGGGCAAATGCCGCGGCTCGAAAGTTGCTTTTAAATGTAGGCTTGAATTTCAGGTGTGGCCATTTCTTCAATCCCTAATTTTAAATTGAAAAGGAGTCTTAGCGCAACGATAAGAATTGTCAGTGACCTGACCAGAATGTTATGAGTTCAAATCGTGAAAATAACCACTTATAGAAAGGCAAAAAAACATAAGTAGGCATTTTCCAAAAGTTTTTGCGCATATCGTGAGCTTAATACATCGTATTATCTTGTTTATTTAAATCCTCGCAGAGTGATAATATCTTAAATGTCATAGGGACCCAAAACGTGTCTACTTTAACTTGTTGTATCGAATCTATTCCCTCTAGCCATGACTCAAGATAAACTTTCGTACTTAGTCTATTAAGATTCTTTCAGAAAGATGATTTTTATTTCTTAACAAATGTGAGGGTTCATTTGGCAACATTTAAAGCAAGAAAGAACGAAATATGAATATTCTTTCACAGTTTAAGCATCCTAGATAAGGACTGATGAATTTTAGACATAAAAGTTTCTCCTTAGTACCTTTTTTTTAAAAAATAAAATAGAAATGAACAAGATTTTTTTAGAAAACGTTTCTTAACTCGTAGTCCAATGAAGAGGAAATAAAATTATATAGATGGGATTAAATCTAATTCTCCATATATAGCAAAAGCAAAATAATTTTCATTTATTAAAAAATTAATATATAAGCTTAAAGAGTGAAGCTTGCTTATGCCTCAAGAAAGTATTCCCTCGTTGCCTAACCTATACCTAGAAAATACTACCTTTTCGAACTGACCCTACTAATAAACATTCTAATCAACTTACATATGAATAATAGAAAAAAGTTAGAAAACTAATGGGTCTTGTAAACTAAAACTTAAAAATTGAAAAAATAAAAACCCTAACAAACTTTCGAGAAGAGGAAAATATCTGGAAATGAATTTAGGAAACAAAAGAAATGGAAGAAAAAGCAAGCCATTTATTAGTAGGAATGGGATTTCCATCAGCTCATCAGCTTTATCTATAAATACTTACTAAAACCCTATTTGCAAATTAAAAACAACTCATCACTATCACCATTTTAGGGTTTAACAACTATAGTTCTTCATCACAAAACAACTAAAGTTTTCAGCTACGTGCAATTTTGCTTCCGTTCTCTCAGCTATTGCTTCTTTTTCTGTTTCATTATATCCATCGTCCGTCAATATTTGATCAACATTGCAATGTCAGAAAACTCTTCTTCTCATCGTCCGATGGGTAATCGGGTGACAGAAGGAGAAGTGTTGAAGTATCTTGTAGGGTCAATGGCGGCTCCATAAAATTTGTGGCCTAAAGTAAAATTTAGTAAGAAACCTTATACTTTTTTATTAGTTTATACACACACATACAAAAAAAAGATAGTGTTGCCATTTTTTCATACTTGTTATTTATAGTATAACATACTTAAATGATGAAACCTTTAACTTCACATTGTAGTATTATCATTTATATTAGTAAGAGGTAATTTAAATAAATTGGATGTAAGACATGTATTTTCAATATGTTACCTTTGATTTTGTTGTAAAAAATATATTTACTAATATTAAGATCTAAGTAATTTAATTCAAAGTTTTAAAATATTTTTAGTGTTAAAGAGTAGATAGCCTTTCTTTCTTTCATTCATTATTTCTTTTGTCCAAGGTTTATTGTATTTTTTTTTTTTTTGCAAACTTTAATATTGTCTAACTTGAAATAAAATCATAAAATCCATTATTAAAAAATTTTGGGGATCTAAATTAAAGTTTTACTAGTCTCCTAATCGAGCCACATGTCCATCCCCCTGCTATTCTCAATCAAATTTTATAGAGTCTCAATTAAGATAAGACAACAATCAGTGAATGTGTTATTTAGTTACCAAATGTGAATGAAGCTGTTGAATAACACATTCATGGGCAGTGTTCTATAAATAATTGTTGATCATTAATGAGGGCGGCTCAATGGAACTAGTGGTTAAAACTTAAATATATTAAAAGACCGTGAAATTTCTTTCATAATATCCATATAATATTGAGACAAAAAAGTGGTGAGAGAACAACGTATAATATGTGGGTTAGGCGTAGGTCATATGGTATTGAACTCCCTATAAAAAAGATATAGCATGAAATAAAAATGGTAAAAGGATTGAGCCTATTATCGATCGTATTTGAACCTTAAGATAATTGTCTCTGGAATTTCTTAATTAAGAAAATGAGACACAAAAGAACTTGATTAATGATATGATGATCTATAAAATGTGACAAAAAGGAATAGCTAATTTAGATAATTTGATTTTAAATTAGAAAGTAAAATAGCAAAAAAAATGGAAAAAGAAAGAAAGAAAAATAGAATTGATGAGAAGATAAATATATATTTAATTTAGTGAGAGAAAAGTTTTATGCTATTAACTCATTCAATCCTACATCTACCAAATTTAAATAAATATTAGAATTTAAAATATTTTATCAATAATTGTATAAATATAAATTACATATATTATATAATGATATAGTAGTACTTTATATTTTTTGGGCCTTAAATATTTGGGGTAGGGCTGTGCACGGATCGGATCGGATTTAGCACATTTCGGATTCGGATTTCGGATTCTAGAAAATGCAATTCGAATCTGATCCGAATTATATTGGATCGGATCAGATTTTAAAGTTTGGATCGGATCGAATTTTAGATCGGATTATTATACCTCGAAGTTGCAAAGTAATATGTATATTTTTTTTGTAAAAGAGGCAATACATTAAGAAAAATTCAGGTTTATGCAATTATGAGAGTACTATGGTACCAATATAGCTAAATTCAGCAATTGTAAAGGTAATAACTTGGAAGAAGATGTAAAGGAAGTACTGACTATCTGAAATTAAAGTGTAGTATTTATACATTGCCTAATAATTTTAGATTTCGGATCAGATCGGATTAAAATATACCAATTCGAATCCAATCCGAAATTCGAAATTTTAATAAACACAATCCTAAATCTGATCCAATCTGAAAAACGAAATCCGAAATTGAATGGATCGGTTCGGATTTCGAATATCCGATCCAAATGAACAGCCCTAATTTGGGGGCCTAAGGCAAGAGCTTCACTTGCCTTACCCTAGAGCCTCCCTTGTGTAGGGTTTGTAAGAGACGAGCCGCTTCCCGCACAGAATGAAGTGATGCAGGTGGCCAATCTTTATGCCGACAAGGAGCCATGGCAGATTTTCGAAGCTTATGATCACGGGAATAACAACAACACTCGTTACGTCATAACTCCTTAAAAGAAAGAGAAACCTACTGTTGGGGTTTTTAAGTATTAATGAGGCTTAAAAGAGAGTGAATGAGAACTGGAGGGAAATAAAATTTTAAGTGAAATTTTAAGTTCCCCCCTTGATGAAGGAACATTGTCCCATATTGGAAGAGGAAGAGGTTTTTTATGGGTATATAAGCAAATGCTCTTCTTCTAGCTCTTAAAGAGTTGAGAAGAAGGCAAGTCTCGCGCTATCGTCGTCGCTCGCTCGGCTTCGGCTTCGGATTTGGTCAAATGATTGATTGATTAATTATTTGGACCAAATTTATTTGTTAATAGTAAAATACAAGAACAACAACAACAACAACAACCCAGTGTAATCCCACAAGTGGGGTCTGGGGAGGGTAATATGTACGTAGACCTTACTTCTACCCCGAGGGGCAGAGAGGCTGTTTCCAGGAGACCCTCGGCTCAAGAAGGCAACAAGAGACACTATATTAGTACTATCAATAGACTCATAATAAAATAACATACAATACCATAAAATCCATAACATAACATAAATACTATAAAATAACAAAATAACAGCAATATAAGAGATATAAGAAATACGAGAAAGATGTAAGGTATACTAATAAATAGCAGATAAAGCCCATCATCAGTAGCTGATCAATAGAATCCTAAGACTAATTCCTAACTGGCTAGTCTCACTCTAGTGCGCTGTAAAAAGAAATCACAATTTCCCCTAACCTACAACCTTAATGCTCGATCTCCATAATTCCCTGTTTAGGGCCATGTCCTCAGTAACCCTAAGTCGCGCCATATCCTGCCTGATCACCTCTCCCCAATACTTCTTAGGTCTCCCTCTACCTCTCCTCGTACCCACCACCGCCAGTCGTTCACACCTTCTCACCGGTGCATCAGTGTTCCTCCTCTGAATGTGCCCGAACCATCTGAGTCTTGCTTCCCGCATCTTGTCCTCCATGGGGGCCACACCCACCTTCTCTCGAATATCTTCATTTCTAATCTTATCCTTCCTTGTATGCCCGCACATCCACCTCAACATCCTCATCTCTGCAACTTTCATCCTCTGGATGTGTGAGATCTTCACCGGCCAACACTCGGTCCCATACAACATAGCAGGCCTAACCACTGCCCTATAAAATTTACCTTTCAGTAACGGTGGCACTTTCTTGTCACACAGGACTCCCGTCGCTAACCTCCATTTCATCCACCCCATCCCTATACGGTGTGTGACATCCTCGTCGATCTCCTCGGTCCCCTGAATAAACGACCCCAGGTACTTGAAACTACCCTTCTTAGGGATGACTTGAGAATTAAGCCTCACTTCCACTCCCGCTTCCGTCGGCTCTGCCCCAAATTTGCACTCAAGGTATTCCGTCTTCGTCCTGCTCAACCTGAAACCTTTGGACTCAAGGGCATGTCTCCAAACCTCTAACCTCTCGCTGACGCCGCGTCGTGTCTCGTCGATTAGGACTATGTCATCAGCAAATAGCATGCACCATGGCACCTCCCCTTGAATATGATACGTTATAGCATCCATCACCAGGGCAAATAGGAAAGGGTTGAACGCAGACCTTTGGTGCAACCCCGTAACAGAAATGTTATTAAATATTTGTTTTAATAACATAATATTAATATTAAAATAAATATTAATATTAAATTCTCCAATCCATATTTCAGTTGTATAACTGAAAATTAAACTACCCTCTTCAATTTTCCCTCTTTATTGTTGAGTAAATAGCCATTTATGTAATGGCATTTATGTTGTGGCCGTTTTGCATAAATGGTCATTCTGAAGAGTTGCACCTCTTCAGATTTCAGTCCAACTTTGGATATAAATACAAGTCTATTCTGCTCAGAATTTCCATACGAATTTTCTGAGTTCTTCTCCTTTCTTCTGCATATTTTAACTGCAAAGAAAGCAACCGTAAGTGTGATTTGTTACTGAACTTTGTGTCCGCTGAAACACTGGGGTTTGAAGCACCACTATACCAGTGTATAATTCATTCTATCCTGGGAGAAAATAATCCATAATCTTGGGTACTAGAAGGGGATTAAATTCCTTAAGGAAACACAGTGAATTCAGTGGCTCGAATTAGTTTTTGTTATTTCGTTTACATTTCTGTTTATGTCATTTTATTTTCTCCAAAATTGTTTTACAAAATACAGTATACTAACACATACTTGGAAAAGAGTTTCAAAAACGGTTGGGAAGGGCATTGGAAGCCTCAAAACAAAGGCCAGGATGTGTTTGATGATAAAGGGAGACTCATGGGATACGTGAAAAGTTTAAAGTACATCCCCGCTAACAAATCGTCAAACAACGTGAATGGAGAATGGTTTTTTTACTAAAGCAATATGATCTAATATGTTCAACGAAATCAGATCACAATTTAATTTAAATAATATTTTTTTAAATATTAATCGCGCATCGCGTGAGTATGACTACTAGTATACGTATATAGAAAGAGAATTCCTGCACTTGATTTTTAGAAGGTTTCTTAATTGAAAAGAATAATATCTTAAACAACAACAATAATAGCTTTCTTAGTCCTAGTCAAATTGAGGTCTAATATATGAATAATATCTTAAACAAAAATAGAAAAACCAACGTACCAAATTTACCCTTACACATTGCATTTTGGAAAAGAGGTACTCCCTAGTTCTAATTAGTCATTACATATATATTCTAAATCCACTCTTGACAAATATAACACTATAAATCTAGTAGATTTACAAGCTGTATTTCATGATGAATGATACCAATATATTTCCGATATTCTTCATATTTTATATTTTGAATCACAATATATAACAACGATATAGAAAGAAACTATTTAGGTTAACATAAGAATGTTCTACATCATATTAATATTGTTAGGTTGGATAACTTGGTCTTTGCCTATCTCTAAATCATGCTAAATTAACGTAGATTTTACCTTTTTATTTTAATTTTTATATAATGATAATCTAAATGGACGTCTTAACAACTTAAAATTGGTCTTGGATTTAAACCATCTTGAACTTTTATTATGTTGTTTATTAGGGAAAAGGGTCGATTAAGGTTGAATTTTCTTTTGCTTGAGTTGACTCGCCTTTTTTTTTTAAGTACTGGCAAAGGGGAAAATGTGGACTGAGTCACTGAGTGATGGGGAAGTTCGAAACTTGCACCTCTGAATACAAAGGTTGGATTTCTAACGAGCTCCTGACAACTCATTACTGCATGTTACGTTGTTTTGTTATTATTATTAACTGTTTATGTTGATACTTATAACTCATTAAATTAATAGGGTACGTAGAAAGCAATATGTTATCACTGTATATGAGTTCTTCATAATTGCAAAAGAAGAAGAAAAAAGGACGTCTTGGTTCCTAAAATAAACTTTAGGGTATGATAAAGAAGACTATTATTATGCTTAATAGAGTACTTTACCCTCAAAATTGGGTTCAGTCAATACCTAACAACAAATATATGAGGTGGTTCATTTGTCAATATATATGTACAACAAGAAATCACATTAAATGAATATTCTTATTTCCCGCGCAGTTCAATTATTTCCTAATAATAACCCCATGAATTTTAAAAATAAAAGTAACTCTTAATTTTCTTACTTATGATTCTTTTTTTTGTTGAAAAAAAAAATAGGAATGACAAATAATTTTGTTAGGGAAAATTTACAAAGTAGTCCAAGGAAGAGGAAAATTGACGAACTTAAAATCTGATATTCAAAATACACATAGATTATCATTTATATAAAAATAAATATTACTATAAGATTAGGAAACAAAACTTGCTTACGTATAAGGAAATATTCCCTCGTTCACAAATCTTTTTGAACTAGGAGACAGATTATTAAAGAAAAGGAATCTTAAAGCCATATATCAAAAAATAGATTTAGAGAAACACTAAACATTCCAAAAGGAAGAAATTAGTGGACGAATCACAAAATAAATATAAATAAAGGAAATAAGAAAAGCTAGTGCATTCTGAGTAATAATATATGCTAACAGAAAAAATGGGGAAAATGCAAAAAAACGTATGGAAAATATATAGTGATGGATCACGATCCTTCTCCACGTATTGTATTCAATCAGCAGCTTCCAGGTAAAACCCTAAAAGAAATAAGGAAACAAATCATGCATGAAAAATAAGCTATATATCCAACTCCACCCCCAGATAGCTATAAATATAGAGTACCTCAAAACTCAACCATCAATTCATAGCTAGCTACTGTATCTTAGTAGGGTTTCCGCCATTCTAATATTTCTTCCTTACTCATATATTCATCAAATATCAATCTCTTATAACTTGTTTCTTCGCAGCAGTAGTACTGTTCATTAATGGAGTATTCTCAGGCTAAGTGTTTTTCTCGCCCGATGGGTTATCGCTTTCATCCGACGGGCAGGGAAGTGCTCAAGTATCTAATAGGGTTTGTGAGAGACGAGCCACTTCACTCTCAGAATGAACTCATGCAGGTGGCGGATCTCTACGCCGACAAGGAGCCATGGCAGATTTTCGAAGCTTATGATCAGGGAAACAACAACAACAACACTCGTTACTTCATAACGCCGCAGAAGAAAGAGAAGCCAACGTGGAAAAGAGTTTCAAGAACTGTCGGGAAGGGCACTTGGAAGCCTCAAGGCAAAGGCCGAGAGGTGTTTGATGATAAAGGAAGACTCATGGGATACGTGAAAAGTTTGAAGTACATCCCCGCTAACAAATCGTCAAACAACGTGAACGGCGAATGGTTGATGACTGAGTACTCTTTGTTTGATCGTTATCTGGCTGCTAGGGAGATTAAGAACAAAGGTTTCGTAATTTGTAAGATCAAGAAGAAGGGCAAACCTGGTGACAAGAAAAAAGGAAACAATATTGATGAGATAGTTAATGATGAGAATGTGAGAGATATTGAAGAATTTATCAACACCGACGTTCAAGTTGAAGACAATGGTATAAGGTCGAATGGTACTATAGCAAAGCTGGATGATCAAGAGAATAATATTATCCAATATGTAGAGGGAGATCAAGTTAGAGACCATGTACTTGGTTTATTGGACGATATTATTGTTGATGTGGATGATCATGAGGAGAACGTTGAAGATTGCCTAGATCAGGGGGATGAAGTCCAAAAGCAGTTACTTGAAGAATATATTGATTCCGTTCTGCAATCAGAAGATGTTCCAGCTGAAGATATAGCAAAAGATGATCAAGAGAATATGGAATACAAAGTCGAAGACCATCAACATGCTACTTTGTGGGCTTCTGCGGAAGATGTCGATCTGGATACTATCAATTTCTATTTGCCAGAGGATGAGGAGATTCATTTTTGCTAGGGCAGTTTAGTTAATTTGATCCCAGCTAACTCTTAGATAAAGTTACAAACCTGTACTGCAATATGATTTAGCAATATAATTTGAATTAATTTCCTAATGTTTCTGTAATACTAGTTTTTAACTAGCTAGTGACATATGGTCGCCATATTGAAGATGGCCGTTGATAGTTTATGTAGTACTGCTGAAAACTTAATACTACTGAAAGTTCTGCCAATTTTTTTGTTATTCCTGTTTTTCTCTCAGAGAGATAGTGCTCACTTATAATATTTTGGCGTCGATTTCCTCTTTTAGTTGCCTAGTTCAGTTGGAGTATTTAGTTTTGAAGATTATGTACTAGCTCATTTTGGGAAGTAGTACTAGTCTTTCTTAATTAATTAAGTATGCCCTAGCTCTTAATTAATTGGTTGGTGTTACTGTTACCGCTTGTTAATGTTCTACCTTACATTAAAGTCAGAATTTTCCCCAAGTTTTTCTGAATAGTGGTAACCAATACTCCTACTAGTATGGAATAACAAACAACAGGAAGATTCAGGGAGTTAGCTGCAGAAAGAGTGTTTCTTTTCTTATAGTCATGATATATGTGTATAAGTGGAAAATCCACCATCAAACATTGTGGATGTATGTCATCCTCTACTCTTAACCACCACTCTTAACCAGAGGTCTTGGGTGTTTGAGCATGAGAAACTTCTAGTAGGTTGAGCTCATGGGCCGAGCTAGGGTGGGGAAAGGGCAAACCCTCTTCGCGAAAATTACATTATGTGTATATATGTAAGGTTAGAATTTGATGTAAATAGTTTTTATGTTTTTCACATTTATCAATGTACTAGTCTTTGAAGATTCAAATACAAGATTCGGATATCAGATTTTTGCTACAGAGAAATGTAATTTCTTTTGGAAAGTTAATAATGTAATTATTTTAATTCAGAACTATTTGATGGTGATGTACTTGGGGGATGCTTATTTAAGAAAGTGTAGTTCACTTACTTTTGCTGGATGCTGCAAACCACATATATATAATACATACTTCAGACGATCGAAGAGAATTTGGATGTGGAAGATGAGTCAGAATCATTAGTCATGCTAATCAACTGATAATTCAAGCATGCATTTGGGGTCTGTACAAGCAGCACTAATTAGCAGTTTTGATCCCATAAGGCTATCATAAGCGAGTACTTTTGATTTTCGTCGAGTATACAATAAACTATAATTGTTATTTTACTGAAAACTGCGAAAAGGGGAGTTAATATTGAATCACATTTAGAAGTGTATATTTTTGCAATTTCAGCTATTTTTGACTTATTGCAGGATATGGTGTAGCTTTTTGAGGTGCACTCTCTGCTATTTTAAAAGTTATTTATAGTGTCTTGTGCACTTTTTGATTTTGCGACTTCTGGATTTAACAAGTCCATCCCATTGAATTATTTAGTCTAACTTGCATTAGGTATATGATAACTGAATTTTATTTTTCTTAATCAATCATGCGGCCTGAAGATATGAAATACATATATATCATGAAAGGAGTTAAATTTTTCAAAGTGAATGTAGGTTATAAGTGGCATTAAAGTCGATTGTGATTATCTGTGAATTTAAGCTCATTCATTGGTTCGACTTTCAAACAAATTATTAACTTTTTATTGTTTAAAGGATCAAATACTAACTACTTATTTATTTTAGTCTGGAAGAGGTGTGATATGCTTATATTGCAAAAGGAGGATTAAAAAAGGAAGGACAAAAGTCTAAAACACGTCGTTGTTGCTCTCTTGTTTTCATTTTAACTAGTTTTATACTTATAATATTTTGAGTAGTAACCCTACAACAACAACAACGGCCCAGTATAATCTTACAAGTGGGGTCTGGAGAGGGTAATATGTACGCAGACCTTACTCCTGCTCCGAGGAGCAGAGAGGTTGTTTCCAAGAGACCCTCGGCTCAAGAAAGCAACAAGAGACGATATATTAGTACCATCAATAGAATCATAATAAAATAACAGCAATATACAAAATACGAATAGATGGAAGATATAATAATAACCAGCAGCTAAAGCCCTGCATCAGTAGATGACCACTAGAATCCTAAACTAACTCCTAACTGGCTAATCTCACTCTAGTGCGCCGTAGAAATATTCACAACTTCCCCCTAGCCTACAACCTTAATGCTCGACCTCCACAATTCCCTGTCAAGGGCCACGTCCTCAGCAATCCTAAGTCGCCTCATGTCCTGCCTGATCACCTCTCCCCAATTCTTCTTACGTCGCCCTCTACCTCTCCTCGTATCCACCACAGCTAGTTGCTCACACCTCCTCACCGGTGCATCAGTGCTCCTCCTGTTAATGTGCCCGAACCATCGGAATCTTGCTTCCCGCATCTTGTCCTCCATGGGGGCCACGCCCACCTTCTCTTGAATTTCTTCATTCCTAATCTTATCCATCTTTGTATGTCCGCACATCCACCTCAACATCCTCATCTCTGCTACTTTCATCTTCTGGATGTGTGAGTTCTTAACCGGCCAACACTCAGTCCCATACAACATGGCAGGCCTAACCACTGCTCTATAAAACTTACCTTTTAGTAACGGTGGCACTTTCTTATCACACAGGACTCCCGACGCTAACCTCCACTTCATCCACCCCACCCCTATAAGGTGTGTGACATCCTCGTCGATCTCCCCGACCCCCTGAATAACCGACCCAAGGTACTTGAAACTACCCCTCTTGGGAATGACTTGAGAGTCAAGCCTCACGTCCACTCCCGCTTCCGTTGGCTTGACCCCAAATTTGCACTCAAGGTATTCTGTCTTCGGCCTGCTCAACTTGAAACCTTTAGACTCAAGGGCATATCTCCAAACTTCTAGCCTCTCGTTGACGCCGCTTCGTGTCTCATTAATTAGAACTATGTCATCAGCAAATAGCATGCACCATAGCACCTCCCCTAGAATATGATGAGTTAGTGCATCCATCACCAGGGCAAATAGGAATGGGCTGAACGCAGACCCTTGGTGCAACCCCGTAACAACCGAGAAGTGCTCGGAGTCGCCTCCTACTGTTCTAACCCGAGTCTTAGCTCCATCATTCATGTCTTTAATCACCCTAATGCTCGGAATAGTAACCCTATATTTCTGAATTTAACGGGACTATATTAGTAAAAAAATTAGTTTCATTATTATTTAATAAGCAACTTCTGTTAACTATTCGATGAAAATCAAAAGTGGCACGTTGACAACCTTAGAGGCTCAAAACGCTAAGGAATAGTGACTTTTGAACCTACTCCCAAACATAATAACCATTTTTGTCATTTCTCTCACATCAAGTGGTTTTTTTTTATAAAAATTAATTAAATTTATTTTTGTGATAAGTAGGGCAAAATAAAATAATTTTGATCTAACAAAAAAAATAATATTGATTTTTGGGTAATAAGCACAAAGCTGGATCATCCACCCATAAAATTTACTCCAAAATAAAAACTCAATTGCTCTTATTTCTGCTTGCTTTTCATTCGTCATAATATACTTTGCATATACAATGAAATGACGATGAATGAAATTAAGCATAAGGTTAACATCATGACACAATTAATTCTTTTCTGGATCAATCAAAGTTAGTGATTATTTATCTAATTACATTTTATATTTGATTAACGATATAATATGGAGATATAACATGGAGTATTGAGTATTAACCAAACATTTTACATGCAGTATGGGGTGACAATATAATGTAGGATATCACACCTTTCAAAAATTACTTTAAAAGCTAGAGTTGTTGGGATATATACTATTAACCATGAGTTTGATTTAGATATAGTATTTATTACGAAACAATTGTTTATTCAGTTTTAATAAAGTTTTAAATAGATCATATATTAGTTTGTGTCCTTTGCTTATATAGTAGATGATTTAGTGTATAGAGTTTAGCTTATATACGGAAGATTAAATCATCGGTTCTTATAAGTATAAAGTTTGAGTTCACAATCTAATGATGGAATTGGACAAACCATCAGGAATGATTGTAGCACAAGATTAAATATAATTTATCTTGATTATGGGAATGGTTTAATTCCAACTTCTTGTGCTAATACATTTTGTATGTATTGAACGGACCAGGTAGAGATAAGTATTTTATACTGATTTAATAAAATAAACTCTCTAGCCATTAAATGTACTTATACTCTTAATCTTGATATAATTATTATTAGCTGTGTATATTATTATTGTTTTGATTTATTAAAAGGCGAGATTCTTTCGTGGGTCAATATGTCTGGTAAATTGGATAATAATAATGTACATTGGTGAAGTAATAGCTAGTTGATGGAATCCATGTCTCGGTTTAGAGATTGATGATACACCGTTATGAAAGCTTATAAGTTTTCATGTGCAAACCCGGCCGGTGGATTTTGTATCCGACACATGAAATAAGTTAAGCGAAATTCTAAAGGAAATAATCAATAAATTAAATCGTCAGTAATTTAATTTACTTGATTAGTATCTGAATCTTAATATGGGGAGTTAAATAAGATTTAATGGATGAATTTCGAAATTGGATAAGGAGTGCAATTACGGATTTTTAGTGGATAATTCGTAATTAATCATGGTAGATATTAATTTAGAAAATTAGAAATTAATTCCATAATTGAAGCCTTGTTAATTAAATTCTGTGGTCCCTACTGTGCCTAAATAATCGGAAATAAAGGAATCATTTTCTGGTGGAAAAGAAAACCCAACAGGTTTTGGAAAAGGGTCTTAACCCTTAAAACTTGTGCTATAAATACATAAGCTTTTCCACCTAGAAGAAGGAGTACATGGTGACTGAAATTTTCAGCCAAGGTTTCCTAGAAATTTCGCCCACATGAAATTTCTATTTCCGGTATTATTTGGGTAACACAGTAGAAGACCGTGGAACGTTCGAGGATCACGATTGTGCGGGTGATGGAGATTCCATCGAGAAGTTATGGAACTGAAGGTTCACGTGATAGAAGAGATATGTTCACGCTTCAAGAGGTAACCCGTGAAACCCCGTATATACTAGTTGTCTAGATTACATGTGATTTTCATACTGGGAATGCTTCCGCTGCTTATTATAATCCATCAATTGGTATCAGAGCACACTCACATCTAATTAGATAACTAAGTTTTTCGTGAAACAAGAATATGGTATTTATGTGCGTTTTTTGAATTACATATATATGTGGTTTTCTGAAAAACTGCAATGCTGTTTTGTGAATTAACTGTGCAAAATTTTGGATTATTCTTGTAATCATGAGATATCTGTTTTCTTATTGATATTTGATTAAGATTATCTGAATTTTTTGAGGTAAACCCTAGAAAAACGCAAAACTTGTTTTTGACCGAATAGCCGGTATTTTCGGAGGTCAACGAACTTGACGGACTCCGATTAAGCTGAAATTTGGTGGGTCCATCGGAAACGACGTGGTGAGAAAAATGCACTGCTTTAGCAATGAATCATGGTATTTTTCGGCGTTTTAAGGTTGTTTGGACTGTGTTTTGGACGTTTTTCTATTTTCTGAAAATTATTTCTTAATAATTTTAATTAGTTTTTAATTCAATGGTGGTGGGGTGACTCCCCATGGTCATTATGATTAAATAATAGTCATATAATAGGTTTACACATTGGCTATTAGCAACTAGACGTGTTGTTGTATTAAATTCAATAATAGAGGTGTAAGATTTTTTTGTCTAGGTCTTGCAAGGTATAATTGATATTGTGTGATGATATAATTATTTTGTAAGGAAGTAAAATTCTCTATTTGATATCCTGGATGACTAATGATTGTAGCGTTTGGCATATTTGTGCATAAAACATTTCTCAAATTTAAGTTTATGTTTTCATGCCCTACGTGATTATTAGTTTTGGATTTTCTATGAAGAATTTTTCGTTCTCTGATTGGAGGTTCTAATTAAGGGAAATATGACGGTATTTTGTATGAGTTTTATATTGTTAGTATGGCTTTTAAGCTGTGGTCCATATTCTGTTATAAAATAATTTTATGAGCTACATTTATATTCACTTGTAAATTGAGAATTTTACGAGTAATAAATAGTTACCACTGAAGTGGTTTGTTTATATGAATAAATGAAAAATTCTTAATAAATTTTTACATGTGAAATTGTGTCTATTCATGGATTGAACATTATGATTAATAAGTAGGATCCACAAAACGACCTATTTATTTGAGTCATTAAAATCTGCTTAATGTACAATGTGAAAATTATCCTTGATAAACCTACATTAGTGGTGGAGGTTCTTAACTAGAAAAAGAGTTTTATCTTTGGGTACTAGTGATACCAACTCCACCATGAGAAGAGATATTAAGTTTTTCGCCGAACGGGAGAAAATATAATATTTCAGGTTCTTGTGTATTTAATAAAAGAATAATTTATTGCAAAAGAATATATTATATATCCTAGAAATAGGAAGAACATAATATATGCCTTGAGCTCATAGTGTAATTATAAGGAGAATGGAAATCAATATCATATTTATTTTAATTCATGAAACTACTTAAAACGGTTATTCTCTGAGTTTGGTTACAGGCTGGTGGTCATGAATTTGACGGACTCCGATTGACCTGAAACTTGGTGGGTTCATAAAAAATGATCTAGTGAGAAATACTCACTGTTGTGCAGTGAATCATGTTGTTTTTTGGCATTTTGAGGTCGTTTAGATGGGTTTTCAAGCAGTTTATTAAATTGAATTTGTTATAAATATGAAAAATTATTCTTTATATATCGGCTATATTTGTGTTAAATCTGAAGCATGTGATTTAACTTGATATGATATATATGAAGAATGCAAATCACATGGATTTAATCCTAACTATGCCAAAAAATAATTTATTTGAATTTGGTCTAGTTTTGGCGATCATGAATTCTACGACCTCCGAATGACCTGAAATTCGATAGGATCATCGGAAACGATCATTAAAGGAGAAGTCACTTCTATGCAGTGAATCACATCGTATTTTGACGATTCGGGATCGTTTAGATGAGTTTTTTGGTGGTTTGACGGATTAAAATGCGATTTACATACGAAAAGTCATTCTTTCTATCATTTTATTTATGTCTAATATGGAACATGAAAACACATGTTGATTTGACATGAATTGGTATATGATAAAAATGTAGGTCATATTTTAAATTCTTAAAAAAGCTTAAAATGATAATTTTCCAAATTTGGTCGCAATTTTTGGAGATTGTGATTTTAACGATCTCCGATTGATATGAAGTTTGGTAGATTTATCAGAAACAGTCCAGTGAATAATAATCATTGCTATGCAGTGTAAAATAATAATTTTAGTATTTTAAGACTGTTTAAATGGGGTATTGAGTATTTTTTTTAAATTATGGAACTTAATCCTCAGAGAAATGTTCGTGGTTGTGATAAAGTGGTGATAGGAATTAACCCCTATGATCTCCATTTTTTTTATAGTGAGATAGTAAATTTACGTGTTGACATTAGGTCTTCCTCCATATCGGATAAATTCATTATGAACTCACTGGATATAGTTACTAGTTATTGATAACCTGTATTATCTCTCTATCTGAGTTTAAGGGTTGAATCAATTTTGTAACTAAAATACAATCATGATTAAATGGTGATAGAATTATATTTCTATGGTCTTTCACTATTAATTTCAAGTGAGTAATAAATTTACGCGTTGACTTTAGGTCTTCCTCCATATCGGATAAATTTATTGTAAGCTCACTAGGTGAAATACTAGTAATTGATATCGTGTACTTACTCTCCATCTGAGTATACATGTTGGATCAATGAAACTAGAGCTATTAAAAATGATGTTCACTTGACTTAAATTAACAGTATACTCTCCATCTGAGTTGGGTCTGTTTTAATTATTGGAGTGAATAATCTGGCATTGCATATGTATGTTGCATGAGTAGTTCTTTCCCATCGAAATTGCTATTCAAGATGCATGACATATATGTGTAGTGTGTTTTAAAATTTTTGTATTAAAAAGTTATATACAATTGACTGAAAATAATAGTATGCTCTCCATCTGAGTTGGTTCTATTTATTTTTGGATTGTATAATTCTTGCATTATATAATATACTTTGCATGAATAATTCTTTTCCCATCGAAATTTATTATTCCAGATGCATGTATGTATATAAATATTGAATGCAGTCTGAATTTTACTATTCAGTGTTTTGACTTATTATGATCTATTTAATGTTTTTATCTCAACTCCACAATGATTTTATGCAATTGGTCGTATTACTTGTTAATATTTTCTTTTAGTGATAAGACATTAATTTTAAGGATGCAATATATATATTTTTGTTAGAAGGAATTTAATTCCGGTTTCTGGGCAAAATAAGAGATGGATATTTGTTTTATTTTTCGAATAACTCTTGAGTTATTGAGCTTAATAAACATTTTATCTCTTGTGGTACATGAATGCATGACTTTGTTATTGTATATTTATGTCTCTCCTGAACAGAACAGTATTAGTCTACCTCATAAGAGAATATATTCTTCAAAATTGAGTAAAACTTATCTGTGCACTTTTGTCTAAGTCATATTAATCTGGATAGGATTTCAAGTTGGTCAAGGATGGACCATAAGGTTTATTGAAAGTAGAGGCACTACCAACTTGTGGATGCTGTTTGGAAGGAAATTTGACTAAAAGACATTTCCCTTTAAAAGGAAATAAAACTAGAGATAAGCTAGAATGAATCCTTTCTGATTTGTATGGTTAAATGAACATACTCGTAAGAGATAGATTTTGAGTATTTTGTGACGTTCATAAATGATTAATCAAAATATTAATATATTTATTTGACGCACTATAAGTCTTAATGAATTAAGTAATTTAAGGTTTTTAAGACTTGAAACAGAGAAGCACCAAAGAAATATTTTGTTTTTTAGTTAAAATAAATGCATTTTTCTAGATAAGGAATGTTTAATAAAACATGTTCCGAGAAGTAAACTATTTTTACAGGAACTGGGCAAAGAAATAACTAGATGTTCAAGAACATCAAAACCCATACATCAGAATTGACGTTCCATTGCATTTAAGTAGTGGGAGAATGTTAATAGACATGATATGCCTTTATCGAGTGGGAGTGATGTTTGAACATTGAACACTCTAGTAAGAAGTCACTAATATTTCAATGTCATGAGGTAACAAAGGTAATATTAGTAGTACTTCGTCGTAGTGGGAGAAAGCTTAAGAAAATCATAGTTCGGTGTTCATTCTTGGGATAGTTTCGGTAACAGGATCCCTGAAGAGTTTAATACCAAACTAGATAATTACAACAAAGTACGCCTGGACAAATATTGCATCAGATATAACTTGGCAAGATTCTTTAACAAAACATTATTTGGTGAAGACTTTTAATAGTAATGTAAAAGAATGCCTGAGAAAGTTGTAGATGCATGGTTATGAGTCTAAGTGGGAGATTGTTGGGGCATATACTATTAACCATGCATTTGGATATAGTATATTCTAATAATTATCATGGTTAAAAGTCTAAGTGGGAGATTGTTGGGATATATACTATTAACCATGAGTTTGATTTAGATATAGTATTTATTACGAAACAATTGTTTATTCAGTTTTAATAAAGTTTTAAATAGATCATATATTAGTTCGTGTCCTTTGCTTATATAGTAGATGATTTAGTGTATAGAGTTTAGCTTATATACGGAAGATTAAATCATCGGTTCTTATAAGTATAAAGTTTGAGTTCACAATCTAATAATGGAATTGGACAAACCATCAGGAATGATTGTAGCACAAGATTAAATATAATTAATCTTGATTATGGGAATGGTTTAATTCCAACTTCTTGTGCTAGTACATTTTGTATGTATTGAACGGACCAGGTAGAGATAAGTATTTTATACTGACTTAATAAAATAAACTCTCTAGCCATTAAATGTACTTATACTCTTAATCTTGATATAATTATTATTAGTTGTGTATATTATTATTGTTTTGATTTATTAAAAGGCGAGATTCTTTCGTGGGTCAATATGCCTGGTAAATTGGATAATAATAATATACATTGGCGAAGTAATAGTTAGTTGATGGAATCCATGTCTCGGTTTAGAGATTGATGATATACCTTTATGAAAGCTTATAAGTTTTCATGTGTAAACCCGGCCGATGGATTTTATATCCGACACATGAAATAAGTTAAGCGAAAGTCTAAAGGAAATAATCAATAAATTAAATCGTCAGTAATTTAATTTACTTGATTAGTATCTGAATCTTAATATGGGGAGTTAAATAAGATTTAATGGATGAATTTCGAAATTGGATAAGGAGTGCAATTACGGATTTTTAGTGGAATATTTCGTAATTAATTATGGTAGATATTAATTTCGAAAATTAGAAATTAATTCCATAATTGAAGCCTTGTTAATTAAATTTTGTGGTCCCTACTATGCCTAAATAATAGGAAATAAAGGAATCGTTTTTCTGGTGGAAAAGAAAACCCAGCAGGTTTTGGAAAAGGGTCTTAACCCTTAAAACTTGTGCTATAAATACATAAGCTTTTCCACCTAGAAGAAGGAGTACATGGTGGCTGAAATTTTCAGCCAAGTTTTCCTAGAAATTTCGCCCACACGAAATTTCTATTTCCGGTATTATTTGGATAATACAGTAGAAGATCGTGGAACGTTCGAGGATCACGATTGTGCGGGTGATGGAGATTTCATCGAGAAGTTATGGAACTGAAGGCTCACGTATGTTCACGCTTCAAGTGGTAACCCGTGAAACCCCGTATATACTAGTTGTCTAGATTACATGTGATTTTGATACTGGGATTGCTTTCGCTGCTTATTATAATCCATCAATTGGTATCAGAGCACACTCACATCTAATTAGATAACTAAGTTTTTCGTGAAACAAGAATATGGTATTTATGTGCATTTTTTGAATTACATATATATGTGGTTTTCTGAAAAACTACACTCCTGTTTTGTGAATTAACTATGCAAAATTTTTGGATTATTCTTGTAATCATGAGATATATGTTTTCTTATTGATATTTGATTAAGATTATCTGAATTTTTTGGGGGCAAACCCTAAAAAAACGCAAAACCTGTTTTTGACAGAATAGCCGGTATTTTCGGAGGTCAGCGAACTTGACGGACTCCGATTAAGCTGAAATTTGGTGGGTCCATCGGAAACGACGTGGTGAGAAAAACGCACTGCTTTAGCAATGAATCATGGTATTTTTCGGCATTTTGAGGTTGTTTGAACTGTGTTTTGGACGTTTTTCTATTTTCTGAAAATTATTTCTTAATAATTTTAATTCCTTTTTAATTCAATGGTGGTGGGGTGACTCTCCATGGTCCCCGTGATTAAATACTAGTCATATAATAGGTTTATACATTGGCTATTAGCAAATAGACGTGTTGTTGTATTAAATTCAATAATGTAGGTGTAGGATTTTTTTGACTAGGTCTTGCAAGGTATAATTGATATTGTGTGATGATATAATTATTTTGTAAGGAAGTAAAATTCTCTATTTGATATCCTGGATGACTAATGATTGTAGCGTTTGACATATTTGTGCATAAAAAATTTCTCAAATTTAAGTTTATGTTTTCATGCCCTACGTGATTATTAGTTTTGGATTTTCTATGAAGAATTTTTCGTTCTCTGATTGGAGGTTCTAATTAAGGGAAATATGACGGTATTTTGTATGAGTTTTATATTGTTGGTATGGCTTTTAAGCTGTGATCCATATTCTGCCATAAAATAATTTTATGAGCTACATATATATTCACTTGTAAATTGAGAATTTTATGAGTAATAAATAGTTACCACTGAAGTGGTTTGTTTATATGAACAAATGAAAAATTCTTAATAAATTTGTACATGTGAAATTGTGTCTATTCATGGATTGAGCATTATGATTAATAAGTAGGATCCACAAAACGACCTATTTATTCGAGTCATTAAAATCTGCTTAATGTACCATGTGAAAATTATCCTTGATAAACCTACATTAGTGGTGGAGGTTCTTAACTAGAAAAAGAGTTTTATCTTTGGGTACTAGTGATACCAACTCCACCATGAGAAGAGATATTAAGTTTTTCGCCGAACGGGAGAAAATATAATATTTCAGGTTCTTGTGTATTTAATAAAAGAATAATTTATTGCAAAAGAATATATTATATATCCTAGAAATAGGAAGAACATAATATATGCCTTGAGCTCATATTGTAATTATAAGGAGAATGGAAATCAATATCATATTTATTTTAATTCATGAAACTACTTAAAACAGTTATTCTCTGAGTTTGGTTACAGGCTGATGGTCATGAATTTGACGGACTCCGATTGACTTGAAACTTGGTGGTTCCACCTAGAAGAAGGAGTACATGGTGGCTGAAATTTTCAGCCAAGTTTTCCTAGAAATTTCGCCCACACGAAATTTCTATTTCCGGTATTATTTGGGTAACACAGTAGAAGACCGTGGAACGTTCGAGGATCACGATTGTGTGGGTGATGGAGATTCCATTGAGAAGTTATGAAACTGAAGGCTCACGTGATAGAAGAGATATGTTCACGCTTCAAGAGGTAACCCGTGAAACCCCGTATATACTAGTTGTCTAGATTACATGTGATTTTGATACTGGGATTGCTTCCGCTGCTTATTATAATCCATCAAGAGTTGTATAACAGGAGTCCTTACCTACTATGTTAACCTGCACTCGATTATTTCCTGCAATTATGTAAATAAAATAGATCATTAATATTTGATAGGGTGTCATTGCTTCCATCGTACTCAAATAAATTATCAATAATCACTAGACTAACAAAATCTGATTTAATGTTTGATAAAGTTACAAGCTTGTAAAAATTTTCTCAACTATGACTATCAATAAATATATTCTGAATTTTTAATTCTTATGTTTCTGAAATAGAATTTGTTACGGGTGATATATGGAGACATAAACATATGATTATCTCTGTTTTAGCTAGCTAGCTAGGCAGAGAGTATATATTTATAGTTTTAGCCGTCTCTCTTTAATGTAATTAATTAATTACCTGGGGCATTCTGGCAAATCAGAAGCTTGTAATAATTGCTCCAGCCATGTTCCCTCTGATCAATAGATAGATTCAAGCTTCTGCAGAATGTAGTTAAACAATGGATATGTGGGTCTATAGATTGTTCAAAGACTAACAAATCGGATTTAGTTAAGCTCGCTTTAACGTACTACTACTATTTCTTTTGTATATTGGAATTTGGAGTATCTATCAAGATATATGTTTGATTTTTTGACAACCCAGGGTGTAAATCTGTGTGTGTCCGTTGGAAATGTCTTTCTTTTGGTATATGAGGTGATTGAACAATTATACATATACAGAGATGATACATTTATCAGAACACGTAGACCCGTGGTTATTCTGAACTATTTCGTAAGAATTTCTTTCTTCGGTTGAGTCTCAGGCAAACACATTACTGTACTTCCACAACCAAATTCTAGACAGATAAACCAAAGATGTATTATCTTATATTGCACTCCGACAGTAAGGGTTGGAGAATATAATGTATCGAGAACCTAACTGGCCTTGTTTATGTGAATCAATTATGTGGCCTATTAATCAGGAAAAAAATAAAAATAGTCAATTTACAACTGGTAATTAAAAAATAGCTATAGTTTTAAAAGTAATAGAAATTTAGTTACTTTTTCATATAAAGATAAAATCTGAACAAAAACATCCTTAAAAATCCGGAAATATTCCAGCATAATATGCTAGAGTTCGATTTTTTTTACATATAAGCTTCCAGCATAATCTATTGGAGTTCCAACATAATATGCAAGAAGTTTATATGCAAGAGTTGCATAATCCCGCATATTATGCTGGAACTTTTCGTGGTTGGAGTTCCAACATAATATGCTGGAAATTTATATGCAGGAGCTCCATAATCCCTCATATTATACTGAAACTTTCTGTGTTTCAGCAAAACAGTGGCTATTATTCAATGACTTTGCAAATACTAACTATTTTTCGATTATCAATCCAAAAACTGGCTAGCTCGTGCTATTTTCACCTATTAATCTACAATACAATGGGCCTTAGCTTGACCTCGGGGTAAGCGCATCTTTTATTAGGATTTCATAATCATTTTGGACGCCAACATCAATAAATTATGAAACTAGTAAAACAATTTTATCATAAAATCATATACCATGTGCATAAATATATAAATATATAGTAGTTTATTTATTAAGACATGTTGAAACTTGCGACAACCCTATCCATCCATAGAAAAAGATGACATCAATTGCTATACCTACTTACATGTATAAAGTTGAAAAGGTAATGTGACTATCTAAATTCCATTGTAGGTTGTGATAGCGCCCAACATCGTTATCAGGCAAGTCAACACTAATCACTAGTGAGTTCTAATTATTTTACCAACACATCCCCAATATTTTCTTAATAGTTAAGCTTTTAAACAGTCAACAATTAACAAGTTGGTAATAATATAAATACATTCCAAAATAATAGTCTTTAGTGTGTGCCAGGAACTAGTGTCACAAGTACTAAGGCAACTAGTAGAATGTAAAATACCACTATCCTACTGTCTGAAACAGAATAGACAGTACATAACAACAACAAAATAAGAGAACTTCAGTTTGCTGCTGAACGGCTCAAAAGGGGCAGCTCACCATGAGATCTCGATCAGGAATCAGGAACGCGCGCCGGAGGGATAACTAGATGCATCTGCCTCAGATCATGTACAGTTAAGTATAGAAACGTAGTATGAGCACATAAACAACATGTACCCAACAAGTATCCAGTCTAACCTCGAAGAAGTAGAGACGAGGGGTCGACTCGACACTTACTAAGGTCAATATCAATAATATTTAAGGTTTACGCTAAGCATGGATAACATGAATAATATGACAATCTCAGAATCAAGGAGAAACGATATAACAATTTCAGTCATGTCCTATAATAATTTGCATTTTAAAGCAATTAAACTGAGTAAATCATGGATAATTTTCACATAAATAACATGCACACATTATGCCGAGGTCGTACGGTCCGGTCCGGTCCAACATAATAATAATTGTGTACTGCCAGAGGGTCGAATGGCGCAAACCATATAGATGCATCTATTTCTACCGAGGCGATCGGCCCGATCCACAATTAGCAATTATTATCAAGTAAGCACACATTGCTCATTTATAGCCAAATAAATTCCTACAAGTTCTCAAGTAAGTGCATACATTCGTTTATATTTACATTCCTAGCATGTCCTAAGCGATCTCAGTAGCAAGTAAAAACGTAAGCATCTGTATGTATAGCATGATACGGGTCATAAACTACCCGTACAATTATCATAATAGTAGCTACGCACGGACTGTCGTCACCACGTACGTACGTAGATCCCAGAGGTAGTCACAAACATTTATTTAATTTATCTAGCGGTGTATTTCCCTCTTACGAGGTTAGAAAGGAGACTCACCTCGCTCCAAAGCTTACTTCCAAATTCAAGAACGTGCTCAAAACCCTCAATTCGGAGCTGAACAATCCAAAACTAATCAAACGGGGTTAGAACTAGTCAATACAAGCTTAAGAGTTTATATTCTAGCTATTAGAGTAATTTCCCAACCCTAAATGCAAAGTTCCTAAATTTTCTCTCAGGGCCCATGTGCCCGAATTCCGAATTTTTTTTAAGAAAATTGTTACCCATAACCTAAGGATCAAGAATATAGGATTTTTACTCCATTCCATAACAAAATTCGTGGTTAGATCTTGTTTTTAACAAAACTCTAGGTTTTGCTCTAATCCTATGATTTTCACTAATCTTTGTGTTAATCTACCCAAAAACTAAGTATTAAATTCACATTAAGTACAATTATCTTACCTCAAATTGCTAGGTTGAAATCCCCTCTCTGGAAGCTCCCAAATCGCCCAAGTGTAGGAGTGAAATTAAATAAATGGCCTAAGTCCCGTTTTTAAAAGTTGTGCCCAGGCCTCTGATGTCACATTTGCGACATCAGGTTCGCAAATGCGAAGGTCGGATTTGCGACAAAACCATCGTAAAAGGGAACATGGGCTCCCTCTGCAAGAGTCGCAAATGCGACAAAAAGGTCGCAAATGCGGACTCTGCTGGGTTCGCAAATGCGACGACTGCCCAGCTTAGGCTTCTTCGCAATTGTGAAGCCTTCCTCGCAAATGCTGTCATCGCAAATGCGAGCATATACTCATATTTGCAAGACCTGCAACACCTACCCAGAAATACCAGAAAACTGGAGTGTTTTCACTCCCAACACATGTCCGAAACTCACCCGAGCCCTCGGGGCTACACACCGAATACTCACACAAGTCTAACAACATCATAAAAACTTGCTCGTGTGATCGGAACACCGAAATAACATCAAAAACTAAGAATCGCCACCCAAAACTAATGAAACAAACTTCAGAATTTTAAGTTCTTCAATACGAGTCGAAACGTACTTATACTACTTGGATTGACACCAAACTTTATGTGTAAGTCTTAAATGACATTATGGAACTATTCCGGATCTCAAAATTTCGTTTGGAACTCGATAACACAAAAACCCCGCTCCAAACCAAATATTTAAGAACTTCTAAACCCTTCACGAACCAACTTTTACTATTATGCGCTAAAAGGCTCCCGGGTCATCCAAAACCTTATCCGGACATACGCCTAAGTCCGAAATCATCATATAAACCTATTGGAACCGTCTGATCACTGACAACTCGATGCAACACTAAGGTAGGAAGAGCGGGTCGCAATAGCTTTTACCCGATATGAGGGTCGAGATCGATTTCCTCAAGGAGCTAGTAGTGGAGTTGGATTGTTCGTCTAGCCTAGAGATGTGTTTGTACTCCTAATGTCACTTCAAACATTTTTGGGTTTTCGAATTATAACTATTTTTATAAGACTATTGATTAACACTAAATTATGCTGCGAGAATATTGCTAAGTTATATCTAATGGGAAGAAGGGCACTAGGGTCGTGACACTACCTAGGTGGATAATTGACGGGTAGATGTTACTAAGGTTCGATTGACATAATTGGGGCTTATGCTATAACCGTTGCACAATTTTACCCACTCTCACACCTCTCGGTAGAGAAAGTGACTTTTCCCAATTGACTCTCTCGAGACCAAATGGGTAGGCAAATTAGACCAAGCAACTAGGGTTCAAGTAGGGTAATTACTCTCTCGAGGTTTAACCCGTTAATTGGAACTATCATTTCTCATGAGTCCATCCCAATTCCTTGTTGGGTCAATTTTGGGGTCATAGACTCTCTTTCTCAAGAAGAGTTAAACCCACAAAGCTTGAATCAGTATTTGCAACCACCAATTCTAGATTAAAACATAAAATCAACCCAATTAGCAAACACCCATAGTCAATCTAATATTAGATGGCAACACCCATCAATTACCCACACTAGGGTTGAGCCACAACCCTAGATAATGAGTTTAGCTACTCATGCTTGAAGAATAAAATACAGAAATAGATGAAGAACTAAGCATATTAATTAATTGCTAAAATTAAAATACAAGAATCTATTGTAAATATAAAAGCAAAAGTGCCAAAAATGGCTACAAAATTTGTTCTCACGAGCGCAGCCCTTGTCCGATCTCTCTCCCTCCCTAAAAAATGGTAAAATCTTCTATTTATACTAGGCTAGAAAAACTGGACAAAAATACCCCTGCGGGGTCAGTACGGGCTGCACTAAATGGACCGCGGCCACACTGGTCAAAATCGTAAAAATAACCACTTATAGAAAGGCAAAAAAACATAAGTAGGCATTTTCCAAAAATTTTTGCGCATATCGTGAGCTTAATACATCGTATTATCTTGTTTATTTAAATCCTGGCAGAGTGATAATATCTTAAATGTCATAGGGACCCAAAACGTGTCTACTTTAACTTGTTGTATCGAATCTATTCCCTCTAGCCATGACTCAAGATAAACTTTCGTACTTAGTTTATTAAGAGTCTTTCAGAAAGATGATTTTTATTTCTTAACAAATGTGAGGGTTCATTTGGCAACATTTAAAGCAAGAAGGAACGAAATATGAGTATTCTTTCACAGTTTAAGCATCCTAGATAAGGACCTGATGAATTTTAAACATAAAAGTTTCTTTTTACTTCCTTAGTACCTTTTTTAAAAAAATAAAATAGAAATGAACAAGATTTTTTTAGGAAACGTTTCTTAACTCGTAGTCCAATGAAGAGGAAATAAAATTATATAGATGAGATTAAAATCTAATTCTCCATATATAGCAAAAGCAAAATAATTTTCATTTATTAAAAAATTAATATATAAGCTTAAAGAGTGAAGCTTGCTTATGCCTCAAGAAAGTATTCCCTCGTTGCCTAACCTATACCTAGAAAATACTACCTTTTCGAACTGACCCTACTAATAAACATTCTAATCAACTTACATACGAATAATAGAAAAAAGTTAGAAAACTAATGGGTCTTGAAAACTAAAACTTAAAAATTGAAAAAATAAAAACCCTAACAAACTTTCGAGAAGAGGAAAATATCTGGAAATGAATTTAGGAAACAAAAGAAATGGAAGAAAAAGTAAGCCATTTATTAGTAGGAATGGGATTTCCATCAGCTCATCAGCTTGATCTATAAATACTTACTAAAACCCTATTTGCAAATTAAAAACAACTCATCACTATCATCATTTTAGGGTTTAACAATTATAGTTCTTCATCACAGAACAACTCAGCTACGTACAATTTTGCTTCCGTTCTCTTAGCTATTGCTTCTTTTTCTGTTTCATTATATCCATCGTCCGTCAATATTTGATCAGCATTGCAATGTCAGAAAACTCTTCTTCTCATCGTCCGATGGGTAATCGGTTTCACCCGACAGAAGGAGAAGTGTTGAAGTATCTTGTAGGGTCAATGGCGGCTCCATAAAATTTGTGGCCTAAAGTAAAATTTAGTAAGAAACCTTATATTTATTTATTAGTTTATACACACACATACAAAAAAAAGATAGTATTGCCATTTTTTCATACTTGTTATTTATAGTATAACATACTTAAATGATGAAACATTTAACTTCACATTGTAGTATTATCATTTATATTAGTAAGAGGTAACTTAAATAAATTGGATGTAAGACATGTATTTTCAATATGTTACCTTTGATTTTGTTGTAAAAAATATATTTACTAATATTAAGATCTAAGTAATTTAATTCAAAGTTTTAAAATATTTTTAGTGTTAAAGAGTAGATAGTCTTTCTTTCTTTCATTCATTATTTCTTTTGTCCAAGGTTTATTGTATTTTTTTTTTTGCAAACTTTAATATTGTCTAACTTGAAATAAAATCATAAAATCCATTATTAAAAAATTTTGGGGATCTAAATTAAAGTTTTACTAGTCTCCTAATCGAGCCACATGTCCATCCCCCTGCTATTCTCAATCAAATTTTATAGAGTCTCACTTAAGGTAAGACAACAATCAGTGAATGTGTTATTTAGTTACCACATGTGAATGAAGCTGTTGAATATCACATTCATGGGCAGTGGTCTATAAATAATTGTTGATCATTAATGAGGGCGGCTCAATGGAACTGGTGGTTAAAACTTAAATATATTAAAAGATCGTGAAATTTCTTTCATAATATCCATATCATATCGAGACAAAAAAAGTGGTGAGAGAACAACGTATAATATGTGGGTTAGGCGTAGGTCATATGGTATTGAACTCCCTATAAAAAAGATATAGCATGAAATAAAAATGGTAAAAGGATTGAGCCTATTATCGATCGTATTTTGAACCTTACGATAATTGTCTCTGGGATTTCTTAATTAAAAAAAATGAGACACAAAAGAACTTGATTAATGATATGAGGATCTATCAAATGTGACAAAAAGGAATAGCTAATTTATATAATTTGATTTTAAATTAGAAAGTAAAATAGCAAAAAAAATGGAAAAAGAAAGAAAGAAAAATAGAATTGATGAGAGATAAATATATTTTTAATTTAGTGAGAGAAAAGTTTTATGCTATTAACTCATTCAATCCTACATCTACCAAATTTAAATAAATATTAGAATTTAAAATATTTTATCAATAATTGTATATGTCACGACCCAAATCCCGGTCGTGATGGCGCCCAACACACTACTAGGAAAGCCCGACCATTATTCAACACTTAACCCAATTTATCAAAAATAGCGGAAAGATATATCAATTAAGCAAGATTAAAGTACTGAAGAATTTAACAAAATACACAATATAATCTCACTAGGACCCGGTGTCACGAATCTGAGCCTCTAGAATACAGAATATCATCCTAATACATGGTATATCCAAAGTCTGATAATGCGGAAATAAAGAGATAGGATAGGAGGGAGAAGATCAATGGCTGCGAACGCCGTGCAGCTACCTCGATCCAGTGTCATTGTTACCACTATTTCAAGTATATCACACAGTGTCATTGTTACCACTGTTTCAAGTATATCACACAGTGTCATTGTTACCACTGTTTCAAGTATATCACACAGTGTCATTGTTACCACTGTTTCAAGTCACTTTATAATCAGTCCAGAAAATAATATAATAAGCCCCTTGGGCATTTACAAAACAGAAGTTCCCAGCCCGGAATACATTTAAAAATATCATTTAAGTTTTCAACACTTAGAATTATGGCTGAGTTTGCAAAACAGCATTTAAAACCTTGGACTGAAATTAAATGATATGCAAATCATGCTAAGCAGTAATATCAATCCTCGAAGGATTTTACAAATCGGCACAAGGCCCCAAACATGGCATCAAGCCCCGTAATATCAATGAAGTATGTGTATCAATCACCAGTATAGTATAAACATCACACGGGATGGACCAAGTCACAATCCCCAATAGTATCCGACCTCGCACTCGCCATGGAGTGCGTGTCACGCCTCAATATAGCGTTACGATGTGAAAGTCCGGGGTTTCAAACCCTCAGAACAACATTTACATCTATTACTCACCTCAAGACGGCCAAAAGTCTACTTCGCGATGCCCTTTCCTTTCGAATCGACCTCCTCGCGCATCGAATCTTGCCAAAACCACAAGGAATATATTACAATAGGCTAAGGGAATATAACTCAATCGAAAAGACTCGAAAAATATCAAAAATCACGAAATTTGCAAAACCCGAACCCCGGGCCTACTTCTTGAAAAATTATGAAAGTCATATCACCGGATTCCTCGTCTCGCCACGAGTCCGTACATATAAAATTTACCAAAATCGGAGTTCAAATGACCCCTCAAATCTTCAAATCTTATTTTCAAATCCCTAGGCCTAAATCTTAATTTACTCCTCAAAAACATGTAATCTAGTCGGATTATTCGATGATAATTCAATATTTTGGAGTTGAAATGATCACAAGTGACTTACCTCAAGATTTCCCGTGTTTTTTCGCTCAAAATTGCCCAAAATCCGAGCTCCAAATTGTCAAAAATGGAAAAATCTCCCGAACTTAACATTCTGTCTGGTACTGTACACGTGCGGGTACTGTTCACGTGTTACTGTACACGCGCGGGTACTGTTCACTGTTCACGCGCGGGTACTGTTCACTGCTGCAGAAAATACAGCAGCTTTTAAGAAATTTGCAGCACAACCATTTTTCACTAAAATGGCTCTAACTCCATCATACGAACTCGGAATTAGACGATTCTTGTTCCTATGAGTCACAAATAATAATACAAACACAACCCTTCAATCGAAACTCAATTCGGAACTCGTTTGCCCAGTTCAATACCCATTTCGCTCGTTAAACAATTAACTCACATTTCACGTCAAAAACCCAATCGCGACTAAATGAAATTAAACCAAAATTTCCAGATCAGTCCTATAATTCATGATTTAAATTCTGGAAGTCTCGAAATCAAATTTAGATCTCTAGAACTAAAAATGAACCTTTAGATCATTACATTTATGCTCAAAACGACAAAAATCTTCCAAAAATGACTCGTTGGGCATCCGAAACACACCCGAGGCTAGGGGTGGGCATATATCGGGTAAAACCGATAACCCGAACCGTTAATTCTTTATTGGGTTATCGGTATTGGGTTATTGGGTTAACGGTTCGGTAACGGGTTAAAAAAAAAATTTATTGGGTTATCGGTTCGGGCTCGGTTTGCATTTTTGTTATTGGGTAAAAACCGATAACCCAATAAGAATGATATAATTTACTAATTTACCCTTAAGTATATACTAGGGTTATTTATTTTCCTAATTCCCTCTTCAGTCTTTAGTCTTCAGTCGTTTGTCTCTCAGTTCTCATTCTTGTTTCCGTCGCAGCCCCCAAGAGTCAAGACGCAAGACTCACCACCAGTTCTCCGCCAGACATCAGTAGATACTGCACAGAAGTGGGAGCGTGCTTTTGTTAAGAAACAACAAAAGTTGGCAGTTTACACGTTCTGGCAGTTTGATTTCTTTGTTTTATATATTGCAATTTTTTTTAGTTATTTTATGTTATCGGGTAAACCGATAACCGAACCGATAACGATATATAACCGATTAACCGATAATCGATAACCAATATCTTATCGGTTTGGTTATCGGGTTATGATATTTGTAAACCGATAACCGATAGGCAAAACCGATAATGTTCAAAACCGAACCGAACCGACCGATGCCCACCCCTACCCGAGGCCCCCGGGACCCCGACCAATAATACCAACCAATCCCAAAATACATTACGGACTTGATCGAGGCCTCAAATCACATAAAAAAAATGCTAAAATCATGAATCAACCTCCAATCCAAGTTTTATGAACTTTAGAATTTCCAACTTCTATTTCCGATGCCGAAACCTATCAAATCACGTCCGATTGACTTCAAATTTTGCACACAAGTCCAAAATGACATAACGAAGCTACAGAAATTCTCAGAACTCCATTCCAACTCCCGGATCAAAATTTCACCTATCAACCGGAAATCGCCGAAATTCTAACTTCGCCAAAATAGGCTAACTTCTTCACCGGACCTCCAAAATTACTTCCGATTGCCCTCCTAAGCCTTAAATCATCACCCGGAGCTAACCGAATCATCGGAATTCAATTCCGAGTCCTCTAACTCATAAGTCAACATCCGGTTGACTTTTCCAACTTAAGCCTTCTTAAAAGAGACTAAGTGTCTCGTGTCTTATCAAAATTACTCCAAATAAATTCTAACGCACCCAATACCGATAATGAAACATAAGGAAGCAGAAAATGGGAAGAACGGGGTAGTAACTCATGAGACGACGGGTCGGGTCGTCACATTCTCCCCAACTTAAACAAACGCTCGTCCTCGAGCGTACCCAGAGTTGTCCTAGAAGCCAACCAAAAGCTGAATGACCTTATCAGCATAAATCCGTGGATGATCCCACATCACCCTCTTTCATATAGGTCTGATAACACATTTTAATCGAATTTACACAATCCAGTCTAGCCTATAAATCATAGAGCCATATTTCACCTTTTCGGAAATCATACACAAGATCAGAACCTCACACCTACATTCAAAATATGTCTGAACCAGCTGTAGTAGACCATGCCTGCAACCTTAGGTGCAATTATATGATATACCAATAACTCAAACAAATGAAGCGATAACTTCCATTCGCAGCAACTGCCCGCAACAACCAAATACAGATAGAAATCTCTTTTTCGCCAATGCCTCATTCCAACACTCTCATATACTGCCAACGATAATTGAAACACGCAATAAATCATAACCATTGCTCAGATCAACCATTCATGATGCCATTTCTCCTCTAGCAATTATCATAACAAAATTTTGAATCGAACCTCGATATTTACCCATCAAACATGCTGAAATCAAATCCATTCGTATTCATTAATGGCCCCAATGATCACTTCGAACCCAACACACCACTCTGGTGATATGACACATCAATACAGGACTAAGTCACAACTTGTATAATACGCACACCAATAAGAAACGGTTAGAACATACTCAAATCATGAAAATGACTCAACTGAGAGAGTTGTACCTCAAATTCACTAGTGTCACACCTCCTTTTTCCGCACCCGAGGGGGCGCAGGGGAGTTTTTTCCAATTAAAGGACAATCGAAACGGGATTGGTTTATTTATTTCAGAGTCGCCACTTGGGAGATTTAGGGTGTCCCAAGTCACCAATTTTAATCCCGAATCGAGGAAAAGAATGACTCTATATTACAATTTGCGTACCAGAAATCCGGATAAGGAATTCTGTTAACCCGGGAGAAGGTGTTAGGCATTCCCGAGTTCCGTGGTTCTAGCACGGTCGCTCAACTGTTATATTTGGCTTATTTACCTGATTTTAAATACAATATGAACTTATGTGCAAACTTTATCTTTCAACCGCTTTTATCAATTACCGTTATTTTTATCAAGAATTGCAACGTTATAAAATGTATCTCTTACCGCGTTACAATCAATGTACCCGTGGTCATCGACACACTTTGACTCCGTTGAGATTTGGATTTGGGTCACATCAATGTGCACCCGAGTTTAAGGAAATTAAATTATTAAAGGCGCGCCTAAAGCGACTAGCGTATTTATTTTGGGTAGGACCGTGGAATTTTACTAAACGGTCCATCCCGAAGTCTAAACAATTTTTAAAGCAAATATTTACTGAGGGCCCCGCAATTTGTATTTTATTTGGCGAGGCTCATCTCATTCTTATTTTTTTTAAGGAATTTGCGACGTCATGGACATACATTTCGAACCACGTCACAATCAATGTACCCGTGATTAGAAACGCATTTCGAATCCGTCGAGATTCGGATTTGGGTCACATAAATGCGCACCCGAATTTAAGAAGGTAAAATTATTAGATACGCGCTTAAAGAGACTATCGCGTTATTATTCTGGGAGGACCGTGAAATTCGCTAAGTGGCCCTCCTGAATTCTAAGTATTGTAATATACACATTTCTAGAGGGCCCCGCAGCTTTGTACATTTTGTTTGTCGAGGCTCATCTCGTTCTATTTTTAAAGGGATATCCTATAGCAACTACGTTTCTTGTCGCGTTTGTCTCTACTAATCGAAAGCAGTAGATAGCCCTAATTGATTACATACTTGCAAGCTTATTTAAAAATGCTTTTACAGAACAATAAAAAACGTGATTACACTCATGGGCAATTAACCGAACATTATGGGCCCAAACCTAGCTCATGCGAGATGGGCCAGACTTGGGCCCCTGTTTTTCCGATACGGGCCTACTTGGTCTGTTTTGATCTGGGCTCAACCTTCATGAGGTTGAGGCCTGAACTGGTTCTTAGTTCTGAAAAATGAGTTTATCAATTTATATGCGACAATTTGACAGAAGGGGAAAGAACTTAACTAATAGTGGATAGTTTTCATACTTGGCCTACATTAGAGAATATACTACACCATCGAACTAAGTCTAAGATACAACTTATTGCAATGGGAATATTTTCACCTAACAGCATACATATATGACTAGCATTCACTAACCTACATTGGTATACTAAGCATGTAGGCTACTTCTGTTATCCAAACGAAAATGTAATTATTATATACTACATGACATTTGATACAACAGTCCATGTGTATGTAAAAACAATCTGCAGGTCTTCTCGTTTTGCATTCATGCTCAAACTTTCAGTTACATTGGTGGTATTAATTGTGTACCTGGTAAGGAAAAGAAAGGAAAAAGGAGAGTGATCAGTTGAGTAGTATGCAACAGGCAACAACAACAACAACCAAACAGCAACAACACAACAGCAAACCAACAGCCACAAATGCTCTCCACAGTCCAACAGACAAATAGCAACAGTTTCCAGAACAAAAGAAACCACAGGTGGTCGAGGCCCAAACAAACAATCCCAGAAAAAGAGTAGTGAACCAGTAGAAAATCCAAGATACCAAATGTGACAGCAACAGAAAACCCAATAACCACAAAGCTCAGCTAATACCCGGTACAGTTCCAACAATCAGGAAGACTAAGACTCGAACCACAGCACACAGAAAACTCAGTGTAGTAACAATCGCAGCAGAAAACACACAGCCCTTCTCTTAATGGAACAGTAATGACCCTAGTTAGAATAACTGGCTTGGCCAGAATAGCTCAACCAATTTAGCTTCTCGTGCAGTTTTGGGCAGTGATTGGTTAAAGTGTTCTGAAAATTTCCCCTTTTGTTTTCTCTTTTTACTGAAGACTAAAAGTCCAACCCCTTCTTATGTTCTAAAACAGCTTATTTATAAGCTAATCGACCTAGTGCAGCTAAGCTGCCTGCCCTGCCAATTTGCAGACTGCCCATACCCTTTAAGCCCATCCTTAAGCATCTTTTGATGCCAGCCCTTTTTGTTCCCCACGCCTGGCTTTCTTTAATCAAGAGTTATGGGTTCATTTTAGTATTCATTTTAAATTCCCATGCTCTTATGTCTTGTTCCCCATTGGCATTAATTTAATCCCAAATTAGTACCCTACTTGTCAGCTCATTTAAACTAATCATTTTTGTTCTTTTCAAACCCCAGACTACCCTTGCTAGCCCTTGATTATCACTGCCCTGCCCATTGCAGTATCAGGGCACTTTGGGCTTTGACCATTCGAATTCAGGACTACCCTTTTCAGTTATTTTTGCAATGCAAACAAACTTATTTCAGACAATGCTGGGCATTCAATCAGTGACAAGGTTCAATTAGTCATGTGACATTATTAGCTCATTCGATTCATTAGTTATAGAAAACTAATCGACGACGTTTATCGAGTCGACTATACTAATTATAACAGGTAATAATCAGTCGCTCATATAAACAATACGTTCAGGGACCTAAAGGGCATCAGACAACTTTTGTTCAATTACTGGGGGCCTATATGAATTAACTCATTTGACGACTAATCTAATTGACGATCATGTTTATCACAGAGTACATTCAGAACACACACATAGAAAATCAATCGACCAAATAAAAGGTCTTTGCTAGAGATGGAAGAAAACAGAAAAAGTAACAGACCATAACAAATACTTACAACAACAAATCATGCTGACAACTTAATTAGAACTAAACAAAGGGAAAGGAAAACTTACCGAAAATGTTTAAATCAAACAGACCCAAATCTGACTCAACTCTGCCCATTTGAGGCCGAACAAATTTTAACCAGGGTGTTCTCACATGAGAACACCTTGGTTAAGATCCATTGAACCTCAAACCCCTTTCAAGACCGGCCGGATTCCCCAGGTGCATGTGTTCTAGGTTTTGGATCTTCAAATCTGATTTTTTAGGAGTTGTGGGTAGATTCGGACCAAACCAAGTTTGGTTTGGTCACGAGGAGGGTCATGGGAGTGTCTGATACAAAGATGGTGAGGTTTGGTATAGATCGAGTTTTGTCTCGAATCTTCAAATCCAGATTCGAGACGATAGGAGGTGATTCGAGGTTCATGGTTAGTGGATTCGTGTTCAGGGTGGTTGGATGCTTCAGGGGTGTGAAGGGGGTGGTCATCGGCGTTCATGCCGCCGGGTTCTGGTGGAAGGGAAACTAGGGCGGCTTGCTAGGGTTTGGGGGTTTCAGGTTTGAGCTTGGGGACGATGGGATGTGGTGTTGGTATAGGGGGCGTGGGGTGTAAGGGAAGGCTTATATACGGAGTAGGGGATTGGATCTGAGCCGTTAGATCAGATGATCTCAACGGCTTGGATCTGATGGTGAGAAATGAGACGGGGTCGTTTGATAGTTAAACGGGGTCGTTTGGGCTTAAGGGATGGATTGGGTTGGACCGGCTAACCAGGTCGGGTCACGGGTGCGTATGTGGACCGTTGGATCAAGAGGCTTGGATGGCTCAGATCGATTTGCCTGAAACGGCATCGTTTCGGGAGGTGGTCAGGGCAGGCCTGGTTTGGACCGGACTTGAGTGCTGGTTTGGGCCTATTTTTGTCTTATTTTTGGGCCCAAATTGATTTTCAACTCTTTTTCTTTTGTTTTCAATTTAAAAAAAATGAAAAATAACAAAATAGATAATAAAACAAATGAAATTAAAACAAATAACAATGTAGCACTTCAACATAATTATCACACCAAATTAAAATGTTTAAGTAAGTTAAATCACAACCTAGAACGAACGATGCACATATATATATTTTGAATTTTCTTTTAATGACACATATTTCTTGTATTTTGTTTGATAATGATTAAATGCAAAATGGACAGACCCACAAATGACTAGCAATACATGTCATGAAAAATTTGTACCGCGGGGTCATTTGTCACTATTTTTTATTTTGTTTTCCTTTTGGAGTGATTGCTCGTGAAGCAAAAATCACGTGCTTACAGCTGCCCCTCTTTGCACGAAGACACGAAGGGTTTTCGCGCAAAGATAAAGCGAGCGATTTTTGCCCGTCCGAATACTCCGTGTGAAGCATTTTTTGAAAAAGATTTGACCGAACCTTTGCTTCAGAGGTTTCCTACATATCCTGGGTTGAACAGGAATCAGGTCAATGTAGTTCGGGAAATTTTGGTAGCTGGGACTACCGTGTGACTGTAGTGCTTATTGCTGTTGTGCGCTGTTGCAGGCTGCTGTAAGATGCTACCGCTCACTGATCTCCTTGTTACATTTAAAAGGAAAAACAAGAAGCTAAGCTAGAGTGTGAGATCTCATCTATCTTTAATTTGTTCTTGTTGCCTTGTTTTCTTGTCGGCTAACGCTTTCCTCTGATGCCCTTATTTTTGTGAATTTTGGAGATGATGCTGGTCCTTCACCTTTTCTGAATGTCAGTTCTCATCACTTTGCTTGATTTGCTGGGAACATGGCTTTCTTCTTTAAATCTTTCAATGGTTTCTTCAGTGGTATGTTTCTTCATCAACATTGTTATACTGGGCATGCTACAACGTTTCCAAACTGCTTCTTCTGAGACGCGTTCCTTCTTCCTTTTGAATGTGCGCTTGCTTTGGCAGCCTTCTGCTTCTTGGCGCTGGGGATTTTATTGTTTCCTTCTTGGGGATCTCTGTTGTAACCTTCCGTCTTCAGGCGGGGCTACTGATTCCAAAATCTAGAGCTAAATGTATTCCCGCATTATACTGGTGGGCGACCTAGAACTTAAATGTATTCCCGCATTATACTGGTGGGCGGCCTAGAACTTAAATGTATTCCCGCATTATACTGGTGGGCGGCCTAGAACTTAAATGTATTCCCGCATTATACTGGTGGGCGGCCTAGAACTTAAATGTATTCCCGCATTATACTGGTGGGCGACCTAGAACTTAAATGTATTCCCGTATTATACTGGTGGGCGACCTAGAACTTAAATGTATTCCCGCATTATACTGGTGGGCGACCTAGAACTTAAATGTATTCCCGCATTATACTGGTGGGCGACCTAGAACTTAAATGTATTCCTGCATTATACTGGTGGGCGACCTAGAACTTAAATGTATTCCCGCATTATACTGGTGGGCGACCTAGAACTTAAATGTATTCCCGCATTATACTGGTGGGCGACCTAGAACTTAAATGTATTCCCGCATTATACTGGTGGGCGACCTAGAACTTAAAAGTATTCCCGCATTATACTGGTGGGCGACCTAGAACTTAAACGTATTCCCGCATTATACTGGTGGGCGACCTAGAACTTAAATGTATTCCCGCATTATACTGGTGGGCGACCTAGAACTTAAATGTATTCCCGCATTATACTGGTGGGCAACCTAGAACTTAAAAGTATTCCCGCATTATACTGGTGGGCGACCTAGAACTTAAACGTATTCCCGCATTATACTGGTGGGCGACCTAGAACTTAAATGTATTCCCGCATTATACTGGTGGGCAACCTAGAACTTAAATGTATTCCCGCATTATACTGGTGGGTGACCTAGAACTTAAAAGTATTCCCGCATTATACTGGTGGGCGACCTAGAACTTAAATGTATTTGAAATTGTTTCCCCGTTCTTTCGAGAAAATTTTTGACAATCGGCAGAAAATTTTCTGCCCCGGTTTTGGTGACTTCCCTGGCGTTGCATCTTGCTGCCATCATCAATCCTTTGTTTTCCTACAGCAGACAAAAACATTTAATTAGTTTTCATCGTGGTGGTAGAGGGTGCCTTTCTGGCGGATGATTTTCCTTTCTTCTCTTTTCTTGCTCCATGTCCCAATTGATTAGTGGGAAAAGTTGCCTGCTGGGGGCCTCTAGCCTGCTGGGGATTGGCTTTCAATTAATCCCCTTTTCCGCTTTCTCTTTAAGCATATTCTGTGGGAGTCTGCTTTTAACTCCCGAAACCACTCCCTTTAGGAGCTCACTTCCTCCAAAATTGCCGGGCACGATCCCTGCATTGCCTGGGATCGGCTTCCAAGACTGTTTGTATTATCCTGCATTGGATGAATTCCCCTCCGGTTTCTGGTAGTAAGCTTTGAAAAATTCTTTTCAAGACAAATTTTAGGAAGAGAAAATAAAAGATATGGAAAGGAGAAAATCTTTCTGAACCAATATTTTGTGGGAGGAGACAATCAAAAGAACTTATCTGGAGGACACAACTGGTCCCCGTGATCATGGCGTGCACCATAGATTCCGACCCAGTCTATTTGTATCAATTGATTTGCCCGATGGTTTGACTTGCTGGGGATGATAAAGGAGTGTTCACTTCGTTTCTAATGTGGTAGCTTCGCTGATCTGTCTCGTCGCCTCATAGTGCCCTTCGAGGGGTTTTCACTAATGAGACTCTCTCTTTTCTCTCATCTCCCGGCGCCTTATGGTGCCTGTGAAGGTTTTCACCAATAAGACTCTCTCATTTCATATCCCTCATCTTACATCGCCTCTCGGTGCCTGTGAAGGTTTTCACCGATAAGACTCTCTCATTTTATTTCTTTCGAGGAATCGGGGCGTTGTAGATACGACCCTCTCTTCTGGAGATTCCTTTGACCATCAATTCATTCCCAGTCTTACGATCCTCTTCTTTGCTGGGGGTCGGTGTATTATTCTCGGCCTCATTTGCCTGACTCGACATCTCTTGAACATTGATCGGGAGGTCTTTTGGACGTTGATGTTGGTTTTGGTGTGGGGCTAACGAAAGGCTATAAAAATGAAAATAATTTGATGGGTGCTGTGCTACAACTTTTGGAATCAAACCTTTGTTGGAACTTAAAACATAACCTCTGCCCCAGTTTTCTTGCTTGGGGGATTTATTTTTACACTTATGTTGCGCTATGTGCATTACGCACACTGTGCCTATTATGCACACTATGTACATTATGCATCGTATATTCACTATGATGCCTACTATGACCGAGCCGTGAGGCGCCTACGTATCCTCTTTGAGGAATCAGGTCAAACGTAGTTCCCACGGTTTTGTATTTTCTTATGATTTTATCTTCTTCTTTTTTTTTTTTCATTTCCTTTCTTTTTCTCTCTTTTTTTCATGTCTTTTCCATTAGTGATTCCAAAAGAGGGGTGTGAAAGAATTAATTAAGGCTCAAAGGGGGAAGCAAGGGTTAAAAGTGTTTGGATAGAAGAAAGAATTGCCTCCGTTATCTCATTATCCAACAAATGCCAAATACAAACAAATAAACCAAAAATTGCCATAATTAAAGAAATTACGCATAATATCTCTTGACTGCATCTGAATTGATAGCCATGTCGACACATCTACCCTCGACATCTGTCAAACACAAAGCACCGTTGGACAATACTCTGGTCACGATATAAGGCCCTTGCCAATTTGGGGCGAATTTGCCTTTTGCCTCGACCTGATGTGGGAGGATCTTCTTCAATACCTGTTGCCCTACTTCAAACTTCCTGGGGCGCACCCTCTTATTATATGTTCTTGCCATTCTCTTCTAGTACAGCTGACCATGGCACACTGCTGCCAATCTTTTCTCATCTATCAGGCTCAACTGTTCCAATCGAGCTTTGACCCATTCATCATCATTAATCCCGGCTTCAGCGACAATTCGGAGGGACGGAATTTCGACCTCCGCTGGTATTACGGCCTCAGTTCCATACACCAACAAATAAGGAGTTGTGCCTATGGAAGTTCGGACGGTAGTGCGGTAACCCAACAAAGCAAAGGGTAATCTCTCGTGCCATTGTCTGGACCCTTCCACCATTTTTCGCAGTATCTTCTTGATATTCTTATTGGCTGCTTCGACTGCTCCATTCGCCTTGGGACGATATGGGGTGGAATTGCGGTGTGTAATCTTGAATTGTTGGCATACCTCTCTCATCAAGCTGCTATTAAGATTCGCACCGTTATCCGTGATGATCACTTTTGGGATCCCAAATCTGCAGATGATATGGGAGTGAACAAAGTCCACCACTGCCTTCTTGGTTACTGATTTGAAGGTTTTAGCCTCAACCCATTTGGTGAAGTAATCAATGGTCACTAGGATGAACCTATGACCGTTGGATGCTGCCGGCTCGATGGGCCCAATGACATCCATGCCCCATGCCACAAACGGCCAGGGTGCTGACATCGTATGTAACTCTGTTGGCAGAGAATGAATCAAATCTCCATGTATCTGGCACTGATGGCATTTCCTCACGAAAGTGATACAGTCGTGTTCCATGGTGAGCCAATAACACCCTGTTCGAAGGATCTTTCTTGCCAATACATATCCGCTCATGTGTGGCCCACAAACTCCAGCATGTACCTCTGCCATAACCGTCGTTGCTTGACTGGCATCTATGCATCTCAACAATCCCAAATCCGGGGTTCTTTTGTACAATACTCCTCCACTGAGGAAGAAACCATTCGACAAATGCCGAAGGGCTCTTTTTTGGTCTCTAGAGGCATGTTCTGGATACATCCCCATCCTGAGGTATTCCTTGATATCATGAAACCAGGGTTCGCCATCTGCTTCTTCTTCTATGGCATTGCAGTAGGCGTGCTGATCACGGACCTGGATGTGTATAGGATCAACATACATTTTGTCAGGGTGGTGCAACATTGATGCTAAGGTGGCCAAGGCATCCGCAACCTCATTGTGAACTCTCGGGATGTGTTTGAACTTCACCGATCGAAATTGCTTGCTCAGATCATGCAAGCATTGTCGGTATGGTATGAGTTTTAGATCTCGTGTTTCCCATTCACCCTGAATTTGATGTACCAAGAGGTCCGAGTCTCCCAAGACCAAGACGTCTTGGACATCCATGTCAGCAGCCAAGCGCAGACCCAGAATGCAAGCCTCATACTCGGCCATATTGTTGGTGCAATAGAAGCGTAGTTGAGCCGTAACAGGATAATGCCGTCCTGTTTCAGAAATGAGTACTGCTCCTATTCCAACCCCTTTCGCGTTTGCAGCTCCATCGAAGAAAAGCTTCCAACCCGGTTCCTCAGGCAATTCCAACTCATTTGTATGCATTACCTCTTCGTCAGGAAAATACGTTCTTAAGGGCTCGTATTTTTCATCAACGGGATTCTCTGCCAAATGGTCTGCCAGCGCCTGGGCTTTCATGGCCGTCCTCGTTACATAGACGATATCAAACTCTGTGAGCAGAATTTGCCATTTTGCCAACCTTCCCGTGGGCATAGGTTTCTGAAAGATATACTTCAATGGGTCCAAGCGGGATATGAGATAAGTAGTATACGAAGACAGGTAGTGTTTCAACTTCTGAGCTACCCAAGTTAGGGCGCAACATGTTTTCTCGAGTTGAGTGTACTTGACCTCATGTACTGTGAATTTCTTGCTAAGATAGTAGATGGCTTGCTCCTTCCTTCCTGTGTCATCATGCTGCCCCAGTACACAACCAAATGAATTTTCCAGGACCGTTAGATAAAGAATTAAAGGCTTCCCGGGCTTAGGCGGGACCAATACGTGTGGATTAGACAGATACCCTTTGATTTGGTCGAAAGCCTCCTGACACTCTGTCGTCCAACCTACCGCAGCATCCTTTCTCAACAGCCGAAATATGGGCTCACAAGTCACTGTGAGTTGAGCGATGAACCTGCTGATGTAATTGAGTCTACCCAGCAAACTCATTACCTCTGTTTTGTTCCTTGGCGGTGGCAAATCGCGGATGGATTCAATTTTGGATGGGTCTAACTCAATCCCCCATCGACTGACGATGAATCCTAGCAACTTTCCTGATGGAACCCCGAATGCGCATTTGGCCGGGTTAAGCTTGATATCATACCTCCGGAGTCTTTGGAAAAATCTCCTTAGTTCTGCTACATGGTCCTCCTGACGCCAAGATTTGATGATCACATCATCGACGTACACCTCGATTTCCTTGTGTATCATGTCATGAAACACAGCAGTCATTGCTCGCATGTATGTTGCCCCGGCGTTCTTTAACCCGAATGGCATTACCCGATAGCAGTAGGTTCCCCATGGCGTAATAAACGCTGTTTTCTCCGCATCTTCCTCGTCCATTAGGATCTGATGATAACCCGCATAGCAATCTACAAAGGATCCGATCTCGCGCCCCGCGCAATTATCGATCAAGATATGGATGTTGGGTAACGGAAAATTGTCCTTGGGACTTGCTTTGTTGAGGTTGCGGTAGTCGACGCACACCCTGATTTTTCCATCCTTCTTTGGGACTGGTACCACATTGGCCAACCACTCGGGATATCGAGTGACCCGAATGACCTTCGCTTGCAACTGCTTAATCACTTCTTCTTTGATCTTTACACTCATTTCTGTTTTAAATTTCCTTAGTTTTTGCTTGATCGGAGGGTATGCCGGGTCAGTGGGCAATTTGTGAACCACTAAATTGGTGCTTAATCCAGGCATATCGTCATATGACCATGCGAAAACATCTCAGAATTCCATGAGGGTTTTGATCAATTCTTCTCTGACATTCGGCTCAATGTGGATACTAATTTTGGTCTCTTGGACGTTATCAGCGTCTCCTATATTCACAACCTCGGTGTCATTTAGGTTAGGCTTGGGTTTTTCTTCAAATTGGCATAATTCCCGGTTTATCTCTTCGAAGGTTTCTCCTTCATCACATTCAGATTCATCATCACAAACGTCCTCTTGCATCATTGAGTCAGATTCAGATTGATTTATTAGACTAGGTTGAAGATCCGCTGTGCATGCCATGTCATTAGAACCAGTAAAAAGAGAACTGTTCAGAAAGAAAAAGAACAAAACAAAATTAAAATGGGACAAAAGAAAGAACTTTATTAAACTTGCGGGATAAAAGGGTTCACACTTTTACAAAAACGAAAGTAAAATTTGGATTACACCCTTGAATAATCCGGACAAAACGAAACACACAAAACATAAATCAAAGCCTACTACCAAGACTCCCCTCGGACAGGAAGAGGAGTAACCGTCCAATTGTTGGTCTTGGCCTCAGGCCCCACAAATTGTATCTCTGCTCTGCTGGAACCTTCTCCAGCTTCCACCATACTGACATCCGCGAATAGCCTCTCAAAACTCTGATTCAGGTCTTCATTTATACCGATCAAAGGTCCTCGAATCTTTGGGATCGCTGACCCCTTGGCACTTGCTTTAACAAAAGACCTTGAGAGGCGTGGCACTGGTTTAGGCAGAAACCAGACCCTCTTCTTCATTTTTCGCGCTTGCTTCCTGTCTGCTGCGGTTGGTTTGAACCCCAACCCGAAAGTTTCCAGATTCTTAGGAAGGGAGACAGGTTGGACTATCCCTTGAAGTTCAACTCCCAGGCCTTTTCCCGGCACAAACCCATTACCCAGCATTTCTGATACCATCATGACTGTTGCGGCAGCCACCCTAGGGTGCGGGATGATTTCTCCTTCAGAAATTTTGTTGGCCGACCCTGTATCGAGAATCTGGTAGACCCAGGGACCCTTGTCATCAGTGGTCTCTATGAAAGGCACAATGGTTCCGCCCATGGTGCATGTTGTATCCTCGCCGTGCAACACGACCTCTTGTCTTTCCCACTCGAACTTCACTGTCTGATGTAGGGTGGAAGGCACCGCTTTAGCTGCATGAATCCAAGGTCGTCCTAACAGCAAGTTGTAAGATACCGTGGCGTCCAATACCTGGAATTCCATGGTAAACAGGACCGGACCAATGGTCAGTTCAAGTACAACATCCCCCACAGTGGCTGTTCCGTTTCCGTCAAACCCCCGGACACAGATGCTATTCTCCCGGATTCTTCCACGGTCAATCTTTAACTGGTCCAGGGTGGATAATGGACAAATATTGGCGCTTGAGCCGTTATCCACCAATACTCGAGTTACCACCGAGTCTTCACATTTGACAGCTAGGTATAGAGCTTTGTTATGCTCCGTACCTTCCACCGGCAGGTCATCATCTGAGAATGTTACCCTGTTCACCTCGAAAATCTTGCTGGCAATGGTTTCCAGGTGGTTTACAGAAATCTCACTGGGTACATGAGCTTCGTTCAATATCTTCAACAGGGCCCGACGATGCTCCTCAGAATGGATCAGTAATGACAACAGTGAGATCTGGGCCGGTGTTTTTCTCAGCTGTTCGACCACAGAATAGTCTTGTACTTTCATCTTCCTCAGGAACTCTTCAGCCTCTTCTTCGGACACAGGTTTCTTGGTTGCAACTGGGTTGGTTCTTCTTAGCTCCACCGGAGCAAAACATCGACCTGATCGAGTCAGCCCTTGCGCTTCACAACTGACTTCTTCCACCTGTTTTCCTTTGTACATCACCACCGCCTTTTCATATTTCCAAGGCACAGCCCTGCTGTCAATCATCGGCAGCTGGACCACAGGCTTTATGGTCACCCGTTCTCTACATACCCCTTTCAACACGACCGCCGGTGTGGGCGGGATCCCTGGTATTACCAACTTGCTTGGCTCGGGTTTGCTTGTTATGGCGGACGGGCTCTTTCCCAATATCACTACCGGCTTGACGCCTTCTCCCTGCGACTGTACACTCGTTCCTCCACTGGTTGAGACTTCTTTCGGGGCGGCTTGGATCATCATCACTGTTTGTGAGGGTTTTCTCAATTCTCCTCCCTCACACACCAACTCAATCATGTGAGTTTCGTGGTGCGCTGGCAGTGGGTTTTGGTTGATGTTAGGAGCTTCTGGTGTCTGGACCTCGATCTTATTGGTGTCGATAAGATCCTGTATGGCATGCCTTAACTTCCAACACTTCTCGGTGTCATGCCCGAGCATCCCTGAGCAGTATTCACAACTTATTGATCGATCCAAATTCTGAGGTGGGGGATTTGGTTCTCGAGTCTGGACAGGACTAACCAAACCCAATTGCCTCAGCTTGTGGAACAAAGCGGTGTAGGTTTCTCCCAGCTCTGTGAAAGTTCTCTGCTTCCGCAACCTGTCATTCCTAGCATCTGGATTTCCCCGAAAACCTGCCCCTGAAAGGTTTCTATATGCCTTTGGTGGAGGGTAGGTATTTTGTGGTGGTGCATATATATTCTGGGGAGCCGGTGCGCGCCATTGTGGGCGAACCGGAGGCTGAGTGTATGCCTGGGCTTGGTGTATGGAACAATGTGGTTCTCGAGGTGGATACAAATTTTGTGGTGGGTTGTATGGGTATTCTGACCTGTGAGGTCTGGGTTGGTTGTAGTGTGGCCTGCCGGCCCTGGACCAACTGCCTGCCTCGATCGTGGCAACCTCTTCTTTCTTTCTTCTCAACGCACCTCCCGTGCCGTTTTGAATAGCCTGGGTTGTGGCCTTGAGTGCCGAATAGTTCAAGATCTTGTCAGACCTCAAACCCTCTTCTATCATGACCCCTATCTTGACCACCTCGTTGAAAGATTTTCCAACCGTTGTCACCAAGTGACCAAAGTAGGTTGGATCCAATGTCTGCAAAAAATAGTCCACCATCTCTCCCTCTCTCATGGGAGGATCGACTCTAGCTGCTTGTTCTCTCCAGCGGAACCCGAACTCGCGAAAACTTTCCCCGGGTTTCTTCCCAGTTCTCAATAATGTGAGACGGTCAGGGACTATCTCGAGATTGTACTGGAAATGACCTGCAAAAGCCTGCGCCAGATCATCCCACGTGTACCACCTGCTGGAATCCTGCCTGGTATACCATTCTAGTGCAGATCCGCTCAGACTTTGGCCGAAATAAGCTATCAACAGCTCATCCTTGCCGCCTGCCCCTCTCATTTTGCTACAGAATCCCCGCAAATGTGCCATGGGATCACCGTGCCCTTCATATAAATCAAACTTAGGCATCTTAAAACCAGCCGGGAGTTGGACGTCTGGGAAAGGACACAGATCTTTGTATGCTACACTGATTTGATTGCCCAATCCGTGCAAGTTCCTGAAGGACTTCTCCAGGCTTTTGAACTTTCTCAACACTTCATCCTGTTCAGGAGCCTTAACTGGCTTCTCAACCTCTGCCGGAACTTCTAAATGTGGGTTGTAAGCTTGAGGCTCGGGTGCATGGAATGTAGGCTCGGGGGGATAGTATTGTGTATCGTGAGCCTGAAACAATGGCTCACTGGTCGTTCTTTGCAAAGGGGCTGATGTTGGTCCCACAAAAATGGGAATATTGGGTGTTGGGAGAGGTTGATGGGGTGGTGGAGCTTGGGAATCATGAGGGCTTCTTTCTTGATGATAAAGGGGATTTGGGCGGCTTGTGGAAGGGCCGGAGTGAGGGTATTCTGGCATGTGTCCCAGTGTTTCAGGGCTCTTTTGTGTTTTGGCTATGGCTAGCTGCATTGCATTCATCTCTAGTCCCATCCTTTCAATCTTTTCCATCGCTTCTTTTAACAACTGGCTCATCGGCCTCTCTTCCTCATTACTATTCTCTGAAGTAGTCATGCTTGTTGCTATCGGTCCTTTGGATCTGGTTTGATAGGAGTGTGTTGCCAGAGTTCTTTAACAACTAACTTGTCTGGTATCAGACAACAACAAACTTTGTTAGCGTTAGAGTTTAACATATTTGATCATAACACATAGAGGATGCAATGTACCTAGGCAGTTAATCGTTTCTACATGCTTTGCTACAAACAACATGCGTCATCCCGGTTTGCTCACTCGTCCCCTTTTAAAATACTTTGGGAAACCCTGTGTTTTATTTTATTATGTACTTTATTTACTTTCTTTATTAAAAGCGGTCGAATCTTATGGGGATTGCCTACGTATCACGTCCCCGCGTGAATCAGACCAGGCGTAGTTCTGCCATGAGGCTAACATTTATAAAAAGAAAATGAACAAACATTACATTTGAAAACTTTGTAAAAACAATGTCTTGAAATAAACACATTCAAATTGAAATAAAAAGATACAATTCTTAACATCTCATAACGTGCCCCACTTTCCACTTGTGTTGTAAATTATTAGATCATTTGCTCAAGGCGGGGCTTGACCCGGATGTCCTCCCAATGTTCGATACATCCTTTCCAACTCCACTGCTAGATGACGGGCAAAGGTGGGTGCATGCTCGGTAAACCTTTCATAATCCATTCCTTGGCAGTTTACATAACTTTGAGAGGTGTAGACCGCCAGGTCGTGGATCTGTGCCCTGAAATCTTGGAGATGTTGGCCTTGATTCTGCAATTGCTGCTGGCGAGTGGTGGCTATATCTTAGATACGGCCTTCACGATCTAGGGCTGACTCTAATAGAGCTCGGAGTCTGGCCTGCTCTAATCTCATCTGCGCTCTTTCTCTATCAGTGTCCGCTTGTTGATGCTCTCTGTACCTTCTTGCCTCTTCTAGTTGTGCACGAAGTTGGTCTTCTGATCGTATCCAATGGTCTTTTTCCTTCTTGAATTGTGCCCTGTCTTTCTCGGATTGCCTATTTTGGTGTTCCTTATCAGATCTGTCATCTTCGTTTAATTGTTGGATCCTTTCTTTTGCTTTGCTCAACGCCCTTTCTTTTGCAGCAAGAATGGAATCATAATCCTGCATTCTTTCAAAAAGATTGGCGATGGTTTTTTGATCCTTCCAATTCCTCATTGGCGTTTCAGAAGCCTTTTTCATTTTCAGAAATCGAGCATGAAGACTTTCATTCTCACAGGCTAGACTCTTCTTCTCGCCTTCAGCTTCTTGTGCTTGCAAATCCTTCTCCAGACTGAGGTTCCTTAGATTTTCCTTTAGGGCATGGATAGTTGCTTTGTACCCCTTCTCTTTTTCTCCCCAGATCAACCGCTCTTGGATTTTATCATTAAAGTTTTGAATATGGGGTCTTTTAGTTGGCCTTCTCAGCTCAGGTTCTGGTACATCATCCAGGCGAGACCGTTTCTCGAACCACCTTGCATATCCAGGATTTATCTCACCCTTTGTAGTGTCTGGGACTTGAGTATCGCTTTTTAAGTATCGACATCCATTCCACATCTGCTGAAGTAACGCCTCAGGAATAGTGGCCTCTGGGTGTAGTTCGATTTCTTGCGCACTCAAATCTTCATCATCAGGAACTACTTGATATCTTCCTAGTTGTCTTAGGACTCTCAATGGCGCGTATGGCTGGATGCTTCTCAATCCCAATAGTAGCAGATAACTATTTGAGTTTGACATATGTATTACTTCCCTCATTGATAGCCATCCCAGAGTCCATTCAATTTGATTTGCCGTTAGAGCCCTTAGCCGAGATACCCATGCTTCTGTCCCTTCTGGAACCTGATAATTTTTCACTCTTTCCTCATAACCCTCGATGTAATTATCGTTGTTTGGCCTGTACTGTATGATCTTGGGCTGTTGTTGGAGATGTTCAATCAGCCACATTTGCAACAAAATTTTGCATCCTTCGAAGACTTTCGCTCCTGCTTTACATAAAGTCAAAGCCCGATAAATGTCTGAGAGAATGATGGGGACAAGGGTGTGGTTTTCCTTGGAGGTGAGGATTTGCACAACTTTTGTGGTGCGAATATCGATTGTTCGTTCTTTGTTCGGGAAGACCATGATTCCTAGAAAAGCCACTATGAAGGCGAAACGACGGTGAACCTGCCATGCGTCTTTGTCTTGTTTGTTAGTAAGGCTTTTCTCATGAATTTCGAACCCATCTGACTTTCCGAACCTTGAATACAAAGAGTTGAAAGAACAACATCCGTTGACGACATTGCTTTTCCTGATTTGACTGCTGATGTTCAGAAGACCGAAGAATCGATGTACCGAGAGAGCCTTCGTGAATATCAAGCTTTGATTCCTTAAACTTCTGTCAAAACCAACATATCCAGCTACCTCTTCTAATGTAGGAGTGAGCTCGAAGTCAGAGAAACGAAAGACATTGTGAACAAGGTCCCAAAAAGTCACTAATGCCGCAATCAGACCCTCACGGGGTTTAACTTTCATAATGTCCGGGAGATTTCCCAAATGCTTGATGACTCACTTTTGACCATCTTCGCCTAATTCACACCACCACATTTGAAGCTGGAATAGAAACTCTTCTGTATTTGCGGAGGAGGGGTTTTGTGTGGTGCTCATTTTGTATCTGAAATTTAATTTAATAAAGTCAAGACTCATTTTGAAAACATACTCCAATCGTTTTCAGTTAAAACTATTTCAAGATTTAAAACTATTTTTGGGAATTTTTCCAACTATTTTCAAGATTAAATACCTTTCAAGATTAAATACCTTTATTTCAAGATTTGAAAACTATATTTTATTTTTATTACATATATATATATATATATATATATATATATATATATATATATATATATATATATATTTTATTATGACCCATTTTATTCCTCAGCTCTTACCATGATTTCATTTAAGCCGGTCAGCAAGCATGTTCGAGGCAAATGAATGCACATATAGCAAGTAGGATGCATCAGGATGGTCTTTCTATTTCGGGTTCACCTGTCTTAGACAGACCCAACCCCTGTGTTGAGTCCCCTAAGTCAAATGTACGTGATGCAAATAAACGTTCCTGCTAGGGATCCGGTACATGGCTGAGTTATTCTAAGTGTAACCCTGAGGTTGATTGTTCTAAACCTGGCTTACCCAAACAGACAGTTTGAGCTGAAGCGGGGGCAACGTACCGGGAGCACGAAAGTCTGCCCGGCCTAGTTACTTGTCCCAACTCCGTCTTATTTGGTATGACTTTAACAGAAAGGTGGGTCACGCGCACGTGTACACCATAAATTCAGAAGACTCAGAAAGAAGGGGGTTTCGTAACAGTTGTATATATTCACAATTCAAATAATATTAAAGCGGTAAAAGCATCATTTAGCACATTAGGCATATATCATGTAAAAATCAGATAATAAACAAAGCCAACCATAACAATTATTCTAAGCTCGAATTCTTAACCCTGAACCAACGGTTCTGGGTGGTGATCCCCAGCAGAGTCGCCAGAGCTGTCACACCTCCTTTTTCCGCACCAGAGAGGGTGGGGGAGTTTTTCCAATTAAAGGACAATCGAAACGGGATTGGTTTATTTATTTCAGAGTCGCCACTTGGGAGATTTAGGGTGTCCCAAGTCACCAATTTTAATCCCGAATCGAGGAAAAGAATGACTCCATATTACAGTCTGCGTACCAGAAATCCGGATAAGGAATTCTGTTAACCCGGGAGAAGGTGTTAGGCATTCCCGAGTTCCGTGGTTCTAGCACGGTCGCTCAACTGTTATATTCGGCTTGATTATCTGATTTTATACAAGTGTGAACTTATGTGCAAAATTTAACTTTTAACCGCTTTTATCATTTACTGTTTTTATCAAGAATTGCAACGTTGTGAAAATGTATCTCGAACCGCGTTACAATCAATGTACCCGTGGTCGTCGACACACTTTGACTCCGTTGAGATTTGGATTTGGGTCACATCAATGTGCACCCGAGTTTAAGGAAATTAAATTATTAAAGGCGCGCCTAAAGCGACTAGCGTATTTATTTTGGGTAGGACCGTGGAATTTTACTAAACGGTCCATCCCGAAGTCTAAACAATTTTTAAAGCAAATATTTACTGAGGGCCCCGCAATTTGTATTTTATTTGGCGAGGCTCATCTCATTCTTATTTTTTTTAAGGAATTTGCGACGTCATGGACATACATTTCGAACCACGTCACAATCAATGTACCCGTGATTAGAAACGCATTTCGAATCCGTCGAGATTCGGATTTGGGTCACATAAATGCGCACCCGAATTTAAGAAGGTAAAATTATTAGATACGCGCTTAAAGAGACTATCGCGTTATTATTCTGGGAGGACCGTGAAATTCGCTAAGCGGCCCTCCTGAATTCTAAGTATTGTAATATACACATTTCTAGAGGGCCCCGCAGCTTTGTACATTTTGTTTGTCGAGGCTCATATCGTTCTATTTTTAAAGGGATATCCTATAGCAACTACGTTTCTTGTCGCGTTTGTCTCTACTAATCGAAAGAAGTAGATAGCCCTAATTGATTACATACTTGCAAGCTTATTTAAAAATGCTTTTACAGAACAATAAAAAACGTGATTACACTCATGGGCAATTAACCGAACATTATGGGCCCAAACCTAGCTCATGCGAGATGGGCCAGACTTGGGCCCCTGTTTTTTCGATACGGGCCTACTTGGTCTGTTTTGATCTGGGCTCAACCTTCATGAGGTTGAGGCCTGAACTGGTTCTTAGTTCTGAAAAATGAGTTTATCAATTTATATGCGACAATTTGACAGAAGGGGAAAGAACTTAACTAATAGTGGATAGTTTTCATACTTGGCCTACATTAGAGAATATACTACACCATCGAACTAAGTCTAAGATACAACTTATTGCAATGGGAATATTTTCACCTAACAGCATACATATATGACTAGCATTCACTAACCTACATTGGTATACTAAGCATGTAGGCTACTTCTGTTATCCAAACGAAAATGTAATTATTATATACTACATGACATTTGATACAACAGTCCATGTGTATGTAAAAACAATCTGCAGGTCTTCTCTTTTTGCATTCATGCTCAAACTTTCAGTTACATTGGTGGTATTAATTGTGTACCTGGTAAGGAAAGGAAAGGAAAAAGGAGAGAGATCAGTTGAGTAGTATGCAACAGGCAACAGCAACAACAACCAAACAACAACAACACAACAGCAAACCAACAGCCACAAATGCTCTCCACAGTCCAACAGACAAATAGCAACAGTTTCCAGAACAAAAGAAACCACAGGTGGTCGAGGCCCAAACAAACAATCCCAGAAAAAGAGTAGTGAACCAGTAGAAAATCCAAGATACCAAATGTGACAGCAACAGAAAACCCAATAACCACAAAGCTCAGCTAATACCCGGTACAGTTCCAACAATCAGGAAGACTAAGACTCGAACCACAGCACACAGAAGACTCAATGTAGTAACAATCGCAGCAGAAAACACACAGCCCTTCTCTTAATGGAACAGTAATGACCCTAGTTAGAATAACTGGCTTGGCCAGAATAGCTCAACCAATTTAGTTCCTCGTGCAGTTTTGGGCAGTGATTGGTTAAAGTGTTCTGAAAATTTCCCCTTTTGTTTTCTCTTTTTTCTGAAGACTAAAAGTCCAGCCCCTTCTTATGTTCTAAAACAGCTTATTTATAAGCTAATCGACCTAGTGCAGCTAAGCTGCCTGCCCTGCCAATTTGCAGACTGCCCATACCCTTTAAGCCCATCCTTAAGCATCTTTTGATGCCAGCCCTTTTTGTTCCCCACGCCTGGCTTTCTTTAATCAAGAGTTATGGGTTCATTTTAGTATTCATTTTAAATTCCCATGCTCTTATGTCTTGTTCCCCATTGGCATTAATTTAATCCCAAATTAGTACCCTACTTGTCAGCTCATTTAAACTAATCATTTTTGTTCTTTTCAAACCCCAGACTACCCTTGCTAGCCCTTGATTATCACTGCCCTGCCCATTGCAGTATCAGGGCACTTTGGGCTTTGACCATTCGATTTCAGAACTGCCCCAACCTGGCTTTTTAATTGTTTACAAATTTATTTCAGACAATGCTGGGCATTCAGTCAGTGACAAAGTTCAATTAGTCATGTGACATTATTAGCTCATTCGATTCATTAGTTATAGAAAACTAATCGACGACGTTTATCGAGTCGACTATACTAATTATAACAGGTAATAATCAGTCGCTCATATAAACAATACGTTCAGAGACCTAAAGGGCATCAGACAACTTTTGTTCAATTACTGGGGGCCTATATGAATTAACTCATTTGACGACTAATCTAATTGACGATCATGTTTATCACAGAGTACATTCAGAACACACACATAGAAAATCAATCGACCAAATAAAAGGTCTTTGCTAGAGATGGAAGAAAACAGAAAAAGTAACAGACCATAACAAATACTTACAACAACAAATCATGCTGACAACTTAATTAGAACTAAACAAAGGGAAAGGAAAACTTACCGAAAATGTTTAAATCAAACAGACCCAAATCTGACTCAACTCTGCCCATTTGAGGCCGAACAAATTTTAACCAGGGTGTTCTCACATGAGAACACCTTGGTTAAGATCCATTGAACCTCAAACCCCTTTCAAGACCGGCCGGATTCCCCAGGTGCATGTGTTCTAGGTTTTGGATCTTCAAATCTGATTTTTTAGGAGTTGTGGGTAGATTCGGACCAAACCAAGTTTGGTTTGGTCACGAGGAGGGTCATGGGAGTGTCTGATACAAAGATGGTGAGGTTTGGTATAGATCGAGTTTTGTCTCGAATCTTCAAATCCAGATTCGAGACGATAGGAGGTGATTCGAGGTTCATGGTTAGTGGATTCGTGTTCAGGGTGGTTGGATGCTTCAGGGGTGTGAAGGGGGTGGTCATCGGCGTTCATGCCGCCGGGTTCTGGTGGAAGGGAAACTAGGGCGGCTTGCTAGGGTTTGGGGGTTTCAGGTTTGAGCTTGGGGACGATGGGATGGGGTGTTGGTATAGGGGGTGTGGGGTGTAAGGGAAGGCTTATATACGGAGTAGGGGATTGGATCTGAGCCGTTAGATCAGATGATCTCAACGGCTTGGATCTGATGGTGAGAAATGAGACGGGGTCGTTTGATAGTTAAACGGGGTCATTTGGGCTTAAGGGATGGATTGGGTTGGACCGGCTAACCAGGTCGGGTCACGGGTGCGTATGTGGACCGTTGGATCAAGAGGCTTGGATGGATCAGATCGATTTGCCTGAAATGACGTCGTTTCGGGAGGTGGTCAGGGCAGGCCTGGTTTGGACCGGACTTGAGTGCTGGTTTGGGCCTGTTTTTGTCTTATTTTTGGGCCCAAACCGATTTTTAACTCTTTTCCTTTTGTTTTCAATTTTAAAAAAATGAAAAATAACAAAATAGATAATAAAACAAATGAAATTAAAACAAATAACAATGTAGCACTTCAACATAATTATCACACCAAATTAAAATGTTTAAGTAAGTTAAATCACAACCTAGAACGAACGATGCACATATATATATTTTGAATTTTCTTTTAATGACACATATTTCTTGTATTTTGTTTGATAATGATTAAATGCAAAATGGACAGACCCACAAATGACTAGCAATACATGTCATGAAAAATTTGTACCGCGGGGTCATTTGTCACTATTTTTATATTTTGTTTTCCTTTTGGAGTGATTGCTCGTGAAGCAAAAATCACGTGCTTACAACTAGTACTGCCACAACACAAGGCTGAGACCCTGTCTCACATCATAGAAATAGGACACACAAATTTGACCTGCAAGGTCATGTTTCCACACAACTTTGCTGCAATGTGCGATCTTATCCAAATACTACTCCACATGAAACACCTCAAGTCACTATGCTCGAAATCGACAACCATGCTCAATTGATGGCTGGAGCCAGAGCAAATCATTACACCCACAGTGAAATAAATAATACATACCACACAAACCTGATAGAACATAATCCAATTCACCTCGCCACTCAACCCGTGGCATTTCCAGCATAGCCCATGGCACAATAGTTCAGAATTGCCCGACGCTAAGACAACCAGTCTAAATTCTGACATCACATACAAAATCTAACATACCAGCAAGTAAATATCCACTTGAGCCTCCAAATCCTGATAGTCGTTAAACAGTACTGACGCACACGATCCACAATCACAATATAGCCTGTATATGAGAACTCCCAGTCTCCAACTCCATATAGCACACGCATCATCATATCTGACCCCAATTTCCACGGTGCGAATACATGCACATCTTTAATACACAATCATCCCACAATAAATACTCTAAAATTTCATGCTTCATACAAGCAACTCGAATATCAGTAATCGATCCAGCCTTAAAGTGCCGCAATACTATTGAAGTGCCATCAACTTAATCACATTGGCCTTTTTCTGAAACATATAAACTCTACAAATCACTATGATTAGAAATACAATTTCCTTAATCATCTGAAGATCATTCACCCTAATCATCTGAAGCTCATTCCTCTAATCACCTAAAGCTGTACTGCCTAAGAATGTTATGAATTTCCATTCAGAACTGAACCATAACCTTACACACGCAAATCTCAATCCTTCACAACATGTCGCATATACCATATCATCCTAAGGTAACATGAGGACTTCGCCTCCCTTCTGAACCCTGAATGTTTACGTACTCAATTAGTCAAGAACTTCCATTGATCCCATCTAGAAGAAAAATTATTACACATCCCATGTTCTGCAGGATATACATAGATCTTGTTCAATTTTTTTATTTTTTTTACAATGCCGACACGACGGATGAGGTCTGTATAAATTCATAACACCGCTGAATCAAATATTCATTGGGTCTATACTTCTGGCAAGAACTATCACCTCATTTTGAACCAAATAATGGTCTTAGCCCCTTAATTTACTTCATATACTCAGATTGCACTGATCTCGAATTCAATGATCGCGTCTCACCCATTACGAACTGCTCATGCAATAAACATAATCAAAAGTCGCATATGATGCCTCAATATACCAATAGGCTACCAATTCTAATGCGGTACAAAAGGAAAACAAACTCAGGAAGGAATTACCAATCCCACGCACTACTACGGACTTTCCTTAGAAAATAGGAAGCAAGGCATACGAAATAGCATATAGAAAACTATACTCAAAATCACACTGTTGCGGCGTGCAACCCGATCCAGATAACATACCCATGGCGGCGTGCCACCCGATCCACACATAGATCTCACATAAGGAGATGCACATCGAGCCAAATTTGCTCATTACAACAAAATACCGAGTATCGGTCGTAAGCATGCTAAGTGTATAATAAGATCTTTGAGGGACATATAGCATTATAAGCTACAAAACTCAAGCACAACCGAGGTGCGATGTACAATCTGAATTTCAAGAGCCAAGATGCTCATATAACGTCATTCCTACACAGATTCTCCACATATAGCAATTTCTCAAGTCGTCTCACAACTCACACGGCGCAATGCATCACTACGCGAAATATATGACAATGAAACGTCAACGTAACTACTCCTCCATAAGGACTGCATTACAAAAATGAACACATCTGGCCTGATATAGAGCCATTATTCACATTAAATCTATCCATCGGCTTCAAGCCGATTTTGATCCCACTGAACTAGTCCGATAACCTTTCAAAGGTTCATAATAACTTCCATTTTCTTCATAAACACAAGAACAACCATCACAATCGGAGTAATCCTCACTAGTTCACAACCCAATATGCCAAGTGCCCTCCAGGCATGAATCTTTAATTTAACGACACCATCATAAACTCCATACTTGGTTTACATCTTTAATCAATCAAGTGAATCACATGCCACACTTAAAAATCATCCTGTAGGACACACTCCCACAACTTACCACAATAATATCTGGAGCGTACCTCCAAACCACCGGTCGCACTAACGCTGAAGAGTGATCAAGAATTATTAACCAGGACGCAAACCCTTTTTACAAAACACCGATCTTAGGTGACGCTGAAGACAATACCAATTTACCGTAAACATCGAAACTCATCTCCTGCCCATCCGAGCTTATGACATCTTGTCAAAAAATTCCTTCACTCGTGCCATTCTCGGCCCAACTTCCACAACCAGAACTGATTCGCCAGCATGCGTCAAACTCGAACCAATATAGCAAATAATCGTGCGATTAACTTATTTAATAACAAACTCCCCAACTTGGCTCAAAGCCATAGATCAAAACACACTCAATAAATTACCGCTCACGTACTCTATTGTTGCCGTAATACCATGGTGAGATTAAACTCACTCCTCCATAAGCTTGTGGAAACACGAATCATCAGAAATTTTAACTCTTCTGCAATTTTTGCATTCACTCACACAACAGTTAAGCCCGCTCTTTAGGCGACAATTTTTTTTTACTAAGTCCTAAAATTTTCAAAATTTCGGCAGAGTTTCCTTTGTAATTGGGCCTATACACCTGCCAGAGAATCACCAAAACCATCCTAACAACACATCCACAACTTGACAAAGCATCACAATGAAAAATCAAACACTTAATAGTCCACCTATCATCCAACAGGTCTCCATCGTCACTTCCAAGTCATATAGATACATCTCGCAGTTGTAACATACTCATCACGTAGCTATCCATCCATCATTCCCACTAATAGGGACAATACCGAACATATAAGTTCAAAACACTTGCTCACATAATCAGCACCGCGGTGCTCAAGCCATTGGCAAAGATTTGGCCTCAAGTCCTCTAGACTGGTCTAACTTCAAACTCACAGAGATTAAACCTCGCCCCTCGATCGGGGAATCAAAGCCATCGAGACACATCTGATACTGAGCACCCGTTGGTGCATACAATCACGCGGAAGGAATTTCAAAAGTTTCTTTTCAAGCTGAATCAAGGACGCACGATAAGAATTCAAGAATATGAAGTTTTCCTAAAGGTTCGGCAGCCTCTCGAGGATAAGTACAAATGTCTCTGTACCGATACGCGAGACTCTACTAAACCGGCTCATGACTCGCGAGACCAAGTAACCTAGGCTCTGATACCAACTTTGTCACGACCCAAATCCCGGTCGTGATGGCGCCCAACACACTACTAGGCAAGCCCGACCATTATTCAACACTTAACCCAATTTATCAAAAATAGCGGAAAGAAATATCAATTAAGCAAGATTAAAGTACTGAAGAATTTAACAAAATACACAATATAATCTCACTAGGACCCGGTGTCACGAATCTGAGCCTCTAGAATACAGAATATCATCCTAATACATGGTATATCCAAAGTCTGATAATGCGGAAATAAAGAGATAGGATAGGAGGGAGAAGATCAATGGCTGCGAACGCCATGCAGCTACCTCGATACTCCCAGAAGCTGGATCTGCTGATCAACTAGATCTACTGAGCCTGAGACTGCCCTGGATCTGCACACAAGGTGCAGGGAGTAAAGTCAGTACTCCGACCCAGTGAGTAATAAAAGTAACTACAGTCTGAAGATAAGAAAATCTAGTAAATACACAAAGTAAGCTAAAATCCAAATATACAGCAACATATGGAACTAAGCAACTAAACAACAGTATAAATAGAAATACATGAATACAATGCAATGCATATGATGGTACATTCCAGTACCCACTGTGGCGTGCAGCCCGAGCCATCCATATTTATTTATCGTCGACGACGCTCACTGGGGGTGTGTACAGACTCCAGAGGGGCTCCTACAGCCCAAGCGCAATATCTTGGTCAGTCATTGTTACCTGACCAATTTATATCATACAGTGCCATTGTTACCACTGTTTAAGTATATCATCCAGTGTCATTGTTACCACTATTTCAAGTATATCACACAGTGTCATTGTTACCACTGTTTCAAGTATATCACACAGTGTCATTGTTACCACTGTTTCAAGTCACTTTATAATCAGTCTAGAAAATAATATAATAAGCCCCTTGGGCATTTACAAAACAGAAGTTCCCAGCCCGGAATACATTTAAAAATATCATTTAAGTTTTCAACACTTAGAATTATGGCTGAGTTTGCAAAACAGCATTTAAAACCTTGGACTGAAATTAAATGATATGCAAAACATGCTAAGCAGTAATATCAATCCTCGAAGGATTTTGCAAATCGGCACAAGGCCCCAAACATGGCATCAAGCCCCGTAATATCAATGAAGTATGTGTATCAATCACCAGTATAGTATAAATATTACACGGGATGGACCAAGTCACAATCCCCAATAGTATTCGACCCCGCACTCGCCATGGAGTGCGTGTCACGCCTCAATATAGCGTTACGATGTGAAAGTCCGGGGTTTCAAACCCTCAGAACAGCATTTACATCTATTACTCACCTCAAGACGGCCAAAAGTATACTTCGCGATGCCCTTTCCTTTCGAATCGACCTCCTCGCGCATTGAATCTTGCCAAAACCACAAGGAATATATTACAATAGGCTAAGGAAATATAACTCAATCGAAAAGACTCGAAAAATATCGAAAATCACGAAATTTGCAAAACTCGAGCCCCAGGCCCACTTCTCAAAAATTACGAAAGTCATATCACCGGATTACTCGTCTCGCCACGAGTCCGTACATATAAAATTTACCAAAATCGGAGTTCAAATGACCCCTCAAATCTTCAAATCTTATTTTCAAATCCCTAGGCCTAAATCCTCAATTTACTCCTCAAAAACATGTAATCTAGTCGGACTATTCGATGATAATTCAATATTTTGGAGTAGAAATGATCACAAGTGACTTACCTCAAGATTTCTCGTGATTTTTCGCTCAAAATTGCCCAAAATCCGAGCTCCAAATTGTCAAAAATGGAAAAATCTCCCGAACTTAACATTCTGTCCGGTACTGTTCACGGGTTACTGTTCACGTGTTACTGCACACGGCCTCAAGGTCACTGTTCCCTGTTCACGCACGGGTACTGTTCACTGCTGCAGAAAATACAGCAGCTTTTAAGAAATTTGCAGCACAACCATTTTTCACTAAAATGGCTCTAACTCCATCATACGAACTCGGAATTAGACGATTCTTGTTCCTATGAGTCACAAATAATAATACAAACACAACTCTTCAATCAAAACTCAATTCGGAGCTATTTTTCCCAGTTCAATACCCATTTCGCTCGTTAAACAATTAACTCACATTTCACGTCAAAAACCCAATTGCGACTTGATGAAATTAAACCAAAATTTCCAGATCAGTCCTATAATTCATGATTTAAATTCTGAAAGTATCGAAATCAAATTTGGATCTTTAGAACTAAAAATGAACCTTTAGATCATTACATTTATGCTCAAAACGGCAAAAATATTCCAAAAATGACCCGTTGGGCATCCGAAACACACCCGAGGCCCCCGGGACCCTGACCAATAATACCAACCAATCCCAAAATACATTACAGACTTGATCGAGGCCTCAAATCACATCAAACAACGCTAAAATCATGAATCAACCTCCAATCCAAGTTTTATGAACTTTAGAATTTCCAACTTCTATTTCCGATGCCGAAGCCTATCAAATCACGTCCGATTGACTTCAAATTTTGCACACAAGTCCAAAATGACATAACGAAGCTACAGAAATTCTCGGAACTCCATTCCAACTCCCGGATCAAAATTTCACCTATCAACCGGAAATCGCCGAAATTCTAACTTCGCCAAAATAGTCTAACTTCTTCACCGGACCTCCAAAATTTCTTTCGATTGCGCTCCTAAGCCTTAAATCATCACCCGGAGCTAACCGAATCATCGGAATTCAATTCCGAGCCCTCTAACTCATAAGTCAACATCCGGTTGACTTTTCCAACTTAAGCCTTCTTAAAAGAGACTAAGTGTCTCGTGTCTTATCAAAATTACTCCAAATAAATTCTAACGCACCCAATACCGATAATGAAACATAAGAAAGCAGAAAATGGGAGGAACGGGGTAGTAACTCATGAGACGACGGGTCGGGTCGTCACAATATAAATATAAATTACATATATTATATAATGATATAGTAGTACTTTATATTTTTTGGGCCTTAAATATTTGGGGTAGGGTTGTGCACGGATCGGATCAGATCGGATTTAGCACATTTTAGATTCGGATTTCGGATTATAGAAAATGCAATTCGAATCTGATCCGAATTATATTGGATCGGATCAGATTTTAAAGTTTGGATCGGATCGGATTTCAGATCGGATTATTATGCCTCAAAGTTGCAAACTAATATGTATATTTTCTTTGTAAGAGAGGTAATACATTAAGAAAAATTCAGGTTTATGCAATTATGAGAGTACTATTGTACCAATATAGCTAAATTCAGCAATTGTAAAGGTAATAACTTGGAAGAAGATGTAAAGGAAGTACTGACTATCTGAAATTAAAGTGTAGTATTTATACATTGCCTAATAATTTCAGATTTTGGATCAGATCGGATTAAAATATACCAATTCGAATCCAATCCGAAATTCGAAATTTTAATAAACACAATCCGAAATCTGATCCAATCCGAAAAATGAAATCCGAAATTGAATGGATCGGTTCGGATTTCGAATATCCGATCCAAATGAACAGCCCTAATTTGGGGGCCTAAGGCAAGAGCTTCACTTGCCTTACCCTAGAGCCTCCCTTGTGTAGGGTTTGTAAGAGACGAGCCGCTTCCCGCACAGAATGAAGTGATGCAGGTGGCCGATCGTTATGCCGACAAGGAGCCATTGCAGATTTTCGAAGTTTATGATCACGGGAATAACAACAACACTCGTTACGTCATAACTCCTCAAAAGAAAGAGAAACCTACTGTTGGGGTTTTTAAGTATTAATGAGGCTTAAAAGAGAGTGAATGGAACTGGAGGGAAATAAAATTTTAAGTGAAATTTTAAGTTCCCCCTTGATGAAGGAACATTGTCCCATATTGGAAGAGGAAGAGGTTTTTTATGGGTATATAAGCAAATGCTCTTCTTCTAGCTCTTAAAGAGTTGAGAAGAAGGCAAGTCTCGCACTGTCGTCGCTCGCTCGCTCGGCTTTGGCTTCGGCTTCGGCTTCGGCTTCGGATTTGGTCAAATGATTGATTGATAATTTTTTGGACCAAATTTATTTGTTAATAGTAAAATATTAACAGAAATGTTATTAAATATTTGTTTTAATAACATAATATCAATATTAAAATAAATATTAATATTAAATTCTCCAATTCGTTTTTCAGTTGTGTAACTGAAAATTAAACTACCCTCTTCAATTTTCCCTCTTTATTGTTAAGTAAATAGCCATTTATGTAATGACATTTATGTTGTGTCCATTTTGCATAAATGGTCATTCTGAAGAGTTGCACCTCTTCAGATTTCAGTCCAACTTTGGATATAAATACAAGTCTATTCTACTCAGAATTTCCATACGAATTTTTTGAGTTCTTCTCCTTTCGTCTGCATATTTTAACTGCAAAGAAAAGAACCGTAAGTGTGATTTGCTACCGAACTTTGTGTCCGCTGAAACACTGGGGTTTGAAGCACCACTATACCAGTGTATAATTCGTTCTATCCTGAGAGGAAATAATCCATAATCTTGGGTACTAGGAGGGGATTAAATTCCTTAAGGAAACACTGTGAATTCAGTGGCTCAAATTGGTTTTTGTTATTTCGTTTACATTTCTGTTTATGTCATTTTATTTTCTCCAAAATCGTTTTACAAAATACACTATACTAACACATACTTGGAAAAGAGTTTCAAAAACTGTTGGGAAGGGCATTGGAAGCCTCAAAACAAAGGCCAGGATGTGTTTGATGATAAAGGGAGACTCATGGGATACGTGAAAAGTTTAAAGTACATCCCCGCTAACAAATTGTCAAACAACGTGAATGGAGAATGGTTTTTTTACTAAAGCAATATGATCTAATATGTTCAAAGAAATCCGATCACAATTTAATTTAAATAATATTTTTAAAAATATTAATCGCGCATCGCGCGAGTATGACTACTAGTATACGTATATAGAAAGAGAATTCCTGCACTTGATTTTTAGAAGGTTTCTTAATTGAAAAGAATAATATCTTAAACAACAACAATAATAACTTTCTTAGTCCTAGTCAAATTGAGGTCGAATATATGAATAATATCTTAAATAAAAATAGAAAAACCAATGTACCAAATTTACCTTTACACATTGCATTTTGGAAAAGAGGTACTCCCTAGTTCTAATTAGTCATTACATATATATTCTAAATCCACTCTTGACAAATATAACACTATAAATCTAGTAGATTTACAAGCTGTATTTCATGATGAATGATACCAATATATCTCCGATATCTTCATATTTTATATTTTGAATCACAATATATAACAACGATATAGAAAGAAACTATTTAGGTTAACATAAGAATGTTCTACATCATATTAATATTGTTAGGTTGGATAACTTGGTCTTTGCCTATCTCTAAATCATGCTAAATTAACGTAGATTTTACCTTTTTATTTTAATTTTTATATAATGATAATCTAAATGGATGTCTTAACAACTTAAAATTGATCTTGGATTTAAACCATCTTGAACTTTTATTATGTTGTTTATTAGGGAAAAGGGTCGATTAAGGTTGAATTTTCTTTTGCTTGAGTTGACTTGCCTTTTTTTTTAAGTACTGGCAAAGGGGAAAAATGTGGACTGAGTCACTGAGTGATGGGGAAGTTCGAAACCTGCACCTCTGAATACAAAGGTTGGATTTCTAACGAGCTCCTGACAACTGATTACTGCATGTTAAGTTATTTTGCTATTATTATTAACTGTTTATGTTGATACTTATAACTCATTAAATTAATAGGGTACGTAGAATGCAATATGTTATCACTGTATAGGAGTTCTTCGTAATTGCAAAAGAAGAAGAAAAAAGGACGTCTTGGTTCCTAAAATAAACTTTAGGGTATGATAAAGAAGACTATTATTATGCTTAATAGAGTATTTACCCTCAAAATTGGGTTCAGTCAATACCTAACAACAAATATATGGGGTGGTTCATTTGTCAATATATATGTACAACAAGAAATCACAATAAATGAATATTCTTATTTCCCGCGCAGTTCAATTATTTCCTAATAATAACCCCATGAATTTTAAAAATAAAAGTAACTCTTAATTTTCTTACTTATGATTCTTTTTTTTTTTGTTGAAAAAAAAATAGGAATGACAAATAATTTTGTTAGGGAAAATTTACAAAGTAGTCCAAGGAAGAGGAAAATTGACGAACTTAAAATCTGATATTCAAAATACACATAGATTATCATTTATATAAATATAAATATTACTATAAGATTAGGAAACAAAACTTGCTTACGTATAAGGAAATATTCCCTCATTCACAAATCTTTTTGAACTAGGAGACAGATTATTAAAGAAAAGGAAACTTAAAGCCATATATCAAAAAATAGATTTAGAGAAACACTAAACATTCCAAAAGGAAGAAATTAGTGGACGAATCACAAAATAGATATAAATAAAGGAAATAAGAAAAGCTAGTGCATTCTGAGTAATAATATATGCTAACAGAAAAAATGGGGAAAATGCAAAAAAAACGTATGGAAAATATATAGTGATGGATCACGATCCTTCTCCACGTATTGTATTCAATCAGCAGCTTTCAGGTAAAACCCTAAAAGAAATAAGGAAACAAATCATGCATGAAAAATAAGCTATATATCCAACTCCACCCCCAGATAGCTATAAATATAGAGTACCTCAAAACTCAACCATCAATTCATAGCTAGCTACTGTATCTTAGTAGGGTTTCCGCCATTCTAATATTTCTTCCTTACTCATATATTCATCAAATATCAATCTCTTATAACTTGTTTCTTCGCAGCAGTAGTACTGTTCATTAATGGAGTATTCTCAGGCTAAGTGTTTTTCTCGCCCGATGGGTTATCGCTTTCATCCGACGGGCAGGGAAGTGCTCAAGTATCTAATAGAGTTTGTGAGAGACGAGCCACTTCACTCTCAGAATGAACTCATGCAGGTGGCGGATCTCTACGCCGACAAGGAGCCATGGCAGATTTTCGAAGCTTATGATCAGGGAAACAACAACAACAACACTCGTTACTTCATAACGCCGCAGAAGAAAGAGAAGCCAACGTGGAAAAGAGTTTCAAGAACTGTCGGGAAGGGCACTTGGAAGCCTCAAGGCAAAGGCCGAGAGGTGTTTGATGATAAAGGAAGACTCATGGGATACGTGAAAAGTTTGAAGTACATCCCCGCTAACAAATCGTCAAACAACGTGAACGGCGAATGGTTGATGACTGAGTACTCTTTGTTTGATCGTTATCTGGCTGCTAGGGAGATTAAGAACAAAGGTTTCGTAATTTGTAAGATCAAGAAGAAGGGCAAACCTGGTGACAAGAAAAAAGGAAACAATATTGATGAGGTAGTTAATGATGAGAATGTGAGAGATATTGAAAAATTTATCAACACCGACGTTCAAGTTGAAGACAATGGTATAAGGTCGAATGGTACTATAGCAAAGCTGGATGATCAAGAGAATAATATTATCCAATATGTAGAGGGAGATCAAGTTAGAGACCATGTACTTGGTTTATTGGACGATATTATTGTTGATGTGGATGATCATGAGGAGAACGTTGAAGATTGCCTAGATCAGGGGGATGAAGTCCAAAAGCAGTTACTTGAAGAATATATTGATACCGTTCTGCAATCAGAAGATGTTCCAGCTGAAGATATAGCAAAAGATGATCAAGAGAATATGGAATATAAAGTCGAAGACCATCAACATGCTACTTTGTGGGCTTCTGCGGAAGATGTCGATCTGGATACTATCAATTTCTATTTGCCAGAGGATGAGGAGATTCATTTTTGCTAGGGCAGTTTAGTTAATTTGATCCCAGCTAACTCTTAGATAAAGTTACAAACCTGTACTGCAATATGATTTAGCAATATAATTTGAATTAATTTCCTAATGTTCTGTAATACTAGTTTTTAACTAGCTAGTGACATATGGTCGCCATATTGAAGATGGCCGTTGATAGTTTATGTAGTACTGCTGAAAACTTAATACTACTGAAAGTTCTGCCAAATTTTTTGTTATTCCTGTTTTTCTCTCAGAGAGATAGTGCTCACTTATAATAGTTTGGCGTCGATTTTCTGTTTTAGTTGCCTAGTTCAGTTGGAGTATTTAGTTTTGAAGATTATGTACTAGCTCATTGTAACGACCCGAACAGTTGTTTCCTATATTTACGTCCCGTATTCCCTGTTAAATGCTTATTCATGTTTCAATATGTGTACTTGGTGAATTTGAGTCAATTCGGATCGAGTTTGGTATGAAATGGGACAATTAGTCTCTTTAAGGAAGAATTAGTTTGGAAAAGTCAACCGGACGTTGACTTGTGAGTTAGAGGGCTCGGAATTGAATTCCGATGATTCGGTTAGTTTCGGGGGATGATTTAAGGCCTAGAAGCGCAATCGAAATTAATTTTGGAGGTCCGGTGAAGAAATTAGCTCATTTTGGCGAAGTTAGTATTTTGGCGATTTCCGGTTGATAGGTGAAATTTTGATCCGACGGTCGGAATGGAGTTCCGAGAATTTCTGTAGCTTCGTTATGCCATTTTGGATATGTGTGCAAAATTTCAAGTCATTCGGACATATTTTGGTCGAGTTTTGATCGAAAGCGCGTTTTGAAAGTTTTAAAGGAACTTGGACTTGAATTCGGTGTAATTCGATAATTTTGGTATTAGTCGAGGTGTTTTGATAATTGGAACAAGTTTGAATAATATTATAAGATGTATTGGTATTTTTGGTTGAGGTCCCGAGGACCTCGGGATGATTTCGGATGGCTAACGGGAACTTTTGAAGTTGGAAATTTCATAATAGACGAAAGTCGTAAATGAGTGCGCACAAGGCCTCACTTTGAACGATATTATCTCTCGTTATATAAGTAGTTGTGTGAGCTACAACCTATCAAATTAAAGCCCTTTGCGTCTAGTTTCCAATGCAACAAACCGTTTGCCATTTGGAAGTATATACAGGAAGTTATGACCATTTCACTGGTCAGGTGTCAGAGCGCACGAAGTATCGCGCGAAGTCGCGCATTTCGCGCGTCTGAGGCAGAATGCTCAGCAAAACGCGCGAACAACGCGCGAACTACGCGACTGAAGGTTTTTAAGTACCCCAAGACCGGCCTAGAGAGTTCCCAACTCATTTTTGGGGTTAAGGCTTGCTCTCTCAAGGGGATTTCGTCCCAAACTTCATCCCTATGATCCTAAGGTAAGATTGTTGGAGTATTTTGAGTTGATTACTACTTCCAAACACTTATATTAACATGGATTGATCTTAAAAATCCTTAGATTTTCAAGAAATTCCTTCAAGAACTCAAAGGAGGGTTTTGCAAGATTTCTTCCAAAAGGTAATCCTACACCCTTAGACTCACATATATGGATATATTATGGAAATATGAGTATGAATCAAGTATTACAACTTATTGTATGGTGGTTGGAAGCCATAAATTCCCAATTTAAATACATGAACATGGTAGGGATTTAAAGGTGTTTATTTGATGGAATTTTTGTTGGTTTGGGTGTGAATGGTTGATCACACATATGATGTTAGGAGTATAAATTGTTAAAGAATAATAGTGTGATGAATTGTTGGTTAATGGTGATAGTTGGAGGAACCAATGCTATAGTTAAGAGGTGTAAATATTTATACCTACAAGATGTTTGATAATATGCCTAAATGGCATAATTTATGGGATCTAGTACTAATATTGGCCATATTGAGTGTTATATGGTAGATTGAAGTTACATAACTGTATGGGATCATTATAGTATCATTAAGGGGCGAATTTTAGATATGTATGGTTAAAACCCCGTCTTTTAGAAATCGAACTTCATCGAGGTTTGTGTGATTTTTGGCAGATTCGTCACACGAGGAGGCCAATTAGAGAGGCAATGGCATAACGAGCTAGAGGTGAGTAATAGATGTAAATGCTGTTCTGAGGGTTTGAAACCCCGGACTTTCACATCGTAACGCTATATTGAGGCGTGACACGCACTCCATGACGAGTGCGAGGTCGGATACTATTGGGGATTGTGACTTGGTCCATCCCATGTGATGTTTATACTATACTGGTGATTGATACACATACTTCATTGATATTACGGGGCTTGATGCCATGTTTGGGGCCTTGTGCCGATTTGTAAAATCCTTCGAGGATTGATATTACTGCTTAGCATGATTTGCATATCATTTAATTTCAGTCCAAGGTTTTAAATGCTGTTTTGCAAACTCAGCCATAATTCTAAGTGTTGAAAACTTAAATGATATTTTTAAATGTATTCCGGGCTGGGAACTTCTGTTTTGTAAATGCCCAAGGGGCTTATTATATTATTTTCTGGACTGATTATAAAGTGAATTGAAACAGTGATAACAATGACACTGTGTGATATACTTGAAACAGTGGTAACAATGACACTGTGTGATATACTTGAAATAGTGGTAACAATGACACTGGATGATATACTTGAACAGTGGTAACAATGACACTGTATGATATAAATTGGTCAGGTAACAATGGCTGACCGGTCAGGTAACAATGACTGACCAAGATATTGCGTTTGGGCTGTAGAAGTCCCTCTGGAGTCTGTACATACCCCCAGTGAGCGCCGTCGACGATAAATAAATAAGGATGGCTCGGGCTGCACGCCGCAGTGGGTACTGGAATGTACCATCATATGCATTGCATTGCATTCATGTATTTGCCTTTATACTGTTGTTTAGTTGTTCAGTTCCATATGTTGCTGTATATTTAGATTTTAGCTTACTTTGTGTATTTACTGGATTTTCTATCTTCGGACTGTAGTTACTTTTATTACCACTGAGTTGGAAGTACTCATTTTACTCCCTACACCTTGCGTGCAGTTGCAGGTACTGTTCACCCGGTAGCAGGTTATTAGCGGACTGAAGGTATACTATTGTAGCTGAGCAAGGTGACCGTCAGCGTTCACGGTGTCACACCTCCTTTTTTCGCACCCGAGGGGGCGCGAGGGGAGTTTTTTCCAATTAAAGGACAATCGAAACGGGATTGGTTTATTTATTTCAGAGTCGCCACTTGGGAGATTTAGGGTGTCCCAAGTCACCAATTTTAATCCCGAATCGAGGAAAAAAGAATGACTCCATATTACAGTCTGCGTACCAGAAATCCGGATAAGGAATTCTGTTAACCCGGGAGAAGGTGTTAGGCATTCTCGAGTTCCGTGGTTCTAGCACGGTCGCTCAACTGTTATATTCGGCTTGATTATCTGATTTTATACAAATATGAACTTATGTGCAAATTTTATCTTTTACCACTTTATTATCATTATTTTTTTAGGAATGTGAACATCGCTTAAAACATATCTTTGGACTGTGTCACATGAAATGCACCCACAATCCGGAACATATTTTATTTGATGTTTTAGGATTTGGATTTGGGTCGCATGAAATGCACACCTGAGTTTAAGAAAGTAATTTAATTAAATCGCGTCTAAAGAGGCTAACGCGTTATTATCTTTAGGGAAGACAGTGAGATTCACTAAACGGTCCATCCCAAATTCTAAGTATTTATTATGACTAATTATTGAGGGCCCCACAATTTGCATTTTTATTTGGCGAGGCTCCTCTCATTCATTATTAAAAAAGGAATTTGCAACATCATGGAAATGCATCTCATACCACGTCACAGTCGATGTACCCGTGATTAAAGACACATTTCGATTTCGTTGAGATTTGGATTTGGGTCACATAAATGTGCACCCGAGTTTAGGGAGTTAACATTATTAAAGGCGCGCCTAAGGCGACTAGCACATTATTATGTTGGGTAGGGCCGTGAATTTTGCTAAACGGCCCGTCCCGGAATCTAAGTATTTAATACTTATATTTTGTGAGGGCTCCGCAATCCGTACATTTTTATTTTTGGCGAAGCTAGTCTCGTTTTTTTTTTTTGTTTATTTATTTATTTGTTTTTTATTTACCTTTTTTATTTTAAATTTTTTTAAAAAAAAAAGAAAAAAAAGAAAGATGCCATTTTTACGCCTTTAACCATACTAAACCTTATAGCCTATTTACAACTGAAATCTCATAACTCGTTACAAATTTAATAAAAGGAATCTAGCAAATGAGTGTTTCGGAAGTAACAACAAATAATGCTAGTTTTGTCCGCATGAACTAAGCACGGGAAAGGGCGAACAAATTGACGTTAAACTGTGTCATAGAACAACTAACCCTACTTAATTAAATGATATCAAATAAACAAAAATACATAACACCACAAATGAACAAAACGCATATGGTGAAAACATAAGCAAGAAATTATCATACCAATTTCTATATTGCATTTTTGAACTTTTGACATAACATCTCCTTATTTAATGCTTGAGGTTTACTAACCTTTGAACCTCGGCAAACTCAGGACGACAAACACGACCCCGACGGAATTCAAGCCAGACCTCACTGGACGCGGAACAACGATGAAACCTCGGACAAACACCTCGACGAACCAAAGACGACCTCGACGGAGAGCTTGGACCCCACAACTGTCGACGCCCCAAGATTGTTGGTTGCTGCTGTATCTCCGACGCGGCAACTGGTGCATGAAGCTGCAGCAGAAGGGACGTTGGGATGTGAGGAAGGGGCAGTTATGGAGGTGGTCGTGGTTTGTTGCCGGGGTGCGAGGGTGGGTGATGGGGGCTGGTGGTTTTGCTGGACGTGAGGAGGAGGGGGTTCGACGAGTAGGTGGGTTGGTTGAAGGTGGTGTTTGGGAGCTGAAGGTTTGACGACGATGGTTATGGAGGATGAAGAGAGGGTGGTTGTTTGGGGCAGTGGTCGACTGGGCAGTGACGATGCAGCAGGAGCTGGGCGTCGTCTGTGGTGGCGTACGGACGTAGGCTGAGGGACAGTGGCAACGTGGGGGGAAAGCTGGACGTGAGGGAGTCGGACGCAGGTGGTTCGTTGGTGGTTTTGGACGTGAGGGTGCCGACGTTAATGGAGGTGGGTGTTTGGTGATGTTCCGGCGAAGGGGATGGTGCGTGGGGGTGTTGTCCGGGTGATGGAGGAGGCTGGTAGGAGGAGGGTGGTTCGGTTTGGTCGTGGGGGGGGGGGCTTGCTCCTAGGGCTTTCTCTTCTTCTTCTTTGTGAAGAAGAAGATGAACAGTGAGCCAAAGCCAATTTTCACGTTTTTTTTTTCTTTTCTTTCTGACCAAAGTCCCCAAAAGTCCTCCCTTTCAAAGTTTTGTCCGTGTATTTGTATAGTCTCTGCCCAGAAAAATGAGCCCCATGCGTGGTGGGGTTCGAGGCTTATGTTCCCCACGCGCGGTGGGGTTCCCCATGTGTCCTGGACACGGTTTATTATGGGCTAGGTCCGAAATTAGGCCTAAAACCGGGTAGTTTGAACCCGAATATTATTCTTTTGCCCGGACCCGAGAAATAGGAAAACGTTGCTTAACTAGTCCTATGTAAGCAAAATAACTACCAAAAATAAGACTAGTATTCAAACAAAACTATATATTTTTTAAATATTTTTCAAGATACAAAATATTAATAAAACTATTTTTGTAATTTTCGTTTTTTTAAATATTAAGATAAAATATGAAGTAATGTTTTTTTGTATTTTTCAAAGTTAAAATGACTATAGAATATTAATAAAACTATTTTTTTTGTGATTTTCGCTCTTATATATAAAGATAAAATATGAAGTAATATTTTTTGTATTTTTCAAAATTATAATGACTGCAAACATTAATAGAACTATATATTTTTTTGTAATTTTCGAATTTATATAAAGTACCAAAATAAAGTACCATTTTTGTATTTTTCAAAATTATAATGACTGCAAACATTAATAGAACTATATTTTTGTAATTTTCGAATTTATATAAAGTACCAAAATAAAGTACAATTTTTGTATTTTTTCAAAATTATAATGACTGCAAACATTAATAGAACTATATATTTTAGTAATTTTTGAATTTATATAAAGTACCAAAATAAAGTACAAAATTTTTTTTGTATTTTTTCCACGTTTATGAGAAATGCATAAACTAAAATTTATATATGTATTTTTTGTGATTTTTTCTTTTTGCAACGAAAAAATAGTTAAAATGGCTATATTAGACCCAATTTCACATATTCACGCTAAAAAATGTGAAAAATCTCGGGGAGGGTCAAAAATCACGTGCTTATAGCTGCCCCTCTTTAACTGGAAACACGAAGAGTTTTCCGACAAAGAACGACTAGACGTGTTTTTGACCCGACCATTACTTGGACGGATTACACTTAAGGAAAGGGAGGGAATGTGACCGAGCCCTGGTATCTGAGCTGCCTACATATCCTTGGTTATACAGGAATCAGGCCACGTGTAGTTCGAAATGAGAGAGATAGTGAAGTGTACCGAGGTGAAGAGCCGATCGAGGTGCCGTTCCGTTGAGGTTCCGGTCCGCGGTCCTGTCGTTACAACAAAAAATGAAGACTGAAAAAAGACTAACTAAGCCTATCAGCTACTAGTTACAGGGATTCCTATCTGTAAGTCTTCTGAAACTTGGTCTTGAGTCTTGAATGGTGCTTCATACAGACTTCAGGTTTGAACCTTGATACAGCTAGTTGTAGGTGCTAGTTCTTTGAGCGGACCACATCTGTTCTCTACTTCCGTACCTTGGGTTCTTTTCCCCTCTTGTTTTCTTGTTGTCTTTTCTTGACCAGCCTTTTGTGAATGCTGGGGATTTTATTGCTTCCTGCTGGAGATTCCTGTTGTATTCCTCTGCTTCATTGATTCTAAGTGTGCTCCTTCCTCATATGAGCGGGCTTTTGACTTCAATACTTCAATCGTATTCCCTTATTCTCCAGGTGGGTGCCTGATTTCTATTTCTTTTATCCTTGTTCTCCAGGTGGACGCCTGATTTCTTCCTTCCTTTGTCCTTATTCTCCAGGTGGACGCCTGATTACTTCTTTTCTTTGTCCTTGTTCTCCAGGTGGACGCCTGATTTCTATTTTTCTTTGTCCTTGTTCTCCAGGTGGACGCCTGATTTCTATTTTTCTTTGTCCTTGTTCTCCAGGTGGACGCCTGATTTCTTCTTTTCTTTGTCCTTGTTCTCCAAGTGGACGCCTGATTTCTATTTTTCTTTGTCCTACAACAAACTCCGTTCTACAGGCGGGTCTCCTATTGGTAAGATTAAACTTAGGAAGTGCGTCTCCTATGGTGAAACTAAACTGAGGAAGTGCGTCTCCTATGGTGATGACATGCCTGCATTTATACTTGTGGGCGACCTAGAATATGGAATGAACAGACAAAATGTATTCCCGCATTATACTGGTGGGCAACCTAGAACTTACAAGTATTCCCGCATTATACTGGTGGGCGACCTAGAACTTAAATGTATTCCCGCATTTTACTGGTGGGCGACCTAGAACTTAAATGTATTCCCGCATTTTACTGGTGGGCGACCTAAAACTTAAATGTATTCCCGCATTATACTGGTGGGCGACCTAGAACTTAAAAGTATTCCCGCATTATACTGGTGGGCGACCTAGAACTTAAATGTATTCCCGCATTTTACTGGTGGGCGACCTAGAACTTAAAAGTATTCCCGCATTATACTGGTGGGCGACCTAGAACTTAAAAGCATTCCCGCATTTTACTGGTGGGCGACCTAGAACTTAAATGTATTCCCGCATTATACTGGTGGGCGACCTAGAACTTAAATGTATTCCCGCATTTTACTGGTGGGCGACCTAGAACTTAAATGTATTCCCGCATTATACTGGTGGGCGACCTAGAACTTAAAAGTATTCCCGCATTTTACTGGTGGGCGACCTAGAACTTAAATGTATTCCCGCATTATACTGGTGGGCGACCTAGAACTTAAATGTATTCCCGCATTTTACTGGTGGGCGACCTAGAACTTAAGTGTATTCCCGTATTATACTGGTGGGCGACCTAGAACTTAAAATGTATTCCCGCATTATACTGGTGGGCGACCTAGAACTTAAAATGTATTCCCGCATTTTACTGGTGGGCGACCTAGAACTTAAAAGTATTCTCGCATTTTACTGGTGGGCGACCTAGAACTTAAATGTATTCCCGCATTTTACTGGTGGGCGACCTAGAACTTAAAATGTATTCCCGCATTATACTGGTGGGCGACCTAGAACTTAAAATGTATTCCCGCATTTTACTGGTGGGCGACCTAGAACTTAAATGTATTCCCGCATTTTACTGGTGGGCGACCTAGAACTTAAGTGTATTCCCGCATTATACTGGTGGGCGACCTAGAACTTAAGTGTATTCCCGCATTATACTGGTGGACGACCTAGAACTTAAAAGTATTCCCGCATTTTACTGGTGGGCGACCTAGAACTTAAATGTATTCCCGCATTATACTGGTGGGCGACCTAGAACTTAAATGTATTCCCGCATTTTACTGGTGGGCGACCTAGAACTTAAATGTATTCCCGCATTATACTGGTGGGCGACCTAGAACTTAAATGTATTCCCGCATTATACTGGTGGGCGACCTAGAACTTAAAAGTATTCCCGCATTATACTGGTGGGCGACCTAGAACTTAAATGTATTCCCGCATTATACTGGTGGGCGACCTAGAACTTAAAATGTATTCCCGCATTATACTGGTGGGCGACCTAGAACTTAAAATGTATTCCCGCATTATACTGGTGGGCGACCTAGAACTTAAATGTATTCCCGCATTTTACTGGTGGGCGACCTAGAACTTAAAAGTATTCCCGCATTTTACTGGTGGGAGACCTAGAACTTAAATGTATTCCCGCATTATACTGGTGGGCGACCTAGAACTTAAATGTATTTGAAATTGTTTCCCCGTCCTTTCGAGAAAATTTTGACAATCGGTAGAAAATTTTCTGCCCCGGTTTTTGGTGACTTCCCTGGCGTTGCCTCTTGCTGCCATCATCAATCCTTTGTTTTCCTGCAGCAGACAAAAGAATTTAATTAGTTTTAATTGTGGTGGTAGAGGGTGCCTTTCCGGGTGATGATTTTTCCTCTCTTCCCCTTTTCTCGCTCTATGTCCCTATAATTGGTTAATGGACAAAATTGCCTGCTGGGGGTCTCTAGCTTGCTGGGGATTGGCTTTTAATTAATCCCCTTTTCTGCTTTCTCTTTAAGCACATGCTGTGGGAGTCTGTTTTTAATTCCCGAAACCACTCCCTTTATGAGATTACTTCCTCCAAAACTGCCGGGCACGATCACTGCATTGCCTGGGATCGGCCTTTAAGACTGTTTATATTATCCTGCATTGGATGAATTCCCCTCCGGTTTCTGGTAGTAAGCTTTGAAAAATCCTTTCAAGACACATTTTAGGAAAAGAAATAAAAGATTGAAAAAGGAGAAAATCTTTCTGAACCAATATTTTGGTGGGAGAAGAAACTCAAAAGAACTTATCTGGAGGACATGACTGGTCCCCGTGATCATGACGTGCACCACCGATTCCTGACCCAGTCTATTTGTATCAATCGATTTGCCCGATGGTTTGATTTGCTGGGGCTGATAAAGGAGTGTCCATTTCGAATGTTGTAGCTTTTGTTGATCTGTCTTGTCGCCTCATAGTGCCCTTCGAGGGGTTTTCACTAATGAGACTCTCTCTTTTCTCTCATCTCCCGGCGCCTTATGGTGCCTGTGAAGGTTTTCACCAATAAGACTCTCTCATTTCATATCCCTCATCTTACATCGCCTCTCGGTGCCTGTGAAGGTTTTCACCGATAAGACTCTCTCATTTTATTTCTTTCGAGGAATCGGGGCGTTGTAGATACGACCCTCTCTTCTGGAGATTCCTTTGACCATCAATTCATTCCCAGTCTTACGATCCTCTTCTTTGCTGGGGATCGGTGTATTATTCTCGGCCTCATTTGCCTGACTCGACATCTCTTGAACATTGATCGGGAGGTCTTTTGGACGTTGATGTTGGTTTTGGTGTGGAGTTAAAGAAGGGCTATAAAAATGAAAATAATTTGAAGGGTGATGTGCTACAACTTTTGGAATCAAACATTTGTTGAAACCTAAAACATAACCTCTGCCCCCAGTTTTCTTGCTTGGGGAATTCAATTTTTTACGCTTATGTTGAGCTATGTGCGTTACACACATTGTGCCTATTATGCACACTATGTACATTATGCATCCTATATTTACTATGATGCGCACTATGACCGAGCCGTGAGGCGCCTACGTATCCTCTTTGAGGAATCAGGTCAAACGTAGTTCCCACTGTTCTGTATTTTCTTATGATTTTATCTTCTTCTTCTTCTTTTTTTTTCATGTCTCTTCCATTAGTGATTCCGAAAGAGGGGTATGAAAGAATTACTTAAGGCTCAAAGGGGGAAGCAAGGGTTAAAAGTGTTTGGATAGAAGAAAGAATTTCCTCCGTCGTCTCATTATCCAACAAATGCCAAATACAAACAAATAAACCAAAAATTGCCATAATTAAAGAAATTATGCATAATATCTCTTGACTGCATCTGAATTGATAGCCATGTCGACACATCTACCCTCGACATCTGTCAAACACAAAGCACCGTTGGACAGCACTCTGGTCACGATATAAGGCCCTTGCCAATTTGGGGCGAATTTGCCTTTTGCCTCGACCTGATGTGGGAGGATCTTCTTCAATACCTGTTGCCCTACTTCAAACTTCCTGGGGCGCACCCTCTTATTATATGTTCTTGCCATTCTCTTCTGGTACAGCTGACCATGGCACACTGCTGCCAATCTTTTCTCATCTATCAGGCTCAACTGTTCCAATCGAGCTTTGACCCATTCATCATCATTAATCCCGGCTTCAGCGACAATTCGGAGGGACGGAATTTCGACCTCCGCTGGTATTACGGCCTCAGTTCCATACACCAACAAATAAGGAGTTGTGCCTATGGAAGTTCGGACGGTAGTGCGGTAACCCAACAAAGCAAAGGGTAATCTCTCGTGCCATTGTCTGGACCCTTCCACCATTTTTCGCAGTATCTTCTTGATATTCTTATTGGCTGCTTCGACTGCTCCATTCGCCTTGGGACGATATGGGGTGGAATTGCGGTGTGTAATCTTGAATTGTTGGCATACCTCTCTCATCAAGCTGCTATTAAGATTCGCACCGTTATCCGTGATGATCACTTTTGGGATCCCAAATCTGCAGATGATATGGGAGTGAACAAAGTCCACCACTGCCTTCTTGGTTACTGATTTGAAGGTTTTAGCCTCAACCCATTTGGTGAAGTAATCAATGGTCACTAGGATGAACCTATGACCGTTGGATGCTGCCGGCTCGATGGGCCCAATGACATCCATGCCCCATGCCACAAACGGCCAGGGTGCTGACATCGTATGCAACTCTGTTGGCAGAGAATGAATCAAATCTCCATGTATCTGGCACTGATGGCATTTCCTCACAAAAGTGATACAGTCGTGTTCCATGGTGAGCCAATAACACCCTGTTCGAAGGATCTTTCTTGCCAATACATATCCGCTCATGTGTGGCCCACAAACTCCAGCATGTACCTCTGCCATAACCGTCGTTGCTTGACTGGCATCTATGCATCTCAACAATCCCAAATCCGGGGTTCTTTTGTACAATACTCCTCCACTGAGGAAGAAACCATTCGACAAACGCCGAAGGGCTCTTTTTTGGTCTCTAGAGGCATGTTCTGGATATATCCCCATTCTGAGGTATTCCTTGATATCATGAAACCAGGGTTCGCCATCTGCTTCTTCTTCTATGGCATTGCAGTAGGCGTGCTGATCACGGACCTGGATGTGTAGAGGATCAACATACATTTTGTCAGGGTGGTGCAGCATTGATGCTAAGGTGGCCAAGGCATCCGCAACCTTATTGTGAACTCTCGGGATGTGTTTGAACTTCACCGATCGAAATTGCTTGCTCAGATCATGCAAGCATTGTCGGTATGGTATGAGCTTTAGATCTCGTGTTTCCCATTCACCCTGAATTTGATGTACCAAGAGGTCCGAGTCTCCCAAGACCAAGACGTCTTGGACATCCATGTCAGCAGCCAAGCGCAGACCCAGAATGCAAGCCTCATACTCGGCCATATTGTTGGTGCAATAGAAGCGTAGTTGAGCCGTAACAGGATAATGCCGTCCTGTTTCAGAAATGAGTACTGCTCCTATTCCAACCCCTTTCGCGTTTGCAGCTCCATCGAAGAAAAGCTTCCAACCCGGTTCCTCAGGCAATTCCAACTCATTTGTATGCATTACCTCTTCGTCAGGAAAATACGTTCTTAAGGGCTCGTATTTTTCATCAACGGGATTCTCTGCCAAATGGTCTGCCAGCGCCTGGGCTTTCATGGCCGTCCTCGTTACATAGACGATATCAAACTCTGTGAGCAGAATTTGCCATTTTGCCAACCTTCCCGTGGGCATAGGTTTCTGAAAGATATACTTCAATGGGTCCAAACGGGATATGAGATAAGTAGTATACGAAGACAGGTAGTGTTTCAACTTCTGAGCTACCCAAGTTAGGGCGCAACATGTTTTCTCGAGTTGAGTGTACTTGACCTCATGTACTGTGAATTTCTTGCTAAGATAGTAGATGGCTTGCTCCTTCCTTCCTGTGTCATCATGTTGCCCCAATACACAACCAAATGAATTTTCCAAGACCGTCAGGTAAAGAATTAGGGGCTTCCCGGGCTTAGGCGGGACCAATACGGGTGGATTAGACAGATACCCTTTGATTTGGTCGAAAGCCTCCTGACACTCTGCCGTCCAACCTACCGCAGCATCCTTTTTCAGCAGCCGAAATATGGGTTCACAAGTTGCTGTGAGTTGAGCGATGAACCTGCTGATGTAATTGAGTCTACCCAGCAAACTCATTACCTCTGTTTTGTTCCTTGGCGGTGGCAAATCTCGGATGGATTCAATTTTGGATGGGTCTAACTCAATCCCCCGTCGACTGACGATGAATCCTAGCAACTTTCCTGATGGAACCCCGAATGCGCATTTGGCCGGGTTAAGCTTGATATCATACCTCCGGAGTCTTTGGAAAAATCTCCTTAGGTCTGCTACATGGTCCTCCTGACGCCAAGATTTGATGATCACATCATCGACGTACACCTCGATTTCCTTGTGTATCATGTCATGAAACACATCAGTCATTGCTCGCATGTACGCTGCCCCGGCGTTCTTTAACCCGAACGGCATTACCCGATAGCAGTAGGTTCCCCATGGCGTAATAAACGCTGTCTTCTCAGCATCCTCTTCGTCCATTAGGATCTGATGATAACCCGCATAGCAATCCACAAAGGATCCGATCTCGCGCCCAGCGCAATTATCGATCAGGATATGAATGTTGGGTAACGGAAAATTGTCCTTGGGACTTGCTTTGTTGAGGTTGCGGTAGTCGACGCACACCCTGATTTTTCCATCCTTCTTTGGGACTGGTACCACATTGGCCAACCACTCGGGATATCGAGTGACCCGAATGACCTTTGCCTGCAACTGCTTAATCACCTCTTCTTTGATTTTTACACTCATTTCTGTTTTAAATTTCCTTAGTTTTTGCTTGACCGGAGGGTATGCCGGGTCAGTGGGCAATTTGTGAACCACTAAATTGGTGCTTAATCCAGGCATATCGTCATATGACCATGCAAAAACATCTTTGAATTCCATGAGGGTTTTGATCAATTCTTCCCTGACATTCGGCTCAATGTGGATGCTAATTTTGGTCTCTTGGACGTTATCAGCGTCTCCTAGATTCACAGCCTCAGTGTCATTTAGGTTAGGCTTGGGTTTCTCTTCAAATTGGCACAGTTCTCGGTTTATCTCTTCGAAGGCTTCACCTTCGTCACATTCAGATTCATCATCACAAACGACCTCTTGCATCATTGAGTCGGATTCAGATTGATTTATTAGACTAGGTCGAAGATCCGCTGTGCATGCCATGTCATTAGAACCAGTAAAAAGAGAACTGTTCAGAAAGAAAAAGAACAAAACAAAATTAAAATGGGACAAAAGAAAAGAACTTCATTAAACTTGCGGGATAAAAGGGTTCACACTTTTACAAAAACGAAAGTAAAATTTGGATTACACCCTTGAATAATCCGGACAAAACAAAACACACAAAACATAAATCAAAGCCTACTACCAAGACTCCCCTCGGACAGGAAGAGGAGTAACCGTCCAATTGTTGGTCTTGGCCTCAGGCCCCACGAACTGTATCTCTGCTCTGCTAGACCCTTCTCCAGCCTCCACCACACTGACATCCACGAATAGCCTCTCAAAACTCTGATTCAGGTCTTCATTTATACCGATCAAAGGTCCTAGAATCTTTGGGACCGGCGACCCCTTGGCACTTGCTTTGACAAAAGACCTTGAGAGGCGTGGCACTGGTTTAGGCAGAAACCAGACCCTCTTCTTCATTTTTCGCGCTTGCTTTCTATCTGCTGCGGTTGGTTTGAACCCCAATCCGAAAGTTTCTAGATTTTTAGGAAGGGAGACAGGTTGGACAATCCCTTGAAGCTCGACTCCCAGGCCTTTTCCCGGCATAAATCCATTACCCAGCATTTCTGAGACCATCATGACTGTTGCGGCAGCTACCCTAGGGTGCGGGATGATTTCTCCTTCAGAAATTTTGTTGGCCGACCCTGTATCGAAAATCTGGTAGACCCAAGGACCTTTGTCATCAGCGGTCTCTATGAAAGGTACAATGGTTCCGCCCATGGTGCACGTTGTATCCTCGCCGTGTAACACGACCTCTTGTCTTTCCCACTCGAACTTCACCATCTGATGTAGGGTGGAAGGCACCGCTTTGGCTGCATGAATCCAGGGTCGTCCTAACAGCAGGTTATAAGAAACTGTGGCATCTAACACCTGGAATTCCATGGTAAACAGGACTGGACCAATGGTCAGTTCAAGTACAACATCCCCTACAGTGGCTGTTCCGTTTCCGTCAAACCCTTGGACACAGATGCTATTCTTGCGGATTCTTCTGTGGTCGATCTTTAACTGGTCCAGAGTGGATAATGGACAAATATTGGCACTTGAGCCGTTATCCACCAATACTCGAGTTACCACCGAGTCTTCACATTTGACGGCTAGGTATAGAGCTTTATTGTGCTCCGTACCTTCCACCGGCAGGTCATCATCTGAGAATGTTACCCTGTTTACCTCGAAAATCTTGCTGGCAATGGTTTCCAGGTGGTTTACAGAAATCTCACTGGGTACATGAGCTTCGTTCAATATCTTCAGCAGGGCCCGACGATGCTCCTCAGAATGGATCAGTAACGACAACAGTGAGATCTGGGCCGGTGTTTTTCTCAGCTGTTCGACCACAGAATAGTCTTGTACTTTCATCTTCCTCAGGAACTCTTCAGCCTCTTCTTCGGACACAGGTTTCTTGGTTGCAACTGGGTTGGTTCTTCTTAGCTCCACCGGAGCAAAACATCGACCTGATCGAGTCAGCCCTTGCGCTTCACAACTGACTTCTTCCACCTGTTTTCCTTTGTACATCACCACCGCCTTTTCATATTTCCAAGGCACAGCCCTGCTGTCAATCATCGGCAGCTGGACCACAGGCTTTATGGTCACCCGTTCTCTACATACCCCTTTCAACACGACCGCCGGTGTGGGCGGGATCCCTGGTATTACCAACTTGCTTGGCTCGGGTTTGCTTGTTATGGCGGACGGGCTCTTTCCCAATATCACTACCGGCTTGACGCCTTCTCCCTGCGACTGTACACTCGTTCCTCCACTGGTTGAGACTTCTTTCGGGGCGGCTTGGATCATCATCACTGTTTGTGAGGGTTTTCTCAATTCTCCTCCCTCACACACCAACTCAATCATGTGAGTTTCGTGGTGCGCTGGCAGTGGGTTTTGGTTGATGTTAGGAGCCTCCGGTGTCTGGACCTCGATCTTATTGGTGTCAATAAGATCCTGTATGGCATGCCTTAATTTCCAGCACTTCTCGGTATCATGCCCGAGCATCCCTGAACAGTATTCACAACTGATTGATCGATCCAAGTTCTGAGGTGGGGGATTTGGTTCTCGAGTCTGGACAGGACTAACCAAACCCAATTGCCTCAGCTTGTGGAACAAAGCGGTGTAGGTTTCTCCCAACTCCGTGAAAGTTCTCTGCTTCCGCAGCCTGTCATTCCTAGCATCTGGATTTCCCCGGAAGCCTGCCCCTGAAGGGTTTCTATACGCCCTCGGTGGAGGATAGGTGTTTTGTGGTGGTGCATATATGTTCTAGGGAGCCGGCGCGCGCCATTGTGGGCGAACCGGAGGCTGAGTGTATGCTTGGGCCTGGTGTACGGAACAATGTGGTTCTCGAGGCGGATAGAAATTTTGTGGTGGGTTGTATGGGTAGTTTGACCTGTGAGGTTTGGGTTGGTTGTAGTGCGGCCTGCCAGCCCTGGACCAACTGTCTGCCTCGATCATGGCAACCTCTTCTTTCTTTCTTCTCAGCGCACCTCCCGTGCCGCTTTGAATAGCCTGGGTTGTGGCCTTGAGTGCCGAATAGTTCAAGATCTTGTCAGACCTCAGACCCTCTTCTATCATGACCCCTATCTTGACCACCTCGTTGAAAGATTTTCCAACCGTTGTCACCAAGTGACCAAAGTAGGTTGGATCCAGTGTCTGCAAGAAATAGTCCACCATCTCTCCCTCTCTCATGGGAGGATCGACTCTAGCTGCTTGCTCTCTCCAGCGGAACCCGAACTCGCGAAAACTTTCCCCGGGTTTCTTCCCAGTTCTCAATAATGTGAGACGGTCAGGGACTATCTCGAGATTGTACTGGAAATGACCTGCAAAAGCCTGCGCCAGATCATCCCACGTGTACCACCTGCTGGAATCCTGCCTGGTATACCATTCTAGTGCAGATCCGCTCAGACTTTGGCCGAAATAAGCTATCAGCAGCTCATCCTTGCCGCCTGCCCCCCTCATTTTGCTACAGAATCCCCGCAAATGTGCCATGGGATCACCGTGCCCTTCATATAAATCAAACTTAGGCATCTTGAACCCAGCCGGGAGTTGGACGTCTGGGAAAGGGCACAGATCTTTGTATGCTACGCTGACTTGATTGCCCAGCCCGTGCAAGTTCCTGAAGGACTGCTCCAGGCTTTTGAACTTTCTCAATACTTCATCCTGTTCAGGGGCCTTAGCCGGCTTCTCAATCTCTGCCGGCACTTCCAAATGTGGATTGTAAGCCTGTGGTTCGGGGGCATGAAACGTAGGCTCGGGGGGGTAGTATTGTGTATCGTGAGCCTGAAACAATGGCTCACTGGTCGTTCTTTGCAAAGGGGCTGATGTTGGTCCCACAAAAATGGGAATATTGGGTGTTGGGAGAGGTTGATGGGGTGGTGGAGCTTGGGAATCATGAGGGCTTCTTTCTTGATGATAAAGGGGATTTGGGCGGCTTGTGGAAGGGCCAGAGTGAGGGTATTCCGGCATGTGCCCCAGTGTTTCAGGGCTCTTTTGTGTTTTGGCTATGGCTAGCTGCATTGCATTCATCTCTAGTCCCATCCTTTCAATCTTTTCCATCGCTTCTTTTAGCAACTGGCTCATCGGCCTCTCTTCCTCATTACTATTCTCTGAAGTAGTCATGCTGGTTGCTATCGGTCCTTTGGATCTGGTTTGATAGGAGTGTGCTGCCAGAGTTCCTTAACAACTTCTTTGTTTGATTCAGACAACAACAAACTTTGTTAGCGTTAGAGTTTAACAGATTTGATCATAACACATAGAGGATGCAATGCACCTAGGCAATTAATCGTTTCTATATGCTTTGCTTCAAACAACATGCGTCATCCCGATTTGCTCATTCGTCCCCTTTTAAAGTACTTTGGGAAACCCTGTGTTTTATTTTATTTTGTATTTTCTTTTCTTTCTTTATTAAAAGCGGTCGAATCTTATGGGGATTGCCTACGTATCACGTCCCCGCGTGAATCAGACCAGGCGTAGTTCTGCCTTAAAGTAAAGAAACACAAAATTCTTGTGAAATCGTTAAATTCATTCTCAAAATTTTGCTATTACAAATTACTTCAAGCAAGGAATAGCAATAGTACAGACTCCACAGTTCTTAACCCGTTTTGACTAAAAGAAAAGAAAACAACATATGGAAAAACAACAAAGCCAAATAAACAAGACTCAACCAAAGATTAATTTTCCAACTTAGGGGCCCGCGAGGCATCATTCGGCCTTTCCGCGGCCCTTGGTGTGAGGTCCCTCTGCAGGCTTTTCAACTCATTCATGATTCGGTGGACGCAACCCATGATGGAAACAAGGAGGGTCTTCCGAGGCATTTGCTCGCATGCCAGGCATCTCATGTAGATGTAATGCCCAATCTCGTCGATCCTTCCTCGAATGTTGTCCCTTTCTGCGAACAAATGCCTTATCTGTCGGTTCTTCAATCCCAGTGTTTGCGCATTGTTGGCAAGCTGATCCTGGAACATCTCCATTTGTCTTTCCATTCTGGTCATTGCATCGTAACATCGCCTTCTGTCGGCTTGGGCATCTCGTGCTTGTTTGACGATCCGATCATGTAGAGTGGAGTTCGTCTCCCTCAATATTCCGACGCTCATCTCATAATCCCTTATGACCTGTTGCAAACGCTGCTTCCGGGCCATTGTGTACCTTGCCCATCTGACCTTCATCCTTGCTATGCATGCTTCTGATTGTTCTAATTCTTATTGGCTCTGGATGACCTGACTTCTCAAACTTGCTGTCAATCTTTCGTCAGAGCGACGCTTCTGTCGGTCAACGTTACTCTTACTGGCTTGGCGAAGGCGGGCCTTCAATGTTTGGTTTTCTTGGGCTAGCTTGTTTCTTTCAGCCTGCTCCGAGGCGGCTTGCACATTGTTCTCAAATACAAGCCTTTCGACTTGTTGCTTTAGCTTCCCGATTTCAACCCGGTAACCTTCCTCCCTTTTTAATCATCCTCATTGCTCTTGTGAATCATCTGTGAAGTGTTGGACGTGGGCCCTTTTAGCAGGTCTTTGCCGAATCTGAAATCTTCTCTCGAACCAAGCGTTGTACTTTGGGTCTACCTCACCTTTAGCTAGTTCTCGCACCATGGTCTTGGGCTCCAAAAATCTACATTCATGCCACAGTTTTCTAATTTTCCCCTCGGGGAATATGACTCCCGGGCTTAATTCCATGGCATGCTTGCTCAGATCTTCATCAGTAGGGACTACTTGAAACCTGCCCAGTTGTCGTAATACCCGATGAGGGGCATATGGCTGGATGCTGCGAAGCCCCATTAAGAGAACATGACATTCTTCAGCCGACATGTAGATCACCTCAGTATCAGTCAACCAACCGAATGCCCATTCAATTTGGTCGGCTGTTGTTGACCTTAACCGTGTAAACCATGCTTCGACACCTTCAGGAAATCTGGCGCCTGTCATGCGCTTCTTGAATCCGCTGATACAATTCCTCTCGGTCAACCCGTGGTTCATGTATCCTACTCGGTGATGGAGATGTTCCTGCATCCATAGCTGAAGTAACAGGTTGCAACCTTGGAAGAACTTGCCTCCTTCTCGGCATATAGTCAGAGCCCGGTAGATTTCGGACAAAATCAAAGGAACCACAGTACTATTGGTTCTTTTGATTGCAACGTCGGCCATACCTACCAGACCTATCTCTATCTTTTTATCCTTCCTTGGACAGACCATGACTCCCAAGAATGCTGTGATAAAAGCCAAAGTACGTCTTGCTTCCCATTTGTTTCTGTTCCCGCCGTGAGTTAGCCCAAGGTTCGGTTCCTCGAAACCCTGCGGGGTTCCGTACCGCTGATACAAGAAATGGAGATCACAATATCCTCTCGATAAATCGTCATGTTGTACCTTCCGACTAATGCTTAGTAGATCCAGAAACGCATGCGGAGACACTGGCCTTGGCGAAAGCAAATATTGCCCTCTTAACCTCTCATTCAATCCCGCATATCCGGCGACTTCCTCAAGTGTTGGTGAAAGTTCAAAGTCAACAAAACGGAATACATTGCGGGTTGGGTCCCAAAATGGTATTAGAGCTTCAAGAATATCTGTCCTTGGCCTAACGCCCAACAAATTTACAAAACCTCCCAATATTCTTCCTACTACCTCTTTGCTATTGGCTTCCAAATCATTCCACCACATGTGGAGTTGTAGGGGGACCTCGCTGAGGGCCGAGAATGGTTCATTTTGCTCTGTGCTCATCCTGCACATTTATTAAGGTGACCTTTTAGGCGAAAACAGAAACCTTTATTTTGACTCTAAACAAAAATCTTGGAAAACAAAACAAACAATATATGTATTTATATACATGTGTGTACATATATGCTTTATGGTATATCATTATTGGTAAAATGAAAAAGGGAGTTGGACCCGATGAGGGTTGCCTACGTATCTCACATCCGGTGAGAATCAAACCGACGTAGTTCGGGTTATAAACTAACTAGCTTATTATTTTATTTTATTTATTTTATTTTCTCTCTTTTTTTTTTTGAAAATAGAGTAAAATAAAATAAAAACTCACTCCTCATTCCCAGCTTGCCATTTGTTTTTTCTCTTTTCCTTTTTCCTTTCTTTTTCCTTTCTTTTTTCATTCTCTTTTTCATTTCTTTTTTTTTTCTTTTTGTTGTGGTCGAATCTTATGGAAATTGCCTACGTATCATGACTCCGCATGAATCAGACCTTGCGTAGTTCGGACCAATAAAAGATAAACAATAATGAACATTTTTTCTTTTTCACTTTTCATATTAAGACAAACTAGGTTTCAAAGGTTTAAAGATGACCTACCAACTTGAAAATCAAACAACCCGCCTATTTTAATCAAAAGGTTTACAAGCTTTAAAAACAAATGGCCAACTTCCTTCTTCCATTTGCTAATTTTAACCAAATGGTTGTTTTTGCAAACGTGGCCCTTTCCAACTCTCACATGAATTTTGAGGCCGAGGAGGATTATTTTATGACGCTTTACAAACTTGTCCATTCTTTTAAGAAAATAACCTTTCGACAACTGAAAGATACTCTAAGGCTATTTCGGCAAGAACGGTTTAAGACGCGGCCGAAGCTGGCTCGGCTTATTATGACAAAATTTGAATGGTATTCACCTGACCGCCGACTCTTTGTTTTTTTTTCAAATCACAATAAAACTTGGTGTTGCAAAACACGGCCATTCAGCGTCTCGGGGACGAAGGTTTAAAAGGTTGTGTGGGTCAACTAGACCAAAAATCTTAAACATGACCCAAAAAGTGACTGTTTATGCAAAGTCAGCCTTCCGGCGTCCCTTTCGGGAACATTCGGCTATTTATGACAAACAACATCTCCTGACTTAGTTATGGCTCTTTTATTGTTTTTCAAAAATAGGAAACTCAATATTGCAAACACGGCCTGTCAACGTCTCGGGGACAAAGATTTTTAAGGCTGTGTGGGTCAACTGGACCAAATCTTAAAAAATGACCCGAAAATGGCTGTTTATGCAAAGTCAGCCTTCCGGCGTCCCCTTCGGGAACATTCGGCTATGTCTTAATAAAACAGCGTCACCCGACTTCTTTATGACAAAATTAAAATTTTGACATTTTTTATTATTTTTTTTTTACTATTATTTATTTGTTTTTGGCTTTTTAGCAAAAGGTGGGGTTGGACCCGATGAGGGTTGCCTACGTCTCACATCCGGTGAGAATCAAACCCGCGTAGTTCGGGCAAAAGAACTACTTTAAAAGAAAAGGGAAGCATTTTTGATTGATTTTCTTTTTACAAGAAACACTTCTAAGATATATTTTTGAATTTTTATTTGCTCTTTTTTTTCTTTATTCTAAAGAAGAAGAAGAAAATATTTTTCGGAATTTTGCTTTTAATAAGAGGAACGCTTCTAAAATGTTTTTTTTTTGAATCTTGAATTTTCTTTCAATTTTTGAAAGAAGAATCAAAATATTTTCGGATTTTTCATTATAAATATATATATATATATATATATATATATATATACATATTTAATTTATTATTATTTTCAAAAATGTGGCATGGGAGACATAAGGACTTCCAAGACATCTTGGACTCCGCGAATGTTCCCTATGCGCTTTTTCCAACATATGAAGCGTGGGGGACATATGGGAATTCCAAGACTTCTTGGATTCCACAAATGTTCCCCATGTGTTTTCCCAAAAAGCAAGCGTGGGGGACATAGGGAATTCCAAGGCTTCTTGGATTCCCCAAATGTTCCCCATGCTTTGATTAAAATAACATCATGCTGGAAATGACCAAATGACCCATTCGCCCTTGACTGAATACAACATGTAGCACATAGGATGCCATAAGATGGTCTATTATTTTCAGGTTGCTTGTCCTAGACGGACCCAACCCCTGTGTTGAGTCCCCTAAGTCAAATGCACATGATGCAAATAAACGTTCCTACTAGGGATCCGGCATGTGGCTTTGTTATACTAAGTTCATAACCTGGGTATTTGTTCTAGACCTGGCTTACCCGAGCGGACAGCTCGAGTCGAGGGGGGGCAGCGTACCGGGAATACAGAAGCTTCACCGGCTTAGCAACTTGTCCGAACCTCTTTCTAAATTGGGATTTGACACTATACAGAAAAGAAGTCGTACGAAGTACACCCTTCTTCATGATTCAGAAGACTCAGAGAGGAGATGGGTTTCGGCACAATTTATATACAGTTCACATAATATCAAAGCGGTAAAAGCAACATTTAGCACATTAAGCTCAAAACATGTAAAAATCAAATAAAGCCAAATATAACAATTTATCTAAGCTCGAATTTCTAACCCTGAACCAGTGGTTCTGGGTTACTATCGTCCCCAGCAGAGTCGCCAGAGCTGTCACACCTCCTTTTTCCGCACCCGAGGGGGCGCGAGGGGAGTTTTTTCCAATTAAAGGACAATCGAAACGGGATTGGTTTATTTATTTCAGAGTCGCCACTTGGGAGATTTAGGGTGTCCCAAGTCACCAATTTTAATCCCGAATCAAGGAAAAGAATAATGACTCCATATTACAGTCTGCGTACCAGAAATCCGGATAAGGAATTCTGTTAACCCGGGAGAAGGTGTTAGGCATTCCTGAGTTCCGTGGTTCTAGCACGGTCGCTCAACTGTTATATTCGGCTTATTTATCTGATTTTTTATACAATTATGAACCATGTGCAAATTTTATCTTTTACCGCTTTATTATCATTATTTGTTTTTAGGAATGTGAACATCGCTTAAAACATATCTTTGGACTGTGTCACATGAAATGCACCCATAATCCGGAACATATTTTATTTGATGTTTTAGGATTTGGATTTGGGTCGCATGAAATGCACACCTGAGTTTAAGAAAGTAATTTAATTAAATCGCGTCTAAAGAGGCTAACGCGTTATTATCTTTAGGGAAGACAGTGAGATTCACTAAACGGTCCATCCCAAATTCTAAGTATTTATTATGACTAATTATTGAGGGCCCCACAATTTGCATTTTTATTTGGCGAGGCTCGTCTCATTCATTATTAAAAAAGGAATTTGCAACATCATGGAAATGCATCTCATACCACGTCACAGTCGATGTACCCGTGATTAAAGACACATTTCGATTTCGTTGAGATTTGGATTTGGGTCACATAAATGTGCACCCGAGTTTAGGGAGTTAACATTATTAAAGGCGCGCCTAAGGCGACTAGCACATTATTATGTTGGGTAGGGCCGTGAATTTTGCTAAACGGCCCGTCCCGGAATCTAAGTATTTAATACTTATATTTTGTGAGGGCTCCGCAATCCGTACATTTTTATTTTTGGCGAAGCTAGTCTCGTTTTTTTTGTTTATTTATTTATTTGTTTTTTATTTACCTTTTTTATTTTAATTTTTTTTTAAAAAAAAAAGAAAAAAAAGAAAGATGCCATTTTTACGCCTTTAACCATACTAAACCTTATAGCCTATTTACAACTGAAATCTCATAACTCGTTACAAATTTAATAAAAGGAATCTAGCAAATGAGTGTTTTGGAAGTAATAACAACAAGTAATGCTAGTTTTGTCCGAATGAACTAAGCACGGGAAAGGACGAACAAATTGACGTTAAACTGTGTCATAGAACAACTAACCCTACTTAATTAAATGATATCAAATAAACAAAAATACATAACACCACAAATGAACAAAACGCATATGGTGAAAACATAAGCAAGAAATTATCATACCAATTTCTATATTGCATTTTTGAACTTTTGACATAACATCTCCTTATTTAATGCTTGAGGTACTAACCTTTGAAGCTCGGCAAACTCAGGACGACAAACACGACCCCGACGGAATTCAAGCCAGACCTCACTGGACGCGGAACAACGACGAAACCTCGGACAAACACCTCGACGAACCAAAGACGACCTCGACGGAGAGCTTGGACCCCACAACTGTCGACGCCCCAAGATTGTTGGTTGCTGCTGTATCTCCGATGCGGCAACTGGTGCATGAAGCTGCAGCAGAAGGGACGTTGGGATGTGAGGAAGGGGCAGTTATGGAGGTGGTCGTGGTTCGTTGCCGGGGTGCGAGGGTGGGTGATGGGGGCTGGTGGTTTTGTTGGACGTGAGGAGGAGGGGGTTTGACGAGCAGGTGGGTTGGTTGAAGGTGGTGTTTGGGAGCTGAAGGTTTGATGACGATGGTTATGGAGGATGAAGAGAGGGTGGTTGTTTGGGGCAGTGGTCGACTGGGCAGTGACGATGCAGCAGGAGCTGGGCGTCGTCTGTGGTGGCGTTCGGACGTAGGCTGAGGGACAGTGGCAACGTGGGGGGAAAGCTGGACGTGAGGGAGTCGGACGCAGGTGGTTCGTTGGTGGTTTTGGACGTGAGGGTGCCGGCGTTAATGGAGGTGGGCATTTGGTGATGTTCCGGCGAAGGGGATGGTGTGTGGGGGTGTTGTCCGGGTGATGGAGGAGGCTGGTAGGAGGAGGGTGGTTCGGTTTGGTCGTGGGGAGGGGGGGTTGCTCCTAGGGCTTTCTCTTCTTCTTCTTTGTGAAGAAGAAGATGAACAGTGAGCCAAAGCCAATTTTCACGTTTTTCTTTTCTTTTCTTTCTGACCAAAGTCCCCAAAAGTCCTCCCTTTCAAAGTTTTGTCCGTGTATTTGTATAGTCTCTGCCCAGAAAAATGAGCCCCACGCGTGGTGGGGTTCGAGGCTTATGTTCCCCACGCGCGGTGGGGTTCCCCATGTGTCCTGGACACGGTTTATTATGGGCTAGGTCCGAAATTAGGCCTAAAACCGGGTAGTTTGAACCCGAATATTATTCTTTTGCCCGGACCCGAGAAATAGGAAAACGTTGCTTAACTAGTCCTATGTAAGCAAAATAACTACCAAAAATAAGACTAGTATTCAAACAAAACTATATATTTTTTAAATATTTTTCAAGATACAAAATATTAATAAAACTATTTTTGTAATTTTCGTTTTTTTAAATATTAAGATAAAATATGAAGTAATGTTTTTTTGTATTTTTCAAAGTTAAAATGACTATAGAATATTAATAAAACTATTTTTTTTTGTGATTTTCGCTCTTTAATAAAGACAAAAATATGAAGTAATATTTTTGTATTTTTCAAAATTATAATGACTGCAAACATTAATAGAACTATATATTTTTTTTGTAATTTTCGAATTTATATAAAGTACCAAAATAAAGTACCATTTTTGTATTTTTCAAAATTATAATGACGGCAAACATTAATAGAACTATATTTTTGTAATTTTCGAATTTATATAAAGTACCAAAATAAAGTACAATTTTTGTATTTTTTCAAAATTATAATGACTCCAAACATTAATAGAACTATATATTTTAGTAATTTTTGAATTTATATAAAGTACCAAAATAAAGTACAATTCTTTTTTGTATTTTTTCCACGTTTATGAGAAATGCATAAACTAAAATTTATATATGTATTTTTTGTGATTTTTTCTTTTTGCAACGAAAAAATAGTTAAAATGGCTATATTAGACCCAATTTCACATATTCACGCTAAAAAATGTGAAAAATCTCGGGGAGGGCAAGGTGACCGTCAGCGTTCACGGCACCGTATTTCTTCATTGATTCTAAATTCCATTCTGTATATTGCTGGTCTTGTATTAGTATTTAGATCTTTAGATGCTCGTGGCTTGTGACACCCCGATTTCGGGCTGAGTCGGGATGGTTTCCATTATTCTATCATGTTTACTTCGCACTTGTGATTATATTATCTGCGAATTTGACTTATTCCTGCTAAGTAATTATAAAGAGATGTATTGTTTTGTTGTTAGCTGGCCTTTCCCCACGAGAGGCGCCATCACGACCGGGTTGGGATTTTGGGTCGTGAAAAGTTGGTATCAGAGCCTAGGTTACTTGGTCTCACGAGTCATGAGCCGGTTTAGTAGAGTCTCGCGGATCGGTACGGAGATGTCTGTATTTATCCTCGAGAGGCTGTAGAACCTTTAGGAAAACTTCACATTCTTGAATTCTTATCGTGCGTTATTGATTCAGCTTGAAGAGTAACTCTTGAAATTCCTTCCACGTGTTCGCATGCACACATGAGCGCTCAGTATCATATGTGCCTCGATGGTTTTTGATTCCCCGATCGAGGGGCAAGGTGTAATCTCTGTGAGTTTGAAGTTAGGTCAGTCTGGAGGACTTGAGGCCGAATCTTTGCCGATGGCTTGAGCACCGAGGTGCTGATTTTGTGAGCAAGTGCTTTGAACTCATATGTTCATTATTGTCCTTATTAGCCGGAATGGCGGTTGGATATCCCCGTCATGAGTAATGTGTATGGTAGTGGAAGGTATACCAAAAAGAGTAACTAAAGGTAAAGCTAATGAGTAATTGGCTTATGAGGGAAATCTATTTGTCATACTAGTTAGATAAGTCTGGAAGCTGGGATCGCTTCTGTAAATGTATTATGATGAAATAGTTGAGTCAAGGAGACCACCTTGAAGGTCGAAAACATTTAAAGAAAGAATATGTTCTTACTCGGTTGAATAGCCCAATAATGGGGGGTTGAAAGGTATTTTCTATGTGTTATGATTCAAATAGGTGCAACGCATGTCCATGTATCAATTTTGATAGTATAATACATGTAGTATTGGGATTTATGTAATTGATATGCATTGTGATGCTTTGTCAAGTTGTGGATGTGTTGCTAGGATGGTTTTGGTGATCCTCTGGCAGGTGGATAGGCCCAATTACAAAGGAGACTCTGCCGAAATTTTGAAAAATTTGGGACTTAGTAAAAAATTTGGTCGCCTAGAGAGTGGGCTTAACTGTTGTGTGAGTAAATGCAAAAAAATTGCAGAAGAGTTAAAATTCCAGATGATTTGTGTTCCCACGAGCTTATGAAGGAGTGAGTTTAATCTCACTATAGTATTATAGCAGCAATAGAATACATGCGTTGTGATTTATTGAGTGCGTTTTGATCTATGGCTTTGAGCCAAGTTGGGGAGTTTGCTATTAAATAGGTCGATTACACGATTATATGCTATATTGGTTCGAGTTTCGATGTTTACGGTAAGTTGGTATTGTCTTCAGCGTCACCTAAGATCGGTGTTTTATAAAAAGGGTTTTGCGTCCTGGTTAATGATTCTTGATCGCTCTTCAGCATTAGTGCGATCGATGATTTGGAGGTACACTCTAGATATTGTTGTGGTAGGTTGTGGGAGTGTGTCCCACGGGAAGATTATATAAGTGTGGCATATGATCACTTGATTGATTAAAGATGTAAACCAAGTATGAAGTTTGTGATGGTGTCGTTAAATTAAAGATTCATGCCTGGAGGGCATTTGGCATATTGGGTTGTGAACTGGGGAGGATTACTCCGATTGTGATGGTTGTTCTTGTGTTTTATGAAGAAAATGGAAGTTATTATGGACCTTTGAAAGGTTATCAGACTAGTTCAGTTTGATCAGAATCAACTTGAAGTCGGTGAGTGAATTTTATGTGAATAATGGCTCTATATCAGGCCAGATGTGTTCATTTTTGTAATGCGGTCCTCATGGAGGAGTAGTTAGGTTGATGCTTCCTGTCATATATTTCGCACAGTGATGCATTGCGTTGTGTGAGTTGTGAGACGACTTGAGAAATTTCTATGTGTTGAGAATCCGCGTAGGAATGACGTTATATGAGCATCTTGGCTCTTGAAATTCAGATTGTACATCGCACTTCAGTTGTGCTTGAGTTTTGTAGCTTATAACGCTATATGTCCCTCAGAGATATTATTATGCACTTAGCATGCTTATGAGCGATACTCGGTATTTTGTTGTAATGAGCAAATTTGGCTCGATGTGCATCTCCTTATGTGAGATCTATGTGTGGATCGGGTGGCACGCCGCCATGGGTATGTTATCTGGATCAGGTTGCACGCCGCAACAGTGTGATTTTGAGTATAGTTTTCTATATGCTATTTTGTATGCCTTGCTTCCTGTTTTCTAAGGAAAGTCCGTAGTAGTGCGTGGGATTGGTAATTCCTTCCCGAGTTTGCTTTCCTTTTGTACCGCGTTCTAATTGGTAGCCTATTGGTATATTGAGGCATCATATGCGACTTTTGATTATGTTTATTGGCTGAGTAGTTCGTAATGGGTGAGACGAGATCATTGAATTCGAGATCAGTGCAATCTGAGTATATGAAGTAAATTAAAGGGCTAAGACCATTATTTGGTTCAGAATGAGGTGATAGCTCTTGCCAGAAGTGTAGACCCAATGAATATTTGATTCGGCGGTGTTATGAATTTATACAGACCTTATCCGTCGTGTCGGTATTGTAAAAGAACAAGAACTATGTATGTCCTGCAGAGCATGGGATGTGTAATAATTTTTCTTCTAGATGGGATCAATAGAAGTTCTTGACTAATTGAGTACGTAAACGTTCATGGTTCGGAAGGGAGGTGAAGTCCTCATGTTACCTTAGGATGATATGGTATATACGACATGTTGTGAAGGATTGTGATTTGCGTGTGTAAGGTTATAGTTCAGTTCTGAATGGAAATTCATAACATTCTTAGGCAGTACGGGAAACTTTAGGTGATTAGAGGAATGAGCTTCAGATGATTAGGGTGAATGATCTTCAGATGATTAAGGAAATTGTATTTCTAATCATAGTGATTTGTAGAGGTTATATGTTTCAGAAAAAGGCCAATGTAGTGGCCAATCATTGAGCCGAAAGGCAGTCAGTATGGGGAGTTTGGCTTACATCCCAGTTGGGGAGAGGCCTCTTGTAGTTTATGTTCAGACCTTGGCCAATCAGTTGGTGCGGTTAGATATTTCTGAGCCTAGCCGGGTATTGGCTAGTGTGGTTTCTCGATCTTCCTTATATGATCGCATCAGAGAGCACCAATATGATGATCCGCATTTGCTTGTCCTTAAGGACAGAGTTTAGCATGATATTGCCAAATATGTGACTATAGGTGATGATGGTGTATTGAGGATGCAGGGCCGTATTTGTGTGCTCAATGTTGATGGGCTTAGAGATTTGATTCTTGAGGAGGCCCACAGTTCGCGGTATTCCATCCATCCGGGTGTTGCGAAGATGTATCACGGCTTGAGACAGCATTACTGTTGGAGGAGAATGAGGAAATACATTGTGGGATATGTGGCTCGGTGTCTCAACTGTCAGCAGGTGAAATATGAGCATCAGAGACCGGGCGGTTTGCTTCAGCAGATGATTATTCCTGAGTGGAAATGGGAGAGAGTTACTATGGATTTCGTGAGTGGCCTTCCTCGGACTTTGAAGAATTTTGATTCGATTTGGGTCGTTGTGGATAGGCTGACCAAGTCAGCGCATTTCATTCCGGTGTGTACCACATATTCTACAGAGCGGCTGGCTAGGATCTTTATTCAGGAGATTGTGCGGTTGCATGGTGTTCCAGTTACTATTATTTAGGATAGAGGTACTCAGTTCACTTCTCAGTTTTGGAGGACTTTTCAGCACGAGTTGGGCACTCAGGTGGAGTTGAGTTCAGTATTTCATCCTCAGACGGACGGACAGTCTGAGCATACTATTCAGATATTGGAGGATATGTTGCGTGCCTGCGTGATTGATTTTGGAGGTTCTTGGGTTGAATTTTTACCACTTGCAGAGTTTGCCTACAATAACAACTATCAGTCCAGTATTCAGATGGCATCGTATGAGGCCTTATATGGGAGGCGGTGTAGAACTCCAGTGGGTTGGTTTGAGCCCGGTGAGGCTAGGTTGTTGGGGACAGAATTGGTCCAGGATGCCTTAGAAAAGGTGAAGGTAATTCAGGAAAGACTTCGCACAGATCAGTCGCGTCAGAAGAGTTATGCGGACCGGAAGGTCCGAGATGTGTCATTCATGGCGGGTGAGAAGGTTTTGCTGAAGGTTTCACCCATGAAGGATGTTATGAGATTTGGAAAGAAAGGAAAGCTAAGTCCGCGATTTATTGGACCTTTTGAAATACTTAGGAAGGTTGGAGAGGTGGCCTATATGCTTGCCTTGCCACCTAGTTTGCCGGGTGTTCACCCGGTATTCCATGTTTCTATTCTCTGAAAGTATGTTGGGGACCCATCTCATATATTGGATTTCAGTACAGTACCGTTAGATGAAAATTTGACTTATAATGTGGAGCCAGTGGCTATTTTGAGTCGACAGGTTCAAAAAAATTGAGATCAAAAGATATAACATCAGTGAAAGTACAGTGGAGAGGTCGTCCCGTGGAGGAGGCTACTTGGGAGACCGAGTAGGAGATGCGGAGCAGGTACCCGCACCTATTTGAAACTCCAGGTATGTTTCTTAACTCGCTCGAGGACGAGCGTTTGTTTTAGTTGGGGAGAATGTAACAACCCGAACAGTCGTTTCCTATATTTACGTCCCGTATTCCCCATTAAATGCTTATTCATGTTTCAATATGTGTACTTGGTGAATTTGAGTCAATTCGGATCGAGTTTGGTATGAAATGGGACAATTAGTTTCTTTAAGGAATAATTAGTTTGGAAAAGTCAACCGGACATTGACTTGTGAGTTAGAGGGCTCGGAATCGAATTCCGATGATTCGGTTAGTTTCGCGGGATGATTTAAGGCCTAGAAGCGCAATCGGAATTAATTTTGGAGGTCCGGTGAAGAAATTAGCTCATTTTGGCGAAGTTAGTATTTTGGCGATTTCCGGTTGATAGGTGAAATTTTGATCCGACGGTCGGAATGGAGTTCCGAGAATTTCTGTAGCTTCGTTATGCCATTTTGGATATGTGTGCAAAATTTCAAGTCATTCGGACATATTTTGGTCGAGTTTTGATCGAAAGCGCGTTTTGGAAGTTTTAAAGGAACTTAGACTTGAATTCGGTGTAATTCGATAATTTTGGTATTAGTCGAGGTGTTTTGATAATTGGAACAAGTTTGAATAATATTATAAGATGTATTGGTATTTTTGGTTGAGGTCCCGAGGACCTCGGGATGATTTCGGATGGCTAACGGGAACTTTTGAAGTTGGAAATTTCATAATAGACGAAAGTTGTAAATGAGTGCGCACAAGGCCTCACTTTGAACGATAATATCTCTCGTTATATAAGTCGTTGTGTGAGCTACAACCTATCAAATTAAAGCCCCTTGAGTCTAGTTTCCAATGCAATAAACCGTTCGCCATTTGGAAGTGTATACAGGAAGTTATGACCATTTCACTGGTCAGGTGTCAGAGCGCGCGAAGTATCGCGCGAAGTCGCGCATTTCGCGCGTCTGAGGTAGAATGCTCAGCAAAACGCACGAACAAATGCGCGAACTACGCGACTGAAGGTTTTTAAGTACCCTAAGACCGGCCTAGAGAGTTCCCAACTCATTTTTGGGGTTAAGGCTTGCTCTCTCAAGGGGATTTCGTCCCAAACTTCATCCCTATGATCCTAAGGTAAGATTTTTGGAGTATTTTGAGTTGATTACTACTCCCAAACACTTATATTAACATGGATTGATCTTAAAAATCCTTAGATTTTCAAGAAATTCCTTCAAGAACTCAAAGGAGGGTTTTGCAAGATTTCTTCCAAAAGGTAATCCTACACCCTTAGACTCACATATATGGATATATTATGGAAATATGAGTATGAATCAAGTATTACAACTTATTGTATGGTGGTTGGAAGCCATAAATTCCCAATTTAAATACATGAACATGGTAGGGATTTAAAGGTGTTTATTTGATGGAATTTTTGTTGGTTTGGGTGTGAATGGTTGATCACACATATGATGTTAGGAGTATAAATTGTTAAAGAATAATAGTGTGATGAATTGTTGGTTAATGGTGATAGTTGGAGGAACCAATGCTATAGTTAAGAGGTGTAAATATTTATACCTACAAGATGTTTGATAATATGCCTAAATGGCATAATTTATGGGATCTAGTACTAATATTGGCCATATTGAGTGTTATATGGTAGATTGAAGTTACATAACTGTATGGGATCATTATAGTATCATTAAGGGGCGAATTTCAGATATGTATGGTTAAAACCCCGTCTTTTAGAAATCGAACTTCATCGAGGTTTGTGTGATTTTTGGCAGATTCGTCACACGAGGAGGCCAATTAGAGAGGCAAGGGCATAACGAGCTAGAGGTGAGTAATAGATGTAAATGCTGTTCTGAGGGTTTGAAACCCCGGACTTTCACATCGTAACGCTATATTGAGGCGTGACACGCACTCCATGGCGAGTGCGAGGTCGGATACTATTGGGGATTGTGACTTGGTCCATCCCATGTGATGTTTATACTATACTGGTGATTGATACACATACTTCATTGATATTACGGGGCTTGATGCCATGTTTGGGGCCTTGTGCCGATTTGTAAAATCCTTCGAGGATTGATATTACTGCTTAGCATGATTTGCATATCATTTAATTTCAGTCCAAGGTTTTAAATGCTGTTTTGCAAACTCAGCCATAATTCTAAGTGTTGAAAACTTAAATGATATTTTTAAATGTATTCCGGGCTGGGAACTTCTGTTTTGTAAATGCCCAAGGGGCTTATTATATTATTTTCTGGACTGATTATAAAGTGACTTGAAACAGTGGTAACAATGACACTGTGTGATATACTTGAAACAGTGGTAACAATGACACTGTGTGATATACTTGAAATAGTGGTAACAATGACACTGGATGATATACTTGAACAGTGGTAACAATGACACTGTATGATATAAATTGGTCAGGTAACAATGGCTGACCGGTCAGGTAACAATGATTGATCAAGATATTGCGCTTGGGCTGTAGGAGCCCCTCCGGAGTCTGTACACACCCCCAGTGAGCGCCGTCGACGATAAATATATAAGGATGGCTCGGGCTGCACGCCGCAGTGGATACTGAAATGTACCATCATATGCATTGCATTGTATTCATGTATTTGCCTTTATATTGTTGTTTAGTTGTTCAATTCCATATGTTGCTGTATATTTAGATTTTAGCTTACTTTGTGTATTTACTGGATTTTCTATTTTCGAACTGTAGTTACTTTTATTACCATTGAGTTGGAAGTACTCACTTTACTCCCTGCACCTCGCGTGCAGTTGCAGGTACTGTTCACCCGGTAGCGGGTTATTAGCGGACTGAAGGTATACTATTGTAGCTGAGCAAGGTGACCGTCAGCATTCACGGCACTGTATTTCTTCATTGATTCTAAATTCCATTCTGTATATTGCTGGTCTTGTATTAGTATTTAGATCTTTAGATGCTCGTGGCTTGTGACACCCCGATTTCGGGCTGAGTCGGGATGGTTTCCATTATTCTATCATGTTTACTTCGCACTTGTGATTATATTATCTGCGAATTAGACTTATTCCTGCTAAGTAATTATAAAGAGATGTATTGTTTTGTTGTTGGCTGGCCTTGTCCCCACGAGAGGCGCCATCACGACCGGATTGGGATTTTGGGTCGTGACACTCATTTTGGGAAGTAGTACTAGTCTTTCTTATTTAATTAAGTATGCCCTAGCTCTTAATTAATTGGTTGGTGTTACTGTTACCGCTTGTTAATGTTCTACCTTACATTAAAGTCAGAATTTTCCCCAAGTTTTTCTGAATAGTGGTAACCAATACTCCTACTAGTATGGAATAACAAACAACAGGAAGATTCAGGGAGTTAGCTGCAGAAAGAGTGTTTCTTTTCTTATAGTCATGATATATGTGTATAAGTGGAAAACCCACCACTCTTAACCAGAGGTCTTGGGTGTTTGAGCATGAGAAACTTCTAGTAGGTTGAGCTCATGGGCCGAGCTAGGGTGGGGAAAGGGCAAACCCTCTTCGCGAAAATTACATTATGTGTATATATGTAAGGTTAGAATTTGATGTAAATAGTTTTTATGTTTTTCACATTTATCAATGTACTAGTCTTTGAAGATTCAAATACAAGATTCGGATATCAGATTTTTGCTACAGAGAAATGTAATTTCTTTTGGAAAGTTAATAATGTAATTATTTTAATTCAGAAGTATTTGATGGTCATGTACTTGGGGGATGCTTATTTAAGAAAGTGTAGTTCACTTACTTTTGCTGGATGCTGCAAACCACATATATATAATACATACTTCAGACGATCGAAGAGAATTTGGATGTGGAAGATGAGTCAGAATCATTAGTCATGCTAATCAACTGATAATTCAAGCATGCATTTGGGGTCTGTACAAGCAGCACTAATTAGCAGTTTTGATCCCATAAGGCTATCATAAGCGAGTACTTTTGATTTTCGTCGAGTATACAATAAACTATAATTGCTATTTTAATGAAAACTGCGAAAAGGGGAGTTAATATTGAATCAATTAGAACTATGTCATCAGCAAATAGCATGCACCATATCACCTCCCCTTGAATATGATGAGTTAGTACATCCATCACCAGGGCAAATAGGAATGGGCTGAACGCAGACCCTTGGTGCAACCCCGTAACAACCGGAAAGTGCTCGGAATCGCCTCCTACTGTCCTAACCCGAGTCTTAGTTCCATCATACATGTCTTTAATCACCCTAATGCTCGTAGTTGTAACCCTATATTTCTGAATTTAACGGGACTATATTAGTAAAAAAAATTAGTTTCATTATTATTTAATAAGCAACTTCTGTTAACTATTCGATGAAAATCAGAAGTGTCACGTTTGACAACCTTAGAGGCTCAAAACGCTAAGGAATAGTGACTTTTGAACCTACTCCCAAACATAATAACCATTTTTGTCATTTTCTCTCACATCAAGTGGTTTTTTTTTATAAAAATTAATTAAATTTATTTTTGTGATAAGTAGGGCAAAATAAAATAATTTTTATCTAACAACAAAATAATATTGATTTTTTGGGTAATAAGCACAAAGCTGGATCATCCACCCATAAAATTTACTCCAAAATAAAAACTCAATTGCTCTTATTTCTGCTCGCTTTTCATTCGTCATTATATACTTTGCATATACAATGAAATAACGATGAATGAAATTAAGTATAAGGTTAACATCATGACACAATTAATTCTTTTCTTGATCAATCAAAGTTAGTGATTATTTATCTAATTACATTTTATATTTGATTAACGATATAATATGGAGATATAACATGGAGTATTGAGTATTAACCAAACATTTTACATGCAGTATGTGGTGACAATATAATGTAGGATATCACACCTTTCAAAAATTACTTTAAAAGCTAGAGTTGTTGGGATATATACTATTAACCATGAGTTTGATTTAGATATAATATTTATTACGAAACAATTGTTTATTCAGTTTTAATAAAGTTTTAAATAGATCATATATTAGTCTGTGTCCTTTGCTTATATAGTAGATGATTTAGTGTATAGAGTTTAGCTTATATAGGGAAGATTAAATCATCGGTTCTTATAAGTATAAAGTTTGAGTTCACAATCTAATGATGGAATTGGACAAACCATCAGGAATGATTGTAGCACAAGATTAAATATAATTTATCTTGATTATGGGAATGGTTTAATTCCAACTTCTTGTGCTAATACATTTTGTATGTATTGAACGGACCAGGTAGAGATAAGTATTTTATACTGATTTAATAAAATAAACTCTCTAGCCATTAAATGTACTTATACTCTTAATCTTGATATAATTATTATTAGTTGTGTATATTATTATTGTTTTGATTTATTAAAAGGCGAGATTCTTTCGTGGGTCAATATGCCTGGTAAATTGGATAATAATAATATACATTGGCGAAGTAATAGTTAGTTGATGGAATCCATGTCTCGGTTTAGAGATTGATGATACACCTTTATGAAAGCTTACAAGTTTTCATGTGTAAACCCGGTCGGTGAATTTTGTATCAGACACATGAAATAAGTTAAGCGAAAGTCTAAAGGAAATAATCAATAAATTAAATCGTCAGTAATTTAATTTACTTGATTAGTATCTGAATCTTAATATGGGGAGTTAAATAAGATTTAATGGATGAATTTTGAAATTGGATAATGAGTGCAATTACGGATTTTTAGTGGAATAATTCGTAATTAATTATGGTAGATATTAATTTCGAAAATTAGAAATTAATTCCATAATTGAAGCCTTGTTAATTAAATTATGTGGCCCTACTGTGCCTAAATAATAGGAAATAAAGGAATCATTTTTCTGGTGGAAAAGAAAACCCAACAGGTTTTGGACAGTAGCTGTTTTGTCAGAGATTTTCTCTGCAGTTTTCTGCTGATCATCAGCAAGTGTGTGTGCAACTGGTTGTTGTCTTACACCTTTTGGAGAGTGTTTAGCTTGTTCAACACCAACACCTTCCAGTTCTTGTTGCTCCTTATGTACATCAGTAGCTGTACTTAATGCTCCAAACTGTTGTTGAACCATATCAGGCTTGTTAGAAGTATCCGCTCGATCGACAGCAGCCTTCAACGCACCAGCAGTAGCTGAGTACATCCTTGTAAAATCTGTAGAGGTAGGGATATCCTTCAACCTTGTATCACCAATTGCAGCGTTATGATTAGCAATCCTAACAGGATGTCGATCAACAGTTGCTTCCAGCCATTTTTATGATGCTCTACAACTGCTACTGTTGCATGTTTACCCTCCAATTGTGAGCCTACATGAACTGGTCGTTTTTCATCCTTAGAAGTAATAACAGCTGAAACTTTATTTAGCTCAACACCTCCCTGTAGCCCAGAATTCATATCAAATTTTGAAGCATCACTCAACTTTTGCACGTTTGATTTCTCCACTGCTTCCACTACTGCAGCTCAATCCCAAGTTGCTTTCAAAGCAGCATTATTCACTAAAGTATTAGCTGCTTCAACATGCACTACAGTAGTACTAGGAACACCACCTATATATGATATCTTGACTGAACTTTCACCATGTTCATGAATACCAGTTTGATTTTCACCCATTTTCTTTTTCGCCAAACTATTTTGTTCTCCAGCAAATCGATCCCCTTCATTCACCCCATTCTTCTCATTCAGAAGTTGACGTAAATCACCAGTGTACTTTTCCCCAGTAGTTTGTTCTTGAAAAACTTCAAGTTCATCAATCGCAGCTGGGTTGTGAGTCTTTTTCGATATATATCGACATGTTTTCTCGTCGTGGCCCTGGTGTTTGCAATAGTTACAGTACAAAGGCATATTGTCATAAACAATTTCCTGAAACACTTCAATAATTTTTCCAGAGATTTTATCCAAGCTTTGGATCCTCACACGCTTGGGATGCTTGTTCATTAGGTCTAAGATTACCTTTACCCTCGATGTGCTTGGTCTGGATTTAAGTTGCGTCGCTTTATCAATGACAATAGGTTTACCAACAACTGAAGTGAGTGATAACAACGAACGCATTGCAAATAACTCCGGCGACAGATTCGACAATGAAATCCAAACTACTGCCATTGTAGTTTCCTCATTTGGATTAAATCCAATTGTCCATGGAAAGACTCTATACTGGTGTTCTTCGCCATTCCATGATAAGTAATTTAATTCACGAGCTAAAGCCTGTACATAATCTTCATTTTGATCGAACCTTAACAGAATTTGCCTTGGTGCGAGTGAACCTACGAGGCATCGACCTTTTGTTCCTAGATGTTTTGGCAGTAAGATTCTCAGCTCTTTGAGATCTGGTGCACCTGAGGAGAGTTTAAAAACAAAATATTGGTGTAATCCCTCCTCCATTGCAAATTCACGTCTTTCCTCCATGGTAAAACAAACAGTTGGTTCGCCATGTACATATTGAATCGATTTCAAAACTGTTTTTGTTGCAATTTGTGTTGGTGATTTGGATTGGATCTGAGCAGCATATGTTGGTTTAATAGATGGATCTCCCACAGCCAAAGGTTGGGGAGAGGACGCAGCAGTCATGAAACTATTCAACACTCCATTGACGTGAAGAAGCAGAAGAATCTAACCAAAAAATTCTGCGTGCTACAGTAATCGCAAAAATAAAAATTAAGATCTGTAAAAATTGGTTATGAATTTGTGGATGAAACCAATTGGGGATTGTACGCAAAGAGTAGATGCTTCTTTTGACACCAAAATTGCGACAATCCACTGCTAGATGCCGGAGTTATGGCCCGATGAATAGTGACAGAATTACTATTCACCTTCTTCCTAGAGAGAAGGAGGAGTCAAAAAAGACTTGCAAGAAATTAGGGTAGTGAAAATGTCTAACTTGCATTAGGTATATGATAACTGAATTTTATTTTTCTTAATCAATCATGCGGCCTGAAGATATGAAATACATATATATCATGAAAGGAGTTAAATTTTTCAAAGTGAATGTAGGTTATAAGTGGCATTAAAGTCGATTGTGATTATCTTTGAATTTAAGCTCATTCATTGGTTGGTTCGACTTTCAAACAAATTATTAACTTTTTATTGTTTAAAAGATCAAATACTAACTACTTATTTATTTTAGTCTGGAAGAGGTGTGATATGCTTATATTGCAAAAGGAGGATTAAAAAGGAAGGATAAAAGTCTAAAACACGTCGTTGTTGCTCTCTTGTTTTCATTTTAACTAGTTTTATACTTATAATAAGTAACCCTACAAAAACAACAACAACAACGGCCCAGTATAATCTGACAAGTGGGATCTGGGGAGGGTAATATGTACGCAGACCTTACCCCTACTCCGAGGGGCAGAGAGGCTGTTTCCAGGAGACCCTCGGCTCAAGAAAGCAACAAGAGACGATATATTAGTACCATAAATAGAATCATAATAAAATAACAGCAATATACAAAATACGAAATAGATGGAAGGTATAATAATAACCAGCAGCTAAAGCCCTGCATCAGTAGATGACCACTAGAATCCTAAACTAACTCCTAACTGGCTAATCTCACTCTAGTACGCCGTAGAAATATTCACAACTTCCCCCTAGCCTACAACCTTAATGCTCGACCTCTACAATTCCCTGTCAAGGGCCATGTCCTCAGCAATCCTAAGTCGCGTCATGTCCTGCCTGATCACCTCTCCCCAATTCTTCTTACGTCGCCCTCTACCTTTCCTCGTACCCACCACAGCTAGTTGCTCACACCTCTTCACCGGTGCATCAGTGCTCCTCCTGTTAATGTGCCCGAACCATCGGAATCTTGCTTCCCGCATTTTGTCCTCCATGGGGTCCACGTCCACCTTCTCTCGAATTTCTTCATTCCTAATCTTATCCATCTTTGTGTGCCCGCAAATCCACCTCAACATCCTCATCTCTGCTACTTTGATCTTCTGGATGTGTGAGTTCTTAACCGGCCAACACTCAGTCTCATACAACATGGCAGGCCTAACCACTGCTCTATAAAACTTACCTTTTAGTAACGGTGGCACTTTCTTATCACACAGGACTCCCGAACCTCCACTTCATCCACCCCATCCCTATACGGTGTGTGACATCCTCGTCGATCTCCCTGATCCCCTGAACAACCGACCCAAGTTACTTGAAACTACCCCTCTTGGGAATGACTTGAGAGTCAAGCCTCACGTCCATTCCCGCTTCCGTTGGCTCGACCCCAAATTTGCACTCAAAGTATTCCGTCTTCGTCCTGCTCAACTTGAAACCTTTAGACTCAAGGGCATATCTCCAAACCTCTTGTCACGACCCAAAATCCTAACCCGGTCGTGATGGCGCCTCTCGTGGGGACAAGGCCATCCAACAACAAAATAATACATCTCTTTATAATTACTTAGCAGGAATAAGTCTAATTCGCAGATAATATAATCACAAGTGCGAAGTAAACATGATAGAATAATGGAAACCATCCCGACTCAGCCCGAAATCGGGGTGTCACAAACCACGAGCATCTAAAGATCTAAATACTAATACAAGACCAGCAATATACAGAATGGAATTTAGAATCAATGAAGAAATACGGTGCCGTGAACGCTGACGGTCACCTTGCTCAGCTATAATAGTATACCTTCAGTCCGCTAATAACCCGCTACCGGGTGAACAGTACCTGCAACTGCACGCGAGGTGCAGGGAGTAAAGTGAGTACTTCCAACTCAGTGGTAATAAAAGTAACTACAGTCCGAAGATAGAAAATCCAGTAAATACACAAAGTAAGCTAAAATCTAAATATACAGCAACATATGGAACTGAACTACTAAACAACAGTATAAAGGCAAATACATGAATGCAATGCATATGATGGTACATTCCAGTACCCACTGCGGCGTGCAGCCCGAGCCATCCTTATTTATTTATCGTCGACGACGCTCACTGGGGGTGTGTACAGACTCCGGAGGGGCTCCTACAGCCCAAGCGCAATATCTTGGTCAGTCATTGTTACCTGACCGGTCAGCCATTGTTACCTGACCAATTTATATCATACAGTGTCATTGTTACCACTGTTCAAGTATATCATCCAGTGTCATTGTTACCACTATTTCAAGTATATCACACAGTGTCATTGTTACCACTGTTTCAAGTATATCACACAGTGTCATTGTTACCACTGTTTCAAGTATATCACACAGTGTCATTGTTACCACTGTTTAAAGTATATCACACAGTGTCATTATTACCACTGTTTCAAGTCACTTTATAATCAGTCCAGAAAATAATATAATAAGCCCCTTGGGCATTTACAAAACAGAAGTTCCCAGCCCGGAATACATTTAAAAATATCATTTAAGTTTTCAACACTTAGAATTATGGCTGAGTTTGCAAAACAGCATTTAAAACCTTGGACTGAAATTAAATGATATGCAAATCATGCTAAGCAGTAATATCAATCCTCGAAGGATTTTACAAATCGGCACAAGGCCCCAAACATGGCATCAAGCCCAGTAATATCAATGAAGTATGTGTATCAATCACCAGTATAGTATAAACATCACATGGGATGGACCAAGTCACAATCCCCAATAGTATCCGACCTCGCACTCGCCATGGAGTGCGTGTCACGCCTCAATATAGCGTTACGATGTGAAAGTCCGGGGTTTCAAACCCTCAGAACAGCATTTACATCTATTACTCACCTCTAGCTCGTTATGCCCTTGCCTCTCTAATTGGCCTCCTCGTGTGACGAATCTGCCAAAAATCACACAAACCTCGATGAAGTTCGATTTCTAAAAGACGGGGTTTTAACCATACATATCTGAAATTCGCCCCTTAATGATACTATAATGATCCCATAAATTATGCCATTTAGGCATATTATCAAACATCTTGTAGGCATAAATATTTACACCTCTTAACTATAGCATTGGTTCCTCCAACTATCACCATTAACCAACAATTCATCACACTATTATTCTTTAACAATTTATACTCCTAACATCATATGTGTGATCAACCATTCACACCCAAACCAACAAAAATTCCATCAAATAAACACCTTTAAATCCCTACCATGTTCATGTATTTAAATTGGCAATTTATGGCTTCCAACCATCATGCAATAAGTTGTAATACTTGATTCATACTCATATTTCCATAATATATTCATATATGTGAGTCTAAGGGTGTAGGATTACCTTTTGGAAGAAATCTTGCAAAACCCACCTTTGAGTTCTTGAAGGAATTTCTTGAAAATCTAAGGATTTTTAGGATCAATCCATGTTAATATAAGTGTTTGAAAGTAGTAATCAACTCAAAATACTCCAAAAATCTTACCTTAGGATCATATGGATGAAGTTTGGGACGAAATCTCCTTGAGAGAGCAAGCTTTAACCCCAAAAATGAGTTGGGAACTCTCTAGGCCGGTCTTGGGGTACTTAAAAACCTTCAGTCGCGTAGTTCGCGCGTTTTGCTGAGCATTCTGCCTCAGACGCGCGAAATGCGCGACTTCGCGCGATACTTCGCGCGCTCTGACACCTGACCAGTGAAATGGTCATAACTTCCTGTATACACTTCCAAATGATGAACGGTTTGTTGCATTGGAAACTCGACTCAAAGGGCTTTAATTTGATAGGTTGTAGCTAACACAACTCCTTATATAACGAGATATATTATCGTTCAAAGGGAGGCCTTGTGCGCACTCATTTACAACTTTCGTCTATTATGAAATTTCCAACTTCAAAAGTTCCCGTTAGCCATCCGAAATCATCCCGAGGTCCTCGGGACCTCAACCAAAAATACCAATACATATTATAATATTATTCAAACTTGTTCCAATTATCAAAACACCTCGACTAATACCAAAATTATCGAATTACACCGAATTCAAGTCCAAGTTCCTTTAAAACTTCCAAAACGCGCTTTCGATCAAAACTCGACCAAAATATGTCCGAATGACTTGAAATTTTGCACACATATCCAAAATGGCATAACGAAGCTACAAAAATTCTTGGAACTCCATTCCGACCGTCGGATCAAAATTTCACCTATCAACCGGAAATCGCCAAAATACTAATTTCGCCAAAATGAGCTAATTTCTTCACCGGACCTCCAAAATTAATTCCGATTGCGCTTCTAGGCCTTAAATCATCCCCCGAAACTAACCGAATCATCGGAATTCAATTCCGAGCCCTCTAACTCACAAGTCAACGTCCGGTTGACTTTTCCAAACTAATTCTTCTTAAAGAGGCTAATTGTCCCATTTCATACCAAACTCGATCCGAATTGACTCAAATTCACCAAGTACACATATTGAAACATGAATAAGCATTTAACGGGGAATATGGGACGTAAATATAGGAAACGACTGTTTGGGTTGTTACATTCTCCCCAACTAAAACGAACGCTCGTCCTCGAGCGAGTTAAGAAACATACCTGGAGTTTCAAATAGGTGCGGGTACCTGCTCCGCATCTCCTGATCGGTCTCCCAAGTAGCCTCCTACTCGGGATGACCTCTCCACTGTACTTTCACTGATGTTATATCTTTTGATCTCAATTTTTGAACCTGTCGACTCAAAATAGCCACTGGCTCCACATTATAAGTCAAATTTTCATCTAACGGTACTGTACTAAAATCCAATATATGAGATGGGTCCCCAACATACTTTCAGAGCATAGAAACATGGAATACCGGGTGAACACCCGACAAACTAGGTGGCAAGGCAAGCATATAGGCCACCTCTCCAACCTTCCTAAGTATTTCAAAAGGTCCAATAAATCGCGGACTTAGCTTTCCTTTCTTTCCAAATCTCATAACACCCTTCATGGGTGAAACTTTCAGCAAAACCTTCTCACCCGCCATGAATGACACATCTCGGACCTTCCGGTCCGCATAACTCTTCTGACGTGACTGAACTGTGCGAAGTCTTTCCTGAATTACCTTCACCTTTTCTAAGGCATCCTGGACCAATTCTGTCCCCAACAACCTAGCCTCACCGGGCTCAAACCAACCCATTGGAGTTCTACACCGCCTCCCATATAAGGCCTCATATGGTGCCATCTGAATACTGGACTGATAGCTGTTATTTTAGGCAAACTCTGCAAGTGGTAAATATTCAACCCAAGAACCTCCAAAATCAATCACGCAGGTACGCAACATATCCTCCAATATCTAAATAGTACGCTTGGACTGTCCGTCCGTCTGAGGATGAAATACTGAACTCAACTCCACCTGAGTGCCCAACTCGTGCTGAAAAGTCCTCCAAAACTGAGAAGTGAACTGAGTACCTCTATCCTAAATAATAGTAACTGGAACACCATGCAATCGCACAATCTCCTGAATAAAGATCCTAGCCAGCCGCTCTGCAGAATATGTGGTACACACTGGAATGAAATGCGCTGACTTGGTCAGCCTATCCACAACGACCCAAATCGAATCAAAATTCTTCAAAGTCCGAGGAAGGCCACTCACGAAATCCATAGTAACTCTCTCCCATTTCCACTCAGGAATAATCATCTGCTGAAGCAAACCGCCCGGTCTCTGATGCTCATATTTCACCTGCTGACAGTTGAGACACCGAGCCACATATCCCACAATGTCTTTCCTCATTCTCCTCCAACAATAATGTTGTCTCAAGCCGTGATACATCTTCGCAACACCCGGATGGATGGAATACCGCGAACTGTGGGCCTCCTCAAGAATCAAATCTCTAAGCCCATCAACATCGAGCACACAAATACGGCCCTGCATCCTCAATACGCCATCATCACCTATAGTCACATATTTGGCATTATCATGCTGAACTCTGTCCTTAAGGACAAGCAAATGTGGATCATCATACTGGTGCTCTCTAATGCGATCATATAAGGAAGATCGAGAAACCACACTAGCCAATACCCGGCTAGGCTCAGAAATATCTAACCGGACCAACTGATTGGCCAAGGTCTGAACATCAACTGCAAGAGGCCTCTCCCCAACTGGGATGTAAGCCAAACTCCCCATACTGACTGCCTTTCGGCTCAACACATCGGCCACTACATTGGCCTTTTTTCTGAAACATATAACCTCTACAAATCACTATGATTAGAAATACAATTTCCTTAATCACCTGAAGATCATTCACCCTAATCATCTGAAGCTCATTCCTCTAATCACCTAAAGCTGCCCGTACTGCCTAAGAATGTTATGAATTTCCATTCAGAACTGAACTATAACCTTACACACGCAAATCTCAATCCTTCACAACATGTCGTATATACCATATCATCCTAAGGTAACATGAGGACTTCGCCTCCCTTCCGAACCATGAACGTTTACGTACTCAATTAGTCAAGAACTTCTATTGATCCCATCTAGAAGAAAAATTATTACACATCTCATGCTCTGCAGGACATACATAGGTCTTGTTCAATTTTTTTTTTTTACAATACCGACACAACGGATGAGGTCTGTATAAATTCATAACACCGCCGAATCAAATATTCATTGGGTCTACACTTCTGGAAAGAACTATCACCTCATTCTAAACCAAATAATGGTCTTAGCCCCTTAATTTACTTCATATACTCAGATTGCACTGATCTCGAATTCAATGATCTCGTCTCACCCATTACGAACTGCTCAGTCAATAAACATAATCAAAAGTCGCATATGATGCCTCAATATACCAATAGGCTACCAATTCGAATGCGGTACAAAAGGAAAGCAAACTCGGGAAGGAATTACCAATCCCACGCACTACTACGGACTTTCCTTAGAAAACAGGAAGCAAGGCATACAAAATAGCATATAGAAAACTATACTCAAAATCACACTATTGCGGCGTGCAACCCGATCCAGATAACATACCCATGGCGGCGTGCCACCCGATCCACACATAGATCTCACATAAGGAGATGCACATCGAGCCAAATTTGCTCATTACAACAAAATACCGAGTATCGGTCGTAAGCATGCTAAGTGCATAATAATATCTCTGAGGGACATATAGCGTTATAAGCTACAAAACTCAAGCACAACTGAGGTGCGATGTACAATCTGAATTTCAAGAGCCAAGATGCTCATATAACGTCATTCCTACACAGATTCTCAACACATAGCAATTTCTCAAGTCGTCTCACAACTCACACGGCGCAATGTATCACTACGCGAAATATCTGACAATGAAACATCAACCTAACTACTCCTCCATGAGGACCGCATTACAAAAATGAACACATCTGGCCTGATATAGAGCCATTATTCACATAAAATTCACTCACCGACTTCAAGTTGATTCTGATCACACTGAACTAGTCTGATAACCTTTCAAAGGTCCATAATAACTTCCATTTTCTTCATAAAACACAAGAACAACCATCACAATCGGAGTAATCCTCCCCAGTTCACAACCCAACATGCCAAGTGCCCTCCAGGCATGAATCTTTAATTTAACGACACCATCACAAACTTCATACTTGGTTTACATCTTTAATCAATCAAGTGATCATATGGCACACTTATATAATCTTCCTATGGGACACACTCCCACAACCTACCACAACAATATCTGGAGTATACCTCCAAATCATCGGTCGCACTAATGCTGAAGAGCGATCAAGAATCATTAACCAAGATGCAAAACCCTTTTTATAAAACACCGATCTTAGGTGACGTTGAAGACAATACCAACTTACCGTAAACATCGAAACTCGAACCAATATAGCATATAATCGTGTAATCGACCTATTTAATATCAAACTCCCCAACTTGGCTCAAAGCCATAGATCAAAATGCACTCAATAAATCACAACGCATGTATTCTATTGCTGTTGTAATACCATAGTGAGATTAAACTCACTTCTTCATAAGCTCGTGGGAACACAAATCATCTGGAATTTTAACTCTTCTGCAATTTTTGCATTTACTCGCACAACAGTTAAGCCCACTCTCTAGGCGACCAAATTTTTACTAAGTCCCAAATTTTTCAAAAATTTCGGCAGAGTGCCTATCCACCTGCCAGAGAATCACCAAAACCATCCTAACAACACATCCACAACTTGACAAAGCATCACAATGCATATCAATTACATAAATCCCAATACTACATGTATTATACTATCAAAATTGATACATGGACATGCGTTGCACCTATTTGAATCATAACACATAGAAAATACCTTTCAACCCCCCATTATTGGGCTATTCAACCGAGTAAGAACATATTTTTTCTTTAAATGTTTTCGACCTTCAAGGTGGTCTCCTTGACTCAACTATTTCATCATAATACATTTATAGAAGCGATCCCAGCTTCCAGACTTATCTAACTAGTATGACAAATAGATTTCCCTCATAAGCCAATTACCCATTAGCTTTACCTTTAGTTACTCTTTTTGGTATACCTTCTACTACCATACACATTACTCATGACGTGGATATCCAACCGCCATTCCGGCTAATAAGGACAATAATGAACATATGAGTTCAAAGCACTTGCTCACAAAATCAGCACCTCGGTGCTCAAGCCATTGGCAAAGATTCGGCCTCAAGTCCTCCAGACTGACCTAACTTCAAACTCACAGAGATTACACTTTGCCCATCGATCGGGGAATCAAAAGCCATCGAGGCACATCTGATACTGAGCGCTCATGCGTGCATGCGAACACGTGGAAGGAATTTCAAGAGTTACTCTTCAAGCTGAATCAATAACGCACGATAAGAATTCAAGAATGTGAAGTTTTCCTAAAGGTTATGCAGCCTCTCGAGGATAAATACAGACGTCTCTGTACCGATCCGCGAGACTCTACTAAACCGGCACATGACTCGTGAGACCAAGTAACCTAGGCTCTGATACCAACTTGTCACGACCCAAAATCCCAACCCGGTCGTGATGGCGCCTCTCGTGGGGACAAGGCCAGCCAACAACAAAACAATACATCTCTTTATAATTACTTAGCAGGAATAAGTCTAATTCGCAGATAATATAATCACAAGTGCGAAGTAAACATGATAGAATAATGGAAACCATCCCGACTCAGCCCGAAATCGGGGTGTCACAAGCCACGAGCATCTAAAGATCTAAATACTAATACAAGACCAGCAATATACAGAATGGAATTTAGAATCAATGAAGAAATACGGTGCCGTGAACGCTGACGGTCACCTTGCTCAGCTACAATAGTATACCTTCAGTCCGCTAATAACCCGCTACCGGGTGAACAATACCTGCAACTGCACGCGAGGTGCAGGGAGTAAAGTGAGTACTTCCAACTCAGTGGTAATAAAAGTAACTACAGTCCGAAGATAGAAAATCCAGTAAATACACAAAGTAAGCTAAAATCTAAATATACAGCAACATATGGAACTGAACAACTAAATAACAGTATAAAGGCAAATACATGAATGCAATGCATATGATGGTACATTCCAGTACCCACTGCGGCGTGCAGCCCGAGCCATCCTTATTTATTTATCGTCGACGACGCTCACTGGGAGTGTGTACAGACTCCGGAGAGGCTCCTACAGCCCAAGCGCAATATCTTGGTCAGTCATTGTTACCTAACCGGTCAGCCATTGTTACCTGACCAATTTATATCATACAGTGCAATTGTTACCACTGTTCAAGTATATCATCCAGTGTCATTGTTACCACTATTTCAAGTATATCACACAGTGTCATTATTACCACTGTTTCAAGTATATCACACAGTGTCATTGTTACCACTATTTCAAGTATATCACACAGTGTCATTGTTACCACTGTTTCAAGTATATCACACAGTGTCATTGTTACCACTGTTTCAAGTATATCACACAGTGTCATTGTTACCACTGTTTCAAGTCACTTTATAATCAGTCCAGAAAATAATATAATAAGCCCCTTGGGCATTTACAAAACAGAAGTTCCCAGCCCGGAATACATTTAAAAATATCATTTAAGTTTTCAACACTTAGAATTATGGCTGAGTTTGCAAAACAGCATTTAAAACCTTGGACTGAAATTAAATGATATGCAAATCATGCTAAGCAGTAATATCAATCCTCGAAGGATTTTACAAATCGGCACAAGGCCCCAAACATGGCATCAAGCCCAGTAATATCAATGAAGTATGTGTATCAATCACCAGTATAGTATAAACATCACATGGCATGGACCAAGTCACAATCCCTAATAGTATCCGACCTCACACTCGCCATGGAGTGCGTGTCACGCCTCAATATAGCGTTACGATATGAAAGTCCGGGGTTTCAAACCCTCAGAACAACATTTACATCTATTACTCACCTCTAGCTCGTTATGCCATTGCCTCTCTAATTGGCCTCCTCGTGTGACGAATCTGCCAAAAATCACACAAACCTCGATGAAGTTCGATTTCTAAAAGACGGGGTTTTAACCATACATATCTGAAATTCGCCCCTTAATGATACTATAATGATCCCATAAATTATGCCATTTAGGCATATTATCAAACATCTTGTAGGCATAAATATTTACACCTCTTAACTATAGCATTGGTTCCTCCAACTATCACCATTAACCAACAATTCATCACACTATTATTCTTTAACAATTTATACTCCTAACATCATATGTGTGATCAACCATTCACACCCAAACCAACAAAAATTCCATCAAATAAACACCTTTAAATCCCTACCATGTTCATGTATTTAAATTGGGAATTTATGGCTTCCAACCACCATACAATAAGTTGTAATACTTGATTCATACTCATATTTCCATAATATATCCATATATGTGAGTCTAAGGGTGTAGGATTACCTTTTGGAAGAAATCTTGCAAAACCCTCCTTTGAGTTCTTGAAGGAATTTCTTGAAAATCTAAGGATTTTTAAGATCAATCCATGTTAATATAAGTGTTTGGGAGTAGTAATCAACTCAAAATACTCCAAAAATCTTACCTTAGGATCATAGGGATGAAGTTTGGGACGAAATCCCCTTGAGAGAGCAAGCCTTAACCCCAAAAATGAGTTGGGAACTCTCTAGGCCGGTCTTGGGGTACTTAAAAACCTTCAGTCGCGTAGTTCGCGAGTTGTTCGCGCGTTTGTTCGCGCGTTTTGCTGAGCATTCTGCCTCAGACGCGCGAAATGCGCGACTTCGCGCGAAATGCGCGACTTCGCGCGATACTTCGCGCGCTCTGACACCTGACCAGTGAAATGGTCATAACTTCCTGTATACACTTCCAAATGACAAACGGTTTATTGCATTGGAAACTAGACGCAAAGGGCTTTAATTTGATAGGTTGTAGCTCACACAACTCCTTATATAACGAGCTATATTATCGTTCAAAGTGAGGCCTTGTGCGCACTCATTTACAACTTTCGTCTATTCTGAAATTTCCAACTTCAAAAGTTCCTGTTAGCCATCCGAAATCATCCCGAGGTCCTCCGGACCTCAACCAAAAATACCAATACACATTATAATATTATTCAAACTTGTTCCAATTATCAAAACACCTCGACTAATACCAAAATTATCGAATTACACCGAATTCAAGTCCAAGTTCCTTTAAAACTTCCAAAACGCGCTTTCGATCAAAACTCAACCAAAATATGTCCGAATGACTTGAAATTTTGCACACATATCCAAATTGGCATAACGAAGCTACAGAAATTCTCGGAACTCCATTCCGACCGTCGGATCAAAATTTCACCTATCAACCGGAAATCGCCAAAATACTAACTTCGCCAAAATGAGCTAATTTCTTCACCGGACCTCCAAAATTAATTCTGATTGCGCTTCTAGGCCTTAAATCATCCCCCGAAACTAACCGAATCATCGGAATTCAATTCCGAGCCCTATAACTCACAAGTCAACGTCCGGTTGACTTTTCCAAACTAATTCTTCCTTAAAGAAACTAATTGTCCCATTTCATACCAAACTCGATCCGAATTGACTCAAATTCACCAAGTACACATATTGAAACATGAATAAGCATTTAACGGGGAATACGGGACGTAAATATAGGAAACGACTGTTCGGGTCGTTACACCTCTAGCCTCTCGTTGATGCCGCTTCGTGTCTCATCAATTAGAACTATGTCATCAGCAAATAGCATGCACCATAGCACCTCCCCTTGAATATGATGAGTTAGTGCATCCATCACCAGGACAAATAGGAATGGGCTGAACGCAGACCCTTGGTGCAACCCCGTAACAACCGGAAAGTGCTCGGAGTCGCCTCCTACTGTCCTAACTCGAGTCTTAGCTCCATCATACATGTCTTTAATCACCCTAATGCTCGGAGTAGTAACCCTATATTTCTGAATTTAACGGGACTATATTAGTAAAAAAATTAGTTTCATTATTATTTAATAAGCAACTTCTGTTAACTATTCGATGAAAATCAAAAGTGTCACGTTTGACAACCTTAGAGGCTCAAATATCGTCATTCCTATTTCTCTCTCTCATATATGCATTGTGATTGAATATTTGGGTCCTACATATAGTCTGTTTTAGCTAGCTAGCTAGGCAGAGAGTATATATTTATAGTTTTAGCCGTCTCTCTTTAATGTAATTAATTAATTACCTGGGGCATTCTGGCAGATCAGAAGCTTGTAATAATTGCTCCAGCCATGTTCCCTCTGATCAATAGATAGATTCAAGCTTCTGCAGAATGTAGTTAAACAATGGATATGTGGGTCTATAGATTGTTCAAAGACTAACAAATCGGATTTAGTTAAGCTCGCTTTAACGTACTACTACTATTTCTTTTGTATATTGGAATTTGGAGCATCTATCAAGATATATGTTTGATTTTTTGACAACCCAGGGTGTAAATCTGTGTGTGTCGCGTTGGAAATGTCTTTCTTTTGGTATATGAGGTGATTGAACAATTATACATATACAGAGATGATACATTTATCAGAACACGTAGACCCGTGGTTATTCTGAACTATTTCGTAAGAATTTCTTTCTTTGGTTGAGTCTCAGGCAAACACATTACTGTACTTCCACAACCAAATTCTAGACAGATAAACCAAAGATGTATTATCTTATATTGCACTCCGACAGTAAGGGTTGAAGAATATAATGTATCGAGAACCTAAAGCAGTCTTAATTAAAAGGATTATCTGTTTGGTTAGTCATTTGATGCCTCATCCAAAGAATGGAAACTAAAAGTATAGGTATGTGTAAAATTTTATCCCTATTGCCCAAGACAAAATATAAATTTATAAATCATCAAGTCATAACTAATCATCAATCAAAGTCTTTGGTTGCCGATAAAAAATTACTTAAGTAAGCTTTCGTAAAGAAAAGAGAAAATGTTTCTCATTCTTGGATGTGTTAGTTTGAAATGAAAGAAAGAAAATAAAAGCAGAAAATAGTAAACAATCGCAATTCTGTGAACTTCATAGGAGTATGTAAGAAGTCTTTTATTATATAATAATTTTTAATCGATTCTAATCACTAACTTTTATCATTTTTTTAAACATTAATGAGAGATATACTTATACTTACCTTCTACTAATTTGCTTGTGTAACTACTATATTTACTTCGCCAGTGCCCAAAATTTAAACTTTTATTAACTGAATTCATTGCAAAAACAACATGAACATTAACGATAAAAACTTAACTACTGGCCCCTTCTCGCATGCCTGCTTTTGTTCCTTCCAATTCAAAACCCTTCCAACTGATTATAATATAAGGAAAACCTTGCTACAGTCATGAACTTATGCAAATTGAAAATTGAGTAATTCACGCCCTCTTGCAAAAAGAATTTCAGTCTCTAAACTGAACGTTTAAGGTAACAATTGGTATATGAAATTAATTGAGCTTAAAGACATGAGAGAGCCAAAACTACAAAGGTTTAAAGAAAAATGAATTATTATCAACATAATATGCTGGAAGTTTATATGCAGGAGCTCCATAATCCCCCATATTATACTAAAACTTTCTGTCAGCAAAACAATGGCTATTATTCAATGACTTTGTAAATATTAACTATTTTTCGATTATCAATCCAAAAACTGGCTAGCTCGTGCTATTTTCACCTATTAATCCACAATACAATGGGCCTTAGCTTGACCTCGGGGTAAGCGCATCTTTTATTAGGATTTCATAATCATTTTGGACGCCAACATCAATAAATTATGAAACTAGTAAAACAATTTTATCATAAAATCATATACCATGTGCATAAATATATAAATATATAGTAGTTTATTTATTAAGACATGTTGAAACTTGCGACAACCCTATCCATCCATAGAAAAAGATGACATCAATTGCTATACCTACTTACATGTATAAAGTTGAAAAGGTAATGTCACGATCTAAATTCCATTGTAGGTTGTGATAGCGCCCAACATCGTTGTCAGGCAAGTCAACCCTAATCACTAGTGAGTTCTAATTATTTTACCAACACATCCCCAATATTTTCTTAATAGTTAAGCTTTTAAACAGTCAACAATTAACAAGTTGGTAATAATATAAATACATCCCAAATAATAGTCTTTAGTGTGTGCCAGGAACTAGTGTCACAAGTACTAGGGCAACTAGTAGAATGTAAAATACCACTATCCTACTGTCTGAAACAGAATAGACAGTACATAACAACAACAAAATAAGAGAACTTCAGTTTGCTGCTGAACGGCTCAAAAGGGGCAGCTCACCATGAGATCTCGATCAGGAATCAGGAACGCGCGCCGAAGGGATAACTAGATGCATCTGCCTCAGATCCTGTACAGTTAAGTACAGAAACGTAGTATGAGCACATAAACAACATGTACCCAGCAAGTATCCAGTCTAACCTCGAAGAAGTAGAGACGAGGGGTCGACTTGACACTTACTAAGGTCAATATCAATAATATTTAAGGTTTACGCTAAGCATGGATTACATGAATAATATGACAATCTCAAAATCAAGGAGAAACGATATAATAATTTCAGTCATGTCCTATAATAATTTGCATTTTAAAGCAATTAAACTGAGTAAATCATGGATAATTTTCACATAAATAACATGCGCACAATATGCCGAGGTCGTCCGGTCCGGTCCGGTCCAACATAATAATAATTGTGCACTGCCAGAGGGTCAAATGGCGCGAACCATATAGATGCATCTATTTCTAACGAGACGATCGGCCCGATCCACAATTAGCAATTATTATCAAGTAAGCACACATTGCTCATTTATAGCCAAATAAATTCCTACAAGTTCTCAAGTAAGTGCATACATTCGTTTATATTTACATATCTAGCATGTCCTAAGCGATCTCAGCAGCAAGTAAAAACGTAAGCATTTATATGTATAGCATGATACGGGTCCTAAACTACCCGTACAATTATCATAATAGTAGCTACGCACGGACTGTCGTCACCACGTACGTACGTAGCTCCCAGAAGTAGTCACAAACATTTATTTAATTTATCTAGGGGTGTATTTCCCTCTTATGAGGTTAGAAAGGAGACTCACCTCGCTCCAAAGCTTACTTCCAAATTCAAGAACGTGCTCAAAACCCTCAATTCGGAGCTGAACGATCCAAAACTAATCAAACGGGGTAAGAACTAGTCAATACAAGCTTAAGAGTTTATATTCTAGCTATTAGAGTAATTTCCCAACCCTAAATGCAAAGTTCCTAAATTTTCTCCCAGGGCCCATGTGCCCGAATTTCTAATTTTTTTTTAAGAAAATTGTTACCCATAACCTAAGGATCAAGAATATATGATTTTTACTCCATTCCATAACAAAATTCGTGGTTAGATCTTGTTTTTATCAAAACTCTAGGTTTTGCTCTAATCCTATGATTTTCACTAATCTTTGTGTTAATCTACCCAAAAACTAAGTATTAAACTCACATTAAGTACAATTATCTTACCTCAAAGTGCTAGGTTGAAATCCCCTCTCTGGAAGCTCCCAAATCGCCCAAGTGTAGGAGTGAAATTAAATAAATGGCCTAAGTCCCGTTTTTAAAAGTCCCAGGCCTCTGATGTCACATTTGCGACATCAGGTTCGCAAATGCGAAGGTCGCATTTGCGACAAAACCATCGCAAAAGGGAACATGGGCTCCCTCTGCAAGGGTCGCAACTGCGACAAAAAGGTCGTAAATGCGGACTCTACTGGGTTTGCAAATGCGACGACTGCCCAGCTTAGGCTTCTTCGCAATTGTGAAGCCTTCCTCGCAAATGTTGTCATCGCAAATGCGAGCATATACTCATATTTGCAAGACCTGCAACACCTGCCCAGAAATACCAGAAAACTGGAGTGTTTTCACTCCCAACACATGTCCGAAACTCACCCGAGCCCTCGGGGCTCCACACTGAATACTCACACAAGTCTAACAACATCATAAAATCTTGCTCGTGTGATCGGAACACCGAAATAACATCAAAAACTAAGAATCGCCACCCCAAACTAATGAAACAAACTTAAGAATTTTAAGTTCTTCAATACGAGTCGAAACGTACTTATACTACTTGGATTGACACCAAATTTTATGTGTAAGTCTTAAATGACATTACGGAACTATTCCGGATCTCAAAAATTCGTTTGGAACTCGATAACACAAAAACCCCGCTCCAAACCAAATATTTAAGAACTTCTAAACCCTTCACGAACCAACTTTTACTATTATGCGCTAAAAGGCTCCCGGGTCATCCAAAACCTTATCCGGGCATACGCCTAAGTCCGAAATCATCATATAAACCTATTGGAACCGTCTGATCACTGACAACTCGATGCAACACTAAGGTAGGAAGAGCAGGTCGCAATAGCTTTTACCCGATATGAGGGTCGGGATCGATTTCCTCAGGGAGATAGTAGTGGAGTTGGATTGTCCGTCTAGCCTAGAGATGTGTTTGTACTCCTAATATCACTTCAAACATTTTTGGGTTTTCAAATTATAACTATTTTTATAAGACTATTGATTAACACTAAATTATGCTGCGAGAATATTGTTAAGTTGTATCTAATGGGAAGAAGGGCACTAGGGTCGTGACACTACCTAGGTGGATAATTGACGGGTAGATGTTACTAAGGTTCGATTGACATAATTGGGGATTATGCTATAACCATTGCACAATTTTACCCACTCTCATACCTCTCGGTAGAGAAAGTGACTTTTCCCAATTGACTCTCTCGAGACCAAATGGGTAGGCAAATTAGACCAAGCAACTAAGGTTCAAGTAGGGTAATTACTCTCTCGAGGTTTAACCCATTAATTGGAACTGTCATTTCTCATGAGTCCATCCCAATTCCTTGTTGGGTCAATTTTAGAGTCATAGACTCTCTTTCTCAAGAAGAGTTAAACCCACAAAGCTTGAATCAGTGTTTGCAACCACAAATTCTAGATTAAAACATAAAATCAACCCAATTAGCAAACACCCATAGTCAATCTAACATTAGATGGAAACACCCATCAATTACCCACACTAGGGTTGAGCCACAACCCTAGCTAATGGGTTTAGCAACTCATGCTTGAAGAATAAAATACAAAAATAGATGAAGAACTAAGCATATTAATTAATTGCTAAAATTAAAATACAAGAATCTATTGTAAATATAAAAGCAAAAGTTCCAAAAATGGCTAAAAAATTCGTTCTCACGAGCGCAGCCCTTGTCTGATCTCTCTCCCTCCCTAAAAAATTGTAAAATCTTCTATTTATACTAGGCTGGAAAAACTGGACAAAAATAACCCTGCGGGGTCAGTACGGGCTGCACTAAATGGACCGCGGCCGCACTAGGCTTTTTGACTTTGACTTGTGCTTCTTTGAACTTGGACTCCGCAGACCGCGTGAATGGACCGCGACCGCGGAGGGAGCTAGCGCGGTCCGCGCAATCACGACCACGGACCGCATGGCACTAACTTTGCAAACTTTCATCTCTCTGAATCCCATGACCGTGGACCGCACAAAAGAGTAGTGCGGCCGAGGAGCCTTCACCGCGGACCACGAGTTGTGTACAGCGGCCGCGCTTCTTATAGCCTGATTCACCAACTCTCTGAACCACCTAGTGCAGCCGCATTCCACTTTGCGGCGGTCCGCACTAGGCCTTCTTTTCTTAAATTTCTTGGTCTTTGACACTTGAGCAGGTTTCACTCCTTTTTGAGCCGATATTTGACATTTCGTCACTTTGTCGATCAAACCTGCAATCAAGCACAACTTGTGAGCCTTTTAGGACTAATTTGTAACAATATATGATCAAAGCATAGGCAAGTAGGGGCATAAAACATGTTAAAATCCTAACTTATCAACTCCCCCAAACTTAAACCTTTGCTTGTCCTCAAGCAAACAAAATAAAACCCGCCTCTTAAGGGAAAATCCAAGTAATTCCAGCTATCCTAAAGTAACCACAACATGCATCAATTGGGACTAACAATTGCCCTCAATACGAATGGATCATTAACAAAATTTAAACTTTGAAAAACTATAGATCAAGTGTGACACAAGAGCATCAAGAATTGACTCATTACATCAAAGAACTCTCTCAATTACTTTGGTCGCTGTGGAACCCAAACTCACACATCCTCAACTCTCCCTAAGCAAACCTTACCTTTTAGAGTATAAGCATGCAAACCAAGGTTAATGGGGATTCACTCGTCTCTATCAAGGAAAGGTCACAAGTCCGGCTCTAAGTACCATATGTTTGACCCTCATGTAAGTATACATAATACGAGCGTCATCCAACTCAAGATCATATAGGGCTTTCGTAGAGTCAATGTGAAAACTTTTGGTTCAGGGTAGGAAAAGTTGTTAGTCTATATGGGTTCCATCTTCCCTTAAGCACTTCTTTTGATTCATTCTGGCACAATTCTCTTTGACTCTTTGAGAATTTCACTTCTTTTCAAGGGGTTAGAGAGGCACATTGTCACTCTTTCTTATGCAATTCAAAGCATTTCTTCTTTTTCTACTTTTTCCACACCTTTTTCATTTTTGTTTTTTCTTGAATCCCGTTTTATTCTTTGCACATTGGGCTTTCTTTTTGTATTTTCCTTTTCTTTCTTTTTCATCGCATTCCTTTCCTTTTGCTTTTGTACCTTTTATCACTTTGTTTCCTTTCTTGTCTCTCCCCCCCAAACTTAGACTTTTGCCATTACTTAAGGGACGATTTGGGTGCCAAGAGAGGGTATAATTTAGAACGGGCATAGGCTTGTAGCATTGGTTCTTAAAAGAAAAAAAGGCTTAAGGCTCAAAAGGGTTAGCTAGGGATTATATCATTGGTAGGCTATGGAATTGTTCGACTATTGTTTGGATCAAGGAGAGCCTATAATCACTTCTCAAGTCGAATTTCACTCAAAATTTTGCCTCAACAAACATTCAGGCAAGTTCTAGACCATTGGCTCGGGACTTGGACTCACAATTCGATTTCTCACCACACACACTCAAGGATTGCTAAAGACATAGAGTCGGGGGCCCACAACAACCTTAGACACGATTGAGCACACAATAGTCCCGAAAGATCACATGATGTTTGTTTGGTCAAAACAAGAGTCTCAAGTTCACTACTTTCACCATCCTAAACACAACCACTTGTCTTTGACCATGGGATCAAAGGCAAATGTGTTAGGCCCAAGTGAAGCTTTGCTTGAGGTACCTTTAACTATAAACTACTAAAAACAAAAGAAAAATCAAAAACGGACTCAAACCCTTAAGAAGGTTGTCGCACCATCCATCATCGGGAAGAGCCACCCGGTTCGCTCAATACTACACCCTTGGAAAGAACCGTGGCATTAAAAAAACCAAGGGCTTATTGAAAGCATCAAAACCGAAACAAAAAGGATGCGAGCCTATCTACTAAGATAAAAATGAAAACGTTGTACGAAAATAGAAAATAGAATGAATATTTACAATAGGGGATTAGAATATACAACGGGGGATGAATATATATACAAAAATGTAACTTTATATACAGACCAAAGAGAAGATAAAAAGTGCGATAAAAGTGACTAAATGTAAAATTATATACAGACCAAATAAAAAAATCAACAGAAACATAAACTAAGTCAACTAATATATACAATCATCCGGATTAAAAAATAAAGTAGGGCGCACCCCTACAAATAAAATCTGGCATTGTCCCCAATGCCAACTAAACAAATAAGCATAAAAAAAATCAAGATGAAAGGATATAGGATCTCCCTAAGCCTCGTATGTATGCATGGGAACATGAGTGGTCCCCGGGTCCTCTGTATATATGGGAACCTCAGACTGGTTCCCGATCTCCTGCTGCTCAGCTGCTGGGACTGGGGCCTGGACCTGTACGAGTTGAATATCAGGAACATCCTGTGGCTGACTGGAGGAAGCCTCCGGTGGGTCCTCCAACTGGATGATCGCCTCATCTACACTAGGGAGCTTCCTCTTCTTCTTTGGAAGTTGCTGTGTCTACTCCTGCTATGACTCTGCTACTGGTGCTACTGCTGGGGCTGGATCCTCGAATAGCAAGTCTAAAGGCAGCTGGTCTGCCTTCAATTTGTCAACATCCTCCCTCAGCGCCTTCACAAACTCCTTGGAAGCCCGTGTTTTGCACAGCTTCTTGTGCTCCCTGGCAAGCTCCTCTAGGGCCTTGCCATGTGAATCCACCGCCTTAGCCAAGGCAGCCTGAGAATCGAGGATCTTTTGCTGGTTGGCAAGAATCTCCTTAAGTGAATCCTCGATAGATTGGGGCACCTGCACTGGCTGTGGTGCCGACTGAGCCGCAATGGTAGAAGTCAAGGTGGACAACTTGGATGAAGCAGTCGCCATCCAGTTGTTCAAGCTATGAAGTGTCTGGCTCAGCTGGTGGGCGGTGATAGGATGGGCCTGGGAAGATGGAATCCCCGGGCCAGCTGAAGTAGAGGGACCAGCAGTAGTGGAAGGTCTGGGAGGCATGTTAGCAACTGTGGAAGTAGGCTCAGTGGAGGGCTCTACCGCAACCGGCTCTTCGGACTGGCCGGTTGGGGCAGAAGCAGGCAGCTCGTAATTTTTGTCCTTGGGGTTATCTGACCCCTTCAAACTGTACCATGAAAACGGAGCCACAAGTTTAACCTTGACGTCAAAAGGTCTCTTCTCCACCTCCAGGTCCCGAAAATACATAGTGAGGGTGCTGGTAAAAGGGTAGTTCCGGTCATGCTCAACCCCCACTGCAGAAATGACGTAGGACATCACATTGCCCACGTTGATAGGATATCCCGCCATAATAGAAGCAACAAGAACAGCCCGGGCGAGTGGAATAGTCTGATCATGGGTAGTGGGGTCGAGCCAACTGCACACAAAAGTCAACCACCCTCTAGCCTCAAAGTTAAATGTTCTCCGAAGTATTTTGGCCCCTGCTTGTAACCACTCTGGAACCGTACACGGGATTTCCAGGTATGAAGCTAACCACGGACGAACCTCCTCGCCCATTGCCAACTTTTCATTATAAAAGGGACTCATCTTCATCATTGAACCCCAGGTATTCATTTATTGTCTTCCCGGTAAATACCACATTTTTGTTTCTCACTTTTGTCACCTTAGTGCCCTTCAAGAAGTGGGCCACATTGCTATAGAACTCCTTAACCATATTCTCATTCACCTTCACACAATTATCTTTAAAGAACTCCCAACCCACTCGAGCCTGAAACTGTCTATGTACATTGGGGTGTAGGGGTAGAAGGTCTTTGTCAATGAAACTCCTTTCGAGAATTAACTTTCGTGTCGGCCACCATTCCCTAAACTTGTGGAACGCCACCTGGCTGACGAATCTATCTTCCCAAACAACGGGATTTCTACTCCGGTCAACACCCCCAACCTGAGGCACACCACCCCCGGAAACTCCCCATCTCCCTCATCACCTCTAGCACCCTCTCCAGATATTGGTGTTGTAGGAGAGGTAGAGTATTCATCCCCACTACCTGTCGTTGAGCCCTCAGACGACCCAGAAGAAATTTTGATTGAGGCTCGAGCATCGAGGGAAGATGGGGGAGTGTCCATATATATGGCGTTCTCCGGATATGGGATGTATAGAGGGACTGAATCTGAAGAGATCTCACAGGAGGGCTCATACTCACTCCCTGAGGTATCAAGGGCTCTATCAGCCACTTTGATTGCTTTCCTCATGTCCTTTATGTTTTGTCTAGCCTGGGGAGTGAGTTTTACCATCCGTTGCTTCCCTCCCCGGGAGGAATTACCTCGGCCGGGTTGTTTGGCACCTTAACCTCGTTGTTTGACCATTATCTGCAAGCATACACATCTAACATGGTTAGTATCAGCACAGGCAGTGAAACAAGTCTTGAAATTGAACTGCAGACAGCAGATTAAATATTGCAGAAACAATTGCAGAACATGGCACCGCGGCCCGCACAAACAGGAGTGCGGCCGCACTGGGGACACCGCAGACCGCATAAAAGCAACCGCAGTCTGCACTGAGGTAAGGACTGTAACACCACCTCTCTAAATCCAACCACCGCGGCTCGTACAAAGTAGCACCGCGGCCGCGGTGGGCCAGTGTGGACCACATAAAGTGCAATATAGCTGCGCTGGGCATAGGTTCAATTTCAATCACTTGGGTACCACGGTCCATGCAAAATGGTAATGCGCACCGCATCAGGGCACCGCGGGCCGCACAAAGGTGACCGCAGGCCGCGGAGAGTATTTTGCACAAGCACTAAGTAGGGTTTCATATTTTTGCACAATTGTTCAAATTTGTTCACCTACTTTGTCCCTACTCATTCGCCCAACCATTATGCATATCCAGCACACAAACTCAGCTTTTAAAACTACCCTAAGCTAACAACTAAATAAAGAAGATGAAACTAACGAGAAGAAAAAGAAGTTATGAGCTAAAAAAAATAAAACAAAATTAATCAAGTGAATGCACAAGGACTGAGTGAAACATTACCAGATGAGAAGATGAAATGTAATTAGTTAATCTCAAGCAAGAATCATGGTCAAAAGAGGTTATGAACAGTACTATTATGTCTCTGAATGTAAAAAGTTTGAAAAGGGCAAATAGTGACCTGTGGGATCTATTTATAGAAAACCATGGGACCCATCCTTACCTACCAGCGCGGACACACACAATCGACCATGGGCCGCGATGGGTTTGTTCAAATGAAGCTTGAGTAGGCAACCTCCGCGGACCGCGAGAAACAGACCGCGGTCGTGGAGGTCCACCGTGGACCACACTAAATGGAATGCGGTCGCGGTGGAAAATTTCAGAGAGCACCACTTTTGACCATCACCAGTGCGGACCGCACAAAAGCAACCGCGGTCGTACAGGCAATCTTCAGAGACTGTTCAACTCTTTTTTCAAACTATTTTGCACTGCATCAACTCAATCTCTGCAACATCTCACAATCAGTTAGCTCAAAAATTAAACCTACACTACCAAGAAAACATAGAAAACAACAAAAAGGAAAAAAAAAAGACATGGGTTGCCTCCCAAGCAGCGCCTGATTTAACATCGCGGCACGACGCATGTTACCAGTACATCACTTTAGATGGAGAAGTGCCACCACGTGGCTATCATCAAATTTCCCAAGATAATGCTTGACCCGATGTCCATTGACTCTGAATACTTCACCATTCTTGTTCCTTAGAACAAGAGCACCAAATGGGGTCACGAACACAACTTCAAATGGCCCACTCCACTTTGACTTGAGCTTACCTGAAAACAGACGTAACCGGGAATTGAACAAGAGAACCATATCCCCAACCTTGAACTCCTTGCCCCGAGCATATTTGTCGTGAAGGTACTTCAATTTGTCCTTGTATAACGACGAGCTGGAGTAGGCGTGGAATCTAAACTCATCAAGCTCATTAAGTTGTTCAACCCGTAGATTTGCCGCAACATCTCATTCTAAGTTCAACTTCCTCAAAGCCCATATGGACTTGTGCTCTAATTCCATCGGAAGATGACAATAAAACACCAACCGATACGGTGACATACCAATTGGAGTTTTGTAAGCCGTCCGATAAGCCCAAAGAGCATCGTCCAACTTTTTCGACCAATCGGTCTTATTAGCATTGACAGATTTAGACAAGATACTCTTAATTTCTCTGTTGGAGACTTCCACTTGGCCACTAGCTTGAGGATGGTATGGGGTCGAAACCTTATGATTGACACCGTACTTAGAAATCAATGTGTCGAAAGCCTTGTTGCAAAAGTGAGACCCCCCATCACTAACGATAGCACAAGGAGTGCCAAACCTTGTGAAGATACTCTTTTTGAAAAATGCCACAACACTCCGGGATTCATTGTTGGGAAAAGCCATGGCTTCAACCCATTTTGAGACATAGTCCACCGCCACGAAAATGTAAGTGTTCCCACAAGAGCTCACAAAAGGACCCATGAAATCGATGCCCCAAACATAAAAAATATCCACTTCGAGAATTGTATTGAGGGGCATCTCATCCCTTTTAGAAATTCCACCGGCTCTTTGGCACTCATCACATCTCTTCACCAAATCATCCGCATCTTTGAACAAGGTGGGACAATAATATCTGCAACTAAGCACTTTAGAAGCCGTTCTCGCCCTGCCATGATGGCCACCATAGGGTGAAGAATGGCAAGCCTCTAGGATACTCAATTGTTCTTTCTCCGGGACACATCTACGAATCACAGCATCCGTGCAAATCTTGAACAAGTATGGCTCATCCCAATAGAAATCCAAACTATTCCGCTTGAGCTTCTTCCTTTGGTTAGAAGAGAGCTCACACGGGATTATTCCGGTCACAAGGTAATTGGCGACATCGGCAAACCATGGCATATCCTTCATTGACACCGCAAGGAGTTGTTCGTCGGGAAATAAATCATTGATCTCAAGGCGGTCACAAGGCCTCCCCTCCTCTTCCAAACGGGATAAGTGGTCCGCCACTTGATTCTCACTACCCTTCCAGTCAACAATTTCTAGATCAAACTCTTGAAGAAATAGCACCCATCTCATAAATCTTGCCTTGGAGTCCTTCTTGGTCATTGTGAGCACGTAATTTTTGTCCTATATGTATTACTCCAACAAATTCAAAACAAAATAATTTCTTTCAGTGTTTGCAATTTTGTTGGATTTCGTGGCATTTTCTGTTAATTGTTTGCATTTGTTTGTGCACGTTTATTTTATTTAATTCATGAAAAATACAAAAAATATGTTGCATCTGCATTTAAGATTTGATTTTATATTTTTAGATCAATTAGTAAATTAGTTTGTTTATAAAAAATGAAAATAAAAAAATAATTCATTTTGCATTTTTACTTTTTAATTTTGAATTTGTGTAATTTTTCTTTAAATTTAGGATTTTATTAATCATTGTAAATACAATGGTGAGTGATTAATCTAATTGGGTAGGTTAATTTAGTTTTAAAATTATTATTAATTAATTTAGGTTTTATTTTAATTTTTGAAAAAGAAAAGAATTGTGAAATTGAAAAGAAAAAGAAAGAAATGAGAGGAAATCTAAATTTGGGCCAAAATCAACCCAAATTTCCCTAGCCCAAATAAAATTACCCAATACCCGGCCCAAAGTCCTTTGTCTTACCCGGTCCAAGTAGCCCATCACCCAGGTCGTTGAAACGACGTCGTAAGGGAGTGGAACGACGTCGTTTCGTGTTCAGTTTGCCTAAACAAATCTTGGCCCTTCATCTTGCTTCATCCGACGGTCCGGAACTGTGAGCTTGACAGTATAAAACTGTCCGACTGACCCCCTACCCCCTAACTCATCTCCCTCATCTCTTTCATCTTCACAAACCCGCCCCTGCCAAACCCTAAGCGCCGCCCCTAAATTCCCCCACCGCCGGAGGCGGCGCCACCACAAACCGACCCCAAACTAACACCAGAGAACCCCCTCACTCCCCTCTTCCCAAATCCTCACTCCATTCCATTCGAATATGCTTAGAACTCCTCAAATATTAAATCTAGGGTTCGAACCCTAGAAGCCAAAGTCAAGTTCATCCATGCAAGTCCACTTCTCCAATATTCATGAGTGTCAGGGTGCCGATTTTACCACAAAATAGCATTACTCGCCTGTTCTTGACAAAGAACAGGCGATTGATATTATATTGGGGCTTTAATCGGAGAGGCAGTCATGAGTGCAATCCGAGTCAGTGAGTTTCTTTCTTTTCTTTGGTTCGTTCTTTTATTTTTCTTCTTCTCTTCTTCTTTTCTTCGGATAATTCAATTGAAATGTCGACCAAAATTTCGGGCCAAGCTAAAACCTTGTTCCGTCTGTTCTTTTTCAGTTTGTTCTTTTCCAGGTTTATCCCTTGATTTTTACTTGATAAAATCTGTGTTCATCTTATTTATTTAGCCTTTTAGTTTAACCTAGTTAGGTTGATGTCATAATTTAGTTTAATTTTGCATTAACTAGTATTTTAGTTCAGGTTTTAAATTTTGTGAAAACTATTCAGTTGTTTCTTTACCATTTGCCGTAATTTGCTAAATCTAGGTTTGAGTCATTATGCCGTTTGGGCTTTGAATTCATTTCAGAATTCATTCCCAGAAACTCGAATGGATTTTCTGAGCCCAGGCCTGTGTAACCATTGGGTCGTTGAACCCATGACCCATTTGAGGTTCTGAAGGGTAAAAACAGGTAGTTTAAGGGGTAGTTTGGGGCATTTAGGTGAAAGAATCTTGTATAACTAACTGGGGAAGTTTCCTAGAAGGTGTCTTTGGGTCCTATGTGAAAGCTGAGTTTTTAAATTAAGGATCAACTAGCAAAAACAAAAATTAAAAAAGGAGTAAAGGGTAAAAACTGAAATTTTTCTGTTGCCCTAGAACCTTGCCTATAAAGGCATCATAACTTGACATTCAAGTAAGATCGAAGAGACTGAAAAAGAGATAAAATTCTGAGAGACCAAAAACAGCTGAGCATTCTGAAACTGCATTAATGTCCAGCATATTTCTTTGATAAAAACTTATATAATTCTGTGTCTGCTGGGAATTTCTGATCTTCTTCGTTAGTTAAAAATCCCTGAAAGTTTCACATCTTGCACCTGGGTTGGGAGATGGTTTAATTTTGGTTGTTCTGGGTTTCAAGCTGCTGTGAAGTCACTATTGCATTGATACTACAGTACATTTTGTTCTGCAGTTATTATTGATTGTTCCCCTCTTTTCCTTCTCAATTTGCAGGTACATGCTCGAAAACTTGTATAATGTGAATGCTTGACTTGAAGGGTGAAATGGAAATGGAATTGTGGGGCTTATTATTAGTTTGTTAATCATAATTTAGTTCCTCTTTTCCTTTTCTCTGAATCTTTAGTCTCTGAGTCTGAAGAAATGTTCTTGTATTTAATGGAGAGTTTTGTATCACACTTATTTTGATAGCCATGTAATGTGAAACTTGAAGTTGGATTTTCTAACATTATGCTAGATTTGGACTTTCAGGAGTACATTTGAGTCCAGAGTACTAATCAATTATGTGTGTATTAATTATGGACTGGGACTACTAGTTTAACTAATTAAATTTGTTTGGTTTGAATGTATGTTTCATGGCTTTGGCAAATATAAGGATTTGATATTGAATGTGAGAAAACAGAGTGTGCTCTCAGTTTCTTCTATAATGTTGATTGAGCCCTTTGTGAACTCAACAAGAGTTTTGAATTGGTTTGTTTGTTTATGAGATATTCATTCTTTAAGTATAACAGCATGGACGCCTCACGAATAGGAGTTTAAGTTGTTAACTTTGAAGAAGAGCTAAAATAGGTGGTGAATTAATCTCATTATGCTTTGTCGTGAAAATCTGCATCATGTATCCATAAGATATATAGGCTCTATTCCCACGAATTGATTAATGTTTTAGTTTTAGATTCTGAATACTATCGTAGTAAGACACGGACATAAGACTAAAGAGAATCAGTGCTTGATAGTGTAATGCAGAATTGGTATTAACCCGTCTTTTGCAGTGGTGGCTTCTGTTTAATTTGGTATAGCTGTCTTCGGTTGTCATGGGATTGTTCTTGAGCCCAAAGTTTTATTGTTGCTAATGTTAACTAATAGAGGTTGTCCAACTCCTGAAATCCTAACGCCTCTCCCCCTTTTTCTCTATTAGTTGCGTACATCGGCCTTAAACCATGTTGGTTCGATTACCTACGGTAATTAATTTGAGGTGTGCCAAAAAAAAATCTCAATTGCATGGCCCTCGTGTAATTAATCTTGTTTATCCCTAGAAATTGAGGCGCGCCATTTAGCGAATTCTCCATGGCCCTCACAAAGTTAAGAATACGTAGTTGCTTTAGGCGCGTTATTTTAATAATTAACTTCCTTAAACTCGGGTGTGCATTTCATGTGACCCAAATCAAATCCCGAAACGTTGAATAAAATATGTTTAGGATTGCGGGTGAATTTCATGTGGCGCGATCCAAAGACGTGTTTTAAACGATGATCAATCTTCTTTAAAAATTAAATGAAAGCGGTTAAAAGTTAAAATCGGCACATAGGTTCATAATTGATTAAAATCAGATAATTAAGCCAAATATAATAGTTGAGCGACTGTGCTAAAACCACGGAATCCGGGAATGCCTAACACCTTCTCCCGGGTTAACAGAATTCCTTACCCGAATTTCTGGTTCGCGGATTGTTAAACAGAGTCATATTTTCCTTGATTCGGGATTCGAACTGGTGACTTGGGACACCATAAATTATCCCAAGTGGCGACTCTGAATCTTTTAATAAATAAATCTTGTTTCGATTGTCACTTAAATCGGAAAAAATCCCTTATACCCTTCCGGGGGTGTAGGAAAAAGGAGGTGTAACAGCTATGGCGACTCTGCTGGTGACCGAACCCAGAATCTCTGGTTCAAGGTTCAAGAATTCGAGCTTAGAATAATTGTTATTGTTGGCTTTATCCATTGTCTGAATTTGTTACATGACTTGGGCCTAATGTTCTAATTGATTGCTTTTACCGCTTTGATATTTCGTGGACTATATATAAATTGTTGCGAAATCCCTCTTCTCTCTGAGTCTTCTAAATCATGAAGAAGTGTGCACTTCGTGTGATTTCTTTTCTGTTAGAGTCATATTCCAAATTTAGAACGAGGTTCGGATAAGTTGCAAAGCCGATGAAGCTTCTGTATTCCCGATACGCTGCCCCCCCCCCAGCTCGAGTTGTCCGCTCGAATAAGCCAGGTCTAGAACAAATAAACCCAGGTTCAAACCTAGTATAACAATACCTCATGCCGGATCCCTAGTATAAACGTTTTTTTGCATCATGTGCATTTTGGCTTTGGAGGCTCAACACAAGGGTTGGGTCTGTCTAGGACAGGTGCACCCGAAACAAAAGACCATCATGATGAATCCTACTTGCTACTTGTGCATTTATTTGCTTCGGACTTGCATGCTGACCGGCTTATGAATATTGGAAAAAGTTGAGGAAAGAGAAATAGCAGTATGAGGGCTAAAGAGAGTTAATCGCCTCTTCTAAAAAAAACAATGTCCAAATATTGTCGAAACTCTGTCGAATTTTTGAGAAAATAAAAACAAAAAGAGGAAAAACAAAGGTTGGTGTTTTCAAAAAATAGTTTTATTTGCCAATGAAATGAAAAAAACAATCTTGTTTTCAAATAAAAATAGTTTGTTTATTTGCCCGAACTACGCCAGTTTGATTCTCACAGGGTGTGAGATATGTAGGCAACCTACATCGGGTCCAACTTCCTTTTCGCGAAAGTAGCCAAAAGAACAAAAAATTTACTTTAATAATTAGGGTGATGTCGTTCTTATCAAAAATAGCTTAATGTCCCTAAAAGGGCGCCGGAAGGCTGTTTTTGCAAGAACAACCGCTTTTTGTCACTTTTAAAGGTTTTGGTTGGTTAGCTGACACAGCCTTAAAATCTTTGTTTTGAAGTGCTGAAAGGCTGTGTTGGCAAGGCCCGATGTTTTGTGGAAATCTTGAAAAATGGTCATTTCTCTTAAGTCAAAACGAGTCATGGTTTTCTTTTCTCAGTCCGTGAAGAGATCCCTTTGGAGCTACATATGTGGTGGCATGATTTGGGGGGCGACAGCAGGAAAGTTGTGACAAAAGCATTGGGCGGTCTTATTGGGCTTTTGAAGGTCAAGCCCAGAAAAGACGTGATTGAGGCCTTGATACCATTTTGGGACCCAACACATAATGTGTTCCACTTTGCGGATTTTGAGTTAACTCCTACACTAGAAGAGATAGCAGGTTATGCCGGTTTCGAAGGGAATCTCAGAAGTTAATACTCGGTAGCACCAAGAACAGTGACCCCTCACAAATTTTTGGACTTGTTAAGCATCAGTCGGGACATCCGAGACTGAAATCTGGCCAAAGGATTTTGTACCTTCTACTTTCTGTATCGACGTTACGGGAATCCCCGTGGCTTCGAAACGTCTGATACCGGTCTTACTCACGCTGGAAATCAAGACAAGTGGGAAGCTCGGAAAGGATTAGCTTTCATAGTGGCGTTCTTGGGTATCTTGGTTTGCCCGAGAAAAAACGGGAACATAGAGATGGGGCTAGTAGGGACAACAAACTTTATGATGAAAAAGGCAAATGGGACTATAGTGCCGCTAATCTTGGCAGAAATTTACCGAGCTCTCACTCTCTGTCGCGAAGGAGTGAAGTTTTTTGAAGGGTGCAATATGCTGTTACAAATATAGATGGAGGAACACCTTTGCCACCGTCCCGGCTACTTGGATTGCGGTATGACTGGCCTTGAGTGCATTGAAAAACATGAAAAGCAAGTAGAGGGTTATGAGTTTCTGGATGGTACGGAAGCATGGCACGCTCATTTGAGATCTTTGACTGCAAATAAGATCGAATGGACATTCGGGTGGCTCTCGGTCAACGAAGTAATCTATATGTCGGTTGATGTGTGTTTCTTGCTGTTGATGGGTCTTCGGAGTATCCAGCCTTATGCTACGCACAGAGTCTTGCGTCAGTTGGGCCGATACCAGATCATCCCACACGATGAAGATTTGAGCCAGCAAGTCATTGAGTTAGATCAAAAAGTTGCCTTCCCAGAAGAGAAAGTGCACCGGATTTGGCATCAGTGCAGATTCTTAGGGCCTAATACTCAAGTACGAGACCTATCCAGAGGTGAGGTGGAGCCTAGTTACACTGCTTGGTATGGTAAAAGATCCCGAGTTCAATATGAACCTGACAGGCCCGCAAAGAGGCCCCATGTCCAACAATTTACTGAAGAAGCACAAGTGCAATGGGACTGGCTGACCAAAGAAAACGAGTATAAGGCTACTATAAGCAAATTGGAAAAGCAAGTCAGAGAGCTTCAATTCGAGAATAGCCTGCAAGTTGCGGCGGATGAAGGAGAAAATAAAAATCTAGCCAAAGAAAATGAGGCCCTTCGAGCTCAAATTCAGAAAATGAAAGTAGCGGCAGAAAATTCAGCCCGAAGCGACAGAGATGAAAAACTCATAGCTAACCTGAGGCAGAAAGTAAATGACTATAGTTTTGATTTGAACAAAGTAGAAAGTGAACTAGCCAAGGCTTGAAAGCAATTGGCTAAAAACGCAGAGGAACGAGTATGCATGGTTAAGCAATTGAGAGAAAGGTACGACGATGAGATCGCAGGGTTAAAGAAAAGGGTCATCGCCACGGAAAACAAAATGATCAAACAGGCAAAAGACTTCAAAGTTGAAAGGGAACATTGTTATACAGCATTGGCGCAATTAGAAATAGATTTGCAACAACTTCAGGAGCAAAATCATGCGACTGAGCAAACTTTGGAAGCCAGGGCCCAGCAGATTAGGCGTTTGTTACAAGAAAATGGCGCCATAAGAGAGAGAATTAGAAGCATTGCTGACTACATCGTTATGAAGTGCCAGATTTGTGAGGATATGACCTGCACTACCTTCTTTGCAGCAGTAATGACATTTGTTAAACAGATAATGAACGACTTGGATCGATTTCAAAGGGAGCTTGCATATAGGCCTGCGGCGAGACCGAATGATGTCCCGCGGGCACCAGAAGCATTGATGTATTTTTCCATTTGAGTCTGCATTTCCCTTTTGTAAGCGTCTGTTAGTCATGTTGAGTTTTTCTTTCTGCTAGAGTCCATCAAATTGTTTCGAGTCTGTATTTTCTTCTATTGGAATATGATGTCTATTTTTGGAGTCTGTATTTCATCTTTGCATCGAAATCTGTTAATCTTTTGGAAGTTGCTAGTTTTGAGTTTTGTAATGGAAGCATTTGTTTTTTTTATGAAAAACTGAAAATCCCAAAAATGTTCTATTTCGCACTTATCTCCAAGAACTACGTTTGGTCTGATTCATGCGGGGTCATGGTACGTAGGCAATCTCCGTAAGATTTGACCGTAACCAAATAAAAAAGAGAGAAAGAAAATACGAGGAAAAGTAAGGAGTAAAAGAAAAAGAGAAAGGAGAGAGAAAGAAAAACAAGAGAGTAAAGAAAAGAAAAGAGCGGAAAAACAAGAAAGAAAAGAGAGAAAATAAGAAATCAAGAGAGAGTAAAAACAACGGAGGCAAGATCAAAAAGAAGGGGACGAAAAAGAAAAAGGGGGAAGTTTGCAAGAAAGAAAAGACCGGGATGACGGATGCAACCGATCAAATACATAGTAGAGACGGTTAACTGCTTAGGTGCATTCATGCCCAATGTGCGGTTTCTAATCTGTTAAAGCCTAACCTCTAACAAGATTGATGTTTGATATGTTGAGTCCAGGCAGATGGTTAGTTGACTGGCATTCTGACATCCCACTCCTACAACACCCGATCGAAAGACAGGCTAAATATGGTCGACCAGGAACCGGAAACAAGTATTGTCGACCCATCGAAAGAGGTGGAAGAAATGGACGTTAATGCGATGAGGGAAGAAATGTATAAGCTGAAGCAGTAGATGGCTTAAATGTACCAAGCCTAGGCGAAGGGGCATCCACCACTAGTTTATCCCGCCAACCCTGCTTATATCCCACCATCAGCCCAACCTCCGGAGCCTCCCACCGTGAACTCATCTCTAGCCTTTCCCTTCTACCAATAATGTCATGGTGCCACTTCCCATACTTCTCAAGCTCCACCACCCAAACAAGTCTCATACCCTCCTCCACCAATTACACCTGTTTTTGTGGCACCTCCACCTGCTACATTACACCGATCTTCCAGTGAACCCCTGTTCCAAACTCACAACAACCAGTACTATCCCCCTGAATCCACCTTCAAAGTTCCAGAACCATATCCTTACACCCCTCATCTTGATATCCCGGCAGAGACCGAGAAACCGCCCAAAAATCCCGAGCATGAAGAGATGATCAGAAAGGTCAAAAGCTTAGAGCAATCAATCCAAGATATGAGGGGGCTGGGAGGCCAAGTGAGTGTGGCCTATAAGGATTTATGTCTGTTCCCAGATGTTCAGTTGCCAGCAAGGTTCAAAATGCCCAAGTTTGATCTGTACGATGGGCATGGTGACCCAGTAGCGCACTTAAGAGGATTTTGTAGCAAGATGAGAGGAGCAGGCGGAAGAGATGAATTGCTGATGGCGTATTTCAGCCAAAGTTTGAGTGGGTCGGCGCTAGAATGGTACACCAGACAAGATCATAGCAGGTGGTACACATGGGACGATTTGGCCCAAGCCTTCGCCTGTCATTTTTAGTATAATCTCAAAATCATCCCAGACCGTCTGTCATTGACGAAGATCGAGAAGAAGCCCGATGAGAGTTTCCGAGAATATGAGTTCCGTTGGAGAGAGCAAGCAGCGAGGGTTGACCCCCCGATGAAAGAGAGTGGGATGGTTGATTATTTCTTGCAGGCTTTGGATCCCACTTATTTTGGTCATTTGGTGTCAGCAGTGGGCAAGTCCTTTAATGAAGTTGTGAAAATGGGAGGCATGGTTGAGGAGGGACTCAAGTCCAATAAGATCATGAGTTATTCAGCAATCAAAGCAACCACCCAGGACATTCAAAACGGTACTGGGGGTGTACTCGGAAAGAAGAAGAAAGAGGATGTTGCAACGATCGAGTCGGCAGTTTGGGGTGGATCCACGAACCTTCCACGACTCTACAACTAGCCTTGACCCTATCCCCAAACCTACCCCCAGACTCCATATAGCCCACCACAACACTACTACCCACCGCCAGATCCCCATTTTTCTGTCCATCACGCACAAACCTATACCCAACCTCCCACTCACACACAATGGCCTGCGCCAGCTCCACAAAATCCATACCAAGCTCTACAAAATAACTATCCACCCCTAAAAGCCTACAGAAATCCTCCTGGAACAGGTTTTCGACCCAATCAAACCTTCAAGAATGAGAGGCTATAGAAGCAGAAGGCTTTTACTCCACTGGGAGAATCCTATACTAGTCTATTCCAAAAGCTAAGGCAGTTGGGAATGTTGAATCCGATCGAAGCCAAATTGTCAAATCCCCTTCCCAGAAATCTTGATCGCTCGGTGAGTTGTGAGTATTGTTCAGGGGTCCCGGGCCATGACACAGAGAAATGCTGGAAACTGAAAATAGTTGTACAAGAGCTCATTGCTACTCATCGGATCGAGGTTCAGGCCCCAGAAGCACCAAATATCAAACAAAATCCGCTGCCAGCTCACCATGAGACCCATATGATTGAGTTGATACATAAGTGAGGGGAGGCTAAGAAACCTTCGCAGATGGTGATGATGATCCGCTCTAGTGAAACCAGTTCAAAGGAAAAGGTAACCAGTGGGAAATCAGTGGTCCAGTTGAAAGGGGTAGACAATAAGCCAGTTGTGGTAGCCGGGAAAGGGTCGTCAAGCGCTGTCATAGTGAAACCAGAAAAAGCTAAAGTGGTGGTACCAGGGGTTACAAGTAAACCTATTGTGGTCGTTAAGGGTGCTCGCACAGAGCCTGTTATTATAAAACCAGTAACTCAGCTTCTAGTGATCAACAGCAAGGCGGTCTCATGGAATTATGAACGAGTGACAGTAACTTACCAGGGGAAAGAGGTTAAAGAAGAAGTGTGTGAGACCCATGGTTTAACTCGATCGGGGAGATGCTTTGCCCCCGAAGAGTTGAGGAAGAAGCAGAGGAGTTCTTGAGAAAGATGAAAGTGTTGGATTATTCCATTGTGGAGCAGTTGAGGAAAACACCGGCTCAGATTTCATTATTGACATTATTGATCCATTCCAACGAGCACCGTCGGGCTTTGATGAAGATCTTGAACGAGGCTCGCGTCCCTGACAAAATCTCAGTAAACCACTTGGAAAAGATAGCTAACAAGATATTTGAGGTGAACAGAGTCATGTTTTCTGATGATGAGCTACCCACGGAGGGCACTGAGCACAATAGAGCCCTCTATCTGACGGTGAAATGCGAAGATTCCATGGTTACTCGGGTACTGATTGACAATAGGTCTAGTGCGAACATTTGTCCTCTCTCCACGTTGAACAAGATGAAAGTGGAAGATGAAAGAATTCACAAGAATAGTATTTGCGTTTGGGGATTCGATGGTGGAGGGAAAGATTCAGTTGGGGACATAGTGCTTGAGCTCACCATAGGGCCAGTTGAATTTACTATGGAGTTCCAGGTGCTCGATGTGGCTGTTTCATATAATCTACTATTGGGACGACCTTGGATTCATGCTGCCAAGGCAGTCCCGTCTACTCTGCATCAAATGGTCAAGTTTGAATGGGATCGACAGGAAATTGTTGTACACGGCGAAGATAATTTGTGTGTACCCAATGATGCCATTGTTCCATTCATAGAGGTCGACGATGACAAGGGACCCTGGGTTTATCAGGTTTTCAACACAATATCGGTAGAGAAAATTTCGGAAGGAAAGAACATTCCAACTCCAAAGATGGTTGCGGCATCAGTCATGGTAGCCGTTGAAATATTGAAAAATGGTTTTGTACCGGGCAAGGGTTTTGGTGCATCTCTGCAAGGCATTGTGCAGCCGGTTTCTCTTCCAAAGAATCTGGATACTTTTGGTCTGGGGTTCAAGCCTACCGTTGCAGATGTGAGAAGAGCTAGAAAAATGAAATAGAAAGCATGGGCATTGCCAAAGCCAATCTTGCGTCTGTCTAGGTTATTCGTAAGGCCGGGTATCATAAAGCAACTATTGTCAAAGGTCCCTGGACCACTGATTGGTGCCGATGGAGACTTGGAGAAGGGTTTCAAAAGGTTATTTGCCGAGGTCAACATGGTTCAGGCTGGGGAAGGGTCCAGCAAGGCAGATGTGCAATTCGTGGGAGCCGATGGTTCAAAGAAACTATTGTCAAAGGTCCATGGACCACTGATTGGTGTTGATGGAGACTTGGAGAAGGGGTTCGAAAGGTTATTTGCCGAGGTCAACATGGTTCAGGCTGGGGAAGGGTCTAGCAAGGCAGATGTGCAATTTGTGGGACCACGTGCAAAAGTCAACAACTAGAAAGCTACTCCTCTTCCTACCCGGAGGGAGTCTTGGTAGTGAGTTTTGATTTTCTTTTAGTTGTCTGGATTATTCCAAGGTCTGTAATTCAGATATTATGTTCTGTCCAGTTGGATGTGTTAAAACCCTGTTATCTTTATATTCAATGAAATGCAATTGTTCCTTTTCCTTCATTTCTTCTAATTTTATTTTTTGTTTTCTTCTTTTGTACAGTTCTTTTTATGCTGATATCAATGACATGACATGCATGAGGAATCTTTGGTCCAGTTTTAAAAGCCAATCTAACTCTAAAATAATAATACAAGAAATTGAGTATGATGACGAGTTGGAATTTGAGGATGATGAGGCCTATAAAGAAATTAGTAAGGAACTAAGTCATTTTGAGGAAAAGCCCAAACCTAATTTGAATGATACAAAAGCAGTTAATCTAGGGGACCAAGAAAATGTCCGCGAAACTAAAATAAGTGTCCATCTAGAACCTCAACTCAGGGAGGAGATAACTAAAGCATTGTTCGAATACAAAGATATTTTTTCATGGTCCTATGACGACATGTCGGGCCTAAGCACTGATTTAGTGGTTCACAAGTTGCCCACTGACCCGGCATTCCCTCCTGTTAAACAGAAGCTGAGGAAGTTCAAAACAGATATGAGTGTAAAGATCAAGGAAGAGGTCACCAAACAGTTCGATGCCAAAGTCATTCTGGTCACCCGGTATCCCACCTGGTTAGCCAATGTTGTGCCTGTACCGAAGAAGGATGGAAAGACCAGGGTGTGTGTTGACTATCGGGATCTCAACAAGGCAAGTCCAAAAGACAATTTCTCGTTGCCAAACATCCATAACTTGATTGATAATTGCGCCAAACATGAGATTGGTTCTTTTGTGGATTATTACGCGGGTTATTATTAGATATTAATGGACGAGGAAGATGCAGAAAAGACGGCATTCATCACGCCGTGGGGAATGTACTGCTATAGGGTCATGCCATTTGGCTTGAAGAATGTTGGGGCAACCTACATGAGGGCAATGACAACAATATTCCATGATATGATACACCAGGAAATCGAGGTGTACGTGGATGATGTGATCGTGAAGTCTAGAAAGCAGTCTGACTATGTAAGGGATCTGAAAAAGTTCTTCTGGAGGCTTCGCAGGTACAATCTTAAGCTTAATCCTGCAAAGTGTACTTTTGGGGTGCCGTCTGGAAAGTTGTTGGGGTTCGTAGTCAGCCGCCGGGGCATTGAACTGGATCCATCGAAAGTCAAGGCCATCCAGGAATTGCCACCTCCGAGGAACAAGACCGAGGTGATGAGTTTGTTGGGGAGATTGGATTATATCAGCAGGTGCATCGCTCAGCTCACGACAACTTGCGAGCCCATCTTCAAACTGTTAAAGAAAGACGTTGCGGTCAAATGGACAGATGAATGTCAGGAGGCATTTGATAAGATAAAGGGATATTTGTCAAATCCACCCATGTTGGTCCCGCCAGAACCAGGGTGACGTTTGATCCTATATCTGACAGTTTTGGATAATTCATTCGGCTATGTATTAAGTATACTCATCTTGAGAGGACATGTTGCGCCCTAACCTGGGTGGCACGGAAGCTGAAACATTATTTGTCATCGTATACTACTTACCTCATATCTCGCTTGGATCCATTGAAATATATCTTTCAGAAGCCTATGCCCACAGGGAGGCTTGCAAAGTGGCAGATCCTGCTCACAGAGTTTGACATTGTTTACGTGACTTGAACTGCAATGAAAGCGCAGGCCTTGGCGGACCATTTGGCCGAGAACCCGGTTGACGAAGATTATGAACCTTTGAAAACTTATTTCCCTGATGAAGAGGTGATGCACGTCGATGAGTTGGAACAAGTCGAGAAGCCAGGATGGAAACTTTTCGTTGATGGGGCTGCAAACATGAAGGGCGTAGGGATAGGAGCAGTACTTATTTCTGAAACAGGGCAGCACTACCCTGTTACGGCTCAGCTTCGCTTTTACTGCACCAACAACATGGCTGAGTACAAGGCATGCATTCTGGGTTTGAGGTTAGCTGTGGATATGGTGTCCAGGAAGTCTTGGGTGACTCGGACCTCCTGGTGCACTAAATTCAGGGAGAATGGGAAACACGGGATTTGAAACTCATACCATACAGACAATATTTGCATGATCTTTGTAAACGGTTTCAGTCAATAGAATTCAGGCATATCCCAAGGATCCATAATGAAGTCGCCAATGCTTTGGCCACTCTAGCGTCAATGTTACATTATCCAGATAAGGCTTATGTGGACCCTTTGTAGATTCAGGTCTGTGATCAGCATGCTTACTGTAATATGGTAGAAGAAGAACTTGATGGGGAGCCATGGTTCCACGATATCAAAGAATACCTCCGGATGGGGGTATATCCGGTACAGGCCACAGGTGATCAGAAAAGAACAATTCGACGATTGGCAAGCGAATTTTTCTTCAGTGGAGGGGTGTTATACAAAAGAACTCCAGATCTTGGATTGCTAAGATGCATAGATGCCAGACAAGCCACAGTTATCATGACTGAGGTACACTCCGGAGTTTGTGGACCGCATATGAGTGGGTACTCTGGCAAAGAAGATTCTCCGAGCAGGTTATTACTGGCTCACTATGGAGCGAGATTGCATCAGTTTTGTGCGCAAGTGTCATCAGTGCTGTGACGACCCAGCCCGTCGTCTCATGAGTTACCGCCCCATTTTCCCCATTTTTATGCTTCTTCATGTTTCGTTATCGGTATTCGATGTTAGAGTTAAATCGGATTGGCTTTGATAGAAAATGAGACACTTAGTCTCTTTAAGGAAGGCTTATTTTGGAAAAAGTCAACCGGATGTTTACTATTGAGTTAGAGGGCTTGGATGTGATTTCTGGTGATTCGGTTAGCTTCAGGGGATGATATGAGGCTTAGGAGTGTGATCGGAATTTATTTTGGAGGTCCGGAGTAGAATTAGGCTTGAATTGGCGAAGTTAGTATTTTGGCGAATTCCGGTTGGCATGTGAGATTTTGATACGGGGGTCAGAATGGAATTCCAAGAGTTGCAGTAGCTTTGTTAGAAGATTTTGGATGTGTGTAAAAAATTTCAAATCATTCGGAGGTGTTTTGGTCGGGTTTTTGATCAAATGCATATTTCGGAAGTTTTTAAGAAACAAGGCTTAACTTCGATGAGTTTTGGGTAATTTAATGTTGTTTGAGGTGTTTTGATGATTGGAAGAGGTTTGAATAATGTTATGAATTATGTTGGCATGTTTTGTCGGGGTCCCATGAGGCTCGGATAAGTTTTGGAAGAGTTTTTGGAAGATTTTTGCCGTTTAAGCATAAGCATGTAATGATCCAAAGGCCCATTTTTAGTTCTAGAGATCGAAATTTTATTTTGAGATTTCCAGAATTTAAATAATGAATTATAGGAGTTATCTGGAAAGTTTGGTCTAATTTCATCAAGTCGCGATTGAGTTTTTGACACGAAACATGAGTTAATCTTTTAACGAGAAAAATGGGTATTGAACTGAGCAAACGAGCTCCGAATTGAGTTTCGATTGAAGGTATATGTTTGTACTATTATTTTTGACTCATAGGAACAAGAATCATCGAATTCCGAGTTCGTATGATGGAGTTAGAGCCATTTTAGTTAAAAGAAAAGTGATGCAATTTCTTTGGCTGCTGCTGTATTTTTTTTAGCAGCGTGAACAGTAACCCTCGTGCTTGAACAGTAACCACGCGGGTGAACAGTAACCACACGCATGAACAATACTTCCGAAAAATTATGGGCAGTGAGTTTATAAAACACTTCATCCGCGATTTTGGGTCATTTTTCCTCCATGGTTGATCATTTTGAGAGCTTCTTGGTGGAGATTAAAGAGGGATTCAAGGGGAAACGACTTGAGGTAAGTTTCTTGGACTTAGAACTCGTTTTTATTGTGAATTCCACCTAGAGATTCATGAAATATTAGCTTACAAATCAAGAACTAGGGCTTGAATTTTGAAACCAAACAATTAGGATTTGATGGGTCATTTGAACTCGGATTTGGGAGGTCTTGGTATGTATAGACTCGTGGCGAGACAAGGAATCCGGTGATGGTAATTTTCTGAGTTTTCAAGATGTGATCCCGGGGCTCGGGTTTTGTCAAATTGGTGAATTTTGATATTTTTCGATTGGGTATTGTCTCTTTAGCATAATGCGACATATTCGTTGTGATTTTGGGCAGATTCGTCGCACGATGAGGGTAATTTGAGAGGCAAGGGCATAACGAGCTAGACTTTGACCATCTTGAGGTGAGTAATTGATGTAAATGATGTCCTGAGGGTTTGAAACCCCGGAATTTCACATCGTCACGCTATATTGAGGTGACTTGCACGCCGGATAATGGGCGTGGGGTAGAGCACCATTGGGGATTGTGACTTGGTCCGCCCCGAGAGATGTTTGTACCGTGTTTTCTACTTGAACTAAATTGAGAATCATCCTTACTTAGATTTAATTGTTACATTTAGGCTTCTTGTCAATTATTTGAATCCTTCATGGATTGATATCATTGCTTTCGCATATTTTGCATATCATTTGACCTCAGTCCAAGGTTTTAAATACTATTTTGCAAACTCAGCCATCTTTCTAAGATTTAAAAACTTAAATGATATTTCGGGCTGAGAACTACTGTTTTACAAATGCCCAAGGGGCTTATGATGGTTTCTGGACTGAGCATGGATCGGGTTGTACGCCGCAGCAGTATTACATTAATATTGAGGCTGAGAGCCTGGTTGAGTACATTGATATTGAGGCCGAGAGCCTGGTTGATTATATTGAGATTGATATGAGGCCGAGGGCCTAGAGTTGATGCCACGAGATGGCTTGATATTGCGCTTGGGGTGTAGGAGCCCCTCCGGAGTCTGTACACACCCCCAGTGAGCGTCGTCGACAATAAATAAATGGATGGCTCGGGCTTCACGCCGCAGTGGATACTAGAGTGTACCATCATATGCATTGCATTGCACTCATGCATTTGTTTTTATCGGTTATACATGTCTCAGTATTTGGTACTCTGATTTAATTTACTTGTTGCTTCACTATTTGTTGTTCTAAACTGACAGTTATAGTTTACTTTGTATTTTTCCATTATTTCTTATTCTCAACCTTTATTTATGTTTATTACTCATTGGGTCGGAGTACTCACATTACTCCCTGCACCTTGCGTGCAGATCCAGGTACACCACAGGCTGAGTGAGGATTTGTTTAGCTGAATAGTAGTATCCGGGAGTATTGAGGTAGTTGCATGGCATTCACAGCCTTGATCTCTCCCCTCTATCTCTATCTTTTATTCCGCATTTTTCCTAGACAGACTTGTAATAGGTGGATATTTTGTATTAGAGGCTCATATTCGTGACACCGGATTCTATTGGGCTATGGTGTGGTATTTTAATTGAATTTCCGCAGATTTTATTATTAATTATACACTTGAATGTAATGACTTAGTAAATTCTCTGTGATATTTATTTATAATCTGAATAAGAATTAAGGATAATGTTGTTGAATGGTCGGGCTTGCCTAGCAGTGTGTTAGGTGCCATCATGACCGGGGTTGGGGTCGTGACAAGTTGGTATCAGAGCCTGGGTTAATTGGTCTCGCGAGTTATGAGCCGGTTTAGTAGAGTTTCGCCGATCGGTACGGAGACGTCTGTATTTATCCTCGAGAGGCTTCAGAACCTTTAGGAAAACTTCATATTTTTGATATTCTTGTCGTGCGACTTTGTTGATCCGAACACTAAAAATTTCTGTCATTCTATTCTCTCGCAGATGGCGAGGACTCGTGCTACTAGACGAGGTGGACGACCACCAGTGCCACCCACTGATGCTACCAGAGGTCGTGGACGCGGTCGTGGGCATGGGAGAGGTAGAGTAGCGCGGGCAGCACCTGTTAATCCACCAGCTACCCCAGTTCCAGATCAGGCTCCAACAGCTGTACCAGTTCAAGCACCAGCTATGCTTATTGTGATTTCGGGTCTTCAGGAGACCTTGGCTCAGATTTTGACAGTTTGCACTGGCCTAGCTCAGGCGGTCTCAGCCACTACAGCTGCAGCTACTTCACAGGCCAGGGAAGGCACCCAAACTCCTGTTAATCACACAGCTAAGCAGGTTGTGCAGGGATTGTAGACACTAGAAGCTATTTTAGCTCAGCTGGTTGCACCAGTTCAGAACTTTGTGGTCCCAGCTATGCAAGACGATGAGCAACGTCGTCTCAAGAGATTTGGTAGGCTCTAGTCTCCGACATTCAGTGGTGTAGAGGGCGAGGATGCCCAAGGTTTTCTCGACAAGTGTCAACGTATGCTTTGCACCGCAGGGATTTTGGAGTCGAGTGGTGTATCTTTTACTACATTTCATTTCCAGGGAGCTGCATTTACCTGGTGGGAAGATTTTGAGAGGCATAGACCTGTTGGTGAGTGCCCCTTACTTGGCAGCAGTTCTCCACTCTATTTCTGGAGAAGTATGTACCTCAGTCCCGCAGAGAGGAGCTGCGTAGGCAGTTTGAGTGATTGACTCAGGGAGATATGTCCGTGACCCGGTACGAGATGAGATTTTCACAATTGGCTCGTCATGCTACTTGGATGATTCTGACGGATCGTGAGAGGATCTGGAGAATCGTGGATGGTCTTAACTACTCTCTCCGCATTTTAATGACTAGAGAGAGAGTATTGGGTGTTTTGTTCGAGGGTGTGGTTGACATTGCTCGTGATATTGAGACAGTTCACCGCAGAGAGAGAGGAGAGGGAGGCCAAGAGGCCCAAAGGTTCAGGCAGTTTCAATTGTGCTCCGTCTAGGGCCAGTTCCAGCGTGGTAGAGGTCGTTCCTTCAGACCTCCTCAGCCGGACCGTCCAGAGTATAGTAGGACATCTTCAGACCGTGGTCATCAGGGATTTCAGCAGGGCCAGTCTTTACTTAATGCTCTCCCAGCTCAAAGCTCATCCTATGCCCCTTCAGTTCAAGGTTCATTTGCGTCGAGTGCATCGGCTGGTCATTCAGGTGCGAGGGGTTCCCTTCAGTTCCCTTCTCCAGTACCTCATAGTTGCTACGAGTGCGGAGAGTTTGGTCATATAAAGAGGCAGTGTCCTCAACTTTGTGGTGGTTAGTTTCAGCAAAGGGGACAACCTTCGTCTTCTGCTCCAGTTTCTTCAGCACCCACCCAGTCAGCTAGGGGTAGAGGTCAGACATCCAGGGGTCGCCTTAGAGGGGGAGGTCGATCAGGCGGTGGCCAGGCTCGTTTCTATGCTATTCCAGGCAAGACAGATTTTATTGCTTTAGATGTTGTCATTACATATATTGTTCCAGTCTGCCACAGAGATGCCTCTGTATTATTTGATCACGGATCCACCTATTCTTATGTGTTCTCATATTTTGCTCATCATTTGGGTACGACCCGAGGGTGTCTTGCTTTACTTGTGCACGTATCTACCCCGGTGGGCGATACTATTATTATAGACCATATATATTGGTCTTGTATTATGACATTGGGGGTCTGGAGACCCGAGTGGATTTATTGCTATTGAGCATGGTAGATTTTGATGTTATTCTGGGCATGGATTGGCTATCTCTGTGTCATGCTATTCTAGACTATCATGCTAAGATAGTTACTTTGGCTATTCCGGGTGTTCCGAGGATCGAGTGGCATGGTATGACTAATTATGTTCCTAGCAGAGTAATTTCCTTCTTGAAAGCCCAGCATATGGTTAGGAAGGGTTGTCTATCATATCTAGCTTTTGTGCAAGATGTTGGAGCTGAGACTCCTAGTATTGATTCTGGCCCAGTTGTGAGGGATTTTCCTGATGTATTTCCTGCAGACCTGTCGGGCATGCCGCCGGACAGGGATATCAATTTTGGCATTGACTTGGTGCCGGGAACCCAGCCCATTTCTATTCCGCCATATCGTATGGCACCAGCAGAGTTGAAAGAATTGAAGGAGCAGCTTCAGGAGCTCCTAGACAAGGGGTTCATTCGGCCTAGTGTGTCACTGTGGGGTGCACCAGTTCTGTTTGTGAAGAAGAAAGATGGTATAATGAGAATGTGCATTGACTACAGGCAGTTAAATAAGGTAACAGTGAAGAACAAGTATCATTTGCCTCGCATTGATGACTTATTTGATCAGCTTCAGGGAGCGAGGGTGTTTTCAAAAATTGATCTCTGTTCAGGCTATCACCAGTTAAAAATCAGGGACTCGGAAACTTTCAGGACTAGATATGGTCACTATGAGTTTCTAGTCATGTCTTTCGGGCTGACCAATGCCCCAGCAGCATTCATACATTTGATGAACAATGTATTTTGGCCTTATCTGGATTCTTTTGTTATTTTATTTATTGATGACATTCTGGTGTACTCGCATAGCCAGGAGGAGCACGCCAAGCATTTGCATGTAGTGTTGCAGAGATTGAGGGAGGAGAAGCTTTATGCAAAATTCTCCAAGTGTGAATTTTGGCTAAGTTCTGTGGCATTCTTGGGACATATAGTGTCTAGCGAGGGTATTCAGGTTGATCCAAAGAAGATAGAAGCAGTGCAGAGTTGGTCTCGACCGCCCTCAGCCACAGAGATTCGTAGTTTTCTCGAATTAGCAGGCTTTATCGCCTGTTTGTTCAAGGGTTTTCATCCATTGTGTCGCCCTTGACCAAGTTAACTCTGAAAGGTGTTCCATTTGTATGGTCAGACGACTGTGAGGAGAGCTTTCAAAAGCTCAAGACATTTTTGACCACAGCTCCAGTATTGGTTTTACCATCAACTACAGGTTCATATATTATATATTGTGATGCTTCGAGAGTTGGGATTGGATGTGTGTTGATGCAGGAGGGTAGAGTTATTTCGTATGCTTCTCGTCAGTTAAAGCCCCATGAGAAGAACTACCCTGTTCATGACCTAGAGTTAGCTGCTATAGTTCATGCCTTGAAGATTTGGAGGCACTATTTATATGGCGTATCTTTCGAGGTATTCATTGATCATCGTAGTCTTCAGCATTTGTTTAAGAAGAAAGAACTTAATTTGAGGCAGCGGAGGTAGCTTGAGTTGCTAAAAGATTATGACATCACTATTTTGTATCATCTGGGAAAGGCTAATGTTTTGGCAGATGTCTTGAGCCGAAAGGCAGTCAGTATGGGGAGTTTGGCGTACATTCCAGTTGGGGAGAGGCCCTTTGAAGTTGATGTTCAAACCTTGGCTAATCTGTTTGTGAGACTGGACATTTCTGAGCCTAGTCGGGTGTTGGCTTGTGTGGTTTCACGGTCTTCCTTATATGATCGCATCAGAGAACGCCAGTATGATGATCCGCATTTTCTTGTCCTTAAGGACAGAGTTCAGCATGATGATTCCAGGGATGTGACTATAGATGATGATGGCGTATTGAGGATGCTTGGTCGTATATGTGTGCCCAATGTAGATGGGCTTAGAGAGTTAATTCTAGAGGAGGCCCACAACTCGCGGTATTCTATTCATCCGAGTGTCGCGAAGATGTATCAGGACTTGAGACAGCACTATTGGTGGAGAAGAATGAAGAAAGATATTGTAGGTTATGGAGCTCGATGTCTCAACTGTCAACAGGTGAAATATGAGCATCAAAGACCGGGTAGTTTGCTTCAGCGGATGATTATCCAAGAATGGAAGTGGGAGAGAGTTACTATGTATTTTGTGTGTGGTCTTCCTCGGACTTTGAAGAAATTTGATGCAATTTGGGTGATTGTGGATCAGCTGACCAAGTCTGCGCACTTCATTCCGGTGTGTACTACTTAATCTTTAGAGCGGTTGGCAGGGATATTTATCCGAGAGATTGTGCGATTGCACGGTGTTCCAGTTTCCATTATCTCAGATAGAGGTACTCAGTTTACTTCCTAGTTTTGGAGGACTTTTCAACGAGAGTTGGGCACCCAAGTGGAGTTGAGCATAGCATTTCATCCTCAGACGGACGGACAGTCCGAGCGTACTATTCAGATATTGGAGGATATGTTGCGTGCCTGTATGATTGATTTCGGAGGTTCTTGGGATGCGTTTCTGCCGCTTGCAGAGTTTGCCTACAACAACAGCTATCAGTCCAGCATTCAGATGGCACCATATGAGGCTTTGTATGGGAGGTGGTGTAGATCTCCAGTTGGTTGGTTCGAGCCCGGTGAGGCTAGGCTATTGGGGAAAGATTTGGTTCATGATGCCTTAGAGAAGGTAAAGGTGATTCAGGAGAGGCTTCGTACAGCGTAGTCACGTCAGAAGAGTTATGCGGACCGGAAAGTTCGAGATGTGTCCTACATGGTTGGTGAGAAGGTTTTGCTGAAGGTTTCGCCCATGAAGGGTGTTATGAGATTTGGAAAGAAAGGAAAGTTGAGTCCACGATTCATTAGACCTTTTGAGGTACTTAGGAGGATTGGGGAGGTGGCCTATATGCTTGCTTTGCCACCCAGCTTGTCGAGTGTGCATTCGGTATTTCATTTTTCTATGCTCCGGAAGTATGTTGGGGACCCGTCCCATGTTTTGGATTTCAGCACAGTTCAATTGGATGGTGATTTGACCTTTGATATGGAACCAATGGCTATTTTAGGTCGTCAGGTTTGGAAATTGAGGTTAAAGGATATATCTTCTGTAAAAGTGCAGTGGAGAGGTCGGCCCATGGAGGAAGCTACCTGGAAGACCGAGCGGGAGATGCGAAGCAGATATCTTCACCTGTTTCAGGCTTCAGGTATGTTTCTTGACTCGCTCGAGGACGAGCGTTTGTTTAAGTTGGGGAGGATGTGACGACCCGGCCCGTCGTCTCATGAGTTACCGCCCCATTTCCCCTATTTTTATGCTTCTTCATGTTTCGTTATCGGTATTCGGTGTTAGAGTTAAATAAGATTGGCTTTGATAGGAAATGAGACACTTAGTCTATTTAAGGAAGGCTTCTTTTGGAAAACGTCAACCGGATGTTGACTATTGAGTTAAAGGGCTCGGATGTGATATTCGGTGATTCGGTTAGCTTCGGGGGATGATATGTGGCTTAGGAGTGTGATCGGAATTTATTTTGGAGGTCCGGAGTAGAATTAGGCTTGAATTGGCGAAGTTAGTATTTTGGCGAATTTCGGTTGGTAGGTGAGATTTTGATGCGGGGGTCGGAATGGAATTCTGAGAGTTGCAGTAGCTTCGTTAGGTGATTTTGGATGTGTGTGCAAAATTTCAGATCATTCGGAGGTATTTTGGTCGGGTTTTTTATCAAATGCGTATTTCGGAAGTTATTAAGAAATTAGGCTTGAATTCGATGAGTTTTGGGTAATTTAATGTTGTTTGAGGTGTTTTTATGATTTGAAGAGGTTTGAATAATGTTATGAATTATGTTGGCATGTTTGGTCGGGGTCCCATGAGGCTCGGATAAGTTTTGGAAGAGTTTTTGGAAGATTTTTGCCGTTTGAGCATAAGCATGTAATGATCCAAAGGTCCATTATTATTTCTAGAGATCGAAATTTTATTTCGAGATTTCCAGAATTTAAATAATGAATTATAGGAGTGATATGGAAAGTTTGGTCTAATTTCATCAAGTCGCGATTGGGTTTTTGACACGAAACATGAGTTAATTGTTTAAAGAGAAAAATGGGTATTGAACTGAGCAAAAGAGCTCCGAATTGAGTTCCAATTGAAGGTCTATGTTCGTACTATTATTTTTGACTCATAGGAACAAGAATCATCGAATTCCGAGTTCGTATGATGGAGTTAGAGCCATTTTAGTGAAAAGAAAAGTGCTGCAATTTCTTTGCTGGTGCTGTATTTTTTTTAGCAGCGTGAATAGTAACCCCCGTGCGTGAACAGTAATCACGCGGGTGAACAATGACCACGCGCGTGAACAGTAACCACACGCGTGAACAGTACTTCTGAAAAATTCTGGGCAGTGAGTTTATAAAACACTTCATCCACGATTTTGGGTCATTTTTCCTCCATGGTTGATCATTTTGAGAGCTTCTTGGTGGAGATTAAAGAGGAATTCAAGGGGGAACGACTTGAGGTAAGTTTCTTGGACTTAGAACTCGTTTTTATTGTGAATTCCACCTAGAGATTCATGAAATATAAGCCTACAAATCAAGAACTAGGGCTTGAATTTTGAAACCAAACAATTAGGATTTGATGGGTCATTTGAACTCGGATTTGGGAGTTCTTGGTATGTATAGACTCGTGGCGAGACAAGGAATCCGGTGATGGTAATTTTTTGAGTTTTCGAGACGTGGTCCCGGGGCTCGGGTTTTGTCAAATTAGTGAATTTTGATATTTTCGATTTGGTATTGTCTCTTTAGCATAATGCGACATATTCGTTGTGATTTTGGGCAGATTTGTCGTATGGGGAGGGTAATTTGAGAGGCAAGGGCATAGCGAGCTAGACTTTGACCGTCTTGAGGTGAGTAATTGATGTAAATGATGTCCTGAGGGTTTGAAACCCCGGAATTTCACATCGTAACGCTATATTGAGGTGACTTGCACGCCGGATAACGGGCGTGGGGTAGAGCACCATTGGGGATTGTGACTTGGTCTGTCTCGAGAGATGTTGTACCGTGTTTTCTACTTGAACTAAATTGAGAATCATCCTTACTTAAATTTAATTGTTACATTTGGGCATCTTGCCAATTATTTGGATCCTTCAGGGATTGATATCACTACTTTCGCATATTTTGCATATCATTTGACCTCAGTCCAAGGTTTTAAATACTATTTTGCAAACTCAGCCATCTTTATAAGATATAAAAACTTAAATGATATTTCTAAATGATATTTCGGGCTGAGAACTACTGTTTTACAAATGCCCAAGGGGCTTATGATGGTTTCTGGACTGAGCATGGATCGGGCTGCGCGCCGCAGCTGTATTACATTGATATTGAGGCCGAGAGCCTGGTTGAGTACATTGATATTAAGGCCGAGAGCCTGGTTGATTATACTGAGATAGATATGAGGCCGAGGGCCTAGAGTTGATACCATGAGATGGCTTGATATTGCGCTTGGGCTGTAGGAGCCCCTCTGGAATCTGTACACACCCCCAGAGAGCGCCGTCGACAATAAATAAATGGATGGCTCGGGCTGCATGCCGCAGTGGGTACTAGAGTGTACCATCATATGAATTGCATTGCACTCATGCATTTGTTTTTATCGGTTATACCTGTCTCAGTATTTGGTACTCTGATTTAATTGGCTTGTTGTTTCACTATTTATTGTTCTAAACTGCCAGTTATAGTTTACTTTGTATTTTTCCATGATTTCTTATTCTCAGCCTTTATTTATATTTATTACTCACTGGGTCGGAGTACTCACATTACTCCCTGCACCTTGCGTGCAGATCCAGGTACACCACGGGCTGAGTGAGGATTTGTTAAGCTGAACAGCAGTATCCGGGAGTATTGAGGTAGCTGCATGGCATTCGCAGCCTTGATCTCTCCCCTCTATCTCTACTTTTTATTCCGCATTTTTCCTATACAGACTTGTAATAGGTGCATATTTTGTATTAGAGGCTCATATTCGTGACACCGGATTCTATTGGGCTATGGTGTGGTATTTTAATTGAATTTCCGCAGATTTTATTATTAATTATACACTTGAATGTAATGACTTAGTAAATTCTCTGTGATATTTATCTATAATCTGAATAAGAATTTGGGATAATGTTGTTGAATGGTCGGGCTTGCCTAGCAGTGTGTTGGGCGCCATCATGACCGGGGTTGGGGTCGTGACAAGTTGGTATCAGAGCCTAGGGTTAATTGGTCTCGCGAGTTATGAGCCGGTTTAGTAGAGTCTCACCGATCGGTACGGAGACGTCTGTATTTAACCTCGAGAGGCTGCAGAACCTTTAGGAAAACTTCATATTTTTGAAATTCTTGTCGTGCGACTTTGTTGATCCGAACACTAAAAATTTCTATCATTCTATTCTCTCGCAGATGGCGAGGACTCGTGCTACTGGACAAGGTGGACGACCACCAGTGCCACCCATTAACGCCACCAGAGGCCGTGGACGCGGTCGTGGGCGTGGCAGATGTAGAGTAGCGCGGGCAACACCTATTAATCCACCAGCTGCCCCAGTTCCAGATCAGGCTCCAGCAGTTGTACCAGTTCAAGCACTAGCTATGCTTATTGTGATTCCAGGTTTTCAGGAGACCTTGGCTCAAATTTTGACAGTTTGCACTGGCCTAGCTCAGGCGGTCTCAGCCACTACAGCCGTAGCTACTTCACAGGCCATGGAAGGCACCTAGACTCCTGTTAATCGCATAGCTGAGCAGGTTGTGCAGGGATTGCAGACACTGGAAGTTGTTCCAGCTCAGCTGGTTGCACCAGTTCAGAACCTTGTGGTCCCAGCTATGCCAGACGATGAGCAGCGTCGTCTCGAGAGATTTGGTAGGCTCAAGTCTCCGACATTCAGTGGTGCAGAGGGCGAGGATGCCGAGGGTTTTCTCGACAAGTGTTAGTGTATGCTTCGCACCGCAGGGATTTTGGAGTCGAGTGGTGTATCTTTTACTACATTTCAGTTCCAGGGAGCTGGATTTACCTGGTGGGAAGATTTTGAGAGGCGTAGACCTGTTGGTGCAGTGCCCCTTACTTGGCAGCAGTTCTCCACTCTATTTCTGGAGAAGTATGTACCTCAGTCCCGCAGAGAGGAGCTGCGTAGGCAGTTTGAGTGGTTGACTCAGGGAGATATGTTCGTGACCCGGTCTGAGATGATATTTTCACAGTTGGCTCGTCATGCTACTTGGATGATTCCAACGGATCGTGAGAGGATCCGGAGATTCATGGATGGTCTTAACTACTCTCTCCGCATTTTGATAACTAGAGAAAGAGTATTGGGTGTTTTGTTCGAAGGTGTGGTTGACATTGCTCGTGATATTAAGACAGTTCGCCACAGAGAAAGGAGAGGGAGGCCAAGAGCCCCAGAGGTTCTGGCAGTTTCAGTGGTGCTCCGTCTAGGGGCCAGTTCCAGCGTGGTAGAGGTCATTCCTTTAGACCTCCTTAGCCGGCCCATCCAGAGTATAGTAGGACATCTTCAGACCGTGGTCATCAGGAATTTCAGCAGGGCCAGTCTTTACTTAATGCTCTCCCAGCTCAAAGCTCATCCTATGCCCCTTCAGTTCAGGGTTCTTCTGCGTCGAGTGCATCGGATGGTCATTCAGGTGCGAGGGGTTCCCTCCAGTTCCCTTCTCCAGTACCTGGTAGTTGCTACGAGTGCGGAGAGTTTGGTCATATAAAGAGGTAGTGTCCTCAACTTTGTGGTGGTCAGTTTCAGCGGAGGGGCCAACCTTCGTCTTCTGCTCCAGTTTCTTCAGCACCCGCCCAGTCAGCTAGGGGTAGAGGTCAGACATCTAGGGGTCTCCCTAGAGGGGGAGGTTGATCAGGCGGTGGCCAGGCTCGTTCCTATGCTATTCCAGGCAGGATAGATGTTATTGCTTCAGATGTTGTCATTACAGGTATTGTTCCAGTCTGCCACAGAGATGCCTCTGTATTATTCAATCCCGGATCCACCTATTCTTATGTGTTCTCATATTTTGCTCATCATTTGGGTACGACCCGAGGGTGTCTTGCTTTACCTGTGCACGTATCTACCCCGTTGGGTGATACTATTATTATAGACCATGTGTATCGGTCTTGTATTATGACTATTGGGGGTCTGGAGACTCGAGTTGATTTATTGCTATTGAGCATGGTAGATTTTGATGTTATTCTGAGCATGGATTGGCTATCTCTGTGTCATGCTATTCTAGACTGTCATGCTAAGACAGTTACTTTGGCTTTTCCGGGTGTTCTGAGGATCGAGTGGCATGGTATGACTGATTATGTTCCTAGTAGAGTAATTTCCTTCTTGAAAGCCCAGCGTATGGTTGGGAAGGGTTGTCTATCATATCTAGATTTTGTGCAAGATGTTGGAGTTGAGACTCCTAGTATTGATTTTGTCCCAGTTGTGAGGGATTTTCCTGATGTATTTCCTGCAGACCTATCGGGCATGCCGCCGGACAAGGATATCGATTTTGGCATTGACTTGGTGCCGGGCACCCAACCCATTTCTATTCCGCCATATCGTATGGCACCAGCAGAGTTGAAAGAATTGAAGGAGAAACTTTAGGAGCTCCTAAACAAGGGGTTCATTCGGCCTAGTATGTCACCGTGGGGTGCACCAGTTCTATTTGTGAAGACGAATGATTGCACAATGAGAATATGCATTGACTACAGGCAGTTAAATAAGGTAACAATGAAGAACAAGTATCATTTGCCTCGCATTGATGACTTATTTGATCAGCTTCAGGGAGCGAGGGTGTTTTCAAAAATTGATCTCCGTTCGGGCTATCACCAGTTAAAAATCAGGGACTCGGAAACTTTCAGGACTAGATATGGTCACTATGAGTTTCTAGTCATGTCTTTCGGGCTGACCAATGCCCCAGCAGCGTTCATGCATTTGATGAACAGTGTATTTTGGCCTTATCTGGATTTTTTTTGTTATTTATTTATTGATGACATTCTGGTGTACTCGCGTAGCCAGGAGGAGCACGCCAAACATTTGCGTGTAGTGTTGCAGAGATTGAGGGAGGAGAAGCTTTATGCAAAATTCTCCAAGTGTGAATTTTGGCTAAGTTCTTTGGCATTCTTGGGACATATAGTGTCCAGCGAGGGTATTCAGGTTGATCCAAAGAAGATAGAAGCAGTGCAGAGTTGGTCTCGACCTTCCTCAGCCACAGAGATCCGTAGTTTTCTCGAATTAGCAGGCTTTATCGCCGGTTTGTTCAGAGGTTTTCATCCATTGCGTCGCCCTTGACCAAGTTAACTTAGAAAGGTGCTCCATTTGTATGGTCAGACGAGTGTGAGGAAAGCTTTCAGAAGCTCAAGACAGTTTTGACCACAACTCCAGTATTGGTTTTACCATCAGCTACAGGTTCATATATTGTATATTGTGATGCTTTGAGAGTTGGGATTGGTTGTGTGTTGATGCAGGAGGGTAGAGTTATTTCTTATGCTTCGCGTCAGTTAAAGCCATATGAGAAGAACTACCATGTTCATGACCTAGAGTTGGTTGTTATAGTTCATACATTGAAGATTTGGAGGCACTATTTATATGGCGTATCTTTCGAGGTATTCACTGATCATCGCAGTCTTCAGCATTTATTTAATCAGAAAGACCTTAATTTGAGGCATCGGAGGTAGCTTGAGTTGCTAAAAGATTATGACATCACTATTTTGTATCATCCGGGAAAGGCCAATGTAGTGGCAGATGCCTTGAGCCGAAAGACAATCAGTATGGGGAGTTTGGCGTACATTCCAGTTGGGGAGAGGCCCTTTGCAGTTGATGTTCAAACCTTGGCTAATCGGTTTGTAAGACTGGACATTTCTGAGCCTAGTCGGGTGTTGGCTTGTGTGGTTTCTCGGTCTTTCTTATATGATCGCAACAGAGAACGCCAGTATGATGATCCGCATTTGCTTGTCCTTAAGGACAGAGTTAAGCATGATGATGCCAGGGATGTGACTATAGATGATGATGGCGTATTGAGTATGCATGGCTGTATATGTGTTCCCAATGTAGATGGGCTTAGAGAGTTAATTCTGGAGGAGGCCCACAGCTCGCGGTATTCTATTCATCCGGGTGCCACGAAGATGTATCAGGACTTGAGAAAGCACTATTGGTGGAGAAGAATGAAGAAAGATATTGTAGGTTATGTAGCTTGGTGTCTCAACTATCAACAGGTGAAATGTGAGCATCAGAGACCGAGTAGTTTGTTTCAGCGGATGATTATCCCAGAATGAAAGTGGGAGAGAGTTACCATGGATTTTGTGTGTGGTCTTCCTCGGACTTTGAAGAAATTTGATTCAATTTGGGTGATTGTGGATCAGCTGACCAAGTCCGCGCACTTCATTCCGGTGTGTACTACTTATTCTTCGGAGCGGTTGGCAGGGATATTTATCCGAGAGATTGTACGATTGCACAGTGTTCCAGTTTCCATTATCTCAGATAGAGGTACTCAGTTTACTTCCTAGTTTTGGAGGACTTTTCAACTAGAGTTGGGCACCCAAGTGGAGTTGAGCATAGCATTTCATCCTCAGACGGACGGACAGTCCGAGCGTACTATTCAGATATTGGAGGATATGTTGCGTGCCTGTATGATTGATTTCGGAGGTTCTTGGGATGCGTTTCTGCCGCTTGCAGAGTTTGCCTACAACAACAGCTATCAGTCCAGCATTCAGATGGCACCATATGAGGCTTTGTATGGGAGGTGGTGTAGATCTCCAGTTGGTTGGTTCGAGCCCGGCGAGGCTAGGCTATTGGGGACAGATTTGGTTCATGATGCCTTAGAGAAGGTGAAGGTGATTCAGGAGAGACTTCGTACAGCGCAGTCGCGTCAGAAAAGTTATGCGGATCGGAAAGTTTGAGATGTGTCCTACATGGTTGGTGAGAAGGTCTTGCTGAAGGTTTTGCCCATGAAGGGTGTTATGAGATTTGGAAAGAAAGGAAAGTTGAGTCCACGATTCATTGGACCTTTTGAGGTACTTAGGAGGATTGGGGAGGTGGCATATATGCTTGCTTTGCCACATAGCTTGTCGAGTGTGCATCTGGTATTTCATGTTTCTATGCTCCGGAAGTATGTTGGGGACCCGTCCCATGTTTTGGATTTCAGCACGGTTCAGTTGGATGGTGATTTGACCTTTGATGTTGAGCCAGTGGCTATTTTAGGTCGTCAGGTTTGGAAATAGAGGTCAAAGGTTATATCTTCTGTAAAAGTGCAGTGGAGAGGTCGGCCCGTGGAGGAAGCTACCTAGGAGACCGAGCGGGAGATGCGGAGCAGATATCCTCACCTATTTGAGGCTTCAGGTATGTTTTTTGACTCGCTCGAGGATGAGCGTTTGTTTAAGTTGGGGAGGATGTGACAACCCGGACCGTCATCTCATGAGTTACCGCCCTGTTTTTCCTATTTTTATGCTTCTTCATGTTTCATTATCGGTATTCGGTGTTAGAGTTAAATCGGATTGGCTTTGATAGGAAATGAGACACTCAGTCTCTTTAAGGAAGGCTTATTTTGGAAAAAGTCAATCGGATGTTGACTATTGAGTTAGAGGGCTCGGATGTGATTTTTATTGATTCGGTTAGCTTCGAGGGATGATATGTTTCTTAGGAGTGTGATCGGAATTTATTTTGGAGGTCCAGAGTAGAATTAGGCTTGAATTGGCGAAGTTAGTATTTTGGTGAATTCCAGTTGGTAGATGAGATTTTGATACGTGGGTTGGAATGGAATTCCGAGAGTTGCAGTAGCTTCGTTAGGTGATTTTGGATGTGTGTGCAAAATTTCAGATCATTCGGAGGTGTTTTGGTCGGGTTTTTGATCAAATGCGTATTTCGGAAGTTTTTAAGAAATTAGGCTTGAATTCGATGCGTTTTGGGTAATTTTATGTTGTTTGAGGTATTTTTATGATTGCAAAAGGTTTGAATAATGTTATGAATTATGTTTGCATGTTTGGTCGGGGTCCCATGAGGCTCGGATAAGTTTTGGAAGAGTTTTTGGAAGATTTTTGCCGTTTGAGCATAAGCATGTAATGATCCAAAGGTCCATTTTTAGTTCTAGAGATCGAAATTTTATTTCGAGATTTCCAGAATTTAAATAATGAATTATAGGAGTGATCTGGAAAGTTTGGTCTAATTTCATCAAGTCGCGATTGGGGTTTTGACATGAAATATGAGTTAATTGTTTAACAAGAAAAATGGGTATTGAACTGAGCAAAAGAGCTCCGAATTGAGTTCTGATTGAAGGTTTATGTTCGTACTATTATTTTTGACTCATAGGAACAAGAATCATCGAATTCCGAGTTCGTATGATGGAGTTAGAGCCATTTTAGTGAAAAGAAAAGTGTTGCAATTTTTTTGGCTGCTGCTGTATTTTTTTTAGCAGCATGAATAGTAACCCCTGTGCGTGAGCATTTACCACACGGGTGAACAGTGACCACGTGCGTGAACAGTACTTCTGGGCAGTGAGTTTATAAAACACTTCATCCGCGATTTTGGGTCATTTTTCCTCCATGGTTAATCATTTTGAGAGCTTCTTGGTGGAGATTAAAGAGGGATTCAAGGGGGAACGACTTGAGGTAAGTTTCTTGGACTTAGAACTCGTTTTTATTGTGAATTCCACCTAGAGATTCATGAAATATTAGCCTACAAATCAAGAACTAGGGCTTGAATTTGAAACCAAACAATTAGGATTTGATGGGTCATTTGAACTCGGATTTGGGAGTTCTTGGTATGTATAGACTCGTGGAGAGACAAGGAATCTGGTGATGGTAATTTTCTGAGTTTTCGAGATGTGGTCCCGGGGCTCGGGTTTTGTCGAATTGGTGAATTTGGATATTTTTCGATTGGGTATTGTCTCTTTAGCATAATGCGACATATTCGTTGTGATTTTGGGCAGATTCGTCGGACGAGGAGGGTAATTTGAGAGGTAAAGGCATAGCGAGCTAGACTTTGACCGTCTTGAGGTGAGTAATTGATGTAAATGATGTCCTGAGGGTTTGAAACAATGGAATTTCACATCGTAACGTTATATTGAGGTGACTTGCACACCGGATAACGGATGTGGGGTAGAGCACCATTGGGGATTGTGACTTGGTCCGTCCCGAGAGATGTTTGTACCGTGTTTTCTACTTGAACTAAATTGAGAATCATCCTTACTTAGATTTAATTGTTACATTTGGGCTTCTTGCCAATTATTTGAATCCTTCAGGGATTGATATCACTGCTTTCGCATATTTTGCATATCATTTGACCTCAGTCCAAGGTTTTAAATACTGTTTTGCAAACTCAGCCATCTTTCTAAGATTTGAAAACTTAAATGATATTTCTAAATGATATTTCGGGCTGAGAACTACTGTTTTACAAATGCCCAAGGGGCTTATGATGATTTCTGGACTGAGCATGGATCGGGCTGCGCGCCGCAGCAGTGTTATATTGATATTGAGGCCGAGAGCCTGGTTGATTATACTGAGATTGATATGAGGCCGAGGGCCTAGATTTGATGCCACGAGATGGCTTGATATTGCGCTTGGGCTGTAGGAGCCCTTCCGGAGCCTGTACACACCCCCAGTGAGCGTCGTCGACGATAAATAAATGGATGGCTCGGGCTGCACGCCGCAGTGGGTACTAGAGTGTACCATCATATGCATTGCATTGCACTCATGCATTTGTTTTTATTGGTTATACATGTCTCAGTATTTGGTACTCTGATTTAATTGACTTGTTGTTTCACTATTTGTTGTTCTAAACTGCTAGTTATAGTTTACTTTGTATTTTTCCATGATTTCTTATTCTCAGCCTTTATTTATGTTTATTACTCACTGGGTCGGAGTACTCACATTACTCCATGCACCTTGCGTGCAAATCAAGGTACACCACAGGCTGAGTGAGGATTTGTTTAGCTGAACAGCAGTATCCGGGAGTATTGAGGTAGCTGCATGGCATTCGCAACCTTGATCTCTCCCCTTTATCTCTATCTTTTATTCCGCATTTTTCCTAGATACACTTGCAATAGGTGGATATTCTGTATTAGAGGCTCATATTCGTGACACCGGATTCTATTGGGCTATGGTGTGGTATTTTAATTGAATTTCCGCAGATTTTATTATTAATTATACACTTGAATGTAATGACTTAGTAAATTTTCTGTGATATTTATCTATAATCTGAATAAGAATTTGGGATAATGTTGTTGAATGGTCGGGCTTGCCTAGTAGTGTGTTGGGCACCATTATGACCGGGGTTGGGGTCGTGACAAGTGCCAGGTGCACGGAGATTTGATTCATTCCCCACCATCTGAATTGCATACAATGTCGGCACCATGGCCCTTTGTTGCCTTGGGTATGGATGTCATTGGGCCAATCGAGCTAGCAGCATCAAACGGACACAAGTTTATTCTGGTAGCCATCGATTATTTCACCAAGTGGGTTGAAGCGAAAACTTTCAAATCTGTGACTAAGAAAGCAGTGGTCGATTTTGTGCATTCAAATATCATCTGTCGGTTTGGGATTCCGAAGGTAATCATCACGGACAATGGTGCTAATCTAAACAGACATCTGATGACGGAGACCTGTCAGCAGTTTAAGATTATACATCGCAATTCCACCCCATATCGCCCTAAAGCGAATGGAGCAGTCGAGGCAACCAATAAGAACATAAAGAAGATACTGCGGAAAATGGTGGAAGGGTCCAGACAATGGCATGAGAAGTTACCTTTCGCATTGTTGGGTTATCACACTACTGTTCGCACTTTAGTAGGGGCCACTCCTTATTTGTTAGTGTATGGTACGGAGGCAGTAATACCCACAGAAATTGAAATCCCATCCCTTCGGATTGTCGCTGAGGCAGAAATTGATGACGTTGAATGGGTCAAAACCCGCTTGGAGCAATTAAGTCTGATTGATAAAAAGAGATTGGCAGCAGTATATCATGGCCAATTGTACCAACAGAGAATGGTGAGAGCATATAACAAGAAGGTACGTCCACGGAAGTTCGAAGTGGGTCTGTTAGTGTTGAGACGTATCTTGCCTCATCAGGCTGAAGCAAAAGCAAAGTTCGCCCCGAATTGGCAGGGTCCATTTGTCATAACTAGAGTGTTGTCCAATGGCGCGTTATATCTGACAGATGTAGAAGGGAAATGTGTGGAAATGGCTATCAATTCCGATGAAGTCAAGAGATACTATGTATGATTTCTTTGTTTGATTGTACTTGTTTGTATTTGGCATATTTTGAAGATTGAAATGATGAAGGCATTTTGTTCTGCTATCTAAACACTTGATCCCTCGTCACCCCTTTTGAGCTTTACTTGTTTTCTTTCTTACCCCTCTTTCGGAATCAGTAATTAATATCAGAAACACAAGCGTGAAAGATAAGTAAAGGAAAAGGAGAAAAGAAAAGAACGAAAGGGAGAGGAGAAAAATAAAAATTGAAAAAAAGAGAAAGAAAAGAATGAAAAGGAAAAAAAGAAGAAAAAAATGACAACAACAAAAAGAGAAAAAGAAAGCAAAAAGAGAAAGAAAAAGAAAAGAGAAAATCACAACAACAAAGCAATTCCTATGACATGAACTACGTTCGACCTGATTCCTTTTAAGGATACGTAGGCAGCCTCACGGTTCGGTCTCATCAAACAAAATCCAAAAGCCCCCAAGCAAGAAACTGGGGCAGAAGTTGTGGTTGTTGTGAGAAACCTGATTCCGAAAGTTGTAATTCTAACCCATTTGAATTATTTTGAGCCTTTTATACCTTTTCCTTCCAACCCGGTCCAAAATCCCACGTTACGGTCCAAAGAAAGACCTTTTGATCAATCTTTGAGAAATGTTAAGTCGATCAGGTTAAGGTAATTCATGTCAGGGGCGACACTCTGGTTCAAGCAGGAAAAATAAAAATGAGAGAGTCTTATTGGTGAAAACCTTCACAGGCACCGTAATGCGACGAGAGTTGAGAGAAATAAAAAGAGAGAGTCTTATTGGTGAAAACCTTCACAGGCACCGTAAGGTGACGGGAGTTGAGAGAAATAAAATGAGAGAATCTTATTGGTGAAAACCCTCACGGGCACCTTGAGGCGAAAGTGAGTTGAAAAGTCAACAAGTGAGAAAGGTCTGTCGGTGGGAAACTGTTTCAAGACACCACAGGATGAACAAGGTCAAGGTTTGGGTAAAGTAATCAAACCATGGAAATTCTGAGGCAACATAGTACGGCGACTGAAAGTTGGTTGGTTGGCCAGATCGGGCCGATTAATCCGAAATGCATGTCATGATCATTGGTACTAGCTGTTCCACTCAGATAAGTTTCCTTTCCTTTTTCCTTTTGTAGCAGTCATCTGGTTTTGGTTTCTTCTTATCCTTAACCCGCAAAGTCATTGCATTTCATTTTCTTTTGGGTATTTATCTAAAGATGTTTCAATGTCAGTCTTGTTCAAAGCAAGTCGAAGCTCACTACCAACTTCCAAAATTGCAAAGCACATCGTGGTCGGAGCATACTAAGGATAACATGATGTAAGAGAGGGATACAAGGAATCACCGGAAGTTTCATCGGTGAAATGGTTTGGTAATGTCATGGGAGATGCAAAAGTTCAGATAAAGGGTTTAGAGGTAAAACAACAACGGGGGTATAGAAAACTCGGCTCGTCAAAGGTCATGGGGTTTTAAAGTCAGTCAGAAAGTCAAAGTGGTTCAGGGCCAGTTCAGAGAAGCCAGTCAGAACAAAACACTGCAGCAGAAAGATCTTCAGCAAGAATGCCATCAGCTAACCACCACTTTAAACTGACAAAATTTTCTTTGATTGAAACAGGGGCAGAAAATTCGTTTGATTCAGAGAAACTCTCCGTAGGGGAAAAGAGCAAGCACCAAAACAGGTTTGACCGTAAACTTTCAGGACCCTCCTGGAAAATGGGACCTAGTTTAAAGTTCAGAAATAGCATAATCTAGCATAACCGTATCCCAAAAGAATATAAGTTAGCTTAGAAGTTTGCATGTTCGAGATAGAATACAATTAGGAGTTTCCAGGACCCTCCTAAATAATGAGACTTAGTTTAAGATTTCAATTAGATAACAATATCCAGCGTAAGTTCTGTCATAGGGTAGTATAATTCAGCCGTGAAAGTTGTAACTCTTAAGATAAGGCTTGATGTTTGATTTTTTTAGGATCCTCCTGGATAATGGGGAGTAGTTTAAGACCCTCTTAGATTATAAGATTTAGTAGAAATCACACCTGTAGAGGACATAACTTAGGTTTTAAAAATTGTCGTTTAGTTAAGAGTTGTCAGGACCTCCTGAATAATGGGATCTAGCTTTCAATTCTCATTAATACTTGGTAATATGATTTAGTTTTACACTCACATCTATGCCCAGCCACCAAACTGGGGCAGAAAAATTTTCTTTGGTTTGTCTATGTTGAAGTCAGGAGCCCGCCTGGAGAGCAGGGAATATATTTCAAGTTGAAGTCAGGAGCCCGCCTGGAAAGCAGGGAATACTTTCAGATTAGCAGTCATGAGCCCGCCTGGAGAGCAGGGAATACATTTCAAGTTGAAGTCAGGAGCCCGCCTGGAAAGCAGGGAATACTTTCAAATGCAGCAGTCAGGAGCCCGCCTGGAGAGCAGGGAATACTTTCAAATGTTGAAGTCAGGAGGCCACCTGGAGAGAAGGGAATACTTTCAAGCGTAGCAATTAGGAGCCCTCCTGGAGAACAAGGGAGTACAATCTAAATTTTAGCTGTCGAATTCTTTGTTGAAGTCAGGAGCCCGCCTGGAGAGCAGGGAGTACTTTCAAATTAGCAGTCAGGAGCTCGCCTGGATAGCATGGGAATACATTCACGTTTTGAAGTCAGGAGATCACCAGGATAGCATGGGAATACATATCATGTTCAGCAGTCAGGCATCCGCCTGGAGAAAGGGAAGCATCTCAGTTTACAATTCAAGACGGCAACAACAGAATTTTACCAAGAGAATACAAGACAACAAGGCAACAAGAAACACAAGATCAAGTTTGAAGATCAAGATAGGATTTTGTAAAGCATAGATCATAGTCTAGTCTAGCTTCTTTTATTTTTTGCATGGTGTAATAAGGGGTTCAGTGAGCAGCAGCAGCAACAGTGAAATCACAGCTCCATGGTAGTCCCAGCTACCAGACATTCCTGAACTACACTGACCTGATTCCCTTTTAGCCAAGGATATGTAGGCAACCTCGGAAGCAGGGTGCGGTCAAATCTTTCAAAAATGCTTCCCGCGGAGTATTCAAACGGGCAAAAATCGCTTGTATCCGCTCACTTATCTTTGCACGAAAACTCTTCATGTTTCCGGGCAAAGAGGGTCAGATGTGAGCACGTGATTTTTGCCCTATATGTATTACTGCAACAAATTCAAAACAAAATAATTTCTTTCAGTGTTTGCAATTTTGTTGGATTTCGTGGCATTTTTTGTTAATTGTTTGCATTTGTCTGTGCACGTTTATTTTATTTAATTCATGAAAAATACAAAAAATATATTACATCTGCGTTTAAGATTTGATTTATATTTTTAGATAAATTAGTAAATTAGTTTGTTTATAAAAAATGAAAATCACAAAATAATTCATTTTGCATTTTTACTTTTTACTTTTTAATTTGTGTAATTTTTCTTTAAATTTAGGATTTTATTAATCATTGTAAATACCATGGTGAGTGATTAATCTAATTGGGTAGGTTAATTTAGTTTTAAAATTATTATTAATTAATTTAGGTTTTATTTTAATTTTTGAAAAAGAAAATAATTGTGAAATTGAAAAGAAAAAGAAAGAAATGAGAGGAAATCTAAATTTAGGCCAAAATCAACCAAAATTTCTCCAGCCCAAACAAAATTACGTAATACCCGGCCCAAAGTCCTTTGTCTTACCCGGTCCAAGTAGCCCATCACCCAGGCCATTGAAACGATGTCGTAAGGGAGTGGAACGACGTCGTTTAGTGTTCAGTTTGCCTTTAACAAATCTTGGCCCTTCATCTTGCTTCATTCGATGGTCCGGAACTGTGGGCTTGACAGTATAAAACTGTCTGACTGACCCCCTACCCCCTAACTCATCTCCCTCATCTCTTTCATCTTCACAAACCCGCCCCTTCCAAACCCTAAGCGCCGCCTCTAAATTCCCTGGCCGGAGGCGGCGCCACCACAAACCGACCCCAAACTAACACCAGAGAACCCCCCTCACTCCCCTCTTCCCAAATCCTCACTCCGTTCCATTAGAATATGCTTCGAACTCCTCAAATATTAAATCTAGGGTTCAAACCCTAGAAGCCAAAGCCAAGTTCATTCATGCAAGGCTACTTCTCCAATATTCACGAGTGTCAGGGTGCCGATTTTACCACAAAATAGCATTACTCACCTTTTCTTTGGTTCGTTCTTTTATTTTTCTTCTTCTCTTCTTCTTTTCTTCGAATAATTCAATTGAATTGTCGACCAAAATTTCGGGCCAAGCTAAAACCTTGTTCCGTCTGTTCTTTTTCAGTTTGTTCTTTTCCAGGTTTACCCCTTGATTTTTGCTTGGTTTTGCTTGATAAATTCTGTGTTCATCTTCTTTATTTAGCCTTTTAGTTTAACCTAGTTAGGTTGATGTGATAATTTAGTTTAATTTTGCATTAACTAGTATTTTAGTTCAGGTTTTAAATTTTGTGAAAACTATTCAGTTGTTTCTTTACCATTTGTCGTAATTTGCTAAATTTGGGTTTGAGTCATTATGCCGTTTGGGCTTTGAATTCATTTCAGAATTCATTCTCAGAAACTCAAATGGATTTTCTGAGCCCGGGCCTATGTAATCATTGGGTCGTTTAACCCATGACCCATTTGAGGTTCCGAAGGGTAAAAACAAGGGGTTTAATGAGTAATTTAGGGCATTTAGGTGAAAGAATCTTGTATAACTAACTGGGGAAGTTTCCTGGAAGGTGTCTTTGGGTCCTATGTGAAAGTTGAGTTTTTAAATTAAGGATCAACTAGCAAAAACAAAAATTAAAAAATGAGTAAAGGGCAAAAACTGAAATTTTTCTACTGCCCTAGAACTTTGCCTATAAAGACATCATAACTTGACATTCAAGTAAGATCGAAGAGGCTGAAAAATAGATAAAATTTCGAGAGACCAAAAACAGCTGAGCATTCTGAAACTGCATTAATGTCCAGCATATTTCTTTGATAAAAACTTATATAATTCTGTGTCTGCTGGGAATTTTTGATCTTCTTCATTAGTTAAAAATCCCTGAAAGTTTCACATCTTGCACCTGGGTTGAGAGATGGTTTAATTTTGGCTGTTTTGGGTTTCAAGCTGCTGTGAAGTCATTGTTGCATTGATACTACAGTGCATTTTGTTCTGCTGTTATTGCTGATTGATCACCTCTTTTTCCTTCTCAATTTCCAGGTACATGCTCGAAAACTTGTATAATGTGAATGCTTGACTTGAAGGGTGAAATGGAAATGGAATTGTGGGGCTTAGCATTAGTTTGTTAATCATAATTTAGTTCCTCTTTTCCTTTTCTCTGAATCTTTAGTCTCTGAGTCTGAAGAAATGTTCTTGTATTTAATGAAGAGTTTTGTATCACACTTATTTTGATAGCCATGTAATGTGAAACTTGAAGTTGGATTTTCTAACATTATGCTAGATTTGGACTTTTAGGAGTACATTTGAGTCCAGAGTACTAATCAATTATGTGTGTATTAATTATGGACTGGGACTACTAGTTTAACTAATTAAATTTGTTTGGTTTGAATGTATGTTTCATGGTTTTGACAAATATAAGGATTTAATATTGAATGTGAGAAAACATAGTGTGTTCTCAGTTTCTTCTATACTGTTGATTGAGCCCTTTGTGAACTCAACAAGAGTTTTGAATTGGTTTGTTTGTTTATGAGATATTCATTCTTTAAGTATAACAGCATGGACGCCTCACGAATAGGAGTTTAAGTTGTTAACTTTGAAGAAGAGCTAAAATAGGTGGTGCATTAATCTCATTATGCTTTGTCATGAAAATTCGCAGCATGTCTCCATCAGATATACAGGCTCTATTCCCACGAATTGATTAATGTTTCAGTTTTAGATTCTAAATACTATCGTAGTAAGACACGGACATAAGACTAAAGAGAATCAGTGCTTGATAGTGTAATGCAGAATTGGTATTAACCCGTCTTTCGCAGTGGTGGCTTCTATTTAATTTGGTCTAGTTGTCTTCGCTTGTCATGGGCTTGTTCTTGAGCCCAAAGTTTTATTGTTGCTAATGTTAACTAATAGAGGTTTTCCAACTCCTGAAATCCTAACGCCTCTCCCCCCTTTTCTCTAATAGTTGCATACCTCGGCCTTAAACCATGTTGGTTCGATTACCTGCGGTAATTAATTTGAGGTGTGCCAAACGAAAATCTCAATTGCATGGCCCTCGTGTAATTAATCTTTTTTATCCCTAGAAATCGAGGCGCGCCATTTAGCGAATTCTCCATGGCCCTCACAAAGTTAAGAATACGTAGTTGCTTTAGGCGCATTATTTTAATAATTAACTTCTTTAAACTCGGGTGTGCATTTCATGTGACCCAAATCAAATCCCAAAACGTTGAATAAAATATGTTTAGGATTGCGGGTGCATTTCATGTGGCGCGATCCAAAGACGTGTTTTAAACGACGATCAATCTTCTTTAAAAATTAAATGAAATCGGTTAAAAGTTAAAATCGGCACATAGGTTCATAATTGATTAAAATCAGATAATTAAGCCAAATATAACAGTTGAGCGACCGTGCTAAAGCCACGGAATCCGGGAATGCCTAACACCTTCTCCCGGGTTAACAGAATTCCTTACCCGGATTTCTGGTTTGCGGATTGTTAAACAGAGTCATATTTTCCTCGATTCGAGATTCGAACCGGTGACTTGGGACACCATAAATTATCCCAAGTGGCGACTCTGAATCTTTTAATAAATAAATCCCATTTTGATTGTCACTTAAATCGGAAAAACTCCCTTATACCCTTCCGGGGGTGTAGGAAAAATAAGGTGTGACAGTCATCAAATACCTAAGGGCGGCATGATCGATGTGCACTATAACTTTGGCCCACATAAGGTAAGGTCGAAACTTTTCCACAGCAAACACAATAGACAACAATTCTTTCTCAGTAACTGTATAGTTTCTTTGAGCCCCATTCATGGTCTTGCTTGCGTAGTACACCGGATGAAACATCTTGTTGATTCTTTGGCCCAAAACAGCCCCAACCACAACGTCACTAGCATCACACATGAGCTCAAAAGGCACGCTCCAATTTGGTGCGGTAATGATGGGGGTAGAAGTCAACTTGATCTTAAGAAGCTCGAATTCTTGAATACAACTCTCATCGAACAAGAACTTTGCATCTTCCTCTAGCAACTTGCACAACGGATGTACCACTTTAGAAAAATCCTTTATGAACCTCCGGTAGAAACCCGCGTGCCCAAGGAAACTCCTCACCCCTTTGACAGAAGTAGGGGGAGGGAGCCTCGAAATAACCTCAATCTTGGCCTTATCAACTTCAATTCCTCGCTTCGAGATCTTGTGACCCAACCCTATACCTTCTTCTACCATAAAATGGCACTTTTCCCAATTGAGAACAAGGTTGGTGTCTTCACATCGGGCCAACTCTCTATCCAAGTTTACCAAGCACTCCTCAAAAGAATCCCCAACCACGCTGAAATCATCCATGAAGACCTCCAAGATATCCTCCACCATGTCGGTGAAAATAGACATCATGCAATGTTGGAAGGTCGCCGGAGCATTACACAATCCAAATGGCATTCTAGAGAAAGCGAATGTGCCATAAGGACATGTAAAGGTGGTCTTCTCTTAGTCCTCCAGGGCAATTAGAATTTGATTGTACCCCGAGTAACCATCTAGAAAATAATAGAAAGCCCGGCCCGCAAGACGATCAAGCATTTGGTCAAGGAATGGCAATAGGAAATGATCTTTTCTAGTCACTTTGTTCAGCTTCCGATAATCCATACAACTCTCCACCCGGTGACCGTTCTAGTGGGAATGAGCTCATTGTTGTCATTGCTCACCACAGTCATACCACCCTTCTTCGGCACACATTGCATCGGAGAGGTCCACGAACTGTCAGAAATAGGATAAACCACCCATACATCTAGCCACTTGATAACCTCTTTCTTCACCACCTCTTGCATCACCTCATTTAGTCTTCTTTGACGCTCCAAGAAAGGCTTTGCATCCTCCTCCAAGATGATTTTGTGCATGCAAAATGTGGGGCTTATTCCCCGAATATCAGCTAGAGTCCATCTGATTGCCCTTTTCCACTTTTGAAGAACCACCAAGGTGGCCTCAACCTGCATGTTAGTAAGGCAAGAAGAAAGAATAACAGGTAAAGTAGAATTTGAACCTAAGAATTCATGCTTAAGGTGTGGAGGAAGTGGCTTCAACTTCAACACCGGTGGCTCCTCAATCGATGGCTTTGTTGGTGGAGTTTTGCGGTTTTCAAGATCCAAGGATAGCCTCCTAGGCTCATATGAATATGAACCCATACCATGCAATGCATTCACGCATTCCACTTTACTAGCATCATCATTGACATCCATATTAAGAAGCACGACCTCAAGGGGATCTTCAACATGGATCATGGAACTTGTGTCATCCACTATCACATCTGTGACAATGTCCACAAATGAACACACCTCCGTGCTATTGGGTTGTCTCATTGATTTGCAAACATGGAATACCACCTTCTCATCCCCCACTCGAAAAGTCAACTCACCAGTTTCAACATCAACCAATGCCTTCCCCGTAGATAGGAAAGGCCTACCAAGAATAATCGACACTTCAAATTCCACCTCACAATCCAATATGACAAAGTCGGCCGGCAGTATAAACTTATCCACCCGGACAAGTACATCATCGATTATGCACAAAGGTCGCTTCATCTATTGATCCGCCATTTGAAGTCTCATTGAGGTGGGTCGAGGTTTTCCAATTCCCAAAGTCTTGAAAACCAAGTACGACATCAAATTTATGCTAGCCCCTAAGTTACAAAGGGCCTTGGCAAAATCCGCACTTCCGATAGTACAAGGGATAGTAAAAGCTCTGGGGTCCTCAAGCTTGGGTGCCATTGAATTCACTATGCCACTCACTTGATGAGTCATTTTAATTGTTTCACAATCCATCGACCTCTTCTTTGTTACCAAATATTTCATGAACTTAGTGTACCCCGGCATTTGCTCAAGCGCCTCCACCAAAGGCACATTGATTGTGAGGCTCTTCATCATGTCAATGAACTTTTTGAATTGATTGTCACTCTTTTGCTTTGCTAACCATTGAGGATAAGGTGGAGGTGGCCTAGGCAAAGGTGCCTTGGCCTTTTGTACAACCGGCTCGGTCATGTCAATCACGTGTTCCCTATACGGGTTCACGGCATCTTGAGTCTCTACCTCGGCTTCATCATCAATATCAATCCGCACATTATTGTTCACATTTTGATTAACCACATCATCAACAATCAAAGGTACGTCATCATCCTGCAATTCAACATCTTCTTTCATAATTTGCTTTTGCTTTGAGGCATTCACATCACCGCTTCTCCCACTTCTTATTGTAACCGCCATCACATGGTTATTATTCCCACCCTTTGGGTTCACTACCGTATCACTCGGTAGCGCACCCTTGGGACGAGTATTCAACGCTTGAGAGATTTGGCCTAATTGTACCTCCAAATTCCGGATATATGTATTATGAGAAGCTAATTGGGCATCGAAATCTTGGTTCTTTTTCATCATTTGCTCGAACATGCTTTCAATTATCCCCGTATCACTCCCGGAAGAACTCGGACCTTAAGAAGGAAAGGGGGGGATTGTTCGGTTGTTGGTACATGGGGGGCCTTAGAAAGCCTTGCCCCCGGTTGCCTTAGTTCCTGCTATTGTTCCACCCTCCTTGATTGTTGTTGTTGCCCCAATTATTGTTATTACCATTCAAATTCCCTTGGATGATTTGATTACCCCAATTGTTGTTTTGGATGTTATTATTCCAATTGACACCACCTTGTTGTTGGTTGTTGTTATTCCAATTACCTCCGCCTTGTTGTTGATTGCCCCAATTTCCTTGAGGACGCCATTGTTGATTCGAAGAGTTGCCTCTATTCCCTTGGTAGTTAATGACATATTGGACCTCTTTGCTTTGATCATCATAGCACTCATTTGAATAACCACCACCATCATTGTTGTTGTCATATGGTTTATAATTACCTTGTGGATGTTGCCCTTTTTGCCTTCTTTTCAACATAGAAATACCTTCCATTGCATTGAATTGGCATGGGTTTTGGACTTGTTGCAATTGCGCTTTTGCCAATTGATTCATAGTTGTTGTAAGCTCGGCAATAGCTTGGCCATGATCGTGCAATTCCTTGTGCAAATGGATGACCGTAGGGTCACCTTGGGGCACATTTGCTCGGCTTTGCCATGCCGAAGAGGTGTCGGCCATTTCATCAAGTACATCACATGCCTCTTGGTAAGAAAATTTCATAAAGTTCCCTCCGGCCAATTGGTTCACAATGCATTGATTCGTGGTGTTGATGCCCCGATAAAAGGTTTGTTGAATCATAGCCTCAGCCATGTCGTTATTAGGGAACTCTTTCACCATTGTTCTATATCTTTCCTATATCTCGTGCAAAGGTTCCTTTGGCTCTTGCTTGAAGGCTAGAATTTCATCCCGAAGAGCCGCCATATGACTTGGAGAAAAGAACTTGGCAATAAATTTGTCCGCCAATTCATCCCATGTTGTAATAGAATGATTGGGGAGCCTTTCTAACCAATCCAATGCTTTACCCCGAAGAGAGAACGGGAAAAGCCTCAATCTCAACGCATACTCGGACACGTTTGTCTGCTTGCTACCCCAGCATGTATCTACGAACTCCTTCAAGTGCTATGAGGCATTTTGATCGGAGGCACCCGTGAAATATCCTCTTTACTCGAGCAAGGTCAACATAATATTTATGATTTGAAAGTTCCCCACCCAGATTCGGGGAGGCACAATAGCACTGGCGTATCCTTGATTTGGTAAAACTCTGGAAGCCACTCTCGGCGGTTGCGAAGGAGGGTCTGGAATATTGTTGTTCTCATTTGCATTTATATTGACATTTCGGCCCCTCTGTGGAACTTGAGGTAAGACCTCATCTTGTTCTAGATCCTTTAACTCCTCCTCCGCTATCACATTGTCGAGAGGGTCATTTGCATTAAGTGCCATTTGTACCTGATTGATCGACACAAACAGAATTAGTAAACAAGAAGGAAAGAGAAGCAAACCACAAAACTAACTAAACAGATAGTCAACACCGTAAGCTCCCCGGCAACGGTGCCAAAAAGTGATCGCTGCCAATTTGATGCTACACTAAGGTAGGAAGAGCGGGTCGCAATAGCTTTTATCCGATATGAGGGTCGGGATCGATTTCCTCAGGGAGCTAGTAGTGGAGTTGGATTGTCCGTCTAGCCTAGAGATGTGTTTGTACTCCTAATGTCACTTCAAACATTTTTGGGTTTTCGAATTATAACTATTTTTATAAGACTATTGATTAACACTAAATTATGCTGCGAGAATATTGCTAAGTTGTGTCTAATGGGAAGAAGGGCACTAGGGTCGTGACACTACCTAGGTGGCTAATTGACGGGTAGATGTTACTAAGGTTCGATTGACATAATTGGGGCTTATGTTATAACCGTTGCACAATTTTACCCACTCTCACACCTCTCGGTAGAGAAAGTGACTTTTCCCAATTGACTCTTGAGAGACCAAATGGGTAGGCAAATTAGACCAAGCAACTAGGGTTCAAGTAGGGTAATTACTCTCTCGAGGTTTAACCCGTTAATTGGAACTATCATTTCTCATGAGTCCATCCCAATTCCTTGTTGGGTCAATTTTGGGGTCATAGACTCTCTTTCTCAAGAAGAGTTAAACCCACAAAGCTTGAATCAGTGTTTGCAACCACCAATTCTAGATTAAAACATAAAATCAACCCAATTAGCAAACACTCATAGTCAATCTAACATTAGATGGCAACACCCATCAATTACCCACACTAGGGTTGAGCCACAACCCTAGCTAATGGGTTTAGCTACTCATGCTTGAAGAATAAAATACAGAAATAGATGAAGAACTAAGCATATTAATTAATTGCTAAAATTAAAATACAAGAATCTATTGTAAATATAAAAGCAAAAGTGCCAAAAATGGCTACAAAATTCGTTCTCATGAGCGCAACCCTTGTCTGATCTCTCTCCCTCCCTAAAAAATGGTAAAATATTCTATTTATACTAGGCTGGAAAAACTGGACAAAAATACCCCTGCAGGGTCAGTGCGGGCCGCACTAAATGGACCGCGGCCGCACTGGGCTCTTTGATTTTGACTTGTGCTTCTCTGAATTTGGACTCCGCGGACCGCGTTGAATGGACCATTCGTCAAGGCCCAGGAATCCGCTGGACATCCCGCGGCCGCAGAGGGAGCTGGCGTGGTCCGCGCAATCACGACCGCGGACAACATGGCACTGACTTTGCAAACTTTCATCTCTCTGAATCCCATGACCGCGGACTGCACAAAAGAGTAGTGCGGTAGCGGAGCCTTCACCGCGGACTGCGAGATGTGTACCTCGGCCGCGCTTCTTCTAGCCTGATTCACCAACTCTCTGAACCACCTAGTGCGGCCTCATTCCACTTTGCGCGGTCCGCATTAGGCCTTTTTTTCAAAAAAAATTTTGGTCTTTGATACTTGAGCATGTTTCACTCCTTTTTGAGCCGATCTTTGACATTTCGTCACTTTGTCGATCAAACCTGCAATAAAACACAACTTGTGAGCCTTTTAGGACTATTTTGTAACAATATATGATCAAAGCATAGACAAGTATGGGCATAAAACATGTTAAAATCCTAACTTATCACCGTCAAATCTCAATTCCGAGGTCGTTTACTCAAAACGTTGACCGAAGTCAAACTTGGCTCTTTAAGCCAACCTTAAGGAACCAAGTGTTCCGATTTAAACCCAAACTCTTCCAAATCCCGAACCAACCATACCCGCAAGTCATAAATCATTTAGAGCAAGTACGGAAGTCTTATTTAGAGAAATGAGGTTCTAGAAAGTAAAATGACCAGTCGGGTCGTTATAGGTAAAACTACTTTAGGTAGGTACATAGAAAAAAGGGATCTTTGGAAAAATAACTAGTGTATTAATTGTTTATTTTTTAAGCATTATGTATAAGTTATATATGTTATGAAATACATATTATATGGATGTCCACTAATCAAGTATAAGTCCCATTATTCTTCTCTATTATATAGATAATCCCCACTACTTCTCACTATTATAGTTGTAACTCCCACACCTCCATAACCTCCCCATGATCTTCCCCCATGTTCTCAATAGTTAATATCATGTTCATGACATCCCTTTGTATTACCTCAATGTCATCCTATAAATAGAGGGTTTGGGCATTACGTTGTACACACTTGACACACTTGAATACATGTAAGAAATAAGAAGCTCTCATCTCTTGCTCTCTATATTCTTATCTATTTTCTTGTTTTATTACTTTGAGCTAAGTTTCTTAACACGTTATCAACACGAATTGCTATATTTTTCTAATACTTCCTAAAAGAAGTGAAAACCTTCCATGGAAGCTCCAATTGCTTTTTCTTGTTTGCCAAGTGATAAGTTGACATTTCATATCGTTGGTAAGTTAGCCCATGTTTTAAATTCATCTCATTACAAGAACCAAGAAAAAAAAGGAGTATATAATCAGGTATGCTTCTGCTAGGATTTATTTATGATCTGGAAATAAGTTTCTACCAATTTTTCAAACTAAACTATTTTGATTCGCATATAGAAGATCAATTCATACGTACTGTTTTTAATTTCTAAAGTAGTGTAATCTAACCATTATATGATACACAAGTTGTTTTCACGTAAGTCAAAATTTGAGAATCAAAAGGCTATTCCTTCTTATTAGCCTTTGTACATCCAAAATAATTTTGTTTCATAAAGTCTATAAGGAGTTATTCCCTCTTAATGGAATTTTTAAGTTTACCACACGTACTCTGTGCAAAAGTGACCATTGTTGCATATAATTCTTTTCTAGTCTCAACTTTGGTGGATTTGAATGAGATTCAGAGGTATAAATTCACATCTAGAGAGTTTCACCTAACTGTTAGTTGTTATTTTAATAGGTATAGCAATAATATTTAGTAGGTGCTATGTATTACTCTCTGTATTCAGAAACGATTTTTTTTTATCAAAGTCACTAAATAGTCTTACCTTGATACACTATTATGCTTTGAATATATATATATATATGGTACATGTCCATCTCACAAGCAAATATTGCTTACTGATTGTAATAACTATATGAATATTGGTGTGATAATTAACATGTTTAAATATGTCACGACCCTAGTTCTCCCTCCATGAACTGTCGTGACGACACCTACTCTCTACAACTAGTTAAGCCTAACAAATTACAGAAAAAGGAAATGAAATACGAAACTAGCATGTTACAAGTAATGACAAAAATAAAAAGTTTAAAGATATTGCTCGACATATACAATACATACTCCCAAAACTGAATTAAACTCCCAAAACCCGGAATCTCATGAAATCACAAGCTGTAGAATAACTACGTAGTGTTCTAACTCCAGAATGTCTAAACAAAAGTAAATACAGGAGAGCTAAAGCCAGAAGGGAGAGTAGAGAGGGACTCCTCGGTCTGCGGACGCGGCAGATATACCTCGAAGTCTCTGAAGGTCACCTCGCCTCACTGATAATGTGGCTGAGCCGAAGAACCTGGATCTGCATACGAAAAACATGTGCAGAAAAAGGCATGAGTACACCACGATGGTACCCAGTAAGTTTCAAGCCTAACCTCGATCGAGTAGTGACGAGGAAGGTCAGGGCCCTACTGGTTATATACATAAAACATGGTAAGACAGTATAATTAAAGCACTAACAGTTGATAGAGAATAAAATCACAGGAAGAATGTAACTCAGTACATAGAAATAGCAACAGGAGATCTCCCGAGATATCGTCCCGTAGTCCCAAACATAAATGTGCAGAGGATCTCCCAGAATATCAATTCGTAGTCCTAAAGTAAATATCCAATACAGAAGAATCTCCCGGGTGTCGTCCCGTAGTCCCAAATATAAATGTGTAGGAGGATCTACCGAAATACCGATCCGTAGTCCCAAAGTAAACATGCAGGGGGATCTCCTGGGATATCGTCCCATAGTCCAAAAGTAAACAAACAACAGTAGCAAGAGGTAAACTACATTTCCATTTGTGAATAAACAGGAATTCTACTCTAAACATGCTGCACAGGATACAAGTAAGCAGGTAAAACAAATTAGAACATATATGCATGTTTTTCCTAAGCTAAATAAGAGGTTTCAAGTATAGGTATTGCTCAATTACAAGAAAAATACATATATTTACTTAATAAAAATGGGATTTTTCAACACTTAGCACGTGTACGCACTTATCAGCTCACGTACACGGCACTCATATAACAACAACACAAGGGGAGTTTCCCCCATAAGATTAGACAAGTCATTTACCTCGAACCGGCTCAAAATCAATCCGAAATCACGCTCTTTCCACAAGTATACAACTCCGGGTGGTCCAAATCTAATTAAATTAATATCATAACATAAATACAACTACAAACAACTAATTTAGCTAATGAAATCGAAGCTAAGACAAGAAAATAGAAAAACACCCAAAAGTCTTCCCCAGGGCCAGGTCTCGGAATCGGGTAAAAGTTACGAATTATGAACTCTCATTCACTCACGAGTTCACTCGTACCAAAATTATCCAAATCCAATGTGAAAATCCCAATCAAAACTCGAAATCTTAGTTGAAGAACTCTATTCCATTTTTCCCAATTTTCACCCTAAATTCGAAATTAAATGATAAAATTAATGATAGATTAGTGGGATATAACCAAAATCAAGTGTAGAATCATTACGTATTATTGATATCTCTGAAAATCCCTCAAAATCTCATTCAAATTCGAGCTCCCAGACTCTAGTTTTGATAAAAATGGCTAAACCCTTGATTTTGAAACTTTATATTCTGCCCAGGTGATTCCTTATTCACGAACGCGGAAGGCCCAGCGCGTTCGCGAAGCACAACTTGGCTTGGACCAGAATTCTTTCATCGCGAACCCGGTAGCCACTTTCTCCCTCTTACGCGAACGCCAGACCCTCTTCGCGAACGCGTAGGCATATGGCCTCTCAGCTTCGCGAATGCGAGACCAACATCGCAAACTCGAAGCGTTAAGCTTCCACCTTCCCCATCTCCTCTTCGCGGACGCGAGATTCCACTCGCGAACGCGAAGAAGGAAACCAACTGCAATTTCTTCAATCTTCCTCTTAAGTCTAAAGGTCCGTTAACCATCCGAAATCAACCCGAGGCCTCCGAGACCTCAACCAAACATACCAACAAGTCCTAAAACACCATATAAACTTTTGAGCCCTCAAATCGCATCAAATAGCGCTAAAAACACAAATCACCCTCCAATCCAAATTTAAGGCCTAAAAATGCCACTCGACTTTCAGAAATGGTCTATCCATGCCATCCATTAAAAATGCTCATTTCATGTCATTGCCGTTACACATTTGGTTCATCCATGCCATTATTGACTAACGACTCAATTTTTATTTGGCCAATCCATGCTACTGTCATTAGTCAATAATGGCATGGATGGGCCAAATGTGTAATGACAGTGGCATAAAATGAGCATTTTTCTTTAACGGATGACATGGATAGAGCATTTCTGAAAGTTGTGTAGCATTTTTAGGCCTTTTCCGTTTAATGAATTTGAAACTTTCAAATTCGACAACCGATGTCGAAACCAACCAAACCTCCTCCGATTGACCCTAAATTTTGCACACAAGTCATATTCAATACTACAGACCTATTCCAACTTTCAGAATCAGATTCTGATTTCGATATCAAAAATTCACTATCGATCCGGAAATTCAAAAATTCAACTTTCGGCATTTCAAGCTTAAATAAGCTACGGACCTCCAAAATACAATCCAAACATGCCCCTAAGCCCGAAATCACTCAACGGAGCTAACAAAATCGACGAAATTCCATTCCGAGGTTGTCTTTACACTACTCCGACTACGATCCAAATTCTAAAGCTTAAACTCTCATTTAGGGACTAAGTGTCCCAATACACTCTGAAACTCAAAATGAATCATCTCGGCAAATCAAAATAGTAGAAATAAATATGGGGGAAGCAAAAAATAGGGGATCGAGGTGTTAATTCACAAAATAACCAGCCGAGTCGTTACAAAATGCTCGAGGGTGAGCCTCAGCACGCTTTACCTTATTATGCCATTGGTTATGACATCGCGTTTGAGTCCTGGTGCACCATGATGATAAGGTCATGATATTCGTTTTGAGTTCCAACACATTTAACCAAACACGCTTGTGTATGGGTAAGGCATTGAGTTCTAGTCTTAATGTATCATATTGATGATATAATGATGAGTAAAGAGAAATAACATATTTTTCATGAAAAAGCATGAAGTTTGTCCCACTTGATTTGCACCGTTCTTGAAGTGAATGTGGTTGATGCATAATAAGTCTAATGAAGACAAGTGTTTGACCAATGAACATGGGCGTGCCATTGATCAAATAATAATAGTCATAATTATGGTAACTGTAAAAATGAGAATAATAAGGGCTCTCAAAATATTCCTTCAAAATGTGAAGGTGATGTTTGCCATCAATGTGGTATGAAAATAATAAGCATGCTCATATGATTATAGTCCACTTGAAGAGAATGTGACTTATGATATGCGTTGTAACTGCAAACTTATTCTTGAAAGTGAATGTGAAAATATATATGTGATTCAAATTATGCATAAGAATGTGCTTATGCAAGATTGGATGAATACCACAACTCACCTCTAAAGGAGGTTTGAGAGAAATAAAGATAATGGATATTACAATATGGTTCATGAATAAGTCATTGGTCGCGTACATATGGTACGTAAAAAAAATATTTTGCCATGCCTTATAAAAGATTATTAAAGGAAAAATTAAAGAAATAAATGATTTTTCTATGATGATTTTGACCATGACAATTATTATGAAATAATTTTCTCCGTAAAGGAGACATTCACCATATGGATGATGTGATAAAAGATCTTGTAGTACAAAATTAAGAGTTTCAAAAGAATTAATTTGTTACTACCGAGATGAATGAAATTGTGCATGGCATTGATATTGTAATAAATCTCAAAAGAAACTTTTTGAATTTCAAATGTATTAGCCAAAGTGGTTGGCATATTGAGACTATAAATGAAAGGAAGATTGGATATCTTTATATTACTATAATCATACGGGATAAATATGTAAGGTTACCCGATTTTTCTTCTATTTGTATCACATGTATAAGCATGATGATGGAATCACATGCCACAAGTAAACAAGAGGTATACTGAAACAAATATTAGTTGGCATGATCGGTTAGTCATCCCGGTTTATTGATGCGAAAATTAATTGAGAATTCACATTGAAATATATTGAAGAAATAGAAGATTCTTCAAGAATTCTCTTGTGCTGTTTTTTCTCATGATATACCAGTTAAGATTAAGATTGAATCCTTTGATATCTGGAACGAATAAAAGGTAATATATATGTATGGGCTCAATCACATGCCATGTGGGCCGTTTACTATTATATGGTTTTAATAGATGCATCTATTGTATGATCACATGTGCATTTGTTATCAACTTGCAATTTGGTTTTTGCAAGATTACTTGCTCAAACTATTAGAGCACAGTTCCAGGATATAAATTATGATAATTTATGTTGATAATGTTGGTTTAAATCCAAGTTAGTTTAGTAGAAATTGTATGCCTCCAATTAAGCAAAACCATTGGTTATGAGAACAAAACTCTCAAATAGAAATTTAGTATGAGGTGTATTATTTAAGATACAACAACACCTTGTACGCATCTTGCCAATAAGTTATGATAAATACTCCCTATCACAATTGGTTCAGAGTCAAGAACCAAATAATTTCCATCTAGAAATATAGATGTGCTATACGATTTAATTATCCCACCATAATACACAAATATGGATTCCCAAAGAAGGTTGGAAAATGTGTTGGTGATCCAGCATTAGGGGAGAAAATGGGCAGCTGAAAAAGTAAAACATGGAATGAATTATTGTGAGTGCCCCTAGATCCTCGTACAAGAAAATGTGAACTTGAAGTTCAAGTGAAAATACATTTGTAAAATATTGACAGGCGCATTTGTTGACCCAAAGATAAATGTTATATTTCAGCTACTAATGCTCCAAATAGAATAAACTCCATGATGGACAACACATGAAACGTAGTAGACTAATCGATTCCAACGATAAAACTCCTTGAAGAAGGAGAAGAGCAAATGATAAAGATGGTCATCCTAAGGAGGCAAGTGCTATATAAGAGCATCACGACATAACAATTTATAAGACCTCATGGGAGAGGCTCAGGCACCTGAAAATAATGAGATCTCGATAAGTTATGTCTTTATTGTGTGATGATGGAACCGATGTAAAATGATCATCGATGATATTGTTGATATAATGTAGCGCTCAATATTATTAATATTGACGAGGATCTTGAGTTTAAATCTGTCATGAAATTTGAACAGATAAATGATTGGCCAAATGAAAAATACGTAATGAAAATTGACTTCACCTGAAAAATGTGAAGTTGGACAGACAGTCCCAACGCTTGAAAGTAAAATGAAAAATTAAGTCTACAGGCATAAAGACGGCTTGTAGCACAAGATTTTTCGTAAATATTTCGGCATTAGTTATATGGAGATATGTTCTCATATGGTGGATGAAATCCTTTTCAGGTTTTAATTTAGCAATACATGAAAAACTTGATATGCGTATAATGAAAATCTTTGAAGGATTTAAATTGTTAAAGTTTCAGTAGATCCTTATGTGGATTAGACTAATCATGGTGTACATGATTTATTTGTGTGTCTAGTGCAATTGGTGCACTAATGTATTTTGCTAGAACCATAAGTATAAAAATATTCTAGCAAGATATAGTTTTACTCCTATGTATATTGAAATACAATTAGTGTTATATTGCAAAAGGAATGTATGATATAAATTTGTTTATTCTAATAGATATTATCAAGGTTTTGGTGGTTATGCAAATGCAGGCATTTTCTAAAGCTCATTCTGTATGTGAGGGTACTGCCATATTATTATTTCACAAGGCAGTCAATTGTTGATATTTATCCAATTCATGTCAACATACTAGCAACTGATAAAGCAAGTGACTCAACACACAACAAATGAGTGACTTTTCCTTGAAGAGAAGATTCCAGTAATAGTGAAAACGATGATATTTGTTTATCTCAATTGAAAGAAGGATATATCGAAAGAGATAAAAAAAGCATATTTCACCAAAGTTCTATTTTAGACATGATCGTTGTTCAACAAATTTGTTCAAGTGATAACTTGACAAACTTCTTCACAAGGCATTGCCGATCTCAATATTAGAGAAGTTGTTATACAAGCTTGGAATTCGTCGTCTCCGAGAAATAAAAGTGATGTTTTCATCAGGGGGAGGCAAATACGCGCTGTACTCTTTTTCCCTTAGCTAAGGTTTTATCCCACTAGGTTTTCCTGGCAAAGTTTTTATTGAGGCATCAAATAATGCGTATTACAAGATATGTGTACTCTCTTTCCTTCACTAAGATTTTTTCGAGGCACATTATTTCAGGACATCCAAGGGAGAGTGTTATGAAATACATATTATATGGATGTCCACTAATCAAGTATAACTCCCACTACTCTTCTCCATTATGTAGATAATCCCCACTACTTCTCATCATTACAATTGTAACCCCCACACCTCCATAACCTCCCCATGATCTTCCCCATGTTCTTAATAATTAATACCATATTCGTCACATCCCTTTGTATTACCTCAATGTCATTCTATAAATAGAGGGTTCATGCATCACATTGTACATACTTGACACACTTGAATACATGGAAGAAATAAGAAGTTGTCATCTCTTACTCTCTACATTCTTGTCTATTTTCTTGTTTTATTACTTTGATCTAAGTTTCGTAATATATTAATTATAAAGCAATATAAAATTTGCCGATTATTGAATGAACAACTATTTGGGTTAGTTCTTAAATTCTTAAAAAGAAAAAAGAAGACCAAAAAAGAAGACAAAATTACATAATAATGCACTCCATAAGTTGACCTTGCATTATTTTAGCCCACTTACAAGTTTGCAAATGTTTAACCAAATATCAATAAGCTTAGATCCGAAAAAAAATCAGTTTTTTTATTCTCTATATCTTCAAGCGTGAAATATTTCCATTTTCCTTTTTCCTTAAGTTTCTACATACCTATCACAACTACGAAAATTCACAAACAGACGCGAGAAATCTAAAATCTCATCTTCTTTAATGCTAATCTTGTTAGTTTTTTAATATGATTTTGTGAGAAATTTGGAGTGGGTATTGTTTGAACTTATTAAAATTAGTCTAAGTCGACTATAAACAAAGTTTGAAGTCATTTAATGGAGATTTGGAATAGTCTTAATCAAGAATTGCAAGTGAAAATCGTACAAAAAATTCGTCAGAGATGCTTATACACTTTTATACAATATTATACATTTTTATACAAAGAGGTATATTATATATATAGTTGTATAAAAGTGTATAAAAATGTATAAGCACAATAGTGAAAATGTTAGTGATACACCATGTATATAGGTGTAGCAGTTGAAGAAGAAGAAGAAGAGATGTGAGAAATCCACGAAATACCTGTAAATAATGTATCAGCCTTGTATAAAATAATGTATAAGAGGTGTTTATACACTATTATACAATATTATACACTATTATACAAATGAATCCTATTAATGGAGCTTCACTGGTTCTTATTCTTCTTTGGGCATTTTCTGAGATTCAACTCAAATCTACCTTAAATCTGCTCCAAATCACTTCAAATTTGAGTTTTAAACTCCCCTTGACGATCCCAATCAATTGAGCCAACTCCCAATCCAAACAACTAACAAAATCGAAAAATCCAATTTCTGAAATTGAAGCTTCGAATGACCTTTAATAGTGACTCCAAAAATAATAATTCTCTTAAGTGGTATTTTTTCTCCTCATCTTAATAGTGATTATCAACTTTGAATCTGGAAGGAGAATTGGAGAATATATATAATGGTAGAGAAATTTTGGGGTGCAAAGTCGTAAAAGAGGAAGAATAAGAACGAAGAAAAGAAAAAATTAACTAAATAAGATAGGCTAACCGGTGAAAAATAATTTTCAAATTATGAATAACTTGTGCCATATCAGGTAAGAGTTTCAAACGTGAGCAATTTTTTGATGGACCGTTGGACCAACGGACAAGGAGCTTAATTCCAAAAAAAGAACTTCAGGTAGGTACGTTAGCCGCTGCTTATCACATGACTATATATCTGTATGTGAAGTTTCCATCAAAACAATAAGAAGAAGGGTAATTGCGTAAATGTAGAAAATGGAATATCCACCAATAAACCCTCTAATCCAATTTTGTCATGTTCCCCAAATGGAGGGAGAAAACAAAACCTGAAAAAGAAAAAAGAAAAGAAAAGATTTCTTCTCATTATTTCAACTTTTCAGGTAAGCGCAGAGTCGCAAACGAAAGGTTGTTCTTCGGACAAAGCTATAAAAAATCAAAACTGATAGGAAGAGCCAATAAGCAAAGTCAATCCAATCATTTTCTGACCTAATTTTCCGCCATAGATATTCTTCTCTCAGAACTCGAAACTGTCACTTCTATCGGTAAATTCAAAGTTCTCTCAAACTCTTCTCTTCTTTCTTACTTTCATTTTCACTACTGTCAACTTTAACTTCAGTATATGTATCGAAACGGAATGTTGATTAATTGCGAAGTCACTTTCAGTTTTTTCAGCTCGCAAATATTTGTTGTGGTGATTTTAACTGATTGTTTGTGGCTCCTATGAATTAATTTTCACTTGTTTGTTGATTGAAGTTGAAAACTTGCGTTATTTGTTTTTTTAGGTGTTTGATTTTGAGGTAATGAGAATTGGCGGCATTGTTTTGGTGTATTTTTGACGTTTAGTGTGTTAGAGGAGAGGAGGATGGGCTTTGCTTACTGTTTATGGCAGCCGAATGCTTCGCATTGTGGTGAAGCTTTGAACTACAGGATATTAGATAGGAAAAGCAGCTGTGATGTAGGATTGAATCATAAATTGCTTGGAAATGCTAGGGTTTTATGTAAGAATAGGCTGGGGAAAAGGTTGAAACGGAGTGTGGCCTGTAGTGATAATAGTTTAGCATATTCAAGGATACGATTTAGTTGTGCTTTGTGGAAGTCTGATTCGAGTGGGAATTTGATGCGCCGTAAGGCTTCTAGGGGAGTGAAATTGCCTTGGTGTCAGGGAAATGATTCAGTTGCGTTTATCGATGGTAATGGTAGAAATGTGGAGGCCAGTGAGAGTACTGAAGATGGAGCTCTGAGTGCTAATACTAATGGAATCGCGGAAATTAGTTGCGCAATTGAGTTGGAGGAAGATAAAGAAGAAGAAACAGAAGGAGATAATCTGGAAGAACTAAGGGAGTTGTTGCAGAAGGCACTCAAGGATTTGGAAGTTGCACAGCTGAACAGCACAATGTTTGAGGAAAAAGCGCAGAAGATATCAGAAGCTGCTATAGCGTTAAAAGATGAAGCGGCTAATGCCTGGGATGATGTAAACAAACAACTTGATAGTGTTCAAGAGATTGTAAGTGAAGAGATGGTCGCTAAAGAAGCAGTTCAAAAAGCAACAATGGCCCTTTCTTTTGCTGAGGCAAGGCTTCAGGTTGCTCTTGATTCAGTACAAGCTGCAAAACAAAGAAGTATGTCTTCGGAAACGTCTGAAGATAGCAAAGGGGAAGATTCAACTTCATTGATGGAGGAAGAGGCAGCACTCTTAGCTGCTCAGGAAGATATAAAGGAGTGTCTGGACCGTTTTGGAAGTTGTGAGGCTGAGTTGAGGCGTCTGCAGAATAAAAAAGAAGAGCTGCAAAAGGAGGTTGACAGGTTGAATGAGCTAGCTGAGCAAGCACAAAACAATGCTTTAAAAGCTGAGGAAGATGTTACAAACATAATGCTTTTAGCCGAACAAGCTGTTGCTTATGAGCTGGAGGCTACTCAAAGGGTCAGTGACGCGGAGATCGCTTTGCAGAAAGCCGAGAAGAACCTAGCTATATCAATTGTTGACTCCCCAGAAACTTCAGTTTTACAGAATGGATCATCTACTCAAGGGCAAGTGTTGGTCGATGGGACCCTTAGTGAGGATGAGGTACACCCTAGAAATTCAGTCGATAGTGTTATTGAAATAGATAGGGAGGTACAACTGGAGGATGCTTGGGCGGCAAGTGGGCCTTTGTCAACTGAGGAGTCACGTATCTCTGATGAGAGTGACGAAGAAGATAGAAAGTTAGTTCTAGACTCCTCAAAAGATTCTGATTCTGATACAGAAAAACCAAAAAGTGTTCAAAATCTGAGGCAGGAGGTCAACAAGGAATCAGCTAGGGACAGTTCACTTAACGCTCCCAAAGCATTATTGAAGAAATCATCCCGTTTCTTGCCTGCATCTTTCTTCTCATTTCCCACAGATGGTGAAGAGTTCACACCTGCTTCAGTTTTCCACAATCTCATGGAGTCTGCAAGGAAGCAATTGCCCAAGCTGGTGGTTGGCTCATTACTGATGGGAGCAGGGTACAAATACTATAAAACTGTTCATATTTTTTGCTTTTGAAAGATGAAGCTATTTCTTTCTAGCTGCATGTATAAGTGCCTCGTTAGGATACAATCTTTGTACCATTAGATTGGTATACCTTGTTTATGGTACTTGATATGCTTTTGACGTCTGTCACAGAATTGCCTTTTACGTCAATCGATCAGAGCGAATTTCTCAGTCGTTTCAGCAGCCAGACATCATTACCACCAGCATTGATGAGGTTTCAACAAATGCAAGACCTCTGGTTCGACAAATAAGAAAACTGCCCAAGAAACTTAAGACACTAATGGAGATGCTTCCTCATCAAGAGGCATGCTTCTTTAACTCCCTTTAGTTTAATGCCTGCAATCACCATTTGGTATAGGAGGGGGCTTTACTTCTACTTGCTAATGGTGTTGTTGCTCATTTCAGATAAATGAGGAGGAAGCTTCTCTTTTTGACATGTTATGGCTATTGCTCGCAAGTGTTATCTTTGTGCCTATCTTCCAGAAAATTCCAGGAGGTAATTGAATTTTGCTACCTTCTTTTAACGCATGAGGAGGCTTATTATGTTAAATTGTTCACCAAACTTGTTCTTGATGTAAAGGTTTCTTCGTAGGTCTTTCCTTGAACATGTTCTAAAAATTGAAACATTATATTTGATTATTAGACACTTAGTTTTCGGTGACCTTGATGTATGTCACAGATATGTGCCCTTTGCTCCTCTGCGACAGACGTACTCTTGTTTCCTGTTAATGGTTCATCTTCTGTCTGCTATAATGTATAGGAAGTCCTGTCCTTGGGTATTTGGCTGCTGGAATCTTGATTGGACCCTATGGTCTTTCTATCATACGTCATGTACATGGGACCAAGGCTATAGCTGAATTTGGAGTTGTCTTCCTGCTATTTAACATTGGCCTAGAGGTACAGTCTAGGAAAATTGACTAGTTTATTTCTTTCTGAATGTGTTACAAATACTGCCTTAATAACCTCTGTTTGTATTCTCTTTGACAGCTTTCCGTCGAGAGACTAAGTTCAATGAAGAAATACGTTTTTGGGTTGGGTACTGCTCAGGTAATTGTAAAAAATTGAGCACTTGGGAGTTGTTAACACCCCTCCATAATGTTTATAGAGTATGGTCTCAACGTTTTAGGATTCCACACTCATTTTTAATATATTCAAATGAACGCAGGTCTTAGTGACAGCTGTTGTGGTCGGGTTAGTTGCTCATTTTGTTGCCGGGCAGGCTGGACCTGCTGCAATAGTGATTGGGAATGGTCTTGCCTTATCTTCCACTGCGGTTGTCCTCCAGGTAAATCCTTCTATATATTTAGCAGGTCTTCCTTGCTTGATGAATGATGGGCGATTTAGCGCTTGAGTAGTTTGTTGTACTCATTAAGTACGTTGATTTGGTGACCGTTTCAACACTCTAAAGTTAATGCTTAAGCAGGCAATATTATTATGCTATGTTCCCCAAAAGTCCAGAAGCTATAATGCTCGATAAGGGTTGATGCCGAGATATCAAATCAGCATTGGAGTTTTTCTTATCATTTCCTTGTTGAGTCAACATATTTACTACAATCCAAGGAATTGTAGTTTATCTATAATTGGCTTTGTCTATGTGCCTGTGATCCTCCCTCGTCGAAAAATGAAACCTTAGTAATTAATTGATTATGTTGCATATCTGCAGGTATTGCAAGAGCGAGGTGAGAGCACATCACGGCATGGACGAGCGACATTTTCTGTATTACTCTTTCAGGTATCGGCATAGAGACAGTACAAAACTGTCGCCTCTCTCTCCTGAGATGGGTGAAACTTGGAATATTATGTGTATCTATGCATACACGCGAATCACATATATTTACTTGCCATCACATATAGGCTGCTCTCATGCACGTGAAATGATAACAGCCAGTGCTGCGGTACTTATAGATTTTTCTTTCTGATACGATTAACCAAATTCTTCCCTTTATCCTTCAGGATCTGGCGGTGGTTGTTCTACTCATACTGATACCACTAATTTCACCAAATTCATCAAAAGGAGGGGTATAGACTCTTTTACAGTCTTGTCTTCTGGAAAAATTATTTAAAATTTTCGTGTTTATTATAATTACGATTCCAGCTATGTGAACTGGACCTGTAATATTCACCAAACTGAGAGCCAATAGCTAATCCCCTAAAATCACATGTGGAAACAACATTCTTTGCTTTTGATAGCTGTGAGTTACACTATAGCTGTTTTCTCAAACTGCCACTATTATAACAGAACTTATTTCTTCTTAGGTTGGTTTCGGAGCCATAGCTGAGGCCCTTGGTTTGGCTGCTGTAAAGGCAATTGTAGCCATCACTGCCATTATTGCTGGAGGACGTCTGGTAAGCTGTTTGTTCATGTAGAATCTCTTCCAGTATTATAATGTTTATGATTAGTATATAGTTTAAGTTCTAACTACATCTCTTACGATATTTTCAACTTTAGACTTTCATTTGCTGTTGTCTATACATTATTAAAGTAGGTTTTGATATTTATCTATTGCGAAATATAAATAGGGTTTAATTCGGTTTTTCATTTTGCAAGTCCTGTAAGATACATTGCTGTTAAATGTGAGGACAATAATATTTTCGTTTTCTGCTCCAATTTCAGCTGCTGCGGCCTATTTATAAGCAAATTGCAGAAAACCAAAATGCAGAAATATTTTCGGCAAATACGCTTCTTGTTATCCTTGGGACTAGTCTTCTGACAGCCAGGGTACTTATGATCACATTGTTTATGTGTTCATGTATACTGCCCAATTTTTCTTAGAACTGTTATCTTGTTAACACTATGATGTGTTATCTGATGTAAATAATGCAGGCTGGCCTCTCAATGGCTTTGGGTGCATTTTTAGCTGGTTTGCTTCTGGCAGAAACTGAATTTTCATTGCAAGTTGAATCAGATATTGCTCCATATCGTGGACTCCTATTGGGTCTCTTTTTCATGACGGTAGGTGACAATCTTGTTTATTGTACAATGCGAATGCTATTTTCTAATCCTACAATTTGTCATTTGGAGTTAAGGTAGAATAGGTCTTGGTAAGGTGCTATTTACATTTAAAGATTCTAGCTCTGCAATCTCTAGTGTTTTCACCAACCTGTAGACCTTAACTGTCTCTCCTGAGTTGTTCTCTTTGAATGAATGTACTACTCAGTAACATTTTTCTATTTTAATCAACTTCTATCCAGGCTGAAGGGAGAATCGTTTATGAATAAATTATTATAACTATTGCTGCTTTGTGACTTCAAAACTGAACAATTATCATCTGGTTGCAGGTTGGAATGTCCATTGATCCCAAGCTTCTTCTTTCAAACTTTCCAGTTATTATGGGCTCATTGGGACTTCTAATTGGTGGCAAGACCATCTTGGTTGCGTTAGTTGGTAAACTGTTTGGTATTTCAATTGTATCGGCAATAAGAGTTGGTCTCCTACTTGCTCCTGGTGGAGAGTTTGCCTTTGTAGCTTTTGGTGAAGCTGTTAACCAGGTTTATCTCTGATAGCTTTAACCTATTACAAGCAATTCTGAGCCGTTGATAAAATTCTTTTATTCCATTTCTTTTTCTCCGTTCTATTGCTATGCTGTTCAAACAGCATCTTTCTTTATCAAGGAATTGTGGACCTTTTCTACAATTGACCTGTGTGCTGAAATCAAATGTTGAGCTAGTGAGATCCTGTTATTGGGGAAGTGGAGACAAACTACCATCAAATCCTTCCAGTTTCTATCTATGGCCGCCGTCTTACTTCTATTTACAAATCCTCTTAGAGACTTGTTCTTTCTCATAGCTACCCTTAAATAGATTAAGAGCTGCAACATATCTGAACAGTACAGTGCTAAGCTCTCTGAGGATCTTTGCCCCATGATAAAAATATATCTTATTAGAATAAGTTTATTATCTTATTTAATTAAATTTTCTCCATGATTTTGCTTTTCTTTTTCCAGGGTATAATGTCTCCTCATTTGTCATCTTTGCTATTTCTTGTGGTTGGAATTTCAATGGCCCTCACGCCATATCTAGCTGCTGGAGGCCAATTAATAGCATCTCGTTTTGAGCTGCACGATGTGCGAAGTTTATTGCCTGTGGAAAGTGAGGTATAGTCTCCTACTTGGTGGCACAATCTCTCTTACTTTGGTTTTAAGCGAGAATAAACCATTTACATGTTTGTAAAATCTTGTTTTCTGACAGTTTGGTTTCAGGTTGTCAATAGTAACAGGGTATTGGAATTAAAGGATTAAGGTTAAGGGGTCTTAATAGTTAATACTGTTGTTAAAAAAAAAGCAGTTGTGGAGACTAGGAAAACTGGAATGTTGGTGATAGAAAAGCTTCCCTTTTCTCCTCCTCCCTTCCTCAAATTTCTTCATCTTCATTCTTGTCACGACCCTAAAATCGACCCGGTCGTGATGGCGCCTATCGTGAAACTAGGTCAGCCGACACAACTCCCAAATTAACCATTAATCAATATAAATCATTTTTAAGCTTTTAATTAATCCAAATATCTCATAATGTAAGTCTAATTGAACAGCGCGGAATAAATACACAAGCCCGACATCGGGGTGTCACAAGTCACTAGCATCTACTAAGGTCTGAATACAATGAAGAGTCTGAAATATACTAAAACAATCTAAGGAAGACAAGAGGGAGAAGAGCAGGGCTGCGAACGTCGGACAACTTCCTTGCTAACTCCAATGACTCTGCCACTGAGCAATCAACACCCGCTACCGGGTTCAGAAATACCTGAATCTGCACACAAGGTGCAGGGAGTAATGTGAGTACGCCAACTCAGTAAGTAATAAAAGTAAATGAAAGCTGAACAGTAAGAAAACACGTAACCACGTCAACATGCTACAACAAATGCAGGACATTTCCAACACAGTACAGAAATCATTTACTTCGTAAATCAAGCTCAATTTCAGTAAAAACCTTTGAAAACAATTTTCAATAGTTTCAAACGAGTGATAAAACAGTGAGTAAAAATGATAGAAAACGTAGATAGCCCTTCGGGCAAAACATGTACCATAAACCGCCCCTCGGGCATAATATCAATAGAACCAGCCCCTCGGGCTACCTCACAATCACTCGTAATCAGCTCCTCGGGCATAACATGAATCAAGAACCGCCCCTCGGGCTACATCATATCACACACTGGGTACCCGCGCTCACTAGGGGTGTACAGACTCCGGGAGGGGCCCCTTACGGCCCAATCCCAATAACAAACCATCTCGTAGCATAATCAAACAGGCTCTCGGCCTCATATCAAGCCACCTCGTGGCATAAGAAATCAGGCCCTCGGCCTCATAATCATAAATCAGTACCACACTGCTACGGCACGCAGCTCGATCCCATAATTGCCTCACAACACAGGCCCTCGGCCTCACTCAGTTAGAAATCTCTCATGCTACTCGGGCGGCAGTAAAACATGATGCTCAGTCCAAAATATCATTTAAAATATCAAAACTGGAGTAAATATGGCTGAGTTATGAAAGCAATAGAATATAGCATGACTGAGTACAAATATAAAGTCAAAACAGTGAGGAATAATAGTAAAAATCCCCTAAGGGTCCAAAACAGTTGGCACGAGGCCCAAATATGGCATTCAACCCAAAACATGATAATACTTTCCAAAACACAATGATATCAAACAGTTTTCAATCAAATACGTGGTTTAATAGTAATACGGGACGGAGTAAGTCACAATCCCCAATGGTGCACGACCCCACGCTCGTCATCTAGCGTGTGCGTCACCTCAAAGTAGCACAACGATGTGAAATCCGGGGTTTCATACCCTCGGGACAAACATTTACAAGCATTACTTACCTCAATCCAGTCCAAACTCTAGCCCGCGATGCCCTTGCCTCTCGACTCGGTCTCCAAATGCTCCAAATCTAACCAAATACAGATTTATACCATCAAAATATGCTAAGGGAACAACGCCCACTCAAAAATAACCAATTTACATCTAAAATCCCGAAATTGGCCGACCCTGACCCTCGGGCCCACGTCTCGAAATCCGATAAAAATTACATCAATAAATTCCTTATCCTCTCACAAGTCTATACATACCAAAATCATCAAAATCTGACATCAAATGCCCATTCAAATCCCGAAAAGAATTCTCAAACTATTCTTCCATTTTTTCCCAATTTCCACTCTAATTTCTCAAATTAAATGATAAGAATCAAGACTAAATCATGGAATTAAACCAAATATGAGTGAAGAATACTTACCCCAGTTGCTCCACTGAAAATCTCCTCAAATTTCATCTTCTCCCGAGCTCTCTAATTGTTTTTGTGATATTGGACTTAAACCCTCGATTTTGAACTCAAACATTCTGCCCAGTTATTTCCTTCTTCGCGATCGCGGAAATTGCCTCACGATCGCGAAGCACGAATGATGACTGACCCCAATAAACCTTACGCGATCGCAGAAACACACACGTGATCGCGGACAACAAACTCATCAAACATCGCGATCGCGTAGAGAAATCCCTTCACCTCACGACTGCCCCAAATCCTTCTTCGCGATCGCGACCTTAGCCACGCGGTCGCGATAGCCAACTCCACAGACCTTCGCGATCGCAGACCCAAATTGGCGATCGCATAAGACAAATTTTCCAGCTGCCCTCAACAGACCTACACGCGATCGTGAACCCTTCTACGCGATCGCAGAGAACAAAAATCTGCAACAGAACTGAAGCCAAATCTGCAATTTCTCAAACATGCAACTGGTGCGTTTAACCATCCGAAACTCACCCGAGGCCTTCGGGACCTCAACCAAACATGCCAACATATCCCATAACATCATTCAAACTTGTTCCAACCTTCGGAACGCTCAAAACAACATCAAAACACCAAATTTACATCGGATTCAAGCCTAAGAATTCCAAAAACTTTCAAATTCTGCTCTCGATCAAAAAATCTATCAAACCTCGTCCGAATGGCCTGAAATTTTGCACACACGTTACAAATGACACTACTCCAACTTACGGGTTAGGGCATATCGGGTTTAACGTGTTCGGGTTCATCCGGGTAAAAAATGAACCGTACTGGTTACGGGTACAAGGGGCTGGGTCGGGTTAGTGTAATTTTTTTTTATTTTTATTTTGTATAACTATTATAAGTTATATTAATATAAAGTAAAAATATAAAGAATACAATGAAGATGAGAAAAAATTGCGCTTATAAATTGCAAGTACTACATTTATTTCAAAATTACAAAATTGAAGTTTGTATTTAACAAGTAAATTAACGAAAAAAGAGTAAAACTAAATTTTCATACATAATAATACTTCAAATTAATCTAACAAACTAAAACATCAAGCATAAATACGTCTAATTTTTAAAATAACACAAATTGTCTCAAATCAACTTAAATACGAATTTTTGGAGGACGCTGAAGACAACTTTCTTCATATGCCTCCTTAAACTGCCTGTGCCACACTTTGGACGAAGATTTAAGACTCGACCACAGTTCTTGCACTTTACTTTCTGAACTTCTTCATTTTCTTCTACCACCTCAAAGTGTTCCCAAACATATGAGCGCACTCTAGAAGTACGGGGCATGATTTAACTTGAATTGAGAATTTGAGTTTGAGAAATGAGAGATGAGTGAAAAAATGAAGAAGAGGGGAGTGTATTTATAGTTTTTCAAAGGGCTAAATTAGTAATTACAAAAAGTGTTAAATTTTAAAAAAAATTGGCCCAAAAAAGGGCTAAATGTGCAAAATAGCCGTTGGGCCAACGGTCAGAAAGTAGAAAATTTTTAAAAAAATAATAATTTGAAAGTTGCCGTTATGCCAGTCTGGGCCGGGCCGGTTAACCGGTTCTACAGTAAAAACCGTTGACCGGGTTTGACCGGGCCGGTTAACCGGTAGCCCCAACGTAAACGGACCAACCCCTTACCCCATTAACCCAGCCCCATCCGCCCCCTTGTATCGGTCCGGGCCGGTTCCGGTTTTAACCGGTCTGGGCCGGTCCGGTTACGGTTAAACCCGACCCGTTAGACACCCTTATCAAACTGAGAACTGTTCTTCCAAATTCATTCCGATTACCCTGAAAACCAAAACCGACGATTTACATAAGTCATAATACATCACACGGGGCTAGTCATGCCCGAGAACTGGCGAGCGAAGTGCAAAAGCTCAAAACGACCGGTCGGGTCGTTACAATTCTTCATCCCCGTCTGCTTTCTTCTTTCAGTGCTTTTCTTTGATCCTGGTTCATCTCTTAAGTTTTGTGCTCTACTTTGTTGTTGCTATTTAAGTCCCATGTCTCAGTTTTATGGTACTGATAGCCTGTTTGGCCAAGCTTCTCAAGACAAAAAAGTGCTTTTTTTCCCAAAAGCACTTTTTTCCCTAATTTGAGGTGTTTGGCCAAGCTTATTTGGGAAAAAAGTGTTTTTGGGAAGAAACAAGCAGTTTCAGAGAAGTAGAAAAAAGTAGCTTCTTTCCAAAAACAGAAGCAGAAGCAGTTTTGACTTTTCTTCTTACCTAAAATACCCTTAACAAAATATAGTATATACCAAAATAACCCCTAAACCTAATACTTAGGATATTAATTTATAAATATTTCTTCTTATTTTTAGGAAACTTTCTAATATATAGTGACTTTAGTGGTGAATGCTTTTATATTTGTTGAAGGAATTTTAATATATTTAACTTATATTAAAAGAATTAAGTACTTTTTAATTTTATTTTCATATTTTACTTAAATAAAATGATTTTTTTTAATTATTGCATGTAATAACAAAATTTTGATATTATTTATTTACTTATAATATTAATTATTAAGTAAATCTATTCATGTCCTTATTCGTAATTTGACACTTAAAAGCACTTTCTAAAAAGCTTGGCCAAACACAAATTATTTCTCAAAAGTGCTTTTCAGACTGATTAGCCAAACACAAACTGATTCTCTCCAAAAGTACTTTTTTCAAAAGCACTTCTCAAAATAAGCTGATTTCTCCGGCTTGGCCAAACAGGCTATAAGTCTTTTGGACCCCTGCAGTTTCTCTATGCAAAGCTTTTTTTCCCCTTGAAAATACTGTCTATTGAATTCTAGCTTCATTTCATCATTTGGTTAGGTTTCTGCTGAACCTTATGCCTCACTTTGTTTTCTTTCCATGCTTATTTAACATAATTTTTCTCTTCTTCTAATTTTAACTGTTCAATACTTAATTTGTTCTTTAACTCATTGCTTCTTTGCTTTAAATTTAATTGCTATTGGTAATGCTAGCATTTATTACGAAGATCATTTGTCTGAGAAGTAACAAATATTCAGTTACCAAAGCTCATTACTTGAAGGACTACATCATTTAATGATATCTTTCTGGATTATTACCTTCGTAAATGTAATGAAGATTTCACTGACTTAAATTTATTGCTTAATAAAAGGTGTAGACTGATAGTTCCTTTTTTCCTTCGCAGACAGATGATTTGCAGGATCATATCATTATTTGTGGATTTGGTCGTGTTGGCCAGGTTTTGCCCCCTGCTTCATGAATTGGTTAAATTGATCATTTGACAGAATGATTTTCAAACTTTGGTTGAAGCTGTTTCCATCTACTGCCTGTTGAATTAGTTTTCATCTTAACAGATCATTGCCCAACTTCTCTCCGAGCGACTGATTCCGTTTGTTGCACTTGATGTGCGAAGGTATGATTCTCTTTTTACCCACATTCAACTGATTTCAGCTCCTGTAGGTTCAGTGAAGATTTCATCTGCTGTTTGTTAATCTGACATAGAATTTTTTCTTCCATGATGTCATTTCCTGATATGGTGGTTCTAAAATTTTATATTTTTCGTAAAAGAAAAGAAAAAATGCAGGAGGAAGAACAACTTACATCTTTTGAGGTGTAAGTGACTTTCTACCTCAGATCTCTATATTCCTATCCCGTGCTTACGTTTTCTCACCACCATGTCACAACTTACAAAGCAGCACCTCCACTATCAACTACTCTTAAAAGCCACCAGATCTTTATAGCTGACCAAATGTAAGAAAATGGTTTTTCTTTATAAGATATTATGTAGTTTGTTAATTGTGAGTCATCAGTCATTATCAACCTTTAGGATATTAAAGTAAAAGTTTTTGTTTTTCTCTCTCTATATAAAATGTTCATATTCATGCATGCATCGAAGGGATGACAGTGAAAGAGAATCAGATGATGGTTTTCCTGTAAGAGTGCCAGTGCCAGTGCCAAGCCAGAGAACTGAGGAAACTGGTCCAGAACAGAGAAGTCCTTAATTGGACTTTTAGATATTTCACAAATCAGCTATGTTGCACGGACTCCTCATTTCAGCGCCGCACCCGTGTCTACATGACACTAGTAAGGGTAAGGGTGTGAGATTCATACCGGATGTGGTCAACCCGACATCGGATACTTTGACCACAATCCATGGACAAGTTTGAGGAAAAAAATGGGACTTTGATTTCTCAAGATAAAAGTTAGTACATATTTTAAGACATGGGAAATGACATAACTTCAATAGTCCACCCGTATCCGTGAAATGTGTATCTGTATCTGGATCCCCACACCAGATAATTTAGGATATTTCTATAAATCTATCTTTAGAATTTTGAATTATTTTTTGCCGAATCCCCGCACCCGTATCTGTATCTGGATCCCGTATCCCTGAATCTTAAAATTTAGATTATGAAGGATCCATCTTTGGATCCGCACCCAGATCGGATACCCACACCCGAGTCCGAGCAACATAGCAAATCAGATATGAATTAGAATCAAAGTTGGTTCCCAACCAAAGCTTGTAATGTTGCTCTCTATAGTACTCTTAACTACTTAGATGGATTGTGCGGCTGTATGCAGTATCTTATGTGTAGACATGATTACCTGAATTTCTCAAAAACATAAAAGGGTACTAGAGTTTCATTATATGCTGGAGCTTTGATTGTAATTGGATCTTGACTATCATCATATTGCTCTCGAGTACTTAGATTTTCAGCAGTTGATTATAAGAGCATCAACAAGTATTAACTTGATTACTGCATCTAAAGAAAGGTTTCTTTGTTTTGTTGGTTGTGGTTGGGGGGGGGGGAGTGCAGGAAATGTTGCTTTCACTTAAATTTTCCAATTGTTATCAGTTACCATGAATATCCTGAGGCTCGTCTTAATAGATGTTTCTATAATAAATGCAGTGAACGAGTTGCAGTTGGTCGTGCACTTGACCTTCCTGTATACTTTGGTGATGCTGGTAGCCGAGAGGTAAAGCAAATTCCTGAACTTAAGATTATCATTTCGGGTATTTTATTTTGACATTCTGTGTTCCGATTACTAGGTTCTACATAAAGTTGGAGCTGAAAGAGCATGTGCTGCCGCAATAACATTAGATACTCCCGGTGCAAATTACAGAACTGTTTGGGCCTTGAGCAAGTACTTTCCCAATGTGAAAACATTTGTACGTGCTCATGATGTGGATCATGGCCTCAATCTAGAAAAGGCTGGAGCAACAGCGGTATCTTTCTTATTCTAATTTCTGCTATTGATCTTTTCGTTGGAAACTTGTTCATATTTTTTCACTTAGCATTCTGTATATCTCTTGATAACATTTGGATTCTGAGTCTTGAAAATTTTGTTTATTGCCGGTGTATTATGTTGTGCTATGGTAAAATTTGTAGTTGTAACATATCATGCATAAAAGAGGAAATAGTTGCACATTTGATAGTTGGATAAATGATGAACAATGCATTGACTGAGGTGGATAAAAACTTTTACAGGTTGTGCCTGAGACCTTGGAACCAAGCCTGCAGTTGGCCGCTGCTGTCCTTGCACAAGTAAGTAGATTTGATAAGCAACCCTAGATATTCTGTTATGTAGCGAGTTATGAGCTGGTAAGTAATCAGTATAACCAAATTCTGATTTGAGAAGTTTCGTCCCAATACTGTAGAGTGATATGGATGATGATTCAATAGCTTATCATCATGTATCATTCTACACTAGTCCTTCACAATGTTATCGCATATGGCTTTCTCAAGGTTTCATTCAAATTCAGCGGCCTATTACCTCTTTATGTGATACAGTGATTTTAAAGCACTTCACAACTGCATAATCCCACAATCCCCTCCCTAAAATATTAAATCAGAGTGATTTTTTCGAACTTTTTGTTAGAAAATGATATACCTCAAAGCTGAAATGCGTATCATAATTTATGATTGGATAGAGATTTGTTCTACTGTATACTTTAACATTCTTGACGGGAAGGACCAATTGTTGGATCTTCTGATGCAATAATCTAGCTGCGCACTGCATTTTGCATCTCGACCTCTTTGTAGTTTGCTTTTGGCAATCTATAACCATCGTGAAGCAAATAAAATTATGAGTATACATTGTGTCTTCTAGGCTAAGCTGCCAATGTCAGAGATAGCGGCAACAATCAACGAGTTTAGGTCCCGCCACCTCTCTGAGCTTACTGAGGTAAATTATAATTGCACTACTTGTCTTAGCTTTTGGAATGTTGTACGAGGTTTCATAGTTCAGATTTTGTTAGATATTTTATGCAGCCCACTGGATTTTGTTTTGCAGCTATGTGAAACTAGTGGAAGTTCTCTAGGCTATGGATTTTCTCGTGTGGTGAATAAAGGCAAAGTTCAGCCTCCAGATTCTTCGGATGAGAACCAAGTCAGTGAAGGAACACTAGCAATATGATTACCATTAGAAGAAACAGGGATTTGCATTGATTGGACCCCAAAAAAAAAAAAAAGGAATTGAGAAGGGAAGATACTCCTTATAAGTGTATAGTGTTTTACTTAACCCTTGTTCTTGAAAATTGTACAGAAGAAATATGTTACGTAGCAAGCAACAAGCTATGCAGGACAGCAAATCTATTGGCATAACCCAAGGGCAGCTCAAGGGGAGGCTGGTAAAGCCTTCACTTTAGGCTACCAAAATTTAAGGGCCCTGAAATTTTTTAAGGGCAAATAGCATTTTTGATTCCTGTATTATTGTTTTATTCTGATTTTAGTCCTCAATTTAAATGTTTGATATTGCTCCTTTAACCTAACTGATGTTAAATAATTTACCGTATTACTGTTAATTGAAGTAAAGGGAGGACTTGACCCATTGCTTCAACCTGATCATCACCATTACTGATTTAGGAAAATAAACCAGGAAAAATCACCCACGTTTTGAACAAATCTATCAAAGATTTCAATTGCGTAGACATCCACCGTGAATGTTTTCTTGGTCGCCACATTCGTCAATAGCCATACGCCCATACCTATGGAAAGCATCAAACAACCTAGACCTGCATACATTATCGAGCAATATAGCAGGTGGTATTCACACATGGATTATTGTTAATTTGTTAAAATGAGCCCTAGGTCTGCCATTGATGAGTGATCGAAGATTACTAAATGTTATCTTCTAGATAGAGAGAGAAGGGGCTGGAAGGGAAAATATCTTTTTCTTATCAACAGAAGCTCAATCTTAAGAAATGATCTGTACAAGCCTATTTATATACTAGTTAATTCTAACCTCCACTAACTTTAATATGACCAACTAACTAACAATACAACTATCACATAGCTCACTTAACTAATCTTCTAGAACACTACTACTTAAATAGCACAATGTACAATCACTACAAGTTATACATCTCAACACTCCCTCTGAAGTTGAGAATGAGAAAATATTTTTCATTCCCAACTTGGATAGTAGCACAACATGTTGCTAGTCTCCCAAAGCCTTAGTCAAGATATCTGTAGGTTGCTCTTGGTTGGGAATGTATGAGGTCTTGATTAAGCCTCCTTGAATCTTCTCTCTTATGAAATGACAGTCTATTTCTATATGCTTTGTTATCTCATGGTAAATTGGATTTGCAGCAATCTGTAGGGCAGCCTTGTTGTTACAGAATAGCTCTATAGACAATCTTACACTCACTTTCAACTCCTTTAACATACCACTTAACCAAACCAACTCTGCAACTGTGTGTGCCATGCTCTTATACTCGGCCTCTGCTGAGCTTCTAGAGATGGTATTCTATTTCTTTGCTTTCCACGAAATGAGTGAACTCCCGAGCTTGATGCAGTACCCAGTGACTGACTTTCTGGACATGGGACAAGAAGCCCAATTCGAGTCACAATATGCTTCTATTTTTTGCTCACTTTTGCTTGACATTAGCAACCCAAGTCCCGGCTGATTCTTTATGCATCTAACCACATGTAGTGCTGCTTCATAATGTGACTTCTTAGGTGAATGCATAAATTGGCTTAGACATTGAAATGCATATGCAATGTCTGGCCTTGTTATTGTCAGGTACAATAGCTTGCCAATCAGTCTCTGAAATCTCCCCGTATCCTCTAAAGTTTCATCATTGTCACAAGTCTTCAGACATTCATTAAACTCAGTACTTGTCAGTTTGAGGTTTTGCTCCATGGGTGTCTCTTTTGGCCTTGAACCTGCCAATCCTACATCTGAAATCATATCTAAAACATATTTCCTTTGGGACATAAAAATACCCTCAGTTGATCTAGCAAATTCTATCCCCAAGAAATATCTTAAGTCTCCCAGATCTTTCAACTTAAAATTTTGGTGCAGTGTAGATTCTGCTCTCTGAATTTCTTCCAAATCATTCCTTGTAATAAGCAAGTCATCTACATATACAAGTATCAGCACAAATTTGTCATTCATAGTTTTGGTAAAGAGAGAATAATCATATTTGCTTTGCTTAAAATCACCTTTCAATAAATCTTGGGTCAATTGTAAGTTCCATTGTATGGATGCTTGTTTTAACCCATATAGGGATTTAAGTAGCCTGCATACTTTAGTCTTCCCCTGGATACTAAATCCCTATGGTAGAGTCATATATACTTCCTCATCAAGATCCCCATTTAAAAGGGCATTATGAACATCCATTTGGAAAATTGGCTAATTCTGAAGAGCAACAGTTGCAACTACAGTTCTAACAGTAGTAAGCTTAGCTATAGGGGAGAAGGTGTCATGAAAGTCTAAATCTTCTTGTTGAGTATACCCCTTAGCTACAAGTCTAGCTTTGAACCTTTCTACAGATCCATCTGCATTGTACTTTATTTTATAGACCCATTTGCAGCCTATTGGAACCTTTTCTTTAGGTAAGTCAACTACTTCCCAAGTATGGTTATCTTCTATAGCTTCAATCTCAAGCTTCATAACCTTGATCCATATGGCTTAAGAGTAAGAGGATGGTTCTGTATCAGTAGAAAGGGTAGCAAGGAAAGACTGAAACTGAGTGGGAAGATGGGAATAAGATACAAAGTGTTGAAGAGGGTAAGAGGTAGTAGGATTAATGGTTGATGGTAATGGAGGATGGACATAGTCTGTCAGCCAAATAGAAGGCTTAGTGGTCCTACAATATCTCCTAGGAGGAGTTGTAGTTGGATTCAAAGCAACAGAAGGTGAAAAAGTAGGTACTATAGATTGAACTACTTCTGGACGAGGAGTAGGTGGTGTGCCTTCTGGTAAGGAAGGAGGATCAGATAATATAGGAGAAAGTGGTTGACTAAGAGTGGATTCAATACAGGTAGGAGGTGAAACAATTGAGTTAGGTGTAACAGGAGAATATGAAGGGAAGTAAGAAGAGTCTAAGAAAATAGGACTAATATCAGGTCTACAAAAGAAGTAATTTCTAGGAAATTTGAATGGAAAGACATTCTCTTTGAAGATGACATCTCGACTGACTATGAATTTGTCAGCTTCAATGTCATATACTTTGTAACCTTTTTGAGTAGGAGCATATCCCATGAACTCTCATGGTATTGATTTTGGAGTGAATTTATCACTAAAATTTGGTTTTGTGGCATAACATAGACAACCTAAAGTCCTTAAATGATCAAGAGCAGGAGGACAACCATGAAACATCTCGTAAGGAGATTTTCCATGCAGCACACAACTAGGAAGTCTGTTTATGACATATGCTGCAGTCAAATGCAGTCACCCCAAAATTTTAGAGGAATAAGAGCCTGGAATCTCAAGGCTCTACTCACTTCAAGTAAGTGTCTATGCTTTCTCTCCACGACTCCATTTTGCTGTGGAGTGTGGTTACAACTGCTTTGATGTATGATACCCTTGGATTTGAAGAGGTTAGAACAAAGAATATTGAAGAATTCATAGCCATTGTTTGATCTGACTATTTTTATTGTGGTGGAGAACTGATTGTTTACAAGGTTAAGAAAGCATTCAAGATAACATACACATCACTCTTTAATCTCAAAAGGTAAATCCAAGTCATTCTTGTATAGTCATCAACAAGAGTAAGAAAATATCTGAAGCCATTAAAGGTACATACTCGATAAGGACCTCAAATGTCCATATGAACAAGTTTAAAAGCAGAAGTTGAATTAGAAGCACTACTAGGAAAAAGTAATCTTGTTTGTTTAGCTAATGGACAAACAATACAATCACAAAAATTTGTTTTTAACAAAAGCTTACTTTAGGTAGGTATTTTCTATAAGACTAAATAGGGTGCATGACCAAGCCTTTGATGCCACAGAACCCTTGATTTATTCTGAACAGAGGTAGACAGATAGGTAGAGTTAGAGGAACCAACAACATGTGTTAAATGGTTGAGAATGTAGAGTCCACCTTGATATTTACCAATCCCCTTCACCCTGCCACTGAAGAGGTCCTAAAATACACAAAAATCAGGATAAAAGTGAATTGAGTTGTTTAATTCTCGTGTGTATTTGGAAACAGATAAAAGATTATATTGGAATTGAGGTACATAAAGAACGTTATATATTGTTTCTGAGTTAGGCAGAGTACACATGTCTATGTGAGTGATTTTAGTACTATATCCATTAGGCAAATGTACTTAGGCAGACTTAAAAGTAGGTGTAGGTGTATGACTAGATAATTGATTTAAGGAAGAAGCCATATGACTTGAAGCCCCAGTATCAATAATCCAACTAGCGTGATCAGTATTGACTTACCTACCATATTAGCCATCACTTCTGTTTCTTTTTCCTTACTTAGCATTTTTAGAATTTGCTGATACTGTTCAATAGTAAATGTAGGAGTATTTGGGAAACACATGTTAGGCGAAACCACATTTCCTGGAGGAACATTCTGCATCTCTTCCTTGACATTCACATTATGTGCAACTACAATAGGATTGCCATGCACTCCCTTCTTTTTATTGTTGAATTTGAAGCCTGGAGGGTATCCTATGAGTTTGTAATAGGAGTCCCTTAGATGTCCCCTCATCTTGCGATAATCACATTGTAGATTAAAATTCTTCCTTGGCCTCATGCCATCATTAGCTGTAATTAAGTGACTATTTTCCATCTCCATAGGCGCACTACCTAGAATGCCATTATGTGTCATGAGTCCACTACTCATTCTCTAAATTTCCTCCTGAATAAGCATCGAATATGCCTAATCGAGTAAGGGTGTAGGGTGCATCATCAGAATTTGACTCGTCTGTGGTGCATAGGTTTCGTTTAACCCTATTAAGAACTTCAAAAGCTTTTGTGTATGCAGAAATTCAACAAAAGTCTTAGATTTTTCATAGTCATAGTCGGGGAAAGGGATAATTAATTCAAATTCGTCCCATAGGTCGTTTAACTTTGAGAAATAAACTGACATACTAGAAATTCCTTGAGTTAAACAACTGATTTCCTTGTCTATGTGGTAAATCTTAGAAGCATTTACCTTATCAAACGATTTTTAAGGCTTCCCACACCTTTTTAGCATTTGATGAAAACACAATTCCTCGCCTCAATTCCTTCGCAACAAAGCTCATAATCCACAATTGTACTATTGCATTGCACATATCCCACTAGTGTAGTTGAAATAGATCTTTCTCATAATCCTCTCGCACACAGGTTCCATTAATGAAGCCGATCTTATTCTTCACTAATAGTGACATATTCATAGATCGAATCCATTCTGAGTAATTTTCTGTCCCTATCAACAGTTGCGGAACAAGTGAAACACCAGGTGTATCAGATGGATGAACATACAGTGGATCATTACAATCAAGCAATTGATTGTTTGCATGTGATGTTCCAGCTGTACTTTAAGGACTATCGACGACCATTTTGACAAAAAAACAAAAAGCAGAGGAGAAATTAGGGTTAGAAAAAGAGTAAGAAGAACACAACAAAGAAGAAGGAGAAATGAAGAATTGAAGAGGAATTTGAAGAATTTAGAGACTCATCAGCTCGAATCACAATGAACCGAGCTCTGATACCATGTTAAAATGAGCCTTAGGTCTGCCATTGATGACTGATCGAAGCTTACTGAATAGAATCTTTTAGATAGATAGAGTAGAAGCTGGAAGGGAAAATATCTTTTTCTTATTAACAGAAACTCAATCTTAAGAAATGATATGTACAAGCCTAATTTTTGGCCCAAGTACAAGTGAAGTTTTGAAGACTGACAAAAGAACTCAGACATGGACTAGGTCCATCTTGTGAAGCACAATCATGATCAACCCAAACATGTGAGATGCACGTGAAGGAGATAAATCTAACTTATTATGAGTAATATCTCCTGATCTGATCGAAAAGGTTGCATATTCGATAAGGAGAAAAAGACTCCTTACATGAAGAGAACACAGTTTAGGAATAGGATAATGTTAGAGTATGAGATCAACTAGAACTCTTCTACGATAGAAGAGTAGTATCTAAATCCTAGTCAATCTCTAATTACTAACCCATTAAATATCAGTGTTGTTCTCTTTTACAGGTAATGCACATAAGCAAAAGTTAAACTTAAATTAAGAGCAAAATAGCAAGACGATTTTGCAAGCAATTTATGTGTGATTCGAGTGTGCAATCCTGAAGCTACTTGAATAAGATAGAAGAACCAGTCCAAATGTCTATCTTTTATTCTAATTCAACTGTAGTAGGTGATTTTACATTGTACATTTCAGCTTTTATAGAAGCAATTATACTAGGTACTTAGAATTTTTCAAGTTAGAGTTAACTTGAAGTTGTCGCAACAGTTGAGACTGTGTGCCAAAACAGGATTAAAGTTAATTCTAGGTTTACAAAAAGTTTTTGTAAATGCAGTTTTTGGCTCAGTGATTTTAGTGGAAGTTTGGGAAAATCATACTGAGTAGTAGGTCTTAGTTTTTTTACCTTTTAAGCCAAGTGTTTTTCACGTAAAAATTTCTGTATTCTTTATTTTCTTTACTTATTATTTCGCAAATAGTAGTAGTTGAAACACATAGAAGAACCATGTCCTTCTATAATACAGTTAAGCAGAAATTGGGTACCACACAAATCACCCCCTCTTATGTGGTATTGAAGTATAAAACATCAATAGGTATCAGAGCTGGTTATCCTTGAAAAGGTTAACACCTTAGGAAAAGATCAAGATGAGCGCACCACCTGGAAACTGGGAAGGGCAATCCACTGCTAGGCCTCCACTCTTTAATGGTCAGTACTATTCTTGGTGGAAGAACAAGATGAGAGATCACATCATAGGAGAAGACTATGAACTCTAGGACATAGTCACTGATGGTCCCCTGTCTACTACAAAGAAGAATGCTGAAGGAGTGGACGTGCCAAAGATAAGAGCTGACTGCACTGCTGAAGACTTGAAGAAATGGGAAAAGAATGCCAAGGCCAAGAAATGGCTTGTGTGTAGACTGGGTCTAGACGAGTATAGCAGGATTCAAAGCTGTACCACTACTAAGGAGATATGGGACACTTTACAAGTGGCTCATGAAGGAACTCCTCAAGTAAAAAGATCAAGAGGAACACTGCTATATTCTTAATATGAGAATTTCACTATGAATGAAGGAGAAGCTATCCAGGAGATATACATAAGGTTCACAACACTAACAAATAAACTTAAATCTCTTGGGAGAATTATCCTTGAAGAAGACAAGGTTGAGAAAATCTTGACAAGGGTCTTACCAGTGACTTTTGAAAGCAAAATCACTGCTATTCAGGAATGAAAGAACATTGCTACTCTCAAGTTAGATGAACTGATTAGAAATCTCACTGCCTATGAACTGAGAAGGCAAACCATGAAAATGGATTCACCCAAGAAGGAAAAGAGTCTGGCTCTCAGAATAGTTAAAGGTGCAGATCTGGAGGATGATGAAATGGCCATGATCACAAGGGATTTCAAAAAGTACCTAATGAGAGGAAATGGTTATTCAAGAGGTACAACCTTCAACAAACCAATGGCTCATGAGAAACAAACCAACAAGGGTTGCTACAAATATGGCAAGACTGATCACATGATCAAGAACTGTCCTCAGTGAGAAATTGAATGGAAGAAGGAAAGGGCTGAACGAAGGAACAGGTTCAACCCAAAAGAAACAAAGGATCAACAAAGGCTATGGTTGCTTATTGGGGAGAAACATCAAATAAGGATTCAGAAGATGAAGCTGGAGATGAACAAACACTTATGGCCATAGGAGAATCAGATGATGAACAAGAGGTCCAAGTGAAGGGAAGTAGCCAAATATGGTACATGGATAGTGGCTGCTCAAAACATATGACTGGAAGCAAGAACCATTTCCTTTCACTTGAGGACTTAAAAAGAGGTAATATCTCATTTGGAAATAGGAAGAAAGGTGAAATTATTGTGATTAGATAGGTAGGTAAGACTGACTCACATTCCATTGAGAATGTCTACTTGATAGATGACTTGAAATATAGCTTAATCAGTGTATCACAACTGTATGACATAGGTAACCTTGTAGCATTTACCTCTACCAAATGCTTTGTGATTAATCTTACCATTGACAAGATTGTTTTGCAGGGAAAAAGAGTTAACAATATTTACATTGTAGATTTGTCCACTCTTTCAGAAAATGAACTCACTTGCTTGAGTGTGTTGGACAATGATCCCCTCATGTGGCACAAAAGACTTGGTCATGCAAGTCTGAATCAACTCAACAAATTAGTCTCCAAGGACCTAGTGATAAGGTTACCTAACATCAAGTTCAAGGAAGACAAAGTTTGTGAGGCTTGTGCAAGGGGGAAGCAAGTAAGATCGTCCTTTAAAAGTAAGAAAATGGTAAGCACAACCAGGACGATGGAACTAGTTCATACGGATCTCTGTGGTCCAATGAGAACACTAAGCAGAGGTGGTAAGAAATATATGATGGTACTTATTGATGATTATTCTAGGTTTACCTGGGTACTGTTTCTAACATCTAAGGATGAAGCATTTGACATGTTTACTGCCTTTGTTAGAAAAACTCAGAAACAACTAGGTAATCAACTTGCATCAATCAGGTCTGATCATGGAATTGAATTTGAAAATGCTAAGTTTGCTGAATTTTGTGATGAGCATGGTATAGATCATAATTTTTCTGCCCCTAGGACTCCTCAACAAAATGGAGTAGTTGAAAGAAAGAATAGGACTCTTAAAGATATGGCTAGGACTATGCTTCTTTCTAGTAAACTGCCCTAGAGCTTCTGGGCAGAGGCTATAAATACTGCATGTTATATCATTAATAGATGCATGACAAGACCTCTTGTAGAGAAGACTCCCTATGAGTTACTTAAAGGGAGAAAACCAAATATATCCCATCTTAGGGCATTTGGATGCAAGTGTTTTGTGCAATAATGGAAAGGACTTCTTAGGTAAGTTTGATCTCAGAAGTGATAAGGGAGTATACTTGGGATATTCTTCGCATAGTAAAGCTTATAAAGTGTTCAATAAATGAACTTTATGTGTAGAAGAAAGTGTACATGTAGTTTTTGATGAAACTAACTGTGATGACCAAAATGTCATCTTTAAATTAAATAATCATCTCGATATTTTAAGACCTTGAAAAGCGGTATCAAAATTTTTTTGACTTGCGTGCGCAATCCGTATAATTTTCTGGAAGGTTTCTATGTGAAAAATGGATTAAATTGTGAACTAGACCTTTAAAACTTAACTGAGGTGACTTCGGTCAACATTTTGAGCAAACGAACCCAGATAAAAGTTTTTACTATTTCGGTAGTTCCGTATCGTGATTTGGGACTTGGTCATATAACTGAAATAAAATTCAGAGGTCCCTAGATCAAATTATCGCCATTTAACGGAATCTAGAAATCTAAGGCTAAAGATTTCTTAGGTTTGACCGGAGAGTTGACTTTTTGATATCGGGGTCGAAATCTAGTTCTGAAATTTTTTATAGCTTCGTTATGTCATTTATGACTTGTGTGCAAAATTTAAAATCAATCGGACTTGCTTTGATAAGTTTTTGCATCGAATATAGAAGTTTAACGTTCTTAGTTTCATTAGGCTTGAATGGGGATGTGATTCACGGTTGTAGCATTATTTGATGCGATTTGAGGTTTCGACTAAGTCCGTATCATATTTTAGGACTTGTTGGTGTATTTTGTTGAAGTCCCGAGGGCCTCGGGTGGATTTCGGAAGGTCAACGAGTAGAAAAAGCTGCTGAAATTCTCTTTGGGAAGTTACTGTCTTTTTTTTACAGCATTATGTACAGTACCCCGTGAACAGTACCACGTGAACAGTATCCCGTGAACAGTATGTGTACAGTACCCCGTGAACAGTACCATGTGCAGTACCCCATGAACAGTGCCGTGTACAGTACCCCCGTGAACAGTAGTGAACAATGTGAACGCATGAACAGTCCCCGAAATTTTTTCTGGACAGAACATTAAGTTCTGAGTCCCATTTTCCATTTTTAGCGAATTGGAGCTCGGGAAGAGGCGATTTTCAGACGATTTTCAAAGAAAACAACAGGGTAAGTGTTCTTAACTTAATTTTGGTTAGATTACCTGAATCTATTACTAGTTTTGGCATTTAATTGATGATTTTAATTGGGAAAATCTTGAAAATCCTCTTGGTTTAATTTGAAGATTTGAGGGTCGTGTTGATGTCGGATTTTAGTAAAATTGGTATGGTTGGACTCGTGGTTGGATGAGGTTTCATATTCTGTATTTGTTGTCGGGTTCCGAGACGTGCGCCACACGGGCAAATTTTAAGTGCAATTTCGGATTTTTAATGGAAAATGTAGACTTTCATATGGAATTAATTCCTATAATTTTTATTAACTGAATCGAATTGTTTATGACTAGATTTAAGAATTTCGAGCATGAATTCGCGAGGTAAAGGCTTGTTGAAATTTTGAATTGGTTGCAAAGCGAAGTAAGCGTTTGGTCTAACCTTAGCTTGAGGGATTAGGAGTTGTGTCTTATTTTCTACATGTTAATTGTGGAGTACGACATATAGGCATGGTGACGAGTATCTATACGTTGGTGTCAAGCATGTCCGTGAGCCTTATATTATAATTGTTATGACTTCGTTGTGGTTTATTGCGCTTCATATGTTATTATCACCATTGTTCCCTTGCCGGGATGTTTGTTTGATATTATTGTTTCCTTGCCGGGATGTTTGTTTTGATAGTATTGTTCCCTTGCCGGGATGTTGTTGAAATATCATTGTTCCCTTGCTGGGAAGTTGTTATATTGCTCTTTTTTCCCTTTCTGGGATTCCTTGTGATTATTGTTGGATTGTAACTGGGAGCGGGTGGTACGCCTACCACAAGATATAATAAAATGGGAGCGGGTGGTACTCCTACCACACGCTACCACAAGATATAATGAAATGGGAGCGGGTGGTATGCCTACCACAAGATATAATGAAATGGGAGCGGGTGGTACGCCTACCACAAGATATAATGAAATGGGAGCGGGTGGTACGCCTACCACGAGATACATGAAATGGGAGCGGGTGGCACGCCTGCCACGAGATACAGGAAATGGGATCGGGTTGCACACCTGCAACAAGATGTGAAAAGAAAGTGAAATCTGCCTTTATTTTCCTTATTCTTGTTAGTGGTTGGATTTTGATTCCTTTATAATTCTCTTAATATTCTGTTTTTACCCTTTTTTTCTATGGTCAATACTCCAAATTTCAAAAATTGTTACATTTTTAACTCAATTGATTTCTCAACTAAATTTTTCTTAAACCGTTTGAGGTTGTACTTTACCTAAAAAGGAATTTCTACTATGTTTTGATTTATTGATTTCTTGTATTAAAGATAATGATTCATTCGATATTGTACTTTAATTGAAAAGGGTATCTTCTTTATCAAATTATTTCTAAAAATAACTTCATCTTTTCTTGTTGATTTCCTAATTGGGCTGGAAGTTGTACTCTACTTTATGTTAAGTGAATGAGGCATCACAAAGTGACCTTTACTCGAAAGAATTATATTCGAAAGATGCTTATTTGAAAGATATTTATTTAAAGGAAATATGTTCATTGAAAAGCATATTATCTTAGAGATTATTACTTGAAAGATTTATAGGCGAAAGATTTATATTTGAAGGACTTGATAAATTGATTGCACTTGTATCTATTATTTGTTGAGAAACATTTATGGTGTTCTTGTTGCATGCTATTTATATCACTGGTTGATCATTGTTACCATAATTGTTATCTGCTTCCTATTATTTTTGTATACTATATTGCACAGGTTTATTTGGTAGTCTGGTCCTAGCCTCGTCACTACTTCGCCGAGGTTAGGATAGGTACTTACCAGCACATGGGGTCGGTTGTGCTAATACTACACTCTGTACTGTATGCAGATACTGATACTGGAGTTCTTGGACCGTAATTAGGGTGCTGTCTTCAGCCCACACATGCGACACGAGGTAGTCCTGCAGACGTCTGGCGTCACCTCCTACCTTTTCCTTTATTCTGTTTCCTTTACTCATTTCAGAAACAGTGTTCATTTTATCTTTCAGACTTTGTATGTAGTATTCTTAGACCGTCTGTGAAGCTGTGACACCAAATTATGGGTAGAGTTGTATTTAGACTTCCGCAGTTTTGTATTAAGATAAGTTGTCAGATTTATCTTCCGCTTAATTATTTTCGCTATTTGCATGATATCTACTCATCACTGATAATAGTTTAAACTAGAACAGGTTAAGTAATTAGGATAATTTGGCTTGCCTAGCTTTCACCAGTAGGCGCCATCACGGTTCTCGAGGGTGTGAAATCCGGGTCGTGACACTAACATTCTTTCTAAGAGACAGGAACATGAAGATGAAGCTATTGGGCTGGTAAAATATTTGAGTGAAGTCTCAACTCAAGCTAAAGTTGCACCAAAAGAAGGAACATGTGATGGAACAGGTTCTTCCATCCAGGGCAACCTGATAGGGGGAACCGAACAAAGAAGAACTGAAATCAATCCCCTAAAAGAACTTGTTCATGACCCTGTTCCTCAGCAACAGAACATGGGAGAAACATCAAGCAGAAATTAGTTAGTTGTAAAACCTCACAAGTATCAAAGTTCTCATACCATTGAGAACATAATCACTGATCCAACCTCTGGAGTTAAAACTAGATCACAATTAAAGAATCTGCGTGCCTTTGATGCTTTCCTATCTCTTATTGAACCTAAAAATGTTATTGAGGCTTTGCAGGATGCATACTGGGTAAATGCAATGCAAGATAAACTCAATCAGTTTGAGAGAAGTCAAGTTTGGCATCTAGTTCCAAGACCCAAGGACAGATCAGTAATTGGCACTAAATTGGTCTTCAGAAACAAGCTTGATGTAGATGGAACAATTACAATAAATAAGGAAAGCCTGGTGGTCCAAGGTTATAGCCAAGAGGAGGGTATAGATTATGATGATACCTTTGCTCTAGTTGCAAAACTGGAGGCAATAAGACTCCTCATAGCTTTTGCAGCACACATGGAATTTACTCTTTATCAGATGGTTGTCAAAAGTGCCTTCCTGAATGGATACCTAAAAGAAGAAATGTTTGTTAAACAACTTCAAAGGTTTGACAGCAAGGAGTGTCCGGAACATGTGTACAAATTAGACAAGGCTCTCTATGGACTCAAGCTGGCCCCTAGATCATGGTATGAACGATTGTCCAAATTCCTACTTGAACATGGCTACAAAAGAGGTAAAATTGACAATACTCTATTCCTGAGGGAAAAAGGTAAGGATCTTCTTGTGGTACAAATATATGTTGATGACATAATTTTTGGGGCAACCACTGACAAACTAAGTAAGGATTTTTCCAAATTAATGGAGAGTGAGTTTGAAATGAGTATGATGGGTGAGCTTAACTTTTTATTAGGTTTACACATCAAACAAAACCCAAATGGAACCATGATCCATCAGTAGACATATACAAAAGAGTTGATCAAAAAGTTTAAAATAGATGAATCAAAGGAAATAGACACTCGCATTGCAACATCTACTAAATTAGACATCGATGAACATGGTTAATCTGTTGATCAGAAGTTGTATAGGGGTATGATTGGTTCACTTTTGTATCTTACTGCCAGCATACCTGACATAGTTTTCAGTGTAGGGATTTGTGCTCGTTTTCAGGCTAATCCAAAGGAATCTCACTTGACTACTGTCAAGAGGATACTAAGATATTTGAAAGGCACTACTGATCTGTGTCTTTGGTACCCTAAAGGTAGTAATTTCAATCTAGTAGGGTATGCTGATGCTGACTATGCATGTTTCCTTGTGGATATGAAGAGCACCTCAGGTATGGCTCATTTTCTTGGTTCATATCTTGTATCATGGGCCACTAAAAAGCAGAATTCAGTGGCCTTGTCCATTACTGAGGTTGAATATGTTACTGCTGTCTCTTGTTGTACTCAGTTGTTGTGGATCAAACAACAGTTGATAGATTTTGGCATTGAAGTTGGTTGCATTCCTATCTTCTGCGATAACACTAGTGCTATAAGTATGACAAATAACCCTGTTCATCATAAGAGGAATAAGCACATAGATGTTAGACACCACTTCTTAAGAGATAACTATGAGAAAGGATTGATCACCATAGAATTCTGTGCTACTGATAAACAAATTGCTGACATTTTTACTAAAACATTGAGTAGAGAAAACTTTGAAAGGAACAGGTTGAAATTAGGGATGATTAAGATCACCTAATGGGACCAGCTCAGAATGTATAAGGAAAAAAAATTATTTTCTTGGCTAGGAAATCTGAACTTGTGTAACTATCTAGATTAATTTTTACTCAACTTCACACTGTAATTAGTATACTCCTGTGACATCTGTTAATATGACTCACTGATCTCTTACAAAATTTTCTCTATTATGGTTAATTGAGGCATGGTCAAGAGAATTCTAAATGAAGAACCTGGTTTAGCAGTAGTGGTTCATCTGAATGCTAATGTATGTTTTCTATACTCTGCACAATTAGAAATATAAATTTTTAAATCATGAGCAGAAGTCCTACAATTGTTCAACTCCTTAGAAAATTCTATCCGTTTGTTTTTGAACCAGTTCCGTCAGCTTTAGAACTCTAAACCACAAAATTTGCCTAAAATCTAGAGAAGCCTAACCGTTCATCCAAACCTGAAATTTCAGGTTGATTAGACCTCTAATTGACCACTGCAAAAGCTGTCGTTATACATTAAATGTGTATTTCTCTTTAAATACGCATCATTACCTCCTGCCATCTTCATAATTCTAAACCGTCAAAAACCCTTCTTCACTTTCAATTGCTTTCTTCTCCAAAGTTCTAACTCACCAATTCTCTCAAGAAATCAACAATAATGACAAACCCACAAGACAACCCTAAAACTCCTCCACAGCCCACTCCCTTTGATTCATCTACCCCTCCTCCACCTAGCACGACTCCCAAACCTAGGCTGAGAAGGGTAAAAATGCTTGCTCGAAAAACAGTAGCTTCTGGGGATCTTTCAAAGAAATTGAATGAGAAATTAAATGAAAGCCCGGTCCAAGACTCTGAGTCTAACTCTAATTTTGAGTCTTACAAATCTTCTAGTGAGGGGGAAGGACATGGGTCTTTTGACTTTGAGAAGGCTCAAGAATCCCCTTCTAAGGTAAGTTCGTCTTTGATTGAGAATTTAGAAAATAGGTTTGTTTTGGTTGGGCCTATCAGGGATGTGGAATTACCTGAGGTAAGAAGGAGTGGAGGTAAAAAGAAATCTGAAAAAGAAAAAGAGAGCGAGGGTGACTGTGGTGACGAGAGGGGAAAAGGGAAAGTAGTTGTTGATCATTCACCCGCTGCTGATTTGTCTGTAGCTGCTATTTGTGGGGTGGTACAAGAAAATGTTGAAGAAAGTGGCAAGAAGTTAGTGGGAAGTGGTTCTGGTAAAGCTGTTAAAGGGTTAGTCAATCTAAGTGCACAGGGAGATGAACCTGGTTCATCAACTGAAGAGACTCTGGCAGACCTTTTGAAAAAGGTAGGTGCAAGTTACAATCCAAAGAAAAGGAGAACATCCACACAAAAAGCACCCAGTTCTCCTAAACCTTCCAGGAAACGAAAGGCTTACTCCCCAACACCTACAGAAACTTCCTTGCCAAAGGAAAGAGCCACAAGAAGCAGGGTGAAATAGAGTGAGAGTGATCTACAAAAGGCTCTAGCTGAGAGTAAGAAGAAAAGGGTGGCTAAAGGAAAGGGTAAGGTTGCAGAGTCCTCAAAAGCTGTTGATGTTGAGGAGATGGAACAGGTCCATTAGGAGAAAGTTACAACAGTGAAGGTTCAGACCCCCAAGCTCAAAAAGTCCAAGACTGCTTCCAAGAAGTCTTCCTCTGTGTCTGAGGCTACTGAACCTTCATTAGCCAAGAGGACAAGGTCTGCAGTGAAAAGTAAACAAGTTAGAGTTTCTGAAGATGAGGAATGGAGTGAAGAAGAAGAAGATGAGTCTGATGGTGAACAAGACAAGCTGGCCAAGTTTGGCAAGAGAAAAAGTTTGAAGGGTAGATTGCTGAAAGACCTGGTGGAACCAGGAATGATGAGACTAGTGGATGCCTTAGCTGCTCAGGGATGGAAGGACATGGTCCTTCAGATGGATTGAAGGCTAGCCAAGAATGAGATCATTGAGTTCATGGAAAATGCAGAGGTTAAGGATGGTAGAGTTAGCAGCCTAGTGAAAGGAGTTCACGTGACCTTTGATGAAAAGAAGTTAGGTGAGATCCTTGACATACCCTCTGAAGGGTTTGATGACTATACAAGGAAAATGTGGACAATGTTTGGACTCCCTTCCTACCGCCCTTTAAATTACTAGGAGGTTCTGTGATGCTGCAGATGTGAATAATCTAGGGCTGTTTAGGAGAGTGAAATGAGGCCACAACACAAAGTCATTTTTGAGTTTGTCAACAAGTGCCTACTGCCCTGGCAGTAGAGAAGGCATATTGCAAATTATATGGACTTAGTTCTGATGGAGTGCCTTGAAAGTGGAAGGCAAATTAATTGGCCTGCATTCATCATCAAGCTACTGGACCGGGTTATCAATGGCTCCAAGGCTCATGCTACCCCCTATGGCTTTATTCTGACTACGGTTCTGGATAGGTGCAATGTGCCTCTGAAGAAATGGGAAATGACCTCAAGCAAGGACTAATTTAGCATTAATACTCTGCTTGCTTCTAACTACTTAGTCGAGGCCATCCCAAATGAACCTGGTGTCATACCTCCTTTTTCACCTACACCCCGGAGAAGGGTATAAAAAAGGGAGTTTTTCCAATTAAAGGACAATCGAAATGAGATTTATTATTTAATTCAGAGTCGCCACTTGGGAGAATTATGGTGTCCCAAGTCACCGGTTGGATCCCGAATCGAGGAAAAGATTAACTCTGTTTAACAGTCTACACACCAGAAATTCGGATAAGGAATTCTGTTAACCCGGGAGAAGGTGTTAGGCATTCCCGAGTTCCGTAGTTCTAGCACGGTCGCTCAACTGTCATATTCGGCATAATTATCTGATTTTTATACAATTATGAACCTATGTGCAAATTTTAACTGTTTACCGCTTTGTTATTATTTATTCAAAGAATTGCAACGTCGTGAGAATGCATCTCGAATTGCGCCACATAAATGTACCCGCAATTTTCGATACGTTCCAACTTCGTTGAGATTTGGATTTGGTTCACATAAATGTGCACCCGAGTTTAGGAAGATAACATTATTAAATACGTGCCTAAAGACTAATGCGTTGTTATTTTCAGAAAAGCCGTAAAGTTCGCTATGCGGCCTGCCTCGAAATCTAAGCATTTGAAATAACTGTCCGTTGAGGGCCCCGCAGTTTGTGTATTCTTGTTTGTCGAGGCTCGTCTCATTCATTATTTTTTAAAGGAATTTGCAACGTCATGGAAATGCATCTCGAACCACATCACAATCAATGTACCCGTGATCAGCGACACATTTTGACTTCGTTGAGATTTGGATTTGGGTCACATAAAAGTGCACCCGAGTTTAAGAAAGTAAATTATTAAAAGTACGCGCCTAATAGTGGCTAACGCGTTATTACTTTGGGGAGGGCCGCGAAATCTGCTAAACGACTCATCCCGAATTCTATGTATTCATGATATTCCTTTATTGAGGGCCTCGCAGCTTGTGCATTTTATTTGGCGAGGCTCGTCTCCTTTTTTATTTTTTTTAAAAAAGTAAGCCTAAAGCAACTATAATTTGCTATTTTTATTGTCTCTAAAGTAAAAAAGAAGTCCTAATTAATTTGTTTTAAGAGCTAATTCCCTTTTAAGAAAGAAACTTATAATTAATTCGCATCGGGCCTCCAAGGCCTACCTGTGGGACAACCGGTTTTCATCTCCAAATCCAAGCACAACTTTCCTAATCAGTTAACTAATTAACAATGGTTGCAATTATTAGCTTAATAAACACATTACCATTAATTTCCAATCTCGTGTTAACTATTGACCATTGTCTATTACTATCAGATTGAAAACGTGTACCATAACATTATTATTATAACTAAAATATATTACTTGTCTAAACTACGACGATACAAGATTTCGCATTACAAAATATTGTCTAAAACTTGTCTAAACTCACTAATGGTAATATTTGTCTAAAACTTACATAAATATACGCATTATAAAATATATAAAAAAAGAATTTTACGAGAATACATAGATACAAGTTTAATTCTTAACAAAATATGAATAACGGATGCACTCTTAATTAATAACCACATTTAAACCCATACTTGGTGATTTCAGCTCAATTTTATTAGTGCAGGCAAAATGCATGAATTCGAAAAACACTTTCCTGTTTCAGCTTGCAGCTTGCTTCTTATTTCAAAATTATTCTACAAAACAACACTAAACCAATATGACTATTACATAATCATATTCCAAAATCCAAACAGTCCCGGAATCAAGCAACCCAAACAACTTATAAATAGTCCTAATTATACAGTAGTCTATTATTCATGTAATATAAACAGTCCTAGTTCAAATCCGTGCAGTCCATATCATGTCAACAAGCCAACTAGTTAAAAAAAACTAAATAAGTACAACTTTTAACGAACTATAACTACAAGTATCCAAATGAACTCGACTCTGGCATAAAACTACATTTTTCACTCCAAGGTTGAACTTACATCAAGGGAATTCGAAGCATGTACCTGGTATTTACAATACAAGAAGAGGAAGAAGAGGATCAGCAACAACAGTAGTAACAAACAGCAGTTGCAACAGCAGTGCAACAACAAATAACCAGCAGCTATAAACGACTCCAAGTATAGAGCAGAAATAAAAGGAAGAAAGGTTCTAGCTATTTCAGATCCTAAGCGAGGCAATGAAAACAGTAGCTATTCTTTTTCAACTCCCCAAGCTCTCCCAAAATCAGTCCCCTTTTTCAGTCCTAATCCTCCTCTCTTATATTGAGACCTGCCCCCTCATTTTTAACTTAACTACCCGACCCCCTTCCCCACTAAAAATCTGCATTTTCCCCTTAAAACCCACTAAAGAAAGCTTTTTCTTATTTTCAGCCCCCATTCCCTCTTGTTGCCCATTACCTTATTAATTTAAGGACATTTAATACCCCACTAACAAGTCACTAACACTAAAATTTTACCCTAACTGTTCCATTCCCAAATCACCCCTGAAACCCCTTTAATATTACTGTCCCAATACAATCTATTCATCCGTATTAAAACCTTTTAACTCTAAAATCCGTTCAAGCTAACGATGATCTAAAACTAAATCTGATTAACAGCTATAACCAATCCTCCTGACAACTGAATGACTAAGGTTGAGTTCCAATTGAAACCAATGAACTGAATTTAAATCACAACATAGAACTCAACAGAATCATTAAAACTGAAACTGAAACTAAATCAAAATCAATCATGAAGGCAGGGATTCTAAGTCAAACCTATACAAGAATTTAGGATCATTGTCAGCATATTGACAATGCCCTGAAGCTAAGTGTCTACAGATCAACACATACAACATTCGACCTCAAACCCTTTGACAAAACTACTAATAAAACTGAATTAATCGACGATAACTAATTAACCGATTGCCTACAACAATTGACAACAATTAATCAGAAATAGATAATCAGGCAATTCAAGTGGCATTGACAAGAACAAGGATTTATAATAAAACTTAACTAATCGACGAAACTTATTCGAATCGATTACACAACCTATAATTATTCACAACAACGAACAGAAACAAATTCGACCAAAAAAAAGGTATGAGGGAGAAGAACAGAACAATCGACAAAAATTAAAAAATTAATATAACAATACTATACAAATAAATAGACGTTTAAAACATCAAAATAGAATAAAAGGAAAGAAGGAAAAATACCTTAAATGGAACAGAGAACAGATGGACTTGAATCGACTCGGACTTGAACTTTTTGAGGTCAAACGGACCTTAATCGAGTGTTCTCAACTGAGAACACTTCGACTAAGGTCAGTTAAACACCCAAATCCTCTTAAAATTCAGACAGAAACCAGTTTTGGTTTTCTAGGGTTCTTACGTTTCGATTTGGGGTTCGAGTGTTTCTAGCCAGATTCGAACCAAACCAACGGTGGTTTGGTCATGAGGGAGGTCAAGGGATGCCAGGGTGTGAGTTCAAGGCGTATTGAGGTAGGTCCAAGTTTTGCTCGAATCTTCAAATGAAGATTCAATAAGTTTGAGGATGATTCGAAGCAAATGGGTACTAGGTTTGGATTGGGGGTGGTTAGATGTTCTAGGGGTGTTAATTTGGTGACCGGCGGCGTTGTTGCCGCCGGGTTTCAAGCGAAGGAATGCCATGGCGGCTAGGGTTTGGGGAAGGGGCTTCGTCTTTGAGAGACGATGATGAACATGGGTTTGGACTGGGGGGGGGATGAGTATGATATTTCATTTATATAGTGAGGGAGGTGGTTTGATCTTGGCCATTCGATCAGGAGAGATCGAGGGTCCAGATCAGTTCACTTAACTCAAATGATGTCGTTTGGTCTTATTAAGAGATCGGGTTATGGGGAAAGGCTGGGACCGTTACATCACTGGGAACGAGCGGCTTGGATCAATTGGCCTGATACAACGTCGTTTCGATTAGTCTGAGGGCCTGCTGGACCGTTTGATCTTGGGAGATCAATGGTTCAAATTTTGCACAACAAAACAACGTCGTTTGGGTGGTCTTGGAGACAGACCAGATTGGACCGGGTGAGGGGTGTTGAATTGGGCCTGGTTTTGGATTGTCTTGGACGGCCCAGTTCCGATTTTGTAGGTATTTCCACTTGTTTTTGTTTTCTTTTCCTTTAATTTTTAATTTGCAAAAAATTCTACAATGAATTGTAAAACCAAAATTAACCTACAAAATATTAATTAACACTTAACTACAATTAACACATAAAATTTTACACCCATTAAAACAAGAATCACACAATTGTACACTAACTGACAAAAATATAACAAATTCATATTTTTGTGATTTTCTTTCTTTTAAAACCAAACTATGGTTTAATTAATTCAAAAATGCACAATTAAATCATAAATATGCATGCAACATATATTTTTGTATTTTTTAATTAATTAAACAAAATAAACACTCACAGACAAAATAATTACGAAAAATGTCACGCGAAATTCTTAAACTTGAAGTCAAGAAAAACATTTGTTTTATTTTCCGATTTCTTTTGGAGTAGTTTTCGTGAAGCAAAAATCCCGTGCTCACAGCTGCCCCTCTTTGTCCGAAAACACAAAGAGTTTTCGTGCAAAGATAAAGTGAGCGGATACGAACCATTTTTGCCCGTTGGAATACTCCGTGGGAAGCATTTTTTGAAAAGATTTAACCGAACCTTTGCTTCAAAGGTTTCCTGCATATCCCTGGCTAAAAGGGAATCAGGTTAATGTAGTTCGGCAAGTTTTGGTAGCTGGAACTACCATGGGACTGTGATATTGCTGTTACTGCTGTTGCATGCTGTTACCACTGCTTTTCGACCTCCTTATTACACCATTGCTAGAAAGAAAACAAAAGCTAAACTAAACTAATGATTACAGAATCTTATCTATCTTCGACTTGCTCTTGTAGTCTTCTTTCTGATTTCTGAAATGGGATTCGTGCTGGGGGTATTTTTGTTGTGACCCTCCGTATTACTGACTTCTGACTTGATCTTGACGTGCATTCCTCTATTCTGGAGGCGGACTCCTGACTTCATCAACTTCAAATATAACAACCTCCGTTCTAACGGGCGGGCTCCTGATTTCATCAACTTCAAATATAACAACCTCCGTTCTAACAGGCGGGCTCCTGATTTCATCAGCAACTTTGAAAATAATTCAGCCTCCATTCTCGAGGCGGGCTCCTGACTTCATCAACAACTTAAAAATAATTCAGCCTCCATTCTCCAGTCGGGCTCCTGACTTCATCAGCAACTTTGAAAATAAATCAGCCTCCATTCTCCAAGCGGGCTCCTCACTTCATCAACAACTTGAAAATAATTCAGCCTCCATTCTCCAGGCGGGCTCCTGACTTCATCAACAACTTTGAAAATAAATCAGCCTCCATTCTCCAGGCGGGCCCCTGACTCCAACAACAACTTAAAAATAATTCAGCCTTCATTCTCCAGGCAGGCTCCTGACTTCATCAAAAAATAATTCAGCCTCCATTCTCCAAGCGGGCTCCTGACCTCAACAACTTCTTAAAAATACAACACCTCCATTCTCCAGGCGGGCTCCTGACCTCAACAACTTCTTAAAATGTAACACCTCCATTCTCCAGGCGGACTCCTGACTTCAACAACTCCTTAAAAATACAACACCTCCATTCTCCAGGCGGGCTCCTGACTTCAACAACTTCTTAAAAATACAACACCTCCATTCTCCAGGCGGACTCGTGACTCCTTTAACTTGAATCATCTTCTTTCAACTGCTTCCCTCAAAACTAGTGTCTTATTCCTCCGAAAACTGTTGGGGACAACACCGGTGTTTTATTCACAACTATGTTATTTTCCTTCTTCACAGACTACTTCCTTTAAAGCTGGTGCCTTCCTTCCACTTGGAACTACTTTCCTCAAGCTGGTGTTTTCACTTCTCTGAAACCTGACGGGGATAACACCGCTGGGGAATTATCTTTCTTCTTTAAGACTAGTTACTTTCCTCCCTTTAATAATGGTGGGGATGATACTGATTCAAAGACCACTACCCTTAAAACTTGGGTTATCTTTCTTCTTCCAAGATTGCTTTCTTTAAAACTTGTATTCTTTCTCCCGTAAACTGCGGGGGATTCCACTTCCTTCAAAACTTGTGTTATCTTCCATCTTCCCCAAGTGGGTATCTGATTTCAAGAAAATTTTCTGCCCCAGTTTGATAATCTTCTTTGTGTCCATATCTTCCCGCTGTCAATAACATTTTCTTTCCCTGCTTCAAATCCAAGAAAAATTTGTTAGTTTAAAACGTGGTGAGTGGTCGTGCCACTCATGCTGGGGATGGTTTTTCCCTTCTCCCTTTCCCCGCTTTGCGTTTTATTACAAAACTTGCTGGGGATGATATTATTTGCTGAGGATGATACTCCTGCTAGGGATGGTTTTTTTTTTCTCTTCCTTCCCCACTCTGTGTTGTCCGACCATCGCAGAACTTGGTTGATAATCTGTCAGAGTTGTTCCTGCATCTCACAAATTTGCCGGGGATCCTCATAACCTTTTAACTATTGCTTTTCCATTTTTCTCCAACTTCCCCTGGAAATTTGGTCCTCTTGGGATCTAGACCCATTCATCATTTGGTCTTGCGACCAACTTCTTTTGCTTTGTCGCCTTATCTTTGGCCTGTCCTTTTCGCATTTTGCTTTGCACCATTTTGGAAACTGGTAGTAAGCTCTGAAAATCCTTTTCAAAAACAAACTGCTGGGGAGGTAAAGTCTTTAAACCAAAAAATGAAAAAGTGATGATTTCAAAAAATAGAAAAAGAAGAAGTCTTTCTGAACAAATGCTGGGGAAAAAGAAAGAAAAGAACTTATCTGAATAATATAACCGATACCAACGATCATGTCGTGCATTCCGGATTAATCAACCCAGTTTCTTCGTATCAATCAATCTTTCGGACGGCCTCATCCTGCTGGGGATAAACATGCATTCAACTCTTTGCCAACTGCCGATCCTTCTCGCCAATCTTGTCTTGTCGCCTCATAGTGCCCTTCGAGGGGTTTTCACTAATATGACTCTCTCATTTTATTTCTCTCAACTTGCGTCGCCTTATGGTGCCTGTGGAGGTTTTCACCGATAAGACTCTCTCATTTTATTTTATTTTTTCAGCTGGGGATTGGAGTGCTGCCGATATGACTCTCTCTGCTGGGGATTCTTTTCGGCTATCAATTCACTTCCAGCTTATGATCCTCTTCTCTGTTGGGGATCAGAGTGTTATTCCCGACATCCGTTTGCGTGACTTGGCAATTCTCGGATACTGATCGGGAGGTCTTTTTTGGACATCAATATGGGTTTTTGTGTATGGGTAAAAGAAAAAGGGTAAAAGGTTCAAAATAATTTTGATGGGTAAAACATTACAACCCTTGGAATCAACTTTTTTTCCCCAAAATTATAAACACAACTTCTGCCCCAGTTTTCTTGCTTGGGGATTTTTATTTTTTGTTACACTATGACTGAGCTGTGAGGCGCCTACGTATCCTTCTTTGAGGAATCAGGTCAAACGTAGTTCCCAATTCCTTTGTTTTTCTTGTGACTTTTCTTTTGTCTTTATTACCATTATTTTTCTCTTCTCTTTTTCCTTTATTTTCATTATTGATTCCAAAAGAGAGGTATGAAAGAATAAATAAGGCTCAAAAAGGGAAGCAAAGGTTAAAGTGTTTGGATAGAAGAAAGAATTAACTCCGTCATTTCATTCTCCAATAAATGCCAAGTACAAACAAACAACAATTACAATTAAAAGAAATCATACATAATATCTCTTAACTGCGTCAGAATTGATAGCCATGTCGGTGCATTTCCCTTCGATATCTGTTAAACATAAAGCGCCATTGGACAACACTCTGGTTACAGTGAATAACCCTTGCCAATTCGGGGCGAACTTGCCCTTTGCCTCAGCCTGATGTGGGAGAATGCGTTTCAGCACTTGCTGGCCCACTTCAAACTTCCGGGGACACACCTTTTTGTTGTATGCTCTTGCCATTCTCTTTTGATATAACTGGCCATGACACACAGCTGCCAATCTCTTTTCATCAATCAACTTCAACTGCTCCAAACGGGGTTTGACCCACTCGTCATCATCAATCTCAGCTTCAGCGACAATCCGAAGGGATGGAATTTCAACTTCCGCCGGTATTACTACTTCCGTTCCATATACCAACAAATAAGGAGTTTCCCCTACCGAAGTACGGACAGTAGTGCGATAACCCAACAATGCAAATGGTAATTGTTCATGCCATTACTCGAACCTTCTACCATTTTTCGAAGTATCTTCTTTATGTTTTTGTTGGCCGCTTCAACTGCTCCATTCGCCTTGGGACGATATGGGGTGGAATTGCAGTGTGTAATCTTGAACTGCTGACATACTTCTTTCATCAAACCGCTGTTAAGATTAGAACCATTGTCCGTGATGATCACTTTTGGGATCCCAAATCTACAGATGATATGGGAATGAACAAAATCTACCACTGCCTTCTTGGTTACAGACTTGAAAGTTTTAGCTTCAACCCACTGAGTGAAATAATCGATGGTCACCAGAATGAACCTATGACCGTTGGTAGCTGCCGGCTCAATAGGTCCAATGACATCCATGCCCCAGGAAACAAATGGCCATGGTTCTGATATTGTATGCAATTCTGTCGGCGGAGAATGAATCAAATCTCCGTGTATCTGACACTGATGGCATTTTCGCACGAAATTGATACAATCACGCTCCATAGTGAGCCAATAGTACCCTGCTCAGAGAATCTTCTTCGCCAACACATATCCACTCATATGTGGCCCACAAACTCCAGCATGTACCTCTGTCATAACTGTCATGGCTTGACTAGCATTTATACATCTCAGCAATTCCAAATATGGGGTTCTTTTGTACAACACTCCTTCATTGAGGAAAAATCCATTGGCCAATCGCCGAATGGTTCTCTTTTGATCTCCAGTGGCCTGCTCCGGGTATATCCCCATCTTGAGGTATTCCTTAACATCATAGAACCATGGCTCGCCATCCATTTCTTCCTCTATCATGTTGCAATAAGCATGCTGATCACGAACCTGGATATACAACGAGTCAACATGAATTTTGTCTGGGTGGTGCAACATTGATGCTAAAGTGGCCAAAGCATCGACAACCTCATTGTCAACTCTTGGGATGTGTCTGAACTCCACTGATCGAAATCGTCTGCTCAGATCATGCAAACATTGTCGATATGGTATGAGCTTCAAATCCCGTGTTTCCCATTCACCCTGGATTTGATGCACCAGGAGGTCCGAGTCTCCCATGACCAAAACGTCCTGGACATCCATGTCAGCAGCTAACCGTAAGCCCAAAATGCATGCCTCATATTCAGCCATGTTATTGGTACAATAGAAACGTAGTTGTGCCGTAACAGGATAATGATGTCTTGTTTCAGAAATAAGTACCGCTCCTATTCCAACTCCTTTCGCATTTGCGGCTCCATCAAAGAAGAGATTCCAACATGGTTCCTCAGATAATTCCAACTCATCTATGTGCATCACTTCTTCATCAGGAAAATACGTCCTCAATCGCTCGTATTCTTCATCAACATGATTCTCAGCCAAGTGATCTGCCAGTGCTTGGGCTTTTATGGCCGTCCTCGCCACATAGACGATGTCGAACTCCGTGAGTAATATTTGCAATTTCACTAACCTCCCTGTGGGCATAGACTTCTGGAAAATATACTTTAGTGGATCCAAACGTGAAATGAGATAAGTAGTATATGACGACAGATAATGCTTCAACTTCTGTGCCACCCAAGTTAGGGCGCAACATGTCTTCTCAAGTTGAGTGCACTTAACCTCATAGCCTGTAAACTTCTTGCCGAGATAATAGATGGCTTGCTCATTTCTTCCTATAATGTCGTGTTGTCCCAGTACGCAGCCAAACGAATTCTCCAGGACCGTTAGATAAAGAATTAACGGTCTTTCCGGCTCAGGTGGAACCAACACAGGTGGATTTGATAAATATCCTTTGATTTGGTCAAATGCTTCCTGACATTCTGCCGTCCATTCTACCGTAGTATATTTCTTCAGTAGCCGAAAAATGGGTTCACAAGTTGTTGTGAGTTGAGCAATAAACCTGCTGATATAATTCAACCTTCCCAACAGACTCATTACTTCTGTCTTGTTCTTCGGCGGTGGCAAATCTTGGATGACTTTGATCTTTGACGGGTCCAACTCAATGCCTCACCGACTGACGATGAATCCCAACAGCTTTCCAGATGGAACACCAAATGCACATTTGGCTGGGTTGAGCTTAATATTGTACCTTTGAAGTCTTTGGAAAAACTTCCTTAGGTCTGCTACGTGGTCCTCCTGATGCTTGAACTTTATGATCACATCGTCCAAGTATACCTCAATCTCTTTGTGTATCATATCATGAAACACAGTAGTTATTGCTCTCATGTACATTGCACCAGCGTTCTTCAAACCAAATGGAATTACCCGGTAGCAATAATTCCCCCACGGCGTAATGAAAGCCGTCTTTTCCGCGTTTTATTCACCCATCAGAATCTGATGATACCCCACATAGCAATCTACAAAAGACCCGATCTCATGTCCAGCACAGTTATCGATCAAGATATGGATGTTGGGTAACGGAAAGTTATCCTTTAGGCTTGCCCTGTTCAAATTGCGGTAATCGACACACACTCTGATCTTCCCATCTTTCTTCGGCACTGGCACCACATTAACCAACCAATTAGGATATCGAGTGACCCGAATAACCTTTGCCTGCAGCTGCTTGGTTACTTCTTCTTTAATCTTCACACTCATATCTATCTTGAACTTCCTCAATTTCTGCTTGACGGGAGGGCATGTCGGGTCAGTGGGCAATTTATGAACCACTAAATCAGTGTTTAATCCCGACATGTCATCGTACGACCATGCAAAAATGTCTTTGAATTCAATGAGTGCTTTGATTAGTTCTTCCCTGATATTTGGTTCAATGTGAATGCTTATTTTAGTTTCCCTGATATCGTCTGCATCCCCTAAATTGATGGCTTCTGTGTCATTTAAGTTGGGCTTGGGTTTTTCTTCGAACTGGCTTAATTCTTTGTTTACCTCTTCAAAGGCTTCATCCTCATCGTATTCCGATTCATCATCATAATCGACCTCTTGTACAATTAGTTCGGAATCAGATTGATTTTTAGACTAGGTTGAAGATCCGTTGTGCATGCCATGTCATTAGAACCAGTATGAAAAGAACTGTTCAGAAAGAGAAAAGAAGAAAACAGAATTAAAACAAAAATAAAGATAGAAAACTTTCACTTTATTAAACTGCGAGATAATAGAGTTTCACACTTTTGCCGAATACAAAAATAAAACAAAAACTGGATTACAACTCTGGAATAATCCAGAAAACAAGAAAGAAAAATTCAGAGCCTACTACCAAGACTCCCTCTGGGTAGGAAGAGGAGTAGCTGTCCAATTGTTGACATTGGCCCTAGGCCCCACAAACTGTATGTCTGCCTTATTGGAACCTTCTCCAACTTCTATCATGTTGACATCAGTGAACAGCCTTTCAAAACCCTCATTCAAATCTCCATCTGGCCCGATCAGTTGTCCGAGAATTTTTGGGACCGACAAATTTCTGAAACCTGCTCTGACAAATGATCTGGATAGGTGCGGGATTGGCTTAGGAAGGACCCAGGCTCTTTTCTTCAACTTGCGGGCCTGTCTCACATCCGCTGCGGTAGGCTTGAATCCTAGTCCAAAAGTATCCAGATTCTTGGGCAAAGAAACTGGCTGGACAATACCCTGCAGATCAACCCCCAAACCTTTTCCTGGTACAAACCCGCTGTTTAACATTTCCGAGGCTATCATGAAGGTCGCAGCTACGATTCTGGGAAGTGGAAGGCCCCCACCCTCAGGAATTTTGTCTATTGAGACTGCGTCAAAAACCTGATAAACCCATGGGCCCTTGTTATCGTCAGTTTCTATGAAGGGCACAATGACATCACTAATGGCGCATGTATCGTCATCCCCGTGTACCACAATCTCTTGTCTATCCCATTCAAATTTGACCATCTGATGTAGTGTAGAAGGCACTGCTTTGGCTGCGTGGATCCAGGGTCGCCCCAATAGAAGATTATACGACACCGCCACGTCTATCACTTGAAATTCCATGGTGAACTCGACCGGACCAATTGTCAATTCCAGTATGATATCACCCACTGTGTCAGTACCACCCCCATCAAAACCTCAGATGTAGACATTGTTCTTGTGAATCCTATCATCATCAACTTTCAGTTTGTTCAGAGTGGCCAAAGGACAGATATTGACACTGGACCCATTATCAATCAATACTTGAGTGACCACCGAGTCTTCGCATTTCGCAGTCAAATAGAGTGCTTTGTTGTGTTCTTTACCCTATACTGGCAACTCATCGTCAAAAAATGTCACTCGATTTACCTCGAAGATTTTGTGCACTATTTTCTCCAAATGGTTCACTAAGAGCTTGTCCGAAACATGGGTTTCGTTCAGAATCTTCATTAATGCCCGACAATGATCGCTTGAATGGATCAACAAAGATAGCAACGAAATCTGGGCCGGGTCTTCCTCAACAGCTCTACAATGGAGTAGTCTTGTGCCTTCATCTTCTTCAAAAACTCCTCTGCTTCTTCCTCCGTCACTGGCTTCTTTATTGTTATAGGATTGGCACTTCTCAATTATGCGTGAACAAAACACCTTCACGAACGAGTTAACCCCTGTGCCTCGCATACTTCTTCCACAACCTCCTTCCCCTTATGCATCACTGTCACTTGACTGTAGCTCCAGGGCACAACTTTTTCACTTGTTATCGGCAACTGCATTACTGGCATGATAACAATTGGTTCTACACAGGCCCCCTTCACAACCAACACTGGTGTGCTTGGTACTCCCTGCAGCACTACCTTGACCGGCTCTGGTTTCTTCGCAACAACAGACGAACCTTTCACCATTACCACAACTGGCTTGTCATCTACCGTTCCCAACTGTACCACTGCCTTTCCACTGGTCGGCATTTCGTTTGGACTGGCACGAATCATCATTACCATTTGTGAGGGTTTCTTGAGCACCCCTCCTTCGTGCACTAGTTCGATCATGTGGGCCTCAAGGTGCACCGGCAACGGGTTCTCATTGATGTTGGGTTCCTCTAGTGCATGAACCTCGATCCTATTTGTGTCAATAAGATCTTGTACGGCAGTCTTCAACTTCCAACACTTCTCAGTATCATGCCCGGGAGTCCCCGAACAATATTCACAGCTTACCGAGTGGTCCAGATTTTTGGGAATGGGATTTGGGAATTTGGGCTCAACAGGACTCAATAGGCCTAATTGCCTCAATTTGTGGAACAGAGTAGTATAGGTCTCTCCCAGCAGAGTGAATGTTCTCTTCCTGTGCACCCTTTCATTCCTGAAAGCCTGATTTCCGCGGAAGCCTGGCCCTGAAGGATTCCTGTAGGCCCTTGGTGGTGGATATGTGCTTTGCGGAGGTGGGTATGTGTTTTGTGGAGGTGGATATGTATTCTGGGGAAACGGTGCACGCCATTGTGGGAGAGCCGGAGACTGGGTGTAAGTTTGGGCGTGATGGACAAAGAAATGTGGCTCTTATGGTGGATAATAGGGCTGTGGAGGGTCGTATAGAGTATGTGGGTAATTTGGGTGACAGGGTCTGGGTTGGTAGTGAGGGGAAGGACCTCTGGATCTGGACCAAGTACCTGCTTTGACTGTTGCGACATCCTCTCTCTTCTTTTTCCCGAGCGCACCTCCCGTGCCGCTTTGATAGCCGGACTTGTGGCCTTGATTGCTGAATAGCTCATTATCTTGTTGGACCTGAGTCCCTCTTCAACCATACCGCCCATTTTTACTACTTCGTTGAAAGATTTATCAACTGACGTCATCAGGTGACCAAAGTAAGTTGGCTCCAAAGTTTGTAAGAAGTAGTCCACCATTTCACCTTCCCTCATTGGTGGATCGACTCTTGCTGCTTGTTCTCTCCAACGGAATTCGAATTCTCTGAAGCTCTCTCCAGGCTTTTTCTCAAGTTTCAATAGTGTGAGACGGTCAGGGACGATCTCAAGATTATACTGGAAGTGACCTGCAAATGTTTGTGCTAGATCGTCCTAGGTATACCACCTGCTAGGATCCTGCCTTGTGTACTATTCCAGTACGGACCCGCTTAAACTTTGACCAAAATAAGCTATCAGCAGCTCATCCTTTCCACCTGGCCCTCTCATCTTATTGCAGAAACCTCGTAGATGTGCCATGGGATCACCATGTCCCTCATATAGATCAAACTTTGGCATCTTAAAACCTGCCGTCAATTGAACATCGGGGAAGGGACACAGATCTTTATAGGCCACACTAACTTGGCTGCCCAATCCATGCATATTCCTGAAAGACTGCTCCAGGATTTTCACTTTACGAAGAACTTCGTCCTGCTCCGGATTCTTAGCCGGCCTCTCAGTTTCCGTCGGGAGCTGAAGGTGAGGGGTGTAAGTGTATGGCTCGGGTGTTTTGAAGGTGAGTTCGGGAGGATAGTATTGGTTGTCGTGAACCTGAAACACTGGTTCATCAGATGATTTTTGCAATGTGGCAAGTGGAGGTGCCACGAAAATAGGAACAGTTGGTGGAGGAGGGTTTTGTTTGGGTGGTGGAGCTTGGGGATTATAGGAAGTTTCCCCTGATAGTATTGGGCAATGGGGAAGCTCGTTGATGGACCAGTGGGAGGGTGTTCCGGAGTCCGAGCCGATGAGAGGGTAGGAGTAGGGGGAGGTATTGGTGATGTTTGTCCCCTAGCCCATGCTAGGTGCATCCCAGCTATCTCTTGTCTCAACCTGTCCACTTCCTCCTTCATTATTTGCATCTCCGTCTTTTCCTCCTCAACACTTTTGTCCGAACCAGCCATGCTTTTTGGAATGGGCCCTCTAGATCTTGTGTAGTAATGGTAATCTGCCAGAACGTTCTAACGAGCTAACCGTTTCGAAATCTCTGGATCAACAACAAACTTGTTAGTGTTAGAGTTTAACACATATTGCAATTTCACGTTGGGGATGTAATGTTCCTAAGCAGTTTAACCATTTCTATCATGTCTTTGTTCTGACTGCATGCGTCATTCCGACTTCTTTTAAGTGCCTCCAAACTTTCCTTTTTTAGTGGTGGTCGAATCTTATGTGGATAGTCTACGTATCATGTCCCCACATGAATCAGACCATGCGTAGTTCTGACACATAAATGCGAAAGCAAATTTTGGGGATTTTCCATTTTCTTTACTGAAACATTATAATACAAACTAAACATTTTTTGGAAAGGAGAACAAACCTGAAGTAAAACCAATTACGGACTAAAAAAACTACTGACACATTCTGATGCAAAAGAGAATATACATACAGACAACAAACTCTAAAAACAAAAACACTGACTCGAACTATAAATACATTAAAGCTCCAAAGTTGGTGCCCGTGAGGCATCGTTCGGCCTTGCCGCGGGCTTAAGTGCGAGATCCCTTTCAAGTTGCTCCAGTTCGTACATTGTCCGCTTGACAAAAATCGTTACTGATAACAAGAAGGTAGTGCGGGTCATGTCTTCACACATTCGGCATCTCCTAATGATGGCATGGGCAATAGTCCCAATCTTGTTCCTGGTTCAACCTTTTTCTATGAGCAGACACCTTATCTGATCACTACAGCCCCCCAAAACCTGAGAATTCTGGAGATGCTGCCTTTGCCACTGCCGTATTTCATCTTCCATTCGAGCCAGTAAATCGTAACAGTGTCCATTTTTGATTTCATAAGCTTCAGCTTGCTTAGCTGCCTTGTCCTTGAGGGTGGTCATTTTCCCTTTTAGACTGACAATGGTCTTTTCATAATCTTTCCTTGCCTGCTGTAGGTACTGTGTGCGCTCTTTCGTTCTCTTTGCCCATTGTACCTGGAGTTGTGCTATGGTACCCTCAGATTTCTTCAAATCATCCCGGCACTCACCGATTTCCTTCTTTAGTCCGTTAATCAATCTTTCATCCGACCGACTCCTTTGCTGATTGTCAGCATCTATCCTCATTTGTCGGATCTGAGCCTTGAGAGCCTCATTTACTTGGGCTAACTTGTTCTTCTCTCATTCATCGGCAGCAACTTGCACCTTGTTCTCAAATTTCAGATCCTTGATCTATTGTTTCAGCTTGCCTACTTCGGCCCGGTATTCACGCTCTTTGGCCAACCAGTCCCACGGTTCTTGTGACGCCTCAACGAACTCTTGAATGTGAGGTTTTTTGGTTGGCCATTCTGGCTCGTCCCTTACAACGTCTCTCTTCCTGTACCAGGCTACATAAGCAGGTGAGACTTCGCCTCTGGATAGGTCGCGCACTCGAGTGTTTACCGTTAAATACCGACATTCATTCCATATAGAACGAACGATTTCTTCATGAAATTGGCCGTTGGTGCTAACCTCGATTGCATAAACACTGAGATCTTCATCTGGGTGTACCACCTGACACCTCCCTAACTGTCTCATCACCCGGTAAGGCGCATAAGGCTGAATGCTTCGGAGTCCCATTAAGAGGAAGTAAGGACCCGTGGCGGGCATGTACACAATTTCTTCAACAGGAAGCCAACCTAATATCCACCCTATTTGTGCTACAGTGATGGAGCGAAGGCAAGATACCCAGTCTTCATACCCTTCTGGCAATTTGAACGCTGAAACCCTCGTGTTATATCCTTCAATGCAACCTTCGTTTGTAGATCTATATCTTATATACTGAGGATGATGGCACAAGTGATCGATCATCCACATTTGCAATAACAAATTGCATCCTTCGAAAAAATCTGCCCCGGCTTTACAGGCCGTGAGAGCTCGGTATATCTCGGACACTATCATAGGGGCAAGCGTGCTTTTATTGTTGGCAATTAGGACCTTGACGACTCCAGCCACCTTCAAATCAATATTTTTTCTGTCTTTCCGAGGAAACATCACAATGCCCAAGAACTCTACCATGAAGGCGAACCGCCTATGTTCATCCCATTTTGTCCGATTCCCTCTGCTGCAAACCCTGCTTTCCAGATCGTCGAACCTTCCTATATGCCCATACCTCTAGTATATGAACTGCAGAGTAGAAAAACCCCTATCCAATTCAGAGTACGGGACTCCCTTGCTTATCTTCAGCAGATCCATGAACTTGTGCGAATTGACGGCTCTTGGAGCAATCAGATATTTGTGCCTTAGCCCCTCAGTAATGTCCATATAACCTGCTACCTCTTCTAAGGTTGGGGTGAGTTCAAAATCGGAGAAGTGGAATACGTTGTGGGCCGGGTCCCAAAATGTAACCAAAGCTTTTATGATGTCACATCTAGGTCTGACATTCAACAAACTGGTGAGGCCTCCCAGATGTGATTTGATCTTATCTCGCTCTAACTTTTCCAAATCCTCCCACCACAAGCGCAATTCCAAAAGGATCTTGCTCCTAACTGTTACCGGCAAACTTGGACCCGTGTTCATTCTGCATGTTTGTTTGGGGTGATTAAGACTCATTGGACTCAAAGGAAGAATTGGCACACATTTAAAACTCTGGTCTTGTCAATACGACCTTTCAGCACTTCGAAGAAGATTTAAAGGTTGTGTTTTACCAACCGGACAAAACCTTAAAAATGGCCAAAAGTGGTTGTTCTCGCAAAAACAGCCTTCCGACGTCTTTCTAGGGACATTCAACTATTTTTACAAGAATGGAATCACCCGACTTATTTATGACGAAAAATTAAAATTTTTGACATTTTTTGGCTATTTTTGCAAAAGGGGAGGTTGGACCCGATGAGAGTTGCCTACGTATCTCACATCTTGTGAGAATCAAACCGGCGTAGTTCGGGCTACGACAATAAACTAATTCTGCCAACAAGACTTGTTTAAATAAATTTAACTAAAAAAACATTTTTTTTCTTTTTCACAAAATTTTGGCAGAGTTCGCCAGTAACTCAGAATTATCTTTCTACACTGCTATTTTTCTTTTCTTTTCTTTTCTTTTTTTCCCCCAATATTTCAGTATTTCCAGAAGCCGGTCAGCATGCAAGTCTGCAGCAAATAAATGCGTAAAACAAACAAGATGCAACAGGATGGTCTTTTTCATTTCAGGTCGCTTGTCCTAGACGGACCCAACGCCTGTGTTGAGTCCCCTAAATCAAGTGCACATGATGCAAATAAGCGTTCCTACTAGGGATCCGGCATGAGGTTTTGTTATACTAGGTTTATCCTGGGTGTTTGTTCTAGACCTGGCTTACCCAAGCGGACAACTCGAGCCGAGGATGGGAACTGCGTACCGGTAACCAAAAGATCATCCGGTTTTGCAACTCCTCCGAATCCTTGTTCTATTTTGGGATATGACGCTAACAGAAAGAAGTCACGACTTGCGTGCACTCCTCAAGGGAAAGAAGAGAGGGATTTCGTAGCAGTTTATATATACAGTTCAGATAATATCAAAGCGGTAAAAGCAACATTTTAGCACATTAGGACAAAACATGTAATAAAATCAGATGATAAATAAAGCCAAATATAACACTTCATCTAAGCTCGAATTCTGAACCCTGAAACAGAGATTCTGGTGTTGTCCCCAGCAGACTCGCCAGAGCTGTCACACCTCCTTTTTTACCTACACCCCGGAGAAGGGTATAAAAAATGGAGTTTTTCCAATGAAAGGACAATCGAAACGAGATTTATTATTTAATTCAGAGTCGCCACATGGGAGATTTATGGTGTCCCAAGTCACCGGTTGGATCCCGAATCGAGGAAAAGATTAACTCTATTTAAAAGTCTGCACACCAGCAATCCGGATAAGGAACTCTATTAACCCGGGAGAAGGTGTTAGGCATTCCCGAGTTCCGTGGTTCTAGCACAGTCGCTCAACTGTCATATTCGGCTTAATTATCTGATTTTTATACAATTATGAGCCTATGTGCAAATTTTAACTGTTTACCGCTTTGTTATTATTTATTCAAAGAATTGCAACGTCGTGAGAATGCATCTCGAATTGCGCCACATAAATGTACCCGCAATTTTCGATACGTTCCAACTTCGTTGAGATTTGGATTTGGGTCACATAAATGTGCACCCGAGTTTAGGAAGATAACATTATTAAATACGCGCCTAAAGACTAACGCGTTGTTATTTTGAGAAAAGCCGTAAAGTTCGCTATGCGGCCTGCCTCGAAATCTAAGCATTTGAAATAAGTGTCCGTTGAGGGCCCCGCAGTTTGTGTATTCTTGTTTGTCGAGGCTTGTCTCATTCATTATTTTTAAAGGAATTTACAACGTCATGGAAATGCATCTCGAACCACGTCACAATCAATGTACCCGTGATTAGCGACACATTTTGACTTCGTTGAGATTTGGATTTGGGTCACATAAATGTGCACCCGAGTTTAAGAAAGTAAATTATTAAAAGTACGTGCCTAACAGTAGCTAACGCGTTATTACTTTGGGGAGGGCCGTGAAATCTGCTAAACGGCCCATCCCGAATTCTATGTATTCATGATATTCCTTTATTGAGGGCCTCACAGCTTATGCGTTTTATTTGGCGAGGCTCGTCTCCTTTTTTATTTTTTTTAAAAAAGTAAGCCTAAAGCAACTATAATTTGCTATTTTTATTGTCTCTAAAGTAAAAAAGAAGTCCTAATTAATTTGTTTTAAGAGCTAATTCCCTTTTAAGAAAAAAACTTATAATTAATTCGCATCGGGCCTCCAAGGCCTACCCGTGGGACAGCCGGTTTTCATCTCCAAATCCAAGCACAACTTTCCTAATCAGTTAACTAATTAACAATGGTTGCAATTATTAGCTTAATAAAACATTACCATTAATTTCCAATCTCGTGTTAACTATTGACCATTGTCTATTACTATCAGATTGAAAACGTGTACCATAACATTATTATTATAACTAAAATATATTACTTGTCTAAACTACGACGATACAAGATTTCGCATTACAAAATATTGTCTAAAACTTGTCTAAACTCACTAATGGCAATATTTGTCTAAAACTTACATAAATATACGCATTATAAAATATATAAAAAAAGAATTTTACGAGAATACATAGATACAAGTTTAATTCTTAACAAAATATGAATAACGGATGCACTCTTAATTAATAACCACATTTAAACCCATACTTGGTGATTTCAGCTCAATTTTATTAGTGTAGGCAAAATGCATGAATTCGAAAAACACTTTCCTGTTTCAGTTTGCAACTTGCTTCTTATTTCAAAATTATACTACAAAACAACACTAAACCAATATGACTATTACATAATCATATTCCAAAATCCAAACAGTCCCGGAATCAAGCAACCCAAACAACTTATAAATAGTCCTAATTATACAGTCGTCTATTATTCATGTAATATAAATAGTCCTACTTTAAATCTGTGCAGTCCATATCATGTCAACAAGACAACTAGTTAAAAAAAACTAAATAAGTACAACATTTAACGAACTATAACTACAAGTATCCAAATGAACTCGACTCTGGCATAAAACTACATTTTTCACTCCAAGGTTGAACTTACATCAAGGGAATTTGAAGCATGTACATGGTATTGACAATACAAGAAGAGGATCAGCAGCAGGAGTAGTAACAAACAGCAGTTGCAACAACAGTACAACAACAAATAACCAGCAGCTATAAACGACTCCAAGTATAGAGCAGAAGTAAAAGGAAGAAAGGTTCTAGCTATTTCAGATCCTAAGCGAGGCAATGAAAACAGTAGATATTCTTTTTCAACTCCCCAAGCTCTCCAAAAATCAGTCCCCTTTTTCAGTCCTAATCCTCCTCCCTTATATCGAGACCTGCCCCCTCATTTTTAACTTAACTACCCGACCCCCTTCCCCACTAAAAATCTGCATTTTTCCACTTAAAACCCACTAAGGAAAGATTTTCCTTATTTCCAGCCCACATCCCTCTTGTTCCCCATTACCTTATTAATTTAAGGACATTTAATACCCCACTAACAAGTCACTAACACTAAAATTACCCTAATTGTTCCATTCCCAAATCACCCCTGAAACCCCTTTAATATTACTATCCCAATACAATCTATTCATCCGTATTAAAACCTTTTAACTCTAAAATCTGTTCAAGATAACTATGATCTAAAACTAAATCTGATTAACAGCTATAACCAATCCTCCTGACAACTGAATGACTAAGGTTTAGTTCCACTTGAAACCAATGAACTGAATTTAAATCACAACACATAACTCAACAGAATCATTAAAACTGAAACTGAAACTGAATCAAAATCAATCATGAATGCAGGGATTCTAAGTCAAACCTATACAAGAATTCAGGATCATTATCAGCATATTGACAATGCCTTGAAGCTAAGTGCCTACAGATCAGCACATACAACATTCGACCTCAAACCCTTTGACGAAACTACTAATAAAACTGAATTAATCGACGATAACTAATTAACCGATTGCCTACAACAATTAACAGCAATTAATTAGAAATAGATAATCAGGCAATTCAAGTGGCATTGACAAGAACAAGGATTTATAATAAAACTTAACTAATCGACGAAACTTATTCGAATCGATTACACAACCTATGATTATTCACAACAACGAACAAAAACAAATTCGACCAAAAAAAAATGTCCGAGGGAGAAGAACAGAACAATCGACAAAAATTAAAAAATTAATATAACAATACTATACAAATAAACAGACATTTAAAACATCAAAATAGAATAAAAGGAAAGAAGGAAAAATACCTTAAATGGAACAGAGAACAGACGGACTTGAATCGACTCGGACTTGAACTTTTTGAGGTCAAACGGACCTTAATCGAGTGTTCTCAACTGAGAACACTTCGACTAAGGTCAGTTAAACACCCAAATCCCCTTAAACTTCGGACAGAAACCAGTTTTGGTTTTCTAGGGTTCTTACGTTTCGATTTGGGGTTCGAGTGTTTCTAGCCAGATTCGAACCAAACCAACAGTGGTTTGGTCATGAGGGAGGTCAAGGGGTGCCATGGTGTGAGTTCAGGGCGGATTGGGGTAGGTCCAAGTTTTGCTCGAATCTTTAAATGAAGATTCGAGAAGTTTGAGGATGGTTCGAAGCAAATGGGTTCTGGATTTGGATTGGGGGTGGTTAGATTTCTAGGGGTGTTAATTTGGTGACCGGCAGCGTTGTTGCCGCCGGGTTTCAATAGAAGGAATGCCATGGCGGCTAGGATTTGGGGAAGGGGCTTCGTCTCTGAGAGACGATGATGAACAGGGGTTTGGACTGGGGGGGGCTGGGTATGAGATTTCATTTATATAGTGGGGGGGGGGGTTTGATCTTGGTCGTTCGATCAAGAGAGATCGAGGGTCCAGATCAGTTCACTTAACTTGAATGGTGTCGTTTGGTCTTATTAAGAGATCGGGTTATGGGGAAAGGCTGGGACCGTTAGATCACTAGGAACGGACAACTTGGATCAATTGGCCTGATACGACGTCGTTTCGATTAGTCTAAGGTCCTGCTGGACTGTTTGATCTTGGGAGATCAATGGTTCAAATTTTGCACAACAAAACAACGTCGTTTGGGTGGTCTTGGAGACAGACCAGATTGGACCGGGTGAGGGGTGTTGCATTGGGCCTGGTTTGGGGTTGTTTTTGATGGCCTAGTTCCGATTTTGTAGGTATTTCCACTTGTTTTTGTTTTCTTTTCCTTTAATTTCTAATTAGCAAAAAATTCTACAATGAATTGTAAAACCAAAATTAACCTACAAAATATTAATTAACACTTAACTACAATTAACACACAAAATTTTACACCCATTAAAACAAGAATCACACAATTGTACACTAATTGACAAAAATAGAAAAAATACATATTTTTGTGATTTTCTTTCTTTTAAAACCAAACTATGGTTTAATTAATTCAAAAATGCACAATTAAATCATAAATATGCATGCAACATGTATTTTTTAATTAATTAAACAAAATAAACACTCACAGACAAAATAATTACGAAAAATGTCACGCGAAATTCTTAAACTTGAAGTCAAGAAAAACATTTGTTTTATTTTCCGATTTCTTTTGGAGTAATTTTCGTGAAGCAAAAATCCCGTGCTCACACCTGGTTCATCCAAGAAGACTCCTATCAACAGTAAAGTCAGGGCTCTTGTTCAGGAAAGTGAAGCCAAGGATGCTGAGATAGCTAGGCTAAAGGCTCATGTGGCAGAGGTGGAATCTGAGAGGTATGCTCTCAGAACTGAGCTCTCCAAGGAAAAGGAGAAGACTGATGCAATTCTTCACAATATTCTGAATCTTCTCCAAGCCCAAAACCAACGCTCTAGCTCTCCCAAGCCTTAGGAATTCTAGCCTTTATCTCCTAAACCTGTCTAGTACCTTCAGTGATCTGGATTAGGGATTTTTCTTTCTTTTTGCTCATGTTTTGAATGTTTTTGCTTTCTGGTTGTGGATTGTGGTAGCAACATATCTTCTATCAATGATATCTACTGTTTTGCTCTTGTTCAATATTAATCTTTCCTTGATAGTTTAAATATGTTTGCTTGATTACTGATGATTAATCCATGATTGCACATGCAGTTGCCCCAGTGGCCAAGAGTACTTATTAAAATCTGGGACTTACACTTTGTATGCAACTTTTTGATGATGCCAAAAAGGGGAAGAGATATTGTGCTTTGCATATTCTGAATAAGTGATATTTATAACCTAATTAACCTGGTCCTTGATGATAAGTGAATTTTCATAACTTTGTATTGATGGTTAAGCTGAGTTCTTACAGGATCCAAGTAAGTAAAAACCACAGAGTTTGTTATCATCAAAAAGGGGGAATTTGTTCGCCTAAGTACAGGTGAAGTTTTGAAGACTGACAAAAGAACTCAGACATGGACCGGGTCCATCTTGTGAAGCACAATCATGATCAACCCAAACATGTGAGATGCACGTAAAGGAGATAAATCTAACTTATCAGAAGTAATATCTCTTGATCTGATCGAAAAGGTTGCATATAGGATAAGGAGAGAAAGACTCCTTACATGAAAAGAACACAGTTTAGGAAGATGATAGTGTTAGAGTATGAGATCAGCTAGAACTCTTCTACGATAGAAGAGTAGTATCTAAATCCCAATCAATATCTAATTACTAGCCCATTAAATATCAGTGTTGTTCTCTATTACAAGTAATGCACATAGGCAGAAGTTAAGCTTAAATTAAGAGCAAAAGAGCAAGGTGATTTTGCAAGCATTTTATGTGTGATTTGAGTGTGCAATCCTGAATCTACTTGAACAAGATAGAAGAACCAATTCCAAATGTCTATATTTTATTCTAGTTCAATTGTAGTAGGTGATTTTACATTGTACCTTTCAGCTTTTATAGAAGCAATTGTATTAGGTACTTAGAGTTTTTCAAGTTATAGTTAACTTGAAGTTGTCGCAACAGTTGAGGCTGTGTGACACAACGAGATTAGAGTTAATCCTAGGTTTACAAAGAGTTTTTGCAAATGCAGTTTTTGGCTCAGTGATTTTAGTGAAAGTTTGGGAAAATCCTACTGAGTTAGGTCGTGGTTTTTTTTACCTTTTGAGCCAGGTGTTTTCCACGTAAAAATCTCTGTGTTCTTTATTTTCTTTACTTATTATTCCGTAAACAGTAGTATTTGAAACACATAGAAGAACCAGGTTCTTCTATAATACAGTTAAACGAAAATTGGGTACCACACAAATCACTCACCCCTCTTGTGTGGTATTGAAGTATAAAACATCACTGTCACACCTCCTTTTCCCACCTCGGAAGGGTATAAGGGAGTTTTTCCAATTTAAGTGACATTATTCGAAATGAGATTATTGTATTTAATTCAAAGTTGCCACTTGAATAATTTAATTGGTGTTCCAAGTCACCAATTTATTTTAAATCCCAAATCAAGGAAATTCGACTTTCCTTTTGAAGTTTGCGAACCAAAAATTCTAAGTAAGGAATTCTGTTAACCCGGGAGAAGATGTTAGGCATTCCCGAGTTTCGTGGTTCTAGCACAGTTGCTTAAACTATTAAAATTGGCCTATTATCTGATTTTAATTACACATTTTTAAATCTATGTGCATTTTAACTTATTAATCGTTTTTAAATATTTTAGATTGCTTTTAAGAAGATTCAACGTTATTTAAAACATGCCTTGAACCACGCCACATAAAATGCACCCGCAGTTCGCGACACATTCTATTTAACGTTGTCAGGAAATGAATACCCCGAAGCTAATAAATAAAGAAAACCAATTTATAGAACGAGCCTAAAGCAACTACGAAAGTTTGAATTAATAACTAAGTTTGCGAGTGCCATGGAATTTTAATTGATGGCACACCCCGATTTTAAGAGTTAAAACAATTATACGAGGGCCATGAGTTATTTACTAAAATGGCACACCTCAAGTCTATTTTTTCAAAGGTGTTTGAACTAATCTTTTGAGGGTCATAAATTATAGCTTACTTAATATGGCACGCCTTAAGTCTTATTTCAAAAGGGGATGATTAATTAATTAAAGGACTTAAAGGAATTTGAAATTATTTCAAGCTAATGTTCAAGCCAACTTAATAATTAATGGGCTGACGTTAAAAACAATCAAATATTTGGCTGAAGAGGCCTGGGCTGACAACAGTTAAATGAGATATTGTGCCCGAGCAACTGGCCCAAGCACCATAGGGCATGCGATTCCTATTTATAAATGGCGTCAAGTCCAGGCCCAAAGTGATCCCAAACATGGGTGAATAGATGAACGTGAACGGGTACAAGACTCGGGATCGAGTCCCTGCAGAACAAATGGACATTTGGATCACAAGAGCCTTTGGCTCTAAATTTCCCCTTCAATGGCTCAAGCTCCACTAAATTTAAAATTTTTTAGCAAAGTAGACATGAAGTGCATTATCTAATTAAGATGCAACTATGCGGTAAAAATTGATATACTTTTCGTTGAAACACTGAAATTACTGCCATGATTTTCTGCATAGTGATGTTTTACTGTAGATACTCTAAACATTTAAAATGGAGATCAAAATACATCACCATGTTACTGAACTTGTTTGAATACCAAACCAACATCTAAAAAAACCATAAAATAATTAACTGTAACCTTACAACCAATACCAGCTTGAACAAGTATGAACAGAACCTAGCAAGGAGAGTTCTTCATCTAACCTAGGACTATGGAATTTAAACCTCGACTAGACCCTTCTCTAATACAAGATAGTAGCAAAAAATCCCACAAGATTAACATACAACTAACTTGAATCTAAGAACCACACCAAACTCTCAGCAGAATCAAACGAAATCCAGCAGTGATTCATCTTATACCAAGAGCATGAAAAGGCTAATATAACTTCCATAAGATTAGACTATTATAAAATATGAAAGAAATGGAAGAAGCATGGAAACAAGATTCCGTAAAACAAATTGTCTCCATCATGTATCCTCATTCAAATTGCACATTACACCTCATGTGTTATCATAGTTCGAAGGATACCTGGAATTCAAGAGAAAAATAGAGAGAATGAAGAATTAGCAGCAGCAAAAGAATCAACTCAACAATTCAGCAAAACCAGCTTCTTTCTAAAACCCAGACGAGAACAAATATTTGGAGCTTTTAGAAATTTTGACTGTCAGGGAACTCAAAGAACAAAACCAAACCAATTTCAAGCAATTTTCAGTATTCAGAGTCTGAAAGAAGGCTCAGCCGTTTCCTAAATTTTTCAATCTTGTCTTCTCTCCCTTCTCCTTGAAGAGAAAGAAAACATGCCTTTTATTGAAACCTCTAGGGCAGCAGAATTGGTTTCAATTTTTACCAATTACCCCTTCTTTGATTTCCAATTTGTTCACTTTAACCCTGATTTTCTGGCCTGCTTGTCAAAATAAATCCAAACCCCACCTTCCTAGCAATTTTCCATTCAGTTTTAATAAGATTCTCTTAATTAAATTTCCTAAACTACCCTTTTACCCCTTGCTATTTACCCTCATGAACCAGATACGGGTCAAGTTGACCCCAAAACCCAAACCAAAGACCTGGGCTTGCAAACCCGGACTGACCCCCCCCCTTTGGGCCTCTGTTGACAAAGCCCAATTAATAATTGAAAAAACCAACAGAAAACCCAAGAAAATGGGCCAATCGGAGTTATACGAATTCCTGAAGCTAGGGATTCCAAATAAAACAAAATAGGAGGGAACTTGAGCGAAATCAAACAACAAAATCAAACAAACTAACAAAAATGCTGACTAAAAATAACCTAGAATTAACATGCATACAAAAATGATTTGAAAAATAGAAAAATAAGAAACAAAAGGAAAGAAACAAAAGAAGATGAAAATGAAAGAAAGAAAAATGGTCGAAAAAATACCTAAAAATAACAGATGGACAGTGGACTTTGGACAGGATCTTCAACACTCTTGATTTTGAGACGAAATTGACCTTAATCATGTGTTCTCGTTGAGAACAGACAAATAAAACCAATTTCAACCCCAATCCTTCAAGAAAAATTCGGAGCTTTTGGGAAGATTTTCTTTTTTGTCTGCTTTTCTTTTAGATCCAAAATTGGTCCCATTTGGTGAGGATTTGAAGGGATATGGTGGTAGGTTGAGAATCAGGTGTGAGTGGTGATTGTGTGGTCGAGGTTTGAGGTCGATTTGGAGGCTGCCGTCTGCCGAAAATAGTGAAGAATTCCAAGGCAGCGCTAGGGTTAGAAGACTGAGAGGTTAGGAGATGAAGTGAAGTAGGGTAATAGGTTCTCTGATTAAAGTTTGGACAGTTATATACGAAGAGAGGGGGATTCACAACGGTTGGATGAAAGACAATGAAGGGCCCAGATTGACTTAAAGTCATTGAACACCAAACGGTGCCGTTTGGTTAAGCTGAAAACTGGACCGGGTGAGGGCAAATTTCGGGCCAAATCTGAATGGGTTGGGGAAATTAATTCGTTTGGGCTATGCCAAATTGGCCTAAATCACAGCCTTTTCTTATTTTCTTTTCCTTTTCTTTTCATTTTTCAATTTTCCTTTTCTTTTCAATATTAATTTAAAATCTAAATTAACTCTTAAACTAAATTAACTTATCAAATTAAGCTAATTACTCACTATAGTATTTACAAAAAATAATTAACTCCTAAATTAAAAGAAAAACTATAAAATTCAAAATTAAAAATTAAAATACAAAGTGAGTTATTTTTTTGATTTTTCATTTTTATAAAACAACTAATTTACTAATGAACAAAAAAAAATGTAAAATAAAACCCAAATGCCATGAAAAGTATTTTTATTTTTATTTTTCATGATTTAAATTAAATAATCGTGCATAGACAAACGCAAACAATTAACAAAACATCCTACAAAAAATCTAAAAAAATTGCAAATAATGGGATAAATTATTTTCTTGAATTTGTAGGAGTAATTCATATAGGGCAAAAATCACGTGCTCAGAGCTGCCCCTTTTTTCTCGGAAACACGAAGAGTTTTTGTGCGATAAAGTGAGAGGATACGAGCAATTTTTGCCCGTTTGAATACTCTGTGGAAAGCATTTTGAAAAGATTTGACAGTATCCTGCTTCTGAGGTTGCCTACATATCCTTCGCTATAAAAGAATCAGGTCAGTGTAGTTTGGGAAGTTTTGGTAGCTGGTACCAGAAAGCTGTGATTTCACTGTTGTTGTTGCTGCTGCTGCTACTGCCTGCTGAACTCCTTATTACACCAAGACAAAATAAAAGAAGCTAGACTAAACCATGATCTATGAATTACAATAATCCTATCTATATCTTCAAACTTGATCTTGCAGTTTCTGTTGCTTTGTTGACTTGTACTCTCCAGGTGAAATTCCTTTGTTGCTTGAATCGTATTCTGAGGTGCTTTCCCTTTGTTCTCCAGGAGGGCACCTGATTGTTGAACTTGAACTGTCTTCCTTTGAACATTGCTGCTTTCCCTTTGTTTTCCAGGTGGGCGTTTGATTACCAACATTTGAATTGCTCTCCCTTTATTCTCCAAGTGGGCTCCTGATTACCCATACTTGAACTGCTTTCCTTTTGTTCTCCAGGTGGGCTCCTAATTACCAACACTTGAATCTCTTTCCCTTTGTTCTCTAGGTGGGCTCCTGATTACCAACATTTGCACTGTTTTTCCTTGAAACTTGAACTACTTCCCTTTGTTCTCCAGGTGAGATCTTGATTACCGACACTTGAATTGCTTTTCCCTTTGTTTTACAGGTGAGCTCCTGATTACCGACACTTGAATTGCTGCTTCCCTTTGTTCTCCAGGTGGGCTCCTGATTACCGACACTTGAATTACTGCTTTCCTTTGTTCTTTAGGTGGGCTCTTGATTACTGACACTTGAATTGCTGCTTCCCTTTGTGCTCCAGGTGGGCTCCTAATTACCGACACTTGAATCGCTCTCCCTTTGTTCTCCAGGTGGGTTCCTGATTACCGATACTTGAATTGATTTTTCCTTTATTCTCCAGGTGGGATCCTGAGTACCCACACTTTTTTGCTACTTCCCTTTGTTCTCCAGGTGAGCTCCTGATTACTGACACTTGAATTGCTTTTCCCTTGAAACTTGACTCGTTTTCCCTTTGAACTGCCTTCCGTTGTTTCTACAGGTGGGCGCCTGATTGATTGACTCTGGGCTTCTTTCGATTCTCCAAACTCATGTTGTTTTCCCTTATTCTCCAGGTGGGTTCCTAATTACAACAGAATAGACAAAATAAAGAAAAGTTTCTGCCCCAGTTTGGTAGCTGGGCACATCTATGAGTGGTAATTGAGTCATGCTACCAAATATCTCTAAGAATTTAAAAGCTAGATCCCATTATTCAGGAGGGTGCTAAATGATATTTCCTAAAGTTATGGCTTCCGTTCAATCTTGTTATCTGTGAAGATTTTAAACTAAATCCCATTATCCAGGAGGGTCCTGAACATTAACATCAAATCTCATCTTAAGAGTGACAACTTTAAGGATAAATTATATTTCCCTACGGCAGAACTTACGCTATCAATGGAGGTCTTAAATCTAAGCCCCATTATTCAGGAGGGTCCTGAAAGTTCGAATTGAATCTTGTCCTAAGAATGAAACTTCAAAGCCAACTTATATTTCCTGAAGGTAAAACTTATGCTAGATCTTGTTACGCACAGATGTTTTGCATTTTTACTAGGTCTCATTGTCCAGGAGGGTCCTAAGGATTTACGGTCGAACCTGTCCGGTACTTTATTTCTTTACGGAAGGTTTCACCGAAATAAACAAAATTTTCTACCCCTATTTCAAATCAAAGAAAATCTTGTCAGTTTAAAATGTGGTGGTTAGTTTGTGGCATTATTATTGAAAGTGGCCTCTCCGCTGTCGTGCTTTGCTTTGACTGGTTGCCTTGAACTGGCCAAGAACTGTTTGGCTTTCTGACTGACTCTCAATCGTGGGACCTTGGATGACTCAAGTGTTCTACACCCACACTAAACCTCTGTATCTCCCATAAGATTATTGAACACTTCGACCAATGGAACTTTCACTGACACCTTATTTCCCAATTTACATCATGTTATCTCTAGTATGCTTTGGCCGCACTTTACTTTGTGCAATTGGAAGATGGTAGTAAGCTTTGACATTATTTCTTACTTGCTTAAACAAGGCTGACATTGAAAAATCTTAGAGAAATAAACCCAAAAGAAATGAAATGCAATGACTTTGAGATTTAGGAATAAAAGAAAATCTAAAATTGGATGACTATTTGAGAGAGGGAAAAGAAGAGAGACTTATTTGAGTAGAACAGTTGGCACCAATGATCATGACATGGATTTCGGATTAATCAGCCCAGCCTATTCAAACCAATCGCCTTTCAGTTGTCATGCTTTATGCTCCGAGATATTCAAACCCAATTTCTTCGCCAAATCACTGACCTTGTTCGGACTGCGGTGCCTTGAAGAGTTTTCACCAACAAACCTCTCTCATCTATTTATATCTCAACTCGTCGTCGCCTTACGATGCCTGTGAAGGTTTTCACCAGTAACACACTCTCATTTTTAATTTATCTCAGCTTTCCATTGCCTTACGGTGTCCGTAAGGGTTTTCACCAATAAGACTCTCTCATTTTCATTTTTCCTACATATACCGGAGTGTTGCCCCTGATATGAATCATACCTCTACTTGCTCGACTTGGGATCTCTCGAAGACTGATCGTAAGGTTTTTCTTTGGACCGTAATATGGGGTTTTGGGATAGGGTTAGAAAGAAAGGATATCACAAAGGCTCAAAACAACTCGAATGGGTTTAAAATTACAACTTTTGGAATCAGATTTCTAACAACCACAACTTCTGCCCTAGTTTCTTTGCTTGGGGACTTCTAAATTCTTATTTTAATCGGACCAAACCGTGAGGCTGCCTTGTATCCTTAAAAGGAATCAGGTCGAACATAGTTAATGACATAGGAATTACTTTGTTGTTGTGATTTTCCCTTTTTCTTTTCTTTCTCTCGTTTTTTCTTTTCTTTTATTTTTTTCTTCTTTTCTCTTTTATTTTCTCTTAATTTTTCTCTTTTCTCTTTTCTTATTTACTCACCTTTGCGCTCGTTTTCTGAACTTTGTTATTGATTCCAAAAGAAGGGTATGAAAGGAAATAAATAAGGCTCAAAGGGATAACAAAGGATAAAGTGTTTAGTTAGCAGAACAAAATGCCTTCGTCATTCCAATCTTCAAAATATGCCAAGTACAACGATTTAGACAAACCAAAGAAATCAGACATAATATCTTTTGATGGCATCAGAATTGATAGCCTTATCTACACATTTACCTTCTATATCTGTTAAATATAAAGCATCATTGGACAACAATCTCATTATGATGAACGACCCCTGCCAATTTGGGGCGAACTTGCCCTTTGCTTCAGCCTGATGTGGAAGGATGCGTTTCAATACTTGCTGACCCACTTCAAATTTCCGAGGACGCACCTTCTTGTTGTACGCCCTTGCCATTCTGTTTTGATACAACTGGCCATGACACACTGCTGCCAATATTTTCTCATCAATCAAACTTAATTGCTCTAGATGGGGTTTGACCCACTCATCATCGTCAATTTAGGCTTCATCCACAATCTGAAGGGATGGAATTTTAACTTCCGTGGGTATCACTGCCTCAGTGCCATATACCAACAAATAAGGAGTTACACCTACTGAAGTGCGAACAGTAGTGCGATAACCCAACAGCACAAAGGGCAACTTCTCATGCCATTTCCTGGAACTTTGCACCATTTTCCGAAGTATCTTCTTTATGTTCTTGTTGGCTACCTCGACTGCTCCATTCGCCTTGGGGCGATATGGGGTGAAATTGCGATGTGTAATCTTGAACTGTTGACACACTTTCTTCATCCGATTGGCTGTTAAGATTAGCACCATTATCTGTGATGATCACCTTTGGGATTCTGAACCGACAAATGATATTTGAATGAACAAAATCGACCACTTCCTTCTTGGTCACAAATTTAAAAGTTTTATCTTCTACCCACTTAGTGAAATAGTCAATGGCTACTAGAATGAACCTTTGCCCATTGGATGCCGCTGTCTCAATGGTCCGATGACGTCCATACCCCAAGCAATAAAGGGACATGGTGCGGACATTGTGTGCAATTTACATGGCGGAGAATGAATCAAATCTCCGTGTACTTAACATTGATAACACTTGCACACAAAACTGATACAATCTCGCTCCATGGTGAGCCAATAATAAACTGTTAGGAGAAATTTCTTTGCCAGAACATACCCACTTATATGCGGTCCGCAGACTTCGGAATGTACTTCGGTCATGATAGTCGTGGCCTGTATAGCATCTATGCATCTTAACAATCCAAGATCTAGAGTCCTTTTGTGCAAAACTCCTCCACTGAAGAAAAATCCACTTGTCAAACGACGAATTGTTCTCTTTTGATCACATATGGCTTGTACTGGATATACACTATTCTGATATACACCCTGATGTCATGAAAGCATGGTTCACCATCAAGTTCTTCTTCAATCACATTACAGTAAGCATGTTGATTACGGACCTGAATTTGCAAAGGGTCAACATAAGCCTTATCTAGATGATGTAACATCGACGCCAAGGTAGCCAAAGCATTGGCAACCTCATTATGGATTCTTGGAATGTGCCTAAATTCTACTGATCAAAACCGTTGACAAAGATCATGCAGACATTGTCACTACGGTATAAGCTTTAAGTCCAGTGTCTCCCATTCTCCTTGAATTTGGTGCACCAGAAGGTCTGAGTTTCCCAAGACCAAGACTTCCTGGATTCCCATATCTACAGCTAGCCTTAACCCCAAAATGCATGCCTCGTACTCAGCCATGTTATTGGTAAAGTAGAAACGAAGATGAGCCATAACAGGGTAGTGATGCCCTGTTTCAGAAATGAGTACAACTCCTATCCCAATGCCTTTCATGTTAGCAGCCCCATCAAAGAAGAGTTTCCAACCAGACTTTTCCTCCTTCTCGACCTCATCAATGTGCATTACCTCTTAATTGGGAAAATAAGTTCTCAATGGTTCATATTCCTCATCGACCGGGTTCTCGGTCAAGTGATCAGCTAAAGCTTGGGCTTTCATCGCCGTCTGAGTCACATATACGATGTCAAACTCTGTGAGCAAGATTGGCCAATTTGCAAGCCTTCCTGTGGGCATGGGCTTCTGAAAGATATACTTCAAAGGATCCAGATGAGAGATAAGGTAAGTAGTGTAGGATGACAAATAATGTTTCAATTTCTGTGCTACCCAAGTCAGGGCACAGCACGTCCTCTCAAGGGGAGTATACTTGACCTCATAAGATGTGAATTTCTTGCTGAAATAGTAGATGGGTTGCTCTTTCCTGTCGGTGATGTCATGCTGACCCAATACATATCCAAATGAATTATCCATGACTGTCAACTAAAGAATCAAAGGTCTTTCAGGTTCCGACAGGACCAACACAGGTGGATTCAACAAGTACCCCTTTATCTTATCTAATGCTTCCTGACACTCATCAGTCCACTTGACCGCAACATCCTTCTTCAGTAACTTAAAGATAGGCTCACAAGTTGTCGTGAGTTGAGCAATAAACCTGCTGATATAGTTCAATCTCCCTAACAGACTCATCACCTCGGTTTTGTTCCTTGGCATGGTAATTCCTGGATAGCTTTGATCTTTGACGGATCCAATTCAATGCCCCGCCGACTAACTATGAATCCCAACAATTTCCCCGATGGAATACCAAATGCACACTTTGCTGGATTGAGCTTAAGATTGTACATGCGGAGCCTCTGGAAAAAATTTCTCAAATCTCTGACGTGGTCAGACTGCTTCTTGGACTTTATGATCATATCATCCACGTAAACCTTGATCTCCTTGTGTATCATGTCGTGGAATATGGTTGTCATAGCCCTCATGTATGTTAACCCATCATTTTTCAAACCAAAAGGCATGACCCTATAGAAATATGTTCCCCATGGCATGTTGAATGTCGTCTTCTCCGCATCTTCCTCATCCATTAAAATTTGATGATACCCCACATAGGAGTCCACAAAAGATCCAATCTCATGCTTGGTACAATTATCGATCAGGATGTGGATGTTTGGCAGTGGGAAGTTTTCTTTTGGACTTGCTTTGTTGAGATCACGGTAGTTAACACATACCCTAGTCTTACCATCTTTCTTTGGCACAGGCACAACATTGGCTAACCACGTGGGATACCGTATGACTCGAATGACCTTTGCATCAAGCTGTTTTGTGACCTCTTCTTTAATCTTCACACTCATGTCGGTTTTGAACTTTCTCAACTTCTGCTTGATGGCAATTTATGGACCACCAAATCGGTACTCAAGCCTGGCATGTCATCATACGACCATACAAAAATATCCTTATACTCAAACAATACTCTAATGCCATTCAAGATGGACATTTATCTTAGTTTCTCTAACATTATTTGGGTCCCCTAAATTGATGGCTTATGTATCATTCAGGTTAGGCTTGGGTTTTTCCTCAAAATGACTTAGTTCCTTACTAATATCTTCGAAGGCCTCATCCTCATCATATTATGATTCATCATCACACTCTATTTTTTGGATTATTATTTCAGAATTAGATTAACTTTTAAGACTGGGCTGAAGATTCCTCATGCATGTCATGTCACTGAAACCAGCATAAAAAGAACTGTACAAAGAAGAAAAGAAAAACAAAAATAAAACTATCAAGAATGATGGAAAAGAGATATTGCATTTCATTAAAAATAAAGGATAACAGGGTTTGTACATCAACAAGCGAAAAAATAAAAGTTTGGGTCACAACCCTGGAATGACCCAGCTAGAAAGCAAAACAAAACAAACTACCAAGACTCCTTCCAGGTAGGAGAGGAGTAGCCATCCAATTGTTAAACTTTACATTCGGCCCGACAAACTGCACGCCCGCTTTGCTAGAACCTTCTCCAACCTCTACCAGGTTCACATCATCAAACAACCTCTGGAACCTTTTGATTAACTCCTCATCAACGTTAACCACAGAACTTGGAACTGTCATCACTGGGCGTTTCCTGGCACCGGGCTTGACAAAAGACCTGGAGAGATGCGGAATAGGCTTTGGAAGTACCCACGCCTTCTGTTTCAACCTTTTAGCCCTTTTCACATCTTCCGCTGTAGGTTTGAATCCAAGACCAAATGTACCCAAATTTTCAGGGAGGGACACTGGCTGTATGATACCCTACAAAGATGCACCCAAACCCTTACCGGACACAAAGCCATTTTTCAGCATTTCAAAGGCCACCATGACTGATGCGGAGACTATCTTTGGAGTTGGAACACATTTCCCTTCTGAAACCTTCTCTACCGGCACTATTTGAAAAATGATAGACCCAAGGCCCTTTGTCATCTTCAACCTCAATGAATGGGACAAATGCATCACTATGATCACACAAGTTATCTTCACCATGCATGGCGATCTCCTGTCTATATCCCATTCGACCTTGACCATTTGGTGTAGAGTGGACCGGACTGCTTTGGCGGCGTGAATCCAAGGTCGACCTAATAGAAAATTGTAGGAGACGTCCACGTCTAGTACCTGGAACTCCATGGTGAATTCCACCGGTCGGATTGTCAACCCAAGCACTATATCACCAACTGAATCTTTCCCTCCACCATCAAAACCTCGAATGCAGATGTTGTTCTTGTGAATCCTCTCATAATCAACTTTTACCTTGTTCAGAGTAGAGAGAGGACAAATGTTTGCACTGGACCCATTGTCAACTAATACCCTAGTAACCATAGAATCTTCACATTTTAGCGTAAGATAGAGAGCTTTGTTGTGTTCAGTACATTCCACAGATAACTCATCATCAGAGAAGGTGACCCTGTTCACCTCAAATATTTTGTTGGCGATCTTTTCCAAATGGTTTACTGAAATTTTTTCAGGAACATGAGTCTCGTTCAGAATTTTCATCAAGGCCCAACGATACTCGTCTGAGTGGATTAACAATGACAACAATTAAATCTGAGCAAGCGTCTTTCTCAACTACTTCACGATGGAATAATCTTGTACCTTCATTTTTCTCAGAAACTCCTCCGCCTCTTCTTCAATCACTACTTTCTTCACTAGAACTGGGTTATCTCTGGATGTTTTAGTTTTCCTTAACTCTTCCGGGGCAAAGCATCTCCCCGAACGAGTTAATCCCTGGGCCTCATTGACTTCTTCTTTCAATTCCTTTCCCTTATAGGTCACTATCATCCATTCATAGTTCCATGGGATGACCTTGGTGCTGATTACCGGCAACTGGGTTAAAGGCTTGATAATGACAGGATCCGTATGGGCACCCTCTACAATTATGATAGGCTTGTTTGCCACTCCCGACATAATCACTTTTGACTTTTCTTGCTTCGCCGCAATATCACTTGGGGATCCTTTCTTGACTATCGCATATGGTTCACCGTTTGTCATGCTCAATTTGTTCACTAATCCTTCAACTGTTGGTTTTTTAACTGGCTTGACCTCACTGGACTGACTCATCATGACGGTCTATGAAGGCTTCTTGGGCTCCCCTCCCTTATGTTCTATATCAATCATGTTTGTATCCTGATGGGTTAGTAATGAGTTGTGGTTGATGTTGGGTGCCTCTGGAGTTTGGACTTCAATCCGGTTTGTGTTAATGAGCTCCTGGATGGCATTTTTCAAGTGCCAACACTTCTCCGTATCATGCCCCGGGGTACCAGAACAATATTCATAGCTCAAGAAGTAATCAAGATTCTTTGGAGGAGGGTTTGGAAATTTCGAATCAATTGGCCTAAGCATATATAATTGCCTCAATCTGTGGAACAAACTGGTATAAGACTCCCCCAATAGGGTAAAGGTTTTCTTCCGTTGTATCCTCTCATTTTTAAATGCTGGATTGGGTCAGAAACCTGGACCGGCAGGGTTTCGGTAGGCTCATGAGAGAAGGTAAGCATTTTGTGGAGCTGGGTAGGTGTTTTGTGAGGCTAGGGCATGACATTGTGAGTAGGCATGAGGTTGAGTATATGTCTGGGCGTGGTGGACAAAAATATGGGGGTCTGGTGATGGGAAATAGTGGTGGGGTGGATTATATGAGGTTTCAGTGTAGGCTTGGTGGTGGGGTCGAGGCTGAGTATAATGGTGTGATGGGAACCTAGGTCCAAGCCATGATCCTGAATCAATTGTTGCCACATCTTCTTTCTTCTTCTTTCCGATCACTCCCCAGTACCGTTCTGAATGGCTTGGGTAGTTGCCTTAATAGCCGAGTAACTCATGATTTTGTTTGATTTAAACCCTTCTTCCATCATTCCACCCATCTTCACTACCTCGTTGAAGGACTTGCCTATGGCCGATACCAGATGGCTGAAGTAAGTAGGCTCCAGAGCCTGTAGAAAATAATCCACCATTTCGCTCTCCTTAATCGGAGGGTCAGCTTTTGCCGCTTGTTCTCTCCAACGAAAACCGTACTCCTGAAACTTTCACTAGGCTTCTTCGTAATCTTAGTCAGATACAAATGATCTGGAATAATCTCGAGGTTGTATTGGAAATGACAAGTGAATTCTTAGGCCAAATCATCCCATGTATACCATCTGCTGTGATCCTGACGAGTATACCACTCCAACGCCGCGTCGCCCAGACTCAAGCTGAAGTATGCCATCAATAGCTCATCTTTCCCACCGGATCCTCTCATTTTACTGCAGAATCCCCTCAAATGGGCCACCGGGTCTTCGTGCCCATCATATAGATCGACTTTAGACATCTTGAATCCCACTGGCAGTTGAACATCGGGAAATAAACTCAAATCTTTGTAGGCCACACTCACCTGGCCTCCCAATCCCTTCATGTTCCTGAATAACTGTTTTGGGCTTTTAACCTTCCTGAATATCTCCTCCCGTTCTGGATTTTTAGGTGGTTTCTCAGTCTCACCTGTAGACACGTGATTTTTGACCCTCCCCGAAAATTTTCACATTTTTAGCATAAATATGTAATTTAGGTCTAATATACCTATTTTGACTATTTTTGCTTTATTTCGTTGCAAAAAGAAAAATTACAAAAAATATATATATAAATTTTTTAGTTTATGTATTTCTCATAAACTTGAAAAATACAAAAAAATAGTACCTTATTTTGTACTTTACATAATTTCGAAAATTACCAAAAAATATAGTTCTATTAATGTTTTGTAGTCATTTTAATACAAAAAAAATATTACTTTATATTTTATCTTTATATAAAAACGGAAATTACAAAAAAAAGTTTTATTAATATTTTGTAGATATTTTAATCTTTGAAAAAATATTTAAAAAGATATAGTTGTTTTAAATATTAGTCTTATTTTTTGTAGTTATTTTGCTTACATAGGATTAGTTGAGCAACGTCGGGTTCTTATTCTCGGGTCCGGGCAAAAGAATAATATTCGGGTTCAAACTACCCGGTTTTAGGCCTAATTTTCGGACCTAGCCCATAATAATCCGAGTCCACCACACATGGGGAACACGGACGGAACACCACACACGGGGAACCCCACCACGCGTGGGGGACACAAGTCTTGAACCCCACCACGCGTGGGGCTCATTTTTCTTGGCATTGGGTATCAAATACACGGGCAAACACAGAAGGAAAAGGAAGAAAACAGACTTTGGAAATTTTGGGGAGGGGACACTGTGGATCATCTTCTTCCTCAAGAAAACCTAAAAAAAAAACCCTAGCAAACCAAAACCCACCATCCTTCCACCTCCAGAAACCGCCATCAACAACACGCCAGCCTCACGACCACCACCTCCGACCAGCTTCCCCCGACGCCTGAACCGCCGGACCCCGTTCGAGTAGCAGCTATCGCTGCTGCTGCTGCTTCACGTTCTTCTTCATCCTCAACCCTAACCCAAAACCACCCCTAAAACCACCATCCACCACGAACCAGTAGCGGCGTCATCACCCAAACACCACCACCATACATACCCTTCCAGCAGCCCTCACGCACCAGTCCAGCACCTGCTCGTCGACCACCTGCTCCGATGACCGTTGCTGCCTCACTCCCTCATCGTCTCACTCCGTCAAACCACCAGCTTCCCCCTCGTCGTCACTGACCCTCAACTATCACCCCGTCAAACCCAGCCCCTAAAAGTGACGAACGTCCACCAGTAACACACCGGGAAAAACCAGTAGCAGCCATGGTTCATGCTCAGGCCGTTCGTGTTCGAGTTTCTGGCACGAGCTATTCCATTTGATCCATGACGACTGTTTCCATGGTTTCCCATTTGAAGTCCGTTCGAGTGCCGATGTGAGGTTCCAGTTCGTGGGTCTTGTTACTTCATTTCGCCGACTATGGCTCCATTTCGGTTTGATGAATGAGTTATAAATCCCCAGCAGTGTTTATCATTAGAGGTTCGTTTTCTAATCTTTGTTCGAGTTGCTATCGGTTACTATCGTGTCCTAGTTTGAATACATGTTATGTTGAAGATTTTGTTTAAATCTGTCGAGTTTTAGTTTTGTGCTTACATTATTGCTATCTCAAATGGGCATGCTAGACGAAAGTTGTACAAAGGTTTTCATGTTCGTGACTAGCTTGCCGAATTGGTAGTCGGATTGATTTAATAAGCTCTATCATAATTTTATTAGTCATTATTCTGTTGTTTACCATATGGGTTAGTTCTAAATGTAAGTTCATGTTTAATTGTAATTCGTCAAGCTTGAGATACTCTTCATTAGTCGTGTATCCTACTGGCTTCCATTGTTCGATTAATAAAATAGGATTTCTTTTTAGAGACGAACAAAGTAGAAAATTATAGTCATGCTAAGATTATCCTTTTAATTAAATGAGATGAGCCTCGCCGGATAGATATAGAAATGGCGGGGCCCTCGTTAAATGTATGTATTGAATACTTAGATTCCGGGACGGTCCGTTTAGCAAATGTCATGGCCCTCACCCAAAATAATAATACGCTAGTCGCTTCAGGCGCGCATTTAATAATGTTATCTCCTTAAACTCGGGTGCACATTTATGTGACCCAAATCCAAATCTCAACGGAATCGAAATGTGTCTCTAATCATGGGTACATTGATTGTGGCGTGGTCTGAGATGCATTTCCATGACGTTGCAAATCCTTTTAATAATGAATGAGACGAGCCTCGACAAACAAAAATGCACAAGGTGCGGGGCCCTCTAAATGTATATATATTAAAATGCTTAGAATTAGGGACAGGCCGTTTAGCGAATTTTATGGCCTTCCCCAAAAATAACAATACGCTATTTGCTTAAAGCGCGCCTTTAATAATTTATTTTCCTTAACTCGGGTGCACATTTATGTGACCCAAATCCAAATCTCAACCGAGTCGAGATATGTCAAACAACCACGGGTGCATTGATGTAACGTGGTTAGAGAAATGCTTTCACAACGTTGCAAGTCCTATAAAAAATAATAACAATAATGATAAAAGCGGTTATAAGTTAAAATTTGCACATAAGCACATATTTGTATAAAATCAGATAATCAAGCCGAATATAATAGTGAGCGACCGTGCTAGAACCACGAAACTCGGGAATGCCTAACACCTTCTCCCGGGTTAACAGAATTCCTTATCCGGATTTCTGGTGCGCGGACTGTAATATGGAGTCATTCTTTTCCTCGATTCGGGATTAAAATTGGTGACTTGGGACACCTTAAATCTCCCAAGTGGCGACTCTGAAATAAATAAATAAATCCCGTTTCGATTGTCCTTTAATTGGAAAAAACTCCCTTGTACCCGCGCGGGTGCGGAAAAAGGAGGTGTGACAGCTCTGGCGACTCCGCTGGGGACAAACCCAGAACCACTAGTTCAGGGTTAGAAATTCGAGCTTAGATAAATTGTTATATTTGGTTTTATCTGATTTTGTTACATGTTTGGGCTCAATGTGCTAAATGATGTGTTTTACTGCTTTGATATTACTTGGACTGTATATATAAACTATGCCGAAACCCTTCTCTTCTCTCTTGAGGAGCGCACGCTGGTCGTGGCTTCTTTCTGTTAGTGTCATATGCCAAAATAGAACGAGGATTCGGAGGAGTTGCAAAATCGGATGGCCTTTTGGTTACCGGTACACAGCTCCCATCCTTGGCTCGAGTTGTCCGCTCGGGTAAGCCAGGTCTAGAACAAATACCCAGGTTATGAACTTAGTATAACAAAGCCACATGCCGGATCCCTAGTAGGAACGTTTATTTGCATCATGTGCATTTGACTTAGGGGACTCAACACAGGGGTTGGGTCCGTCTAGGACAAGCAACCTGAAAATAATAGACCATCTTTTGGCATCCTATGTGCTACATGTTGTATTTATTCAAGGGTGAATGAGTCAATTGGCGGACCGATGATAGTTGCGGACAAATGACACACCTTGTTATGTTGATCACGTTTAATAAGAAGGCCGCACATTTTTTTTTGCATGGTGTTATTTTAATCAAAAGCATGGGGAACATTTGTGGAATCCAAGAAGTCTTGGAATTCCCCATGTCTCCCATGCTTCATTTTTTGGAAAAGCACATGGGGAACATTTGTGAAATCCAAGAAGTCTTGGAATTCCCTATGTCCCCCACGCTTCATTTTTGGGAAAGGCACATGGGGAACATTTGTGGAATCCAAGAAGTCTTGGAATCCTCTATGTCCCCCATGCTTCATTTTTGGGAAAAACACACGGGAACATTTGTGGAATCCAAGAAGTCTAGGAATTCCCTATGTCCCCCATGCTTCATATTTTGGGAAAAGCGCACGGGGAACATGTGCGGAATCCAAGATGTCTTGGAAATCCTTATGTCTCCCATGCCACATTTTTGAAAATGATAATAAATATAAAAAAAAATATGTATATAAAAAAAAAAAAGATATAAGCATTGAAAATTCAAAAAAAAAGAGAAGATTTTGCATGTTGTCATCATTTTCCACAAATTAGAAAATCGTGAAAAAGAGGAGAAAATAACAGCGTAGAGAAAAAGTCCAAGTAGTGTCGAAGCTCTGCCGAAATTTTGAGAAAATGAAAAAAACATGTCTTATTAGTTTGTTTTATTAGCAGTCTTGTTTTTTTTTTAAAAAAAATGTCAAAAGTCCAAAAAGTTTTATTATTTATTAAAAAAAAAAGAGTCGGGCGTTGAAAGTGGTTTTATTATTTATTGCAAATGTATATATATATAAAAATGCAAAAAGTTTTTCTTTATTTCCAAAAAATGTATAAATATCTTTATCTGTTGCAAGAAATTTGTCTTGCCAAAAAGTCTAGAAAAGTTTTTAGAACCCCAATTTTCAAAAAAAAAAAAAAAAAAGTCCAAAAATATTTTTTTATTATTGACTTCTTTAGAAAGTCTTTCTAATTGTTTTAAAAAAATGATAATAATAATAAAAAAAATCCGAAAATATTTTGATTCTTCTTTCAAAATTGAAAAAAAAAATTCAAAAAACATTTTTTAAAGCATTTCTTTTATTAAAGGTAAAATTCCGAAAAATATTTTCTTTTTTTTTAGAATAAAAAAGCAAATGAAAATTCAAGTATTTCTTTTAAAAAGAAAATCAATCAAAAATCCAAAAAATAGTTCCTTTCTTCTTTTAAAGTAGTTCTTTCACAAATTCACAAAAAAAAGGGTTAGTTCATCTACTTATTCTTGATTGCCCGAACTACGCTGGTTTGATTCTCACCGGATGTGAGATACGTAGGCAACCCTCATCGGGTCCAACCCCACCTTTTGTTAAAATAGCCAAAAACAAATAATAAAAGAAAAACATGTCAAAATTCTAATTCTGTCATAAAGAAGTCGGGTGACGCTGTTTTGGCAAGACATAGCCGAATGTTCCCGAAAGGGACGCCGGAAGGCTGACTTTGCATAAACAGCCACCTTTGGGTCATTTTTTAAGATTTGGTCCAGTTGACCCACACAGCCTTAAAAATCTTCGTCCCCGAGACGTTGAAAGGTCGTGTTTGCAATATTGACTTTTCTAATTTGAAAAACGATAAAAAGAGTCATAAATAAGTCAGGTGATGTTGTTTTGTCATAAATAGCCGAATGTTCCCGAAAGGGACGCCGGAAGGCTAACTTTGCATAAACAACCACTTTTTGGGTCATGTTTAGGATTTTTGGTCTAGTTGACCCACACAGCCTTAAAAATCTTCGTCCCCGAGGCGCTGAAGGGCCGTGTTTGCAACACCAGATTTTATTGTAATTTGAAAAGAAAAAAAAAACAAAGAGTCAGCGGTCAAGTGAATACCGTTTGAATTTTAGTCAAAATAAGCCGAGCCAGATTCGGCCGCGTCTTAAACCGTTCTTGCCGAAATATCCTTAGAGTATCTCTCAGTTGTCGAAAGGCCATTTTCGTAAAATAACGGACAAGTTTGTAAAGTGTCATAAAATAATCCTCCCCGGCCTCAAAATTCATGTGAAATTTGGAAGGGGCCACATTTGCAAAAATAACCATTTTGTTGCATTTGTCGAACAGAGGGAGCTAACGTTTTGTTTTTGATTTTATAAATCTCTGGATTAGAATATATGGGTTGTTTGATTTTCGAGTTTGTAGGTCATCTTCAAACCTTTGAAGCCCAATTTATTTTAATATGAAAATTGAAAAAAAATGATTAGTATTGTTTATCTTTTATTGGTCCGAACTACGCAAGGTCTGATTCATGCGGGGTCATGATACGTAGGCAATCTCCATAAGATTCGACCACCACTAAAATAAAAAAAAATAAAAAAAAATTAGTAAATAAAGGAAAGTGTGGGAGATTTTCAGAGGGGCACAATTGTCTAACTACTTAGGTGCATTGTATCTCTGATATATGATTATCTGTCAAATGCCCTAACACTAACGTGATGGCTTCCCTTTGTTGTGTTCATATATAGAAAAGTGGTTGGTTGTGGTAACTCCTCCCTGCAAAGCAAAGTTAAAGGACAATGGCTCAGAACCGCAGAACCGAGTCGGTCGGTAATGATGACCGACAACAATTGGTCAAACGGAATAACGGGTTGGTGGAAGAAGTAAAAATGCTGAGACAGCATGTGGCAGACATGTATCAGGCATGGATAACTGGAAAAGCACCACCCCCTCCAACGCCAAGCCTCTTGAACTTTGTCATTTACCAAGCACCCAACACCATAACAGAAGATCCTCCATACTCTCCATCCCGACCCACTTATGGCAGCTTTCCCAGCTATCTGAGTAGCTCCATCACTCCTCAATGCTTCTCCGCTCCCCAACACCACTTCTTTCCCCGTGACCTCAAAAGCCATACCTCACTTCCCAGGTACCCGGCTCCACGAAATGCTTACCCACCCATACAAGCCTACCAAAAGCCATCTAGATCAGGTTTCCGGCCCTGTCAACATGCAAGAATGAAGAGGTTGTTGAAACGAGGAAAGGCTCTCACCCCTATCGGGGTATCTTATACCAGTCTGTTTGTAAGGCTAAGGCATGCTGGCTCGATTGATCCACTCCCCGCATGTACTCTAAATCCACTTGCAAGGAACTTTGATCCGGCAGCGCGATGCGCATACCACTCCAATGTCATAGGGCACGACATTGAGAGCTGTCATAGTTGGAGAAGGGAAGTAGAGAAAATGATCCAAGAAGGGCGGATTGTGATTAATAACAGTGACATGGAGCACTCGAACCCCTCGAGAACTTGCCGACGGAGGTTGATGATGTTGAAGCTGGTAATGGTCTTGGCAGTATTGATGCAAAGCTCAGTAGCTAAGATGCCAGTTTTTGATAAAGTGGAAGGACGCTCCGTTCCTTGGTTAGCAAGAGAGAAGCTTGTGGTGGTTTATTTTGTTGTCATTTCTGTTGTTCGGATTATTAGGATTGTAATTCGGATATTGTTTTGTGTCAATATCTTTCCGCTTATCTTTCTGTTTTGTCATAGCGGTTTGTTTAAATTTTGTCCAGGTTGTCTAGGATTTTATTCCGGTTTTTTTTTTTTTTAACCATTTCACCGGTAGTCCAATGCAAAATCCGGTCTTTTATTATTTCCAGTCATATCTTTGTTTAGTCCTTTTATCATTTTTGTTCAGTGCCGATTCTAGTGACATGACATGCGCACACAGTTTGGGCCTAACCTTAAAAGTTAATCATAAAACCCTGGAAAGGCGATCAGACCATTTAAAGGAAATAAGGACGGTTGAGATTATTCAGAGCTCGAGTCATATGGAACTGGGCCAAGTTAAAAGCAAGATTCGCCAAATTGGCATGATGATGAGAGTGTCGCCCAATGGTGCTTTAGAAATGACAAAGGAAAAATAAAATGTTTAACATAATTGTCAAAGTCCAGCATCATCGGAAGAGACTATAAATCTATGTTCAATTGTGTTGTTTGCACTTGGCGTGTTTTGAAGACTGGAATGACGAAGGCATTTTGTTCTGCTACCTAAACACTTTATCATTCGTTATCCCTTTTGAGCCTTACTTATTTTCTTTCATACCCCTCGTTCGGAATCAGTAGCAACGAAAAAGAAAGAAAGAAAGAAAACAACAAAACGAAAAAAGAGGAAAAGAAAAGAAAAGAAAAATGATAACAAAAAAAACAAAAAAACAAAAAAAAACAAAGGAAAGTCAGAAGAAAACGGAGGAATTGGGAACTACGTTTGACCTGATTCCTCAAAGAGGATACGTAGGCGCTTCACGGCTCGGTCATAGTTTTGAAAAAATGAAAAAAAATCAGTTAAGATATCCCCAAGCAAGAAACTAGGGCAAAGGTTGCGTTTGTTGTAAATAAATCTAATTCCGAAGGTTGTAATTAATAACCCAAAATCGATGCATTTTTGAGCCTTTAATACCTTTTCTTTCTAGCCCTATCCAAAACCCATATTACGTCCAAAGAAAGACCTTCTGATCAGTCTTCAAAAGATGCCAAGTCAGACAAATGAGAGTCTCACCGTTGAGCATAACATTCTGTTCCACAGCAGAAAGGACTCTATTCCATAGCATAAAGAGTCATACCGGCACCACTCCAAAACCCCAGCTGGAAAGTGATACAAATGAGAGAGTCTTATCGGTGAAAATCTTCACGGACACCATAAGGCGATGAAAGCTGAAAGAAAAACCAAAAATGAGAGAGACTTGATAGTGAAAACCCTTTGGGCACTACAAGTCGAATAGGATTGAGAATCAGATGGGGAATTGCCAATTGAAGATCTTGAAAGATGATTGGCGGTAGAGGATAGGCCACATATGCATGTCATGACCATTAGAGTCGGTATCTGCGTTTGATAGGTTTTTATTTATAGTTTCTTTTGTTAAAGAGTCATCTTTTCCTTTGTCTTTATATTCTGTTCCCTTTTATCTTTTTCCTTTCATAGAAAAAAAAATCCCCAATAGAGTCTGTTCGGTCAGAACAAGTGAAAATGACTTCAAAATAGGCCATCAACTTTCCAAGTGTGAGATCTGACTAGTACATCCAAGTGGTATAATCAGCGAGGAACAAGCGCGAGGCCAGTGTCAAGAAAAATATCCCCAGCAAAAGGGAATTGACAAAGGGATTGACGAGTGTCAAAAGGGATATCCTTGCCAAAACCAAGGTTATAAACCTCAAGGCCAAAGCCCGTGGGCAAATCAAGGAGAGCAATGAGCATGATTTGGGAAATTCATACTAGGACTAAAAGGTCGGGGAAATGCCAGTTTCCGAGCTATGTCACAAAAGAAGAGGGATATCCCCAGCAGAATGGGATTATCCCCAGCAAATAATATCATCCCCAACAAGTTGTGGAGCGCAGAGCAAGGAAGGAGAAAGGGAAAGTCATCCCAGTAGGAGTATCACAACCAACCACCATGTTTTAAACTAAAAAATTTTGTTTGATTTGAAACAGGTAAAGGAAATGGCATTGATGCCAAAATGCATGCCGCAAGGGATATTATCAAACTGGGGCAAAAAATTTTACCCATTTGGGGAAAAGTAAAGATAACACCAGTCTCAAGGGAAGTGGTCTTTAAACCAGTGTGCCCCCAACATAATAAGTTTCAATGGAGGAAGTTGTTCCCCAGCAAAGGAATCAGAATCCCCCAACAGCGTTATCCCCAGCGAACAGGTAAGTAAATAAGTCCTCAGCAGTGTTATCCCCAACAAGTTTTGAGGTAAGACATTTTCAAATTTAAGGATATGTCGGGTTCATCCGCCCTCGAATAGGATATGTCGGGTTCATCCGCCCTCAAACAGGATCTGCCGGGTTCATCCACCCTCGAATAGGATATGTCGGGTTCATCCGCCCTCGAATAGGATATGTCGGGTTCATCCGCCCTCAAATAGGATATGTTGGGTTCATCCGCTCTCAAACAGGATATGTTGGGTTCATCCGCCCTCAAATAGGATATGTTGGGATCATCCGCCCTCAAATAGGATCTTATTTGCAAAGTTATTGTTGAAGACAGGCGCCCACCTGAATAACGAGAGGAATACATTTCTGTCTTTTCATTTCTGTTCTAGGTCACCCACCAGTATAATGCGGGAATACATTTTTGTCTGTTCATTTCATATTCTAGGTCACCCACCAGTATAATGCGGGCCTATCATTTTTCATGTCTTAACCATTAGGCGCCCACCTGTATAACAAGGGAATACATTTCATATCTTTACCAATAGGCGCCCACCTGAATAACGAGAGGAATACTTTTATGTCTTAGTTTAGACAGGCGCCCACCTGAATAACGAGAGGAATACTTTTTGTCTGTGCATTTCATATTTTAGGCGCCCACCTGTATAACAAGGGAATACATTCCACGTCTTTACCCATAGGAGATGCATTTCCTCCTAAGTTTGTTTTAGTTTTACCCATAGGAGATGCATTTCCTCCTAAGTTTGTTTAGTTTCACCCATAGGAGATGTATTTCCTCCTAAAGTTTATTTTTACCAATAGGAGACGCACATCCTAAGTCAGTTTCACCAATAGGAGACGCACTTCCTAAGATAAGTTTTACCAGTAGGAGACGCACTTCCTAAGTTAATTTCACCAATAGGAGACGCACTTCCTAAGATAAGTTTCACCAAGAGGAGACGCACATCCTAAGTAAGTTTCACCAATAGGAGACGCACTTCCTAAGATAAGTTTCACCAATAGGAGACACACTTCCTAAGATAAGTTTCACCAAGAGGAGATGCACTTCCTAAGAATAATTTCACAAATAGGAGACGCACATCCTAAGATAAGTTTCACCAGTAGGAGACGCACTTCCTAAGAATAGTTTCACCAATAGGAGACGCACTTCCTAATATAAGTTTCACCCAGAGGAGACGCACTTCCTAAGAATAATTTCACCAATAGGAGACGCACTTCCTTAGATAAGTTTCACCAATAGGAGACGCACTTCCTAAGATAAGTTTCACCCAGAGGAGACGCACTTCCAAAGAATAATTTCACCAATAGGAGACGCACATCCTAAGATAAGTTGCACCAGTAGGAGACGCACTTCCTAAGAATAGTTTCACCAATAGGAAACGCATTTCCTAATATAAGTTTCACCTAGAGGAGACGCACTTCCTAAGAATAGTTTCACCAATAGGAGACGCACTTCCTAAAAATAATTTCACCAATAGGAGACGCACTTCCTAAGGAGACGCACTTCCTAAGATAAGTTTCACCAATAGGAGACGCACTTCCTAAGAATAATTTCACCAATAGGAGACGCACTTCCTAAGGAGACGCACTTCCTAAGAATAGTTTCACCAATAGGAGACGCACTTCCTAAGATAAGATTCACCAAGAGGAGACGCACATCCTAAGTTAGTTTCACCAACAAGAGACGCACATCCTAAGATAAGTTTCACCAATAGGAGATGCACTTCCTAAAAAATAATTTCACCAATAGGAGACGCACTTCCTAAGTTCAGTTTTACCATAGGAGACGCACTTCCTAAGTTCAGTTCTACCAATAGGAGACGCACTTCCTAAGTTCAGTTTTACCATAGGAGACGCACTTCCCAAGTTCAGTTCTACCAATAGGAGACGCACTTCCTAAGTTTATTGTACCCACAGGAGACGCACTTCCTAAGTTTATTGTACCCAATAGGAGACGCACTTCCTTAAAGTTTAGTTTTGCCCATAGGAGACGCACTTCCTAAGTTTACTTTTATCCCATAGGAGACGCACTTCCTAAATTAAGATTTCACGCATAGGAGACGCATTTCCTAAATTATTTTCATTCATAGGAGACGCACTTCCTAGTTCAAAATCATTAAGGTTTCACCCATAGGAGACGCACTTCCTAAGACTATTTTACCCCTAGGAGACGCACTTCCTAAGTTTAATTTCATGCATAGGAAACGCACTTCCTGAATTAAGTTTTCATTATTAGGAGACGCACTTCCTAGTCTGGTTCGCTCAGGTTATACTTTTGCTTTAGGAGACGCACTTCCTAGTCTGGTTCATTTAAGATTATACTTTATTTCAGGAGACGCACTTCCGGAATTGAGTTTTCACCCTTAGGAGATGCACTTCCTAGTTTGATTCATTTTAAGTTCAACCATAGAAGACACAATTCCTAGTCCAGTTCTTTGAAGTTTACCCGTAGGAGACGCACTTCCTAATCAAGGTCTTTCAAGTTTTTTTAGGAGACGCACTTCCTAAATCGAGATTTTATTCATAGGAGACGCACTTCCTAGTTCTAGTCACTGAAGTTTTCACCCTTAGAAGACGCACTTCCTAGTTTGGCTAATTCCAATTCAACCATAGAAGAAGCACTTTCTAGTTTGAGTCATTGAAGTTTTTATTTTAGCAGACGCATTTGCTAGCAAGAGTTTTTGGTTTTACTCGTAGGAGATGCACATCCTAGTCTAGTCTTTAGTTTACTCTCATCATTGCATCAGTAGTGTAAATGAGTTACAATTTTGCTAACGACTCACAAATCTTCCCAGTACAAACTGGTTAGGAAATTTTGTTTGTTTTGTTTGTTTTGGTTGTCAGGGACCCTCCTGTAGAACGGAGGTTGTTGTATGTCGAAGATCGAAGAAGTCAGGAGTCCCGCCTGTAGAATAGAGGAACATTTTTCAAGATCAAGCAGTGACCCACTGGAAAGCAGAAGGTTGCAACAGAAATACCCAGCATTCAATCCAAGTTAGAAGTAGTAGAAGCTCGCCTCAAGAATGCGAGTCAATAGTCTGGGATGATCAACAGAAGCTGGTCACAAAAACAAAAACAAGAAGAGAAAAAAAAGCAAGCATAGAAAAAAAAAGGAAAAAAGAGAAAAAAAAAGAAAAAGAAAAAGAATCCAAAGTAGGGAAGTGGAGAACAGATGTGGTCTGCTAAAGAACTAGCACCTACAACTAGCAAGTATCAAGGTTCAAATCCAAAGTCTGTATGAAGCACCATTCAAGACTCAAGACCAAGTTTCAGAAGACTTAAAGATAGGAATCCTTGTAACTAGTAGCTGATAGGCTTAGTTAGTCTTTTTCAGTTTTCATTTTTGATGTAATGACAGGACCACGGACCGGAACCTCAACGGAACGACACCTCGATCGACTCTTCACCTCGGTACACTCTACCATCTCTCCCGTTTCCGAACTACACGTGGCCTGATTCCTGTATAACCAAGGATATATAGGCAGCTCAGATACCAGGGCTCGATCACATCCCCTTCCTTTCCTTAGTGTAGTCCCTCCAAATAACGGTCGGGTCAAAAACATGTCTAGTCGTTCTTTGTCGGAAAACTCTTCGTGTTTCCAGTCAAAGAGGGGCAGCTGTAGACACGTGATTTTTGACCCTCCCCGAGAATTTTTACATTTTTAGCATAAATATGTAATTTAGGTCTAATATACCTATTTTGACTATTTTTGCTTTATTTCGTTGCAAAAAGAAAAATTACAAAAAATATATATATAAATTTTTTAGTTTATGTATTTCTCATAAACTTGAAAAATACAAAAAAATAGTACCTTATTTTGTACTTTACATAATTTCGAAAATTACCAAAAAATATAGTTCTATTAATGTTTTGTAGTCATTTTAATACAAAAAAAATATTACTTTATATTTTATCTTTATATAAAAACGGAAATTACAAAAATAGTTTTATTAATATTTTGTAGCTATTTTAATCTTGAAAAAATATTAAAAAAGATATAGTTGTTTTAAATATTAGTCTTATTTTTGGTAGTTATTTTGCTTACATAGGATTAGTTGAGCAACGTCGTGTTCTTATTCTCGGGTCCGGGCAAAAGAATAATATTCGGGTTCAAACTACCCGGTTTTAGGCCTAATTTTCGGACCTAGCCCATAATAATCCGAGTCCACCACACGTGGGGAACACGGACGGAACACCACACACGGGGAACCCCACCACGCGTGGGGGACACAAGTCTTGAACCCCACCACGCGTGGGGCTCATTTTTCTTGGCATTGGGTATCAAATACACGGGCAAACACAGAAGGAAAAGGAAGAAAATGGACTTTGGAAATTTTGGGGAGGGGACACTGTGGATCATCTTAATCCTCAAGAAAACCTAAAAAAAAACCCTAGCAAACCAAAACCCACCATCCTTCCACCTCCAGCAAACCGCCATCAACAACACGCCAACCTCACGACCACCACCTCCGACCAGCTTCCCCCGACGCCTGAACCGCCCGACCCCCTTCGAGCAGCAGTTGTCGCTGCTGCTGCTGCTTCACATTCTTTTTCATCCTCAACCCTAACCCAAAACCACCATCCACCAAGAACCAGTAGCGGCGTCATCACCCAAACACCACCACCAAACAGACCCTTCCAGCAGCCATCACGCACCAGTCCAGCACCTGCTCGTCGACCACCTGCTTCGACGACCGTTGCTGCCTCACTCCCTCATCGTCTCACACCGTCAAACCACCAGCTTCCCCCTCGTCGTCACTGACCCTCAACCATCACCCCGTCTAACCCAGCCCCTAAAAGTGACGAACGTCCACCAGTAACACACCGGGAAAAACCAGTAGCAGCCATGGTTCATGCTCAGCCCGTTCGTGTTCGAGTTTCTGGCGCGAGCTATTCCGTTTGAGCTGTGATGACTGTTTCCATGGTTTCCCGTTTGAAGTCCGTTCGAGTGCCGATGTGAGGTTCCAGTTCGTGGGTCTTGTTGCTTCATTTCGCCGACTATGGCTCCATTTTGGTTTGATGAATGAGTTGTAAATCCCCAGCAGTGTTTATCATTAGAGGTTCGTTTTCTAATCTTTGTTCGAGTTGCTATCGGTTACTATCGTGTCCGAGTTTGAATACATGTTATGTTGAAGATTTTGTTTAAATCTGTCGAGTTTTAGTTTTGTGCTTACATTATTGCTATCTCAAATGGGCATGCTAGACGAAAGTTGTACAAAAGTTTTCATGTTCGTGACTAGCTAGACGAATTGGTAGTCGGATTGATTTAATAAGCTCTATCATAATTTTATTAGTCATTATTCTGTTGTTTACCATATGGGTTAGTTCTAAATGTAAGTTCATGTTTAATTGTAATTCGTCAAGCTTGAGATACTCTTCATTAGTCGTGTATCCTACTGGTTTCCATTGTTCGATTAATAAATTAGGATTTCTTTTTAGAGACGAACAAAGTAGAAAATTATAGTCATGCTAAGATTATCCTTTTAATTAAATGAGATGAGCCTCGCCGTGTAGATACAGAAATGGCGGGGCCCTCGTTAAATGTATGTATTGAATACTTAGATTCTGGGACGGTCCGTTTAGCAAATGTCACGGCCCTCACCCAAAATAATAATACGCTAGTCGCTTCAGGCGCGCATTTAATAATGTTATCTCATTAAACTCGGGTGCACATTTATGTGACCCAAATCCAAATCTCAACGGAATTGAAATGTGTCTCTAATCACGGGTACATTGATTGTGGCTTGGTCTGAGATGCATTTCCATGACGTTGCAAATCCTTTTAATAATGAATGAGACGAGCCTCGACAAACAAAAATGCACAAGGTGCAGGGCCCTCTAAATGTATATATATTAAAATGCTTAGAATTCGGGACAGGCCGTTTAGCGAATTTTATGGCCTTCCCCAAAAATAACAATACGCTAGTTGCTTAAAGCGCGCCTTTAATAATTTATTTTCCTTAACTCGGGTGCACATTTATGTGACCCAAATCCAAATCTCAACCGAGTCGAGATATGTCAAACAACCACGGGTGCATTAATGTAACGTGGTTAGAGAAATGCTTTCACAACGTTGCAAGTCCTATAAAAAATAATAACAATAATGATAAAAGCGGTTATAAGTTAAAATTTGCACATAAGCACATATTTGTATAAAATCAGATAATCAAGCCGTATATGACAGTTGAGCGACCGTGCTAGAACCACGGAACTCGGGAATGCCTAACACCTTCTCCCGGGTTAACAGAATTCCTTATCCGGATTTCTGGTGCGCAGACTGTAATATGGAGTCATTCTTTTCCTCGATTCGGGATTAAAATTGGTGACTTGGGACACCCTAAATCTCCCAAGTGGAGACTCTGAAATAAATAAATAAATCCCGTTTCGATTGTCCTTTAATTGGAAAAAACTCCCTTGTACCCGCGCGGGTGCGGAAAAAGGAGGTGTGACATCACCTGGGAGGTCAAAATGAGGAGTGTAGGAGTAATGCTCTGGGGCCTTGAAAGTCGGCTCCGGGGAGTAGTATTGGTTATCCCGGGTCTAGAATAAGAGCTCACTAGAGGATCAGTAGAGTGTAGCAGGTGGGGGTGCCACGAAGACATAGGTGGCTGGTGGAGCGGGGTATGGGACTGGTTTGGGTGGTGGAGCTTGTGGGGTTTTGGAAGTGGTGCCTTGGTAGTGGTGGTAAATGGGGAAGCCTAGAGACGAATCAACAGTGAGAGGTTCTTGGGATTGAGCCAACGACGGAACAAAAACAGGGTTGACGAGGTAAGATAGTGGCGGATGCCCTTTTACCCATGCATGGTACATCTCTGCCATCTGGTGTTTCAGCTTATACAACTCCTCATTCAGATTAACATCAGACTCTTCCCTCTCTCTTAACGGATCAATAACACTTGCATCCAGTTCTTGGTTGGCCATGATCAATTTGTCTTTGGACCTGGTGTTGTACGGGTGAGTTTCCAGAATGCCAAACAAACTAACCACCTGCCTGAACTTGATGACAACAACAAACTTGTTAGTGATTAGAGCATAACAGATAGGCAACCACACGTTGGGGATGCAATGCACCTAAGCAGTTAACCATTTCTATTATGTATTTGATCGGTTGCTTGCGTGATCCCGACTTTCTCTAATTTTCATTTTGCAACTTCTCTCTTCATTCATTCCTGCTTTTTTTTGCTTACTTCTTGTTTTTCTTCACTCATTTGCACTCTCTTGTTTTGCCATCATTTCTTTCCCATGGTTCTCTTGTTTTCTCTTTTTTTTTGTTTAGTTTTGTTTTTCCTTTCTCTTTTTTTTTATTTCACGGTTATGATCAAATCCTATGGGGATTGCCTACGTATCATGACACTGCATGAATCAGACCAAGTGTAGTTCTGGGGGATAAGTGTACATATATATATATACATATATACATATATATATATATATATATATATATATAAACATTTTGGGGTTTTCAAAATTTTTCATAAAATAAAAACGTTTTGATTACAACGACTCACCCTACAGAATTTAATCATAAAAACTAACAGACTCGAAAAGGGGGACTAACAGACTCCAACAGAAAAATGAAAATATAGTCCCGAAAATAGACTAATAGACTCCAACAGAAAGATGAAAATACAGACTCGAAAATAGACTAACAGACTCCAACAGAGAAAATGAAATACAGACTCGAATGAAAATCATGAATACATCAATGCCTCAACTGCTCCAGGGGACCGCGGGACATCAGTTGGTTTCACCACGGGCCTATGCGCAAGATTCCCTTGAAGGTGCTCCAGGTCAATCATTATATGGCGAACAAAGGTCATTACCGCAATAAAGAAGGTGGTTCTAATCATGTTTTCACATTCATGGCACTTCATGGCGATGTAGTTAGCAATGGCTCTAACCCTCTCCCTGATGATACCTTTTTCTTGGAGCAAACGCCTTATTTGCTGAGACCTAGCTTCTAGCACCTGGGCATCATGAAGGTTTTGACCCTACAACTGTTGTATACCTTCTTCTAACTGGACCATTAATGCATAGTAATGTTCCCTTTCTGCTTTAAAGTTCTTAGCTTGCTTGGCCATCTCGTTTTCGAGGGTAGTTAGCCTTTTCTTCAAATTGGTGACTGTTCCCTCATATTTCCTTTTCAACTGTCGGACAAACTCTGCTCGTCCCTCTGTGTTCTTCGCTAACTGTCCCTGGGCCCTCGCCAAATTACCCTTGGATTTTTCCAGATCATCCTCACATTCGGCTAATTTCCTCTTGAGACCACTTATGAGTCTTTCATCCTTTCAGCTCCTTTCCTGATTCTCAGCAGCTATTTTCATTTTTTGGATTTGTGCTTGAAGGGCCTTGTTTTCTTGAGCCAATTTCTTCTTCTCCCCTTCATCGGTTGCGGCTTGTACACTTTTGTCAAATTTAAGATCCAGGATCTGTCCCTCTAGTTTGCTTATGGTGGCTCTGTAGTTTGCCTCTTTTTCCAACCAATCCCATTGCTCCTGCTCTCCATTAGTGAATTGTTGGACATGGAGCCTTTTTGTGAGCTGTTCAGGCTCTAGATGGACTTGAGACCTCTTACTGTACCAAGTTGTGTAACTAGGCTCCAACTCGCCTATGTATAGGTCTCGTACCTGAGTCTTTGGCTCTAAGAACCTACATTGATGCCAAATTCAACGCACCCTTTCTTCCGGGAAAGCAACTTTTGGTTCCAGTTCGATGACCTGCCGACTTAAATCCTCATCATGTGGGATGGTCTGGTACCTGCCTAACTGGCATAGGACTCTGTGTGGGGCATAAGACTGAATTCTTCGGAGACCCATCAATAGAAGAAAACACACCTCGGCCGACATATAAATGACTTCGCTGTCCGAGAGCTACCCGAATGCCCATTCAATCTTATTTGTAGTTAGGGAGCTCAAGTGTGCAAACCATGCTTCCGTACCATCCGGAGACTCATATCCCTCCACTCGTTGTTCATGTTTTTCAATGCATTTAAGGCCGTCATGCCACAGTCCATGTACCTTGGACGGTGACATAGGTGTTCCTTCACCCAGAGTTGTAGAAACATATTGCATCCTTCGAAAAAATTTCCTCCTTCTCAGCAAATAGTTAGAGCTCGGTAAATCTCTGCCAAGATCATTGGTACAGTGGTGTCATTTGCCTTTTTAGTCATGAAGTCGGCTATCCCCACAAGCCCCAACTCTATATTTTCTTTTGAAGTCTGCGAACCAGAAATTCTAAGTAAGAAATTCTATTAACCCGGAGAAGGTATTAGGCATTCCCGCATTCCGCGGTTCTAGCACGGTCGCTTAAACTATTAAAATTAGCCTATTATCTGATTTTAATTACACATTTTTAAACCTATATGCGTTTTAACTTATTAATTGCTTTTAAATATTTTAGAACGCTTTTAAGAAGATTCACCATGCCACATAAAATGCACCCACAGTTCGCAACACGTTCTATTTAACGTTGTTGGAAAATAAATTTAGGTCACATAAAATTTGCACCCGAAGCTAATAAATAAAAGAAAACCAATTTATAGAGCGCGCCTAAAGCAACTATAAAAGTTTGAATTAATAACTAAGTTTGCGAGGGCTACGGAAAGTTTAATTGATGGCACACCCCGATTTTAAGAGTTAAAACAATTATACAAGGCCATGAGTTATTTACTGAAATGGCACACCTCAAGTCTATTTTTTCAAAGGATGTTTGAACTAATCTTTTGAGGGCCATAAATTATAGCTTACTTAATATGGCACCCTTAAGTCTTATTTTTCAAAAAAGGATGATTAATTAATTAAAGGACTTAAAGGAATTTGAAATTATTTCAAGCTAATGTTTAAGCCAAATTAATAATTAATGGGCTGACGTTAAAAAACAATCAAGTATTTGGCTGAAGAGGCCTGGGCTGACAGTAGTTAAATGAGATATTGTGCCCGACCAACTAGCCTAAGCACCATAGGGCATGCGATTCCTATTTACAAATGGACTCAAGTCCAGGCCCAAAGTGAGCCCAAACTTAATGAATAAATGAATGCGAACAGGTACAAGACTCGGGATCGAGTCCCTGCAGAACAAATGGACAATTGGATCACAAGAGCCTTTGGCTCTAAATTGCCCCTTCAATGGCTCAAGCTCTACTAAACTTAAACAATTTCAGCAAAGTAGACATGAAATGCATTATCTAATTAAGATGCAACTATGCAGAAAAAATTGATATATTATTCGTTGAAACACTTAAATTACTGCCATGATTTCCTACATAGTGATGTTTTACTATAGATACTCTAAACATTCAAACTGGAGATCAAAAAACATCATCATGTTACTGAACTTGTTCGAATACCAAACCAACATCTAAAAAAAATCATAAAATAATTAATTGTAACCTTACAATCAATAACAACTTGAACAAATATGAACAGAACCTAGCAAGGAGAGTTCTTCATCTAACCTAGGACTATGGAATTTAAACCTAGACTAGACCCTTCTCTAATACAAGACAGTAGCAAAATATCCCACAAGATTAACATGCAACTAACTTGAATCTAATAACCACACCAAACTCTCAGTAGAATCAAACGAAAGCCAGCAGTGATTCATCTTATACCAAGAGCATGAAAAGGCTAATATAACTTGCATAGCATTAGACTATTAGAAAATATGAAAGAAATGGAAGAAACATGGAAACAAGATTCAGTAAAACAAATTATCTTCATCATGTATCCTCTTTCAAATTGCACATTACACCTTATGTGTTATCCATAGTTCAAAGGATACTTGGAATTCAAGAGAAAAATAGAGATAATGAAGAATTAGCAGCAGCAAAAGAATCAGCTCAACAGTTCAGCAAAACCAGCTTCTTTCAACAGTCTAAAACCCAGATGAGAACAAATTTTTGGAGCTTTTAGAAATTTTGATTGTTAGGGAACTCAAAGAAAAAAACCAAACCAATTTCAAGCAATTTTCAGTATTCAGAGTCTGAAAGAAGGCTCAGCCGTTTCCTAAGTTTTTCAATCTTGTCTTCTCTCCCTTCTCCTTGAAGAGAAAGAAAACATGCCTTTTATAGAAAACCTCTAGGGCATCAGAATTGGTTTCAGTTTTTACCAATTACCCCTTCTTTGATTTCCAATTTGTTCACTTTAATCCTGATTTTCCAGCCTGCTTGTCAAAATAAACCCAAACCCACCTTCCTAGCAATTTCCTATTCAGTTCTAATAAGATTCTCTTAATTAAATATCCTAAACTACCCTTGTACCCCTTGTTATTTACCCTCATGAACCAGACATGGGTCAAGTTGACCCCAAAACCCAAACCAATGACCTGGGCTTGCAAACCCGGACTGACCCCCCCCCCTCTTTGGGCCTCTGTTGACAGAGCCCAATTAATAATTCAAAAACTCAACAGAAAACCCAAGAAAATAGGCCAATCGGAGTTATATGAATTCCTGAAGCCAGGGATTCCAAATAAAACAAAATAGGAGGGAACTTGAGCGAAATCAAACAACAAAATCAAACAAACTAACAAAAATGCTAACTAAATATAACCTAGAATTAACATGCATACAGAAATGATTTGAAAAACGGAAAAATATAAAAGAAAAGGAAAGAAACAAAAGAAGATGAAAATGAAAGAAAGAAAAATAGCCTGAAAAATACCTAGAAATAATAGATGGACAATGGACTTTGGACAGGATCTTCAACACTCTTGATTTTGAGCCAAAATTGGCCTTAATCGTGTGTTCTCGTTGAGAACAGACGAATAAAACCAATTTCAACCCTAATCCTTCAAGGAAAATTCGGAGCTTTTGGGAAGATTTTCTTTTTGGTCTGCTTTTCTTTTAGATCCGAAATTGGTCCCATTTGGTGAGGATTTGAGGGGATATGGTGGTAGGTTGAGAATCAGGTGTGAGTGGTGATTTTGGGGTCGAGGTTTGTGGTCGATTTGGAGCCCTCCGCCGGCCGAAAATAGTGAAGAATTCCAAGGCGGCGCTAGGGTTAGAAGCCTGAGAGGTTAGGAGATAAAGTGAAGCAGGCTAATAGGTTCTCTGATTAAGATTTAAAAATTTATAAACGAAGAGAGGGGGGCTTCACAACACTTTAATGAAAGACAATGAAGGGCCCGGATTGACTTAAAGTCATTGAAATCCAAACGGTGCCGTTTGGTTAAGCTAAAAACTGGACCGGGTGAGGGCGAATTTTGGGCCAAATCTAAACGGGTTGGGGAAATTAATTCGTTTGGGCTGTGCCAAATTGGCCCAAATCACATCCTTTTCTTATTTTCTTTTCTTTTTCTTTTCAATTTCTAATTTCCCTTTCTTTTCCAAATTAATTTAAAACTTAAATTAACTCTTAAACTAAATTAACTTACCAAATTAAGCTAATTACTCACTATAGATATTACAAAAATTAATTAACTCCTAAATTAAAAGAAAAACTATAAAATTCAAAATTAAAAGTTAAAATGTAAAGTGTGTTATTTTTTTGATTTTTTATTTTTATAAAACAACTAATTTACTAATGAACTAAAAAAATGTAAAAAAAAAACCCAAATGCCATGCAAAGTATTTTTTATATTTTTCATGATTTAAATAAAATAAACGTGCACAGACAAACGCAAGCAATTAACAAAAATTCCTACGAAAAATCTACAAAATTGCAAATAATGGGAAAAACTATTTTCTTGAATTTGTAGGAGTAATTCATATAGAGCAAAAATCACTGGCTCACAATCACTATTTATATACTAGTCAATTCTAACCTCCTCTAACTTTAATATGACCAACTAGCTAACAGTACAACTGTCACATAGCTCACTTAACTAATCTTCTAGAACACTACTACATAAATAGCACAATGTACAATCACTACAAGCTATACATCTCAATATAAATGTATTGTGGCCGGTCTTATAAGGCTCAGTATGTATATAACTTCTCTACCGAATTAGGCTCGCTCATAGGCGCTCGGCCATACTAGGCTCTGTATCTCGGCCAACTAGGATCGCTTATTGGCGCTCGGCCACAATAGGCTCGATATATATCTTACCATCTAATCAGAGGTTGCCCAATAGGAGCTTGCCCATTGATTATAGCTCGATGGTAATGAAAATACTATAATATTGTATATATAGACTCTCTGCTCTCTTGACTGGAAGAAGGAAATACTCAATTGAAAATTGTACTTACAAGACTAGAAAAAATATACGTAAATTCCGGGACATGAATATTTCTTTATGCCTCGTTATCAAACTTGTGTAATTACGGGATCATGCAAAATGAAGGAAAAACTTGGCCTTAATATACCTAGAGTAGGGAAAAATCCATATGATATTCTTGAAAAAGGTTATACCGTACTCACTTAGAATCGCAAAATCTCACGTTGCTAAGGTGCTAGAAATCTCGTTGGAATTTTAGTTGCTAACGTTGGAATTCTTGTCGATGTTATGAATTCTTCTTTGTTTTGTAACCTTTTCAATAAGAAATTATTATCAGATTGCTACTTAAATATCTAATGTCTAAAGAAGCCAAAATGCCAATTCTTTAAGTCTTTACACGTAGAAGGATTTAGTGTTTAGTATGTGACACTTTAGCGTGCCACCTTTCTTTGTGAATAAAGAATCATTTAATTGATCCACCTTGCTGCCACGTTTTGGCATTAAAGCTTATCTACAATTCTAGTTAATTATCCACTAATCTCCTAATTAACTTGTTAATCTCCGACTAACCAATAATTAACTAATTACCCACATACTTAAGATTTATCCAAAATTACTTAGAATACTACTCACTTTTAACACACTTCATGCACCTTATTATTATGGTCATGTGATACCTTGTATGACACTAGTCCATAAATACCGGGTATTTATAGTCCAGACCAAATTTTATTTCAAAATGCAAGGCTTCGACGAAATTCATTTTCTTCGATTTGATTACCCTCTCACCTTCACGAATTTACTTATCACTCGCATGAAATATCATAATACTTATAATCTCATTCCCAAACTTACGTCGATTAACTTACAACAAAACTTTAACATACGAAAATACGGGATGTGATATCTCATTTTCTAAGCTTCCATCAATTTATTTATGGCGTACTTCCACGTATGAAAATATGGGGTGTAATAGATTTTCCCCCTTTTGAACATTCGTCCTTGAATGTTGATTGATGCACTTATCATTCTCATAACCCATAGCTCTTATGAATACTTTGATACCTCTCTTGCCATCTAGGAAATTGTTCGCTGAATGAATCCCAAAGGCCAGGGCATTTCCCCCTTTAGACATATTTCTCTCACCACAACTTGTTGTCAGAATTCTTCCGATCTTGTAACTGTTGCTACATTTTATCATGCAGCCTGTACGACTTTGACTTTGTAAGTGCGCCTATGCGACTCTTCTTTCCTTTTTCCTCCATCTTTTAGCCAATCTCTAGGCCTTACTTTGTAACCATGTACAGAGCTTAATAAGATGTCCCTCTAGGAATCTATAGGTATACTAAAGTTCTTCGCTCGGTACTTTATCGATCTTACAAATATTGCTATATCTTATTTCATAGGACCGGTTATCTATCCGCATGACTTTACTGCATCTAAGTAGGTCATAAAATACCATAAATCTTACCTCTATTTATCATTACTGAGGTCTGCTACCAAACTCCAGGTTACGTTCGTTGCTTATCTCATATGTATAAATCTATATCTTTTAATGCTTCCTTATTACTGTTCATCTTAAGAATGACAACCTTATCTCACCTCATACTTTGTGACTTTTGTCCATCCATTGTTGATTTACCTTAATGTTGATCTATCATCTACCGCTAATAACTCGATCTCTTATGTAATACTACCGCTAGGGCTCATGTCTCATCGGGGACATCTAGAGTAATTAGATTGATCCACCTAGGGGCGATACTATACTTCCATAATCGTATACTATAGCATCCCAATATGACTCACCTTACATGGGTATTTTAATCCCGTATAATTCATGAAATCCTCTTCAAGTCATTACTTAATCTAAGGCCCAAACATCATCCTTTATCTTATCACAATCACACCCTCATTCCACTACCAGGGTAGCATTCCATTTCTTCTAGATGCTATTAGTCTTAGATTCCTTTAAGTTCATTCAGGCTATACTGAACTTTCTATAACTTAGAGAAACTATTAGCTCTTTTGTTGTCATGGGTTTAATCCCAAGGACTTATCCATTCTCGTCATCTTCTCATTCGCCCTTTCTCATCTTTACTCCTGTCATAAAACCTTGTCCTTTAATATACTTTGTCTTGCGACCTATATGTATCTATTTAAACGATTCGCAACCTTCCTTTAACTTGCTTGCACCATATATTTCCTTATGTTATTCTGGAACATCAAGCGAGATATCACATCGTCTCTAATTCTTCTTTAATCTCTTGGCTGGATCTGTCGGTACCTAAAAACCATAGGTTGGAAGATATGCTGCTGACGATGCCGCTATTATTACTGGATATTGAATCCCCGCACTTCTAGACTTTTATCCGAAATATGGACTATTCCCAACATTTTGCATCTGAATATCTCGTACGTTGTTCACTTTTACCTTACTTACCTTAAAATTTCACATCACCTCTTTTATCTCCTTCATGACCTCCTTTACACATAGGTATAATTCATATTTGCGACTTGAAATTCTATTATAATATTTGCACCTCTGGTGTATACACAATCTTGTGAGAGATTCATACTGACTTCTTATAAGGCTGGTAATTTTCTAACTGTCTTTATCGTAAAGCCGTTATAGAATATAGCTACTGTACTATCTCTCTTGCACCTCTGATATTAAGAGTGATTTTGCAATGTCCTCAATTACGATTTCTATAATTTTCTAGTTCCAATAATCAGACTCTTGATTTACTTTGTTGATGTAACTCTTTAGTTTCCTTTTTTCTCTAATCAACCTTTATGTAGGCTTAAGCTATCTTCTGATCTGCGGCTCATGGCCTTAGTTATTGATTTAGCCCTTCATGGACACTATGGAATATCCAAGATACAATCTTCTAATAATTCAATCATTTGTCTATGACCTGGACTCAATTCTTTATTTTAACTTATACCGGAGCCTCCTACGGCTGTATGATTTTCAACATATATGTTGCATGGATAATACTCCGAAATCTTAAGTGCGTTCATAACCTAACTAACTCTGGATCATTGATCAAATAATTCCTTCCGTTCCTTCTCACCTTCCTTTAAACATAGGCAATTACTTTTCCTGGTCTTTCTGTCCCCTTGTTGTGTGTGTTATTAATTTTCTTAGTGCCCACACATATTGGAATTCCATAGGTGCCACTTTCTTATGGAGTACATACAACGTTGTTGTGAGACTGTTGTTATAAGACCATTTCCTTTTTAGGTCACTGAGCTTAGGTTGAAGCCTTCTTCCTTACTTCCCCAGCTAGTCTTTCATTGTAGTACTTAGGGAGGATCCTCTGACTCTTGTAAAGCTGTGAGCTTATTACATTGTATATTCAACGGACCTTTTGATATCCTTCCTTGCCTATAATTATCCATAATTACTTACTTCCACGCCTTTGTGCTTGTAGGGTTGCTTCTGAACTGATATTTTGACTGTCTTCCCAGTGGCACTCTCTTTTATTCCCATAATATTCATATAGTACCTTTAATTACCCCAACTCTTATCTGAATATTTCTCAACTATTACAATGACGTTACTGCGAGGCTGAATTTACTATATTGGGTTTTACTATGTTTATCTTGCATGATCTGTTGACTCGTCTATAACCTCCTATTTAGCCATAACTAGGCTCTTCCTGAATTAATTACTAACTACTTGTTGGCCCATTCTCATATCAATATTTTGCGTAATCTTTCTTGGGTTATTTCCTTTGTCTTAACTTATGTCTCGCACTGGCTCTTTATCTATCAATAGTATCCCCGGCAGGAACCTTTACTTCCTTTCCTTGACATTGTGCTTGCATAATGCTCTAGAATCGTAGCATATCTGGAGGATTCAGATAAGTGCAATCTCATTCCTTTCTCATTTGTTTTTACGGTAAAGGGTCTACTTGTCCCTCTACTATTAACAATTATTTAAAAATGTCCTTCATTATACTACTTGGCCGTTTAAGTCCCTACCGTTATACTATCACACAAATATACCCCTAATTTTAACAGAGTGTCACGTGGAAGCTCAAGAACAAAAGAACTCACCTTCTATTTCAATATCCTGATCCAATTAATTTTTTGCCCATTACCCAACCCATGTGCATCAAATTCAGTCCACAGTTCACGGCAAATTGGCCTAATCCCGCCATTTTCATCTTCTTCATACCAACTTTTACCATTAAGCTCCATGTTTCACCACTTGATCGATTCAACAATTAGGAAAAAGAAGTAATTTCATGCTCTAGAACATCTTTATTTTCCTTGTTTTTCAAAGAAAAGGAAATTTCTTCAATTTATTTCCTACTCCAACCAAAATGGAAAAATAATATCTCATGGTTAGAAATTAGATTTTTCAAAGAAAAATGTGAGATTCCACATTTTTTCAATTAAGGTTTTCGAAAAATGCCATACAAAGAAGAAAGAAAGATCAGAAAGCATAACTACTCTCGGTTCTTCATAAATTTTGGGTATAATTGTTAAAAAAAATTGAAAACCCATTTGCATTGGAATTATAAATTTGTTGACAGATTCAAATCTTAAGGAGGAATATTGTTGAGCTTAAAATTGAAGATCGCAATTAAATTTCAAGAGCAAAAATTAAAAATACCATTGAAGCTCTTTTGGGTGTTGAATCATTAAATCTGAAATTTTTATCTGATTTATTTATCGGAGGTTTGGTGTTGTTTGAGTCGTGAAGCTGCAAATCACTTAAAGAACTGATTTCAATATATTGTTGTGGCACGATAAATTTAGAAACCAAATTGTTAAAGATATGTATGGAGTTGTTCTTTTGAATTTTTTTAAAAGAAAAAACCCAAAGTTGAGCAAATTGGGTCGGGTAATGCATGGGTAAAAAATTAGGGGTTAGTTTTAATTGGATCCTGCTATTAAAATATAAGGTGGGCCCTTTTGTTCTTGAGTTACCACATGGCACTCCGTTAAAGTTAGGGGTATATTTGTGTGATAGTATAACAGTAGGGACTTAAACGGTCAAATAGTATAACGAAGGATATTTTTAAACAATTGTAAATAGTAGAGGGACATATCAGACCCTTTACCATTTTATCGCATTCTTCCTTTACCATTCCATAGTTATTAGAATCTCTTAATTCTGACTTAATGTCATATCACTCCATATCCCCCATTTAGGGGAGTACTAAGATTTAGTGCTACGATAATCAACGTATAGATGTTTTACCTCTTCATCTTTCCCGTCTTTTCACATTATCAATGACCCTTACCTCTCTTGCGGTAATCCTTCTGTACCAAAGATAAAAAAATTCCTTACTTACGAGGGTGATACCTAGTGTAACTGGCACACATAGTCCCTTAAGCTTAACTTTGCTCACATTGCTTGCTTTAGGGAAGCGTCTTCTTGAATGACCTTTTTCTGAATTCCTTATGAAACTTCTTCTGTTGTCCATTCTATTATTGCTAGAATGCAATCTGAAATTCTCACGATGTTGACCATTATCAAATCACTCAGCCCCTGATTCATGTTTAGTTTATTTTGTTCACCAGCCCATACCGAATTCTATTATTTTGTGGTCTAACTTTTCCTTCTGGTAGTTGTGTTGGAGTCACAAACTTATTTCTCAAAATAAGAATATGACTGTATGGCCTATACTCTTTTATTGTCTTAAGGCCTGTCACCTCTCGTCTTTTTCTTCACTTGACCATAGACTCTGTAATACTGTCATCTTTTTGATTTACCGTTGTCATCCATGTATTACATCTGACTTATAGTGCCTCATTAACTCTCTTCTTATTTCCCTGCTAACATTTATATCTATCACTTTATTGTGCAACTCCAACAAGACATCCTTTTACTTTTTAGCTCCCCTTGCTCCATATACTAGCTCTTCGGTTTACCTAACATTCTCTCTTTACCAGGGACAGAGCCATACTAAGATAATATTTATCTCTTCCAGTCTTCCAGTGCCTATCTTTGTAGTACTCATATCTATCTGTACTATTGTAGAGTGCACCATCTGAGTGTCTCACAAGGAGATCTATTAGCATATTTGCACTATTCTTCGGAAATGTCAACTAACGCAAACAATCCATTCACCATTTTTTTTATTCTAACCCCAGTCGGATCCTGATATCATGACCTTCTCTTATACTACTTCTGTTAACCCCCATAGGGCATAACTGGAATGAGTATGACTAATTGTACATACCTTTGTTACTATTAAAGGTACCTCAAAATGCTTATATCTCTCTGCCTGAGTTGAAAATACCGATAATCTTCATTAACTGGGTACCTCGTACCCTTTTTCACCTTGCTTCTTTTACTTGCTGGAACTTATGTCTACTTTCCGATTCTCTTATTCTTTTTTTACCGTAAAAGTGGATAGGCATTCTTGCCTTAGAGATCTTTTTTAAGAATCTTACACATCTTAGTATACGCAAGGTCTGTTGAATACCTCATATTTATCCATCATAAGCATGATGCGAAAATCGAGTTCCTCTAACTCAACTCTTCTACAACTATATCTCTTACCAACAGTCTTTTTGGGTGTAGGCATTGTCGTATTATGAATAAGATAGAGTTTAGGAGTTTGAATTCTTACAACTGAGCTCTACCACACGATCTAGAGTAAGAAGTGAGAGTGACAGTCCAAAATACTATGTAGCCTCCTGCTTATAAGTGTGGTGCACAACACACCCATAAACAAGACTCTATAAGACACGACTTGTAGACGCCCTAAGACATAACAACTCTGATACTACTTTTGTCCCATCTCGAACCTTGGGGGGAGGGGACGGGGGAGGCGAGACCAGCACCCGGTGCCTCACCTATCCTTGCGAACCAACTTGCGACTAAGGGACTCTAAACATGTAATTTCATACTTTGGCCATGGGCCACATTTCATGACAATTGCGAAGGCTGACTAAATATCAATATTATGGTGGGCCGACAAGGCCGTCATAACTACTACAGCTGGCAAACCAACAAAATATACATATAAGGCCTATAAGCCCAACATACTACACTAACTGACAGGATATGTCTACAAGCCTCTACTGATGGTTATACTATGATCGGAATAGGGCCCTGTCCTACTCATAACATATATACATATATATACAAGATGTACATAAAGCTCTAGACCCGACAACTCCGAAGGGCATGGAGCTTATCGATCAAGCTAAACTCGGGCAACACCTAATGAGTAGGTCTACCCGTCTGTCTATCTGAACCTACACGCATGAAATGCAGTGCCCCCAGAAAAAGGATGTCAATACGAAATAATGTACCGAGTATATAAAGCAATATACTGAAAGCTGAAACTGAATTGATAATATAATAACTGAAAGCAACTGGGAGTCAAAGATAATTTGAAGATATGCTTACCTGCTGATACTGACTCAACTCTCTCAATATAGTAAGTAAAATAGTTGTCCGGTCTTATAAGGCTTGGTATATATATAATTGTTCTGCCGTAGTAGGCTCGTTCATAGGTGCTTGACCATACTAGGCTCTGTATCTTGGCCAACTGGGCTCGCTCATAGGCGCTCGACCACAGTAGGCTCGGTATATATCTTACTATCTGATCAGAGGTTGCCCAATAGGGGCCTACCCATCAATTATAGCTCGATGGTAATGAAAATACTGTAATACTGTATATATAAACTCTCTGCTCTCTTGACTGCAGGAAGAAAATACTCAATTGAATATTGTACTTACAAGACTAGAAAAAATATACGTAAATTCCAGGACATGAATTTTTCTTTATGCCTCGTTATCAAACTTGTGTAATTACGGGATCATGCAAAATGAAGGAAGAGCTTAGCCTTAATATACCTGGAGTAGGGAAAAATCCGTATGATATTCTTGAAAAAGGTTATACCGTACTCACTTAGAATCGCAAAATCTCTCGTTGCTAAGGTGCTAAGAAATCTCATTTGAATATTGGTTGCTAACGTTGGAACTCTTGTAGATGTTATGAATTCTTCTTTGTTTTGTAACCTTTTCCATAAAAAATTATTATCAGATTGCTACTTGAATATCTAATGTCCAAAGATTCCAAAATGCCAATTCTTTAAGTCTTTACACGTAGAAGGATTTAGTGTTTTGTATGTGACACTTTAGCTTGCCACCTTTCTTTATGAATAATGAATCATTTAATTGATCCACCTTGCTGTCACGTTTTGATATTTAAGCTTATCCACAATTCTAGTTAACTATCAACTAATCTCCTCATTAACTTATTAATCTCTCACTAACCATTAATTAATCAATTACCAACATACTTAAGATTTATCCAAAATTACTTAGAATACTACTCACTTTTAACACACTTCATACACCTTATTATTATGGTCATGTGATACCTCGTATGATATTAGTCCATAAATACCGGGTATTTATAGTCCGGACCATATTTTATCTCAAAATGTTAAACTTCGACGAAATTCATTTTTATGGATTTGCTTACCTTCTCACCTTCACGAATTTACTTATCACTCGCTTGAAATAGCATAATACTTAGAATCTTAAAATAATCTCATTCCCAAACTTACGTCGATTAACTAATGACGAAACTTTAACGTATAAAACTATGGGACATGATATCTCATTTTTCGAGCTTCCATCAATTTATTTATGGCGTACTTCCACGTATGAAAATATGGGGTGTAATAGATTTTTTCATTTATTCACCTATAGTGTGACTCTATATCACCTAGTCTTGGGATGTTGTATGATTATTGTCGTGTGCGCTTCACTTTTGTTTTGGTATTCATATTAAACTCTCATTTAAATTATCATTTTTAAACTGGCTTAATTGTTGAAAGTAATCAGCTTACCTAGTCTCAAAGACTAGGTATCATCACGACGCCTATGGTGGAATTTTGGGTCGTGATAGATGGACTTGTATTTGAATGGGCTGTCAGAATTTGTGAGTTTTGTCGGGTTCCGAGGTGCGTGCCCGAGTTGAATTTTTAGTTGAATTTGAGTATTTGATTAAAGATTCGACCTTTATTGTTTGGGTTTGATTCTTATAGCATTATTTGATGGTTTGAGTTGCTTTTGGTTAGTTTCGCGCCGTTCGGAGGTCAATTCATGTAGGATAGAGCTTCTAGAGTATTGTTTTAGCTTGTTTGAGGTAAGTATCTTACCTAAGTTTGTTGAGGCACTAGTTGCTTGGGTTATTTTGGTAGCTATGTGCTATGGGTGGTGCACATGTATGGGGTTGAGCCCATGTGTGTGCACCAGAGTATTTTTCATGCTCGGGATAGTATTTAGGCTATGATATGCCTTGGATTGATTGTTAAGCTTCATGTTGTGGTGGTTCTTATATTTGTACCCCTATTGTGAGCTATTTGAGCCATGTTTGAGGTTACATAGAGGTTAATCTTTTGATTGAACCTGATAATTGTTGCTTTTGTGATGTATTTTCCTGATTTGAGTTATGATAGCACACTTTGCACATGCGTACTCCTTAACATGTCACTTATACCAGTTCAAGAGTATGAAATTTGATGGTCATTGATCATGTACATATATTCTTGTATATCTGATTTCTGTATGATATGGATTGGACTGGTAGCATGTGACCACGTCGCGCAAATTGTTACATTGAGCATGTGACCACGCTCGATGGATTGTGGTATTGAGCATGTGACCACGCCGGGTGGATTGAAACTGTGACCACGTTAGGCAGATTGTGATATTGAGCATGTGGCCACGTCGGGCGGATTGTATTATTAGCACATGGGTTGTCCATGCAACATGTGGATATGAATCCATTCCCCTAGGGTCACCCTCTCATGTTCCTTCTTGACGGTGTACACGCTGATTGTGAGAAGCCGATGGGTTTTTGGTTGATGTGGACTTTGGAAAAAACTTATTAGGGATTTGGTTCAATTATGGAAATTTAGAGGAAAAGCTGGCCAGTGTTTGTTTTGGTTATTGCATTTCATCTTTACTTGCAATTTCCTTGGTTGTTTACCTAATTTATTTGCATATCTTCTTTGTATACTGGATTGTTGACTAAGCATAGTACGTTGAGTTAGTGTGTGCACCAAGATAGTTTATTATGTGATTCATGACTTGATCATATTATTGTTTCGTACTTGTTGGATTTATGACGGGTATAGATGATTAGCGAGTATCATTTATAATTCTTGCTTTTATAACCTCGCTGAGGTTAGTTATGATACTTGTTGAATACATGGGGTTGATTGTACACATAATACATTTTTGCACCTTGCGTGTTGATCTTGGAGTTGAGAGGCTGTGGATGACGAGAGCCGGCATTGAAGATGTACTTGCTTTCCGGATATAGTTACCACTTGTCCTTGTAGTTTTAGATTCGTATTTTGTTTATGTATATTCCAAATAGATGTTGTATTTGTTTTTATACTATCTTTGTAAATCTAAGTGTTAGTGGCTCATGACATGTACTACCAATCCTTGGGTTATTATATGAAAATTTCAGCTACTTCATTTATTGATTTCTTATTATTTTGTTAGAGTTGTGTTGACTTTTGTTTGGATTACCTAGAGTTGGGTTAGGTACCATCATGACTAGGTAGATTTTGGATCATGCCAGTGATTAATTGCGAAGGCATGGGAACTTATTCTTGATATGTTAAATTGCTCAAGTATCCGTAGTCACATAGAGATTTCATGAGCATATATTCGTACGATATTTATTAAGTACTTGTGCACATTTTATCTATAATTCTTGAGCATAACTATATATTTTAATAATGGATATGTGTTTTGAACTGAGGATTTTGGCACGAAGGGTAAGCATACAGATGAGATACAACTTGGCATATTGGACATGATGATCGGATAATGATTTATGAGGGATTGCTAGTATGCCCCTCTTTGCGCTTGAATTTGATATCGTCCCTCCAGTGTTAGGTGATAACCCATGTTACTTTGGGCTCTGTGAGCATGGTCGGCACATAGATTTTATATTGGTTTGATACATGGATTTATATCGGGTTTGATATGATACATGAATTTTGTATCGGGATACATGGATCTTGTACTGGGGAACATAGATCTTGTACCAGTTTAATCATGTATTCATATTCTTGATTCATTTAGAGGCATTCATTTAAATGCTAACTGTTGCATACCACACACACACACACACACACACATATATATATATATATATGCTAGTTAGGAGCCTCAACTCCGTTATTTGAAGAATGCCATATTTGAGCAGCGTTATGATTATCTGTTGAATTGGGAAGCATGCTTTAAGTCTTTTTATTATTTCATATCTTGATATATATTGATCATGAGGATATTTACTATTTTATCTACATGCTTATTATTATTATTTATGTGTTGTAAGTATTCAGATGTGTCTAGCCTCGCCACTACTTCTTCGAGGTTAGACTTGATACTTACTGTGCATCAACTATGGTGTACTCATACTACTGTAATGAACCGACCAGTTATTTTGTGTATTTAAGCCCCATTCCCCTTTTGTATGCCCCCTGTATGTGTTTTTGTTGTTATATGACTTGTGGGGATGGGTGATATTGTTTTAGTGAGGTTTTGGATTGAATTGGAATACTTAGTTCTTAGTTTGAAAACTTAAGTTGGAAGTGTTGACTAAGTTTTACTTTTGTGTATGACCTCAGATCATAGTTTTGATAGTTCTATAAGGTCAAAATGGTGATTTGGGACTTAGGCATATGTCTGGATTTAGATTCGGAGGTTCCTAGGTTATTTTGGTTCATATTGGCGAAAGTTGGCAATTTGAAGGTTTAGAAGTTCATAGGTTTGTCTCATAGTTAACTATGTGGTTATCGATATCTATTTGAGATTCAGAGCCTTGAAATAGGTTCATATGATGATCTATGACTTATTTGTAAAATTTGAGGTCATTTCGAATTGTTTAGACATGTTTGGCGTAAGTTTGAAATTTAGTAATCTGGATTAGTTCATTAAGTTTGAATTGAGGTGCGATTTGTGGTTGATGTTATTTTATGTGATTTGAGGCCTTGAGTAGGTTCGTGTTATGTTTTGGGATTGGTTGGTATAGTTGGACGGGGTCCCGAGAGCCTCGATGTATTTTGAATGGGTTTCAAACCCTTTTCCCTTGTTTGGATAAATTGGTTTCTGGTGTTCTGGTGTCCATCATGATCGCGGATTGGGTATTGTCATGATCCTAAACCCAGACCCGGTCATGATGGCACCTCTCGTGAAGACAAGGTCAGTCGACATATACCCAATTCATTTTTAAACAATTAAAATAATGCAAATTAAGTCTTTAACATGATAATAATCCCAAAATAAAGGTGAATAAATATAGTTTGCGGAATAAACATAGCTCGACATCGGGGTGTCACCAGTCATGAGCATCTACTATCCGAATAAAGACAGGAAAAGCCTACATAGGCTATTACAAAACTAAAGCAGAGTAAATAAGAGAGGGGGAGAAGCACTGGGATATGGATGCCAAGCAGCTACCTAGTGAATCTCTGAATCTGCTTGAGCTGGAAGAATTCAACACTTGCTAGCGGGACCCGAAGCGCCTGAATCTACACACAGGGTGCAGGAAGTAAAGTGAGTACTCAAACTCAGTGAGTAATAATAATAAATGAAGAATGAGTGATAAGAAATCACGTAAAAGCACATCAACATGCTATAAATAAGCAGTATAAAACCAGTAAAAGCAATGAAACAGTCAAAACATATAAAGACACCTTGGTTCAGAAGAAGCTTCTGTAAAATACCTTTTTAACAGTTAAACAATTAAATAAAAAGTAACTAGAACAGATAAACACATAAAATCTTCCCCTCGGGCACAATGTCAATAGAATCCACCCCTCGAGCAATATCATGGAACAACACCAGCCCCTCGGGATATATCTCATCTCACAATGGGTACTCGCGCTCACTGGGGGTGCACAGACTCCGGGAGGGTCCCCTTACGGCCCAAGAGCAATATCAAGCCATCTCGTGGTGTACAATATCAGACCTTCGGTATCATAATCATAAATCAGTGTATCCCCACAACACAAGCCCTTGGCCTTACTCAGTCAAATCTTATAAGCCGCTCGGGCAATAGTAAAACATGATGCTCAGCTCAAATTATCATTTAGAATATCATTTAATGTGTTAAAACAGAGTAAACATGGTTAAGTTATAAAAACAGTAGAAAATAGCATGACTGAGTGCAAGTATAAAGTCAAAACAGTGAGGAAATATCAATAAAAATCCCCTAAAGGTCTAAATAGTTGGTACGAGGCCCAAATATGACATTCAACCCAAAACATGATGATAGCAAATAGTTTTCAATCAAATACGCGGTAAAATAGTCATTCAGGATGGATTAAGTCACAATCCCTAACGGTACACGATCCCACGCTCGTCATCTAGCGTGTGTGTTACCTCAATATTGCACAATGATGTGTAATCTGGGGTTTCATACCCTCAGGACAACATTTACAATCATTACTCACCTCTATCCGGTCCAATCTCTAGCCCGCAATGCCTTTGCCTCTCGAATCGACCTCCGGATGCTCCAAATCTAACCAAAATCAGTGCAAAACCATCAAAATATGCTAAGAGAACAAAGCTCACTCGAAAGAAATTAAATTACAACAAAAATTCCAAAATTGGCCAAACCTGACCCCCAGGCCCACGTCTCAGATTCTGATAAAAATTACATCAATAGACTCCTTATCACTTTGCGAGTTCATTCATATCAAAATCATCAAAATCCAACAACAAACGACCCCTCAAATCCCAAATTCTAGGTCTCCAATTTCAAGCGCTAGTTCTTCAATATTAGGCTTAAATTCCATAATTAATTAGGTACAATTCACATTAGGATTGAGAATTAAGTCCATAAATCTTACCTCCAAGTGTTCCCCCTTGAATCCCTCTTCAATCCTCTTTAAAAAACTCCAAAATCGCTCAAAAATGGTGGAAGTTAGCCCCAAAATCGCAGACAGTGGCTATTTAAACATTCTGCCTAGGCATTAAAAACCTTCTTCGCGAACGCGGTCAAAGACTTGCGTTCGCGAAGCACGTTGACCAAATTTTCCTTCTTCGCGAACGCGTATGGCCTCTCGCGAATGCGATGCTTCTTGACTCCAACCCTTCGCAAATGCGGGACCTCCCTCGTGAACGTGAAGGCCAAATCTTCAGCCTCACCTACTAACCCTTCGCTAACGCGAGGGTCTACTCGCGAACGCGAAGGCCAATTGTCTGCAACACTTCAACAGATTTTTCTGCAACATTCAACAACTAGAAATGGTCCGTTTAACCACCCGAAACTCACCCAAGGCCCCCGGGTCCTCAACCAAACATGAAAACATATCCCATAACATCATTCAAACTCCAATCTTTGGAACGCTCAAAACAACATCAAAACACCAAATTCACATCGGATTCAAGCCTAAGAATTTCAAAATCTTCTAAATTACGCTTTTGATCAAAAGGTCTACCAAACCATGTCCGAATGACCTAAAATTTTGCATACACATCCCAAATAACACATTGGAACTACTGCAAGTCTTGTAATTCCATTTCGACCCCTATATCAAAATCTCACCTATAAACCGTAAAATACCAAAATTCTAATTTCGCCAATTCAAGCCTAAATCTACTCCGGACCTCCAAAACACATTCCGATCACGCTCCTAAGTACAAAATCACCTCCTGAAGCTATTCGAACCATCAAAACTCACATCTGAGCCCTCTAACGCATAAGTCAATATTCGGTTGACTTTTCCAACTTAAGCTTTCTTAAAAGAGACTAAGTGTCTCAAACCTTACCAAAACCTTTCCGAACCCGAGCCAACCAACTCGATCACATATAGAACCGATAAATAAAGCAATAAAAATAGAAATATGGGAAATAGAGTGGTAACTCATGAGACGACTGGTCGGGTTATCACAGGTATCGCAATCGCAAAGAGTGTTTTAGTGGCAGGTGATGCTTTCTCTTTGCGTTCACGATGGGGGTATCGTGTTCGCAGGACATGGGGGCAATGGCCTTCACATTTGCGACCTGGGCATCGCGTTCGCATAGTGGAAGGTCGGCTATGGGGCTGGGAGGCATGCATTTGGCCATCGCGTTCGCGTAGGCTCAACATGGGTAAGTATCATGTTCGCGTAGGCTCAGCAGAGGTAAGGATCGCATTTGCATGGGGGCATTGTATTCACATAGAAGCGGCAACAACTAGGCAAGAGCTTGGCTTTTGTAATCGCAAAGTAGGTCCCGTGATCGTGAAGGGTATCACTGGGTAGATACTTAAGTATTCTATTTTGAGGGTTTGAGTTATTTTATCATATTTTGAGATTGAGAGCTTGGAGTTGGGCGATTTTAGAGGGGATTTTTCATGATTTGGATTGGGGTAAGTGCTTTTTACTCAGATTTTGTTATTATTCATGATTCCATCCGTGAATTTAGCATTTGACTGATGAATCAAAGTGAAGAAAATTAAGGATTTTAGGAAAATATTTCTAAAATGAAAAATGATTTGAACCCTGATTCAGAGTCAGATTTGGATGAAAATTGTATGGTTGGACTCCTATTCGAACGGGCATTCGAAATTTGTGACTTTTGTCGGGTTTCGTAAGGTGGTCTCGAGTTGACTTTTTGATTTTTGATAAAGATCGGAGAATTATTTATTAGTTAAATACCCAACCGCTTTTTACCATTTTTATGTTAGTTTTGATAAATTATGAACTCATATCCATGATGAAACTTTGGCTTTATTATTTTGTGATTTTGTGGCACATGTGGCATCTTGGGCAGAGCAATACAGGTGGCTATTGTGATATTGTCAGGGCAGAGTGATACGGTTAGCTATTATTATATTGTCAGGACGGAGCGATACATGATGGCTTTTGTAATATTGTCAGGGAGAATCGATACGGGTGGCTATTGTGATATTGTCGGGGTGGAGCGATATGGGTGGCTATTGTAATATTGTCAGGGTAGACTAATACGGGTGACTATTGTGATTTTTGTCAGGGTGGAGTGATACAGGTGGCTATTGTTGTTGTGATAAAAATGTGGGCACGAGGTGCTATTTGCGTTTTTTCTTTGTGAGGTTATTGCTATTGTTCTTTTCTATACTTTTGTTGTTAGACTTTGATTTACTGCACAAGTTATTTTGACTAGTGAGTATCACATGACTTGAACCTCGTCACTAATTCATCGATTTTAGTCTTTATGCTTACTGGGTACCAACCGTGGTGTACTCATATTACACTTCTGCATATTTTTGTGCAGATCTAGGTGTTAGAGGTATCAGACTTAGGCAGTGAGAGCTTACTTGACTGCGAGCATTCAAGGTAGAGATGCATTGACCGCCACAGTCCCTTAGAATCCTATCCTTACATTGAGTCTGTCATTTTTCTATCCAAATAGTATTGTATTTTGAGATATTCCTATGTTTTGAGATATTCCTATGACCTGAATTAGATTCCAAGGTCCCAAGCCCGATAAATAAATTTTTGAAGAAAATTGTTTGCTGGAAAATATAAGGATTTTCGGAAATGTAATAGTGTGTAATCTCGTTGATATCGGGCCCATATTTTGGTTTCGGATCCCGATACATGTTTGATATAGTATTTAAGTCGTATATGTGAAATTTGATGAAAAATGGAAGAGATTTGATACAATTCGGACCCTTGGTTGAGAAAATAGGAATTTTTGAACTATCTTATGATATTCATGAGTTTTGGTGTTAATTTCGTTGTTTAAGATGTTATTTTGGTGATTTAATTGCACGAGTAAGTCCGTATGATGTTTTTAGACTTGTGTTCATGTTTGGTTTGGATCCGTGAGGGCTCGGGTGAGTTTTTGATAGGCTTCAGAGTGTTTTGGACTTGGAAAGAAAACATTGTAGGTTCAGTTCTAGTGTTGGCCTCCGATCTCGTAATTACAAGACCAGAGTTTGCATTTGCGATGCTTGAAAAGGTTGCAATTGCGAGCCACTCTTCGCAATTGCGCAGAATAGCTGGGCCAACAGTTTTCGTAATTGCGAAGAACTCTTCGCATTTGCAAAATAAAGCTGGGAGGGGTATTGGACGCAAAGGCAATCATCTAGTCCCATTTGCGAAGGATCATGTTCGCATTTACGAACTTTCCTTCGCATTTGCGAAGGCAGCATAGATGTGAGGGGTTCCCATTTGCGAGCTTCGCAATTGTGACATCTACATCTATGAAGTTGGGACTTAGACGTGATTTTCACCCATTTTTCAAATCTCTCGAACCCTTAATCTACATAGGCGATTTTTCAAAGACCCAAGTTTCTCCAAATCATAGGTAAGTATTTCTAACTCATTCTTTCAATCTATCTCATCTTTTTACAAGATTTCATCACAAAAACTAGGGACTTTCATGGGGAATAGGGTATTTTTGGGTAGAATTTAGGAATTTAAAAATTTGGGGAATTAGACCTCAAATTGAGGTCAGATTCCTGGGAGGGGTATTGGACGCAAAGGCAATCATCTAGTCCCATTTGCGAAGGATCATGTTCGCATTTACGAACTTTCCTTCGCATTTGCGAAGGCAGCATAGATGTGAGGGATTCCCATTTGTGAGCTTTGCAATTGCGAAGCTCCAGTCGCAATTGCGACATCTACAGCTGTGAAGTTGGGCCTTAGACGTGAGTTTCACCCATTTTTCAAATCTCTCGAACCCTTAATCTATATAGGCGATTTTTCAAAGACCCAAACTTCTCCAAATCATAGGTAAGTATTTCTAACTCATTCTTTCAATCTATCTCATCTTTTTACAAGATTTCATCACAAAATCTAGGGACTTTCATGGGGAATTGGGTATTTTTGGGTAGAATTTAGGAATTTCGAAATTTGGGGAATTAGACCTCAAATTGAGGTCAGATTCCAAAACCAATTGTATATTCGAGCTCATGGATGAATGGGTCGTGGGGTTTTGGTTCGAACTTCGAGTTTTGACCAAGCGATCCCGAGGTCGGTTTTTGACTTTTTTGGGGAAATATTGGGAAGTCTATACTCATGCATTAGAATTAGTTTATTTAGTATTAATTGATATTAATTAGTTAATTATGCATAGATTCTGGTAGTTTAGAAGTGGAAATCAAAGCAAAAACGGTAATTGAGGCTTGATTTTTGGTCGTGGAATCGAGGCAAGTGTTTGGTCTAACCTTAGCTTAAGGGAATAGGTGTTGTGTCTTAATTGCTATACGTTAGTATCGAGTACGTTGTATAGGTATGGTGACGAGTATCTATACATTGGTGTAAAGCATGCAAGTTAGTCTTATATTATGACTCTTATTATGTACTGTTTATGTTTAAATTGATGATTATCCATGTGGAACAAGACTTATGATATTTTCTTGGTAATTGACCATTGTTGAGTATTGACTTAAGTTGAGACTTATTTTGTGAAGTTAACTGTTGAAACGAGGTTGGTTATAATTGATTCCCTTGCCGGGATGTTATTGTTTCTATTGTTGATTCCCTTGCCGGGATATTATTGTTCCTATTATTTGGGTGAGGAAGAGTGTAAAGAACGAAGGGTGATGCCGTGCACGATATCGTGAGAGAGTGTTAAAGCACAAAGGGTAATACCGTGCCATATTGATGTGACTGTTAATGCACGAAGGGTGATGTTGTGCCATATTTCTGTGAGTGTTAATGCACGAAGGGTGATGTCGTGCCATGATGATGAGAGAGTAAAAGTACGAAGGGTGATGTCATGCCATTTCTATTGATTTCTATGGTGAGGACGAGAGTAAAAGCACGAAGGGTGACGTCGTAAACTTGTTACGTTGTTATCATTTCTGATGGTTCAAGTTTGATATTTACCTTGCTTCTTTACTTTATTACTATCAGAATTTGATATTCCCCTCAGCATGTTTCCCTTCCCCGTCTTTATTTGTTCAATTCTGTTATTATTGTTTCTCGTATATGATTTAACTGCACAGGTTTATATGTTTGTCGTATCCTAGCCTCGTCACTACTTCACCGAGGTTAGACTCGACGCTTACCAGTACATGGGGTCGGTTGTACTGATACTGCACTTTGCACTTTCTGTGCAGATTTCGGTGAAGGACCTCGTGAGTAGATCGTGGGTTGCTGCCTTCAGTCCACAGTAGACCCGAGGTAGATCTACCAGCTTTCGCAGACCCCGAAGTCCCCTTCCTTCTGTTTTAGATTTACTGTCTCATTTCATTTCGAGAACAGTTGTAGTTTTCTTTCTAAACCAGTATTTGTAGAAATTCGTAGATGTTCGTGAAATTGTAAGACCAGATCGTTGGGGTAGTCTTGTTTTTAGAACTTTGAACTGTTATGAAACTTCCGCACTTTATATCTGCTTAACTTTATTTACAATTTATTACTGTTTGGGTTAATAATTGATGCATTAACATGTATCTGTTGGCTTCCCTAGCTTTCACGAGTAGGTGTCATCACGATTCCAACAGTGGAAAATCTGGGTCGTGAAAAGTTGGTATCAGAGCACTAAGTTTCCTAGGTCTCACAATTCACGAACAACCTTGGTAGAGTCTGAGGGATTGGTATGGAGACGTCTTTGTTTATCCCCCAAAGGCTACAAAGTTTAGGAATAACTTCACATCTATTCATCTCTATCGTGCGATTTGACTTCTCAATGCTAATTGAACTTCTATCATGTTCTTGTGCAGATGGCGAGAATACGTACTGCTTCATCAGCTAATCAGCAGCCTGAGCCCCCTGTGGCAGCTCCTACGAGGGGCAGAGGATAAAGCCCAGGCCATGCTAGAGGCCAAGGCAGGGGCAGGGCTCAATCCAGCGCAGCAACACCAGCGGCGAAGCCTCAAGTAGAGTTTGATGATGAGGCTCCAGCCCAGACCATTCCAGTAGGGCCAGCTTAGGTTCTAGAGGGGTTCATTACTACCCCAGTACTCTAGGATGCTCTGGTCCGTCTAATGAGCCTTATGGAGAGTGTCACCTAGGTAGGCATACCTCTGGTAGCACTAGTCGTCTCTTAGGCTGGGGGAAGAGCACAGACTCCCGCTACTCGCACTCCGGAGTAGATGGCTCCCTAGTTTCAGACCATAGTAGCTCAGCCAGTTGAGGTAGTTCCGCTGGGTGCTATAGCACAGACCGGTGATAGAGCAGTTATGTCTTCTGATGCTTTGTGGAGATTGGACAGGTTCACCAAGCTTTTCACTACTACCTATGGAGATACATCTTCAGAGGATCCCTAGGACTATTTGGACAGCTTTCATGAGGTTCTATGGAACATGGGGATTTTGGAGACCAATGGGGCCGACTTTGTTACTTTTCATCTGTCAGGTTCCGCCAATAATTGGTGGAGAGATTATTGTTTGGATAGACCAGTTAGGTTACCGGCTTTGACTTGGGATCAGTTCTCTTAGTTATTTCTAGAGAAGTTTTTTCCTATCACTCAGAGGGATGACTATCGGAGGCAGTTTGAGCATCTCTAGCAGGGTTCTATGACCGTCACTCAGTACGAGACCAAATTTATTGACTTGTCCCATCATGCTCTTCTTATACTTCCCACCGAGAGAGAGAGGGGGTAAGGAGGTTTATTGAGGGACTAGCTCACCCTATCAGATTGCATATGGCTAAGGAGACAAGGAGTGAGCTTTCTTTCCAGGATGCACCCAATGTGGCCAGGCGAGTCGAGATGGTTTTAGCTCAGAGGAGTAGTCAAGGGTCTTATAAGAGGCCCCGTCATTCTAGCAGGTTCAGTGGTGCCTCGTCTGGAGGCAGGGATTTTTTTGGTAGAGGCCATCCTCCCAGGCCGTTTCATTCAGCACTTCAGACTTCTCACGGTGCTCCAGGTGGCCATGGTTCTCATATGTAGTATTCCGATCAGCTACCCTACAGAGCATCACCAGCTCCTATTAGTGCATCTCTGCTCTAGATTTTTCAGGGTGGTTATTATAGCTGTCAGGATTAGTTTCAGGGTTAGCAGTCTCAGTAGCCGGGTCTGCTATACATGTGGTGATCCGAGGCACATTGCTAGATTTTGCCCTCGAGCATCGAGCAGTTCTTAGCATCAGGGTTCTCGTGCCATGGTTCCGGCATCGGGTGTTCCACTGCTGCTCGGCCAGCTAGAGGTAGGGTTCAGATAGCTAGAGGTGGAGGTCGAGGTGTTACAGGTAGAGGTCAGGCCGCTAAAGGTGGAGGTCAGCCAGCAGGAGGCCATCCTAGGGAGGTAGTTCAGAGTGGTGGGGCCCAACTTCAATGTTATGCTTTTCCAGCCAGGCCTGAGGCTGAGGCATCCGATGCAATTATCACATGTACGATTTTAGTTTGCAGTAGAGATGCTTTAGTCCTATTTGATCCAGGGTCTACATACTCCAATGTGTCATCTTATTTTGCTACAGATTTGGTTTTGCCTCGTGATTCTTTGAGTGCTCCTATATATGTGTCCACACTGGTTGGTGATTCTATTATCGTAGATCATATCTATCGCTCGTCTGTGGTTATTATTTGGGGTCTTGAGACTCGTGTAGATCTCCTACATCTTGATATGGTCAATTTTGATGTCATTTTGGGGATGGATTAGTAGTCACCTTATCATGTCATATTGGACTGTTACGCCAAGACCGTGACCTTAGCCTTGTCGGGTTTGCCTCGATTGGAGTAGAGAGGGACTCCTGGTCATTCTACCAGCATGGTTATCTCTTATATGAAGGCTCGGCGCATGGTCGAGAACAGGTGTTTGACTTATTTGGCTTATGTTCGTGATTCTAGTGATGATGTTCCTTCTATGGATTCTGTACCAGTTGTTCGGGAGTTTCCAGAGGTCTTTCCTACAGACCTGTCAGGGATGCCACCCGGCAGGGATATTGACTTTTGCATTTATTTGGATCCGGACACTCGGCCCATTTCTATCTCGCCGTATCGCATGGCCCTGCCAGAGTTGAAGGAATTGAAGGAGCAATTGCAAGATTTGCTTGATAAGGGCTTTATTAGAGGTAGTGTCTTGCCCTAGGGTGCGTCGATGTTGTTTGTTAAGAAGAAGGATGGATCGATGAGGATGTGTATAGATTATCGGTAGTTGAACAAAGTCGCCATCAAGAACAAGTATCCATTGCCGAGGATTGATGATTCATTTGATCAACTTCAGGGTGCCAAAGTGTTTTTGAAGATTGATTTGAGATCTAGCTACCATCAGTTGAGGATTAGGGCATCTGATGTCCCTAAAACAGCTTTTCGGACTCGATATGGGCATTATGAGTTCCTAGTGATGTCATTTGGGTTGACAAATGCCCTAACAACATTTATGGATTTGATGAATTGAGTGTTCAAGCCCTATCTGGATTCCTTTGTGATTGTTTTCTTTGATGATATCTTGATCTACTCTCGCAGCCGATTGGAGCATGAGCAACATCTTTGAGTCGTTCTCCAGACTCTGAGAGACAGCCAGTTATATGCTAAGTTTTCGAAATGTGAGTTTTAGTTGAGTTCAGTTGCATTCTTGGGTCACGTTGTACCAACAGAGGGTATTCAGGTGGATCCTAAGTAGAATGAGGCAGTCAAGGACTAGCCTAGGCCCATATCAGCTATAGAGATCCAGAGTTTCTTGGGTTTGATGGGTTATTACTATCGATTTGTGGAGGGGTTTTCATCGATAGCAGCCCCGATGACCAGGTTGACCTAGAAGGGTGCCCAGTTCAGGTGGTCAGACAAGTGTGAGGCGATCTTTCAGAAGCTCAAGATAGCTTTGACTACAACGTCGGTGTTAGTTTTGCCCATAGGTTCAGGGCCATATACAGTATATTGTGATACATCTTGTATTGGACTTGGTGCTGTGTTGATGCAGAATGGCAATGCATGTTGATGCAGAATGGCAATGCATGTTGATGCAGAATGGCAATGCATGTTGATGCAGAATGGCAATGCATGTTGATGCAGAATGGCAATGCATGTTGATGCAGAATGGCAAGGTTATTACATATGCTTCGCGATAATTGAAGATTCACGAGAAAAATTATCCAGTTCATGACTTGGAGCTAGCAGCCATTGTAAACGCGCTGAAGATTTGGAGGCATTATTTATATGGCATGTCGTGTGAGGTGTTCACGTATCACAAGAGTTTGCAATACTTGTTCAAGCAGAAGGAGCTAAATTTGAGGTAGAGGAGGTGGTTGGTGCTATTGAAAGACTGATATCACCATCTTGTATCATCCTAGGAAGGCCAATGTAGTGGCCAGTGCTTTGAGTCGGAAGTCAGCCAGTATGGACAGCCTTGCATTTATTCCAGTCGGTGAGAGGCCGCTTGCTTTGGATGTTCAGGATTTAGCCAATCAGTTCATGAGGTTGGATGTTTCTTATCCCAATCGTGTTCTAGCTTGCACAGTCGTTCGTTCTTCATTATTTGAGCGTATCAGAGATCGAAATTATGATGATCCTCATTTGCTTATCCTTAGAGACACAGTGCGACATAGAGGTGCCAAGAAAGTTACAGTGGGAGATGATGGAGTTTTGAGGATGTAGGGTCGTATTTGTGTGTCTAATGTGGATGGACTTCGTGAATTGATTCTAGGGGAGGCCCATAGTTCCCAGTACTCTATTCACCCAGGCGTCACTAAGATGTATCAAGACTTGCGGCAGCATTATTGGTGGAGGAGGATGAAGAAGGATATCGTTGCATATGTAGCTTGATGTTTGAATTGTCAGCAGGTTAAGTACGAGCATCAGAGACCTAGTGGTTTGCTTCAGAAGATTGAGATTCCTGAGTGGAAGTGGGAGCGTATCACTATGGATTTCGTTGTAGGACTTTGACGGACTCAGAGGAAGTTTGATGCGGTATGTGTTATTGTGGATAGGCTGACCAAGTTAACGCATTTCATTCCTGTGGCAGTTTCCTATTCTTTAGAGTGATTAGCTGAGATCTACATTTGGGAGATTGTTCGTCTTTATGGTGTGCTCGTGTCTATCATTTCTGATCGGGGTACACAGTTTACCTCGCATTTTTGGAGGGCAGTTCAGCTTGAGTTAGGTATGCGGGTCGAGTTGAGCACAACATTTCATCCTCAAACGGACGGACCATCCGAGCGTACTATTCAGATTTTGGAGGATATGCTCCACGCATGTGTTATTGACTTTGGAGGTTCTTGGGATCAGTTTTTGCCATTAGCGGAGTTTGCCTACAACAATAGTTATCAGTCGAGCATCTATATGGCTCCCTATGAGGCATTATATGGTACAAGGTGCCGATCGCGGGTTGGATGGTTTAAGCCGAGAGAGGCTCAGTTGTTAGGTACAGACTTAGTACAGAATGTCTTGGATAAGGTTAAGATCATTCAGGATAGACTTCGTATATCTCAGTCCAGGCAAAAGAGTTATGTCGAATCGTGATGTGGCATTCATGGTTGGAGAGCGAGTGTTGCTTCGGGTGTCACCCATGAAGGGCGTGATGAGATTTGGGAAGAAGGACAAGTTAAGCCCTAGGTTTATTGGGCCTTTTGATATTCTTCGGAGAGTGGGAGAGGTGGCTCACGAGCTTGCGTTGCCACCGGGTTTATCAGCAGCGCATCCAGTTTTTCATGTGTCCATGCTTCGGAGGTATCACGGTGATCCATCCCACGTGTTAGACTTTAGCACTGTCCAGTTGGACAAGGATTTGACCTACGAGGAGGAGCCGGTAGCTATTCTAGTCCGACAAGTTCCACAGTTGAGATCGAGGAGCTATCCTTCGGCTCGTGTGTAGTGGAGAGGTCAGCATGTTGAGGTAGCTACCTGGGAGTCCGAGTCCGATATGCGGAGCCAATATCCCTATCTTTTCTCCGACTCAGGTACTTTTCTATGTCTGTACGAGTACGAACGGTTGTTTTAGAGGTGGAGAATGTGATGACCCCAAAGGTCATCTTTTGTTTTAGAATCCAAATTCAGGTTCCGAGGCCTTAAAAACCTTATTTTCCTTTTCCTCAATTTGTGTGTGTAGTCCGGGCGTGTTTCTGGGAAACCTTTGTGTGAAATTTAAGAAGAATATTGAATTTTGCCTTTAAAATTATTTAAAGTTGACTTTGGTCAACATTTTTGGTAAACGGACCCAGACCCATGATTTGACGGTTCCGTAGGGTCCGTAGTAAAATATGGAACTTAGGGGTATGCCTGGAATCAAATTTCGAGGTCCCTTGACCGAGAAATGAATTTTTGAAGAAAATTGTTTGCTGGAAAATATAAAAAAAAATAGAAATGAAATAGTATATAATCTCGTTGATATCGGACCTGCATTTTGGTTCCGGAGCCTGGTACAGGTTTGATATAGTATTTAAGTCGTATTTGTGAAATTTGGTAAACACAGAAGAGATTTGATACAATTCGGACCCTATGTTGAGAAAATATGAATTTTGAACTATCTTATGAATTTCATGAGTTTTGGTGTTAAATTCGTTGTTTAAGATGTTATTTTGGTGATTTGATTGCACGATCAAGTCCGTATACTATTTTTAGACTTGTGTGCATGTTTGGTTTGAAGCCCTGAGGGCTCGGGTGAGTCTTGGATAGGCTTCGGAGTGTTTTGGACTTGGAAAGAAAATGTTGCAGGTTCAGTTCTGGTGTTGGCCTCTGATCTCGCAATTGCGAGACCAGAGTTCACATTTGTGATGTCTGACAGGGTTGCAATTGCGATCCACTCTTCGAAATTGCAAAGAGTAGTTGGGCCAACAGTCTTCGCAATAGCGAAGTAAAGCTGGGAGGGGTATTGGTCGCAAATGCGATCATCTAGTCGCATTTGCGAAAGATCATGTTCGCATATTTGAACTTTCCTTCACATTTGCGAAGGCAGCAGAGATTTGAGGGGTTCGCATTTGCGATACTTTCTTCGCATTCATGAGCTTCGCAATTGCGAAGCTCCAGTCCCAGTTGCGACATCTACAGCTGTTAAGTTGGGACTTAGACGGGATTTTCACCCATTTTTCTAATCTCTCAAACCCTAAAGCTCCATATACAATTTTTCAAAGATCCAAACTTCTCCAAATTATAGGTAAGTGATTTCTAACTCATTTCTTTCAATATATCTCATCTTTTTACAAGATTTCATCACAAAATCTAGGGATTTTCATGGGGAATTGGGTGTTTTGGGTAGAATTTAGGAATTTCAAAAGTTGGGGAATTAGACCTCAAATTGAGGTCGAATTCCAAAACCAATTGTATATCCGAACTCGGGGTGAATGGGTAGTGGGGTTTGGTTCGAACCTCGAGTTTTGACCAAGCGGGTGCGGGGTCGATTTTTGACTTTTTGGGAAAAATATTGGGAAATCTCTACTCATGCATTAGAATTGGTTTATTTAGCGTTAATTGATATTAATTAGTTAATTATGCATAGATTCGGGCGGTTTGGAAGTGGAAAACAAAGGAAAAGTAGTAATTGAGACTTGATTTTTGGCCGTGGAATCGAGGTAAGTGTTTGGTCTAATCTTAACTTGAGGGAATAGGTATTGTGTCTTAATTGCTATGTGTTAGTGTTGAGTATGACGTGTAGGTGTGGTGACGAGTATATATACGTTGGTGTCGAGCATGCATGTTAGTCTTATATTGCGACTGTTGTGACTCTTATTATGTATTGTTCATGTTTAAATTGATGATTATCCATATTGAACAAGACTTATGATATTTTCTTGGTAATTGACCATTGTTGTGTATTGACTCAAGTTGAGACTTAATTTGTGAAGTTAACTGTTGAAACGAGGTTGATTATAGCTAATTCCCTTGTCGGGATGTTATTATTTCTATTATTGATTCCCTTGCCGGAATGTTATTGTTTTTATTGTTGATTCCCTTGCCGGGATGTTATTGTTCCTAGTGTTTGGGTAAGGAAGAGTGTAAAGCATGAAGGGTGATGACGTGCACAATATCGTAAGAGAGTGTTAAAGCACGAAGAGTGATGTCATGCCATATTGCTGTGAGTGTTAATGCACGAAGTGTGATGCCTTGCCATATTTCTGTGAGCGTTAATGCACGAAGGTTGATGTCGTGCCATAATTATGAGAGAGTAAAAGCATGAAGGGTGATGTCGTGCAATTTCTATTGATTTCTATGGTGAGGACGAGAGTAAAAGCACGAAGGTTGATGTCGTGCACTTGTTACTATGTTATCATTTCTGTTGGTTCAAGTTTCATATTTACCTTGCTTCTTTACTTTATTACTGTTAGAATTTGATATTCCCCTCAACATGTTTCCCTTCCCCATCTTTATCTATTCAATTCTGTTATTATTGTTTCTCGTATATGATTTAACTACACAAGTTTATATGGTTATTGTGTCCTAGCCTCGTCACTACTTCACCGAGGTTAGGCTCGATACTTACCAGTACATGGGGTCAGTTGTACTAATACTGCACTCTGCACTTTCAGTGCAGATTTCGGTGATGGACCTCGTGAGTAGATCGTGGGTTGCTGCCGTCAGTCCACAAGAGACCCGAGGTAGATCTCCCGGCGTTCGCAGACCCCGAAGTCCCCTTCCTTCTGTTTTAGATTTCCTGTCTCATTTCATTTCGAGAACAATTGTATTTTTTTTAAACCAATATTTGTAGAAATTCGTAGATGTTCGTGAAATTATGACACCAGATCATTGGGGTAGTCTTGTTTTTAGAACTTTGAACTATTATGAAACTTCCGCATTTTATATCTGCTTAGCTTTATTTACAATTTATTATTGTTTGGGTTAATAACTAATGTGTTAGAATGTATCTGTTGACTTGCGTAGCTTTCACGAGTAGGCACCATCACGATCCCGACAGTGGGAAATTCAGGTCATGACACAAGTACAACTAGGTGCCATCACGACTTAAAGTGAGATTTTTGGTCGTGATAGGAAAAAAGAGTTATCTTTGAATATTTTCTATATAATGGATAAGATAAAAGAGTTAACTTAATATTTACAAGAAATTATGTAAAGAATTTAAGAAAATAAATAATCGATTATAAATTGTCATAAGTAGTATATGCGCTGAAGTAAGTCAACAACACATGAGAGGTTCATGTTTGAAATTAATGGACCAAAATATAAAGAATGCTATTTTAATTTTCAAATGAATTGATGAATAATGTATGTATTTGACTAAACTATACAATTTAGGAAAGAATGACTTACGATAAACAAGGCAAGGTTAAAGAATGCACAAACAATGTGTTAGCTGTTAAAAATAATAAGAGAACATGCAGTGTAATAAAAATATTCTAGGTTTAGAGAATTAGTCTAATATTAAGAACGGAAAAGGGCTAAAACTGCACCTAGACTATCAGATTTGTTCTATAAATACCCTTTGTTCACCTATTTTGAAAAATTTACCCTTTAACTTTCTGGCTCGCTTGTGCCCTCAAAATTAGCGATACTTTCTCAAACAAAAAAAAGATAATTATTTATTACATGGCAATTTCTTATTGGCTCTTCTTAAAACCCAACCCAAATCCATTTAATAACCTACCCACAACCCAAAATATTTGCCCCGACTCAAAACTTTGAAATTGTTGTACTTCTCTATAATGGGGAAACATGCTCCCACATCCGTCGCTTCAAGCAATGAAACAAAACGTGATTTTCCTTCTTTTTTGTTTCTTTTTTTTATATATATATTTCAAGATACAAATAAAAAATCGGAAATTATATGTTAGTTTGAACTCTAATGAGATATTGTTTTTCTAATGAAAGAGTAAATAACAAATTAGTCCCTCGTGTTTGGAAAAATGGATATTCTCTGGTGAATTACTTTGGTGAATTTTGGCAAAGTTAAATTTGTATGTTTTGGGGTCTATCGGACATGTTTAATGGTGGTTTTTGAAGGTATTATCTGGAGACGGAGATTGTATAATTGTGTGTCTGCGAATCGAGAATGATAGTGTACTTATTCTTGTTTGTGTACTTCTTTTGGAGCAATTTGCTACTATAATTTTATCTGGGTCCTCTTCACTGAGGTTTTTATGGGTGTAGTGTGTATAAATTAGAGTGTGAGAGATGAAATTCTGTCACACGATGGTGAGAGATTTTTCGGTAGCTTAAGTCGCCAGAAATGATACCTTAGCAACCTCAGATCCACTAATGGCAGCAACAAAATTTTGTGACTTATAATATAATAATAACAGTGAGATTTATACGAAGAACTTAAAAAAGAAGAAGAAATCTAGATTTTTACCCCAACTCTTAATGCTTCCATCGTTTTTGGTAGTGAATGAGAACCGAGAAGAAGATATATTTTTGGATTGGGGCAGAACTTTTGGGTCGTGGGTAGGTTATTAAATAGATCTGGGTTGGGTTTTAAGAAGAGCCAATGAGAAATTGCCACGTAATAAATAATTATCTTTTTTTATTTGAGAAAGGACCGTTAGTTTTGAGGGCACAAGCAAGCCAGAAAGTTAACGTCAGGGGCAAATTTTACAAAATAGTTGAACAGAGGGTATTTATAGATTAAATCCGATAGTTTAGGTACAGTTTTGGCCCTTTTTCGGATTAAGAAATTAATTTGTGCATAACCATATTATTAGCGAAAAAAGAATTTATATAAATTTAACCATCTTGAATAATAAAAAGTATGTAAGAAATTAGATTTTTAAAAATCTACCATCTTTATGAAATTGTATTAGGTGTGATGACCTGAAAGGTCATCACTTGTTTTAGAAACAAATCCTGCGTTCCGATACCTTAAAACCTCCTTTTTACCTTACCTTGATTTGCGAGCGTGGCTCGGACCTATATCCGGAAATCCTTTTATGTGAAAATATGAGAAATAGAAATTTTTACAGTTAAAATCTAATTGTGGTTGACTTTGGTCAATATTTTAAGCAAACGGACCCGGATCTATGTTCCGAAGATCCCAGGAGGTCCGCAGTAAAATATGGGACTTGGTCGTATGCCCGAAAATGAATTCCGAGGTTCCAAGCCTTAGAAATCAATTTTTGAAAGAAATTATTGTTGAATTATTTATGAAATAAAGAAAAGAATTAATGTTTGAAACCATTGGTATCGGGCCCGTATTTTGGTTCTGGAGTCCGGTACAAACTTGTTAAAGTATTTAAATGATAACTGTGAAATTTGGTAAAAAAAATGAAGTTTATTTGACATGATTTGGACCTCCGGTCAAAGAGTTATGAACTTTAAAGTGTTCTTGATGAAAATGATGAGTTTTGAGATTAATTCATAGTTTTACATGTTATTTTTCATGATTTGGTTGCACGAGCAAGTCCGTATGATGTTTTTAGGTTGGTGTACATGTTTGGTTTGGAGCCCCGAGGGCTCGGGTGAGTTTTGGATAGGCCACGGAGTGGAATTTAACTTAGGATGTTGTAGGTTTTTAGCTGGTATGTTGCAGGTCTGCAGGCTTCGGAAATGCGAGCTTGCAAATGCGAAAAGATCTGGTCTGCCTTGGGTCGTAAATGTGACGTAGTCATCGTAAAAGCGATGTCGCAAATGCGAAAGGTCATTCGCATTTGCGAAGTGGCCTGGAATCCTTCGATGTCGCAAATGCGACAATTCCATCGCAAAAGCGAGTTCGCGAATGTGAACATCAGTCGCAAATGCGAGAGTAGCAGTCTGAGGGGTTCGCAATTATGACACCTGCAACCTGCAAAATCATAACTTAGACGCATTTCAACTATTTTTCAAACCCTTTCAAAACCAAAACATTCTTGGGCGATTTTTCAAAAATAAGTACTCTTCTAAATGGACTGTAAGTCATTTCTAACTTGGTTTTGATCAATCTTTAACATCTTTTCTCATGATTTCAACTCAAAATCAAAGGTTTTCATGGGAGAAATTGTGTGTTTTGGGTAGAACCTAGGTTTTTCAAATTTTGGGGATTTGGACCTCGGTTTGAGATCAGATTTCAAAATAAATTATATATTTGGGTTCGTGGAGAATAAGTAATCGGGTTTTGGTTCGAACCTCAAATTATTTAAAAAAAAATATAAGACCAAAACAATTGCTTTCTTATTTATGTTGTTTGTAACATCATCCCCCTTCCTTTTTTCTTTTCTTTCCTACATCTGAGAGGGAAGAAAAGATGGAATTATGAAGTAGAAAATTTGGATATTGCTGCTCATTTTGTTGCAAGCTTTTAATACCTGTTCAACTTTTTGTAGCGTGGATCTGGAAGATCGGTTGCTCCCATCAAGGCTGGTTTTGTTGCTCGTGTTGGCCGGCGGAAGGCTGGGACCTGAGCTGGGTTTTAGGATTGTAGTTGGACAATTTTCTCTCATACTTGAGTTAGGTAAAGTTCTACTGCAGCTGAGCTGGCTTCTGCGATTTTGGACAATTTGTTCGTAAAGTTCTACCGTCGGAATTATACTTGTGGTTATGTATAACCGATGATAGTTGTTACTTGTGCTGCTTTGCGTATGAAGAGAAGCTGTTTTACATCCTGTTCGGAAAGTTACGGGTAGTTTGGTAGGGTGCATAAGAATAATGTTAAATAAGGTGTATTAGTTATGCTGACATATTTCTTATCCATTGTTTGGTTTGATGTATTAAAGCATTGCAAAATTTCTAAAAGAATTGTTTGTTTACGAAAATGCCCTCAAAATCGGTCCATCACTCTAACTTTTTCAGAAAAACATATGTTGATAAATGTTTTTATATGAAAAAGTTTTAAAAAAATTATTTGATGTGTCTACCTATATTGTAATATAGAACTAAATATATTTATTTATAAAAAAAGAAATATGCTAAGTATTTATTTATTTACTAGAGATATAATTTTATTTCTCACTATTTAGATTATTTTAAATTTGCATTAATATAATAATTAGCATATTTTAATCAAGCATAAATTTTGAAGGACAATTTTGTCTTTAACTAAGTTAATGCATGCATTAAAACTCATTGCATTGTTAATACCCATGATTTTCTATGTATTAGTTATATATATGATAGTACCAAATAAGATGTACAACTAATGCTTGCATAACTAATGCATAGGTTCAAAATATCTAGCAAACAAGATATTATTAATACACAAAACTAATACATGCAGTATTTTATCTAATATATCCTACCAAACGACCTGTTAGTGTTTGTGCTTCTGCCAAAAGTGTGGTTTATTTGTTCTTGTCGCACATACAAAGGCAGATCTTTTTGCTTTTATTCCGTTACCAAAGAAAACATCCTTTTAAGAGGATTTGGAAGTGTGAAACTGATTTTGCTTTCTAAAAAAGGAAAAGGGCCAAAAATGGCACTAATGTATTGAAGATGGCTCACAAATGCTCTCCGTTTAACTTTTTGCTCTAAAAATACTTTTAACATTTTTTGGGCTCAAATACATCCCCGGACCATGGATGGATAAAATTAAATATTTAAAATAGAGATGTGGCATTCCCTAAGATTGTCACGTGTATTATTTATAATAAAAATTACACCCAGCCATAACTTAAAAACCCAACCCGCTTTGACACTGTAACCTGTTTCTTTAAAACATAAACCCACGATCTCTGTTAGCAATATTTAATATGGACTAGATAAGGAATTTCATTGGTTACATTGTGGTAAAGAGTCAAAAAATACAGATGGTGGTGAAGTTTTGACGCAAGTGGGAGCATAACGAAATGCAGCTATTTTGACTCAAATTTCTTACGTAACACAAGTAACAATTAAGCAGAAATATGCCTTGTCCCGATAACTAATTACATGGTGTATTGGGAAAAAATTGAGTTTATATTAAAGATGATGTGGCATGACACGTGGATTAGTTAAATGGTCAAAGCGCAGCAATTGACTAAAGAGGCACGGATGGAGACAGCCACGGGAAGAAGAATTTAAATAGGCACGAGACGACGTATAGATACGAGTCTCGTACCACTTTAAATTATTTACAGCCAACGGATTAGAAGGCATTGAAGGCAAAGATCTGATAACAGAAAGGAGTCCAAATTCATTATTAAATACTTGATACGTTACAAAATTGGTATTTAATAGGAATGATTGCATAACGGCTTATTTAATGTCATTTATTACTCATGATTATATCATTAAAGCTGAAGCTTCATTCCTTTACCTAGAATTATCTATAAAAGGAAGAAGTATCATCATTTGTAAGGACACGGAATACTATTGAGAATTCATTGAAATACACATCTATTTGCTTTTTTACCATCGTTCTCAAAATTATTTTATTTTTGTCTCCTGATTATCAGTAACCCGAATTTCTTTTTAGCTTTGACCAAAGACTCAGATTTTTGGTTAAACAAATTGGTTCCGTTACCGGAAATCTGATAATCTTTCCTTTTAAGCTATATCTTATCTATTGTCGTCACCATGTCAAACAACAACGCCGACAACAATAGTAATAACACATTGGGAAACCATGAGAATCAAATACATCAAAATCAAGATAACGTGGTTCCCTCTCCTCTAAATTCACCACGTCAATCTCGTGAAGGCACTCCTGTTACTGAATCCCGTGCTGATCAACAAGAGCAATCTGAACATTTTGAAGGAGTTACAACTGAAGCTTTGCAAAAGCTAATTGATGCACAGGTCGGCAAAGCTCTTCAGGCACTTGTTAGTCGATTGCCTGCTGCGCCACCTACACCAACTCCTAATAATAATACATTGGAGAACCCCCGTTCTGGTCTTGATAATTCTGGAAACGGAGCAACCCCCAGTGAACCACAAGAAGGGGGACCAGGTAATTTAAATAATTCGTATTTGCAAAATTTAGTACTAACCTTGCAGAAACAGCTTAAGGAACAAAATGAGCGTATTGAACAAATCCCTGGAGTTCCACCTGTAATAAAAGGAGTAGACATGGACAAATACTGGAAGTCGTCAAAACTGGTAAAGAAATACTTACGGTTGGCAGAGGAATGGAGGAAATAGGAACAAATGAGGAAAGAGGAGCTTCATCAAAAACAGGGTCGAGCCCGCCACTCCCGAAACCACTGTCAAAAAGATGCTAAATTGACTCATTATTATCTCTTGGTTCGGCGTCCTCGTCAGATTGAATCAAAACAGGCTCGGTGGTGGAGGTTCGAGTAGGAGTGTTTTCAATTTCATCATCAATGATTATTCATCTCCTGACCCTTGGCCTGGTAATTAGGGAGGTACCCTCCTTTTCTTCTTCAGAACTTTCCTTTGTAGCTTTTCTTTTAGGCAGCAAGGCTCGAGCCTTATCCAAATCAAGAGCAGCATTCGCAGACATGCGAATGGCCATAGCTACTTCAGCCGTCATTCCTCTAATGCCAAATCCTGATTAAAGGATGGATATACATGATTAAAGTTGAGGAAAAAGTGCTTAACATGTAAAAAAAATCATATAAAAAGGGGGATACCATGTGTTTTGACCTTCCAGCCATGTAAGGAAGAAATTGATTTCCAAGTTCTCTGCTCCCTAGAAGCAATCTTCAAAAGTGAGTCTACCCAACCACGAAAGTTGGGATAGGTTCCACATATCCCATGGTTGCTACAAAAAACCAAGAAGGAACGAGGTTAAAAACAACTATTCTTTTGAAATTCTCAAAAGTAGGTACGGTCAATAAAAGGAAACCTACGTTCAAAATTCCACTTCTCAGGGAAGGGAATATTTGTTTCGCCAATCAAGTCCACTGTACGGACAGCAACGTAACGGATATACCATCCACGATCTTTGTCATCCTCAGGATTTACCAAAACTTTTTTGCTCCTTGCAGTTAAGGTAAAAACCCCATGGCGTATTAAGTTAGGATGGTATAGATGAATGAGGTGAGAAAAGGTGAAATTGACATTGGCCTTGGAGGATAAATATCTCAAACAAGCCACTGTTCTCCACACCAATGGACCGATTTGGGCCAAACAAATTGTAAAGAAACGACAAAAATCGAGAATAACTGGGTCAATCGGAGGATTAAAACCTAAAGTGAAGGGGTAAGTGTAAACAGAAGAATACCCACTTCTAAAAGAGGAAATTCTTTGATTTGGGGAAGGAATTGACATTCGGAGACTATCCTTCCAGTTACAATCTCTTCTTATGGTGGGGATTGTAAGCTCGGTTACTATTGTTGGGTAAGTATCGGCTCTTTCTAAATTTTTAATTTGTTTTTGAAGAGACGTTTTGTCACTTTCAAAAGACAAATCGCTGGGAACTATATCATCAACTGAGGGTTCTTGAGAAGAATCAAGAATTTCCCTACTTTTAGAAGAAGGGGCTTTTGGGATAGAACTCCTTGAAGAAGAACCAGAGGAGCCGCCTCGCGTAGATTCTAACCCTGTTCGAAGCCTACCTCCTCCGCCTCTTCTGTGTCTAACAGGGGCGTTGGGGAATTGATCTAGAATTGGAACTTTTTTACGGTTAGGGTTTGAAGAAGACATTGTTAAGAAGGAAGTATGTGCTGAAGATTTGTGAAGAAGACAAAGGAAGACAAAGTTATGTGTAAAATGGGAACCGTCAACTTTAGAAGTGTAATGATGAAAAGCCTATAATAAAGGCAGCTATCACTTCGTAAATAGTGAGAATGAAGAAGTCTCGAAAAAGGGTATGAATAGCAGAATCAATTAGAAAATGACACATGGGCAAAACATTAAATGGAAAAGACTATTGAGACTTTAATACTGTCATGAGCATTAATTGTGGCAAAAATTCATTTTACATGAAGATCCACTTCCTAATTATTTAATTGATAAAAAAAATGGAAAGTGGGGGGACTATATGTATTGGGAAAAAATTGAGTTTATATTAAAGATGATGTGGCATGACACGTGGATTAGTTAAATGGTCAAAGCACAGCAATTGACTAAAGAGGCACGGATGGAGACAGCCACGGGAAGAAGAATTTAAATAGGCACGAGACGACGTATAGATACGAGTCTCGTACCACTTTAAATTATTTACAGCCAACGGATTAGAAGGCATTGAAGGCAAAGATCTGATGACAGAAAGGAGTCCAAATTCATTATTAAATACTTGATACGTTACAAAATTGGTATTTAATAGGAATGATTGCATAACGGCTTATTTAATGTCATTTATTACTCATGATTATATCATTAAAGCTGAGACTTCATTCCTTTACCTAGAATTATCTATAAAAGGAAGAAGTATCATCATTTGTAAGGACACGGAATACTATTGAGAATTCATTGAAATACACATCTATTGCTTTTTTACCATCGTTCTCAAAAGTATTTTATTTTTGTCTCCTGATTATCAGTAACCCGAATTTCTTTTTAGCTTTGACCAAAGACTCAGATTTTTGGTTAAACACATAGATCCATTCTTTTCATGTCTTTTGCAAGAGAATTGAAATTTGCAATGACAAAATGAGATGTAAGAAGATGGAACTACATGGATCCATTAAACAAAGACAAGAGCCTAAGGACTCAAAACTTTTCAAGAACCTAAAGCTTAGAACATTAACCATTTCAAAGACTCTTGAACACCCTCACAACACCATTTCAAAACTGAAGCAGTTAAAATACCAACACATTGACATGAACTTCACCAAGGCCTGAAGTCTCTACTGCAAAACAATACAATGTCAAGGCCTAAAGAAACTGCTGCAATGCAATACGATTGACATGAACTTCAATTTAAATAAACAACTGATAGAAAGACTGCTGCAAACTGAAGCAACTGCTTCAAAATATCATTGACATGAACTGAATACAAGGCCTGAAAAAACTGAAGAATGAGGTCCTAGGTTTATGTTTAAAGAAGCGGGTTACCAGGCTAAGCCGATTGGATTTTTTGAGATATGGGTGCGTTTAATTTTAATTATAAATACAACACGTGACAGGCTTAGGGAATGCCACGTGGCTATTCTAAAGATTCAAATTTATCCATCCGTTAGTTTCAGGGGTATATTTGAGCTTAAAAAATTGTTAAAAGTATTTTTAGACCAAATTAACTGAAAGCATTTGTGAGCCATTTTCCAACTTTTGGAGCTCATTTTGAGGACCTTGGGGTAAATGATTCTAACCTAAATCTATGTATTATATATGAATTTATCACAAGATTAAACATCAAAACATGAATTTGAGCAAGTGAATTTGGGTTATTTGTCTACAAATTAAGAGAGTAAAAATTGAGGTTTTGAGCATCAATTTGGACTTGAATTTGAAAACAAAATACATATTTGGACTCTTAGGGTTATGAGTAAACATGATCTACCCCTAGACTTAGGTTTTGACCATGTGGGCCCGAGTTGACTTTTATTGACTTTTTTTAGAATTGATTAAAGACGGAAGCTTTATTGTTTGAAAATCAAGTCATATGATTTTATTTAACCTTATTGAGTATTATTTGGTTAGATTTGAGCCGGTTGGAGATGATTTCTAAAGGAAAGACAGTTTGGAGGGTTGATTAGGCTTCCAAAGGTAAGTATCTTGCCTAGACTTAGCTTGAGGGAATCTAACTTAGGAAATTGACATTGTTTGATTGTTTGCTATGTATTGGGGGCGTCGTATATGCATGTTGGCTAGCATATATGCGAGTACCATGGGCTATTCATGCTCGGGATAGATTTTCGACTACTCTAATGCTTTGAAATAAGATAACATGCTATTTATGACTTGTTGTTATTCTGGTGTGACTACGTTAGCTTCCTTACTTATGCTAAAAACCATGTTTTAGGCGTTTGATACCTTGTTGAGCGTAAATGGATAATTGCGACTTCATGTCCTACTTGTTCTAGTTGTAGTCATACTGTTCACATGCACGTGTCTTTGCATGTAAATCTCTTATGTCCATATACATCATTTACGTTATTTATGGCGTTTATGCATGCACTATGTATATGAAAACTCACATATGGAGTGAGGTTGAGGTATGTGAGTTGTCCGTATAACATAAGTATTATGGCACATGAGTTGTCCATGAGAGTGATATTATTATGAGCACGTGAGTTGTTCATGTAGCACATGAATTTGGATCCATCCCTTCAGAGTCAGATAATCACCCATTGTACCTTGAGCCATATGTGCGCAGGTTTATTGGACGTATGGGGAGTGTCAGTTGATGGCTTCGAGTCTTATTCATGCATAGACATTATATACTCATGTACTCGGCATTTATAATAATGCTTTGTGAAGCATATCATCTTTATATGCTGATTTGGCGTGCCAGTATGAGTTTTTTTAATCATTCTTTAACTAAAAATATGCTATTTATCTCTATTAATTGTATTTGATCACCTTATCCGTTGTTTCTTCTAGATGTTTGTATTGTATTTATTCATGGACTATTCAAGTTATGATAGTAAGTGTAGTTGATCAATCTTGCCACTACTTCGCTGAGGTTACTCTTGGTACTTATTGAGTACATTGGGTCAGTTATACTCATACTACACCTCTGTATATTTTTTTGTGCAAATCTAGATGTTGGCACTAGCAAGGTTGAGGAGTAGCTCGTTGTTGTACTCAGGAGACTTGTGGTGGTGCAGTCCATTCATCCGCAAACCTCGAAATCATCTCCTTATCATGTTTTAGAATCTTATTTGCTTAAGATAGTGTTGTACTTATTTTGGACTGCTGTATTATGAAATTCTTAGAGCTCATGTACTCATTAACGCTAGTTTTTAGGGATTGTATTACTATTTTTGCATATTTGCCAGTTTTAGACTTATTTATGCTATAGATCTCAGTCGGATGTGATATATATTGCTTCACTTCTATCATTTGTTCAAGTATTGCATGATTGGTTTGCATAGCTGGCGTGTTAGGTGCCATCACGACCATTGGTGGGATTTTGGCTCGTGATAGCTTTATATTAGAGCCCTAGGTTGCATAGATCTCACAAGTCATGAGCATGTTTAGTAGTCTTGTGGATCGATATGGAAACGTCGATACTTAACTTCGAGAGGTTACGTGACACTTAGGAAACTTCACTTTCTTTCTTTCTCTATCATGCAATTTTGTTTTATCCTAAGGTTTGAATTTTTACTCTCTTATTCAATAACAGATGGTGAGGACACGTGCCTCAGCCGTAGCTGAGCAGGATCTAAAGCCTTAGGTTGTGGCCCCTACTAGGGGTAGAGACCATGGCAACGCAGAGCTAGAGCCCAACTGGAGCACGTGCAGTAGTACCGTCAACTACTCATGCTCGTGCTAGAGTGACATCAATTGAGCCACATATAGCTCCAGATGGTGATAGAGATACTTCAGTATTATCTCGGTCTGTCGTAGAGATGCTTTGGTGTTATTTGATCTGGGTTTCACTGATTCGTATGTGTCCTCATATTTTGCATCACACTTGAGTATGTCTTGCGATTCTCTTGATATTCTTGTTTTTGTGTCTCACCGGCGTGTGGTTCTATTGTAGTTGAAATTTATACCAATCTTGTGTGGTTACCATTCAAAGCTTTGATACGATAGTTGATCTTTTGTTATTAGACATGGTTAACTTCAATGTAATTCTTGGTATGGATTAGTTGTCCTTGTATCATGCTATCGGAATTATCATGCCAAGACTGTGATGTTGGCTATGGCGAGATTACCAAGGTTGGAATAAAAGGGCCCTCTTGGTTATATCCCTAGTAGGGTGATCTCGTTTCTGAAGACTTAACGGATGATTGAGAAGGGATATTTGGAATATTTAGCTTTTGTTCGACATCCTAGTACAGAAGTTCCTTCCACGGATTCGGTACCGATTGTGAGGGAGTTTTCACAGGTGTTACCTACGAATTTGTCAGGCATTCCATTAGATAGAGATATTGATTTTGGTATTGACTTGGTTCTTAGCACTCATTCCATATTTATTCTACCATATCACATGGCTCCAGTAGAGTTGAAGACATTGAAGGAGCAGTTGCAAGATTTTCCTGATAAGGAATTCATTAGACCAAGTGTATCATTGGGGCTAACCGTTATTATTTGCGAAAAATAAGGATGGTTCTATGAGGATCTGTATCTAGTAAGGCAGTTGAACAAGATTACTATCAAGAACAAGTATCTATTGCCTCGTATGGATAATTTGTTTGATCAGCTTCAGGGTGCTAAGGTGTCTCTAAGATAGACTTGAGACTGAGTTATCATCAGTTAAAAATTAGGGCTTCAGATATCTCTAAGATGGCTCCTAGGACTCAATACAGTCATTATGAGTCTTGGTAAAATAATTTGGATTGGCTAACACTCCAGGGGCATTCAATAATTTGATGAACATGGTAGGGAGGAGCATGAGCAACACTTGAGATTGGTACTTCAGAATTTGAAGGATAGAAAGCTTTATGCTAAGCTTTCAAAATGTGAGTTTTGGTTGGATTTAGTAGCCTTCTTAGGTCACGTGGTGTCTAGTGATGGTATCAAGGTGGATCTGAAGAAGATTGAGGCATTTCAGGGTTGTCCTAGACCTTCTACAGCTACATAAATTAGGAGTTTCTTAGGTTTGGCGGGCTAGTGTCGTCATTTTGTGGAGAGAGTTTCATCCATTGCAGGCCTATTGACTAAGTTGACTTAGAATGATATTTTTTAGATGGTTTGAAGAATGTGAGAAGCATTTTTAGTAGCTCAAAATTGCTTTGACCATAACCCCAATGTTGATATTGCCCACAGGTTTAGGGCCATAGGAATTATGATGTTTCACACATTTGTCTTGGTGTGGTGTTGATGCAGGAGAGTAGAGTATTGCTTACGCACCGTGGCAGTTAAAGCCTCATGAGAAGAATTACCCAATACATGACTTGAGTTGGCAGCGGTGGTACATGCACTTAAGATATGGAGGAATTACTCGTATGTTGTGTCATGTAAGGTTTACACTGATCATCCGAGTCTTCCGCACTTGTTCAAGCAAAAAGATTTGAATTTGAGATAGCGTAGGTGGCTTGAGCTGCTTAAAGATTATAATATGACTATCTTGTATTATTTGAGTAAGGTGAATGTAGTAGCGAATGTCTTGAGTAGAAAGATAGTGAGCATGGGGAGTGTTAGTTTGTATGAGTCCACCAAATGGTAGAGTACCTACTCCTATATGATATTCTGCTGAGAATGCTAATAAACTGTAAGTAAATGAAACACAGGATTTTTACGTGGAAAAATCCTACATAAGGGGACCAAAAACCACGACCTACACCAGTAGGCTTTCAATTTCACTAACTTGTAAAAACCTATTACAAGTCACTTTGTAATGACTCCATTACAAAGAATTTAACTCAACTAACTTGTGGTACTCTTACCATAAGGCACTTTGTGACTCCCTAGTTACAAAGAATTTTACTAACTTATGATGCTCTCACCACAAGTCACTTTGTCACTCTACAGTTACAAAGGCTTTTGCTTATGACTAAACCTAGTCACAACATAAACTCAAGGAGTTTACGGATTTTACAAGAAGATTCCTAATCAACGCTTCTAGCTAAGAAATTTAGGAGATACAATAAGTACAATCACAAAGTTACAACTCAACTAAGGACACCAATATGCTAACTTTATAAAGTTGGTCCGTAGTTGCGTTCAACTTTGTTCTTCAAGCTCGTGATGATTGATTTCTCTATTTTTGCCAAATGCTTGAATGAGAAACTGAAACATTCAAGTGATGTTTTAATATAAACTCATCGTTGGTACACCTTGATCACATCACTTGAAATGATGTGAGCACTTTAGTTGGTCAAGGAATGAGTGGGCGCTGGAAATAGTGCAGTGCAGCAGAAACAGTGCAGGCAGTCACTTCATTTCTAGCTGTGTCCAATTGACTTTGTACTGCTATGAGGGAACCACAAGGGTATCAGGTTCTTATTTAGTTTCCTAGCTCCCAAAGTTGTAGCAGTTCACCTTTAGTTGGAATCCGTTAAATACAGTGTAGTCCAAGTGAGTCAGGTTCCCTATCAGGTTCCCTTATTGTATATTCTGTCTCTTTCATAACTTGTCTTCCATACAGGTAGAATTCATATCTACAACTTGAAGCTCTACTATAAACTTGTACCTCTAGTGCATACACAATTCAACGAGAGCTTCATACTAATTTCTTATGAGGTTGGTACTCTTTTAACTAGCTTTGTCGTAGAGTCGTTATAGAATATGGATGCTTTACTACCTCTCTTGTACCTCTGATATTAAGAGTGATTCTGCAATGTTCTCAATCACGATTTCTATAATTATTTGGGTCTAAAAATCAGACTCCTGATTTACTTAGATGATATAATTCTTTAGTTTCCTCTTCTCTCTCAGCCTTTATGTAGGCTTGAGCTATCTTCCGATCTGTGGCTTAAGGTATTAGTTATTACTTTAGCCTTTCATGGATGCTATGGAACATTCACCCTACGATAAACTTGCACCTTTACTGCATACACAATCCGGTGGGAGCTTCATACTGATTTCTTATGAGGCTGGTACTCTTCTAACTGGCTTTATCGTAGAGCCATTATAGAATATGGCTTCTTTACTATCTCTCTTGTACCTTTGATATTAAAAGTGATTATGCAATATTCTCAATCACGATTTCTTTAATTATCTGGGTCTAATAATAAGACTTCTGATTTACTTAGATAATGTAACTCTTTAGTTTCCTCTTCTCTCTCAGCCTTTATGTAGGCTTAAGCTATCTTTCGATCTCAGGCTCAGGATATTAGTTATTACTTTAGCCTTCCATGGACGCTATAGAACATTCATGATATAATCTTCTAACATTTCAAGCTTGTTTGTGACCTGGACTTAATTCTTTCTTTTAACTTATACTGGAGTCTTCTACGGTTGTATGAATGTCAACATATATACTGTATAGATAATACACTAAAATTTTAAGTATGTTCATAATGTAACTAACTTTGGGTCATTGACCGAATAATTCCTTTCGTTCCTTTCTTTAAATATAAGCAATTATTTTTCCTGGTCTTGTTGCCACTTGTTTCATGAATACTTGACTTATCCTAGTTCCCACACATGCTGGAATTTTTTTGCAACTCATATGATCTGGAATATTACTTTCGATTTTACTTCTCGCTCATTAGCCACGATAGGTGCCACTTCCTTATGCAGTGCATAGAATGTTGTAGTGAGAATATTGTTACAAGACCATTTACTCTTCAAGTTACTATTCTTAGGTTGAAGACTTCTTCCTTATTTTCCCAGCAAGTCTTTCACTGTAGTACTTAGGGAAGACCCTATGACTCTCGTACAGCTGCGAGCTTATTACATTGTATACCCCATAAAAAAAATTATGTTCTTACTCGCCCATAATTATCCTTAGTTACTTACCTCTGCGCCTTTGTGCACATAGGGTTACTTCTGAACTGAAAATTTTGATTGTCTCCACAGTGGCATTCTCTTTTATTTCCGTAACACTTACATGGTACCTTCAACTACCCCAACTTCTATCTGAATATTTTTCAAGGATTATGATGTCATATCTGTGACAAAATTCACTATGCTGGGTGTACTATATTTATCTTGCACGGTCTAATGATTTGTTTGTATCCTCTTGTAGCCATAACTAGGCTCTTCCTGAATCAACTACTAACTACTCGTTGGTCCATTCTCATTTCTATATTTCGCGTAATTTCTCTTAGGTTGTTTCCTTTGTCTTAGCTTACCTCTCGCACTGGCTCCTTATGTATCAAGTGTTCATTCGCACTTATTTATCACTAAAATCCTATGCAGGAACACTTACTACCCCTCCACGGTATCGTGCTTGCATAATGTTCTGGAATTGTAACATATCTATAGGATCTGGATAAATGCTATCTTATTCCTTTTGCCTTTTTACCGCATTCTTCCTTTACTATTCTATAGTTATTTGAACCACTTAACTCTGACATTATTCCATATCACACCATCTTTCCCTCTTTAGGGGAGTACTAACATTTAATGATGTGAAGATCTATCAATATATGTTTTACCCATTCATTTTTGGTGTCTTTTCATATCTTCACTAACTCTTACTCGCCTTACGGTAACTCTTCTGTACCAAGGATAACTGAATTTCTTATGCACGAGGGTGACACCTAGTGTAACAGGCATACTTAATCCCTTAAGCTTAACTCTGCTCACAGTGCTTTCTTTAGGGATGCATATTCCTGAATGACCTTTAAAGTATATTCTTCTGTTGTCCATTCTATTATTGTCGGAACGCGATCTTTAAAACTCTCACAATGTAGACTATTATCAAATCTTCCAATCCCTAATTCATGTTCAGTTTTATCTTGTTCATTAGCCCATACTAATTTCTATTACTCCGGGGGTCTGACTTTTCCTTCTGGTAATCACATTGGAGTCACTAACTCCTTTCTCAAAATGAGGATATGACTTTATGGCTTATACTCTTTTATAGTCTCAAGGCCTATCTCCTTTTGCCTTTTCCTTCACTTGGCTATGGACTCTATCATCTTGTCGTATTTTGATTTACCATTATCACCCATTTATCACATATTACTCATAATGCTTCAATGACTCTCTTCTTATTCTTCGGCTAATATTTTGACTATTACGTTATTCAAAAAACTTCAACGAAACATTCTTTCACTTTAGCTCCTCTTGATCCATCTCACTGGCTCATCGGGTCGCCTAATATTCTCTCTTTACTAGGGAAGAGAGTCATACTAAAGTAAATATTTATCCATTCTAGGATGCCAGTGCCTACCTTCTCAATTTTTCTGAACCTTCTAGTATTAATATCTAATTGTACTATTCTAGAGTGCACCATCTGGGTGTCTCACAAGGAGAACTATTACCATGTTTGAAATATCATTCAGAAGTGTCAGTTAATGCTAACAATCTACCCAATATTTTGGGTTACTTTAACCCTAGCTGGATCTTGATATCCTATCCTTAACTTAAACTATATCTATTAGCTTCCGCATGGCATAACTAAGATGGGTGTGGCCAATTGTACATACCTCTATTACTTTTGAAGGTAAATCAAAATGCTTATATTTCTCTACTTGAATTGTAAACAGTGATAATCTTCACTAATTGGGCACCTCGTACCCTCCTTCACCTTGCTTCTATTACCTATTGAAACTTATATTTTTACGTTCTAGTACTCCTATGGCATGCTATTCACGGGGTGTGTTTGATATTCCCATCTTAGGATCTTAATCTGGAAATTTGCACATCCAGTGTGCATGATCTGATAGGGCCTCAATCTGGGCCACGTTGTCAAGAATTCTCTCTCTACTAGTGCCCTTGCATGCTGTTGTATTAGCCCACTAGCTAGCTGTAATTTTTCCAATTATAAGCATCTCTATATCATTAGCAAATATAAGTCCTGGCTTAAACTCTTATGACTCAGCTATATAGCACGATTGGATTTGAAAGAAGGGTAACAGTCTCCTCAATGCCTTGTAGCTTCTTGTTTATATAATGTGGTGCACAAAACATCTATAAAAAAGGCTCTACTAGACACGGCTTGTAGACTCTCTAGAATAGAACTGCTTTGATACCAAGTTTGTCATGCCCTAAATCTGGGGAGGCGTGACCGGCATCCGGTGCCATATTTGGCCCGATCATACCACTCTGTAACTGTGAACTCTGGAGGGGTAGCCTCAACTTAGGCCAACGAGGCCTACCTGCAAGCGGAACACCAATCAAGGCCGACGTGGCCACCATGAATGTCTACAGCCAACAATACCAAACTAAAATGTACACAAGGCTGGCAAGGCCACAACACTGATATATAAAATATACAAGACTTATCTACAAGGCTCTATAGATAACTGAATAGTATCATGGTCGGGACAGGGCCTCGACCTACCCATCAAACCTGTATATATAAAAGGACTCCAAGATCTAGACCTAGTAACTCCGAGTAAGTGGAGCTTACCAACCAAGCTGATGTTTGGCTCTGTCTATTGGGAAGGTCTATCCATTTCTCTATCAGGACCTGCAAGCATGAAATTCAGTGTCCCCGACAAAAGGGATGTCAGTACGAAATATTGTACTGAGTATGCACGGCAATAGAATAACTAAAAGTTGAAACTGAACTGATAATATAATAACTGAAAGTAACTAATTATCAAAGATAATCCAAAGATATGCTTACCTACTGATATTGACTCAACTCTCTCAATATAGTAATTAAAATAGTTGTCCGACCTATAAGGCTCGGTACGTGTAACTGCTCTCCTATAGTTGGCTCGTTCATAGGCACCCGACTATACTAGGCTCTGTATCTCGATCATTCTGGGCTCACTCATAGGCACTCGGCCATATTAGGCTCAGTATGTAACTTACCATCTAATCAGAGGTTGCCCAAATAGGGGTCGCTCACCGATTACAGCTCGATGGTGGTGAAAATACTGTAATACTATATATATATATATATATATATATATATATATATATATATATATATATAGAGAGAGAGAGAGAGAGAGACCCTCTGCTCCCTTGACTTGAAGAAGACAATACTTAATTGAATATAATATCCCGGTAAGGGAGAATACTATAACTTATGAGACTAGGATAATGTACATAAATTTAGGAATACAAACTTCTCATTATGTCTTGTTATCAAACACATGTAGTTACGAGATCATGCCAAAATGATGGAAGGGTTTAGCCTTATCATACATTATCTCAATTTGTCCAATAACCATGTTGAACTCGTCTCGTTTTACCTTAATCTACAACAACGATAACAATACTATCATCAAGTTACAGATGGTACAACTATCGCACAACAAACAACAAGCTTATTTTACATTAAAACGAGTAGTATTTCCCCTATAATCTTTACTTCCTCCCAATTCGAGACAACACCAACAATACAAGAACACACCAATAACATATATACACATCATTTTCCAACCTTTTATCCATAACAAAATACCACAAAACAGCCTAACACACCCTAATCTCTTCATATGCAAAACGACCACCATAGTAATATCAAACAATTCGAAAATATTACTACGAACGGCCAGCCAACCACTCCACCTTTATATGGTATTTCTCAACACCATTTTTCCTTCAAAACTCCAAAAAAATAGAAAAATACATAATCCAACAACAACACAAAATAGCCCACAAAACAGTTTACTACACAATGAATAACTCGAACTCGCGGTTTCCGATCACCGTCCTGTAAGTTCTTACAATTATAGAACGAATTTCTATACTTTTCCAGCAACAAATTGGATGAAGGAGAGCAATATACTTACCTTATTTTGTGAATATCTCAGCTCCTATCTTGGTTCTTCAACACTTAGGTTTTTTCTCCAACTAGAACTTGAATAGAAGAGAAAATCAATTAGGATTTTTGTTGAATTTTTGGTAGAATTTTGCAGTGACTTATCTCTGAGTTTTGAGCTCTATAATGAGTGTGAAATATGAAAGAAATAAGCCCTTAAAAGGGCTCTTTGGCTGACCCGAAATAGCCCCTTTTTGACATATTTAGTCCTCTCATTTAAGCAAGTAGATGACACACCTACTTGTCACCTATGCAATCTGCACAGTCTCGCCAAAATACATATATCTCTCTACTCCGGTGTGGTATTCACAAGCGATTTAATGTGTTAGGAACTAGACTTATAGATATATAATTTGATAGGTGGATCACCCTGTAACTCTAAGTATACTGGGAGAAAAGCTCGACTATATTTGACCTACTTTTCAGCATATTTATGAATGTAACTTGTGATGGTCTTTGCCAATTTTTGTTCCACAACTCGCTTGACTTCAAAACATAATACATGACTATTATAAGACTAAAATAACTCAATAACATAACCTCCTTATCATGTTGGTCATCCTAGTCTCACCCCAAAAGTATATTTTATAACATTCCCAACTTATCCACTTTCGAAACTAATTTTCTTTAATTCGTTTAGCTTCTAAGCCTTTCAACCCTCTGAGTACTTGCAGTTCATGAGCTTAAGTATTTGTAACGTTCAAGTTAACATGATTAACTTAATTTATGTACTTTCAAAGATGATCTCATTTCTGAGTTTATATCAATTGACTTGTGATTTACTTTTACATACGAAAACATGGGGTGTTACAAAAGTAGCCTTAAAAATAAATTTCATATTAGACAAAATAGTCATGTCATGATTTTCTAATATTTAGAATTTTAAAATCAATTAAAATCATGTTTATAAAGTCTTTCCTTATTTCGCTAATATTCCTTTAGTTCAGGTCTGTTACATTCTATATTGAGTAAAATTATACTATCAAATGAATATTTTAAACATTCGCTTTCATCCAAAACTATATAGAGACAATAAATATTTATTGTCCACTCTGAAGTCCTCCCGTCCAGCATTGGAATTATGCTTAAGAGATTTTTAAATCAACACACGATAAAATACCCTTCGATTGCTTTTTTTTCTTCAAAAGATAATTCCGTATTGGAGAAAGTTATATTTTGCTACAATGTATGCAAACTAAAATTATAATCACCATTATAAACATTTTGATGAACTAATAGTCATTCTAAAGTCTACTATAAATTCAGAAAAATAAGATCTATTTTCTTATAATAGGAAGTTCCATTGGAGTTAAAGACTGCCCAGTTTATCTAATTCTTCGGAAGGAAAAATTCCGTATTCTTGATTTGAAATGATTATTTTAATTCTTGCGATCAATAAGAGTGATAAAGTATGTTTAATACAACTAGTCTTAGGGTACGCGTTTTGCGCGTGTACTCCATCTCTATGAGCATAACTTTTTTAAAAATATATATATAAATATTATATCAAAAATTGTGCTTAAAATAAAAGTTAAAAAAAAATATAAATTCCTAGAATGATGATTGGTCATTCTTTTTAGCTAACTCAATAAAAAATAAACTTTATCCTATATTAATTCTCAATCATCTCTGTCAATGTGGCAAACATAAGATTTTATTTCAGTTTTATAATTATTTTACTCCAATTTCATAAGTTATTATGCTTCCTTTTTAATTCCAACAATAACACACAATTCTTGAAAAATTAAGAGTATTTTCTGAGAAGGATTTTGAAAAGCTACATATTCTGAAGTTTCTTTTAGACGACACAATTATAGTTAGCCAACTAACAGAAGGCATCTATTTTTTAATCATAAGGAAAATACTAATTTTTGTATTTCTCTAATCAATAAGAAATGTGATAAGAATTGTTTCTAGAAAAAAACAAAACACTACTGCAAAAGTAAAATTCAAATACTATGTTTTAATAAATACGGTATCCCCAACTCGTTTGGAATTGAGGCTTAATGGTTATTATTGTACTTTTTCCCATTTTGGAGAGAGCTTTCTTTCTCTATCCAAGCACATAAACATATAGAGTTATAAAATAAAATTTTAAAATCATAAAATTAATAAATATTAATTATATAGCTAAGTCAATAAAAAAATTGTCTTATAGAAATCCTTAATCATCACTCCATATTTTCGTTTATGACACTTAAAAATATTTCTTGAAAAGATTGGCCAAATAAAATAACATATTTATCATATAATGAAACAATCACTTCTCAAATGAATTAAACAAAAACAAACAGTTATTCTTTAAAAGTATTTTCCTATTATTTTGCCAAATATACTTTTTAAAATCAATCGTTTTTAAAGCTTTACCAAACATGTAGTAGGGATCTGTGCTGGTCTATGCTTTGGAGCAAGACCTTTTTTTGTGTGTTGCTTTAAGTTGATTATGGAGGAACAAATAAATATGTTGATAGATGAGACATTTTCTCCATTCGAACTCATTTCTATGATTTATTTCCTTCACTTCATATGCATAAATAGAATGTTATGTGCGTGCTTACAACTTGATTATCCGTTCTTTACATTCTATAACATCTTAAAGTATAATTTAGATATTAAATTTGTATTCTAAAATAAGAAAACTTAATAAAGAAAATTTTAATCCTTTTGAAAGTTCTAAATATATACATAGAGGAAAAAAACATAATTAATTCTAAAGTGGAAAATATTAGGAATTTCTAATAATTCAAAAAAGGTAAATAAAAACAAAATTTTAGTTGGTATCAAAATTGATAATTTTAATTGATTTCTTTGATGCTTGATATTGAAACGGTCTAAAAGCTTCTTAGTTTCGCATACTTGTACGATGTTTGCATTAGAAGGATTAAAGTAAAACAACTCAAAAGACATCGGTCCAATGTCAATCTAACAAAAGAATTGATAATATTTAGTGTTCGTAGGATAAAAAATAATACTCGTGGCAAGAAATAATAAAGGAGTTAATAGTACTCCTAAATCTAAATGGAGTCGAAAGTTTGACAATTTTATTTACAAAATAAAAACCTCCTAAACCTTAAAGGAGTTAAGCGATCGAAACTTTTCTTGTGTTGAAATTTAATAGTACTAATTCCTCAATTTAAATGTAGTTGAAAGTGAATATTTTATTAACAATAAAAGAAACGCTCCGAAACCTAAAGGAGTACAACGTGGGCAAAACTTTCCTAATGTGAATTAAAAGTATCTAATTAAAAGGACTCGAATTAAATAATATAATTTTAAATCAAAGTCCTAAATCTTAAAAAATAATTAAATGATTATTCCTAAATATTAGAAAAATAATTTAAAAAAATTTAAATATTTGAAAAACAATCAAATGACTATTTTGTCTAATATGAATTCTATTTTAAAAGGATAAAAAAGGCGAACATATTTCGCTGCGCCTTCGTGCTTTTAATATAGTATAGATAACAACATTAAATATACCTTAGTCCATATACAATTGGGATCGGTGATATGAATCCTCATTTTTTTCTTGAATCTCAATACAAATTATCATCATTATCACAAAAAAATAAAAAATAAACTAATAGCTTTAAATTATATATCGATTAAATACAATCAGTCAACTAATATTTTCAAACTTTTTCAAAATATTTAACGGGCATTAAATTTTTTGTGGACTAAACAACTTTAAGTTATATATAAATTATATACAATTAACTAAATAAATATTTTCAAACAAGGAGATAATGTGTGATGACGGTCATCACTTGTTTTAGAAATAAATTCTACCTTCTGAAGCCTTAAAAACCGCTTTCAACATCACCTTGATTTGCGTGCGCAGTCCGGGTGCGTAGCCGAAAACCCATTATGTGAAAATCTGTGAAAAATAATGAATTTTTCCTTTAAAATAAATTTAAGTTGACTTCGGTCAATATTTTGGGTAAAACGGACCCGGACCCGTGATTTGACGGTCCCGGAGGGTCCGTAGGAAAATATGGGACTTGGGCATATGCCCGGAATCGAATTCCGAGGTCCCACCCGAGAAATGAATTTTTAAAGAAAATTATTTTCTAGAATATTTATGAGTTTTTGGAAATGAAATGTGTCTAAAATTTGATGGTATCGAGCCCGTATTTTGGTTCCGGAGCCCAGTACAGGTCTTATATGTGGTTTAAGTCGAGCCTGTAAAATTTGGTAAGAAGCGGAAGTCGTTTGACGTGAATCGGACCGTATTTCAGAAAATTGGAAATTTGAGGTTCTTAAGTGATTTCATGATTTTGATGCTAAATTCGTAGTTGTTGATGTTTTTTTTGGCGATTTGATCGCATGAGTAAGTTCGTATGAAGCTTTTGAGTTAGTATGCGTGTTTGGTTTGGAGCCCCGAGGGCTCGGGTGAGTTTCGGGTAGGTTCCGGGGTGTTAAGGCTTAGGAAATCACTGTTGTTGCATCAGTTCTGGTGTAACCGCACCTGCGAGTCAAGCACCGTAGGTGCGAGCTCGCAGGTGCAAATAGTGGGTCGCAGGTGCGGTCCAGCCTCTCGTAGATGCGGACAAGCTCCCACAGAAATAGTTTCGCAGGAGCGGGTCTCCTATCGCAGATGCGGCCCGAGCGGGCCTAATTATTTCCGCAGAAGCGGTATGTTTTCCGCACGTGCGATTTCGCAGTTGCGACCCAAGTACCGCAGGTGCGAGAGTCGGGTAGTGGAGTCTTTTAAAAAAAAACTTCAGCGTTTTCTCTTTCAAAATTTCATAAAGATAGAAGGTCGCCTAGGGCGATTTTCACAAGAGATTTTCTTCCCAATTCATAAGTAAGTGTTGATTAACTGATTACTTTCAACTCTATAATGTTTTTCATCAACTTTTAACTAAAATCCTAGGGTTTTAAAGGTAGAAAATTGAGAATTTGGATAGAGTTAGGGCTTTTTGAATAATGGGAATTTAGACCTCCTTTTGGGTTTTCGAAACTAATTACATATTCGGGCTCGTGGTTGAATGGGTGATCGAGTTTTGGTTCAAACCTCGAGTTTTGACCAAGCGGGCCCGGGGTCAATTTTTGACTCTTTGGGAAAAATGATAGAAAACTTATAATTAAGCGTTGTGTATGAATTCTTTAGCATTTATTAATGTTGTTAAATCAATTTGGACTATATACGAGTTGTTTGGAGGCGAATTCTAAAGGAAAAACGGTGTTTGAGGCTTGAGTTGGCCGTGGAAGTTCGAGGTAAGTGTTTGGTCTAACCTTAGCTTGAGGGATTAGGAGTTGTGTCCTATTTGCTACGTGTCACTTGTTGAGTACGACGTATAGGCATGGTGACGAGTATCTATACGTTGGTGTCAAGCATGACCGTGAGTCTTAAATTGAAATTGTTGTGTTCTTAATAAGTACTACGAAGTTGTTGATTCTCTATGTTGAGCAAGGATTATGATTGTTCTCGTGGAAATTGCTTATGGTTGGGTATTGGTTCTAGTTGAGGTTTCGTTGTGAAGTTAGATGTTGGAACAAGTTTGGTTATAGCTGATTTATCCTTGTCGGGACGTATTTACTTATACCGTTGATTCCCTTACCGGGATAGTGTTGTTTTCTTTATTGTTCCCTTGTCGGGACTCTCTCTTTGTGATTGGTGTTGAACTGTATATGTGGATCGGGTTGCACGCCACAACAATATTATATTTGGATCGGGTTGCACGCCGCAACAATATTATATTTGGATCGGGTTGCACACCGCAACAATATTATGTTGGGGTCGTTGCATGCCGCAACAATATTATATTTGGATCGGGTTGCACGCTGTAACAATATTATATTTGGATCGGGTTGCACGCCGCAACAATATTATATTTGGATCGGGTTGCACGCCGCAACAATATTATGTTGGGGTCGGGTTGCACACCGCAACAATAATATAATTGGATCGGGTTGCACGCCGCAACAGTGTTTTTAAGATTTGGATCGGGTTGCGCGCTGCAACAATAGATAATAAAAGTGTTTATTGACTGATAACGATTTCCTTATTCTTTTGCTGTGAATTTTAGATAGTTCTTTATGCTTTTCTCTTAAATTACTGTTGGTAAATGATATTTCCCGCAACATGTCCCCCTCTTATCTTCAATTGTCTATTTCTGTTTATTTTCCGTTGTATATGATATAACTGCACAGGTTTATTTGGTAGTCTGATCCTAGCCTCATCACTACTTCGTCGGGGTTAGGCCAGGCACTTACCAGCATATGGGATCGGTTGTGCTGATACTATACTCTGCACTGTGTGCAGATCCCGGAGCAGCAGCTTTTGGACCATAGCTTTGGGTGGCTGCCTTCAGTCCAGTCAGAGATCCCGAGGTAGTCCTGCAGGCGTCCGCAGGCCCCGTCGTTCTCTTCTATCTTTATATTCTGTTTTCATTTACTTCAGAGACATATTGTATCTTTCTTTCCAGACAATTGTTGTAGTATTCGTAGACGGTCCGTGATATTGTGACACCGGTTACGGATAGAGATGTACTTGGTATTGTCGTACTTGTTTTGGCTAAGTTATCCGCATGTCTTTATTTATTGTCAATATTTCACTGTTGATCGTATGTTGCTTTAAACTGTTAAAAGGGGCTAAGTAAAAGAGTTAGTGAATCTATAATACTCGGCTTGCCTAGCTTTCACGAGTAGGCTCCATCACTACTCCCGAGGGTGGGAAATCCGGGTCGTGATAAGTTGGTATCAGAGCTCTAGGTTACATAGGTCTCACAATTCACGGACAAGCATAGTAGAGTCTGAGGGATCGATACGGAGACGTCTGTATTTACCCCCCAGAGACTACAGAGTTAGGAAAAACTTCATATATGTTGCTTCCTATCGTGCAATTTGGTTTCTCAATGCTAGTTGAACTTCTATTCTTGTTCCTTCGCGAATGGCGAGGTCACGTACCGCTTCTTCAGCCAAAGAATAGCAGAGATCGGTGATAGATCAGCTATGTCTTCGGAGGCTTTGTGGAGGTTGGATAGGTTTTACTAAGCTCTTCACTACCACTTACAGCGGTGCATCTTCTAAGGACCCCCAAGATTATCTAGACAGCTGTCATGAGGTTCTCAGGAACATGGGGATAGTGGAGACTAATGGGGTCGACTTTGCTACTTTCCGCTTGTCTGGATCCGCCAAGACTTGGTGGAGAGATTATTATTTGGCTAGACCAGCCAGATCACCAGCTTTGACCTGGGAGTAGTTTACTCAGCTATTTCTGGAGAAGTTTCTCCCTATCACTCAGAGAGAGATCTATCGGAGGCAGTTTGAGCGTCTCCAGTAGGGTTCTATGACCGTTACTCAGTATGAGACTAGATTCATCGACTTGGCCCGTCATGTTCTTATCATACTTCCCACCGAGGGTGAGGAGGTTCATTGAGGGACTTATTCAGCCAATTCGACTTCAGATGGCTAAGGAGACGGGGAATGAGATTTCTTTTCAGGAGGCGGCGAATATGGCCAGGAGAGTTGAGATGGTTCTATCGTAGGGGGGTGGTCAAGGGTCTGACAAGAGGCCTCGTCATTCAGGTAGATTCAGTGGTGCCTCGTCTGGAGGCGGGGATTCATATGGTAGGGGCCATCCTCCTAGGCTTTTTTAGTCAGCACTTCAGGTTTCTCACGACGCTTCAGGTGGTTGTGGTTCTCATATGCAGTATTCTGATCAGCAGACCTACAGTGCACCACCAACTCTTATCAGTGCACCGCCTCTCTAGAGTTTTTGGGGTAGTCATTCAGGTCGCCAGGGTCAGTCTCAGTTTCCTCAGCCGCAATATTCAGGTGGATGCTTTAAGTGTTGTGAGTATGGTCATACCTGGAGGGCTTGTCCGAGATTGGTGGGTATTCAGTCACAGCAGCATGGTTCCCATGCTATGGTTCAGCCACCAAGTGTTCCACCAACCGCTCCGCCAGCTAGGGGTGGGGGTAGAGATGCTAGAGGTGGAGGTAGAGGTATTAGAGGTGGAGGTCAAGCAACTAGAGGTGGAGGCCAGCCAGCAACAAGCCATCCCAGAGATGTAGTTCAGGGTAGTGGGGCCCAGCCCTGATGTTATGCTCTTCCAGCCAAGCCTGAGGCTGAGGCTTCCGATGAAGTTATCACAAGTACTGTTCTGGTTTGTAGTAGAGATGCTTCAGTTCTATTTGATCCAGGGTCTACATACTCCTATGTGTCATCTTATTTTGCACCATATCTGGTCATGCCTAGTGATTCTTTGAGTGCTCTTGTATATGTGTCTACACCGGTAGGCGATTCTATTGTGGTAGCTCAAGTCCATCGTTAGTGCATAGTTGTGATTGGGGGTCTCGAGACCCGTGTAGATTTATTACTTCTAGACATGGTTGATTATGATGTCATATTGGGGATGGACTGGTTATCACCTTACCACACTATCTTGGACTATCATGCCAAGACTGTGACCTTAGCCTTGCCGGGTTTACCTTGTTTAGAGTGGAGAGGGACTCCTGGTCAGTCTACCCGTAGTGTTATCTCTTATGTGAAGGCTCGGCGTATGGTCGAGAAGGGGTGTTTGGCTTATTTGGCATATGTTCGTGATTCTAGTGTCGAGATTCCTTCTATTGACTCGGTGCCTGTTGTTCGTGAGTTCCCCGAGGTATTTCCTTTAAACCTGTCGGGTATGCCACCCGATAGGGATATTGACTTCTGCATTGATTTGCTCTAGACACTCAGCCCATTTCTATTCCGCCGTATCGTATGGCCCCGTCTGAGTTGAAAGAATTGAATGAGAAGTTGTGAGACTTGCTTGAGAAAGGCTTCATTAGACCTAGTGTCTCGCTTTGGGGTGTGTCGGTGTTGTTTGTTAAGAAGAAGGACGGATCGATGAGAATGTATAGATTACCGGCAGTTGAACAAGGTTACAATCAAGAATAAGTATCCATTGCCGAGGATTGATGATTTGTTTGATCAGCTTCAGGGTGCCAAGGTATTTTCGAAGATTGACTTGAGATCTGGCTACCATCAATTGAGGATTAGGGCATTCGATGTCACTCGGTAGGGGCATTATGAGTTCTTGGTGATGTCATTCGGGTTGACAAATGCCCAACAACTTTTATGGATTTGATGAACCGAGTGTTCAAGCCTTACTTGGATTCATTCGTGATAGTCTTCATTGATGATATTTTGATCTATTCCCGCAGCCGGGAAGAGCATGAGCAGCATCTGAGGGTGGTTTTTCAGCTTTGAGAGACAGTCAATTGTATGCCAAATTTTTGAAGTGCGAGTTCTGGTTGAGTTCAGTTGCATTCATGGGTCATGTTGTATCAGCAGAGGGTATCCAGGTTGATCCGAAGAAGATAGAGGCAGTCAAGAACTGGCCTAGACCCGCATCAGCTACAGAGATCTGAAGTTTCTTGGGTCTGGAAGGCTACTATCATCAGTTTGTAGAGGGGTTTTCGTCTATTGCAGCCCCGATGACCAGGTTGACCCAGAAGGGTGCCTAGTTCAGGTGGTCGGACGAGTGTGAGATGAGATTTCAGAAGCTCAAGACAGCTTTGACTACGGCACCAGTGTTGGTTTTGCCCACAGGTTCAGGGCCTTACACATTTTATTGTGATGCATCTTGTATTGGACTTGATGCGGTGTTGATGCAGGATATCAAGGTCACTACCTATGCTTCACGACAGTTGAAGATTCATGAGAAGAACTATCTGGTTCATGATTTGGAGTTAGCAGCCATTGTTCATGCGTTGAAAATTTGGAGGCATTATCTGTATGGCGTGACATGTGAGATGTTCACGGATCACAAGAGTCTGCAGTACTTGTTCAAGCAGAAGGAGCTAAATTTGAGGCAGAGAAGGTGGTTGGAGCTATTGAAAGACTATGATATCACCATCTTATATTATCCGAGAAAGGCCAATGTGGTGGTCGATGCTTTGAGTAGGAAGTCATCCAGTATGGGCAGTCTTGCTTATATTCCGGTTGGTAAGAGGCCGCTTGCTTTGGATGTTCAGGCTTTGGCCAATCAGTTTGAGAGGTTGGGCGTTTCTGAGCCCAGCCGTGTGTTAGCTTGCATAGTCGCTCGTTCTTCGTTATTGGAGCGTATCCGTGATCGGCAGTATGATGATCCTCATTTGTGTGTCCTTAGAGACATGGTGCAGCAAGGAGGTGTCAAGCAGGTTACCTTAGGATATGATGGAGTTTTGAGATTGCAGGGTCGAGTTTGTGTGCCTAATGTGGATGGACTCTAAGAGTTGATATTAAATGAGGCCCATAGTTCCCGGTACTCTATTCATTCGGGCACCACTAAGATGTATCAGGATTTGCGGAAGCATTATTAGTGTCGGAGAATGAGGAAGGACATTGTTGCATATGTGGCTCGGTGTTTGAACTGTCAACACGTTAAGTACGAGCATTAGAGGCCCGGTGGTTTGTTCTAGAAGATTGAGATTCCTGAGTGGAAGTGAGAGCGTATCACTATGGACTTCGTTGTTGGACTCCCACGGACTCAGAGGAAGTTCGATGCAGTGTGGGTTATTGTTGATAGGATGACCAAGTCAGCATATTTCATTCCTGTGGTAGTCTCCTATTCCTCCGAGAGGTTAGCTGAGATTTATATCCGGGAGATTGTTCGTCTTCACGGTGTGTCCATGTCTATCATTTCGGATCGAGGTACACAGTTTACCTCACATTTCTGGAGAGCAGTTCAGCGAGAGTTGGGCACACGGGTTGAGTTGAGCATAGCGTTTCATTCTCAGACGGACGGGCAGTCCGAGCGGACCATTCAGATTTTGGAGGATATGCTCCGAGCTTGCGTCATTGACTTTGGAGGCTCGTGGGATCAGTTTTTGCCTTTAGCAGAGTTTGCCTACAACAGCAGCTACCAATCGAGTATCCAGATGGCTCCTTATGAGGCTTTGTATGATAGGCGGTGTCGGTCGCCGGTTGGATGATTTGAGCCGGGAGAGGCTCGGTTATTGGGTACGGATCTAGTACATGATGCCTTGGACAAGGTCAGGATTATTCTGGATAGGCTTCGTACAACTCAGTCCAGGCAAAAGAGTTATGCCGACCGTAAGGTTCATGATTTGGCATTCATGGTCGATGAGCGGGTATTGCTTCTAGTGTCGCCTATGAAGGGTGTGATGAGATTTGGGAAGAAGGGCAAGCTTAACCCCAGGTTCATTGGCCTGTTTGAGATTCTTGATCGAGTGGGAGAGGTGGCTTACAGACTTGCGTTGTCGCCGAGCTTATCAGTCTTGCATCCAGTATTTCATATGTCCATGCTTTGGAAGTATCACGGCGATCCATCCCACGTGTTAGATTTCAGCACTGTCCAGTTGGACAAGGACTTGTCTTATGAGGATGAGTCGGTAGCTATTCTAGACCGACAGGTTCGTCAGTTGAGATCAAAGAGTTTTCCTTCTGTTCGTGTTCAGTGGAGAGGTTAGCCTGTTGAGGCATCGACTTGGGGGTCCGAATCCGACATACGGAGCCGTTATCCCCGTCTTTTCCCCGACTCAGGTACTTCCTTCTTATGTCCGTTCGAGGACGAACAATTGTTTTAGAGGTGGAGAATGTGATGATCCAAAAGGTCATCACTTGTTTTAGAAATAAATTCTACATTCTGAGGCCTTAAAAACCTCTTTCAGCACACCTTGATTTGCGTGCGCAGTTCGGGCGCGTAGCCGAAAAGCCATTATGTGAAAATCTGTGAAAAATAATAAATTTTGCCTTTAAAATAAATTTAAGTTTACTTCGGTCAATATTTTGGGTAAACAGACCCGGACCCGTGATATGGGACTTGGGCGTATGCCCGAAATCGAATTCTGAGATCCCAAGCTCGAGAAATGAATTTTTAAAGAAAATTATTTTCTAGAATATTTATGAGTTTTTGAAAATGAAATGTGTTTAAAATTTGATGGTATCGGGCCCGTATTTTGGTTTCGGAGCCCGATACAGTTCTTATATGTGGTTTAAGTCGAGCCTGTAAAATTTGGTAAGAAGCGGAAGTCATTTGACGTGAATCGGACCGTATTTCAGAAAATTGAAAAATTTGAGGTTCTTAAGTGATTTCATGATTTTGATGCTAAATTCGTAGTTGTTGATGTTCTTTTGGCGATTTGATCGTATGAGTAAGTTCATATGATTTTTTATGCGTGTTTGGTTTGGACCTCCGAGGGCTCGGGTGAGTTTCGGGTAGGTTCCGGGGTGTTTAGGCATAGGAAATCACTGATGTTGCATCAGTTTTGGTGTAACCGCACCTGCGAGTCAAGCACCGCAGGTGCAAGCTCGCAGGTGCAAATAGTGGGTCGCAGGTGCGGTCCAGCCTCTCGCAGATGCGGACAAGCTCCCGAATAAGCAGTTCCGCATGAGCGGGTTCCCCTTGCAGATGCGGCCCCAGCGGGTCTAATCATTTCCGTAAAAGCGGTTTGTTTTCCATACGTGCGATTTCGCAGGTGCGACCCAAGGACCACAGGTGCGAGAGTCGGGCAGTGGAGTCTTTTAAAACAAAACTTCAGCGTTTTCTCTTACAAAATTTCATAAAGATAGAAGGCCTAGGATGATTTTCACAAGAGATTTTCTTCCCAATTCATAAGTAAGTGTTCATTAACTGATTACTTTCATCTCTCTAATGTTTTTTATCAACTTTTATCTAAAATCCTAGGGTTTTAATGGTAGAAAATTGGGGATTTGGATAGAGTTAGGGCTTTTTGAATAATTGGAATTTAGACCTCCTTTTGGGGTTGGATTTCGAAACTAATTACATGGGTGAATGGGTGATCGGGTTTTGGTCCGAACCTCGAGTTTTGACCGAATGGGCTCGGGGTCAATTTTTGACTTTTTGGAAAAAATGATAGAAAACCTATAATTAAGCATTGGGTATGAATTCTTTAGCATTTATTGATGTTGTTAAATCAATTTGGACTAGATACGAGTTGTTTGGAGGCGAATTCTAAAGGAAAAACGATGTTTGAGGCTTCAGTTGCCTGTGAAAGTTCGAGGTAAGTGTTTGGTCTAACCTTAGCTTGAGGGATTAAGAGTTGTGTCATATTTGCTAGTCACTTGTTGAGTACGATGTATAGGCATGGTGACGAGTATCTATACGTTGGTGTCAAGCATGACTGTGAGTCTTAAATTGAAATTGTTGTGTTCTTAATAAGTACTACGAATGCCTAAGTTGTTGATTCTCTGTGTTGAGCAAGGATTATGATTGTTCTCGTGGAAATTGCTTATGCTTGGGTATTGGTGCTAGTTGAGGTTTCATTGTGAAGTTAGATGTTGGAACAAGTTTGGTTATAGCTGATTTACCCTTGTCGGGACATATTTACTTATACCGTCGATTTCCTTGCCGGGATAGTGTTGTTTTCCTTATTGTTCCCTTGCCGGGACTCTCTCTTAGTGATTGGTGTTGAACTGTATATGTGTCGGGTTGCACGCCGCAATAATATTATATTTGGATCGGGTTGCACGCCGCAACAATATTATATTTGGATCGGGTTGTACGCCGCAACAATATTATGTTAGGGTCGGGTTGCACGCTGTAACAATATTATATTTGGATCGGGTTGCACGCCGCAACAATATTATATTTGGATCGGGTTGCACGCCGCAACAATATTATGTTGGGGTCGGGTTGCACACCGCAACAATAATATAATTGGATCGGGTTGCACGCCGCAACAGTGTTTTTAAGATTTGGATCGGGTTGCGCGCTGCAACAATAGATAATAAAAGTGTTTATTGACTGATAACGATTTCCTTATTCTTTTGCTGTGAATTTTAGATAGTTCTTTATGCTTTTCTCTTAAATTACTGTTGGTAAATGATATTTCCCGCAACATGTCCCCCTCTTATCTTCAATTGTCTATTTCTGTTTATTTTCCGTTGTATATGATATAACTGCACAGGTTTATTTGGTAGTCTGATCCTAGCCTCATCACTACTTCGTCGGGGTTAGGCCAGGCACTTACCAGCATATGGGATCGGTTGTGCTGATACTATACTCTGCACTGTGTGCAGATCCCGGAGCAGCAGCTTTTGGACCATAGCTTTGGGTGGCTGCCTTCAGTCCAGTCAGAGATCCCGAGGTAGTCCTGCAGGCGTCCGCAGGCCCCGTCGTTCTCTTCTATCTTTATATTCTGTTTTCATTTACTTCAGAGACATATTGTATCTTTCTTTCCAGACAATTGTTGTAGTATTCGTAGACGGTCCGTGATATTGTGACACCGGTTACGGATAGAGATGTACTTGGTATTGTCGTACTTGTTTTGGCTAAGTTATCCGCATGTCTTTATTTATTGTCAATATTTCACTGTTGATCGTATGTTGCTTTAAACTGTTAAAAGGGGCTAAGTAAAAGAGTTAGTGAATCTATAATACTTGGCTTGTCTAGCTTCCACGAGTAGGCGCCATCACGACTCTCGAGGGTGAAAAATTTAGGTCGTGACATAATATTTCTCAAAATATTTGTGCAACTTATACAAAGTTAAATTATTCCTTTAATCTTAATAGTAGTACTTGAAAATTGAAAACCCTTGACCGAGTAATAGAAGAAAATGGGAATATATGTTGAAATTCGTTGCATTAATAAGAAGAGAAAGAGAACACATAATAACTACAAGTAGTAACTATATTTAAAAGGAAGTTTACGGCTTTGGGGACTTTGAATTTCCTACTTCCAAGCTAAGGGCTATTTCTTAAAAACTACTATTCTATGTTGAATTAAAATGTAGTACTATTTAAGATTTTACTTAATTTTGGAACTTTAATAACTAAAATTATTGTTTGACTATCATAGTAATAGTAGTAGAGCCGTTAATACGGGCTTGGACCGTTGGGCCAGTCCAACCCGTGATTTAGCAGGGTTGGGCTAAAAATTTTGGAGCCCATTTAAAAGGGAGGCTTTTAAGCCCGGCCTGAGTAAGTCCGTGACCCGTGAGGCTTGACTGAGGCTGAGCTGGGCCGGCCCGTGGGCCTAATAAAAATATTCATTTAAAATATATAAAATATAAAAAGTATACTACCTCTAGCGATGGAAAGTGTCACGACCCAAATTCCATTATAGGTCGTGATGGCACCCAACACCATTGTTAGGCAAGCCAACCCCAATCAACTAGTGAGTTCTCATTTATTTTATTAAACAATCCCAACATTTACTTAAATTTAAAACAATCGATAAATAGCGAATTGTAAAGCAATAGAAACGGAAATGACTAAAGGAATTCACGATTTTAGGAATACAACCCAAATAATAGTCTACTAATGTGTGTGCCAGGATCTAGTGTCACAAGTACGAGGGCAACTAGTAGAATATACAAAAGAATACAACTATCCTACTGCCTGAAATAGAATAGACAGTAATAACAAAAGGAGAGACTCTGGCATGCTGCTGAACGGCTCAGAGGGGTAGCTCACCGTCAATCTCGATCAAGTATCAGGGATGCGCGTTGGCTGGGTAGCTAGATGTATCTGCCTCAGATTCTGTACAATTAAGTACTGAAGCGTAGTATGAGTACATAAACAATATGTACCCAGTAAGTATCCAGTCTAACCTCGAAGAAGTAGTGACGAGGGGTCGACTTGACACTTACTAGGGTCAATAATAATATAATTTAGGTGTTACACTAAGCATAGATATCATGAATAATAATGACAGTTAAGATCATGGAAAAGTAATATATTCTTTCATAAATAACATATCAAGTTTCAGTCATATCATGTAACACTTACATTTCCAGTATTTAAGCAGTGTAAATCATGGGAAATTTCAAATAAATAACATGCGCACATTATGCCGAGGTCATACGGTCCAGTCCAACATAATATTAAACTGTGCACTGCTAGAGAGTCGAATAGTGCGAACCATAAATGCATCTATTTACTACCGAGGCGCTCGACCCGATCCACAAATAATAATTTATTATTAAGAAGCACACATTGTCCATTTATAGCCAAGTAATTCATACAAATTCTCAAGTAAGTGAGTTTAGCCGTCTATATTTGTTTACCAATTTCCAGCATGACTTAAGTGATCCTAGTAGCAAGTAAGGATGCAAGTATTTGCAAGTATAGCATGATACGGGTCCTAAACTACCCGGACCATTAGCATAATAGTAGCTACATACGGACTCTCGTCACCACGTACGTACGTAGCCCCCACAGATAGTTACATACATTTATTTAATTCACCTATGGGGTTAATTCCCTCTTACAAGGTTAGAAAGGAGACTTACCTTGCCCCAAAGCTTACTTCCAAATTCAAGAATGCGCTCAAACCCTCCAATCGGAGCCGAACGATATTGCCAAGTTGCAAATGATCCCTTGCTTTCTTTAAGTGAGATGATCTGGATAGTAATAATATTAGAATCCTTACTCTTTGCCCTCTTTTTCTAATGATCTATGTCTTTCCAATTTATTTTGCTTAGCTTTAAAAAAAAACTACTAGAGAATAATATGTAGAATACTATCTCTTATTCTTCATGATAAAGAAGTGGTTTCAGTGTAAAAATTCACTGGCCACTATTTGGGCGGCTATTAGAGTTTAATCAGTTTTTCAAATGCTTAGCAAAGTAGCCATTGGTCCATGTGTTAGAAAAGTAACTACATGGCTATTAGAGTTTAACCAGTTAGTAAAGTAGCCATTGATTCATATGAGTTAGAAAAGTAAGTTTGTTGATCAAATTCTTGTGTGATCCAATAGGACTTAAAATCCTTGTGCTTTGAACTCACATCCTATCGGACCCCATTGATTCATCGTGCTCATTAGCAAAAGATTGCATATGTTTTGTTGGGATTATCCTTTTATTTAGGAATTATTTATTTAATATTTGTTGGTCTTTTATTTAGTTGAATTGGTCAGCTCCTAGTTATTAAGAAGTGGACGAGTGGTTTTAGTTGACATAGTGGAGTCTGTTAAGAGTCCTAGTTAATATTTGTTTAGTCGTGGGTTTGTGGGTTTCATGCGCAGTCATGAAGTCTCTGTAAAAGCCTGCATAATGGCTTCTTCTGTTGCAAATAAATGTGTAAGCTTGCACTATTAAAAATCTCATCTTGTCCATTTTCTTATCTGCTCTATTTTATCAGTGGTATCAGAGCAAGGTTAGATCCAGAAAGAAAAACTCTGTAAGAAAGAGAGTTTACCCAAAAACAAAACAAAAAAATTGTTCCTCATCTATAGCTTCAGAGAGCAATTTTGTGCAGGCAGCTATTCCCTGTTTTTTGATGGCCACTATGACCATTGGAGTATGCTGATGGAGAGTTTCTTACGGTCAAAAGAATATTGGCCAATTGTTGAAGACGGCATTAAAGCGCCAGCAGTAGGCGAAACTTTGACGGATGCTCAAAAGACTGAGTTCGAAGCAAGAAAGCTGAAAGATTTAAAGGCAAAAAGTTATCTCTTTCAGGCTATTGAGCGTCCCATCTTGAAAACCATTCTTTACAAAGAAACTTCCAAGGATATATGGGATTCTATGAAGAAAAAGTATCAAGGCTCTACAAGAGTGAAGCAAGCACAACTTCAAGCCTTGAGGAGGGACTTCAAAACCTTGCAGTTGAAGGAAAGAGAATCTGTCCCCAACTACTATGCTAGAACCATGGAGATATGCAACAAGATGCAATTCCATGGTGAAAACATGGGCGACGTCATAATAGTGAAAAAGATATTGCGCTATCTGATGCCAAAGTATGATTATGTTGTTTGCTCCATTGAGGAGTCAAAAGACATAGATGCACTATCGCTTGACGAATTGCAGAGTTCCTTATTGGTGCATGAGCAGAAGATGAACGGTAGTTCAACTTCCGATGAACAGGCTTTGAAGGCTTCTACTTTTATTTCTTCTTCTAGTTCTAGAGGAAGGGATAGAGATAGAGGTCGAGGCAGAGGCAAAGGCGATCACGGAGGTAGATATTCCAGCAGGAATTTCAAAGCAAATAATGACCAATCTAAAGGCAAAGGCAGAGGTCGAGATACTGACAAATCCAAGGTTGAATGCTACAGATGTCATAAATTTGGCCATTATGCATCTGAATGTTATACTAGGCTGCCTAATGATAAAGAAAAGGAAGAGAAGTCTAATTACGTGGAGAACAAGGAAGGGGAGACCTTGTTGATGGCAATTCAAGTAGAGAAGGAACCCGAGCAAGATGTTTGGTATTTAGACACAGGCTGCACTAATCATATGACTGGAAGTAAGTCTTGCTTTTCTTACTTAAATGAAGGCTTCCGTTCTATAGTTAGTTTTGGTGATTGTTCTACTGTGGATGCAACGGGAAAAGGTGACATCAAGATTAAAACCAAGAATGGTTTTGTGGAAACAATCTCTAATGTGTTATATGTTCCCGACTTGAAAAGCAACTTACTGAGTGTTGGTCAGTTGCAAGAGAAAGGTTATGTCATCGCTATTAAGAAGGATGAGTGTGAAATTTATGATCCTATGAGAGGAGCTATTGCAATAATTCAGTTGAGTTCCAACAGATTATTTCCCATAAAGATTGATAGTATTCAATCTTGTTTGATGACAGAAGTGAAGGATCCCTCATGGCTGTGGCATTTTCGTTATGGTCATTTGAGTTTTGGAGGATTGAAGACACTTCAGCAGAAGAATATGGTCACAGGTCTTCCTCAAATTACTGCTCCTTCACAAATTTGTGAAGAATGTGTTGTTGGAAAAAAACACCGATCTCAGTTCCCGAAAGGAAAATCATGGTGACCAAATCATGTTTTGGAGTTGGTTCACTCTGACATTTGTGGATCAATAAGACCAATCTCTAATGGAGGCAAAAGGTATTTTATTACCTTTATTGACGATTATTCTCGAAAGACCTGGATATACTTTTTGCAAGAAAAATCAGAAGCTTTTAATGTATTTAGAATCTTCAAAGCTCATGTGGAGAATGAGACAGGAAGGACAATTAAGAGCCTCCGAACGGATCGTGGAGGCGAATATTTCTCTAAGTCATTTGCAGAATTTTGTGGGACTCATGGCATTCGAAAAGAGCTCACAACGGCATATACACCACAACAGTATCGGAGAGGAAGAATAGAACCATTCTCAACACGGTTCGAAGCTTACTGGCTCGAGGAAGAGTTCCAAAGGCGTTTTGGCCAGAAGCAGTAAATTGGAGCACTCATGTTTTGAATAGAAGTCCAACATTTTCTGTTAAAAATATGACTCCAGAGGAAGCTTGGACCGGAAGGAAACCGGCTGTAGACCATTTCAGAATTTTTGGGTGCATTGCTTATGCACATTTCCCTGATGCAAAAAGAAAGAAGCTTGATGATAGAGGTGAAAAATGTGTTTTTCTTGGTGTTAGCGAAGCATCCAAGGCATACAAGAAGTTCAATCCTTTGACAAAAAAGGTTGTGACCAGCAGAGATGTTATTTTTGATGAAGAAAATACTTGGGATTGGATTATGCAGCAGTCTACTCCAATCTTCATTGATAATGAGGTCGAAGAAGCAGCTGCAATACCCCAAAATTCTGAAAGTTCTACCCCAGCAGCTGCTGAAATTTTACCATCAGCTTTGGAAGAAACTGATGCAGCGGATGAGTCTCTTCGTCGTGCTCGCAAAAGGCCTGCTTGGATGATGGATTATGAGGTAACCGGTATTAATATCAATGAGGAGACAATTGCTCATTTTGCATTGTTTGCAGATTGTGACCCAATAACTTTTGAAAGTGCTGTTCAAGAAGCAAAAATGGAAGGAGGCAATGGATGTTGAAATTTCAGCAATTGAAAAGAATGACACTTGGGAGCTTACTGATCTTCCAAAAGGGAAAAAGTCAATTAGAGCCAAATGGGTTTATAAAACCAAACTCAATGAGAATGGTGAAGTTGACAAGTACAAGGCGCGCTTGGTGGCTAAAGGATATAAGCAAGAGTATGGTGTGGACTATAAGGATGTCTTTGCTCTAGTAGTTAGACTTGATACCATTAGGTTGGTGGTAGCATTGGCAGCCCAAAACAACTGGCGATTTATCAACTAGACGTGAAATCAGCCTTCTTACATGGAGAATTGCAAGAGCAGGTATATATAGATAAACCTTCTGGTTACGTAAAGCATGGCAGTGAACATAAGGTTTATAGATTGAAAAAAGCATTATATGGGCTAAAACAAGCTCCACGAGCTTGGTATAGTCGCATTAATGCTTATTTCAGTATGGCAGGTTTCAAAAAATGCCCATATGAGCATACGCTTTATACAAAAATTGAAGATGGGAAGCTTGTCTTTGTATGCTTATATGTGGATGACTTGATCTATACTGGAAATGATCATGTGCTGCTTAAAAATCTTAAGCAATCGATGACGACTGAGTTTGATATGTCGGATCTTGGGTTGATGCATTATTTTCTAGGCATTGAAGTGAAGCAGACTTCTACTGGAATTTTTATCTCACAAAGGAAATATGTCCAGGAAATTTGATGAGATTTGAAATGCCAAAGTGTAATTCTGTCACCACACCAGCAGAGGCGGGGCTGAAGTTGGAGAAAGATCCCATAGGGAAGAAAATTGACAGCACCTTCTACAAGCAAATTGTGGGGAGTTTGATGTATTTAACAGCCACTAGACCTGATATAATGTACTCTGTAAGTCTTAGAAGCAGATACACAGAAAATCCTAAAGAGATTCACTTGTTGGCTGCTAAGAGAATTCTCAGGTATTTGTAAGGAACTATTGATTTTGGCATTCTGTACAAGAAAGAAGGAAAGTCAGATTTAATCGGCTTTGCGGATAGTGATTTTGCTGGAGATAAAGATGATAGAAAAAGCACATCCGGTTATGTTTTTATGTTTGGATCAGGTGCTATTTCATGGTGTTCCAAGAAGCAACCAATTGTTACTTTATCAGCCACAGAAGCAGAGTTTGTGGCAGCAATTGTGTCTGCTACTTAAGCAAATTGGTTAAAAGAATATTCTTGCTGAACTTCGTCTTCTTCCGCAGAAATCAACTCCAATTTATTGTGACAATGGTTCAGCGATTCAGCTATCTAAAAATCCAGTTTTACACGGGAGGAGCAAACACATTGATGTGAAATTTCACTTCCTGAGTGATCTCACGAAAGAGAAGATCATTGATGTTGTCTACTGCAGAAGTGAAGACCAAGTTGCTGATATTTTAACCAAGCCTCTCAATTATGCAGCATTTGTGAAGCTGAGAAAGCTACTGGGAGTTTGCACTTTGAGGGAGGCTGCAGCTGGTGAAGGCAATTAAACTGAACGTCTGTAACTTATCAGTTTAAGGGAGGCATTGTTGGGATTATCCTTTTATTTAGGAATTATTTATTTAATGTTTGTATGGTCTTTTATTTAGTTGAATTAGTCAGCTCCTAGTTATTAGGAAGTGGACAAGTGGTTTTAGTTAACATAGTGGAGTCTGTTAGGAGTTCTAGTTAATGTTTGTTTAGTCGTGGATTTGTGGTTTCATGCGCCGTCATGAAATCTCGGTAAAAGCCTATACAATGGCTGTGCAAATAAATGTGTGAGCTTGCACTATTAAAATTCCCATCTTGTTCATTTTCTTATCTGCTCTATTTTATCATGTTTGCCGTCAAAACTTTTCATCTATTTATTGTAGATTAAAAAATGATTTTTGCGCCTATCTCCTCTTCTCCTCTAAAATCCTCTACTTTTCATTATATTTTAATTTTAATTTTCGAATGTTCAAGTGTCCATTAATAACGTCAAAAGATGATTAGAGTGAAATAACACAATAAAAATCAGGACATGTGCCAAAACTATAAATCATACACTCAATCAAATTATTTGCATATTAGTCTCAAGTTAGTTGAAATCGTAAATAATTCATTCTATCCCAATCAAATTCTAATATTTAGACAATTCACTATATATCAATTATTTTTACCTTAATTAACAACGTATCATATTCTCTTTCAACTGAACTCAAGGGTGCACCATCACCATCTATAATTTAGTGGTATAGGGGAACAGTCTCATGAAATAGGTATGGATTCAATACCTCATTGTTCCCTTCCACTTCTCCTTCTGCCTCCCAATGTAATAAAAGAAGTTGTAGAAGAAAAAGATCTAAGGGATCCAAATAATATTTTTACCAGTGTTTTGTACGCCGGGGCGTTTGAAGCGCGTTTTTGTAGTGAGGCGTAAGCCCTAGAGACTTTTTCAAATTAAAATAAATTTATTGAATAAGTCCTTCATATGTTACCCAAATTCTCAAAAGTCAGCTTGTAATTACTTAAAAGTTTTAAAAAGGAACTGAAACGTATTAAATTTAAAAGTCAACACCTTTTTTATTGATTAAAGCCCTAATTTATGGTCTTTCTCAATTCTTTATTTTGTCCACTAGTCTGTTAATATCTCTCGAAAGCAACGAATATTCAATATTTTTTTTTACAAATACAAAGAGAACTTCATTCTCCTTCATAGCAACAAGTTTAAAGTTTAAATTGCAGGTTAGTCTTCTTTTTTATTCCTCCATGTAGAAAACTTTATTCTTTTCGACTCAAGTTATTCGTGTTTGTAAGTAGCGTATAATAGATTATTTTAACTAGTTTTTTGTGGGGATGGAGCACATGTCTCTCTCCATAACAGCGCATACGTGTGTATACATACATACATATATATATACATACATACATATATATATACATACATATATATATATATGTGTGTGTGTGTGTGTATATATTCACATATTTATAGTTTTCTTTAATTTTTATATAATTTTATCTGTGTATTATAATTATATTATTTTATAAAACATTAAAAATTAAATACCAATGGGGCTTGCCTTCTATTAAAACACTGATTTTTACTCATTTATTAGCTTTTTCGTTTAGCTAAAAACGACGCCGTCTAAAAATCTGAAAAGACATGCTTGTTTTTTCCTCCGCCTCCGCCTCCTCCTCTGGCCACTCAGATTATTCCAGTTCCAAAAGAAATATAAAACGAGCTCCTTTTTCTGATTAATGCTCATAAACCCTACCCAAAATCATAAAAAAACAAAAAATCTAAAACCCCAAACACGCATAAAACACACAAAAAGGTGCAAGCATAGGGCTGAGATTGAGACCTCAAGTTCACCTTCTTGGTCGGAACATGGCGTCATCTCCGGTAACAATGATGAAGATAAAGGTACACGACTGCTCTCCGCCGTCAACCGCCGCAGCTCGGCTCCTACCGTTTTTTCGGCGCCACCAAATTCACTTCCGTTCCTCTGTGGGTCCCCTTCAGAACCCATGTTTTCCCAGAACCATCATCACGCGTGCATCTCGCTCATCTTTTTCCTCTTCCTCCGTCATCACTGGTAAATTCTGTTAAAAATATCGCACAGTCAATTCATTTAATTTTCATATGATGAATCAAAGTTGCAAATACTATAAATCACAGTTTCTTATAGTTTAAAAGTTAAAAAAGAATTGGTAATTTTGCTTTAGGTTGGATGAATAAAAAGCTTAAGCTAGAAAATGATCTTTTATAGGATTCAAAGATCTAATGGGATTTTTTTATGGTATAGATATACAAAGTTCAGACCTTTAGTCAATTAACTGCCGAATTTGTTCGGATAGATATATCTTGTAAACTTAGTTTCTCAATTTAGCAACTTCACCTTTCACTGCAAGACTTCACTTTGACCAACGAATATATAGTTTTAATACTTAGTATTTGAAGAGTTATGACTTCATTGAGCTTTAGTAGTTGTAGGTAAGCTAGTTGAAAATTTCGTGTGTTCAGAGTGTTGGTGTTTGGCTCGCTATTTGGCTTTGTTGGATTCATTCTGCCTATTATTCTTAACGTTTTTCATTATTCTCGTTATTGTGCAGCCTCAATGACTACTGAGGCATCAGCAAAAGTTATTGATGGGAAAAAAATTGCAAAAGATGTCAGAGATGAAATAACTGCTGAAATATCTAGGATGAAAGATTCGATAGGTGTTGTTCCTGGCCTGGCAGTTGTACTTGTTGGGGACAGGAAGGATTCTGCAACTTACGTCCGCAACAAGAAAAAAGCTTGTGAAGCTGTTGGGATCAAATCGTATGAAGTGTGTTTGCCTGAAGACTCAACAGAAGAAGAAGTTCTCAAGTATATCTCAGGCTTCAATGATGATCCTATGGTTCATGGAATTCTTGTTCAGCTACCGTTACCCTCTGTATGCTACCATACTTCATTCATTGTCTTTTATTGCTGAATTCTTAAGAGTTATGAATGTTATAGGCATGGCTTGATCTGAATAAGATTCAAAATGGATATAGATGAATTAATATGTTCCCAGAATTATGTCTGAAATATTGGATTTTAGAGTGAGAAACCATAAGCTTGCCTCTGCTCAATTTGTCAGATAGTACACGAAGACATTATTTGTGGTTCCCAATCAGATTTTTGTTGTGTAGTTTCACCAAGCTAGTGTCTCAACATATTTTACTTCTTTTAGAAGCGGTAATTGGTATTAAACATATAGTTGCTTGAATTGAAGTTTGATCTAACTTTGACTGACTAGTTTATTATTTTCTGAATGGATTTTGTGTATTATTATAGATGTAACTCGTGGATGCATTTTATGTACACTTGAGTAATTGTGCATTCTAGCATGCTCATGCTTCTACTTAAGCAATTCCTGCCAATGCAATAATCTTATCCTTTCTTGCTGTACTCATCACATGCAACATAGCATGTTGATATATAAGGTTCAATTGAATTATAACTCTTTAACAGGTGTGTGAATGGAACAAAAATCTCTTCTTTTGTTGCACGCGTGTGTGGTTGATTCATATGTCTATCATATTGCTGTATGATGCAAAAAATGCTTTGTTGGACTAGCTCTTTGTTGTTAAAGATGAGTTAATAGATAAAGAATAAAAAGCTACAGTACTTAGATAGTTATTAATGTCTTTTTAGGCTGTTGTCTTCTAATTATTGATTAATATGTATTTATCAACTTTGGATCAGCATATGAATGAACAGAACATCTTAAATGCTGTTTGCATTGAGAAGGATGTGGATGGATTCCACCCACTAAATATTGGCCGGCTAGCGATGCGAGGTAGAGAACCATTATTTGTTCCATGTACACCTAAAGGATGCATTGAGCTGCTGCATCGGTATAATGTGGAGATCAAGGGGAAAAGAGCTGTTGTTGTTGGCAGGAGTAATATCGTCGGAACGCCGGCTGCTCTGCTTCTGCAGGTAATATACTAGTGTGCAATGAGTTTCTTTCTAATAGCATGGTATTGAACTCTTATAATATCTATGTAATTATTTTTGTCCTTCTCTATGTTCTTCCTGTATTTACCCTAGAGGGAAGATGCCACTGTCAGCATTGTCCATTCCAGAACCAAGAAACCTGAGGAGATCACGAGACAAGCAGATATCATAATCTCAGCTGTAGGTCAACCAAACATGGTTAGAGGCAGCTGGATCAAGCCTGGGGCTGTGATTATTGATGTCGGGATCAATCCTGTTGAGGTGTGAAATCTACGAACTGTCTCCTTATTCTCATCCCTTGTCATTATGCATTATACTTGTGTATGATATTGCCTCTCCTCGTGATCCTCTTAAAACAAAGATATAAAATGTGCATGGGCATATGCTTGTTCGTAAGGCCAGTTAAAGAATGTATTAGCCATTTTATGGTGGATAATTCAAAGATCACAACTTGTCACCCTAATTAACAAAAAATCAAAACGTGAAAAAGGAAAGAGATCACAGCTTCTTACTTCCTGTAATGCATGTTTTCCTTCTCATTGCCCCTTGATGACAGCCGATGTTTATGTAAACAGGATGCTACAAATCCTCGTGGCTATCGGCTAGTTGGAGATGTTTGTTATGAAGAGGCCAGCAAAGTTGCTTCAGCTATCACTCCTGTTCCTGGGGGAGTTGGACCCATGACTATAGCAATGCTTCTCTCTAATACTTTGTTATCAGCAAAGCGAATTCACAACTTCAAGTGAGATTTTAAAATTCGTTACTCTAGGTAGGTGGTGCATATCTTTGAGCTTCAGATGGCTTCCCAACTAGTCTAGATTCGCATTGGATAGGCCCACATAAGGGGGTAAAACGCTCCCTAGTTTTCTATTCTCGGGGCACAAACTCGAGTCCTCCGGTTAATGGTAGAGGGATCCTAATTATTCCACCACATTCCTTGGTAGTTTTTATCTACTTTGCTCCATCATCAAAGTTTAGCATGTATTTTCTACCTTTCTTATATCTTATATCCCATTTGGACGTGGCACAACATAAGTATAAATGTTGAAAATATATGTCCGACATAAAATAAGGAGTGGTGGACGTGACTTTTTACTTTTTGATGGATATAGTGGAAAAGGTTACACCAAGAATTACAAAAGTTGGTTGTGTAAGATTTTTTCCTTTTCATTTTGGTTATTTTTTTTTAATTATACTGAAGAAAAATACTCAATTTAGGATGAAGTTTTGCCAAAATATGACAATTATTAAAGAGTTAAAAGTCCCTAAAACTTTTTTCATTAGTTATAATTATTTATATTAGTAAGATTTTTTTTAAGTTAACAAAACATTAACATTTGTTTTAATACACTACACTGGTTATAGTTATCAAATATTTTATTACTTGATGTGAATATTTGCATAATTTAACTTAAAATTTTAAAATATTAGACAATGTTATATTGTGGAATATGCAAAAGAAAACTTAAAACCTTGAAAGAACAATTGTTAAGGCAGTACAATTTTTTCTTGGTTATCCAAATTAATCATGTCTATTTGTCCAACTGTTATCATATTAGTAATGCTATTTCCTCACATCTTCCTAAGTTTTGGTTTTAGGCATCCGATTTTATTGAGCCGCTGCCTTTGTGGACAGTTTTACCTGTCTATTAAAGCTCAAAAGAAATACTAGTATAACGTGTAATTTTGATTTAAAGATCCTTTTGGACTCGTATGTTAGAACTTAGAGTTACAATAGGCAATTATTACTAGTTGCTGATTTTAGGATATTAGTCGTCACTAGTCTCCAAAGACCTGCTTCTTTTTCTTTGTAAATTATATTTTTGTTTCTTTAAAGTAATTAATTTATCTTTAATATTGTAATTGAGAATATTTTATTATTTCTTGCAGCACAGTACAGTACTCTCATTGCTGAAATTCCTTGCCGGCACGTCGAACGCCCCTCAAAAACTAAACATACATGCTAATTTGGGTTCCCCTACGTCCATTCATCTCCCAGCTACAATGCATTGGGACATAATTTCTAAACTTGGCAACCATTCTTGACCTAGTAAGTCCTTCAGTAAAGATACTTTGAATTATACTTCTTTTGGGTTATGGTTATGCTGAAACATATGCTATTCTAATTGCAGTTAGTATTATGTGTTACGTGGAGAGGAATAGGAGGTATGCCACATTCGACATATTTGATGAAAGAGATCATCAGTTAATCACCAATCACCATTACTGATACCGTAAGCAGCATGCACTTCAATGTAGGGTGCTTATCGGGCCGATAATTACGTTTAACGGTTCGGTTTATCGGTTATCGGATTATAAATATAGTAATCCGCTAGCCATCCAATAAGACAACTCGGCTAAATCGAATAGAATTTTGTTTATCATAGCATCTTGCTGCTCTAGCTTCACAACTTGATCATATGTTGTTCTAATATATATTCGAGGCACTTTCTTTGCACATGACAATAAATTCCACAATATATTATGTACATGTTGGATATGAGACTATCTCAATCACTGCACCCAAATGAAACAGCAGCCTTAATTATCAAGCCAAATCACAGGAATGGAGCAGAGAAGAAAGAACTGTGATCACTTTCCATTGGCCTTTTTCTTTTCTTTTTAATTATAGCATCTTGCTGCACTTTCTCTGTTCTAATGTATATGTTGTTCTCATATCCAACATGTACATAGTATACTGTGGGATCTATTACTCTGGAACAAATTTTTTTAATACTTCTGTAAATATAAAAAATTTTAACGAGTTAACGGTTTATCCGATAAGAAAATTGAGTAATCCATCCCCAAACAGTTAAGCCGTTAATTATAAAATTTCAATCCGTTCACCATCTGTTACTCCAATAACAATAAGCAATAAGTCATCGATTCGATTAACGATTATGATTCGGTTTTAAACGGCCCTAGGTGAACGAAGGAGTTGACCCTATTAGGTTTCATCTTGCTACAGCCCCAATTTCTGCCTACACGTGGTCATCCTATAATGCCACCACAGTGACCATCATTCAAAGGGGCGTCGATTCCGAAATTATATTCCCACTTGGGGAGCTGGGGCAAACCGTATATACATACTTGTAAACCAGCCTTTTACTAAACTACAGCTGGTTATGCCAATAAATAATTTCTTCTATACAAACTTTACAAATGTGGCATTAAATAAAAACACCATACTTGCCTTTGCATTCCTTCCCCTTTTTTTGGTGGTTTCTTGGGTCCAAGCAATGCAAAATCATATCGATAGTGTTCACCTTAGTTCCCTACTAAATAAGAACGTACTGCGGTTTGTCCTTGTCCAGATAGTTTCAAAGGTTTTTGACTCAAAAATAAGTTTTACCAGTCATACTGACATTTTTGCTAAGGAAGTCGTTTTTCGTGAAAAATATATTCTAATAGTTTGTTGGTAAGTTAATATACTTTACAAAAATATACATATTCAAAGTTATGTTGGCACATTGTAGAGAGTTCTGATGAAAATATGTGTAAAGAATTAATGGCTAAGTATCAACTAGAGCAACTGATATATGAAGTAGGCGTTTGGACATGAGAATTGTAAAATTCCAAAAATGGTGGAAAAAAATTTCAAGTGAAAATGGTATTTAAAATTTAGAGTTGTGTTTGGACATAAATTTCAGTTTGGAATGTTTTTGAAGTTTTGTGAGTGATTTGAGTGAAAATTTTGAAAAACAACTTTTTGGAATTTTTCAAATTTCGAAAATTTCCGAAATGCATCTTCAAGTGAAAATTTGAAATTTTACGAACAAACGCTGATTTCGAAAAAAAAAAGTAAAATTTTTTTTGGAAACAAGGAAAAAAAATTGTATGTCCAAACGGGCTCGAAGTGAAAAGTTAAAATACTTGTTAAGAAAATAACATGTCCACAAGTGAAGGAAATCACTTTCCCTCTTTAAATGGAAAATGTTTTTCCTCAAAACCATTTTATTATAACAAACATCGAAAATGACTCATAAAAATGACACCACTTGTACAAACACCCAATAATTTTCTCTGCTTTTACTTTTATCTATTTATACATTGACGGAAGCTATTTTCAACTCGCGCTTTTAAGATAAGCTGCTTGACAGCATATAAATGTATAACAAGATGGGATACAAAGATGCAAATGAAAATCAACTCATCAACTCTGAACATGGTGCCTTTCTTGGGTCAGTCTTGCTCTGCATGACCCAAAGAGCATGTTTGATTTGTATGCTTAGTGCGACTACAACCTGAATAATAAGCCAACATGGAATAGCAAAACGCTTTCTGAACTGCGATTGTAACTAGAAATGCCTAATGTCTTTTGGAGGCTTAAAATGAAGAGGATGAGTTTCTGGTGTGGCAGTTTCATCTTCTTTCCACATCTTGATTGTCTTATCAGCTTCACAACTGATCAGCCTTGAGCCAGTCATATCGTAGGTGAGCGCGTAGATGCCTGCTTCACTGTCCAGTGATCCTGAAACATGGTAAGGATTAGAATAAACCTTATGCTCCTCTTGACCAACAATAAAAGTAAACATCAAATTATCACACGCATACCAGGTTGAACAATAGTTTGAGATTGCTGGAAATTGTGACCACTTCTCCAATCCCAAAACCACATGCTTCCATTGTCACCTTCACAAGGAGATACACAATGCATCAGCAGAGTACATCACTAACCTCCAGCTTAAAAACCAGAATGAGGAAAGCAGGGGTTGGAGGGGCGGAACAAAAAATAAGAGGAATGGGCGGATGGGGAGTGGCATTAACTATTTCTCACCTCCTGTGGCCATTACGCCATCATCATTGACCGCCATCGCATTGACTATGGTTGGGAGCTGGAAAAAAGAAATGTCGACATGATCTTAGATTCTAATTTAAGAAATAAGGATATTCAATATGATGTAAGATACATTAAATATGTAGAGGTAAAATTTCTATGGCATGTCATCGTAACTTAGAGCATGTTATGCATAAATTCTCCTTTTGGAAGGTTGAATTTTTTTATGTTATCTGCTGATGCAGAAGCAAAACAATCCCTGCCGCAGAATAAATTTTAAGAAAAATTAGTGGTGTACTCCGAGCAGAAGTTAGGGAATCATAAAAATAGCCATGTGCCATGTAAACATACTCCGTGGGAAGTTGAGCCATAGCTCGAACAGATTTCTTGTGATGTGTGAGGGTTGCCATTGTCTTACCTGCCAGACAAGGACAATTAGTAATCACAGGAAGTCAGAAACTGAAACCATTATAAAATAAACAGAGCATAAAATCCCAGTAAGGAAATCTGAGTTACCATATCTAAGGTCCCAGAACTTAATGGTACTGTCATGAGAGCCAGTTATAACCTGTGGATCCTGAAATGAAACTTCCCATCATGAAATCTGATTGTAATACGTAGACCATACAGCAAGAATAAAACAGTCATTAGCATATGATTATGACATCAACAAAATGAGACACCTTGCATAATGTTTTTAGTAGAGCCGGCTCCCACGAGTAATTTGCTTCTTAAAATAACAGAATTTCCAGCAACAGCACCCTAGTTGTGCTAATTATATGGAAATCACTTCTAAAAAGAATACATACGTACGTGGAAGCATTAGTAGTTGCTAAGGTTTAACTGTCTCGTGAAGGTATATCTGTTTTATTGGTGTGAATCCTCCTTATCAAGAAACATCCAGCCATCCCATCTTAAACCAGAAAGTATCCACAGAAGGCCATTCAAATGCGCTCATAGAGATTTTAGCTTAAAATAAATAGCATAAAAGCACAATATATCTTTATATTAAATATTTCGCCGGTTCCATCTGATTACTAGCTAAACCACCACCATCTGGTTTTCAAACCAAATATTTTGGTTCAGAGAACTATTTTGTTACTTTTTAAATAACACCAAACACAAAAGACAACCCAAGACATGTTACAAAAGACAACCCACGACATGTTTTTCGTTTCCACAAGAGGTCAGCCCCTAATTTTTGTAACTTCTCTTCATTTTTTTTAATAGGTATGTCTTTAACTTCTATACCTTCCCTTCAACATTACAAATTACAACCCAGCACCAACCCCTACCCTCTTTTTTCCCCTTTTTTAGCCAGTACAGATTTAATCTTTCTATTTTTCCTTCAATAAAAAGTTAATGTGAAATAGATTTGGTAGCATCAAAGATGTGAAGTCGGTTATTAATTATTAGGTTCACCCATTTGAGAATCTCAAAAAGAGTTAGATCAGCTAGAGATGTCTGGATGAGCACCCGTGAAGTCGAGGGGCCGGGAATAGAAATATGTGCAAGTACGAGTTGACTTATTCTCCGTCTCATTGAAGAAGTATTACACATGTGCCTAATAAAAGTTTTTTTTGGTTTGGTAGCCAACCTTATTGACTTGGTTTGGTTGGTAGCCAACCTTGTTGAATTAGTTTGGTTTGGTAGCCAACTTTGTTGAATTTCTTTGGTTTGGTAGCCAACTTTGTTGAATTGTGAAAAGTGTGTGTAAATTGTCAAATATGGTAGGCTTTAGAGAGTGAAGCTTTGGCTATAAAAGGAGAGCTTCAACTCTCATTTCTACACACCAACAAAGAGAGAAAGAAAGAGTGAGGTTTCACAGACAAGGTATAAGAAAATAGTCTGTGAGGAAAATAGAGAGTGAGCGATATTGTAGTGAGGTGGGAATATCAAAAGAGGGTTATTTCTTTTGAGTGTTGTAGTGGTCTTTGGAGTATTTATCTCCGACCTACAAAGTGTAAAATTCCTTACTATAGTGATATCAGTTGCTCCTCTCGGGGTCGTGGTTTTTTCCCTTATTCAGAAGGGTTTTCCACGTAAAAATCTTGGTGTCATTGTTACTCTTTTATTCTTGTTAATTACCGTATCTCGGTGCTACATTATTATTCTGCTTTTATTACCGTGAATATTATTTTGGAAAAGGGGTTTATTCCCAACAACTGGTATCAGAGCACAGGTTCTGCTCGTTCACTGAAATACTATTCACTATCGGTAGTACTATACTCGGTGAAAAATAAATGTCCGGAGTAAAGTACGAGGTAGCAAAATTCAACGGAGATAACGGTTTCTCAACATGGCAAAGAAGGATGAGAGATCTGCTCATCCAACAAGGATTACACAAGGTTCTAGATGTTGATTCCAAAAAGCCTGATACCATGAAAGCTGAGGATTGGGCTGACTTGGATGAAAGAGCTGCTAGTGCAATCAGGTTGCACTTATCAGATGATGTGGTAAATAACATCATTGATGAAGACACTGCACGTGGAATTTGGACAAGGTTGGAAAGCCTATACATGTCCAAAACGCTGACAAATAAATTGTACCTGAAGAAGCAGTTATACGCCCTACACATGAGTGAAGGTACGAATTTTTTGTCACATTTAAATGTGTTTAACGGACTAATCACACAGCTTGCCAACCTCGGAGTGAAAATCGAGGAAGAAGATAAAGCCATCTTGCTATTGAACTCGTTGCCATCTTCGTACGATAATTTGGCAACAACCATCTTGCACGGTAAGACTACTATTGAGTTGAAAGATGTCACATCGGCTCTTCTACTCAATGAGAAGATGAGAAAGAAGCCTGAAAATCAAGGACATGCTCTCATCACACAAGGTAGAGGCAGGAGTTATCAAAGGAGTTCGAACAACTATGGTAGATCCGGAGCTCGTGGGAAGTCAAAGAACCGATCCAAATCAAGAGCCAGAAATTGCTACAACTGTAATCAACCAGGTCACTTCAAAAGAGATTGCCCAAATCCAAGGAAGGGCAAAGGTGAAACCAGTGGCCAGAAGAATGACGACAACACAGCCGCCATGGTGCAAAATAATGATAATGTTGTCCTCTTTATAAATGAGGAAGAGGAATGCATGCACCTGTCAGGTCCAGAGTCGGAATGGGTGGTTGACACAGCGGCATCTCACCATGCCACACCGGTAAGAGATCTTTTTTGCAGATATGTAGCAGGTGATTTCGGCACAGTGAAAATGGGTAACACAAGTTACTCAAAGATTGCGGGGATTGGTGACATTTGTATCAAGACAAATGTCGGATGCACATTGGTTCTAAAGGATGTGCGGCATGTACCTGATTTACGGATGAACTTGATCTCGGGAATTGCTTTAGACCGAGATGGATACGAGAGCTATTTTGCAAATCAAAAGTGGAGACTCACTAAGGGATCATTGGTGATTGCAAAGGGAGTTGCTCGTGGCACGTTGTACAGGACAAATGCAGAAATATGCCAAGGTGAATTGAACGCGGCACAAGATGAGATTTCTGTAGATTTGTGGCACAAAAGAATGGGTCATATGAGCGAGAAGGGATTGCAGATTCTTGCCAAGAAATCACTCATTTCTTATGCCAAAGGTACAACGGTAAAACCTTGTGACTACTGTTTATTTGGTAAGCAGCATAGAGTCTCATTTCAGACATCGTCTGAAAGAAAATTGAATATACTTGATTTAGTATATTCTGATGTTTGCGGCCCAATGGAAATTGAATCAATGGGCGGTAACAAATATTTTGTTACTTTTATTGATGATGCTTCACGAAAATTATGGGTTTATATTTTGAAAACCAAAGATCAGGTGTTTCAAGTTTTCCAGAAGTTTCATGCTCTAGTAGAAAGGGAGACGGGTCGAAAGCTAAAGCGTCTCCGAAGTGACAATGGAGGTGAGTACACTTCAAGGGAATTTGAAGAGTATTGTTCAAGTCATGGGATCAGACATGAAAAGACAGTTCCTGGAACCCCACAGCACAATGGCGTAGCCGAGAGGATGAACCGCACCATTGTGGAGAAGGTGAGAAGCATGCTCAGAATGGCTAAACTGCCTAAGTCATTCTGGGGTGAAGCAGTTCAGACAGCCTGTTACCTGATCAATAGGAGTCCATCAGTTCCGTTGGCGTTTGAAATCCCAGAGAGAGTTTGGACCAACAAGGAGGTGTCCTACTCGCATCTGAAGGTGTTCGGTTGCAGAGCTTTTGCACATGTACCAAAAGAGCAGAGAACAAAGCTGGATGATAAATCTGTTCCCTGCATATTTATCGGATATGGAGATGAAGAGTTCGGGTACAGACTGTGGGATCCTGTAAAGAAGAAGGTCATCAGAAGCAGAGATGTAGTCTTCCGAGAAAGTGAAGTTGGAACTGCTGCTGATATGTCAGAAAAGGCGAAGAATGGTATAATTCCTAACTTTGTTACTATTCCTTCTACTTCTAACAATCCCACAAGTGCAGAAAGTACGACCGACGAGGTTGCCGAGCAGGGGGAGCAACCTGGTGAGGTTATTGAGCAGGGGGAGCAACTTGATGAAGGTGTCGAGGAAGTGGAGCACCCCACTCAGGGAGAAGAACAACCTCAACCTCTGAGGAGATCAGAGAGGCCAAGGGTAGAGTCATGCAGGTACCCTTCCACAGAGTATGTCCTCATCAGTGATGAGGGGGAGCCAGAAAGTCTTAAGGAGGTGTTGTCCCATCCAGAAAAGAACCAGTGGATGAAAGCTATGCAAGAAGAGATGGAATCTCTACAGAAAAATGGCACATACAAGCTGGTTGAACTTCCAAAGGGTAAAAGACCACTCAAATGCAAATGGGTCTTTAAACTCAAGAAAGATGGAAATGGCAAGCTGGTCAGATACAAAGCTCGATTGGTGGTTAAAGGCTTCGAACAAAAGAAAGGTATTGATTTTGACGAAATTTTCTCACCTGTTGTCAAAATGACTTCTATTCGAACAATTTTGAGCTTAGCAGCTAGCCTAGATCTTGAAGTGGAGCAGTTGGATGTGAAAACTGCATTTCTTCATGGAGATTTGGAAGAGGAGATTTATATGGAGCAGCCAGAAGGATTTGAAGTAGCTGGAAAGAAACACATGGTGTGCAAATTGAATAAGAGTCTTTATGGATTGAAGCAGGCACCAAGGCAGTGGTACATGAAGTTTGACTCATTCATGAAAAGTCAAACATACCTAAAGACCTATTCTGATCCATGTGTATACTTCAAAAGATTTTCTGAGAATAACTTTATTATATTGTTGTTGTATGTGGATGACATGTTAATTGTAGGAAAAGACAAGGGGTTGATAGCAAAGTTGAAAGGAGATCTGTCCAAGTCATTTGATATGAAGGACTTGGGCCCAGCACAACAAATTCTAGGGATGAAGATAGTTCGAGAGAGAACAAGTAGAAAGTTGTGGCTATCTCAGGAGAAGTACATTGAACGTGTACTAGAACGCTTCAACATGAAGAATGCTAAGCCAGTCAGCACACCTCTTGCTGGTCATCTAAAGTTGAGTAAGAAGATGTGTCCTACAACAGTGGAGGAGAAAGGGAACATGGCTAAAGTTCCTTATTCTTCAGCAGTCGGAAGCTTGATGTATGCAATGGTATGTACTAGACCTGATATTGCTCACGCAGTTGGTGTTGTCAGCAGGTTTCTTGAAAATCCTGGAAAGGAACATTGGGAAGCAGTCAAGTGGATACTCAGGTACCTGAGAGGTACCACGGGAGATTGTTTGTGCTTTGGAGGATCTGATCCAATCTTGAAGGGCTATACAGATGCTGATATGGCAGGTGACATTGACAACAGAAAATCTACTACTGGATATTTGTTTACATTTTCAGGGGAGCTATATCATGGCAGTCTAAGTTGCAGAAGTGTGTTGCACTTTCAACAACTGAAGCAGAGTACATTGTCGCTACAGAAACTGGCAAGGAGATGGTATGGCTCAAACGGTTCCTTCAAGAGCTTGGATTGCATCAGAAGGAGTATGTCGTCTATTGTGACAGTCAAAGTGCAATAGACCTTAGCAAGAACTCTATGTACCATGCAAGGACCAAACACATTGATGTGAGATATCATTGGATTCGAGAAATGGTAGATAATGAATCTCTAAAAGTCTTGAAGATTTCTACAAGTGAGAATCCCGCAGATATGCTGACCAAGGTGGTACCAAGGAACAAGTTCGAGCTATGCAAAGAACTTGTCGGCATGCACTCAAACTAGAAGACAGTGCTACCTCCTCTAGATGAATGAGACTGGAGGGGGAGATTGATGATGTCCATCTCATTGAAGAAGTATTAGGCATGTGCCTAATAAGAGTTTTCTTTGGTTTGGTAGCCAACCTTGTTGACTTGGTTTGGTTGGTAGCCAACCTTGTTGAATTAGTTTGGTTTGGTAGCCAACTTTGTTGAATTTCTTTGGTTTGGTAGCCAACTTTGTTGAATTGTGAAAAGTGTGTGTAAATTGTCAAATATGGTAGGCTTTAGAGAGTGAAGCTTTGGCTATAAAAGGAGAGCTTCAACTCTCATTTCTACACACCAACAAAGAGAGAAAGAAAGAGTGAGGTTTCACAGACAAGGTATAAGAAAATAGTCTGTGAGGAAAATAGAGAGTGAGCGATATTGTAGTGAGGTGGGAATATCAAAAGAGGGTTATTTCTTTTGAGTGTTGTAGTGGTCTTTGGAGTATTTATCTCCGACCTACAAAGTGTAAAATTCCTTACTATAGTGATATCAGTTGCTCCTCTCGGGGCCGTGGTTTTTTCCCTTATTAAAAGGGTTTTCCACGTAAAAATCTTGGTGTCGTTGTTACTCTTTTATTCTTGTTAATTACCGTATCTCGGTGCTACATTATTATTCCGCTTTTATTACTGTGAATATTATTTTGCAAAAGGGGTTTATTCCCAACACGAGTGCCTATTTGGGAATTAAGCCTAGTCTAATATATTCAAATTCTTGAAAACATTGTTGAATGTTCTAAAATAGGAAGACTGACACAAAAATTGAAACGGATAGAGTAACAACAATAATAGTACATATTATGTGAAGTATAAAGCATCACATATTGAAGAAAACCGACATTTCTAGGATCAAACCAAATCTAAAATAAATTTGCTCGTAACAGACAATAATCTAGATGTAGGCTATGATTAACTTTAATAAAAGAATTTGCTAATAATCTCACAGTGAAGAGAATTCCTAATTTCAGACGAAGATATTAAAAAGTTTTGGTAAATAGGAAAATTACAAAGTATGGAAATTGAAAAAGTAGAAGATAGTTGGGGTTTTGAAATAGGTAGAGGAAGTCATAACGGGCAACTACTATTTCATGGTATAAGTTATATTATGTTCACTTGCACTGCTCCAGGTGCAGTTAATTTAGGATTTCAGCTATTACAAACTAGGATTTCAAATCAGGATCAAATTTGCTCTAGCATCTAGAATTTTGCAGCTGCCAATCGTGACTTAATTTCGACACTACTCTAACTCTCAAGTCATAGGCTGTCGACTGTCGTATTGTCTCATGCCCTCATGCTTAAAAAAATAAGACAGATTTAATATTAAACCTGTTTGACTCAAAAGATTTTTAACTCTTTTTAAGCAAATCAATCAAAGCTGAAGGGGTAAATCGTAGTCAAACTTAATTAATACCGAATCGAAAGATTGAATGGCAATAAATGCATATTAGACGAATAGAACACCAAAAGATCTTTATTAGAACTGAGCACTGCCTTCCCTCTCCGTAGAGAGGGAAGAAGAATTACAATTGCTTTGTCTTTTTCAGGATATAAGGATGGAGCTCGCTCCCTGTTTCTCATGTGAAAAGTCCTCTTTTCTTCTCTTTTTCGGTGGAGTTCTGTTCATCTCTTTGATATGTGAGAGTGCTCGAGGAGAAGCAGACCCCCTTTCGGAATTTTCTTGGGCTTGTATATTTAGTCGAAATCCCTCCTACTTTTGCCGTGACTTGGCGCGACTGGCTCACTGGTCGTGGAGAGGCATTGTTTTCATCATTGTGTTGTGTCTTAAAGGCGGGAGGAGATTAGCTTTCACCGACTTCTTCTATATGATGGTAAGAATAGGGTCGTGGTCACCCCAGTCGAGGCGGTCAGATTTTGACCAGTACAGTTAGTCCCTCCGTTCGTCGGGGTCGTGCTTCATCGAGCTCGACGGACGGATCATGTATGCAACGCAGTCGAGAGGAATCTGACCCCTCATTTCGTTCTTTAGTCGTGTTGTGTGAACTTATAGAAATAACATCGTCTGAGCTCGAGCGAGGTCAAACTTTTTTGTTTCTTGATCGGCGAAGGCTCTTGGCCTTAAGGGCACTATTTCGAACTTATCGAAGTAACGGCGTCTGAGTTCGAGTGAGGTCGAACTTTTCTATTTCTGTTGATGGCGAAGGCTCTTGGCCTTAAGGGCGCTATTTCGAACTTATCGAAATAACGACGTCTAAGTTCGAGCGAGGTCAAACTTTTCTATTTCTGTTGATGGCGAAGGCTCTTGGCCTTAAGGGCGCTATTTCGAACTTATCGAAATAATGGCCTCTGAGTTCGAGCGAGGTCAAACTTTTCTATTTCTGTTGATGGCGAAGGCTCTTGGCCTTAAGGGCACTATTTCGAACTTATCGAAATAACGACATCTGTCTCACTTTGGATGGCGTGGGAGTGTTTTTCCTACACTCGCGTAGCGTTGCGATGGTTTCAGAATCGAAACACCGGTAGGTAAACGAAACGTCGCTTCGCGCGTTCTATCATTATGACACACGTTTCCGAGGAACTGAAACGTTTCACGTCCCATCAGGTTTTAATGGCGGCTCTTGGGTTTCGAGCTCGGGGGATCAGTGTCCTTTATAAATAGGGGAACTTGTTATTTGCTTCCCACACTTCAGCGTTTATTTTAAGGAAATTCCCCTGATATCTCCTTTTCTGGTATCTCGAGCTCTTGCTTACATTCTTGCTTATTGCAATACTCGATCTCTTCACTTCTTCCTGAAAGTTTTTCCCTTTCGGCTTAAAATGGCCGGTGCTTTTTCTCGTGACCATCTTCCTGCTGCCCCTCCGGTAACTGAGAACCCTGTCCATGCCACCGGGGAATTGGACATGGTAGAGGATGAAGAGGTTCCCTCGGTAGATGAGATCCTACCTCGCCCTGGGAGGGACGTGATTGACTTCAGTATCGGTGGTGGAGCGGAACCGGAGAACATTGCTCTCGTTATAAGAGAAAGAGGGATCGTGGATTTGAGGGAGCGATGGGGCATCCCTAGCTTCGTCAAAATGCAGCCTGCGGGGAGTAACGTCCGAGTTCAATACGACCGCCTCAGTTTTTGTATGTTCTACGCCTACCCTTTCATTGTAGGGTATACACTCCTGCTTTCTATGTTAGTGGTGGATTTCTGCCGCTACTATGAGGTGTGTCCTTCTCAACTTTCTCCAGTATTTATACAAGATGTTGCTCATGTTACTCAAATACGTAGAGATTGCCAGTCGTGAGGTTACCCTGGGCCATGTGCTTAGCCTTTTTGCTCCCCAATTGATTCGAGGTATGATGATTCATGCACCTCCTCGGGGATCAAAGGGTCTGGTGGTGAAGATGGATGATAAAACCAATCGTCGGCTTTTACGAGAATTTTTTCTACGTGTGGACCGAGCACATTGTGGCAGACCCGACTGGGTTCCTTGAGAGATGGAATTTTGCCCATAAGTCTGTGTCTTTGATTAACAGAATGTTCAATTTCTCTTTTTCTCTATCCTCTTTTTTGTTGCAGGTACTGAATTGCCTTGTTATTCTGTAGCCGAGAAGTTGCCTCTGTCGCCTCTTGAAGGGATTCGTGAATGGGTGGAGGTCGTTCTTCCACACATAGTGGGGGTTCGCACCTGGTCGACCTTCCATGAGAGGTTTGGACGTAGACCCCTTACAGGTGAGAGGACGTCCTTATTTATTGTTCTTTATTCATTTTTTGCCTCGCCTCTTATACCTCGTTTGTCGTTGTCAGGGAGGGTGCGGAGAGCCAGGGCCCCTCAATTATCCTTTCGCCAGCCGGCTGCGTCAGCTCGTATTGTCGCGATACTTACCGCTCGTCCTTCGTCGAGGGCAGCTTCGGTCGAATCTGCGGCCTTGGTCACTCCAGTAAGGACTGCCTCTCAGGACGAAGTTCGTCCTACGAATGAGTCACCATCAACTGGGGAGGAGTAAGGGCCGTCGAATAGACGGAGGGTCGAGTTCAAGATGGTGCCTCCGACAATGATCAACCTGGACGAGTCTCCCCCGACAGGCACAGGGAAGGTGTTCTCATGGCATCTTCCGTAGAGGCAGAGCGAGTTGTCGAAGCAGACGCTGATGGCCAGTGCCTAGAATCTCCGGTCACTGCAATGGCTCAGCCAGAAGTTCCCGATGTTACTGTTGATCAGCGCCCTATCGGAGTAGAGAATCAGACCCCCGGTACCACCATAGTGAATTCAGATGTACCCTCTTCGTCCGTGGAGGTCGCACTCTTTCCGCAGCAGAAAGGGAGAAAGGCATGGTGATTGATGAGTATGAGTCCTAGTCATACCTGGACCCTGACGACATCAGAATGTTCGAGGAGGGCCTTACTTATTCGGTGGTTCACGTTGGGGGGTCGGCTCGAGTTCTCAGAATTCCTTCCGACGTTAATCTTTTGGCGCAGGGGGATAACTTGGTCCGCAATTTAGCCTGCTGTGCTTGGAAGCGGAGACCGAGTCCTTGCGGAGTATCCCTGATACCGAGTTACGGGATGAGGTGGTCGTTATGGGCTTGAGGGTAGGGTATTTGTGGCTCTTGTTTTGGACTTTTTTCCCTTTGTTTGACAGTATTAGTTTAATCGCCTTTCTGTTTTTCAGACGTATATGGTAGAGGTGGAAAGCATCCGCAGGGCCAACATTCGGTCGAGGATTTTCTTGCAGATGTTGGAGAAATATCGTCGCTACCGCGATAGGTGTCGTGAATTGCATGAACGACTGAAGACGGACCCCCATAACCGGACCCTGGGCGAGGAGTTGGAGAATAGGGATCAAGAGCTGCTGCAAACGATCCGCAGTAAGAGCGAGCTTGAGGAGCAACTCCACCCCAAGGACGGGGAGCTCGAATTGTGCAGGGGTGTCACCGCAAAATGTGAGTATTTGCAGGGCAAGCTGAGGTCCATGCAGTCGGAGATGGACCAGAACTTGGTTCGGGTCGAGGTGATTAGCTCAAAATGGAGAGGAAAGCTAACCGCGTTGGAGAGCAAGGCCGCTGGCTTGGAACATATTGAGAGGGACTGGCCTGAGGCTTTGGCGAGGGCGGCGGCTTTAGAAGAAACCATTTGTGTGCTCCAGTCTGAGCAGAAATCGGAGAGGGAGACAGCAACGCTTATGGAGGCGAGGCTCGAGAAGCGGATTAGCATGATTGATCAGGAGGCTTCGATTCTGGCAGATCGAGTCACGACCCTGGAGGCAGAGAATAAGTGACTGAAGGCTCAAGATGAGTCGTCTCACGCTGCCGTTCCCCGCCAGATTCATGAGCTCTGGGTCTATGCCGAAGCTAAGCATGACATTTATAAGAATTTGTTGGAAGCGGGCACTGGGGTTGTTCATTCAGATCGGATATCCGAAATCCGAACCGATCCATTCAATTTTGAATTTCGGATTGGATCGGATTTCGGATTATGTTTATGAAAATTTCGGATTTCGGATCGGATTTCGGATTGGTATATTTTAATCCAATCCAATCCGAAATCCGAAATTATTAGGACATGTATAAATACTACACTTTAATTTACATCAACCTCCAAGTTATTACCTTTACAATTGCTAGATTTAGCTATATTGGCACCATAGTACTCTCATAATTGCATAAACATGAATTTTTCTTAATGTATTGCCTCTTTTACAAAGAAAATATACATATTAGTTTAACTTTGAGGCATAATAATACGATCTGATATCCGATCCGATCCAAACTTTAAAATTCGATCTGATCCGATATAATTCAGATCGGATTCGGATTACATTTCCTAGAATCCGAAATTCGAAATTCGAATCTGAAATATGCTAAATCCGATCCGATCCGATCTGATCCGTGCACAACCCTAGCGGGCACCGTGACCGAGGCTGCATATAAGGAAGCATGAGCGAAAGCTCGTGAGGCTCGCATCAACTGTGGGTATGACATGGAGACGCCCGAAGCTAATGGGGGCACAGATGGTGATGATGATGACCCTCGTGGGGATGGTGATGATGACGGCGGTGGTGATGCCGAGTGAAAAATATTTGTAGCTTGTTTTCGTTTTCATTTCGTTGGTAGGCTGGTATCTGTTTGCTCCGTTTTTTTATTTCTTCGTTGGCCTTGGCCTATTTTAAGCGGCGATTGTCCGCACTCATGACTTTTCAATAATAAAGAGTTCTTTGTGATTTGCTTTGTATCAGTTTTCGTTGTTAATTATGCAGCCTTGGCGCAAGACGGGAGCTCGTCTGATGAGTCTCGGTCCTTTTCTCTTCTTTTTTTTTTTTGTGAAGGCTCCTGGCACTGAAGGGGGTTATTTCGAATTTACCGAAATAATAGCTCGTCATAATTCGAACGAGGTTGGATCCTTTTTTTGCTTTGATGGCGAAGGCCCTTAGCCTTAAAGGTATTTCGAACTTATCGAAATAACATCTTGTCATGATTCAAACGAGGTCGAATCCAGTTCTTACTTTGATGGCGAAGGCCCTTATCCTTAAGGGTGTTATTTCAAACTTATCAAAATAACAACCCGTCGTGATTCGAACGAGGTCGAATCCAGTTTTTACTTTGATGGCGAAGGCCCTTAGCCCTAAGGGTGTTATTCGAACTTATCGAAATAATAACCCGTCGTGATTCGAACGAGGTCAAATCCAGTTTTTACTTTGATCGCGAAGGCCCTTAGCCTTAAGGGTGTTATTTCGAACTTATCGAAATAATAACCCGTCTGTCACAACCCAAAATCCCACCATATTAGTTGTGATAGCACTTAGTATCTAAGACTAAGTAAGTCGGTTATAATAACAATTCAAGCCATTTTTGTTTTTAAAATAGATAATCGAAACCAACAACAAAAATAAAGATACAACCTCCCAAGACTGGTAGTACTGAGTCACGAACTCTAACTGAATACATGAAATGATCTGAAGGAAATTAAATATACAATACTGCTTGAATAATATATGATAGTACGATAAAAGGGAAAGACTCCAAGGGACTACGACGACCAAGCAGCTCTACCTTGAATCCTTGCGATCGCTCTCTAACTCTTTCCGAGTCCTATATCTCCAATACATGTCTCTGTACATAAAAAATGTACAGAAGTGTAGTATGAGTACACTACAGCGGTACCCAGTAAGTATCAAGACTAACCTCGGTGGAGTAGTGACGAGGTACAGTCAAGACACATCTAATAACCTGTGCAATATAGCATACCACAATAATAGGAAACAAATAGCAATGATACCAACAATTATCAACTAGTGATATAAACAACAAGACAACAGGAACACCAAAAATATTGCTCAATAAATAATGAGTACAAGTACAACCATTTAATCAAGTCCTTCAATTACAAATCTTTCATAATCAACAAGTGACATAAACAACAGGACAACAGGAACACCATAAATATCGCTCAACAAACTATGATTACAAGTACAACCATTTAATCAAGTCCTTCAATTACACATCTTTCATCTAAAAGTTTTCCAAATAATAATCTTTAGAATATAATACTTACCAATAAATATATTTCGAATATACTTCCTTCAAATAAATATCCTTCAAATCTAATTCTTTGAAATAATATTTTGAATATAATTCTTTCAAATGAAAGTCACATTGTGACACCTTATTTCACAATCATAAAAATACGGGTCTCAGCCCACCTTCATATTTTTCGTAATACGGGCCTCACCCTACTTTCATATTTCTACGGCACCTCGTGCCCATATTTCTATTACAACTGCACGGACAACTCACATGCCAAAAATATCAATATATAAAAAAATATGCACGACCAATTTACTTTACAAATAGTTTGAGTGAAGAAAATGACATTGCACTTAAATTAAAGCATCATATAAACTATTGATTTGGATGTAAAACTTATTAATTTAAAACATAATAGTAATTTCTTTTATTTAAAACAACTCAATCATTGAAAATCGCTAAAAACCAAAAATATAAATCTTCAAAGTCTCGTACTAAAAAATCAAAGCGAACACAATGCAACAAGGAGCACAAAACACATAATAATAATAATAATAATAATAATAATAATAATAATAATAATAATAATAATAATAATAATAATGTCAACTAGTACATCACGGAAGAAGATAAGAATTTACATATTAATGAAACAAAATCACCAAAGACAAGAACATAAATAAAGAAATATCAACATGGCACTATCGAGGTACCGCCTCGTAGTCCTAAATCATAAATAAATTCACAATATCTCATTTTCTTATATCACCGCGGGAGCCTTCACATATAATTTTAAATAAAACAATTTTCCCCGAAATAGCATCCCGCGTTTTAGCCACCTTTATCACACCGCATGACTTCTAGTAGTTCCCCTACTAGCCACGCGTTTCAAGTTACCCTTATCTCACCGCATGCGTTTCAACACACTGGCCTTATATCACCGCGTGCGTATCAATATCACAATATTTCACAAATCGCACCTCAAGTGCCCAAATATCACAACATAATACAACTTGCACCTCAAGTGCCCAATTATCGCAGCATAATACAACTTGCACCTCAAGTGCCCAATTATCGCAGCATAATATAACTTGCACCTCAAGTGATCACATATCAAATCATATCACAAATTGCACATCAAGTGCTCAAATATTACAACATATCACAGATTTCACATCCAGTGCTCAAATCTTACAGCATATCACAAATTTCACATCAAGTGCTTAAATATTACAACATATCATAAATTTCACATCCAGTGCTCAAATCCTACAACATATCACAAATTTCACGTCAAATGCTCAAATATTACAATATATCACAAATTGCACATCAGGTGCCCAAATATTACAACTTGTCACATGAATCAACAATACATTATTTTTCCACAATATGAAGCCCACGGCTCGGTCATAATGCGCACAAAAATTCTAACAAAATATCTGGGAGTGAAAACTCAACAAAATAATATTTCACAATTTAACACTTCGCCTCAATATGATTTACAGCATTTATAACTCAATATCAATTTCAACAATATGAATTGAAAAGAAATTCATCAAGGGACAACACTTTTTTTTATTCACAACTTCATGAAATAAATAGATTTATTCATCTTATTAACTAAATTTCTCATTTAAATTGTATGTAGATAAAATCAATAATGAAAATTATTTCCATAAAAATAGCAACTCAAACAAACACAGAATTCACATAAAAGTCAAGTAGCAATCGCACCAAATTATCATATAAAAATAATCTAGACAAATAAGGAATGAGACATGACAAATAAGAGATTTAATGAGTCCCAACAATTTTCTGATTTAATACATAAGATTGTCTACGAATTTTAATCGATATAGTTTGCACATATAAACCAAGTATGTACTCGTCACCTCGTGTACATGGTTTTTAATCACACAATTTCCACATAAGACTCAATGCCTAAGGGGAAATTCCCCCCACACAAGGTTAGGCAAGTTACTTACCTCAAATCACGCTATCTCAATCCAATAATTGACATTTTTCCTCGATTATCCAACTCTGAATGGTTCGAATCTAGCCAAAAATAATTCAATACAATCAACACAGATTATTGGAATCAATCCCATGTGAAAATACCAAATTTTCCAAAAAAATCCGAATTAGATCAAAAATCGCTCGTGGGGCCCACGTTTCGAAATCCGACGAAAGTTACAAAATATGAACGCCCATTCAACCACGAGTCAAACCATACCAAAATTACTAAATTCCAACAACAAATCGACCTCAAAATCTTAAATCTAAGATATACAGAATTTCTACCATTTTCAACCCAATTCACTAATTTCATGATAAAAACAATAATAGATTCATGTATTTTAACCAAAATCGAGTTAGAATCACTTACCCCAATCCATATGGTGAAAATCGTCTCAAAAATCGCTTCAATCCGAGCTCCATAGCTCCAAATGTGTTAAAAATGGCTGAAACTCGCGTTTTGTAATCTGTCCAGGTAAGTCGCAGGTGTCGAATACGATTTATAAATCACATTGGGTAACTGCGATTTGCCTCTGCCCCAGAACACAGCATTACCCGCCTTCAGTAAATCCATCGTAACTTTTTGTATAAATGTCCAAATTATGAACGGTTTGAAGCTTTAGAAACTAGACTCAAAGACCTTTAATTTGATAGGTTGTGCATCACATAACACCTTATATATATGTATATGTGCTCGTCCAAAGTGTGATCTTGTGCTTGTTCATTTAGAATTTTAGCCTATCTTGAAATTTTCCAACTTGGCTTAGACTTAGGCTTCTCCTTAGACTCCAAATCACTTACAATATACTTCGTACGCTTATTATCATATCCAATTGATATCCATCATATTAATAGTCTGTCTTTGCGCACAAAATAATATAATTAGCGCACATCAACTTTCTTAATAGCTTAAGTACTTCAAAAATATTCTGAGGTGCTACACCGTCGTGACTCGAACGAGGTCGAATCTAGTTCTTACTTTGATGGCGAAGGCCCTTAGCCTTAAGGGTGTTATTTCGAACTTATCTAAATAACAACCCGTCGTGACTCGAACGAGGTCGAATCCAGTTCTTACATTGATGGCGAAGGCCCTTATCCTTAAGGGTGTTGTTTCGAACTTATCGAAATAACAACCCGTTGTGATTCGAACGAGGTCGAATCCAGTTTTTACTTTGATGGCGAAGGCCCTTATCCCTAAGGGTGTTGTTTCGAACTTATTGAAATAACAACCCGTCGTGATTCGAATGAGGTCGAATCCAGTTTTTACTTTGATGGCGAAGGCCCTTAGCCCTAAGGGTGTTGTTTCGAACTTATCGAAATAACAACCTGTCGTGATTCGAACGAGGTCGAATCCAGTTTTTACTTTGATGGCGAAGGCCCTTAGTCTTAAGTGTGTTATTTCAAACTTATCGAAATAATAACCCGTCGTGACTCGAACGAGGCCGAATCCAGTTTTTACTTTGATGGCGAAGGCCCTTAGCCTTAAGGGTGTTATTTCGAACTTATCGAAATAACAACCCGTCGTGATTTGAACGAGGTCGAATCCAGTTTTTACTTTGATGGCGAAGGCCTTAGCCTTAAGGGTGTTATTTCGAACTTATCAAAATAACACCGTCGTGACTCGAACGAGGTCGAATCTAGTTTTTACTTTGATGGAGAAGGCCCTTAGCCTTAAGGGTGTTATTTCGAAGTTATCGCAATATCAACCCGTCGTGACTCGAACGAGGTCGAATCCAGTTCTTACTTTGATGGCGAAGTCTCTTAGCCTTAAGGGTGTTATTTTGAACTTATCGAAATAACAACCTGTCGTGACTCGAACGAGGTCGAATCCAATTTTTACTTTGATGGAGAAGGCCCTTAGCCTTAAGGGTGTTATTTCGAACTTATCGAAATAACAACCCGTCGTGACTCGAACGAGGTTGAATCCAGTTTTTACTGTGATGGCGAATACTTTTCGTGGAAGTCCCAGTTTTGCCAGCATTGCTCGCATCAGATGGTTCAACGTCATGGGCATGAGGTGTCAATATTTCGCATAGGCTCGCGTTGCACTTGTGTTGCAGTTTCCCGTTCGATTTTGGCTATTTTTCTCGAAGACGCCGCCGAACGGGAGGGTTTCGGTTATGCCGAAATGATCTCTGGTTCCTTAATCTAGGTGCCCCTGTGTTCGTTCGCTTGCATGGGTTTCGTATATCCGATCTGGTGAACTATAGGGGATGAGGATGAGATGGTCCTTGCCTCTGCCCGGCGGTTTTGAGAGAAGGGGAGAGATTGGGTTGCAGCACCTTTCGCCTTGTCCGAGATGTTCGAAGCTGATAGAGCAGAGAATTCTCGACCTTGCGAATCCGTTTGATTTCTTTTCCTTCAGCGTGCTGCCTCCAAACCTGGTGTGAATTGGGTTCTCTTCTTGTGCTTCTTAGCTTCGATCCGGGAAAACTAGGAGTTTTCACTAGGAAATCCTCACAGACAACGCCAAATTATTTGACTCAAAAGATTTTTTACTCTTTTTAAGCAAATCAATCAATGATGAAGGGGTAAATGTAGTCAAACTTAATTAATACCGGATCGAAAGATTGAATGGCAATAAATGCATATTAGACGAATAAAACACCAAAAGATCTTTATTAGAACTGAGCACTGCCTTCCCTCTCCGTAGAGAGGGAAGAAGAATTACAATTGCTTTGTCTTTTTCAGGATATAAGGATGGAGCTCGCTCCCTGTTTCTCATGTGAAAAGCCCTTTTTTCTTCTCTTTTCCGGTGGAGTTCTGTTCATCTCTTTGATATGTGAGAGTGCTCGAGGAGAAGTAGACCCCCTTTCGGAATTTTCTTGGGCTTGTATATATAGTCGAAAACCCTCCTACTTTTGCTGCGACTCGGCGCGACTGGGTCGGAGGGGCTCTCTGGTCGTGGAGAGGCATTGTTTTCGTCGTTGTGTTGTGTCTTAAAGGCGGGAGGAGATTAGCTTTCACCGACTTCTTCTATATGATGGTAAGAATAGGGTCGTGGTCACCCCAGTCGAGGCGGTCAGATTTTGACCAGTACAAAACCCAATTATAAAAGAAATCTTACCATTGGCCTGGTAAAAACAGAACAAACAGTGTTATCATGTCCAGACAGAGCATGAATTTGCATTTTGCTACGAATATCCCACACCTGAAATCATGATAGAATTAAGATAAAAGTCAGAACTGCACCAATGTTATATTTGGAAAGAACAGAAGTAGTAACTACTAAAAGCTTCAGTACTAGGATCAGCTATCACCCAAGATAAAGAGCCTCAGTAATGATACCCGACAGAGAATCACGACCCCCAGTGAACAAGATGTCAATAGTTGGATGAAGAGCCAAGCAATAAACACCACTGAGGTGGCCATGATAGGAGCGGATCACCTGAAAATATATATATAAGCAAATATGTAACCAAATATATATATATAAGCAAATATGTAACCATTCCAGAGCTGAAACAGAGAGGTTACATTCCAGATCCCTTACACCTTAAATCCGACATTACACCTTGTTTTCTAGCTAGAGGACTCCTCCTCATTTACAATTGACCTTAGTAAGGTAACAAAAAAAAGTGAACAATGCTAGTAGCCCATACAGTTACTAACTACTCATTCTGGCTTGTCTAACTCTGAAGTTAGTCACTTGAGCTTTCTCCATATAGAAAGAACCTCTAGCAGCTTGTGGTAGTTCTTGGACTGAGAAGAACATTTCAGCAATCCTTGATCCTACATTGTGCCTCCAAATTTAGCCAATGCATCAGTAACATATTCCCCTCCCTAAAACAATGCACTACTTCAATTTGCAGATGTTTAATGATAGACTGCATCTCCATAATATCATCTGCAATCTCCCAAGCATGTTTAAAGATTCCTTTTAACATGTTAACAATGAGCAACGAGTCCATCTCAAGAGTAATATTCCTGATATTATGAAATTGACATCAGGAAATTCCAAACAGTGCTGCTTTGGATTCTGTTACATTGTTAGTGCAGAATCGGATTGGTTTGGTGAAAGCCATAACCATATCTCCAATCCGTTTCTAACAATGCCACCAATACCAGCAGTCTTATGAAGTCATTGCTACTCCCATCGGTATTTACTTTCAGTCTGCTTGATGGTGGAAATTCCCATTTAACAGGCTGAATATGCAGGTTATGATGGAAAGCTTTAACTCCGGAACAAATTTGTGACCATGAGCCACCCCATTCCAACCCCTTAAACTGAATTCTGAGTAGCAGGCGTGTAAAGGACATAACCTAGAATATTATGGTATTCGCAGCAGGCATATTTGCACTGCACCTATCTTTCCATAACTCCCAACAGATGATGGATGGTACACACTGAAGTATGAAAGCATGTTCTTCATTCTTAGGCTTCAACAACCACCATTTCATTAGAGATTGTCTCTGATTTGCAGCATGTGAAATGCCTAGAGCTTGGCCAAAGAAGTGCCATACTCTCTTGGCTTTCCAACTGGAGCTTTCCAGCATGTGAAATTCCCCAAATGCATGCTTGAATCAGTTGATTAGCATGACTAATGATTCTGACTCATCTTCCACATCCAAATTCTCTTCGATCGTCTGAAGTATGTACTATATATATATATATATATATATATATGTGTGTGTGTGTGTGTGTGTGTGTGGTTTGCAGCATCCAACAAAAGTAGGTGAACTACATTTTCTTAAATAAGCATCCCCCAGGTACATGACCATCAAATAGTTCTGAATTAAAATGTTTACATCATTAACTTTCCAAAAGAAATTACATTTCTCTGTAGCAAAATCTGATATCCGAATCGTGTATTTGAATCTTCAAAGAGTAGTACATTGATAGATGCGAAAAACATAAAAACTATTTACATCAAATTTCAACCTTATATATATATATATTCCACTGAAGGGGGTTTGCCCTTTCACCACCCTAGCTCCGCCACGGGCTCAACCTACCAGAAGTTTCTCAAGCTCAAACGCCCAAGACCTTTGGTTAAGAGCAGAAGGATGACATCCATCCACAATGTTTGGTGGTCAATTTTCTACTTATACACATACCACACAACTATGAGAAAAGGAAATTAGCCGAATATAATGCCAGTGATGTCAAACCAGATTTGCTTGATCGCCTTTAATGATGAGATCATGACACTCATCTGAATTCAAAGAAAGATAGAAAGCAAGAAGTTCTTCCAAATCCTTTGATGCCCTTATATTATTCTCCACATCATTGACTCCTTCAAATCTTTCTGTGGATCTTCAGATGATTTCACCAATGTAAAACTTTCTGAAACACTACAACGATATTCCTCCTTGAAGAAACACTCTTTCTGCTAACTAGACCATAATTAATTAATACTAGTACTACTACCCAAAATGAGCTAGCACACATATCTTGAAAACTAAATACTCCAACTAGGCAGCTAAAACAGGGAATCGACGCCGAAATATAATAAGCGAGCACTATCTCTCTGAGAGAAAAACAGAAACAGCAAAAAAATTGGCAGAACTTTCAGTAGTATTAAGTTTTAGTAGTACTACATAAACTATCAACAACCATCTTTAATATGTCGATCATATATCCCTAGCTAGTAAAAACTATAACAGAAACATAAGAAAAATTCAAAATATTTTGATAAATCATAGTATTATAGTACAGGTAATTTGTAACTTGATCTAAGAGCTAGCTTGGGATTATTAAACTACATTATATATCTAGCAAATATATCCTATGACTAACAGAAATTGATAGTATCCAGATCGACATCTTCCGCGGAAGCCCAGAATGTAGCATGTTGATTGTCTTCAGCTTGAACATCTTCTGATTGCAGAACGGAATCAATGTATTCTTCAAGTAAATGGACTTGAACTTCATCCCCCTCATCTACGCAATCTTCAACATACTCCTCATGATCATTCACATCAACAATATCCTCTGTGGAATCCAACAAACCAAGTACATGGTCTCTAACTTGATCTCCCTCTACATATTGGATAATATTATTCTCTTGATCATCCAGCTTTGCTATAGTACCATTCGACCTTATACCATTGTCTTCAACTTGAACATCTTCTTGCAACACGGTGTTGATAAATTCTTCAATATCTCTCATATTCTCATCATTAACTACCTCATCAATATTGTTTCCTTTTTTCTTGTCACCAGGTTTGCCCTTCTTCTTGATCTTACAAATTACGAAACCTTTGTTCTTAATCTCCCTAGCAGCCAGATAACGATCAAACAAAGAGTACTCTGTCATCAACCACTCGCCATTCACATTGTTTGACGATTTGTTAGCGGGGATGTACTTCAAACTTTTCACGTATCCCATGAGTCTTCCTTTATCATCAAACACCTCTCGGCCTTTGCCTTGAGGCTTCCAAGTGCCCTTCCCGACAGTTCTTGAAACTCTTTTCCACGTTGGCTTCTCTTTCTTCTGCGGCGTTATGAAGTAACGAGTGTTGTTGTTGTTGTTTCCCTGATCATAAGCTTCGAAAATCTGCCATGGCTCCTTGTCGGCGTAGAGATCCGCCACCTGCATGAGTTCATTCTGAGAGTGAAGTGGCTCGTCTCTCACAAACCCTATTAGATACTTGAGCACTTCCCTGTCCGTCGGATGAAAGCGATGACCCATCGGGCGAGAAAAGCACTTAGCCTGAGAATACTCCATTAATGATCGATACTACTGCTGCGAAGAAATTATGACTAGGGAAGAAATAGTAGAATGGCGGAAACCCTACTAAGATACAGTAGCTAGCTATGAATTGATGGTTGAGTTTTGAGGTACTCTATATTTATAGCTATCTGGGGGGCGTGGAGTTGGATATATAGCTTATTTTTCATGCATGATTTGTTTCCTTATATTTTTATCTGCTGATTGGATACATGAAGGATATAGCATCACTATATACTTTCCATACGTTTATTTCATTTTTCCCATTTTTTCTGTTAGCATATTATTATACTAGCTTTGCTTGTTTCCTTTATTTATATCTAATTTGTGATCGTCCACTAATTAATTTCTTCCTTTTGGAATGTTTAGTGTTTCTCTACATCTATTTTTTGATATATGGCTTTAAGTTTCCTTTTCTTGAATAATTGTCTAGCTCCTGCTTCAAAAAGATTTGTGAACGAGGGAATATTTCCTTAAGACGTAAGCAAGTTTTGTTTCCTAATCTTATAGTAGTATTTATTTTTATATAAATGATAATCTATGTGTATTTTGAATATCAGATTTTAAGTTCATAAATTTCCTCTTCTTTGGACTACTTTGTAAATTTTCCCTAACAAAATTATTTGTCATTCCTATTTTTTTTTTCCAACAAAAAAATTAAAAGAATCATAAGTAAGAAAATGAAGACTTACTTTTATTTTTAAAATTCATGAAGTTATTGTTAGGAAATAATTGAAGTGCGCAGGAAATAAGAATATTCGTTTAATGTGATTTCCTGTTATACATATTGACAAATGAATCACCATATATATTTGTTGTTAGGTATTGATTGAACCCAATTTTGAGGGTAAAGTACACTACTAAGCATAATAATGGTGTTCTTTATCATACCCTAAAGTTTATTTTAGGAACCAAGACGTCCTTTTTTCTTCTTCTTTTGCAATTACGAAGAACTCCTATACAGTGATAACATATTGCTTTCTACGTACCCTATTAATTTAATGAGTTATAAGTATCAATATAAACAGTTAATAATAATAACAAAACAACGTAACATGCAGTAATGAGTTGTCAGGAGCTCGTTAGAAATCCAACCTTTGTACTCAGAGGTGCAAGTTTCGAACTTCCTCACTCAGTTCACATTTTCCCCCTTTGCTAGTACTTTAAAAAAAAAAAGGCAAGTCAACTCCAATAAAAGAAAATTCAACCTTAATTGACCTTTTTCCCTAATAAAAAAACATAATAAAACTTCAAGATGGTTTAAATCCCGACCAATTTTAAGTTGTTAAGACGTCCATTTAGATTATCATTATATAAAAATTATAATAAAAAGGTAAAATCTACGTTAATTTAGCATGATTTAGAGATAAGCAAAAACCAAATTATCCAATCTAACAATATTAATATGATGTAGAACATTCTTATGTTACCCTAATTAAATAGTTTCTTTCTTTATCGTTGTTATATTGTGATTCAAAATATAAAATATGAAGAATTTTGGAGATATATTGGTATCATTCATCATGAAATACATCTTGTAAATCTACTAGATTTATAGTGTTATATTTGTCAAGAGTGGATTTAGAATATATATATATATATAATGACTAATTAGAACTAAGGAATGCCACTTTTCCAAAATGCAATGTGTAAGGGTAAATTTGGTACGTTGATTTTTTTATTTTTGTTTAAGATATTATTCATATATTCGACCTCAATTTGACTAGGACTAAGAAAGTTATTAATGTTGTTGTTTAAGATATTATTCTTTTCAATTAAGAAACCTTCTAAAAATCAAATGTAGGAATTCTCTTCCTATATACATATATTAGTAGTCGTACACGCGCGATGCGTGGTTAATATTAAAAAAAATATTATTTAAAGTAAATTGTGATCGGATTTCTTTGAACATATTAGATCATATTGCTTTAATAAATTTTAATTGCAGATTTATTTGTAATTATGATATACTCAATAATAAAATCTTTATTAAATTAAAGAAATTTATATAGTCATTGAATAACTTTTTTGCTCGAGATGGTAGAGCTTCGTGCTGATAACGTGTTATAAAATAAAGACTGTAAAGTAAAGACAAGTATAGAGAGAAACTGATATATTATTCGAACTCAAACTGATGTACATAATGAACTGAAATCTCTTCTATTTATAGAAGAAAGGAAGTTGCTCTGTAAGCTGCTACTACAAGCTGCTGTGTAAGCTGCTACTACAAGTTGCAGTGTAAGCTACTATAAGCTGTTGTGTAAGCTGCTACTACAAGCTGTTGTGTAAGCTGCTACAAGCTGCTGTGTAAGCTGCTGTTGTACCAGATATGGATAATCTTCTACTGAGAGCAATATTTATCCATAACGGAGTGCTGAATGGATAAGCTTATTATATTCGGTATGGATAATCTTCTACCGGGGGTAATGTTTATCCATAACCGGGTACTGAAAAGATAAGCTCATTATACCCGGTATGGATAATCTTCTACCGGGGGTAATGTTTATCCAAAACTGGGTACCGAAGTGATAAGCTTCTTCAGGAAGCTTATTTCCAATATAGTACTAAATAGATAACCATATTTACGGTGGAGTCCCATATGGATAAGCTTCTTCAGGAAGCTTATTTACAACGGAGTACTAAATGAACATCCATAATATAATATATTTGTAACACTCCCCCTTGGATGTTCATTAAAAGATAATGTGTCTCATTAAAACCTCACTAGGAAAAATCACGTGGGAAAAAAATTCTAGTGAAGGAAAAAGAGTACACATATTTAGTAATACGCATTGTTAGGTGCCTCATTAAAAACCTTATAAGGAAAACCCCATGGGAAAAAACCTTAGTAAGGGAAAAAGAGTGCATCGCGTATTTTACTCCCCCTGATGAAAACCTTGTTTCAAATATTTGAGTCTCCGCATTCCAATCTTGTATACCATCTTCTCAAAAGTTGAAGTTGGCAAAGATTTAGTGAATAAATCTGCTGGATTATCACTTGAACGGATTTGTTGCACATCAATGTACGTCGTAAGTCCGTTGATGTAACCTCAGAAATGAGATCCTCTTGGAAAGTATATAAAGTGATTTAATGGTGTTACATCCCATTTTTTTCTTGCAAGCCTTTGAGAGTTAATATTCAAGGATAAATGTTTACAAGGGTACATGTTGTTACACCCCGTACTTCAGATGTTACTATCATTATAGGATTATCTAATGCAAACTCAAAAAGGATGAAATCCTTCTACAAGGACAAGAAAGGTTTGCCGAAGTGTTATGCAAGTTAAGATAAATATGAGACTTGTTAATCATGATTTAAATGAGTTTAAAGTCATGATATGACTATATATGTTGTTTGTATATGGAGTATAAAGTTTGAGAAAAATCGGATTTAAGTTGCGAAAAAACCGACTAAGGATTTGTCTTGTAATGAAGCTTTTTGAGTAATAAATTTCGTGTGCTATATGAGGTCTTTTTGGGACATATTATATATCAAATTGAAGGTCTTGGAATGTAGTTTCCAACGTTCTTAACCGTTTTCTCATACGACACCCGGATAAAAAGTTATAAGCATTGGAAGACGAGCCAATTATAGGGTGCCAAGTAGCACCTTTTGACTTTTCAACAAAATGGAGATTATCTCCTTTATCTCGTCTCTTTCTGCATATTTCCAGAGAGCACGACCAAATAATACCCCTAACATCACCCTTAAGCTCTCTACAAGGGTTTCAAATAATACCATCATCCCGGGCACGAAATCACGAAGCAATAACACAAGAACGATCCCCACGACGTAAGTATTGCTATATAACCTTTCTTTTTCTTTATAGTTTGAGTGTTGGAAGGTATTTAATAGTTAAGAAAATTCTTAATTTCTGGTTTTAAGCTCTTAAATATCAATTAAGGTTGATTAATTCATTTCATAATATTTAGAACTCACGGGAAGGTGATCGGAAGTCGTGAGTTCGAGTTATTTGATTTGTAATGGACTGTTTTGTGGGCTATTTCGTGTAGCTTTTGGGCTGTATCTTTTGCTGATATTTAATGGAGTTTTTGGAGGATAAATTGTTTGAAGAAATACCACATATTTGTGAAATAATGGATTAGTCATTCTTTGTAATATTTTCGGGGTGTTGGACACTACTATAGTCGTTGTTTTTTGTATGAATTGATTGGGGTGTGTTGGGCTGTTATAAGCTAAATATAATATAGATTTCGACTTGCATCTACTGTAGGAGGTAATTATATTGTGTTCCAACAAGTGCTTAAGGTTATATTGACATCGGTTGAGTTAAATGGATGAACTAGACATGAACTAGTGAATAAAGTTACTAATTAAGAATAACTGGAGTTGTGGATCATTTTCTTTGTTATGGAAATATGGTATAAGGTTAGAATTATTGATGAATGACTTCATTATCATATTAATGATACTATTAATTTAAAGTAAAAAGTCTATAAGGGATGATAAGGGATATACGAATTCCAATTGGAGCTTGTCGCTCGTCGTAAAATAGTTATGACTTGTTGTAGTTTTATGGTGTCTTGTTATTGATAATTGGTATTGATGGATTTCTCTGGTAATTGTTGTTGGTATATGGTATTGGAGGAGGCTCTTGTTACTGGGGAGATGCTGCCCGAATTTATATAAATGAGCTACAAGTTTAAGTTGCAAACTTAGCCTTTATTCAACACTAATTTTGAATCTCCTTATGCAATGGTAGATTGAGTTGAGTTGTTTGAAGAGTTGCTTAAGATGTATTAAGGACTCACCATGGTTAAGGTATGTTAAGGCACTTCCCTCTTTCTTTTGGCATGATCTAAAGTGAAATGAATACACTATTTCGTAACAGATCTACTCCTAGAAACTAAGGTTGCCCATGTTGTTCTTTCCTTATAAAGTTATTCTAAGCAAGTATGTATGATCCTTGAATCCTATAGAAGCTCATATTGATGGTATGATGTCCATAATGTTAATCGAAGGTGCAACGACCTTAAGTCACTCCAAAAGGTTTAGAACGTGATTCCATGAGTTTAGCATGCATTATATATAATATCTATTTTACTCTACCGAGCCGCACTATAGTAGGCTGGGTACGATATATATTGTGTAACCACTGATCAGTTGGATTTACCGAGCTCCACGTGGTCGGGTACAATTCTACCGAGCCTTATGATGGCCGGGTACATTTTTACCGAGTCCTCTTTGAGGCCGGGTACGATATGATGATGATGATGATGATGCCTACAGACGACGCGTATATTTTTAAAAGTTTATGTATATATATGTATTACGCATTTCATGTCAGCAGCCCACAGAGGTACGCAGATGTTACAGGTTGTATCTCCTCTATCTCTCTTTATATTACTATTCTTGTTTATGCTTTCTTGCTTTACATACTCGGTACTTTATTGGTACTGACGTCCCTTTTGCCTGGGGACGCTGCGTTTCATGCCTGCAGGTCCCAATTGATAGGTTGACATTCCTCCTAGTAGGCTATCAGCTCAGCGGAGGTGTTGGTGCACTCCATTTGCTTCGGAGTTGCCTATTTGGTCAGTATGCTTTAGATATATATTGATTGACATGGTGGGGCCCTGTCTCGACCTTTATGATTTTATGTACTCTTAGAGGCTTGTAGACATATGTTATGTATATGAAAATCATATGGCCTTATCGGCCTATGTTCAGTGTATGAGTTATCACTTTGGTTTTATAGGCACGTATGTCACATGTATAAGTTTTCATGTCATGTCAGGTCGTCCAATATTTAGTATTCCCTTATATTTTATTTCTGTTATCTCATGACGACCTTTCTCCGCATTCCAATCTTGTATACCATCTTCTCAAAAGTTGAAGTTGGCAAAGATTTAGTGAATAAATCTGCTGGATTATCACTTGAACGGATTTGTTGCACATCAATGTCACCACTTTTCTGAAGATCGTGTGTGTAGAATAATTTTGGTGAAATGTGCTTCGTTCTATCTCCTTTTATAAATCCTCCCTTCAATTGGGCTATGCATGCAGCATTGTCTTCGTATAAAATTGTGGGTCTTTTCTCACATTCCAAACCACATTTTTCTCGAATAAAATGAATTATTGATCTCAACCATACGCATTCCCTACTTGCTTCATGAATAGCTATTATCTCAGCGTGATTTGAAGAAGTAGCAACAATAGATTGCTTTGTGGAGCGCCATGATATGATAGTACCTCCATATGTAAATACGTAGCCGGTTTGAGATCGAGCTTTATGGGGATCAGATAAATAACCTGCATCTGCATAACCAACAAGGTCTGCACTATCTTTGTTAGCATAAAACAAACCCATATCAAGAGTTCCCTTTAAATATCGCAATATATGCTTAATCCCGTTCCAATGTCTCCGTGTAGGAGAAGAACTATATCTTGCTAGTAAATTAACAGAAAATGCTATGTCAGGCCTTGTAGCATTAGCAAGATACATTAGTGCACCAATTGCACTGAGATAGGGTACTTCGGGACCAAGGAGTTCCTCGTCCTCTTCTGGAGGTCGGAACAAATCCTTATTCACTTCAAGTGATCGAACAACCATTGGTGTACTCAATGGGTGCGCTTTGTCCATGTAAAAGCGTTTTAAGACCCTTTCTGTATAGGCAGATTGATGGATAAAGATCTCGTCTGCTAAATGTTCAATTTGCAGACCAAGACAAAGTTTTGTCTTTCCAAGATCTTTCATCTCAAATTCTTTCTTAAGATATTCAATTGCCTTTTGGAGCTCTTCTGGAGTTCCAACAAGATTTATGTCATCAACATAAACAGCAAGTATAACAAATTTTGATGTCATTTTCTTTATAAAAATACATGGACAAATAACATCATTTATGTAACCTTCTTTCAGCAAATATTCACTAAGGCGATTATACCACATGCGCCCAGATTGCTTTAAACCGTACAAAGATCTTTATAATTTGATCGAGTACATTTCTCAAGACTTTGAATTATATGCTTCGGGCATTTTCAATCCTTCAAGGATCTTCATATAGATTTAGCCAAATAAGTCATATAGGTTAAGACTTGTATCTAAATGGTACGACATCTTCAAGTGTCTGGACTGCTAGTCCGATCCTCACAATCGTTTACAATATTGTGCACTATATTGTATTAAATGTATCGTCGACGATCATTTTGTGTCAGTTCCGAAGCGACATAACTTGTGGAGATCTCATCACTTTCTTTATTTTCAGGTACCTGAACTTTTCCGGGAGTTTCATGAAATGTTATGTCGTGGGCTCTTCTAGAGCATATTTCCTCCTCATTATGATCATTTTGATCATTAGCTCCTACTATTTTTCAAGGATTGTTACCTTTGGAACCGATTGGTCTACCACGCTTCATGCGTACAGTAAACTCTATCCTTCAGGGACTTTAATTTTAATAGGAGCATTTGCAGCTGAAATATGATATTTAATTTTAGATCAGCAAATGCTTCTGACATTCGACTTGAATTATCTTCTAAGTGAAGATCATGATAATTCGATTCATATAGCATATTTTTCAACTGCTTATTTCATCCCCCAAATGTTAGAAAAACTAACATATATCCCCAATCATCTTTGGGAAACATATCTTTGTGTATTATGGTAGAGAAATTAATCATATACCACGCAACAAAAGATAGTAAAAATATTTGGTTTCTGATCCTAAACCAATTGTGAAGGGAGGACTTATCATATATTGTTGATCTGATGCATACAAGTGCTGCTATATGCAATTTAGAAAATCTTAGACCAACACATGAAGCTTTGTTCTCATAAGCAATGGTTTAGACATTAATAGGAGGTATTCAATGCTAAACCAGCTTGGATATAAACTAGCATTATCAAGATGAACTGTCTTGATTTCATAATCTGAAAATTATGCTCTTAATCGAGAAAAGCAATTCCAAATGCCAAACTGCAGGTTGACAATAATTACACATGTAACCATCTCATATATGCACCTATAAGTGGTTCACATGATAGGTGAACGGGCCCATATTCACCTTTTATATATTTCAGAATCAGGGGTCTTAGTCCCAACTTTAGCTGGTATAATCAATTCATTATGAGAACAAGCAACACATGAGAATTCCTGAAGAATCTTCTAGTTCTTTAGTATATGCTTATCTGAATTCTCAAATAGCTCATTTAAAAATGGCAAATGAAAACTTCAAGTTTATCATGTCATGTGCTATCTCTTAGTAAACTTCTGGTTTACTATGGCATAAACTTTTGCTTTAGTAAACTTCTGGTTTACTGTGATACATGATATAGTACAAATTAAAGAATAAGGCGGGTAACTTCTCACATACATATTATTTTACCCCCTATGATTGTGGAAACATGAAGATTATCAATCTTCCAATCATTTGTAGTCTCAATATGATAGCCATTTGTATTAGTAAACTTCAGGTTTACTACAACATATGTTTTGACCATAATCATATAATATGAATGACATATTTGTATATAAGCTCTTCGAGAGCCTTAATTTATTATCCACAATCTAATATTTATCTGGCACTACTGGTGTCATGTATTCTTTAGGCAAACATTTAGCTCTTCAGGAGTTATTGATACATTTTGTACTATCAAATATTGCTCAGACACTGCTGGTGTCATGAGAGAAAATCACAATCAAATAAACAATGTAAAACAATTGTTTAAGCACACGAAAACTCTTCTTCATAATATTTTTCCACTTCAGGAGGCAATTTCAACTATGTTACTTCTTCAGTAGCAAATTTCAAATACGAAATATTGAGTATATATTCTCTCGATTATATTAACTCTTCTGGAGGTGAATTGTAATGTATTCACATCAAGAGCGCGTTCATATTTACCCGACTTATTAGTATTGTCACACACTTCAGGGAATGGATTAATGTTATCAAAAGTTCTCATCCTTCAGGAAATCGAACATAATTATCTGAATGCGCATTAATCACATCAAATTGTGATGCCTCAACCTCTTTTAAAATATTTACTACTTCAGGAGCAAATCGAGGCGTGCATTTAATATAGAGAATATTTATGTAGCTTATCTTCAATTGTAACTATAGAAAGCCTAAATTATCACTTCTGGTGATCATAGACATATACCACTTCTGGTGGTTAACAAAATATAATTACAATGAGATATATGAAATATAACTACTTCTGGTGGTTGTATATTTCTTGCAAACTCTGCTAGAGTTTAAGTTGATCTAATAATATTATTCCATATTCTTTAAAATGACATAAATAAGATATATTATAGTAAACATCAAATCATAATTTTTCTTTATGTACAACAATTACATAACCATACTATCTATTACAAATAACAAAAATTAAAATATTTACATTTCTACAGATTCATCACCGATTACATGACTTGTTTCTCCTTCTGGGAGTGCAAAGTAATCAACTACATCCAAATGCATGAAGTCTAAATTATCTTCAGAAATAAAATTTGCTTCAACATTTTTCTCTGTCTTCTTCAGGGAGGCTTGATAAAGCTCAACCAGGCGCTTTGGCGTACGACAAGTACGTGACCAGTGCCCTTTTCCTCCACATCTATAGCATGCATTTTCTATATTTGGCGCTTGCACCGCTTCATGCTTTTGTTCCTTCCTTTTCCACTGTTGGTGGTGAGGAGGCTTCTTTGGTGCATTATTATTACCATGATTGGGGCTTCTTCCCCGACCACGTCCATGACCACGACTGGGGCCACGACCTCTTCCACGTTTAGCTTGGTGGAAGTTCGTCTCATTCACTTCAGGGAATGGACAAGAACCAAAAGGTCGGCTTTCATGATTTTTCATTAATAGCCCATTATGTTGCTCTGCTATAAGAAGATGTGAGATAAGTTCAGAATACTTTTTAAATCTCATATCTCGATATTGCTGCTGCAGGAGCATATTCGAGGCATGAAAAGTGGTGAAAGTTTTCTCTAACATATCATGATCAGTAATATTATCACCACATAATTTTAATTGGGAAATAATTCTGAACATAGCAGAATTATACTCACTGATAGATTTAAAATCTTGTAGCCTTAGATGAGTCCAATCATAACGTGCCTGTGGAAGAACGACCATCTTCAGGTGGTCATATCTATCTTTCAAATTATTCCACAGTATGACTGGATCTTTAATAGTGAGATATTCCATTTTCAGGCCCTCATCAAGGTGATGGCGTAGGAATATCATTGTTTTGGCACGGTCTTGGTTTGATGCCTGATTTTTATCCTTGATGGTGTCTGCCAGACCCATCGCATCAAGATGAATTTCAGCATCAAGCACCCAAGACATGTAGCTTTTGCCCGATATATCCAGAGCTACAAATTCAAGTTTAGAAAGATTTGACATTATTTAGGAAAAGAAAGTTCTTACCTCAGATACTTTCAAAATATTTGCTCGAGATGGTAGAGCTTCGTGCTGATAACGTGTTATAAAACAAAGACTGTAAAGTAAAGACAAGTATAGAGAGAAACTGATATATTATTCGAACTCAAACTGATGTACATAATGAACTGAAATCTCTTCTATTTATAGAAGAAAGGAAGCTGCTCTGTAAGCTGCTACTACAAGCTGCTACTACAAGCTGCAGTGTAAGCTACTATAAGTTGTTGTGTAAGCTGCTACTACAAGTTGTTGTGTAAGCTGCTACAAGCTGCTGTGTAAGCTGCTGCTGTACCAGATATGGATAATCTTCTACTGAGAGCAATATTTATCCATAACGGAGTACTGAATGGATAAGCTTATTATATCCGGTATGGATAATCTTCTACCGGGGGTAATGTTTATCCATAACCGGGTACTGAAAAGATAAGCTTATTATACCCGGTATGGATAAACTTCTACCGGGGGTAATGTTTATCCAAAACTGGGTACCGAAGTGATAAGCTTCTTCAGGAAGCTTATTTCCAATATAGTACTAAATAGATAAACATATTTACGGTGGAGTCCCATATGGATAAGCTTCTTCAGGAAGCTTATTTACAACGGAGTACTAAATGAACATCCATAATATAATATATTTGTAACATTATCCAATATTTAGTAATTTTACATTGTTAATAGATATTTTTATTAGCATATTACTTTGTTTAATATTTTTGTCTACTAGTTTCTTTTTGTAATATAATAGAAGAACTAAATTTTATTACTCTTGAAATAGTTTTTTATTTTAAATTTTATCTTATTTTTCTTAATAATATTATCTGAATTTTAATGAATAAAATCTCTATTAAATTAAAGAGAGTTATATAGTCATTGAATAACTTTTTTGTTTTGTATTTTTCTTTATTATATTATCCATTATTTAATATTATTGCATTGCTAATAGAAACTTTTATTAGCATATGACTTTGTTTAATATTTTTATCTACTACTTTTTTTATAATATAATAGAAGATATATATATATATATATATATATATATATTATTAATATTGAAATTTTTTTTATTTTAAATTATATCTTATTGTTCTCAATAATAATATCTGAATTTTAATGAATAAAATATCTATTAAATTAATGAGATTTATATAGGCATCGAATAATTTTTTGTTCTGTATTTTTCTTTATTATTTTATCCAATATTTAGTATTATTGCATTGTTAATAGAAACTTTTATTAGCATATTACTTTATTTAAATTTGTGTATGTTGTTTTCTTTTTATACAATAATAGAAGATATATTTCTTTTTCTTTTTTAATATAAGTGCATGGAAGTTTTCCTCTTCTTTTTAATAATATATAGATATGAATGGACAAATTTTTTTTAATTTTCTTTTTTTGTTATAAAATATTTTATTTTATTATTTTATAAATATTTAAATTCAAAAATAAAATCAATAATTAATTATTAACTAAATAACTAATTATTAACTACTTATGCCATGTGGCTTTTTTCTAGGTTACCACTTGACTTAAGGAGAGGGCTTTTTCCTTTCCATTTAATAATATATAGATAACGACCAAATTAAGGGTTCGACGGCGGGAAATAAAATTTGGAAGTATTTGTAGACAAGTTATTTCCTTGACACTGATTTTGCAAAGGCTAGCGCCGAGTACCGGTAAATATTGACCAAATAAGAAAAGAACAACCATCACCATCAAGTCTTCACCTTAGTTCCCTGCTAATAAGAACATATTTATTATAAAATAAAAGCAATATAGCAAGAATTATGTAATTAACTAGGACTAATAATAGAAGAGAATGACAACATTAGAAGAGAGGATTTATTCTTCGTTTCAGAGTATGGAATAGGTTCATCAGTGAACCTATTTATAGAAATATTTCGTTGTTACAAAACCAATCCAAAACCTGTTATAAATACATAACCAATCTAAAACCTGTTTTGGATACATAACCAATCTAAAACCTGTTATGGATACATAACCAATCCAAAACCTGTTATGGAAGGCATCCATCATTTCAAGTGGATGGATCCATTTGCAGGATTTATAACACTACCCCTTGGATGTTCACTAGCAGATAATGTGCCTCATCAAATCCTTACTAAGAGAAACCCGGTGGAAAAAATCTTAGTGAAGGAAAAAGAGTACACATGTCTTGTAATACGCATTAAGAATTGCCTCATTAAGAACCTTACCATGAAAACCCATATGGGACAAAACCTTGGTTAAGGAAAAAAGAGTACAACGCGTATTTCTCCCCCTGATAAAAAACCTTATTTGATATCTCGGAGACGACGCATTCCAATCTTTTATCTTAACTTCTCAAATGTTGATGTCGGCAATGCCTTAGTGAACAAATCTGCCAAATTATCACTTGAACGAATTTGTTGAACATTTAATTTACCATTCTTTTGAAGATCATGCGTGAAAAAGAATTTTGGTGAAATATGCTTTATTCTGTCTCCTTTAATATATCCCCCTTTTAGTTGAGCTATACATGTAGCATTGTCTTCATATAATGTTATTGGGATATCCTTTCCTCGTGAAATACCACATAGCTCATGTATATGTTGAGTTATTGATCTCAACCAAATACATTCTCAACTCGCTTCATGAATGGCTATTATCTCTGCATGATTTGAAGAAGTAGTAACCATAGTTTGTTTTGTTGAACGCCATGATATGGCAGTACCTCCACATGTAAATAAATAGCCTGCTTGAGATCGACCTTTATGTGGGTCAGACAAATATCCTGCATCTGCATAACCTATCAGTTGTGACCTAGATTTATTTGAATAAAATAATCTCATATCAATGCTCCCTCGCAAATATATGAATAGATGCTTAATACCATTTCAGTGTCTTTGTGTTGGGGAAGAATTAAATCTTGCTAACAAGCTTACAGAAAAAGCTATATCTGGTATAGAATTATTAGCAAGGTACATTAATGTCCCAATTGCACTAAGATATGGTATTTCAGTACCTAGAAGCTCTTCATTATTTTCATGAGGACGAAATGGATCTTTATTTATATCAAACGATCTCACAACAATCGGGGTACTCAATGGATGTGTTTTATCCATATAAAAGCACTTCAAAATATTTTCGGTGTACGTTGATTGATGGACAAATATTTCATTTTTCAAATGCTCAATTTGTAAGCCAAGACAAAAATTTGTCTTTCCAAGATCTTTCATTTCAAATTCTTTCTTCAAGCATTCTACTGCTTTTGGAAGCTCTTCAGGAGTTCCAATGATATTCAAGTCATCAACATACACAGCTATTATGACAAATTCAGATCCAGATCCTTTTATAGAGACACAAGGACAAATTGGGTCATTCTTGTACCCTTCTTTCAATAGATATTCGCAGAGGCGATTACCACATGCGCCCTGATTGCTTCAATCCATACAAGGATTTTTGAAGCTTTATCAAACAAGTTTCCCGAGAATCTTTGTATATTTCAAGTACTTTGAATCCTTCAGGAATTTTCATAAAAATTTCGTTGTCCAGTGAGCCATATAAATAGGCAGTGACAACATCCATAAGACGCATATCAAGTTTTTCATAAATTGCTAGACTGATAAGATACCTGAACGTAATTGCATCCACCACAGAAGAATATGTCTCCATATAATCAATGACAGGCCGTTGCGAAATTTCTCATTTCTTTTTCACACAAAAATCCATTTGTAACCCACTGCTTTACACCTTCAGGTGTTTGGGCTATAGGTCTAAAAACTTCACGTTTTTTAAGTGAAGTCAATTCTACTTGGATAGCTTCTTTCTATTTTGGCCAATCATTTCTCTGTCTACATTCATCGACAGATTTTGGTTCAAGATCCTTATCTTGTTGTATTATTTCAGCAGTAATATTATAAGCAAAACTGTTATCAACAACTATATCATTTCGATTCCATCTTTTTCCAGTTGAGACATAATTTATTGAGATCTCTTCATTTTCATTATTTCCAGGTACCTTGACCTCTTTTGAGGTTTTATCAATTGTTATGTCTCGGGGCTCTCCTTGAGCAATTACCTCCATATTATGACAATCTTGATCATTTTTCCTTTTCCTTTTTCGAGGATTTTTATCTCTAGAACCGATTGGTCTACCACGTTTTAAGTGTGGCTTAGACTCGTATGCTTTAACAGATTGTCCTACCGGGATATCAACTCGGATTGGAGCATTTGCATCTGGAATATGAGATTTAGTAATCCTTGGTAGGTTGGTAAATGCATCTGGAAGTTGATTTGCAATACTTTGCAAATGAATTATCTTTTCAAATGAATTATCTTTTGAACTTCCAGTTCACATTGATTTGTATGAGGATCTAAATAAGATAATGGTAATGCATTCCAGTCTATCTCCTTTTTCAGCTGCTTATTCTCTCCCCCTAATGTTGGAAAAACTAATTCATCAAAATGGCAATCAGCAAATCTTGCCGTAAATAAATCTCCAGTCATGGGTTCCAGATATTTAATAATAGAAGGAGATTCATATCCAACATATATCCCCCAACCTTCTTTGGAGACTCATCTTTGTGCATTGTGGTGGAGCAATTGGAACATATAACGCACATCCAAATATTCTAAGATGAGAAATATTTGGCTCCTGACCATAAGTCAATTGTAATGGGGAGATTTTATAATAACTCATTGGCATGACGCGCACAAGTGCTGTTGCATGCAAAATAGCATGACCCCATATAGAAATAGAAAGTTTTGTTCTTATAAGCAATGGTCGAGCAATTAATTGGAGGCGTTTGATAAATGATTCCGTCAGACCATTCTGAGTATGAACATGAGCAACAGGATGTTCAATTGTTATCCTAGTTGACATACAATAATCATTAAAGGCTTGGAATGTAAATTCATCAGCATTATCAAGACGAATTGTCTTAATTGCATAATCTGGAAATTGTGCTCTTAATCTTATTATTTGAGCCAACAACCTTGCAAATGCCAGATTGCGTGTTGATAATAAGCATACATGAGACCATCTTGTAGATGCATCTATTAAAACCATATAATATTGAAATGGTCCACATGGTGGGTAAATGGGCCCACATATATCACCATGTATACGTTCCAGAAAAGCTGGGGATTCAATCCCAACTTTAGTTACTGATGGCCTAGTATAAATTTACCTTGAGAACATGTAGCACAAAAGAATTCTTTAAATTGAAGAATCTTTTGGTTCTTCAATACATGTCCATGTAAATTCTCAATTATTTTGCGCATCATGCTAGAACCGGGATGGCCCAATCTGTCATGCCAAATAATAAAATCATTTGAATTAGTAAACTTCTGGTTTACTATAGCATGTGTTTCAACCCTGCCAATGTTTGTGTAGTACAAGCCAGAGGAAAGACCAGGCAACTTTTCAAGCACATACTTCTTACCCGACTTTATTGTAGTAATATAAAAATATTCAATTTTTTCATTATTTGTGGTCTCAATGCGATATCCATTTTGGCGAATATCTTTGAAACTTAGTAAGTTTCTTTGACACTTGCTACAATATAATGCTTCATTAATAGCCAAATTTGTTCCTCCGGGTAGTAATAAATTTGCTCTTCCAGAGCCTTCACTTAATCTTGTACTACCAGATATTATATTAACATTGGCGTCTTTCATCTTGGATGTGTTGTAGCACTATCCAAAAAACATATATCATCTTTATTGATCTTGGAACTAACTGAAGACTGGGGAATTTCCATATTCTTCATAAAGAAACAAAAAGTACATCATAAGAAATACGAAAGACAATAAATAAAAGAAACATTAGAAATTACACTAGGAATGTAGAAACTAGCATATATGGTGCTTTAGGAAAGTACACTAAGAAGAACAAACTACTTAAAGACATAACAACATGAAATAACAACTTTTCTTAAAGTTTTATTCCCTAGTAAGATAATCACTTCTTCAGTCAATATCCTCAAAGAAGTCTCCAGCTTCTAAATGAGTAATATTTGCAAGACCTCCAAAATCATCATTTTTATATGCAAGATTTGCCTCAACATCGTCATATTTGTTTGAGGGACCTGCTTCATCATCATTATTTTGATAAGTCAAGTGTGCCTCCACATTGTTATATTTTCTTTTAATAGATACTTGATAAAGTTTGACAAAATAGTCAAGTGTATGACAAACACGTACCAAATGACCTTTCATACCACATCTGTGGCAGATATTAACTCTGCCCTTTAAAGAATTATTTTGAGGATCCTTATTGTTCTCCTGTTTATTTTCACCATGATGACGATAATTATTTCGTCCCCTTCCATGTCCACGTCCACGTCCACGACTATGGCCACGGCCACGACCACGATAATTATTTTATCTTCTTTCAGAATTTTGAGTCGCTGCTACCATATTCACTTCGAGAAATGGTGCAGATCCAGTAGGACGGGCTTCATGATTTTTCATTAAAAGGGTATTATGTTGCTCATCCACCATGAGGCATGAGATAAGTTCAGAATATTTCTTTATACCCTTTTCACTGTATTGTTGCTGCAATACCATATTTGAGGCATGAAAAGTAGAAAGAGTCTTTTCCAGTAAATCCTCATCATTCACAATTTCCCCCCATAATTTAAGTTGGGAAGTTATTCTGAATACAACAGAATTATATTCACTTACAGTTTTAAAATCTTGTAAGTGTAAGTGAATCCATTCATATCGAGTTCTTGGCAATACCGTTGCCTTTAGATGGTCATATCGTTCCTTCAAACTGCTCCATAATTTGAATGGATCTTTCAGGGTTAAGTATTCAGTTTTTAACCCTTCATCAAGATGATGACGAAGGAAAACTATAGCCTTTGCCTTATCCTGGCCTGATGCTTCATTTCCTTGTATAATAGTATTTTCAAGAGCTTTTGCAGCAAGGTGAATTTCAGCATCAAGGACCCATGATAAATAATTCTTTCCGGAGATGTCAAGTGCCACAAATTCAAGTTTTGATAAATTCGACATAGTAAAACTATCAATAAGAATCAATAGTTAGAGATAACAATAAACATAAAATAAAATTAAAAAACTTTAAGGAATAAAAATCCAAACAAAATATTATAGAATTATATAAGGACATACCAAATATAGTAACACGGTTACTAGTCGAAATTAAGGGCTATCTTTAGAATTTATGTTTCTAAATATGATCTTCTACTACGTAAGAAAAAGAAGTGAAATTTTATATTCTTAAAGATATATTAATAAGTAACGTTTTTTTCCTTATATTAATGATTATATAAGGACATACCAAATGATCTTGAACAAACTATTACTTATATTAATAAGTAATGCTTTTTCCTTTGCCAAATAAAAAAAAATTAAGAGTGCATATAAAATTAAATAGTAAAGTTTCCAGAAACTGTTTTTTCCTTTTTAAGACTAAACCATTTTGTTATACTTAAATAAAACTAGTTAGATATAATAGTATAACTCATCCCGTATTTAAGTGGTTTACAGCAGCTAAAATAACTTCGAGTTAGCACAAGGTATGTAAAACAATACCTGAAAGAGGATATGAAAATATACCCCAAGGTGGTAGTGGGAATTATTAGAGTCTCGTGTTGATAACGTATTATAAAATAAAAGCAATATAGCAAGAACTATGTAATTAACTAGGACTAATAATAGAAGAGAATGACAACATTAGAGGAGAGGATTTATTTCTTCGTTTCAGAGTATGGTGAACCTATTTATAGAAACATTTCATTATTACATAACCAATCCAAAACCTGTTATGAAAGACAGTCATTGTTGCAAGTGGATGGATCCATTTGAAGGATTTATAACAATATTGAGGTATGTCCAGATTAGTTTCAAGGGTTAACTAATGCTTCTGGACCAAGTTAAATGATCTAATTTTGACTCAGAAAAAAAGTTTTACCAATCATACTGCCATTTTGGCTAAAGATGGAAGTCATTTTTTCGTGAAAAATGTATTCTGATAGTTGGTTGGTACGTTAAAAATATTTTTCAAAAATATATATGTTAAAAATTGATAAAAACAATATTGACACATTGTAGAGAGTTTTGATGAAAATATGTGTAAAAAGTTAATGGCTAATAATAACTAGAGCAAGTGAGATATTTAGCTAAAAGTCAAAATACTTGTTAGGAAAATAATATCTCCATAAGTGAAGGAAATCACTTTCCCTCTTTAAATGGGAAATGTTTTCCTTAAAACCATTTTATTATAACAAACATCGAAAATGGCACAAAAAAATTAACTTCAGTCGTACAAACACCCAATAATTTTCTCTGTTTCTATTTTTATCTATTTATACATCAATGGAAGCTATTTTCAACTCGCTCTATTAAGATAACTACTTGACAGCATATAAATGTGTAACAAGATGGATACAAAGAAGCAAATGGAAATCAACAGTTCAACACCATCAACTCCGAAAATGGTGACTTTCTTGGGTCTCTTGCTCGGAAAGACCCAAAGACTAAAGTTTGATTTGTACGCTTAGTGCGACTACAACCTGAATAATTAGCCGACATGGAATAGCAGTAATGCTTTCTGAACTGCGATTGTAACTAGAAGCGCCTAATGTCTTTTGGAGGCTTAAAATGAAGAGGATGAGTTTCTGGTGTGGCAGTTTCATCTTCTTTCCACATCTTGATTGTCTTATCAGCTTCACAACTGATCAGCCTTGAGCCAGTCATATCGTAGGTGAGCGCGTAGATGCCTGCTTCACTGTCCAGTGATCCTGAAACATGGTAAGGCTTAGAATAAACCTTATGCTCCTCGTGACCAACAATAAAAGTAAACATCAAATTATCACACGCATACCAGGTTGAACAATAGTTTGAGATTGCTGGAAATTGTGACCACTTCTCCAATCCCAAAACCACATGCTTCCATTGTCACCTTCACAAGGAGATACACAATGCATCAGCAGAGTACATCACTGCCCTCCAGCTTAACAAACAGAATGAAGAAAGCAGGGGGGGGGGGGGGTCATTAACTATTTCTCACCTCCGGTGGCCATTACACCGTCATCATTCACCGCCATCGCATTGACTATGGTTTTCTGTTGTGAGCTGGAAATTTAAAGGTCGACGTGATCTTAGCTTCTAATTTAAGAAATAAGGATACTGAATATGATGTAAGATATATTAAAGATGTAAAGGTAAAGTTTCTATGGCATGTCATCTAACTTACAGCATGTTATGCATAAATTCTCCTTTTGGAAGGTTGAATTTTTTTATGTTGTCTGCTGATGCAGAAGCAAAACAATCCCTGCCGCAGAATAAATTTTAAGAAAAATTAGTAGTGTGCTCCAAGCAGAAGTTAGGGAATCATAAAAATAGCAGCATGTGCCATGTAAACATACTCCGTAGGATGCTGAGCCATAGCTCGAACAGATTTCTTGTGATGTGTGAGGGTTGCCATTGTTTTACCTGCCAGACAAGGCCAATTAGTAATCACACGAAGTCAGAAACCATTATAAAATAATGTTAAAATCCCAGTAAGGAAATCTGAGTTACCATATCTAAGGTCCCAGAACTTAATGGTACTGTCATGAGAGCCAGTTATAACCTGCGGATCCTGAAATGAAACTTCCCATCATGAAATCTGATTGTAATAGTAATACGTAGGCCATACAGCAAGAATAAAAAGTCATTAGCATATGATTATGACATCAACAAAATGAAACACCTTGCATAATGTTTTTAGTAGAGCCAGCTCCCGGGAGTAATTTGCTTCTTAAAATAACAGAATTTCCAGCAAAAGCACCCTAATTGTGCTAATTATACAGAAATCACTTCTAAAAAGAATACATACGTGGAAGCATTAATAGTTGCTAAGATTTAACTGTCTCATGAAGATACATCTGTTTTATTGGGCAGTCCATAACATGTTTCAACTATGTGAATCCTCCTTATCAAGAAACATCCAGCCATCCCATCTTAAACCAGAAAGTATTCATAAAAGGCCATTCAAATCTTGCGCTCATAGAGATTTTAGCATAAAATAAATAGCATAAAATCACACTATATCTTTATATGAAACATTTCGCAGATTCCATCTGATTACTAGCTAGACCACCACCATCTGGTTTTCAAACCAAACATTTTGGTTCAGAAAACCATTTTGTTACTTTTTAAATAACACCAAAAACAGAAGACAACCCAAGACATGTTTTCGGTTTCCACAAGAGATCAGCCCCTATGTTTGTAGCTTCTCTTCCTTTTCTTTTTTTTCTTGATAGGTATATCTTTAATTCTATATCTTCCCTTCAACATTATAAATTACAACCCCACCCCCACCACTACCCTCTTTTTTCCCCTTTCTTAGCCAGTACAGATTTAATCTTTCTATTTTTTCTTCAATAAAAAGTTAATCTGAAATAGATTTGGTAGCATCAAAGGTGTGAAGTTGGTTTTTAATGTATTAGGTTCACCCATTTGAGAATCTCGAAAAGAATTAGATCAGCTAGTCTGGATGAGCACCCGTGAAGTCGAGGGGGCGGGAATAGAAATATGTGCAAGTACGAATGTCTATTTGGGAATTAAGCCTAGTCTAATATATTTAAATTCTTGAAAGTTGGAAAGTTGTACAGAAATAAAATGGTGTCAAACATTTTTGAATGTTCTAAAATAGGAAGACTGACACAAAAATTGAAACGGATAGAGCACCAAAAATAATAGTACATATTATGTGAAGTATAAAGCATCACATATTGAAGGAAACCGACATTTCTAGGATCAAACCAAATCTAAATTAAGTTTGCTCCGAACAGACAGTAATCTGGATGTAGACTACAATTAGCCTTTAATAAACAAAAGAATTTGCTAATAATCTCACAGTGAAGAAAACTCTTAATTTCAGACGAAGATAAAGTTCTGGTAAATAGGAAAATTACAAAGAGTCTATGGAAATTGAAAAAGTAGAAGATAGTTCGGGTTTTGAAATAGGTAGAGGAAGTCATAACAGGCAACTACTATTTCATGGTATAAGGTTTTATTATGTTCATTTGCACTGCTCCAGGTGCAGTATACCCTAAAAGAGCCAGAATCAGGCTCTTCTTTGAGTATGATTGGGTCCTGCAGTGGTAGAGCCTGGAGTACTATTTTCCAACGTTGTATGGCGTTTGCTCTTCCCGTGAATTTTGCTGCTTTCTTTAGTTATTTGTATTCTCTCGGTCTAGTCAGTCAACTGATCCACTTGTTAGTGCGTTAGTAGAGTAGTATTCTGCTAGTCCTGTTTTTTTCTCCACAGTTACTCTGGTAGTCCAACATTTTCCTCTTTGATCAGTTACTCTGGTAGTCCAATCTAGATTAAGGCTCCAGAAATATAGGATTTCAGCTATTACCAAACTAGGATTTTAAATCAGGATCAAATTTGCTCCAGCATCTAGAATTTTGAAGCTGCCATCGTGACTTAATTTCGACACTATTCTAACTCTAAAGTCATGGGCTGTCGTATTGTCTCCTGTCTCATGCTTAAGAAAATAAGACAGAGATTTAATATTAAACCCAATTATAAAAGAATGCTTACCATTGGCCTGGTAAAAACAGAACAAACAGTGTTATCATGTCCAGACAGAGCATGAATTTGCATTTTGCTACGAATATCCCAAACCTGAAATCATGATAGAATTAAGATAAAAGTCAGAACTGCACCAATGTCATATTTGGAAAGAACAGAAGTAGTAACTACTAAAAGCTTCAGTACTAGGATCAGCTATCACCCAAGATAAAGAGCTTCAGTAATGATACCCGACAGACAGAATCACGACCCCCAGTGAACAAGATGTCAATGGTTGGATGAAGAGCTAAGCAATAAACACCACTGAGGTGGCCATGATAGGAGCGGATCACCTGAAAATATATATATAAGCAAATATGTAACCAAAAACCATTAACCATGAGTTATGAATGGCTATCAGCACTGTTAACTACCTTATTTTGTTCCAGGTCCCAGCATTTTACTTGCTTATCATCACCAGCTGAGAACATGTATGTGTGTTTGTTGCTAACAGCAAGGCCTGCAAGGAGACTCCAATTGTCACCAGTCTATATCTTAGGTTAGCACTCAATGTCCTCATACACATTATAATATTTGATCGAATTTCAGAACAAACAAAAGTCTAGAGAACAAACCCCGAACTTGCTCAATGTGCCCTGTTAAAGTGAGCTTCAATCTTCCACTTGCTAAATCCCATATCTTGTATCATGGCAGAAAAAGAAGATATACTTAGTTCCTGATGAAAACCAATTAGAAAGGCCTAATATATGCGTAGCCATCAGTATATGAAAATGAAAAGTTGAAAACCAGTAACAAATTCCCACCGCTCTAACAAAGACACAGGTAAAGAGGTGTCCTCACCAATTGGCATTTCATTCCACATGCACACATTTGATAACTTAGGATTGAGTGATGTAACTTTGTCTAGCAACTCTAGAGTTTATATCAAGTTACACAAAATATTTCCAAGTAAACTTCAAGATTTTCAGGACTCATGTTCAGAAGTGATACTTATAGGTAGATATATTATTATCACAACTAAATCATCCTCATTGCTGGCCATGCATACTATTTTTTTTATTCCAAGCGACAAAATCAAGGTCACATTCAAATAAAAACTGCATAAAAGTGCATCAAGTTTCGCCTGAACTTGGAAAAAACAACCAGTTCGGTTATCATGCTCTCAGAAACGTATTTTGGTACCAGCACTACAATTTCAATTTCTTTCTTTATCGTTGCTATTTCAATTTTTCAGTCCAAGGTGAAAAGTATGTATCTCGGTAATTCTTTCAGCATAACTAGCTTATTCAATATAATACTGGCTGTTGAGGAATGATGCAACACGTATCTGACAGTTTGGAGCTAGTAGAACCGGTCTAGGGTGCACAAGCTGAAACAGAGAGGTTACATTCCAGAGCCTTTACACCTTAAATCTGATATTACAGCAGCTTTTAAATTAAAAATTATGGTACACATGATAAATGTTTCAACTCTACTGACCCCAAAAAAATAAAGAGAAATGTCTCATCTCGGAAAAACCGTGATTCTTGACCACTTCCATCTCCCAAAGAAAGTCATTTTCAAAAGCCACACTAACAGGTTTATTCCCTTGTGGGTTATTGGAATTGTCAGGATTTCAAACTCAATTATTTTACCTTGATAGTGCGATCTGCCGATCCAGTACAGAACCATGTGTTACTAGGATCCACCGCGACTGATCGCACCCATCCCAAATGGCCACTGATAACCTATACAATTAAGAAACATGCATTAGAGCTTAGATCTATAATATACCATGCCGCATTGACGATTGAACAGCATAAATAGTGCAGGTGTAAAGTATAAAACGATAAAAATGGATTATTTTCAGTCTTCTGAATGAACTAGACCCATTAATAGAGGAGTTATCCTTTATGGGACTAGTACATAACAAGACTTCTTGCTATTCAAAATAACAAATCTTTATAATTGTTATGAGGCCACTATCTTACTGTTTTGATCAGACTGCAGAATATAGGAATTTGGAAGTCAAATCTTCTTAGAGGTCAATTTTTCATAACTTTATAATTTAATCAGGTAAAATGGCTCTACTGTTTTAAACATTCAAAATTTAGCTGCAAAGTAAAATTTGAACTTCTTAAATGCGATGACTTTTTGGTAATCTAAAAGCAGGCCATACGTGTGATATCTGATGGAGGCAAAATTTAAGATATTAAGTGTAGCTTCACCCCCTCCACTAGATCATTGATATAGTTACAACCACATTTAAGGACTAAACAATAACTAAATGACAATAGTAAGAAGGTAAAATTGATTCAGGCAATCTGCTCTTCTCAAGCGTGAAGGTTATTAAGCTGGAGTAAGGTGCTAAAGAATACTCTGAACCAGTACATGAAAACTTGGAAAGATAAGAAATATATTAGAACACAAAACAGAGAAACACAGCCAGGCTTTAACCAGTGTACATAACGCCCAGCCACTACAACAACAGAATTATCTTACCCTGTAGTTTTTCCAGGGAGCATGCCATACTGGGCGAGGCCATTTGCTTGGTATTCTTTCCATGATTGCGGCAGTTGACAGATTTCTGAAGGGAATAAAAATAAAGAATTCATTGCATAGGTACAAGATATGATTCCTGGCTTAAAGAAGATTTTTTTTTTTTTTTTTTTGCAGTGTTGACTTGGTTGATTGATCAGAGTCGCAATTTTGTTAAGAAGAAAAAACACATACAGAAACGCACCCAAGGGTGTGGCCTATTGGTCAATTAGTAGGGTGCAAACCTTGGAAGCCAGAGTCAAATCCCAAGAGAAACAAAAAAAACTAGTAGATGATTTCTTCATATTTGCCCAAGACTTGGTGGGCAGAGTTATTAAGTACTTGTGCTTTTGGGAGGTAGCATGTACCCGGTGGAATTGTCGAGGTACACCTGAGTTGTCCTGGACACCACCGTTATTCAAAACACACACATAACAGACATCATTATGGATCTGTTAAAACGGAAACTTCCAAATACCAACTCAAGGATCCAAATTCTTGCACTAAAGATGAAATCTTGACATGGTAAATGCCAAGACTAGGTATCAACATGAGTTTTGGGCAGAAATTTTTATGTCAAGGTACTGCATTAGTCATACATATACGAGTAATACATATTTATATACTCTGAGTTACACGTTATGTTCTTCGTGTCATTTGATTAAACTCTCACTAGAAGGAAATACAACAAAAAAGGGCCATCATAACAATGTTGAATTATCTGTTAAGAAACATGAAAGCTGAAATACAGATTTGACATAGCCCTCCATCTAGTTTTGTACAGTACCCTTCCTCTAGTATTTGGCAAAAACACATTATTCTGGTATAACCATATATTCATACATAATAATTTCTGAAATCACACCCACCTTATAGGGAGGGAAAATGGCAATCCTGAAATACTATAAACACAACACCAGACAGTTACGGGATGCCAATTTAAGTGTCTATAATGAGATCTCATAATATGAGCACTGACAATCAATGATATCCAGACATCACATGGAACCAACCCCTCAAGCTTAAGGACAAACATTATCAAACTGCTTAAAACTTTGAAGTCTTTGTTTGGGAGGGTCCATGCTTACAACTTGAAGCCTTGTAAATACCCATGCCAAAACTTTATTCACTACACAGAAAATTGGGTCTAAAATGCACCATATTTGAATGAGTTGGTAAAGAGTGCTACTTCATTGAACGAGAAAAGGACAACAGAGCAAAATAATAACTAAACTCATATCATGATTACTACAATCACTCTCATCTCGATACTCTTATTTTAGCATGGGAAACATCAAACAACTAGTTGAGTGGTTTCTAAAAACTTTCCAACCGCCAGTTACAAAGCCCCAATAAGATCTCAAAAGGGCTATCATAACCAGACCGAGTTTATTCCCCAAATTTGTAAACACCCCTAGTCCTATGTATGAAGACGAGGTGAAAAAGGTGTTAGTAGATAAAGATACTCCACCAGATTTAAAAAAATTCTTGATAAAATTTAAAAAATATTACCAACATCTCATCTAATATAATGAAATATAATAGGAAAGAAAGGCATGCATAATAACCTTTCTGACGAACCATGAGAAGGAACAACAGCATTGCTTTTCCCTGGGAACCTGACATCAGCGCTGCAAAATAATTTTACAACACTATAAGTATAAATTTGAGTATCGAGCCCTACCAACATCCTATCCTCCAAATAAATAAATAAACCAAGGTTTATGTGGGTGTCCGTGTGGGTTGCATGCGGGTGTCTAAAGAAGGAACATAAAGTACTTACGGGCCCTTCGCTGGTATGGATGGACCAAGAGCCAATTCATTTCCGGTTCCCTCGTCCCTTGTATTTTCAGGACCTGACAAGAAAAGCCAAATGTATCACAAATGAGAGAAAGAATATTAACAGGACAAATGAGAAATATAATTCAAGACGGCAGGTTCCAAATTCCAGCAATATTTGTCTTTTAGAAAACTTATTGCAATTTCTCAAAATATGTTTCTCCTTCTCTTTAACTCATTCCAAATGCATACTTTTTAGAGTTCTAGTAATCTTCCTTTTCTCAAACAGATTCATAATAGTAACGAGTGCAATGCTCCATGTGCATTCATGAAAAAATTTCACAATAAGATACAGCTGACAAGGTTCTGCACATATAAGCTATAATTATGCATTTCCTTTTGTACTCCTTTTATCAATATGATTTTCGTTTGTCTTCTACTCAACGATATCATCTTTCCATTCAGAGAAGGTGCCTTACAAGGCATACGAGCAGCTTCATAACAAGAAGAATTTCATTAAACCATTCAGGAGATGGAAATGAAACACGCAAAATAGGTCGCTATAAAAAATCGTCATAAGTGGGTCACTATGAATATATAATGTATGAATTGAGGGCTTTATAGACTGAATGGCTCACATCATCTAATACACTAGTATTTTAGGTTCGGCCCTGCTATTCAATCTGTAGCAATAAAGTGTAATGTCAGGTTCTAGATTGACAAGAAGATTGAGTACCTGGAAGAGCAAGGGCATTAGAAGGAGCATTTTGAGCTTGATTCTGCACAGCCGCTTTGGCATTAGAAACCGGTTGGGCTGCTGTGCTTTTTATCCCTCCGTACTCAACATTTAGCTGTTACATGTAAAATCCACATCAATTTTGATGAATATCACCAACTTCCCCACAACATGTAAAGCATATGCACTAAAATCTAGTACTACTAAACTTGATCCTATTTTTATCTTATTAGCAGGAATGTTATAACCTATTTCAAAATAATCAGCATTACTGACCTTATAGCTCGTTCGAATTTTCTTGCTGCACAAAAGATTTTTAAAAGGTAAACAATTAGATAACGCAATCATATTCGAGAAAACAAAAATTAGGGCAATAAAACAAAATTCCCTTTTTGTTATTTCAATTGGATTGGGGTTTAATTAAACGGTACCGTACCTTTCAGGATCAGGAGGGGGAAAATGACCATGGAGAGGGGAAAAGAGGTCAAGAGACCGTTTAAGGGATTTGAAGCTGAGCTTCTTGATGGATTGTGGTTCCACTGCAACTTCTGATTCCATTGTTGTGGGCCCCGGCATTCTTTACAGGGAGAGTAAGCGAGTTATTACTTCTTCTTGCCGACGCCGGACGAGTACTGTGCCGCCGGGAGAAGGTGGCCGGGATATAGGGCGCTCTTTCCTTCGGAACCAAAACCTCTGGAACTTCAGTAAATGTTTCACAGGACTAATAACTGGAGCAAAATAATACTCCTCCTTTGCATATAATAACCAACATATACTAATACCAAAATAATGTCCGCAAAAAATTACTAAAAACAGTAGTAGTGGTATAAAATAAATAATAGTAAAAAATACTGAAGAGAATTAGAGAGAGATTTATTATTCAACTTCAGAATTCATGTACGTAATGAACTGAGATTTTCTCTCTATTTATAAAAGAAAGGAAGTTTTTGTATAAACTGCTACCGCAAGCTGTTGTGTAAGCTGCTTGTAAATTACTTGTAAGCTGCTTCTAAGCTGCTACTGCAAGCTGCTGTGTAAGTTTCTTGTAAGTTGCTTGTAAGCTGCTAGTGTACCATATATAGATAATCTCCTGCCGTGGATAATATTTATCCATAATGGAGTACTGAAATGATAAGTTTCTTCAGAAAGCTTATTTACAACGGAGTACTAATGTGCCTCATTAAAACCTTACTAGGAAAAACCCCGTGGGAAAAACCCTAGTAAAGGAAAAAGAGTACACATATTTAGTAATACGCATTGCTAGGTGCCTCATTAAAAACCTTAGTAAGGAAAAAAGAGTGCATCGCATATTTTACTCCCCCTGATGAAAACCTTGTTTCAAATATTCGAGTCCCCGCATTCCAATCTTGTATAGCATCTTCTCAAAAGTTGAATTTGTAGAGAATATTATCCACCACTATTTCAGATCGATTTAAATTAATCTCATCAAACCAAGAAGCTACTACAAGTCATTTCATTGAGTTGCTTGCAACCTGCCTGCATCAGCTGCTCGTAGAAAACTTCAATGGAGTACTAAATGGATAATCTTCTTCAGGAAGATTATCTATAGTGGAGTAATAAATGGACATCCACAAAAATATTTTCAAAACATTCCTCCTTGGATGTTCATTATTATGTGCCTCGTTAAACCTTACTAGGAAAACCCCGTGGAAAAAATTCTAGTCAAGGAAAAAGAGTACACTAATAATATACATTGCAAGCTGCCTCATTAAAAACCTTACCGGGAAAAACCCAGTGGAAAAAAACCCGAGCAAGGGAAAAAGAGTACAGTGCAAAGACTTGGGTATATCTGGACCAAGGAGTTCATCATTCTCTTCTGGAAATAAGAACGGATCCTTAATCCGTGTAGGAGAAGAACTATATCTTGCTAGTAAATTAACAGAAAACACTATGTCAGGCCTTGTAGCATCAGCAAGATACATTAGTGCACCAATTGCACTGAGATAGGGTACTTCGGGACCAAGGAGTTCTTCATCCTCTTCTGGAGGTCGGAACAAATCCTTATCCACTTCAAGTGATCGAACAACCACTGGTGTACTCAATGGGTGCGCTTAGTCCATGTAAAACGTTTTAAGACCTTTGCTGTATAGGCAGATTGATGGATAAAGATCTTGTCTGCTCAATGTTCAATTTGCAGACCAAGACGAAGTTTTGTCTTCCCAAGATCTTTCATCTCAAATTCTTTCTTAAGACATTCAATTGCCTTTTGGAGCTCTTCTGGAGTTCCAACAAGATTTATGGCATCAACATAAACAGCAAGTATAACAAATTGTGAACCCATTTTCTTTACAAAAATATATGGACAAATAACATCATTTATGTATCTTTCTTTTAGCAAATATTCACTGAGGCGATAATACCACATACGCCCAGATTGCTTTAAACCGTACAAAGATCTTTATAATTTGATCGAGTACATTTTCTGAGACTTTGAATTATATGTTTCAAGCATTTTAAATCCTTCAGGGATCTTCATATAGACTTAATCAAATGAGTCATATAGGTTATGATTCGCATTTAAATGGCACGACATCTTCAGATGTCTGGACTACTGGTCTGATCCTCACAATATTTCATAGTATTGTGCACTATATTGTATCAAATATATTGTTGACGATCATTTTGTAGCGGTTCGCAAGCGACATAACTTGTTGAGATCTCATCACTTTCTTTATTTTTAGGTACTTGAACTTATTCTGGAGTTTCATGAAATGTTATGTCGTGGGCTCTTCTAGAGCTCATTTCCTCCTCATTATGATCATTTTGATCATTAGTTCCTTATCATTTTTCAAGGATTGTTACCTTTGGAACCGATTGGTCTACCACGCTTCATGCGAACAGTAAACTCTATCCTTCAGGGACTTTAGATTTTAATAGGAGCATTTCCAGCTGGAATATGATATTTGATTTTGGATTAGCAAATGCTTCTGGCATTTGACTTGAATTATTTTCCAAGTGAGGATCATATTAATAATAATTCGATTCATATAGCATATTTTCAACTGTTTATTCCATCCCCCAAATGTTAGAAAATTAACATATATTCCCAATCTCTTTTGGAAAACATATCTTTGTGCATTGTGGTAGAGAAATTAACCACATACCACATATCAAAAGATAGTAAAAATATTTGGTTTCTGATCCTTAACCAATTGTGAGGGGAGGACTTGTCATATATTGTTGGTCTGATGCATACAAGTGTTGTTATATGCAATTTAGAAAATTTTAGACCAATACATGAAGCTTTGTTCTCATAAGCAATGGTTTAGCCATTAATATGAGGTATTCAATGTTAAACCATCTTGGATATAAACCAGCATCATCAAGACGAATTGTCTTGATTTCATAATCTGAAAGTTTTGCTCTTAGTTGAGAAAAGCAATTTCAAATGTCAAACTGCAGGTTGACAATAAACACACACGTAACCATCTTATATATGCATATATAAGTGGTTCACATGATAGGTGAATGGGCCCATATTCACCTTTTATATATTCCACAATTCAGAGGTCTTAATCCCAACTTTAGCCGATATAACCAATTTATTATGAGAACAAGTAACACAAGAGAATTCTTGAAGAATCTTTCTAGTTCTTCAGTATATGCTTATCTGAATTCTCAAATAGCTCATTTAAAAATGGAAAATGAAAACTTCAAGTTTATCATGTCATGTGCTATTCTTAATAAACTTCTGGTTTACTATGGCATAAACTTTTGCATTAGTAAACTTCTGATTTACTGTGACTGCTTTTGCATTAGTAAACATCTGGTTTACTCTGATACATGATATAGTACAAAATTGAAGAATAAAGCGGGTAACTCATCACATGCATATTATTTTACCCCCTATGATTGTGAAAACATGAAGATTTTCAATCTTCCAATCATTTGTAGTCTCAATATGATAGTCATTTGTATTAGTAAACTTCAGGCTTACTGCAAACATATGTTTTGACAATAATCATATAATATGAATGACATATTTGTACATAAACTCTTCGAGAGCCTTCATTTATTATCCACAATTTTACATTTATCAGACACTACTGGTGTCATGTGTCTTCTAGACAAATAGTTAACTCTTCAGGAGTTGTTGATATATTTGTACTATCAAATATTACTCAGACACTTCCGGTATCATGAGAGAAAATCATAATAAAATGAACACTATAAAGACAATTCTAAATTTATAAATGTAAGAAATTAAGAATTTCAGTATTTTTACCACCAACTTTGTGACAAATGTCTCATTCAGGGAGAAACGCCATTAACAACTGAATATTTTATATCAAAGCGATAACCACACAATCATTACATCCTTAAGGGAAAGATACATGAGTTGTTATTTCCTTCGGGGAACTCGATAACTAACCATAACATATTAATGTGGTTGTAGTACAAAGCATTCTACAAGAATGCTTTTGCCTTAGAATGATATTTAATAAAATTATTCAAGATATTTTACGTACAAAGGATACATGCGACAATGATCTTTATGTTACAAAAATAAGATTTATATCCTTTGTTATTCTACTTCTTCAGGAGGTGAGTCGTGGTATTTCTTCATTCACTTCAAGGAATGAAAATGTGCTTCAAAAATAACTTTGAATATCTTATTATTTTATTTAAGCACAGAAAGACAGAGTTTCATAATATTTTCCTTCTTTAGGAGAAAATTTCATTTGTGTTACTTCTTCAGGAGTAAATTTAAAATACGAAAAATGAGTATATATTCTCTCAATAATATTACCTCTTCTGGAGGTGAATTGTAATATATTTACATCAAAAGCGCGTTCATATTTACGAGCTTTATTAATATTGTCACATTCACTTCGGGAAATGGATTAATATTTATCAAAAGTTCTCATCCTTCCGGGAACGGAACATAATTATCTGAACGCGCATTAATCAAACCAAAACGTGTGATGCTTCAGCCTCTTTTAAGATAATGCTACTTCAGGAGCAAATCGAGGTATGCAAGTAATAAAGAGAAATTTTCTCTAGCTTATCTTCAATTGTAACCATAGAAAGCCTAAATTATCACTTCTGGTGGTCATAGACATATACCACTTCTGGTGTTTAACAAAATTTCACAATGAGATATATGAAATATAACCAATTCAGGTGGTTGTATATATCTTACAAACTCTGCTGGAATTTAAGTGAATCTAATAATGTTATCCACTTTGCAACCCTTTGTTAAAATAACTAGAATGACAATAAGCACAAAATAGTTATTGTATACATATATGTAGACCACATTCGTTTGGCACATAAAAACTGGTGTATCTCGCGACTATATAACAACTTAAGTAAAATCAATTGTTCTTTTCAATTTCACGAGACCACATCCAAGTAAAACGACATCTGCATCATTAGTTGGCTAGAAAGACATTAATTAACATACACGATAAACATATATTTATTCAAGCTCGAAAGACATAAATAACATAATTTAATAGTAGTAATTATCTTAAGAATACCAGTAGGATTGCATCTCAGGTGTTCAGGAAATGGAATTTATAACAAAGACTAACCAATTACTTCACGAGAGAAGAAGTACTCCACTTCAAGAATATAATCTACTTTATGATGCTCGGAATGAACAAGATCTAACCACGGATGTAAGAGCGCCTTACATCAGAGATGAACACTGAAATAGAAATTAAATTCGAAGTAAATGCTCAAAATGGCAGAGTCTCGTGCTGATAACGTGTTATAAAATAAAGACTTTAAAGTAAAGAAATCGAAGACAAGTAGAGAGAGAGAGAGAGAGAGAGAGAGAGAGAGAGAGAGAGAAAGAGAGAGAGATTTATTATTCAACTTCAAATTCATGTACATAATGAACTTAAATCTCCTCTATTTATAGAAAAAAAGAAGCTGTAAGCTGCTACTGTAAGCTGTTGTGTAAGCTGCTTGTAAGTTGCTTGTAAGCTGCTGTGTAAGCTTCTTGTAAGTTGCTTGTAAACTGCTATTGCACCAGATATAGATAATCTTCTGCCGGAGGTAATATTTATCCATAACGAAGTACCAAAATGATAAGCTTCTTCAGGAAGCTTATTTACAACGGAGTACTAAATGAACGTCCATAATATATATATAATGACAAGTAGTATATTTTAAATTCATAATCAAGATAACTAACCCTTTCTCTCTCTTTTTTCTTTAGCTTGTTTGTGGGGTTAATATGTTTCCCTTTTTTTGTAAAATAAAAGAGTTTCTCGATAAAAATAGAGGTATTAACTTTAGCACCAATAATTCCCTTGAATTTGGGGCAAGTAAACTTTTTTTTTTTGTTTCCCGGTAGCCCGACTATATTAGTATTCGCGCAGTGTAAAGACCTATTCGAGAAAAAGCGTTTTCTGCCAATGATTTTTTTTTATACACATGACTCGAACACGAAATCTTTGATTAGGGAAGAGTAGCCCCATCGGCTGCACCATTGGTGGTGGGGCGAAATTATTAGGAGCACATTACGATGACTTAAATTTGCAAAATTGATTAGCTTTTTTTAACTAATGTAAACTATCGCAGATTTTGTTGCCTTCCACGTAATTAGGCTAATTAATGTTATGATGTTCTTGCTCAATTTAATTTTCCGCTAATGGAAGTTCATTTTTGGCTATTAGCTTACTCTTCTTTGGCTTATTTGATTCTCTTGTCAAGATATTTTTTTCGTCGCTTTCTTATTGTGATTGGTTGCTGAAATTTAAGAAAAAATAAATTGGGGAATATCATCTAATAAATATGTATTTTCACTCTACTTATTATGCAGAAACGTGAGTTTCATTAATTTTGATGGTCTATCATAATATTGTGTCCAAAAAATTGTTGCTCAAAATAGTGTAAGAGTTAGAAAAATATAGTAGTATTACCTCTCACTTAATCATACATTTTTGAATTTAGAATTTTCGTAAAATGAGCATCAACAACTTGATCATTCAATATGTCATTCGTGGGTAGGAGTGGCAAACGGGAGGGTCCGGTCGGATATGGTTCGGGTCGAAAGCGGGTAATGAAAAAACGGATAAATTATCTGACCCGATCCATATTTAATACCTATAAAAAATGGGTTAACCGCCGGATAATATGAGTAACTATATTATTCATGACTTCTTGCATATGATCACTTTTGGAGAGTCTTTAGCCTCCCTAACTTGAGGAACTCCCAATTTGATACTTATAAATGTAAAAGTTAGCCACATTGGTTATCCATTTTCTAAATGGATAATATGTTTTTTATCCATATTTGACACGTTTTCTAAAAGTTCACTATTCAACCCAACTTTTTAGTAGATAATATGGATGATTAATTATTTTTTTAAACCATTTTGCCACCCCTATTCGTGGGAATATATCTTTTGTAAACTCCGATAATTTTTATTTTGAATGTTTTTTGCTCTCTCCTTTTCTGGACAAAAGAAAAGATTGTTTGAAGGAAATTGATTTACTTATTTGTGCAGATGATGTGAAAATATGACTAACAAAACTATTATATTATAGTTCATAAAATTATTATTGTGAAGTTATTTAATATTTATGACTTATTAATTAGTTTGGTCTGCTCGGAAAAATTATCGGAAAAGGGATTGATCAAACATCTCAAAAAGAGGAAGCAATTACTCCTTTCATCCAAATATTTTGACATTTTCTATTATCGAAAGTTAAGGTGGGCGTGACTCCTATTGATATGACAAGATGCGGGAAGCGAGACTTAGATAATTCGGGCACGTCCAGAGGAGGAGCTTGGCTGCCCCGGTAAGGAGGTGCGAGCGGTTGACATTGGTGGGTACGAGGAGAGTTAGGGGCGGCCTAAGAAGTATTGGGAAGAAGTGATCAGGCGAGATATGAAGAGGTTTCAGATCTCCGAAGACATGGCACTCGATAGGAAGTTGTGGAGGTCGAGCATTAAGGTTATAGGTTAGGAGGTAGTTGAGTTCATTTAGTCTACCAGTATGAGGCTAGGCTGATAGGATTTAGTCTTAGACTGCTAGTGGTCAGTGTTATGTTTTCGCTACTATTCTGTTTTCATAGTTTTAGGGCCTTATTTACTGGTTATTATTTTTGTTTTATATTTATTCAGTGGTTCTTGTGATGTCGTTATTATTTCCATGGTGTTTATTAATGGTACTGATATATTGTCTATATTCTTCTTTTCGTCTTCTTGAGCCGAGGGTTTATCGTAAACAGCCTCTCTATCCCATCGGGGTAGAGGTAAGGTCTGCGTACATACTGCTCTCTCCATACCTCACTTGTGGAATTATACCGGATTGTTAGTTGTTGTTTTTGTCTATTATCGAAAGTTAATTTTATTTTACTTTATGAGTTAGCTTTAACTTCATTAAATAAAATAAAATTCTTAATAAGCTTACTACAAGACATAATTCACTAATGTCAAAGTAATCATATTATTTATTATAACATGTTAGTCCACATACAATAAATTTAAATCAAAGTTAAAAAGAAAAACTAACAAACATTAAGCATCGTGAAATAAAAATAGAAAAGGAAAAAGAGTTATAAGTGAGGTATTTTACAAATTAGCAAAGAGGAAACCCGAAGTTTTTAAATGAAAGTTAAGGGAACAATCTGTGAAAATTAATATGCGGCTGAAACTTGAAAATTTTAGGGTTTAAGGTATTGGTAGAAGAAGCAAAAAATCCCAGAGAGCGAGCACCGTCGCCAAAATGTCGAAGAAAAACGATTTGGGTCGACGGAAAAGACAGCACGAATTCAATCTTCGAAGTACAATTCTTTGCCCCTTCTTTTCCTTTTAATCGTTCATATATTTTGCTATTTGCTAGACCTCTTGAAGTTCTGCTTTTTATTTACGTTTTATAAAAATAATAATTTTGATGTGATACTAATTATTGATTGATGGTGAAAATATAGAGGAAAAAGCAGAGAAAGAAAAGCTAGAGAAGAAGCTACAAGCAAAAAAGAACAAGATGAAGGTTAATCATCCTGCCTTTACCATATGTAAAACATGCATTTTATCCATAATTAACCTCTTTAATTGCTGATTATGTCAGTATTTCTCTGATGTATACACTACTTGAATCAGAAAAGTCTTGATCTTTACTGGGTAATCTTTGATTTTTCAATACTAGTTTTACACATTCAAAAGCCAGGAGCATTTTGATGATTAAAAAAAATTTTACTTTATCCAAAAAAAAAAAGGAATTATTTTGGACAGTATCGGAGCCAGGAATTCTGACTAGGGGATTCAATAATATCCAAAAATGCCGCACCTAGGATTTGAACTCGTGTTTCTCTTATGAGTGATTCAAAGTTTTATATATGTATAAAAATATTTTTACCCTATTTTCACAATATAAATTTTCTATGAATCCCCTTCATTGCATGTGCCCCGCTACTTATCTTGGGTGATGATGATAGAAGCTTACTTTTACCAACAAAAACAAGAAAGAAAGGAAAGGAGAATAAGAACTAATTTGGATGATGATGTGATTTAGGTGGATGGTAAGGACAAGAAGAAGAAAGGTGGAAGTGGATTTCAAGTGGGGAAGAAAAAATTGAAGACGAAGTTGACACCATTGGCCAAAGCTAAAGCTGCACAAGCTATGGAGGTTGACAAATGAGATTATGCTGTAATTTGGTCAGGTGTAATGTATGATCAATCAAAAAGTTCGGTTGATTAGATAACTGGATTAGTCCTCGTCTTCTTTTTCACCATTTCACCATTTGATCTGTGAAACTGAAGAAGCTGTTTTACGTCTTTCCTCTGCAATTAGTTGGTAAAGATTTGATATTTGTTCATGTTCCATAGTTTCTATTCAATATTCTTTCTCGTGCTTTTACCTTTTTAATCTTTTACCATGTTTATGTCTTGCAATGTTTTGGTTCTTAGCATTACCATATTTAACTGAGTTTGAGTAGTTCAGCATGGAGACAACAATGAGGGTTTGGAGTTCAGATCTTGAGCAAGCGTTACATTAGGTTGAGTGGCATTTTACAAAGATAAGGGATGTTAGTTTTTTTCTTAAAAAAAGGTCAGTACTGTCATACATCCCCCCCCCCCCCAAACCCCAACCCGGCCAAACCAAAAAAAAAAAAAAAAGAAGGAACCATTGCTGCCATTTTTCTCCTCCCTTTCCCATTTTCTTCAGATTCCTTCCATCGAAGCATTACCATCTTGGTGATAAGGCGTTGTAAGCTCAATACAAGTTTTTACATCTTTGCTTGTCGCTCTCTTCCTTGTACATGGTAACTTAGCTCCAATTATCAGCTACTTTTATTGTTGGGAGATATTGCGACAGAGTTTCTGCGCTGCCTTTTTTCTGTTAAGTACCGAAGATGTTTGAGTTTCATGTGTTGCCTACTGGAATGAGACCTGTAGTTTGATCTGAAAATTTTCAGGAGTTTAACACCTATGTTGCAGAAGTTGACCTCTTTGGAGGAAGGAAAAAGTGCTGGGAATATTTGGAGGAAAGAAAATGCAGCTTGTTTCTGCTTTTATGCTTTGGTTTTCAGAGTGGCATTTGACATTTGAAAGCATTACTGCCCCTTAAGTTAGAGCTTACAAAGACCTCGTCTTGTTCGAAAGCGAGTAAGTTATATTCATTAGTGAAAGCACCACGAAGGTGCTGTACTATGGAGTATCAGTTAGAGAGATCTTTCAGCTCTCTGCTAGAAAAAAATATTTGTCACATTTTAACCAAATCTAGCTAGATTTCAGGTTTGGAGAGCTTGTAGCAAGGTCTTAGCATTGGGTATTACAAATTTGTAAGTGTAGGCAGTGCATTGATAATGAATTACATCAAGGAGAATGCGATGGCAGCAGTTGTACTTGCAGTTCATTGCCCAGTTAACAGGTAGAATGGGGTCTATTTGATTTCACAATGGTAGCTATATTGACATTTTGGGGTTGAACAAAATATCTTATAAGTTGAAGTGCTTATGTCAAAGGGTTATGCTGTTTGTGTTAGTTATGACGTAAGCTAATATTGTTTTGTTGGAACTGCGAAGCCCCCTGTAACCACGAACCTTACTTTTGGCCATAGGAAAAGGAGACTTGAGCTGCACCTTTGTTGTGGATGTTTTCTGGGAGTAGCCACGCCTACACGCATATATATGGTTTAATTCTGATGTCTAGAGCATTACACTATAAAGTTTCTTTGCTTGTCCTTGGTGTTAAGAATTCCCCTCTAAAGTTTATTATCTTATCACCAAAACGAAGATGCCTGTCAAAACTCGAGTAGCTGTTTTCATGCTTGTGACACTTTGGTGAAGGGGTTGGGTGGGTTATCCTGGTAATTTTGGGATTAAATTTATTCTGTGTTTGGTTAGAGTTATTTGCTAAAAGTAGTACATATATTTTTGGAAAAATGACATTGTATAGCCGCTGTAAAATAATAGCTGAAAAAATGTATAAAATTTATATATACATTCTGTATGTTATATACAAAAATTGTACAAATTTTATATACTTTTTTGATTACTAGATGTAATTAATTTCTGGCACCCCTATATTTTTGAAAGGTGTGGTTGATTATCCAAGTTATAATACTAAACGACTGGAAAATATCTGTAGTCCGTTGGGAGAACAAGATTTAAGGCAAAGTATAAAACTGGGGTACACATTATGAGCTCTGCATGATGTTGCAGAGGCTTTCACGGACCAGCATCTATCCATAGGGGTGCCAATCTCAAGTGTAATAGAAGCTGGATATGCCATATCTTTTCACATAATGACCTTTTCTATGCACAATTTTTTCTCCAAAAATAGGGCATCTTGTTGATTTGCTTCTCACTAGATATTTCTGATATGTTAGTAAAGATTTTGTCATATAGAAAAAGTTTGAAGACAGAAAGGACTGAAAGGAAAAAGGAGTGTCATCTACATTCTTGAATATTTCATTATTTCTACAACAACCACCACCACTCAGTGAAATCTCACAAGTGAGGTATGGGGAAGATAGTGTGTACGTAGACCTTACCCGTACTTATAATATATAAAGGTAGAGATGTTTCCGAAAGATCATCGGCTCAAGAATGTTAAAAATGGAGCAATAAAGAAAAAATAGCAACAACAATGTAATAAGACAAGACAATAGAAGCAAATAATACACATTCTTGAATATTTCTCCGAAAGGAAAAGAAGCCTCGACTGCGTCCTTGAATCTTGTAAAAATTGCACGGGGCGCCCTATTTGGTCGCCCCCATTTAACATATATCCATTTTTTTAAAAAACTTTCAACTTGTACCCATTTTTTAAATAACTTCAACCCCCTTTCTTCTTCTTCTTCCTTCTGCGGATGTTGGTGCAAATTATTTAAAAACAAATTATAATTGTTGCGTCAGTAATATACAGAGTAGCAGTCTAGACCGCTGAATATAGAGATATCGGAAATACGTTATCCAGCATTAATAACAAGTTTCAAAGTTTTATTTAACAAACACTATATACAACACTAGTTGGTTTGTCTAATCTACAAAGATTATTGCTGCTACCCCAAAGATTTTAACAAACTAGCAAGGTGTTTGATGGATGAATCCCCAGCTTATTTGAGCAAATCCTATTCTAAAGCTAGCTTCCAAATAACTTCAGCTCTAGAACTGAAGTTCGACAGTTACAAAACAAAAACAAGCTCACCAGTTACAAAAACAAAAACTTCAGCTCTAGAGCTGAACTTCAGGCCCAACTACTAGAATGCTGAAGTTTTGCGTGATTGCCTTTGCTACTTCAGCCCCGTATGCTGACGTTATGCGAAAAAGTGGGTACGCTTACAATTTTTTTTGCAAAGCGGGCACAAGTTAAAACGTGACACAAAAAACGGGTATAGATATAAATGCCCCTTGAACCTTTCTCCTACGTATAGGGATATAAATGGGTCAGGACTAGGCAAAGCAAGCCTTAACCAGCTAAAATTTTAGAGTCCGGAACCAAAATGTGGTTTTTTTTACTCAAACTACACAAATAGGTGGTAAAAAAATGTCCTTTTATATATAGTGCCATAATACCTGGCACTATATACTAACAGTAACGGAACCGTTAAGGTATAGCGCCAGGTATTGTGGCGCTATACTGTAAAAGCTGACATGGCCAGGTATAGCGCCACAATACCTGGCGCTATATATACAACATTAATGTATAGCGCCAGGTATAGTTGCGCTATACATAGATTTTTTATTCCCCTCCGTTTTCTTCTCCGATTCCATCCATCCACCATTATTTTAAAACTCTTCCCCACTTCTTGGTCCCCCCCGATTCTGCCCGTTTCTTTAAAAAAAAAAAAAATTGGGTCCCCCGACACATAAAACTCGAAGAAAAAGGGTCCCACATTCGAGTAGAGTTTCGTGCTATTGTTGATTCACAATTCCGGAGTCAAAATTTTAATCTTTTTGCTTTGCCAAAATTCCAAATCGAGGTATTTCAATTTATTTTAAGTTGAAACATTTATAATAATGTATATTATTTGATTTGTATATGTTCTATTTCGGTTTGTGTTTTTTTTCCGAAACTAGCATGTTAAATTTATCCGAATTTAATATTAGTGTTTTCTAATAAAATATAAATTAGTAAAATAAATTTGTCTGTTAATATCTTGATTTATATATATGTTTTTTATTCCGTTTTGTATTTTATTTGTAATTAAATTTATTTGTTGTTTATGCTTAGTTTAGATTATTTTTTAGCGTAGTAAAATCCAGACCTTTTTAGCGTAGTAAAACGTAGACCCTTATAGCGTAGTAAACTTTAGAGCCTTGTAGCGTAGTAATGTGTAGTATTTTAGCTTAGAATTCCTTTTGTTTAAGTATCTTATATTGGTAGTTGAAAATGCAAATTTTGTACGATTAAGTTAATAATTGTATCAACACACATAATTAGTAATTTGTACAATTAAGTTATTAAAAAATATGAATTTAAATTATAATAAAAACACATTATATATATATATATATAATTTGTACAATTAAGTTATTATAAAATATGAATTTAAATTATAATAAAAACACATAATTATATATATATATATATATATATATATATATATATATATATATATATATAATTTGTACAATTAAGTTATTAAAAATATGAATTTAAATTATAATAAAAAACACATAATTATTAATGATAGTTTACAGTTGACGACATGGACGCGACTATACATCCCAGCCCCCGGACGTTGGATCTATTAGCCCTATAGCCCCAGCATAGATCCGAGTATATATGGGACGGACAGTTGCTTACGCAGACTTTCCGGGCTAGGAGAGTGGATCTATTGTGGGAGATTTTGAGTCCTCCCAGCGTTCTACATCCCCGCGTGGTCCATTACTTGGAGGAGATGGGATTTTATAGGATTATTAGGATTGGCCGGATACAGCTCGACTATGCTTTGATCACGGCCTTGATTGAGCGGTGGCGACCGGAGACGCACACTTTCCATTTTCCCATCGGCGAGACCACCATCACACTCCAGGACGCTGAGATTTTATATGGCCTGTCCGTTGATGGCATGCCAGTTTTACTGCCTGCGACCATGAGATATTATTCGCGGCAGGCATATTGGGATATGCTGCACATGCTCACGGGTTTCATGCCGGAGGACGAGGCGGTAGCGTCTGTGTTCAGTCGTATACAGTTGGTCCCCATTAGAGACCACCTGGTGCAGATCCACCATACTATCACCGATGAGTCTGCGGAGGTGGATGTACATCGATATACGAGGATGTTGTTGCTCCTTCTATTTGGGGGGGGGGGGTCTTGTTCCCGAACACTTCAGGGAACCTAGTGAGCCTCTGTTTTCTACATCATATTGCCCGGTTCGAGGATACATCTTTGTACAGCTGGGGCGGTGCTGTCATCTCATATCTGTACAGGCAGATGTGTCGGGCTTGCATCGGCACACAGAGAGACGTTGGTGGCTTTCTACCGCTTCTACAGGTGACAACATATTCAAATAATATGTCCATTAGTTACAATTCTACCAAGTTATAGTTAATCTTATACTTTACGTCAACTTTGTATGTTAGGTTTGGGTCTGGGAGCGATTTCTGTAGTTTCAGCCACCTCTACCACAGCTACCGGCTAATGTAGAAATTCCGCAACTCCCTTTAGCCTGTAGGTGGGTTATGCGTCGTACTCTTGCACGAGAGTATGATGCCCATCATAATCTCCCCCTCTGCAGGGATGTGTTGGATCTGCTGGAAGACGCACATGTGAATATCTAACTAAACTTACCTGTTATAGATTAACTTAGTGATGCACACTAACGGTTTGTGTTCTTATTTGATAGTTCATCTGGACGCCGTACACCGATGAGGTGATAGGTACCCTGCCAGCGTATTGCAGGTTTGGCTGACATATTTGGAGGGCTTTGTCCCGCTCATATGCCTCGATATTGTCGAGCATCATGCCTCCGAGTGGGTATTTCGTCAGTTTGGCCTGCCGCAGCCTATACCAACTCCGCCTACATGGCATGCTTTACATTATGAGAGGGATGATCGGTCCAGGGCAGACGACACATTTATGGCATGGCTTAATGAGCAGTTGGGTACCTGGGACCGGCGAGGGACTTGACCCCACCTCCGCAGCACTTTCCTATTCCACGTTATATGGCATGGTACCGCACTGTTTTCGGACTTTTTATCGGGAACCCAATTCATCAGGCACACGGTCGGTACGTCCCATACGCCGGGAGACACGAGGCCCTGGTATGTTTTCTGTTATTATTAGTTATATAGCTATAATTTAGTGCCAAATATGTAGTTTATATTATTTACTTTGTGCAGGCGATTGGATTGCATACCGTCTATCATATGGGGCAGTAGATGCAGAGTTATGTCCACGATCCTGTGGCCATGCAGGAGTATAGTCGTCGATTCATGGATGTGGCTGCGCAGACACTGCAGCGAGCTTGATCGGATCAGCGTTTGGCACACGAGGCTGATTATATGGACCCAACAACGTACCAGCGAGGTTGTGGTATCCCACGAGCTAGTGGTGCCGGATGACGTGGTCGTGGGCGGAGAGGAGGTGGTCCCCAGCAAGGGGGCGTTGAGGCTCCTGCTGATGATGTTGCTGCTGATATGGCAGGTGGCATGCATGAGACGGACATGCCGTCTTACAGCCTTTGAATTTGTGTTAACTATAACTTATTTATTTTCTTTAACTTTATTGATTTCCTTTTTAAGGCTTCATACGATGCAGCGACAGATGACTGCATTCAGGATCTAGAGACGATGATGGTAAGACAATATAAATTGTTGTGAATTGTTATGTAGTTTTCTATACTAAGTTTCATATTATTATGCAGCCTTCTACTGGAGCTGACAGCACCACCGATACATGTCATCCTGCGCCGCATCCAGCTATATAGAGACGACTTGATGATGATGATCCTGATAGCGTACCCAGGCGGGAGGGGATGCGTCTCAGGCCAGCGGCTGCATTGAGACACACCGGATGCGGGACACATTGACATGGTGTAAATAATATTTTTGTATACATTAACAATATTATTTAATCGAATATGCACATTACTTTTTTTAGTTCTCCATTCGTTTGATAGTTTCATAAAATAAAATTTAGTACAACACAAACACTTAAACTTAACTTCTACTTCAATTAAAATAAAATTTAGTACAACACACAAGGAAAACATTACTACAGTACAAACACAATCACAAACACAAATATCGCAGGCCAGCATAATAAAAATATATGAAATATGAAAAATACACTAAACACATACATGCCAATGTTTAGCCCCGATTGCTATTTATTCTCCGCTCCAACCACTTAAATCGTTCTTCCAGTTGTTATTTTTCTTCTTCTACCTCTTTCAGTTTAGCCTTCACCTCCACAAGTTCCAGTTTATATTTTTTTTTCGATCCTTTTGTGCTTCACAATTCCATTGTGTTTTCCATTTTTCTTCTCCCATCTCCTTCAGGTTCGCCCTCAAGTCTGCAATAATTCTATCGAATGGCGCTATACTTTGCATGTTAAATATCATGATGTTGACAAGACAACTTTATGTCAGCTGGTCGGCTTTTTCAGTTCGACAAGACAACACACACATAACGGACAATCTAATGGCGCTATACTTTACGTGTTAAATATCATGATGTTGACAAAACAACTTTATGTCAGCTGATCAGTTTTTTCAGTTCGACAAGACAACACACACATAATAAATATACAGATAATTTTATTAAATTATTATTTAAATAGGTAAAATGGGAAAGTACAAATAATAGTTAACAAGCATAATTTTATTTCATAAATCTTGCAACATAGATATAACAACTAATTATTACAACATCAACTCATGGGTAGTTAGGTACACTAGAAGAATACCTACCAGAGCTTGATTAGTTTTGCCACCAAAACCAGCTGAAGGACATTTACGACGGTCGTATCCTGTTTGCGAGCATATACCACATTTGCACGTATAAACGGTGTCTCTAACATCCATTTGGTTCCGTATACGTGTTCTCTTCTGCACATGTCTATTACGCAAATATGACTTGTTACATACCATTTTAAAGGGTTCCGGAGGCCAATAATGCTCAGCACCCACTGGCTGCAACTGACCACTATATGTGTTTAGGTACTTGGAAACACTATATTGTTGATCAACATAGTTGGTCTCCGCATAACCAACACGTTGAAAACACTTGATGGCATGTGAGCAAGGCATGTGGTAGATGGACCATTTCCCACAGGAGCATAACCTTACAGATTCATTTACAGTATGTACATTATTACCCCGATTATTATGGATAGCGGTGCGAACTTCAAAAACACCTCTTTCGTTATCATACTGCAAAAATGAATGTCAATGTGCTCGCCGTCTGTATTTCTCAAATATCTTCATAGGCACTGGCATAAATTCAACATCCCTCTCCATCAATTTCGTTGCAGCTGCAGACCATTGAACAAACCTCTCCGCCATCTGCTTGAATGACATCCGCACCATGGTTGTGACGGGCAATCCTCTTGCCGACTTCAATAACCTGTTGAAGGACTCTGACACGTTTGTAGTAAGAATTCCCCATCGTCTACCACCATCCGCATGCAACGTCCACTTTTTAGGGTCATGTCGCATTAACCAACGATAGGCTGCCTCATCTTCTTGCCTGATAGAATCCATATGCCTCCGAAATTTATGTTGTTGGTGGTCTGTTGCTGCCATCCACATCAAATCATGTAGATCCTTGTTGGGATGCGCCTTCTGGAAATTGGCCTTAAAGTGCCTCACACAGTAAGGGTGGTATGCATAAGGTTCTTGCCATGCAGGCAAGTTCTCCGCAGAACTTAATATACCACCGTACCGATCAGATATTAGACAAATACCTGAACGTTGTTTGACAACGTGCTCTTTCATGTGGTTCAAAAACAGCGTCCACGTCTCTGTGCTTTCATTGGCACAAACAACAAAAGCTAGAGGAAATATCTATCCATTAGCATCTACTGCCACAACTATCAATAGCTTGATATCGTACTTTCCATAGACATGAGTTCCGTCTATGGATATTACTGGTCGGCAATGCGAAAAACCATCAATTGCTGGCTTAAACGCCCAGAACACGTAATTGAATATGTATTCTGGTGTTCCCGGACTCTGCTCAAGCTTCCATTCAACAACTGTCCTGGGGTTAAAGTGCTGCAAAGCGGCCATGTACTTTGGCAGAGATGCAAATGACTTATCCCAATTACCGTAGACAATTTCAAACGCTCGTTTGCACCCGAGAAATGCCTTTCTTTTCGTAATGGTATGGCCATATTCCTGGTGGACCGATGTAATGCACTCTTTGATTGTATACCTTACAGACGCTTCGATATGCGGAATAAGTACAAGAGAAATCAAGTTGTAAGCACGTGATTTTTGCCCTATATGAGAATTACTCCCAAAAAATTCAAAAATAAAATAATTTTTCTTGGTGTGCCATTTTTGTGATATTTTGTGACATTTTGAATAATTATTTGTATTTGTTTGTGCATGTTTATTTGCTAAATTAATAAAAAATACAAAAATATATCGCATTTTGCATGTAGGATTTAATTCTATAATTGATAATAATTAAATTTGTTTTACAAAAATTAAAAATTACAAAAATAGGCATCGTTTGCATTTTTAGCATTTAATGTCCAAATATACAATTTTATGCTTAATTAATACTTAATTGTGCGTTAATTGTTATTGGGAGTTAATTTGCACTTTTATAACTTAATTTAGTTCTTAATAATAGTTTAAGTATTTTTATAATTTAGTTTTAGAAAAATAAAAGAAGAAAAGAGAGCGAAAATATAAAGAAAGTCGGAATTAGGCCTCTTCTTCAACTTCAAGCCACAGGCCCAAAAAATGGCCCAAGCTTCCCTACGACCTAGTCCATTTCGAACTGGGTCGACCCAGTCCATAACCCAACACCCCTATTATTTTACAAACAAAATAAAAAAAAAAAAAAAAAACCCTAAAAATGCCTAAGCATCCGCCCCCCCCCCCATTTCTCCTTCTTCTTCCTCAAAACTCCATTCCAACCATGGCTGCCCCTCTCCCATTCCCTTTATCCCCACATCACACTCACACACACACTCACCAAACACCTCCAAGCTGACCTCCCATGAACTGATGAACGACCTCAAACTCCATAAACGACCTCAAGAAAACTCCATCGCTGCTGTTTTTTTTTCTTCTTCTTCCTCCCCCTTGCGTCCCATGAACGACCATCTGTTGGATGACCTCATCGCCGGACAGAATGCCAGACGAACCCAGTCGCCAGGTTACCTCCCAGGCATGAGCTGTTGCTGTCACGCGATATAGCTAGTCGCGAGCTACGTGAACTGCTGGCCGCGTATAGCTTCGTTGTTATCTTCGTCGTCGTCACGTCCAAACGACCAGCGGCGTCCATGCTTCTTCAGCTCGTTTTGCTGCTGTTTCTTCTCCTCCGAGCTGCTGCTTCTCCGCCATGGACGAGCACGCACAGGTGCGTCGAACAGCTCTACTGTGAAGCAATGTTACTTCATCTGTTTCTGCCGCGTCAACTACTGTTGCTGCTTCGGCGCGGCTTCATTTGTTCATGTTCGTCGTCGTTTGGTCAAGCTTTGATCGAGGTCTGTCAAAACAGTCCGTACACCTTCGTTTCAATCCGGTTGGTAGATTTTGAGTTTTATTTTATCCGTATTTTGTTTTGATATTTCTCGAATCTAAAAACGGCAAATGTTTGTTTTGTTCATGTCTATCGTTTGAATTATTTTTTTTAGTTTGTTCATATGTTTTGTTAAATTAATTTTTCAGATTTCAAATAAACGATTAATTAGTTGTTTTCATGTTTATTTCATGTTTGTATTATTGTTTAAGTGAATATTTGTTAGTTTGTTGTTTGTTAGATTCAAATTGAAATTTAATTAATTGTTTCTTCAATTTGTTTCATGTGTTTATGTATTGTTAGAAATTGTTAATATTGTTAAGTTCAAGTTTAAGTTCATAATTGTTTCTTCGTCGATCTTGTTATTTGTTTAAAGAATTTAGTTGTATTAAAGGAATATATTGTTTTAATCGTTTAATCCGTCATGTTTGTTGTCTTAAAATAGATTAATTCATGTTCATACTTTGTTTGGATGATCTTGAATCCAAATTTTGTATAGTTTGATTTCTTGTTTACCATTTATGATTATTTCTTGAATTGTTCTCATAATCTTGTTTAAAGTTTAATATAAGAATTGTTTGTTGTAATGTTGTTAGAGTTGATTTTAAGTTCAATATGACTGAGTTTAGAAATCTTCATACTTTGTTTATTGTTGGTGTTGAATCCGAAAATAGGATTGTTTGTTGCTAAAATATTGTTCAATCAAATTTTAGTTGTTCTTGGTTGTTCAATTTGTGTTCATGTGATTTGTTGTTGAAATGTTGTTAAAATCATGTTCATGTGATATTGTTGTTATGATGTTCATCCGTGTTCATATTGTTGTTTGAACATTGTTAGAAATTGATCATATTGTCTATATTTTGGTTAAGTTTGATTAATTGATGTGTTATAGCTGATGGGTAGTTTGGTAAATTTGTAATACGTTCAGGGGTAGTTTGGTAATTTCAGTAAGGTCGGAAGGGGTAGTTTAGGAATTGTACATTTTGAAATTGTTTATTTGAAGCATGGGGGACAAAATGAAATGGGGTGGGTTGTGATATGATTATTTAATATAAAGGGGGGACAAGATTTAAATTAAAGGGGAATCTTGCATTATTTTAAATAAAGCATGGGGGACAAAATATAATGGGGTGGTGTGATATGTTTATTTAATGTAATGGGGATGAGTGGAAAGATAATGGGTTGGGTAGAGAAAGGGATTGATTTTAATTGATTTATGGGATGGGATATATATATGTGAAGTCTTGAACACAAAAGGAAGAGGGAGAGAGACAGAAAAAAAAAAGATTGAAAAAAAAAGCTGAACATTTATTCCGAAAAAAAAATTGAAACTCTCAAGAAAAGAAAAACATACAAAGAAAAAAAAATTGAAAATTAGAAGAGAAAGTAGTACACACCTGATAAATATTCTGGTATACAGGTGTAGAAATTAAGGGTTGAAGATTAACTAGCCTTTCAAAAATCTGAAAATTTCCCTTGGTTTCTGTCCGTTATTTTCGGCATTCCTGGATTTTATTTTGAATTTTTCAAAGCTGTCACTGGGATTTTCGTTGACTGGTTATTGCTGGTTATTGTTGCTGTTGCTGTGTTACGTATTACGTTGCTGACTTTCTTCTTCTTATATTGACAATATCAGGTACACAACTGTAATTTTGGCATTTTGTAAGCTGAAATGAAGAATGGAGTGTTAAATTTTTAATTTAGTTTAATTTAATTTTTTGTATTGTATTTAGGTTATTCATGTATTATTATTCCGTAAATCACTGTCATCGGCATAACTAGGCATATTATAGCGACATATTAAATAACGTCTTTACCAGATTATTAGGAAATATATTTAAACCTGATTATTAATTAAAATTGTTTAAATAAAAAAAATAGAAGAAATAACGTAAAAATGGCGTTATTGAATCAGTTTGGCAAAAATTAACTAAGTTCCTTATTCATAAGGTTTTTCGTCAACGATAAGTTAATCCGAATCATGTAGTCAATTTCAGTTATAACATGAATTAGTTTGCAAACAAGTATTAGGACATGATGAATTAAAACAAAGTTAGTTAATGTTAAATTGTTTAAATTTTTAGAAATATGATTTAGTACTCAAGTTTTTATTTTTATTTCTTTCAATTTTCAGTATTTGTAAATAATTAGTTTCAATAAGCTTAAGTCTTACTAATAATTTGAATTTTAATCCAACTATGGGATAATTAGTTTTTTTTTTTAACTTTTCGATAATTCCATGTTGTATTTATGATTATAATTTTATTACTTTCTGTTAATATTTGTTTTTCTCTTCTATTTAATATCTCATTTTCAAGAATGTAGATATTGATTTTATATTTATAAAAAACTTAGTAATAATAAAAAGGTTGTCATTAAAGGATATTCTTAAAGGATTTCGCTAAAAATAAATAGATGTAAATAATACAAATGTATAGGATTCTCCAATCTCATTTATTTATTTAATTATTTTAAAAAAAATTACTTAGAATTTGGGATGGATTGTTTAGTGAATTTCACTTCCTTCCCAAAAGATAATGACGCGTTAGACTCTTTAGGCGCGATTTAATTAATTTTACCTTCTTAAACTCGGATGCGCATTTCATGCGACCCAAATCTAAATCCTAAAACATCAAATAAAATATGTTTCGTATTGTGGGTGCATTTCATGTGACACAATCCAAAGATATGTTTTAAGCGATGTTCACATTCCTAAAAAATAATAATTATAATAATAAAGCGGTAAAAGATAAAATTTGCACATGGTTCATAATTGTATTAAAAATCAGATAAATAAGCCGAATATAACAGTTGAGCGACCGTGCTAGAACCACGGAACTCGGGAATGCCTAACACCTTCTCCCGGGTTAACAGAATTCCTTATCCGGATTTCTGGTACGCAGACTGTAATATAGAGTCATTCTTTTCCTCGATTCGGGATTAAAATTGGTGACTTGGGACACCCTAAATCTCCCAAGTGGCGACTCTGAAATAATTAAACCAATCCCGTTTCGACTGTCCTTTAATTGGAAAAACTCCCTACGCACCTCGCGGTGCCGGAAAAAGGAGGTGTGACAGCTCTGGCGACTCCGCTGGGGAATTAACCCAGAACCAGTGGTTCAGGGTTAGAAATTCGAGCTCATATAAATTGTTATATTTGGTTTTATCTCATTTTTACATGTTTGAGCCTAATATGCTAAATGTTGCTTTTACCGCTTTGATATTACATGAACTGTGTATAAACTGTGCCGAAACCCATCTCCTCTCTGAGTCTTCTAAATCATGAAGAAGGGTGTACTTCGTACGACTTCTTTTCTGTATAGTGTAAAAACCCAATTTAGAACGAGGTTCGGACAAGTTGCTAAGCCGGTGAAGCTTCTGTATTCCCGGTACGCTACCCCCCCTCGGCTCGAGTTGTCTGCTCGGGTAAGCCAGGTCTAGAACAAACACCCAGGTTCTGAACCTAGTATAACAAAGCCACATGCCGGATCCCTAGTAGGAACGTTTGTTTGCATCACGTGCATCTGACTTTGGAGGCTCAACACAGGGGTTGGGTCTGTCTAGGACAGGTGCACCAAAAATGAAAATGACCATCCTGATGCATCTTATTTGTTTTATGTGCATTTATTTGCTCGGTCTTGCATGTTGACCGGCTTCTGAGTCTCGGGAGTGTAAAGAATAAAATAAAATAAAAATAGCAAGTGGAAAGTTAGATGATTAATTTAGAAAAATCAGTGTCCAAGTACTGTCGAAATGCTGCCGAATTTTTTTTTAAAAAAAACATATATATTTTTTTTGTTTGTTTGCTTAGAAAGCAGAAAGTGTGTAGGAATAAGTCTTTTATTTTAATTTGCTTTATTTTCAAAAAAAAAAAAAAGATAAAAAAAAAAGGAAAATAGTTTTTTTTGCTATAAAAGAAAAAGGAAAAATTTGTTTGTTTTCAAAAATTAGTTAGTTTATAGCTTGAACTACGCGGGTCTGATTCTCACCGGATGTGAGATCAGAGGCAAATCTCTTTGGTTTCGGCTCACTGTATTCAAAAAAAAAAAATCCAAAAATATTTAACATTACTCACTTCTTTAGAAAGTTTTTTTTAGACCTCAAATTATTTTTTTTTTAAAAAAATATATATTTCCTTTTAATTTCAAAATCCCATTTATTTGTTTAAAAGATATTCAAAATAAAATTCAAAAATATTTTTTTCTGTAGTATTTCTTTCATAAATTCAGAATATTAGTTCAAAAATATTTCCTTTCTCCTTAAAAGTTTTTTCAAAAAAAAAAAAAAAAAATTTAAAGTCCAAAAAATATTTCTTTAGAATATAGATAGTTTTTAAGTCAAATAAAAGTTTTTCCTTCTTTAATCACTATAATAAATGTGCAGGATGAGCACAAGTCAAAATGAATCATTCTCAGTGTGTAGCGAGGTCCCTTCGCAACTCCACATGTGGTGGAATGATATGGGAAAGGATAGTATAAAGATAGTGGAAAGAGTTTTGGGAGGTTTTGTCGATCTGTTGAATATCAAGCCAAGGACAGATATCATCGAGGCTCTAATACCGTTCTGGGACCCAACCCGCAACGTGTTTCGTTTTGCTGACTTTGAACTTTCACCTACACTAGAGGAAGTCGCCGGATATGCGGGGTTGAATGGGAAACTAAGAGGGCAGTATTTACTTTCACCAAGACCAGTATCTCCGCACGCGTTCTTGGATTTGCTAAGCATTAGTCGGAAGGTACAGAATGATGATTTGTCGAAGGGATGTTGTACTCTCCAATTCTTGTATCAACGGTACGGAATTCCTCAGGGTTTGGAAGAACCAAACCTCGGATTAATTCACACTGGGAACAGAATCAAGTGGGAAGCAAGACGTACTTTGGCATTTATCACAGCATTTCTGGGAGTTGTGGTCTGTCCCCGCAAAGATAAAAAAATAGAGATAGGCCTTGTAGGGATGGCCGATGTTGCAATCAAAAGAACCGACAGTACTGTGGTTCCTTTGATTTTGTCCGAAATCTACCGAGCTTTAACTATATGCCGAGAAGGAGGCAAGTTCTTTCAGGGATGCAATCTGTTACTCCAGCTGTGGATGCAAGAACACCTCCATCACCGAGTGGGATACATGAACCACGGGTTGACTGAGAGAAACTGCATTAGCGGCTTTGAGAAACGAATGACAGGCGTCATATTTCCCGAAGGCGTCGAAGCATGGCTTGCACAATTGAGGTCAACAACAGCCGACCAAGTTGAATGGGCATTTGGGTGGTTGAATGATACTGAGGTAATATACATGGCGGCCGAGGAATGTCATGTTCTTTTGATGGGACTTCGTAGCATCCAACCATATGCTCCTCATCGGGTACTGCGCCAACTAGGAAGATTTCAGGTAATTCCCACTGATGAGGATCTAAGCAAGCACGCCATTGAGTTGAGTCCAGGAGTCGTGTTCCCCGAAGGAAAAATTAGAAAGATGTGGCACGAATGTAGATTCCTTGAACCCAAGACTATGGTTCGAGAGCTGGCTAAGGGTGAGGTAGACCCAAAATATGATGTTTGGTTCGGGAAAAGGTTCCAGATTCGTTATAGGCCTGCCAAAAGAGCTCACGTCCAACAATTTACGGATGATTCGCAGGAACAGTGGGGCTGGTTAGTGAGAGAGGAAGGCTACCGGGTTGAAATCGGTAAGCTGAAGCGACAAATTGAAAGGCTTATGTTTGAAAACAACGTTCAAGTAGCCTCAGAGCATGGTGAGAAGAACAAATTAGCCAAAGAAAACCAGGCACTAAAAGCCCGAATTTGCCAAGTCAGTAAGAGTGATAGTGACCGACAGAAACGTCGATCTGATGAAAGGTTGATAGCGGAATTGAGAAATCAAGTCAGCCAAAGCCGAGAAGACTTGGAGAGATCCCAGGCTTGTATAACAAGAATGCGGGTCAGGTGGGCTACAGTTACAACATCACGGAGAGAGCACCTATGGCAAGTAAAAAGGGACTACGAAATGAGTGTTGCGACATTGAGAGAGATAAACTCCATTCTCAATAATCGGGTCCTCAAACAAGCCCAGGATGCTAGAACATATAGAGAACACTGCCATGAGTCGATAGCCCGGATGGAAGAACAAATGGAGAGGTTCCAAGAGCAGCTCATTGACAATACTCGAATACTGGGACTAAAGAATCAACGGATAGAACAGCTGTGCATAGAGAGGGATAGAATCAGGGGTAGGATCAATGATATAGGGCGCTATATCACCACAAAGTGCCTAACATGTGAAGAAATGCCTCGTGATGTCCTATTTGCCTCAGTCATGGGTTATGTCCATCAGATCATGGAGGAACTAAAAAGCTTGCAAAGAAGCCTGGCCCCCCAAGCCCGCGGAAAGGCCGAATGATGCCTCGCGGGCACCAAAATTCAAAGCTTTAATGTATCCCTAATTCAATCTTGCACTTGTTTGTTTTTCGAGTCTGTTGTCTACCCATATGTTTTTTTTCTTCAAACATTCTCAAAATAAATAAATAAATAAATATATATTCTGTATTTTTTTTGTGATGGCTGTATTTTGTTTTTTTTTGTGATGGCTTGTAATAGCATTATTTTGAGTAATAAAAAAAAAAAAAATTGGTCTTATCGCACGAACTACGCTTGGTCTGATTCGTGCGGGGTCACGATACGTAGGCAATCTCTATAAGATTCGACCGTAAAAAAAAAATATATATATATATATATATATATATTTGTCAGAGCAAAAATAGGCCGGGATGATGCATGCGGTCAGAGCAAAAGCATGTTAGAAATGATTAACTGCCTAGGAGCATTGCATCCCCCTAACGTGCAATTACAATATCTGTTAAGACTCTAACACTGACAAGTTTGTTGTTTTTTCCAATCAATATCAGTTAGTTGTTAGAGCGTACTGGCACCGTACCATTATCAGACAAGATCAAAAGGTCCTATACCAGAAAGCATGACTGGGTCAGACAACAGCGTTGAGTCAGAAAAAACGGCCAATCAGATGCTGAAGGAAGCCCTGGAGAAAATGGAAAAAATGAGGCTAGAAATGAATGAAATGCAGATAGCCTTAGCTAGAGCCCAGAAGGGGCAAGAACTACCCGTTACTCCTACCCTCCAACCAACACACACGCCGGAATACCCCTCTCCCGGTCCTTCAACAAGTTTCCCAAGCCATCACTATTATCAGGGAAGAGAGGCTTATGATTCCCAAGCTCCACCACCCACTCAAAACCCTCCTCCACCAAATGTTCCCGTCTTTGTGGCACCTCCCCCAGCCCCATTGCACAGATCATCTAGTGAGCCACTGTTTCAGGCTCACGATACACAATACTACCCCCCTGAACTCACATTCAAAGCACCCGAGCCACATACCTATAATCCCCACTTTGAGGTCCCGGCGGAGATTGAAAAGCCGGCTAAGAGCCCAGAGCAGGACGAGGTGATGCGGAAATTTAAAAGCCTGGAGCAATCCTTCAGGAACATACACGGGTTAGGTAACCAAGTCAGCGTGGCTTACAAGGATCTATGCCCTTTCCCTGACGTTCAATTACCAGCAGGGTTCAAAATGCCCAAGTTCGATTTATACGAAGGGCATGGTGATCCTATGGCACATCTACGAGGTTTTTGTAGCAAAATGAGGGGAGCAGGGGGCAAAGATGAGCTATTAATAGCTTACTTTGGCCAGAGTTTGAGCGGGTCGGCGTTAGAGTGGTATACAAGACAAGATCCGAGCAGGTGGTACACCTGGGATGACTTGGCACAGGCTTTCGCAGGACATTTCCAATACAACCTTGAGATAGTCCCAGACCGTCTCACATTGCTAAAGCTCGAGAAGAAACCCGGAGAGAGCTTCCGGGAATTTGGGTTCCGATGGAGAGAACAGGCAGCCAGAGTTGATCCCCCAATGAGAGAAGGAGAAATGGTGGATTACTTCTTACAAACTCTCGAGCCAACTTACTTTGGTCACTTGGTGACGTCAGTTGGCAAATCATTTAATGAAGTTGTGAAAATGGGAGGTATGATAGAAGAGGGACTTAAGTCCAATAAGATCCTGAGTTATTCGGCAATTAAGGCAACAACTCAGGCCATTCAGAGCGGCACGGGAGGTGCGCTAGGGAAGAAAAGGAGAGAGGAGGTCACGACATTAGAGGCCGACAATTGGTCCAGATCTAGAGGTCCTTCCCCTCATTACCAACCCAGACCCCATCGTCTAAACTACCCACACATTCCAAATTACCCTCCACAACCCTACTACCAACCACAAGAACAACATTTCACCGTCCATCAAGCCCAGACATACACCCAACCTCCGGTTCGCCCACAATGGCGCGCGCCGGTTCCCCACAATACATACCCACCTCCACATAACACATACCCACCACCACAAAACACCTATCCACCACCAAGAGCCTACAGGAACCCTCCAGGGATGGGTTTCAGGGGAAATCCGGCCGCCAGAAATGAAAGATTGCAGAGGCAAAGAACTTTTACTGAGTTGGGGGAAACTTATATTGCCTTGTTCCACAAATTGAGGCAGTTGGGTTTATTAAATCCTGTTGAGCCTAGATTACCAAATCCCTTACCCCAAAATATGGATCACTCGGTAAGATGTGAATATTGTTCGGGAGCTCCCGGACATGATACCGAGAAATGTTGGAGGCTGAAACATGCAATACAAGATCTTATTGATACCAACAAGATCGAGGTACAGGCACCGGAGGCACCTAACATTAACCAGAACCCATTGCCAAAGCACCCTGAAGCCCACATGATCGAGCTTGTGCACGAAGTAGGGGAGCCGAAGAAACCCCCACAGACAGTGATGATGATCCGTGCCACTCCAAAAGAAAAATCGATCAATGAGGAAGCAGGGGTACAGTTGAAGGGGGAAGATGTCAAGCCAGTGGTGATATTGGGGAAGAATCCATCTGCCGCTACAAGGAAACCAGAACCAGCCAAGTTGGTAATAACGGGAGCATCATCTGCACCCGTGGTTGTTGTGAAAGGGGTCTGTAGGGAACCGGTCATCATAAAACCAGTAGTCCAAACACCAATGATTGATAGCAAGGCTGTGCCTTGGAAGTATGAGAAGGCAGTGGTGATGTACAAGGGACAACAAGTGGAGGAGAATAGTTGTGAGGCGCAGGGACTGACTCGATCAGGACGGTGTTTTGCTCCGGCGGAGTTGAGAAGACCCAATCCAGCTGCAATAAAGAAACCTGTGTCAGAAGAAGAAGCTGAGGATTTCTTAAAGAAGATGAAAGTGCAGGATTACTCCGTGGTCGAACAATTGAAGAAAACACCGGCCCAGATCTCACTGCTATCATTATTAATCCATTCGGATGAACATCGTCGGGCCCTGATGAAGATACTGAATGAAGCTCATGTGCCCAATGAGATTTCTGTAAATCACCTGGAAACGATTGCCAACAAAATTTTCGAGGTGAACAGGGTAACATTTTCAGATGATGATCTGCCAGTGGAGGGCACGGAGCATAATAAAGCTCTCTACCTAACTGTCAAATGTGAAGATTCGGCAGTTACTCGGGCATTAGTGGATAACGGCTCAAGTGCCAATATTTGTCCATTATCCACCCTGAACCAATTGAAGATCGACCACGGAAGAATCCAAAAGAATAGCATTTGCGTCCGAGGATTTGACGGAAATGGAACAGCCACCGTGGGGGATATTATACTTGAGTTGACCATCGGTCCAGTCCAGTTTACCATGGAATTCCAGGTATTAGATGCTACGGTATCTTATAACTTTCTGTTGGGACGACCGTGGATCCATGCAGCCAAAGCAGTGCCATCCACCTTGCATCAGATGGTCAAGTTCGAGTGGGATAGACAAGAGGTCGTGTTGCACGGCGAGGACACTGCGTGCACCGTAGGAGGCGCCATTGTACCCTTCATAGAGACCAATGATGACAAAGGTCCCTGGGTCTACCAGATTTTTGATGCAGTGTCGGCAAACAAGATCCCCGAGGGTGAAATCATTCAGCATCCTAGGATAGCTTCCGCAACGGTTATGATGGTTTCAGAAATGCTGGGTAATGGGTTTATGCCAGGAAAAGGCTTGGGAGCTGAACTTCAGGGAATTGTTCAACCTGTTTCCTTGCCCAAGAATTTGGAGACCTTTGGGTTGGGGTTCAAACCGACTGCGGCAGATGTAAAACGAGCGCGGAAAATGAAGAAGAAAGTTTGGTTTCTTCCCAAACCTGTGCCACGTCTCTCAAGATCTTTTGTTAGAGCAAGCGCCAAGGGGTCACCAGTCCCGAAAGTTCTCGGGCCATTGATTGGGATTGACGGGGATCTGAATCAGAGCTTCGAAAGATTGTTCACTGATGTCAATATGGTAGAAGTCGGAGAGGGTTCCAGCGGAACAGACATACAGTTTATGGGGCCTGAGGCCAAAACCAACAATTGGACGGTTACTCCTCTTCCTACTCGGGGAGAGTCCTGGTAGTAGGCTTTGATTTTTGCTTTCTTATTTTTCGGATTATTCAGGGTGTAATCCAAATCTTATTTTATCTTGTAAAAGTGTGAACCCTGTTATCCCGCATTTTAATAAAATTCTTTTCTTGTCTCATTTTAATTTTGTTTTATTCTTTTCTCTTTCTGAACAGTTCTCTTTTTACTGGTTCTAATGACATGGCATGCACGACGGATCTTCGACCTAGTCTAATAAATCAATCTGACTCTGATTTAATGATACAAGAGATCGATTATGACGATGAGTCTGAATATGATGAGGATAAAGCCTTCGAAGAAATAAACCGAGAACTATGCCAATTTGAAGAGAAACCCAAGCCTAATATGAATGACACCGAGGCTGTAAATCTAGGGGATGCGGATAATGTCCGAGAAACCAAAATCAGCATCCACATTGAGCCTAGCATCAGGGAAGAATTAATCAAAGCACTCATTGAGTTTAAAGATGTTTTTGCATGGTCGTATGACGACATGCCGGGTTTAAGCACCAAGCTAGTGGTTCACAAATTACCCATTGACCCGACATGCCTCCCCGTCAAGCAGAAACTGAGGAAGTTCAAGACAGATATGAGTGTGAAGATTAAAGAAGAAGTAACCAAGCAACTGCAAGCAAAGGTTATTCGGGTCTCTCGATATCCTGATTGGTTGGCTAATGTAGTGCCAGTACCAAAGAAAGATGGGAAGATCAGGGTATGCGTCGACTACCGTAATCTGAACAGGGCAAGCCCAAAGGATAACTTTCCATTGCCCAATATCCATATCTTGATCGACAATTGCGCCGGGCGAGAAATCGGCTCCTTTGTGGATTGCTACGCTGGGTATCATCAGATTTTGATGGATGAAGAAGATGCAGAGAAAACAGCTTTCATTACGCCATGGGGGACTTATTGTTATCGGGTAATGCCATTCGGTTTGAAGAACGCTGGGGCAACATACATGAGAGCAATGACTACTGTGTTCCATGATATGATACACAAAGAGATCGAAGTGTACGTAGATGATGTGATCATCAAATCCAAGCGTCAGGAAGACCACGTAGCAGACCTTAGGAAGTTTTTCCAAAGACTTCGAAGGTACGACATTAAGCTCAACCCAGCCAAATGTGCATTTGGTGTTCCATCTGGAAAGCTGTTAGGATTTATCGTCAGTCGGCGAGGCATTGAGTTGGATCCGTCAAAGATCAAATCCATCCAGGAATTGCCGCCACCAAGGAATAAAACAGAAGTAATGAGTCTGTTGGGAAGATTGAACTATATCAGCAGATTCATCGCTCAGCTCACAACAACTTGTGAACCCATCTTTCGATTGCTGAGGAAAGATGCCGCGATAGAATGGACGGCAGAATGTCAGGAGGCATTTGACCAGATCAAAGGTTATTTATCCAATCCACCTGTATTGGTTCCACCTGAGTCGGGGAGGCCATTAATCCTTTATCTAACGGTCCTGGATCATTCGTTTGGTTGCGTGTTGGGTCAACACGACATCACAGGAAGAAAAGAGCAAGCCATCTATTATCTCAGCAAGAAGTTTACAGTCTATGAGAATAAGTACACTCAACTTGAGAAGACATGTTGTGCTCTAACTTGGGTAGCACAGAAGTTTAAGCATTATCTGTCGTCACATACTACTTACCTTATTTCACGTCTGGATCCATTAAAGTATATTTTCCAGAAGCCTATGCCCACAGGAAGATTGGCAAAATGGCAGATATTACTCACAGAGTTCGACATTGTCTATGTGACGAGGACGGCCATGAAAGCTCAAGCATTGGCCGATCACTTGGCTGAGAATCCTATTGATGAAGAATACGAGCCTTTGAGGACGTATTTTCCTGATGAAGAAGTGATACATATAGAGGAGTTAGAACTGAATGAGGAGCCAGGGTGGAAGCTTTTCTTTGACGGGGCTGCTAATGCAAAAGGAGTTGGAGTAGGAGCAGTACTTATTTCAGAAACAGGACATCACTATCCTGTTACAGCTCAGCTACGTTTCTATTGTACTAACAACATGGCTGAATATGAGGCATGTATTTTGGGCCTACGATTGGCTGCAGACATGGATGTTCAGGACGTCTTGGTCTTGGGAGACTCGGACCTCCTAGTACATCAGATCCAGGGTGAATGGGAAACACGGGATTTGAAGCTTATACCATATCGACAATGTTTGCACGATCTGAGCAAGCGATTTCGATCAGTGGAGTTCAGACACATCCCGAGAGTTCACAATGAGGTTGCCGATGCTTTGGCCACTTTAGCATCGATGTTGCACCATCCAGACAAAATCCATGTTGACCCATTGTATATTCAGGTTCGTGATCAGCATGCCTACTGCAACATAATAGAAGAAGAAATGGATGGCGAGCCATGGTTTTATGATATCAAGGAATACCTCAGGATGGGGATATACCCGGAGCAGGCAACCGGAGATCAAAAGAGAGCCATTCGACGACTGGCAAATGGATTTTTCCTCAGTGGAGGAATGTTGTACAAAAGAACCCCAGATCTGGGATTGCTGAGATGTATTGATGCAGGTCAAGCCACGATAGTGATGACAGAGGTACATGCTGGAGTCTGTGGGGCCCATATGAGCGGATATGTGTTGGCAAAGAAGATTCTGCGAGCGGGATATTATTGGCTCACTATGGAGCATGATTGTATCAGTTTCGTACGAAAATGCCATCAGTGTCAGATACACGGAGATCTGATTCATTCTCCACCAATGGAATTGCACACAATGTCCGCACCATGGCCATTTGTAGCATGGGGCATGGATGTCATTGGGCCTATCGAGCCGGCAGCTTCGAACGGTCACAGGTTCATTCTGGTAGCCATCGATTATTTCACTAAGTGGGTTGAAGCCAAAACTTTTAAGTCTGTAACCAAGAAGGCAGTGGTGGATTTCGTCCATTCCCATATCATTTGTAGATTTGGGATCCCAAATATAATAATCACGGACAATGGTGCTAATCTTAACAGCAACTTGATGAGAGAAGTATGTGAACAGTTTAAGATTACACACCGTAATTCCACCCCGTATCGGCCCAAGGCGAATGGAGCAGTTGAGGCAGCCAACAAAAATATAAAGAAGATATTGAGGAAAATGATTGAAGGATCCAGACAATGGCATGAAAAGCTACCATTTGCGTTGTTAGGATACCGCACTACTGTTCGTACTTCAATAGGTGCGACTCCTTATTTGTTGGTATACGGAACCGAAGCAGTAATACCAGCAGAAGTTGAAATTCCTTCCCTTCGAATTATCGCTGAGGCCGGGATTGACGATGATGAATGGGTCAAAACCCGACTAGAGCAGCTGAGTTTAATGGATGAAAAAAGATTGGCAGCAGTATGTCATGGCCAGTTGTATCAAAAGAGAATGGCAAGAGCATACAATAAGAAGGTGCGCCCCAGAAAATTTGAAGTAGGGCAACAAGTATTGAAACGGATCCTCCCACATCAGATTGAGGCAAAAGGCAAGTTCGCCCCGAATTGGCAAGGGCCGTATATTGTGACCAGAGTATTATCCAATGGCGCTTTACGTCTGACGGATGTTGAAGGAAGATGCGTCGACATGGCTATCAATTCTGATGCAGTCAAAAGATATTATGTGTAATTTCTTTTGTTGTTTATTTGTTTGTTTGTACTTAGTGCTTATCGGATAATGAAATGACGGAGGCAATTCTTTCTTCTATCCAAACACTTTTAACCTTTGCTTTACCCCTTTGAGCCATACTTATCTTTTTATACCCCTCTCTTGGAATCATTAATGAAAAAATGTATGAAAAAAAAACTTTTTGAAGGTCGCAAGAAAACAAAGGAGTCAGTGAACTACGTTCGACCTGATTCCTCAAAGAGGATACGTAGGCGCCTCACGGCTCGGTCATAAGGTAATAAAATAAAAAAAAAAATCAAAAGAAAAATCCCCAAGTAAGAAAACTGGGGCAGAAATTATGTTTCTAAATTTTGAAAAAAAAAAGAAAGAAAAAAAAGAGAGTTTGATTCCAAGAGTTGTAATACTTTACCCATCAAAGTTATTTTGAATTTTATATCCTTTTCTTCTAAAACCTATATTGATATCCAAAAAAGACCTCCCGATCAGTATCCGAGAGGTGTTAAGATAGGCAAATGAAAACCAAGAATAAAACATCGGTCCCTGACTGAATGAGGATCATGAATTGAAAGAATTTATAGCCAAAAGAATTCCCGGCAGAGATAAATCTTATCGGCAACACTCCAATCCCAAGCTGAGAAAATAAGATGAGAGAGTCTTATCGGCGAAAACCTTCACAGGCGCCATAAGGCGACGTAAGCTGAGAAATACAAAATGAGAGAGTCTTATCGGTGAAAACCTTCACAGGCACCATAAGGCGACGGGAGTTGTGAGAAATGAGAGAGCCTTGTTAGTGAAAACCCCGCGAAGGGCACTATAAGGCGACAAGATAGATTGACGGAAAAGATCCGTATTTTGCGAAGAATTGGGCACCTATTTATCCCCAGCAAGTGAAGACATCAGAAAGTTTGATCGACACAAATAGACTGGGTTGATTAATCCGGAATGCACAACATGATCATTGGAATCGGTTGTATCACCCAGATAAGTTCATTTTTTTTGTTCAGAAAGATTTTCTCATTTTTCTATCTTTTCATTTTGTTGTTTAAAAGAATTTTTCTAGAAATTTATGTTTTAAGGAAGGTCTTTCAGAGCTTACTACCAGTTGCCAAAATGGTACAACATAAAAAGTGAAAAGGGCAGGCAAGAGACAAGGCAATAAGGCAAAAGACGTTGGTTGCTAGGCCGAATAATACTGTCCTAAAATGGCAAGGAAAGTACGGGGAAGAGCCGGAAACCGGAAAAAAAAAACATGTTGAGGAAATTGTAAGCCAAGTTCCAAGACGATCCCCAGAGTACTCCGACCGAATATCGACCAAGCTACGAGGTGGTCGGACAACACAGAAGGGGAAGGGAAGAAAGGAAAATTCATCTTCGGCAAAATAACCTCCAGAAATTTTTGAGATACAAAATGGTGAAGGGATAAATGGAAAAACCATCCCCAGCAGAATGTTATCCCCAGCAAATAACATCATCCCCAACAAGTTTTGAGAACGCCGAACAAGAATAAGGGAAAGGGAACAATCATCCCCATCAGGAGTGACATGACCATTCGCCATATTTCAAAAAAAAAAAAAAAAAAAAAAACTAACTAAATTTTCTTTGATTTGAACAGGAAAATAAAGTGTTGATGATGGCCTAAAGATACGCCATAAGAAAGATCGCCAGAATTGGGGCATAAAATTTTCTGCCACAAGTGGAAATTTTCTCGGAGAATCGAGGAAACAAATTCAAATTATTCTTTACCAATTAGGCGCCCACCAGTATAATGCGGGAATACATTTCTGTCTTTTCATTTCATGTTCTAGGTCACCCACCAGTATAATGCGGGTATGCATTTATGTTTTCATTTCATGCTCTAGGTCACCCACCAGTATAATGCGGGTATACATTTATGTTTTCATTTCATGTTCTAGGTCACCCACCAGTATAATGCGGGTATACATTTATGTTTTCATTTCATGTTCTAGGTCGCCCACCAGTATAATGCGGGTATGCATTTATCTTTTCATTTCATGTTCTAGGTCGCCCACCAGTATAATGCGGGAATACATTTCAGTTCTAGGCTGCCCACCAGTATAATGTGGGAATACATTTAGGTTCTAGGTCGCCCACCAGTATAATGCGGGAATACTTTTAAGTTCTAGGTCACCCACCAGTATAATGCGGGAATACTTTTCTGTTCTAGGTCGCCCACCAGTAAAATGCGGGAATACATTTCAGTTCTAGGTCGTCCACCAGTATAATGCGGGCATACATTTCATAATTTTGCATTGAAGCAACTTTTTAGTCTTGTATTACAGAGTTTGGAATCAGTAACCCCACCAGAAGGCGGAAGGTTACAACAGGAATCCCCAGCAGTAAACAATAAAATCCCCAGCACCGGGAAGCAGAAGGTTGCAACAAGAGGTCCCAGCATAAACTCAAGTCCATGTGTCAAAAGGAAGAAAAGCATCGGAAGAAAAGCACTGAAAGAAATGCAAGCAGACAAGGAAGCAAGGCAACAAAAACAAATTGTACTCTAGCCTAGCTTCTTGTTTTTTTAAGCACGGTGTAACAAGGAGATCGGTAAGCAATAATAATAGCATGCAACAACAGTAACATTGCAGTCCAACGGTAGTCCCAGCTACCAAAATTTCTCGAACTACATTGACCTGATTCCTGTTTAGCCCAGGATATGTAGGAAACCTTTGAAGCAAAGGTTCGGTCAAATCTTTTTCAAAAAAATGCTTCAACGGAGTACTCGGATGGGCAAAAATCGCTCGCTTTATCTTTGCACGAAAACCCTTCGTGTCTTCGGGCAAAGAGGGGCAGCTGTAAGCACGTGATTTTTGCCCTATATGAGAATTACTCCCAAAAAATTCAAAAATAAAATAATTTTTCTTGGTGTGCCATTTTTGTGATATTTTGTGACATTTTGAATAATTATTTGTATTTGTTTGTGCATGTTTATTTGCTAAATTAATAAAAAATACAAAAATATATCGCATTTTGCATGTAGGATTTAATTCTATAATTGATAATAATTAAATTTGTTTTACAAAAATTAAAAATTACAAAAATAGGCATCGTTTGCATTTTTAGCATTTAATGTCCAAATATACAATTTTATGCTTAATTAATACTTAATTGTGCGTTAATTGTTATTGGGAGTTAATTTGCACTTTTATAACTTAATTTAGTTCTTAATAATAGTTTAAGTATTTTTATAATTTAGTTTTAGAAAAATAAAAGAAGAAAAGAGAGCGAAAATATAAAGAAAGTCGGAATTAGGCCTCTTCTTCAACTTCAAGCCACAGGCCCAAAAAATGGCCCAATCTTCCCTACGACCCAGTCCATTTCGAACTGGGTCGACCCAGTCCATAACCCAACACCCCTATTATTTTACAAACAAAATAAAAAAATAAAAAAATAAAAAAAAACCCTAAAAATGCCTAAGCATCCGCCCCCCCCCCCATTTCTCCTTCTTCTTCCTCAAAACTCCATTCCAACCATGGCTGCCCCTCTCCCATTCCCTTTATCCCCACATCACACTCACACACACACTCACCAAACACCTCCAAGCTGACCTCCCATGAACTGATGAACGACCTCAAACTCCATAAACGACTTCAAGAAAACTCCATCGCTGCTGTTTTTTTTTTCTTCTTCTTCCTCCCCCTTGCGTCCCATGAACGACCATCTGTTGGATGACCTCATCGCCGGACAGAATCCCAGACGAACCCAGTCGCCAGGTTACCGCCCAGGCACGAGCTGTTGCTGTCACGCGATATAGCTAGTCGCGAGCTACGTGAACTGCTGGCCGCGTATAGCTTCGTTGTTATCTTCGTCGTCGTCACGTCCAAACGACCAGCGGCGTCCATGCTTCTTCAGCTCGTTTTGCTGCTGTTTCTTCTCCTCCGAGCTGCTGCTTCTCCGCCATGGACGAGCACGCACAGGTGCGTCGAACAGCTCTACTGTGAAGCAATGTTACTTCATCTGTTTCTGCCGCGTCAACTACTGTTGCTGCTTCGGCGCGGCTTCATTTGTTCATGTTCGTCGTCGTTTGGTCAAGCTTTGATCGAGGTCTGTCAAAACAGTCCGTACACCTTCGTTTCAATCCGGTTGGTAGATTTTGAGTTTTATTTTATCCGTATTTTGTTTTGATATTTCTCGAATCTAAAAACGGCAAATGTTTGTTTTGTTCATGTCTATCGTTTGAATTATTTTTTTTAGTTTGTTCATATGTTTTGTTAAATTAATTTTTCAGATTTCAAATAAACGATTAATTAGTTGTTTTCATGTTTATTTCATGTTTGTATTATTGTTTAAGTGAATATTTGTTAGTTTGTTGTTTGTTAGATTCAAATTGAAATTTAATTAATTGTTTCTTCAATTTGTTTCATGTGTTTATGTATTGTTAGAAATTGTTAATATTGTTAAGTTCAAGTTTAAGTTCATAATTGTTTCTTCGTCGATCTTGTTATTTGTTTAAAGAATTTAGTTGTATTAAAGGAATATATTGTTTTAATCGTTTAATCCGTCATGTTTGTTGTCTTAAAATAGATTAATTCATGTTCATACTTTGTTTGGATGATCTTGAATCCAAATTTTGTATAGTTTGATTTCTTGTTTACCATTTATGATTATTTCTTGAATTGTTCTCATAATCTTGTTTAAAGTTTAATATAAGAATTGTTTGTTGTAATGTTGTTAGAGTTGATTTTAAGTTCAATATGATTGAGTTTAGAAATCTTCATACTTTGTTTATTGTTGGTGTTGAATCCGAAAATAGGATTGTTTGTTGCTAAAATATTGTTCAATCAAATTTTAGTTGTTCTTGGTTGTTCAATTTGTGTTCATGTGATTTGTTGTTGAAATGTTGTTAAAATCATGTTCATGTGATATTGTTGTTATGATGTTCATCCGTGTTCATATTGTTGTTTGAACATTGTTAGAAATTGATCATATTGTCTATATTTTGGTTAAGTTTGATTAATTGATGTGTTATAGCTGATGGGTAGTTTGGTAAATTTGTAATACGTTCAGGGGTAGTTTGGTAATTTCAGTAAGGTCGGAAGGGGTAGTTTAGGAATTGTACATTTTGAAATTGTTTATTTGAAGCATGGGGGACAAAATGAAATGGGGTGGGTTGTGATATGATTATTTAATATAAAGGGGGGACAAGATTTAAATTAAAGGGGAATCTTGCATTATTTTAAATAAAGCATGGGGGACAAAATATAATGGGGTGGTGTGATATATTTATTTAATGTAATGGGGATGAGTGGGAAGATAATGGGTTTGGTAGAGAAAGGGATTGATTTTAATTGATTTATGGGATGGGATATATATATGTGAAGTCTTGAACACAAGAGGGGGAGAAGAAATACAGACAGAAAAAAAAGAGATTGAAAAAAAAAGCTGAACATTTATTCCGAAAAAAAAATTGAAACTCTCAAGAAAAGAAAAACATACAAAGAAAAAAAATTGAAAATTAGAAGAGAAAGTAGTACACACCTGATAAATATTCTGGTATACAGGTGTAGAAATTAAGGGTTGAAGATTAACTAGCCTTTCAAAAATCTGAAAATTTCCCTTGGTTTCTGTCCGTTATTTTCGGCATTCCTGGATTTTATTTTGAATTTTTCAAAGCTGTCACTGGGATTTTCGTTGACTGGTTATTGCTGGTTATTGTTGCTGTTGCTGTGTTACGTATTACGTTGCTGACTTTCTTCTTCTTATATTGACAATATCAGGTACACAACTGTAATTTTGGCATTTTGTAAGCTGAAATGAAGAATGGAGTGTTAAATTTTTAATTTAGTTTAATTTAATTTTTTGTATTGTATTTAGGTTATTCATGTATTATTATTCCGTAAATCACTGTCATCGGCATAACTAGGCATATTATAGCGACATATTAAATAACGTCTTTACCAGATTATTAGGAAATATATTTAAACCTGATTATTAATTAAAATTGTTTAAATAAAAAAATAGAAGAAATAACGTAAAAATGGCGTTATTGAATCAGTTTGGCAAAAATTAACTAAGTTCCTTATTCATAAGGTTTTTCGTCAACGATAAGTTAATCCGAATCATGTAGTCAATTTCAGTTATAACATGAATTAGTTTGCAAACAAGTATTAGGACATGATGAATTAAAACAAAGTTAGTTAATGTTAAATTGTTTAAATTTTTAGAAATATGATTTAGTACTCAAGTTTTTATTTTTATTTCTTTCAATTTTCAGTATTTGTAAATAATTAGTTTCAATAAGCTTAAGTCTTACTAATAATTTGAATTTTAATCCAACTATGGGATAATTAGTTTTTTTTTTTAACTTTTCGATAATTCCATGTTGTATTTATGATTATAATTTTATTACTTTCTGTTAATATTTGTTTTTCTCTTCTATTTAATATCTCATTTTCAAGAATGTAGATATTGATTTTATATTTATAAAAAACTTAGTAATAATAAAAAGGTTGTCATTAAAGGATATTCTTAAAGGATTTCGCTAAAAATAAATAGATGTAAATAATACAAATGTATAGGATTCTCCAATCTCATTTATTTATTTAATTATTTTAAAAAAAATTACTTAGAATTTGGGATGGATTGTTTAGTGAATTTCACTTCCTTCCCAAAAGATAATGACGCGTTAGACTCTTTAGGCGCGATTTAATTAATTTTACCTTCTTAAACTCGGATGCGCATTTCATGCGACCCAAATCTAAATCCTAAAACATCAAATAAAATATGTTTCGTATTGTGGGTGCATTTCATGTGACACAATCCAAAGATATGTTTTAAGCGATGTTCACATTCCTAAAAAATAATAATTATAATAATAAAGCGGTAAAAGATAAAATTTGCACATGGTTCATAATTGTATTAAAAATCAGATAAATAAGCCGAATATAACAGTTGAGCGACCGTGCTAGAACCACGGAACTCGGGAATGCCTAACACCTTCTCCCGGGTTAACAGAATTCCTTATCCGGATTTCTGGTACGCAGACTGTAATATAGAGTCATTCTTTTCCTCGATTCGGGATTAAAATTGGTGACTTGGGACACCCTAAATCTCCCAAGTGGCGACTCTGAAATAATTAAACCAATCCCGTTTCGACTGTCCTTTAATTGGAAAAACTCCCTACGCACCTCGCGGTGCCGGAAAAAGAAGGTGTGACACAAGTCAATATCCAAGTTGAAGTGATTCCCGTTGAATGTGTCCATTTCGCATGTGTGGGTGGGAATGTATTTACCCACTTTCCACATACCTGTCTTCTTCTTGGTCGCACGCAACATCCAATTACATGGCCAAAACCACCTGCGGCAAACAACCTTGTATACCATCGGACTTGACTCCCATACCTGCATCTCACGACACTCTTTTACGTTGTGCATTTTACAAGCCCTGCTTAAGCGCGTTTTATCAGGAAAAAGTATCCCCTTTGCAAGCACCGTTGGTCTAGACTCATCCCACATTGCTGTCCGGATTTCATCAAAATCCCTTGTTAGAGCTTCCATATCCGGCACGGTTGGCAAGTTATCAATGTAAGGAATCTCCCTTGAATGAAACGGCACTTCAGACTCATACACTCTTCGTCTAGGGGGGTCTCTCTTCAAATCAGGTCCTTCCTCCTCATCCTGCTCATCACTATCCTCACGAAAAAGGGTGTCTCGTCTCCGAATTCATCGGCATTGTTATCATAATCATTGTTCTGTTCCTCACTCTGTGCATCTGCCAGATCCCGATGTAATACGTCGTTTTCGGTCAATTGAGTTAGTACAGGTGGTTCAACTTGCTCGTTTTCACCGCACAACCAACAAAAATATAAGCTACTGAATTAATAAATAATTTCCATATGGCTATATCACTTCACTTACAAGTCATAATGTGATGAAATTTCATGATGGGCGTTTTCAATTAAGTGATGACTACCGGATGGGCCACTTGTAAAATTCATATCCGGCCGGTACCCCCTATTAACTATATGAGCGTTAATACAAATTTAATACGCCAAAAATATACATAATTAACACAAATGAAAATTGAAGTTTACCACTCGTCTTGTGAATTATGGAAAGCAGGGTATAAATTATTTTCTCGCTGCTCATTCGTCGGCGGTGATAAGTTTAAATCAAGGAAAACTCTTTCATCCGAAACCTGTCCGGCAAAAACTGCTCCATAATAACCACCCGATGACTGGGGGTTATCTCTGCTACGCACAACCTCGTTTTTTGGAACGTCTTCGACCTTCACGTACATCTCCAACATTGTGATTACAAGAAATTCCCAGCATTCGTCCGGAGTCCTCAGAAAATCACTCAAAGTTTCATCATCGTCGATGTTAAACTCCGAGTAAAAAGCAGCCCCTTGCGGAGTGACGGAATACAGATATTTTCCGGTTACTTTAAGTATCACTGAACGTTTCCTCACACTCAGTTTTTTGCATAACAACGATATCAATTTATCGTACTCTATTGTAAGTGGCAATTTAACATGACACTGAGCAGGTAAACTGTAGCCCACAGAGTTATTCTCCATCACAACCCCCCCCCCAATATAATGAAACTCTTATTCTACGCTCTTCAGACATAATGAAAAAATGCTGGAGAATTTAAGAACAATAAACGTTTCAACAAGAGGTAACAAAATTTTTGAATGAATTTCTATACAATTCTAACCTCTTTATATAGGAAATGGCTAGCCGGAATTTTTTTTATATATAGGTATAGCGCCCAAAAGGTTGGCACTATACGCTTTTGAATTATTGAAGTCACGAATTATTGGTGGGGCCAGGAAATCTATGTATAGCGCCACTATACATGGCGCTATACATTAATGTTGTATATATAACGTCAGGTATTGTGGCGCTATATCTGGCCATGTCAGCTTTTACAGTATAGCGCCACAATACCTGGCGCTATACCTTAACGGTTCCGTTACTGTTAGTATATAGCGTCAGGTATTTTGACGCTATATATAAAAAGGTCATTTTTTTACCACCTATTTGTGTAGTTTGAGTAAAAAAAACCACATTTTGGTTCCGGACTCTAAAATTTTAACCTTTATTGCCCTGTCCCATTTAGTATTTGTCAATGATTTTACCCTGCTCGGTTTATGTTCACTAGTAGCAAAGGATTTTGATATAGAAAATGGAGGGAAGTGCATTCAAAGTCAGAATGAAAGCAGCATTACGTTGTCTTTGTATGAATCTCATGTATCTCGCTATCCATATCCATATGGCAGCTTTACCAAAGCGACCACTTGGTGTTGAAGAGGCTACGCCTACACTATACTCTCTCCCACTTGTTTCTCTTCGAGGCCCAAAAAAGTCTCGTCATCTCAATTGTCCCTTTCACAAACTTGGGCAGCCTACGTTTTAAATCTCTGATGCAAATCACGCGCGTGACTTTTGGGCACCTCTTCAACCAGGGGCCTATGTACTGTACCAAGGACGGATTTAATGAAAGTTACGGTTTACAAAATAGTAAATATGAACTTTTAGCTTAAAAAATAATGGTAGCATCAATACTAAAAAAACTTAAAACTTGAACCTATAAAGTTTAAATTTTAAATCTGTCTTTGTCTTCTACCCGCATCTGCCCCTTGCGGCTTGTAAAATGGAGTACTTAATTATATTAGATGGTTATACTAAATCAATCAATCTAATCATAAAGTTACAAAATAAAGTGAAATTATGTATCATTTAATTATTACGTTCATTTCGTTACAACTCACTAAGACAATTTACCAGTTAGATGCGATGCTGGTAAAGTGCTCTCTCCCCACCTATAAAATTGTAAGTCAAATTATTAGAATTCGAGGGTGCATGGTTTGGTTTATGTAGTAATTATGCAGAAATTTTATGGGAGAATGTTTATGTGATGATATAATGTAAATATTATTTTGTGGTTAATAATTATGTAAAGATTGATATATTGTGAAAAAAATACTAATATAGTAAATTCTTAAGTACATTTTGTTATCGTACCATGTCAAGTTAAAACATTCAATCCACTATATCCCAATAAAGACTATATAGAGTTAATACAAGTTTCCATCAATGGGTGTCGCTTGACGATTGAGATTTCGTCACCATTACTCAAAAATTTTAAGTTCGAGTCCTAGAAATGGATCGAAGAACTTCTCAATATGGAGCACCCTTACTAGTTTATTGAGCTTATTCGAAGCGAATTCGAATTAATCAGATAAGTAATACTAAATATTAAAGAGAAAAAAAGGAGTTTGTACAAGTTTGGTTCCCACACCTAAGGAGGACCTATACCATTGGAAATTCAGCAACTAGTCTCACACAGTTCGACACATCATGTCCTACACTGTCACTGCAGATCAGAAGTGGACACGGGGAAGATTCGATACATTAGGAAACTGTTCCTAGCCAATGAATTAAACTATGGTCAAATGCTGACAACAATTATTAGCATAAATAAATTTGACTTTGGAAATATGAAAATGAAATAGCTAGTTTAACACTCCTTTACTTCATTATCATCGTGGCATGTCAGCTCCATATAATTTTATCCAGGGGTGTCTAACGGGCCGGGTCAGTCCGGTTCCGGATCGGTCCAGACTGGTTAAAACTAAAACCGATTCGGACCGGTAGAAGGGGGCTGGATGGGGCTGGATTATAGGGGTAGGGCAGTTTGCACCGTTCACTTTCGAACCACCGGTTAACCGGATCGATCAAACCCGGTCAATAAACCGTATTCTTCAACCAGTTAACCGGCCCGGCCCGGCCCAGACCGATTTAACGGTAACAATATTTTTTTTTCTAAGGTGGGCTCAGATTTCTGACCGTTGGCAACGGTCCATTTCAGAATATGGCCATTGCCCAACGGCTGAATTGCACAAATAGCCCATTTTTTTTTTTTAAAATATACCCCCTTTTGAAAAACTATAAATACCCCTCCCCCCTCTTCCTCATTTCTTCACTCATCTTGCAATTCTCATATTCTCTCATTCTTCAATCTTCACCTATTAAAGTGCAATCAACTATTTGGCTCTTTTCTTTTGGAATTTAATTTATCGTAGTATTTATTATTTGAAGTTTGAACAATTGAACTTCAAAATTGAAACAATTGACGTTTCTTCGTGGTAATATTGGAGTTGCGAAATCATCAAGTGCTCAATTTATTGCCGAATTCGGTGCACTCCATCCAACTCTTTCTCTTATTTACTATTTTATTTGTATATTTATTTGTTGCTAGTAGCTAAATTTTTACAATATGTTTAATGCTGCAAAAAGAGTTTGTAACAAGATTACTAATTGGGAAAATAAAAAGAGGTAGTAGTTCACCTTCAATATCTGGTAGTAATTTAAATACCTCTCCAAATATTCCTAAAATATTACATGATAATAATATAGATTATGAACAATTCCAGGAAGATTTGGTATAGAAGATAATGAATTAGAAATGGAAGATGAGATACCACTTACACCTAGTAGTATTGGAGCTGGTAGCAGGGGTGGTGGTTGTGGTGCTAGTAGTAGACCACCTGTGGCCCCGACTAGTAATCGTAGAAAAAGAAGTAAGGTTTGGAATTTTTTGAAGACATACCGAATAGTGATAGAGTTAAATGCAAACTTTATAATGATACTTTTAAACATAAGACTGGAGGACAATTAGGGGGACTGAGACACTTAGTAGACATATGAGAATTGAGCATCCTATAGAATGAGGATCTGATGGAGATGGAAATCAATCAACTCTAAACCGTACTACTGGAGGTCTTGTGAAATATGATAAAATGAAGGATCGTGAGGAGTTAGCAAAAATGATTGTTTTGGATTGTCTACCTTTTTCTTTTGCTTCTTCATCATATCTTATTATGTATATTCAAAGGATTTACAATCCTTTATTTAAAGGTATCCCTAGAAGTACTTGTAGATCTGATATCTTTAGACTTCATGGACAATATCAAATATACATACGTTATTTCTTTAGCCACCTTCCTTGTAGAGTTTCTCTAACTTCTGATATTGGTCATGCTGTTAATAGAAATGATTATTTGATAATTACATGTCACTGGATAGATGATACTACTTGTATGCAAAAACGTATTATCGCTTTTAAATATGATGAAGATCAGAGTCATACTGTTGCGTTTATAAGTAGTACTATTTGTGAAGTTGTTGAATTTTATAATCTCAAGTAAAAAGTATTGTGTATGTGTTTTGATAATGCTTCTAAAAATAATGCCGCAATTTCAATATTACAACTTCATTTGAAGCCACCTCTTGATGAAATTTTTCATGTTAGGTATGCATATCATGTTTATAATTTAATTGTTAAAAGTGGCCTTAATTTATTTTCAATTGAGATTACTCATGTTAGAAGAGCAGTTGATGTTATTCAGGAAATAATAGACAATCTAGAATAAAGAAATTTAAGAATAAGTGTGTCCAGTATAACCTTAAATACAGATTCATGCCAGACGAAATTGTTACTAGATGAAGTTATACATATATTTTTAAAATATTGCTACAAATATAGATTTCCAATAACTGAAGTTGCTAATGCGCATTGTAGTGATCCAAACCGTATGTTAACAACTACTACTTGGGAAGTCATTAAGGATGTTGTTAGATTTTTACATAATTTTATACAACTACTGTTGAGTTTTCTGGAGTGTAAGCACGTGATTTTTGCCCTATATGAGAATTACTCCCAAAAAAATTCAAAAATAAAATGATTTTCCTTGGTGTGCAATTTTGTGATATTTTTGAATAATTATTTGTATTTGTCTGTGCATGTTTATTTGTTAAATTAATAAAAATACAAAAATATGTCGCATTTTGCATGTAGGATTTAATTCTACAATTGTTTTACAAAAATTAAAAATTACAAAAATAGGCATCGTTTGCATTTTTAGCATTTAATGTCCAAATATACAATTTTATGCTTAATTATTACTTAATTGTGCGTTAATTATTATTGGGAGTTAATTTGCGCTTTTATAACTTAATTTAGTTCTTAATAATAATTTAAGTATTTTTGTAATTTAGTTTTAGAAAAATAAAAGAAGAAAAGAGAGCGAAAAAATAAAGAAAAATCGGATTGGGCCACTTCTTCAAATTTCAACCCCAGACCCAAAAAATTGTCCAACCTTCCCACGAACCGGTCCATTTCAAATCGGGTCGACCCAATCCATAACCCAACACCCCTTATCTTGCATTTCAAAAACAAAACAAAACAAAACAAAAAAAAAAAAGAAAACCCAAAAAACCTAAACCATCCGCCCCCTCCCTATCTTCTTCTTCTCCAAGCTTCACCAAGCTCCAACCATGGCTGCCCAACGTCAACCACCCTCCAGTCCACCAGCCTCCGCCTCACGACCAACTCCTCCGCCGCTGCTTCGTCTTCTTCTCCGCCGGAAAACCCTCGACAAAAGAAAAAAAAAACAAATGACCCTCGAAGAGCTGCTTCACAGCTGCGTTGGCTGCTCCATGATTTCTTCATCGCCGTCTTCCTCCTCGACGACCATAGCTGCTGAACGCAGCAACAGTCGACGACCATGGTTTCTTCAGCCCGCTGTTGTTGCGTCCTTTTCTCAACGCTGCTGCTGCTGTTTCTTTTTCCTCCATTGTTGATGCTGTCGCTGCTTCGTTATCTTCTCCAACTCCTCCGAGCTGCTGCTTCTTCGCCATGGCCAGCTGCGTCTGTTTCACGTTTCTGCTTCTGCTGTTGCTTCATCTTCTTCGTTTCGTCAAAGTTCGAAGGTTTTTTCGTTGAGTTGAGGTCCGGTACGTCGAGTTTTCTGTTCGAGTTTTGGTTGGAGGTCGTCAAAACAGTCCCTACATAGTCCGAGGTCGTCGTTGGTAAGTCGTTGTTCGTCGTTTCGATCCGGTTAGTAGATTTTGAGTTTTATTTTTGTCCGTATTTCGTTTTGATATTTCTCGAATCTAAAATCGGTAGATGTTTGATTTTTGTTTTGTTCATGTTCATTGTTTTGTTAATTTTTCATTTGTTCATGTGAATTGTTAGTTTAATATTTGTTAGATTCAAATTGAAATTTAATTAATTATTTCTTCAATTTGTTTCATGTATTTCATGTATTTTTCATAAATTGTTAATATTGTTAGATTCAAGTTTAAGCTCATAATTGTTTCTTGTTCGATCTTGTTATTTGTCTAAAAAAAAGAATTTAGTTGTAGTCGGGGAGTATGTTGGTTTAATCATGTGAATCCATCATGTTTTGTTGTTTAAAAATAGATTTAATTCATGTTCATCTTTGTTTGAAGTTCGTTTTTAATTCAGTGATTTAATGTGAAGTTATGTTTTAATTTTTAGAATCATGTATCTTTGTTATAATTTTGTTGGATTTAATTTTAGAAGATCAATTGATTATTTGAAATTTAGTGATTTGAATAAGTTTATTTGTTTTGTTTAAACTTAATACAAGTTTAATTCGAATTTGAATAAAACTTGCTTGTTATTGTTATTGAATCTTTTCATTTATGTTCATACTTTGTTTGATTGTTCTTGAATCCGAAATTAGTATAAGTTTGATTTTTCTTATTTATTGTTTATCATTTATGATTATTTCTTGAGTTTGTCTCATAATCTTGTTTAAGTTTAATATAGGAATTGTTGGTTGTAATGTTGTTAGAGTTAATTTTAAGTTCAAATGATTATTGAATTTAGAAATCTGAATATACTTGTTTGTTGTTGTTGTTGTTGAATCTGAAAGTAGGTTTGTTTGTTGCTAAAAATATTGTTCAATCAAAATTTTAGTTGTTCTTTGTTGTTCAATTTGTGTTCATGTGATATTGTTGTTGTGTTGTTCATCCGTGTTCATATGATTTGTTGTTTGAATTTGTGTAGAAATTGGTCATATTGGCTATATTTTGGTTGAGTTTGATTAATTGATTTGTTATAGCTGATGGGGGTAGTTTGGTAAATTGCAGTACATTCGGGGTAAAATGGTAATTGCAATAAGGTCGGAGGGGTAGTTTGGTAATTGTACATTATGTAATTCTTTATGTTAAGCATGAGGGACAAAATGTATTGGGGTGTGGGTGATATAGTTGTTTGATATAAATGGGGGACAAGACAAAATGTAGTGGAGGGGAATATGATAATTGTTTATGGTAGGCATGAGGGACAAGATGTAATGGGTTGGTTTGATATATTAGTTTAATGTAGTGAGGGATGAGTGGGAAGATAATGAGTTTGGTAGGAGAAAGTGTGGTTTTATTAATGAATTAAAGGGTTTGGGATGGAAAATAAATGGAGAAGTCTTGAATCAAGAAAGATAAGAGGAGAAAAAAAGAGAGAGTTTGAAAAGAAGAATAAGAGAGAGAGAAAAAAGGACTGAATATTTAAGAGAGAGAAAAATTCCGAAAAATATTAAAACTTTCAAATAAAAAAGAACTAAATAAAAATCTTCTGCTTTCTTTCATTGTTTGAAATCAGCATTAATTGTTGTTGTTTCATCAAAGCTTGAAGCTTTTGTTTTTGGGATTACTGCTCCACTGGTTTGCAAACTCTGTTCTTGGGTTGTTACTGTTGCTGGACTGTTGTTGCTGTGCTGTATTGTTATTACTGCTGCTGATTCTCATCTTCATTTTCTTTTGCTTCCAATATCAGGTACACAACTGACACGCTGGTTATTGTAAACTGAAACATGTAGCATGAATACGAAAATGAAGAGTTGAAGTTCCAGATTTATTTTAATTATATTCTAAATTTTATTTGTATATATAAATTGTTTAGCTTACTCTAATCAGAATCATGTAGCTGTTTAATATATATAGTGAAACATCGGATGATAGCTTAACGGACGAACTATCTATATATTGCCTAAAAATAAATAAATGGTGTAGTAACTTCGTCTAGTTAATTCGCTATTGTTGGATGATTACCATGTCTCAAAAGCACGTTAGTTCATCAAAATAGACCATTTTGGAACTTGGAGGAATGTTGTTTTAGTTAAATATTATTGGTTAATTTCAGCATGTAAATAAATTAAGACATTTTTTTATTTTATTTTGTAGAGACAAATTTAATAGAGAATAATGTAGGCATTTTAGGATTGTCTTTTAAAAATAAATGAGACGAGCTTCGCCGAAATAAAATACAAAATTGTGGGGCCCTCGATAAATGTTTAATTAAAATTAATTAGACTTTAGGATGAGCCGCTTTGCAAAATTCCACGGCCTTACCCAGAAGTAATAATACGCTAATTGCTTTAAGCGCGCATTTTAATAAGCTTACCTTCTTAAACTCGGGTGTGCATTTCATGCGACCCAAATCCAAATCCCAAAATATTGAATAAAAATGTGTTCCGGATTGCGGGTGCATTTCATGTGACGCAATCCAAAGACATGTTTTAAACAATGTTCACATTCTTGTAAAAATAATAATAACAATTATGAAAGCGGTAAAAAGATAAAATTTGCACATAAGTTCATATTTGTATAAAATCAGATAATCAAGCCGAATATAACAGTTGAGCGACCGTGCTAGAACCACGGAACTCGGGAATGCCTAACACCTTCTCCCGGGTTAACAGAATTCCTTATCCGGATTTCTGGTACGCAGACTGTAATATGGAGTCATTCTTTTCCTCGATTCGGGATTAAAATTGGTGACTTGGGACACCCTAAATCTCCCAAGTGGCGACTCTGAAATAAATAAACCAATCCCGTCTCGATTGTCCTTTAATTGGAAAAACTCCCTTGCACCCTCGCGGGTGCGGAAAAAGGAGGTGTGACATGGAGCATATTACCCTACTGTTACTATGGCTTTAGTACATATAGCTGAAATTTCTTTTCTACTCTTTGAATTTAAGAAGAAAGAAAAATACATGGATATTGTTGAAAAAATGCAAGCAAAATTCAAAAAATATTTCTTTCCAATTCCTCTGATTTACTTAATTGGTGCTGTTTTAAATCCTTCTATTAAGATGTCAGATTGTCACTAATTAATGAATGCTTTATATACTTATATGGAGATTGGACCAACTGAAACCCCAGATTTATATACTTGTATGAACAAGCTAAATGAATATTTACAACAATTATATAATTATTATGCAAATGTAATTGATGATGCTGCTCTTAATGTAGGCAATGTTAATCCCACTATGCACTGTACCACTTCTGCTACTGTGGATGATGAAGAAGGCATTGATAGTTTTAATATTTTTTCTACATTTTCTAACACTCAAACCAGTAGCAGGAACATTGATGAACTTCAATTCTACTTGCAGAAGCAAAAAGAGCCTCGCACAACGGAATATTCACCGTTGGGATGGTGGCATGAGAATGGAAAGCAATTTCCTGTTCTTTTCGCTATGGCTCGGGACATGCTAAATGTGTCAACTTCAACTGTTGCATTAGAGAGTGCATTTAGCCAAGCAAGACAACAACTTGGAGACACCCGTCACTCATTGGGAAGCAATGCTTTGGAAGTTTTAGTATGTTTCAGAGATTGGATTAGATTGGAACGAAGAAATCAAGGACGTGAAGATGTTGATAGCCCAGAAGACGAGGAACTTGGAGATATATTAACACATGGTAACCCATCCGAATTTAACACTCCAGAAGAAGGTCACTCAGTTCATATTGATTATGAAGAACTTACTAAGGCAATGCAAAACCTTTGAATTTACTCTTTTTTGGTTAATTTACTTGTTGTTAAATGTAAACTTTTCAATTTATAAGTTTGAATTTTGAAATAAATGTAGCACTTGCAATTTATAAGTGCAATGTTTTTCCATCTTCATTATATTCTTTATATTTTTACTTTATATTAATATAACTTACAATAGTTATACAAAATACAAAAAAAATAACACTAAATCCGGCCCGGCCCCATGAACTCGTAACCCTTACGGTTCAATTTTTACCCGGATGAACTCGAACTCGTTAAACCCGGTATACCCCAACCCGTAACCAGCCCGAACCATAACCTGTACAGGTACTAAATTTCCCTACCCAGCTCGGCCCGGTCCACCCGTTAAACATCCATAATTTTATCACTTAATTTCCTCTCTCGCTCATCTCAAACTTTTATTCTTCAAGTACTGTTTGGTTTTTATGTTTTTTTTGTGTGTTACCTTTTGTGCTTCTTCTTTTATAAAATGAAAAACGTACTTATGAGTAATTGTTTGCGTGCAATCTATCTATAATTAAAAGTAGGAAAAAAAAGTAATCTCATTAAGCCAAGTTGCATCACCCTAATATATCACTTGGCACTTTAAGACGTCGCTACAACTAATTGGGAACTAAAAGTTTATTTGGGAGAAAAATGTCCTACAAAATTTGGTAGAAATTTCGCAGCTTTTTATTTTTTAAGAATTAAGTGGGTTTACACGTGAATAACCGTTTAATCCACAATATAATTTAAAAACTTTTTAATTTCCACGCGCCCTAAATTATCTCTGCAAAATAACAATAGTCAGAGTGTCCTCAACTATGTAAACCACGATTGAAACTCATAATCTCTATCAACTGCTCAGTAACAACTGCTCAAAACTACAAACTTATATTTCTTCCACTGATACACGATATTTTAATTCTAATCTTTCTACCGCTATCAAGAATTCAAGAAAACATACGACTTATGCAAAGAGTGACTACTCACCGTAATTTCATCAAGGATATAATAGTTTCGAAAATGCAATGGAATTTGAAAGTTCGGATTGTTCGTCGGTAAGAAGTACCAGATCGTTATAATTCATACGTTGCATTCTCGATTGAATTGGTTCTATAAGATGAAAAGGTATTCAAAATATGTTATTTTCTTACTAATTTGTTTTGCTCTCTGTTTCTTAAGTTGCAAAATTGAATTTGTTGCATTGTATGTTTGAGTTATTAATCCGTTCAAGTCTACTAGATAAAAGTACTATTAATATAAATTAAGTTTCAAATATAGAGTAGTTGCTATGTTTATGTGACTTACTAATTCGTTCAAAAAGAAAAATTTTGGAGTTCTTGCTCTGTTTGTTTAACTTACTAATTCATCAAACTCTATTATTGATAAGTAGTATTAGTATAAATTCAAGTATTCTTAATATAAATTAGTATTAGTTCCTTTGGATTTTTTTGTGTTGCTAATTCGTTATACCTTCTTTGTTTTTAATGTGATTAAATTACAAATCTGAAGTTGTTTCTCTGTTTCTTTCACTTACTAATTCTTTCAACTCTACTGTTGAAAAGTAATATTACTATAAATTAGTATTAGTATAAATTCAAGTATAGTAATATAAGGATTTGTATTAGTTAATCTGGAATTATTGTATTACTAATTCCTCCAAACACTTCTTTTTATAATTTAATGTAATTCTTTACAGGGCGATCAGATACATGCTTCTACTGGAAAGTCAGTTTTGCATCTTTTCAAAATATAAATTAATGAGCTTAGATTACAGCCAAACCTCTCTATAACAACATCCCTATATAACAATGCTTCACTATAAAAGCCAAGCTTTTTCATAACCAATTTTATATTATGTTATAATATATGTTCTCTATACAACACTTTGCTATAACATCCAAAAATATTTGGAACAAACGAGGCTATTATAGAGAGGTTTGACCGTGTATCTTATGGTAAACTTTATAGTTTGCCAAAATAAGAAAAGGTTCAACACCATAAAACATAGGTGAGGCTGACATTTACTCAACGGGTAATAGTGATTGAAACAACTGTTCCACTTTTCCCAATGAATATTTTTGATTTGCGACCATATGATCAATTGATAAATAAGGTTGGTGTGAACGAGATTAAGTTATTCGGTAAAAATAACTTTTACCTTAAATTTCTAATTATGAATTTTTCTTCTATTTCTTTTTAACATTTTCTTTTTCTTTCAATGTGATCGGAGAAATCGTCAATTTTAGTGAATTACAAACGCACAAACAAGGTAAATTTTTTAAGAAGTTTATGAACATCGAACTAGACGATGATGAGTAAGAATAAACAGTCATCTACTGATTAAGAATGGATTTGATAATTACATATGCTTAAGCTTATATATCTATTTCTATTTGACAGGAATAAGAAGTTATCTGCTACATTATGGGGCAAATTTATTGATGAAATTGTACCTCACCTGTTAAGTTCTAACAACAAGCCTATTATCGTTATTATGTAGCTCATAAAATCCCATAAATTTCAAGGTAAAATGCAATTATTTAATTTGATATTACTTTGTGAAAGTTATTCATTACATCTTAAACGTATGTTGTTTTGCATATTCATATTATGTGCGCAATACTTGGAATGCATCAAAGCTGTGGATTAAACCAAATTTTCCTTAATCCGAAGAGTTTAAAACACAATTTAATATATATTTTTTTCACTGCATCTATACTCACACATATTTTTTCAAGTATACATCTAACTGTTTCACTCATTCATAAATGCATATTACTTTATGTTCAGGATAATCACTCTGAGAGGCTAACTCAAACCATTTATCAACAAAGTTATTGTGTCTCGAATGAGTTAGTGAAGGGCATTATTCAAGTTAAAATAATTGGTCAACTAGTAGAGTCCATACAAGTTAGTAAACTATCTTGTGTGTAGTTATAACGAAGGATAATAAGTTATTAATTAGAGAGGAAAACTTGTTACCACTTTAAATTTTTAACTTACATTATGAACAATATCAAGAGATAAGCACATACGATTTCATAACTCAAATATTTAATCCCACGTTAGCGTAATCCTTGTGTAGTTGTGTTATAATCCCAGATTTTCGTAACATGATGCTCTAAAAGCAAGTAACGACTCAACACCTTAAGACTATATAAAAAAGGCAGTTCGGTGTATTAGCTCCCATTATGTGCGGGGTTCGGGGAAGGGCCGGACCATAAAAGTCTATTGTACGCAGCCTTACCCTGCTATTTTTATTGCTTGAACCCGTAAACTCCAGACTACATGACAACAACTTTACCAGCTACGCCAAGGTTCCCCTTCCATCTTAGGACTATATGAATCAATGAAATAATATATCAAGATATAAAATTTGGTATTGTTTTATCCTGTCTTTGATTAGTATTTGAATCATGCATAGTTAATCTTGGTATAAATTAATACATCAATTTGTGTATTATTTTGTACTTAATATAAACATGAAATAACAATATATGGATAAATTACTCACCAAAAGACAAAATTACCCATTATCTTTTTCTCATACCCAAAATCAACACCTTTCAATTTTATTAAATTTAACAAAATAAACAATATCTTAAATTTTCCATTTATTCTATAGTATAAATTAATCATATATCCAACAAAAATAATATTTATATTATAATTTATGTATTACTAATTCCTTCTATCACAATCTTTCATGCAACTTATTTCTTAACCAGAAAGCACTTAAGTGGCAATGTTCACAAACTTCAGGGTCAAAAGTGAACATTAGGACGATAGTTAAAAAAAGTGCGCGTGCCAACGCGTCATAAGCTGCGCGTGGAAATGGACATGCAAATTGAAAAGTCTTTATTAAATTAATTTTTGGGCGCAATAAATATCGGCATTATCCACTCAGCGCCTTTTTTCAGGTTTGAGAGAGCGCATATACTCTCTCTTCAATTCAATCTTCAGAAACTTTGCTCAAACAAATTGGCATCACTCAATTTCTCTCTCACATACCACACAATGACACAACACATATCTATACCCTCTGAAACTGAAACAGAAATAGCTCTCTCTACCCCACATTTGAATTTCCATTTTCATTTCAGATAAGGACTTGTCACAGGTTATACTAACTTCACCATTTCCCCCCTCTTTCTTTCTCTATGCAAAAAACTTTCTTTTTTCCCAAAAGGGTCACCTCTTTTTTGCATTTTAATTAGTTTGGTGTCAGTTTCTTTGGCAAAAATATCATAAAGTTGTGATCTTTATTCAATTTGCAATATCAAGAATGGATTTTTATTACTGGGGTTCTTGTTCCTGATGCAATGACATTGATTTCTTCGTTGGGTTTTGGCTTTTTCTGTTTAAATGGTGTGGGATTTTGTCCATGAAGCAGAAACTTGGTGTTTAATTAAGGGTTGGTTTTGAATGGTAAGGTGAATGATATTAGTTTAGCATCTGTTTGTTTTTGCATTTTTCTTAAATGTGAAGCCCCTTTCCTTTTCTATTTGGTTTGGTTAGCTGCTAAAAGTTCTTGTATTCTTTTTCTTGTGTTCTTTCTTGTTTATCTTAGCCCTTTTGCTTTGAACTTGCATTTCTCTTCCCATGCACATGTCTCTTAGCCTCTTGTTTTGTTTATCTGTTGAATTTAGTTACTCAGGACTCTTTTCCTTTCATTTTCTTACTTTAGTGTGTTTCTACTTTTATCTATATGCCTAGTTTATGTTGCTATTTCTTAACTTACTTCATGTCATTAACATAGTCTTAAAATCTTTTCAGATTTTGCACTAATTGGGAGGCTTTAAGGAAATCTTGAATGTGCATAATAAAGTTCAGTTCAGTGTTTTAGGAGGTTCAGTCTTTTTCTGCCATTCATCCAAGGCTGCAACTTTTACTGGTTTTCATGTTGTGAAGACCACCTTTTATGTTTAGCACAAAGAGCTGTGACTTTGATCCCCTTTCCTTTGAGATTTAAATAACTGTTTAAAGGGGATTTTATTGTTTTTGGAGTTCTGAGAAAAGAAATAAATGTATGGATCGAAGGGAAGGTATGATGTTACCTGGTTCCGCTCCTTACTATATGCAGAGAGGGATGAGCGGGAATGCCCCTGGTTTACAGGGATCACCAAGCATTAATCCTTCATTACCTACTGCCAATATTCCCTTTCAATCTAGTAGTAGTGTCGCTTCGATTCCACAAACACTAGTAGTGGATCCTTCTTCGACGATATCCCCAAGAGGTAGTATTGGTGCATCATCAGCATTGCCACAAGGTGAGCCCGTGCGCAGAAAGAGGGGTAGGCCTCGGAAGTATGGAGCTCAAGGGGCGATGTCGTTGGCATTGACTCCACCTCCATCTACTCAGGCAATGACATTAAACCCAACTCAGAAGAGGGGTAGAGGAAGGCCACCAGGAACTGGACGCAAGCAGCAACTTGCCTCTTTTGGTAATTTCTCCCTTTAGTTTGCATTTCCATGGATCCTGCACCTTTTGAGTAGTTAAATGGTAGTGACCTGATATATTTGTTTACTACTCTTGGTAGTTTTTGTTAAGTTCTTTGTTCAATCAAGGACTTCATCTGACTGAGGAAGTTCTACAAACTTGCTTCTGTGCAGTCCTCTTAGGCCATAAAATGTTCCTTTTTGCAGTTGGCTATCTGCGTCCTTATGATTTTGCTTATCATTGTGTCTTCCTCAACAGTGAATGGAATTCTCTTGCAAGAAAGCTACCTCATATAAGATAGATAGGCTACCTCCTATAAGATAGATAGACATGTAAAAGGATGATAAAGCATATTGATCTGATAAGTACACAGAAGCTTTTATAGTCACGTGAGGCTTCAGAGTGGAAAATCTGAACCACCAAACTCAATTATTGTCCTAAAGACAGTAAAATTTACTTTCTACACATGATAGTCGAGGTTGAAATTTCATTAAATTCTTTTCTTCCTTTATTAAGTACCAGTGTTATTCATCAACATGAGTGTTGTTTTCTATCCATTGAGCATTTTCCGAAATTCCTGCGGCTGTTGTGTTTCATTGACATGCTTTTTGGTTGCCGACTTGCTGTTTGATTGTCTTATAATTGGTTGGTTCTTTTGCTAGGTGGATGGTTGTCCAATACAGCTGGAATTGGTTTTACCCCTCATGTCATCATGATTGCTGTAGGAGAAGTATGTGATTCACATGTTTTAGAGTGTGTAAATTAGTATATCACATTAATAGCATGACTGAAACTACTGTTTTAACTTTTTTCTCGCTTCTACCATGCTGGCACATTACAGCTTTATACACGGAAATTGTACGAGCATGGGAATGAACTTTTCTACCCCCTGTTTATTTTCCAACGTTAGGCTTTCTATGAACTTGAGAAAGAAGTAACGTAATGAACTCAAATAGCAAAGAAAGAAAAAGAATTAGTATCATTTAATTTTGGTCTAGATATCTTCAGGGACCTAGACTGATCAGTACATGAGCATATGCAGTGAGAGGGATTATTTGGTTGCTATATGCTTCTCTCCATCGGATTGGGGTGCGTTTGCTTGTGGAAGGGGGAGAGGGGAAAGCAAAATGTTTACACGTCTTTTGCGCTTAACTATTGCATTGGAACTTACTTGTCATTAACTAGGAACAACTAAAGATTTTTCTTTACAGATTTGCAATCTCAATATATTGATAAGCATCTCTGAAAGTCTCTCATACTACCATTCTGCTGTTTATGGGTGCTTTTTTAGCTGTAGTTGGCTTAATGAATTGAGTATGTAAGGAGAATGTGGAATCAGTTATCTTAGGAGGTTTCTTTTAATAGTTGACACTTGAAAGTGAAAAGTCAAATTATGTTTGAATTAACAAATAAAAGGTGATTCTACGCTTGAGCACAGTAGAATATTGTTATAACTTCAATGTGAAAAACTGCTTGTGGCTTACCATAATTAGTGCTCTTTCAGCCATTCAGTTACTTTTCTATTTTGATTTTAATTCTGGCAATAACAATATTAATGAGTGGTTCATTTGCGGCTTTCCTGCAGGACATCACAACAAAAATAATGTCATTTTCGCAAGAAGGGCCTAGATCAATATGTATTTTATCAGCAAATGGTGTCATCTCCACTGTAACTCTTCGTCATCCATCAACTTCTGTCGGCACTGTTACATATGAGGTCTGAAGACTAACATTAGATTCCAAAAACATAATTTAAGCTGATAACAGCAAGTTGATATCTCCTAAACGGAGAGCATAAATGTCTATAGTTCAGACTGATATGCAGAAAGTTTTTATCTTTGCTTGAGATGCAAAGGTGAAATTGAGTTGTTTGCTAATGGATAGGAAATAAAACTGTTAATGTTACCTGGATATGTTATTAACCCTGAAATGATTTTGATAGCTAATTGCCTATGTCCTTAATACCCAATTGGAGAATTTTTAACTCATAGATTAAGAAATTTTGTGGCCTAGACTTCATGGTTGTTTGCTTAATTCTTATGTATAAATGTTTTAATTCACTAGTCACTTTTTCTTGGTTTGACATTTAAATTGCACTAGTGAGGAAGCTGATCGTACTTTTCCCTAGCTATTGATTGCAGATGCCAGAACTTTTGTACTGATTATAATTGTGTTAAGTACTGAATTAAGTATATTATTGCATATTACCTCATTTACCCCCTCATTCTCCATCTTTCTCCTGCAAAAGTAAACTTCCAAGCAAATGTTCTTATCCCATACAGGGACGGTTTGAGATATTATGTCTATCGGGCTCTTTCTTGATCAGCGATAGTGGTGGATCTCGGGGTAGGATTGGTAGCCTTAGTGTTACTCTTGCTAATCCAGATGGTCGCGTGATAGGTGGTGGAGTTGGAGGTCTTCTAATTGCAGCAAGTCCGATTCAGGTATTATTTTCAATGCCTTTCATCTTATCGAGATCTCCATTTGATGTCTTTGAACAGAAGTCATTAGGTATTTGGCTAATGTCTTTGAACAGAAATCATTAGGTATTTGGCTATCTTCGTGATACTCTGATGAAGTCATTTGAAAAATAGTAAGAAACTAAATAAGGTTGCTTCCATTCTAACCCACATGCACCTTTGAATCTCAAAAGGGTTTGACTTGTTTTAGATATTGTTTATAATTGTGTTATCATCTCTAGATCATGACGAAATTGGTTTTCCTATTAAACTTCTTGCTTGCTTGATGACATAGAGGCTAAGCCTTCTTATCTTGTGGTGAATTCAGACCCTTGACTTATCACTTACCTGTTCAAATCCTGAAATTGAAAGTGAATGACTTCAGGTAATAGTGGGAAGCTTTTTATGCTCAAGTTCGAAGGCAAAGAAAAGAGCTGCAGAAAGTGTACAAAGCGCAGGAACTTCAGATCTTCAAACCACTGGCAATTCTGTAAATCCAGCTGATGCTCTATCGAACCAGAATCTTACACCATCCTCTTCAATGGGAGTATGGCCTAGTTCAAGGCAGATGGATCTACAAACAGGCCATATTGACATTGATTTGATGCGAGGATGACTACTTCATATGTAGGTGGACGAGTGAGCACTGTATATATTATGTTCTGATTTCTCCAGTCCTACCATCTTGACATGAGACATGTTCTTATAGCCATCAGCAGCACCATAGATTGTAGTGATAGAGGAGTTTTTTTTTTTTTTGCAGTTTAACTTGAATCAGCCTTTCTACTTTAGTAGTAGTTCCATTCATGCTGGAGGCTTCAGCCAGCGCGTGTAACATTTTGTGGGTTGTCTTCTAGAAACAGACTGTTCCATGAAATTGGCGAATTTTTTCTTGATCTTGTGGTGGAAGACATACTTTTATTATTTCTTGGTTTCATTGGTACATGTCTGCCTGAGTTTGAAATCTGTTCCTCAGTAATTATTCAATGCTTTGAGAGCCTTGGATGTGTCTTTTATGTCTCTACCATTCAATAGAAAACATTATAACATGCAAATAGATACAAGTTTGCTATCTCACGTCGCAAGAAAGTTCAGCACTTCAATAGATTTAAATGCACATATTAGAGATAATTCAGATATTCAAATTATCGTACATGTACTGTTCTGCTAGTAATACGCAGAACAGTATCATACATGCTAAGCATCAGACCATGTAATGTCGTACTCGCCCCAATCACCTTCAGGTATACCCAAGGCTTCCCATACAGCTTTAGAGGCATCAACAATGTTATTCGGGCATGGAGGCTGATAATCGTGCTCGTCATCACATCCCATGGTAGAGTCACACTCATCTACCACTTTAGCCTTCACACTTTTGCCATTAGCACTTACGGTGATATAGTTAAGGCATCTATCTCCTCCACTGTACCATCCGGTTGAAAGGGCAACAACTGGAGTATCATCAGAATGGTATTGGTTATCACATTCCGATGGTCCACCGCCATCTCCACCCTTTTGGAAGCTATTTAAGGTTAACACAGCCTTGGTATTACCCGTCACTGGAGGCGAACATTTGTAAGTGGTGTACATCTTGCCTTGTTTGCAACAATCTGAGTCATTTTCCGGGTTACATTCTCCTGGAGGCGGCTTTATGCCCCTGATTTTGCCACTCGGTTGGCAAGCCTCTAATCTCGCATCTAAGCAGTAAGCAAAAGTGGCAAAGATCAGCAACACCAGAAGCGATGTTCCCAAGCTAGAGTTCATCATGGTTTAGTCCTGTTGTTTTGTTTGGTTTTGTTTTCAAATGTTGGTTTTGTGGAAACTGGGATGATCTAACAGGTTTATATAGTATTTTGGTCAGATAAAATGCCAATTTTGAGCTCAAGGCATGAAAAGTTTCTTTTAATTAAGTATATAATTATTGATTTTGCAGTCAAATGGTTTGGTGGAGAACCTTTGTTTTCTTATAGTTCCTTTAAGTTACTTAGACACAGTTGATTATAACTTGTTTACTTTCCTTGACGGACTGACGGTCACGGCCTTTGTTTTCTATAAGTTGATATCTTTATAAGAATTATCTGTCTTTTCAACTTTACATTCACGGCTTAAACGTAACAACCTAATATGACAAAAACTTGATTCGTTATTCTCTTTTCTTGGACCCTTTAGTTGCTGAAAACTAGTTTGTATTATACTATAGTAATTAACAGAACAACAGATTGTTTCATCTGGTTGCTAAACATGAAACCTGCATTGTAGCTTCTGTATATCTTTTATGTATGACGTTACAGAATAAAACAAATCGAGTCTTGATTTTGTTACAATCATCTTTTCCCGTGACATCAATTATGATAGAGGAGATTAAGACTAATTTAAAAATGGTAATCTGTCGCTTAATGTTTCTCCATGCATACCACTCCATTTTCCTGTTAGAAAAGAATATATCGTGCAGTAGAATAGAAAATAAACTTTCAATTCTTCGAATTTTGATAGTTCGTGTGCTGTTAGAAATCTTTTTAGCCAACTGATAACTTGGAGGATTTTTCACCTGAATACTTTTGTCGTCACTGCTTTCATAAGTGGGTCTGTTAGCAGGGGCCGATGTAGAATGCAGAATACATGTCCGGTCAAACCCAATAGCTTTAGTCCAAATTGTTAGAAAAGAAGACCCTCCTCTTGTTTATTGTGACAATATTAGTTCATTGTACTTGACTGTGAATCCTATCTACCATTCACGGACAAAACATTTAGCAGTTGATTTCCATTTTGTTCGTGAACGGGTTGCTTTTGGTTCTATTTTGGTGCGCTATTTACCAACTGATCAACAACTTGCTGATATTTTTACTAAAGGTCTTGTTTCCCATAAGTTTAAATGTCTTAGAGACAATCTCCACGTGCATCCATGTGTTGATTGAGGGCCTAAGGGGGTGTGAGAATAGGATTTGTATTATACTCTTACACTTGTATTTATTTACACTGCATTAGGGAGTTGTACAATATGCTTATATTCTTGTAGAGAGGACAAGTTATAAATACAAATTAACCCTCTTACCTTGTTTAGGGTAAGCGCATTGTTTGTACCAATTCTATCACAAACTCTATATCTGTTTTAAGAAATTTATTGAATATGTACAAATTATTAACTTATATCCCAGTAACTTAAATGGACCAGAATTTCGAACCCATAAACTTCAAATCCTAGCTCCGTCTCTGTTTGTCAGTGAGTGGGAACCATAGGTTGACAGGTATATCAAAATTGAATAGAGCGTAAAGATTTTAAGGATGCTATTTTCTCATATGAACTGTCATGGGCTGCTTTCCAGACACGCCCCATGACCCCTTGGCCGTGCCCCATGGCGGCCTAGCAAGCCTCACAATGCCTAGCGCCATGGTCGGCCCCGTGGTCTTGGTTGCGCCAAGTGACAAGCGCGCATGCGCTTCTATCGCCCCACCGATGCCTCTCGCCAGCGCCCAGTGGCTGGCCAATGACAACAGCGCCGCACGCCCTGACAATGCCGCGCGCGCAAATCCTAATGCCTCGCCAGCTTCCAGCTGTAGGCCCATTTCAGCAGCGCCTCGCGCACAGACCCTGATGCCAAGCACCAGCGCCCAGCCTCAGGCCAACACAGCAAGTGTCGCGCGCGGCCACAGCAACGCGCGCGCAGACCCTGACCCGCAAGACAAAGTTGCTGCCATCAGACTTAGTTCTACATTGTAATAAACTAAGTCCTTTTCATTGTAATTATAGTCTAGTTTACATCATTTTCATTCAGTGTGCTTCCACAACTTTATTAGGACTAGTCATGTAATGTTGGTTTATTTTTTTAAGCATTATTAGGGGGGATCAAATAATCAAACATTTTCAAGCAATCAATTTTCTGTACTGGTGTCTCTCCCTCGACATCGCATCTTTTATAATCAACATTTCATTCATCAATAAAATCATCATCATCATTCAAAACTCAATTCTCTCTCAGCTTCCGAAATTGCTCGTGACATTGGTTTTCCCGCACGGCACTGACAATCTAGTCTCGCGTGCGGAGGGGACTTCATTGGCAGACATCAACCGCACTAACATCGGTTGCTTAGCCTTACGTTGCCCTTCCAAAGAACATTAGGAAGGCGTTGCATAACAGAACACATGAAATGATCAAGAACTTATTTTCATTATTGATATCAAAATTAATGACTAAAAAGAACTGTCATCGATAAAGTTTGCAAACACATATAGAAATACAATAACAACAATAACAATAACAACCCAGTAAAATCTCACTAGTGGGGTTTGGAGAGGGTAGTGTGTATGCAGACCTTACCCCTATCCCGAAGGAGTAGAGAAGCTGTTTCCGGAAGACCCTCGGCTCAAGAAAACATAAAGACAAAAATAAGACAATATTAGTATTACCACAGAAATCGTAATAAAAATAGGAACAATATGAAATCTAGAAGAAAGATGCAAAGTAAAAGTGAAAACTAATCAAAAGGTCCTGCATTGAAAAGCAAAATAGTAAGACACAACATTGCTACTAACTATCTTAAACAAAAAACTCTACCAAACTAGTCTTACAAAGGTGCGAAGTAAGGCAAGACTCAACTGTCTCCTAACCTACATCCCTAATACTCGACCTCCACATCTTCCTATCAAGTTTCATGTCCTCGGAAATTCGAAGCCTCGCCATATCCTGCTTGATCACCTCACCCCAATATTTCTTAGGTCGCCCTCTACCTCTTCTCGTGCCCTCCACAACCAGTCGTTCACACCTCCTTACCGGAGCATCTGGGCTTCTCCTCTTAATATGCCCGAACCATCTTAGCCTCGATTCCTGCATCTTGGCATCAATGGGAGCTACATGCACCTTCTCCCGAATAACATCATTCCTAATCTTATCCATCCTAGTATGCCCACACATCCACCTCAACATCCTCATTTCTGCTACTTTCATCTTTTGGATATGTGAGTTCTTAACAGACCAACACTCAGCCCCATACATCATGGCCGGTCTAACCACCGCTTTGTAGAACTTTCCTTTGAGTATCGGTAGGACTCTCTTATCACACTAGATTCCAGATGCTAACCTCAACTTCATCCATCCTATCCCAATATGGTGTGTGACATCCTCGTCGATCTCCCCTCCCCCCAGATACTCAACCCAAGGTACTTGAAGCTACCTCTACTTGGGATAACCTGTGATTCAAGCCTCACATCCACGCCAACTTCCACCGGCTCAGCACTGAACTTACACTCCAGGTATTGCGTCTTCGTCCTGCTCAGCTTGAAATCCTTAGACTCAAGGGTCTGTCTCCAAACCTCCAGCCTATCGTTGACACCAGCTCGCGACTCATCAATAAAAACTATAGAAATGCTTTTGTAAATTAAATAGATTGAACTACAAATTTACAACAGCATGTTCTAGATTTTATGCATTGGACCAAGTTATAATCAACCATTTGACGCCAATTCATAACTCGACACGTGTACAAAATATAGCTGGAGAATAGCCTAACTGATGCAAGCTTTGAAGGATATAAGAGAGAGACTAATGCCTAGTACATTGATTGAGTGATCTTGGTCAAACTGTTGTATGCCTTATAGGTTTGGATTAGCTATTGCAAGTCCTGTTTTTTCAGATTTCAATAATCATCTCTTTCATAGAATGGAAACTTCATATTACAATTTCAAAAGTCGATATGAGCAGAACTTCAGTAACTGTAATTTCACAAGAAAACATGAGATTTTAATGGTATCTAAGCCACATATTACACATGATCTGAGTATGCACATGATATAGAAGGATACCATATATAAATACTATACTGCTGCACTAAGCATCGGACCATGTAATGTCATACTCGCCCCAGTCGCCTTCAGGTATATCCAAGGCTTCCAAACTGCTTTAGAGGCATCAACAATGTTATTTGGGCATGGCGGCTGATAATCGTGCTCGTCATCACATCCCATAGTAGAGTCACACTCATCTACCACTTTAGCCTTCACACTTTTGCCATTAGCACTTACAGTGATATAGTTAAGGCACCTATCTCCTCCACTGTACCATCCGGTTGAAAGGGCAACGACTGGAGTGTCATCGGAGTGGTATTGGTTATCACATTCCGATGGTCCACCACCATCTCCACCCTTTTGGAAGCTATTTAGTGTTAATACAGCTTTTGTGTTTCCGGTCACAGGAGGCGAGCATTTGTAAATGGTGTACATTTTTCCTTGTTTGCAACAATCCGAGTCATTTTCCGGATTACATTGTCCTGGAGGCGGCTTTATGCCTCTGATTTTGCCACTCGACTGACAACCATGTAATCTTGCATCTGAACAGTAAGTAAGAGTAGCAAAAACCAGTAACAATAGTAGTGATGTTCCCATGCTAGAGTTCTTCATGTTTTTTGTTCCTCTTCTCTTCTGGTTTTGTTATTAAATGTTGGTTGTGTGGAGACTGGGATGATCTAACTGGTTTATATAGTGTTTTGTCCACACAAAATGCCAATATTCTGCTCAAGGCATGAAAATTTCTTATAATTAAGCATATAGCTGAGGAGCTTAGCAGTCAAACGATCTAGTTGAGTACTCTCATAGTTCCTTCGTTATTTGGCGTAATAGAATCGAACATATATTAATTAGGTTCTTTACTTTCCTTGACCATCACGGCTCTTTTTTCTATAAATGGTATCTAAATTAGAGTTTTCACTCTCATCAACCTTAACCTTAACCCCACGGCTTAAACCTAATCATGACAAGAACTTGATGGGTTATTTTATTGTTTTGGACCCTATAGGCGCTGAAAACAATTTTGTATTTTCCTGCATAGTAATACAACAACAAATTGTTTCATCTGGTCAATAAACATGAAAACCTGTATTCTAGAATCTGTATATCTTTTATGCATAACGTCATATATTATTACAACCAGTCTTTATTTAGTTGCAATATCATTTTCCAGTGATATCATTATACCGCTGCTGAAGTTATTGTTTCTCCACGAATGCTCCCTAATTTGACTGTTGGAAAAGAAAATATAGTGCAGTAGAATAAAAAATAAGCCTTCAATTCATGGAATTTTTTGTAATCTTATGCTGCTTTAGTTAGGAATCTATTTGCCAGTACGAATAATTGTAGGTCTTTCCACCTTAGTACTAAAGGTTTTAAGAGTGCTATTTTTAATATCATTAAGTACGTACTAAATACAATGTCCAAGAGCTTATATCTTATAATTACATAGAACTGACGCCAATAAAATGTACATATAAACACAGCAGAAATGCTTTCGTGATCGAAATGGGCGGGACTACAAAAGGACAAAAGCAAACTCTTGACCAATCAGCTTGCCTCATTCAATTGCAGAAACTCCCAAGACTTTCCAGACACAGCATTTGAGCAGCAACCATATTATTTGGACATGAAGACTAATCGATAACCAGGGTCTGCATTACACCCCACGGTGTCACTCTTATTGACTGCACGTCTATTGTACCATCCAGTCGAAATAGCCACCACTAGTGCGGATTAAATAGGCAAGACCTTCTTATTGATTTGAAAAATCCTAACCTGTTTATGCCAGTTCCAAATTGGACAAGGATTCAAACAGTACAGCTGCTTGCACTAGGCTGCTCTGTCTTTCTTGTCTCCCGTGACGGATTCTGCAATCTCAACAACCTGCTTATTACCTTAAGTCAAATCATCATCCATCCATGGCCTCAACATTGCCTTTCTCAGTATTCTCCTTGTCACCGATGGAGTCCTTACCATGATCTAGGCCGTCACTACCATGGTCATCATTAGCGTTAAAACCGCCGGAATCACCATCACCATGTCTGTCATGGTGGCCCTCTCTTCCATCAATCTGTCAAAAAATGAAAAGAAAAAGAACAGCATAAACTACAATAATATGCTGAAAATGGCACAGAATATTAGTGCACTCCAGTAAAAACAAAAAGGGATCAATTCTATGTGCAATACTTCTGAATCATCCTTTTCTGGTTGTTTCTTTGACAAAGACTCAATTGCTTTAAAGACATCTGCAAATGACGCCATCATTTGTTCCTTAAGAGACTCGGTTGCTTTAAGGACCTAAGAAAACAAAACAAAAACAAAAACAAAATGAAACAGCTGTTTGTGTGTATATAAACTTAAATGTTAAACTAAAACATAGAACTGACCATACCTTTCGAATATCACTCTTCAACTCCGACTGCCCATCCGACAGTCGTTGGATCTCATCACTCATCTCCAAATTGTTCACTGGGGGATCCGATTTAGTCTTCGGCTGATTTTTGCTTCTTTTAGGAGGTGGAGTGCTAAAGTCATCATCACTAGAATGAAATTCAGGAAGCTCAGACGAATCCACCTCCTTATCATTTGGAATTCCAGATGATTCAGGCAAATCCAAGTGAATTTGCTCAAACTCCGTAGGAGAAACATTCTTCAACTTCAACTACATAAAGAAAAGAATTTAAATGAGTAGATGAAAATAGATGAAAAACAGCCCACAGAATTTTTAAGATTTGTACCATATACATTTATTTCACATGCTGTATACACTGCATATACATTTACTATACTGCATATTACAGATTATGCATATTGACTTTGCAATTTACCTTGTGCCCACTCATCTTGAAGATCCCACTAGACAACTTGTTCAAGGTCGGTTGCCTCCGAATTTTCCAATTAAGAATACGGGGCACTTTGTTGTCAATCCGGTGAGCCCACTTGCCATCAATATAGGTGCAGCACTCATAGAACCAGCACTGAATAGCCAAAGGTAAACCCCCAAGCCTATACATCTTTAGACCGGCCCACAACCTATTGTTCATGGTCTCCACCATGGCTCTAAATACAAGTATACCCCAAGGGAATGTCTCATACTCCCCGCTCTCAACAATATCAAAATCAGCCTTCGTGATGAATGCCCTAGACCCAGTTGAGAACAAGAATGTGTGTATGAAATACAACACAGCAATCTTGACCGCATCCTCGTCCGACCTCCATCTCTTTTCAAGGAAGCAGTCAATCAATGATTGCTTCGGTACTTTTTCAAGTCCAGAAAAGTACATATCCATCAACCTATTGGTAGTACTACTAGATTCATAGCCCTTATCAGCATCACCACAACATTTCAAACCAGTAATAATCCCCAGTTCTGCCAGTCCGAAACGCAACTTGGTCCCGTTCACTTTAAACCACAGTTCGTCCTCTCTTTTTGGGACCACCTGCCTGAGCAATAGGGAATGTACAAGCTGGTTCTGTACAACTACATTAGGCAAATCAAGAAAATACCCGAACGTGGTCCCCCTGAAGATCTGGAGCTGTCTATCATCCAACTTGCTCTTCAACAATTTAACAACTTCACAATTTGTGTGTGAACTTATACGCGTGTGAAAACGTTTGTTCGGTGGAATGTAGAAATCCCAAGTCTGCATTCCAAAAAAGTTCAATTGATGTTAGTGGACAATTAAAAAAATTCATTAAGTAGCACCTGTATTCTTAATATTGTTGACTATACACAAAGTATATACACTGTAATAGTTGTGTATGCACCTAAAAAGTCTATACATAATATATACAATTAATATTGCTGCAGACAGTAATATATACATTATGTATACACATCATATACTATTAATATACAATTATACATTCAGCATATTAGAATTACATAGACAATATACACATACAAATACAATTAAACCCAAATAAACTAGTGAAAAAGGTTGAGAAAATACATACCTTCAAATTGGAGGAGGAGCTAGGAGCTTGTACCTCCACCTTTCTCTTTTTTGATGCAATAACTTCACGGATCTGTACAGATTTACTCTTATTTTTGGCAGCAGCATTAACAAGCTTCCTCCTTTTAACACGTTTTCCAACTAATTTACCTCTTACAGCTGTAGGGTATTTTAGTGATTCCTTCACAGTAGACTCAGCTGATCCATTATGAGGCGTCTGAGAGCGGGTTATTCTTCTTGCAGTGGAAATTTGCCCAACAGATTTACTAGGGTTTGCATCATGGGGAGATTCAGTAGCATTGTGTGGGAGTTTTTTTCTGTCAATGGAAAATTCCGCAGCAGAATCAGGACTAATTTCTACTACTCTTCTCTCTGATGATAGATTTAGTAAATCATCATCGGTAAAATCATAAACAGACAAAGGGTCCAAGATTTCCCCGTTGCTGCTTTCTATTATTTCCGGCTTTTCCGTCATTCTCAACCAAACATACCCTAAAATCCAAACAAAACTAATTGAAGCAGATCAAGGGTTTAAGAGAGAGGTGGTGTTTAGCAGAGGAATGGTTTGTGACGTGTGTGGGTAGGTTCATTGTAGAAGACAGAGGTAAAAAGAAGGCCAAACCCATAAGGCCCCTTCTTCAACTGGGCTCCACTTTCATTTTGACGCGTTTACTTTGCCTTTTTCTATTTTGACACTCCAACTTAGTATTTTTATGACTTTTTAAACCGCTTTTACCGTTTTTAGGAAAATTCAATGTTATTTAAAACATATCTTAAACCACGCTACATGAAATGCACCCGCGGCTCGCGATATGTTTTATTTAGCATTGTTGGAAGTTAAAATCGGGTCACATGAAATGTACACCCGGATATTAGCAATTATAAATCACAAATACGTCACGGAAACTGTACCCGTAGCCATGATAATTTAATGTAACGCGCCAAAAGCAACTACGAAGATTCATTTTTAATATCTAAGTTACAATATTTGTAAGGCCATGGATGATCTAATTTATGGATGTCACACCTCAACTATTTTTCTTTTTTTTTTAAAGGAAATGTATTTAAGTATAACAACTGCAAATATTAGTTCTTAATCTAATTTATGAGGGCCATGAGTTATGAGTTTTGTTTGTGTATGACACACCTCAACTTGTTTCTTTTTAGAGGAAAAATTATACTTAATTAAAAAGACTAAGCTTAAATTATTATTTTTTTTGAAAAAAGGAGTTTAGGCTTGGACTTCATTACTCGATTAAATTAAAAAGGGTTCAGCTTTGCAAAAAGCTGCATCTGGGCTTAAGACTTGGGCCAAGAAAAACGAAAGAACCCCAGCAGGCTCTTGCTGGTCCGAATTCTTGTTTGAACAAAGTTGGCCCATATTGGACCTGTAAGAGGCGAGCCTAGTCACTATTTGTTTCGTAACTGGGCTTGTCCACCTCTACTCACACATTTATAACAATTAAAAATCAACCTGCTTTCAAATAAAATCAGGATATACAACATAGGTCTAATTCATCAATTGATTACATGGTTTACAAGATGAATAAAAACCTATATTTACAATATGACTGATACAGAGAACCTTTTACAAGCGAAAGACGAATTTTCAGGCTTGTGGCTCAGGCCCAATGGCCTAAGCCCAAATTCTTTGGTATTTTTCATCTGGGCTTTCTCATAGCTTCAGCCCATTTGAATTAGAGGATAGCCCTTTATCCTTACGGATAGGGCTAATAACTTGGCATGTTCCACCACAATGGTGATAATAGAATGACAAACAAATGTACCCCTAAAGCAAACATTTTGATCCTTTACATGATATAAAAATCTGATTTATTACAGTTCCGAATAAATAACAAATCAAAGAAGATTTTTTTTTTCCAGAAAATCAAACATGCTGCATTAGATCTATTAACACATATAAACTATTATGTAAACTACTGTATTACATTTTTCAGCAACCCAACCAATCCTTGCCTCTTTTGGACATGATTTGTCCATCACAAGCTGATCCATCACATGGAAAATACTAGTTTCAGCATAACTTTAACCAACAAAATCCTATCTTTAGCTTAGATCTAGCTGATTTGGGCCAACTGGTGGCCAAATCTGCAGATTAAGCCATGTGACCAAAAGACATCTTCACACAAAGTTACTTCAAAAAAGAGAAACTACAAGGTTTTTTTTGAACAAACCGACCAAATCAAAGCTCATGAAATAGAAAACTAATCAAATCCAATCAACACAATCACAAGTTAATCATGAGAATACATTATCATATGAATTCTAGTAGCTTCAGTTTAATATCATTTCAAATAAGAGCTTTACATGAAAAAGGTCAAGCATAGTACCTTGAACAAATAGAAATAAACCAGCAAGTAAGCAGGTGAACAAAGAAAATCAGTCGAAGCTTAAAGGAGCAGAAATCAAACAAACAGCAACAACGACCCAAAGAAATCAGAAATTTGAACCAAATTAAGACAGCTTTGAAACCAGAAAATCCAGCTAAAGGAAACCAGAAAATCCTCTACTTCAAACCATATTTCCCAGCTTGTGAAAACCAAGAATAATAAGTTTTTGAATGTTTTCTAAAATTTCTGAAATTTGATCTTTTTTTAGAAAAGAAAAGAGAACTTTGTGTAGTAAAAAATGATGCTAAATCTGTGTGTGAGTGAGGGAATGTTTCCCTTTTATAGAGTGTGCAAAAAGGCATCAAAAAAGCACATTCTAACCTAAAATTGTGAACTTTCACGATAGTACAACATCTTTTACAGCTGCCTGTCCTTTTCCTTATCCAATACTAGCATTTTTATGCTAAGGATAGGGACAGTTGTGCAAAGTCTAGAAGGTTCTGATATTAGCCTATGCAAAAGTCCGTTTTTACCCTTTTAATTACTGCCTATTTCAGCTTTATCCTAAGTTTCTTTTAGTTCAATAAGCCCCTACAAGTTTCTAATGATTTTCAATTCACAAGGTTCAGGGTCCAAAATAAAAAAGATGTAATTAAAAATACTGATATTTGCCTAATTAGTAAGAGCTGATCTAATTAACCCTAAACAATGAATTTAAACCAATGACATTTGAACAACAATAAAACCAAGATTGGAAGAAAGCTGTAAAGAACCCTAGAAATCAGACTACTTAACTTATAAATCAAAACAAATCAATTAATTAACATTTGAAAATCTGACTGAAACCAATTTGAATATTGCAACTAAAACAGAGAGGAGCAAATACGAAAATGGAAACAAAAACAGAGCAGTCATGCAAATCATAACAACCTAAAAAATTAACCTTAGTTAGCCTAAATCCTGTGCAAATTGAAATGAAATCCTAGCATGCTTTGATTAGTCTAATTATCAATGGGTAAACAATAATTAACAGTTTTAAAAGAAGAAAAACCCTAAAATTATGCGGTTAATACTGAAACAAAACATGAAGAGGGAAAAGAAAAATCTAAGCAAAGAAAGAATGACAGAAAATAAGAAGGAGTTACCTAACCTAAACGTAAGACACGAACATGGGCTTTAGTGAATCTGGCCGGAGTTTGGAACTGATTTGGCAAGCTTGAAAATAAGTCAAACCCACATGAATCAATTGCTCTCGTCAAAAGCAGTTGACTCATGTAGGTTTGAGCCATTAATTCTTCCGGAATCACTCAGCATAGGCCTCTAGGGTTTCAAACTTTTGATCTGGGTTGCTTGATTTTGAGGAGCCTTTTGGGCAGACCAGTAGGGTATTAGGGGTATAGAGAGTAAGGAGGTAACCTGGTGAAGTTTTGGGCTAATTTGGAGAGGTTAAGGTTTTTGGGATTGAAACTTCAAATTTGAAATTCGAGGCGTTTGAGAGTGATGTGAGGGGATTGATTTGGAGATTTGGAAAGATAGATGATGGGGGTTCTGGGGTGTTGATTTGGGGCCATTTGGAGCAGTTCCGCCGCCGTGAGGCGATTTTCGGCGGTGGAGGTGATGGAGTAAAATAGGGCGGCTAGGTTTTCTTTAGTTTAGGTTGAAGGAGATGAAATTGAAGGGTTTAGAATGGGGGGTTCTAATTTCGGACAGTCATATAGTTAGTGGGGAGGTGAGTTCTCATCCGTTCGATCAAACGGGATCAACAGATGGGGTTTACTGAACATGGAACGACGTCGTTTAGATTCAGATGGGGTCTGGACCGGGTATGGATGGTTTGAGCTTGGGTTTGGAAGGTGTTTGGGACCGATTTTTTGGCTTAAAATCAGCCCTTTTATCAATTAACCCCTTATTTCCCTTTCTTTTCTTTTTTCCTCTTTTTTTAATTAAAAAAAATCCTAAATTCAAAATCCTAAATTGCAAAATTAAACTAATTATCTAATTAAAATAATTATGAGAATTACCTAATCCTACATTAAAAGACAAAAATCCCTAATCTAAAAAATTAAAAGGTAAAAATGTAAAAATGAGATTTTTTTTGTAATTTTCATTTTTAATAAAATAAATAATTAACTAATTAATCCTAAAAGTGTAAAAACAAAACCTAAATGTAATGCATGGTATTTTTGGTATTTTTCATGATTTTAATAAAAATTAAACGTGCACAAAATACAAACAATTAATAAAAATCCTACAAAATTCATATAAAATGGCAAATAATTGAAACAAAATCTATTTTCTTAGATTTTATAGGAGTAATTCATATATGGCAAAAACCACATGCTTACAGCGAACATCGGCTTGAATTTTTGCTCTATTTCATCTGGTCGTTGTTGGTAAGTTCGTACAGACCCCTAGTTTAAAGGTGCTTTTTTATTGTTAGGGTTTTTATCTTGTTTTCGAATCTTCTGACATGTGACCTTCTTTTGGTGTTTTTCCTTTTCATTATAGGGTAAAGTTGATTTAATGTCAGCTGACGAATATATTCTTGTCCGTTTTACCATGGTGGTACTTTTATCGAAGATTCTATCGCCAAATACGTTGGTGAGAATGATGTAAAAGAGTATTCAATAGATAAAAACCACTTTTCATTGGTTGAATTTCTGTATTATACAAGGCAACTGAGGTATGTTTCTGTTGGGATTTTTTATGTCTTTAACCCTAGATCAAAACAATTCGTGCTGGTTGAAAATGATGAACAATCGTATAATATTGTCTGCTACTGTAAAGAGGGGGTCTTGGACATATTTGTTAATCATGTTATTGAAGAACCTGCTTTGGAGGTGGTCCCAACTGCTCTTATTTATGGGCCCGAGGTGGTTGAAGCCACTAATATGAGTCTAGGGAAATTTTATATGGTGGTTTAGGTAATATAAATGCAGAACAATAGTATGGTGATGAAGTTGGGGAGGCTGTAGTAGACAGAGTTGCTGAAACCACTAATGTAGATGGTGCTGAAAATTCATAGCTAGATTTGTCAGATTTGCTTAGTAGTGACACTGATTTAGATGATATACCTGAGGAGATGATAGTGAATTAGATGAGGAGTCAAGAGCTATAAGAACAGAAAAAAGAAGAAAGAATCTGCAGAAAGAAAAGGGGAAACAAAGGCTGAAGAAGAAGAGGAAGCCACCTACTCCAACAGAGGAGGTTGAGCTAGGGGAAGCTGGAGCAGACAAAGGTTTTGATGACATTGATAGTGTTGATATCCAATTTTTCCCCATAATATTTTCAAAACTATGCTTTGGCAGCAATTAGTATTTTTCATACAATTTTTGCATTTTAAAAATATTTTAATCAATTTATCCTAGCACTTTTATTTATAAAACAATCACTAATTGCATCACAAATAATTTTATAATAATTTTTGTGGCTTAATTTATCATTTGCATTTGTACTAAGTTCCAATTATTGCACAAACAACCACATTTGTATTTTTAGGACGCAATTGCAATTACTTTGCAATTATAACCTATGCATGCATTATTACATTATTTTATTAGAAAATAGCCTTTTATATTTTTAAAATATTAAGTAATTATTTTAAAATATTTAGAGGCATAAAAATTATTTTTTACAACCTATTAGTTTTTTTAAAAATTATTTTATCAATTAAATGGGTATTTAACAAATAGCCTTTTTATTCCTTTATTTTTTCCGATCTAGCCTATTAAATCAGCCCAATTTCAACCACCAATTAAATTAAACCAGGCCCAAATCCCATCTGTCCCTAACCCAATTTAAGCCTACTCGACCCAAAACCCCATCAAATCGTGGCTGTTGATCCTTTAAATCAATGGTCCACATTAAGACCTTCATTTTTAGTCCCAATGACCCCCAAACCCTAGTCATTTGCCAACATCGGCCGCCCCTGAAACCCTCGCCTCTCTAATTCTCTCTGAGACCAAACTTAACATTATCCGCCACCACCCAAAACCAGCCCTAATTCCCTTGATCCCTACTTGATCTATGACTTCCCATGGTTGTACGAGGCCTCTACTTGTCTCCTATTTCCCTTGGTTGCTCGATTGTATGGTTTTGTGGAAGGACCTCGAAGAGATTTGGTCCAGATCTCGTTTAAAACTTTTCAAGAGTCTGTCTATGGTCTGTGAGTGATTTCTATAAAAGTTTCACGGCTCAAATCTTTGATTCAAAGGCTAGATTCTCTTTACCCTTTCTCTTTTCTTCAAAACTTAGCATTTGGACTTGAATCCGTCCATATCCTTGTAGATCTGGAGCAATTTGAGTTTGTCATTGCTTTTTCTTTAAGGCTCCTTTATTTCTTTACTGATTAATCGATTTTTGAACATTTTGTTATATTAGGGTTTGTTTTTCTTGTTGTTTGTTGGTCGAACCTCTGGGTATATGAAGTATTTTCAAACTTCCATGGCTATTCTTTTAGGTTTTTTACTTCTCTACTACTAACCGGTTTTTAAAACACTATGCTACTTCAGGTTTCGATTTGTATGATTTCCGTTGTTCGAATATCTGTGTGTTGACGTGCTTTCAAGTTTTCCATGGTTGTTTTCCTTCTTTAAGTGTTTTAAAATTAGGTTTTTTGAACTATTTTCGGTCTAATTTCTCTGTGTTCCTAAAAGTTTTACTCAACCTATTTTGTTTATGGGAATTGATATATTCTTTCCAGAATTGCTGAGTGATTTGCTCTGTTAAAAAATTCGTGTGCATGATTCTTGATTATTTCCGTGTTTATGACCTTAATTAGTTGTTCTTGCCTTATTTGATTGCTGTATATTTATTGATTCTTTACATGATTCTTTCCTTAATAAAACCCTTGATTATTTTATTCTGAAGATCTTTATTTGGTTTGATTTGATCCTTTCCTTAATAAGGCCTCTGATTCTTTACTTCTTTACTCAGTCTAATTTGAACCTCTTACCTTAGCTAGTTCATGTCATTACCGTTGGCTAATTGCCCTTAATTAATGGGAAGACTATGTTGAACCTCTTTGTGTGATTGATTCTGAGATCCCTTAATTGCTGATTACTTTACCTTATTTGATCTACTCTTGAACTACTATATAAACTCCCTTATTTAACTTCTTACACACGAACATTAGTTCACTATTGCTCTTACACTCTAAAAAACTCTCTGTACTTTTTGCTACTTGTGATCTTTATTAGTCTTGCCGGTTGTAAGCCAAGGCTAGAAACTGCACAACACCTGTCTTACATCTTGTGTTCTCTTTCCCTTAACTGGTATGCCTCTGATTAAATTTTAGAATCTAAACCCTATGTGTTTCATTACTGCCTTAGTTCATCAGTCCTGAGTTCATTCCCGCTACTGTTTACTGTTCATCTAGCATGCCTACTGCTGCCATGTTCAATTTGTGATTAGCATGTCTCAACTATGCTTACTTGTCTACTATTTATCTAGCATATCTAAAATCTTGTTTTGTTCAGTGTGTGATTAGCATGCCTACATTATGAATGCTTGTGTGGTGTTCTGCCTAGTTTGCTCATTTAAATCCTTTCCTACTTTGTTTTGCTAAGTCATCTAGTCTCTCTAGTTATATGTTTGAGGCCTATATGTTCTCAACATCTTTGCTCCATGCCTCAATCACCTACCCTTGTAACTAACTTAGTAATTCTATACATTTGTTTGCTTTTGTGCTCCACTATACACTAAGGTGTATTCTATGTATCACCAACCTCTCTCTCCCTGTGTGGAACCTGTTTGCCAAGTATTTCTGAATATGTTTTGTTCTGTGAGTTGTGTTTTGATTTTAAAGTGTTTTCATACTTTTCTCAAGCTGTTTTACTTCCAAACTAGTACTAGTTTTTAGATATCTTTTCACCTCTAAGAGTCCTCTCTATACTGTTTACCAAAACCCTTTTCAAATTATGCACTCTTACTTACTCTTAGATTATTAAGTCCTGCCCCTCTGGTATATGTACCACTTAGAGGTCCTTGAGATCTCTCTGAACTCTAGCATACCAGGGCTGGCTCTTCCATACATAATCAGTCCTTATTTGAGAAAGTCTGGGTGTGAGCACTGCCCGGGATCCTTGAGGTCCTTAAGGAACTCTGACATACCTGGACATGAAATTGGCAATGAAACCTTGGGCATGAGAGACTACTGGAGGCCTGGTACACTAGGATTTGCTTTGGGCCTACTTCAGGCTCCCTATAGCTTAATTTTATATTTTACCTATGTAATTCATTCAATCATTGGTCTATAATAATTAATTGTAAATAGATATTGGGTTGACTAATGAAAAAGGAGGGTAGTTATATAGTACTGTGGGTAAAGCTAGGTAGATAACATGCCTATAGGGTTTATTTTGGCTCAAATGTGCCTTGTTAGATAACATGCCTATAGGGTTTACTTTGGTTTACATGTGCTGAGTAGACAACATGCCTATAGGGTTTACTTTGGTTCAAATGTGTTTTGTTAGATAACCTGCCTATAGGGAATAAAATAATTAAAGTTCAGTTTTTCGTCTGCTGCCTTAGAATTAGTTTTCTAAATATGTTATCTTGCTACTACTTGTTATCAGTACTCCTTTCATATTATCTGTTGCTATTTCCGATTTAGTTTTCTAATTATTGTTTTGCTATTACTTGCTACCAGGGCTTCTCTCACCTTCTTTAGCCGAGGGTCTATCAGAAATAGTCTCTCTACCTTTCCAAGGTAGGGGTAAGGTTACGTATATCCTACCCTCCCCAGACCCCACTTGTGGGACCACACTAGGTTATTGTTGTTGTATCTTTAGAAATCATGCATGTAGGTTTAATTGGTTGTCACACTTGCTCAGTCAGTATGCGTGTCTAATAAGAACTAATAGTAGTTTCACTCATTAAAGATAGAACTCATGTCCATAGAGTACAAACTGGAACTTCATACAGTGTCTTGTTAAACATCACTAGAAAGCATGCCTATAGGATAAAGAACTTCAAACTGTTTCCCAAAATTATGACTGCATATACACACTTAGGCAAGCCTTAGGACGTTAAATAACTGTGAAACCAGTTCTGTTTATGTATGAAATTATCAAGACTTAATAGGCTGTAAAACCAGTAGGCAAACTGGTTAAGACCCTGCCACTTCACTTAAAACAAACGTTGCATATTTTGTTTTGTGATGTTCATATAGATGTCATGTTCCTAGGCTTTATGAACTTATTTAAAATCAGTTGTTTGAGATGTGCTTCTTATTTTATTATGTACATGTGGAGGTAAACATAAGCCTTAATTGCTTTCTTTCCCAATTTGATTGTCCTATGTGTTCTTTACTTGTCGCCTAGATTTTTTCCTTTTAAAACCTTAGGTTGTCTAGAACTGTCTAGATTTAGAGGTTCTAAATACCTTCATGCCACAAGAAAGGGATGGGTAGTGCACGCATATGATATATCTTAAGGTTGCTAGAACGCTTTAGACTATGACCAAGGGAAGGGAATTGGGTAGTAAAAGATATGAGGACCTGCGCGCTAATGTCACGTGTAGCCCCTCATTGAGGAGTGATTACCGGGCATTGCATGAGTATGATCATGTAGGCTAACCGACGTAGAACTTCCCTTTCCTAACTACACTATGTGTTTAAATCCTATAAACTTCCTTTTCTTTACATATACATATGTAAGTTGTTAAATCTCTCTCTTACTTTCATTACCTGAATCATAAATGTACTCAGAATGTGAAAATATGCCTTTATTTGCAAATATGTGTTGAAACTGTTTACTTGTTAGAAAGACTAATTCACATAGTTTAAGTTCGGCTGGGACCCACCGTTGTGGATCGAGGGGTGCCTAATACCTTCCCCTCAAGGTTATTTCGAGCCCTTACCCTAATCTCTAGTAATGCAAACTAGTTACATGAGTTAATCACTCTAGGTGCCCTAACGCACCATAATCCGTTAGGTGGAGACTCTTCAAATACCCAATTCCCAAAATGAAACGAGTTGTTACCCCATGAATGTCAAAATTCGGACTCCCGCGAGGGTAAAAGGGGGCGCGACAGATAGGCCAAGTAAGATATATATATATATATATATATATATATATATATATATATATATATATATATATATATATATATTGCTGGTAAAATAAGGGGATGAGGATTACTATGGTAGTAGTGACATAGGAAGTGATAACAGTCAAGATGAGCTAGATGTGCTTGTTGAACCTGGTGTTGACTTACAAGCTAGAAGAAGTAGTAAGAAGCTCAAGTTTGACCCAGAATGTTGGGTTGCTATTTTTGAACTTGGTATGGTCTTTGAAAGTGTTAAATAATTTAGGAAGGCTGTTCAATCCTATGCTGTTGAGAACAAAGTGCAGCTTACACTTAGGCCTAATGAAAAACTAGAGTTAGAGTTAAGTGCAAAAGTAAGAATTTGTGCAAATGAGAGCTATATGCAAGTAGAGATAGAGATTCTGGAGATTTCATGGTGAAGAAGTACCATCCATGGCATAAGTGTACTAATAAAAATAAAAACAAGTTGTGCACTTCTAAATACATTGCCAGGAAGGAAATTCAAGGACATGATAGTATCTCAGCCAAACATTAAACATTAAACTATGGGAGTTACACTTGGGACTGCTTTCTGCTGTTTTACAACTTGCAAACTTAAGTAGTCGATGATTCAGACCAATTGCCCTTTAGTTTTTGTGATGTTATTCTGGTAAATAAAGAATTGTTGATGCATTTAACTCATTTGTTAATATTCAGTTGTTAGTTTCTACTGTTAATTTTGTATTGTCAGTTTCTATTGTTAAATTTGTTGAGTCTTCAGTCATTTTGAAGTCAGTTAAATGCAGTCAGTTTGCAGTCACTTCCAACCAATTTGTATTGTTAAATTTCAGCTGTTATAAAACAGTTCAGCAGTTTATGTTGTTTACATTTCAGCTGTTAAAATTCAATCAGATTCAGTTAAAATGCAGTCAGTTCAGCAGCCTTGGACATGGCATTCTCTTAGAATGAACCAATACCACTTCATTTCTAATATAATCAGTACATATGTAAAGCCCAACATAACAAGCTTTAAATTTTTTATTAACAAGCAAAAATGAAAGCTACACAAAACCCCAAAAACAAATATTAAGACTACCATCTTCGACAAAACGAAGGAACAACCAAACAATTCCACACGATGAAAACAACTACAAATACAAAAATCTACTTCTTCCTTGCCCGAGCCAATTTTGCATCATTTTCTTTGACCCTTTTCAGTAAACCATTAATGTTCCTCTTTGCTTGATCGGGAAAATCTTCATCATACCATATAAAGTACTCGCAAGCACCTCGATCCTTCAAAACAATATGAAACAATTTTTTTTAACAAACTTAAACCAAGAATTCGAAATATAACTGCAAATATATGGCTGACTTACTTTGTCGAATTTACACCCTTAAAATCGTCGACCTGGATTTTGATGCAACAAAGAAGAATTAAGATGAAAAGAACTAATCCAGGAGCTGCAACTCGAGGAAGATGAGGCTAAATCAGGGACTGATCCGAGATATTTAGCTAACTCGTAAGAGAGAGAGTATAGAAAGAAGAGAGATGTTATTATATCTGAATGAATATGTACAATACAATTGTCTTGATACTTATACTTCAGTTGAATGAAGGAATCTATACTGCTAACTACCACTCACTTCTGCTAAATTCTTATAACAAACTGTAACTAACTTCTACCAGTACTAACGAACTCTGTCAACTTAGCTTCTTCTCAATGCTCAATTCTGCAATTGCATCAATACCCCCTAATCAAGAACACCCTTGCCCTCAAGGGTGAAGGAAGGAAATCTATGTTGTAAGTCAGTGAGGTACTCCCAAGTAGCTTGAGCAGCATCAACACCTGACCATTTAACCAAGACTTGACATGCAGCCTTGTTTCCTTTCTTGACCAACCTCCTGCTCAAGATGCCTTCAGGCTCAAGATAGTAAGGACTGGATAAATGCAACACATGTGGATGAGAAATGGTAGCGGGAACTTCATGGCATTTCTTAAGTTGAGACATGTGGAATGTTGGGTGAATCAAAACATCTGTAGGTAGTAGTAACCGATAAGCAACAGCTCCAACCTTGGCAGTAATAGGAAAAGGACCAAAATACTTTGCTGCTAGCTTATTGAATAGTCTAGAAGCAACTGAGATTTTTCTATAGGATTGTAATTTCAGATAAATCCAATCTCCTACCACAAAGCTCCTATCAAACCTACGATTGTTAGTCATGTCCTTCATCTTCTGCTGAGCTCTGGCCAGATGGAATTTCAACAACTGTATTATGGCTTCTCTAGCAGCTAATGATCGATCAACCATATCAGTAACAGCTTCACCGACCAAATAGGGAAGATATATTGGAGGTTTCTGACCATACACAACTTCATAAGGAGTGCATTTGATTGCAGTATGATATGTAGTGTTATATCACCATTCAACTAGTGGTAAATGAGCTGACCAATCGCGAGGACTATTAGAGCAAAAACACCTAAGATAAGTCTCCAAGGTTCTGTTCAAAATCTTTGTTTGACCGTCAGTCTGAGGGTGATAAGTAGTGGATCTTTGTAACTGGACACCCTATAGAGCAAAAAGTTCTTGCCAAAATGAACTGAGGAATATAGGGTCCCTATCACTTATCATTGTAACATGCATGCCATGAAGATTATAAATATTATCTAGGAAACATTGGGCCACTGACTAAGCAGTATAAGGATGCTGCAAACTCATAAAATGCCCATACTTGCTCAACCTATCTACGACAACAAGAATCACCTCTTTGCCATTAGACTTAGGAAGACCTTCTATAAAATCAAGGCAAATATCAGTCCAAACACCTCCAGGGATTGGAAGAGGTTGCAGCAGTCCAGGATAAGTTGATGCATCATACTTATGCCTTTGACAAATGTCACATTTGTTAATGAATTCTCTAATATCCTGGGAAAGCGTTTTCCAGAAAAATAGAGACTTCAACCTCTTGATTGTTGCATCCATGCCTGAATGACCTCCCTGGGGAGTAGAGTGCCACAACCTAATAATAGATTGTCTGAGTTGATGGTCTGCACCTACAACCAATCTGCCTTTCCACCTCAACTGATAATTAATCCAAGTATAAGATCTGAAAGGTTGAACTTGTAATTTTGTAATTAGCTCATGTAATGCAGCATCTGAAGACCAAATTTCTTTAATCTGAGCATATAAGGGATCATTAGGGGACAACAATGAAATATCTAGAAGTTTAGCTTCCTCATTTCTAAATAAAGCATCAGCGGCCTTATTCTCATTTCCCTTCTTATACTCAATAGAAAAGTCAAAAGCCATGAGCTTAAAGATTCTAGCTACTTAGAACTCTGTATGTATGTTTTGCTCCAGCAGGTATTTCAAGGCCTTCTGGTCAGTTTTGACAATAAAGTGCCTTCCTAGGAGATAGTGTGACCACTTCGTGATAGCAAAGATGAGAGCTAATAGCTCCCTATCATAAACAAACATAGATTGATGTTTAAGAGCTAGTGACTTACTAATATAGGCAATTGGATGCCCATGTTGCATCAAGACAGCACTAATGCCTATTCCACTTGCATCAGTCTCAATAATTAAGGGCTTTGTATAATCGGGCATGGCTAGAACAGGTGTAGCCACTAGGGCATTCTTCAGTTTTTCAAAGGCTGTTGTAGTTTCATCTGTCCAATTGAAGTTATCTTTTCTGAGCAGTTCGTTTAGAGGTTTACAAATTGTACCAAAACCTCGGATGAATCTCTTGTAATAACCTACTAATCCTAAAAATCCTCTCAGTTGTTTCACAGTAGTGGGAACAAGCCATTGTTTAACAGCTGAAATCTTTTTAGGGTTTGTAGCCACTTCTTTTGCACTAATAAAATACCCTAAGTATTCCACTTCATGTACCCCAAAAGCACATTTGGATAGCTTAGCATACAACTGATGTCGCACCATTAACTCAAACACAGCCTTTAGATGCATAATATGATTACATATTTTTATTGTTAATTAATATGTCATCGAAGAAGACCAAGACTGACTTCCCGAGAAGGGGTTTAAAGATAGAATTCATAAGACTTTGGAAGGATGATGGAGCATTAGTTAAGCCAAATGGTATAACTAAGAATTCATAGTGTCCTTTATGAGTTTTGAAAGCAGTCTTATGAACATCAGCAACAACCATCCTTAATTGGTGATAACCAGCTCTAAGATAAATTTTAGAAAAAACCACAACACACCCCAATTCATCTAATAAATCTTCAATAATTGGTATATGGAATTTATCCTTAATAGTCAGCTGATTTAGATCTTTGTAATCAACACAAAGCCTCCAGCTACCATCTTTTTTCCCCACTAAAACAACAGGATAAGCATAAGGACTGGTACTATGTTGTATCACTCCCTGATCCAACATTTCCTGCACAAGCTTCTCGATGACATCCTTCTTTATTCCAGGATACCTATAAGGCCTCTTACTAACATGTATTGCTTTATCTATGAGAGGAATTCTGTGATCGAAGGAACCTCTATGGGGAGGAAATACAGTAGGAATTTCAGAAATGCTAGTATATTACTCCAATAAGGTAGACAAAACAGGAGATATCTCATTACCTTGAGAAGCTTGTATGCTATCACAATGAATACCCTCTGCCGCATTTGTGATTAAGGAAATCATAAAAAACTGAGCATCGTCCACAGGCGTTTTATTCAGAGTGCTGGTTTTAGTTGATTTCAGGTTGCTGCTAGCCCCTCTCAGCACATGTTTCTTTCATTGATAGACAAATTCAATTGCTCTATTTTTGAAATCAAATAAGATTCTGCCAAGAGTACTCAGACATTGTACTCCCAATACTATATCAACATTACCCAAGGGCAGGAGTAAAAAGTCTAAAGAGAATGTAGTGCCCTGTAGCAGCCATTGCAAGTTCCTGCATACTGACGCAATTTGCACTCGTTTTCCATCAGCTACACTTATGGATTGCTCAGCTATGGGACTAGGCTTGCACCCTAATTTCCTTGCCACCTCTTTATCAATAAAATTGTGGGTGCTTCATGTATCAATCAACACTTGTAAAGGTCTCTTTTTATGATAACCAGTGACCCTTATGGTCTGATAACTTGTTACTCCAGTAAATGCCTGCAGAGAGATTGTCATTAGTTCATCTGATTCTATATTGATCTCTAAACCTTGCTATCATCTTCACCAGTAACTTCATATTCATCATTCATATCTACCATGAATATCTATTTTCTTGCCTTGCAAACATGCTCTGGTTCATATTTTTCGTCGCAAAAGAAACACAGCCCCTTGGCCCATTTTTCATCCATTTCTGCAGCAGTTAGCCTTCTACCAGGAAATCTGTTAGGTTTACTAGAATTTGGTTCAAAAGGTTTCTTAAAATGTAGGATTTGATATGGGAGGTTTTTGGTGATTATGATGTTTAGAGTAGGAAGGGGTAGGTAATATAGAGTTCTGTGGTTTGAAGGAAGGCTTAACTCCCCAAGACTCAGCTTGTGTTTCGAAAACACCCTCCTGTAATCTAGCAATCCTGTAGGCTTGCATCAAGGTCCTTGGCGACTGAATCTTAACAGATTTATTCAACTCTAGTTTCAAACCCCCCCAAGAAACAACTAATAGCAATCTGATTTGATATATTGACCTTAGTCAAAAGTCTATCAAACTCAGCTTGATACTCTATTACACCTCTAGTTTGCCTTAAATTCTTAATTGATTCTATAGGGTCTTCAACATCTTCTCCAAATCTTTCATTCAAAGCTAACACGTATTCAATTCAAGTAGGGAACACACTTGTATTCCGTGGCCTCATATAAGATTTATGCCAAGCAATGGCTTCCCCATCAAAATGAATTGAAACCACCTTCACTCTCTCACTAAAAGAGATTTCTTCCATAGAAAAAACCTGATCCACCTTATACAACCAAGACCTCAAATCATACCCAGATAATCGAGGAAAATCTAATCTGGAAAATCGGGTAAAGAAATTACCAGTTGGAGTAGAGTGTTACACCTTGTGTATTCAGTGTTATAATGCTGTAAATGGGCTAATTCGATAGGAAGATAATTTCTATGAGATATTTAAATGATGCGATAGTTATACGTTAAGATTGGAGGTCATTTGAGTTGTGATTAAAAATTCAACAAAGATCGCCGCAAGTTACGAGTTTAAATTTCACTGGAATTTGGATAAAATGTTGATGAGCTTTTCTCTCAATATACTGGGAGTTATGGTGTGTTCTACCTACCGAATCGAAGGTCTATGAGTCTAGTTTCCAACGTAACAAATAGTTTGTTAATACAACTTCAGAGTAGAGAGATATTAACCTTTTCGTACAGGGGTACACACTGTTACGGGAATAGTGTGCTTAGTTGGGTTTAGTTAAAAAAATTTATTTAAGTCATTCTTTAAAACTGAAACCCCTGCATTTTATCCCCTCCAAAATAGAACCTAACACCTAGCGATTTCCTCTAAAACTCCTCCCATCCATCTAGCCAATGATAAAAACAATTTAGTAATCCTCAAGATGGAGAACACCATGGTAACTTCGGAATCGTGAATTCTTCAGTGTTTCACTTTTCATAGCAAGACTCCACCTTGAAGTAATTTCGAATTTTGAGTAATTATGGTCACATAAGGTATGATTTAACTTCCTTTTTGATCTTTGTAAACTTCTACCATAAGAATTCCTAAGAAATAGTTGAAACCTCTATAGAAATGTTCTTGACTTTTTTAAGAAACCTCTCTTAATATGGCTTGATTGTCGGGGTTGTTCTATAAGGTTTTATTGTGTTGTTTGGATCTGTGAAGACATGGATGGAATCTTGTCGATGAGGAAATATAATAAAGTAAAATTTGGTAGTGTGTTGGGGGGAAATTAATCTACAAAAGAGTCTACAAATTCATGGCCACAAGTTGTTCGCGTAAATGTCTAAATGAAGAATTATATAAGCTATGAGCATGAATTTGATTTTGAATGGTTCGTATTATGTAGGAAATCATTCCTAAGGCTTTTGAGGTCTCAGAAACAATATATAACTCCATCGACAAGGTATGTAGGGCTTTCGCTATACCTTTCGGCATGACTAGAATTCGAATAAACGTTTATCGAATTATCTCGTCGGATTCGAGTTATTTCACCTTCAACTTATAAAGATGATTAGACCTGATCCTTTCTCATAGATTGATTACTCTAGAGGATATCTATGAATTCTCGAATTTTCTTGTTCCTTGCTTAAAAAGAACTATAGCCTTTTTACTCGTTCTCCTTTCGACGTTCATATAAATCATGAATAAGTAACACTTACTTCAAAGATATTCATAATACATAACTCTCATGTTATTATTACTTGTTGGCTCGTAGTAAAAATAAAATTAAATAGTTTAGCAACAACCATGATAGTCGAGGAATAATGATGGTAGACCACTTTGACTCTTCTTAGAATACGTCTTTTAAGGTTGGTTTCGCATTGCACCTATATAATTCATGATTTAGTATATATATGTATTTACTTTCATTACCGATGTAAGCACGTGATTTTTGCCCTATATGAGAAATACTCCCAAAAAAATGCAAAATAAAATGATTTTTCTTGATGTGCAGTTTTGAGTGTTTTTGTGATATTTTTGGATAATTATTTGTATTTGTCTGTGTTTGCTTATTTGTTAAATTAATAAAAAATACAAAAATACGTCGCATTTTGCATGTAGGATTTAATTCTACAATTGTTAGTAATTAAATTTGTTTATAAAAAAATTAAAAATTACAAAAATAGGCATCGTTTGCATTTTTAGCATTTAATGTCCAAATATACAATTTTATGCTTAATTAATACTTAATTGTGCGTTAATTGTTATTGGGAGTTAATTTGCGCTTTTATAACTTAATTTAGTTCTTAATAATAGTTTAAGTATTTTTATAATTTAGTTTTAGAAAAATAAAAGAAGAAAAGAGAGCGAAAATATAAAGAAAGTCGGAATTGGGCCTCTTCTTCAAATTTAAGCCACAAGCCCAAAAAATGGCCCAATCTTCCCTACGACCCAGTCCATTTCGAACTGGGTCGACCCAGTCCATAACCCAAAAGACCCAAACCCCCTTTGTCTTTCATTTTTTACAAAACAAAAAAACAAAACAAAAACAAAAAAAAAGAAGAAGAAGAAAACCCTAAAATTATACTAACCCATCCGCCCCCCTCCCTATCTTCTTCTTCCCCAAAGCTCCAAACTTTCCAACCATGGCTGCCCAACATCGACCACCCTCCAGTCCGCCTACCCAAGCCATGAACGCCCAAGCTCCTCCGGTCACGTCGAGCTCCCATGGTTACAACGTTGCGCCTTCTTCTTCCTCGTCAAAGCTCCAAACGTTGCTGTTTTTTTCTTCTTCTTCCTTCACCTCACGCTGCTGCTTGATGTCTAGCAGCTCTCCATCTCATGAAGTTTCACAACCCACCATGGACGTTGCTAGTGATGCTTCGTCAAGCTTCTATTATCGCCAAACACCCCATCATCGAGCAAACAAACCCCATCGTTGCCCATGCCGCTGCTGTCGCGGCTTCTTCTTCTAGTCCGCTGCTGCATCTTCCATCTCCTCGACCAGCTGCTGCCATCCACCATAGCTGCTGCCGCGATGTTGTTGCTGCTCGTCGCAGCAGCTCCCTACTGCTTCATGCCTCTCCATCATCTTCGTCTTCGTCGTTGTTTTTGAATCGGTTAGTTGGTTTATGTTTCAAATTTTGTCCATATTTTGTTTGGTATTTTTCGGATCCAAAATAAAGAAGTAATTTAATTCTTGTTTGATTTGTTCGTCGTTGAAATAATTTTCTAGTGTGTTCATGTTGTTTGTTAAATTAATTTTCAGATTTCAAAATAGAAGTTTAATTAGTTGTTTTCATGTTTATTTCATGTTTGTATTATTGTTTAAGTAAGTATTTGTTAGTTTGATGTTTGTTAGATTCAAATTGAAATTTAATTAACTATTTCTTCAATTTGTTTCATGTGTTTATGTATTGTTAGAAATTGTTAATATTGTTAAGTTCAAGTTTAAGTTCATAATTGTTTCTTCGTCGATCTTGTTATTTGTTTAAAGAATTTAGTTGTGTTAGAGAAATATGTTGGTTTAATCGTTTAAATCCATCATGTTTGTTGTTTAAAATAGATTTAATTCATGTTCATACTTTGTTTGATTGTTCTTGAATCCGAAATTTGTATAGCTTGATTTCTTGTTTACCATTTGTGATTATTTCTTGAATTTGTCTCATAAAGTTTAATATAGGAATTGTTGGTTGTAATGTTGTTAGAATTGATTTTAAGTTCAATATGATTGAAGTTAGAAATCTAAATATACTTGTTTGTTGTAGTTGTTGAATCCGAAAATAGAATTGTTTGTTGCTAAAATATTGTTCAATCAAATTTTAGTTGTTCTTTGTTGTTCAATTTGTGTTCATGTGATTTGTTGTTGAAATGTTGTTAAAATCGTGTTCATGTGATATTGTTGTTATGATGTTCATCCGTGTTCATATTGTTGTTTGAACATTGTTAGAAATTGATCATATTGTCTATATTTTGGTTAAGTTTGATTAATTGATGTGTTATAGCTGATGGGTAGTTTGGTAAATTTGTAGTACGTTTAGGGGTAGTTTGGTAATTTCAGTAAGGTCGGAAGGGGTAGTTTAGGAATTGTACATTTTGAAATTGTTTATTTGAAGCATGGGGACAAAATGAAATGGGGTGGGTTGTGATATAGTTGTTTAATATAAAGGGGGGACAAGATTTAATTTAAAGGGGGAATCTTGCATTATTTTAAATGAAGCATGGGGGACAAAATATAATGGGGTGGTGTGATATGTTTATTTAATGTAATGGGGATGAGTGGAAAGATAATGGGTTGGGTAGAGAAAAAGTATGGATTTTAATTAATTGAAAGGTTTATGTGATGGGTTATAAGAAGAAGTCTTGAACACAAGACATAATGAAAAAAAGAGAGATAAATGAGAAAAAAATACACACACAGATAGAGAGAAAAAACGGACAGAGAATAGAAGAGAGAAAAATTCCGAAAAACATTTAAGCTTTCAAAATAAAAATAAAAACTAAAAAAAATCTACTGCTTTCTTTCTTTGTTTGAAATTAGTATTGATGGTTGTTGTTTCATTTAAAGCTTAAGGCTTTTGTTTTTGGGATTACTACTCCACCGGTCTGTTACTGGGTTGTTACTGTTGCTGGGCAGTTGTTGCTGTTGTACTGTTATTACTGCTGCTGATTCTCATCTTCATTTTCTTTTGCTTCCAATATCAGGTACATATCTGTAAATTCATGTCACGAAAAGCTTCAACATGACAAATTAATGAAGTTCGGGAATTATAATTCTGTTTTCCATTCGTTCAAGTTCATTAGTTAAAAAATTTGGTTTTTGTTTCAGTTGATTAATATAATAGTACATTTGGCGTAATGAATATAAGATAATTGTTACCTCTTAAAATTCGTTTAAGTGTTGTAATAATATCATCTATTTCGGAATTTTCATTAAGTGAAGTCATGATTGAAATATCAAGGTAGGGAACATGGCATAAAATGGGCCATTAATTACATCCCGTAATATTGTTAGCTAAATGTAAAGTAGAATGGAAGTATCAAGAAATTACATTATTAGTATATCTTGTAAAAAATCTGATTTTGGTTTAGATTGATATAAGTTGTATGTTCATATATGGCATGATGATGAGTATATATATAATCATATGTGGAAGGTGAGTTGATACAATATTAGGAATGGTTCAAACGTACAACTATATTGCATGTGATGAAATTTTATTGAATCAATTTGTATAATAGTTCTCTTTCTTATCAACTTGACTCTTGTCTTCCATTGCAAACATTAACCAAACCATTGCAACTTTGGACTAAAACAAATACATGAGAAGGACATAGGATTTATAAACGAATCGTGACATTTTATGTAAAAGATATATAGAAGAAGAGTTTGCCTTAAATGAAACAATGAAGATTCTGCGGAAACTATTAATTTGTTTACCATTTTAAGTTCTTTCCCAATTTTACACACGATTCGATTTATGGACATCCAAATGTTGTATCCACGAAAAAATGTTAGTTTTAGATACGTATTGTCTGTTTTCTTTTTCACGTCATTAATTCTTTAAAATTTGAGGTATATGATTCATATGTGTAAAACAAGACTCGCGGTCAACACATAATAACAATTTGTAGAGAACCTTATCAAGAATATTTTTGTGATTAGGGATACGTTCGCGTAACCTGATTATATTTCTAAAAGCAATTCGGATTATGCGTTCGCGCAACTTCGATCGAATATTTAATAAAAGGGATTCCTCGGAGAATATCATTATTAATTTCATAAAAACCCGAGATGTGAGGTTCACTACTTAATTATACAAAAGGGGCGAATGTTCTTGATTTTATTAAAGCATAATTTCGAAAATAATTATAATAATTATTATATTATCAATATCATTGTGTATACGTACGCGTAACACGATTTTTCACGTTAAAATATAATTTATAACACGAATATACGTACGCGTGATTCGATTCAAAGAAGGGTCTTTAAATCTAAATAGAAGCGGTAACAATAAAATCATGCAATAAAAATGTATTTAACAAATCAAAATAATCAAGCCGAATATAACAGTTGAGCGACCGTGCTAGAACCACGGAACTCGGGAATGCCTAACACCTTCTCCCGGGTTAACAGAATTCCTTATCCGGATTTCTGGTGCGCAGACTGTTAAATAGACAGAGTCATATTCTCCTCGATTCAGGGATTAAAACCGGTGACTTGGGACGCCTTAAAATTCCCAGGTGGCGACTCTGAAACAAACAAACAAATCCCGTTTCGACTGTCCTTTAATTGGAGAAAACTCCCCTGTACCCTCGCGGGCGCGGAAAAAGGAGGTGTGACAGCTCTGGCGACTCTGCTGGGGAGTCAAAACCCAGAACCACTGGTTCAGGGTTCAAGAATTCGAGCTTAAAATAATTGTTATAGTTGGCTTTATTTATTATCTGATTTTTTTACATGATATATGCCCAATGTGCTAAATGACACTTTTACCGCTTTAATATTATTTGAATTATGAATATATACAACTGCTACGAAACCCCCTTCTTTCTGAGTCTTCTAAATTTATGGTGCACACGTGCGCGTGACCCACCTTTCTGTTAAAGTCATACCAAATAAGACGAAGTTGGGACAAGTAACTAGGCCGGGTAGACTTTCGTGCTCCCGGTACGTTGCCCCCGCTTCGGCTCAAACTGTCCGTTTGGGTAAGCCAGGGCTAGATCAATATGCCTCAAGTTTTTTCACTTAGAATAACTCAACTTCATGCCGGATCCCTAGTAGGAGCGATTGTTTGCATCACGTGCATTTGACTTTGGAGACTCAACACAGGGGTTGGGTCTGTCTAGGACAGGTGTACCAAAAAAATGACCATCCTGATGCATCTTACTTGCTGCTACTTGCGCATTTATTTGATCCGGATTTGTGTGTTGACTGACTTTTGAATATCATGAATAATATTTTAAAATTGAAAAAAAGAAATAGCGGTTAGGGAATTGACTGTTTATTTTTGAAAAAAAAAACCAATGCCCAAATACTGTCAAAACTCTGCCGAAATTTTGAGAAAATGAAAAAAAATATTTTATTAGTTTGTTTTATTAAAACCAAAGAAAAAATAGAAAGAAAAAAAATCGTTGTTCTGTCTTATTTTTCAAAAAAAAAAAAATATATATATATATATATATATATAAAGGAAAATAGTTTGTCTTCCCCTGAAAATGACAATGAAAAAGAGTCTTACTTTTAAAATAGTTTTTTTATTCGTTTCTGAAAAATTCAAAATAATAAAATAAAAAGAGTCGGGCGTTGAAAGTGGTTTTATTATTTGTTGCAAATATATATATATATATATATATATAAATTCAAAAAGTTTTTCTTTATTTTCAAAAAATGTATATATATCTTTATTTGTTGCAAAAATATTTGTCCTGCCAAAAAAGTCTAGAAAAGTTTTGTTTAGACTCCCAATTTTCAAAACAAAAAATCCAAAAATATTTTCCATTATTGACTTCTTTAGAAAGTCTTTTTAATTATTAAAAAAAAATATATATATAATAAAATAAAAAAAATCCGAAAATATTTTCCTTCTTCTTTAAAAATTGAAAAGAAAATTCAAAATTCAAAAAAAAAAATTTAGAAAGCATTTCTTTTATTAGAGGTAAAATTCCAAAAAATATTTTCTTTCTTCTTTAGAATAAGAAAAAACAAAAAAAAAATATATTTTCCTTTTACTTTTGAAATTCTCAAAGTTCAAATCAAAAGAAAAGGAATTCTTAGAAGTCTTTCTTTCAAAAAGAAAATCAATCAAAAATCCAAAAAAAAATATAAAAATACTTCCTTTCTTCTTTTAAAGCAGTTCTTTTACAAAAAAAACAAAAAAATAATCATAATTTAAAATCAGTTTATTTACTTTATTCATGACCTGCCCGAACTACGCGGGTTTGATTCTCACCGGATGTGAGATACGTAGGCAACCCTCATCGGGTCCAACCCCCATTTTTGCTAAAATAGCCAAAAACCAATAAATAAATAAATAAAAAACATGTCAAAATTTTAATTTTTTTTCATAAATAAGTCGGGCAGTGTCCAGCCTCCACTTTTTGCTAAAACAAAATAGCCAAAAAAAATATGTCAAATTTTAAGAGTCATAAAGAAGTCGGGTGACGTTGTTTTATCAAGACATAGCCGAATGTTCCCGAATGGGACGCCAGAAGGCCGACTTTGCATAAACAACCACCTTTTGGGTCATGTTTAGGATTTTGGTCTAGTTGACCCACACAGCCTTAAAAATCTTCGTCCCCGAGGCGCTGAAGGGCCGTGTTTGCAACACCAGGTTTTTATTGTAATTTGAAAAAAAAATAAAAAAAATAGTCGGCGGTCAGGTGAATACCGTTTGAATTTTGTCATAATAAGCCGAGCCAGCTTCGGCCGCGTCTTAAACCGTTCTTGCCGAAATAGCCTCAGAGTATCTTTCAGTTGTCGAAAGGCTATTTTCGTAAAAGAACGGACAAGTGTGTAAAGTGTCATAAAATAATCCTCTCCGGCCTCAAAATTTGGACGGGGCCACATTTGCAAAAATAACCGTTTGGTTGCATTTGTCAAACGGAGAAAGGAAGCTGGCCGTTTGTTTTGGAGTTTGTAAAACTTTTGATTATAATATGTGGGTCGTTTGATTTTCAAGTTTGTAGGTCATTTTTAAACCTTTGAAACCCAATATGAAAATTGAAAAAAAAATGATTAGTATTGCTTATCTTTTATTGGTCCGAACTACGCAAGGTCTGATTCATGCGGGGTCATGATACGTAGGCAATCTCCATAAGATTCGACCACCACTGAAAAAGAAAAAAAAAGGAAGAAAGAAAAATAAAGGAAAGCGCAAGTGCATCGCATCTCTGATAGAACGGTTTAACTGCTTAGGTGCATTGCATCTCTAATATATGATTATCTGTCAAATGCCCTGACACTAACGTGATGGCTTCCCTTTGCTGTGTTCATATATAGAAAAGTGGTTGGTTGTGGTAACTCCTCCCTGCAAAGCAAATGACACAGAACCTCAGAACAGGGTGGGTCGGTACTGATGACCGACAACAATTGGTCGAACAGAACAACGGGTTGGTAGAAGAAGTGAAAATGCTGAGACAACATGTGGCAGACATGTATCAGGCATGGATAACTGGGAAAGCACCACCCCCACCACCGCCAAGCTTTTCAAACTCTGGCATTACCCATCCCCCATACTCTCCATCCCAACCCACTTATGACAGCTTTCCTAGCTACCCGAGTAGTTCCATCACTCGTCCACGCTACTCCCCTCCCCAATGCTACTTCTCTCCACGAGATTCCCAAAGATGGGCTTCACTTTCCAAATACCCAGCTCCACAGAAGGCCTATCCACCCTCACAAGCCTACCGGAAGCCCCCTGGATCAGGTTTCCGGCCCAATCAAGCATTTAGGAACGAAAGGTTGCTCAAACGAGGAAAGGCTCTCACCCCTATCGGAGTATCTTATGCAAGTCTGTTTGAAAGGCTAAAGCATGCTGGCTTGATTGAGCCGCTCCCCGCATATACTCCAGATCCACATGCAAGAAACTTTGATCCGGCAGCGCAATGCGCGTACCACTCCAATGTCATAGGGCACAACATTGAGAGTTGTCGTAATTTGAAAAGGGAAGTAGAGAAAATGATCCAAGAAGGGCGGATTGTGATCGATAACAGTAACATGGAGCACTCGAACCCTATCGAGAACTTGTTGACGGAGGTTGATGATATGGAAGCTGATAATGGTCTTGGCAATACTAATGCAAAGCTTAGTGGCTAAGATGCCAATTTTGATAAAATGGGAGGACGCTCCGTTCCTTGGTTAGCAAGAGAGAAGCTGTTGGTGGTTTATTTTGTTGTCATTTCTGTTATCCGGATTATTCTTAGGGTTGTAATCCGAATATTGTCTTGTGTCAAACCTTCTTATCTTTCCATTTTTGTCGTATCAGTTTGTTTAAGTCTCGTTGATGTTGTGTTAAGATTTTATTCTGGTTGTTTTGTTTGTTTTTCTAACCATTTCGCCGGAAGTTTAATACAAAAGCCGGTCTTTTATTATTTCCAGTCATCTTTTTATTTAGTCCTTTTGTCATTTTCGTTCAATGCCGATTCTAGGGACATGACATGCGCACACAGTTTGGGCCTAGTCTATAAAGTTAATCATAAAACCCTGGGAAGGTGATCAAAGCATTTAAAGGAAATAAGAACGGTTTGAGATTATTTGAAGCCCGAGTCATGTGGAACTGGGGCAAGTAAAACATAAAGAAAACCGTTAAATGCAAGATTCGCCAAATTGGCATGAGGGTCGTGCATGAGAGTGAGAGTGTCGCCCAGCAGTGCTTTAGAAATGACAAATGAAAAAGTAAGTGTTTAACATAATTGTCAAGTCCAGCACCATCGGAAGAGACTATAAATCTATGTTCAATTGTGTTGTTTGCACTTGGCATGTTTTGAAGACTGGAATGACGAAGGCATTTTATTCTGCTACCTAAACACTTTATCCTTTGTTACCCCTTTTGAGCCTTATTTATTTTCTTTCATACCCCTCGTTCGGAATCAATAGCAACGACTAGGAAATACGAGCCTGGAAGGTAAAGAAAAAATCAAAAAAAAAACGAAAAAGAAAAAGAAAAATGAAAAAAAAACAAAAGAAAGTCAAATGAAAAAAGATGAATTGGGAACTACGTTTAACCTGATTCCTCAAAGAGGATACGTAGGCGCCTCACGGCTCGGTCATGGTGTAAAAAGAAATTAAAAATAATAAATAAGTAATCCCCAAGCAAGAAACTGGGGCAAGAGTTGTACTCGTTATAAACAAATATGATTTCGAAGGTTGTAATTTTGAACCCCAAATTGATTTGTTTTTGAGCCTTTAATACCTTTTCTTTCTAAGCCTATCCAAAAAACCCACATTACGGTCCAAAGAAAGACCTTCTGATCAGTCTGCAAAAGATGCCAAGTCAGACAAATGAGAATCTTACCGACGAACATAACATTCTGTTCCACAGCAGAAAGGACTCTAATCTCCAGCAGAGAGAGTCATACCGGCAACACTCCAAATCCACAGCTGGAAAGTGATACAAATGAGAGAGTCTTATCGGTGAAAATTTTTACGGACACCATAAGGCGACGCAAGCTGAGAGAAAAATCAAAATGAGAGAGGCTTGATAGTGAAAACCCTTCGGGCACTACAAGTCGAATAAGATTGGGAATCAGATGGGGGATAGTCAAGGGAAGACCTCGAAAGACGATTGATGATGAAGGATAGGCCACATATGCATGTCATGACCATTAGAGTCAGTGTTTTCGTTTGATAGGTTTTTATTTATAGTTTCTTTTGTTAAAGAGTCATTTTTTTCCTTTGTCTTTTATTCTGTTCCCTTTTATCTTTTCCTTTCATAGAAATTTCCCCAGTAGAGTCTGTTTGGTCAAGACCAGTGGGAAATGACTTCAAAGTAGACCATCAGCTTTCCAAGATAAGATCTGACTAGTACATCCAAGTGATATAGTCAGGAAGGAACAAGCGCGAGGCCAGTGTCAAGAAAGATATCCCCAGCAAAAGGATTGACGAGTGTCAAGAGGGATATCCTTGCCGAAATCAAAGGTTATTAAACCTCAAGACCAGAGCCCGTGGACAAAACAAGAAAAACAATAAGCATGATTTGGGAAATTCATGCGAGACTAAAAGGTCGGGAAAATGCAAGTTTCCGAGCCATGCCACGAAAGAAGAGGGATATCCCCAGCAGAAAAGGATTATCCCCAGCAAATAATATCATCCCCAACAAGTTGTGGAACGCAGAGCAAGGAAGGGAAAAGGGAAAACTATCCCAGTGGGAGTATCACAACCAACCACCACGTTTTAAACTAACAAATTTTGTTTGATTTGAAACAGGTAAATGGAATGGCATTGATGACAGAAATGCATGCCATAAGGGAGACTGTAAAACTGGGGCAGAAAATTTTCCTTTCATTTGGAAAATTTTCTGGAAGTCAGATACCCATTCGGGGTAGAATGAATATAGCACCAGTCTCAAGGGAAGTGGTCTTTGAACCAGTTTTACCCCCAGCATAACAAGTTTTAATAAAAGAAGTTGTTCCCCAGCAGACAGAACAAAGGGATGACATTTGTGCTCAGAAAAGCAAAAACCATTATCATCCCCAGCAGCTTCCAGAAGAATGAAGCATCGATTTGAAGGGATAAAATTCCCCAGCAGCATTATCCTCAACAACGTTATCCCAAGAAGATAACACTTTTATCCCCAGCAGTGTTGAGAGAAAATAAATTCTGAAAAAAAAAATTGAATTTGAAGGAGGGGAAGAAAGGAGACTCCCACAGTGGTATTATCCCCAGCAAGCAAGAACAAAGCAGAGCGAAGGAAAAAGAAAAGAAAAGAAGAAATCAGGCGTCCACCTGGAGAATGAGGATGAAAAAATTGAAGAAGAAGTCAGGCGTCCACCTGGAGAATAAGGAATGGCGATGTATGGTTTGAAGTCAGGAGCCCGCCTGAAGAGAGGAATGACGATTATTTTCAAAGTTGTTGTCAGGAGCCCGCCTGAAGAGAGGAAAGGCGTTTTAAAAAGTTGTTGAAATCTTGCCAACCTAAAGAAAGGAATGGCGATGTATTGTTTGAAGTCAGGAGCCCGCCTGAAGAGAGGAATGACGATTATTTTCAAAGTTGTTGTCAGGAGCCCGCCTGAAGAGAGGAAAGGCGTTTTTTTAAAAGTTGTTGAAATCTTGCCAACCTAAAGAAAGGAATGGCGATGTATGGTTTGAAGTCAGGAGCCCGCCTGAAGAGAGGAATGGCGATTATTTTCAAAGTTGTTGTCAGGAGCCCGCCTGAAGAGAGGAAAGACATTTTTAAAAAGTTGTTGAAATCTTGCCAACCTAAAGAAAGGAATGGCGATGTATGGTTTGAAGTCAGGAGCCCGCCTGAAGAGAGGAATGGCGATTATTTTCAAAGTTGTTGTCAGGAGCCCGCCTGAAGAAAGGAAAGGCATTTTTAAAAGTTGTTGAAATCTTGCCAACCTAAAGAAAGGAATGGCGATGTATGGGTTGAAGTCAGGAGCCCGCCTGAAGAGAGGAATGGCGATTATTTTCAAAGTTGTTGTTGAAGTCAGGAGCCCGCCTGAAGAGAGGAAAGGCGTTTTTAAAAGTTGTTGAAATCTTGCCAACCTAAAGAAAGGAATGGCGATGTATTGGTTGAAGTCAGGAGCCCGCCTGAAGAGAGGAATGGCGATTATTTTCAAAGTTGTTGTTGAAGTCAGGAGCCCGCCTGAAGAGAGGAAAGGCGTTTTTAAAAGTTGTTGAAATCTTGCCAACCTAAAGAAAGGAATGGCGATGTATTGGTTGAAGTCAGGAGCCCGCCTGAAGAGAGGAATGGCGATTATTTTCAAAGTTGTGGTTGAAGTCAGGAGCCCGCCTGAAGAGAGGAAAGGCATTTTTAAAAGTTGTTGAAATCTTGCCAACCTAAAGAAAGGAATGGCGATGTATTGGTTGAAGTCAGGAGCCCGCCTGAAGAGAGGAATGACGATTATTTTCAAAGTTGTTGTTGAAGTCAGGAGCCCGCCTGAAGAGAGGAAAGGCGTTTTTAAAAGTTGTTGAAATCTTGCCAACCTAAAGAAAGGAATGGCATTTATTTTTAAAGTTGTTGTTGAAGTTGGGAGCCCGCCCATAGAACAGAGGCATACATTCCAGTCTTTAATTTTCAAGTGTTGAAGATGGGAGCCCGCCCAGATAACAGAGGCATACATTTCAGTCTTTACATTTCAAGCATTGAAGTTGGGAGCCCGCCCAGATAACAGAGGCATACATTTCAGTCTTTAATTTTCAAGTATTGAAGTTGGGAGCCCGCCCATACAACAGAGGCATACATTTTAAGATCAAGTCAGAGGACAATAAAACAGAGGGTTACAATAGAAATCCCCAGCAGGAAACAATAAAAATCCCCAGCACCGGGAAGCAGAAGGTTGCAACAAGAGGTCACAACACAAACTCAAGTGCATGTGTCAAAAAGAAGAAAAGCACCGGAAAAATGCAAGCAGACAAGAAAGCAAGGCAACAAGAAAAATTGCAGTATAGCTTAGCTTCTTGTTTTCTTTTAAGCAAGGTGTAACAAGGAGATCGGTAAGCAGTAGTAATAGCATGCAACAACAGTAACATTGCAGTCTCACGGTAGTCCCAGCTACCAAAATTTCCCGAACTACATTGACCTGATTCCTGTTTAGCCCAGGATATGTAGGAAACCTTTGAAGCAAAGGTTCGGTCAAATCTTTTTCAAAAAATGCTTCAACGGAGTACTCGGATGGGCAAAAATCGCTCGCTTTATCTTTGCACGAAAACCCTTCGTGTCTTCGGGCAAAGAGGGGCAGCTGTAAGCACGTGATTTTTGCCCTATATGAGAATTACTCCCAAAAAAATGCAAAATAAAATGATTTTTCTTGATGTGCAATTTTGAGTGTTTTTGTGATATTTTTGGATAATTATTTGTATTTGTCTGTGTTTGCTTATTTGTTAAATTAATAAAAAATACAAAAATACGTCGCATTTTGCATGTAGGATTTAATTCTACAATTGTTAGTAATTAAATTTGTTTTTACAAAAATTAAAAATTACAAAAATAGGCATCGTTTGCATTTTTAGCATTTAATGTCCAAATATACAATTTTATGCTTAATTAATACTTAATTGTGCGTTAATTGTTATTGGGAGTTAATTTGCGCTTTTATAACTTAATTTAGTTCTTAATAATAGTTTAAGTATTTTTATAATTTAGTTTTAGAAAAATAAAAGAAGAAAAGAGAGCGAAAATATAAAGAAAGTCGGAATTGGGCCTCTTCTTCAAATTTAAGCCACAAGCCCAAAAAATGGCCCAATCTTCCCTACGACCCAGTCCATTTCGAACTGGGTCGACCCAGTCCATAACCCAAAAGACCCAAAACCCCCTTTGTCTTTCATTTTTTACAAAACAAAAAAAAAAGAAGAAGAAAACCCTAAAATTATACTAACCCATCCGCCCCCCTCCCTATCTTCTTCTTCCCCAAAGTTCCAAACTTTCCAACCATGGCTGCCCAACATCGACCACCCTCCAGTCCGCCTACCCAAGCCATGAACGCCCAAGCTCCTCCGGTCACGTCGAGCTCCCATGGTTACAACGTTGCGCCTTCTTCTTCCTCGTCAAAGCTCCAAACGTTGCTGTTTTTTTTTCTTCTTCCTTCACCTCACGCTGCTGCTTGATGTCCAGCAGCTCTCCATCTCGTGAAGTTTCACAACCCACCATGGACGTTGCTAGTGATGCTTCGTCAAGCTTCTATTATCGCTAAACACCCCATCATCGAGCAAACAAACCCCATCGCTGCCCACGCCGCTGCTGTCGCGGCTTCTTATTCTACTCCGCTGCTGCATCTTCCATCTCCTCGACCAGCTGCTGCCATCCGCCATAGCTGCTGCCGCGATGTTGTTGCTGCTCGTCGCAGCAGCTCCCTACTGCTTCATGCCTCTCCATCATCTTCGTCTTCGTCGTTGTTTTTGAATCGGTTAGTTGGTTTATGTTTCAAATTTTGTCCATATTTTGTTTGGTATTTTTCGGATCCAAAATAAAGAAGTAATTTAATTCTTGTTTGATTTGTTCGTCGTTGAAATAATTTTCTAGTGTGTTCATGTTGTTTGTTAAATTAATTTTCAGATTTCAAAATAGAAGTTTAATTAGTTGTTTTCATGTTTATTTCATGTTTGTATTATTGTTTAAGTAAGTATTTGTTAGTTTGATGTTTGTTAGATTCAAATTGAAATTTAATTAACTATTTCTTCAATTTGTTTCATGTGTTTATGTATTGTTAGAAATTGTTAATATTGTTAAGTTCAAGTTTAAGTTCATAATTGTTTCTTCGTCGATCTTGTTATTTGTTTAAAGAATTTAGTTGTGTTAGAGAAATATGTTGGTTTAATCGTTTAAATCCATCATGTTTGTTGTTTAAAATAGATTTAATTCATGTTCATACTTTGTTTGATTGTTCTTGAATCCGAAATTTGTATAGCTTGATTTCTTGTTTACCATTTGTGATTATTTCTTGAATTTGTCTCATAAAGTTTAATATAGGAATTGTTGGTTGTAATGTTGTTAGAATTGATTTTAAGTTCAATATGATTGAAGTTAGAAATCTAAATATACTTGTTTGTTGTAGTTGTTGAATCCGAAAATAGAATTGTTTGTTGCTAAAATATTGTTCAATCAAATTTTAGTTGTTCTTTGTTGTTCAATTTGTGTTCATGTGATTTGTTGTTGAAATGTTGTTAAAATCGTGTTCATGTGATATTGTTGTTATGATGTTCATCCGTGTTCATATTGTTGTTTGAACATTGTTAGAAATTGATCATATTGTCTATATTTTGGTTAAGTTTGATTAATTGATGTGTTATAGCTGATGGGTAGTTTGGTAAATTTGTAATACGTTCAGGGGTAGTTTGGTAATTTCAGTAAGGTCGGAAGGGGTAGTTTAGGAATTGTACATTTTGTAATTGTTTATTTGAAGCATGGGGGACAAAATGAAATGGGGTGGGTTGTGATATGATTATTTAATATAAAGGGGGGACAAGATTTAATTTAAAGGGGAATCTTGCATTATTTTAAATGAAGCATGGGGGACAAAATATAATGGGGTGGTGTGATATGTTTATTTAATGTAATGGGGATGAGTGGAAAGATAATGAGTTGGGTAGAGAAAAAGTATGGATTTTAATTAATTGAAAGGTTTATGGGATGGGTTATAAGAAGAAGTCTTGAACACAAGACATAATGAAAAAAAGAGAGATAAACGAGAAAAAAATACACACACAGATAGAGAGAAAAAACGGACAGAGAATAGAAGAGAGAAAAATTCCGAAAAACATTTAAGCTTTCAAAATAAAAATAAAAACTAAAAAAAATCTACTGCTTTCTTTCTTTGTTTGAAATTAGTATTGATGGTTGTTGTTTCATTTAAAGCTTAAGGCTTTTGTTTTTGGGATTACTACTCCACCGGTCTGTTACTGGGTTGTTACTGTTGCTGGGCAGTTGTTGCTGTTGTACTGTTATTACTGCTGCTGATTCTCATCTTCATTTTCTTTTGCTTCCAATATCAGGTACATATCTGTAAATTCATGTCACGAAAAGCTTCAACATGACAAATTAATGAAGTTCGGGAATTATAATTCTGTTTTCCATTCGTTCAAGTTCATTAGTTAAAAAATTTGGTTTTTGTTTCAGTTGATTAATATAATAGTACGTTTGGCGTAATGAATATAAGATAATTGTTACCTCTTAAAATTCGTTTAAGTGTTGTAATAATATCATCTATTTCGGAATTTTCATTAAGTGAAGTCATGATTGAAATATCAAGGTAGGGAACATGGCATAAAATGGGCCATTAATTACATCCCGTAATATTGTTAGCTAAATGTAAAGTAGAATGGAAGTATCAAGAAATTACATTATTAGTATATCTTGTAAAAAATCTGATTTTGGTTTAGATTGATATAAGTTGTATGTTCATATATGGCATGATGATGAGTATATATATAATCATATGTGGAAGGTGAGTTGATACAATATTAGGAATGGTTCAAACGTACAACTATATTGCATGTGATGAAATTTTATTGAATCAATTTGTATAATAGTTCTCTTTCTTATCAACTTGACTCTTGTCTTCCATTGCAAACATTAACCAAACCATTGCAACTTTGGACTAAAACAAATACATGAGAAGGACATAGGATTTATAAACGAATCGTGGCATTTTATGTAAAAGATATATAGAAGAAGAGTTCGCCTTAAATGAAACAATGAAGATTCTGCGGAAAATATTAATTTGTTTACCATTTTAAGTTCTTTCCCAATTTTACACACGATTCGATTTATGGACATCCAAATGTTGTATCCACGAAAAAATGTTAGTTTTAGATACGTATTGTCTGTTTTCTTTTTCACGTCATTAATTCTTTAAAATTTGAGGTATATGATTCATATGTGTAAAACAAGACTCGCGGTCAACACATAATAACAATTTGTAGAGAACCTTATCAAGAATATTTTTGTGATTAGGGATACGTTCGCGTAACCTGATTATATTTCTAAAAGCAATTCGGATTATGCGTTCGCGCAACTTCGATCGAATATTTAATAAAAGGGATTCCTCGGAGAATATCATTATTAATTTCATAAAAACCCGAGATGTGAGGTTCACTACTTAATTATACAAAAGGGGCGAATGTTCTTGATTTTATTAAAGCATAATTTCGAAAATAATTATAATAATTATTATATTATCAATATCATTGTGTATACGTACGCGTAACATGATTTTTCACGTTAAAATATAATTTATAACACGAATATACGTACGCGTGATTCGATTCAAAGAAGGGTCTTTAAATCTAAATAGAAGCGGTAACAATAAAATCATGCAATAAAAATGTATTTAACAAATCAAAATAATCAAGACGAATATAACAGTTGAGCGACCGTGCTAGAACCACGGAACTCGGGAATGCCTAACACCTTCTCTGGGTTAACAGAATTCCTTATCCGGATTTCTGGTGCGCAGACTGTTAAATAGACAGAGTCATATTCTGCTCGATTCAGGGATAAAAATTGGTGACTTGGGACGCCTTAAAATTCCCAAGTGGCGACTCTGAAACAAACAAACAAATCCCGTTTCGACTGTCCTTTAATTGGAGAAAACTCCCCTGTACCCTCGCGGGCGCGGAAAAAGGAAGTGTGACAACTGAGCTGCACTATAGATGGCCGAGTATGACACATATTGTGTAACCACTGATCAGTTGGGATTACCGAGCTTCACGTGGCCAGTTGGGATTACCGAGCTTCACGTGGCCGGGTACGATTCTACCGAGCCTTTATTATGGCCGGGTATGTTATGGATATTATAGCCCCACAGAGGGATTTATTATTATATAATGTGATATATTATAAGTAGCGATAGTGAACGACGGTGTCACGAGCATACATTTATATCCATGTTGAATTTTAGTTTCCTACCGAGGCTAGTTTCAGAATTTAAATTATCTCTATGTCTCTTCTCTTGTTAATTACATTTTTCATGTTACACTTGTCGCCCTACATATTCAGTACATATTTCGTACTGACGCATTTTTATGCGCTGTGTTCATGCCCACAGGTTCGAATAGACAGAGTGGTGTGCCTCCTCAGTAGGACCCCCAGGATCAGCGTTGGGTTTCGCACTCCACTTCTTCGGAGTTGCTGACTTTGAGTCCATAGGTACTATTACAGATGTATATGTGTGGTTTTGGGCATGTCGGGGGCTTTGTCCCGCCGTGTTGAGATTGTCTTACACTCTTAGAGGCTTGTAGACTAGCGGTCATTGTATATATATATTTTTTGTATGCTCCTATCGGCCTCTTGGATAGCTGTTAGACTGTTGTTGCAGCCTTGTTGGCCTAGGTTATATATATATATATATATGTTGTGTTGGGCTCTTCTACCTGCAGGTTATTATATTTCAGATCATATCTCATGGTTGGTTCGCTCGGACCTTCGGGCATTGGGTGTCAGCCACACCTCCCAAGGTTGGGGTGTGACAAACTTGGTATCAGAGCAGGTCAATCCTAGGGAGTCTGCAAGCCGTGTCTAGTATAGTCTTGTTTATGGTGTGTTGTGCACCACACTTATAAACATGAGGCTATTGGGAATTTAGGATTATTACTTTCTTCTTGATTTAGATTGTGCAATAGAGCCTAATCATAAGTGTTCATTCCTAATTCTCTTTTTGTTTACCTTCTCAGTGATGCCTAATACTACGAGACAACAAGTGGCTATGAAATTTATTCAAAGGTTGGATGAGGAGGCGGGAGAGGGCACAAGTCAGGTGCCACCTGCTAATGTAGATCAACATGAGCCACAGAATGAGGCTGATTCTCAGGCTTCCGGGGCAGCACCCCCACCACCCCCGGAAGGGCGTAAAGGAGCTAACATACCTCCAGTCTCTCTCCTAGTTGTTCCTGATCAGGACCTAGACATGCGGAGTACTGTACAATTGCTGACTCGAATAGTGGCCTCCCAAGCCCAACATCAGACCCTCGGTATTGTTGATAGGTTCGTGAGTGCGAGAGTTCGGGACTTTATCAACTTGGATCCTCCAGTATTTACAGGGGTTGATCCTAATGCTAACCCATAGGATTTTCTGGATCTTATGCAACGGACCTTACAAATTATACATGCCACGGATATTGAGTCAGTGGAGTTTACTTCTTATAGACTACGTAATGTTGCTGTGACATGGTATAAGACTTGGAAGCAGACTCGGGGGCCTAATGTGCCACCAATGACATGGAAGGAGTTCTCTGAGGCATTTTTACAGCAATATTTGCCAATCGAGCTTCGAAGAGCCCGACGAGATAGGTTCTTACACTTAAAATAAGGTAATATGAGCGTTCGGGAATATAGCATGTAGTTCAACTCTTTGGCTAGGTATGCTCCTACGATTGTTGCTGATATGAGTGATCGGGTACACCAGTTTGTTAGTGGTTTGGGGGCACATTTGATAAATGAGTGCACTACAGCTTCTCTAAACCAAGGAATGGATATTGCTCGTATTCAAGCATATGCGCAGGGTCTAGAGGATCGCAAGAGGCAACAACGAGCCAATCGAGAACATGATAGAGGTCAACAGAAGAGGGCGCGATTTGCAGGTAACACAGGAGAGTTTCGAGGTGGATTTATTTCACAGTTTCCCCGGCGTCAATCTTATCCGGTAGCCAGTGCGCCGCCATAGTTTCAGGGATAGCGACATGATCGGACCACTTATTCTGGTCCAGGTCAGAGTTCACATACCCCAGGTCTACAGTTTAGAGGCGAGTTCAGTCAGATGAGGCCTCGGTTTCCTAGATGTGATCAATGTGGCCGAAATCATTTTAGACCATGTTGCCAGGGTTCTGATGCATGTTATGCATGTGGACAGCCAGGTCATATTATGACGTATTGTCTGATGACAAGTGGATGGGGTATGGCTTAGCCGAAGGCATCTGTAGGGGCTTCTTCTTCTTCGGTACGTCCTCCTAGGCTGAGTATGCAGACATCAGCTGGAAGGGGTAGGGGAAGATTTGGCGCTTCTGGTTCAGGAGGTCAGCAGAATCGCATATATGCTTTATCGAGTCGTCAGGATTTAGAGTCATCTCCGGACGTGGTTACAGGTATACTATCCATCTTTTTTATCGATATGTATGCCTTGATAGATCTTGGTTCTACATTGTTGTATATCTCCCCATTTATTGCTAGTAAATGGGATAAAGAGCGTGAATTGTTGCATAAGTCATTTGAGGTATCTATGCCAATGGGTGAGTCTGTTGTAGTTAGACGGGTATATCGAAGTTGTGACGTGAAGATTCATGATCGCCATACGTTAGCTGATTTGCATGAGCTAGAAATGGTTGATTTTGATATCATTATGAGTATGGATTGGTTGGCTTCTTGTTATGCTAATGTATATTGCTGGACAAAGATTATTCGTTTTAATTTTCTAGGTGAGCCTATTATTGAATGGAAAGGTGATGCTGCAGCGCCTAAGGGAAAGTTTATTTCTTACCTTAAAGCTCGAAGGATGATTTTGAAAGGGTACATCTATCATTTGGTACGAGTGCATGATATGGAGGTGAAATCTCCAACTCTTCAATCGGTTCCCGTCTTGAATGAATTTCCCGATGTATTTCCTGATGAACTTCCTGGTCTTCCTCCAGAAAGAGAAATCGACTTTGCTATTGATATTCTTCCAGATACTCAGCCAATATCTATTCCTCCATATAGAATGGCTCCGGTTGAGTTAAAAGAATTGAAAGCCCAGTTGAAGGATCTTCTGAATAAGGGCTTTATCAGGCCCAACACATCTCCCTGGGGTGCACCAGTGGTGTTTGTTCGTAAGAAGGATGGTTCGTTAAGAATGTGTATTGACTATCGTCAGCTCAATAAAGTGACTATCAAGAACAAGTACCCCTTACCCAGAATTGATGATTTGTTTGATCAGTTGCAAGGTGCCAAATATTTCTCAAAGATTGACCTTCGATCCGGCTATCACCAATTGCGAATTAAGGAGAGAGATATTCTGAAAATGGCTTTTCGGACTAGATATGGCCATTATGAATTCCTTGTGATGTCTTTTGGTCTTACTAATGCGCCAGCAGCTTTCATGGATTTAATGAATCGGGTTTTCAAGCCATTTCTAGATATATTTGTAATTGTTTTCATTGATGATATTCTGGTATATTCTCGATCAAAAGCAGAACACGAGTATCATTTGTGTGTGGTGTTGCAGACTTTGAAAAATCAGAAATTATATGCTAAATTCTCCAAATGTGAATTTTTGTTGAATTCAGTGGCTTTCCTTGGGCATATCATTTCCGATTAAGGTATTAAGGTAGATGGTCAGAAAATTGAAGCAGTACAAAATTGGCCTAGACCCACAACTCCTACGGAAGTTCGTAGTTTCTTGGGCTTAACTGGTTATTATCGGAGATTTGTTGAGAACTTCTCTTCTATTGCTGCTCCCATGACAAATTGACACATAAAGCCGTTAAGTTCCAATGGTCTGATGCATGTGAAAGGAGCTTTCATGAGTTGAAGAAACGCTTAACATCGACACCTGTTCTAGCACTTCCTGAGGGATCTGAAGGTTATGTGGTATATTATGATGCATCCAGGGTGGGATTGGGATGTGTTCTAATGCAGCATGGAAAAGTTATTGCATATGCTTCGAGGCAGTTGCGGAAGCACGAATACAATTATCCGACTCACGATATTGAGTTAGCAGCCGTTATATTTTCCTTGAAAATATGGCGTCATTATCTTTATGGTGTTCATGTGGATCTCTATACAGATCACAAAAGTTTACAATATATATTTAAGCAGAAAGACTTGAACTTGAGACAAAGGAGATGGCTTGAATTGCTGAAGGACTATGATGTGGATATTTTGTACCATCAGGGCAAAGCGAATATGGTAGCTGATGCATTGAGTCGCAAATCCATGGGCAGCTTGAAGCATGTAGAAGTTGGGAAATTAGAAATGACTAAGGAGATATATCGATTGGCTAACCTAAGTGTGCGGCTATATTTATACAGGTGACCAGGGTGTAGTAATCCAAAATATTGCGGGGTCATCACTAGTAGCTGAGGTAGAAATGCATCAATTTGAGGATCCGGAGCTAGTCAAGATTAAAGAGAGCATCCCTTTTCAGAAGAAGCAGTTGTTCGAGCAATTTGATAATGGAATTCTAAAATATAAAGGCCGATGGTGTGTACCTAATGTTGGGAGCTTCGTAAGCAAATTATGACAGAGATGCGCTAGTCTCGGTACTCAGTTCATCCTGGTTCAACCAAAATGTATCATGATCTTCGTCAGCTATACTGGTGGAACCGCATGAAGAAAGATATAGCCACATTTGTGGCTCAGTGTCCCAACTGCCAGCAGGTTAAAGCAGAACACCAGAAACCTGGAGGGCTACTTTAAAATATTGAGATTCCAGCTTGGAAATGGGAATCGATTAATATGGATTTCATTACAGGATTGCCCAATTCTCGCCGTAAGTTCAATTCTATTTGGGTCATTGTGGATAGGCCGACGAAATCAGCTCACTTTCTCCCAGTTAGGACCACCTATTCAGCTGAAGACTATGTGAGGCTGTATATCAAGAAAATAGTTCGGCTACATGAAGTTCCGTTTTCTATTATATCTGACAGAGGGGCCCAATTTACAGCTAATTTCTGGAGGTCTTTTCAAGAAGGTTTGGGTACTCTTATTAACCTTAGTACAACATTTCATCCGCAGACCGACGGACAAGCCGAACACATTATTCAGACACGAAGATATGTTGTGAGCTTGTGTCTTAGACTTCAAGGGAAGTTGGGAATATCATTTACCGCTTATTGAGTTTGGCTATAATAACAGTTATCACGCCGGTATTCAGATGGCACCTTATGAGGCACTATATGGGAGGAAATGCAGATCTTCTATTGGCTAGTTTGATGTTGGCGAGACAAAATTGCTAGGACCCGAATTGGTACAGCAAGTTGTATAAAAGGTAAAGTTGATCCAGGAAAGGTTGCGTACAGCTCAAAGTCGACAGAAATCATATTCAGATAACCGACGTCGAGACTTGAAATTTGCTGTGGGAGACTGGGTATTCTTGAAAGTGTCGCCTATGAAGGGTGTAATGAGATTTGGCAAGAAGGGAAAACTCAACCCTAGATATGTCGGGCCATATCAGATTGTTCAGAGAATTGGGCGAGTAGCCTACAAACTTGACCTGCCACCGGAATTAGAAACAATCCATCCGGTATTTCACATTTCCATGCTTCGCAAATTCTTAGGTGATCCTTCTTGCATCAACCCTATTGAGGATATTGAAGTTTCCGAGAACTTGTCATATGACGAAATACCTGTTGCCATTCTTGACCGTCAAATCCGTAAGCTACGGACTAAAGAGGTAGCCTCAGTAAAAGTACTTTGGAGGAGCAATAATGTAGAGGAAATGACATGGGAGGCCGAGGAGGACATGAAGTCCAGATACCCTCATTTATTTGAGTCTTCAGGTGATATGCTTGAGACAAATATGGCAGGTGTTGCACAGATATCAACCAGTGACAACTGAGGTAATTAAGTTACGGCTAACCTTCTTATTATCATTATTGTATAAGTAAATGGTCGTGTGAGGCCAAGTTGATGTTATTATGATAATGTGTAGCCCTGTGTGGCCTTAAATATGTATGTTTGGGCTGATGACAGGTTTTGGATAGTCCTATTCATAGGGGAAACTCTGGCAAAATTTTTAAAAAAAAATTTAGAAGTTAGGTTAACCATTAACATTCGAGGACGAATGTTCTTAAGGAGGGGAGAATGTTACACCTTGTGTATTCGGCGTTATCATGTTGTAAATGGGCTAATTCGATAGGAAGATAATTTCTATGAGATATTTAAATGATGTGATAGTTATACATTAAGATTGGAAGTATTTGAGTTGTGATTAAAAATTCGACAAAGTTCGCCGCAAGTTACGGGTTTAAATTTCACTGGAATTTGGATAAAATGTTGATGAGCTTTTCTCTCAATATACTGGGAGTTATGGTGTGTTTTACCTACCTAATCGAAGGTCTATGAGTCTAGTTTCCAACTCAATAAACCGTTTGTTAATACTACTTCAGAGTAGAGAGATATTAACCTTTTCGTACAAGGGTACACACTGTTACGGGAACAATGTGCTTAGTTGGGTTTAGTTAAAAAAAAATTATTTAAGTCATTCTTTAAAACTGAAACCCCTGCGTTTTATCCTCTCCAAAACAGAACCTAACACCTAGGTATTTCCTCTAAAACTCCTCCCATCCATCTAGCCAATGATAACAACAATTTAGTCATCCTCAATATGGACAACACCATAGTAACTTCGGAATCGTGAATTCTTCAGTGTTTCACTTTTTATAGCAAGACTCCGCCTTGAAGTAATTTCAAATTTTGAGTAATTCTGGTCACATAAGGTATGATTTAACTTCCTCTTTGATCTTTGTAAACTTCTACCATAAGAATTCCTAAGAAATAGTTGAAACCTCTACAGAAATGTTCTTGAATTTTTTAAGAAACCTCTCTTAATATGGCTTGATTGTTGGGGCTATTCTATATGGTTTTATTGTGTTGTTTGGATCTGTGAAGACATGGATGGAATCTTGTCGATGAGGAGATGTAGTAAAGTAAAATTTAGTGGTGTGTTGGGGGGAAATTAATCTACAAAAGAGTTTACAAATTCATGGCCACAAGTTGTTCGCGTAAATGTCTAAATGAAGAATTATATAAGCTATGAGCTTGAATTTGATTTTGAATGGTTCGTATTATGTAGGAAATCATTCCTAAGGCTTTAGAGGTCTCGGAAACAGTATATAACTCCATTGACAAGGTATGTAAGGCTTTCGCTATACTTTTCGGCATGACTAGAATTCGAATAAACGTTTATCGAATTGTCTTGTCGGATTCGAGTTATTTCACCTTCAACTTATAAAGATGCTTAGACATGATCCTTTCTCATAGATTGCTTACTCTAGAGGATATCTATGAATTCTCAAATTTCTTTGTTTCTTGCTTAAAAAGAACTAGAGCCTTTTTACTCGTTCTCCTTTCGACGTTCATATAAATCATGAATAAGTAACACTCACTTCAAAGGTATTCATAATAAATAACTCTCATGTTCTTAGTACTTGCTGGCTCGTAGTAAAAAAAAATTAAATATTTTAGCAACAACCATGATAGTCGAGGAATAATGATGGTAGGCCACTTTGATTCTTCTTAGAATATGTCTTTTAAGGTTGGTTTCGCATTGCACCTATATAATACATGATTTAGTATATGTATGTATTTACTTTCATTACCAAGCCGCCCTATAGACGGCCGGGTATGACACATATTGTGTAACCACTGATCAGTTGGGTTTATCGAGCTTCACGTGGCCGGGTACGATTCTACCGAGCCTTTATTATGGCCGGGTATGTTATGGATATTATAGCCCCACAGAGGGATTTATTATTATATAATGTGATATATTATAAGTAGCAATAGTGAATGATGATTTCACGAGCATACATTTACATCCATGTTGAATTTTAGTTTCCTACCGAGGCTAGTTTCAGAATTCAAATTGCCTCTATATCTCTTCTCTTGTTAATTACATTTTTCATGTTACACTTGTCGCCCTACATATTCAGTACATATTTCGTACTGACGCATTTTTATGCGTTGTGTTCATGCCCACATGTTCGGATAGACAGAGCGGCGTGCCTCCTTAGTAGGACCCCCAGGATCAGCGTTGGGTTTCGCACTCCACTTCTTCGGAGTTGCTGACTTTGAGTCCATAGGTACTATTACAGATTTATATATGTGGTTTTGGGCATGTCGGGGGCTTTGTCCCGCCCTGTTGAGATTGTCTTACACTCTTAGAGGCTTGCATAATAGCGGTCATTGTATATATATATTTTTCGTATGGCTCTATCGGCCTCCTGGATAGCTGTTATACTGTTGTTGCAGCCTTGTTGGCCTAGGTTATATATATATACATATATATATGTCGTGTTGGGCTCTTCTGCCTACAGGTTATTATATTTCAGATCATATCTCATGGTTGGTTCGCTCGGGCCTTCGGGCATCGGGTGCCAGCCACACCTCCCAAGGTTGGGGTGTGACATAGAGCCTGCTTGAAATTCTCAAGGTCGATTCAGATGACTCTGGCCCATCGAATAGCCACCGTCAAATGGAGATTCAATTCCCAATTGCTCTGTTTCCTTGCCCTTCTATTTAATGAACCCAATGGCCTCCTTGATCTCAAATAACTCCTTATTAGTTTGTGTATTTCGATTAGTCAAGCTAGTCATACCCTCCATTAATTTCTGCAACTGTTCTTGAATTTCTGATGCCTAGACCATCCATTCCGTCAATAAGTTTGTCTTGATTTTTATCCCGACCCATGTCTATGCCAAGAATCGAGTAGCTCTGATACCAATTGATGCAACAAAGAAGAATTAAGATGAAAAGAACTAATCTAGGAGCTGCAGCTCGAGGAAGATGAGGCTAAATCAGGGACTGATTCGAGATATTTAGCTAACTCGTAAGAGAGAGTATAGAGAGAAGAGAGATGTTATTATATCTGAATGAATATGTACAATACAATTGTCATGATACTTATACTTCAGTTGAATGAAGGAATCTATACTGCTAACTACCACTCACTTCCGCTAAATTCTTATAACAAACTGTAACTAACTTCTACCAGTACTAACTAACTCTGCCAACTCAGCTTCTTCTCAAGGCTCAATTCTGCAATTGCATCAGATTTCTTAGGGGCCATGAAATTCTCAGTTTCGCATTAAAACTATAACAATAGATATCCAATCCCTAGCAAGGCATCTAAATTGGAGTTTTCAGTCTCTGCAACTTTACCTTCACGGCTTATGCCTAATCATGTTTTTCTATCCTAGCAAGGCATTCTACCACTACCTAATAAGACAAGAACTTGATGAGTTATTTTATTGTCCTGGATTCCTTAGTTGCTGAAAGCACATTTGTATTTTCTGCACGGTATAACATCATATTGGTTCATCTTGTTGCTAAATACGAAAACATGTATTCTAGCATCTGTATATCTTGTATGTACAACATACTACAACAACAAGAGTCTTGATTCTGTAACAATCATCTTTTCCCGTGACATCAATTATGATAGAGGAGATAAAGAGTAATTATAAAATGATATACGATCACTTAGTGTTTCTCCAAGTATACTGTTCTATTCCCCTGTTGGGAAAAAATATATTGTACAGTATAATAGAATAAAGGCCTTCAATTCGTTAATATTTGATAGTTTATGTGCTGTCAGAAATCCTCTTTGCCAACTGATTAATTAATTGGAGGATTTCCACCTGAATACCTTTGTAAATGCTTTCATAAATGGATCAGTGAAACCGTAGGTTGAACAGGCTTATGGAAATTGATAGAGCCTTAAGGTATTAAGGTGTTATTTCTCATATAATCACATAAAGTATTAATACAGTGATCAAATAGAAAATTTTCATCGTTAATATCATAATCAATTATTACAAAGAACTGTAGCCAATCCTTTACATACATAGAAGAAATGCTTTTGTAAATGAAATGGATGGAACTACAAAATGAGGAAAGCAAGTTCTAGATTCTATGTATCGGACCAAGTTATAATAAACTTGGGCAATTCATTTTCAAGAACTTGAAGACAGCTTTGAGGCAACATCTTTTTTGGACCTGAAGGCCTCCTTCTCCTTATTGATTTTGTATTCATTCTGAATCGTTTAATCCAATTCAACATTGGAAAAGCCCCCTGCGACAGATTCTGCAACCTCAAAAACCTGCTTGTTACCTTCTCCAAAATCATCAGTAAGCCTGCAGAAAATGGCAAAAATAGGACACCATAAGGGGTGGTCTTTAACTTTTGGCCTTTGCGACAGGTCACCTGACCAATGGGCAGACCTTCAAGGTCAAAAGTTAAAATTTTTGCCCCGTGCCATTGGTCAGTTGACCTGCCCCAAAAGTCAAAAATTGAAGACTAGCTCCTTTCAAGGTCATTTTTGTGCTCTATAGTGATGATGTCCATCTCATTGAAGAAGTATTAGGCATGTGCCTAATAAAAGTTTCTTTGGTTTGGTAATCAACCTTGTTGACTTGGTTTGGTTAGGTAGCCAACCTTGTTGAATTAGTTTGGTTTGGTAGCCAACCTTGTTGAATTTCTTTGGTTTGGTAGCCAACTTTGTTGAATTGTGAAAAGTGTGTGTGAATTGTCAAATATTGTAGGCTTTAGAGGGTGAAACTTTGGCTATAAAAGGAGAGCTTCAACTCTCATTTCTTCACACCAACAAAGAGAGAAAGAAAGAGTGAGGTTTCACAGACAAGGTATAAGAAAATAGTCTGTGAGGAAAATAGAGAGTGAGCGATATTGTAGTGAGGTGAGAATATCAAAAGAGGGTTATTTCTTTTGAGTGTTGTAGTGGTCTTTGGAGTATTTATCTCCGACCTACAAAGTGTAAAATTCCTTACTATAGTGATATCAGTTGCTCCTCTCGGGGCCGTGGTTTTTTCCCTTATTAAAAGGGTTTTTCACGTAAAAATCTTGGTGTCGTTGTTACTCTTTTATTCTTGTTAATTACCGTATCTCGGTGCTACATTATTATTCCGCTTTTATTACCGTGAATATTATTTTGGTAGGGGGTTTTTTCCCAACAACTGGTATCAGAGCACAGGTTCTGCTCGTTCACTGAAATACTATTCACTATCGGTAGTACTATACTCGGTGAAAAATAAATGTCCGGAGTAAAGTACGAGGTAGCAAAATTCAATGGAGATAACGGTTTCTCAACATGGCAAAGAAGGATGAGAGATCTGCTCATCCAACAAGGATTACACAAGGTTCTAGATGTTGATTCCAAAAAGCCTGATACCATGAAAGCTGAGGATTGGGCTGACTTGGATGAAAGAGCTGCTAGTGCAATCAGGTTGCACTTATCAGATGATGTGGTAAATAACATCATTGATGAAGACACTGCACGTGGAATTTGGACAAGGTTGGAAAGCCTATACATGTCCAAAACGCTGACAAATAAATTGTACCTGAAGAAGCAGTTATACGCCCTACACATGAGTGAAGGTACGAATTTTTTGTCACATTTAAATGTGTTTAACGGACTAATCACACAGCTTGCCAACCTCGGAGTGAAAATCGAGGAAGAAGATAAAGCCATCTTGCTATTGAACTCGTTGCCATCTTCGTACGATAATTTGGCAACAACCATCCTGCACGGTAAGACTACTATTGAGTTGAAAGATGTCACATCGGCTCTTCTACTCAATGAGAAGATGAGAAAGAAGCCTGAAAATCAAGGACAGGCTCTCATCACAGAAGGTAGAGGCAGGAGTTATCAAAGGAGTTCGAACAACTATGGTAGATCCGGAGCTCGTGGGAAGTCAAAGAACCGATCCAAATCAAGAGTCAGAAATTGCTACAACTGTAATCAACCAGGTCACTTCAAAAGAGATTGCCCAAATCCAAGGAAGGGCAAAGGTGAAACCAGTGGCCAGAAGAATGACGACAACACAGCCGCCATGGTGCAAAATAATGATAATGTTGTCCTCTTTATAAATGAGGAAGAGGAATGCATGCACCTGTCAGGTCCAGAGTCGGAATGGGTGGTTGACACAGCGGCATCTCACCATGCCACACCGGTAAGAGATCTTTTTTGCAGATATGTAGCAGGTGATTTCGGCACAGTGAAAATGGGTAACACAAGTTACTCAAAGATTGCGGGGATTGGTGACATTTGTATCAAGACAAATGTCGGATGCACATTGGTTCTAAAGGATGTGCGGCATGTACCTGATTTGCGGATGAACTTGATCTCGGGAATTGCTTTAGACCGAGATGGATACGAGAGTTATTTTGCAAATCAAAAGTGGAGACTCACTAAGGGATCATTGGTGATTGCAAAGGGAGTTGCTCGTGGCACGTTGTACAGGACAAATGCAGAAATATGCCAAGGTGAATTGAACGCGGCACAAGATGAGATTTCTGTAGATTTATGGCACAAAAGAATGGGTCATATGAGCGAGAAGGGATTGCAGATTCTTGCCAAGAAATCACTCATTTCTTATGCCAAAGGTACAACTGTAAAACCTTGTGACTACTGTTTATTTGGTAAGCAGCATAGAGTCTCATTTCAGACATCGTCTGAAAGAAAATTGAATATACTTGATTTAGTATATTCTGATGTTTGCGGCCCAATGGAAATTGAATCAATGGGCGGTAACAAATATTTTGTTACTTTTATTGATGATGCTTCACGAAAATTATGGGTTTATATTTTGAAAACCAAAGATCAGGTGTTTCAAGTTTTCCAGAAGTTTCATGCTCTAGTAGAAAGGGAGACGGGTCGAAAGCTAAAGCGTCTCCGAAGTGACAATGGAGGTGAGTACACTTCAAGGGAATTTGAAGAGTATTGTTCAAGTCATGGGATCAGACATGAAAAGACAGTTCCTGGAACCCCACAGCACAATGGCGTAGCCGAGAGGATGAACCGCACCATTGTGGAGAAGGTGAGAAGCATGCTCAGAATGGCTAAACTGCCTAAGTCATTCTGGGGTGAAGCAGTTCAGACAGCCTGTTACCTGATCAATAGGAGTCCATCAGTTCCGTTGGCGTTTGAAATCCCAGAGAGAGTCTGGACCAACAAGGAGGTGTCCTACTCGCATCTGAAGGTGTTCGGTTGCAGAGCTTTTGCACATGTACCAAAAGAGCAGAGAACAAAGCTGGATGATAAATCTGTTCCCTGCATATTTATCGGATATGGAGATGAAGAGTTCGGGTACAGACTGTGGGATCCTGTAAAGAAGAAGGTCATCAGAAGCAGAGATGTAGTCTTCCGAGAAAGTGAAGTTGGAACTGCTGCTGATATGTCAGAAAAGGCGAAGAATGGTATAATTCCTAACTTTGTTACTATTCCTTCTACTTCTAACAATCCCACAAGTGCAGAAAGTACGACCGACGAGGTTGCCGAGCAGGGGGAGCAACCTGGTGAGGTTATTGAGCAGGGGGAGCAACTTGATGAAGGTGTCGAGGAAGTGGAGCACCCCACTCAGGGAGAAGAACAACCTCAACCTCTGAGGAGATCAGAGAGGCCAAGGGTAGAGTCATGCAGGTACCCTTCCACAGAGTATGTCCTCATCAGTGATGAGGGGGAGCCAGAAAGTCTTAAGGAGGTGTTGTCCCATCCAGAAAAGAACCAGTGGATGAAAGCTATGCAAGAAGAGATGGAATCTCTACAGAAAAATGGCACATACAAGCTGGTTGAACTTCCAAAGGGTAAAAGACCACTCAAATGCAAATGGGTCTTTAAACTCAAGAAAGATGGAAATGGCAAGCTGGTCAGATACAAAGCTCGATTGGTGGTTAAAGGCTTCGAACAAAAGAAAGGTATTGATTTTGACGAAATTTTCTCACCTGTTGTCAAAATGACTTCTATTCGAACAATTTTGAGCTTAGCAGCTAGCCTAGATCTTGAAGTGGAGCAGTTGGATGTGAAAACTGCATTTCTTCATGGAGATTTGGAAGAGGAGATTTATATGGAGCAGCCAGAAGGATTTGAAGTAGCTGGAAAGAAACACATGGTGTGCAAATTGAATAAGAGTCTTTATGGATTGAAGCAGGCACCAAGGCAGTGGTACATGAAGTTTGACTCATTCATGAAAAGTCAAACATACCTAAAGACCTATTCTGATCCATGTGTATACTTCAAAAGATTTTCTGAGAATAACTTTATTATATTGTTGTTGTATGTGGATGACATGTTAATTGTAGGAAAAGACAAGGGGTTGATAGCAAAGTTGAAAGGAGATCTGTCCAAGTCATTTGATATGAAGGACTTGGGCCCAGCACAACAAATTCTAGGGATGAAGATAGTTCGAGAGAGAACAAGTAGAAAGTTGTGGCTATCTCAGGAGAAGTACATTGAACGTGTACTAGAACGCTTCAACATGAAGAATGCTAAGCCAGTCAGTACACCTCTTGCTGGTCATCTAAAGTTGAGTAAGAAGATGTGTCCTACAACAGTGGAGGAGAAAGGGAACATGGCTAAAGTTCCTTATTCTTCAGCAGTCGGAAGCTTGATGTATGCAATGGTATGTACTAGACCTGATATTGCTCACGCAGTTGGTGTTGTCAGCAGGTTTCTTGAAAATCCTGGAAAGGAACATTGGGAAGCAGTCAAGTGGATACTCAGGTACCTGAGAGGTACCACGGGAGATTGTTTGTGCTTTGGAGGATCTGATCCAATCTTGAAGGGCTATACAGATGCTGATATGGCAGGTGACATTGACAACAGAAAATCTACTACTGGATATTTATTTACATTTTCAGGGGGAGCTATATCATGGCAGTCTAAGTTGCAGAAGTGTGTTGCACTTTCAACAACTGAAGCAGAGTACATTGCCGCTACAGAAACTGGCAAGGAGATGGTATGGCTCAAATGGTTCCTTCAAGAGCTTGGATTGCATCAGAAGGAGTATGTCGTCTATTGTGACAGTCAAAGTGCAATAGACCTTAGCAAGAACTCTATGTACCATGCAAGGACCAAACACATTGATGTGAGATATCATTGGATTCGAGAAATGGTAGATAATGAATCTCTAAAAGTCTTGAAGATTTCTACAAGTGAGAATCCCGCAGATATGCTGACCAAGGTGGTACCAAGGAACAAGTTCGAGCTATGCAAAGAACTTGTCGGCATGCACTCAAACTAGAAGACAGTGCTACCTCCTCTAGATGAATGAGACTGGAGGGGGAGATTGATGATGTCCATCTCATTGAAGAAGTATTAGGCATGTGCCTAATAAGAGTTTTCTTTGGTTTGGTAGCCAACCTTGTTGACTTGGTTTGGTTGGTAGCCAACCTTGTTGAATTAGTTTGGTTTGGTAGCCAACCTTGTTGAATTTCTTTGGTTTGGTAGCCAACTTTGTTGAATTGTGAAAAGTGTGTGTAAATTGTCAAATATTGTAGGCTTTAGAGGGTGAAGCTTTGGCTATAAAAGGAGAGCTTCAACTCTCATTTCTTCACACCAACAAAGAGAGAAAGAAAGAGTGAGGTTTCACAGACAAGGTATAAGAAAATAGTCTGTGAGGAAAATAGAGAGTGAGCGATATTGTAGTGAGGTGAGAATATCAAAAGAGGGTTATTTCTTTTGAGTGTTGTAGTGGTCTTTGGAGTATTTATCTCCGACCTACAAAGTGTAAAATTCCTTACTATAGTGATATCAGTTGCTCCTCTCGGGGCCGTGGTTTTTTCCCTTATTAAAAGGGTTTTCCACGTAAAAATCTTGATGTCGTTGTTACTCTTTTATTCTTGTTAATTACCGTATCTCGGTGCTACATTATTATTCCGCTTTTATTACCGTGAATATTATTTTGGTAGGGGGTTTTTCCCAACATATAGTGCCGTGAAGGTCAACTGGCAAAAGAATGTTGTATCTGAGGTGCTACCCATAGGATGGAACCTGGCTTGTCGAGTTGTCGTCTTGACTATTTGTATGGGCAGCAGTGCTACAAATTATCAAACTGTTCCCGACAGACGAACATAAGTTAACACAACTAGTTCATGTGAGAAGCAGATGACCCTGAAAGCAACTCTAGAGCTAAATGAAATTCTTTATATTGGAAGAGCTGAATTCCGCATTATAAATGTAATAATCAGCAAATTCCTTCTTTTTTCTTATTCAGGAAGTGACCATCATTAAAAAAGTTAAAGCAGCTCAGTTTTTACCCATTTCAGGCCAATTCATAACGCTGTGTTTGTTCAAAGTATAGCTGGGATCAAACTGATAAAGTACGAGTGTAAAAATAGTCTAACTGATGCAACCACTGAAGGATATACAAGATTTGTATAGCTGGCTCAACTAAATTGGTTCTGAATCCTAGTTGATTGATCTTGCTCAAACTGTTGTAGGTTTAAATTAGCTACTGAACCAAGTCATGTTTTTCAGATTTCACTGACCATATATCTTTCATAGGCATGAAACTTATTCATATTTCAATGACTTCAGAAGTTGATATAAAGAGAATAATTTCATTAACTGTAATTTCGCAACAATAACATGAGAATTAAGTACTAGTATTTATGCCACATATTACACATAATCTAATTATATACACGATCCTCATATTCTTATAATACCGTAGATACTATAACTTGATGCACTAAGCATCAGACCAAGTAATGTCAAAGTCGCCCCAGTCACCTTCAGGAATACCCAATGCTTCCCACACTGCTTTAGAGGCATCAACGATGTTATTCGGGCATGGAGGCTGATAATCGTGTTCATCATCACATCCCATGGTAGAGTCACACTCATCTACAACTTTAGCCTTCACACTTTTGCCATCAGCACTTATGGTGATATAGTTAAGGCACCTATTGTTGAATTTGGGCAAAACTATTTGTCCCACATCGGTGGGAAAAGAAGGGTTGGGGGGGTTTTCCCCCTATAAAAGAAGGCTTAATGTTTAGGATTTAAACACACCTCTCATTTGCCTTCTCATCTGTTTAAGGCATTTGTATCTTCTCTCTTTAGTATTATTTCACTTGTATTTTTGGAGTGAAATAAAATATTGGTTGTGTCCGAGGAGTAGGCAAAATTAGCCGAACCTCGTAAATTCTGGTGTTCCCTTTTATTGTTGTTTTATTGTCTTATTTATTATTTGGTGGCTGTCATAATTTTTGGTATAGTAGTTGTGACTTATTCACACTATATACATTTGGCTTCCGCAACAATTGGTATCAGAGCCAAGGTACTGTCTAAGTATGCTCTGTGGTTGCAGCATAGTCTGATCTTCCACATCAGAAAAGATTTATCTTGGTAACTGAGTCAAGGTTCTGTCTGAGTATGCTCTGTAGTTGCAGCTTAGTCTGATCTTCTACATCAGAAAGGAAATAATCTTGATTTGTGTCGTCAGCTATTAAATAATATTTGTGTCAAAGATGGGAGACAATAAACAAGAAGAATCTACATCAAGTGTCAACAATACGTCATCATTGGCATCTTCGCTTATGACAAGAATTGTGTCAAATGCGAAATTTGCGGTCGAAATATTTGACGGGTCCGGACATTTTGGGATGTGGCAAGGCGAGGTTCTAGATGTCCTTTTTCAACAAGGGCTAGATCTGGCCATTGAAGAAAAGAAACCAGATGTTATTGGAGAAGAAGATTGGAGAATTATCAACCGTGTTGCTTGCGGTACCATTCGATCCTACCTTGCTAGAGAGCAGAAATATCCATACACAAAGGAAACTTCTGCAAGTAAATTATGGAAAGCACTGGAGGATAAATTTTTGAAGAAAAACAGTCAAAATAAATTGTACATGAAGAAGAGACTGTTTCACTTCACCTATGTTCCTGGTACCACGATGAATGAACATATCACCAGTTTCAATAAGTTGGTCACAGATTTGCAAAATATGGATACAACTTATGATGATGGTGACTTGGCCTTAATGTTGTTGGCGTCACTTCCTGATGAGTACGAGCACCTTGAAACTACTCTACTCCATGGAAATGACGAAATTTCTCTCAGAGAAGTTTGTTCAGCTTTGTACAGCTATGAACAAAGAAAGCGAGAAAAACAGAAGGGCGGAGAAGGAGAAGCACTGTTTGTGAGGGGTCGTCCTCAAAATCAAACGAGGACAAAGAAGGGAAGATCCAAGTCAAGATCCAGACCCAGCAAAGATGAATGTGCCTTTTGTCGAGAAAAAGGGCACTGGAAGAAAGACTGTCCGAAGTTGAAGAATAAGGCCAAACATAACAATGGAAAGGCCATTATGGATTCAAATGTAGCTGATTGTGATGATTCAGACTTCTCATTAGTTACAACAGAGTCATCAACATCATCAGACATATGGTTGATGGACTCGGCTTGTAGCTATCATATGTGTCCCAATAGGGACTGGTTCGTGGAATTTCAAGAAGGAGAATATGGAGTCATCCACACAGCGGATAACAGCCCTCTTACCTCATATGGCATTGGTTCAATACGATTAAGGAACCATGATGGAATGATCAGAACATTAACAGATGTTCGATATGTACCGGATTTGAAGAAGAATCTCATCTCTGTGGGAGCCCTAGAATCAAAAGGGTTCAAAATCATTGCAGAAAATGGAGTGATGAGAGTATGCTCCGGTGCACTAGTGGTAATGAAGGCTAATCGGAAGAATAATAATATGTACCGCTATCGTGGCAGTACAGTTATTGGGACAGCGACAGTGACATCCAGTGACGACAAAGAGGCAGAAGCAACCAAGCTATGGCACATGCGCTTGGGACATGCTGGAGGAAAATCCTTGAAAACTCTATCAGATCAAGGATTGTTAAAAGGAGTAAAGGCTTGCAACTTGGAGTTTTGTGAGCATTGTGTCAAAGGGAAACAGACAAGGGTTAAATTTGGTACAGCGATCCATAATACTAAAGGCATTTTGGATTATGTACACTCTGATGTTTGGGGTCCTTCCAAAACACCTTCATTGGGTGGGAAACACTATTTTGTAACCTTTGTTGATGATTTTTCTCGAAGAGTGTGGGTGTATACAATGAAAAACAAAGATGAAGTGCTAGGAATTTTTCTCAAATGGAAGACGATGGTGGAAAATCAAACAGGCAGGAGGATCAAGTGTATTCGCACAGACAATGGAGGTGAATACAAAAATGATCATTTCAATAAGGTCTGTGAAAATGATGGCATCGTCCGACACTTCACTGTTAGACATACACCACAACAGAATGGAGTGGCAGAACGTATGAACCGGACCTTGCTGGAGAAGGTACGGTGTATGTTGTCCAATGCTGGCTTGGGCAAAGAATTTTGGGCTGAGGCAATTACATATGCATGCCACCTCATTAATCGTCTACCATCTGCTGCTATTGATGGCAAAACACCATTTGAAAAATGGTATGGAAAACCTGCTGTAGATTATAACTCTTTGCACGTGTTTGGCTCAACTGCATATTATCATGTGACGGAGTCAAAATTGGATCCAAGGGCAAAGAAGGCTATTTTTATGGGAATTACTTCTGGAGTCAAAGGATATCGCTTATGGTGTCCTATGACAAAGAAAGTAATATTCAGCAGAGATGTTACCTTTGATGAATTTGCTATGGTAAATAAGGTAACAGAAGATACCAAACAAAATGAAGGTGCTTCTAAGCAGGTGGAGTTTGAGGGAAAATTTATTTTTCCTACACAAGAAGCAGAGGAGGAAACAAATGAAGATTACCCTCTGGAAGGAGAGCCAGTAGAGGAGATTCCAACTCAGGAATCTCAACAACAACTTGAATCAATAGCAACCAGCAGGCCAAAAAGAACAATAACGAAACCTGTTCGTCTCATTGAGACGGTTGCTTGTGCAACCTCAATTGTAGCTGATGATGTTCCTACCACTTATAAAGACGCTGTCCAAAGTTCAGAAGAAGATAAGTGGAGGATTGCCATGAATGATGAAATACAGTCCCTTCATCAGAATCATACATGGAGATTGGCCAATCTCCCGAAGGGAAAGAAAGCAATTGGGTGCAAATGGGTATTTGCAAAGAAAGAAGGATTTCCTAACCAATTAGATGTTCGCTACAAAGCAAGATTGGTGGCCAAAGGATATGCTCAAAAGGAGGGAATTGATTACAATGAAGTGTTTTCTCCAGTTGTAAAACATTCCTCCATTAGAATTATGTTGGCTTTGGTAGCACAATTGGATTTGGAACTAGTTCAGATGGATGTAAAAACTGCGTTTTTACATGGAAACTTGGAGGAGGAAATCTACATGACTCAGCCAGAAGGATTCAAAGTTGCTGGAAAAGAAAATATGGTGTGCAAACTTGAAAAATCGTTGTACGGATTGAAACAATCTTCTAGACAATGGTACAAGCGATTTGACGAGTTTATGTTGCGGCAAGGGTACAAGAGAAGCAAATACGATCATTGTGTGTATTTGCACAAGCTTAAAGATGGTTCCTTTGTATATCTTCTCCTATATGTTGATGATATGTTGATAGCTTCCAAGAATTTGGAAGAAATTGATAAGTTGAAGATTCAACTGAAGAAGGAGTTCGAGATGAAGGATTTGGGTGAGGCAAAGAAAATTCTTGGCATGGAGATAATTAGAGATAGACGTTCAAAGAAACTCTGTTTATCTCAAAAGGAATATTTGAAGAGAGTACTTCAACGTTTTGGCATAGATGACAAGACTAAGCCAGTTAGTACTCCACTTGCTTCCCATTTTAAGCTAAGTACTACTATGTCGCCAATGGATGAAGCTGAACGAGAGTATATGTCAAAGGTACCATACGCAAATGTTGTTGGTAGCTTGATGTATGCAATGGTTTGCACAAGGCCTGACATTTCACAAGCTGTTGGAGTTATTAGCAGATATATGCACAATCCAGGGAAGGAGCATTGGCAAGCTGTGAAGTGGATTCTACGGTATATTCATAATACTGTAGATGTCGGGTTAGTTTTTGAGCAGGAAGACAATCAGTCTGTAGTTGGATATTGTGACTCAGATTTTGCGGGTGATATGGACAAACGAAGATCAACTACTGGTTATGTGTTTACTTTTGCAAAGGCACCAGTTAGTTGGAAGTCTACTTTGCAGTCAACAGTTGCTTTGTCTACAACAGAGGCAGAGTACATGGCTATTACAGAGGCTGTGAAAGAGGCAGTTTGGCTTCAAGGATTGCTAAAGGAGCTTGGTGTTGAACAAAAAGGTATCACAATTTTTTGTGATAGTCAAAGTGCTATTCAATTAGCGAAGAACCAAGTTTATCATGCAAGGACGAAGCACATTGATGTTCGGTATCATTTCGTACGAGAAATCATAGAAGAAGGTGGAGTCACAGTGAAGAAAATTCATACTACGGATAATCCTGCTGATATGCTGACAAAGGTGGTGACTGCGGTCAAGTTTCAACATTGTTTGGATTTGATCAACATTGTTGAAAACTGAAGATTGAAGATGAAGACACAATCAAAATTTGTTATTGAGAGAAAATTGAAGATGTGGAATTTTGCCAAGGTGGAGATTTGTTGAATTTGGGCAAAACTATTTGTCCCACATCGGTGGGAAAACAAAAGTTGGGGGGATTTTCCCCCTATAAAAGAAGGCTTAATGTTTAGGATTTAAACACACCTCTCATTTGCCTTCTCATCTGTTTAAGGCATTTGTATCTTCTCTCTTTAGTATTATTTCACTTGTATTTTTGGAGTGAAATAAAATATTGGTTGTGTCCGAGGAGTAGGCAAAATTAGCCGAACCTCGTAAATTCTGGTGTTCCCTTTTATTGTTGTTTTATTGTCTTATTTATTATTTGGTGGCTGTCATAATTTTTGGTATAGTAGTTGTGACTTATTCACACTATATACATTTGGCTTCCGCAACACCTATCTCCTCCACTGTACCATCCGGTTGAAAGGGCAACTACTGGAGTATCATCAGAGTGGTATTGGTTATCACATTCCGATGGTCCACCGCCATCTCCACCCTTTTGGAAGCTATTCAGGGTTAAAACAGCCTTGGTATTACCCGTCACAGGAGGCGAACATTTGTAAGTGGTGTACATCTTGCCTTGTTTGCAACAATCTGAGTCATTTTCGGGATTACATTGTCCTGGAGGCGGTTTTATGCCCCTGATTTTTCCACTCGGCTGACAAGACTGTAATCTTGCATCTGAGCAGTAAGTAAGAGTAGCAAAAACCAGCAACACCAGAAGTGATGTTCCCATGCTAGAGTTCTTCATGTTTTTTCTTTCTCTTCTTTTCTTTGGTATTGTATTCAAATGTTAGTTGTTTGAAGACTTGGGATAATCTAACTGGTTTATATAGTGTTTTGGTCACAAAAAATGCCAGTATTCTGCTCAAGGCATGAAAGGTTTCTTATGATTAAGCATATATACATATGTGATTAGAACTGCTTTACTTTCTGTGACAGTCACAGCTTATTTTTTCCTACTAATAGATATCTAAATTGGAGTTTTCAGTCTCAGCAACTTTACCTTCACGGCTTATGCCTAATCATGTTTTTCTATTCTATCAAAGGCATTCTACCAGTACCTAATAAGACAAGAACTTGATGAGTTATTTTATTGTCTTGGATTCTTTAGTTGCTGAAAACACTTCTGTATTTTCTGAACAGTATAGGACAACAGATTGTTTCATCTGGTTGCTAAACATGAAAACCTGTATTCTATAGCATCTGTATGTATAACATACTACAACAACAAGAGTCTTGATTCTGTTACAATCATCTTTTCCCGTGACGTCCATAATGGTAGAGGAGATTAAGACTAATTTAAAAATTGTAATGCTCCATCCGCCTGTTTTTAAAGAATACATAGTACAGTAGAATAGAAAAAGGCCTTCAATTCTTCGACTTTTGATAGTTCATGTGCTGTCAGAAAGACAAATCCTCTTTGCCAGTTGATCTATTGGAGGATTTCCACCTGAATACCTTTGTCACTGCTTTCATAAATGGATCAGTAACTTAGTTGAAACCGTAGGTTGAACAGGCTTAGGGAAATTGAATAAAGCGTTAAGGTTTTAAGGTGCTATTTCTCATATAATCACATAAAGTATTAATACACTGATCGACAACAACAACAACAACGACCCAGTATAATCCTACAAGTGGGGTCTGGGGAGAGTAGTGTGTACGCAGACCTTATCTCTACCCCGATGGGGTAGAGAGGCTGTTTCCGATAGACCCTCGTCTCAAGAAGACGAAAAGATGAAAAGAGACAATATATCAGTACCAGCAACAAAAAACCATGGAAATAATAACATCACAAGAACCAGTGAATAGATGGAAAGCAGAAATAATAACCAGTAAATAAGGCCCGACACTATGAAAATGAAAGAGTAGTGTAAACACAACACTGTCCACTAGAGGTCTAAGACTAAATCCTATCGGTCTAGCCTCACACTGGTAGACTAAGTATGCTCAACTACCTCCTAACCTACAACCTTAATGCTTGACCTCCACAAACTTCCTATCGAATGTCATGTCCTCGAAGATCTGAAGCCTCGCCATATCCCGCCTAATCACCTCTCCACAATACTTTTTAGGCCGCCCTCTACCTCTCCTTGTACCCACCAACGCCGACCGCTCGCACCTCCTTACCGGGGCATCCAAGCTCCTCTTCTGTACGTGTCCGAACCATCTGAGCCTCGCTTCCCGCATTTTGTCATCAATAGGAGCCACGCCCACCTTCCCCCAAAAATCTTCATTCCTAATCTTATCTATCCTAGTGTGCCCGCACATCCACCCCAACATCCTCATTTCTGCTACTTTCATCTTTTGGGTATAAGAGAAAATCATAATCAATTATTACAAAGATTCAAAGAGAAAATTTTCGTCGTTAATATCATAATCAATTATTACAAAGAACTGTAGCCAAAAACTTCACATACATAGAAGAAATATGTTTTTGTAAATGAAATGGATGGAATTCCAACATGAAAAAATCAAGTTCTAGATTCTATGCATCGGGCGAAACTATAATCAACTTGCTCAATTCATTTTCAGGAACACCAAGCCAGCTTTGAGGCAGCAACCATTTTTATTGGACAGAGTTGAATTCATCCTGAATCATGTATTCCAATTCAAAATTGGAAAGGCCCCTTGCGACAGATTCTGCAACCTGAAAAACCTGCTTGTGACCTTCTCTCAGATCATCACCAAACGGTCCAGACCTGCTCTGCAGCGTCATGAAGGTGTTATCCGTAGGATGGGACTGGCTTGTCGAGTTGTCGTCTTGACTATTTGTATGGGCAGCAGTGCTACAAAATATCAAATTGTTCTCGAAAGACGAACATAAGTTAACACAACTAATGTGAGGAGCAGAGGACCCTGAAAGCAACTCTAGAGCTAAATGAAAATTTTCATTCTGGAAGTTCTGAATTCCACATTATTTTGCCAGGAAGTGAGATCATTATAAAAGTTAAAGCAGCTCAGTTTTTACCCATTTGAGGCCAATTCATAACGCTGTGTATCTACAAAGTATAGCTGGATCAAACTGATGAAGTACGAGCCAGTGTAAAAATAGTCTAACTGATGCAACCATTGAATGATATACAGGATTTGTATAGCTGAGCTCAACCAAATTGGTTTTGAAGCCTAGTTGACTGATTGATTGAATGATTGATCTAGGTCAAACTGTTGTAGGTTAGATTAGCTACTGAACCAGGTGATGTTTTTCAGATTTCACTGACCATGTCTCTTTTATAGGCATGAAACTAATTCATATTTCAATGAGTTCAAAAGTTGATATGAACAGAATTTCATTAACTGTAAAATCAGAACAATAACATGAGAATTAAGTACACATATTACACATAATCTAATTATATACACGATCCTCATATTCTTACAATACCATAGATACTACAACATAATGCACTAAGCATCAGACCAAGTAATGTCATATTCGCCCCAGTCACCTTCAGGAATACCCAGTGCTTCCCACACTGCTTTAGAGGCATCAACGATGTTATTTGGGCATGGAGGCTGATAATCGTGTTCATCATCACATCCCATGGTAGAGTCACACTCATCTACAACTTTAGCCTTCACACTTTTGTCATTAGCACTTATAGTGATATAGTTAAGGCACCTATCTCCTCCGCTGTACCATCCGGTTGAAAGGGCAACAACTGGAGTGTCATCAGAGTGGTATTGGTTATCACATTCCGATGGTCCACCGCCATCTCCACCCTTTTGGAAGCTATTCAGGGTTAACACAGCCTTGGTATTACCCATCACAGGAGGCGAACATTTGTAAGTGGTGTACATCTTGCCTTGTTTGCAACAATCCGAGTCATTTTCGGGATTACATTGTCCTGGAGGTGGCTTTATGCCTCTGATTTTTCCACTTGGCTGACAAGACTGTAATCTTGCATCTGAGCAGTAAGTAAGAGTAGCAAAAACCAGCAACACCAGAAGTGATGTTCCCATGCTAGAGTTCTTCATGGTTTTTCTTTCTCTTCTTTTCTCTGGTATTGTATTCAAATGTTAGTTGTGTGAAGACTTAGGATAATCTAACTGGTTTATATAGTGTTTTGCCCACACAAAATGCCAATATTCTGCTCAAGGCATGAAAGGTTTCTTATGATTAAGTATGCACTTACGGAAATTAGCAGTCAAATGGTCTATTGGAGTTCTTATATATTTTTTTCCAGTTATTAGGCTATAGTAAAATTGGACATATGTGATAATAATTTCTTTACTTTCCTCGACGGCCACAGCTTTTTTCTCTTCTTTTCTCTGGTATTGTATTCAAATGTTAAGACATCTAAATTGGAGTTTTCAGTCTCTGCAACTTTACCTCCACGGCTTAAACCTAATCATGTTTCCTACTGTAGCAAGGCAATATTGTACCACAACATAACAGGACAAGAACTTGAGGGTTATTCTGTTGTCTTAGATTCCTTAGTTGCTGAAAACAATATTGTATTTTTCTGCACAGTAATAGAATAACATGTCGTTTCATCTGGTGACTAAACATGGAAACCGGTATATGCATCTGTTTTTCATTTATGTTCTTATAACCATTAGTATTGATCTTGTCAGGGGCGGAGGTAGAGAACTACTTTCGGGTTCTGACTAACCCAGTAACTTTTGTTTAGACCTTGTATTTGTATTAAAAAATCTATTAAATATGTATAACTATTTAATTGCAAACCTAGTAGCTAAGACGTGCTATGGGTTCGATGATAAGTTCAAAACCCATAAACTTCAAATCGTGGCTCCATCTCTGGATCTTGTTACAAATAATCATATGTTGCTGTGATATCAATTATACTACTACTGAAATCGTGGAGATCACGACGAAGTTAAACATGGTAGTGATGCATCACTCACTGATGTTTCTCAATGCATGCTGACCCATTTAGCTGTTGGAAAAAAAAATATAGTACAGTACAATAGAAAATAAGCCTTCAATTCGTCGAATTTTCTTATCTCTGTGCTGTTTAAGTTAAAAATCCTTTTTTCCAGTTGGAATTGATGGACTTTCATCCTAAATACAGTACTTAATTTCACTGCTTTGGTAAATGGTCAAACACGAATGTTATCTCAAATGATATCAAGATCCAAGGAAAAGATGTTACTATCAACAGGACAGTATGCACTTCATAGAAAATAAACAGTACAAATTTGATATACAAACACTGCAGTTCTCAGCATCTTTGCCTAATCCATCTTACATTACAAGAGCCTTGGCAAAGCTGCAAAATGTGCTGAGAATGCAACTAACTTGTTGCACAACATATACAGACAAATCAAACTTTAGACCATTCTTTGGTTTCCAGGTCTTATTTTTCAGGCCCCGAGCTCTGTTCAACTCCATGGCCGGAAGGCAAAATTTTCCTCAAGGACGATGACTAAAATCAGATTTCAGAAAGTATCACAGAAAACTTTCGACATAACACCAGCAACCTATAGCATACTATCAGTCTTAGCTGGAAGTCGGCGGAAGAAATTTAGGGGTGCTGATGGCAATTTGTGGCGGAACCTGGGATGCCGCATTGCATAAAAGCCAGACAGGACAGCAAACACCTGAAAAGGTGTAGAATACAGCACAATGGCAGCAAGCAGGCAGAATATAATGAATAGTATAGTGGCACGTGGGTCTCGCCAGCTCAGCAGTGCCTGGATTCGCTCCCCTTGGGTGGCCATATCTCCTACTACTGTCTGAATTCGACCGGCCAAACTTCTCAGACGATCATACCTCATCCTAACAAGTTCTGAACTCCGTGACGTAGGAAATGTGTCAAATTCCTCATCAAGCTCATCAGGGTGAGTTGAAACAGCATGTGAAATTCTTGTGTCCATGTGAGGAGGGTACCTCGGCCGGTACTGATAGTTCCAAAGCCCTATTAGGCACATGTACAGAAAAATTGTTGGGAGGATTAATTCTGGAAAACAGACAAGCATAAGGAAGAGAACATGTACTAATGATGTCGTGATAGGATTCTTCCACATGCAAACATCTCCGAACCATTTCCCAACAGAGAATAATCCATTGAAGACGGACATCAGCCTGAAAAAGTTTGCTTTGCTGCGCCTCATGCTCCAGAGGTGCGCATCTGCATCACTCATGTATTCAACCACTTCTTTCCTGAGAGGAGGTTCTGCACGGCTTAGCCGTGCAGCCACAATATTTACAGCTTGATATCGCAGCAGATCTTGCTGTGCTACAGACAATGGTTTCACATAATGCATTTTTGGTAAAAGGGGTCTAGAGTACAGAAACATCATGTTGACAATCGATGCACATGAAAATCGTATAGCAAGATGCAATTCTCCCATCTTCTTCACACCTGACGGGTGAAGGACAAGCAATGGATAAGAGTGCGTGTATACTCGACCAGTTTCAAGTGTTGACATCCGAATACGAACCTTCCCAATTTTCATGTCTCTTTTGCCATTTGAATCTTTTTCTCCAAGCTGTCCATTGTCAAAAACCCCAACTGTGAGAACAGTAGCTGGATCATAGACTTCCCAAGTGTATTGCTCATTAAACTTCGGGTTTAAGCTGTCAATAACTGTCCTGGTCCGCACCCACTTGTGACCATACTTTGCCACACAATATGTGTCTGTTGTACCCTTCCCATCTCTTGTTTTTGATGGGTGTAGTGCATCAATATTCAGGATACCTAATTCTAATATACCAATTGATGGCTTCCAAAGCTGCTTTGCTGTCGGTCGAAGATCACTACTGTAATGAGTTGACTCATCAAGTACATGGTATCCTCCATCTAGTGATACACGAAGATTTATCCTACTGGAAAACTTGTGTTTCCTCTTTGGCTCTTCGATCTCAACTGAACCGGGTTCTTGGAGGTTATACCATCTTGATCGAACAAATCGATCATCTGCACGCCTTTCAACAGTGTTTAATGGGATAATGACCACTCCCAGGGCCTCACCTTTATTGGAAGCAACACGATCCTCAACTGATAGAATCAGATGTTCATCAAATGGTTCAGCAGCAACGAACATCAGATCCTCATTCCACAGAGCATTCATTGTTTGAGTTCTAATTGGTTTTGTCTTCAGCACCTGGTTACCAATATGAGCCTTCACATAGACATCAGGAAAATGGTTTTTCTCTGACACAACTAAGTCCTGTGCTTCAATAACATTGACACGAACATACCACAGCCTAGGAGAATGATACACTTTTCCGCGGATTTGTGAGGAGGGCACTGACATATCTATTGGACTAGCTACATCTGTATGGAAAGCATCAGGGAATGCTTCGTCAGCTTGTGTACCAATCCACACAGCAAGCATCAGTTCCCCCTTCTTTTTCTCGCCTTTCTTGTTTTCCAGGCGATACCACTCTGGAGCCAATGGACTATCGGGAGGAACTCGGGTTGGAACTTCATGCAGATCAACTCGAACAATCCCAACAAAGTCATCTTTTACCATATCCTTATCCTTAACCACAACATCCAGAACAGAAGACTGCATTCTTTCTTTAGCAAAAGCGAAAACTGTATTCCATTCTGGATCTTGATTCTTCTCGAAGTGCTGTGTGACTCCTTTGTAGTTCCCAACTCTTACTTCAACATAAGGGTCAAGACTTCCCGTGATATCTTTAGAAGGCAGATCTCGTGCTTTCACAACTCTTACAAACAGGAACTGCATAGGCTCAACAAGGTCATATGTGCTGGATGGCCTGCCACCTCGAATAACTCGGCCCCCAACTATACGCCCTCCTCCAAGGATAGGGCTTGTCTCTTTCAGTGAATATTCAACTGGCTGTGAAGATGAACCCGAGTACATCCGCACTACTTTCGGCCCCTGAGAGGTAGATTTCATCTGATCAGACCCAAATCTTGTTGATTGATGGGAACCTGAAAAGGAAGAATACGGCTCCTGTTGCTGGTGCTTTGAGTTTGGCAGGTGGTGGAATGTGCGTCTAGCCTCTTTTCTATCATTAGCAACGGGTTCAGGTGTGAATTCCGGAATTTGTTGTGTAGGTTCATCACTTAGGCTTGAAAGGGAACTGATATGTGTTGAAGAATCCATTGCAGGGAACACGTTTGATACCCTAACTGATGGATCATCAGTTATAAAGACTTTCAGGCTAAGCTCTCCCCTGGCACGGGAGAGAAAGCCTGCCCTTTCCAAAGGGTAATGCAACAGAACAGCATCAGAGTATGGAACAAAGGACGATCCATTGATCTTAACCTTCCCAAGAGATGATTTAGAATTGCTTGATTTGTTATTGTTGTAAACAAGAGCTTCAAGTGCGAGGCTGGACAAGTCATTAGGATCAGAAATGTTGAAATAGAAAGTTTCATTCCAATAAGGGTCCAGATCTTTTTCTTTGATTGTGGTGCGAAACTTTTGGGCATCAAAGTGAAGCTCTACAAAGGGACTAGATGAGCCTTTCCCATCTTTAGACAGGAGATTGTGGGCACTAACAACTTCAACCCCAAGCTTGAGGTTACTCATGGAGTATGATCACGATAGTTCTGAATCAATTCAAGGGGCAGATCGATCAAATCCAGTCAAGCAGGAGAAAACTGAAAAACAACATTAATATAATCATAAGGGAATATTCTCGCAATGGAACACTATAACGCCAACTTAGAAACTATTCTACATGAATAATTAAATGTAGCAGCAAACTAAAAAAGCAAATGCAGCAGCGGCCAAATTACTAATGAATTTCTTAGGATAAGAGACCTGACACTACTGCTAGGTAATATCAGAGAAAAAACCCCAGTGAAGTCCACAACATTTTACAAGCTATCTTTACCTGGTGACCAAATAACATACAACAACAACAACCCAGTATAATCCCACAAGTGGGGCCTGGAGAGGATAGTGTGTACACAGACCTTACCCCTACCCTAGGATAGAGAGGCTGTTTCCGATAGACCCTCGGCATCCCTCCCTCCAAGAACTCCCCACCTTGCTCTTGGGGTGACTCGAACTCACAAACTCTTGGTTGGAAGTGGAGGGTGCTCACCACTAGAGCAACCCACTTTTGTCTCAAATAACATGAAAAGATAAAAATAAAACCTCTATGAATGACTTAATCATCGTAAGGACATCGGACCAATATAAAAAGCATTGTTTATCAGCCAGTCAATTCAAGTTTTAACTCACCAGAGAGGTCTCAAGGCAGGGGACATTACTTAAGAGACATTATACTCTGACTCGACAGAAAAGTAACCATATAGTATATAAAGACCAGTAATAGTACTGGTGTTCCTAGAAAGAAGAGATGGTTGGCGTCTACCCCTACAGCGACATATCCGGTCAATCCGATAACACTACAACAAGCTAAAAGGAGTCAAGAAGTTCACCTTTTGATTCTTTATCCTTTTTTTTTAAACGTTCAAAAGTAATAGTAGAAGGAGAGGAGTTAACAGTCAAAGCAAGAAAATCAATCATCTTTGAAGGAGAATATTGGATAGAGGAATCTTAAATAAGGATATAAAATAATCCAGCTAGCTTAACAATAACAAAAGACACCTTTTCTGAAGAAGTCACAGAATATCCTTAAAGTTCTCTTATCAATTACCAGCTCAAGATAAAGAGACAAGAAGAATCTGAATAAACCTTGAGGGACTTTCTGCAGAATCTTTGAAACTTTTTACCTTTTCTTTCACATATCATTTTTAGGTAAAGGATTTATTTAATTTTTTATTAACGTGACCCCACCAAAAAACTAAGGGCCAAAAACTAATGATCTTCAGAAATTGTTATACTTGCAAATCATGGCAACCATCAAAGTTGACCTAACAACAACTAATTTCTGAAAAAAAATCACTCAAAAAGCAAAAATCAAAAACAATAACTCAATTTACATAAACAGGAGACAACTTGGCTGATACACTTTTAGACACCAAACATTAAATTAAAAACAAGAAACAAACTTCCTTTTTTCACAAAACAAAATTTGAACTCAAACCTTAAAAGCAACAAAATCTTAATCCAATTGATAAAAACAATTATCAACAATATAATCTAACCAAGAACAAAAACAAACTTTCTTTTTTCACAAAACAAAAGTTGAACTCAAAACTTAAAAGCAACAAAATCTAAATCCAATTGATAAAAACAATTATCCACAATATAATCTAACCAAAAACAAAAACAAAAAAGATACTAATACTGTAACAAGTAGTAGCACAAACTTCTCAAAACCGAACAATTAAGAATTATACGCAGTGAAAGAGAGAAAGATAAATCAACAATCAGATAACACAAGAAGATTCTAGCAGAATAAATAAATAGTAACAGGAAACAAAAGGGGGACTTTAACAAAATAACAATAAAAACTGCACCTTTTTTCTTCTCAACTGAATAATCTATATGGCTTCGAAAATTCTTTGGTTCTCAGCTTCAAAAGGACCACCTTTATTTTTAGTAATAAAAAACATTGAAAAGAAAAGGAGGAGAAGAAGAAAATGAAGGGAATGGTTGAAGATGGTGCAAGGAAAAGAGAGAAAGGAAGAGACAGAGATATATTCAGAGTCGTGGAAAACGAGATAATAATATTATTGAATTTAGGTTAGAAACTTAAAAAATGTGTAGCTGCCACTGGTTACAGGTTACAGGTTACATGTACACCAGCAAAAAGAAAGAAAAAGATTGAATAATAGAAGTTATAGTACAAAAGACCTTTAACAGTATGACATAAAAAGAGACAAGTAGAAGATGACTAAGCAGATAAATGGTCACCAGTTCTCAATTGGTCCATATGATATCAGTTTCTTTCGTCACTATTACCTTTTTTTCTTTTTTTCTTGTTAGGAAGTTTACATCAATGTGGTAAGAATGAAAAGGGACATTTTTCCACTGAAACACCGACCTTATCTATCTCTTCGTCAAAAATTATGCAAAATTTATTTTTTATCTTTATATTTTATATTTTAAATTTTCTTGACACAGCTCCAAAGCATAGTTTAGTGATTAAGTGGGTTCAAAACCTGATCATTTATTTAATTTTCACTAGCTACATTCTCTTTTAATTTTTTAATTTTGTTTTTTGAACCCCTTTAAAGAAAATTCTGCCTCCGCCACTAACTATGTATTTAGCTAAACGTAAATTAATTTATTATGACGATACAATATAAATTGAGAAAAAAAATATACTCACTAATTTGTAACGGTAAATTATGAAATTGTACGTAATAACATGTATTCACCAGTTGATATAATTATTAAGTGCAAAAAAAATATTTTTAACCACTATAATCAATGATTACCTCTTCATGCCCCTTCTGATCCACTTCACAGAGGTTAACACTTCACCTTTCGGGTTTTTATCCAAGGAGGCAGAGCGAGGATTTGAAACTTATGCATTCAGTATTCTAGTTCTTTTAAGTTATTGTGTTCTAAATTAATAATTTGTACATAATTCAATAATTTTTAAAGACAAATGCAAGGTTTAGACAAAAGTTATTGGGTTCAGCCGAACCCGTATGCGAAGAGCTAGCTCCACCCCTATTTTTACCCACTTAGGGGTCGTTTGGTTTGAATACGGGTTATGCTGGGATTAGTTATCCTGGTGTTATTTTTTATCCACTGTTTGGTATGTTGTATTAAAAATAACATTTGTATAATTTCTAAGAAGAAGGTATAAGTTATATTCGGTTCTAATTATCCCTACCTCTACAAGGTATAAGTTATCCCGGTACTAATTTTAATCCCGGAATAACTTATATCGGGTTTGCTAACCAAACAAAATATTAAGGTGGTATTAAATTTTTATAGTATCATTATATCTACTTATAGCTTATACGAAACAACCACTTATATAGTATTTCGCGGTAAAACGAGTAATTTTAGTCTTCTGTCTAGAGTCATTCTTAGTCTTTGACGCTTCATTATTATAAGTTTATAAAGTCACGAAAATGTGACTAAGATGTGCAGAATGAGTTCAGAAAATTAATCTGCACTTAGTTCTAACCAAGAGTTCTTTTTCTTTTTGAAAAAAATAATGAGATATCATAGCAACAAGAATGGCCGCAACCTTATTTCTTTTTAGGTCACGTCGTTTCTGTCATAACTAATATTTAATTAATATTAGTCATTGCAAATAATATTAGATATTTTAGTGCAAACGCTATCAATTGAGATAAGGTTTACTTTTTTGAAGAAAAAAATATTAGAGGAAGAAGAGAGCTAAAAAGACCACCAAATTCAACTTGTGACACTACGATTTAAATTGTGGAGCTTGATCACCAACAAGACTGCAAATTAAGCTTTAAACCATCTTGATTTTTGCTATTATTTTTAAATCCTCAATTATCAAGCTTCAAATTGAAGGGCAATATTATATTAAATACAAACTACAATTAATAGTTTATAAGAAAGATGGTTTTAGAAGATTAAATAAAACACACTTGGCAAATTAAGCAAGCAAGCAGTTCACCTACCCATACTTTATAATTTTCTGGATGAACTTGATTTAATTTCTCAAATAAAAGCATTGACTTTGACCGAGTGCAACGAATGCTACTCTTAGGCCCCGTTTGTCCATAAAAAAAATTTTTCAAAAATATATTTGTCCATGAAATTTTGCAAGTTTTTCGAAAATGAGTATCAAAAATTAAAAATCCTAATCACAAAACTACAACATTTTTCTTTAAGTAAAATACATGTCCAAACATAATTTCAAATTCTAAATACCATTTTCAACTTTAACTCCACTTACTACTTTTTTCAAAAATTACACTTTTTATGTCCAAACACCTTCTTAGTAAACAATAATTTGAAGAAGGAAATACCAAGAGAGATATTTTCAGCATGCTCAAAGTAGCCGTCACTCGTCAATTCTAGTTAGCATTACCATTTCTATTTACTAAAATTATGGTTTTCCACAAATAAATTCAACCACTGGTCCCTAATAATTGACAACTTTAATTTGACGTTTTGGTTTGATTTTTCAAAACCGCTCTTACCATTGATAACGAAGTACAATTACTCAAAAAGCAGGCCATTGTACTTGCTTTTTTGGAATTGTTTACACAAATCACTCCTTCACATAAAAGTGTTATGTTTAATTAATCATAGTGTTATGTTACTCAAATTTATTACCAACACATAACAGTGTTATGTTTAATTAATATTTAGAGTACAAGAGTCAAGACATTAACGTTTCGTGTGAATTCAAATTTGATTTCTCATAATTTTAAGTCAAAAGTTAATAATTTTAGCAAGCACAAAAACAACCTATATTTAATACTCCCTCCGTTCACTTTTAGTTGTCCACTTTGAACTTTTCACAAATATCTTGGGTAAATTTCACAAATGATCACGAAGACCTCTGTAGCTTAAATGGTCAGAGGCTGAAGAATTCTATATGAGGTCGCAAGATCGGGCTTCCGCATGCTCATTTTATGTTTTAATACTTTTATGCCTCATCTAAAAAGTATCCTAAGTCATAACTAAAGTGACCAGCACAATACAATTTTCAAATCGGAGGGACACGGCTGCTTCCGTTAGTTGTATTTTTTTATTGGTGTTTTTTAAAATATGATATTATATATTTTGTTTTTGTTTTTTTTTCACGTCTAGTAGTGACACCGCTTACAAAAATTCCTGCGTACACCACTGAATACATTACCACTCTATAATGTCCAGTACCAAGAAAAAAAAAAAGTAATATTAAATGGACTGCATAAGAGTAAAAATTGAGGAGAAAAAAATACCCCCCCCCCCGATAATATATTTTTATATTATATTTGAACTATTTTCCTACTCAAATAATATTTTTTTTAATTAATTTCGTGTAATATTTAAAAATACCCAATTATTAAACAACAACTAAGAAAATATTTAAGAATATAAATGTGTGAGAAAGATAAAAAGAAATGGTTGGTAAGAGTCAATACCATTAATGATTCTACGGACATAAAGATCTAAAAATGAAATGTCATATCAATCTTTTATACTTTGAAGATAAAATTTATGGTGGATAGAATTATAATTAAGATTAAATAATTAAAACAAGAGATGAACTAATATTAAGATATGAATCAACATAGAATAAATTATTTTTTATGTTAAAATCAAATAATTAAATCTTCTAATTAATTATTTAGCAAGAGAATCCAATTCAATTATTTTTTAAATTCATTATATGAGTAAAATTCTTATTCAAGTTTATCTAGCTTGCCAAAGTTATACTTTTGGCCTTAAATAAAAAAGATTCAACTGACAAGAAATATAAAGTAAGAACAAATCCAGTATTTATTGTCTTCTTACTTCGTACCGGAAACGAAGAAGAACATCCAATAAAAGATGATTTGGTTCTTCCTAAACACTTGGTTATCAATCTCAATGGTCATAGTAGTGCATTTAATAAGAGAAATATTTCTATCATTAGATTAAAATGCATTTTGTGCAAATTGCATGATAGAATTAAAAAAATATCTTAGCTAGCAGAAATGAATATGTTGATCAATTAAACAAAAGGTTGATTGCAAAATTTTATAGTAAAAACAAAATATTTTTCTGTTTTTGATTCAGCAAAAAATGATACCAATATTACTACCAAGAAGAATACTTAAATACTTTAATACCAAATGGCCTTCTACCATACATGTTTGTTGTCAAGTTTATTATTTCTTACGTATGTTAGTGTCACAATATATATAATAGATTAAGTTAAAATTGATCTTCCATTGTATATAGGTTGATTTTGAAGAAAAATATGTCTGTCATGCTACTGAAAATTTTAGATACGTCGAATAGCTTATGTAATAGCACACATATGGTATATAAAAATTTTGACAACAACGTCATACACGCAAAAATTATGATACTGTTTAATGTGCTTCTAAGTATATTCTTATCCCTGAATTCAATTTTCGTCTTCCGAAACTAAGGAATACCCTTTAAATTTGTGTGAAAATAATTTTTAATATGTTTTGCAAATATAATAATTAAAGCACAAGGACAAACATCCTAAATATTGGACTATATTTACTGCAATATGTTTTCTTGCACGAACAATTGTATGTTGTACTTTCAAGAGGGATATCAAGATCGACAACAAGAGTTCTGGTTAAGGCAGAACAACCAAAGCATTAGGAGGTAACATACACAAAAAAGTATTGTCCACAAAGAAGTGTTCATTAAGATACCATCACATTAAATACTTTTAAATTATAGTACATAATTATCTAACTAACATGGCAAAATTGATCATTTGTGTAAGTTTTGATGATGTACTTTTATTTTAAATTCATGATATTATGCTAATGTAATAATATTTTTCGTCATTTAGATGATTTTTGTATTATTATACATAAAATTTCTATCATTAGTTAAATTTTATTGTTCCTTTATATAAATAAATATTTAAATCATCAAGTGTCATTATTAACGTGCATCGCATGTTCATAGATACTAGTATATATATATATATATATATATATATATATATATATATATATATATATATATATATAATAAATTAAAATAATACGAAAAGTGAATCATTCAAAACACGATACTTCTATCTTTTATTTTATTTTTTATTCAAATTGATAGCATTTTTGTCTTAAGTGCTCTCTAATTATACCTTCTTCTTTTTTGTTGTTGTGAGAATCTCATGCATTACGAACTAATTTTTTTTAGGGGGGGCGAGGGGAGGGGAGGGATTCACTTTTAATATTATTCTAAATTAATTGATATATATGGGTATTGGATCGATTGAGTTGGGTATTTCTATTTTAAGAGAACAATATAAAATTAACCAATCGGCTGAAACTAATTGATTATTTGCTATTATTTTTGGGTGCGGCTAAGAAATATATATTTCTCTTATTTTAATTGGGGTTACTATTTATTAGACTGAAAATAAAAAAGTAAAAAATACGGAATAAGAAAATACTACAAGAAAATTGCGTTTTTCGGTCACTATGATTTTTGTGTGAGTTAATGAAAATTTTATGATTTTTACGTGAGAAAAAATAAAAAATCATATGACTTTGATGAAAAAAAAACATAATTATATGATCATTTGTGAATTATTACATAATATTAGCGTCCCCTTTTTAAACAACAGGAGTCTTCTAAAACTTAAAAAAACTAATTACCTTAAAAGTGTACCAACTTTGTTAGAAGTCGCTCTTCCCCAAAAGGTGGCCCATTTGACAATTGAACGCGGAATATGGCTTTGGTTTTAAGGAATATTTTTTTTGGGGGGGGGGGGGGGGTCATATTTTAAGGAATATTCATTTAAAACATACCGAACAAATGTTGCACTTTCACATCTGAATTTTTAGATTTACTGCACTATTATTCTGTCATTCTAACTTTGCTTAAATGAATTTTTTGCATGGTAGGTTTACAAAAAATAATATTTTCCCCGTCTCATTTTATATACCGTCATCACTATTTACATTAGGAACGGCATAAAAGTATATGAGTCACAATCTCTGACCGCAAAAAGTGCTTTTCAACTAATAAAAAAATCATAATAGTTAAAATTGTTTGACTTGTCACTTTTGTATTAGCGTCCTAAAAAAAGGAGTACTTTGCAAATTTATTTATATATAAAAAAACAAATTTACCATGCAAGGGGTCGTTGGTTTGGAAACTAGTTATTCCGAAATTATTTATTCCATGTGAATAAAAAAATACTACAATCCCAAGATATTAATTCTAAAATTAGTTATACATCGATTTTATCCCAATCAAACGTGAAATAAGTCCATTTTAAATTTAATCCCGGAATTAACTATCCCCTATCTCTCGTACCAAATGAGCCCTAAGTGTATGAACGTTGTTACATTTCATCCTACCCCATGGGTGGTCCATTTGATAATTGAACGTCGAACGTTGATTTGGTCCTAAGGTATATAGTTTTAAAAGTCAATTAAAAGATGTATGTGACATAATTGCACTTTTCACCCCCAAATTCTTAGGTTATTGCACTATTATTATCTCAACTATATACTAATTGTAACACCTTGCCTGTTAAAGAAAAAATAATATTACAGTCTAAATATAAAAAGTCATACTATCGCAACAAAATTAGTAAAATCTTATCTTGCTACGTATTTGCCTATTCAGGACCTCCTTCACTGATTATTCCATTATAGTAAATACCCTTATAATATAACTCAATACCCTTATAATATGATTCAATCTCGGATACACACCATATATTTTTTAGAAATGAATCACTTATACCCCTTATATTATAAATATCCTACACTCTTATTCCCTGTGAGGTCTATCCGTAACTAACTATATTAAATTATAATTATTAAAAGAAAAATTAAAATTATAATGAAAATCTAACACAAATGAAACTTCGTCGAATTAGGGAAAATAGAAATCTTAAAATATGAGTTAATTATTATTTTATTTCAGCTTTAGTCCCTATGAAATTTGACTAATTGCATCTAACTTTTAATTAAACATAAAATGTGATTTTACTCTAATAATTAATATATCTATCTATATCTATACTATATTAAAAGCACGAAGGCCCTTAGCGAAATATCGTTCGCCTTTTTTATCCCTTTAAAATACAGTTTGCACAGAACAAAATAATCATTTGATTATTTTCCTAATATATAGGAATATTTATTTAATTATTTTCCTTATATTAAAGAATAACCATTTAATTAATTTCCTAATATTTAGAACTTTAATTTTTCTAACTCCTTTCAATTATAGAATTTTAGACGCTTATTATGATTTTTTTATAACCAAATTGAAATGGAAGAACTATGCTTAACTTACGTCTCTAATTTATAAGTAAAGAAAGTATCCTCCTTTATTTAGTAGTTAAAAGTTTTTTGGCAATTAAATATTTTTAATTATTTGATTTAGGTAAGAGCCCCTAATATTAAGCAATCTAAATTATAAATCTCTTGCTTAATCATTAAAACGTTAAAATTAACTAGGATTTTAAGGACACACCTTTGATTTTATTATTGTTTGTTAAATAATTTATAGCCCATCATAAATTTAAAACTAATTAATTCAATACAATTAAATTATCTTAGTAAAAATAAAAATAAAATAAAAAGATTTTTTGGGAAAATTTGTGTTTGATTCTCTAGGTATCCAATAGTATGTCCATTACCCTTTAATTAAATATATCCTCTACAAAATTTTATGTACCAAAATATGAAAACATGTTCTAATAAATACTAAATTATTACTCACTATTATGATAGTCTTTAACTCAACGTCAAATAGTAGAAATACTTTCAAAATCTATATCTATCTATATTATATTAAAAGGAGGATAGTGAAATATGAGGTTAAGCGAAGTGGCATATTGAGAAAATGCCACTTGGCACATTTAAGACATAATCTAGAAAATAAATCTAATCTATATTTATATCTATATCTATATCATATATAAATCCAATCATCAATTTTCCTTCTATATTAGCTAAAAACATAGAAGTGAAAAAATAATTAGAAAGTTATAATAATAAAATAATACAAATATTAGAAAGAGGTTGATTGGGATAACTATGACTATTTGTTACTTTGGGAAAGTTAAAATATAAATAAAGTAAATAAATTTATTTAAGATATTAAGGATTGATGACTTTGAAAATTGAAAAAAATTCAAGTAGCACATTTTTTTTTACATAAAATACAAAAAATATTTAAAAAAGTCACTTGGCTTAACATTATGTAAAGTTAATATATATTAGTTTTAAAAAGATATTAATTAGCATTATATAAAGTTAATATGTACTCAGTATTTTGGTGTGGATTTGATTGGAGAGATAAACAAAAATCCCACATTCAAAGGGAATGATTATTGATATTTATTATAAATAATAGTTGATAATTTTTATCAGATTCTTTAATTGATATATTAATTTCTTAACAAAAATGAACCCTACCAATACCATAATTACAGGGCAATTGAAAAGCTAATTGTATATATCCATATTTAGCTCTTACCATGCTTTTAAATCTTAACAATACCTTAACTATAGGGCAATTCAAAGTCAATGATATCTTTTTTCTAAAAGAACCGTTTCTTAATCAAATATCTCATTTAATTGAATTCGAATGGGAACATAATTATCATTCAAACTTTATACATAAACTAAAAATCTTTCTCTATCTATATATATACCTTAATCATTTGTTTAAATTAGAATGGAAAGGTAAATATCACTTGAAATTTATACATAACTATATATGGATATATGAGTCTAAAATTATCATAAAAATAACATTATATGACAAAGAATATTCATATAATATTATTCCTTATATGAAAATTAGAATATTGCAATTCAAGTATATTACCATATAAAATATAATATTATATGCCAAACAATATTCATGGTTTTTACCATATTTCATAATTGATATATTAATTTCTTAACAGGAAAATAAATTTTAAATTTTGATTTAAAAGCTAATTATATTTATCCATATTTAGCAATCAGCAGGCCTTTAAAGCTTATCAATAGCGTAATTAATGCCATTCAAACTCAATAATATCTTTTTTTAAAAATAATTATTTCTTAACCAATTATTATTGTTTAAATTAAAATTGAAAGATAGAAAAGTTAAATTCGATTGGGACGGTAAATATCATTCAAAACTTATTATATGAAAATATATAGATATATGAGTCTAAATTTTGATTGAGATAATCTGGTGGTACATGTATAACATTTTAGTAAATTATTTGAATTCAAAGGTAACATTTTAGTATATTCGTATTGAAATTTAAAAATTATAATAAGTATTGCTACATAAGAAAATTAAGATTACGCGTGCCTTAGATCTAAAGGTAATTAAATCAGTGTATTTACTTCATTTATTACTTTTAGTATGTTTACACTTTGAAGAAAAATATTAATATGGAAAATTAATTCATATTTTAAGTTTCACATTTAATACATGGAAGTGAATAATTGATTGACAATTAAACGACATATATGGTAAAATAATATTGTGATTAAGATCCATTCAACATAAGCCTACGTAGAATAATTTATGTTCTTTTTTTGTCTACTTTGAATAATTTATGTAAATAAAATTATGATCTCTTCAAACTAATTCAGTATTCGAAAACTTTTTTTGATTAGAATAATAAATTCTATGTTTTTATAGTTTTATACTAGCAAATGGCACAAGTAATATTTGTTTGTCGAGCCATGCAGTTTGTGATAACCTTATATGGCCTGCCACAGCGAAAGAATGGTATGAGACAACTTCGTTCTTTTGTTTTTTATTTTGGTGTATCGTTTGTTCAATCTATTAGAATAAGTTGTTGGTCTCCTACAAATTTCACTACCAAATAGAAATAAAGTTTTATATCTTTCTTCTTTTGAATTTTTCTTTTCAGTTCTTAAGGAAAAAACCTCTTCCTTATGAGTTGTGATCAGTATAACTTACCAAAGTGTTTTCTCGATGCTAATTATTTAGACTATTATTTGTTGCAGGTAGAATTTAGTATGAAAAATAATAAATATTTTTCGCGCATCGCGCGAGTATGTATACTAGTATCTATCTATATTATATTAAAAGGAGAGTAGTGAAGCATGTGGTTAAGCCAAGTGACAAGCTAAAATGAAGCCATTTGGCAATTTTAAGACAACATAAAAAATTTGAATTAAGTGGAAACATATTTAATGAGTTACAAATGTTGAGTAGTTAAGTTTCACAAGCAATTGAGATGTTTCATTATCCATGTTTTGATTATCCAATAATAGTGTCTTGCTGTTTTTAATGGTACTAAATATATTGATAGATTGTAGAAATACAAAACAGAACCGCAAACAATCAATGATATTATATGTATACAGATGTATAAATGAGAGTATAAGTTTGTATAACTATGTATATTATTGTATACATATAAACCCTGCTACACTAACAAAACTGCAACCATAATGAAAATACATACTTTGTTAAAGGACAAAAACAACTGAAATATTCATTAAAATGTAATTTATTCACAGCCACAATGTGTAATGACTACCACAAATTACACAAAAATAAAAACATATATAATATCCTTTAATGTTATCTCACAAGTAGCAGAATGGTACTTAGACAAACTAGGCAACAACTCCTGATACATAGAAAAACTACAGTTAAATGGGAAAAACAGAACTACTTTCTCGGTCGTCCCTTCTTCCTCTTCCTGAAAAGTCTCCCTGTGATTTCATCACCACTAATTGCACCGGACTGTTATTTTTTCCTTCCATAATCCCACAACAGAGATCCCCACCTGGTGCGAAGTGTCTCAATGTCAAAATTATCTTTTCGAATTTCCTTACCAAGGATGAAATACTCAGCAAAGCTAGCAACAAAAGCACCACAATCACTGTAATTAAAAAGAAACAAATTAGATTCAAATAGGTACACTAATAGTAAAATAGTAAAACAATTGAGATTAACCTACCATTTGATCTGTTGGGACACATTATTAACCAGATTAATTTGCAAAGCATCAGAATGAGATTTATCGGTATATGCACCATTGTTCCAATCAATGCCCTTCTTCTCGACATAAAAATCAGAACTCTTCAAGAAGTAAGGTATCAGAATTACATAAGGTAATGCAGCATCCAAAGCAAGTCTATCATTAATAGCTCCACGGTTAGAGTCATAAATGTGGATGCACCTATCTATGAACGTAAACAACCCCAAAACCCAATGACTCAGTTTTGCTCTTCTGCGCTTCACATAGATAGGAAATAAGACATGGTCAACAGTGTGCCACGGTACATTTGCATCACAATAATATCCTCTAATGCACTCTTCTATCTCATGCCCTTCAGGAATCACTGAAGGATCTTGATTCACTTTGAAATCTTTATACAGGGAGTTGATTTTGTTATCAAAGGCAAAGTTGGTTGTAGTAAACCGTATGGCAACACCCAGCCCATATTTTCCCCTCTTCCTCAAATAATAAAAGAGGACATCCAAGTGCTGAGACAACAAATAAAACAGAACAACCATCACTACCAGATTTTTTAAATATAGAAATTTATACACTATTATACATAGGTATACATATTTATACAAAGTTATACAATCTTATACTGTGATTATACAAAGCTATGTATACACTATGGGGGTCTCAAACAATAAAGATATGCAACAAATAAAAAAAGGCATTAGAACAGAAATTGATTAAATACCGTATCAATCAAAGGTCGACCACAATATGCAAGTGAGTGGAACCAATCCTTTGTGGTCACATGACACAAGCCAAAAGAAAAAGCTTCCGCAAGCTTATTTACTTCATCGGAATATATATTTTTGGCATTTAAAATCACAAAAAATAAAAAGTAATCAGAACTACATTCATTGACAAGTATAAAATCAGAACATAAAAGATTAAAGAAAGTGAAGATACTTTCGCCTCGTATCCATTCCATTATCAACAAACGCGCAAAACTCTTTAGCCAATGGCGATAATTGATCAAAATCATCAATTTCGATCGTGAAAGGATGCTTGATATAAAAAATGAGCTTGTGCGCCGATCCTGATGCCCCCGAATCCAAAACTGGCAAATATGGAGATTTGGCATATTTTCCTGGTATTTTCTATCGAACTGACTGTTCAGGAGAAATGTAATCATCTTCTACGTCTATGATAAATTGTTTGTGAAGCACAATTTGGGACATCTGTAGCGCAGCTAAATCTTCATCGCCAATGTCATCCCAAAATGTGTCACCCTTGACATCACCTGCTGTCACACCTCCTTTTTGCGCGCCTGCCCCGAAGGGTGAATGCGCGAGGGAGTTTTTCCATTTTAAGTGACAATATTCAAAATGGGATTATTTATTTAATTCAGAGTCGCCACTTGGTAAAGGTTTGGCTATTGGTGTCCCAAGTCACCGGTTTATCTTGAATCCCAATTCGAGGAAAATATTCGACTTTCCAAATGAAGTCTGCGAACCAGAAATTCTAAGTAAGGAATTCTATTGACCCGAGGGAAGGTGTTAGGCACCCCCGAATCCCGTGGTTCTAGCACGGTCGCTTAAATTGTTATAATGGCTAAATATCTGATTTTAATACATGTTATAACCCGTGCTTTTATCAACTTTAAACCGCTTTTATTATTATTATTATTTAATAGAATTGTAACGTCGTGAAAATGCATCTCGAACCACGTCGCAATCAATGCACCCGTGGTTGTTAATACATACTGACTTCGTTGAGATTCAGATTTGGGTCACATAGATGCGCACCCGAATTTAAGAATGTAATTTAATTAAAATCGCGCCTAAGAGTCTAACGCGTTGTTATCCTCGAGGAAGGCAGTGAAATTCACTAAACGGCCCATCCCAAATTCTAAGTATTTATTATGACCAATTATTGAGGGCCCCGCAATTTGCATTTTTTATTTGGCGAGGCTCGTCTCATTATCAAAAAGGATGACCTATAGTGGCTATGTTTTTCTATTTTTTTTCGTTCGTCTCTATAATGAAAGAAAAAGAGTTCTAACTTATTTACATGCTCACGAGTTATTATAGTTGAGTTTCGAAAGTGAGTCATTAAATCTGAAAACGATACAATAAGAGCAATTGGTTAACAATTATGGGCCCAAGTCCGATGTATAAGGGGTAAAACAGGACCTGTGCCATCCTCATTTAGATGTTGGGCTTAGCTAAATGACTCTACACATGTTCGAACTTTAATAATCCGAAACGAAAGTGATGCCTAATGAAACCCATTTTTACGAATTCAGATGAACAAGTTGTTAACATGAAATAGTTTGAACTATTGAGTAATCTCCTAAGGCCTGATACGTATTTGGAACATGTTGTTTAATCGACCAAATTGAACTAGCAGAATGTTACAACTACACTGTCAGTCCATTTAAACAAAAAGCCTACGGGGAAGTAGTTTACGTCTTAAACTGCTATAGGATAAAGCCCATGTTATACATAAACAACAACCAACTGATTCTAGTTCATGCAACTAGCTAACATATATACAAATGAGATTCAATATGTAAACAGAGTTTACATAGGCAATGCATAGAATGTTTTAAATACAGACAATAAAAAAAGAAAGAAAAGACTACATTAAACTATAGCTTCAAATCTTTCCCATTTCTCGCATTTATGCTTCGAATAGCTTACAAGATGTACCAGTGTATTCAGTTTGTGTACCTGGTATTTGGAAGAGCAAAGAAAGGAGATGAAGATCAGTGGAAGCAGCAGTAGATGTTCAGCAAATAACAATAGCCAACAACAGCAGTAACAACAAGGCAGAATAAACCCCAGTGAACAAACCAGATATAACTCAATGAAACAGTACCCAATATCCAAACAACAGACTCAGGAGGCTCAGTTGAGACCCGAAAATACCAATGTTAATCACAGGCAGAAATAGGTGAATCCGAAACAACAATGGAACAACAGTTTCTGATTTTCGGACACTCAAAGAAAGAAACCTAAGTTTCAATAGAACAATAGCAGGTTAATGCTGATTTTAAACAGTAAAAGTGAAGAAAAGCAGAATTTTCAGCTTCAATAGAGCAACAGAGATTTTCTTTTGTTTATTGTCTACCCAGGATTGAAGTCCAGAAATGAGCTCTCTTTTCTAGTTCCAAAAAAAATCCTCCTTTTGGTTCTAACTCCTTTTTTGGTTCTCCCCTCTTGATCCCCAGGTCTGCCCCTTTTTCTATAGAAGGGAAGAAAACTGCCCTTAAAGACAGGCTGCCCAGGGCTTAAAATAAGCCTTAAAGGCTGTCATCTCCACTTTGGATTGTCTAGGCATGAGGTTTTCTTCTACTTTAAACTGCTGAAATTCAGAAAGGCAGTGGATACCCTACTGTACAGCAGGTTCCACTACCATTCTCATGTGCATCTTCAGCCTTTTATTATTAAACTCAGTTTACACCTGACTTCTCATCTGTAAAGATGTCAGCCAAGGTGTATTTGCACTATAGATTATTCTAATGGTTCAACCATACTCAAACTGGCAGTCCACTTAACTTTAGCTCTGAAATTTCCATTAAGATTGCAGCTATAACCAATCCTTAAGTGGTTTCTGACTTAACTTGACATACTATAAACAACTATACTTAATTCGTAGTTGGATTCAAACAATGCCTTAGTGAGAACTAAACAACACGAGTCAAATTATTACCATTCAAAGCTAAAACTAATTGACGACATATATCGAATCGACTACGCGAATTACAATACATTCAATCAATACCCAATGAATCAGAATCGAACAGTATTAAACAGGGGGTTCAAATTGCACTGCCCAAAATAAGGGTTGCCCTGGAAACTAATTGATCGACCAAATTCATTTTAATCGGTTATGTAGTTTAATACACATACACTCAATCAGTGAATAGAGAAAAACTTGACCAAATAAAAGGTCCGGGCAAGATGGTCAGAATAGTAGACACAAAAATAAAAACAAATCAACTAAACATATGAACACATGAACAAACATTTAATCATAACAAGCAACATGAACTGGCCAGGAAAAGAAAAAGAAAATACCTTAAAGAAATGAAAATCAGACGACCATGTCTCGGATTTTGAATCGAACCTCTTTTGGGGTTGAACGGACTTTAATCGAAGTGTTCTCAACTGAGAACACTTCGATTAAGGTCTATTAGACCCCAACCTTCTCGTTTAATTGGACAAAACCTCAGATTCTGAATTTCTAGGGTTCTTAGGGCGGATTTGGGACTTGGGGTTTTCTGGTTAGATTTGGACCAAACCAAGCTTGGTTTGGTCACGAGGGAGGTCAGGGGGGGGGTCTGGTATGTATTTGGGGGGGTTTGGCATAGGTTGGGGTTTGGCTCGAATCTTCAAATGAAGATTCGAGACGATGGGGGAAGGTTCGAGACCAACGGTTTGTAGATCCGTGTCCAGGGGGTCAAGGTGTACAAGGGGTGTTAGTCTGGTGGTCACCGACATCGTTGCCGCCGGGCTTATGGTGAGGGAAAGGAGGGGCGGCGCTAGGGTTCTAAGGGTGTTTGGGTTCAGTCTCTGAAAGAGACGAAGATGAGGGAGGGGGGTCTGGCTCGGGGGTGCGGGGTGAGAGATGAGGAATTATATACGGGGTGGGTTGTTTGATCCTGGCCGTTGGATCAAGTGAGATAAATGGCCAAGATCCTTTCGTCAATGGGAACGACGTTGTGTAGTTTAAATGTGAGACTGGGTCGGTCTCAAACGAGAACGGGTCAGGCTATGAGGCGTGTTTAAGACCGTGGGATCAAGGGAGATGAACGGCTCAGATCAAAGCTCCCGAAACGAAGCCGTTTCTTTCGTCTGAGAGGCTGGGCCAAGGACTGGGTCAATGTATAGCTTTGGGCCTGATTTTCTTTGGTTTGACATGAGCCCAAATCCGGGTTTTCTTCAATTTAAACTCCTTTCTTTTCCTTCTTTTAATTTCTAATTTAAATAAAATTCCTAACTAAATTGTAAAATCAAAATAAAACTATACAAATATTAATTAATACTTAAACAACAATTATCACACACATTAAACATTTAATTAAAATAAAATCACTCAATGACAACAAATAAAATAAAAGATGCATATTTTTGTGATTTTTCCTTTTAAAACCAAATTATGGTTTGATTAATTCCTAATAGTAGAACGATATCCTAAACTCACACGCGACATATATTTTTTTGTATTTTTATTTGACAAAACTAAACAATCACAGACAAAACTACAAATAACTGCCAAATATGCCAGGTTAACTCCAAAAAATTGTACAACAAAACCATTTGTTTTATTTTTCGATTTCTTTTGGAGTAATTGTCGTATAAAAAAAATCACGTGCTCACAGCTGCCCCTCTTTGCCCGAAAACATGCGAGGTTTTCGTGCAAAGATAAAGTGAGCGGATATGAGCGATTTTTTGCCCGTTGGACTACTCCGTGTGAAGCACCTTTTTTGAAAGATTTGACCGAATCTTTGCTTCAAAGATTTCCTACATATCCTGAGCTAAACAGGAATCGGGTCAATGTAGTTCGGGAAACTTTGGTAGCTGGGACTGCCATGGAATTGCAATGCTTGCTGTTACTGCTGTTGCTGTTGCCGCTACTGCTTTACCGACCTCCTTATTACAACCAAAGGAAATTGAAACTGAACTAACTATTTATGCCTGTCAACCGCTAGTTACAAGATTCCTATCTATAACTCTTTTGCAACTTGATCTTGGGTCTTAGCTGATTCTGCTTGTAGACTTCGATCTGAATCTTGATGCTCGCAAGTTATAGGTGCTTGTTTATTTCTGCATTATTAAGTGAAACGGGATTGGCGGAGCTCGGGAATTTGATCAAATTTTGAGCGACCTGTCCTTTGTTTGTTCCAATATTTGGGAACATCTTCTTTTTGTTCTTTTCTTCTTTTCTTTATTCTGGATTGAGACTCAAACCGTAGGTCATCTCGATCCATGCGCCTCGAGGTTAGACCTGCTGAGACAACAAAACAAACGAACGAAATTTTCTGCCCCAGTTTCACTAGGAAAATTTCGTGAGTTAATTGCCATAAAAATCTATAGGATTGATGAGGGGATTGGAAAACTCTAGTCTAAAAGCGCAACTCAGGGATTGGAGCCCTAATGTCGCAAAAGGTAAAAATGCTCAACTCAGGGATTGGAGCCCTAATGCTGGCTTAAAGAAAAATTGCTCAACTCAGGGATTGGAGCCCTAATGTTGGCTAAAGGAAAAACGCTCAACTCAGGGATTGGAGCCCTAATGTCGGCTAAAAGAAAATCGCTCAACTCAGGGAATGGAGCCCTAATGCGGGCTAAAGGAAAACGCTCAACTCATGGATTGGAGCCCTAATGTCGGCTAAAGGGAAATTCGCTCAACTCAGGGTTTGGAGCCCTAATGTTTGCTAAAGGAAAAACGCTCAACTCAGGGATTGAAGCCCTAATGCTGGCTAAATAAAACTGCTCAACTCAGGGATTGGAGCCCTAATGCTGGCTAAAAGAAAATCGCTCAACTCAGGGATTGGAGCCCTAATGTCGGCTAAAAGCAAATCGCTCAACTCAGGTAATGGAGCCCTAATGCGGGCTAAAAGAAAACGCTCAACTCAGGGATTGGAGCCCTAATGTCGGCTAAAGGGAAATTCGCTCAACTCAGGGATTGGAGCCCTAATGTTGGCTAAAGGAAAAACGCTCAACTCAGGGATTGAAGCCCTAATGCTGGCTAAATAAAACTGCTCAACTCAGGGATTGGAGCCCTAATGCTGGCTAAAAGAAAATCGCTCAACTCAGGGATTGGAGCCCTAATGTCGGCTAAAATAAAATCGCTCAACTCAGGGATTGGAGCCCTAATGTTGGCTAAAGGAAAAACGCTCAACTCAGGGATTGGAGCCCTAATGCTGGCTAAATAAAACTGCTCAACTCAGGGATTGGAGCCCTAATGCTGGCTAAAAGAAAATCGCTCAACTCAGGGATTGGAGCCCTAATGTCGGCTAAAATAAAATCGCTCAACTCAGGGATTGGAGCCCTAATGCTGGCTAAAAGAAAATTGCTCAACTCAGGGATTGGAGCCCTAATGCTGGCTAAATAAAACTGCTCAACTCAGGGATTGGAGCCCTAATGTTGGCTAAAAGCAAATCGCTCAACTCAGGGATTGGAGCCTTAATGCTGGCTAAAAGAAAAACGCCCAACTTAGGGATTGGAGCCCTAATGTTGGCTAAAAGCAAATCGCTCAACTCAGGGATTGGAGCCCTAATGCTGGCTAAAAGAAAAATGCTCAACTCAGGGATTGGAGCCTTAATGTCGGCTAAAAGTAAATCGCTCAACTCAGGGATTGGAGCCCTAATGTTGGCTAAAGGAAAAACGCTCAACTCAGGGATTGGAGCCATAATGCTGGCTAAAAGGAATATTGGGGATTCCAACTAAACCTCTTTTTTTGAATTTTCTTCTCACTTCCTTTTCGTTTTTTTTAATATTATTTATTTATTATTATTATTATTATTTTTGAAGCATTTTTTTCAGTAAAATGCAGGAGAGAATTTGGGGAAACTTCCCTTTTAGGTTGATTCCCTATTGCAAAACTGTTTCTTGTATTCACGTATTTCTTTTCCTTTTGGGCGGCACCTGCTTCTTGCATGGTTGCTTTGGATCGCACTTGTTTCAATTTTCCAAACAAAGAACAATTGTCAGTTTGAAAACGGTGGTTGATTTGGTGGCCTTGATTGTTCCAATTGCTTTGTCCTGTCTTTATTCCTGTTGAGAAACTCTGCCATTGATTGGATTCACAGGTGAAACCCTTTTAAACTGAACAGACTCGCATTTCCGGATTTTGCAATAATTCGCCCGTGTAAGGCTTTGATTCTTCCATCCTATCCTGTTTGGGGATTTTTACCGAGGTAAACTCAGTGGGGATTTTTATTAGGGAGACTCTGTGGGGATTTTCCAAGGCAGACTCGTTGGGGATTTGCTGGGGCAGACTCTTTGGGGGATTTTTACAAAGGGAGACTCTGTGGAGATTTTTACAAAGGGGAGACCCTGTGGGGATTTATACAAAGGGAGACCCTGTGGGGATTTCCCGGGTTTTTTGTGTGTGTGCGTGTGTGTGGATTTACTTAGAAAGCAATCAACATCATGATCAATCGGGATTGGACAGACGTACCACTGAAGCAGGGTATTTTCTTTACTTCTTACTAAACGGAGCTCCGCGAAACCGGTCCTGCCACCTATTCTTTCCAGCACATTTGGAATTTGGGGTTAAAATGAAAGGTATTCAAAGAAAGGTGAAACAAAGAGCGGAGAAAACGAACTTTAAAAGAGAAGTGTCCCTTTCGGGATAAGAAAGACTTATCTGAGGCAACATGCTGACTTTAAATTGACATGACATGCTTTTTGGACTAGATGCCCAATCTTTGTGAACTTGTATTTCCTCATGAACCAAAACGAATTTAATCCCAAACCAGTGGAACCTTGCCATAACTTTCTGAGGTGGAATCATCTTTTCGGCCGACAACGTCCTTTGCGGGTTTTCGCTAGTCGACCTCTCTCCTTTCTCTCCTTGTTGTCGCTTGATAGCACTCTTTGCGAGTTTTTACTAAACAAGCTCTCTCAGTTTCGATTTCTCTACTCCCGTCGCCTCACGGTGCACGAAGATTTTCACCGACAAGACTCTCTCGTTTTATTTCTCTCAATTTTGAATGTACCGGCCTCCAATCATGATATCTCTTGGCTTCCCCTGCCTTTGGAAATTGATCCGAAGGACTTGTACTTGGTAAAAGAATTGTAGATGAAATTACAACTTCGGAACCATTTGGTGGGCCCAATCTTCGAGGTAAAATGGATTTTATTTTTGGTGTGACTGAACCCCAGAGAGAGGCTGCCTACGTATCCTTTCGGAATCAAGTCAGACATAGTTCAGGCTCAATAATTTTTTTTTGTAAGGTAGCCAAAGAAATGTAACCGGCTCAAAGGACTTGTAGAGAGAGTTGATAGTGTTTGGGTAGTGGGAATAAAACCTTCATAATCCCAAATGCGCCAAGACATCACCGAAGTAAAACTCAGACATAGTACCTTTTGACTGCATCTGCATTCACTGCTGTTTCAGGATCATTTCCTTCAATATCACCTAGATACAACGCTCCTTTTGGCAGTATCTTCCTGATGATGTATGGGTCTTTCCAATTAGGAGCAAATTTTCCTTTCACTTTCTGGTGATGTGGCAGAATGCGCCTCAATACCAGTTGACCTACTTCAAAATTCCTGGGTCATACTTTCTTGTTGTAAGCACGGGCCATTCTTTGTTGGTACAACTGCCCATGACAAACCGCGGCCATTTGTTTTTCATCAATCAAAGTCAACTGCTCCAATCGAGTCTTAACCCACTCGCTATCTTTAATTTCTGCTTCGACAATGGTTCGGAGCGAAGGAATTTCTACCTCTGCTGGTATCACAGCCTTGGTCCCATAAACCAACAAGTAAGGGGTTGCCCCTACTGATGTGCGTACTGTAGTGCGATATCCCAGAAAAGCAAAAGGTAATTGTTCATGCCATTGTCGGGAACTCTGGATCGTCTTCCTCAAATCTTCTTGATGTTCTTGTTTGCTGGTTCAACAGCGCCATTGGCCTTGGGCCGATAAGGAGTGGAGTTCCTATGCGTTATTTTGAACTGTTCGCATACATCCCCCATCAAGTGACTATTCAGGTTTGCCGCGTTATCTGTAATGATAGTTGCAGGAATACTGAAACGACAGATAAGATTTGAATGTACAAAATCCACCACAGCCTTCTTAGTGACTGATTTAAGAGTGACAACTTCTACCCATTTTGTGAAGTAGTCGATAGCGACTAATATGAACCTGTGCCCATTTGAAGCTTTCGGCTCAATCGGACCAATGGCGTCCATGCCCCAAGCAACAAATGGCCAAGGTGCAGACATGGGGTGCAGTTCTGTGGGAGGTGCATGAATCAGATCGTCGTGCACCTGACACTCATGACACTTTCGAACGAAGCTAAAACAGTCCTTTTCCATGGTCATCCAGTAATATCCCGCTCGAAGGATTTTTTTTGCTAAAACATACCCATTTATGTGGGGCCCGCATACTCCCGCGTGTACCTCATACATGATTCTTCCTGCCTCCTCGGCGTCAACACTGTCACACCTCCTTTTAGTTTTTCCAATTAAAGGACAATCGAAACGGGATTTGCTTATTTATTTCAGAGTCGCCACTTGGGAGACTTAGGGTGTCCCAAGTCACCAATTTTAATCCCGAATCAAGAAAATGAATGACTCTATATTACAGTCTGCGTACCAGAAATCCGGATAAGGAATTCTATTAACACGGGAGAAGGTGTTAGGCATTCCCGAGTTCCGTGGTTCTAGCACGGTCGCTCAACTGTTATATTCAGCTTGATTATCTGATTTTATACAAGTATGAACTTATGTGCAAATTTTAACTTTTAACCGCTTTATTATTATTGTTTTTACAAGAATGTGAACATCGCTTAAAACACGTCTTTGGACTGCGTCACATGAAATGCACCCACAATCCGGAACGCATTTTATTTGATGTTTTGAGATTTGGATTTGGGTCGCATGAAATGCACACCCGAGTTTAAGAAAGTAAATTATTAAACGCGCGCCTAAAGAGACTATCGCGTTATTATTTTGCGGAGGCCGTGAAATTCGCTAAACGACCCTCCCGAATTCTGAGTAATTTTAAACAAGTATTTACTGAGGGCCCCGCAATTTGTGTTTTTTTATTCGGCGAGGCTCATCTCATTCTTATTTTTTAAAAGGAATTTGCAACGTCATGGAAATGCATCTCATACCACGTCACAGTCAATGTACCCGTGATTAAAGACACATTTCGATTTCGTTGAGATTTGGATTTGGGTCACATAAATGTGCACCCGAGTTTAGGGAGTTAACATTATTAAAGGCGCGCCTAAAGCAACTAGCGCATTATTATTTTTTGGTAGGGCCGCGAAATTTGCTAAACGGCCCGTCCCAGAATCTAAGTATTTAATACACATATTTTGTGAAGGCTTCGCAAGGTGTACATTTTTATTTGGCGAAGCTAGTCTCGTTTTTTATTTATTTATTTATTTATTATTATTTTTTAAAAGGATGCCATTTTTACGCCTTTAACAATACTAAACCTTACGGCTTCTTTACAACTAAAATCTCATAACTTGTCAAAAAATTAATAAACTGAGTTTAGCGAATGAGTGCTTCGGGAGTAGTAACAACAAGTACTAATGTTAATTTTGTCCGAACGAACTAAGCAAAGGACCACGAACAAATTAACGTCAAACTCGTATCATAGAACAACTAGCCTAACTTAACTAAATGACATCAAATAAACAAGAATAACATAACATGAAAATGAACCAAAGTGCAGACAATGAAACATAGGCAGAAAATTTCCATACCAATTTTTATATTGCATCTCAAACATTCCACGTAAAGTTTATTTATCTAATACATCGAGGTTTACTGACCTTTGCACCTCGACAAACTCAGAACGACAAACACGATTCCGACGGAACTCAAGCCGGACCTCACTCGACGAGGAATAATGATGAAACCTCGGACAAACACCTCGACGAACCAAAGACGACCTCGACGGAGAGCTTGGACCCCACAACTGTCGACGAGCAGGTGGGTTGGTTGAAGGTTTTGGACGTGAGGGGCCGGCGTTAATGGAGGTGGGCGTTTGTTGGTTGTTTGGTCGTCGGACTGTGGTCGACGGAGGGGAGTGCGACGAAGCTGGTGGGTTGTTTGGGCGTAGGGAGTAGAAGCGGCAGCAATGGAGGAGTGGTCGTGGTCGACGGAACTGGGCAACAAGTTATGGAGGTCGACGGACTGGAGGAGTGGTCGTTTGGATGGTGGTTATGGCGTTGTGGGTGGTGGTTTTTGGGCGACGGGGGTGTGGTGGCGCGACTGGTTCGGACGTGAGGAAGCTGGGGGAAGGTGACGGGGGAAGTCGGGAATGGAGGGTTTTTACAGTATCGTTTGGGTGTGTTCGTTGGTGGTGTCGGACGGTGGTGATGGGGGAGTTGGTCGGGACGGAGTGGTCGTTTGGTGGTGGTGCTTGGTCGACGGAGGGAGCTCGCAACGGCAACAATGGCGGATTCAAGGAGGAGAAAGGCGATGGTCGTCACTGTTGCGACTGGTTTTAGTTACGACGGGGCGAGGGCCGCTGACGGGTTGACGACGATGGTTATGGACTGGTTTGGGTAACCATGGTGGTTTGTCGACGGTGGGGGGTGCCGGCGTCGTTGGGTTTTTCTCTTTTTTCAGTAGGTTTCTTTCTTTCTTCTTCTGAAGAAGAAAGAGGAACAGTAGTTTTTCTTTTCAATTTTTTAAAAGTCCCCTCATGCTTTTGCCTTTGTCCGTGTTTTGTAGTGTTTTGCCCAGAAAAATGAGCCCCACGCGTGGTGGGGTTCAAGGCATATGTCCCCCACGCGTGGTGGGGTTCCCCACGTGTCCTGGACACGGTTTATTATAGGTTAGGTCCGAAAATTAGGCCTAAAACCGGGTAGTTTGAACCCGAATATTATTCTTTTGCCCAGACCCGAGAAATAGGAAAACGTTGCTTAACTAGTCCTATGTAAGCAAAATAACTACTAAAAATAAGACTAGTATTCAAACAAAACTATATATTTTTTAAATATTTTTCAAGATTTAAAATAGCTACAAAATATTAATAAAACTATTTTTGTAATTTTCGTTTTTTTAAATATTAAGATAAAATATGAAGTAGTGTTTTTTGTATTTTTCAAAGTTAAAATGACTATAGAATATTAATAAAACTATTTTTTTTGTGATTTTCGCTCTTTAATAAAGACAAAAATATGAAGTAATATTTTTGTATTTTTCAAAATTATAATGACTGCAAACATTAATAGAACTATATATTTTTTTTTGTAATTTTCGAATTTATATAAAGTACCAAAATAAAGTACCATTTTTGTATTTTTCAAAATTATAATGACTGCAAACATTAATAGAACTATATATTTTTTGTAATTTTCGAACTTATATAAAGTACCAAAATAAAGTACAATTTTTGTATTTTTTCAAAATTTAATGACTGCAAACATTAATAGAACTATATATTTTAGTAATTTTTGAATTTATATAAAGTACCAAAATAAAGTAAAAATTTTTTTTTGTATTTTTTCCACGTTTATGAGAAATGCATAAACTAAAATTTATATATGTATTTTTTGTGATTTTTTCTTTTTGCAACGAAATAAAGTAAAAATAGTTAAAATGGCTATATTAGACCCAATTTCACATATTCAAGCTAAAAAATGTGAAAAATCTCGGGGAGGGTCAAAAATCACGTGCTTACAGCTGCCCTCTTTGACTGGAAACACGAAGAGTTTTCCGACAAAGAACGACTAGACGTGTTTTTGACCCGACCATTACTTGGACGGACTACACTTAAGGAAAGAGAGGGAATGTGACCGAGCCCTGGTATCTGAGCTGCCTACATATCCTTGGTTATACAGGAATCAGGCCATGTGTAGTTCGAAATAAGAGAGATAGTGAAGTGTACCGAGGTGAAGAGCCGATCGAGGTGCCGTTCCGTTGAGGTTCCGGTCCGCGGTCCTGCCGTTACAACAAAACGAAGACTGAAAAAAGACTAACTAAGCCTATCAGCTACTAGTTACAAGGATTCCTATCTGTAAGTCTTCTGAAACTTGGTCTTGAGTCCTGAATGGTGCTTCATACAGACTTCAGGTTTGAACCTTGATACAACTAGTTGTAGGTACTAGTTCTTTGAGCGGACCACATCTGTTCTCTACTTCCGTACCTTGGGTTCTTTTCCCCTCTTATTTTCTTGTTATCTTTCTTGACCAGCCTTTTGTGAATGCTGGGGATTTTATTGCTTCCTGCTGGAGATTCCTGTTGTATTCCTCTGCTTCATTGATTCTAAGTGTGCTCCTTTCTCATATGAGCGGGCTTTTGACTTCAATACTTCAATTGTATTCCCTTATTCTCCAGGTGGGTGCCTGATTTCTATTTCTTTTATCCTTGTTCTCCATGTGGACGCCTGATTTCTTCCTTCCTTTGTCCTTATTCTCCCGGTGGACGCCTGATTACTTTTTTTCTTTGACATACAACAAACTCCGTTCTACAGGCGGGTCTCCTATTGGTAAGATTAAACTTAGGAAGTGCGTCTCCTATGGTGAAACTAAACTGAGGAAGTGCGTCTCCTATTGGTAATGACATGCCTGCATTTATACTTGTGGGCGACCTAGAATATGGAATGAACAGACAAAATGTATTCCCTCATTATACTGGTGGGCGACCTAGAACTGAAATGTATTCCCGCATTATACTGGTGGGTGACCTAGAACTTAAAAGTATTCCCGCATTTTACTAGTGGGCGACCTAGAACTTAAATGTATTCCCGCATTATACTGGTGGGCGACCTAGAACTTGAATGTATTCCCGCATTTTACTGGTGGGCGACCTAGAACTTAAAAGTATTCCCGCATTTTACTGGTGGGCGACCTAGAACTTAAATGTATTCCCGCATTATACTGGTGGGCGACCTAGAACTTAAATGTATTCCCGCATTATACTGGTGGGCGACCTAGAACTTAAATGTATTCCCGCATTTTACTGGTGGGCGACCTAGAACTTAAATGTATTCCCGCATTATACTGGTGGGCGACCTAGAACTTAAATGTATTCCCGCATTATACTGGTGGGTGACCTAGAACTTAAATGTATTCCCGCATTATACTGGTGGGCGACCTAGAACTTAAATGTATTCCCGCATTATACTGGTGGGCGACCTAGAACTTAAATGTATTCCCGCATTATACTGGTGGGCGACCTAGAACTTAAATGTATTCCCGCATTATACTGGTGGGCGACCTAGAACTTAAATGTATTCCCGCATTATACTGGTGGGCGACCTAGAACTGAAATGTATTCCCGCATTATACTGGTGGGTGACCTAGAACTGAAATGTATTCCCGCATTTTACTGGTGGGTGACCTAGAACTTAAAAGTATAAGTATTCCCGCATTTTACTGGTGGGCGACCTAGAACTTAAATGTATTCCCGCATTATACTGGTGGGCGACCTAAAACTTAAATGTATTCCCGCATTATACTGGTGGGCGACCTAGAACTTAAATGTATTCCCGCATTATACTGGTGGGCGACCTAGAACTTAAATGTATTCCCGCATTATACTGGTGGGTGACCTAGAACTTAAATGTATTCCCGCATTATACTGGTGGGCGACCTAGAACTTAAATGTATTCCCGCATTATACTGGTGGGCGACCTAGAACTTAAATGTATTCCCGCATTATACTGGTGGGCGACCTAGAACTTAAATGTATTCCCGCATTTTACTGGTGGGCGACCTAGAACTTAAATGTATTCCCGCATTTTACTGGTGGGCGACCTAGAACTTAAATGTATTCCCGCATTATACTGGTGGGCGACCTAGAACTTAAATGTATTCCCGCATTATACTGGTGGGCGACCTAGAACTTAAATGTATTCCCGCATTTTACTGGTGGGCGACCTAGAACTTAAATGTATTCCCGCATTATACTGGTGGGCGACCTAGAACTTAAAAGTATTCCCGCATTTTACTGGTGGGCGACCTAGAACTTAAATGTATTCCCGCATTATACTGGTGGGCGACCTAGAACTTAAATGTATTCCCGCATTATACTGGTGGGCGACCTAGAACTTAAATGTATTCCCGCATTATACTGGTGGGCGACCTAGAACTGAAATGTATTCCCGCATTATACTGGTGGGTGACCTAGAACTGAAATGTATTCCCGCATTATACTGGTGGGTGACCTAGAACTTAAAAGTATTCCCGCATTTTACTGGTGGGCGACCTAGAACTTAAATTTATTCCCGCATTATACTGGTGGGCGACCTAGAACTTAAGTGTATTTGAAATTGTTTCCCCGTCCTTTCGAGAAAATTTTGACAATCGGTAGAAAATTTTCTGCCCCAGTTTTTGGTGACTTCCCTGGCGTTGCCTCTCGCTGCCATCATCAATCCTTTGTTTTCCTGCAGCAGACAAAAGAATTTAATTAGTTTTAATCGTGGTGGTAGAGGGTGCCTTTCCGGCGGATGATTTCTCCTCTCTTCCCCCTTTCTTGCTCTATGTCCCCATAATTGGTTAGTGGACAAAGTTGCCTGCTGGGGGTCTCTAGCCTGCTGGGGCTGGTTTTCAATTTGTTCCTTTTCCTGCTTTTCTTTAAGCACATGCTGCGGGAATCTGCTTTTACTCCTGAAACCATTCCCTTTGGAGCTTACTTCCTCCAAAACTGCGAGGCACGATTATTGCATTGCCTAGGGCCGGCTTTTAAGACTGTTTGTGTTATCCTGCATTGGATGAACTCCCCTTCGGTCTCTGGTAGTAAGCTTTGAAAAATCGTTTTCAAGACAAATTTTTAGGAAGAGGAAATAAAAGATAGAAAAGGAGAAAATCTTTCTGAACCAATATTTGGTGGGAGAAGAAACTCAGAAGAACTTATTTGGAGGACATGACTGGTCCTCATGATCATGTCATGCACCATAGATTCCCGACCCAGTCTATTTGTATCAATCGATTTGCCCGATGGTCTGACTTGCTGGGGATGATAAATGACTGTCCATTTCGTTGCAAATGTGGTCGCTTTTTGTTGATCTGTCTTGTCGCCTCATAGTGCCCTTCGAGGGGTTTTCACTAATGAGACTCTCTCTTTTCTCTCATCTCCCGGCGCCTTATGGTGCCTGTGAAGGTTTTCACCAATAAGACTCTCTCATTTTATTTCTTTCGAGGAATCGGGGCGTTGTAGATACGACCCTCTCTTCTGGAGATTCCTTTGACCATCAATTCATTCCCAGTCTTACGATCCTCTTCTTTGCTGGGGATCGGTGTATTATTCTCGGCCTCATTTGCCTGACTCGACATCTCTTGAACATTGATCGGGAGGTCTTTTGGACGTCGATGTTGGTTTTGGTGTGGGGTTAAAGAAAGGCTATAAAAATGAAAACAATTTGATGGGTGATGTGCTACAACTTTTGGAATCAAACCTTTGTTGGCACTTAAAACATAACCTTTGCCCCAGTTTTCTTGCTTGGGGAATTTATTTATTTTTTTACACTTATGTTGCGCTATGTGCGTTACGCACACTGTGCCTATTATGCACACTATGTACACTATGCATCCTATATTCGCTATGATGCACACTATGACCGAGCCGTGAGGCGCCTACGTATCCTCTTTGAGGAATCAGGTCAAACGTAGTTCCCACGGTTTTGTATTTCTTATGATTTTATCTTCTTTTTTTCATTTTCTTTCTCTTTTCTTTTTCTCTTTTTTTCATGTCTTTTCCATTAGTGATTCCAAAAGAGGGGTATGAAAGAATTACTTAAGGCTCAAAGGGGAAGCAAGGGTTAAAAGTGTTTGGATAGAAGAAAGAATTGCCTCCGTCATCTCATTATCCATTAAATGCCCAAATACACACAAATGAACCAAAAATTGCCATAATTAAAGAAATTACGCATAATATCTCTTGACTGCATCTGAATTGATAGCCATGTCGACACATCTCCCCTCGACATCTGTCAAACACAAAGCACCGTTGGACAATACTCTGGTCACGATATAAGGCCCTTGCCAATTTGGGGCGAATTTGCCTTTTGCCTCGACCTGATGTGGGAGGATCTTCTTCAATACCTGCTGCCCTACTTCAAACTTCCTGGGGCGCACCTTCTTATTATATGTTCTTGCCATTCTCTTCTGGTACAGCTGACCATGACACACTGCTGCCAATCTTTTCTCATCTATCAGGCTCAACTGTTCCAATCGAGCTTTGACCCATTCATCATCATTAATCCCGGCTTCAGCGACAATTCGGAGGGACGGAATTTCGACCTCCGCTGGTATTACGGCCTCAGTTCCATACACCAACAAATAAGGAGTTGTGCCTATGGAAGTTCGGACGGTAGTGCGGTAACCCAACAAAGCAAAGGGTAATCTCTCGTGCCATTGTCTGGACCCTTCCACCATTTTTCGCAGTATCTTCTTGATATTCTTATTGGCTGCTTCGACTGCTCCATTCGCCTTGGGACGATATGGGGTGGAATTGCGGTGTGTAATCTTGAATTGTTGGCATACCTCTCTCATCAAGCTGCTATTAAGATTCGCACCGTTATCCGTGATGATCACTTTTGGGATCCCAAATCTGCAGATGATATGGGAGTGAACAAAGTCCACCACTGCCTTCTTGGTTACTGATTTGAAGGTTTTAGCCTCAACCCATTTGGTGAAGTAATCAATGGTCACTAGAATGAACCTATGACCGTTGGATGCTGCCGGCTCGATGGGCCCAATGACATCCATGCCCCATGCCACAAACGGCCAGGGTGCTGACATCGTATGTAACTCTGTTGGCGGAGAATGAATCAAATCTCCATGTATCTGGCACTGATGGCATTTCCTCACAAAAGTGATACAGTCGTGTTCCATGGTGAGCCAATAACACCCTGTTCGAAGGATCTTTCTTGCCAATACATATCCGCTCATGTGTGGCCCACAAACTCCAGCATGTACCTCTGCCATAACCGTCGTTGCTTGACTGGCATCTATGCATCTCAACAATCCCAAATCCGGGGTTCTTTTGTACAATACTCCTCCACTGAGGAAGAAACCATTCGACAAACGCCGAAGGGCTCTTTTTTGGTCTCTAGAGGCATGTTCTGGATATATCCCCATTCTGAGGTATTCCTTGATATCATGAAACCAGGGTTCGCCATCTGCTTCTTCTTCTATGGCATTGCAGTAGGCGTGCTGATCACGGACCTGGATGTGTAGAGGATCAACATACATTTTGTCAGGGTGGTGCAGCATTGATGCTAAGGTGGCCAAGGCATCCGCAACCTCATTGTGAACTCTCGGGATGTGTTTGAACTTCACCGATCGAAATTGCTTGCTCAGATCATGCAAGCATTGTCGGTATGGTATGAGCTTTAGATCTCGTGTTTCCCATTCACCCTGAATTTGATGTACCAAGAGGTCCGAGTCTCCCAAGACCAAGACGTCTTGGACATCCATGTCAGCAGCCAAGCGCAGACCCAGAATGCAAGCCTCATACTCGGCCATATTGTTGGTGCAATAGAAGCGTAGTTGAGCTGTAACAGGATAATGCCGTCCTGTTTCAGAAATGAGTACCGCTCCTATTCCTACCCCTTTCGCGTTTGCAGCTCCATCGAAGAAAAGCTTCCAACCTGGTTCCTCAGGTAATTCCAACTCACTTGTATGCATCACCTCTTTGTCAGGAAAATACGTTCTTAACGGCTCGTATTTTTCATCAACGGGATTCTCTGCCAAATGGTCTGCCAGCGCCTGGGATTTCATGGCCGTCCTCGTCACATAGATGATATCAAACTCTGTGAGCAGGATTTGCCATTTTGCCAACCTTCCCGTGGGCATAGGTTTCTGAAAGATATACTTCAATGGGTCCAAACGGGATATGAGATAAGTAGTATACGAAGACAGGTAGTGCTTCAACTTCTGAGCTACCCAAGTTAAGGCACAACATGTTTTCTCGAGTTGAGTGTACTTGACCTCATGTACTGTGAATTTCTTGCTAAGATAGTAGATGGCTTGCTCCTTCCTTCCTGTGTCATCATGTTGCCCCAACACACAACCAAATGAATTTTCCAAGACCGTCAGGTAAAGAATTAGGGGCTTCCCGGGCTTAGGCGGGACCAATACGGGTGGATTAGACAGATACCCTTTGATTTGGTCGAAAGCCTCCTGACACTCTGCCGTCCAACCTACTGCAGCATCCTTTCTCAGCAGCCGAAATATGGGCTCACAAGTTGCTGTGAGTTGAGCGATGAACCTGCTGATGTAATTGAGTCTACCCAGCAAACTCATTACCTCTGTTTTGTTCCTTGGCGGTGGCAAATCTCGGATGGATTCAATTTTGGATGGGTCTAACTCAATCCCCCATCGACTGACGATGAATCCTAGCAACTTTCCTGATGGAACCCCGAATGCGCATTTGGCCGGGTTAAGCTTGATATCATACCTTCAGAGTCTTTGGAAAAATCTCCTTAGGTCTGCCACATGGTCCTCCTGACGCCAAGATTTGATGATCACATCATCGACGTACACCTCGATTTCCTTGTGTATCATGTCATGAAACACAGCAGTCATTGCTCGCATGTACGTTGCCCCGGCGTTCTTTAACCCGAATGGCATTACCCGATAGCAGTAGGTTCCCCATGGCATAATAAACGCTGTCTTCTCAGCATCCTCTTCGTCCATTAGGATCTGATGATAACCCGCATAGCAATCCACAAAGGATCCGATCTCGCGCCCAGCGCAATTATCGATCAGGATATGAATGTTGGGTAACGGAAAATTGTCCTTGGGACTTGCTTTGTTGAGGTTGCGGTAGTCGACGCACACCCTGATTTTTCCATCCTTCTTTGGGACTGGTACCACATTGGCCAACCACTCGGGATATCGAGTGACCCGAATGACCTTTGCCTGCAACTGCTTAATCACCTCTTCTTTGATTTTTACACTCATTTCTGTTTTAAATTTCCTTAGTTTTTGCTTGACCGGAGGGTATGCCGGGTCAGTGGGCAATTTGTGAACCACTAAATTGGTGCTTAATCCAGGCATATCGTCATATGACCATGCAAAAACATCTTTGAATTCCATGAGGGTTTTGATCAATTCTTCTCTGACATTCGGCTCAATGTGGATGCTAATTTTGGTCTCTTGGACGTTATCAGCGTCTCCTAGATTCACAGCCTCAGTGTCATTTAGGTTAGGCTTGGGTTTCTCTTCAAATTGGCACAGTTCTCGGTTTATCTCTTCGAAGGCTTCACCTTCGTCACATTCAGATTCATCATCACAAACGACCTCTTGCATCATTGAGTCGGATTCAGATTGATTTATTAGACTAGGTCGAAGATCCGCTGTGCATGCCATGTCATTAGAACCAGTAAAAAGAGAACTGTTCAGAAAGAAAAAGAACAAAACAAAATTAAAATGGGACAAAAGAAAAGAACTTTATTAAACTTGCGGGATAAAAGGGTTCACACTTTTACAAAAACGAAAGTAAAATTTGGATTACACCCTTGAATAATCCGGACAAAACAAAACACACAAAACATAAATCAAAGCCTACTACCAAGACTCCCCTCGGACAGGAAGAGGAGTAACTGTCCAATTGTTGGTCTTGGCCTCAGGCCCCACAAACTGTATCTCTGCTCTGCTGGAACCTTCTCCAGCTTCCACCATACTGACATCCGCGAATAGCCTCTCAAAACTCTGATTCAGGTCTTCATTTATACCGATCAAAGGTCCTAGAATCTTTGGGACCGGTGGCCCCTTGGCACTTGCTTTGACAAAAGACCTTGAGAGGCGTGGCACTGGTTTAGGCAGAAACCAGACCCTCTTCTTCATTTTTCGCGCTTGCTTTCTATCTGCTGCGGTTGGTTTGAACCCCAATCCGAAAGTTCCCAGATTTTTAGGAAGGGAGACAGGTTGGACAATCCCTTGAAGCTCGACTCCCAGGCCTTTTCCCGGCACAAATCCATTACCCAGCATTTCTGAGACCATCATGACTGTTGCGGCAGCTACCCTAGGGTGCGGGATGATTTCTCCTTCAGAAATTTTGTTGGCCGACCCTGTATCGAAAATCTGGTAGACCCAAGGACCTTTGTCATCAGCGGTCTCTATGAAAGGTACAATGGTTCCGCCCATGGTGCACGTTGTATCCTCGCCGTGTAACACGACCTCTTGTCTTTCCCACTCGAACTTCACCATCTGATGTAGGGTGGAAGGCACCGCTTTGGCTGCATGAATCCATGGTCGACCTAACAGTAGGTTGTAAGATACCGTGGCGTCTAATACCTGGAATTCCATGGTAAACAGGACCGGACCAATGGTCAGTTCGAGTACAACATCCCCTACAGTGGCTGTTCCGTTTCCGTCAAACCCTCGGACACAGATGCTATTCTTCCGGATTCTTCCGCGGTCGATCTTTAACTGGTCCAGAGTGGATAATGGACAAATATTGGCACTTGAGCCATTATCCACCAATACTCGAGTTACCACCGAGTCTTCACATTTGACGGCTAGGTATAGAGCTTTATTGTGCTCCGTGCCTTCCACCGGCAGGTCATCATCTGAGAATGTTACCCTGTTTACCTCAAAAATCTTGCTGGCAATGGTTTCCAGGTGGTTTACCGAAATCTCACTGTGTACATGAGCTTCGTTCAATATCTTCAGCAGGGCCCGACGATGCTCCTCAGAATGGATCAGTAACGACAACAGTGAGATCTGGGCCGGTGTTTTTCTCAGCTGTTCGACCACAGAATAGTCCTGTACTTTCATCTTCCTCAGGAACTCTTCAGCCTCTTCTTCGGACACAGGTTTCTTGGTTGCAACTGGGTTGGTTCTTCTTAGCTCCACCGGAGCAAAACATCGACCTGATCGAGTCAGCCCTTGCGCTTCACAACTGACTTCTTCCACCTGTTTTCCTTTGTACATCACCACCGCCTTTTCATATTTCCAAGGCACAGCCCTGCTGTCAATCATCGGCAGCTGGACCACAGGCTTTATGGTCACCCGTTCTCTACATACCCCTTTCAACACGACCGCCGGTGTGGGCGGGATCCCTGGTATTACCAACTTGCTTGGCTCGGGTTTGCTTGTTATGGCGGACGGGCTCTTTCCCAATATCACTACCGGCTTGACGCCTTCTCCCTGCGACTGTACACTCGTTCCTCCACTGGTTGAGACTTCTTTCGGGGCGGCTTGGATCATCATCACTGTTTGTGAGGGTTTTCTCAATTCTCCTCCCTCACACACCAACTCAATCATGTGAGTTTCGTGGTGCGCTGGCAGTGGGTTTTGGTTGATGTTAGGAGCTTCTGGTGTCTGGACCTCGATCTTATTGGTGTCGATAAGATCCTGTATGGCATGCCTTAATTTCCAGCACTTCTCGGTATCATGCCCGAGCATCCCTGAACAGTATTCACAACTGATTGATCGATCCAAGTTCTGAGGTGGGGGATTTGGTTCTCGAGTCTGGACAGGACTAACCAAACCCAATTGCCTCAGCTTGTGGAACAAAGCGGTGTAGGTTTCTCCCAACTCCGTGAAAGTTCTCTGCTTCCGCAACCTGTCATTCCTAGCATCTGGATTTCCCCGGAAGCCTGCCCCTGAAGGGTTTCTATACGCCCTCGGTGGAGGATAGGTGTTTTGTGGTGGTGCATATATGTTCTGGGGAGCCGGCGCGCGCCATTGTGGGCGAACCGGAGGCTGAGTGTATGCTTGGGCCTGGTGTACGGAACAATGTGGTTCTCGAGGTGGATAGAAATTTTGTGGTGGGTTGTATGGGTAGTTTGACCTGTGAGGTCTGGGTTGGTTGTAGTGCGGCCTGCCAGCCCTGGACCAACTGCCTGCCTCGATCGTGGCAACCTCTTCTTTCTTTCTTCTCAGCGCACCTCCCGTGCCGCTTTGAATAGCCTGGGTTGTGGCTTTGAGTGCCGAATAGTTCAAGATTTTGTCAGACCTCAGACCCTCTTCTATCATGACCCCTATCTTGACCACCTCGTTGAAAGATTTTCCAACTGTTGTCACCAAGTGACCAAAATAGGTTGGATCCAGTGTCTGCAAGAAATAGTCCACCATCTCTCCCTCTCTCATGGGAGGATCGACTCTAGCTGCTTGCTCTCTCCAGCGGAACCCGAACTCGCGAAAACTTTCCCCGGGTTTCTTCCCAGTTCTCAATAATGTGAGACGGTCAGGGACTATCTCGAGATTGTACTGGAAATGACCTGCAAAAGCCTGCGCCAGATCATCCCACGTGTACCACCTGCTGGAATCCTGCCTGGTATACCATTCTAGTGCAGATCCGCTCAAGACTTTGGCCGAAATAAGCTATCAGCAGCTCATCCTTGCCGCCTGCCCCCCTCATTTTGCTACAGAATCCCCGCAAATGTGCCATGGGATCACCGTGCCCTTCATATAAATCAAACTTAGGCATCTTGAACCCAGCCGGGAGTTGGACGTCTGGGAAAGGGCACAGATCTTTGTATGCTACGCTGACTTGATTGCCCAGCCCGTGCAAGTTCCTGAAGGACTGCTCCAGGCTTTTGAACTTTCTCAATACTTCATCCTGTTCAGGGGCCTTAGCCGGCTTCTCAATCTCTGCCGGCACTTCCAAATGTGGATTGTAAGCCTGTGGTTCGGGGGCATGAAACGTAGGCTCGGGGGGGTAGTATTGTGTATCGTGAGCCTGAAACAATGGCTCACTGGTCGTTCTTTGCAAAGGGGCTGATGTTGGTCCCACAAAAATGGGAATATTGGGTGTTGGGAGAGGTTGATGGGGTGGTGGAGCTTGGGAATCATGAGGGCTTCTTTCTTGATGATAAAGGGGATTTGGGCGGCTTGTGGAAGGGCCAGAGTGAGGGTATTCCGGCATGTGCCCCAGTGTTTCAGGGCTCTTTTGTGTTTTGGCTATGGCTAGCTGCATTGCATTCATCTCTAGTCCCATCCTTTCAATCTTTTCCATCGCTTCTTTTAGCAACTGGCTCATCGGCCTCTCTTCCTCATTACTATTCTCTGAAGTAGTCATGCTGGTTGCTATCGGTCCTTTGGATCTGGTTTGAAAGGAGTGTGCTGCCAGAGTTCCTTTACAACTTCTTTGTTTGATTCAGACAACAACAAACTTTGTTAGAGTTAGAGTTTAACAGATTTGATCATAACACATAGAGGATGCAATGCACCTAGGCAGTTAATCGTTTCTACATGCTTTGCTTCAAACAACATGCGTCATCCCGGTTTGCTCATTCGTCCCCTTTTAAAGTACTTTGGGAAACCCTGTGTTTTATTTTATTTTGTATTTTCTTTTCTTTCTTTATTAAAAGCGGTCGAATCTTATGGGGATTGCCTACGTATCACGTTCCCGCGTGAATCAGACCAGGCGTAGTTCTGCCTTAAAGTAAAGAAACACAAAATTCTTGTGAAATCGTTAAATTCATTCTCAAAATTTTGCTATTACAAATTACTTCAAGCAAGGAATAGCAATAGTACAGACTCCACAGTTCTTAACCCGTTTTGACTAAAAGAAAAGAAAACAACATATGGAAAAACAACAAAGCCAAATAAACAAGACTCAACCAAAGATTAATTTTCCAACTTAGGGGCCCGCGAGGCATCATTCGGCCTTTCCGCGGCCCTTGGTGTGAGGTCCCTCTGCAGGCTTTTCAACTCATTCATGATTCGGTGGACGCAACCCATGATGGAAACAAGGAGGGTCTTCCGAGGCATTTGCTCGCATGCCAGGCATCTCATGTAGATGTAATGCCCAATCTCGTCGATCCTTCCTCGAATGTTGTCCCTTTCTGCGAACAAATGCCTTATCTGTCGGTTCTTCAATCCCAGTGTTTGCGCATTGTTGGCAAGCTGATCCTGGAACATCTCCATTTGTCTTTCCATTCTGGTCATTGCATCGTAACATCGCCTTCTGTCGGCTTGGGCATCTCGTGCTTGTTTGACGATCCGATCATGTAGAGTGGAGTTCGTCTCCCTTAATATTCCGATGCTCATCTCATAATCCCTTATGACCTGTTGCAAACGCTGCTTCCGGGCCATTGTGTGCCTTGCCCATCTGACCTTCATCCTTGCTATGCATGCTTCTGATTGTTCTAATTCTTCTTGGCTCTGGATGACCTGACTTCTCAAACTTGCTATCAATCTTTCGTCAGAGCGACGCTTCTGTCGGTCAACGTTACTCTTACTGGCTTGGCGAAGGCGTGCCTTCAAGGTTTGGTTTTCTTGGGCTAGCTTATTTCTTTCAACCTGCTCCGAGGCGGCTTGCACATTGTTCTCAAATACAAGCCTTTCGACTTGTTGCTTTAGCTTCCCGATTTCAACCCGGTAACCTTCCTCCCTTTTTAACCATCCCCATTGCTCTTGTGAATCATCTGTGAAGTGTTGGACGTGTGCCCTTTTAGCAGGTCTTTGCCGAATCTGAAACCTTCTTTCGAACCAAGCATCGTACTTTGGGTCTACCTCACCTTTAGCTAGTTCTCGCACCATGGTCTTGGGCTCCAAGAATCTACATTCATGCCATAGTTTTCTAATTTTCCCCTCGGGGAATATGACTCCCGGGCTTAATTCCATGGCATGCTTGCTCAGATCTTCATCAGTAGGGACTACTTGAAACCTGCCCAGTTGTCGTAATACCCGATGAGGGGCATATGGCTGGATGCTGCGAAGCCCCATTAAGAGAACATGACATTCTTCAGCCGACATGTAGATCACCTCAGTATCAGTCAACCAACCGAATGCCCATTCAATTTGGTCAGCTGTTGTTGACCTTAACCGTGTAAACCATGCTTCGACACCTTCAGGAAATCTGGCGCCTGTCATGCGCTTCTTGAATCCGCTGATACAATTCCTCTCGGTCAACCCGTGGTTCATGTATCCTACTCGGTGATGGAGATGTTCCTGCATCCATAGCTGAAGTAACAGGTTGCAACCTTGGAAGAACTTGCCTCCTTCTCGGCATATAGTCAGAGCCCGGTAGATTTCGGACAAAATCAAAGGAACCACAGTACTATTGGTTCTTTTGATTGCCACGTCGGCCATCCCTACCAGACCTATCTCTATCTTTTTATCCTTCCTTGGACAGACCATGACTCCCAAGAATGCTGTGATAAAAGCCAAAGTACGTCTTGCTTCCCATTTGTTTCTGTTCCCTCCGTGAGTTAACCCAAGGTTCGGTTCCTCAAAACCCTGCGGGGTTCCGTACCGCTGATACAAGAAATGGAGATCACAATATCCTCTCGATAAATCGTCATGTTGTACCTTCCGACTAATGCTTAGTAGATCCAGAAACGCATGCGGAGACACTGGCCTTGGCGAAAGCAAATATTGCCCTCTTAACCTCTCATTCAATCCCGCATATCCGGCGACTTCCTCAAGTGTTGGTGAAAGTTCAAAGTCAACAAAACGGAATACATTGCGGGTTGGGTCCCAAAATGGTATTAGAGCTTCAAGAATATCTGTCCTTGGCCTAACGCCCAACAAATTTACAAAACCTCCCAATATTCTTCCTACTACCTCTTTGCTATTGGCTTCCAAATCATTCCACCACATGTGGAGTTGTAGGGGGACCTCGCTGAGGGCCGAGAATGGTTCATTTTGCTCTGTGCTCATCCTGCACATTTATTAAGGTGACCTTTTAGGCGAAAACAGAAACCTTTATTTTGACTCTAAACAAAAATCTTGGAAAACAAAACAAACAGTATATGTATTTATATACATGTGTGTACATATATGCTTTATGGTATATCATTATTGGTAAAATGAAAAGGGGAGTTGGACCCGATGAGGGTTGCCTACGTATCTCACATCCGGTGAGAATCAAACCGGCGTAGTTCGGGTTATAAACTAACTAGCTTATTATTTTATTTTATTTATTTTTTCTTTTTCTCTTTTTTTTAGAAAATAGAGTAAAATAAAATAAAAACTCATTCCTCATTCCTAGCTTGCCATTTGTTTTTCTCTTTTCCTTTTTTCCTTTCTTCTTTTTTTTTCTTTTTTTTTTCATTCTTTTTTTTTCATTCTCTTTTTCGTTTCTTTTTTTTCTCTTTGTTGTGGTCGAATCTTATGGAGATTGCCTACGTATCATGACTCCGCATGAATCAGACCTTGCGTAGTTCGGACCAATAAAAGATAAACAATACTAATCATTTTTTCAATTTATATATTAAAATAAACTGAAAAACAATCAAACAAACCACATATTCTAATTAAAGATTTATAAACTCAAAAACAAAAGGCTAGCTCCCTTTCTCTGTTCGACAAATGCAACCAAATGGTTATTTTTGCAAATGTGGCCCCTTCCAAATTTCACATGAATTTTGAGGCCGGGGAGGATTATTTATGACACTTTACAAACTTGTCCGTTCTCTTACGAAAATAGCCTTTCGACAACTGAAAGATACTCTAAGGCTATTCCGGCAAGAACGGTTTAAGACGCGGCCGAAGCTGGCTCGACTTATTTTATTCTTTCATTTTTTTTTACTAAACATCCAAATGGCATTCACCTGACCGTTTACTCTTTGTTTCTTTTTTCAAATTACGATAAAACCCTTGTGTTGCAAACACGACCTTTCGACGTCTCGGGGACGAAGCTTTTTAAGGCTGTGTGGGTCAACTGGACCAAACTCCTAGACATGACCCAAAAGGTGGCTGTTTACGCAAAGTCAGCCTTCCGGCGTCCCTTTCGGGAACATTCGGCTATTTATGACAAACAACATCTCCTGACTTAGTTATGACTCTTTTATCGTTTTTTTAAAAATAGGAAACTCAATATTGCAAACACGGCCTGTCAACGTCTCGGGGACGAAGATTTTTAAGGCTGTGTGGGTCAACTGGACCAAATCTTAAAATGACCCAAAGGTGGCTGTTTATGCAAAGTCAGCCTTCCGGCGTCCCTTTCGGGAACATTCGGCTATGTCTTGATAAAACAACGTCACCCGACTTCTTTATGACAAAAACTAAAATTTGACATATATATATATATTTTATTATTATTATTTGTTTTTTGGCTTTTTTAGCAAAAGGTGGGGTTGGACCCGATGAGGGTTGCCTACGTATTTCACATCCGGTGAGAATCAAACCCGCGTAGTTCGGTCAAAAGAACTACTTAAAAAGAAGAAATGAAGTATATTTTTTGGATTTTTGATTAATCTTTTTTTTGAAAGAAATACTTCTAAGATATATTTTTGAATTTCATTTGCTTTTTTCTTTTATTCTAAAGAAGAAAAATATATTTTTTGGAATTTTACCTTTAATAAAAGAAACGCTCTAAAATGTTTTTTTTTTGAATTTTGAATTCCCTTTCAATTTTGAAAGAAGAATCAAAATATTCTCGGATTTTTTATTTTATATTTTTTTTATTTTGTTTATTTAGTTTTTTTTTTTTTTTTAAAAAACAATTGAAAAGACTTTCTAAAGAAGTCAATAATGGAAAATATTTTTGGATTATTTGTTTTGAGAATTGGGATTCTAAAAACTTTTGGCAAGACAATTGTTCTTGCAACAGATAAAGATATATATAATTTTTGGAAAATAAGAAAAACCTTTTTTTTTGGATTTTTTATATATATATACTTGCGACAGATAATGAAAGACTCCTTTTATTTTTTTCTTTTATATATTTTTTTTTTGCATTTTCATAAGCAAATAAAAAAACTATTTTTTTATTTTTTTAAAATAAGACTCTTTTTTCATTTTCTTTTTAATGGCAAGACAAACTATATATCTTTTCTCCTTTTTTTTTAAAACAAAACAGAGCGACGACCTTTTTTTTTCCTTTGCTTTTAATAAAGCAAACTAACACATTTTTTTTTATTTTCTCAAAATTTCGGCAGAGTTTCGACACTACTTGGACATTTGTTTTTTTTTCTAACAATAAGTAGTTATATCTCTACACTGTTATTTTCTCCTCTTTTCCACTATTTTCTAATTTGTGGATAATGATGAAAACATACACAATCTTTTTTTTTCGAATTTTCAATGTTTTTTTTATTATATATATACATATATATTTTATTTTTTATATCTATTATATTTTCAAAAATGTGGCATGGGGGACATAGGGAATTTCAAGACTTCTTGGATTCCGCAAATGTTCCCCATGTGCTTTTCCCAAAAATGAAGCGTGGGGGACATAGAGAATTCCAAGACTTCTTGGATTCCACAAATGTTCCCCATGCTTTGATTAAAATAACAACATGCTGGTAATGACCAAATGACCCATTCGCCCTTGACTAAATACAACATGTAGCACATAGGATGCCAAAAGCTGGTCTATTATTTTCAGGTTGCTTGTCCTAGACGGACCCAACCCCTGTGTTGAGTCCCCTAAGTCAAATGCACATGATGCAAATAAACGTTCCTACTAGGGATCCGGCATGTGGCTTTGTTATACTAGGTTCAGAACCTGGGTGTTTGTTCTAGACCTGGCTTACCCGAGCGGACAGCTCGAGCCGAGGGGGGGCAGCGTACCGGGAATACAGAAGCTTCACCGGCTTAGCAACTTATCCGAACCTCGTTCTAAATTGGGATTTGACACTATACAGAAAAGAAGTCATACGAAGTACGCCCTTCTTCATGATTTAGAAGACTCAGAAAGTATAGGGGTTTCGGCACAGTTTATATACAGTTCACGTAATATCAAAGCAGTAAAAGCAGCATTTAGCACATTAGGCTCAAACATGTAAAAATCAGATGATAAATAAAGCCAAATAATAACAATTATTTTAAGCTCGAATTCTTAACCCTGAACCAGTGGTTCTGGTTTTAGCCAATCCCCAGCAGAGTCGCCAGAGCTGTCACACCTCCTTTTTTCGCGCCCAACGGGAGCAGGGGGAGTTTTTCCAATTAAAGGACAATTGAAATGGGATTTGCTTATTTATTTCAGAGTCGCCACTTGGGAGATTTAGGGTGTCCCAAGTCACCAATTTTAATCCCGAATCGAGGAAAAGAATGACTCTATATTACAGTCTGCGTACCAGAAATCCGGATAAGGAATTCTGTTAACCCGGGAGAAGGTGTTAGGCATTCCCGAGTTCCGTGGTTCTAGCACGGTCGCTCAATTGTTATATTCGGCTTGATTATCTGATTTTATACAAGTATGAACTTATGTGCAAATTTTAACTTTTAACCGCTTTATTATTATTGTTTTTACAAGAATGTGAACATCGCTTAAAACACGTCTTTGGACTGCGTCACATGAAATGCACCCACAATCCGGAACGCATTTTATTTGATGTTTTGAGATTTGGATTTGGGTCGCATGAAATGCACACCCGAGTTTAAGAAAGTAAATTATTAAACGCGCGCCTAAAGAGACTATCGCGTTATTATTTTGCGGAGGCCGTGAAATTCGCTAAACGACCCTCCCGAATTCTGAGTAATTTTAAACAAGTATTTACTGAGGGCCCCGCAATTTGTGTTTTTTTATTCGGCGAGGCTCATCTCATTCTTATTTTTTAAAAGGAATTTGCAACGTCATGGAAATGCATCTCATACCACGTCACAGTCAATGTACCCGTGATTAAAGACACATTTCGATTTCGTTGAGATTTGGATTTGGGTCACATAAATGTGCACCCGAGTTTAGGGAGTTAACATTATTAAAGGCGCGCCTAAAGCAACTAGCGCATTATTATTTTTTGGTAGGGCCGCGAAATTTGCTAAACGGCCCGTCCCAGAATCTAAGTATTTAATACACATATTTTGTGAAGGCTTCGCAAGGTGTACATTTTTATTTGGCGAAGCTAGTCTCGTTTTTATTTATTTATTTATTTATTATTATTTTTTATTTATTTTTTATTTTTTAAAAGGATGCCATTTTTACGCCTTTAACAATACTAAACCTTACGGCTTCTTTACAACTAAAATCTCATAACTTGTCAAAAAATTAATAAACTGAGTTTAGCGAATGAGTGCTTCGGGAGTAGTAACAACAAGTACTAATGTTAATTTTGTCCGAACGAACTAAGCAAAGGACCACGAACAAATTAACGTCAAACTCGTATCATAGAACAACTAGCCTAACTTAACTAAATGACATCAAATAAACAAGAATAACATAACATGAAAATGAACCAAAGTGCAGACAATGAAACATAGGCAGAAAATTTCCATACCAATTTTTATATTGCATCTCAAACATTCCACGTAAAGTTTATTTATCTAATACATCGAGGTTTACTGACCTTTGCACCTCGACAAACTCAGAACGACAAACACGATTCCGACGGAACTCAAGCCGGACCTCACTCGACGAGGAATAATGATGAAACCTCGGACAAACACTTCGACGAACCAAAGACGACCTCGACGGAGAGCTTGGACCCCACAACTATCGACGAGCAGGTGGGTTGGTTAAAGGTTTTGGACGTGAGGGGCCGGCGTTAATGGAGGTGGGCGTTTGCTGGTTGTTTGGTCGTCGGACAGTGGTCGACGGAGGGGAATGCGACGAAGCTGGTGGGTTGTTTGGGCTTAGGGAGTAGAAGCGGCATCAGTGGAGGAGTGGTCGTGGTCGACGGAACTGGGCAGCAAGTTATGGAGGTCGACGGACTGGAGGAGTGGTCGTTTGGATGGTGGTTATGGCGTTGTGGGTGGTGGTTTTTGGGCGACGGGGGTGTGGTGGCGCGACTGGTTCGGACGTGAGGAAAGCTGGGGGAAGGTGACGGGGGAAGTCGGGAATGGAGGGTTTTTACAGTATCGTTTGGGTGTGTTCGTTGGTGGTGTCGGACGGTGGTGATGGGGGAGTTGGTCGGGATGGAGTGGTCGTTTGGTGGTGGTGCTTGGTCGACGGAGGGAGCTCGCAACGGCAACAATGACGGATTCAAGGAGGAGAAAGGCGATGGTCGTCACTGTTGCGACTGGTTTTAGTTACGACGGGGTGAGGGCCGCTGACGGGTTGACGACGATGGTTATGGACTGGTTTGGGTAACCATGGTGGTTTGTCGACGGTGGGGGGTGCCGGTGTCGTTGGGTTTTTCTCTTTTTTCAGTAGGTTTCTTTCTTTCTTCTTCTGAAGAAGAAAGAGGAACAGTAGTTTTTCTTTTCAATTTTTTAAAAGTCCCCTCATGCTTTTGCCTTTGTCCGTGTTTTGTAGTGTTTTGCCCAGAAAAATGAGCCCCACACGTGGTGGGGTTCAAGGCATATGTCCCCCACGCGTGGTGGGGTTCCCCACGTGTCCTAGACACGGTTTATTATGGGCTAGGTCTGAAAATTAGGCCTAAAACCGGGTAGTTTGAACCCGAATATTATTCTTTTGCCCAGACCCGAGAAATAGGAAAACGTTGCTTAACTAGTCCTATGTAAGCAAAATAACTACTAAAAATAAGACTAGTATTCAAACAAAACTATATATTTTTTAAATATTTTTCAAGATTTAAAATAGCTACAAAATATTAATAAAACTTTTTTTGTAATTTTTGTTTTTTTTAAATATTAAGATAAAATATGAAGTAGTGTTTTTTTGTATTTTTCAAAGTTAAAATGACTATAGAATATTAATAAAACTATTTTTTTTGTGATTTTCGCTCTTTAATAAAGACAAAAATATGAAGTAATATTTTTGTATTTTTCAAAATTATAATGACTGCAAACATTAATAGAACTATATATTTTTTTTTGTAATTTTCGAATTTATATAAAGTACCAAAATAAAGTACCATTTTTGTATTTTTCAAAATTATAATGACTGCAAACATTAATAGAACTATATATTTTTTGTAATTTTCGAACTTATATAAAGTACCAAAATAAAGTACAATTTTTGTATTTTTTCAAAATTATAATGACTGCAAACATTAATAGAACTATATATTTTAGTAATTTTTGAATTTATATAAAGTACCAAAATAAAGTACAAAATTTTTTTTTGTATTTTTTCCACGTTTATGAGAAATGCATAAACTAAAATTTATATATGTATTTTTTGTGATTTTTTCTTTTTGCAACGAAATAAAGTAAAAATAGTTAAAATGGCTATATTAGACCCAATTTCACATATTCACGCTAAAAAATGTGAAAAATCTCAGGGATGGTCAAAAATCACGTGCTTACAAACACATCTTAACAAGTTGAGGTCCGGGGTTCTTTTATACAATACCTCGCCGCTCAAAAAGAAACCACCCGCATGCCACATAATAGTCCTCTTTTGATCTCCAGTAGCATGTTCGGGGTATTCTTGTGTCTTCAAGAACCTCTTGATATCATGGTACCACGGCTGGGTACATGATCCTGCCTCGATTACATTACAGTAACCGTGTCTTTCCCTGATTTGGATTTCCAAGGGATCGATGTGGGCGTTACTTGGGTAAGGTAACATTGAAGCTAAGGTGGCAAGTGCATACGCTAGTTCATTGTGACACCGCGGGATATACCTGAACTCTATCGATTTGAATCTCTTGCCGAGATACTCCACGTGCTGTCGGTAAGGAATAAGCTTGACATCCCGAGTTTCCCATTCACCTTGGGCTTGCCGGATAATCAGGTCAGAGTCCCCCATAATCAATAAATCTTCAACATCCTGATCGATCGCCATATGCATGCCCATGATGCAGGCTTCATATTCAGCTGTATTGTTCGTGCAAAAGAAGCGAAGCCTAGCTGTAGCAGGATAGTGCTGACCAGTGGGTGAGATCAAGATTGCCCCAATTCCTACACCTTTGGCATTTACGGCCCCGTCAAAGAACATCTTCCAAACATGAGCGTTTTCCGAGACTACTTCTATGGTGTTTATTTCTTCATCTGGAAAATAAGTACTCAATGGTTGGTATTCCTCATCAATCGGGTTCTCAGCCAAATGATCTGCTAACACCTGGGCTTTCATCGCCGTGTGAGTGACATAGATTATGTCAAATTCAGTAAGCAAGATTTGCCACTTGGCCAGTCTTCCAGTAGGCATCGGTTTCTGAAATATGTACTTCAAAGGATCCAGCCTGCTTATGAGGTAAGTAGTGTGAGCTTGGAGATAATGTCTCAATTTTTGAGCGACCCACGTCAAAGCACAACACGTTCTTTCCAACAAAGTGTACTTGGCCTCATAGCTGGTGAATTTCTTGCTCAAGTAATAGATCGCCTGCTCTTTCTTTCCGGTTATGTCGTGTTGCCCGAGGACACACCCGAAGGAATTTTCCAATACTATCAGATACAAGAACATGGGTCTCTCTGGATCTGGCGGGACCAAGACTGGAGGATTTGAAAGATATTCTTTGATCTTGTCAAAAGCTTCTTGACACTCAGCCGTCCATTTGATTGCTGCATCCTTCCTCAATAGCTTGAATATGGGCTCACACGTGCTAGTTAACTGGGCAATGAATCGACTGATATAGTTTAACCTGCCCAAAAGACTCATCACGTCTTTCTTCATTCTTGGAGGAGGTAGATCTCGGATAGATTTATCTTTGTTGGATCTAACTCGATACCTCTCCTGCTTACTATGAAACCCAAAAGCTTGCCCGATGGGACTTCGAAGGCGCATTTAGCCGAATTTAGCTTCAAGTCGTACTTTCTTAGTCTCTCGAAGAATTTCCTCAAGTGTTGGACATGATTGTCCTGAGTCCTGGACTTGATTATCACGTCGTCCACATACACCTCTATCTCTTGATGCATCATGTCATGAAAAATGACAGTCATGGCTCTCATGTAAGTTGCCCCAGCATTCTTCAGACCGAATGGCATAACCTGATAACAGTAAGTACCCCAAGGTGTAGTGAAGGCAGTTTTCTCGGCGTCTTCTTCATCCATCAACACCTGATGATATCCAGCGTAACAATCTACGAAGGACTGTATCTCATGTTTGGCATAATTATCAACAAGGATGTGGATGTTGGGCAATGGAAAATTGTCTTTGGGACTCGCCCTGTTCTAATCTTGATAATCCACACATACCCGAGTCTTCCCATCTTTTTTCGGCACTGGAACTACATTCGCTAACCATGTGGTGTACTGGACTACCCGAATTACTCCTGCTTTCAACTACTTGGTGATTTCTTCTTTAATCTTATCACTGACATCAGTTTTGAACTTTCTTTGCTTTTGTTGAACTGGAGGACAATCAGGGTGAATTGGCAATTTATGCACCACTAGATTAACACCTAATCTTGGCATGTCATCGTATGACCAAGAAAACACATCTTTAAATTCAAAAAGGAGTTGAATTATCGCGTCTCGCGTTTTCTCGTCCGTGTGAATGCTTATTTTGGTCTCTCGGATTTCTTCAGGAGTTTCCAAATTAACCGGTTCAGTGTCATTCAGATGCAGCTTAGGTTTATTCTCAAAGTGTTCCAATTCTCGATTTATTTCCCTAAAATCCTCTTCTTCGTCATATTCCGGTTCTTGGTTCATTATTTCGCAATTAAAGAGCTCGTTGGGATCTGGGCGCGAAGTCTGCAAGCATGTCATATTATTTAAAGTCGCATTATTATAACTGAAAAGATAAAGGAAAAATAGCAAAAATCAGAATAAAGGAAAAAATGAGGAAATACTGATTTTTATTCCTTGGAATTTGGAAGATAACAAGGTTTATAATTCAAGAATTTTAAAACAAGAAACTAAAGAAAAACATCCGAGTTACATCCTGGGGATAACTCGTGATGCAGGAAAGGTGGCAAGACAGGTCTACCCGGACTCCTTCCTAGCTGGGAACGGCGTGGCCTCCCAATTCTGAAGCTTGGCATTTGGCCCCACATATAGCATTTCAGCGGTGCTTGTGCCTTCTCCCGGTTGAACCATGTGAGTTTCATAGAGCATTCCTCTCATTACCCACATATCTCTTCGATCTCTTCGGCCGTAAAAGCCTCATCGTCTTCTTCTTCGATGTATTTCGGTCCGACGAAAGTCTCGTATAAATTTGGCAATGGTCGAGGCAGCTTCCAACCCTCATTTTTCCTCATCTTTGCCCACTCTTCATCTTTTGGAGTGGGTTGAAAACCTATCCCAAAAAGTTTCTTAGTGGAAGGCAAGGTGATGGGTTCCGTTATTCCTTGTAGCGTTCGTCCAAGCCCTTTCCCTGGTCTGAATCCATGTCGGATCATTTCTTTAGCCACCATGATTGAGGCGTTGGACAGGAAAGGTTGGGGGCAAGGTCTTCCTTCTTCATACTGCTCCGCTAGCACAACTTCGAAAGCCTGATAAACCGTGTGCTCACTCCCTTCCCCTGCTTCAAGATATGGGATGGATGTGTCCCGATAAATAGACTGTTCGTCTTCTCCGTGGACCACAATTTCCCGATCTTCATATTCAAACTTCACAATTTGGTGAAGAGTGGAAGGTACAACCCCTGCCGCATGAATCCAAGGTCTTCCGAGGAGAAAATTGTAAGACGTATCCATATCAAGCACCTGGAAAGTTATTTCGAACTCCACCGGTCCTATAGTCAATACCAAGTCTATTTCCCCGAGGGTGTCCCTCTTGACGCCATCAAAAGCCCTTACGCAGACATTATTGGGGCGGATTCTTCTGGTCCCAATTTCCATTCTCTGCAGCGTGGAGAGCGGACAAATGTCAACACCTGAACCTCCATCCAACATTACCCGCTTGACGTAGTAGTCTTCGCACTTAACTGTCAGATGTAAAGCTTTGTTGTGAGCCGCTCCCTCTGGAGGTAAGTCGTTCTTGCTGAAAGAAACCTGATTAACTGCGAAAAACCTTTCTGTCATTCGTTCCAGTTGTTCAACTGAAGTCTCAGCCGGTATGTATGCTTCGTTCAGGGTTTTGAGCAAGATCTTTTTGTGTTCGGCCGACCTCATCAGTAGAGATAGCATAGACACTTGCTCAGGGAACTTGCGTAACTGATCCACCACTTCGTAGTCGGGCATTTTCATCTTTTGGAAGAAAACTTCCGCTTCTTCAACGCTTACAGGCTTCTTGGGTGGGAAGCGTTTCCGTGTGACATTGTTTAACTCTTGAGTGTTTGAATATCTTCCAATGAAAGTATTCTCCGGAAGTTCCCCCGTGACTTCTCTGCCTTTGTACGTAACCAATGTTCTTTGATAGTTCCACGGTACTGTGGACGGGTCTGTCATTGGCTTCTGTGGTACGCGTCCGATAACCACTGGCTCATTCAACCGAGGTGGTTGAATCGTCCCCGGACCACATAGGACCCTTTCGGTACGTACATTGGTTTTGCTCTTTTGACTTCGAATCTCGGCGGCTTCTCTGTTCGACCTCGTGGAATGTAAAGAACTTCATTCCTCGCAGGCACCATCGTCACTGTCTTTGTCTCGACCTTCTCTTCGAGCTCAACCTTGACAGTACTAGTCTTCTTTTCCCCTTTCTCTAGCTTCGGGGAGGCTTTAGGATTTTTCCCTGCATCGACGATGGCGATTATAGCTTTTAGGGCAGGATCAAACTCTTTGTCCTCACAAATCATCCCAATCAACGGCCCGTTATTGTGAGCAGGCAACGGATTGTTGGTCACATTTGGGACCTCCTCGTCCCTCAGTACTATCTTTCCCTGCTCTATTAAGTTCTGAACCACCCTTTTCAAAGTCCAACAATCATTTGTGTCGTGACCTTCTGCTCCCGAATGATAAGCACACCTAACACCGGCTTTGTAAGTAGGTGATGCCGGATTGTGCCTTGTCTGAGGGACTGGTTGCAGGAAACCCATCTGGACTAGATTTGGGAACAAGGTAGAATATGGTTCACCAATGGGTGTGAAAGTCCGTCTTCTGGGTGGTTCTTGAGGGCGGAAGTTATTTTGAGGTGGTTGCGGATTATAGTGGTTTCGGTAGGGAAGCTGATTTTTGGGAGGTGGAGCTTGGCCTCGATTGGCTTGTTGCGGTGGCTGGACATAAGGCTGGGTATTCATGAACATGTAGGGTTGAGGAGCATATGTCACATTTTGGTGGGGGTAGTAATGTTGTGGGGTTCTTTCTGGAAAACGGGGCCTGGGATTACGATATTCCCTTGCTTCTGATGCTGCCATGGACGTTTCTTCCTTTTTATTCCCTCTTGCCATTCCTCCGGACCCGCTTTGGACGGCTTGGGAGGTTGCCCTTATGGCTGCCTGACTCAAAATTCTACCCGTTTTCAAACCATTCTCCACCATCTCCCCGATCTTGATCACTTCCGCGAAAGGCTTTCCCATGGCTGACATCATATTCTGGAAGTAGTCTAATTCTTGAGCCTGGAGGAAAGTAGTGACCATTTCTATCTCATCCATGTGAGGTTTTACCCTTGATGCTTGCTCGCGCCATTTAATAGCATATTCTCTGAAGCTTTCCGAGGGTTTCTTTTTCAAATTTGACAAAGAATTCCTGTCCGGTGCGATGTCAATATTATACTGAAATTGTCTTACAAAATCTCTGGCGAGATCATCCCATATATGCCATCGAGATATGTCTTGGTCCATATACCATTCCGAGGCTATTCCTACCAAGCTTTCTCCGAAGTATGCCATCAACAACTCTTCTTTGCCGCCGGCTCCACGTAATTGGTTGCAATACTTCTTGAGATGAGCGATGGGGTCGCCGTGCCCATCATACTTTTCAAACTTTGGTGTTTTGAACCCTAACGGCAAATGTACATGTGGAAACATACACAGATCAGTATAGGAAACACTCTTCTGCCCGCTTAAACCTTGCATGTTTTTCAAACTCTGCTTGAGGCTCCTCATTCTTTTTGCCATCTCATCTTGTTCAGAAGCTTTGGGGTTTTGATCTTGCCCAGGTGCAAACTCGTATTGAGGTTGTTGAGGATGAGTGCTGGTGGTGAACCGAGTTGGTTCCAGTGAGAAGGATGGTGCTTGAAATGTGAATGAGGATGAGTCAAAATTCGGCCTGTGTGTAACGGGTTGTTCCACGATTGGACAAGGCGGTGCAGTGAATATGTTCGTAGCTACATCTGTTGTTGACATCCGGGGATAAGAATCAGAGGGAGATCCAGCAGAGTGGGCTGAAATGGCCGGGTACCCGAATGGGGTAGTTGGATAGCTTATGGGGACGTTGGAAGTCCCACTTGTCCTGGAGAACAACTCGGGGAACCCAGGGATTACACTCGGTGGCTCTTTTCCGTTATTCCAGTCATCCAACATTTCCAACATGCGGAGCCGCAGGATTCTGTTTTCCTCAGCAGTTGCTGACTCGGGAGTTGGTACAACCAAGATTGAACTCTCCTCGGAGACAGGAATTGTCGGCAAAGGAATTTCTGAAGACATCTCTATACTTCCCTTTGATCTCGTGAAGTAAGTGTGAATACTCCCTCTCGACTTAGCGACGGGCAACTGAACACTTCCTTTCGACCTCGTGAAGTATGAATGTGAGGCCAGACCTCCACCAAACCAAACCACCTTTTCTAAAAACCTGGAACTTAGCAGCAAGCAAACGGTTAGTTTGAAACAAATAACAGATAGGTAATTTCACGTTGGGGCATGATGCACCTATACAGTTAAGTGAATTTCTACATGTTTGCAACGAAGACATGCGTCATTCCGGCTTCTCTTTAGGCTTCCCTTTATTTATCATATATTATTTTTTTATTTTTTTTATTTTTTGATTATTATTTTCATTATTTACAATTAAAATGTGACCAGATCCGATGAGGATTGCCTACGTATCACGATGTCGCGTGAATCAGATCATTACGTAGTTCAAAACAAACGAGTGTAAAAGAAGCACATATTTTTTATTACTGAAACAATCTATTACAAACTAACATTTTTTGAAAAGGGGAAAATAACAAAACTTGAAATAAGTACAGACTCAACAACTACTGATACATCCTGATGCGAAAAGACGGACAGAAGATGCTAAGATATAGACTCGACCTATAAATACATTAAGGTTTCAAGAATTGACGCTCGCGGGGCATCGTTCGGCCTCGCCGCGGTCTTAGGTGTGAGGTCCCTTTCAAATTGTTCTAGCTCATGCATGGTCTGCTTGACATAAATCATCACTGCCAAGAGAACGGTAATACTGGTCATGTTTTCACATCGTAGACACCTTCTGATGATGGCATGGGGAATGGTCTTAATCTTATCCCTGGTTTGCCTCTTTTCTTTGAGTAGGTGCTTTATTTGATCATTACAGGCTGTCATAATCCGAGAATCCTGGAGATATTGATTTCGCCACTGCTGAATTTCTACTTCCATTTGGGCTAGGAGCTTGTGGAAATGTGTATTTTCAGCTTCAAGGGTTCGGGTTTGCTCAACCGCTCTGTCCTCGAGAGTGACCACCTTTTCCTTCAGATTGGCAATGGTTTGCTCGTGATCCCTTTTCAACTGCTGCAGGTACCGGTTATGCTTTTCTGTCCTTCTTGCCCAGTGTGCTTCGAGTCCTGCTATGGTATTTTCAAGATTTTCTGACTCACTCCGGCACGCCCCAATTTCCATTCTTAGACCTTTTATCAATCGTTCATCCGACCGGCTCCTTTATTGGTTATCAGCGTCTATCCTCATTTGTTCGATCTGGGCCCTGAGCATCTTGTTTTCCTGGGTCAACCTGTTCTTTTCTCCCAGATCAGTAGCAACTTGCACGTTGTGCTCATATTTTAGACCTTTAACTTGTCGCTTCAATTTGCTAATTTTGGCACGATAGCCTATTTCTTTTGCTAACCAATCCAACTACTTTTGTGACGACTCAGTAAAATTCAGGATGTGGGGTCTATTAGCCGGCCTTTCGTGTTCGAGTTCTCTTCTATACCACGCAAGGTAACCTGGCGCCTTTGGCCCGATCCTGCACACAAGTATCCGCTTTCAAATATTGACATTCATTCCAGATCTGGCGGACTTTTGCTTCAGGAAATTGTCCGTTAGGGCTAATCTCAATTGTTTGAGCACTAAGATCTTCCTCGTGTGGCACTATCTGGAATCTCCCGAGTTGTCTCAAGACTCGGCAGGGCGCGTAAGGTTGAATGCTCTTAAGTCCCATCAGTAGAAAGTGAGTTCTAGCTGATGGCATATACATAACTTCATCAACAGGCAACTATCCCAGTGTCCACTGTATTTGGTTGGCAGTGAGAGTCTGAAAGAATGAAGTACATGCCATAACTCCTTTGGGCAGACTGACCTCTTTGGTTCTCGTGTAAAACTCTTCTATGCAAGTTTTCTTCGAGGAACCATGGCTCAAAAGCTCGGAACGATGGCAGAGATGTTCAGTCATCCATATTTGTAGCAGCAAGTTACACCCTTCGAAGAAATTCCCCTGGCTTTGCAGGCTGTGAGAGCTCGAAAGATATCAGATACCACCATAGGCGCGAGAGTACTTTCATTCTGAGTGAGCAAAGTACTGACGACCCCGGATATTTTCAGATCAATATTTCCGTCTTTCCTCGGAAATACCAGAAGGCCCAAAAATGTTATCATGAAAGCCACCCGTCTGTGCTCATCCCACTTTTGACGACTACCTTTGCTGCATAACTTGTTAACCGGATTATCGAATCCTCCAACATGACCATACATGTCGTATATGAAGCATGGATTACAAAAACCGGCGGCCAAATCTGGGTTATGGACCATCCTGGGTATCTTTAGTGAGTCTAGAAATCGATGCACCGTGACAGCTCTTGGGGCAATCAGGTATTTTTGCCTTAATGGAAGTTCAGCATTTCCGATGTACCCAGCTATTTCCTCCAGAGTCGGGGTGAGTTCAAAATCGGAGAAGTGGAAAACATTGTGCGCTGGGTCCTAGTAGGTGACCAAAGCTCTTATGATATCTCCCCGAGGCTGGATTTCCAATAAACCCGTGAGACCTTTCAAATATTTCTTGACCTCATCTTGCCCTTCAACACCTAGATCATTCCACCATAGCCGTAACTTGACAGGGATTTTAGTCATTATCGAAAAGCGTTCATTTTGCATTGTGCTCATCCTGCACATTTATTAAGGTGACTTAAGCAAAAACTGATTTGACTCAAAAATGTTTTGACTATATTTTAGAGAAAAAAAACCGATTTTCGACCACGGCCTTTCAGCACTTCGGGAATGAAGATTTTAAGGCTGTGAGGGTCAACCGATTAAAAACTCTAAAAGATGACCGAAAGTGGCCGTTTATGCAAAATCAGCTTTCCGCCGTCCCTTTCGGGAACATTTGGCTATTTTTGACAAAAACAATCACTTGATTTATTTATGACTCTTTTTTAGTAATGACCCGACATGGGGAACACGGCCTCACAGAGCCTCGGGGACGAGGATCCTAAGGTCGTTGGGCAATTTGACCAGAAAAAATAAAAAATGACCAACAATGGCCGTTTGTGCAAAGTCAGCCTTCCGGCGTCCCTTTCGGGAACATTCGGCTATCCTTGACAAAACGACATCACCTGACTCATTTATGACGAAATTAAAATTCTAACATTTTGGCTATTTTTGAAAAAGGGGCGGTTGGACCCCATGAGGGTTGCCTACGTATCTCGCACCATGTGAGAATCAAACCGGCGTAGTTCGGGCCGATAGGGAAATAAACTAAACCCATTCTGAATACAATCTTTTAAAGAAAAGGAGAAAATATTTTTTCTGGATTTTTATATTTCGTTTTGTTTTTTTTGAAAAGAGATGAAGACTAAAGAAATATATATATTTTTTTTACCTTTTTTTTAAATTTCGAAAAATCTTTTAAGGAAGTATTTGGACTATTAGTCTGAATTTATAAAAGAGATACTACAAAAGAAACAATATTTTTTTGAATTTTGAATTTTCCCTTTTTTTTACTTTTAAATAAATACTTTTTTTTTTGGATTTTGAAAGTGATTAAAAGAATTTTTTTTTAATAAATCAAACTAAAAGGCAAATTTGTTTTCATTTTTTTTAAGAAAATTCCGGCGAGGTTTTGACACTACTTGGACATTGGTTTTATTTTTCCAAAAATAAGTAATTATCTCCCTACGCTGCTATTTTTTTTTTAAAGTTTTTTTTAGAAACCAGTCAGCATGCAGAACTGAAGCAAATAAATGCGCAAAACAAACTGGATGCAGCAGGATGGTCTTGTCATTTCAGGTTGCCTGTCCTAGACGGAACCAACCCCTGTGTTGAGTCCCCTATGTCAAATGCAACATGATGCAAATAAGAGTTCCTACTAGGGATCCGGCATGAGGTTTTGTTATACTAGGTTTATAACCTGGGTATATGTTCTAGACTGTGTACCCGAGCGGACAACTCGAGTCGAGGAGGGGGCTACGTACCGGGGACCCGCGAGATCGTCCGGCTTTGTAACTTGTCCGGCCTCTTTCTTATTTCAGGTATTGACACTAACAGAATAGGGAGTCTCGACCAGCGAGCTTCTCCCCGGAGGTAAGAAGAGAAGGGTTTCGGCACAGTTTATATACAGTTCAGATAATATCAAAGCGGTAAAAGACAACATTTAGCACGTTATGCCAAAACATGTAATAAAGATCAGATAATAAAGCCAAATATAACAATTATTCTAAGCTCGAATTCTTGAACCCTGAACCAGAGGTTCTGGGTTGAGTTCCCCAGCAGAGTCGCCAGAGCTGTCACACCTCCTTTTTGCGCGCCTGCCCCGAAGGGTGAATGCGCGAGGGAGTTTTTCCATTTTAAGTGACAATATTCAAAATGGGATTATTTATTTAATTCAGAGTCGCCACTTGGGAAAGGTTTGGCTTTTGGTGTCCCAAGTCACCGGTTTATCTTGAATCCCAATTCGAGGAAAATATTCGACTTTCCAAATGAAGTCTGCGAACCAGAAATTCTAAGTAAGGAATTCTGTTGACCCGAGGGAAGGTGTTAGGCACCCCCGAATCCCGTGGTTCTAGCACGGTCGCTTAAATTGTTATAATGGCTAAATATCTGATTTTAATACATGTTATAACCCGTGCTTTTATCAACTTTAAACCACTTTTATTATTATTATTTTTAATAGAATTGCAACGTCGTGAAAATGCATCTCGAACCACGCCGCAATCAATGCACCCGTGGTTGTTAATACATTCCGACTTCATTGAGATTCGGATTTGGGTCACATAGATGCGCACCCGAATTTAAGAATGTAAATTAATTAAAATCGCGCCTAAGAGTCTAACGCGTTGTTATCCTCGAGGAAGGCAGTGAAATTCACTAAACGGCCCATCCCAAATTCTAAGTATTTATTATGACCAATTATTGAGGGCCCCGCAATTTGCATTTTTTATTTGGCGAGACTCGTCTCATTATCAAAAAGGATGACCTATAGTGGCTATGTTTTTCTATTTTTTTTCGTTCGTCTCTATAATGAAAGAAAAAGAGTTCTAACTTATTTACATGCTCACGAGTTATTATAGTTGAGTTTCGAAAGTGAGTCATTAAATCTGAAAACGATACAATAAGAGCAATTGGTTAACAATTATGGGCCCAAGTCCGATGTATAAGGGGTAAAACAGGACCTGTGCCATCCTCATTTAGATGTTGGGCTTAGCTAAATGACTCTACACATGTTCGAACTTTAATAATCCGAAACGAAAGTGATGCCTAATGAAACCCATTTTTACAAATTCAGATGAACAAGTTGTTAACATGAAATAGTTTGAACTATTGAGTAATCTCCTAAGGCCTGATACGTATTTGGAACATGTTGTTTAATTGACCAAATTGAACTAGCAGAATGTTACAACTACACTGTCAGTCCATTTAAACAAAAAGCCTACGGGGAAGTAGTTTACGTCTTAAACTGCTATAGGATAAAGCCCATGTTATACATAAACAACAACCAACTGATTCTAGTTCATGCAACTAGCTAACATATATACAAATGAGATTCAATATGTAAACAGAGTTTACATAGGCAATGCATAGAATGTTTTAAATACAGACAATAAAAAAGAAAGAAAAGACTACATTAAACTATAGCTTCAAATCTTTCCCATTTCTCGCATTTATGCTTCGAATAGCTTACAAGATGTACCAGTGTATTCAGTTTGTGTACCTGGTATTTGGAAGAGCAAAGAAAGGAGATGAAGATCAGTGGAAGCAGCAATAGATGTTCAGCAAATAACAATAGCCAACAACAGCAGTAACAACAAGGTAGAATAAACCCCAGTGAACAAACCAGATATAACTCATTGAAACAGTACCCAATATCCAAACAACAGACTCAGGAGGCTCAGTTGAGACCCGGAAATACCAATGTTAATCACAGGCAGAAATAGGTGAATCCGAAACAACAATGGAACAACAGTTTCTGATTTTCGGACACTCAAAGAAAGAAACCTAAGTTTCAATAGAACAATAGCAGGTTAATGCTGATTTCAAACAGTAAAAGTGAAGAAAAGCAGAATTTTCAGCTTCAATAGAGCAACAGAGATTTTCTTTTGTTTATTGTCTACCCAGGATTGAAGTCCAGAAATGAGCTCTCTTTTCTAGTTCCAAAAAAAATCCTCCTTTTGGTTCTAACTCCTTTTTGGTTCTCCCCTCTTGATCCCCAGGTCTGCCCCTTTTTCTATAGAAGGGAAGAAAATTGCCCTTAAAGACAGGTTGCCCAGGGCTTAAAATAAGCCTTAAAGGCTGTCATCTCCACTTTGGATTGTCTAGGCATGGGGTTTTCTTCTACTTTAAACTGCTGAAATTCAGAAAGGTAGTGGATACCCTGCTGTACAGCAGGTTCCACTACCATTCTCATGTGCATCTTCAGCCTTTTATTATTAAACTCAGTTTACACTTGACTTCTCATCTGTAAAGATGTCATCCAAGGTGTATTTGCACTATAGATTATTCTAATGGTTCAACCATACTCAAACGGGCAGTCCACTTAACTTAAGCTCTGAAATTTCCATTAAGATTGCAGCTATAACCAATCCTTAAGTGGTTTCTGACTTAACTTGACATACTATAAACAGCTATACTCAATTCGTAGTTGGATTCAAACAATGCCTTAGTGAGAACTAAATAACACGAGTCAAATTATTACCATTCAAAGCTGAAACTAATTGACGACATATATCGAATCGACTACGCGAATTACAACACATTCAATCAATACCCAATGAATCAGAATCGAACAGTATTAAACAAGGGGTTCAAATTGCACTGCCCAAAACAAGGGTTGCCTTGGAAACTAATTGATCGACCAAATTCATTTCAATCGGTTATGTAGTTTAATACACATACACTCAATCAGTGGAGAAAAACTTGACCAAATAAAAGGTCCGGGCAAGATGGTCAGAATAGTCGACACAAAAATAAAAACAAATCAACTAAATATTTGAACACATGAACAAACATTTAATCATAACAAGCAACATGAACTGGCCAGGAAAAGAAAAAGAAAATACCTTAAAGAAATGAAAATCAGACGACCATGTCTCGGATTTTGAATCGAACCTCTTTTGGGGTTGAACGGACTTTAATCGAAGTGTTCTCAACTGAGAACACTTCGATTAAGGTCTATTAGACCCCAACCTTCTCGTTTAATTAGACAAAACCTCAGATTCTGGATTTCTAGGGTTCTTAGGGCGGATTTGGGACTCGGGGTTTTCTGGTTAGATTTGGACCAAGCCAAGCTTGGTTTGGTCACGAGGGAGGTCAGGGGGGTACTGGTATGTATTTGGGGGGGTTTGGCATAGGTTGGGGTTTGGCTCGAATCTTCAAATGAAGATTCGAGACGATGGGGGAAGGTTCGAGACCAACGGTTTGTAGATCCGTGTCCAGGGGGTCAAGGTGTACAAGGGGTGTTAGTCTGGTGGTCACCGGCATCGTTGTCGCCGGGCTTATGGTGAGGGAAAGGAGGGGCGGTGCTAGGGTTCTAAGGGTGTTTGGGTTCAGTCTCTAAAAGAGACGAAGATGGGGGAGGGGGGTCTGGCTCGGGGGTGCGGGGTGAGAGATGAGGAATTATATACGGGGTGAGTTGTTTGATCCTGGCCGTTGGATCAAGTGAGATAAATGGCCAGGATCCTTTCGTCAATGGAAACGACGTCGTGTGGTTTAAATGTGAGACTGGGTCGGTCTCAAACGAGAATGGGTCGGGCTATGAGGCGTGTTTAAGACCGTGGGATCAAGGGAGATGAACGGCTCAGATCAAAGCTCCCGAAACGACGTCGTTTCTTTCGTCTGAGAGGCTGGGCCAAGGACTGGGTCAATGTATAGCTTTGGGCCTAATTTTCTTTGGTTTGACATGAGCCCAAATCCAGGTTTTCTTCAATTTAAACTCCTTTCTTTTCCTTCTTTTAATTTCTAATTTAAATAAAATTCCTAACTAAATTGTAAAATCAAAATAAAACTATATAAATATTAATTAATACTTAAACAACAATTATCACACACATTAAACATTTAATTAAAATAAAATCACTCAATGACAACAAATAGAATAAAAGATGCATATTTTTGTGATTTTTCCTTTTAAAAAACCAAATTATGGTTTGATTAATTCCTAATAGTAGAACGATATCTTAAACTCACACGCGACATATATTTTTTTATATTTTTATTTGACAAAACTAAACAATCACAGACAAAACTACAAATAACTGCCAAAAATGCCACGTAAACTCCAAAAAATTGTACAACAAAACCATTTGTTTTATTTTTCGATTTCTTTTGGAGTAATTGTCGTGTAAACAAAAATCACGTGCTCACACCTGCTTCCCCTTAGATAGAGAAAACAAATAATAAAAAACTTTAAAAATGAAGAAAAGAAAAATCAAACAAAAAAAAATGCAGAACAAATACCATGATCAACACCATCAGTAACTCCCTCGTCAGCTAGCACGTTATCTTTATTCACTTGATTGACAAAGTCAGGAACAACATCATATTGATAGCCATCAAATTCGCCGAGACCAGATGTATTGTCATCAGACACGCGCTGAGGAATCTAATAAAAAATAATAAAAAGAGAAGGCATGTTGAGTGATGATTCAGAGAAGGCATAACTGTTGAGTGATTTGGTTTTATCAGTAAACAATTACCTTAGAATCAGTAACATCCTCTATCGTTTCCTTGGTTTCCTTCATATTCAGAAAACTGAACACTTTTTCAAAGGAAGAAACTACATAATTGTTGAGTGTCGTCACTGTATCAGTCAACTACAACAAAAAAAACAACAAAAGCAAATCAACAACTATGTTTATAACCAAAAAAACATGTATATACAAAAAGTACTGATAAACTACAGAAAAGCTAAAGATCCAGTATCTTTCCAACAACACTCCTCAACTTCTCAACTTCAGCATTCAATAGATCAATGCACACCAAAGGATCATAACTCAGGTTAGGCTGTCGATCCATATTCTAAGGAAAAGGTCGTTTAGACTGTTGCTCCGTATTCTGAGGATAAGGTCGTTTAGACTGTTGCTCCATATTCTGAGGACAAGGTGGAGATGCAGCGACAAAATCATCAGTGTGAAAGGCAGGCACCACAGGCACCTCCCCTAATGCAACATCATCGGCATTAACTTCAAAAAGCGTGTCGATGTTCAGAGTTGACATCTCTTCACGAGTAGGGGAAATGTTCCTATAGTTCAACTACAAGAAGAAAAACTGGATTACAATAGTAGAAAAAGGAAATTGTGACATATTCATAAATATACATACAGAAAAACTGAAATCATATATGAAGAAGTATTATGGTACAAAATGTTTACCTTGTCGATACTACACATGATCACCCCGCCAGTCAAATCCGCATATGTTGGAGTTTTAGTCACTTTCCAATTAAGAATGCGTGGCACATTTGTGACAACGCGAACAGCTAGATGCTTGTCAGCCATAGAGCAACACTCAAAAAACCATATTTGTAATGCAAGTGGCAAACCTCCAAGCCTATACATTGTCAAATAGTCACACTGTCTGTCCCTCATTTCTTTAAAATATCTTCAAATGACTTTTTTCCCCAAGCATACGTCTGATATTGACCAGTTTTAATGATATCAAAATCATCTTTGTTGATACCATGATTATTGGCATCTGAGAATATGAAATGATGGACAAACACCATCAAGGCCATCTTGAACGCATCTTCGTCCGACTTCCAGTCCTTTTTCTTGAAGCGATCAAGAAGCTGCCCCCTCGTTATAGCTTTTTTTCCATCTCCTGGAAAGTACTCTTTTAGCAACCTATTAACATTTGGTTTGTCATAGAAAGTGGTGTCGTCTTCTACACACTTCAAACCAGTGATAACAACAAACTCTCCAATGCCAAAACGCAGCAAACAACCATTTATTTTCACCCACAACTCCCTTTCCCGTCCTGGGACGACTTCCCTCAATAATATACAACGAATAAGTTGATTTGAATTTTAAATTGAGGGATGTCCAAGAAGTACCCAAAACAACTAGCACGGAAAATTTGAAGCTGCGTGTTAGTCAAACATTGCTTCAAAATGCTCACAATATCAATTTCAGTATGGGAACTAATCCTGTTGTGGAAATGGTCAACTAGTTGTATATAGAAGTCCCCAACCTTGCATATGAAAAATAACAAGAAATAGATCAGGAACAAAAACTATACTAAAACATTTCATAAAAATGTATAAATCAGTGTAGCAGTACTTGTATAAAGATGTATAAACAGCTGTATAACTTTGTATAAAATTGTATAAGCATGTATAAATTAATAGCAACACAGGAAATACCTTCAACTTAGCTTTTCTCTCATTCAATTTGCAGCGAATAGAAAACCTTTGTTCTTTCGATATGCAATCAAGACCACTCTCACCATTGTCCTTGATCTTTCTCCTTTTCGGTTTAACATTGGGACCTACATCATCTTCATTAACCAAATTAACTTTCAGCTTTTCTTTTGATTTTTCAGGTCTCCCACATTTCTTACTCCTTATTCTAACGATGTTAACCAGAGTAGGAGTATTACTTATTTGCGAATGAGTCATTCGACTGCTCTCTTGTTGCAACTTTTTGGTAGGAGCAAGAGACTCAAAATCATCATCATCGGGAGCCTGGACATGCGTATTCGCTTCAGAAGCAGGGGTGAGGGCAAGTCCCTCGATGATTTAACTGGAGTGGTAGAATTCCTCGTTTGTGAACGAGTCATTCGACTGCTCTCTTGTTGCGAGTTATTAGGAGGAGCAGGAAACTCAAAATCATCATCATCTGGCGCCTAGACATTTATATTAGCTTCAGAATCAGGGCTTGAGGGCAAGTCCCTCAATCTTTTCGCCCAATCAAACTTAACGCCTTTTCCAGCAACCTTCATTTTGCTTTTAGAAGCAGGTATTTTTTTAACGCATTTTCTACAATAAACCAAACAAACAAAGCTTTAACAAAAGTGAAGACAACTGAAGGAAAACAAAAAAAATCAAACTGTAACAAAACTCAAAAGTGAACCAAAAATAATGGCCATGAACACAAAGCAGAGGCCAATTTTTTCAAATTGTAACAAAACTCAAGAAATAAAAAATTCTACCCTAAAAGTCGAAAGAGCAAAGCATGCAAACTGAAACATCAAGTTTAAGCCTAGAACGAAGATAGAAGGAACACAAAATCAAACAAAAAACACAACAACATTATAAGAAAATAGGCATAATCAGAAAAGCAAAAAAAAATAAAAACAAAAACAAAATTCAAAACAAAAATTGTGGTAAAAGCATAAAATGAAACGAAAATTACCTGAAAATAAGATTGAAAGCTCGAAAAAGTACTTGAACCCAACAATGGAGGGCGGTTATCGTCGTCTTTGAGAAAAGCGCGAGGAAGAGAGAGAAAGAGAAACAAAGAAATTGAAATTTAAAATATTAAAACCATTGTTTTAAGTGGTGGGCTACCGGGTGAAAAGTAAATTTCATAACATATACAACATGGGCTAAGCCAGGTAAAGACTTCAAATATGGCTATTTTTGAATGGGCTGTATGGCCCAAGTGATATATGATGTAATTTTGTCTTTCTAATATTTAGGAATTTGAAATTAGCTAAATTTTGGGTATTTATAAATTTTTCCTTATTTAAAAAAGTAACTAAGACTAAAAATGGAAAAACCAAAGTTGGAATATGCGCCTGCAGTTCTTTTAGGTTTAGAAATCTTTATTCTTTGACATAAAATTATATAATATTCAAAGAGTGACACAACAATTGGAAATCAAAATTTCATACAACAACAACATACATAGTAAAATCTCATTAGTGGGGTCTGGGGAGAGTAGAATGTACGCAGACTTTACCCCTACCCCAAAAATAGTAGAGAGGCTGTTTCCTAGAGATTCTCGGCTCAACAAGAGAGACAATAATATCAGAAAAGAAACAAAATAAAATGTATGCAACAACAAAAGATGCCAGAAAGAAAATAACAAAAACGAATAAGTGAAAGGACAATAACACAAAACTATGCAAAACAACAATGTGAACACAACATAGACCACTAACAAACCTAAACAAAACTCTATCAGACTACCTGTTACAAAGAGGGAGGATCTCTCGACTACCCCTAGCCTACCACCCTAATGCTCGACCTCCACATGTTCCTATCAAGAGCCATGTCCTCGAAAATCTGAAGCCGCGCCATGTCCTGCCTGATCACCTCGCCCCAATACTTCTTAGGCCGCCCTCTACCTCTTCTCATACCTACCAAAGTCAATCGCTCATACCTCCTAACCGGTGCATCTAGGCTTCTCCTCCGCACGTGTCCGAACCATCTAAGTTGCGCTTCCCGCATCTTGTCGTCTGCGGGAGCCACGCCCACCCTCTCTCGAATATCTTCATTCCTAATCTTATTCAGCCTTGTATGCCCACACATCCATCTCAACATCCTCATTTCTGCTACTTTTATCTTCTGGATATGTGAATTCTTGACTGGCCAACACTCGGCTCCATATAACATGGCCGGTCTAACCACCGCTCAATAGAATATACCTTTGAGTTTCGGTGGCACATTCTTGTCACACAGGACTCCAGACGCTAATCTCCATTTCATCCATCTCACCCCAATACGGTGCGTAACATCCCCGTCGATCTCCCAATCCCCCCCTGAATAATTGACCCTAAGTACTTAAAACTTTCTCTCTTGAGGATGACCTGTGAGTCAAGCCTGACTTCCACATCCGCTTCCCCCATCATGTCACTGAACTTACATTCCACATATTCCGTCTTAGTCCTACTCAACTCGAAACCTTTAGACTCCAAGGCCTACCTCCATACCTCCAGTACCATTCACGCCACCTCGCGTCTCATCACTCCGAACTATATCATCAGCGAACAACATATACCATGGAACCTCTCCTTGGATATGGTGTGTCAGTGCATCCATCATTAGACCAAATAAGAATGGGCTGAGCGCAGATCCTTGGTGTAACCCCATAACAACCGAAAAAGACTCTGAGTCACCTACCATAGTCCTAACCTGGGTCATAGCTCTATCATACATATTCTTTATCGCCCTAATGTAAGATACCGACACACCTTTCACCTCCAGAAACCTCCAAAGGACGTCCCTAGGAACCTTGTCATACGCCTTCTTTAGGTCAATAAATACCATATGCAAATCCCGCTTCCTATCCCTATATAGTTCCACCAACCTCCTGATAAGGTGGATAGCTTCCATAGTAGAACGACCCAGCATGAACCCGAACTGGTTTTCCGATATAGACACCGCCTTCCTTATCCTCCCTTGCACCACCTTCTCCCACAATTTCATGGTATGATTTACTAACTTGAAACCCCTATAGTTGTTACAATTCTGGATATCCCCTATGTTCTTGTACACTAGAACCATTGTACTCCACTGCCATTCATCAGGCATCCTCTTTGTCCTGAAGATAACATTAAACAACTCAGACAACTACTCCAAGCCCGCTCTACCTGCTTATCTCCAAAACTCTACCGGAATCTCGTCTGGCCCGGTCGCTTTGCCCCGACTCATCTTACCCATCGCACCCACGACCTTGTCAACCTTAATGCGCCTACAATACCTAAAGTCTCGGTGACTCTCGGAGTGCCCCAATTTCCCTAACATGATGTTTCCATCCCCCTCTTCATTTAGAAGTTTATGAAAGTACGATTGCCATCTTTGCCTAATCTGGGACTCTTCTATCAATACTCGACCGTCCTCATCTTTGATGCACCTCACTTGATCCAGGCCGCGAGCCTTTTTTTCTCTCGCTTTGGCCAACCGAAATAACTTATTGTCCCCACCTTTTCCCCCAAGTTCCTCATAAAGCCGACAAAAAGCAACAGTCTTAGCCTCTGTTACCGCTAATTTCGCCTCCTTCCTAGCCTCCTTATATCTGTTCGCTCTCCTGTGATCCTCGTTGGTGCTCTCTACTAACTTAATGTAAGCCGCTTTCTTGGCTTTCACTTTATCTTGGACCACTTCATTCCACCACCAATCGCTTAGATGCTTGCCAGAGTAACCTTTAAAAACTTCCAACACCTCTCTTGCTGCCTCCCTTATACAGTTCGCCGTCGACCTCCACATAGTGCTAGCGTCCCCACCACTCTTCCAAGCACCCATATTCGTCAGTCGCCCCTCCAACTCCTGTGCATTATCCTTAGACAAAGCTCCCCACCTAATCCTCGACTGACCCCGTACAAACCTCTTCTTCCTCTTCATCAAGATACCGACGTCCATCACTAGAAGCCTATATTGAGTTGCGAGGTTCTCACTCGGGATCACCTTGCAATCCTCGCACAACCCCCTATCATACATCCTGAGGAGGAGATAGTCAATTTGAGTCCTAGCCACCATACTCCGTAAAGTAACCAAATGTTCCTCCCTCTTCGGAAACATAGAGTTCACCATCACCAACTCAAAAGCTCTAGCGAAATTCAACAGTGAGGTACCACCCTCGTTCCTATCACCAAAGCCGAAGCCACCATATTCAAAAATTAGAACTCCGTGACGTTTAGAAGTTTTTGTCCAAATACAACCATTAATTTGTTATGTAAAAGAATTAATTGAAAGAGAATGAATACATAGAAAACTATAGAAATAAAGTCAGTAGTCTTTTTCTTTTTTATTTGAGCTATTCACATTTTCAGGAAAATAGCCTAAATTACAATTTTGTCAATGTGAAATTTATTTTTAAAGGGTATAAAAAACGAATACATTTCGCTAAGAGTTTTCGTACTTTTAATATATTCTATAACTCTATAGATTATATGTACATTGTTTGCAAATATGACTGTTACCATTGTCAATAGAACATCGAAGCCGATTAACTATTTTCTAGAGGTAATTCTTCTTTAATCTTTGAGTAATAATCAAGTAGATTGGAGCTTTGTATAGTCAATGAACATAATATTTCTAAATTATATTCAATTGAAAAAAAAGCTACTTTATAATTTATCGTGCCTTTCCATGCTATGATTTAATCCATATTAATTCTGATACAAAGGACAAATAACTATTTGTCGCATGAATAAGCCAATAGTATGCTATGTTCAGTTTCCCTTAAGGAATAATTATTTTTCTCTAAGTCTTTTTGTAGATTCAAGTGTGAGAATTTTTATAATTATCAATGCTTCAACTAATACTGTATCTTCAATATCTATTTACTCCTTCAACATATAATCTAAGTTTCTTCTTCTTTTCTGTAATGAACTTTTATCTAAATGAACAATATTAATGATATATTTTAGACACTATATTGTATTGGTAATATTTCCATTTATGGGGATTTTTTTGCTATATTTTCAAGTTAAATACCAATTTTTTATTGTTCCGTTTTTTTTATGTTAGAGGTTAAATAAAAAGATGAGTTCGAGTCGCTCTAATATAGTAATTATGATAATATTCTTGTTGTTCACTTTTATATTTAAGAAAGAATTCAGATTAATTTTAAATTTATGGTATCTAATCTTATTTTACTTTTATTAATTTTAAATATAAATTTTACGATAATCGCTAGGCCAACACATGCGAGGCCTATTGAAATTTCCTTTACTCGAGCCACAACTGATTTACAAATACGCTTCAAACTGGAACCATTAGAGCACATAACCGTGCAATCAACTATTCAATAGCGGACTCCCTCACTTGGCTCGAAGCCATAGATCAACACACGCTCAATAACTCATAACGATTATACTCTATTGATGCCATGATACCATAATGAGATTAAACTCAAATCATTTATAAGCTTGTGAAAACACAGATCATCTAGAATTTTAACTCTTCTACAAATCTCATAGTACTAACATACTCATCACATAGTTATCCAGGCATCACTCCCACTAATAGGGACACTACCGAACATATAAGTTCAAATATACTTGCTCACATAATCAGCACCTCGGTGCTCAAGCTATAGGCAAAAATCCGGCCTTAAGTCCTCCAGATTGGCCCAACATCAACACACAGAGATCGTATCTCGCCCCTCGATCAGGGAATCACAAGCCATCAAGGCATATCTGATACAGAGCGCTCATGCGCGCATACGAACGTGTGGAAGGAATTCAAAGAGTTACATTTCAAGCTAAATCAAAGGACGCACGATAATAATTCAAGAATGTGAAGTTTTCCTAAAGGTTCTGCAGCCTCTCGAGGATAAATACAGACATCTCTATACCGATCCGCGAGACTCTACTAAACCTGCTCATGACTCGTAAGACCTATGTAACCTAGGCTCTGATACTGTACACGGATACTGTTTATGTTACTGTACACGAATACTGTTCATGCAGGTGCGGTAACTGTTCACACGTGCGAAAAATGCAGACACTGCCCAGAAAATTGTAGCAGCTTTTTTTCCACTAAAAAGGCTCTAACTCCATCATACAAAGTCAGAATTCGATGATTCTTTTTCCTATGAGTCACAAATAATAATACAAACATAGCCCTTCAGTGGAAACTCAATTCAGAGCTCATTTGCTTAGTTCAATACCCATTTCGCTCATTAAACAATTAACTCATGTTTCATGTCAAAACCTCAATCGCGACTTGATGAAATTAGACCAAACTTTCCAAATCAGTCCTATAATTCATTATCAAAATTCCGGAAGTCTCAAAATCAAATTTCAATCTCTAGAACTAAAAATGGACCTTTGGATCATTACATGCTTATGCTCAAAATGGCAAAATCTTCCAAAAACTCTTCCAAAACATATCCGAGCCTCATGGGACCCCGATCAAACATGCCAACACACCCCATAACATAATTCACACTTGTTCCAACCTTCAGAATGCTCAAAACAACATGAAAACATCAAATCACAATCGGATTCAAGCCTAAGAATTCCAAAACTTCCGAAATCCGAATTCGATCAAAAAGTCGACCAAACGACGTCTAAATGACCTGGAATTTTGCACACACATCACAAATGACATAACGAATCTACATCAACTCTCGGAATTCCATTACGACGCTTGGATCAAAATCTCACCTATCAACCGGAATTCGCCAAAATATAAACTTTGCCAATCAAGCCAAATCTTTCTACGGACTTCCAAAATGCATTTCGATCGCGCTCCTAAGTCATAAATCACCCAACGAAGCTATCCAAATTATAAAATTTCTGATCCAGCTCATATACAAATAAGTCAACTCTTAGTCAAACCTTTCAAATTCAAAGCTTTCAACTGAGACTGTTCCTTCAAATTCATTCTGATTTTTCCTGAAAACTAAAACCAATGATCTACATCAGTCATAATACGTTACATGAGACAAGTTATGCCCGGGAACTGGCGATCAAAGTGTAAAAGTTCAAAATGACCAGTCGGGTCGTTACAAGTCTGTAGTTGGATATTGTGACTCAGATTTTGCGGGTGACCTGTGCAAACGATGATCGACTACTGGTTATGTGTTTACTTTTGCAAAGACACCAATTAGTTGGAAGTCAACTTTACAGTCAACAGTTGCTTTGTCTACAACATAGGCAGAGTACATGGCTATTACAGAGGCTGTGAAGGAGGCAATTTGGCTTTAGGGGTTGCTAAAGGAGCTTGGTATTGGACAAAAAAGTATCACAATTTTTTGTGATAGTCAAAGTGCTATTAAATTAGCAAAGAACCAAGTTTATCATGCAAGGACGAAGCACATTGATGTTCGGTATTATTTCGTATGAGAAACCATAGAAGAAGGTGGAGTCAAAGTGAAGAAAATTCATAATACGGAGAATCCTGCTGATATGCTGACAAAAGTGGTGACTGCAGTCAAGTTTCAACATTGTTAGAATTTGATCAACATTGTTGAACACAAAGATTGAGGATGAAGACACAATCAAAATTTATTATTGACAGAAAATTGAAGATGTGGAATTTTGCCAAGCTGGAGATTTGTTGAAATTGTCAAAAGTCCTACGTCGGTGGGTGACAATTTTGGATGAGAATTTTTCCCTATAAAAGGAGGCCTAATGTTTAGGATTAAGACACACCTCTAATTTGGTTTCTTATCTTATTAAGGCATTTGTATCTTCTCTCTTTAGTATTATTTCACTTGTATTTTTTGAGTGGAATAAAATATTGCTTGTGTCCGAGGAAGTAGGTAAAATTGGCCGAACCTCGTAAATTTTGGTGTTCCTTTTATTGTTGCTTTGTTGTCTTATTTATTATTTAGTGGCTGCCATAATTTTTGGTATAGTAGTTCTGACTCATTCACACTATATATATTTGACTTCCGCATATACATGTCTAAGCTCCACGCGATCCAGTTCCAGCATGAGTGACCTGTGAATCAGTTTCTATTTGAAACGGCCAGAGGCTAAAGTCTTTAGCTAACTGTAGGCCTAGCCGAAATGCTATTAATTCAGCTTCAATAGCAAAGAAACAAGTTAAATTGGTTGTGAATCCCCGGATCCATTGATTGGTCGAGTTACGACTGCAGCTTCCGCTCTGTCAGTTGCTTGATTGAAGGGGCCGTCAATGTTAAGCTTGACAAAGTTATTAGGCGGTGGATATCATTTAATGTAAAGAGTGCACGTATTGGCTTTAGGAGAACGATCCAGTGAAAGAAAGAAAAATTCTATAAGATGATACATGATATCAATTACAGACAACTCATTGTGGGGATAATGAAAAAGATTATGATTCCGTATAATCCAAATATGCCAAAGGATGAAAGGAACCATTAACATAGCAGGGACCTCAATTCCTTGGTAGAAAAAGGGCCCTTGATTACGCAGACAGTGCAAGCGAAGCCATTCATTAAAGTTAGGAACAATAGTGTTTATATGGAAGAAAGTTCATATTGGTCGGACAATATAACAGTCTAAAAATAAGTGGGTTATGGTTTCAGGGGTATGAGCACACGATTTGCAATTAGGATCATGGGGAACATAGCAAATTGTGAAGGTAGGCTGCTGTAGGAAGGCTTTGTGAATACCTTGTAACAACATTGCAGAAAATATTTTTATATTAACAAAAAGAATATTAAATCCAAACAATAAAATAAAATTACATATGAGGGTTGCCTTGGATATGTATAAACAAATGGAAAAACGTTTTTTAGGAGATGTTAGACTCGACGAAGTACTTTCTGGGAGTGTGATATAGTCAAAAGCTTTTTTTATATAAATTACAAGATTAGAGAGCTTCAGTCATCATAGATATAGCACAAAGAGAGGAAGGTGATCACCTTCCGAAGGTGAAAGCCGAAGAGAATTAGCATAGCCGAAAAATAGACAACGAAGAAAGAGTCAAATGTCAATGAGAAGGAAGAGGATGCAAAAAAATAGACATAAAGTTATAGTTATTATATTAAAATATTTTTAATTATTAAAATCAGAAATATTACCAATGGTGCGACTGACTAATCCAAATAACATATTAGAATTGTGCCAAAAAATTATATTTGAATGCTATATTAAATCTGTAATGGAAAAATAGCAATTTTCAAATGCAAATTCATTCCAAACAGATGCTGAACTTTTAAAGTTTGTTCCAAACAAACACCAATCTTACAAATAATGGTAAATATTTCACGTTTGACGGCATTCATATTTTTTTCCGTTTCAATATAAGTTTATAGAAACTTTGCAATAACAACAATAACAATTTTACCGGTGGGGTCGGGAAGGGTAATGTGTACACAGACCTTATCCCTACTTGGAGAGGTAAAAATGTTGTTTATGATAAACCCTCGGTTCAAGAAAAAATGGAAAGGAAGAAAAGGGTTATAGAAACGTTGCAATGATCGTTGAAAAACTGAAAACTTTGCAATGATCAAAGTAGACCAGCCTTTATACTTTGAGATAGAAAGTCATCTAAGCACGCAAATTGGTGAAGCCTTTTGGGTCAAATCTTATTGGTAGATGAAGGAAATCATTATTTTCCTATTGTAACTGATGCAGCAGCACAATTTGTTTACTTATACAGTTAAGTTCACCCGTAAATTCACTTATGAATTTTGATCACGTCTTGAAAATGCAATGTAGATCTAAACAAATGGGGTCCATATTATACTGATGCCTAGTTAAATGGCTAAATGTAACTAATATTAACCAAGAAACAAGATACCAGAAGTAATCGCCAATTAAAATTTGATTTTACCATTCGGTTAATTATGGTTGCACGATAGAAGATATACTGACAATCAAATATTACATTCAAATTAAATACCCAGTGAAGATTAATTTCTCATAAAAGTATATCAACCATCATATCTTTATTCGATGTATCTGCAGATTTAGCAACTAACAACTTTAAAGATCTTGTCTTTTTAAAATAACCATACAATTGAAGATCAAAGGAAAAACACATGACATGTCTTGGTTCTCATATACACACAAAAAAAAAAAAAAAGAATTTCACCAACAATGATACGTGATTTTCAAACTTGGGTTGTCACTATCATGGAACAGAATAGAGAATTGACTTAAACTTACTTCGGAACCAGGAGGCGAAAAAAAGCAAACAATAGAGCAAAAAAGATGAAGAATTTACTTGTTTTAAATGCCATAGAAACAACGATGTTGAGGCTGACCTTCACAAAGCAAGGCTTGTGTTATATGAAGAAAAAAAAAAGCGCAAAAGCAGGTCGCTTTAGAAGGAGCGACCTATGTGGAAATACTTTGCAAAACGTGAGGGGAGATTTGTGAAATTATCCCAAACTATTGAAAGGAAAAAGTTGAGTAATTTCTACTTCAAATTAATGCATTAAATGAAGCGGTAATAATAAGGTAAAATTTAAAGTAACGTTCTTCATTTGCATAGTTGGAAATTAGAGCTAATACATTAACAAAACCGAAATATATTGAAACCCAAGCAATTATACATTTAAAAGGTCTAAATCAAATTAGAAAACAGTAATGGAAGAATGCAAATGATAAGTGTGTTCAATTTCTAAGATTCTCAGCATTGAATTTATTATACTGTTGAAATTATGAGTTCAAATTTAATATTTATTAAGATTTAATAGATTTATATATATAAATTATATTTATGTATTCAGTTGAACCCGTAGTTTAAAGGCTATAACCGCCCAGATTGTGACACAACTTTTAACCACTAAACTGCTTCATGCTTATAAAAAAAAGTGAAAAAATAATAATAATTGCATATTTGTACTATATATATATATATATATATATATATATATATATATATATATATATATATATCCTTTGTTGGTTAACAAAATAATTCTAAGAAATTTTATGATCCAAGATTATAGGGTGAATGACGAACGAGATATATAACAAGCAACAAACACTTGTGTTTTTGTCCAAAAACAGCGCTACAAGAGCTCTCAGCCCTTTGAATATTTCTACAACAATACACACTTTTGCCCTCTTTTCTTCTCTTGCTTTTTCTAAGTTTGCTTCCTTTTCATTGTTTGCAGAAGCTAATTCCATTGTTCGCCACTTATCCAAATGGTATGTTGCATGCATTTAATTATTTCTTTATTGGCCTTTAGTCAAGAGTCTCGTTTTGAATGATATGAACTTATGCCTTCTAGCATTTTTTCGCACACCTGTTGGGGGAGTGTTATCGGATTTCATTCCCTGGCTGATTTCTAGCTAGTTTTCTTTTATTGCTTTGTTTCCCTTTTGATATAAACAAAAATTACTTCTCTATTATAAAGATATATCTTGTTTTTTCCCCCCAGTTACGTTATCTGTATTTTCTCGTCATGCACGGACATTTTGAACATACAAATAAAAGGCAAATGTCTTTGAAAACAAACATGAAAACAAAATATTCTCATTTTGATTTAGGGAGAAATCTATTCCTACGATCAAATATTGAAATTAAATGCGTGGTAATTTGCACTGTATCATGTTCCCAATATTAATATTCATCCGCTGAGACGAGACGTGAATCTTTCACCCAAAAACATAAAAATAAGAATAAAATAAAAGACGGATAAGACTGATTAGCATTAAAATTTCTTGAAAGGAGAATAGAAATTATTTGTTCATATTCCTCTTAATATAATTAAAGCTCATTCCCTCACATAATCACATTATTATCTATAAGGTACATATGGGTAACTATTTACCTGAAAATAGGTGGATAATCAGAAAAGTAGAGGAGGTTAGCTGTCCAGGTCCTGTTACATTTAGCGTGTAAAAATTCTTTGGAAGATATAACTAAAATCATTAAGAAAAAAGGTTATGCCTTGTATTTGTCTTAAAATTACGGGTTTTCTTATTTTTTTTTTTTTTTTTTTTGGATTTCCCACCGAATTTCCTGTAACGATTTAGGGCTTGACTAATTTTAATTTGGGTTTGTGCTGGGAAGTCCCAAACGCTAATGTGACTTCTATTCCAGACTCGAACTCGATACCTCTGGTTAAAGATAAAACAGTACTTACCAACTCGCAATGTAACTGTATGATCTATTTTTTTATTTGAAAATAGGCGAATTCGGCATCAGGGATAGCAGTGAGTGATGAGTGCAAGCTGAAATTCATGGAGTTGAAAGCAAAAAGGAACTACAGATACATAGTGTTCAAGATTGAGGGCCAGCAAGTTGTTGTTGAGAAGGTTGGGGAACAAGGAGAGACTCATGAAGATTTTGCCAACAGCTTGCCTTCCAATGAATGCCGCTATGCTGTTTTTGACTATGATTTCACTACTGATGAAAATGTCCAGAAAAGCAAGATCTTCTTTGTTGCTTGGTACGTACACTCGCAATATAAAGAATTTTTACACTATCAATGCGACTCAACATGTTATAGTAGGTTATATGAATATCTAGTTACTTGTTGTTGTAGGACAACTTAACCTGATAATGTAAAAATCCTTAATTTTCCTCGTTTTGTATGGAGAGTTCCTTGTTTTCCGGTCTTAGTAAGTTACAAATTGAGAAGTTCTTTCGTGGGATGATAACAAAATGGGCCTCAAGTTGGCCATCCTATATATCATGGAGATTTGCACAATTCGATTTCTAACAGCAGTTTTTTGAAGCTAAGTAGATGTGAACTATACCACTTTAGGCTTTAATGTTGTTTTAAGTTTGAATTTTTTAATCTTTCTTTCTTTTTCCGTATGATTTGCAAATTCGCTAACCAAATTTAAGTTTATGTTGAACTCTAATAACATTCACCAGCCAAAAAAGTAATACTTTGGACATTAATTGATGGCCTATTTTCAAGTTTGTGTGTATCATCCTTCAATGAATCTCTGATTTTCAATTTATCTTAGGAACAGTGTTCAACGCATGCATGTAATTTCACAAAGAGCGTTGCGTTATATGAATCTAACTTCTTCATGAGTATGCATACTACCAAGGAATGTTGCACTTCACGAATCTTTCTGCTGGCTGTGGTTTATGATTATGTTGCTCGGATCCTCCAAAAATTAGCCGCACCGGTGTCGGATTCTCTGATAATGGATAACTTTTGGAGGATCCGTCACACACCTGACGACATTTTTGGAGGAATCTGAGCAACATAGGTTAATGGTCATTGGCTACATTTTAGATGGGAGCATTGGAGCGATGGTAAAGTTGGTCTTCGTGTGACCTATAGGTCACGGGTTCGAGCCGTGAAAGCAGCCACTAATGCTTGCATTAGGGTAGATAGTCTGCTGTGGTCCTTTCCCAAATCCTATGTGAACGCAGGATGCCTTGTGCACGGGTCTGCCTTTTTGGTTACATTTTAGATGGGTCTAAAACCTTCTGTGATAAGAAGTTTATTTAATATTGAAAGATATACTTGAGCCATTATTCATGTGACTTGATAAACTGATGTGGGATGTAGGTCACCAGAAACAGCAAGAGTAAGAAGTAAGATGCTGTATGCAAGTTCCAAAGATAGATTCAGGAGAGAATTTGATGGTGTCCAGGTTGAGTTGCAAGCTACTGATCCAAGTGAAATGAGCTTGGATACCTTCATTGGCAGAGCTCGTTGATCGAAATGTATCTTTAATTTCCCCTCTACATATATTATCAGGCCTTTTTATTCAGTCACTAGTAAAGGCATATGTTATAGGCCTTTCCTAATGGAGTTTTGTGTTCATTTATACTTTCTTGTCTAAGACGTTCAGTATATTTTTCTTTGTGATTTTTGTCTGTAATATACTATAAACACGATCATGTGTGGCAATGTCATGGAATCTTAATTTCTAATTATTTCAGTTCAATCATTGTTCCTGTTGTTATTTTCGCTGTTACTGTCAAATACTATTTAAGTCTTGAAAATGAATCCAGAACAGGATTTTCCATTAGATTACTAAAGCTAATGACCCCCTTTTTCCACATTGATCCTGTTTTGGAAGGTAGCAGTATCCACGATTAGAAGATCAAAAGTCCTTTTATATTTTCAAGAAAATAGTGTCAAAATCCAGGATTTCACTTATCTAGATTCTTCTCACTAAACTATGTTCAGGTTATGTAGGTTTAGTCCTAATCATAAGAGGTTTCTTCTTTGATTATGTAAAGAATGTGATTAGTTTCTTCCATTTTGAAAATTCCACTCTGATACATTTTATCTGTTCTGTATTGCACAAGGAGATAGAGCATTTATAGACATATCGAGAAGCAAATCGATAATTGTTATATAGAAATGAAAGCTAGCTTGTTAGTTTAAGGAGATAACCAAAGGAATCTTGATTATTGAGTTCACTCGAACTTTTCTTCGCTCCACTTAATCTTTAAATCTCGAATTAGGAGGGCAAAATTCAGAAATTTATCAAGTGCACTAAGGGATGTTTTATTTCGAATGCTAGCATATCTGTTTCTTCAGAGTTTGCACTTTCCTATCGAACTAGGGGATACTTCATGTATAGTTTAAGAGATACTTCGTTATGGAAATGTAATCCAATTTTAAGCTTAATCCTTCGAGTCAATGAAAGTTGATTTCACAATATACATGGAGCAAATGAGCATTTTTCTACATAGATTGACATAATAAAGAACAATAATTTTCTGCCATATATATCTTGAGGAAAACTGATATACAGTGCTTCAAAAGTGACTTCTTTTCTTACTTCTGAATTTAGGCGAAATTGAAAGAATGATAGCTTAAGAAAATACAATATCCTTGATGTGGAAAGTTTCAAACACTTTGAGTTTCTTCCCACTGTTCAACTTGCTTTGTTAGATTCTCTTTTCTCTCGAGAAAATCTTGGAGATCTGCAGGGCTCCAGGGAGGGGGCATGGTACATGGTTTTGAAGATGAAGCATTATTAACCCTCGAATGTACCCTAAACTTCTTTCTTATTCCTTTCGTCGAGCAAATCAATGTATCAGAACATACTTCAACTGCTTCTCTAGGCACAGTGGGTCGATACTTCAAAAGCTTGGCATATTCGGACAAGAGATGAAACATGTAGTCGTAAATGTACTTCATTTGTAGCTCCTCATGTACAAATTTGCTCCCTGATTTTCCAATTTCTTGAGCCTGGTGAAAGTCATTGTGCTCGAACATTAAATTTATAAAACGATTAATGTGACAGAAGATTAATTAGCACTGTCATATACATAGAATGTGACCTTTTCTGCATTTTTATTGCCCCAGTCTACTGCAAACTTGATGGATTTGCATTTGTCATTCTCATTTATTGGCCAGTAATGGATTGTTGGCAGCAAACTCCTTGTGAAGAAATCATAGTAGTGGGGATTTATGAGAAGAGCCACAGAATCACAGGCTAGAATGTACTTTTGACTCACTGACCATGCAAGCCCTTCAACATAAATCTTGTATCTTTTCATGCCAATTCCAAGAAAAAATATGTTCAACATAAATGAGTTAGAACAATAAAGAGGCTAAGAAGATATGAAAGATTCAGAGAAAAAGGTCTAGTTTGAAGGTACTGCATTGATTGCTTACCTATGAGTGCACTGTGTAGCTAAATTTGAAGTTTTATAGCCTTGTCTTCGTTCACGAGCCCATTGCTGAAAAGGGCTAGTAACAGCATATCAAAAATTGCAAATTATGAAATGATGTTTAAAATTTTCAGCATTGTGAACCTAAAGTTTGCGAGGTAAGACTTGTCTCCATAGAAACAACTTCTTGCTGAAATGTAGGGTAAGACTGTGTACAGTAGACGCAATATAGTCTGGCCTTTCCCTGGACCCTGCACTTAGCGACAACTTTGTGCACGGGGAAACCCTTTTATTGTGAACCTAGTGCTTGCATCTATTAAGGGATTCCACAGCACCTAAGTGTGAAGAAACTGAAGGTTGAGACTTACCATGTCATAAATTCGCGCGTTCCAGTCCTGATTCATAGAGACATTGCACTTCAAAAGGTCGCGTCTTGATTGGCTTAATAATGCATTCCCTTTCCAATAAGCATAAGGCTCCCTTTCTGTCCACTTAATCATCTCATTGCTTTGCTGCAAATCTTTTTTCAAGATATCCCATGGCTTTATGTTTAGTTCTGGCCTGCAGTAATACCACAATAAACCATTTCTAACACAACCACATAAAAATGTTAAGTAGTACTTGTGATTCAGATCAACAGATATTAATTCAACTTAACATTGGCTTTGAACTTGAAAAGATAAGAATGTTTACCAACCCCAAAAGGACCAATCAGGAAAAACAATGTCAAAAGTCGAGTCATTTCCACAGTAATGAAACAGTGGTGGTGGAATTGAATCCTTTGATTTTCCATAATCACTTTTCTGTGTTACTGGTTGATCACCACACTCGAAAACAAAATCTAAATCCGGTAACATGCCAGGGTAAAAACTAAGAAGTTGCAATATCCCCCACAATGTGACCATGTCCCTTTTTTGGAAAGTTGGTTTATACTTCTCAAAATACACTCTTCCATTTACTATAACTATTCTAAAATGGGCTTCTTCTCGCGCTCTTTCTACCATTTTTCGCGTTATCCCTGTGTCCTTCCATGGCCTTAAATCTTCATGAATCCATCCAAAGTACTCGGGGCAGGACTCGAATTGTGAACTGAATATAGGCTTGTTTGGTGAAGTTCGCGGACACTTTATTGAGCAAGAAACTTCAGGGAAAAGATCAACTTTATTCTTCTGCAAAGAATCTGTATGGACAGACTAAAAAAAGAAAAATGTCGCTATACATGAGAAAAAGATTAATTTCGCATATCATCACTAAATTTTATCAACTACAACACTAAAGTCTAAAAACTATTTTTTGTCACGTTAAAGTAACTGAATCATGTGTAAATTGTTCAGAAAGTACAAATGACTGGGATGTCAAATTCCAACATCAGATTATGATAACAACAACAACTATTACTATTACGCCTTAGTTTCAAACAAAGTTGGGGTCGGTTTGTTAGAGTGACAGAGCAAGCAGTTACTTACAATATCGTTCCATTCAATTGTTAGTGCTACAATAGTAATAGATATAAGAATAAGGAAGAATCCAATAGTGCTTTTAATCCAAGAAGTCCTGCGCTGCCTTTCAATCATTCCCAAAGCTGAAATCCGCATGGAAATTTACAGCACTTAAGCTATGTTTCTTCAATTCCTTGCTAGAATACCAAACTATATTCAAGCCTTAATCTCATCTTTAATTATTAAAGAAAATAACAACTAAGTAGTGTTTTTCAGTAGTGAAAGAGATTGAAAGCTGAGATTTGTTGCTTTGGCTGATAAAATTGGATCAAGAAGAAACTAATGGTTGGTTGAAATTTGTTAAACTTGTAACCTCTAGCGTGCAAAACTTCATATATGGTTGCGAAGTTTTGGCATTTGAAGCCATGTGCTGAATCTTGATTTCTTTAAATTTGAGTGTATTGTTTGCTCCATAAGAAGAGCAACATTTGGTGGAAAATAAGTGGCTCCAGACGATTTATGATTAGGAAAAAGTAAGGATTCACTTAATTGTGGATGTTTCGAAATTCATAGAAATAGGGAATTTCTTTTGTAATGTCTTCTTTACCCCTTGATGTACTTGTTTTTTTTCCCTTCTGATATAAATGTCGTATTCCATAACTTTAGACCTATTTAATTATATTTGAAATAATATAATTAAGTACTCATTCACCCTTAACCAGAGACTCCGGGTTCGAGCCTTGGCTATGGAGTAGCCTTTGCTAGGAAACACTTAGTCAGACCCCAATACGGATACCGAATACTGAATGGGAAACCAAAAGAAATTATAGTATCTGAAATATATTTCCAAAAGTCTCCAATGAGTCTGTCGTAATATTCTGTAAACTTTGTATAAAATGTATTTTCAGCATTGTAAGATGATATCATGAGTTAAAGAAGCTGTGATGATAACAAGAATGGTATAATTATATGAATTAAAATCTAAATCGAATGACTATTTTTGAGTAGCCAAACTCTTTGGTAACTTTTTCAACACCTCCTAAAATTGAAAATAATAAGAAATCTCTTTGGTATCTCAATAATATTTGTTCTTAAATTAGTTCAGTAGTTTCCCATATTTCAAGATCCACGTTTTAACCAATAAAATGAAAAAGTTAGTAATAGCAAAAGATAATAAGAAAGAAAAGAGAGAATAATGTAAAGGCAGCCAAAGTAAACATCCTCATATAGAGCTTGTGTTTGAGTTTGTCTCAAAAGCTACTAACCTCTACTATAAAGTTCATATTGTATTATGATGGGAGGTTAAAGAAGGTCTACATAACAGTACATTGAGGTAATTTCTAATACAATTGCAATCAATATACATTAGAAAAAGGCAAGAAATTAAGTTACAAAAATTAAAAGGGTCCTATTGCTTCTTTTTTTTTTTTTCTTTTAAATTTTGTTTATTACACTAGGAGAGGTGCGAGGGCAAGGAGAAGGGGATGCTACGCCAATAACGGGATCTGAACCCTCTACCTCAACTGTGGGAGGCACGGAGTTCACCAAGTGAGCTAGCTCTCAACCCCGCGCTATTGCTTCTTGTTCCAGTATTCATCCTCCCAAGCCTCCACTTGTTGTGTGGCTTTTATCTTTTGTTCAATAAAAGAATTAATTTCTTGAGGTTCATAAGGTGGAGGAAGGGTGCATGGATCTGTATAACTAGGAGATTTCTCTAAGCCTTCTTCCATGAACTTTTTCCAAATACCTTCTGAAGTGCATGCCAATGATTCTGAACATATTTCAACTGCTTCTGCTGGAATTTCTGGTTCAAATTTGAGCAGCTTTGCATATTCATTCAGTAAATGGAACATGTAATCAAACACATATTCCATCTTCATATCTTCGTGAATAAAATTACTTCCTGCCTTCCCTATTGCCTCTGCCTGTCAAGATATTCAAAACAAAAAATTGTCGAAAGAATGAGTCATTAGTAAATGAGTTTAAGTTTTATCGATTGACAGTGTAAAAATAATACATACAAAAGTGACATTAAATTTTTCGCAGATTAAATCATATTTGTCAATGTATAGAAGTTAAATAAGCAAGTAATTGTACCTTGTCAGTGTTATTGTTACCCCATTGAACAGCAAACTTGAGGGACCTACATTTATCATTATCTCTAATAGGCCAATAATGTAGCTGAGGAATCATCCCTCTCATGAAAAAATCATGGTAACGAGGTTTTATGTACAATGTTGGAGAATCGCAAGCCAAAATGTATTTTTCACTCACTGACCATGCCCATCCTTCTACATATATTTTATATCTGCAGTCAACCCAAAAAAATTTCAACTTCCAATCTACACCAAAAGAAGAAAAATAAATAAACAAAGTTACTTTTTTTTGTTTTTTTTGGTGTGTGTGTGGGGGGGGAGGGGGGAGGGGGAGGAGCCTTTGGCTATACCTATGGGTGCACTGATTTCCAAGATTTGATTCCTTGAACCCCTTTTTGGATTGATCATTCCAGTCCTGAAGATTTGTAATTAAACAATAAAGTATGTTACTATGGTCTAGGTATCAGTATCCAACTAATGAAAATATAGTTTCTTGGGGGAAAAAAAGGAAAACAATGTTATAGATGGTAATCAATTGTAATTAAACTGATTTTAGATAATACCTTTTAATTTTCATTTAAAAACAAAAAGAAAGAGGGATAATAAAAGGTTATCATAATTTAAATATGAAGAAAATAATGGTAGTACAAACCTGAACGTACAAGAGAGTATTAAAATTCTGTTTGTCAGTAACATTACACTTCATTAGATCTTTTCTGATGGGAGAAACATGGGGATTTCCCTTCCAATAAGCAAAGGGTACTCTATCCTTCCATTTGGTTATTTCGTTACCTTGTTTTATGTCATTAATCACACTTCTCCATGGCTTTATATTTGTCTCCGCCCTACAAAATTTGCAAAAATAAAATAATCATGTTCAAAGTTTTGGTGTCCAATTTTCAGTTAGTAGCCTCAAAAGTGAATTTTCCTTGACAGGAATATACGCAACACATAAAAGTCAACATTTTCTTGTATGACTTTTTTACTCAAAATATCTTTGTGCAAACAATTAGGTAGCATTGCCTAGGTTAGACCAAAAAAGAAATATTAATGTCACATGCATGATTAAAGTCATATAAATAATTGGAAGAGTTCAACCAATAATTCAATCTTTACGTCAATGATGATACTATAATGTCTTGTTAATTTCTCTAATAAGAACATAATGATTTTATGAAATCGGGGTATTGAGTTATGTAGAATTGGCCTTCCCATAAGGTTCTGTATAATTGAGTTTCTTAAAAGAAGAAAGGAGGAATTCTGCGGCTATTTAACAAAAGGAAAAACATAATCATTTCCACAAAAACAAAATGACATTTTATACAATTTCAAGAGGTTACTGTGTAAAATCTTGAACAGCACATCCCATTCGAATATAAAAGAAAATTGAAGATCAAATCTTTAAGATGTGAAAATTATCATTTCGCAAAGGTTTATGAAATAATTGTATGTTGGTAACTAAAGTAGTTCTGAAAAAAAAAGTAGCGCAAAATACAAAATTAACAAGTAGGCCGAAACTAATTGTATTCGCTAGCCAAAAAGTATATAAAATATATATATTTTTGTATTATAAACACATATACAAAAAATATAACTATTATTTTTGGGAGCAACTAAAAGTATACGTTTTTTCATAAAAGTACTCTGTCACTTTAGCCAAAAAGAAAATTGTTATTTTAGAAAACAAAAAAAATGCATTAGTTGTTTTTCTATTTCCACCCTTACTACTCCAAGAAGGCAGTCAAGGCACCATATTCAGTAGTTACTCATTTAAGTAAGATGTAATGGTAATTTAGCCAAATAAAGCTTACAATTAGTGAGATATTAACTAATTCGCTTAATGAGTGTGTCAAAACTTTAAAGGACAGAAAATAAAAAGGATAAGTCGCAAGGTAATTACCAGCCCCAAAATGACCAATCTGGGAAGACAATATCCAAACTATGCCAATCTGAACAGTAGCGGAACAACGGCGGTGGACCGGAGTTAGGTTGCCGGTAGTCCTTTGATCGGATAACCGGCCGGTCATCGGTGTCAAACATGATCTCCAAATTAGGCAATTTTCCAGGATACCACCTAAGGAGTTGTATAATTCCATACATAGTGTACAAATGTCTAGTTTGAATAAATCTCTTTGTATTGTATTTCTCAACATAAATTTTGCCATCCAATATGATCAATCTGAAATGTGCATGCCTTTTGGCTTTCTCCACCATTTCTCTAGTGATTCCTGTCTCCTTCCATGGCTTTAAATCTTCATAAATCCATCTAAAATACTCAGGACATGTTGAATTATTAGGGTTTAAGGGTTTATAGAATTTAGGATAGTTTCTTGGACATGTATTGGACTGATTCCATGCACCACAATCCAAAGGAAATTCAAGAATTTGGGGCTCAATTGTTGGGCCTTCTACTCTTTGATAGGAATGACCAGTATATTTTGCCTGTATAAATTTAAAGAAATTATAATTAACCAAACTCAATGGAAATTTTTAATCAGTAGTAGTTGATTAAGAAGCATCAAAAGACAGAATTAAAAAGAACTGCCATGCATTTATTTCCATAAACAAATATCATATATGGATATAGCTTCAATATGTATAGAGTGGAAATCAAACAAAATAAAATATTGTTAGTGGTGGAATAAATTGAGCATGCATGAATGCAAAACAGATGTGGATGAAGTGGTCATAGATTTTTATAAATTCCTTCAGAAACACAAGGGAATAATTAAAAGGAACTAATATTTGATTTTTACTTTCTCTATAAATATTTGGTGCAAATAGATTTTACCAGTAATTACATTGGATTGAGCTGGAATGAGTTGGGAATAATAGGGAGGAATTTTCTTTTTAGAAAAGGATAATTATGGGGAGGACAGAAATGAAGAATAGTCTTTGTACATTTGAACCTATACAGAGTGGCAACCAGTTCTCTCTGATAAAGCTTAATTTAAAACTTCAAACGAGAAGGGAAAAAAAAGGTACTTATGACATTAATGAAATCATGGTTCATTCCTACAAAAGATAATGCACCTTATATCTACTTTTATATTTTCTAACTACGTATGAAATTCAACTTTTTTCTTTGATGGTAATTTTCTCAAATATATATTTTTCAAATATTGCATTACTAATTTCTAGATCCGATGATTTTATTTTTAACCATCATTTAAAAGAAATAAAATAAAGAAATATGAGTTGAGTGATAGTTCCTCTACATTTACGGGATAGGGGTAAGGTTTGCATACATAGTATCTTTCCCAGACCTCACTTGTGAAATTATACCAAATATGTTATTGTTGTTGTTGAGCTAAGTGATAGTTCACCGGATAGAATAATAAGGATGGACAAACCTAGCATATCTAACTTTAGTAGTATTTGATTTATTTGCAAGGATATTCCTTGCATATATATCACATCGACCAACTCAAGTAAAATTAACTTGTATAAATATGATCATACTTTGGATCAATAATAAACCAAATCTTTCAATATCAAATTCATCTACTATACAGAACTTTTTATTAAAAAAAATACTAGCATAGTTGACGGAGCTATTTGATTACATGTCTTTTAATGCCATTTACATATATGCATTAAAATCACATTAATAAGAGGTAAAGATACAAAGAAGAGTATATACACAGTGAAATAGTGGAGGTAAATATATATAAAGGAGAGTGGGCAATGTCATATGACTTACAAGATCAAACCATCCAGCCAAGGACGAGATAGAAACTGCAAGTAGAAAGAAGAAAAGCAGCAACGATGTCGTTAAGGTTGCTGTAGCTTTCTTTTTCAGATATTTCCATTTTGCTCCCAACACTGAATTCTTTTGGAAAGCTGGCCTTAGCCAGAAATCATTCATCAATTTCTCATTCCTCTCTTTCATGGTTTCGACTATATATATTGCTATAAACACCTACCTATAACTTATCAGAATAGACTTTAATTAAGAGACCTGAAGATTTTCTTCTGCTTCTTTTCCTCCAACAAGATTCAAGAAAACAACAATTTTCACAAACCATAGAAATTAGTTCTCTTTTTTATGTTTTTGGGTTAAGGATGGTGTTGTGGTTAGAGGGAAAGAGCTATTTTTGTCACAAGAACCAACTCTGTATTAATACAAGTAACTTACCAAATTGATGGCTTTAAGGAGGAAGTTGTGGAATCAAGAGAAATAATTAATTAATGAAAATAAAGTACTAAGTAATAGTCTTGGTTGTCACATGTGTTATGAGGTTTCTGAGTTGAAACTGATCATGGAGAAGTCTGGAACTAACTTCTTAATCAAGTGTTGAACAATACACTAAATAACACACATTTAATTAAGACCCGGAATTTTCTGATTTCTTTGGCCGTTTAATGTAAGTTAGTCTTCAATTTAAAAAGAAAATTCCCCGCCAAACTTGAGAGAAAATAAGTGTTAGCTAGCTAGAGGTGCTAATACGACAAATTTTGATTGAGAAGTATATGTCCAAGTCTGACTCAGTCCAAGTCTTGGCTATGCACCTTATTCTCAACGAAAAGTATGTAACTCTTGTGCAAATTTAATTTATAACAATGGTGCCAGATCCAGTTCGGGTGTACATTTAAATTATTTCTTCCAAATCCTTATTACCATTCAATACAAGTAGTGACGAAGTAGCCCATCGAGACTTAGGCAGATAAAAAAATATAATTAATCTACACTATTTTTTGTCGCGAACACTAACATCCCATAGTTTTTACCCGCTTCTCGTACTTATTAGGCCTTATCTTCCCTGATTATGGGCCTAAAGGACCGATAACAACAGCAATACTAATTAATGTTGACAAATTTGGATGTTCTAGTTCTCATATTAGAACCATTCATTTAGAAGTCCGAGAACCGTCAAACACGCACGTACGATAAGGTTATTAATTAAACAAGGTCCACCATACTGATTTTTTTTTTTTTTTTTTGGAAACTTACACAAATGTACCAAATAAGTCTTAACTTACCAACCTCTAGTCATTAGTCATAGACTTACCAAAACTAACTAAGTACATATAAAAATTGAAAAACCACATAAATAAGGTTCTTTCTCTCAAGAATCACATGCAAAAATCACATTTCATATTTTTAAGCGTGATTAACAATATTAGATGCAAAATGAAAAGAAAATTTCATGGATGAGGTAGCAAATAAGTTGATGAAATACAAAAAAATATACAATATTTCAAAAATCTAAGCAAAAAAGGAACTTTTTCAATGGGTATAGTAAAATTCATTGAAAACATATAGATAAGTCAATATACAAAATCTGAGGAAGATTGGAGGTGATTTGGATTGGTTTTGCATCAAAATTCTTAATTAAATTGAGTTCAAAATTTTTTCTGTGACACATGTATCACGCATGTATCTCATACACAAGTATACATGGATATTCATATGATACACAATTGATACATATGTGGTACACAAATGACACACAGTGTGATACACATCTTTTTTTTCATGTTCAGTTTTTACTTCGAATTTTAATTCAAACCACCTCAAAACTTCACCAAATATCCCAAAAACTGAGATTCAAGGTCCTTAAGATGTACCCAATCTATTCTAATAATATCCATTCAAAAGAAAACAAAATTTTGACATTTTTTCTACAAATAGCTAATTGGTTAATATTAGTAATATTTAGCTAATATTAGTAATATTTTAAGAATTGACCAATTTTTATAATAAACTACTTATAAATGGACACAGATGGTAGTTCCCCTTTTTTTTCCTTTTGTGGGATGGGATGGGGTCTGTACTCGGGGATCAATTTTCTAGCATTTTGTTAGAAAAACGGACCTTATTCTACTTACCTAGAAACAACATCTAACTAAGACAGAGTGATCAAAATTAGGTTGCAGCTTAGCCATGGCATTTATAAACAAGCTGCCACAAATAATTACTCATAGTAACAAATCTCAAGAACAGAGGCGGAGCTTGGATTTAAAATTTGTGGATTCAGAATTCTATTAATTTAATGATTTGTATATATTCAATAAAGGTCATTAAGACCAATACAAATTTTTGACTAATATTACTAGATTCGGCCGAACCCGTTAAATTAGCTCTAGCTAGGCACTTTGAAAAGTTCTGTAATTATTTGATGACCATGAATATCTTGTGGTATTAACTTTATGTATAACTCATGTTTGTAGTGAAGGTGAGTATAACATGACTTCGAACTATATATTTCTTTAAAATGCAGAATATACCCCCCCCCCCCAAAACCCCCCACCCCACCCTCTCCCTTTTTAGAACAAGTGAAATAATTGTGAACCAAAGGTAAGTTTCATGCGCAGTAGAATGTTGTGAACGCTATGTGGTAGTATCTTTTATTTTGCATATAGAGGAGGACTGTCAATGTACTGAGAAGTTTAGATTTAGGAGGATCTATCTGAATTAAGTATTTTGAAAGTAAGCTTGAGTAACTTTTAGTGAGAACTAAGTAATTCAATTAGCGTGGAACTGAACTATAAACATGTGATTGATTAAGCACCGAATTGAGATAAAGAATCTAAGTTTGACAAAGCACTGTGCAAAGTTTTAGTCATTAAGCAACATCACAAATCACAATAATGACATCCTTTCACATGTATAATTAATGCATTATGTATAAATTTTCATTGTCTGATTAGTCTTTCATAACAAAGCAAAAACATTGACAATAGAACCAAAAAGGTTATCCGATGATAACAAACCATACGATTTTAAACTACTTGGCTACTGTTTTAAGCTACATAAACAAACGCACATTACTTCGCTGCTTTTCCTGTCAACATAAATTGCTCTACTCCAAATTCGCCCCATTTCCGCACTTTAAAATTGCAAAAGTATTCATAGATCAACTTTTGTCCCAACAAGCCCAATGTGTTTTTGGAGAATTAATCCAAATAGTAGCCCACTTAATTTCTTAAACTAAAAAGGAAATTTTATCTCCTATAGCAAAGTTTTTGTAACGACCCGACTGGTCGTTATGAACATTTGCACTTCGCTCACTTGTTTGAGGGCATGAGTAGCTCCGTATGATGTATTATGACTTATGTGAATCGTCGGTTTTGATTTTTAGGTTATTTAGAATTGATTTGGAAGAGTGATTCTCAGCTACAAGCTTTAAATTTGAAAGGTTTGACCAACTTTTGACTTTTTAGTATTTGACCTCGGATTGGATTTCTGATGGTTCCGTTAGCTCTATTGGGTGATTTTGGACTTAGGAGCGCGTCCGGATGGTGATTTGAAGGTCTGTAGTAGAATTTGGCTTGAAATGGCGAAAGTTGGATCTTTGAAAAGTTTGACCGGGAGTGGACTTTTTGATATCAGGATCGGATTCCTATTCCGGAGGTTGGAAAAGGTCTGAAATGTCAAATATGACTTGTGTGCAAAATTTGAGGTCAATCAGACGAGATTTGATAGGTTTCAACATCGGTTGTGGAAGTTGAAGTTTCAAAATTCAATGAGTTTGAATTGAGGTGTGATTCGTCGTTTCGATGTGGTTATGTGTGTTTTGAGGCATCGAGTAGTGTCATGACCCTAACCGGACCTGTTCATGATGGCGCTTATCGTGAAACAAGGCCAGCCGACACAAACGCCCAAACCAACTAAACAGTTATAATAATTCATTTTAAGTCATTAATAAGCTATAAATCCCAAAATATAGAGTAGAATAAAACAATGCGAAAACAAACACAGCCCGACATCGGGGTGCCACCAATCATGGCCATCTAAAATTCGTCTAAAAGTATGAAAAGACAACATAGTCTAATACAAGGCTAGTACAAAGTGAAATAAAGATAGGAAAGAGAAGCACTGGGCTGCGAACGCCGAGCAGCTACCTAGTCAACTCCGAACAAGCCTGCTGGAAAGCAAAACAACACTCGCTAGTGTGACCCGAGACTCCTGGATCTACACATAGGGTATGCAGGGAGTAATGTGAGTACGCCACCTCAGTATGTAATAAAAGTAATGGTAGCTGAGCAATAAGAAAACACGTAAAATACAGCATAATGCTACAACAAAAATAGTAAAATATCCAAAACAATGCAGTAGTACAGTAAAAGCTCGTAAAAACACCTTAGTTCAGTAAAAACCTCTTTAAAACATCTTTTAGTAGTTCAAACGAGTGATGAAAACAGTGAGAAAAGGGATAGAAACTTCAATCAACCCCTCGGGCAAAATACCAAGAACCAGCTCCTCGGGCTACCTCACTATCACTTGTATCAACCCCTCGGGCAATAACATGAAACAACAACAGCCCTCGGGCAAAATCAAATGAAACAACAACAACCCCTCGGGCAAAATCACATCTCATACTGGGTATCCGCGCTCACTGGGGATGTGCAGACTCCGGAGGGGCTCCTACATTCCAAGCGCTATATCAAGCCATCTCGTGGCATAATCAAACTGGCCTTCGGCCTCATAACAAGCTACCTCGTGGCGTAATAAAACAGGCCATCGGCCTCATAATCATGAATCAGTACAATACCGCTGCGGCGCGCAACCCGATCCCATAATATCCTCACAACATAGGCTCTCGGCCTTACTCAGTCATAAACATCTCAAGCAACTCGGGCAACAGTAAAACATGATGTTCAGCCCAAAATATTATTTAAAATGTCAAAGCAGAGTAAATACGACCGAATTATGAAAACAGTAAAATACAGCATGACTGAGCACAAATATGAAGTCAAAACAGTGAATAATAGTAGTAAAAATTCCCTTAAGGGTCTAAAACAGTTGGCACGAGGCCCAAACATGGCATTCAACCCAAAACATGATAATACTTTCCTAATCACAATGATAGCAAACAATTTTCAATCAAATACGCGGTTTAACAGTCATACGGGATGGACTAATTCACAATCTCCAATGGTGCATGACCCCACGCTCGTCATCTAGCATGTGCGTCACCTCAATGTAGCATAACGATGTGAAATCCGGGGTTTCATACCCTCAGGACAGCATTTACAATCATTACTTACCTCTAACGGGTCCAAACTCTAGCCCGCGATGACTTTGCCCCTGAAATTGGCCTCCGGATTCTCCAAATATATCCAAAAACAGATTTATACCATCAAAATATGCTAAGGGAACAAAGCCCACTTAAAAATAATCAATTTACATCAAAAATCCCGAAATTGGTCAAACCCAACCCCTGGGCCCACATCTCGGATTCCGAAAAAATTACAAAACTAGAATTCTTACACTCTTACGAGTTCATACATGCCAAGAATACTAAAATCCGACCACAAATGACCCCTCAAATCCCTAGATTTAGGTCTCCAATTTTTAAGCCCTAACTTCCAATTCTAGACTTTAGATTCCACAAATTTCATGTTTAATTAGGTAGAAATCACAATAGGATCGAATATTAAGTCCATAAATCTTACCTCCTAGTGTTTTCCTTTGATTCCCTCTTCAATCTCCCTCAAAAAGCTCCAAAATCGCTCAACAACGGTGAAATTTAGACCCAAAATCGCGGAAGTGGTCTTTTAAACATTCTGCCCAACACTTAAAATCTCTTCTTCGCGAACGGGTCAATGCCTCGTGTTCGTGAAGCACAAACTTCCGTTGACCACTTATTTCTTCATCGTGCACGCGATACCTTGTATGCGAACGCGAAGCCTTAGCTCTTTAATGCATCGCGAACGCGACGACCCACTCGCGAATGCGAAGCACAATTCTCCAGGATCTCAGCTGCTCACCTTTACTCTACGCGAACGTGGCATAACCATCGCGAACGCGATGAATACTGGACCCAACTCTTCGCGAACGCGGGACATCCATCGTGAACCTGAATGCCAAACCTCCTGACTCACACCCTAACCCTTCGCGAACACGAGAGCCCACTCGCGAATGCAAAGGCCAAATGCCTGCAACACCAACAACAAATTTTTTCTACAACTTTTTCCAACATGAAATGATCCGTTCAACCACTCAAAACTCACCCGAGTCCCTCGAGATATAAAACAAACATGCCAACATATCCCACAACCTCATCCAAACTTGTTCCAACCCTCGGAACGCTCAAAACAACATCAAAACAACAAATCTGCATCAGATTCAAGCCTAAGAATTCCAAAAACTTTCAAATTCCGCTTTCGATCAAAAAGCCTATCAAATCTCGTCTAAATGACCTGAAATTTTGCACACACGTCACAAATGACACAACGGACCTACTCCAACTTCTAAAATTCCATTTTGACCCCTATATGAAAATCTCACCTATCAACCGGAAAACGCCAAAATTCCAATTTCGCCAATTCAAGCCTAAATCTACTCCGAACCTCCAAAACAAATTCCGATCACGCTCCTAAGTCCCAAATCACCTCCCGAAGCTATACGAACCATAAAAATTCACATCCAAACCCTTTTTCATATAAGTCAACATTCGGTTGACTTTTCCAACTTAAGCTTACTCAAAGAGACTAAGTGTCTCAAATCTTACCAAAATCTCTCCGAACCCGAACCAACCTACCCGATAACACATAATACATCTGATCAAGACAATAAGAAGCAAAAACAGGGGAAACAGAGTGGTAACTCATGAAACGACCGGCCAGGTCGTTACAAGTAGGTCCGTGTTATATTATGGGACTTGTTGGTATGTTTGGATGTGGTCCCGAAGGGCTTGGGACGTGTTTCGGATTGATTTCGGGCTATTTTTCCTTCATTTTGCATTGTTGTATTCTGATGGTATCTGGTGTCTCAATTCTTCATCGCGTTCATGAGGCAAGTGTCGCGAACGCGTAGTATATTTTGATAGCAGTGGCATTTCTTCATCGCATTCGCGAATATTGGTCCGTGCTCGCGAAGAGTTGGGACTAGTCCTCTTCGCATTTGTGTATGAAAGATCACGTTCACGTAGAGTGAGTTGGGGGATTGGAGCTGGAGAAGCTTTCTTCTTCGCGTTCGCGAGGCTCGTGCTGCGTTCGCATAGTTCTACCTCTAGTGTGTATTGCATACGCGAGGCTTGTGCCACTAACACATAGAGCATTTTGGTGGGTGATGTTTTTTTTTTCACCACGAACGCGATGGGTATCCTGCGTTCGTGAAAGAGGATGTCTGTACAGAAGTATAAAGTACTCTATTTCGAGGGTTTCAGCTATTTTTGCATTTTGGGAGCTATGGAGCTCGGATTGAGGCGATTCTTGAAGCAATTTTTACCATATGAATTGGGGTTAGTGTCTATACTCAGTTTCGATTATATTCCATGAATTTATCTTCATTTTTAGCAATTGGTTAATTAATTGGAAGAGAAAATTGGGGGTTTTGGCCTAAAGTTTCATTATATGAATTTTTGAGCTTTGAACATCTAATTGGAGTCGGAATTGAGTGAAACTAGTACGGTTGGACTCGTAATTGAATGGGTTGTCGGATTTTGTGAATTTTGTCGAGTTTTGAGGCATGGCCCCAGGTGTGATTTTTGGCCAGATTTGGGATTTGATGTAGAATTCGATCTTTATCATTTGTAATTGCTTCCTTAGGCTTTATCTAATGTATTTGAGTTGCTTTTGGCTAGTTTCGAGTCTTACGGAGGTTGCAATGCGTGTGATGACATTCTTGGAGTATCGCTTGGCTTGCTCGGTGTCGGAATTAGCTTGTTTAAGATAAGTAACTATTCTAAACTTAGTGCTGAGGTATAAAATCCCAGATTACGTGATGTATGACTGGTGTTGAGGTGGCACACATGCTAGATGACGGGCGTATAGGCATGCACCCTGTGAATTATGACTCTGTTGTCTTTCGGGCACTGTATAGTGGCCCTACTTTGTTGATATCTGTGTTTTCACCATGTGATAAAGTAATTGATCTGTACATTATGCTAGATATCCTGTTTAGGCTTTATGATGATATTGTTGGGGCCCATAGTGGTCGTTTCTTGCTGTCATCTCACCGATTTCATTGATATTTTGTACTCAGTCATATTCATGCATTCATAATATATCTCAGTCTCAGTTGTTATTTATTGATACATTATATTATTGTTGACGGGCTGGTTTTATGACATTGGGAGCCTGAGAGACTGGAGAGATTGATGACTGAGTGAGGCCGAGGGTCTAATGGTGAGGATGTTTATGGGATCGGGCTGCACGCCACATCATTGTTGATACCTAATTTTTCCTCATATAGTTTATATATATATATATATATATATACACACACACACACACTTTCAAAATAGCATATATGCAGTTATAAGCATGCATAAGCATTTTTATTATTTTTCTATAATTTTAAAAGCTCCAGATCAATTTATTTCTCCTCTTTTATTTTTAAAATAGCCAATAATTATCCTTCAAAGTATTTTGCATTGGTTTAGTCATTTAAATTCATTATTTATGCCATCATAATTATTTAAATATTTTTAGTGCATTTTTTATAATTGCATTTACATTTTTAGACTAAATTGGATATCTTTAAAATAATAGCACATGTTAACATATAATTACATTATTGATGCATAAAATGGTCTTTTAAATTTTTTAAAATGTTAAGCAACTATTTTAAATCGTTTTAGTACACGAAAGTATTTTTTAGAAATCATTTATTATTTTTTATAAATTATATAGTATTAAAAATGGCTATTTAAAATCTACAATATTTTTTATTTTCAATTTCAACCCTAATTCAATCCAATTACCAGCCCAATCCAAATAAAATTACCCAGCCCAAACCCAAATACCCGATCCGGCCCCTAAAACCCTTTAATCTCGGCCGTTGATCATAGAGATCAACGGCGACAAACGACCCTTCCTAAGATAAACTAAAAGACCCCCAAACCCTTTCATTCTACACTACCCGCCGCCCTGAAACCCTTCTCTGCTCTCAAACGCTCTTAAACTTAACCCTAATCAAACCTCACTGACTCCCACCTAAGGCTATCTACGGTTGTTTCTCACCATCTCTCATGCCTCCAAATGGACTCTCTCACGTTAGTCTTGCCATCTCCAGGGTCCTCAAGGGATTAGGGTTAGTTGGCTTGCATCTAGGGTCACTTTCTTGCCTGTTTCAGGCCATTCTAGTATGATTTCGAGTAAGGTCGTCCTATATTGACTACGATCTATGGGTTTCTAAGAATGTTTCTTCACCTCTGTGTTGTTCTCTTCAAAACCCTAATTTCTTTTTTTGGACCTCTTAGATCTGTACAGATCTGAGATGATTTGGATTTGTTTCATGTGAGTTTTACAACAACCTTGAGATTCTTTACAAGAATCATATGATTTTCAATTGATTTTCACCTTTTTCTAAACTAGGGTTTCCGGAATTTCTTTTTACAAAACGTCTTATGATTTTTTTAGTGTTTGATCTTCTTCTCCTCATATGTTTTGACTGATTTTGTAAGTTGGTTACAACCTTAACTCGCTTGTACTGAAAGCCTTAATTTTTGATGTTCTTCGTTTGGTTTCTGAGCACTGGTATATCGACTATGTTCTTGCTTTGGGTTCTTGAGATTTCTTGTGATTACCTTGTCCTAATATACTTCTACTGAACTTCTTAGTTCAACCTTTCACTGATTCTATATGCTTGTGTTCATCCTGACTATTCTTGTTAAGACCTGTATCTTTCTCCTTATATCAGTTTCGTTTTAACTATTTGTTTTGTTAAAGTTATGTGTCGAATCCTGACTATTCATATCTTGCCTTATTTTATATGCTAAACTTGCTGACTCTTTCATGACTTTCTCTTTGATTGAACCCTTGATTATTCTGAATTCCTTGTTTCCTGGTTTAATTTGAACACTTTCCCTTAAACTTTCAATTCTACGAGGTTTTATTGCCGAGTCGCATATGGTTTTATTGCTGAGTCGCATCGCATTTGACATGCACATGACATACATGCATAAAGATGTATTTTTCTCATATTGTACGGTATCACGTCATTCATGACTTTTTACACATATTAATATGTGGTTATAGAGAGGTATTTCACACTTGTTATTTGGAAAGAAAACGAAATATTTTTAATTTATTGTGGAAAGTATTTTTCAGTAAAATTACAGTTTTCAAACTATCTCGTAATTTTTCGATGATTTCGATAAAGGATTTGGGTTTTCATTGATATTCTTGAAAAGAGGAATTATTTTCGAAAAACTGTGAAAAGGCTGAGCACTTTATCTCTGAGCTATTTTTTTATTTATTTGCTTTGCACTGTTAAGAACTGCTATTGGTTATTAGAGTTGGACCCGACCTATGTTCCAGCTCATCACTGCTTTCAACTTGAGGTTAGGTTTGTTACTTTTTGAGTACATGGGGTCGATTGTGCTCATACTGCATTTCTTGTACATTGCGTGCATATCCTGGATGTCGATGTTGCTGCGTTTGATGGTTGTTGGATTTGAAGGCGTACTTGTGTTCCTGCTGTAGTTGCCTCTTGTTTACGGTAGCCTTAGATTATAAAATTTTGTTTATGTACTTTTCAAACATAAGATGTATTTTCATTATATCAGCTTTGTAAACTCTATTCTTAGAAGCTCATCATTTGTACTACCAGTCCTTGGGAAATGTAATAGATCCAGATAATTTATTTTGTTTAATTGACTTATTAGCATTATTGAAATTGGATTGTTATTAGTTGGCTTACCTAGCGGGTTAGGTTAGGTGCCATCATGACTAGTGAATTTTGGGTCGTGACAGTTTTACATCCTATTTATTATAAATAAAAACCCTTTTAATATACTATTTTCTATAGCTACCTTTTAGTTTTTATAGCAAAATATATATTTATGGTCACTTCCTACCATTAAGCCATTAAATACGCCGTGTAATATTTTTCTCTCTCATTCTTTATATAAAACTACCTCCTTATTAAACTCTAGCATATGTTCTTGTCAAACTGATCAAACTAATTTGCTTCATTCTCGGATGACAACTCTTGATGATAATGGCGTGATGATGATGCCAACATGATTATATATTATTGTAGTCTTCTTGATAGAGTAGCGTGATTGTTGTTATTAAAATCTCATATTAAAAGAATTTCTCTTTACTAATTTTTAAGAAATAATCACCATTGTTATGCTTTGACCAGAAAACTTAAAATTTCATCTCTAATGTCTGATTCAACAACTCACAAGAGGGTTAACCGACATCGAAACAAGCCCAATTTGAGAGATCCTTGGAAGAATCAACACTTCCTGATGCGGAAAAGAGAAAAAAACTTATGGATTATGATTCGGGGTTAAGGGAAAAGATACTTTATTTTCATCGTATTCAATGTATCTTGCTGTATTCCATGTATTTCATTTTATTCAATGTCTTTAGTTTTTTCTACTTTTTCAATATATTCAATGTATTTAACTATATTCAATGTAATTATATAATTTCAAAGCTTCACTTTGTTTCACTGTTTTGTCCAGCAGTATATATTCAGCAGTATGTATTCAATGTATTGTAGAATGTATTTATATGATTTTTAATTAATATAATTTATGTATCCAGATGTATATATATATATGTGTTCAAATGTATCTGCAACATGTATTAATATGTTTTTCACTATAGATGACCTGCTATACTTCATGTATTCAATATATTTGTATGTATTTAATTGTATTTAATGTAATTATATAATTTCAAAATATAAATCTATTTATAAAGATACCTCTAAAAAATATTTTAGTACAAATACCACCAAAAAAAGAAACGGTAGATTGAATCTCTGAAGATTGCTCTGTTTTTGGGGTGTTTTTCGGATGAGAATACCTTCTATAACTGGAAATACAAATTTTGCGTGTTATAATTAAGTTTGTTGAGTTATATTAGGAGTCTATCACATTAATTAATTCACTTATCGTTTTTAAACAGCTGAAGACCTTATTTTTCGCAGATTTCCGTTACTGTATTCACGAATAAAGCTCGCGAATACATATGAATACAGTCTATGTTTAGCTGGACTTCCTTGTTTTCCGCTGAATTTTGCTACTGTATTCATGAATACAATACCTTGAATATATCGAATACACTCTATAACAAGTAAAAACATAGTTATAGGAAGTAATTAAGTAATTGGTAGCTATAGCAAGTTAATAGCCACTAAACAATAGTCATTTCTGAAAATTCCTCAACTAAAAATAGCCGATAGATATTGTTGGAACAATCTTGGATTATGGAGAATAAGATTTAGCTGGAGGCGTGTCTAGGACATTGTCCTTAAGGATATTTGCCCACACAATAATGAATAAAATTAGGCGTATCCCCCGGGATTTAACAAGCTCTTCCAGTTATAAAACTGGGAACAGAACTAGCAGAAAATTCAAGAAAAAACCCATCATATAGAAGGAAGAATATGATTCAGAAAGTTATGTTAGAAAGTGTCTTTAGCTCTTCAAAAATCATGTTTATGTAGGTGTTGCTTCGACGGCTAGATAGCGGCTAGTTGATGGCTAGTTAACGGCTAGTAACGGCTAGTTTGACTCTATTAATTGTAAAATAACTCACTAAATAATAAGTAGATGTAAATAATATTTCAAAGAAAAAAGTTTTCCCAAACCAAGATGGACATTACCTTTTGCGATATCACTAATTTTCCAACAATCCCCCATATATCTCAAAAAGGATATAAAAAATAAATAGTAAATAAAGAAAGAAAGAGAGATAGTTTCCTGGGTTTCGGATATAATAAAATTCATCTGGTGTCTTATAGACTATGAACCAGATATAGATAAAATAAGATTTAACTTATAGAATAGTTGGTGACGTATACAACTTCTATGAACCAAAAAATTCTTGTTGTAATCTAGGGATCTTATTCATCATACCCCCAGAATTTCTGTTGTTATCGCGGTTTTGCGCTAATAGGCAATGCGCACGCCTGGTTTTCATGAGTGCTCTAGAAATTTTGCCACAAATTTTATAGGAATGACTTCACTCCACACCCATATAGGTCCATCCATCAAGTGTATTCTGCAGCGCAATACACCACCTACAAAAGGCTATGGATTATTGGTTTAAGAGTTTAATAACTTACCCTCACTTTTCTTGTAGTCTTGCACGATACACACACACCCCCATAGGAAGAGACATAATTTAATAGTGCGCATTTGATCAACTAATGACTTGTTATTACCCACATGAACCTACTTATGAGATCTCCAATCACATAGATTGGGTTACCATCATTGTTGATACATCCCAAATTGACAAAGGTCTCAACCCCTCGATGTTTCACTATAAGTTAAAGGATCAGCCAAATCATTTTTTTGACTACACTATATAAAAAATTCTCATCTCTAAGCAATTACTTTATGACATTATATCATAAGAAAATGTGTCTACTCTTCCCATTGAAAGATTTATTTTCTTACAATGGTTATTGCACCTCGGTGTGACAACTCGACCGGTCGTCTTAAGAATTAATGCCCGATATCTTATTAACTGCTTTTCCCAAGTTTATTTCTACTATTTTGATTTGTCGGGATGTTCGGTTTTGAGTTTCGGAGAGTTTTGGGACACTTAATCCCTAAATGAGAGCTTAAGTGTTGGAAAGTTGACCGTAGTCGGAATAGTGTGAAGATGGCCTCGGAATGGAAATTCGATAGTTCTGTTAGCTCTGTTAGGTGATTTTGGGCTTAGGGGTGTGTTCGGATCGTGTTTTGGAGGTCCGTAGCTAATTTAGGCTTGAAATGCCAAAAGTTGAATTTTTGAAGTTTCAGGTCCGATAGTGAGATTTTGATCCGAGGGCCAGAATGAAATTGTGGAAGTTGGAGTAGCTCCGTATTGTTTAATATGACGTGTGTGCAAAATTTCAGGTCATTCGGACGAGGTTTGTAGACTTTTTGATCGAAAGCGTATTTCAAGGAAATCTGGAGTTCTTAGACTTAAATCCTTGGTTAATTCGAGGTTTTGATGTTGTTTTAAGTGTTTTAAGGATTGGTACAAGTTTGAATAAGGTATTAGGTGATGTTTGTGCTTTTGGTTGAGGTCCCTGGGCCTAGGGGTGATTTCGGATAGTTAACGAGAAATTGAGGAACATGTTGCAGCTGTTGTATTTTTTGCTGCTTCTGGTATTTTCGCATCTCCGGTTTGGGGACCGTAGATGCGGAGCCGCAAAAGCGGCATAGAGACCGCAGAAGCGGAATTTGGGAATTCCTCAGGAACTACAGATGCAGTGAAATGTTCGCAGAAGTGCAACCGCTCTTGCGGTTAGAGTTCTGCAGATGCGGAAGCTGGCACTTAAATGAAAGTCGCGGATGCGATGTAGTTTCCGCAGATGCGGAAATCACTGGGCAGAACATATAAATAGTTGCCTTCGCGAATTTGAGCGATTCTTTCACCATTTTCATCCGGGTTTGAAGATTTTAAGAGAGATTTTTGAGGAAAACAAAGGGGAATCACTTGGATGTAACATCCTTGACTTCATAACTCGTTTTTATGTGATTAAAGACCTAATTAGTGGTGAAAAATTTGGGAAAATGGGTAATTAGGGCTTGAGTTTAAGAGACCTTTGAATAAGGATTTGAGGGGTCATTTGGACTCCGATTTCAGTATTCTTGTTATGTATAGACTCGTGAGAGTACGAGGTTTCTAAAATGTAAATTTCACCCGATTTTGAGACGTGGGGCCGAGTGGCATTTTGGTCATTTGACCTAATTTCGTGTATTAGCTTAGAATTTAATTGTAGAATCAGTTACTTGATGTGTTATTTATATTATGAAATTGAATTGAATAGATTTGGGTCATTTGGAGTCGAATACTCATGGCATGAGCGTGGTTTCAGATTGATTTTGAGCCGGTTCGAGGTTAGTGACTTGTCTAACCTTGTGGGTGGGACCTTCCCCTTAGAATTGGTATATTTGGTAATTGAAATGCCTTATACGTGAGGTGACGAGTGCGTACTTGTGCTAATTTTTGGAAATCCGATTTTCTTTAAGTAAATACTAGCATGTTTCCTTTCCTGTTTTTATTACTTGCACTATTAAGCCTCTTGTTAGCTTAGGAAAGCATGTCTAAGTGACTTAATTGCTTTATATGATTCAACCTGCTTTACTTGAATTTTGTGCAGCATGCTAGGCTAGAATCACTTATTGCCTTAATATGAAATTTTGCAATTTCTGTATATCTTCCTGCTGATGTTGTGTATTTATTTTGGGACTACGGATGTGGGATTCTGGTAGCTCCCCCTTGTCTGTTTACTTTGGGACTACGGGTTTGATTCCTGGTAGACCCCCCTGCATATTTACTTTGGGACTGCGGGTTAGATTCCAGGTAGATCCCCCTGCACAGTTATATAGAACTACGGGAATGCACCCGGTAGATTCCCCCAGTACTAGGTATTTACATTTAGGACTACGGAACGGGATTTCTATAGATCATCGCGCACTATGAGTTGGACTACAGGACGGGATCCCGGAAGATCCACTGGACATGTACAGATGGGACTACAGGACGTCATCCTGGGAGATCCTCGATTGTTATTATTGGTGTTGAGCTGTATTTCCTTTTCATGTTTACCTTGTTTCTGTGTAGTTGTTGTTGTCCTGTACATCCTGTGTTATTTTACTGCCGTACTTATGTATACTGTTGTGTTCTTTACTGCTGATCTTTATATTTTATTTAACCTCAGTAAGGCCCTGACCTTCCTCGTCACTATCCAACCGAGGTTAGGCTTGGCACTTACTGAGTACCGCTGTGGTGTACTCATGCCCCTTCTGCGCATGTTTTTCATGTGCAGATCTAGGTACCGTTACTCAAGCCTATCATCCTTGAGGAGGCGACTGCTCTAGAGACTTCGAGGTACATCTGCCGCGTCCGTAAACCGAGAAGTCCCTTTCTATTCCTGATTTTAGTATTTAGCCCTTCTGTACTTTCCTGTTCTTATTAGACATTCCGGAGTTAGAGCTTTGTAGTATTTTTCTCAGCTTGTGGATCCGTGAGTTTTCGAATTTTGGGATAGTGTATCAGATTTTGAAAAGTTATGTGTATATGCCGAGCGTCATTTAAATATTGTTTCCTTCAGTTGTTTTCAGCTTTTGATTGTTTATTCCGCAAGTTTAGTTTATTTTCCGCACTTGTTGCTTACCTAGTCGTAGAGACTAGGCGCCGTCACGACAATTCGTGGAGGGCGAACTGGGGTCGTGACAAGTTTTAGGCTTACCTAGTTGTAGAGACTAGGTGCCGTCACGACAGTTCACGGAGGGCGAACTGGGGTCGTGACATTCGGCAATCACAATTCATCGACAAAAATATTACCAGCTTAACACCTAGTAGAATATTTGCCAAGAGGTTCCGTAATCAACCTTATTACCACACAGTTTCAATATTATAACACCCCACTAGAAGGTGATCATACAATCACTAGCATTTGAATCAAAGATTCAATATCATCATTGCATCCTTCTAATACAATAAAAAATTCACATACAAAATACTGACTCATAGTATTTCTCAAGTAAGGCATAAAATCATCTCAAATGAAATAAAACATGACTTCTGTACAAGTGCCTTTTGAAACATCTTTCAACACATAAGAATTTATTTTCTTTATGTATCTTCCATAGTCTAGCACCAAAGTAAAATTTTCTAAATATAGAAGCAACTTTAACTTCTACAGAAATATCTCAAATCAATAGAAACGGATCATAATTCAAGGATTTCTTCATCACCCAAATGAATAAGAGATCCAAAGTAAAATAACTTTTCAGAGCAAAAAATACAATATATTTTTTTTATCTATTAATATAATTATTTTTTTGCCACAAAAATCTCAATTTTGTACAGCTTCATTACAATAAATTTAATAAATATTCCTCATTATTCCCCTTATGATCATGCTATATAACTTTGAACACCATGGTCCCCCCACATTTTCGAAAGTTTCAGGTTAATGGGATAATCTTTTCACAACTCATAAAGAGTTTACTTAATAAATAACAAGTTAATAATATAGATTCACCAAATAAGTCACAAGAACACGAAGGACTTATCTATTTATTATTTCTATCAAACTAATACAGAGGAGAGCCCCAATGATCTAGGAACACATATACTCAAGTTGAATTCCTAGAAATTATGGCTCACTAATTATGATAATTTGGTAGATACAAATTATTTGCAAAGATAAATGCTAATTCATCAAAATTCAAGATCTCAAAAAACTGTTAAATATATTGTGAAATGCTTTAGCAAATACATGTAAAATATTCAAATATGTTGAGAGGAGATTACAAAATCTAACACATTAATCATCATCTTCCCTTCCATCAAAAAGATCTGTCAAATTCTATTTGACATGAATGAGTATCATGAATAGTAAATTATTCACTCTTTCATTCTCATAGAATTAGCAAAGAACTTATACGAGTATTGAAATCAATCGTACTTTTATATATAGCACTCCAAATTCAAAAACTCAAATTCGTTGAAATATCAATTTAAACCCACTATCTTAGAGCTTTTAAGATTTTCAAAAATGGATTACAATAAAAGTCTACATTTATATAAGCTTAGGCGCACTCAAATACTAGAAAAAGGCTTACATTGATTTGTCGTGCATATTGATCTTCATAATGGGATAGTGTACGAAATTGAAATAACAACTTGCCAAGAGTGCATGCCAAAGTATACCCAGCAACAACGATATATAATACCAATACAATAATAATATTTTTTCATCTATCATCTATTACTCTTGAGATTCTAGAATTGATATTCTCCATAGGAACAGTATAGAAATATCCTTAAGACTGTTGGAACAATCCTAGATTATGGAGAGTAAGATTTAGTTGGAGGCGTGTCAAGGATACTGTCCTTAAGTATATTTCGCCCACACAATAATAAATAAAATTAGGTTTATACTCAGGATTCAACAAGCTCTTCCAGTTATAAAACTGGGAACAGAACTAGCAAAAAATTCAAGAAAGAAACCCAGCATATAGAAGGAAGAAGATGATTCAGAAAGTTATGTTAGAAAGTGTCTTTAGCTCCTCAAAGACCATGGTTATATAGGTGTTGCTCCAACGGCTAGATGACGGCTAATTAATGGCTAGTTTGACTCTATTAATTGTAAAATAACTTACTAAATAATTAGTAGATGTAAATAATATTTCAAAGAGAAAAGTTTTCCCAAACCAAGATGGACATTACTTTTTGAGATATCACTAATTTTTCAGCAGATATATATATATATATATATATATATATATATATATATTCACCGAAACCACTATGGGGTCTATGTTGGCTTAATACGATGAAGACAGACGGTTTACTATGTCCCCAACTTCTCTTTATTAAGAAAGTCGGTTGTCTAAGCGACCAGCTCGGTGAAAACGAACCCCGTATTCCATGTGAGTCAGTTGACTTCGATTAGATCAGACCGCCCCAGAGAGGAACGTGCCCACGAGTGGTCCTTCTGGCAAGAAGAATATGAATTGGATAGTCATAGACTGGGTTGACCAGAACGGACCACACAAATAACATCTTTCTAGCCGCCTAAAGGAAGTATTCAAAGATAAGATAACGCTATGCGCACACAAGCTCACTAATTTTTCAGCAGATATATATATATATATATATATATATATATATATATATATATATATATATATGTGTGTGTGTGTGTGTGTGTGTGTGTGTATAAATACGTATAATCAATGTATATTGGCTACACAAGTAATATTTAATCTGGCTGGCTATTTGTGTCGCGATATTTTTGGTCTTTTTAATTCTACTTTCAGCAAGAAGTTACAACAGAAGTTGGCTTAAGGAAAAATGGAGGAGAAGGAGAGTGATAGAGAGCTTAACAATTGGTGCCATTAGGGAAAAGATCTCTTAATTTTCAAAATTTTAAAAGAATAAACTTTCTTACAAGCCCAAATTGAGTTTTTATGTCAATTGAAAAAGGATGCGAAGCCCTAGAATGTATTAGATGGCAATTGCTAACATAGGATTTTAGGACGCCCAAATCGGCTCTATATTTAACAGGCTTGTTACTATGCTAAAACTATAGCAAATGCATCTATCATCATAAATAAATAAATAAATAAATAATACTAATTAGTAGTGACTGACTAGCTTCCTTCTATGAATCAACATGAGAAACGAGCACAAGTATAACATACATAGTTGTCTTAGTTTTCCATTCTTTCCTTTGCACTAGTACAATTGGTTAGTTGAGTCTAACTCCTATGTGAGTTCAGTCTCATGAGAGTATCATTTATCAAGTAGGCAGTTTTGGTAAAAATTGATATGTAGGATATTGAGTTTAAGTTACGGGTCGCCCATGTGGACTGACTCATCCCACTTATAAGAGATAAGGTTGATGGAAGTTAATATTTTCAGGCCGGAAGTTAATTAACTCCCATAAGGATAGGAGAAGTGCCACACGTTTAAAAAAAAAGTGGTAATGTGGAAATAGAAAAGTGATCGGCAGCTCTCTTCATCTTCTCTTCTATATATATTTCTCTTCAGTACAGAGATTCTTCCTGGCAAGAAAAAGAAATAACACAATAAACTTTAGGCATAAAATTCTGTTTTCTGGATATTCAGAATACGAGTTGCGTTGTTGACAGACACGCTAATGTTGTTCTCTCCCCGTGATAATTAAACTAACATGATATGATCACAAATTAAGTAATGGCACGTGTTCCATTCAAGTAAAAGTAGCAGGGTCCAACTTAAACATGTACTTTTCAAAACTTCTTGTTAAAATTAATTAAAAAAGGAATCGTATTTATTTCAAGAAATTTTTATTTTTATATGTAAGAAATTTAAAAATAAAACACGGGAAATTTTTATAACATCATTTTCGTCTATTTAATGGTAAACTATTATGTTCTTTTGGATAAATTGCCAGATTTGGTCCATCATATGAAAGAAGTGGTAGTTCAACTGTAGAGATGATGATATTTTGCATATAGTAGTCACACAAATAAACATTTCAACATTAAGCCCCACCAAGTAGTTTTTGTAGCATCTACTTTTGATTTTATTATCTCACTGTTTATCCATGTGGATATGGTAGGTAATGTTGGGTCCACTGGGTCCCTCCCCTCCCCCACCCCCCTCCCCCCACGCCCCACCCAAAAAAAAGCAAATGGATATGTACTAACCAAATTCTAGATATTATTAGGAAAATATTGTAGAAAAGAAAAACAGAGAATTTTTTTACTCCACAATAAACAAGGAGAAAAGGGATTTCTCTATCTCCTTCCTTTAATTACACAAAATTAAAGGGAAAAAGGCCAAAATTGTGTCTATACTATTAAAATTTGGTCATGTTAATATCCGTTTTTACTTTCCGTCCAAAATTATACCGATCGTTAGTAAAGTATATAAATTTATCCCTAACCCTAACAGATTTTCTGCGTGGCACCGGGACCCAAAAATAACGGTAGGTATGATTTTGAACAGAAAGTAGAAAGAGGCATTAACGTGACTAATTTTCAATAGTAGAGGTACAATTTTGGCCTTTTTTCCAAAATTAAATTGCTTTTGAATTATCATAAAAGTAATTTTTTTCCTTTTTCTTTAATTTTGTAATCACGAAATAAGATTTTTTTTAATCCAATTAAAATAATGGTGAAATTTCGTTAGAAAAATAAGCTACAAAAAACCAGAGTAATATTTTACGGACCACTCATTTAACAACTTTAGTGGATTAAAGAGTGTAAATAAGGGTGTGTTTGGTATGATTGAAGTAGACAGTCTCTTTTTAATCTTAATTACTATCAATATGAAAAGAAAGACAATTGGTTCCTCCGAGTTTTTCTTTAATCATTAAAATAACCTTTTGACCAAGGAAATAAAGATTTTCTGTCAGTGTTTTCGAGTAAATATAACAATAGATGATTGGAAAGAATAAAAAAGGGGCCTCTAAGTATCGACATAATGGAATTTTTGTACTACTTTTACACCGCATATAGCACATGAAATAGAATAATAAAAGAAGAGAATCTAAGGCACATATATAGAACCCATAAAATATTAAGCTAGTTGAAATGTTGAATACATAGTGCTTGATAAGATCGTTCTAACCCTTAATTAGAATTTTCGGATTTAAACAATAAAAATATAAAATCTCTGTGATAGAAAATGCTTAGTAAACTTGCAAGCGCAAATTTAAATTAGTGCTAATTCTGAATACCAAATGTCTAAACAAACAGGTGTAACAACGGATAAAACTCCTCTACATTTTCTATTATTTCAATTTCTCCAAGTTCCTGCTTAGATGAATGATACATGTCTCCTTTTAATATTAATGGTTTAGATTTAATTAACTAAAAATAGGTCTAACCACGGTTAGAATAATAGATATCAATTATATGATTTTCAGAATTCTTTTATATTTTCTCCTCCAAACTCCTTCAATTATCCAAAATTAACACCGAAAATCCTGCTACGCATTTAGTTTTTGTATTATAGATTCTTACAATGGATATTACGTTTTCTAGAGATCAATGACAGAACAAGTTCATCTAAAAAAGAACACCTTAAAATTTAACACAAGGAAAGAAAAAAAAGAGAACAAAAAATTAAGACAATAAAGTTTCAATTTTGCTGGAAATAATCTGACTGTTCACACCAGGTTCTTAAGACTTGGCATGTTCTATCACTTTTAAGGATGAGATAACAAAGAATTATTTAAGAATTACATCCCTTAGTAATTCAATAATTCTGAGGAATTGTATTATTGTATACTATAGCACTTCAATTTTGAATCATCCCACAAGAAGGCATACAATCAAGTTCCTAAGATATTTGATTGCTAGCTTCTTTCCTCTTTTCATTCCCAAAAACAAAGAGAAAAATTAAAAACAAAAAAGAAAATTACTCCCCGATGAAATAGAAAAGGTGTTTCCGATAGACCCTCGACTCAAGACAAAAAAGAAAATTACAAGTTGCATATTTATTTATGGCAGAATGGCCTAGTAGACTCCTATACTTGTTCAAGTTTGTCATCCCGATCCTTATATGTGACGATCCGGCTAGTCGTCTCATGAGTTGTCGCTCTGTTTCCCCCATTTCTGCTTCTTATTGCTTTGTCTATCAGTTCTATATATGATCGGGTTGGTCGGATCGGGTCCGAAAAGGATTTGGTAAGGTTTGAGACACTTAGTCTCTTTTGAGGAAGCTTAAGTTGGAAAAGTCAATCGGATGTTGACTTATGTGTTAGAGGGCTCGGATGTGAGTTCCGATGGTTTGGTTAGCTTCGAAAGGTGATTTGGGACTTAGGACCGTGATCGGAATGTGTTTTGGAGGTCTGGAGTAGATTTCGGCTTGAATTGGCGAAATTGAATTTTTGGCGTTTTCCGGTTGATAGGTGAGATTTTGATATAGGGGTTGGAATGGAATTCCGAGAGTTACAGTAGTTTTGTTGTGTTATTTGGGATGTGTGTGCAAAATTTCAGGTCATTCAAACGTGGTTTGTTTGGATTTTTGATCAAAAGCGTAATTTAGAAGATTTTGGAATTCTTAGACTTGAATCCGATGCGAATTTGGTGTTTTGATGTTGTTTTGAGCGTTCCGAAGGTTGGAACAAGTTTTAATGATGTTGTGGGATATGTTGACATGTTTGGTTGAGGTCCCGGAGGCCTCGGGTGAGTTTCGGGTGGTCAATCAGATCATTTCTTGATGTTGAGAGTTGTAGAAAATTGTTGTTCAGTGTTGCAGAGAAAAGGCCTTCGCGTTCGCGAGTAGGCCCTCGCGTTCGCGAAGGGTTAATTGAGGAGGCTGAGGATTTAGCCTTCGCATTCGCGAAGGGCTGGGAGATTATTCTTCGCGTTCGCGAGAAGGGGAATGCGTTCGCGTAGAGGAAGTTGGGCAGCTGGGTTTCAGGGTGTTGTTCATCGCATTCGCGAGAAAGGGAGCGCATTCGCGAAGGGTCAAGCTGAGGATCCATCCCATTCGCGAGTGGCTGGTCGCGTTCGCGTAGAGGATTTTTTTGGTCAAACTTAATTTGTGCTTCGCGAACGCGAGGCGTTGACCGCATTCGCAAAGACGGAATTGAGGCTTGGGCAGAATGTTTAAATAGTCATCTTGTCCGCGATTTTAGGGTTAACTTCCACCATTTTTGAGCGATTTTGGAGCTTTTTGAAGATGATTAAAGAGGGATTCAAGAGGAAACGCTTGGAGGTAAGATTCATGGACTTAATACTCGATTCCAATGTGAATTCTACCTAATTAATCATGAAAATTAAGCCTAAAATTGAAGAACTAGGGTTTGTAATTGGAGACCTAAAATTTGGGATTTGAGGGGTCGTTTGTGGTTGGATTTTAATGCTTTTTGTATGAATGAACTCGGGGAGTGATAAGGAGTCTATTGATGTAAATTTTATTGGAATCCGAGTCGTGGGCCCGGGGGCCGGGTTAGGCCAATTTCGAGATTTGTATTGTAATTTGATTTCTTTGGAGTGGGCTTTGTTCCCTTAGCATATTTTGATGGTTTTGCACTGATTTTGGTTAGATTTGGAGCATCCGGAGTCCGATTCGATGGGCAAAGGTATCGCGAGCTAGAAGTTTGGACCAGGTAGAGGTGAGTAATGATTGTAAATGTTGTCCTGAGGGTATGAAACCCCGAATTGCACATCGTTGTGCTATATTGAAGTGACGCACACGCTAGATGACGAGCGTGGGGTCGTGCACTATTGGGAATTGTGACTTAATCCGTCCCGAATGAATATTTTAACGCGTATTTGACTGAAAACTATTTGCTATCATCATGTTTTGGCCTGAATGTCATATTTGGGCCTCGTGCCAACTATTTGAACCCTTACGGGATTTTTACTGATATTTCCTCACTGTTTTGACTTTATACTTGTACTCAGTCATGTTATATTCTACTGTTTTCATAACTCAGCCATGTCTACTCTGCTTTAACACTTAAAATGATATTTTAAATGATATTTTGGGCTGGGCATCATGTTTTACTGTTGCCCGAGCAGCTTGTGAGAATTTTGACTGAGTAAGGCCGATGGCCTATGTTGTGAGGAAACACCTGATTAATGTTATGAGGCCGAGGGCCTGAGATTTGTACGCCACGAGGTGGCTTGTTGATATGAGGCCGAGAGCCTATGTGATTATGCCACGAGATGACTTGATATTGCGCTTGGGTCGTAAGAGGCCCCTCCAGGAGTCTGCATAACCCCAGTGAGCGCGGGTACCCATTGTGATGTGAGATATAGCCGAGGTGCTGGTATTGTTTCATGTGTTGCCCGAGGGGATGATTCTGTTGATATTGTGCCCGAGGGGCGGTTCCTTATGTGTTTACCTTTTCTAGTTGCCTGTCTTTTACTTGCTTAACTGTTTAGAAAGGGATTTTAAGAAGTTTAAATTGAACTAAAGTGACTCTGTATATTTTCACTGTTTTATTACTTTTACTAGCTGTTACTGCTTCCTTATAGCCTGTGATGTGCCTTACGTGGTTTCATATTTCTCAATCTTTATTTATGATTATTACTCACTGAGCTTGAGTACTCACTTTACTCCCTGCACCCCATATGCAGATTCAGGCGCTTCAGGTCCTGCTGGCGAGGGTTGAGAGCATTCAGCAGATTCCGTAGTTCACGAGGTAGCTGCTCGGCGTTCGCAGTCCTGTGCTTCTCCCCCTTACCTCATTTCTTTTATCTATTCAGTGTTTCTGTAATAGCCATGTAGACTCTTCAGACTTGTAGTAGATTGATAGATGATCATGACTAGTGACATCCCGATGTCAAGATTTGTTGGTTTTAAGTTCTGCAAATTGTACTGTCACTGCTTATTTTGGGATTATATCATATTTAAGACTTAATTGTATTATCTTAACTGCTTAAAAGAGAGTTAGGAATGTGTCGGCTAGCCTTGTCTTCATGAAAGATGCCATCACGATCGGGTCCGTGTTTAGGGTCGTGACAAGTTGGTATCAGAGCTTAGGTTACATAGGTCTCACAAGTCATGAGCAGGTTTAGTAGAGTCTCGCGGACTGGTACGGAGACGTCTGTATTTATCCTCGAGAGGCTGCAAAACCTTTAGGTAAAACTTCATATTCTTGAAATTCTGTCGTGCGAATTTGTTGATCCGAGTACTAAACTTCTGTTATTCTATTCTCTCACAGATGGTGAGGACACGCGCTACCGGTCAGGATGGACAACCACCAGTACCACCAGTTGTGCCCACTAGAGGCCGAGAACGCGGTCGTGATCGCGGTAGGGGCAGAGGTGTGACCTGCACAGTAGCTAGGGCAGCACCTGCAGATCCACCAGCCACTCCAGTTTAGGATCAGGTCCTAGTGGTGGATGCTCCAGCAGCACCAGTTGTGCCCATTGTGATTCCGGGTCTTCAGGAGGCCTTGGCTCAGATTCTATCAGTTTGCACTGGCCTAGCTCAGGCAATCTCAGTTATTACAGCCGCAGCTACTTCTCAGGCCGGGGGAGGCACTCAGACTCCCACCGTTCACACACCTGAGCAGGTCTTGCAGGGACTTCAGACACCGGGGGCTCATCCAGCCTAGCCGGTTGCAGCTGCTCAGGACTATGTAGTTCCTGCTATGTCAGAGGACGAGCAGCGTAGTTGGAGAGGTTTGGTAGACTTCAGCCTCCGACCTTCAGTGGTGCAGAGGGCGAGGATGCCTAGGGTTTCTTGGATAAGTATTAGAGGATTCTTCGTACAACGAGTATTCTGGAGACCAGCGGGGTCACTTTTACTACTTATCAGTTTTCTGGAGCTGCCTTCACTTGGTGGAAGGCTTTTGAGAGGCGTAGGCCTATTGGTGCAGCACCTCTTACCTGACAGCAGTTCTCCGTCCTCTTTTTAGATATGTGCCGCAGTCTCGCAGAGAGGAGCTGCGCAGGCAGTTTGAGTGGTTGCGTCAGGGAGAGATGACTGTGACGCAGTATGAGATGAGGTTCTCAAAGGTAGCTCGTCATGCTATTTGGTTGGTTCAAACAGATAGAGAGAGGATTAGAAGGTTTGTTGATGGCATCACTTATCAGCTTTGTATTTTTGTGACTAGGGAGAGGGTGACTGGTGCGACTTTTGAGGAGGTTGTCGACATTGCTCGTGAGATTGAGTCAGTTCGTCGCCAGGAGCGAGAGGAGAGGGAGGCCAAGAGGCCTTGAGGATCTGGTAGTTATATTGGTGCTCCTTCGAGAGGTCAGTTTTAGCACGGCAGTGGCTGTCCATTCAGGCATGCTCAGCCAGCTCGCCTAGGTTATTGTGGGGCGTCATCGGGTCATGGTTCTCATAGTTCTCATCAGGGCCAGTCATCACTTAGTGCCCTTCTAGCTCAATGTTCGTCCTGTGCTCTATCAGTTGAGGGCTCTTCTATGCCAGGTGCATCAGCTAGTCATTCTGGTGCTAGGGGTTCCCTTCAGTCCCCTTTTCCAGCACCCGGGAGCTGCTATGAGTGTGGAGAGATGGGTCGTATGTGGAGACAGTGTCCTCATCATCTTGCGGGTTCATCTTTGTAGAGGATTCAACCATCGGCTTCAGTACCAGTTACTTTACCACCATCCGCCCAGCCAGCTAGGGGTGGAGGACAGTGTGTTAGGGGTCGCCCTAAAAGGGGAGGTCGATAAGGTGGCGGGCAGGCCCATTTCTATGCCCTCCCATCTAGACCCGATGACATTACAGGTATTGTCTCAGTCTGCCACAGAGATGCTTCTATGTTGCTTGATCCCAGTTCCACCTTTTCTTATGTGTCATCATACTTTGCTAATTATCTGGGTACGCCCCGTGAGTCTCTTGTTTCACTTGTTCATGTATCTACCCCGATGGGCGATATTGTTATTGTAGACCGTGTGTACCGGTCGTGTGTGGTGACTATTGGGGGTCTGGAGGTCCGAGTAGATCTTTTACTATTATGTATGGTGGATTTCAATGTTATTTTGGGCATGGATTGGCTATCTTCGTGTCGTGCTATTCTGGATTGTCATGCCAAGACAGTGATATTGGCTAGTGTGTCGCCTTGGGGCGCGCCGATTCTATTTGTGAAGAAGAAGGATGGCACTATGAGGATATGCATTGATTATAGGCAATTGAACAAAGTAACAGTTAAGAACAAGTATCATTTTCCTCGCATTGATGATTTATTCGACCAGCTTCAGGGAGCGAAAGTGTTCTCCAAGATTGATCTCCGTTCAGGTTATCACTAGTTGAAGATCAGGGACTTGGATATTCTTAAGACGGCTTTCAGGCCCCTATATGGTCATTTTGAGTTCTTGGTGATGTCTTCTGGGCTGACTAATGCCCCAGTAGCATTCGTGCATTTGATGAACAACGTGTTCCGGCCTTATCTCGACTCGTTTATCATAGTCTTCATTGATGATATTCTGGTGTATTCGCGTAGTCAGGAGGAGCACGCTGAGCATTTGAGAGTTGTGTTGCAGAGATTGAGGGAGGAGAAGCTTTATACAAAATTCTCCAAGTGTGAGTTTTGGCTCAGTTCAGTGGATTTCTTGGGGCATGTGGTGTCCAGCGAGGGTATTCAGGTTGATCCGAAGAAGATAGAGGCAGTTCAGAGTTGGCCCAGACCGTCCTCAGCCATAGAGATTCACAGCTTTCTTGGTTTGGTAGGCTATTATCGCCGGTTTGTTCAGGGATTCTCATCTATCGCATCGCCCTTAACCAAGTTGACTTAGAAGGGTGCTTCATTTGTATGGTCGGATGAGTGTTAAGAGAGCTTTCAGAAGCTCAAGACAGCCTTGACCACAACTCCAGTGTTAGTTTTGCCATCAGCTTCAGGTTCATATACCGTGTATTGTGATGCTTTGAGAGTTGGTATTGGGTGTGCTCTGATGCAGGAGGGTAGAGTTATTGCTTATGCTTCTCGTCAGTTGAAGCCTCATAAGAAGAACTACCCCGTTCATGATTTGGAGTTGGCTGCCACTGTGCACGCGTTGAAGATTTGGAGGCATTACTTGTATGGTGTGTCTTGTGAGGTGTTTACTGATCATCGTAGCCTCCAACACTTGTTCAAGCAAAAGGATCTCAATTTATGGTAGCGAAGATGGTTGGAGTTGCTAAAGGATTATGATATTACTATATTGTACCATCCAGGGAAGGCCAATGTGGTGACCGATGCTTTGAGCCTAAAGGTAGTGAGTATGGGGAGTTTAGCATATATTCCAGTTGGGGAGAGACCTCTTGCAGTTGATGTTCAGGCCTTGGCCAATCGGTTCATGAGGTTAGATATTTCGGAGCCCAATCGGGTTTTGGCTTGTGTGGTTTCTCGGTCTTCCTTATACGATCGCATCAGAGAGCGCTAGTATGATGATCCGTATTTGCTTGTCCTTAAGGACAGAGTTCAGCACGAGGATGCCAGAGATGTGACTATTTGTGATGATAGGGTCTTGATGATGTAGGGCCGGATATGCATGCCCAATGTGGATGGGCTTCAGGAGTTGATTCTGGAGGAGGCCCATAGCTCGCGGTATTCCATTCATCCGGGTGCCGCGAAGATGTATCAGGATTTGAGACAACATTATTGGTGGAGGAGAGTGAAGAAAGACATTGTGGGATTTGTAGCTCTGTGTCTCAATTGTCAGCAGGTGAAATATGAGCATCAGAGACCGGGAGGCTTGCCTCAGCGGATGGATATTCCAGAGTGGAAGTGGGAGCGGATCACTATGGACTTTGTAGTTGGACTCCCACGGACTTTGAAGAAGTTCAATGCTATTTGGGTGATTATGTATCAGCTGACCAAGTCCGCGCACTTCATTCTTGTGTGTACTACCTACTCTTCAGAGCAGTTGGCGGAGATCTATATCCGGGAGATTGTTCATTTTCATGGTGTCCCAGTTTCCATATAGGGGTCGAAATGGAATTCTGAGAGTTGCAGTAGTTTCGTTGTGTCATTTTGGATGTGTGTGCAAAATTTCAGGTCATTCAGACATGGTTTGGTTGGGGTTTTGATCAAAAGCATAATTTAGAAGATTTTGAAATTCTTAGGCTTGAATCCGATGCGAATTTGGTATTTTGATGTTGTTTTGAGCGTTCCAAAGGTCGGAACAAGTTTGAATGATGTTATGGGATACGTTGGCATGCTTGGTTGAGGTCCCGAGGGCCTCGACTAAGTTTCGGGTGGTCAATCGGATCATTTCTAGATGTTGAGAGTTGTAGAAAATTGTTGTTTAGTGTTGCAGAAAAAAGACATTCGCATTCGCGAGTAAGCCCTCGCGTTCGCGAAGGGTTAGTTGAAGAGGCTGAGGATTTAGCCTTCGCGTTCGCGTGGGAGGCTCCGCGTTCGCGATGGGCTGGGAGATTATGCTTCGCGTTCGCGAAGGTCTGGGAAATTATGCTTCGCTTTCGCGAGAAGGGGAGCGTGTTCGCATAGAGGAAGTTGGGCAGCTGGGTTTCAGGGTGTTTTGTTCATCGCGTTCGCAAGAGAGGGAGCGCATTCGCGAAGTGTCAAGCTGAGGAGCCATCACGTTCACGAGTGGCTAGTCACGTTCGCATAGGAATTTTTGGTCAAACTTAATTTGTGTTTCGCAAAAGCGAGGCATTGACCGCGTTCGCGAAGAAGGAATTGAGGCCTGGGCAGAATGTTTTAATAGTAATCTTGTCCACGATTTTAGGGTTAACTTCCACCATTTTTGAGCGATTTTGGAGCTGTTTGAAGAAGATTGAAAAGGGATTCAAGGGGAACACTTGGAGGTAAGATTCATGGATTTAGTACTCGATTTTAATATGAATTCTACCTAATTAATCATGAAAATTAAGCCTAAAATTGAAGAACTAGGGCATGTAATTGGAGACCTAGAATTTGGGATTTGATGGGTCGTTTATGGTTGGATTTTGATGCTTTTGGTATGAATGAACTTGGGGAGTGATAAGGACTCTATTGATGTAAATTTTATCGGAATCCGAGATGTGGGCCCGGGGGTCGAGTTTGGCCAATTTCAAGATCTGTATTGTAATTTGATTTCTTTCGAGTGAGCTTTGTTTCCTTAGCATATTTTGATGGTTTTGCACTGATTTTGGTTAGATTTTGAGCATCTGTAGGCCAATTCGAGGGGCAAAGGCATCGCGAGCTAGAGGTTTGGACTGGGTAGAGGTGAGTAATGATTATAAATGTTGTCCTGAGGTGTATAAAACCCCGGATTGCACATCGTTGTACTATATTGAAGTGACACACATGCTAGATGACGAGTGTGGGGTCATGCACTGTTGGGGATTGTGACTTAGTCCGTCCCGAATGACTATTTTACCGCGTATTTGACTGAAAACTATTTGCTATCATCTTTTTTTTGGGCTGAATGCCATATTTGGGCCTTGTGCCAACTATTTGAACCCTTAGGGCATTTTTACTGATATTTCCTCATTGTTTTGACTTTATACTTGTACTCAGTCATGCTATATTCTACTATTTTCATAACTCAGCCATGTCTACTCTGCTTTAACACTTAAAATGATATTTTACATGATATTTTGGGCTGAGCATCATGTTTTACTGTTGCCCGAGCAGTTTGTGAGAATTTTGACTGAGTAAGGCCGATGGTATGTGTTGTGAGGAAACACCTGATTATGGTTATGAGGTCGTGGCCTGAGATTTGTATGCCACGAGGTGGCTTGTTGATATGAGGTCGAGAGCCTATGTGATTATGCCACGAGATAGCTTGATATTGCACTTGGGCCGTAAGGGGCCCCTCCAGGAGTCTGCACACCCCTAGTGAGCGCGGGTACCCATTGTGATGTGAGATATAGCCGAGGTGCTGGTATTGTTTCATATGTTGCCCGAGGGGCTGATTCTGTTGATATTGTGCCCGAGGGGCGGTTCCTTATGTATTTACCTTTTCTAGTTGCCCGTCTTTTACTTGCTTAACTATTTAGAAAGGGATTTTAAGAAGTTTAAACTTAACTAAAGTGACTCTGTATATTTTCACTATTTCATTAATTTTACTGGTTTTTACTGCTTCCTTATAGCCTGTGATGTGCCTTACATGATTTCATATTTCTCAGTCTTTATTTATGATTATTACTCACTGAGTTGGAGTACTCACTTTACTCCCTGCACCCCGTGTGCAGATTCAGGCGCTTCAGGTCCTACTGGCGAGGGTTGAGAGCATTCAGCAGATTCCAGAGTTCACGAGGTAACTGCTCGGTGTTCACAGCCTCGTGCTTCTCCCCCTTATCTCATTTCTTTTCTCTATTCAGTGTTTCTGTAATAGCCGTATAGACTCTTCAGACTTGTAGTAGATTGATAGATGCTCATGACTAGTAACACCCTGATATCGGGCTGTGTTGGTTTTAAATTCTGCAAATTGTACTGTCACTGCTTATTTTTTGATTATATCATGTTTAAGACTTAATTGTGTTATCTTAACCGCTTTAAAGAGAATTGAAAATGTGTCGACTGACCTTGTCTTCACGAGAGGCGCCATCACAACCGGGTCCGTGTTTAGGGTCGTGACATTATATTCTGTGAAGTTTCATCTAAACACTTTTAGTTTATCAAAACCTATTTCATAAATCCCTCTGACCATTGACCGAGCTTAGTTAGCATTTGTTTTGTTGATTTAGATAATTGCATGGTTACACTCTTAAAAGCGCGTGCGTCAATTATTTTGATAAAAAAATTATTAGAAAAATCATAAGAAAAAGAAACAATAAAAATAAATGAAAAAAAAAATAAAATTAACCCAAATACCCCAATCGCCCTCCACCTCTGCTTTCCCTTCATGACCTCTTCCCGTCATAACTCCTTCCAACACCCATGTTCCCCTCTTCCTATCTTCTTCTTCCTCATTCCTTTCCGCCCAACACATTTTTCTTCTTCCATTTCCTTTTATTAAGCTTTGATATTAAACAAAATTACCAACAATAAAATATTTTATTAATTTCACTTTTAAATTCCCTATTGGCCTTCTCCCCTTTGTCATCCTCCATTTTTAACTGTCATCCACTATCAAGATTGAGGCTCTTCACTAATGATTTGCCACCGTCAAATATTTTTCGATCAATTAACTTCGATGAGTTTATTAAGAAGAATCTGAAGGTTTATATTGTTTTGGTAAGTTTTATGGGTTTTTGGGTGAGAGTGAAGGCAAAAAAGAGATAAAGAAAAGCAAATTTGTTTTATCTTTATTTGAGATATATTTTCTGCCTAAAACATGATTTCAGATCTGTTTATAGAGAGCTTTTGAGAAAATAGAATAGAATAATAGATTATGAAATAGAAAAGGAACGGAAGGAAGGAGTTCAATGGTGGCCGGAGAAAATTTTTGGCCATGGCAGTAGAGAACAATAAGAAGAAAGTGACGGTGGGGAAGTAAAGAAAAATAAATAAAAAGTCAAAAGAGAAAAATGGTATGTCAAAGTTATTTTAGGTTTTTTGTCTAAATAAAAAATGATCTGGCTTATTTTTATCTGATGTGGATTCTGACATAGCGCGATTGAAAGACACATAATGTCAGAAGGATTTGAGACACTCATTTTGATCAGGTAGAAGTGTTTAGATGAAACTCTATCAACTATAGGGACCGGGATGACAAATCAGAATAAGTACAAGTGTCTAATAGGCTATTCTGCCTTTATTTATTACATGAAAGATTGTATCTTATTTTCATCTATATAAGGAAAAGGATCCAATCCAGTACTTAATGGTCCAGTAAATCTCAATGGTACCATGGATAAAAGTCACCTGGCTGCTTAGAGTTTTAATGGTATGGATGCGTTTGAACTTTTCACAATTTATTTAGAAACAAAAATTAACAAATTTATAAGTTAACATTATTTCTATAAAAAAAAATATGTTTAGCAAAAACAATATATAAAAAATATGTGCATTAATTTTCAGCAAACCTAAAAAGATTAAACAACCAAGAATGTTGAGAAAGAAAAAAAATCGATAACACAACTATTAGAAGAAAAATAAACATACTCCACTCTTTTGATTTTCAAAATTGTTCCAATCATATGTTATTTTATTTATCTTTTGTCACTGAAACAAATGAGTAAAATGACGCACTAACTTGTCCTCACTATACTATTTATTTATTTTTGTGAAAGAAGCCAAAGGGTGTATTAGCTAAAAAAATAGGGATCGGAATGGAATTTCGAGAGTTGCAATAGTTCCGTTGTGTCATTTGGAATGTGTGTGCAAAATTTCAGGTCATTCGGACATGGTTTGGTTGGGGTTTTGATCAAAAGCATAATTTAGAAGATTTTGAAATTCTTAGGCTTGAATCCGATGCGAATTTGGTGTTTTGATATTGTTTTGAGCGTTCCAAAGGTCGAAACAAGTTTGAATGATGATCGAGTTCTATTTATGATGCGAATCCGATGCGAATTTATTTATGATTATTACTCACTAAGTTGGAGTACTCACTTTATTCCATGCACCCCGTGTGCAGATTCAGGCGTTGCTGATCCTGCTAGCGACAGTTGAGAGCTCCCGGCAGATTTCGGAGTTCACGAGGTAGCTGCTTGGCGTCCGCAGTCCCGTGCTTCTCCCCCTTTATTTCATTTCTTTTGCTTTCTCAGTTATTCTATAATAGTTTGGTAGACATTTCAGACTTGTAGTGTATCGATAGATTGCTCATGACTAGTGACACCCCGATGTCGGGCTGTGTTGGTTTGTATTCCGCAAATTGTATTATTCACCGTATTTTGGAGTTTTTTCATGTTTAAATGGCTTAATTCTTATTGTTTAATTTCTTAAAACTGAAATGGGAAAGAGTCGACTGGCCTTGTCTTCACGAGATGCGCCACACGACCGGGTCCGGGTTTAGGGTCGTGATATTATATCTCAATTTTGAGGGATTTTGGTGAAGATTAGACTTGATTTTGGCTGAATTTCATATTGAAACTTGTCGAAGAAGAAGAAGAAGAAGAAGAAGAAGAAGAAGAAGAAGAAGAAGAAGAAGAAGAAGAAGAAGAAGAAGAAGAAGACATGACATACATTATACTACAGAAATTGTAGTAAAATTACAGAAAAATTGTATTATGTTGTTTATATATTTTTCTTTTATTTATTTAACTATTGTATGAAAGTTGAACAACATTGTATAAAAATTATATTTAAGTTGTATGATATTATAATTGTTTATAACTGAGTAGAAATAATGTATGAAAATTATAGATAAGTTGTATAATATATAATTAGTTGTATGAAATTTATTTTTACTATGTATAAATCAGATACAAAATATACAAAAGACATATTGTATAAAATTTGTATTTAAGTTGTATGTTATTGTAGTTATATTTGACTGGGTAGAAATAATGTGTAAAAGTTATAGATAAGTTGTAGATAAATTGTATAATATATAATTAGTTGTATGAAATTTATTTTTACTATGTATAAATTAGATACAAAATATACTTTGTCCAGTCCAACCCAGGACTACATAACAGATTGAATACTCAGCCCAACAAATTGGCTATTACTTTTGAGGTGGACTCACCAAAATTGTTCTCTGCTTTGGATCCTGAGTACTATGATATTCTCATGAAGTAAGTTCATTTCTTATTCCTACTTGTTTTGTGTATTTGGCCTAGGTAGGTCTTGAGGTTGAAGATTATGTTTTCCAATATGTAATAATGGATGTGAATCATGTCTACAGAAAATTGTTATGCTATGAGTACTCTTACCTCCAATTCTCAGTTACGACATATTGGTATATCAGTAGAAAGTAAAGAGAAAAAGGGTAGATCATAGGAATTGTGTGACATCAGTGAATTGATCCAATTGAGGACCTTGGGGCATTTTTGATTGATTGCGATGAAAGGGATTGATTTCGCCTAACTATGCCTTATAAAAAAGACAAGCGGTCATTGCAAATATAATCCGAGTTTTTGGCCCAGAGTCGAATCCCTCAGGGAATTAGCCTACCACTTACTTTTGTCAGACTCACTGAATTCTCCGTAATCAACTTCCCAGATATTTTGAATAACACTTGGTGATAATTCTACTAACTATAACTGAATAAAATTAAGTAAACTAAAAGCTAACTATGACTGAGTTGTAAACAAATAAGAGAAGGATCTAAGGTTTTGATTTTCCCTATTGATGGAATCCCTTCCTGTATGTTTCGCATAGATTTGCCTAATCGTTTCTATCGATCATGAGCACTCTTACTATCGTAAATCTCTCCCAAGTAATTGCGACAATTTACTAGACGCACTCTCCCGAGTTACGCTAGCTGGCTTTTATTACAGCTCACTTAGATCACACCCAAGGTTTCGTTATCCCTAATCCTACCTTTAAACCATCGGTTATTGATTCTTCATATACTTTGGGAGTGGTGTTGTTCAACAACTACCTAAATATGCACTCTCTCCCGAGTAATACATATTAAATAGGTACAACTAATTAAGGATCCTATCAATTAACTACAACAAGAACGTAGTTGAACAAATATAGATTAAACTGGGCAAACTATATTAACACAACAAAAAGTTCATCCCTCAACAGGTTCCATCAAAACCCTAGACTAACTAATTAGCTACTCATAGCAAAGCAAGATAAAAACATAGAACTATTCATAATTCGCAATTGATGATAACAAGAAAAAGATTGAAAAACTCTAATAGTGTCTTGATCTTCTCACACTTGTTCTTGTGTCCAATTCAGTCTAAAAACAAGCTTAACTTTTGCTTGGGCGATTTTGTTGAGTTTATATAGGGTTAGGATAAGTTTCTCACAATTTACCCTTAAAGTCCCTAAATTTCTTGTCAATTACAAAGTCGACCACGGCCGCGGCAGAACGCGATGCGGCCGCGGTGAAATGCATCAGTTTTGCCTCACTCGTTTGGCCTACCGCGTTCTAGTCTCGGTCGTGGTAGCCTTTTGTCCAGTCATCCTTTGCCTTTTTCTTGATTATTTTTATTTAGGTTCTTCTTGATTGGCTTTATATCCACATTATTGACTCCAAAATACTCCATAGTCTCTTCCTAACTTGGATTAGTTCCTGCAAAGCAAAAGAACACTAATTAGAGTATTTTTGTTATCATTTTGTATTTAAAACAACAATAAAGTATGGTTCATTTAGAGTGTAAATAACGTCTATATAGCCTACTATCAACACCCCCACACTTAAACCGTTGCTAGTCCTCTAGCAACAAACCACACTCTATAGGCCTAATCATCATAGGATACCTCCCCTACTCTTTATACCAAGAATACTTCACACGGGTAGACTACTTCAGCGTGACCTCCTTGCCTCAAGAGTGAACTCCTTTCTAGCCACGCAATACCCCTAAACAGCTCTTCTACTCTCAGTTAGAGGTCCAGACTTACCTTCCCTTCATGAATCAGGTGCCTACTCACTACAAAAGAGACTTATGTCATTTACAAACCACATACTGAGGAACTCGGATACAACATTTCACTCACCCTCAGAAACAAATTTTCATGCCACAAACAACATACCATAGGCTTGCCTGTAGTGTAATACTGGACTAATCGAGCTCATTCGGTTTAGAATCAAATAGGAGTTTATTTGGTTGTAATGTTGGCTGCGGGACGGGTACGATACATATGGGTATAGTGGCTACACCTCCCTAAGCAATCCCCTACATTGTGTACTTTTAAGCTCTTAACTTTATCACACCTTCATTCCACCATTACATCATTGTGTTAACCCCTTATTTTTTTCTTTAAGCATGCTTTTTCTTTTAATAACAACCACTTTGAGACTTTTTTTTTTCTTTTTCTAGTGGCCTCTAATATTTTTTATCACCCAGTGCACCTTTTCTTTTCATGTCCCCTTAATTTCACTTAACAGCCCAACCAACCACCCCTCACTTATATTTTTTCATATCCATTACACTTTGAGTGCTTCTAAGAGGTGATAGGGTTCAACAAGATAGGCTATTTAAACTCGGGTTAGGCTTGTAATGTGGTTGCCAAGGAAAACAAGCTTACAGGCTCAACGAGGTTGACTAAGGTATATACAATTAGGTGGGAGCAAGCATACATAGAAAGGTTAAGCAAAGAAGCGCCTATGTCACTTTCCAGACCAAACGAGACTACCATTTCGCTTTGAACACACACAGGGCAAGTTCTAGGTATTGAATGTTAACACAGAATACACAAAGCTTCACTCACACATGGCACATGACTCAATTCAGTTAGGATCATGAGACACTCTGCTCTAAGTACTTGAACTATTCAAGAACACACAATTTAAGGCCTTATTTGAGTCAACTAAAGAGCCTAAGTGTCATACTAAAGCAGTATTTATTCAAGGTACCATGGAGTTAAGGGTCCCTATTTCCATTTTTGTTTCTCGCCCAAGACTTCCTAAACTAAAAAGAAAAAACTAACTACACCCGATTCAAATGGAAACCCTTGGAAAATAACCGTGGTTTAAAGAAAAACTAAGGGGGAGTTGATACACTACCTAACAAACGAAAATCTTTTTTTTTGTTCGACTTAAGTCCCTCAAGAGACCCGTCGAGAGGTGTCAGTCTTCGGACCAAGTCAAAGTTAATTAACATCAACTAAAAATACCAAACAACAACAACACCAAACAAATTCATACAATTGTACAACAACAACCATCCCCCACCCCACACTTAAAGTATTGGCATGTCTCCATGTCAAAGAATTTAAAGCAGAGTAAGGTAAAGGGACTTCCCTGGTGCTCAATCCTAATTAGAGACGGTGCTAGGATTAAGGTGACACGCTCGTCCTAGCGCTCGGAGCCAGCCCATGATCTTTTTCTCCGATCTAGCATGTTGAGTAGTCAAATTATCAACTCTAGTACCCAGGTCAGTGACCGAAGTGCATAGGCCAACCATTTCTTGCTCTAGGGCTATCATGCGGGTACTTCGGTGAGCCTGTGATGAGCTCACTGTCACACCTCCTTTTTCCGGCACCCGCGAGGGGCGTAGGAGTTTTTTTCAATTAAAGGACAATCGAAACGGGATTTGTTTAATTATTTCAGATTTTGGGAGTGATTCTCATATAAGGCAAAAATCACGTGCTCACACTCACCTCATCAACACTCGGCTGTGATGGGGCGGCAGCGTCCTCAGCATCCTCATCAGCATCATTATCATCATCAACCACCACTACCGGCTCTCTCCCAACTGTGATTTTGCTAGCCCTGAATGGGGCTTTCAATTGCAACTTCCCATCTACTATAGGATTTTCAGGAACTCGTGCAACACGACATAGCTTGGTGACTAGAGAGGGGAAGTAAAATCCTTTGAATACTTCTCGGGAGCGAATGAACATTTCATCATGAAGGAGCTTGGCCATATCAAAATCATGGTAGGTCATAAAATAGTAAATAGCCATTGCGCTTGGCCCGTTTACATATGTAGTGTTGTTGGAGGGCAACAAACAACTATTGATGATTGTGAGACAACAATTAGCTTCCCAAATGAGAGATTGAGAGTTTAGTGTAATTTTGTGCTTTATCCATATTGGCTCTCGGTCAGCCACACAAATTGCTTCAAGAATTGATGCCCACCAGATAGTTGGGCGGTGATAAGCATGGTAATAATCCATCCCTCCAGTGAATACCAACAGCCTGTACACTCGGTGGATGGCCTCAAGCGTCGCATTCACCCGGGTATTTCGTACTGTGACCGCCCTATCAACATGCTCCGGGTAGTTCGCGTAAAACTCCCTTACCATCAGTACATTTGCCTCTTCAGGTTCCTCAAAGAAGATGTCCAGCTGACATCTCCTCAACTCTTCAAAGATACTTGGGCATTCCGCTTGCAAGGCATGCCTGTCAATGTGTACGTCAGATAATAACTTCTTGGATGCCTTGGCGTTAAACCTATCCTGAGCTGCTTTGGAAACAAACCTAGTGCGGTCAAACTGTTCCGCACTTGCCTTACCCTGAGCTATAGATGAACCTCCAGGTCCACTAGCAGAGGACCCTGTGGTACGTCTCTTCCTAGACTGATGCATTGTACTAGACAAAATATAGGCTCCTATTAGTGAGGGTTTGAGTTGTGTGAACTTTGGGTGGTTACTCAGACTTCACCACCACCATGGTCACATTAGCCATTACAGCTCCATTGGGGGCAATTTCACAAACATCTTGTGAGCATGGTCTCTAATCTAACACACCTAGCCCTATGGAAGCATAAACTCTCCCCCCAAATAAATCATTCTCACTTCACCACTCCACCCCATCACAATTAAATTTACACAACAATACCATACTCTTCTCAACAACATTATACACATAACCCACTAAAAAGAAGAAAAGAAAACAAAAAATCTAATTAGAAATACTACACCAATTCAAATATGAAAATTACAAAATAGAGAACTACAAGAAGGGATATGGAAGGATTGACATACCTGGGTCTTGTAGAAGTTGAGATTGATAGGAGATGGGGTCTTGTAGAAGTATGTGTTTGTGTGTGTGGGAGAGAGAAGTGGGTTGGGGATAGATGGAGAGAAGAAGAAGAAGAACGGGGGTTAGGGTTTGAGGAGTAAGAGTAAGAGAGAAGTGAGAGAATTGGGGGGGGGGGCGAATGTTTTTTTAGTGTTTAAGAGGAAAAAGAAAAGAAAATAATAATAATAAAATTTAAACACAACTTACCTGGGCGACAGACTTGTCGTGAATCACCGCGGTCGACCGCGGTCCCACCGCGGCCGACCGCGGTCCCACCGCGGCCGCGATGAATGAGGGGGGGGGGGAAATAGAATGTTCGTGTTTCTCCACGGTCGCGGTCATGATTTTTTTTTTAAGAATGTTAGTTTCCTACACATCTGGTACAACATCAAACAAAAGAAATCATGGGTTTCCTCCCACTCAGTGCCTTATTTAACGTCGCGGCACGACTTAGATGAGCGCATTTAAGGCTCGCTCGACTTCTGAGGTTCAGTCAGATGGATCACTGGCACTTCATTGGGTTCATCTATGCCCACATATGGTTTCAATCTTTGCCCATTGACTCTAAATATGTGGGAATCTTTTTCTAAGGCAATCTCTATGGCACCTGAAGGGAACACTTCGACCACCCGAAATAGTCCAGACCAACGTGACTTGAGTTTACCCGGAAATAGCTTTAATCTTGAGTTATAAAGCAACACCATGTCTTCAGGATTGGAATTTCGCTCAACAATGTTCTTGTCGTGCAACCTCTTTATTCTCTCCTTGTATAACCTCGTGTTCTCGAAAGCAAGAAATCGAAATTCTCTAGCTCATGCAATTCTGTGACTCTATTATTTCCCGCAGCCTCAATGTCTAGATTTAGCTGTTTCATTGCCCACCAAGCTCTATGTTCTAGTTCCACTGGCAAGTGACAGGCCTTCCTAAATACCAACTTGTATGGTGACATACCAATTGGTGTTTTGAAAGCGGTTCTGTAGGTCCAGAGTGCATCATCTAGCTTTTTCGCCCAGTCAGTTCTTGTGGCATTCATAGTCTTGGTCAGCACACTCTTTATTTCTCTATTCAACACTTCGACATGTCCACTGGTCTGAGGATGATATGGGGTTGCCACCTTGTGGCATACATCAGACTTTGCTAGCAATTTCTTGAAGGCTCGATTGCAGAAGTGAGTGCCTTCGTCACTAATAATAGCTCTCGGGGTCCCGAAACGGGTGAATATATTCTTCTTCAAAAACCCCACTACCACCCTTGCATCATTGGTAGGGAGTGATGCACCTTCCACCCATTTGGACACGTAATCTACAACAAAAAGTATGTACTTATTGCCAAAAAAACTGACGAAGGGGCCCATGAAGTCTATCCCTCATACATCAAACACTTCAACCTCTTGAATTGGGTTCATGGGCATCTCATGGCGACGGGAAATGTTCTCGGTTCGCTGACATTCATCACAGCCCTTCACCCATTGATGTGCATCCTTAAACATTGTTGGCCAGTAGAACCCAACTTTTAAAACTTGTTGTTGACCTGACTCCTCCAAAATGTCTGCTATATGTCGATGCGTGACATGCCTGCAAAACAGAAGATTGTTCTATCTTGGGGACACACCTCCGAATCATATTGTCAACATAAATTCTAAACAGATAAGGTTCATCCCAGCAATACATGCGACAGTCACGGTAAAACTTTTTCTTTTGCATGGAGGAAAGGTCATAGGGAACTATACCACTTGTCAGGTAATTTGCAAAGTCTGGATACCATGGCACTTCCTCAAGGCTTGTGGCGAGTAGCTGCTCATCTGGAAAAGTTTCCAGAATATCCTCTACCTCAACTGAGTTTTCAGCTCCTTCAAGTCGCGATAGATGATCAGCGACCTGGTTTTCCGTGCCCTTACGGTCACGAATCTCCAGGTCGATCTCTTGCAGTAACAACACCCAACGAATCAGGCGCGGTTTGGACTCCTTCTTTTCAATAAAGTACCTGAGAGCAACATGATCAGTATATACAATTACCTTAGAGAAAATTAGGTATGATCTGAACTTGTCGAATACGAAAACCACAGCCAGCATCTCCTTTTCAGTCACCGTGTAGTTCAGTTGGGCTCCACTCAACGTTCTACTAGCGTAGTAAATTGGGCACATTATCTTGTCTTTCCGTTTTCCTAGCACTGCCCCCACTGCATAGTCACTAGCGTCACACATAATTTCGAATGGTTTCTCCCAGTCGGGGGCAACAATGATGGGTGTTGTGACTAGCCTCTTTTTCAACTCCTCGAATGCTATCCTACAATCATCAGAAACATGAAAGAGTGATCTTTTTCTAACAACTTACAGAGAGGATTGGCAATTTTTGAGAAGTCTTTGATGAATCTCTAGTAAAATCTGGCTTGCCCGAGGAAGCTCCTGATTGCCTTGACTGATGTGGGGGTGGCAGCTTTGCTATCACATCAACTTTAGAATGATCCACCTCGATTCCCTTGCTTGATACCTGGTGTCCTAAGACTATACCCTCTTGTACCATGAAATGACACTTTTCCCAGTTAAGTACAAGGTTAGTTTGATACATCTTTTCAACACTCGGGTCAGGTTTGTAAGGCACTCATCAAATGAGTTTCCTACCACTTAGAAATTGTCCATAAACACCTCCATTATGTCTTCGACCATGTCAGTGAATATGGCCATCATGCACCTTTGGAATGTGGCGGGTGCATTGCATAGGCCAAAAAGCATCCTCTTGAAGGCATAAATCCCATATAGACATGTCAATAAGGTATTCTCTATGTCCTTTGGTGCAAGTTGTACCCTGAGTACCCATCCAGAAAACAGAAGTGGGACCTCCCTGCTAGTCTGTCAAGCATCTGATCAATATAGGGAAGTGGGAAATGGTCTTTTCGAGTGGCCAGATTCAATTTCCTATAGTCCATACAAATTCTCTAGCTGGTGACGGTTCTTGTAGAGATCAGCTCATTGTTATCATTTTTTACCACCGTCATACCACCCTTCTTAGGAACATATTGCACCGGGCTAACCCAGTTGCTATCAGAGATGGGGAAAATGATTCCCGCATCCAACCACTTAATGACCTCTTTCTTTACCACTTCCATTATGTTGAGGTTCAGCCTCCTTTGATGCTCCCTGGAAGGTTTGTGCCCCTCTTCCAGCAGAATTTTATGCATACAGTATGTTGGGTTGATCCCCTTAATGTTTGCCATGGTTCACCCGATGGCAGTATTGCACTTCGTGAGTACCTGCAAAAGCTTTTGTGCCTGCACATCTAACAAACTAGATGAGATAATAACAGGTAGTGTGGAGTTAGGTCCTAGGAACGCATACCTGAGATGGGCGGGCAGTGGCTTCAACTCCAGCTTTGGTGGTTCTTCTGTGGATGGCTTGGCTGGAGGAGTTTCTCTGTTTTTTAAGTGCAGGGGATCGAATTCAAGTGTTCTCTTCCAAAACCCTCTGCCCTCTAGAGCCAACACCTATTCTGCCAATTCTCCCCCCTTTACCTGATCTAAATTCACAAGACATGCAGCAAGAGGATCCTCAATAGTCAATATCTCATCATCCTCTTCCACGATTACATCCACGGCATCAATAAGAGAACAATTGACGAATTCACTTAGTTGCCTCATAGATTTCTGCACGTTGAATGTTATCTCCTCATCGTTCAATCTCATCTTGAGCTCCCCAGTTTTACAATGAATGAGGGCTCGCCCTGTGGCCAAGAACGGCCTTCCCAAAATTATGGGAATTTCTTAATCCACTCTACAATCCAGAATTACAAAATCTGTAAGGAACACAAATTTCCCTACATGTACTAATACGTCATCCAAAATACATTAGGGTCTTTTCATAATTCTGTCAGCCAGCTGCAACAACATAGATGTTGGTCTAGCTCTTCTAATCCCCAACCTCTTATAGATCGCTAGGGGCATAAGATTTATGCTAGCCCCCAAATCACAGAGTTCCTTGGCAAAGGCAAAGTTACCAATTGTGCAGGGAATTGTGAAACTCCCTGGATCAGACAACTTCTTAGCAACTGGTCTAGTCATCACAACACCGCAGGTCTGAGTTAGAGTAAATGTGGCCAAATCTTGGAAGTCTAATTTTTGGTACATCAAGTCCTTTATCATTTTTGCATAACTAGACATCTCCTTCAAAGCATCAATCAGTGGAATATTTACCTGGATTTGTTTCAACATCTCCAAGAATTTCTTGTATTGTTCCTCTTTTTGGTATTTAGCCAGCCTCTGGGGGAATGGTGCTGTAGGTCTCTTCTTCCCAGTGATTTGGGTTTTCTCTTTGTCGGACACCACCTTAACTACCGGTTCCTGGGCTGTCTCAGCTTCTTTCTTAGTCTCAATCTGTGTGTTGGTTTTTTCCTGGGCAGTTTGTACTGTCACCTCTGTCAGTTTTGTTGAATCATCTAGCTCAATGGGCACTGGTACAAGTGTCTCAGCCTGTTTGCTTTCTCGAGCCCTCTTTTGCTCCAAGTCTAAGTCTCTGCCATTACGTAGACTTACTGCCATCAACTGCTTTAGGACTTGATCTTTTGGATTTACCTGAGTGTCTGTAGGCAATGTCCCATGAGGACGATTATTCAAAGACATCGAGATCTGTACTATTTGCACTTCAATATTCTTTATAGATGACTCATGCATAGAGGTATGCATTCGATTTATCGATTCAATTTTGACCCTTATCGATAATTACTTATTGATTATTGATTTGTACATATGTTTATTGTTATCATTTCAATAAGGTTTCGATTTTTTCGATTTCAATTTATCGATTTTTGGGGCTTATCAATTCGGTTATCGATTACACCAATAAGAAACTCCGTTAACAAAGTTGAGCACGATGATTGTTTCAGATTTGAAGCACTGATGTCAAAGTTGTATGTTAAGAGTTATCCAATAGTCCTTGTTTAATGAATAAACAGCAGCAAACTGCTTATGGTCGTCTTCCCAAAAATGTGAAACGCAAACCGCCTTCTAATGTCAGTTAATAGATCAAACCCAAAGCCAAATATATGAAGTTCATAAGGTTCATGTAATTGGCTGAGTTCGAGGAAATACGGGGGAGAAAGAAGAGGTCGGAACTCTCTAGTAGCTGGGTTCCAAAGAGCCATCCGATTATTACCAACTGAATCAAAATCTTTGTACAAGAAAAATATGCCATTGATGGGACCAATAAACTCATCCAATTCTATAGGAATCTGTAAATAAATAGGTTTTTCAAGTACAAGAATCATAGGGGGCGATAGCAGAGAAATGTACTATTGAAGTCGGCGGAGTACGCTAGGGTACGCCAGAGTTCGCCGGAGTTCACTTTCTCTGCTGGGTCTACAGTCCGCGGTAGAGAGGGGGAAAGGTAAAAGCGGCGCTGAAGAATGGTAGAGAAAATAATAGGGTTAGGGACTTAGGCTAAAGGAAAGGGTATTATAGAATAAGGGTATATTTGTCTTTTTAGTATATCTTATCAGTTTATCGATAAACCGATAACCGAAGAGGACAAAATTGAAATTGAAATCGATAAATCGATAAACCGATAACAAATAATCAATTTGATTTATCAATAAATTGATTCGAATGCACATCCCTACTCATGTGCATCTACTCTTTCACTCATTGTCACATTTGACCCAATAACCTGCTGCATCATTGCCTCGAGTCTAGCAAATCCATCTTTCTGTCTCCCACCATGGTGCTGCTGAGGAGGATGGTAACCCTGCTGCTAATTTTGGTTGTTGTATCCCTGTGGCCTTTGGTAGGGCGCCATAATATTATAAGGTTGCAAGGCTCCCATATTTCCATTGTTGTGCTGTGGCTGGACTGGTCTGTATGGCTGATTCTGTTGTCCCCAATTCTGACCACCCTCTCTCTGGCCCCCATAATTAGACACATAATTCATGTCCTCAGGGTAATGATGATAATCACTTTCTACATTCCATTGGCTACCAATTGGCTGACTAATGCAAGATTTGCATAAGCCCCCATTTGTTGTATCTACAATGTGCACCTACTGCTTCTGCCCTGACTCTTCCACCTTTTTGGTGAGTATACTCATTTGTGTCATTAAGGTGGCCATATTATCAGCAAGAGTGTTGGATGGATCTAAGGGCACTGAGTAAACTACTGGAGTGATAGGTGCATTCCTGGTTGTCCACCCCGAATTCTGTGCCATTTTATCAAGCAGGATCTGGCTTTCTCTCCATGATTTGCTCAAGAATGCTCCAACAGCTGAAGCATCAACATTTGCCTTCACGCTATCTTTTAGACCCATGTAAAATCGTTGCCCCAACATCTGGTCTGGAATACCGTGGTGCAGACATATAACCAACATCCCTTTGAATCATTCTCATATTTTTTGCAATGTTTCCATTGGTTTCTGTCTGAAGCTCAAAATTTCATCAATTTGTTGAGTAGTTTGTTAGGTGGGTGAAACTTATTCACAAATTGCTTGACTAACTCCTCCCAAGTCGTAATGGAATTAATAGGGAGTAAATTTAGCCAAGTCTGGGCAGCTCCTGTCACTGAAAATGGAAATAACAATAGCTTTATTGCTTCCTGAGTTACGTTGGGCTGCCTTTGAGTTTGCAGATTGATAGGAAATTCTTCAAGTGCTGTTGAGGATCTTCAATGTATGGCCCCAAAAATAGTCCTTTGTTTTGCAACAAGTGCAACATGTTGTTTGTGATTTGAAAAGATTCAGCCTATATCTGCGAGACTAATATCGTTGTGGCCAAATTCTCTGTTATGGGTTGCGCCCAGTCATATATAGGAGCCTCTGGCACAAGAGGCTCTACTACCTGCGTAGCCGGGTCTACCACGTTATCCCCCATGTCTGATTCTAGTTGTTCAATTGATTGATTGTTGTTTGTTTTTCCGTGTCACGACCTGGATTTCCCACCATCGGGTGTCGTGATGGCGCCTACTATCGGAGCTAGGCAAGCCAAATATATAAAACATTTTCCCTTCTTTCTTCCAAACAATATAATAAACGAGACAAAATTTAAACGGAAGACTTTAAATCTAAAGCAACTGAGAACCAAAAGTGCGGAAGTTTGAACCAAAATGCTACCCAGAGTCTGGTGTCACTAGCTCACGGACTACTACAGAATACTACAATCAATGTCTGAAAGGAAAATACATCATGTTTGTCTGATACAAGATAAACAAACGAAAAACATGGAAAGGGACTTCGGCCTACGAACGCCAGCTAGGCTACCTCGAGAGTCCCTGGACTGAAGATAGCTCCCAGAAGTCCTACTGTTGCGGTCCGTAAGCTGCTCCCTGATCTGTGCACAAAAATGCAGAGTGTAGCATCAGCACAACCGACCCCATGTGCTGGTAAGTGCCTGGCCTAACCCCGGCGAAGTAGTGACGAGGCTAGACAGTACCTACCACAATTAACCTGTACAGATATATATACAACAAGTGCAAGAAAACAATAACAAGATAATACAAAGTAAAACTGGGAGGGGACATGCTATCGGGGAGTAACAGATAAAAATAAAATATCAGAAATAAACAGAAGAACTCCGGTTTCCATTATATATATATATAGTGGACGGCGTGCCACACGATCCCATAATATCATATATAAGTGGACGGTGTGCCACACGATCCCATAATATAGTATATAAGTGGACGGCGTGCCACACGATCCCTTTTAACAATATATAGGTGGACGGCGTGCCACACATTCCCTTTTAACAATATATAGGTGGACAGCATGCCACACGATCCCTATTTCCATATACCACGTGGTAGGCGTACCACCCGTTCCCATTTTATCTTTATCACAGTGCACAATATGTCACCGGCAACGGAGGCCAATAACCAAGTGGATGGCGTGCCACACGATCCCAATTCGTATCATATATAAGTGGACAGTGTGCCACACGATCCCATAATATCATATATAAGTGGACGGCGTGCCACACGAACCCATAATATAGTTCATAATATCTGACTTCATATAGTAGACCCCTTCAGGGGGGAATAACAACTCAATACCTTTAACCCGGCAAGGGTACAGCTAACAGCCCAAAATATCCCGATGAGAGAGAATATATATATCAGTCTACACATCCCGGCAAGGGAGTAATCACAACACATTCTCTTTTTAAATCCATTCTTCCTCAACTAACACATTCATGTTCGAGCTAACGCTCCAAAAGTACACCAATCACAATTTTACCTCAACCGTTCACATTATATGAAACTCATCAAATAAACAAGGAGGTTGTGTCACGTTATTCGAATTAAAAGCAATTAAGACTCACGGTCATGCTAGACTCCGGTGCATAGATAACCGTCACCATGCCTATACACCGTACTCCACATTAGCAAGTAGCAAATAACATCCTAATCCTATTCCCTCAAGCCAAAGTTAGAACAAACACTTACCTCGAATGCTCCAAACTCAACTCACGCTTCTAGTATAGCTTTACCTCTTGATTCCACCACCAATCCGCTCGAATCTAGTCATAAGTTACTTAATCACATTAATAATTACTAAATGAATCACTCCTCATGCATGAAAAATAAATTTTACAAGGTTTTTTCCAAAATGGTCAAAAATACCCCCGGACCCACGTGGTTGAAACTCGAGATTCGCACCAAAACCCGGTTACCCATTCTCCCACGAGTCCAAATATATGATTTGTTTTGAAATCGGACCTCAAATTGAGGTCCAACTCCTCAATTTGTAGAAAACCTAGGTTCTACCCAAACACCCAATTTCACCCCTGAAAATCTTTGATTTGAAGTTGAAATTATGTTAAAAGATGTTAAGGAATAAAGAAATTAAGTTAGAAATCACTTACCAATCGTTTTGGAGAAGAAAAGTTGTTTGGAAAATCGCCTCTTAGGTTTTGGGTTTTTGAAAAGTGAAAAATGACTGAGATTTTCCGAACTTGTATACCTTTCTGAGGACCTGGCGCGGACCGCACAAAAATGTGTTGCGGCCGCGCCGAGTGGGAGAAAAATTGGGGCTTCTCTGAACCCTTCCAGCGCGGACCGCACTGTTTTGGTGCGTGGCCGAGTTTGTTAACCTGAAACCCTAGCCCTCAGACTCAGCCACGCGGACCGCAAAGAAAGGCATCGCTGCCGCGCGGCTCCAGCGCGGACTGCACGGAAATGACCGCGGCCGCGCTGGTGTCTGCAACACCTGAACCTGCATTTTCTTAAGTCCAAGACCTCCCGGGCCCCATTCAAAACTCACCCGAGCCCTCGGGGCTCCAAACCAAACATGCACACAACCTTAAAAACATCTTACGGACTTACTCGTGCGATCAAATCGCCAAAATAACATCATATACATAGGATCAAGCCTCAAACACATGATTTTCTTTCTTCAACTTTCATAACTCAAATTCTCCATTTTTAGTCTGAAACACGTCATATGACGTCCGTTTTTAGCCAAACTTTACAGATAGTGCTTAACACATATTTAAGACTTGTACCGAGCGTCGGAACCAAAATACGAGCCCGATACCTATATTTTCTAACTCCTTTTCATTTCAAATTTTCATATCAAATTTCAGAAAAACAATTTCTTTCAAAAATTCATTTCTCGGGCTTGGGACCTCAGAATTTGATTCCGGGCACACGCCCAAGTCCCATATTTTTCTACGGACCCTCCGGGACCGTTGAATCACAGGTCCAGGTCCGTTTACCCAAAATGTTGACTGAAGTCAACATTATGCATATTAATACCAAAATTCATCAAATGTTTCACAAAATTCACATATTCTAACCAAAAAAAAAACTTTCCGGCTACGCGCCCGAACTGCGCATGCAAATTGAGGCGACTAAAAGTGAGGTTTTTAAGGCCTCGGGAGCACGAAACAAGGAAGAATTATGGTGATGACCCCTTGGGTCGTCACATTCTCCACCTCTAAAACAATCGTTCGTCCTCGAATGGACAAAATAAAGAAGTACTTGAGTCGGGAAATAAATGAGGATAGCGACTCCGCATATCGGACTCGGACTCCCAGGTCGATGCCTCAAGAGGCTGACCTCTCCACTGAACACGCACCGAAGGAAAACTCTTCGACCTCAACTGTCGAACCTGCCGGTCTAGAATATCTACCGACTCCTCCTTATATGACAGATCCTTGTCCAAATGGACAGTGCTGAAATCTAACACGTGCGATGGATCGCCGCGATACTTCCGGAGCATAGATACATGAAACACAGGATGACAACTGACAAGCTAGGTGGCAAGGCAAGTCTATAAGCCACCTCTCCCACACGATCAAGAATCTCAAATGGACCGATGAACCTAGGGCTGAGCTTGCCCTTCTTCCCAAATCTCATCACGCCCTTCATAGGCGATACACGGAGCAATACCCGCTCACCAACCATGAAAGCAACATCTCTGACCTTGCGGTCTGCATAACTCTTCTGTCTGGACTAAGCTGTACGAAGTCTATCCTGAATAATCCTGACCCTGTCCAAGGCCTTCTGAACCAGATCCATACCCAATAATCGAGCCTCTCCCGGCTTAAACCATCCAACTGGAGACCGACATCGCCTACCATACAATACCTCATACGGAGCCATCTGAATGCTGGACTGGTAGCTGTTGTTGTAGGCAAACTCTGCTAATTGCAAAAACTAGTCCCACGAGCCTCCAAAATCAATGACACAGGCTCGAAGCATGTCCTCAAGAATTTGAATAGTCCTCTCGGACTGACCGTCCGTCTGGGGATGAAATGATGTACTCAACTCAACCTGGGTGACCAACTCTCGCTGAACCGCTCTCCAGAAATGCGAGGTAAACTACGTACCCCGATCCGAAATGATAGATAGTGGCACCCCATAAAGGCGAACAATCTCCCTGATATAAATCTCGGCTAACCTCTCGGACGAATAGGTGGCTACAACAGGAACAAAATGCGCTGAGTTGGTCAGCCTATCAACAATAACTCAAACTGTATCAAACTTCTTCCGAGTCATTGGAAGTCCAGTAACAAAATCCATAGTAATCCTCTCCCACTTCTACTCGGGAAGCTCAATCCTCTGAAATAAGCCACCGGGCCTCTGATGCTCGTACTTAACCTGCTGACAGTTCAAACAACGAGCCACATATGCAACAAAGTCTTTCTTCATTCTGCGCCACCAATAGTGCTGCCTCAAATCCTGATACATCTTCGCTGCGCCCGGGTGAATAGAATACCGAGAACTAAGGGCCTCCGCTAAGATCAACTCTCGAATCCCATCAACATTGGGCACACAAACTCGCCCCTGCAATCTCAATACGCCATCATCATCTAAGGTTGCTTTCTTGGCACCTCCACACTGCACCGTGTTTCTCAAGACACACAAATGGTAATCCTCAAACTGCCGCTCGCGGATACGCTCTAATAGTAAGGAACGAGCAACTGTGCAAGCTAACACTCTGCTAGGCTCAGAAATATCCAACCTCACAAGACGATTGGCCAAAGCCTGAACATCCAAAGCAAGCGATCTCTGGCTGACTGGAATATAAGCGAGACTACCCATGCTGGCGGACTTTCTACTCAATGCATCGGCCACCACATTGGCCTTCCCCGGGTGATATAAGATAGTGATGTCATAATCTTTCAACAGTTCCAACCACCTCCTCTGCCTCAATTTCAACTCTTTTTTGCTTGAACTAATACTGAAGACTCTTATGGTCCGTGAACACCTCACACATCACGCCATATAAGTAATGCCTCCAGATCTTCAAGGCATGAACAATGGTTGCCAACTCGAGATCATGAACCGGATAATTCTTCTCGTGGATCTTCAACTTCCTCGAAGCATAGACAATTACTTTGCCTCCCTGCATCAATACCGCACAAGGCCCAATACGGGACGCATCACAATAGACCGTATATGGCCCTGAACCTGTGGGTAAAACCAATACCGGTGCCGTAGTTAGAGCCGTCTTGAGCTTCTGAAAGCTCGCCTCACACTCGTCTGACCACCTGAACTGGGCACCCTTCTGGGTCAATCTGGTCATAGGGGCTGCAATGGATGAAAACCCCTCTACGACCCGACGGTAGTAACCTGCTAACCCTAGGAAACTTCGAATCTCCGTAGTTGAAGCTGGTCGAGGCCAGCTCTTGACCGCCTCTATCTTCTTCGGGTCTGCCTGAATACCTGCTGCCGATACGACATGACCTAGGAATGTGACCGAACTCATCCAAAACTCGCACTTTGAGAACTTAGCATACAACTGACTATCCCTCAGGGTCTGAAGAACCACGCTGAGGTGTTGCTCATGCTCCTCCTAACTGCGGGAGTATATCAAAATATCATTAATGAAGACTATCACGAATCAATCCAGATAGGGCCTGAACACTCGGTTCATCAATTCCATAAATGCTGCTGGGGCATTGGTCAATCCAAATGACATGACCAAAAAATCATAATGTCCATACCGAGTACGAAATGTTGTCTTAGGGACATCAGACGCCCTAAACCTCAGCTGATGATAACCAGATCTCAAATCTATCTTCGAGAACACCCTCGCACCCTGAAGCTGGTCGAATAAATCATCAATCCTCAACAGTGGATACTTATTCTTAATTGTAACCTTGTTCAATTGCCGATAATCGATGCACATTCTCATCGAACCATCCTTTTTCTTAACAAACAACACCGGCGCACCCCAAGGCGAAACACTGGGTCTAATGAAACCTTTCTCAAGCAAATCCTGCAGCTATTCCTTTAACTCTTTCAACTCCGGCGAGGCCATACGATATGGCGGGATAGAAATGGGTTGAGTGCCCGGAGCCAAATCAATACAAAAGTCGATATCCCTGTCGAGCGGCATACCCCGCAGGTCTGAAAGGAAACCCTCAGGAAACTCCCGAACAATGGGCACGGAATCAATAGAGGGGACCTCTGCGCTAGAATCGCGAACATACGCCAAATAGGCCAAACATCCCTTCTCGACCATATGCCGAGCCTTCACATACGATATAACACAACGGGTACAGTGACCAGAAGTCCCTCTCCACTCTAAGCGGGGTAAACCCGGTAAGGCTAAGGTCACGGTTTTGGCATGGCAATCCAAGATAGCATGGTACGGGGATAACCAATCCATCCCCAATATAACATCGAAGTCGACCATGTCCAAAAGCAACAAATCAACACGGGTCTCAAGACCCCCAAACACTACGATACAAGAACGATGAACTTGGTCGACCACAATAGAATCACCCACCGGTGTTGACACATAAACAGGAATACTCAACGAGTCACTAGGCATAACCAAATAGGGTGCAAAATAGGACGACACATATGAATACGTAGATCCGGGATCAAATAGCACAGAAGCATCCCTATCACAGACCAGAATAGTACCTGTAATCATAGCATCTGACGACTCAGCCTCTGGCCTAGCTGGCAAAGCATAACAACGGGGTTGGGCCCCACCTCCCTGAATCATATCCCTGGGATGATCTGCTGCTGGCTGACCCCTACCTCTAGCGGTTGGAGCTCCACCTCTAAGACCTCTACCTCCACCTCTATGTCCTCTACCCCCGCCTCTAGCTGGTTGGGCAGGCTGTGGGGCAATTGGTGCCTGGATCATCGGGCGAGGACCCTGCTGCTGCGAGCTGATGGAAGCTCGAGGGCAATATCTGGCAATGTGACTCACATCGCCGCAAGTATAACAAGCCCTCGGCTGCTGAGAATAATGGAGTGGTGGTGCACTAATAGGTGCTGATGGTGAACTGAAGAGCTGTTGGTCAGAATACTGCAGCTGAGAACCACGACCACCTGGTGTACCATTAGAGGCCTGGAGAGCTGACTGAAAGGGCCTCGGAGGATGGCCTCTACCATAAGAATCCCTACATCCAGACGAGGTACCACTGAATCTACCAGAATAACGGGGCCTCTTATCAGACCCATGACCACCTCCCTGAGCAAGTGCCATCTCTATCCGGCGGGCACCATCTGCCGCCTCCTGAAATGAAATATCACTACCGGCACTCATGGCCATCTGAACACAGATCGGCTGAACTGCTGGAACCTGAGCCTGAGGAGCTACCGGCTTTGGAGTATGAGTATCGGGAGTCTGAACTCCTTCCCCAGCCTGAGATGTGGCTGGAGTTACGGGAAGCAAACCCGCCCTAGAAATGCCCTCCATAAAGCCTACCAGTCGGACCAAAGCGTCCTGAAGCACTAGAGTGGCTATGAAACCCTCTGGGACCTAGCTGGGCCCACTGGAGCTGCTAGAGCTGGAACCTCCTCGTCATAGTCAGTACGAGGCTCCACCTCTGGGACTGCTACTCGGGGCTGAGCTCTGCCTCGGCCTCGGCCTCTGGCACGGCCTCGCCCTCTGCCCCTGATAGGAGCTGGGGGCTCGGGCTGCTCACCATCTGCGAAAGAACAGAGTAGGAGGACGATCAATACTTAAGAATCAGAATCGCACGACACAAATGAACAAAGTGAAGTTTTCCTAACTCAGTAGCCTCTACGGGATAAATACAGACGTCTCCGTACCGATCCCTCAGACTCTACCGAGTTGTCCGTGAGTTGTGAGACCTAAGTAACCTAGTGCTTTGATACCAACTTATCACGACCCGGATTTCCCACCATCGGGTATCGTGATGGCGCCTACTATCGGAGCTAGGCAAGCCAAATATATAAAACATTTTTCTTGCTTTCTTCCAAACAATATAATAAACGAGACAAAATTTAAATGGAAGACTTTAAATCTAAAGCAACTGAGAACCAAAAGTGCGGAAGTTTGAACCAAAATGCTACCCAGAGTCTGGTGTCACTAGCTCATGGACTACTACAGAATACTACAATCAATGTCTGAAAGGAAAATACATCATGTTTGTCTGATACAAGATAAACAAACGAAAAACATGGAAAGGGACTTCGGCCTGCGAACGCCAGCTAGGCTACCTCGAGAGTCCCTGGACTGAAGATAGCTCCCAGAAGTCCTACTGCTGCGGTCCGTAAGCTGCTCCCTGATCTGTGCACAAAAATGCACAGAGTGTAGCATCAACACAACCGACCCCATGTGCTGGTAAGTGCCTGGCCTAACCCCGGCGAAGTAATGACGAGGCTAGATAGTACCTACCACAATTAACCTATACAGATATATATACAACAAGTGCAAGAAAACAATAATAAGATAATACAAAGTAAAACTGGGAGGGGACATGCTATCGGGGAGTAACAGATAAAAATGAAATATCGAAAATAAACAGAAGAACTCCGGTTTCCATGATATATATATAGTGGACGGCGTGCCACACGATCCCATAATATCATATATAAGTGGACGACGTGCCACACGATCCCATAATATAGTATATAAGTGGACGACGTGCCACACGATCCCTTTTAACAATATATAGGTGGACGGCGTGCCACACGATCCCTATTTCCATATACCACGTGGTAGGTGTACCACCCGTTCCCATTTCATCTTCATCACAGTGCACAATATGTCACCGGCAGCGAAGGCCAATAACCAAGTGGACGGCGTGCCACACGATCCCAATTCGTATCATATATAAGTGAACGGCGTGCCACACGATCCCATAATATCATATATAAGTGTACGGCGTGCCACACGATCCCATAATATCATATATAAGTGGACGGCGTGCCACACGATCCCATAATATAGTTCATAATATCTGACTTCATATAGTAGACCCCTTCAGGGGGGAATAACAACTCAATACCTTTAACCCGGCAAGGGTACAACTAACAGCCCAAAATATCCCGATGAGGGAGAATATATATATATCAGTCTACACATCCCGGCAAGGGAGTAATCACAACACATTCTCTTTTTAAATCCATTCTTCCTCAACTAACACATTCATGTTCGAGCTAACGCTCCAAAAGTACACCAATCACAATTTTACCTCAACCGTTCACATTATATGAAACTTATCAAATAAACAAGGAGGTTGTGTCACGTTATTCGAATTAAAAGCAATTAAGACTCACAGTCATGCTAGACTCTGGTGCATAGATAACCGTCACCATGCCTATACACCGTACTCCACATTAGCAAGTAGCAAATAACATCCTAATCCTATTCCCTCAAGCCAAAGTTAGAACAAACACTTACCTCGAATGCTCCAAACTCAACTCACGCTTCTAGTATAGCTTTACCTCTTGATTCCACCACCAATCCGCTCGAATCTAGTCATAAGTTACTTAATCACATTAATAATTACTAAATGAATCACTCCTCATGCATGAAAAATAAATTTTACAAGGTTTTTTCCAAAATGGTCAAAAACACCCCCGGACCCACGTGGTCGAAACTCGAGGTTCGCACCAAAACCCGGTTACCCATTCTCCCACGAGTCCAAATATATGATTTGTTTTGAAATCGGACCCCAAATTGAGGTCCAACTTCTCAATTTGTAGAAAACCTAGGTTCTACCCAAAACACCCAATTTCACCCCTGAAAATCTTTGATTTGAAGTTGAAATTATGTTAAAAGATGTTAAGGAATAAAGAAATTAAGTTAGAAATCACTTACCAATCGTTTTGGAGAAGAAAAGTTGTTTGGAAAATCGCCTCTTAGGTTTTGGGTTTTTGAAAAGTGAAAAATGACTGAGATTTTCCGAACTTGTATACCTTTCTGAGGACCTGGCGCGGACCGCACAAAAATGTGTTGCGGCCGCGCTGAGTGGGAGAAAATTGGGGTTTTTCTGAACCCTTCCAGCGCGGACCGCACTGTTTTGGTGCGTGGCCGAGTTGGTTAACCTGAAACCCTAGCCCTCAGACTCAGCCACGCGGACCGCAAAGAAAGGCATCGCTGCCGCGCGGCTCCAGCGCGGACTGCACGGAAATGACCGCGGCCGCGCTGGTGTCTGCAACACCTGAACCTGCATTTTCTTAAGTCCAAGACCTCCCGGGCCCCATTCAAAACTCACCCGAGCCCTCGGGGCTCCAAACCAAACATGCACACAACCTTAAAAACATCTTACGGACTTACTCGTGCGATCAAATCGCCAAAATAACATCATATACATAGGATCAAGCCTCAAACACATGATTTTCTTTCTTCAACTTTCATAACTCAAATTCTCCATTTTTAGTCCGAAACACGTCATATGACGTCCGTTTTTAGCCAAACTTTACAGATAGTGCTTAACACATATTTAAGACTTGTACCGGGCGTCGGAACCAAAATACGAGCCCGATACCTATATTTTCTAACTCCTTTTCATTTCAAATTTTCATATCAAATTTCAGAAAAATTATTTCTTTCAAAAATTCATTTCTCGGGTTTGGGACCTCAGAATTTGATTTCGGGCACACGCCCAAGTCCCATATTTTTCTACGGACCCTTCGGGACCGTCGAATCACAGGTCCGGGTCCATTTACCCAAAATGTTGACCGAAGTCAACATTATGCATATTAATACTAAAATTCATCAAATGTTTCACAAAATTCACATATTCTAACAAAAAAAAACTTTCCGGCTACGCGCCCGAACTGCGCATGCAAATCGAGGCGACTAAAAGCGAGGTTTTCAAGGCCTCGGGAGCACGGAACAAGGAAGAATTACGGTGATGACCCCTTGGGTCGTCACATTCCGGTTGGCCCGATTCAAGGGCTTGAAAACTTTCTCGGGATCTGATAGTGCTTCAAACACTTCACCAGTTCTCGATGAGTTTCTAGGCATGCACCTGTACTACCAAGTTAACAGATGTTAAATTTCAATGTATGGATTGAAAATAAAGAAAACTGACTACACTAAGAATTTTTGTATTTCTTTCAACTGTAATTGATAACACCGTTAATTCTCCAGCAACGGCGCCAAAATTTGATCTCGCCCAACTATGTCTTACAAAAAGGACAAGCGGTCGTTGCAAATATAATCCGAGTATTTATCCCAGAGTCGAATCCCTCAGGGAATTAACCTACCACTTACTTTTGTCAGACTCACTGAATTCTCCGTAATCAACTTCCAAGATATTTTGAATAACACTTGGTGATAATTCTACTAACCATAACTGAATAAAATTAAGTAAACTAAAAGCTAACTATGACTGAGTTGTAAACAAATAAGAGAAGGATCTAAGGTTGTGATTTCCCTTATTGATGGAATCCATTCTTGTATGTTTCACATAGATTTGCCTAATCGTCTCTATCGATCATGAGCACTCTTACTACCGTAAATTTCTCCCGAGTAATTACGACAATTTACTAGACGCACTCTCCCGAGTTATGCTAGCTGGCTTTTATTATAGCTCACTTAGATCGCACCCAAGGTTTCGTTATCCCTAATCCCACCTTTAAATCCTCGGTTATTGATTCCTCATATAATTTGGGAGTGGTGTTGTTCAACAATTACCTAAATATGCACTCTCCCTCGAGTAATACATATTAAACAGGCACAACTAATTGAGGATCCTATCAATTAACTACAACAAGAACGTAGTTGAACAAATAGAGATTAAACTGGGCAAACTATATTAACACAACAAGAAGTTTATCCCTCAACAGGTTCCATCAAAACCCCAGATCAACTAATTAGCTACTCATAGCAAAGCAAGATAAAAAACATAGAATTATTCATAATTCACAATTAATGATAACAAGAAGAAGATTGAAAAACTCTAATGATGTCTTGATCTTCTCACACTGGTTCTTGCCTCCAATTCAGTCTAAAAACAAGCTTAACCTTTGCTTGGGCGAGTTTGTTGAGTTTATATAGGGTGAGGATGAGTTTCCCACGATTTACACTTAAGTCCCTAAATTTCTGGGCAATTACAAAGTCGATCGTGGCCGCGGCAAAACGTGGTGCGACCGCGGTGAAATGCATCAGTTCTGCCTCACTCGTTTGGCCTACCGCGTTCCAGCCGTGATCGACCGCGATCGCGGTAGCCTATTGTCTAGTCATCCTTTGCCTTTTTCTTGCTTATTTTCATTTGGGTTCTTCTTGAATGGCCTTATATCCACATTATTGACTCCAAAACACTCCATAGTCTCTTCCTAACTTGGATTAGTTCCTGCAAAGCAAAAGAACACTAATTAGAGTATTTTGTTATCATTTTGCATTTAAAACAACAATAAAGTGTGGTTCATTTAGAGTGTAAATAGCGTCTATATAGCCTACTATCAGGAATCGACTTAACTGGGCAACTAAAATTACTGATACTTGTTTAGTAATTCTCAAAATATTATTGTTAAACCTCTTGTTTTGTTATGCACTCAGAAATTGGGGACGTGATACAAGCCTTGTAATCCCCTTTTTATTGAAAATAATACTAATATATCTCATCTTAAGTAAATGCCAAATTATTGAATAATCAGATTTTTGATGAGTAAAAAACATGATCCTCATCCATTTTCGAAGAAATGAGTAAACCGTGAGTTAATAAGTAATGTATATAACTGGGTCGTATAGGAAGATTACTGTATTTTAAGGCGGAGGAAAAATATGGAAAGAGAAGAGGAGAAAAAAAAAAGGAAAAGGGTGTAACTAAATCCCTTAATTGAAGGCATTAATAATGGATTGAGAGCCTTTTAAGGTGGAATGTATATATTTTATAAATAAAACTTGTTTAGGTAGGGTAATTTACTAAACTTGAATATTTAAAGTAATAAAGTTTCCAATATTGTATAGGAATAAAAAAATCTCTTTTTTAAGACGTATCTATTGGTTAGATTCTTGCCTATTTGAAAGGGTGAGTGTACCAGTTCAAAAAAAGAAAGGGTGAGTGTAGTAATATTAAAAAAAGAAAAATTGAGTAGCGAATGGGAAATGTGGCAGATGAGAATCGCGGGATGGCCAAAAAAAATTGGGAGTAAATATATGGAAGTATTTGTTATATTATCCATGGTTTAGATATATTTTTAATCAATGAAATCTAAATCATTAACATTTGTCATGGATCGAACTTGAAAAAATGGAGATAATTGGAGATGAAGAGGGGTTGTATCCGTAACAGCCACTAACAGTCTCACTGCTTTTACTTTTTTCTTTCTTTTCACTGTTCACGGATCCTACTTCATCCAAAAAGGTGAAAAAGGTAGGACAGAAAAACATTGGGTTATTTCTAATTCTCAAAGCTTCGAATTTTTACAAGCACTCACTAATTATTTGAAAATCAAAAGAACAAATCCAAAATATTTCAACTACTATTATCTTTCCAAACTTGTAATTTAGATAAACACTGTCTGATAAGTTAGATGAAATGATCAGTTGAATTAGTATTTACGAGCTAATTTTAAAAAATTACCTTATAAGTACAATGATTATATGGGTAATTAATCTGTTTTATGACTTTTGAACAGTATAGTTGTTGGCATTTATTCGGAGTAGGCCCATATTAATTTTGTTCTTAATAAAGAGTAAAGGGAACCATGGATGCTTCGTGATTTGACAACGACTACACCACGTTAAATTATTTGATGTAGAAAAACCAAGAAAAAGGCAATTTACAAAGCAAATGATGAACAATCAGCATAAATAGACAAAGTTTAGAAATTTATAGGACCAGACATGCAGATATTTTGTATCTAAACAAACAAAACAAATGAAAATTAAAATATCTCAAGTTTTGAAATTATATGTAGCTAACGTTATGGGAAACTTTGTCGTCAAAAAGAGGTTTTATCCTCATCAAGTGGACAAATTACTTTTGGTGGTCTTGAACAATGATAATTATTTTCATAAATTTTATAAAGGTTATACGTACCCTACCACATAATATATGCCGTTTCAATTTTCGTTACTCTCTTTTCTGTTTTTCTTACCCCAATTTTTGTACGTTAAAATTAAAAATAAGAAAAACTTTTGAGATTGTGTTTGAAAAATAAGACAACACTCGAAGTGTTATCTTCTATTCGACGAATCGAACTTAAAGTTCCATAAAATCAACCTTCTTACCTCAAAAATAATATTTTAAAATTCTATATAATACCATCAAGCGTGATGAATGAATGAGATTCATCGACCATTAATCAAAGATTTCGGGTTCGACCTCTAAAACTAAAAAGATTCCTAATAAAAAATATTTTTTCTATTAACTAATGTTACACCGGGCGCATCTAAATTAATGGATAAGACATGATATAAAGGGTTACTTACTGTTAAAATCTATTTTACATTTTTTTTGGGTAACAAAAGTCTATTTTACTTGTATATGCACCATCACATGAAGCGTGTAGGGATCTCTAAGCCAATATAATAGGGTAGGCTTAGCTGAGTCTACATCATTTTGGGGTTCAATATACTTGTAGTAATTAACCGTATCGATAGACAGCTTGGTCAAATTTGATACTATCACAAATCACAAATAGAGTAATCGTACGTGATCCAATTAATAACTTGTTCAAAAACGGTTGAGCTTGAGTTAAGTTAACTACACTATGTATGATGGAATCATTATCTGTAAAATGACGTAAATAAAATAGATCACTAGCTTACTTGAATGAAGCCGTAATCCGATGAGGATAATCGGTTTACATGATATATGGAGATGTTTAATTTGCATCTCTTCTTGATAGAAGATTACAAAGGAGAGAAAGGAGAGGAAAGAGAGAAAAAAGCCCTCTTCTTCGGGGAATTCATCCTCTATATATAGTTCTGTGACCATGACCATCTTCTCCCGTCCGTCTGCCCTTACGCTGTGGCTTTTTTATCATTACTTAAGTATTGTCTTTGGACTCACTGCACATTGTGGATACTTAGAGCGAAGTAGATCGTGACGGTCCTCGCTACCCCACCCCTTGGGCGGGGTTCTAACTAGGTCGGCTACTGTGGTCAGATTTTGACATATACAGTTAGTCCCTCCGTCCGTCGGGGTCGTTATTGGTGGGTCCGGCGGGCGGACTATGATTTTGAACACTTCGGAAAAATCTGACTGTTCGTGCCTTGGACGTAGTCTAGGGATCGAGGCGATGGGACGACACTACAACGGTGCCCTTGGAAACGTCGCAATCGTTCGGAATCGAAGCGTTTGTTCGATTTGAAACGTCGTTCATGGCTACTGTCATTATGACACCACGTTTCCTGGTGATGCCCTTATCAGTTTCGATTGGCGACTCTTGGGTTTCCCGCTTGGGGAATTTATGTCCCTATAAATATAGGAAAGACACTATTCGATTGGTACACTTTCTAGCTTTTGTTGAGAGAACATAGTAGATCTTCCTCTTCTCAAATACTTTCAGATTTTCGATCTTCCTCGGTTAGCCGGAAATTTTTGCCCCCATCTATTTTTTTCTTAAGCCCTTTGTTCCAGTAAATCGATACACATGGTTGGTAGTTCTTCCCGCTCTGATAATCCTGCCGCAATTCCGGCGTCGGAAAGTGATATCTCTGCTCCCGGAGGAGTGGAAGTGATAGAGGAAGAGGGGGTTCCGACGACGGTCAAGATACTGCCTCATCCTGGAAAGCCGTGGAATGATTTCCACAGTCCAGCCAGAGAAGAGCCGGAACCCGCTTTCTCTGTTATGATTGAGGCAGATATTGCAGAGATAAGGGCAAAATGAGGGATTTCTCGCCATGTTGAAATGTTTTCGGCGGTGGGTGACGCTATCATACATTTCGATCGCTCGGTATATTGTGCGTTTTACGCATACCCTTTCATCATCGGGTATACGCTTCCTCTTCCCCCTTTGGTAGTAGATTTCTGCCGTTTCTACAAGGTGTGTCCGGTTCAACTTTCGTTGTACTTGTACAAATTGTTCCTCATGCTGCTCAAGTTCGTGGAGCTTGCTGGTTGGTAGATCACTTTGAGACACATGCTCAATATCTTCATCCTTCAACTCATTCGAGGCACGATGATCCACATGCGCCATCGAGGGACGAAGAGCTTGGTGGTAAAGATGGACGACAGGGCCAACCGTCGCTTTTACGAGAATTATTTTTATGTGCGGACTGAGAACCTTGTGGCGGATCTTGCATGATTCCCTAAGAGATAGAACTTTGCATGTAAGTTTTTATATTTTCGGTCGGAATGATGGTCGACCGCTTCTCTTTAGGCGGTATTGAACTGTTTTTACTTTTGCAGCTTAGAGACTGCCCCCTACGCCTGTCGACGACATCCTCGATTGGGTGAACTCCATTCTTCCTAATACGGCAGGAGTTTGCATATGGTCGTCCTTCTACGAGAACTACGGGCGTAAGCCCCTTACCGGTAATTAGTTTTACCATACTCTCTGCTTTCCGTTTTGCAATTTGGCTTTATTGTTTATATGGCGTTCTATCTCTAGCAGGTAGAGTACGAAGGGCAAGGGCTCCTCCACTTACATTTCGTCAGTCGGCGTCCTCTACTCGGCCCGTTCCGAGGCCTGCTGCCCGACCTAAGGCAAGGGCTGCTCAAGTTGAGTCTGTGGCCGTGGCCGTGTACGCGGAAATTGTTCCTCAATCTGGGGCCCCGGCTTCTGCAATCTGCCCAATGAGGGAGCCTTCCCGTGCTCAGGATGACGTGGGGTCATCAAAGAGACGATGGGTAGAGTTTGAGACGGCTCCATCAACCATGATATGTTTAGAGGACAATATCCCTCGAATTCAGTTAGAGACAAGGAATAATGGTAGCCAGTCTGCAGAGGTGGAGCCGGTCGCCGCGATCACTCCGTCGACAAAGATTCCGACCGTTACAAATGACCAATAGACTACTACGATGAAGAGTCGGAGTCCCGAGGCCGCTGTTGTTACTTTGTGTGGGCCTTCATCTTCTAGACTGGGTCGTGCCCCTTCTTCGACTGTAGAGAGGGGAAAAGGCATTGTGGACATGTGATCGATGACTATGAATCTGAGGTTGATCTTGATCCTGATGATGTCGGGATGTTTAAAGAGGGCCTTAACCGTTCGGTGGTTCATGCAGGAGGCCCGTCCCGTATACTTGAAATCTTATCGTATATCAACCTCTTGGGGATACGGAGGACCTGGCGCCGCAATTTGACCTTTTGTGTTCTGTCGCCGAGAGCGAGGCTCTCCGGGGCGTTCGTGATATTGATTTGATGCATGAAGTGGCCGCTATGGGTTTGAGGGTAAGTTTCCATTTTCTTTTATGTTCTTTTCATTTTTGGCGACCAGGCCTTAACCCATCTTTTCGTTTCTTAGACGTACATGGTTGAGATTGAGAGTGCTCATAGGGCCGATACTCGGGCCAAGATTTTCCTGACGATGTTGGAGAAATATCGGTGCTACTGCAACAAGTGTTGTGAGATGCACGATCGGCTAAAGGCAAACGCTAGTGATCGATATCTTGGCGAGGAACTGGAGAAGAGGGATCAGGAATTTATACAGGCTATTCGTAGGAGAAGCGTGCTCGAGGAGCAACTTCGTGCAAAGGATGAAGAACTTAAGTTGGGAAAATGGGTTGTCGTAGAGTGCGAGCATCTTCAGGAAAAGGTGCGATCGATGCAGTCCGAGATGGATCAGAATGCCATCAGGGTCGAGGCGATGAGTGAGGAATGGGTGGGAAAGTTGGCTGAACTGGAGAGAAAGGTTTCCGGGTTGGAGAATATTGAGAGTGCTTGGGCGTCGGCTTCAGCGAGGGTGGCGGCTTTAAAGGACCCTATCCGCATTTTTCAATCCGAGTAGGAATCTGAGAGGGCGACGACGATGCTTAGGGAGGTAAGGCTTGAACATCGTATTGGTGACATCGACCGGGAAGCGTCGACTTTGGGGGACCCGGTCGCTACTCTTGAAGCCGAGAAGGCGCAATTGCTGGCCCAAGTTGAATCTGCCTCCGCCGTTGTTCCCCATCATCTGCATGAGCTCTGGTACATGCCGAAGCCTAGCGGGACATATATAAGAGTTTGTGGGAAGCGGGCAATGTTTCTGAGGCTACATATGAAGAAGTATGTGCAAAGGCACGAGAGGCTCGTGTTAACTGCAGATATGATCCTGCGATGCCGGGGGTCGATGAGGATGTTGGTGATGAAGAGATACTTCCTGGAGACGATGGTGAGGAAGACAGTGGTGATGACGATGGTTGTCTTTGTGTTACTTTCTCTCTTTCTTTTTCTTTGGACATGCCCGGCTTTTATCCATATGTAATTGGTGACTATTTGCGCAACTACATTGAATAAAAATAAGTTTTCATCGGTGTATGTCTTTTGCGCTTCCCTTCCTTTTCCTTTGCATAATTTTGGCGTGAATTTTTGGATCTTCTTATGGTCTATTCCTGATTTTCAAGGAGTTTAATCTCAGCCGGACTGAGTTAGACTCCGTCGTGTGACTGAATGGAGTCGTTGAACTACCCATATGGGCAAGGTTGACAGGTGACTATTTGCTTTGAGCGGACCCGCTCTTAAGTTGAAACGGGATTTCATAACATACTCATTATTTCAGACGAAGCCAGTCATAACAAGAGTCATCCAGGTCAGAACGAACTAACATTGGCGATGGCCCTTGGCCTTAAGAGTGTTATTTCGATCTTTTGTCGAAATGTTAACCCGTCATTGTGCGATTGAGGTCGAACTCTTCTCTTTGGCGAAGGCCCTTGGACTTAAGGGTGTTATTTCGAACTTTCGTCGAAATATTAATCCGTCGTTGTTCGATCGAGGTCAAACTCTTCTCTCTAGCGAAGGCCCTTGGCCTTATGGGGGTTATTTCAAACTTTCGTCGAAATATTAACCCGTCATTGTTCGATCGAGGTCGAACTCTTCTCTTTGGCGAAGGCCATTGGCCTTAAGGTGTTATTTCGAACTTTCGTCGAAATATTAACCCGTCGTTGTTCGATCGAGATCGAACTCTTCTCTTTGGAGAAGGCCCTTGGCCTTAAGGGTGTTATTTCAAACTTTAGTCGAAATATTAACTCGTCGTTATTCGATCGAGGTCGAATTCTTCTCTTTGGCGAAGGCCCTTACCCATAAAGTTGTTATTTTGAACTTTCATCGAAGTATTAAATCATCGTTGTTCAATCGAAGTCGAACTCTTCTCTTTGGCGAAGGCCCTTGGCCTTAAGGGTGTTATTTCAAACTTTCGTCGAAGTATTAACCCGTCATTATTCGATCGAGGTCAAACTCTTCTCTTTGGCGAAGGCCCTTGGCCTTAAGGGTGTTATTTCGAACTTTCATCAAAATATTAACCCGTCGTTGTTCGATCTAGGTCGAACTCTTCTCTTTGGCGAAGGACCTTGCCCATAAGGTTGTTATTTTGAACTTTCATCTAAGTATTAAATCATCGTTGTTCAATCAAAGTCGAACTCTTCTCTTTGGCGAAGGCCCTTGGCCTTAAGGGTGTTATTTCAAACTTTCGTCGAAGTATTAACCCGTCATTATTCGATCGAGGTCAAACTCTTCTCTTTGGCGAAGGCCCTTGGCCTTAAGGGTGTTATTTCGAACTTTCATCAAAATATTACCCGTCGTTATTCGATCGAGGTCGCACACTTCTATTTGGCGAAGGCCCTTGGCCTTAAGGGTGTTATTTCAAACTTTCGTCGAAATATTAACCCGTCGTTGTTCGATCGAGGTCGAACTCTTCTCTTTGGCGAAGGTCCTTGGCCTTAAGGGTGTTATTTCAAACTTTTGTCGAAATATTAACCCGTCGTTGTTCGATCGAGGTCGAACTCTTCTCTTTGGCGAAGGCCTGTTGAAGTATTTACCCATCGTGTTCGATCGAGGTCGAACTCTTCTCTTTAGCGAAGGCCCTTGGCCTTAAGGGTGCTATTTTGAACTTTCGTCGAAGTATTAATATGTCGTTGTTCGATCGAGGTCGAACTCTTCTCTTTGGCGAAGTCCCTTGGCCTTAAGGGTGTTATTTAGAACTTTCGTCAAAATATTAACCAGTCGTTATTCGATCGAGGTCGAACTCTTCTCTTTGGCGAAGGCCCTTGGCCTTAAGGGTGTTATTTCGAACTTTTGTCGAAGTACTAACCCGTCGTTGTTCGATCGAGGTCGAATTCTTCTCTTTGGCAAAGGCTCTTGGTCTTAAGAGTATTATTTCGAACTTTCGTCGAAGTATTAACCCGTCGTTTTTCGATCGACGTTGAACTCTTCTCTTTGGCGAAGGCCCTTGGCCTTAAGGGTGTTATTTCAAACTTTCGTCGAAATATTAACCCGTCCTTGTTCGATCGAGGTCTAACTCTTCTCTTTGGCGAAGGCCCTTGCCTTATGGGTGTTATTTTGAACTTTCATCAAAATATTAACATGTCGTTGTTCGATCGAGGTCGAACTCTTCTCTTTGGCGAAGGCCCTTGGCCTTAAGGGTGTTATTTCAAACTTTTGTCGAAATATTAACCCTTCAATGTTCGATCGAGGTCGAACTCTTCTCTTTAGCGAAGGCCCTTGGACTTAAGGGTGTTATTTCGAACTTTTCTCAAAATATTAACCTGTCGTTGTTCGATCGAGGTCGAACTTTTCTATTTGCATAAGGCCCTTGGCCTTAAGGGTGTTATTTCGAACTTTTTTCGTAATATTAACCCATCGTTGTTCGATCAAGGTCGAACTCTTCTCTTTGGCGAAGGCCCTTAGCCATAAGGGTATTGTTTCGTACTTTCGTCGAAGTATTAACCCGTCGTTGTTCGATCGAGGTCGAGCTCTTCTCCTTGGAAAAGGCCTTTGGCCTTAAGGGTGTTATTTCGAACTTTCATTAAACTATTAACCCGTCATTGTTCGATCAAGGTCGAACTCTTCTTTTTGGCGAAGGCCCTTGGCCATAAGGGTGTTGTTTCGAACTTTCGTCGAAGTATTAACCCGTCGTTGTTCGATCGAGGACGAGCTCTTCTCTTTGGCAAAGGCCTTTGGCCTTAAGGGTGTTATTTCGAACTTTCGTCGAAGTATTAACCCGTCGTTGTTCCATCAAGGTCGAACTCTTCTTTTTGGCGAAGGCCCTTGAACTTAAGGGTGTTAATTCGAACATTCGTCAAAGTATTAACCCATCGTTGTTCGATCGAGGTCGAACTCTTCTCTTTGGCGAAGGCCCTTGGCCTTAAGGGTGTTATTTCGAACTTTCGTCGAAATATTAACACGTTGTTGTTCCAATTTTTTGGAGAGTCGGGTACCCTATGGGGGAGTCCCAGTTTTGCTCAACCTCTGCTCTTTCTGATTGAGTCCCAGTTTGCTTGATTTTTCCTTGCATCAGAGAGTGTAATGTCGTAGAGTATGAAGCGTTGTTGTTTTGCTCACGTTCGTTTCGTGCATACATTGGTGTTTCCCTGTCTAATCTTTTTGCTTTCCGGTCTGGAAATCTCATTGGTATGTGGGACGATAAATTATACTTTGACCTTGGGGATGTGTCCCTCATCGACTCGGTCCCTAAGTCCCCGGGAAAAACCTGTTGGGATAACTCCTAGGGGAGAGGGAGAGAGTGAAGCTTAGGGTCGTCATTTTCTAGGAGCTGGATTGTCAGGTGGGAGATATTTCGGTTGTTTTATAGCAGTTTCCCATTCTCTAGTTGAGATGTTTATTTGCTCGCTCGCCTGCGCGGCGCTTGTGTTCCTGATTGAGCAAACTACAGAAGGTGAACCAAAATGATATTTTCCTTACCCCGATCCGATGAGTCGGTGAATGGTGGTGGATTTATAGTGTTGCTCGTTTTGCCTGGCATTTCAATGGTTGATGGGGCGATGGTTTCAAAATTCGATAGTCGTATTCAGCTCTTTTTCTCGTTCTATTTTGTGCTTTTTCCCTGCATGGGTTGGGCTTGCCTTAGTTGGTTCATGACCGCCCGATGTACGGGGCTTAGGGCTTGCCTTAGTTGGTTGTAGTTTCTGCTTGCATATAGCATCATGATCTAGATTAGCACGTGAGGTTTACTTACCACTCTTTTGGATGGGTGAACATGTTTTCGGTTTTTGATCTGGAAGAGACTAGGAAATTTCACTAAGAAATCCCCATAGACGGCGCCAAATTGTTTGACCAAAAGATGTCAAAAACTTTTTGATTAAAACAACTAATATTAATGATGAGGTTAAAATTAGTCAAACATAATAAACTCCAAATCTATAAATGAATTAGAAAATGATGAGTGAGATAAAATAGGGGCGATCAATCTTTATTGATGTTTTTCATTTCTTCTCTTATAATCCGATGAGGATAATCGGTTTACATGATATATGGAGATGTTTCATTTGCATCTCTTCTTGATAGAAGATTACATAGGAGAGGAAAGAGAGAGAAAAAAGCCCATCTTCTTCGGGGAATTCATCACCTATATATAATTCTGTGACTATGACCACCTTCTCTCGTCTGTTTGCCCTTACGATGTGGCCTTTTTATCATACTTAAGTATTGTCTTTGGACCCATTGCACATTGTGGATACTTAGACCGAAGTAGGTCGTGATGGTCCTCGCTACCCCGCCCCTTGGGCGGCGTTCTAACTAGGTAGGCTGCTGTGGTCAGATTTTGACCTATACAGAGGCGGAGAGGTGCAAGGTGTTCATTTGATTCCCCTTCATCGAAAGTTATAATACTATGTAAATCGGACAAAAATAAATTTTGTTACTTATTTATGAGAGTCGGCTCAAAGGCTTGGCAACTAAGTCATATGCTTTAGGCCCCAATGTAATACCTCACATTTAACAAAGGGGTAGTTAAGTAATTGGTAAAAAAAAAGAAGAAAGAAAGAATGGAACAAAAATGGTCGAAGCCCACCAGAAACAATCTGGCAACATTCAAAAGGGTTTAGGGGAATGAAGCCAAAAGCTTCAAGAAAAAGAAAACAAACAGTAGCAGCCGTCAATCAAAGTTTCAAAAGAACGAAAAGAATAGAGTTCCTGAATAAGGCTTCCAAGACAAAGCAATTGAAGAAGGAGAATTTTACCTCATAATTGCTACCCGTGAAAGCACTCTTCGACTTAAAGGTCAAATTTTCCCCTACCTTTGATTCTACTTGGGTTTCTAGCGATTTCTTTTTATTTTGATCACGTTGTTTATGAGATTAAATTGGATACTGAAAGTTTAATACTGACAAGAAATATTATAAGCAACAATATTAGTCAAGTTCCTTCTATTTCACATGGTTAATGAGACTGAAGGGTATAGTGAATAGGCAATACGAATGCGCTTTAATTAGAAGATAATGAACTGGTTTGAGTTAATTGTAGCATGAGTAGATATAAATTTTTATAGGCTGAGTTAAACAGTGATATTTGCAACTCAAAAGTAGTTTGATTCAACTTATATAGATATGAGAATACCCGTGAATAATTAGAATCTTTATTCTGAAATAGGCTAAGTAGCAAACAAGGCAAACCGTATCAAATTTATATTTTTAATGATTTAAGTATGTAGTCAAAATGCTTACTTAACCTGTTGTGCTTCTGTAAAACCATCAAGAGAATATATATGTAAACTATTAATTTTTATTCTTTGCAAATTTTCAATATATTTAGAAAAGAAATTGAAACAAAAGGTTTGAGATTTGAAAAAGCAATTTTGTGATAGATTATGAAGAAGTAGAATTACTCATAGCTTGGGTAAAATAAGAATAATAATTTGACAAATTGAGAGTCAAATATATAACCCCAAGGATTGGATATTCTAAATTAATTATAAATTAGTCTAAACATGAAAATTAACACCAAAGCTATATGATGTGATTATAGATTGATCTAATGAAGCCATACATATTGCTCGAAGTGACGAGTTTAATATTTCGACACGAGTTCTGTGAGTAGTAATCTTGCCGCAATTTGTGTTTTCATAACCTGCATGTTTTAGACATTATTTTGAAAATAAAATGTGTTACCGAATATTTGAAATTGCATGCGGGACAAGTCTTTTACTTGATATGGTACTGAATAGTTTACTTGAGATGTTTACTGTTATTTAATATGTTCTCACTGTTACTAGACATGTTTTACTGTTACTAGAGACATGATTACCGTCAACGAAATTGGATTACATGATTTGATAAAAATTGAAATGCCCTGTACTATTTTGAAAATGCTTCCATGTGAAGATTTATTGTTTACAAAGAAAAGTATGAATGGGAGGAGACTTTGAAGGATCCCGTAGCTAACGGCGGGTTCGTTAGACCTGGTGCACCTTGTATTTACTGATTACCGAGTACAGATAGAGCCCTCGCTAGTGAGAAGGTAGAACTAGCATATAGTTACAGTTTTCCATCGAGAAGGGGCATACAGTTATATTTGACTCCTTTTACGAAGGGTCCACACATTGATACAGATTACATGATCCTTTTCTGGAAACCTCCCAAATATAAAGATTTGCTATGATACAATTTTTACTGAGTTTATTACTGAATTATTAAATTGATTTTGTTACAGGAAACACATGATGAGATTGATTATTATTACCGTTTTTTAAAAGGGCATTTTCTTTTGTGATTATTATCCAAACATGTTTTTTGACTTGTCCTCTAGTAAAAATGATTGTGGTTAAGTATTATTACTCACTAAGCTAGCGACTCACTCCTCGCTATTGTTTTTACAGAGACAACAGTAGACGCATGCAAGGATTCCGTTAATTAGAGTACACGAGTTGACAATTCCTGGTGAGCCCCGCATTTATTCGCGTGGGCAAAGATTGTTATTTATTTGTTATAGTCTCTTTCTTGAAACTCTTAGAGTCGCTCCATAATCATTTTTATGAGTGCCATAAATATTCTTTTATTGAAATAGACTTATGATTCTTATTAGACTTTCCTATCATATACTTGGAGATGAAGTTAATCGTGAACGAGGATTATTACTTGTTTGGTCGATATAGGTTGGTTGTATTGTTGATTTCTAAGACAGGTTTATTTTTGGATAGTCCTAAAATAAGGAAAACTCCGATTTTCTATAAATTATCTATGAGACTTACTTGGGAGCACTTGCTCCTAAGCGCCGGTAATGATCATAAATTGGGTCGTGACACCCAATTACGAGGAGCCCTAATTTTAAAAGAAATAAGTTATGTGTTAATTTTTCCTTAAAAAGGTTTAAGCATTTTATAGTAAAAACTTATCATTGTGAAGTTGATGTGACTATTGAGGAATGGAAAATGTTCTTGGATAAAGTAAACATATTTTTATAATTTTCGTAAACTTGATGTAACCTTTATTTTGTATTTTTTACATTCTGACAATTAAAATCTATAAGTATTATTTTAAAATAATAAGATTGCCAAATAATGAGAATTTGAAGGGAAAAAATATATTGTATTATTCTTTGATGAACCTTAAAACATAATAGTCTCTCTAACATTAATGGCTTAAACTTATATTTTGAGTTAGTGATAAGGAAAATGGTACAAATATAAAATAAAATTCTAATTAATATACTTAATTACTTAAAAAGATTTGATTATTTTTCAATTGCCTAACAGTTGCCTCAACGGAAAAAAAAAATATATAAGATCAACAACGTTTCAAGAGTGATTAAATTGGTTAACTATATTATCAATTGAAAAATAATTACTTAAAAAATTGATTATAAAAGATTTAAGCGTTTAATTGGAGTTACGTTTTAGGCCCCAATTATGTTGAGTTACCCTATTACTTATATAAGTTATTAAACCTCCTTGGCATATAGATTTTTTTTTATAATCTCCGTATTTGAATTCCTGACTCCAATAATGAATATGATATTGGATACCAGATGAAAAAGAAAAAAAGTTATGTTGCTCTTTGTATCTCATTACTCAACTCACTAACTTTGAGAGAGTACTTTAGCATGTTACATAAAATTATGTTAATTTTAATAACTTTAGTCCAAGTATTTAGAAGCTAATTGATTTCGTTATCTTCTAAATAGTACTATTCACGCAAAAGGGAGTAGTAATACTAGTCTGCCGACACTCTCACATGCCGACACGTTCACAACACTGTCTCCACGTCTGATTCAATACCAAATTATCCAATTTTTTCACTAACTCTCCCCCTTCTATTTCTTCTTTCTTTCTTTCTTCATTCATTCATTCCTTGCTTTTTTAGCTAAAAAGTTATAAAGGAACAGAGAGAATCTCCAGATATTATACAACTAGTTTCCATTTTCCTTTTTGGATTCCTTCTATTTATATATATAAATAATAAATACATTCGTTTAACAATATGGCAGAAGCAACTCCAGTACCTCAAGAACCAGCTGTTGATAATTCTCCAGCTGCTGCCATGGCTACCAAAGCTGATGATTCTAAAGCTCTCGCTACTGTTCCTCCTCCAAGTAAATTCACTCAATTCTCTCTTCTTCTCTACTGTCTCTGGGTTTTTTCCCCCCTTCATTTGGATGTTCATTATTCAGTTATTAGTACTATTTGTATTAATAGTTAGCGGAGTATATGACTTTCTTGTGTTCTTTTTAATGAAAATTCAGAGGATGGATTCTTCCTTCTTTTTTTCTTTTTTCTGTTTTTAAAGTTAGGTTCGTTATTCAAAATTGTTGCTATCTGTACTTGTAACAGATAATAAGATTTTTATGACTTTTTTGTGTTTTTTTTTTAAATGAAAATTCATCCGTTTGAAATATCAATGACCATATTTAGTTTTTGAGCATCTGATATGTTCTTTTTTCCTCTTCTTCTGATGAAAATATCTGTAAATATGTGAAGTTATTTTTGATGGACGCTGTTTAAATTCATTGTAATCATGCTGATATTATCCTTGCCAAACCATCAGAATCCTCTTGTTATATTTCTCATATTTAACAAATTTGTTTTTTGGGGGTTTATAACTGGAGAGTTGAAATTATAAAGATCAGATACGAATTTTAATAAGAATTTGATGTTTCCCTTAGCCATCTTTGATGGTTAAATTTTGTGGCCTAAACCTCTATACTCTCCCTATATTTTTCTTTAACTTGAAGTGCATGTTTAATTTTTATATTCTAGCGTTTTTTTACGCTATCAGATCACTTTAACACATAATTAGATGTGAATTGTAATCATCCATATATAGTTAGAGGAACTCGTAACATGGAAAATAAGACAAGTTATCTAGTTAGAATACATAATGGTATAGAATATTTTTAACTATCAAGGTATATAAGTCAAATCCCACCAAAGAATAGGGGAGATTCTCAATTCATTTTCCAGTTAGGCACTGCTTTGGTTCTAGTTTGGGGCTGATGGATTTTATTTTCATGACTATATATCTTGTTGGACTTGGTCATGTCTGATTCTCATGGCTTTATATGCCAACAAATTTTGAATTAATTGGAAATACTTGTTCCTTGTATTATTATTTTTCTAAGATCATGATTATAACGTAGGTCCACTCTAATAAATAAATAAATACATTTATGATTAGATGCCCAACTTAGTGGATTGCCACTCTGGAAATCATTGGTAGATACCAATTGTAGTGGAGGGCAATTCCTTAAGGGGTCGTTTGGTAGCGTAGACTAAATTGGGATTATAATCCCTGGACTAAATTATCCCTCATGGGAGGTGGGATAAAATAATCCCAAGTTTGATGGGATAAAGTGGGATAAGATGGGATATCCTAGATTAAGTCTGGGGTATAAATTTAATCCCAGATCTTATCCCTCCTTATCCCTCATACCAAAAGACCCCTAAGCTTTCTTTAGGAAGTCTAGCCGACAGGATTTTTAGCTAAAGGGTAATGAAAAGATGTATATGTGTAGTCATTTACTCACTTAAACACCAATTGATGTATTTTTCACTTTACTATCAAAATACATGGCTATGTAAAATCTTTAAGAATTGATTAATCTGATAGTGTAATGTAACCTGTCGACAAAAAATTATTATGCCACAGTTTTATAGCTTGTAAGCTATCTTATTTGTCAAGTTACCAATCCCGCTTTATATGAACTATAACCTGTAATTATCTTTTAAATAACCTGATAGATTAAAAACATCCTTTACATTGTTGTTGAACTCATGCTGAAATTTGTGAGGCATTTCAGAAGGAGTGTTCTTATGGACAACATAGCACAAACAGATCATTGGTGTTAACTTGGCTGATCGCATACTTGAAGTTCTGTAATATTTAGTAACTACTTTCTGATTGAAAGGTTCGATAGAAAGCAAGGTTTTGAGCTGCTTGTGTCATGAGGGAAATATTCTGTCTGATGATGTATTCTTGTTTTTCTGATTTCGCAGAGACCGATTCATCAACAAAGAAGAGTTCAAAGGGATCCCTCGATAGAGGTATATATAAGGCCTTGATCTAATACCAGTTCTTGTTTTTAAGTTCTCAATGAAACGACTTTTTAGTCTTATTTCTAGTCTGGCTTAGGCAACTTCAGTTTGAACCTTGCAACGTATATGTGATAAAATACAGCAAAAAGATGGTTCTATCAGAATCAGTCACATCTCATGAATTAACAAGTTGTCTATACTTTTCTTTTTTTCCCAGACATTGCTCTCGCGCACCTTGAAACAGAGAAAAGAAATTCTTATATCAAGGCATGGGAAGAAAGTGAAAAAAGCAAGGTGGAAAACAGGTAAGATTTTTAACTTTCTATGTTATTTAGTCATCACAGGGTTGATCTTCTTTTGTTTTTATTTGAGCACAAGAACATTATACATACCAAAACTTTATTCCCTGAGTCAATTCAATTGCCTAAGTCATTCTTCACCTTGTCTTGCGATGGATAGGGCTCAAAAGAAGTTCTCTGCAGTTGGGACATGGGAGAACACCAAGAAAGCAAATCTTGAAGCTAAACTGAAGAAACTTGAGGTAATTCAAAATCTAGTATACATGCTTCTTCAACACTTCTGAATATGGCATACTTGAAAACATGATGCGTTCGGGGAAAATGCCTCATTTCAAACCGCTTTGGCACATTGTTTCATTAAGCATTCCACATTCTGGCTACAAATGAGGTTGTAATCCAAAGGCTTTTTATTTCCTTTACATTCGAGAAACCTTACAGGTAGTTAAAGCGATAACTTAAGACTTTAAAAAGTGGGTTTTTATCGCCCATTGCTGACCAAAATATGGGCAATGCATAGGATGTGACAATTCATGTGGTTGAGTTGTTAGGTATCATTGAGGATTCATCGCATAGAGCGGTTTCGTCCCACAAGTTGATAATCTTGTGGAATTTTTGCAGGAACAACTAAAGGAAAAGAAAGCAGAATATGCAGAGAAGATTAAAAATAGAGTAGCCGCAGTTCACAAGGAGGCTGACGAAAAGAGAGCTATGGTTGAAGCCAGAAAGGGAGAAGAACTTCTTAAAGCAGATGAGATGGCTGCCAAGTATCGTGCCACCGGACAAGCCCCTAAGAAGTTGCTTGGATGCCTTGGATGTTAAAGCTGTGAAATGTTTCTTTCTCCTTTGTAAATTTTCATGCTTGTTGCTCTTTATTGGGTGTTTCAAACATGTCAAGTTTCCTATTTGTGTAAGAAAAGCACTCATGAAAGTTTTTAAGCGTCATGATAATGATAATTCCACTTCAGATGTTTCTATTAATACTTCATACTGCATATGAGATTATGTATGAAAAATTTGGGAGTTCCAATGAGTGGATATGTTTTCAAGAATCTCTGCAATGAGATAAAAAACGCTCTGCTGTCATGGGCGGCTTTCCAGCCGTGCCCCATGACCCCTTGGGCGCGCCCCGTGGCGTCCTAGCAAGCCTTCCAACGCCTAGCGCCACGGACGGCCCCGTGGTCTTGGCCGCGCCAAGTGACAAGCGCGCATGTGCCTCTGTCGCCCCACCGACATCCCTTGCCAGCGCCCAACCGCAGGCAGATGCCAACAGCGCCGCGCGCGCAGACCCTGATGCCAAAGACTATGCTGCTGACAACGGACCTGTTTTCTGCCTTATAGCAAACTAAGTCTTTTTCATTGTAAATATAGAGTAGTTTTATTCCATGTACTTCCATTATGTTTCTCTAGCTTAATCAAGTCTAGTCTTGTAGCTTTGGATTATTTTTTTTAAGCATTATTAGGGGGGATCAAGCAATCAAACTTTCTAGCAAGCAAACAATTCTCTGTACTGGTGTCTCTCCCCCTCGACACCGCGTTGCCTTTCTGTAATAGCTTTCATTAATGCAATCAAGCTTTCTTTCATTCTCAATTCTCATTCATGTTCTCTCAATTGCTCTTGACATTGGTTTTCCCGTACGGCACTGACAATCTAGTCTAGCGTACGGAGGGAACCTCAGTTGGCGGACAGCAACTGCACTGACATCAGTTGCTTAGCCTTACGTCGCCCTTCCAAGGAATCTCAGGAAGGCGCCGCGTAACAGAGATTATGTATGAAAAATTTGGGAGTTCCAATGAGTGGATATGTTTTCAAGAATCTCTGCAATGAGATAAAAAACGCTCTGCTGAGGCTCGAATAGAAGAGGGGGTACTTGAGCAGAGGGCCGTTTCAGACCAGTGAAGATTGAAATTGAGGAAAACAGCATAAAGTAAAAAGTCTTTAATATGAACCATGACTTGTAAAAACAAAAACATAGATATGATTCTGGACATTCCAGCAAAAAATAACATGCATTATAGCACTATTGCTATTACACTAATATATAGAGGTAAAATACATGTCTTTTCCCCAGTTGGAGCTAAGATTGTCCTATGGCTATGACAGTAATATATAGTAGACTTAGAATATGTGGTTTTTCCACAGCTGGAGATACTAAAACAACCAGCAGAAAATTCTTCAGAATCCATATTTCTGAGCCACTGATATCAGAGGAAGCAGACTGCATGTTCTGCTTTAGGGCAGATCAATGAGCTTTCACTCAAAAAAGGATACATGCTACATGAATCACTGTGGCCTAGAAAGCTCAAGTCATTGTTACTAGGGAAATCCAAAAGAAGTTGCAATGCTGATTCAGATGAATCCTCCAACGCGTTGCAGCTAGAGGTCTCTGAACCTTGCAAGATTTCTTCAGTATGTGGTTGGCCATTCTTCCACTCTGTATATTCATTTAGGTTACTCCCTGTAACTGGGGAACCATCAACAACACCGAGCTCAACCTCAGTCGTAATGCCTGAAGCTGATCCGTATTTTGTACACGAAGATGCTTGAGAAGCTGGACTTTGAGAATCAGTCTTTTCTCGGTTCTTAAATTTCCTAAAAGTCTCTCCTATCTCTGAGTTCCACATGCGCAGAAAATGGTCAGTATCAGACCTTTCTACAGACGATGGAACCAAGAGTTGGGACTCTCTGGAAAGACGAGCCTCAGCTTCGAGTCTAGCACTTTCCCATTGTGCCATGTGACGAGCTGAAGTTGATGTAGGCGGTCTTCTCAGCAGTCCATTAGATGCAGAGGATGGTTCATGAGTGTCAGGATCAATGCCCATTGAAAGCAGGTGCTTTTTCAGGTGAGTATTCCACAGATTCTTTATCTCATTGTCTGTTCTTCCAGGTAGTTGTGAAGCAATTGCAGCCCATCTACATGAACTCAGTAATGATTATTCGTAGTTATTGAAGTATAAATGATGCTAATAGGTATTCTCAATTAGGTAATGGAGTGATAAACACAGGACATTAAGTATGCCACTACAAAAGCCAAAACAAGATCATGCAAAAGAACACTAACCTGTTTCCAAGAATACCATGTAACTGAATGACAAGTTTCTGTTCATCGAGGCTAAAAGGACCTCGTTTGATGTCTGGCCTCAGATAATTTGTCCATCTAAGACGACAACTTTTCCCACATCGAAGAAGACCTGTCATTTAAAATTGCAGAATAGATCTTCATCAACAAGCCATGAGTAACACAATTCTTCACTTCTATTCCAGCAAGAGAATTCTAACTTTCCTACCAAAAGTGAAAAGTAGTCCAACAAAAATCAGGTAAAAACAAACAGATTATATATGAGTTTATGATATTGATACCATGGACCAATGTTTCCCTCAGATTCCCTCTATGTTGAGCATCCTAGTATTTACAATATCATTCAACTACCAAAATCAATGTCAAGTCATAACACAAAATGTATGGTGAAATCTTCTTTTTGAATGTTTGTCTCCTATATTTCCTTGTGAAAAAGCTAGTTTATCTACCAGCAAGCTGATTCTCCCCTATAATATGTTTGACAAAGTATATCCAAGTTTTGTACTAAGTTGTATGTGATAACTCAGCTATATAAGCAGATGGCAAGCTGATCCCAACATTTGATTAAATGGAATGGTAAAGGAGGAGATGGAAGATGAGTATTCTCAGGTGCCTCGACTGCATAGAGAAGGCAACATCTTAGGTAAAACATAGTCCCTCCAACTTTACATAACTGTTTTCATGTATTCCTGTAATGCTTGTCTCTTGTAGTCCAGAAAATAGATTGCATTACTCATCCTGTAAGCTCTCCCAATAATAGCATAAGCCATTAACATGACACCAACAGACCAAGCTGGTTAGTATAACTAAGGAACTATGATGTCAGCGAGAAGCAGTGAACCAGCACATTAGTACCAAAATAGCCCGTGGACTTGCTCATTTTGACATTAAGAGGAACCGTGTTGAGGCCAAAACTCTTTTTTGATATAGGAGAAATCCCATGTGAGCTTCTTGCTTAACATCAGTTGTGCAGTTCGAAACTCTAAAGGGACCAAACTTTGACCACGCCAGAGTTCAAACTTGTGACGTGTGCCTAACTTACACATCAACATATTGCGTCCTAATCACTAATTCAAAGCCCTTGGGGCATGTGTTGAGCACACATATTAGTATATTTCAATAAATCATTGAAGAGCTAGTTAAGGTGTATGTGGACAAATGGGAAAGAGAAACAAAAAAGAAAGGCTTAATTTTATCAGCACAAACTCATGAACTTGAGACATCCAAATGATAACTGCAACAAGAGAATAGCAAAGAGGTCCTAAACAGGGGACAATTCCCAACAAACATTACAAGTTGACGAAAAAGAGAGTATTTTAACTAGAATGAATACCCTAAAACCCCTCTAAACTATCACGTTTTTATAGTTACATATTTAAACTATTCAGTGCCCCCAAAACACCCCCTTAACTATATCCCCCTATATATTAAAAACCCTTCGTCTATTTTTTAATGAAATATGTAAGGTAACTCGCCAAAAGGCGCGTGGAAGATGAAATTATACATAAAAATGACCCCAATTGGCCATGTCTAATGGTTAATAACTATTACCCTGTTTAAAAAATTTAATTTTTTTATTTTCTTTATTTCTAGCCTTCTTCATTTTTTTTAATCTTTCTTCTTATGAGTTTCATCTTTAAAAAAATTCTTCTCTTGTACAAAAGGCCAAATCTTGTATTAAACTAAAATTACCAGGGAAATCGAAGGTTAATGGGAAAAATCTAATGTTTAATCGAAGTTTAGTGGCAAAAATCACGATTGAGACATGATGTAACCATTATGGAGATGGAAGAGGATTGTTTTTTAACAAATGACCATGTGTTTATCCCTTCACCCCGCTTTCTTTGTTTTTTAACCCACAAACATTTACCTATTTAATTATTTTTTATTATTAGCTAAAAGTCTTAATTAAATTGATATTTAGATTAGGCGGACTAAATAGAAGGGTATCACACACACCATTAAAAAATTGAAGAGAGGTTTGTGAGAGACAAAAACGTGATAGTTTAGGTGGGCTTGAGGTTATTCACTCATTATGCATGACTAGAAGTCAAAGTAGAGCAGCACTAAGGATTGGGAAAACGGTAAAAAGGCTCAGTGAAAAAAAATTGAAAAAATTCACCATTTCCTTATTGGTATTACATGAAAATTGGAAGAACTTTAATGCTCATGAAAGAGTAAAAAGCTAATAGTAACACAGATTTCACTTTTCTCTCTTGTTCCATTCCTCACCTCTCTCCATTTCCATTGTTTCTTACCACATGAAATGTATGAAATCATTGTTGAGTTCACCAAGCCATTGAAAATACAAATTTCAGGCAAGAGGTACAACTAGACTATTTTGATTAAAATACAAGAAAACACATCCTCTGCTACTCATTCTTTGGTAGTGCATCACAGAATGAGGTCACAGGCAGAGGCGGAGCCACATACACCCAAGTTGTTTCAACCGACACCCCTTCGTCGGAAAGTTATAGTGTAGCTGAGTAACTTTGTTTAAAAATATGTATATATACTCTATATTAACAAACGTTGACTTCTGGTGAGTTCATTTCTTTATATTTTAACTCCCCTTAGCGAAAATGGCGGCTCCGTCGCAGGAGAAAATGACTAAGATAACATGGAACTTGAGTCTTAAAAGTGAGTTATGTACAAAAGGGTTTTAGAATAGAGCTAAAACAGAAAGAAAAGAGTGGTGAAAAAACCTGCAAGTTTTGGAAGAGAACGCCAGCTACCATGACCATTTTTCTTGATAAATTCAATGAGCTTTTCATCTTCTTCAGGGGTCCATGGTCCTTTCTTCATACCATTCTTATCACAACATGGTATTCTCCCCATTCCTCCCTCTCTCACACACTCACACAAAGATATAAAAAAAAAAAGTCAAGTCTTTAACTTTAAACAAGAAAGAATGAGTCTTTCTAGGAAGAGTGAATAGTAAACAGAAGAAAATTGACCTATCAAATGGAGTAGGCTCAGTACGAGTTGTGTGTAGAGTGTAGTACACACCAGCAACTCCAAAGCCGGCTACACATTAAATGCCATGATATGATGCGCTTTGAGAAATACTACTGTTTCTAGCTTTGCATAAATTTATTCTTCATAAAAAGAATAGGAGCAAAAAAAAATTGAATGATTGACGTAATAGAATAATAAAGTTGCATTAAATGCATGCCTTTTTCAAATTCTTGAGGTTTTGGTTATTCAAATTTGATCGTATACAGTACTCCTTAGTAGGCAGAATAAGCTTCCAGGGTTAAAGGCAGTGAGGAGATGAGAGAAAAACAGAGCATTTAAAGAGAGGAATCCCATCTTATAATAATACTCATTCGTTTCAATTTAGTAAACCTATTTGACTTTAAGAAAAAAGAAAAGATTTTTAAATTTGTAGTGCAAAATGAGGTATATATACTTTGTGTGATTATAAATCATTGCATAAAGTTAAATTGTTTCCAAATAAGAAAAGAAGACATTCTTTTTGGTACGGACTAAAAAGAAAATAGGTTCATATAAATTAAAACGGAGGGAGTAATAATAACAACGTGGCCCGCAAGGGTTGACTGAGTTGGTTGTTTGAGTAGTTTCTCATATGCAAGACCTACGATCGATTCCTGTCACCAGCAGCCTCTTCAATCAGAGCTCGTCGCACCTAGTTTACCTAGTGCGGTTTACATTTCTTGTGTGGTTTGTGAGATCGCACAGCAAGTAGGTTACTCAATGCACAGAGACAAAGCTATGTTATACCGAGAGGGGTCATCGACACCCATAAAGTTGCAAAAACTCTATATATATATGTGTATGTCTTTTGAAAAAAGTACTAATATATTAGTAGTAGACGTCCTATATACAAAACAAATTTTGATTGAATCCAAAAGTGCACCCCCGACCTTCAAATTTTGGATTCGCCTTTTTGAGTGCGGACCCAAAAAATAGCCGCTGCGAATTTGGAGGCTTAAAAAAACAAATAATGTAATTTTAGCATTGAGTTTATTTGAAATCAGCATAGGAACTGAGAAATAAAAGTCAAGCAGTTGGGCCACAACTAGTTACTTCCCTGTCCCAAATGGACCTTTAATTTATTTTGATAAAATATACCCATGTTTGAGGTATAAATACTTACTCGCACCCTCTTTACATCACCCAATCTTATCTTAATATTAAAATGGAAATACGTGTGACCTATCGTTATTATTATTAACTGATAAATATGTATAGATTAAGTGATAAAGATGTAAAAGAAAGATGCATTTACTGATGCGAGTAAGCTCTTTTTTAATTTTTTTTTAATAGCCTGATAAGAATGTGCGTGCTTTTAGTGGAATCTTAAAAGTACACTAAAAATTGGTGAATAATAAAATAAATCTGCACAGCAAAAATTAGTGAAATAATCAAATAAATCTGCACCGACAAGTATCCGTACACAAGTTCATGTAACATAACAAGTCAGACTCTAGCGTATAATTAGAGGTGGCAAAATGGTTAAAAGAAAACCGTTTTTCACCCATATTATTTATTAAAAATGGGTTAAATAATGAACTTTTTAAAAACGGATCGAATATGGATAAGAACCATATTATCCACTTGGAAAATGGTTAATCAATGGATAACTAATGTGTTTAACTTTTACGAGTCGGGTTAAATAATTTATCTATTTTTTAAATTACCCATTTAGGACCCGCTCGTATCCAATCCGACTCGCCCGTTTGCCACCCTGCGTATAAGGAACAAATGCGTAGACAATATAAGTAAAGCAACGTAAAATGAGAAAAAATCCATGAACAAATGCAAAGTCAGCATAGAATTGAGTTAAAATCCGCTTTGGTATTGAGAGATGATAGCCAAACTATTGACCCCAATTAAATAGTAAAAATTGCATGGGGCGTCCTATTTGGTCGCCCCATTTAGCCTATACCTATTTTTTTTAAAGTTTTAATTTTTACCCACTTTTTAAACAATTTCAGCCCCCTTTCTCCTCCTCCTCCTCCTTCTTCTTCTTTCTTCTGTTGTTGTTGGTGCTGCTATAAAACTTCAGTTCATGGGATGATTGACATAAGTATGTTTATCATATTATTTAAAAACAAATTATAAATAATTATGTAAGTTAGTAGACAATAATTTGTGAATATTTCCACGTACGGAAAGTTTAAGGTCACACTTAATGATTCTTTTCATGATAATTCTGTTCTTTTCACGTTTATTGTTTTCAAAATTTATGATTTAGATACTGTTGGCAATCTGATTATTTATCTAGTATGTTAGAAAGCTTATTCAAACACGTCAGCTTATATAGTGCTGAAGTTTTTACAAATGAACTAAATAACTTCAGCATCTTCTGCTAAAGTTTTTGAAAAAACTTTATGACAAAACCAATGAATCCCGGACAAAAAAATTCCAACTTATTTAGTGCTGAAGTTTTTAAAATGAACTAAATAACTTGAGCATCTTCTGCTGAAGTTTTTGAAAAAGCTTATCCAAGACAACAACTTATTTAGTGCTGAATTTTTTATAAATTAACTAAATAACTTCAGTCTTCTGCTGAAGTTTTGTGAAAAAGCTTAATGACAAAACTTATGAATCCAGGACAAAAAAAAATTCAGCTTATTTAGTGCAATTACAAACAAAAATTTCAGCAAATAGAGAACAAAACTTCAACTATTATGCTATTAAGTTCAGCAATTACAAACAAAAACTTGAGCAAATAGAGAACAATACTTCAGCTACTATGTTTAAGTTCAGCAATTACAAACAAAAACTTCAGCACATTTGGTTCAGCACACTTGCTACTTCAGGCCCGTCTACTAGAATGCTGAAGTTTTGCGTGATTGTCTTTGCTACTTCAGCCCTGTATGCTGAAGTCAGTGGCAGACCCAAGATTTTATGCAAGCGGGTTCAATCTTAGAAGTATATAGCTTTAGTCGTAAAATAGTAGTTGTCAAGTGGGTTCAAATAAATATTTATACAAAATTTACACAACTTTAATCCTAATTTATACATATACACAGTATTATTTTTTTGTAAAGCGGGTTCAGTTAAACCCGCTAGCCACCACTTGGGTCTGCCACTGGCTGAAGTTAAGCGAAAAAATGGGTATGCTTGCAATTGTTTTTGCAAAGCGGGCACAACTTAAAACGTGACCCAAAAAGCAGGTATAGATGCAAATCCCCCAATTAAATAAGACTTACATGTCGGTATAGGTGAGAAAAACACTTGTCAATTGAACTTTAACCTACCAAGTCTAAATTTCAATGAAGTTGAAGTCGTAATTTCAAATTATGAATAATCCATAAAATCTATTTAAATCAAATATCGGTAAAAATAATTATGTTTCAAGGGAAATTCAGTTCTTCAAAAGCACAAGTTTACTAGATCTCACACTTATTACTACTGAGGAACACTCTCTTGTTGTTTTCACTTGTCATGTTCTTTTGTACGCTCTTAATAAAATATTATTTAAAAATTAAAAGGATAATTTACTTAATTACATTATTTATTCTTTGATTCTTTCTTAATTTTTATGGGTCTTTTGGTACAATGGTGGGATCTATATGAGATAGTTAATTCCACCATTTCGGTATAAAAGTTATTCCAGGATTAACTAATACCTCAAGTCTAACGTGGGATAAATTAAAGTTAATCTCAAACTTTATCATGGAATTATTGTTCTTATCCCATATACCAAACAACCCCTAAAATGACAAATATTTGGGAATAACTATTTTTAACAAAAATGACAACTAAATGGGAATTGTAGTAGAATTTATATTCCAACGTTGTGGAGTCGGAGGAGGACAATGTGTACCCATATCTTCCTTATCTTGTAGAGGTAGAAATGTTATTTCCGATAGACCAAAGACTTAATGTTTACGCACTCTTTGGAATCTTCTTTTTATTTTTGATTTTAATCAGAGGCCCTCTAATAAGACTACAAAATATACTTCCAACAAATATGGAATCACACATTAAATAGAGAAATGCAGTGTATGAAGAGTAAATGTGTAGACAACAAATGAAGCAAAGAAAGGGTAAGATGTAAATCAATATCAGCACAACAATAGTAAGATGCAGAAGATGAGTTATTTAATGAAATCTCAAACTCAGCAGCAATTCATAAATACAACAACACAAAAGAACCCCACATATTATATACAAATACATATGGAGACAAAGTGTAAGCATTAATGAAGGTGTTGGACGGAGAACACGCAAAAGGGAATTGGTAGCAAATAGCAATGAAGGAAGCATCTCTTTCTTGTGATATTTCAGAAATGGGTCCTTCGTTTTCTGGGGCTATGGCCACCCCTATCTACTAACACAAAATACTAGTATACTTTATTAAATAGATGACTATTGTTTATCAAATGGATTAAAGTTTTTTTTTTTAAAGTTATTTGATTCGGTACAAATATTTATGTAAAAGTTTTCTAGCAAGCAAGCAACTCTTGTAATGGTGTCTTAGCACCCACGGTAGTTTATTGATCACTAGGTCATACCATTTGGTTCAAATATACATGCATTCAAATTCTTTGATAAAAAACTTGTTTGCATTCAGTATTTACATCGAGTAAATCAATGCATGACACGACTTGTCGTACATATAAATGATTTATCACTTGACCATGGTTAGGTGATATGCATCTAACCATAATTCTTACGAGGAAATTATTTGATTTGGTATAGACATCGAACAAATAAAAGTATTTACCCCTTTTTCTGCAGAATGTTTTCTTGATATTTGCTCTCACAGTAGATAAATAAATACTCCTACTACTAGAAGCAGGGGTGTTCATGAAAATCCGAAAATCTTAACCAAACCAAATACCAAATCAAACCGATCAAAAAACCCGATACTTTTTGGTTTGATTTAGTTTTGGTTTTAAAATTTAAAACCGATCAAATTTGGTTTGGTTTTGGTTTTAATAAAAAAAAATCAAACCAAACCGAATATAGGAGTAACTATTTTAAATTTATTATTACACCTATATATATATATATATATATATATATATATATATATATATATATATATATATATGTATGTATACTTTTATACAAAGTTTCAAAATTTTTATAGTAAATGTTAATCGTTTGCACTTTTAGTACAGGTCTTTACCTTTACATTCTAGTTTGATTGGTATTTTTCTTTTGTTAAGTGTAAGAATCTATTTCATGTTAAAAATAATATATTTTTAATTGAGTCCTTAAATTATTCATCACTATTTGATTCAATTATCATCAATATATCTTGGTAAATAATAGATTTCTCAAAGAGCAATTGATTTGATAGTGTTACGTTAAAAATGTGGTCGTCGAAATATGTGTTTGATAGTGTATGTCTTATATTTAAGAAAAAACCCGACAAATAACCGAAAAAATCGAAAAACCGACATAAACCGAATTAAGAAAAAACAGACTTAATTGGTTTGGTTTGGTTCTAATATCTGAAAAACTGACTTGGTTTGGTTTCTTTTTAGGGAAAAATCGATCCAAACCGAACCATGAACACCCCTAACTAGAATGGGTCGTTTGGTTGGAAAGAAGTAATCTCAGGACGAATTATCCCGGGATTAATTATTCTGGGATTAGTTATTCCATCTTTCCATGGGGATAAAAAAAAATACTACAATCCCGAAATAACTAATCCTGTAATTAATTATATCGCATTTTTCTACCAATCAAACATGGAATAAACTCTTTTTAAATTTAATCCCGAAATTAATTATTTTTTTATCTCTTGTACCAAACAACGAGGCCTAAGTGACCATTAGAATCAATTGCTTTGCTTTACGTCGTTCTTCAAAGACACTCCAAAAGGCGCTGCAATGCACATAAGATCTTTTCTCATGCTATGTACAGTCACCGTGAATTGTCCCCGTCTGCCGTCGGTCGTCGACAGGGGTTTTTCTTTGTGGGTTGGGTATCTGGGGGGGTGGGGTAGGGGATGGTCTGCTTTGAAGGAAGACGTCTTACCCTAGCTAGTTTCAGGGAAATGAATGCGGTCAAATCCTTATTTTTAGTTTGGTTTTCATTTACTCTACGCCGTCCTATTTGTATATTCCATATTTGACTCGACACTGTTATTAATAAAGGCTTGTTATAAAATAAAGACCGTAAAGTAAAGACAAGTATAAAGAGAAACTGATATATTATTCGAATTCAAACTGATGTACATAATGAACTGAAATCTCTTCTATTTATAGAAGAAATGAAACTGTTATGTTAGCTGCTACTATATCATATATGGATAATCTTCTACTGAGAGTAATGTTTATCCATAACGTAGTACTGAAAGGATAAGCTCATTGTACCAGGTATAGATAATCTTTTACTAGAGGTAATGTTTATCCATAACGGAGTACTGAAAGGATAAGCTCATTGTACCTGGTATAGATAATCTTCTATTGGGGATAATATTTATCCATAACGGAGTACTGAAATGATAAGCTCATTGTACCCGGTATGGATAATCTTCTACTAGGGGTAATGTTTATCCATAATGGAGTATCGAAAGGATAAGCTTATTATACCCGATATGGATAATCTTCTACCGGGAGTAATGTTTATCCATAACGGAGTATCGAAAGGATAAGCTTATTATACCCGGTATGGATAATCTTCTACCGGGGATAACATTTATCCATAACCGGGTACCGAAGTGATAAGCTTCTTCAGGAGACTTATTTCCAATAGAGTATTAAATAGATAAACATATTTACGGCAGAGTCTCATATGGATAAGCTTCTTCAGAAAGCTTATTTACAACGGGATACTAAATGAACATCCATAATATAATATATTTATAACAAGGCTTTCATATTTTTTCCAATTATTTAAGAGCTCTTGATTGAAGAATAAATATTTTAAACAGCTTTTTAATACGGAATCATGTGCAATACTACTTACTCCTTTCATTTCGTGTGATGATGATGTTTGACCATAATTTATAACCGAAGTATAAAATACTGTATTTAACGTATGTAGTGTTACGACTTTGGAGTCCCTAAATCCGCTCAGTGAAACCCATATTACCGACTTCATTTAGTTCCCAAAATATTTGTTGATATATGAAGCTACTCCTTCCACATAAACGTAGCAACCATACACTAGAATACTCGAAAGGACAAACTAAAAAGAGAGAGAGCCAAATAGCACCTCTAAAATTGACACACCAACGTCCACAAAAATGTACCCATTAGACACACTGCTTGGCATAAATGTAGATATCATACACTCTTTTGAGAGTGTGATTAACAAAACTTGGCAATACAAGATTAAAATAAGAAAAGGACATAATTTTTTTTAAAGCTTTTCTTCCACCTCCTGCCCATCTCCACCATCATCATAGCCACTATCTCAACAACCTCCATCACCACCTCCACCATCATCATATCCACCATGTCCACTATCTTGTTTCTCTAACTAACTGCTCACTGGCAATATATAGCTTGATCTATCTGTGGAGGAATTTGCTTGATCTCTGTTCCTAGTTCTTGTTCAATTCTGTACCTGCCAAATACAATCAATATCATAACAAACCGACACATGAAAACTAAATGTCCTTCTATCATTAAAAAGAATGAACTTTATGCATACAGATTGAAGCGATCCTCAAAAGTAATCAGGTTAACAGCTAAACCAAGGTGTCCGAATCTCCCTGACCGTCCAACCTGCAAAAACAATTATCAATGAGGAAATAGCACAAACAGATAGATAAGTTGATAAGCAAGACAAAGATCCGTAGCACATACCCTGTGCAAATACGTTTCTGAGTTCTTAGGGAAATCAAAATTGATAACAACATTGACTGCTTGAATATCTATTCCTCTAGTAAACAAATCTGCAACCATCATGAAAGAGCAGTGTTACTAAATCAATCAATTAACATATTAGACACTTCCCACAGGAACACATACGGATCCTGTAACAAAAAACTCTCAATGAGATTTAGGCATGCATCATGAAAGATCAAGTCAAGATTCATGTAAGAGTTAAAAGCTTAGCAACACCAAGAACATGGCAACACGGACAATGGAATAGATATTAGTGAAAGCCACAAATTCCATTTAAAGAAATGCATAAACTCCAAATAGTTATTGGTTATTGTTTTGAATTTAAATATCTATAAAATAATAAAATAAATATTTTATAATAAAAACGAAAATTTTAAAAAAAACTATCCATTCAAATTGGAAAGTAGTTTCAAGTTGTAGTTTTTAAGTTATTTTAAACTAAAAGAGTAAAAAAAAATGCCAATTTAAAATATCTTTTTTTTAATATTTTTTTTCTTTTAAAAAAAAAAAGTTTATTTATTCAATAAATATTATTGAGAATCTATGTGTTATTAAAAGGAGAGAAAAAAGCCCCCTCCTTAAGCCATGTGGCAGCCTAAAAAAAGTCACATGGAATAAGTAGTTAATAATTAGTTATTTAATTAATAATAAGTTATTGGTTATTGTTTTGAATTTAAATATCTAAAAAGTAATTAAAAAAATATTTTATAATAAAAAAAATAAAAAAACTGTCCATTCAAATTGGAAAGTAGTTTCAAGTTGGAGTTTTTAAATTATTTTAAAATAAATAAGTAAAATTATAAAAAATTAAAATATAAAAAGAAATTTACACATAGATTTTAAAATATTATTGAAAATAATAGAATAAAATATAAAAAATAAAAATATATATTTTTTGTTATATTATAAAAAGAAAGTAGCATACAAAAATTTAAATAAACTAATATGCTAATTGGGTATATCACATTGACAAATAAGATGACAATTGAAACCAATTAAAGCAATACAATCTAATTTAATCAAACAAGCCCGGCCACAATTTAATTTAATTAATATTTTTCAATATTGGCCGTGCATCGCGCGGATACGACTACTAGTACTAAATAATAAGCCGCACCTTTTAAAGAATTATTATGTATTTAGAAGTACTACTCCCTAAATAAGGATGAATCGTAGTGAACATGTGGACACTTTAACAAGAATTAATAAGGAGCATATTCACCAATCACTAAGCCACATTAAGAACAGAAAAGCATAGCAAGTATGAGTACTAGGAGTGTCAAGCAGATGCATTAACCATACCAGTACAAACAAGGTTCCTGCAGGCACCATTGCGGAAGTCATGAAACACCCTGTTCCTATGATCTTGAAGCATCTTGGCATGAATGTAGAAGCATGAATAGCCCAGCTCAGTAATCTTCTTCGCAAGAAGTTCCACTCTATTTACAGAGTTGCAAAAAATAATTGATTGGTTAATTTGAAGCTGCATCCAACAAAGAACCAGATAGAAACAGGTTAGCATGTGCGCGTTGAGCTATTTAACACCTATACTCCATTGTATAACCAGGACTAACCTTTGAGAAGAGAGTGTTAAGGCAGTGAATCTTCTGTCTTTCTTCAACAAAAGCATAAAATTGTGTTATACCCTTGAGTGTAAGTTCATCCATGAGGTTGATAACATATGGTTTGTTCAAATATCTATCTTTAAAGTCCTTGACAGTAACAGGGAATGTAGCAGAAAACATCAAGATCTGGCGATTTGCAGGTATGAAACGGATCAGCTGTACAATGGAAGGTTGGAATTCTGGTGAGAGAAGCTTATCAGCCTGAAGGACAAAAGTAGACACAGTTAGAATTTGTAATCACGTACGGTGTCTTCCCAGGAAGGTAGAATTAAGAGGGTGGGAAGGGGCAGAAAACAATTTATCCAATTCAAATGAAGTCATAATGTTAGAGAAGGCTGCTACAGTATATTTTGTTCTCAAAATATAAATAAAATTGCATCTAGACTTTGTAGGTTATAACTTTAGCATTCTAAATGTCAGCTCAACAAAATTGGGCAATGATCGTCTGATTTACTTACTCAAGAAAGGATTACCTCATCCATTATAAGCATGGAGCAATCCTTCAAAATGCACACTCCCTTTTTTGCAAGGTCAAGAATTCTTCCAGGAGTTCCGACAAGTAAATGAACTGGCTGATACAGTCTCATAATGTCATCCTTTAAGCTAGTCCCCCCAGTGGTAACCATGACTTGAATTTTTAAGTGCTTCCCCAGTTCTTTACAAACTTGAGATGTTTGGAGGGCCAATTCTCGAGTTGGGACAAGAATAACAGCTGCATATGAACGCACCAAACAACAGTCAGAAATGAAACTAAAACAGAATGATCTAATTGCGCATCTAGGGTCAATACTACACCATATTTTCCTCTTAATTTGCAGGGATGCTAAATCTATGTTAGGACCAATTATAAGCTCTATCATTAGAGCACTGTATCAAACATAGCTTGCTCGTGACCAAAATAAAAAGCAACATACTCACAGCACATTACTTCATGTGAAGCAAAGAAATGTAGCAACATAGACTATATATGATAGGAAAATGCCAGCAACATATGCTTCTAAGTTAAAACTTTCTATGGCAGGTCAAAATTTACAATATAATCTTGTCATTACACTTCTAAGTCTAAGTGACATAGTTGCTTATTAATGAGGTCATGGAATGGGCACCTGTCGAAATCTGGAAATGGCTTACATTAACTCAGAACTCTGAATGAGTCAAAAAAAATTGATAGAAGGCCTGAACTTAGCTCACCAGTAAATAAGCCAGCCCAAGTTTAAGCTCAGAACTGTTAAGATGAAACATAAAATTGAACTCAACTAGATTAAATTCAAGCCAACTTCATACTGAAAAAGAATTGTTTACGAGAGCCTTGTCCTTTTCTCTTTGGGAACAAGTATTTTACAAGCATGGGCTTGGATTTAAGTTCAAAACATTTTGATTTGGAATGGAGATGTCTTTCTGGATATGGGATATTAAATTCAAAATATATATATATATATATATATATATATATTTGCAAGAGCCAATACTTCCGGAACTTATTGTATTACTTGATATTACCTTAATTATTATACCTCCGCAATTGTAAATGAAATGCAATAAGCTCCATAGAATTAATCCAAAAAGAATTTTGTTTTAGATGATTAAAATGTGATATGGAGATACGAAAACCACTACATTACAATGTAAGAACAAGAATGGGAATCTACTTGAGGGCGGTGTTGTTAAAGGGTCATCTGAGGCGCGCTTAAGTCCTAAAGCTCGGCTAAAGACAGGTTGTGGCTTCGCCTTGCTTAAGTACCACTCAGTGCAGGCACTAAGGAGATAAAGCATGCACCTTATTTCCCTTAGCTCTGTCTCACAGAGAGCAAAAACAGAGAACGAATATAGCTGGTAGACTAAGACATGAATTGTTAAAAAGCGTTACGAATGTATTTTTTGTGATTTGGATAGAAAAGGGTAGCCCCGTGCACGAAGCATCCCCTTTCACGCAAGGTCCAGAGAAGGGCCCCACATGGATAAGAAAACAAAATTTTAGCATAAAAACTAGCTCCAAAAAAAGTAAAACTAGATCTTTTCATCTAAAATCAGAAATTTAAGATGGCTTCTAACCTAGATTTGATATAGTTTTTTACTTTACAAACTTCGCTTTACCTAGATTGATGCATTACACATTCTTTTTTAATTTTCTCTTCATGTGCTTTTCTTTGTTAAAGCCCACACTTTAGATCCGCTTTGCACTTAAAGCCCCAACAACTTTGGCTTCTTTTTTTTGAACTTTTGACTACTCTACTTGAGGAGCCTAAATGAATTCAGGCCCAACTCAACTAATTCAGCAAGGGAGCTATATGCCAGATTATGCAAGCTTTACTAGCAACTCAATCCATGCTCAACACCAACTTGTGTGTAAAGCTTAGTTTACTTGCAGCCCTAGAGGCACTAGGGAGTTCACAATATAACTATAAGATTCCTAGGTAAGAACCTTGAATTGCATTCTTGTCTTGATCAATTTTCTCTAAAGCAGGAATGCAGAAGGCAGCAGTCTTCCCAGTTCCATTTTTGGCCCTAGCCAAAATGTCACTTCCAGTTAGAGCAATTGGAATGCTTTCCTCTTGGATCGGAGATGGTCTCTCAAAGCCCTTTTCATAAATTCCCATAAGCAGTTCACGCTTAAGAAAGTAGTCTTCAAACTCATTTCCCTTGGTTGCTGTCACATCCTGCAAGGAAAAGTAGCAGCGAAACAATCAGTAATGCAAGTCCAAAGCAGAGGAGGATATAAGCAGAAGCTCAAATGTCATTCGTGTATGCAGAACAACCAGAAATAACCACCTAAACAACACTACATCATCACAGAAATTTTCCTAGAGCCAAAAGAAAAAAGTCAGGGATAAAAAAACACACCAAGTAAGACGGAGTGAGAACCCTGCTCTCAGTGAGTAAAATATCATAACTTAGATGTTACTATATTGTGCATAACTTAGTGTTAAAACACGCAAAAGACTATAAATGTAGACTTACAATGCTATGCTACACATCATATGAATAGCCTCGCACTCTTCTAGCATTTGTGTGAATAATATGAAGGCTGTTAAAACATGTAGAAAATTAGAAATGTAGACTTAGAAATCTATGCTACATATCATATGAATAGCGCCACTCTTCTAGCAATTGTGTGACTAATATGACATCTTTCAGCTGCTCTATATAAGCAATTTGTTTTTGCTTTACAGTTCACTGTCAGACCCCACTCTCCTAATGGGTTAAATTAGGAACAAGAGCATTTGCGTGGCCCTCAAGCGCACAACTACAGAGTTAGATCAATCATAACATGGGTGAGGAAGGCCAAAGAGGGAAAATTAACAAAATACAAGCTGAACTGCCACAACTAAGGGAAAATCTCAGCAGGAGAAATGTCACTGCCTTTGTCCCAAAAAGATAGCCTACTTTCTTCGTTAATCCATCACAATGGCGATCGCTTAAAAGAAATCTTTTACCCACTTCATATAACACCAAAAAGTCCTCTGGCACCCTCCACTTATTTTCAGTACGATTTTGCATTGTCTTATTCTCCAAAAAAAAAAAAAAAAAAACCAACAACTCCAGATAGAGGATCTGTTATAGTCCTCATTTAGATGTAACATTTGTTTTCTGGATTCTCAAAAATAAAACAACTCAAGGGCTGAAATCGATAGATATTTCTGCTCTTTAGGCACATTATCTGCAAGTATTCCATGACAAAATTTCAAGGGTCAAGCTAATAGTTTACGACATGCTAGTTGAACGCCTCATTTCTTACAGCATTTACTAATGATTCGAGTCTTCAGCAACAATTGATCAATGAAACTGCTTATAGCAGATGGAAAACCACTAGGTTGTATGAGACAAATAGATGAAATTGACATTGAGAAGAAGGAGAACAAACATGGTCACAAGCATGTTGTCACAAAGAGAATACAATCATATTGAAACGCACGAAAAGAGAACAGTTCCAATTTACCTCCGTTCTGTATCGAGTATCAGGTGATGGTATCTTCAACTTAGCCTTCCAATCTTGTGAACTGAATAAAGGGGACAAGAGAAGAAAAGGAATTGATTTATCACTATCCCAGCTATGGTTTAAGAAATGTTCGACAGAATAACTTTAATGAAATAATTCAAATTCGTCACTAGCGATAAATGAAAATCAAAAACGTCCTAAATCTGTCAATCAAAAATGATAAGCCAATGAAACATTTTGGGAGAACAAAAATCCTCCCTTGATATACTGTTTGCAGTTGATAAGAGAAATCATCCTTCTTTTCCTTCAGTGTTTCTCGTATAGAAGCTAAAGTCTCTTCCAAATTGCAGGCGTTTGTTGGTACCTGGCTCCCTGACCTTGAAAGTTCCAATCATAATGACTTGAGTAAGATGGGTAAACTAAGCAAGGATCTTCCCCCTGACATTCACATTGTTGCAGCCGTCATAATGAGACTCACAACCATCTCTTTAAGCATAGTCCTACAGATTCATTCTTGGGAAAATCTGGTTTCACAAAATGCTAGGACATGATGTTAGCAGTTGAAGGTCTGATATATCGAGGAAAAAAAGTTTGGGTGTCTGGACGATTGTCTCACAATGCTTCGATTTGGTGCATGCGGACTACAACGTATAGAAGAAAATTTTTAGGGCCAAGACAGATGAACAATATTCGTCTAGGAGGAAGTAGTTTCTAGCAAGCCTATTGCTAGGCATATAATAGGAGAGCTCGGACCTAATAGGAATCATTGCATGTACGAAAATTAGATTCGCCAATATCTTGCTTGATCAAAAAAAGAAAAAAGACTCGCCAATATCTTGGATATCCAAAAATCGCCTCCTCACAAGTTGGCTGCATATCCTAAAGTTCTTAACCAATAAAGCAAGTTAATTGCTGTGATTATTATGAGATTTTTGATGTGCTTAATTTGGTTAAGAAACCAAAACACTGAATACTCTAGCTTGAGCATAGTCATATTCATGGTCCAAGCTTATTACAACCTGAAAATAAAATGCTCAAGCTTACCTACTATACTGGAAAAAGATATCGGGCCCAACCATAGTTTATGTTGGTACACAGAGAGTCATGTACTCACACGTGATATTGTGGTCACAAGCTCTGATCCTTAAATGCAGATCAGCTTTGACTCAAGCAATCTAAGGAAATGACTCGCATGCACCCCACCAAAAACCTAGTCGAGTACACACATTCTTATAATAGTCCTACTAATTTACAATCTATTTCTTTCCATCCATCAACAAGTTCCCTATATTGCCCTACATGATGACTCAAACTATTTAAAAAAATAAGCGATTCAGAAAAGAAGTTAGCTAGCTTTAAGTCCATGACCTGCAACACTCAAAACATCAACTATACCAATATCTCTAACTTGACCAATTTGTTCACTTACCACTTTGTAGTTTGTACAAACAAAAATCTCTAATTCAGTGCGACATATCAATCATACCATATAGTAATCAACAAAAATTCTCGCCTCGATCCCAAACTAGGTGGGGTCTGACTAAGTGAATCCTCTAATTCATTACAGTACTCAATAATTTGAGTTTTAAGACAAATTAAGGGTGAACTATAAATTCTCTAAATCTTACACGTATTCATACATTCTATGCACAACAAAATGAAAATAAAGGGAGAAAATAAACCCGACCTCTGGTCAACGGCTTCGGCCTGTACAGTCTTTTCAACCTCGTCAACCGTAGAATCAGCAGATGGCGACTGATTCCTTCTGAGCCACTGCTGTGTTTGCTGGTTCTGAAAATGCTGCTGCTGCTGTTGGTGCTGATAGGGCAAAGGACCTCTCTGTATATACTGTTGAGGGTTTCTAGGTTGAAAATTAGAGTTAGTATTTGGATGCATACTCCCGCTGCCTCCACCCCCACGGCCCATTCCCGGCGGTTGAAATCTTGCTCTCGGATTCATCACTAATTAGGTATCTCCAAAAACTAAAGAAATTATCCAATTGAAACACGCAACAATTATGCACGAAAACGTTCCTAGCTTAATTTCTGATTATAGCTCGTTGACAAAAGTACGATCTCCGGCAACCAACGGCGATTATATGTGCGTTCTCCGGTGACTGAAGTATTACGAAAATTCCGCTAAAAATTCGAGGAAAATTCGAAGTAGAAGAAAATGGAGGTGTAAATGTTAATCATTCACATCTCCGGACATTTTGTTTTTACTGGGTGAATCTTAATTATTGCCTATTTTTTTTATTTCACAACCACTTAACAGGTTTGAATAAGTATGAATCTTAATTATTCAGATCTTGATTATTAAGTGTATTTGTTTTTTTACTTCACAACCACCTAATGGATCTTAAATCTTAATTACTCAAACATTAAGTACGTTTGTTTTTAAAGTCTTAATTCAGAACTTGATCACTAAGCGTGTTTTTTTTATTTCATTAAGATTCTATCACATATTCATTATTAACTATTATCACTACCTACCATTATCAACTACCGTCATGCCACCACTACCACCGCTACTACCACCACTACCACCACCACCATCATCCTCAATCATAGTCGCCACCATTATCGTCCATCACCATCCACCATCCCCACCACTTCGACCACCATCATTCTCGCCCACATTCAATACTTATCCAACTCAACTACCACAACAAACCACTCCATCACCATTAACAACCACAAACGGACACCGCCCATCGTTATAACCTACCACCACCTTCCTCAATCACAAACCGTCGCCCGCCATGATTAACTAACACCACTCATCACCACCATCCTCAATCATAATCGACACCACTAACAATCACTACTATCTACTAGCATGAACCACCATCATCAACCAAAACTACCACCAACCACCCCCTCTAGTCGGTATTCACCGATTAGCCATCATCACCAATAACTATCATATTTTAAAAAAACATATATTTTGTTGATAGAATATTAGATTAGTTAGTATTTTATGTTTATTATTTTTTAAATAAAGATAAATTTTATGTATTCAGATGTTAAAAATCAAACAGTCTTAATTTTTAGTATTTAAATCTTAATACATATTTTAATATATTCAGATGTGTATTCAGATTCGAATGTCTTAATTTTAATACACATCTTGATATTAAGATGTGTATTCAGATTCAGACGTGTTAATCTTCAAGAAAACAAATGAGGCCTAAAAGGGCGTGGGGAGAGATTTGTTAAAAACCTAAAATCACTAAGGCATGAATGTATTTATAGCTTTTTGCGAGCATTAAGCAATAGAGCTCTTAATTTACTAGTGGAAACTCTTTTAAAATATATTAATTATTTCAAACTGTGATATCTGTTATTTAAGCATATTATATTGCATTACTTTAAAAAATAAAAATTCAACTTCCATTTTGATTTTTAATATAATATATCTAATAAAAAAATCTATATGTAATTAAAGGAAGCAGATCATAATCGAATAATATCTTTTATTATATTATCCACTATTTTGTATTACTGTATTATAATATATATATATATATATATATATATATATATCTTACTCTTGGTATCTTTTTCTATTTTATTCTATTTTTCCATTTTTGTGTATTATGTACTTACTTTATTTTCAATTAATTCAAAGTATAAATGTCCTCGTATTATCTCTATTTTCCTATTTATACATTTCTCAAAACTACGTGATATTTTAATTAGTTTTCGCATCTAACATTTTTGCATATAATTAGAATAATATCATATTTAGTACTAATTTGTGATATTGAATTTGTCCAAACTAAAATCAAATTTGTTATTTTATTATAATATCTACTAATAATTTTTATTTTTATATTATGTGTCATAACCAATTCAATTCTTCTTCTCTTTTATTTCAATACACAAAATGCAGTTTCACAAAAATCCCAAAATTCGAGGGAGAAATCATACAAATATTTTCTTTACTATCCTAATCTATGTGAACAATATGAACTTTTACCTTGTCTCTTACATTGAGGTCAAACCAATTAATAAGTAAGTTCTAGGAGTATTGCACCCTCATAATTATTTGTTTCTAAGCACCCTAATCTATTGCACCCTGATGAATTTATAATTCTAAATATAAATTGTATAGTTTTACTCATGGATCAAATTCACCTACCTCACAACTCTTTGGGGGTAGTTCTTTCAGCAAAAAATTATTACCAAAATTTTGAGCAAAGTAAGCATACGACGATTTCGAAAATAAAATCTTAAATTTTAAAAAATCACTTATACAAGTATCAATATAATTTTTCTTGCAGAAGATGCTTGTCATTTGATGTCATAGTTTCCCGTTCCCATGTAGATCCAACTGTATTCATCTCGTACCTTTGAGAAGCCAAATAGGTCAAATAGTTAGATGCTCAACGCCATTTATTTTACAAATAAAAATTTCAAATAAAATAGCGTCTGAAACAACTATTTTAAAAAAAGCGATGAGCACTCACATAAATGCACTTTTAATTAAAAATATTTCACTTATCAACTACTACAATATTAACTCGTGACTCTATTCTCATACATAGACCCCTGTTAACCAAATCTCAGATGAATATTTGCAGAAAATTTAAATTAGCAACTTCAAAAACTAAATAGAACACATTCACTTTTATAAGCCACCAATTCACAATTCATGATTCAATCTTGAAGTTCAATCTTTATTTTTAACAAAAATATATCATCAAAAAAAAAGAAAATTATTTATTTTTCTGGAATCTTAAAATTGCATTTAGAACATAATCATACCATCATCCACCGAACCTCAAAATACTTCTTTTAATGATGTGGATTCTTCACTATGCAATAGACTGCATCATTGTGGCCATCTGTTGCTTCAATGAATGGTCTTGAAAAATTTGAAAAAATCAAATCAAAGATCATAATAAGAAACTTAGAGTAGGGAAAATAACTTTCTCTAGTAATTTTATTGTATCTACGATACGAATATATTTAATTATCTTCTCTCAATCAGTTTGATAACTTTTAATTTGGACTCCTTTGTGATCTTGAGACTTCTAGGTAATCTTAATACTCTCTCCTGAAGTAAAAGCCGGTTTTGAATCTTTTATTTTTGCCTCATGAAAGATTTTAAACTTGAGCATTTCTTTCTCTTTTGTAAAATATGTCACCACTGCAATAAATAATTTTTTCCATAATATAGTAGTTCTTCATCGTAGTAAATATCTCCTTGCTAGATTATATAATATATTCTAAACCTTATTCATATAATATTTTCTTCTTTGTCTTATTTTATATAATGTGGCAAGTCTCAGCGATCATATATTGTTATATGATAATGATATATTTTTTACTTATTATTCGATTTTTGGTCAGTAACATGTTTCAAAAAAAGCTTTTTCCGTCCATTTTTACGACAATGTCAATAGAATATCTTATACATCATTTTTTTATTACCTAATTATTTTGTGAAAGTTGCATATTTCAAAGAAAAAGTATAAGAATCTCTCTTGCCATTCTCTTAATTATATTGACTAAAAGTATTAATTCAAATTTTGAAAAACCTGTCAATAGGAAAAGGTATTTGCATAAATTTTACTTAGAGCAATAATATAGAAGATAGATTAGTTTAATATAATACAAATAAAAAATAAAAATTATTTCAAAAGCAAGGGATATTGGATGTGAACTATCGATTCTGCCTAGGTTAGATACTATTTCCTTATATTATGTTATCTAATTAATGCTTACTTTATTACCTCTTTTGAAGAAAACAATGAATATTTATTTCTGTACGTTGTTTTCTCTAATTAATACTTACTTTAGTTCCTCATTTTAAAGTGCATCATGAATATTATTTGTCATATGGTAATTATAAATATGGTAATTATAGTTCCTCTTTTGTTGATCGTCATAATTTTTGTTGCTTCAAAATTTCGATGCTAAACATTCTGGTAATCGTTAGATTTTTGGTGCTTCAGAATTCTGGCAAGTGTGTCTTAAAATTCTAACGCGGAGTAATTTTTTCAAAAAAAAAATAATGAAATCAAAATATACATAGTGGTTAAAAAAGATCCATCCAGCCTACTTTTCAGTTACTATTACTAGTACTTCTTTTTTTAGAGACAAAAATTACTGTTTATTAATCATTGGACAGACGCACTTTGGTGTTGTGTGCTAGAGTTGTATCTATTTTAGTAAGCCAACTAATGATTTCAATATTTGCTTTTAAAGGGGCCGGATTGCAAGTTGATAAAGAATAAAAAAGAAAAAATATATAAAGAGATACTTGAAATTGACTCCAAATGTCTATCTCACGCCCAACTTATCAGGTGACCATATAGACACTTTATATTTGGTTTTAGTGTATCAGGTAAACACACGTGTCTGGAAGGTATAATGCGTTAGATACAGTCGCTCCTACGTTATTAAATGAACCAATTAGAATTTAATACGTAGACTACACGTCGTAAGTTAACGGGGGTTTTCATTTCAGTAAACAATTTACTGAAAAAACCCTAATTCGCAAATCTCGTCAAATCAATCTCTTTAATGGTGGGGGTAATCGTTCAATTTCTTCAATAAAGCTTAAATAACTAGAACCTTATTCATTCTTTGCCTTTAATTTTGTTTCGTCCTGCAGTCGTTAGGCATTAGTGTTGGAAGGTATTGATATCAATCAGAGTGGTCTTTGAAGACAAATAACAGAAGAGATTTTATTAAGAGGTATTAACATTCCTACTGTTTGTTATCTCTTTTTCATGCGTTTGTAAATAAGATTTTTGTTATTTTGGGAAAACGTTTACTCTATTACTGTACCCTATTAAAGGGAGGAAATGTTTTGGCTTTTTCATCTGTTAAAGGATAGGGAATCTTGACCTTTATTTCTTATCTTTTTCAGAGTTTGTTCACATGGGTGGCTCTATTATTGTTGTTTTTCACCACGGGTAGGGTTATTGAAAGACAATATGTTGGGGAATTGGAAAGGGCTTTCTTTACAATAGATAAAGACTATTTCTCTTTCACCACAACAACAACGATCTAGTATAATCTCACAAGTGGGGTCTGGGAGGGTAATATGTACGCAGACCTTACTCCTACTCCGAAGGGTAGAGAGGCTGTTTCCAGGAGACCCTCGGCTCAAGAAAGCAACAAGAGATGATATATTAGTACCATAAAAACGCATAATAAAATAACAGCAATATAAGAGATATGAAATACAGAATACGAAATAGATGACTGGTATAGTAAAAACTAGCACGTAAATCCCATCCCTGCATCAATAGACCACCAATGACACTATTTCTCTTTGACCGAGATGAAATATTACACTAAGGATATTGGTATGATAAATTTCAAGGCTTTTATGTCAAAGACCCTATCCATTTTCAGTTTGTTGCATTGAAAACTGACAGCCAACTATAAAATATTGTTAAAGACTTGCGTACTGGGTCCATTATTGACCTGCATGTGAAACAAGTCATGATGGAAGAAGGGTCCCTGTTGGCAGTGTTGTAGGTCCACTGGTTAGTGACATGGATCAAGAAACAATCAATATAGAAAGTGAGATTAATTCTAGGGCAACACAGATTGAGGGTGCTATAAATGTGACCTTAAATGAGGCAGTTGGGATTAAGAGGGTGGTAGAATAGCCTCTTAATGATGAAGCTAGTAGTGATAATGAAGACTTTGAAGAAGATAATGTAAAGAATATTCCTGATGAGGATGACAATGAAATTGATGAAGAATTGAGAGCTTTTATAGAGACTGCTAGAAAAGAAAAGATTCGTGAAATAAAGATCAAAAAATATAAAAAAGCCAATGTCATTCAAGAAGTGGAGCTTGGGAAGCTGGTGTAGATAAGAGATTTGAGGATCTAAGGATTAGCAAGAAAGACAGATTTGTTGGAAAGTTGGGTATTGATAAAGACTTCATTGACTCGTCTGATGATGCTAGAGAAGATCGTAATAAGATTTAGATGTTCTTGCACAACCATGTGTTGATTTACCTTCCAGAAGAAGAAGCAAAAAGCTGAGGTATGATGATTATGCCAAGTATGCTTTATTTGAATTAGATGATATTTGAAAATGTACAAAGCTTTAGACAAGTTGTATCTGACTATGTTATTCAGGAGAAGGTTCAATTAACTCTAAGACGGTCACGATCCTAAACCCAATCCGGTTATGATGGCGCCTCTCGTGAAGACAAGCCCTCGTGAAGACAAGCCCAGTCGACTCACTTCCAATTCACTTTAAGCAATTAAAATAATAACTATTAAGTCTTTAATCAGAAATAAAATCCCAAAATAAGTATTTAACAGTATAATTTGCGGAAATAAAAGCCAACACAGCCCGACATCGGGGTGTCACCAGTCATGAGCATCTAAAATAATACTACCAGCCTGAAAGTCTACTCCACTATTAAATAACTGAATCAAAAAAGAAATAAGATAGAGGGAGGTTGCACTGGGCTGCGAATCGCCAGGCAGCTACCTAGTAAACCTCCGAAGATCTGCTGGAACTGTCAACCCTCAGTAGCAGGACCTGTAGCGCCCGAATCTGTGCACAAAGGTGCAGAGAGTAAATTGAGTACTTCCAACCCAATGAGTAATAAGAATAAATGAAGACTGAACGATATAAAATCATGTTAAACACAACATTTAGCTATCAGAGGCATAACAAAATCAGTAATACAATTTAACAATGAAATCTCATAAAAACACCTTTTTAAGCGGTCAACAATAGATAGAAAAAATAACTAGGAATGGTAAACACATAAGAATTGCCCCTCGGGCACAATAACATCAAACAGCCCCTCGGGCAATATCACAGAACAATACTAGCCCCTCGGGCTATATCTCATGTCACAATGGGTACCCGCGCTCACTGGGGGTGTGCAGACTCCTGGAGGGGCCCCTTACGACCCAAGCGCAATAGCAAGCCATCTTGTGGCATCATAAATAGGCTCTCGCCCTCATATCAATACCAAGCCACCTCGTGCCGTACAATCTCAAGCCCTCAGCCTCATTATCATAATTAGTGTATTACTGTTGCGGCGTGCAGCCCGACCCAAAAGTATCTTCACAATACAGGCCCTCGGCTTTACTCAGTCAGAATCTCATAAGCCCTTCGGGCAATAGTAAAAATATGCAGCTCAGCTCAAAATATCTTTAAAACATGATTTAAGGTTTCTAAAACAGATTAACATAGCTGGGTTTTGAAAACATTGAAAGATCTGGCATGACTGAGCACAAGTATAAAATCAAACAGTGAGGAAAATATAATTAACGATCCCCTAAGGGTTCTAACAGTTGGCACGAAGCCCAAATATAACATTTAGCCCAAAGTATAATAATATCAAACAATTAGCTACCAAATATACAGAAAAATAATCATTCGGGATGGACTAAGTCACAATTCCCAACGGTGCACGACCCCACGCTCGTCATCTAGCGTGTGCGTCACTTCAACACAGCCGAATGTTGTATAACCCGAGGTTTCATACCCTCAGAACAGCATTTAAAATCATTACTCACCTCGAACTAGCCCGAAAAGCTACTCTGCAACACGCTTGACTCTCGAACCAACTTTCGAGTGCTCCAAATCTACCAAGTTCAGATTTTTATCATCAAATTATGCTAAGCGAATGAATTCCAATTGAAATAAATCGATTTTAAGCACAAAATCCGAAATCAGTCAAAACCCGACCCCCGAGCCCGAGTCCCGGAATTGGACAAACTTTATACCAAAATGTTCTTCATCATCTCACGAGTCCGTACATATAAAGAACTCGAAAATCGGAGTTCGTTTGATCCCTCAAATCATCCCTAGAAGGTCTCATAATCTTAAGCCCTAACTCCACCTTTTTCTACTGATTTTTATGAATTAAACACTGATATTTTGTTCCTTAATCACAAATAATCGAGTTTTAGGGTCTAAAATACTTACCTCAATGAAGAACAATGATTTTCACTCTTCAAAATCGCCTCCAAGCTCTTTTCCCGTTCAAAAATGGTGCAAAAGGGTTTAATGGTCGCAGAAGGTTTATTTAAATACTGCTCACGCGTTTTACTGTTCACTCGAGTACTATTCACCCGAGTACGGTTCACTCGAGTTACTGTTCACCTAAGTTACTATTCATGCTGCTGTGAAAAATGCAGTAGCTTTTCTTCTAGTCTAAATTGATTCATTAACCTTTCGAGATCCACTCGAGGCCCTCGAAAATCTCAAGAAATATACCAACACGTCCCATAACATCAATCGAATTTAGTCGAGCCTTCGAAATACCAAAAACAATATCAAAACACCAAAATCACATCAAATTCAAGCCTATGAACTTTGAAATTCCTAAATTCCACCAACGACGCCAAAACTATCCAAAACAACTCCGATTGACCTGAAATTTTGCAGACATATCCAAAATGACATTATGAACCTGTTCCAACTGTTGGAATTCCATTCCAACCCCGATAGCCTATTTTCCACTGCCGACCGAAAATCGCCAAAAACTAACTTTCGCCAATTCAAGCCTAATTCTACACCGGACATCACAAAAATATTCCGGACATATTCCTAAGTCCCAAATCACCTAACGAAGCTATCCAAGCCATAAAATCCGCATTCTGGGGTCGTTTACCTATAAGTCAACTCTCAGTTGACTTTTTTAACTCTAAAGCTACCTTTAGAGACTAAATGTCTCAAACCTTACCAAAATCATTCCGGATTCGATCCGACCAACCCGATACCTCATAACACGGATAAACAAAGCATAAAGAAGTAGAAATAGGGAAAAACAGGATGGGAACTTATGAGACGACTGACCGGGACGTCACATCCTCCCCAACTTAAACAAACGTTCGTCCTCGAACGAGTCAAGAAACATACCTGAAGCCTCAAACAGGTAAGGATATCTGCTCCGCATTTCCCGCTCGGTCACCCAGGTTGCCTCCTCCATAGGCCGACCTCTCCACTGCACTTTCACTGAAGCTATATTCTTTGACCTCAACTTTCGAACCTGATGCTCCAAAATAGCTGCTGGCTCCACATCACAAGTCAAGTCACCATCCAGCTGAAACATGCTGAAATTTAGAACATGAGGCGGATCCACAATATACTTCCATAGCATAGAAACATGAAATACCGGATGCACACTCGACAAGCTGGGTGGCAAATTAAGCTCATAAGCCACCTCCCCAATCCTCCTAAGCACCTCGAAAGGCCCAATGAACCGATGACTCAATTTTCCATTCTTCCCAAATCTCATAACACCCTTCATGGGTGAAACCTTCAACATAACCTTCTCACCAACCGTGTAGGACACATCCCGAACCTTCCTATTAGGATAACTATTTTGTCTCGGCTGTGCTATACGAAGCCTCTCCTGAATCACCTTTACCTTGTCTAAAGCATCCTGCACCAAGTCTGTCCCCAATAACCTAGCCTCGCCAGGATCGAACCAACCAACTGAAGATCTACACCGTTTCCCATACAAAGCCTCATATGGAGCCATCTGAATACTCGACTGATAGCTGTTGTTGTAAGAAAACTCTGCAAGCGGTAGAAACTGATCACATGACCCTCCAAAATCAATGACACAAACACACAACATGTCCTCCAATATCTAAATAGTGCACTCGGACTGCCCGTCCGTATGAGGGTGAAAAGTTGTGCTCAACTCAACCTGAGTGCCCAACTCTCGCTGCACAGACCTCCAAAACTACAAAGTGAACTGGGCCCCTATCTGAAATGATAGAAACCAGGACACCATGCAACCGAACAATCTCCCGAATATAGATCTATGCCAACCGCTCTGAAGAATAGGTAGTACACACAAGAATGAAGTGCGCGGACTTGGTCAGCCGATCCACAATCACCCAAATAACATCGAACTTCCTCAAAGTATGTGGAAGTCCAACTATAAAGTCCGTAGTGATCCTCTCCCACTTTCACTCTGGAATATCCATCCGCTGAAGCAAGTCACCCGGTCTTTGATGCTCGTATTTCACCTGCTGACAATTGAGACACCGAGCTAAAAATTCCACAATGTCTTTCTTCATTTTTCTCCACCAATAGAGCTGCCTCAAATCCTGATACATCTTCTCGGCACCCGGATGAATGGAATACCGCGAGATATGGGCCTCCTCCAAAATCAACTCCCGAAGCCCATCTACATTTGGCACACAAATCCGGCCCTGCATCCTCAACACCCCATCATCGCCAATGGTCACATCTCTGACATCATCGTGCTGAACTCTGTCCTTAAGGACAAGAAAATGAGGATCATCATACTGGCGCTCCCTAATCCGATCATATAAGGAAGACCGAAAAACCATACAAGCCAATACCCGACTGGGCTCCGCAATATCTAACCTCACGAACCGAGGGATGATCCTCGGAAGATTATACTAGGTATTGTAGGTACAACCAAATTTTGATTGCTTCGGAAGATTAGGAGAAGACCACCTTCACTTGTCTGTATGGTACCTTTGCCTTTTCTAGGATGCCATTTGGGTTGTGTAATGCATCGGCTACATTCCAGCGGTGTATGATGGACATATTTACCGACATGGTGGAGGACATTTTGGAAGTGTTTATGGATGACTTTAGTGTAGTGGGTGACTCGTTTGATGAATGTTTGAAAAATCTTGATAGAGTGTTGGCCCGTTGTGGAGAAACCGACCTTGTGCTTAATTGGGAGAAATGCTACTTCATGGTTGAGGAGGGCATAGTCCTTGGCCATAAAATTTCAAAGCACAGTATAGAGGTGGACAAAGCTAAAATTGAAGTAATTTCAAGGCTCCCTCCCCCTACTTCAGTCAAGGTAGTTAGAAGTTTTCTTGGGCATGCGGGGTTCTACCGAATATTTATCAAGGACTTTTCGAAGGTAGTGAATCCCTTATGCAAGTTATTCGAAAAAGATACCAAGTTCGTGTTCAATGAAGGATGTATGCAAGCCTTCGAACTTCTCAAGCACAAGTTGACCACCACTCCTATTATTACCGCATCCAATTGGAGCTTGCCTTTCGAGCTTATGTGTGATACTAGTGATATTGCAGTTGGGGCGATCTTGGGTCAAAGAGTGAATAAAATGTTTCATCTGGTGTATTATGTGTGAGCATATGATTTTTGCTCTCACGACAATTACTCCAAAAGAAATCAAAAATAAAACAAATTGTCTTTGTGTATAATCTTTAGAATCTGCGTGGCATTTCAGATAGTTATTTGTAGTTTTGTCTGTGATTGTTTATTTTTAATTAAAAATACAAAAAAATATGTTGCATGAATTTAGGATTTTATTCTGCTATTAGGAATTAATTAAATCATATTTGGAATGAAAAGCACAAAAAATATTATTTTTTGGTAATTTTATCATTTTTATTGTGTAATGGTGTGAATTTTTTTAATTAATATTTGATATTGTGTGTTAATTATTGCTAAGAATCAATTAATGTCTGTGTAATATAATTGTTGTTTTATAATTTATTTTTAGGATTTTGGTAAATTCGGAATTAAACTAGAAATTAAAAAGGAAAAGAACAAAAAATAGAAAAGAAAATTGGACTGGGACATTTCATTTTTGGGGCCAAAATCAGGCCCAAACGAGACCTATACCCGGTCCAAACCTTCAGCTCTCAAAGATGCATCAGACGACGTCGTTTCGAGACCAGCGAATCTCGACCGTTCATCCATCCTCATCTAACGGTCCAGATCGTCCAACCCTCACCCACATCCATTTATCCAACCCTGACCCGTTACTAAACCAGACCGCCCCACCATTGGTTTTAAATCAGAGCTGTTGGATCCCATCATCCAACGGCCCAGATTAAGAGGTCAATTCTTAATGTGTCAAAGACCCCCAAACCCCTTTTACCCATTTCATTCCCAAACACCACCCCCCTTCGTCTCTGAAAGAGACGAACCAAACGACCTCGGAACCCTAGCGCAGCCTTTCCACCCCCTCACCATAAACCCGTCGGCAACAACGCCGGTGACCACCAAAATAACACCCCTAAGCCATCTCCCCATCCACAACACGAATCCATGACCCTTGTACCTCGAATCATACCCCACTGTCTCGAATCTTCGTTTGAAGATTCGATCGGAACCCTGAAACCACCCCAATCCACCCCTAATTAACACCACACCACCACTAGGTTTCCCTCATCCCTAAACCATCAACAGATTCCCTCGAATCCTGTTGGATCTCCTCGAATCTTCGATCAAAATCTCCCCTCCAAGCCCTAGCTGTCCCCTTGACCCTAGACTAACACCCAATAATCCCCTTTACCTCCTCGTCCTTAATCCCTAACCAAATTGGCTCAAACATGAGTAAAACCCGTCGAATGACGGATCTAGGGTTTCAATGTTTCAAGACGTGTCAAAGATTCAGGGTCGATTGGTTTCTATTCAGTATTGTAGGCCTATTTCTCACAAAATAGACGTATGATACTGACTAGGACTCAAGTTCGAAAGGGCATACTGTTGAAATCCGAGAAAAGAACAGTAAGTTCTCCTTAATTTCTTTTGTTTCCTTCTATAGTTTTGTTTGTCTGTTTTAAATTGTATCTTTGTCTTGATTTGTTTCTTGTCATTTGTTCAGTACTTCTCTTCTTCTCATCAGACCGTTTATTGGGTCCAATTTCTCTAATTGTTGGTTATATGCTGTAAACTGTTTAGTCAATTTATTGTTTAGTTCGTTATGTGTGAGTTTAGTTTAACCTGATAGTAGTTTTAATCCTGGCCTTGATTTCATAGTCCATTTCAGTAGGTTTCTTTTGTTTGTTTTGTTTAAATAATGTATGTTGGATTTTCTAGCATTGGTTCAGGTTGTCCCGTATATGTGATGTGTGGCTCTTTGTTCTTTGATATTCATCAATCTTCGTTAAGTTCAGTATATCGCAGGATTTCCTTCACTCTATTTAGCCTAATTTGGACTTATGAATTAATCATTCCCATAATGTGCCACTGTTGATTTGAAGTTTGACCTGGATAGCTCAATAGGTTTGTGTTCTAATTCATGATAATGCTGTTATTGGGTCTTCTGTTAAGTATCAATGAATTTTGATTTCAGCTTTAGCTTCAGTTTCAGTGTTCTGCTAAGCTCCTTTGTTTGTTGATGTGATTTTGGTTTAAAGTTCAGTCCAAAATTTAGGAAGTTGAATTGGTTATAACTGCAGTTTTAATGTAGATTTCAGAGTTTAGTTTAGATTGATATTGAATTGATAGCCCTGTTTTATGCACTTTAGATAGAATTACTGGCCCTGTTTATTCATTTTAGATTTTGGACATCAGAAAGCATGTGAATTGTATTTCTTTAATGAATTAAAGTTAACTTGACAGCATGTGTTGTCAGGACATATTCATGCTGCCCATACTTATTTAGTTTAATAAAGGAAAATCATTTTAATAATGAAAAAAGGGCTGTCAGGGGAATCTGATGGAGAATACTTTTCTTTTGAGCTTTGAGTGGAAAAACAAAAGGGATCACATGGGAGAAAATCAGTTTCTAATAGACCAAGTGCTAAAAGGGAGGCCTATTGTGATATATAAAGGGAGGGAGTTTTGAGAGGGAAAAGAGAGTTTTTTTAGAACCTAAGGGAGTCTATTTTTGAACTAGAGAGAAAACAAAACAAAAGAGGCAAAAAGAAAAACCTCTTCAGATTCTTAGAACCTAAGACAATAGAGTTTTCTTTCTTTGAGTGTTGGAAAATCATAAATTATTGTTCCACTGTGTTTCGGATTCACCTGTTTCTGCCTGTGATTAACATTGTTATTTCCGGGTCTCAACTGAGTTTCCCGAGTCTATTTTTGGTTGGAGATTGGTACTGTTTCATTGGGTTATTTCTGGTTTGTTCACTGGGTTTCATTCTGCTGGTTGCTTTTGTTATTTATTGTGTTACTGCTGCCATATTACTGTTGCTGATCTTCTTCTTGTTGTTGTTGTTGTGTTTCAACATCCAGGTACACACTCGAATTAAGCTTTGATGTAGCTCTGACTTGAAAGATGAAAAAATGGAAATATTCATACTTTGCCCCTGTTGCTCATGTAGTTTACCCTGCACTCATGTTTCAAAAAATAGATATTAGTTGATGTATAATTACTTAATACAACTTAGTTTTGGTTGGTATTGGTTGGGACAACTACTGTATAATTTGATTTGTTTGAACTGTTAACGGACTATTTAGTTGCTGGAATTTTGTTTAGTTAATAATCTTAATAACATCATTAGTTTAACTGAAAGTCAGCACCAGAATAACTGATTCCAGATCTACATATTACAATTAATCATCAAACAGTCAAGTAGTGGACTAACTTCAAATCATTTGTATTTAGTTTTGGATTGATTTGGGCTGGCGTAAGTGGGAATTTGTGTTAATACTGTTGCTTAGTATAGTTTAGTATGATTCAAGTTCATTCATCATTAGATACTTTATTCACAGACAGTGAGTCCTAACTTAATCCGTGCTTAAGGGAATCTATCAATGACTCACGTAGTTTAGTTTTAATAGCATTGATGTTTGAGTTTTAATTTGGAGTGCCGGGTTTATACAACTATATACGTTTGGATTCAAAAGCACTAGATACATCTCCTGTCTGAAATAATACGCGCTGCATGTGCATGTTGAAAGTCCATCTCGTCCCCACCCCTTTATAAATGAAATTAATCTTTGCATTCACCATATATGTGCACTGTTAAATGAATTAAATGGTCTAAGTATCCAGTGATTGAGGACTAGCCTACAATTTGAATCAAAAGGCTTGTTTGGGCATAAAACCTTGGCAGGTTTCGAAATTGAAACCATTGTCATGTTTCTGGGTTCACTATGGGCTCAAACCGTCCAGCCCCCTTATGAACACAATATGGGTTGTCTTGAACGAGTTGCTAAAGGATACATTTTGATTTATTTGTTTATTGGGTTTGGCTGATCTGGAATGGATTTATAAGGATTTGTTTCTTTCAAATAGGTTAAATAATTAGGTTTTCTTCTTTTATTATTAAAGACAAATAAAAAAAAATCATAGTCACTTTAAGATTGATCTTTAAATAAAAATGATGAGACGAGCCTCGCCAAATAAAAAATGCAAATTACGGGGCTCTCAATAATCGGTCATAATAAAAATACTTATAACACGGGATGAGTCGTCTAGCGAACTTCACGGCTTTCCCCAAAGATAATAACGCGTTAGACTCTTTAGGCGCGATTTTAATTAAATTACATTCTTAAATTCGGGTGCGCATTTATGTGACCCAAATCCAAATCTCAACGGAGTCGGAATGTATTAACAACCACGGGTGCATTGATTGCGACATGGTTCGAGATGCATTTTCACGACGTTGCAATCCTATTAAAAAAATAATAATAATAAAAGCGGTCTAAAATTAATAAAAGCACAAGTTATAACATGTATTAAAATTAGATATTTAGCCATTATAACAATTTAAGCGACCGTGCTAGAACCACGGGATCCGTGGGTGCCTAACACTTTTCCTCGAGTCAACAGAATTCCTTACTTAGAATTTCTGGTTCGCAGACTTCATTTGGAAAGTCGAAAATTTCCTCGATTTGGGATTCAAGATAAACCGGTGACTTGGGATACCAAAAGCCAAACATTTCCTAAGTGGCGACTCTGAAATAAATAAATAATCCCATTTTCGAATAATGTCACTTAAATTGGAAAAACTCCCTCACGCATTTATCCTTCGGGGTAGGCGCGCAAAAAGGAGGTGTGACATTATGCGAGCAAGACAATAAATGATGCTCAAGTGAATTACACGGTGACTGAAAAAGAGTTGTTGGCTATTGTGTTCGCAATGGAAAATTTTTGGCAGTATCTCATGGGTACCAAGGTCATAGTTCACACCGATCATGCCACACTCCGGTACTTGATGACGAAGAAGGATTCCAAAGCTAGGCTGATGCAATGGGTCTTGTTACTTCAAGAGTTTGATTTGGAGATTGTGGACCGAAAGGGTTGTGAAAATCAAGTGGCGGACCACTTGTCCTGCTTGGAGGAAGAGGTAAGGCCTCGTGATGGCCTAGAGATCAATGATTAATTTCCCGATGAGCAACTACTTTCTGTGTCGGTGAATAGCATGTCATGGTTTGCGAACGTTGCTAATTTCCTTGTGAATGGCATAATCCTGTGTGAGCTCTCTTCTAACCAAAGGAAGAAGCTTAAACGTGATAGTTTGGACTTCTATTTGGATGAGCCGTACTTGTTTAAGATCTGCACTGACGGTGTGATCCAGATGTATGTCCCGAAAGAGGAGCAATTGAGTATCTTAGAGGCTTGTCATTCCTCTCCTTATGATGGTCATGATGGTGGGGCGAGGACCGCTTCGAAGATTCTTAGTTGTGGGTTTTACTGGCCAACTTTGTACAAGGATGCAAGTGAACTTGTGAAGAGATGCGCCGAATGTCAAAGAGCGGGTGGAATTTCAAAAAAGGATGAGATGCCTCTCAACACCATTCTCGAAGTTGATATTTTTGATGTGTGGGGCATTGATTTTATGGGTTCGTTTGTTAGTTCGTGTAGGAACACATATATTTTAGTGGCAGTTGACTATGTTTCAAAGTGGGTTGAAGCTGCGGCTTTACCCAATAATGAGGCCCGGAGTGTTGTTGTTTTCTCAAGAAGAGCATTTTTACTAGGTTTGGCACTCCTCGAGCAATCATAAGTGATGGGGGGTCTCATTTTTGTAATCGAGCTTTTGACACTTTACTTACAAATTATGGTGTCAATCATAAAGTTTCTACTCCATATCACCCTCAGGCGAGTGGCCAAGTTGAAGTCTCAAACAGGAAAATCAAGAGTATATTGTCAAAGACGGTCAATGCAAATAGGACCGATTGGTCAAAGAAATTGGATGATGCTCTATGGGCTTATAGGACTGCTTACAAGACTCCGATTGGTATGTCTCCGTACCAGTTGGTATTTGGGAAAGCTTGCCATTTACTGGTTGAGTCAGAGCACAAGGCCATGTGGGCTTTGAGGAAGCTGAATCTTGAATGGGATGTGGCAGCAAATCTTCATGTGGAGCAGCTTAATGAACTTGATGAATTCCGATTCCATGCCTACTCCAGTTCATCGTAATATAAGGACAAGATGAAGTACCTTCATGATAAGTATGCTCGTGGCAAAGAATTCAAAGTGGGTGATTTGGTTCTCTTGTTCAACTCTTGGTTACATCTGTTTTCGGGAAAGCTTAAGTCGAAATGGACTAGACCTTGTGAAATGGTGCTTGTGACTCCGTTTGGTGAACTTGACTTGAAAAATAAAAATGGAGAGGTCTTTAGAGTTAATGGGCATAGAGTCAAGCACTACCTTGGCAAGATTGATGACATCCACGTGGTGGCACTGATCCATCTAAAGTGATTTGATGGTAACATGCTGTTACATCTCGCATTTTCGTACGTTAAAATTTTGTTTTTAGTTAACCGACGTAGACTCGGGGATGAGATCATCTTGACGTTAACGTACTTACGTTATTATAACAAGCGATAAATAAGTGTTATGAAGGATAAAGGGGTATACAGATTAAAGAAAACAAGTTTTGTTGAAAGCGGTCAATTTGGAATAAAATACGGGTCGAGCGATAATACCCGATAATTATGAACTAGTACCATGCAAGGTACCATATGACCACGGTAGTATAATATATAATGTATATATGAAGTATTTTAAAAATAAATAAAATTTTAAGTAATTTGTGGTAATTTTTAAATTATGCGGGTAATTGATTAATTACCGGGTAACAGAACATTACCCGCTTAACTAATAAGTGGATAAAAACTATAATAAATTATACCACTCCCACGTGGCATCCAACCACTTCCAAACAATGACTCATGATCATGTTGGAGTAGGTGGCTAGCTACTCAAGCTTTAAAATGAAATATTTCAGCATTTCATTAAAACTACTCTAGAAGATCAAAGTTAAGTTCCTCTTTGGACAAGGAAACAGAACCAAAGGAAATGATCAACAAATCCTAAAGCAAGAGAATTTTCATTCTTGGTTCAAATAATGTAACGCCAAGAAGAGTTGCTCACGCGTTCAAATACATCAACGAGCAGAAGCGTAATCCCGTCCATGTTTTGTAGTTCTAAAAGAATACGGTGTAATCTTTGCCAAGAATATTATACAGAGTTTTCCCTACTCCAAGTATGTTAAGGCCTTCTCTTCTTTCTTTTGGCATGGTCTAGATTATACGAAAGAAACGAGCAAATACACGGTTTCTATAAATTATTCTATTCATAGAAATAGTAGGGGTGTCTATATTCTTGATTCCCCATAAGAATTATTATTTTCTTCTGTTCATGAATCTCAGAATAATACGCAGTTGGAAAAATTATCTGGAAGGAATATTGAGATTATTACGTATTTTTCATGTATTTCGTACATGTGCATTGACCCATGACCAGATGGCGTTATATACGCGTATATATATATATATATATATATATATATATATATATATATATATATATATATATAAATATATGTATATGGGATATGGGAAAAGGTTACGGCGTTATATACGCACCACCACCTGATCAGCTAGTATATGATGATGATATTGCCCACAGTGGCTAAAATATGATTCAAACGTGTGTTATATACGCGTATATATATATATATATATATATATATATATATATATATATATATATATATATATATATATATATATATATATATTCAAATGGAGTTATATACGCGTATATATGTATGTATATATATGTATATGGGATATGGAAAAGGTTACGACATTATATACACACCACCACCTGATCAGCTGGTATTTGTTGATGATATTGCCCACAGTGGACGAGATGATATGATGGGATGCCCCCAGTGGCTTGATGATATTATGTACACCATACCTATGCATGGCATGACATTTACACGCACCTGCATGACATTATAAATGTTTCAATATTTACAAAGTTATTCAAATTTAAAAATGTGTTTCAGTATTCCATGTTTCATCTATGTCTTTTACGTACTAATTTCTATGCCTTACATACTCAGTACATTTTTCGTACTGACGCCCTATTTCACGAGGCCTGCGTTTCATGCCCGCAGGTGCGGGTAGGCAAGCTAACGGTCCCCATTCTTAGGATCCCTGATCAGCGAGAGTTAGCGTGCTCCATTTGATCCGGAGCTGCTTTTGATATTGGTACGATATGTTTGTACATATATATGTATATGAGTATGACGTGGCTCAGTCCCGTCTTTGTATAGTTATGGTTCTATTAGATGTCTGTAGACAGTATGTCTAGTTGGGTTGTATGTTCTTGTCGGTTTTCAGTTTTTGATGTATAGTTGTCTATAGCAGCCTTGCCGGCTCGCCCACTGTATTCTGCCTATATACGTACATATGCCTTGATGGCAGGCTTCTTTCACGTATGTTAATTTTGTAATGCAACAGATGTTATTCTAATTCATATTTTAGACGCATGCTTAAGGGTGTTTGACAGGTAAGACTTAGGCGCCCGTTGCGGCCCATCGGTTTGGGTTGTGAAAAAAGTGGTATCAGAGCAGTTCTGTCCTAGGGTTGTCTACAGACCGTGTCTAGTAGAGTCTTGTTTATGGGTGTGTCGTGCACCACACTTATAAACAGGAGGCTACAAGACATATAGGATGTTATCCTCTCTTTTTATCTCAAGATCGTGCAATACAAGAATTCTTGTTCCTAATGATACGTTATATATTCAGCAATGCCTCCAAAGAGTACGACTGCCCAGAAGGGAAAGTCCGTGGCTGGTGAGACTACTAGTCGAGCACCACGAGTTACCAGGGCTCGGGGAGAATCTCATGGTGAGGTTCCATCTTAGACTTCACATACCCCGCCTTTTCCAGAAGAGTTCCGAAGGGCACCAGCTCCAGCACCCGCCCCTATACATTCAACACCTCAGTAGGATATGCCAGGTCAGGAGATGAGACATGTTGTTCAGTTATTGACCCGATTAGTAGCCGTACATGCTCGGTGTCAGGAAGCAGGTATTGGTCACGCAGATAGGTCCGTGAGCGCGAGGGTTCGTGACTTTATTAATTTAGACCCTCCAGTATTCACTAGAGTAGACCCGAATAAGGACTCTCAGGTATTTATTGATAGAGTATAGAGGAAGTTATGGGTAATGAAGGCCACTGAGACTGAGTCAGTTAAGCTAGCTTCCTATAGACTCCGAGATGTTGCAGTTAATTGGTACGAGTCTTGGGAATTGTCCGGAGGTGCGAATGCCCCTCCAGCGGTATGACAGGAGTTTACAAAAGCTTTTCTTTGTCATTACCTGCCTCTAGAGCTTAGGCGAGCCAGAGTTGATAGGTTCTTGACCCTTCGGCATGGAAACATGAGTGTTCGGGAGTACTGTATTCAGTTTGATTCGTTGTCTAGGTATGCTCCCACTATTGTATCTAAGATGGAGGATCGGATTCACCGGTTCGTGATGGGATTAGAGCCTTACTTGCTTAACGATTGTATGTCGGTTTCACTTCATCCAGATATGGATATTTCTCGTATCCAGGAGTACGCTTAGGGTGTAGAGGAGCGTAAACAGAAATAGAGGGCCGATCATGAGCATGATAGGGCCTAGAATAAAAGAGCGAGGTCTTCGGGTCCTTCTGGTGAGTTTTGAGATGGTCAGAGGCAGAAGTATTTGAGATATCCATCCCAGCCCTCGGCTAGCGCGCCCCCTCAGTTTAGAGGAAAGAGATTTGATCGTTCTACATATTCAAGGCATGGTCAGAATTTTAGGGCCTTAGGTTCTCAGTATAGGGGTGAGTCAAATCAGATGAGGCCACCCTTGCCACGATGTACTCAATGTGGTAAGCAGCATACCGGGCAGTGCCGTGTGGGATTAGATATTTGTTATACTTGTGGTTATCCGGGCCACATTATGAGGGATTGTCCGATGAGAGGTGATGCAAGCATAGCTCAGCCAGCGGAATTTATAGTTGGATCGTCATCATCAGTACGCCTCCTAGGCAAAGTCCCCAAGCACCAATGAGTCGTGGTAGAGGCAGAGGCAGAGCATCTAGCTCAAGAAGCCCTCAGAACCGCATTTATGCATTGGCAGGACGACAAGACCAAGAGTCATCGCCTGATGTTGTTACAGGTATATTATCAGTCTCCTTATACGATGTATATGCACTAATTGATCCAGGTTCGACCTTATCATACGTTACTCCGTTGATTGCTAGTAAGTTTGAAATAAAACCTGAATTGGTTAAACCTTTTGAGGTGTCTACACCTGTTAGGAACTCGGTGATAGCTAAACATGTATATAGAGGTTGTATAATAATAATTCATGGTCGACCTACCGTAGCAGACTTAATCGAGTTAGATATGGTAGAACTTGATGTTATAATGGGTATGGATTGGTTGGCTTCTTGTCATGCCAATGTTGATTGTAGATCGATGATAGTCCGATTTCAATTTCTGGAGGAGCCTATTTTAGAGTGGAAAGATAACACGGCATCGCCGAGAGGTAGATTTATTTCCTATCTCAAGGCAAGGAAGATTATCAGAAAGGGCTGTATTTATCACTTAGTTCGGGTTCAGGATATGGAAGTAGAGTCACCAACTATTTTGTCCATCCCTGTGGTAAATGAGTTTCCAGATACCTTCCCTGATGAACTTCTGGGTCTCCCGCCAGAGCGAGAAATTGAGTTTTCTATTGACCTACTACCAGATACTCACCCAATATCTATTCCTCCTTTTAGAATGGCCCCCGCAGAGCTGAAAGAGTTGAAAGAACAACTAAAGGACTTTCTTGAAAAAGGTTTTATCAGACCTAGTACGTCATCGTGGGGAGCACCTGTGTTGTTTGTAAGGAAGAAAGATGGTTCCTTAAGAATGTGTATTGATTATAGGCAACTGAATAAGGTGACGATCAAGAATAAGTACCCGCTCCCGTGGATTGACGACTTATTTGATCAGTTGCAAGGTTCCAAGTGGTTTTCAAAGATAGACTTGAGGTCCGTGTACCATCAAGTAAGGGTTAAGGATGAAGATATTTCGAAGACAGCATTCAGGACTAGATACGGGCATTTTGAGTTTCTGGTTATGTCGTTCGGTCTGACCAATGCCCCAGCAGTATTCATGGATTTGATGAACTGTGTGTTCAGGCCTTTCTTAGATCTGTTTGTAATTGTATTTATTGACGATATATTGGTATATTCTAGTTCAAGGGATGAGCATGTTGGTCATCTGCGTACGGTGCTCAGAGTTCTACAAGAAAGGAAGTTGTATGCGAAATTTTCTAAGTGTGAATTCTGGTTAAACTCTGTAACTTTCCTTGGGCATATCATTTCGGGTGAAGGCATCCTGGTGGATACACAAAAGATTGAGGCAGTAAAGACTTGGCCTAGGCCCACAACACCAACAGGGGTTCGTAGTTTTCTTAGGTTGACAGGATATTACGGGAGATTTGTGGAAGGATTTTCTTCCCTTTTAGCACCTTTAACAAAGTTGACTCAGAAGGGAGCAAAGTTTCAATGGACTGATGCTTGTGAACGGAGTTTCCAGGCATTAAAGGACAGGTTAACTTCAACACCGGTTCTAATGCTTCCAGAAGGGACCGATGATTATGTTATCTATTGCGATGCTTCAGGTGTTGGATTGGGTTGTGTGCTGATGCAGCATGGTAAGGTTGTGGCTTATGCTTCTAGACAACTAAGAAAGCACGAAAGAACTACCTGACCCACGATTTAGAGTTAGCTGCGGTGAATCATGCACTAAAGATGTGGAGGCACTACTTGTATGGCATTCATGTTGATATCTATACGGATCATAAGAGCCTTCAGTACATCTTCAAGAAAAGGGAATTGAATCTTCGTCAAAGGAGATGGTTGGAGCTACTTAAAGACTATGACGTTAATATTTTATACCATCCAGGGAAGGCAAACTTAGTTGCCAATGCTCTCAGCCGTAAATCTATGGGTAGCTTGTCGTATTTGCAGCCAGAAAAGAGGGGAATAGCCCATGAGGTTCATCAACTAGCTAGTCTTGGAGTTCAGTTACTGGACTCATGTGACATTGGAATTACTCTTCAGGATACGACAACATCATCTTTAGTATCTGAAGTAAAGGAACACTAGTACGAGGATCCTGTGCTAATTAATTATAGAGATACCACTCTTTAAAAGGAGAAGACACCATTTGTAATTACCGAAGATGGGGTCCTCAGATATCAAGGGCGATTATGTGTGCCTAATGTTGCAGGGTTGCGTCGGCAGGTTATGGGAGAAACTCACTAATCCCGGTTTGTGATGGGATTAGAGCCTTACTTGTTTAACGATTGTATGTCGGTTTCACTTTATCCAGACATGGATATTTCTCATATCCAGGCGTACGCTCAGGGTGTAGAGGAGCGTAAATAGCAACAGAGGGCCGATCATGAGCATGATAGGGTCTAGAATAAAAGAGCGAGGTCTTCGGGTCCTTCTGGTGAGTTTCGAGATGGTTAGAGGCAGCAGTATTTGAGATATCCATCCCATCCCTCGGCTAGCGCGCCCCCTCTATTTGTAGGAAAGAGATTTGATCGTTCTACATATTCAAGGCCTGATCAGAATTTTAGGGCCTCAGGTTCTCAGTATAGGGGTGAGTCAAATCAGATGAGGCCACCCTTGCCACGATGTACTCAATGTGGTAAGCAACATACCGGGTAGTGCCGTATGGGATTAGATGTTTGTTATACTTGTGGTTATCCGGTCCACATTATGAGGGATTGTCCGATGAGAGGTGATGCAAGCATAGCTCAGCCAGCGGGATCTGTAGTTGGATCATCATCATAAGTACGCCCCCTAGGCAAAGTCCCCAAGCACCAATGAGTCGTGGTAGAGGCAGACGCAGAGCATCTAGCTCGAGAAGCCCTCAAAACCGCATTTATGCATTGGTAGGACGACATGACTAAGAGTCATCGCCTGATGTTGTTACAGGTATATTATCAGTCTCCTCCTACGATGTATATGCACTAATTGATCCAGGTTCGACCTTATCATACGTTACTCCGTTTATTGCTAGTAAGTTTGAAACAAAACCTGAATTGGTTAAACCTTTTGAGGTGTCTACACCTGTTGGGAACTCGGTGATAGCTAAGCAGGTATATAGGGGTTGTATAATAATAGTTCATGGTCGACCTACCGTAGCAGACTTAATCGAGTTAGATATGGTAGAATTTGATGTTATAATGGGTATGGATTGGTTGGCTTTTTGTCATGCCAATGTTGACTGTAGATCGAAAATAGTCCGATTTCAATTTTCGGGGGAGCCTATTTTGGAGTGGAAAGATAACACGGCATCGCCGAGAGGTAGATTTATTTCCTATATCAAGGCATGGAAGATGATCAGAAAAGGTTGTATTTATCACTTAGTTCGGGTTCAGGATATGGAAGTAGAGTCACCAACCATTCAGTCCATCCCTGTGGTAAATGAGTTTCCAGATACCTTCCCTGATGAACTTCCGGGTCTCCCGCCAGAGCGAGAAATTGAGTTTTCTATTGACCTACTACCAGATACTCACCCAATATCTATTCTTCCTTATAGAATGGCCCCCACAAAGCTAAAAGAGTTGAAAGAACAACTAAAGGACTTGCTTGAAAAAGGTTTTATCAGACCTAGTATGTCACCGTGGGGAGCACCTGTGTTGTTTGTAAGGGAGAAAGATGGTTCCTTAAGAATGTGTATTGATTATAGGCAACTGAATAAGGTGACGATCAAGAATAAGTACCCACTCCCGAGGATTGACGACTTATTTGATCAGTTGCAAGGTGCAAGTGGTTTTCAAAGATAGGCTTGAGGTCCGGGTACCATCAAGTAAGGGTTAAGGATGAAGATATTCCGAAGACAGCATTCAGGACTAGATACGGGCATTTTGAGTTTCGGGTTATGTCGTTCGGTCTGACCAATGCCCCAGCAATATTCATGGATTTGATGAACTGTGTGTTCAGGCCTTTCTTAGATCTGTTTGTAATTGTATTTATTGACGATATATTGGTATATTCTCGTTCAAAGGATGAGCATGTTGGTCATCTGCGTACGGTGCGCAGAGTTCTACAAGAAAGGAAGTTGTATGCGAAATTTTCTAAGTGTGAATTCTGGTTAAACTCTGTAACTTTCCTTGGGCATATCATTTCGGGTGAAGGCATCCTGGTGGATACACAAAAGATTGAGACAGTAAAGACTTGGCCTAGGCCCACAACACCAACAGAGGTTCGTAGTTTTCTTGAGTTGACAGGATATTACAGGAGATTTGTGGAAGGATTTTCTTCCCTTTCATCACCTTTAACAAAGTTGACTCTGAAGGGAGCAAAGTTTCAATGGACTGATGCTTGTGAATGGAGTTTCCAGGCATTAAAGGACAGGTTAACTTCAACACCGGTTCTAATGCTTCCAGAAGGGACCGATGGTTATGTTATCTATTGCGATGCTTCAGGCGTTGGATTGGGTTGTGTGCTGATGCAGCATGGTAAGGTTGTGGTTTATGCTTCTAGACAACTAAGAAAGCACGAGAAGAACTACCCGACCCACGATTTAGAGTTAGCTGCGGTGATTCATGCACTAAAGATGTGGAGGCACTACTTGTATGGCATTCATGTTGATATCTATACGGATCATAAGAGCCTTCAGTACATCTTCAAGAAAAGGGAATTAAATCTTCGTCAAAGGATATGGTTGGAGCTACTTAAAGACTATGACGTTAATATTTTATACCATCCGGGGAAGGCAAACGTAGTTGCCGATGCTCTCAGCCGTAGATCTATGGGTAGCTTGTCGTATTTGCAGCCAGAAAAGAGGGGAATAGCCCATGAGGTTCATCAACTAGCTAGTCTTGGAGTTCAGTTACTGGACTCAGGTGACATTGGAATTACTCTTCAAGATACGACAACATCATCTTTAGTAACTGAAGTAAAGGAACACCAGTACGAGGATCCTGTGCTAATTCATTATAGAGATACCAATATTCAGAAGGAGAAGACACCGTTTGTAATTACCGAAGATGGGGTCCTCAGATATCAAGGGCGATTATGTGTGCCTAATGTTGCAGGGTTGCATCGGCAGGTTATGGGAGAAACTCACTATTCCCGTTATTGTGTCCATCCAGGAATGACAAAGATGTATCATGACATCAGGGAAATATATTGGTGGGACGGAATGAAAAAGGATATAGCAGAATTTGTTGCTCAGTACCCTAATTGTTAGCAGGTTAAGGTCGAGCATCAAAACCCCGGTGGATTATTGCAGGTTATGGAGATTTCGACTTGGAAATGGGAAATAATCAATATGGACTTCATCATAGGCTTACCTCGTACCCAGTGTAAGTTCGATTCAATATGGGTGGTCGTTGATAGTCTCACAAAGTCAACCCATTTTCTGCCCGTTAGAACTACGTATTCCTTAGAAGATTATGCGAGGCTTTATATTAAGGAGATAGTACGACTGCATGGTGTACCTGTATCTATTATCTCAGATAGAGGAGCTCAATTTATAGCTAACTTTTGGAGGTCCTTCCAAAAGGGATTGGGGACCAAGTAAGTCTTAGTACAACATTTCATCCCCAGACAGATGGACAAGCTGAGCGTACTATTCAAACACTGGAGGATATGTTGCGAGCTTGTGTAATAAACTTCAAAGGTAGCTGGGATGGTCATCTGCCGCTTATTGAGTTCACATATAATAATAGCTACCATTCTAGCATTCAGATGGCTCCATACGAAGCTCTTTACAGACGAAAGTATAGGTCGCCTATAGGGTGGTTCGGCGTTGGAGAATCTGGATTACACCGGCCAGACCTGGTTCAGCAATCCATAGAAAAAGTAAAGCTTATTCAACATCGACTATTGACAGCTCAGAGTCGTCAGAAGTCATATTCAGATGTGCGACGTCGAGATTTAGAGTTCGGGGCTGATGACTGGGTATTCTTGAGGGTGTCTCCTATGAAGTGTGTGATGAGATTTGGCAAAAAGGGTAAACTTAGCCCACGGTATATTGGGCCTTATAGGATTATTTGGAGAGTGGGCCGAGTAGCTTATGAGTTAGAATTGCCCTTGGAATTAGAGTCTGTCCATCCAGTTTTTCACGTATCTATGTTACGAAAGTGCATTGGCAATCCTACCCGAGTAGTGCCCACGAATGATGTACAGATTACAGAGGACTTGTCATACGAGGAAATTCCGGTTTCCATTATAGACCGACAAATCTGCAAGCTGCGGAATAAGGAGGTAGCCTCCGTGAAAGTGCTTTGGAGGAACAACAATGTAGAAGAAATAACTTGGGAGGCTGAGGAAGACATGAAGTCTAGATATCCCTACCTATTTGCTCTTCCAGAGAAGGGTCTAACTGAGACGTCATAACCTCAAGGTGCGTGTATAAATTTTTCTGTTAATAATTGTCATTGTCCTGTGTATCGTTGAATTATTAAGCTTCTACAAGGAGAATTGGTAGTAGTGCTATGACCAAGTCGACCCTGCCAAAGTTATGCAGATTACGGGGAGTTGAACATTCGAGGACGAATGTTTCTAAGGGGGGAAGGATGTTACATCTCGCATTTTCGTACGTTAAAATTTCGTTTTTAGTTAACCGACGTAGACTCGAGGATGAGATCATCTTGACGTTAACGTACTTACGTTATTATAACAAGCGATAAATAAGTGTTATGAAGGATAAAGGGGTATACGAATTAAAGAAAATAAGTTTTGTTGAAAGCGGTCAATTTGGAATAAAATACGGGTCGAGCGATAATACCCAATAATTATGAACTAGTATCATGCAAGGTACCATATGACCACGGTAGTATAATATATAATGTATATATGAAGTATTTTAAAAATAAATAAAATTTTAAGTAATTTGTGGTAATTTTAAATTATGCGGGTAATTAATTAATTATCGGGTAACAGAACATTACCCGGTTAACTAATAAGTGGATAAAAAATATTATAAATTATACCACTCCCACGTGGCATCCAACCACTTCCAAACAATGACTCATGGTCATGTTGGAGTAGGTGGCTAGCTACCTAAGCTTTAAAATGAAATGTTTCAGCATTTCATTAAAACTACTCTAGAAGATCAAAGTTAAGTTCCTCTTTGGACAAGGAAACAGAACCAAAGGAAATGATCAACAAATCCTAAAGCAAGAGAATTTTCATTCATGGTTCAAATAATGTAATGCCAAGAAGAGTTGCTCACGCGTTCAAATACATCAATGAGCAGAAGCGTAATTCCGTCCAAGTTTTGTGGTTCTAAAAGAATACGGTGTAATCTTTGCCAAGATTATTATACAAAGTTTTCCTTACTCCAGGTATGTTAAGGCCCTCCCTTCTTTCTTTTGGCATTGTCTAGATTATACGAAAGAAACGAGCAAATACACAGTTTCTATAAATTATTCTATTCATAGAAATAGTAGGGGTGTCTATATTCTTGATTCCCCATGAGAATTATTATTTTCTTCTGTTCATGGGTCTCAGAATAATACGCAGTTGGAAAAATTATTCGGAAGGAATATTGAGATTATTACGTATTTTTCATGCATTTCGTACATGTGCATTGACCCATGACCAGATGGCGTTATATACTCGTATATATATAAATATATGTATATGGGATATGGGAAAAGGTTACGGCGTTATATACGCACCACCACCTGATCAGCTGGTATATGATGATGATATTGCCCACAGTGGCTAAAATATGATTCAAACGGCATTATATACGCGTATATATGTATGTATTCAAACGGCGTTATATACGCGTATATATGTATGTATTCAAACGGCGTTATATACACGTGCATATGTATGTATATATATGTATATGGGATATGAAAAAGGTTACGGCGTTATATACGCACCACCACCTGATTAGTTGGTATATGTTGATGATATTGCCCACAGTGGCCGAGATGATATGATGGGATGCCCCCAGTGTCTTGATGATATTATGCACACCATACCTATGCATGTCATGACATTTACACGCACGTGCATGACGTTATAAACGTTTCAGTATTTACAAAGTTATTCAAATTTAAAAATGTGTTTCAATATTCCATGTTTCATTTATGTCTTTTACGTACTAATTTCCACGCCTTACATACTTAGTACATTTTTCGTACTGACGCCCTATTTCATGGGGCCTACGTTTCATGCCCGCAGGTGCAGGTAAGCAAGTTGACGGTCCCCATTCTTAGGATCCCTGATCAGTGAGAGTTGGCGTGCTCCATTTGATCCGGAGCTGCTTTTGATATTGATATGATACATTTGTACATATATATGTATATGAGTATGACGTGGCTCAGTACCGTCTTTGTACAGTTATATTTCTTTTAGAGGTCTGTAGACAGTATGTCTAGTTGGGTTGTATGTGGCCTTGTCGGCTTTCAGTTTTTGATGTATTGTTGTCTATAGCAGCCTTACCGGTTCGCCCACTGTATTCTGCCTGTATACGTACATATGCCTTGATGACAGGCTTCTTTCACGTATGTTAATTTTGTAATGCAGCAGATATTATTTAGATTCATATTTTAGACGCATGCTTATGGGTGTTTGATAGGTAAGACTCAGGCGTCCGTCGCGGCCCATCGGTTTGGGTCGTGACATATGCGTCGTGCCGCGACGTTAAATCAGGCGCTTCTTGGGAGGCAACCCATGTATCTTTCTTTTTTAATTTTCTTTTTAGTGTAGGATTTGTTGTTGGACTAACTGGTTGTGAGATATGTGTAGGGTTGTTTTGATGCCGTGCAAGACCAAATTGGAAAAATGTTGCACTCTATGAAGTTTGGACCATTGCCGCATTGCATTTTTTGCGGCCGCAATGGCCTTATTGCGGGGGAAAAATTTCATTGCGGTCGACAGTGTTGAATGGTAAAAAGTGGAGGTTCTCTGAAGATTGTCACCACGTCCGCAATGCATTTTATGCGGTCAGCGGTGCCCTACTGCAGCCGCAGAGCATTTCTTGTGGCCCACGGTGACATCCTTGCCAGTGCTTCTTGTGGTCAGTACCGCGGTCCGCAGTGCATTTTATGCGGACTGCGGTGGGTAGGTAACGTGGATCCCAGGTCCTTTTTCTATAAGTATGACCTAAGGCCTTCATTTACACTTTTCGCTCATTTGCTCCCTAAATAGAAAAACTACTGTTCCCCTAAGTGCTCAAATTCAAACACTATTTCTAAATCATCTGTGGTGCATCTCATCACTGGTACTTCAAATCTTTCCCTAGTTTTTAATTGTGTTTTATTCTTGTTTTAATTCGTTAGTTGGTACCTCTTTTTATTCCTTTTTCTTTCAATTTGTAGCGTAAGATTACATAATGCTGTTTAGATTAGGGTTAATTAGTTAAAAATGATGATTAACTACCTAGAGGGTTGATAATATGTGAATTTAGGCTAAAAATGAGAAAAATATTGAAACCCTAGGTTGGTGTTGCTGAGTTATGCTTACCGCGACCGCGCTGGAGTTTTCGCGGTCTGTTGTGCCTCTCCGCGGCTGCGATGTTTTTTTTTGCGATCTGTGGTGGAAAACTTCAGAGGGGTTGATTTTGAGAACCGCGGTCGCAGTCGATTTTTCGTGGTCCGCGGTGCCTTACCACGACCGCACATCATTTTTTTGCGGTCCGCGATGCCCTGAATCAGAGAGTGGATATTCTGAACCCCACTTCACTGCGGTCCGCAAAGCCATTTTTGTGGTCCGCGGTGGTTCCTTTGCGGCCGCACCATTTTTTATGCGGTCCGCAGTCAGCTATTTTCAATTATATTCTTCACTGTTTCTCCTGGTACTGTGATGCTAACAAATACTAAATGAATTCTCCTTGCAAACAATGGTTAAATCACGAGGCAAAGGTGAAAAATAGAAAGGCAAAAGAGAGTCCTCTCGGGTTAGGGGACGAGGTATGATCAAATTGACCCACCAAGTCCGGAAGGCAATTGGGGACACCAGAAAGCAAATAAAGGCTGCAAATAAAGTTGCTTCCCATTCAGAGGGAAGTGAGTATTTGCCCTCCCGGGAGGCATCTGAGTCTGATTCAATGCCGAAGTATGTTCCTAACTGGCCGGGAAGGCATAGATTGAGAGATGTGCCTACACCTTCGGTCTCTCCTACTGCTCAAGCTTCAGTTAAAATTTCTACTGAGTTGTCTGTGGGCTCAGCAGAGAGCAGTAATAGTGTAGTATCAGCTTCAACACCTGGGGAGGATCCCATTGCTGAAGAAGAAGGGGGAGAACCCCAAACCAGGGGGTGGAGAGAACTAGAAACCCGGAGTCTTGGCAGGATAGATTTGTTAGTGAGATAGAATACCACAAGTTCCGAGAGTGGTGGCCCGTGAGGAAATTGATACTTGAGCAAAAATTCATTGAGAGGGGCCTTCTGCCTCATAACCCTAATATGAAGAGGAAATTCAGAGAGAGACTAGGAAGGAAATATTTTACAAGCACAGCCGAGGAGGCAAATGAGCACTTAGTCAAGGAGTTCTACGCTAATGTTGCCCACATCAAAAAGGGCACTAAAGTGACTAAGGTGCGGAATTTGACAGTGAAGTTCGATAGGAAGATAATCAATGACTACCTAGGCTTTTCAGAGGAAGATGAATCATTGTACTTAGAAAAGGTAGCATTGGATAAGGCAGCCCGTCCGTGATTGGCAGAATACCTGGCACTCCCGGATACTACCCCAGCATGGTTGACATCAGGAGTCCCAATTTTGAGGAAAAATTTAAACTTCAAGGAAAAGGAGTGGGAGACTTTCGTATGCAGCAGGCTGGACCCTACTACTCATGAGAACTCTCTGCCTATCTCTTGGGCAATATTGGTGGCTTCTATCATGGCGGGGTACCTGATCAACATCGGGAATGTTATGTCTAGGGTGATTACAAGGGTGGTAAATGAAGGTGATAGATCCTACCCCTTCCCAAATTTCCTGACAATGTACTTTGAGGACCAGGATGTGGAAAAAAGGAAGTTTGATGTGAAGGTGAAACCAAAGATGCCTTTCTCCTGGTATAGCCTCAAGGGTGATGACAACCCCAAAGGCAAAGATCCTAAAGGCAAAGCCACTGCTTCTATTGGCCAGTTTGAAGAGCCAATAGTAGTAGTCGCTTCTTCTCAGCCTCCCTCAGTTACACCAGACATTGCCCTAGGACCCTCTACTGCCACTGCTCCAGATAACCCCTCATCCGCAGCTTACCTATTGACTGCCCACCGTTTGAGCGAAACCCTTGCCAGTATTAACAACTGGATGCAGTTAGCTACTTCTAAGCTGTCTGTGCTTTCTAGCTCGATGGCAGCCCAGTCCGTACCCCCACAGTCACAAGTTCCAGCCTCAGTGGAAGAGACTCTCAAGGAGATTCTGGACAACCATAAGAAGCTCCTGGAGAACCATCAGTTGATATTGGAGGTTGTAGGTACTCATGGGAAATCATTGAAGGAGCTGACAAAGGAAACAAAGAAGTTGAGAAAGACTCGAGCATCAAAGGAGTCTGTGAAGGAGTTGAGGGTAGAAATGGAGAAGATTAAGGCTGTTGACCATCTACCATTGGACCTACTATTGCATGAGCAGCCTCCAGCAGCTGAGACTGAGCCGGAGCAGGAGCAGGAGATGTAGAGGGTGCCAAAGAGGAGGAGAGTGATCCCACAAACCGATGATGGAGTGATAAAGTTAGAGGACTCGTAGGGAGGTTCCTCTAGCCAGCCTCAGGCCCCAAAGCAGCCTCAGGTCCCAGTGCAGGCATAGGATACTGGGATCCAGTCACAGGTTCCCGCGCAGTCACCGGACCCAGGGACCCAGGCTTATGATCTCATGCAAACGGAGGGCCAATAGGGAGTTTCTCTTTACTCTCTATCTTATTCTTGAGCTATTTTTAGTTAGTTAGCATTGAGGACAATGCTAGCTTTCGTATTTTGCAACCTTGGTCTGTATATAAAGTTACTTTCTGATGTATTTATTTCCTCTTATATATATTCGTTTAAATCCCCTATTGTACATATTCAGTTTAATTTCCGTATTTTATTTCATAGCTTCTTACTTCATTTTCGTAGCTTCTTATTTTTGAGTTTTGCGTTCAATAAGCCTTTGTTTTCTTAATGCCACGGTTCTTTCCAAAGGTGGAATTTGTGTGAACTGGGTGGCTCTTCCTGATGATGGAGGCATGACAACCTTTTTAAGGGTTTGAGTATGTTTTCTTTTTATTTTTGTGTAAATAGTAGATAATGAGTAATGGTGCCTCAAGTAAAGTTTCACTTGGGCCTAACACATTTGCCTTTAATCTTATGGTCAAAAACAAATTGGTGTGTATAGGATGGTGAAAGGTGTGACCTTGAGACTTTTGTGTTGGCCGATAATCATCAAGTGGTTTTTCGGGACCATTTGTGTTGCTCAAATCTTAGCTAAGGTTGTTGTGGGCCCACGACTCTGTCTCTTTAGCAATCCTATAGCTTGTGTGGTGAGAATTTTAAATTGCAAGTCCAAGTCTCGTGCCATTAGTCTAGAACTTGTCCTGAATGTTTGTCTAGGCGAAATCTTAAGTGTAGTTTGAATTGAGAAGTGATTATAGGCTCTCCTTGATCCGAATGATATCTTGAAAACATCCATAGCCTACCAATGATAATATCCCTAGTCAACCCTTTTGAGCCATAACCCTTTTTCTTTCAAAGACCATGATACAAGCCTTTACCCGTTCTAAAAAGACCCTCTCTTGGCACCCGATCTTTCCTTAGCACAAGGAAAAAGCATAAGTTTGGTGAGAGAGACGAGGAATATAACAAAGCGGTAAAAGGTACAAAATGAATAAAGGGAAAGGCACAAAGAAAAAGAAAGAAAATAAAAAATTCAAAAAGAATGAACAATGTAGAAGAAATGAAGGGATTCAATAAAAGTAAAGAGATGAAAGGTGTGGAAAGTTTAGAAAGAAGAAAAAGGTTTGAAATAAACAAGAAAGTGTGACAGTGTGTCTCTCTAACCCCTAAAAAGAAGTAAATGACTCAAAAGGTCAAGAGAATGTGTGCCAAAATGAAGCAAATGAAGTACTTAAGGGAAGATGAATCCTACTTAGACCAAATATTTCCTACCCTGAACCAAAAGCTTTCACTATATCTCCACAAAAGCCCTATATGATCTTGAGTTGAATGAAGCTTACATTAGTGGTGACTCACATAAGGGGCAAGCTTATGGTACTTACAACCAAACTTGTGACCTTTCTTTGAGAGAGATGAGTGTATTTTCCACAATCCTCATTCTGAGTGCTACAACCTAAAAGTGAGGTTTGCTTATGGAGAGTTGAGGAGTATGAGTTTGGGTTCCACAATGACCAAAGTAGTAGAAAGAGTTTCCTTGATGAGTTGAGTCAACTCTTGATTCTTTTGTGTCGCACTAAAACCATGGTGCTTAAAAGGTTGAATGTTATTAATGATTCATTTGATTTAAGGGCAATTGTTAGTCCCAATTGATGCTAGATGAGGTCACTTTAGGTCAGTTGAATTTTCTTGGTTTTATTCTTAAGGAGGTGAGAATTACTTTGTTTGCTTGAGGAAAAGCAAACGCTTAAGTTTGGGGGAGTTGATAACTAGGGATTCTAGTATATTTTATACTCCTTTTGTGACGACCCGACCCGTTGTATCGTTACCGCCCCGTTTCCCCCATTTACTATTTCTTTATGCTTCATTATCAGTGTTGGGTAACGAGTTGATTTGGATTGGTTTTAGTAGGAAATGAGACACTTAGTCTCTTAAAGGAAGGTTTGTTTTGGAAAAGTCAACCGGACATTGACTAATGTGTTAGAGGGCTCGGATTTGAATCCGGATAATTCGTTTAGCTTTGGGGGATCATTTATGACTTAGGAGCGTGATCGGAATGCATTTTTGTAGTCCGTGGAAGGATTTGGCTTGAATTGGCGAAGTTAGTATTTTGGCGAATTCCGGTTGATAGGTGAGATTTTGATCTGAGAGTCGGAATGGAATTCTGAGAGTTGTTGTAGCTTCGTTAGGTAATTTGGGATATGTGTGCAAAATTTTAGGTCATTCGGACATGGTTTGGTCGGGTTTTTGATCGAAAGTGTTTGGAAGTTTTTAGAAAATTAGGCTTGAATTCGATGAGTTTTGGGTAATTTGATGTTGTTTGAGGTGTTTTGATGATTGGAAGAGGTTTGAATAATGTTATGAATTATGTTGGCATGTTTGGTCAAGGTCCCATGAGGCTAGGATAAGTTTTGGAAGAGGTTTTGGAAGATTTTTGTCGTTTGAGCATAAGCATGTAATGATCCAAATGTCCATTTTTAGTTTTAGAGATCGAAATTTTATTTCGAGATTTCTAGAATTTAAATAATGAATTATAGGAGTGATCTGGAAAGTTTGGTCTAATTTCATCAAGTCGTGATTGGTTTTTTGATACGAAACATGAGTTAATTGTTTAACAAATGAAATGAGTATTGAACAGAGCAAATGAGCTCCGAATTGAGTTTCAACTAAAGATCTATGTTCGTATTATTTTTTGTGACTCATAGTAACAAGAATCATCGAATTTCAAGTTCGTATGATGGAGTTAGAGCCTTTTTAGTGAAACGCAAAGCTGTTGCAATTTTCTGGGCAGTTTCCGCATTTTTCGCACGTGTGAACAGTAACCGCACCTGCGTGAACAGTATCTGTGTACTGTTCATGCATTTTATTGTTCGTATGATGAACAGTAACATGAACAGTATCCGTGTACAATACGTATGAACAGTACCCCGTGTACATTACCCGTGAAGCGATGGAGCTATTGAGCTATGGAGCTATGGAGCTCGGATTGAAGCGATTTTCACCATATGGATTGGTGTAAGTGTTCTATATCCAAAAGTGATTATATTTAATAATTTCATGGTTATTTTCATCAAGAATTAGTGAAACAAATGGAAGAAATTGGAGAAAATTTGTAAACTTTTCAAAAACGAAAATTCTAGATTTGGAGGCCGAATTGTTATCAGAATTTAGTAATTTTGGTATGGTTGAACTCATGGTTGAATGAGTTGTCGGATTTTGTGAGTTTCGTCGAATTCCGAAGCGTGGGCCCGGGGGACGGGTTTGAGCAATTTCGGGATTTTGATGTTAAATTGGATAATTTCGAGTGGGCTTCGCTCCCTTAGCATATTTTAATGATTATGTACTGATTGTGGCTAGATTTAGATCATCCGGAGGTCGATTCGTGTGGGCGAGGCATCGCGGGCTAGATTTTGGACCAGATCGAGGTGAGTAATTGATGTAAATGATGTCCTGAGGGTTTGAAACCCCGGAATTTCACATCGTAATGCTATATTGAGGTGACTTGCACGCCGGATAACCGGCGTGGGGTAGAGCACCATTGGGGATTGTGACTTGGTCCGTCCCGAGAGATATTTTACTACATTTTTGGTTGAGCCGTATACTTTATTATTGTAAATTGGGCTTGTTGCCATGCTTGGGGCCTTGTGCCGACCTATAGAACCCTTAGGGGATTTTTAACTGGTTTTCCTCACTTATTTTGTTAAAGAATTTATATCCTCAGTCATGTTTCCAATTGTAGGCTTCTTGCCAATTATTTGAATCCTTTAGGGATTGATATCACTGCTTTCGCATATTTTGCATATCATTTGACCTCAGTCCAAGGTTTTAAATACTGTTTTGCAAACTCAGTCATCTTTCTAAGATTTGAAAACTTAAATGATATTTTTAAATGATATTTCGGGCTGAGAACTACTATTTTACAGATGCCCAAGGGGCTTACGATGATTTCTGGAGTGAGCATGGATCGAGCTGCGCGCCGCAGCAGTGTTATATTGATATTGAGGACGATAGCCTAGTTGATTACATAGATATTGAGGTCGAGAGCCTGGTTGATTACATTGATATTGAGGCCGAGAGCCTGGGTGATTATACTGAGATTGATATGAGGCCGAGGGCCTAGATTTGATGCCACGAGATGGCTTGATATTGCACTTGGGCTGTAGGAGCCCCTCCGAAGTTTGCATACACCCCTGTGAGCGCCGTCGACGATAAATAAATGGATGGCTCGGGCTGCACGCCGCAGTGGGTACTAGAGTGTACCATCATATGCATTGCATTGCACTCATGCATTTATTTTTATCTGTTATACCTGTCTCAGTATTTGGTACTCTGACTTAATTGGCTTGTTGCTTCACTATTTGTTGTTCTAAACTGCCAGTTATAGTTTACTTTGTATTTTTCTATGATTTCTTATTCTGAGCCTTTATTTATGTTTATTACTCACTGGGTCGGAGTACTCACATTACTCCCTACACCTTGTGTGCAGATCCAAGTACACTACAGGCTGAGTGAGGATTTGTTTAGCTGAGCAGCAGTATCCGGGAGTATCGAGGTAGCTGCATGGCGTTCGCAGACTTGATCTCTCCCATCTATCTCTATCTTTTATTCCGTATTTTTCCTAGACAGACTTGTAATAGGTGGATATCCTGTATTAGAGGCTCATATTCGTGACACCGTATTCTGTTGGGCTATGGTGTGGTATTTTAATTGAACTTCCGCAGATTTTATTATTAATTATACACTTGAATGAAATGACTTAGTAAATTCTCTGTGATATTTATCTATAATCTGAATAAGAATTTGGGATAATGTTGTTGAATGGTCGGGCTTGCCTAGCAGTGTGTTGGGCGCCATCATGACCGGGGTTGGGGTCATGACAAGTTGGTATCAGAACCTAGGTTACTTGGTCTCGCGAGTCATGAGCCGGTTTAGTATAGTCTCGCGGATCGGTACAGAGACGTTTGTATTTATCCTCGAGAGGCTGCAGAACCTTTAGGAAAACTTCACATTCTTGAATTCTTATCGTGCGTCCTTGATTCATATTGAAAAGAAACTTTTGAAATTCCTTCCACGCATTCGTATGCGCGCATGGACGCTTAGTATCAGATGTGCCTCGATGGCTTGTGATTCCCCGATCGAGGGGCGAGGTGTTATCTCTGTAAGTTTATGGTGGGCCAGTCTGGAGGACTTGAGGTTGGATCTTTGCCTATAGCGGGAGCGCCGAGGTGTTGATTGTGTAAACAAGTGTTTTTGAACTTATACGTTCGGTAGTGTCCCCGTTAGTGAAAATGACGGTTGTGGCTATGGGAGGAGTATGTTAGTACTACGAGTCATATCTATACGAATTGGAAGCGACGAGAAGGGGTCTGTTGAATGATGGAAGAATTAGTAGATGCTTAAAGTCTATCTTGATTCAAGTTATATCCCGAGTTATGGGCGTTTGAAGAATCTTTTCATGACTCCTAGTTGGGAGTGAAGTAAATTTCATGTTGCGGTATGAGTACAGACTCAGGAAGATCAAGTTACTGTGCAATGCTTATGGTGGTGGAAGGTATACGAAAATGTTATATTGAGGCGAAGCAGGTGGGTTATCTCCCGTGAAGTGTGCTGAGGCGGTGTGATCCTCATGTGAATGACAGAAGATCTCATGTGCAAATGAATTGTAAGTGTTGAAGTTTGAAATTTTTGGTTCACTTAAGAGAGTGAGTTTAACTGTTGTGAGATTGCCAAAGAGTTGAAGTACTAGATGAAATGTGTTTAAACAAGCTTACAGAGGATTTGAGTTTAACCTCACTAAGGTATTGAGGCAACAATGGAGTATATGCGTTATGAGTATAGTGTGTTGTGATCTATGGCTTCGAGCCAAGTTGGGGAGCTTGCTATTGGTTAGCGGATTGTGCGGTTATGTACTATATTAGTTCCGATTTGATGCATGGTGCTGAATCAGTTCTGGTTATGGAAATTGGGCCGAGAATGGCACGAGTGAAGGAAAATTTTGACAAGATGTCATGAGCTCGGATGAGCAGGAGATAAGTTTCGATGTTTACGGTAAGTTGGTATTGTCTTCAGCGTCACCTAAGATTGGTGTTTTGTAAAAAAAGGTTTTGCGTCTTGGTTAATGATTCTTGATCGCTCTTCAGCGTTAGTGCGACCGGTGGTTTGGAGGTACGCTCCAGATATTGTTATGGTAGGTTGTGGGAGTGTGTCCCACGGGAAGATTATATAAGTGTGGCATGTGACCACTTGATTGATTAAAGATGTAAACCAAGTATGAAGTTTGTGATTGTGTCGTTAAATTGAAGATTCATGCTTGGAGGGCACTAGGCTTATTGGGTTGTGAACTGGGGAGGATTACTCTGATTGTGATGATTATTCTTGTGAGTTATGAGAAAAATGGGAGTTATTATGGACCTTTAAAAGGTTATCAAACTAGTTCAGTGTGATCAGAATCAGCTTGCAGTCGGTGGATAGATTTAATGTGAATAATGGCTCTATATCAGGCCAGATGTGTGCATTTTAGTAACGCGGTCCTCATGGAGGAGTAGTTAGGTTGATGTTTCGTTGTCAGATATTTCGCGTAGTAATGCATTGCACCGTGTGAGTTGTAAGACGGCTTGAGAAATTGCTATGTGTTGAGAATCCGCGTAGGAATGACGTTATATGAGCATCTTGGCTCTTGAAATTCAGACTGTACATCGCACCTTAGTTGTGCTTGAGTTTTGTAGCTTATAACGCTATATGTCCCTCAGAGATATTATTATGCACTTAGCATGCTTACGACCGATACTCAGTATTTTGTTGTAATGAGCAAATTTAGCTCGATGTGCATCTACTTATGTGAGATCTATGTGTGGATCGGGTGGCACGCCGCCATGGGTATATTATCTGAATCGGGTTGCACGCCGCAACAGTGTGATATTGAGTATAATTTTCTATATGCTATTTTGTATGCCTTGTTTCCTGTTTTCTAAGGAAAGTCTGTATTAGTGCGTGAGATTGATAATTCCTTCCAGAGTTCGTTTTCTTTTTTTCTATCGTGTTCGAATTGGTAGCCTATTGGCATATTAGGGAATCATATGCGGCTTTTGGTTATGTCTGGGGTGGCTTATTGCCTGAGCAGTTCGTAATGGGTGAGACGAGATAATTGAATTCGAGATCAGTGCAATCTGAGTATATGAAGTAAATTAAAGGGCTAAAACCATTGTTTGGTTCATAATGAGGTGATAGTTCTTGCCAGAAGTATAGACCCAATGAATTGTTGACTCGGCGATGTTATGAATTTATATAGATCTCATCCGTCGTGTCGGTATTGTCAGAATTTGAACAAGACCTATGTATGTCATGCAGAGCATGGGATGTGTAATGATTTTTCTTCTAGATGGGATCAATGGAAGTTCTTGACTAGTTGAATATGTAAACGTTCATGGTTCGGAAGGGAGGTGAAGTCCTCATGTTACCTTAGGATGATATGGTATGTGCGATATGTTGTGAAGGATTGAGATTTGCGTGTGTAAGGTTATGGTTCAGTTCTGAATGGAAATTCATAACATTCTTAGGCAATACGGGCAGCTTTAGGTGATTAGAGGGATGAGCTTCAGATGATTAGGGTGAATGATCTTCAGATGATTAAGGAAATTGTATTTCTAATCATAGTGATTTGTAGAGGGTATATGTTCCAGAAAAAAGGCCAATGTGATTAAGTTGATGGCACTTCAATAGTATTGCAACACTTTAAGGCTGGACCGACTGCTGATATTCGAGTTGCTTATATGGCACATGGAAATTTTAGAGTATTTATCGTGGAATAATTGGGTATCAAAGGTGTGCATGTATTCACACGGTGGAAACTGGAATCAGGTATGATGATTTGTGTGCCATATGGAGTTGGAGACTGGGAGTTCTCATGTACAAGCTAGGTTGTGGTGGTGGATCGTGTGTATTCGGCACCGTTTAGCGGCAATCGGGATTTGGAGGCTCGAGTGGATCTTTGTTTGCTGGTATGTCAGATTTTGGATGTGATGTCGAAATTCAGACTGGTTGTCTTAGTGTTGAGTGATTCTAAACTATTGCGCTACGGGCAATACCGAAAATGCCACAGGTTGAGTGATGAAGTGCATTGGATTATGTTCTAGCAGAGTGGTTTATATTTCAAAGGACCAGCGGACGGTTGGGAAGGATTGCTTTCTTAATTGGGCATTCGTGATGGATGTCAGTGCAAAGGTTGCTATCATTAATTCAGTTCCGGTGTTGGGGGACTTTTCAGATGAGTTTCATATGGCTAGGCATGTCGCCGGGCGAGGTTGTTGATTTCGGTATTAATTTGGTGCTGGGCACCGGATCGTCTGGCTCCGATAGGAGTTGTAGTAGTGGAAGTCGAGCGGGATGAGTAATTGGGTATTGCTTGGTAGATAACGTACCAGTTATGTTCTATCAGGTTTGCGTGGTGTGTGTTATTTGTTTCACCATGGGTGTAATGATTTGCTTTGGCTCCAGACATCAATTGAGCATAGTTGTCGATTTCAAGCATAGTGACTTGAGGTGTTTCATGTGGAGTAATATTTGGATAGGATCGCGCGTTGCAGCAAAGTTGTGTGGAAACATGACCTTGCGGATCAAATTTGTGTGTCCTATTTCTATGATGTGAGATAGGGTCTCAGCCTTGTGTTATGGCAATACTAGTGAGTTTGAGGTACAACTCTCTCAGTTGAGTCATTTTCATGATTTGAGTATGTTCGGACCGTTTCTTATTGGTGCACATGTTATGCAAGTTGTGGCTTAGGCATGTATTGATGTGTCATGTCACCTGAGTAGTGTGTTTGGTCAGAAGAGATTGTTGAAATCATTAACGAATGCGAACAGATTCGATTTCAGTATGTGTGATGGGTAAATATTGAGGTTCGGTTCAAAATTTGCTATGGTAATTACTAGGAGAGAAATGACTTCATGAATGGTTGACATAGGAAATGGTTATGATTTATTGCGTGTTTTCTTTATCATTGGCAGTATGTGAAAGTGTTGGAATGAGGCTTTAGTTGTTAAGAGGTTTCCTATCGATATTCGATTATTATGTGCAACTACTGTGAATAGAAATTATCGTTTCGAGTGTTTGAGTTATATGGTATATCAGATAATTGCACCTGATGTTGCAGGTATGGGTTATTACAGTTGGTTCGGGCTTATTCTGAGTATGGATGTGAAGTTCTAATCTTGTGTATGATTTCGGAAGGTGCAGTGTGGTTCTATGGTTTATGGACTAGATGGATTGTGAAATTTCAGCTATGTTGTGTTATCGGACCTATGCGAGATAGGGTAGTGTGGGATCACCCACGGGTATATTCTTGGTAAAGTCGTTCAGCTATTGGTTGTCTTCTAGGATAACTCTGGGTACGCTCGAGGACGAACGTTTGTTTAAGCTGGGGAGGATGTGACGACAGGACCCGTCGTCTCGTGAGTTACCGCCCCGTTTCCCTCATTTCCTATTTCTTTATGCTTCATATCAGTATTGGGTGTGAACGAGTTGATTTGAATTGGTTTTAGTAGGAAATGAGACACTTAGTCTCTTTAAGGAAGGTTTATTTTGGAAAAGTCAACCGGACGTTGACTTATGTGTTAGAGGGATCGGATTTGAATCCCGATGATTGGGTTAGCTTCGGGGGATGATTTATGACTTAGGAGCGCGATCAGAATGCATTTTGGAAGTCCGTGGAAGGATTTGGCTTGAATTGGCAAAGTTAGTATTTTGGCGAATTCCGGTTGATAGGTGAGATTTTGATCCAAGAGTCAGAATGGAATTCCAAGAGTTGTTGTAGCTTCGTTAGGTGATTTGGGATATGTGTGCAAAATTTCAGGTCATTCGGACGTGGTTTGGTTGGGTTTTTGATCGAAAGTGTTCGGAAGTTTTTAGAAAATTAGGCTTGAATTCGATAAGTTTTGGGTAATTTGATGTTGTTTGAGGTGTTTTGATGATTGGAAGAGGTTTGAATAATGTTATGAATTATGTTGGCATGTTTGGTCGGCGTCCCATGAGGCTTGGATAAGTTTTGGAAGAGTTTTTGGAAGATTTTTGTCGTTTGAGCATAAGCATGTAATGATCCAAAGGTCCATTTTTAGTTCTATATATCGAAATTTTATTTCGAGATTTCCAGAATTTAAACAATGAATTATAGGAGTGATCTGGAAAGTTTGGTCTAATTTCATCAAGTCGCGATTGGGTTTTTGACACGAAACATGAGTTAATTGTTTAACGAGCTAAATGGGTATTGAACTGAGCAAATGAGCTCCGAATTGAGTTTCGACTGAAGGGCTATGTTCGTATTATTATTCGTGACTCATAGGAACAAGAATCATAAAATTCTGAGTTCGTATGATGGAGTTAGAGCCTTTTTAGTGAAACGAAAAGTTGTTGCAATTTTCTGGGCAGTTTCTGCATTTTTCGCACGTATGATTCGGGCAGTCCGAGAGTTTTCTCATTTTTGGAGCTATGGAGCTCGGATTGAAGCGATTTTTGAAGCTATTTTCATCATATGGATTGGGGTAAGTGTTATATATCCAAAAGTGATTATATTTAATGATTTCATGGTTATTTTCATCAAGAATTAGTGAAACAAATGGAAAAAATTGGAGAAAATTTGTAAACTTTTCAAAAACGAAAATTCTAGATTTGGAGGCCGAATTGTTATCGGAATTTAGTAATATTGGTATGGTTGGACTCGTGGTTGAATGGGTTGTCAGATTTTTTGAGTTTCGTCAAATTCCGAAGCGTGGTCCCGGGGGTCGGGTTTGAGCAATTTCGGGATTTTGATGTTAAATTGGATATTTTCGAGTGGGCTTCGCTCCCTTAGAATATTTTAATGATTATGTACTGATTGTGGCTAGATTTGGAGCATCCGGAGGTCGATTCGTGCGGGCGAGGCATCGCGGGCTAGATTTTGGACCGGATCGAGGTGAGTAATTGATGTAAATGATGTCCTGAGGGTTTAAAACCACGGAATTTCACATCGTAACGCTATATTGAGGTGACTTGCACGTCGGATAATGGGCGTGGGGTAGATCACCATTGGGGATTGTGACTTGGTCCATCCCGAGAGATATTTTACTACATTTTTGGTTGAGACGTATACTTTATTATTGTGAATTGGGCTTGTTGCCATGCTTGGGGCCTTGTGCCGACCTGTAGAACCCTTAAGGGATTTTTGACTGGTTTTCCTCACTTATTTTGTTAAAGAATTTATATCCTCAGTTATGTTTCCAATTGTAGGCTTCTTGCCAATTATTTGAATCCTTCAGGGATTGATATCACTTCTTTCGCATATTTTGCATATCATTTGACCTCAGTCCAAGGTTTTAAATACTGTTTTGCAAACTCAACCATCTTTCTAAGATTTGAAAACTTAAATGATATTTCGGGCTGAGAACTACTGTTTTACAAATGCCTAAAGGGCTTATGATGATTTCTGGACTGAGCATGGATCGGGCTGCGCGCCGCAACAGTGTTATATTGATATTGAGGCCGAGAGTCTGGTTGATTACATTGATATGGAGGCCGAGAGCCTGGGTGATTATACTGAGATTTATATGAGGTCGAGGGCCTAGATTTGATGCCACGAGATGGCTTGATATTGCGCTTGGGCTGTAGGAGCCCCTCCGGAGTCTGCACACACCCCTAGTGAGCACCGTCGACGATAAATAAATGGATGGCTCGGGCTGCACGCCGCAGTGGGTACTAGAATGTACCATCATATGCATTGCATTGCACTCATGCATTTGTTTTTATCTGTTATACCTATCTCAGTATTTGGTACTCTGACTTAATTGGCTTGTTGCTTCACTATTTGTTGTTCTAAACTGCCAATTTATAGTTTACTTTGTATTTTTCCATGATTTCTTATTCTGAGCCTTTATTTATGTTTATTACTCACTGGGTCGGAGTACTCACATTACTCCCTGTACCTTGTGTGCAGATCCAGGTACAGTACAGGCTGAGTGAGGATTTGTTTAGCTGAGCAGCAGTATCCGGGAGTATCGAGGTAGCTGCATGGCGTTCGCAACCTTGATCTCTCTCATCTATCTCTATCTTTTATTCTGTATTTTTCCTAGACAGACTTATAATAGGTGGATATTCTGTATTAGAGGCTCATATTCGTGACACCGTATTCTGTTGGGCTATAGTGTGGTATTTTAATTGAACTTCCGCATATTTTATTATTAATTATACACTTGAATGAAATGACTTAGTAAATTCTCTGTGATATTTATCTATAATCTGAATAAGAATTTGGGATAATGTTGTTGAATGGTCGGGCTTGCCTAGCAGTGTATTGGGCGCCATCATGACCGGGGTTGGGGTCGTGACACCTTTTTGCTTGAGTTTTGGACTCAAAATGTATACAAGTAATCCCGAAAGCTTACATGATGTACTTGTTTGCAGTGTTTGGTCAAAAAGTGACAAGGAAGTCAAAATCAGCTCAAAAAGGAGTGAAACCTGCTCAAGTACCAAGAACAAGTTAAAGCACTACTACAACAGTAAATCCACCGCAGCAGCAATAGCCCCAATGCGACCGTAGTGCATTTGTTGCGGTCCGCAGTGGAAACGATCAGAGAGATGCAATTTTGGAAACTCAAGTACTGCGATCCGCGGTAGATTTTTTCGCGGCCGCAGTAGCCTCATCGCGACCGCAATTCATTTTATGCGGTCCGCGGAGAGGGGATTCAGAGAGCTGGGAGTTTGGAAGTTAGAAGTCACTGCGGTCTGTGACCCATTTTATGCGGTCTACAGTGAAGCCACCGCGGCCGCGGTGCATTTTATGCGGTCCGTGGTGGCCAAATTCAGAGACCTAGCAATGAAGCTAAAAAGCTTCACCGCAATCGCAGTGCATTTTCTACAGTCCGCGGTACCTCCGTCAGAGGTATTTTTGTCCAAAACATTCGACCTTGTATAAATACTTCTTTTTCACATTTTTAGGGTATCTTTATCTTATCAAAGCACGTGAACGACAACTTTAGTCTATTTTGAGTAAATTGTAGCTAGTTTAACACTGGATCTTCAATTCTTAGATTGTAATCATATTATATTGGTTATTCTTCATCTAAATATCTGATTTCTTCCATTATTATGAGTAGCTAGACCCATTAGCTAGGGTTGTATCTCAACCCTAGTGTGAGTATTTGATGGGATCTTTTGTTTTAAGGCTTAGATGTTTATGGGTAATTGATATTTGGACCGATTTGTGTTTTCCATGTTGAATTAGTGGTTGCAAACACTAATTTGTGCCTTTTTGACTTGGGCTTTTCTTGAGAAAGAGAGCTTGAGTCTAGAAAAATCAGTCCAACAAGGAATTGAGGTGTATTTAAGAAAGTGATAACCCCAATTAAAGGGTTAAACCTAGAGATAGTAACACCCGACTTGAGCCTATATTGCTTGCATAATTTTGACACCCAATTGATCTTGAGAAAGTCAATTAAGGGAAAGTCACTCAAGCTACTGAGAGGTATAGAGTGAATAGTTCCTTGCATTGGCTATATTGCAATCCCCAACATAACAACTTTGCCTTAGGTTTTAGATCCCGTCAAATATTCACCTAGGAGAAAGTCATTTCCCTAGTGACACTTTAACCATTTAGAAAACCTTACAAGCATTCATACTTAGTTTAATTTCGCATCTCATTAGCATAAAATTAGAAGTAACAAACGATTGGAAGTGTAATTAAGATCACTACGCACTGCTAGTTTAGATATGAATCCAAATCCCAAACATTCTAGCTCTCTGTGGATTTGATCCCGACCTTCTCGGGTAAAAGATGCATCGACCACTCTTGCAACTTTGTAGTGGTGTAGGGTTGGACCCGATCAGTGGTTCCTGGAAAAGAAAAGAAAGTGTGTCGACTTGTTAAGTCACTTTATGGACTAAAACAATCACCCAAACAATGGCATGCGAAATTTGACTAGAAAATGTTGTCAAATAATTTCAGACTAGTGTATTTACATTAAGAATACTCTAAGTAATGTAGTCATTATTTGTTTATATATGGATTATATGTTGATAGAAAAGGCACATGAAATATGTGAAATGTGGGGGCATTTAGCTTATGCATAACAAAAGCTAATATTAGACGTGACGTATATATTATATAGAAGAACTAGATGATATAATTTTTCGAACCTCATGAATCCTTAGGGATATTGATATGGTAATCGGTGAATTCATTACTTGTTCAGTCTTAGTGATGACTAGTGATGAAACTATAAATTCGAAAGTTGTTTGTGCCTTTCCAGAAATGATTTGTTCTTTCTTGAACATTTATAATGTTTAGCTCTTTTATGAAAGGGTGTCACTTGGATGTCTGCAACTTTTTATGAAAAGTGCATTACATGTTTCATATAAACATGACCGTTCATGAACAAATGTATTAATACGTTGGTCTATAATGAGGTGAACCAACCGATGAACATGACCAAAATCCATTCCAAGTTGGATTTGTTTCATGAATGAAGGTGCTATAATTTGCATATCATATAGACGTATGAATAAATAACATACAAATCATTGAAAATGGTGGAATGATTGCGAAATGTGTTATATATTAAAAGGTTGTGGCCATAACTGATGCCATTCATTCCAGCTGTTGTTACAATATACTATTACTACATTAAGTGTAGTCAATAATCTTATATGCAATCGAAAGTCGAGACGTATTAGTCTACAACATAAGAAAGTTTGCATTGAACTTTCATGACAATGAAACGAGTTTTGAAGTATTTGAAATATACTCCAAATTATGCTTTGCACTACAATAAGTATCCCGCGATAATAATGCTTTGCACTACAATAAGTATCCCGCGATAATAGAGGGGTATAGTGATGCAAATTAGATCACCGGTTCAACTAATTCCAAATAGTCGATGGAGAAGCGATGTCTTGGAAATCGTCCATACAAATATGCATTGACCGCTCTACAGTGGAGGCTAAGTTTATAGTCTTAGACAAGGCCGGTGAAGAAGTTGAATGGCTTCGAAATTTCTTGGAAGATATTCCATTTTGGCCCAAAACTTTGGCACATATATGTATACATTGTGATAGTCAAGCGGCAATAGGCAGGTCAGGGAGCATTCTGTATAACGGAAAATCTCGTCACATTTGACGAAGACACAATACTGTTAGACAACTACTCTCTAGAGGTGTTATCGCGATTGACTACGTAAAGTCAAAAGATAATGTATCAGACCCACTTACAAAAGGCATATCTAGAGAGGCAGTTTAAAGATCATCGAAGGGAATGGGGCTAAGGACTAGGACAAGTCATCATGGCAGTAACTCTACCTAGAAGACTGGAGATCCCAAGAGGTAGGTTCAAAGAGATCAAACAAAGTTATGAATGACGGTTCAATATTGTCAAATAACTCAACCCATTCTCGTGATGAAGATAATGTTCAGAAATCAAGGTAAAGCATTTAAGGCTTTTTGATGAGTCAATAAAGCTTAAAGTTTTTTAATGATTTGCTAAGTCTGGCAGGATATGACCAGATAGTGTGTCTATAGGATTACACATTCAGAAATCACCTATGCGAATGTGAAATGTAATCCGCTTTAAGGGGAATGAAAGTAAAGGCCCATTCTCTAAGCACTCATAAAAACAAGCGGTGTTCACGGCTGAAACAAACACAACCGTGGGAACCAAAGACGGTTAAGGATTGATTGTGTGACTTATGGTTGTCTAAGTATACACCAAAGCTCGATGGTTCAAAGATATCAAATCTACCGATTGACCGAGTATATCCGACATAAGTTCACTACAGAAAGTTCAAATGGAAACCTACTTATCCAGATGCGATTAATCCTTACTTGCGAATTACACAGTATTTTCATGCATGTTTTTCCACATATGTCAATTCCCCATTCATGTGGGGGATTGTTTCATTTTTTCTTTAAAGGATGTGAATGAGAAATGGAAGAGGCACCTTTTGGATTGCACCTCTCCATCTCACCCTTCCTTTGTCTGTAAAAATTTAGAGGCTTGGCCTCATTTTTCAGACATGGAAAATCTGAAAACTTCTCCCCTCTTTTCTACATTGTTGCATTATTTTCCAAATAAATATAAGTGTCAAGTGTGATTTGCTCTATTTGTTCAATTCGCTGAATTTCTGTGATTTGTAGTGCCGCTATCACAGAATAGTTATTCCATTCTATTCTGGGAGGAATTAATCCATAACCTTGGGCAACGGTGAGGGGATTAAATTCCTTAAGGACACACTGTGCATTTAGTGGGCTCGGAATTATTTTACAATTTGTTTATTGAACTAAAAATTGTTTGCTTCTCTGATTTTCTAATTTTGAACACAGTATTACCAACAGTTCCTTGACTAGAAAGCTCTCACAGAAGCATGGTCTCCCCAAGCCAAAAAGGGGATCTTTTGTGTTTGCTGAAAATGTGAATGTGTCTGATGATTTTGTCTCTAGTGAAAATGTAATGAAAGAATCTGGTGATAAGTCTGTGGAAGTGTCTGTATCCGGGATGATGGAAGAATTGGGTGAAAAGTCTGTGAAGTCTGACCAAAAAGGAAAGAATGTTAGCAAGTCAGCTAAAAGAAAAGCTGATACTGAAGAGGAACCTGGTACCTCCAAGAGGGAAAGAGTTGGTGATCCAAGGAGTGTTGGAAAGAGAGATTGAGAAGTCAAAAGGTGCTATGGGGCCGCATATTTGCCCCTGATATCTTGGAGGAGGATGGTATGAGACAGCTGGTTGAGATCTGTGAGTTCCAACAGTGGACACATTTGTTCATAAGTGATGCTCCAAAGGTGTATGAGGAGGAAGTTCAAAGTTTCTATGCCGACTTATTCAAAGTTGAGGATGATCATATCTGTGTGTTGGTGAATGGAGTTGATATGGTAATGGACTCTACTTTGTTGGGGTCTATTCTAGGTGTGCCTGCTAAAGGGTTGTCTAGTGTTCAAGGATCATGTTCTCAAAATTTCAGAAATGCCATCTTGAAGGATAGAGCAGTTCAGCAAAGGGAACGGGTTCAGAAGAAGGCCCTCATCCCAGTGTATCAACTGCTATTTGAGATGGTGAACAAGGTATTGCTGCCTCGAGCTGAGAGAAGATCTATCACCTCTTGTGCAGACCTGTTCCTCATGGAAGCACTGGACAACTTCACTACCATCAACCTGTCTGGGATCATGATAGAGTACATGAATAAAGTGGCATATTTTAAAGATGGTAATCATGGGCCGCCTTATGGGTTTCTTCTCACCGAGGTCTTTGAGAACTTTAAGGTTTCTCTGGGACAAGCTAAAGTAGGCACCAAGAAGCAAACTTTCTCCAAAGCTACTTTTGAAGAATGTGAGTGTATTGAGAAAGTTGGATGGGTTGGAAGCACTTCTACCATATCTCAGTTGATCAATGCTCAGAACAGTGCTACTGCTGAGATAAGGCAATTGAAAGCAAGGAATGATATCCTTCAAACTCAGTTAAGTCAGCTACAGGAGGCACCTGGTTCCAGTAGCTCTCAAAGCGAAGAGGTTGCTCGTCTGACAAAAGAGAATGCTGAGCTCAGGAAATAAGTGGAGGATCTGAAAGAGAGACTGCTTAACGGATGCTCGAATGGATTTAGTCCACCAAACCTTTGCCTCTGCATCTAAGCCCTCTCCTTCCAGTGCTCCCTAGATAGTATCCCCTCGGTGTCAAGTTTTTAGTGTTGGTTTATTATGATCTAGTTTGTGGTCAAGTCCCTTAGTGTCAGCTCTTATGATGATGTTTGTGGTATTTTTGTTGTTGTTATGAATTGTGGATGGTGGTAATAACATTGACCTTGCTCCTGTTGAAAAATCCAAATTATGTTAATGCAAGCTTTTCCCTTTTTGTTGTATATGACTTGTCTTTATGCTCTGTTTTTAGTCATGTTGTGTGCACACAGGTGGCATGAGTTAACTCAAGCTAGACTTCTTTTTGCTATAAGCTTGTTACTATTTTTTTTATGATGCCAAAAGGGGGAAGAAATGTGAATGTGCATAATTGAATAATGATGATGTATACTGATTAAGGGGGAATACAGATTCAGGGGGAAAACTTAAGGTCTTTTTGGTTCACTGTCTGGTTCTGTGTGGCTCTTTCTGGGATTTTTAATTATAAGTTTGTCATCATCAAAAAGGGAAAAATTGATAGGTTACAAGTACCTTGTTTTATGTTTTGATGATCTAACAAATTTACGGTCAAGAACCAAATAAGGAACCTATTACACATTCTCAAGACCTTAAGATCAAAAGGTTCCAACTTGGGATATGGTTCAACTCTTCAGAGTCGGAGGAACAACAGAGGGAACAAATAGCTACCGTTTTTCGAGGAAACTGCACAAGTCAACTGCCCTAGCTGTAAAGTTTCTCCTGCACACGCTACAGTGCAAAAACAGTGCAGCAGTCACCTTTATGGGGAGTGTCTTTTACTTACCTTACTTACACCATCGGAATTTTCCACCTAAAATTCCCCTTGTCATTTACTTACTGCAATGTGTGTGTGTTCTGTTGAAACTGATACAGAATCTGGTTCTCTGTAGAGTTTGGTGGACCCTTAAATTCTATCATTTTTCAATCTCACGGAAGAATTAATAAATTGAAAGAGAGAGCTTCTGGGTTGTAGCTATACAAATAGGGATTGGGGGACGTTAAATAGTAAACTAAACGAAGATGACGTTGTCCAATTGGCCGAAAGAAGAAAATGGATATACATATTCTGCTGATAACTAACTTTACATCTGTATCCATATATTTTATAAGTATAAAATCATCCAAGTGCAGACTATCAATACTTACAGCAATAGATAAAACTATTCATACGTCAAATAAAAAAAACAAATCATATACATGAAGTACAACATTAGGGACATCAATGCTATCTGTTTCTTCTTCTCAGTTTAATTTTCTGATATCAACTACCAAGAATTGTACTATTGAGTAAAAGAAATATTAGACATGTCTTAGGAGGAACTGAAAAACTCTTAGTAACCAAAATCAAGTACTACTGTCCAAGCACAAGAAATAATTAGTCTTACCATCTTCCATTTTCTGCACCAACTTTACTTTCTTTATCATCCTTGGAAGATAGTGCCAGCTTCTCTCTTAAACTTTCAACCTTTTCTTTCAGTGGGGTGACACTAAGGGCAGCAGCAATTCCCTCCCTGATCTCAGTTTCCAGCTCTTTTACCTTTTCTGAGCTGGAATCTTTCACAATCTCTAGCTTCAACTCTTCAATCTTCTCACTTAGACCTGATCTAGTCACAGCTCTTTGAATCTCCTCCTTTATCTCCTCATTTACCTTTGACAAATCCTCTTCCAATTCTGGAGCAGCAGCAATGTTCGTCCTTTTGCGCTTGCCTACTATTTCCAGGTTGGCTGACTTTAGAACATCCTCCAGCTCTTTCTTAGCTTTTTCTACTTCCTCCACCAGATTCGTATCCAAAGGTTCCCCGTTTGATAGCTTTTTCGAAGCTGCGTTTAAAAGCTCTAGCTTGGCTTTTACAGTTGTTGGAATTTTCTGATTGACTTCGCTTTTTAGTTTCTCACTTTTATTCTTCAGCTCGATGAGCCTGCTAGCCATGTTCACAGTCTGTAGCTTTTGCTTTAAACCAAGATATGCGCCAGGTTGTGACAGCTTCTGCTTAAATTCTTGCATAATCTTATTAGCTTTCTCCTGCAAAGACTTGTTAAGTGGTTGATCCGGAATCGGGGCTCTTTGCAACTCTAGTTTAAGAGATTCAATCTTATCTTGCAAGCCCATAGCTATGAATGCTTTTGTTATCTCAGTATCTAGATCTTCTTGGAGCTTCTCAAGGACTTGGGTTGTAACAGGATCAGATGGTCCCTTAGCTTCTAGAATCTTCTTCCTAAGATTTTCAAGCTCTGATTCCAAATCAGCAGGCTGTGTGTTAGCCTCGGATGGCTTCATTTTGCGTTTCCTTTCAGGTTCAACCTGAATGCCCTCCTGGAAACCTCCAATTGAACGAAATTTAAGCATCCGGTGGTGAAGCAACTGTTCTGTATTCATCCTTCCAAGTTCCTGTATTAGGAAACCATGGTGAAAAATCAACGCAAAACTACAAGTGAAAATGTAGAATATAAGCCAAACACTGAAGGATTCATTTTATAGATCAACTATGTCTCAATCCCAAACTAGTTCAGGCTGGCTAAAATGTTAGAATTCGTCACTTGACAAATTCAGCAAGCACCATTAGATAATAGTCTAGTATATGGTAATTCTATTCACTCCTATCCCACAGAAGTGCGCCCAAACTAAAAACTGGCATCCTTGGTACAATGTAGAATTGCCTCTGTATCATTAGCTGTTACTTTCTTTCCATTTCCTCTTACAATATGAAGCCAATTGTTACTCTTTCTTGAGCAAAAGCATTAGCTTTTGGTAATTTTCCAAAGACATTGGGTATTACCGCCATGGCCTCGACAATAGCATGTTTAATCTGCTGAGACGCCCAGAAAGGATCGGCATGGGCACCACCCAAAGGTTCCTGCAAGAGATGACAAACAAAGCCAATATTACAATAAGGATGATTGGATGGGTAAAATAAGCAAATTGTTTCAGTTTAACTACTGGAAGCCTTCACCATGAATTTCCAAATCTTTTCCTCTCTAAAACCAATAAGTATAAGGTGAAAAGTATATAGATGGCAAGAGTTCTTACAGGAATAATACCATCAGCTATCTTGAGCCTGTAATGTTCCTGAGCTGTGATCCTCAGTTTTTCAGCTGCCTATTCAATAAAAATTTCAGTAACGGTAACCATATTTTCACAAACTTCATACACAATATCTTGTATACCTTTGGAGCTGCTTGTGAAGATTTCCATAATATTGCAGCACAAGCTTCAGGACTGATCAGAGAAGCATAGACTTTGTAAAGATATACCAGAGACCGAGATAATCAAGGATACAATGCGAGAAGTGTAGAAGCAACAACTACAATGTCACGTAAAGACCAACATGATAAAGCAATATTGAGTGCCCCAAAGGATTGCTAGAAACCAATCCCTGAATCTTCAAAATCAATGCTTAAACACATGTACAATGTGTCGACATCTTTAAGCTGACACAGTATGCTTTAGTTTGTCCTTGATACAGTAAGCTGACAGTTGATATTTTGCTTACATTTCAGGCACAAAAATTATTTTTGAACTTGAACTCTTTTTATCCTTCAAAATGTCACATGCCCGATAAGCAGTTGAACAAATTCACGGCAGAAGGGAAAGAGAACCAGTTTTACCTAGCAACATAGAATGCTGAGTTTTCCAGCATTAACAACTTGTTTGCACATCCAATAGCAAGAGCACCGCCTGAACCACCTTCACCAGTTACAACCGTAATGATTGGAACTTTCAGCCCAAACATTGTCCTCAAATTATGGGCTATAGCCTCACCCTACATGAAAATATTGGAGGAATTTATAGACGCTACGACCAAAACTTATTCAATAATGCAAAATTTGATAGTCAATGCAAACATTCATACCTGACCTAGCTCTTCAGATCTTAAATCAGCGAAAGCCCCTGGGGTGTCTACAAATGTAACAATGGGGAAGCCATGATGATCAGCATATTTCATCATTCTCAAAGCCTTTCTGTAGCTGCAAGGTGGAGATTTAGTAGTTACCAATCAAATTTTTTGACTAAGCCAACCTTGAGTTATTATCAAAAAGGACATTTCCTTGTAAGCTACTGAAAATAAGTGGACTCTAAAATTCTGAATGACTTGAACAATTGTAAAATTAAATGTGGAAGCATGTTGAAAGCCTAATGTGCAAACAACTTCAGTTTAACTTGTCAAAATTAACCTGTTGATTGCACATAGAACGGGTTACTTTGGATGCTTGATAGTAATTACAATCTGTGCACATTCGATAAGCCTATTAGTTCTATGAAAGAGAATACTTGAAGCATACCCATGAGGGGTTGGCATTGCAAAATTCCGCATGATGTTTTCTTTTGTATTTCTACCTTTCTGGTGGCCAATGAAGAGGTAACTTCTGCCTTCAATGCTCCCAATGCCAGTAATCATGGCTGGATCGTCATAGCCAGCACGATCTCCATGGAGCTCTACCCACTTCATACATAACATAGGAATAAGATCCTCGAGTTGTAAGAGAAGCTGCTAACAACCATTGGCGAAAAGCAAATATCACAAGGTATACCTTCTCTGTCATATTTAATATATGATCTAGAACAGTTGGTCTATTAGGGTGTCGAGCAATTTGGAGGCGTTGAATGGGTGTCAAATGAGTGTACAAGTCCTTCAGGGCCTGAAAGTAAGGTGTATATATATATATATATCAAATGGAACAGAAAAAAGAGTTCGTCAAATGACTATATTTGCAAAGGTATCACCAAAACAAGCTGATGTCCTTTGCAAAATGAACAATACAAGGTGTTACTTTATAACAAACCCTTTTAGAAGTTAAAAAGTAGATAGTTTCTCATAAGTTAGTAATACAAGGAAAACGACACTTAGCGGACTGTTGCCCTCTTTAAGATCAGTTTAGTTCAAAACTAACACAAATTTTGGTAACAAATATATACAACCAGCTATCTATTGTAAGAGTCATGTGAGTTTACCTGCTGATACTTGGCTTCCAAGGCATTAATCTGATCAGTGAAATCCAATCCAGTGTCTTCGGCCATTCTACGCACCTGTATAAGAAATGAGTTGAATAAAGCACCAGTTTTCTGATTCAGGCAACTACTGTCAATAGCATGAGTCTACATTCCCGGTGCCATAATCATGAATTAGCCACGCTGGCACCACATACTTAATTTATGTCAGCAATACATACATGTAACGGCATATATAGCCATTGATAATTGTCATTGTACACTTTAATTGGCTATAACCAAACATCATTTGTAAGCAACTCACCTCAATAAGCTGTTTCTCTAAATCAACCAATGGCTTCTCAAAGGCAAGAGTGACTGGTTTCGGTTTCTCATCAAGAGGCTTAAAGAAGGAAAGATACTTTAAGGGTGTCTTAGTGTTTGGATCAATATCACCAGGCCACGGGTAATCATGCTTCTTCCACTTTTTTATTTCAGCACCAACGCGGAATTTCTTCCGCGTCCTCACTTTGGGACCTTCCAAATCATTCAAATTCAGGCCATACAACCTTTTGGTAAGAAATACACTCCCAAGGGACAACTGTGGCACAAATTCAGAAGTGAGGTCCTCTGAGTTTCTGCCTCTTCCACAATTCCCAACTGTTAGAGATAAGGTAGCCATCTACTCTTTGAATGTGCCAAACTGCAAAATCAGCTTAAATGCCTTACAAGCCAAATATCTGCATTTCCCACACAGAGAAACAAAATTAAGAATGAACATGCAAAAGATAGACAAATTAACATCAATTACTTGTTCCAATATGACCCTTGTGACCAGGAGGTCACGGGTTCAAGCCGTGGAAACAGCCTCTTGCAGAAATACAGGGTAAGGACCCTTGTGGTCCGACCCTTCCCCGTAACCCGCTCATAGCGGGAGCTTAGTGCACCGGGCTGCCCTTTTTTTTTACTTGTTCCACTATGCTTGACAGTAGGAGCAGTAGTGAGGGAAGACATATACTTGAGATAATAATAAGTAATCAAAAGAGTTTTATCCTCAAAAAGTAATTATGTGAGTTCCATCAATACTCATTTTTCAAATATTTCAATAAAACATGTCTTGAAACTTGACTAAGACAAAGATTTCATCTTTATACTTAGACACCATATATAAATAACAATGCTGAAGAGCCTAGCTACACACATTAGCAACAAAAGCCATTACACAACTCAATCACACCCATTAACAGAAGCATCAATTCTTGGTTTAAAAAAATTCTGAGCAACCCAAATGAGAAATGCACAACTGGGTAAACAAAATCAAGCAGAAATGCATTACAAGAAACAAAAAGTTTGGGCACGTAAGACAACTGTAGCCCTAGTAATATCCTCAACTATTCATCTTAAATTTGAAATTATGTACTCTTATCAACAAAAAAAGAAATGAATAAAATAGATGGACAAAATATCAACTGAGAAAGAATATACCATGGCCGAGCCAAGAAAGTATAGAGCATGAAATATGGAGCTGAAAATTCTGGGGTTCTCCTTTTCTATCAATATAATGGCTTTTTTGGTATGAATAGGCTAGCAGTTCAAGAACATGAACCAACGGTTGAGATAGAATACATGTATATATGTCAAGTTATCAACTGTACAAAACTGAAAGCTCCTTTTTTGGCTGTAGATGATACTAATGGATTAGTATTTGGAAAGTCATGGAGGTCCCCGCCAAAACATGTCATGTCCAAAGCCTGTGACAGGTAAATTTTGCCTTTTGAGGGGACAAATTCTTGAGCTGACTTGTTACAGAAGAACACACACAATATTACTAGTGTTTATCCAAAGTGTTCCACGCTATTTTTATTTTATGGGTTCTAGAAATTATTAGATTTAGAAGTACGATTTCAAATATTTATAGTTAAATTCTGAATTTAATACTACATACATATTTAATAAACAATTTTAATATTAAAACTGTATGGGTCAAAATCTAACCAGACAAGAATCGGCGTGAGGGGGGACGGAGAAAAGTTACATGGGACTGTCGTATCTCGCTCAAATTGACAAATCAATGTTCGACCTTGTTGAACTCATAACGGGACGTAATTCGACCTCGCATGAATTTACACCCCTACGGCCTCCGGCCATCGCCAGGCGGAAGCAAAATTCGACCTCGCTCGAATATACAAGTCAAAACAGACTTCGCCCAAGTTGGCATGTCCGAATTCGACATCGCTCGAATATATAAGTCAAAACTGATGTCGCTCAAATTGGCAACTCGAATTTGCAGATCAAAAGTGACTTCATTCGAACTCACGAAATGGGATCCGATCTCGCTCGGATCAAGCAAACTAAATTCGACCTTATTCGAATTCCCAATTAAAAATCAGGGACTCATTACGGGGGAAATCCGAAGATCGTTTTCGAAAAAAGGGGGGGGGGAGAAAGTCAAAAGATATGTAACCAAAGGCAAAGCGACTATTTTATTCAGGTGTACATGCGCAACAGTTGCGCCTTACAAAAGGCCAAAAGCGGGCCCCCCAGGAAAAAATAAAAACAAACAACAAAAGAACTAAAAAAAACTAAGTACAAAAGCTGCAAAAAAAAAATTCACTTGCCATCGTCTCCATCGTCGTTCTCCCTAGCATCGTCGTCGTCGGAAGGAAGCCCATCTCGATCTCAACACCCTCGCTGGCCTCCGGTGTCGTAGGGTCATAACTGAAGGCAAGACGAGCCTCGCGTGCCTTCGCCCGAGCATCTTCAAAAGCGGCCTCAAGAACACTCCCCGCCTCCCACAAACCTTTGTATATATCTCGTTGGGCCTCAGCATGGACCCATAGCTCATACAAACGCGGGGGACAGTAGCAGAGGCAGATTCTTGAGGGATAGCCTGAGCCAAAAGTTGTGCCTTCTCGGCCTCAAGAGCCACAACCCGGTCTCCCAGGCTCGACGAAGCTTCCCGATCAATTTCATCAATCCGCTCCTCGAGTCGCGCCTCCTTCAGTGTGGTCATCGCCCTCTCAGACTCCTGCTTAGACCTGAGGATGTGGATAGTGTCTTCTAGCGCTGTCGTCCTCGCTAAAGCCGACACCCGAGCCCATCGGCTCTCTCCAACTCGGTCACCTTCTTTTCTAGCTCGGCCACCTTCTCCATCCATTCTGCATTTAAATTGGCGACTCTGGTTGCGTTTTGTTCAAGCTCGGCTCGCAAAGACAGCACCTTCGCTTGAAGGTCTTCACACTCCGCCACAACCCCTTTTCCCACTTCGAGCTTCTCGTCTTTGGCATGGAGTAACTCCTCAAGCTCGCTGCATTTGCGGATAGACAACATCAATTCCTCATCCCCTTTCTCCAATTCCTTCCTAACAGATTGAGTATTACTGCCCGACCTAACCTGCGCGTGCATCTCACGGCACTTGTTGCGGTACCAGCGATACTTCGCGACCATTTTCAAAAAGACTTCGGCCCTAGTCTCAGCCCTACGAGCACTCTCGATCTCCAGCATGTGAGTCTAAAAAAAGAGAAAAAAAAAGGGGGGAATCAGCGAAGGCAAAATAGAACAAAACAATGAAAATGGCTAAAGGAAATTCACCCTCAAGGACATCCTCGCCACACCACGTGACAAAGCGAAATCATTGATCTCCCGAAGAGACTCACTTTTGGCGGTAGTACATAGAAGGTCGACTTGAGGCACCAACTCCATCGTGTCCTCCAAAAGGTTAAAATTCAATGGAATCTCGAGCACACGAGAAGGACCTTCCGCCCTCACATCGACCCTGGTAAAGCCTTCCTCGAACATCCTCATATCCTTAAGATCGATGTCGGAATCCGATTCACAATCATCCACCATCACGCCCTTCGACCTCTCATTAGCTGAAGAGGGGGCGCGGCCTTGTCAAGATGACGATGAGCCGCTCGGAATAATCGTGGTAGCCCCCGAACTCTATCTCCCTACCACGGTGGTCTCTCCCAAGACCAAGACAGGCGTCGCCTCCGCACCCAAGTCGGTGCCACTGCCAGCTTCAGATACCGCCAAAGTAGGGTCACCCCTCGAGGATATCTCAACCAAAGATGCTCCATATGACAACCTCCGCCTCTTTGACGGTGCCTCTTCGCCATTGTTGTAGGAAGGTTCATCCGTCGAATGGACTGCGAGGACCGGAGTGTCTGACTGGGGAGCAACCTCCAAATGAACAGGCCCAGTTGCGGACGTGGTCTGCCGAGCAACCAAACTTTGGGTGCTCTCACCCGCAGTTGCCCTTGGAGTGGGTCGGACAGAGGAAGCCGGATGGCAGAAAGCAAGCGCAGGAGTCCTCGTCCTTCTCACTCCTTTCTGACCTGCTAATGAGGAGATTCGATCAAACAAAGATAAGGTAAAAGAAACTACGGAGCAAAGAACAATGCAAGACCACAATGAGCCAACTCACCAACAAGGGGTTTGCGCCCAAACTTCTCATGGAAAGGTGCCCATTCGTGAATCCCCATTGTATGGGGGAGAATCGTGCTCACCCACTCGCGAATATTAGTGACTAGCAGATGAGGTACTCTCTCGGCTACAAAAACAAAAACAAACCCTCAATGAGGACATTAAAGGGAGACGGCCGACGACCATCTTAAGAAAAAATGCATAAAGTAAAAAAGAAAGAAAGACCTACAGGTGAAATTCCATGTCTCAGGAAACCATGCCGGGGTCGACACGACGTGTTTTGTCTGGACATAAAAGAAGCTCTCCCAAAAGAGGCGATTTGCCTTGTCATCCATCTTCACTACCAAACTCTTGGCTCCTCGATGGCGCACGTGAATCATCGTAACCCTAAGAAAATGGGGGGCGAATAGGTGAAGCATGTGTCACAGAGAAATCCCTCGGTCGGCCAGCTCCGCGTACTTGATGAGCATAAGGAAAATCTTGTACGCGTACGGAGAGAGTTAAGCCGGGCAAACCTCATAGAAGCAGCAGAAATCCACCACCAAGGAAGGTAGGGGAAGCATATACCCGATTGATACGAGCACGATCGATGAAATTGCAATCAAGGATCTGTATTTACCATCTGGACCAATCACGAGACCTAAAGCTAGAAAGGCTCAAGAAGTAATGCATGGGTTGGTAAAAAAGCTACTTGACATGAGATCGGAAGTCATAGGTGTGGATGAGAATCTAAAATTTATACACGTATATCAAGTGAGCCTAAATGGAGACACTCATGAGTAAATGGTGATGAACTAACTTGTGATTAACTCTTTTGCATCTCTCTTAATAATATATTTTGTAATACTTTATTTTTAGAATATATTACTTTGAGTGTGTTTGTATTTTGTTTTGTAGGCATGCAACATTTGGTAAATACTTTGGGAAAATTGGAGCAAAGGAGTGATACTTAATACTATCCAACATTCACAAAACTATCCGAACAATGGCCCAACTTCAAATATTGATCTGTTCAAGTATAGATCAAATTGGGATACAAAATTCATTATGATTAAATATATTGAAGTCTAAATTCTAATGAGCCAAACCGTTCTTAATTTGGAGCTTTCTACATCAAGTTATGGCCATACAAGCTACAGTTGTACAAATCTGGACAAAATCACACTAGTCCACTTCGAAATTAGTTGTGGAATAGAATACAATGAATTTAGCTATGAAACTTACCAAAATTGTAGCCTCATATGTCTTCTTTTCAGAAAATTAAGAATTGTGCAATTTCAACACTCCTATACAAAATTATAGACTTTCTACCAAGATTGCATCAATCTGCCAAGATTTTCAATACAATAGATTCAATCATTCATACTTGGTAGAAAACATTGAATTGAATTTCTCTTGTGAAATCATTTAAAATATGCAGCAAGTAGTTAGATGGTATGACAATATTTGTAGGCCACCATAAGATTTTTTGGATGACTTTAAGGCCTCCATTGTTGAAGATTGCATGTTGCCACCATTGAAGACCATTTTAGTATTTATTTTTATACTTGTAGTTTGGTAAAGAGTAGTTGAAATGGCTCTATAAATAGCCGCCACTCCTTCATTGTAAGATCAGATTATTGAGTGTTATATGAAATATATTTCTCTTTGAGAGTTTAGGAGAGTTCTCCTTAAGTTCTACCAAGAACTTCTCTTGATTGCTTCAAGGATAGTTTCTCCTTGTAAGTAATCTTCTATCTTATGTGATAGATTAGGTTACTTGATTATTGCTCTTGAGGTTGTGGATTTAATATATCCATGGTTGCTTGCGCTTATAATCTTGGGGTCTAATCTCCTTGTAAGTTTCATACTTTTTATCTTTTATCCTACGTCACTTCCTATCATATTTACGTTATATATCTTTTGATCTTTAGGTTTTGCATCATTTAGTATCAAAGCCTTGTTGATTATATTGTCTTATATATTTGTTCAAGTTTTGAGCTCTTTATTTAAAAAAAAGGAGATAAAAAAAATATACCCAAAAATACTATAATCTAGTGGAGGCTTTTGTTTCTAGATTTTTTTAGTCGTCTATTCTTATTTTTCAACAAGTAGTATTTTACTTAAATACTACCTATTGTGATTTTTTTTGTCCTCTCTGAATCAAATCAAGTTATGATTAAATCCATATAGTCAATCCTCTGTATTCAGCTATTCTTGCTGAATTTTGTTATTTCCTTTGTTTATTTTTTTCAGCATCATTATTTCTTCTCTTGTCAACTCATGAACTTTTTATATTAGAATTCTACAATAGAAACTTTCTTTTCAAGTCATCCAAATTTAGTTACTTGGCAGAATTACAAAGGAAACCTCTATAGTAGTAAAAGGCTTGAGTGCAAAAAAAACCAACACTATTGAGGGACAAACACGAGGGTTGTGTGAAATTGAGCGAGTGTAAACACGTGAGGGAGTGTTGTGAGGCCCTAATTTTTTTTTTGTATAAGCATGTCACATGCAGGTAATGGTCATTAAAGAACAGGAAGTGTAAATGCCAATCCAGATATAGTAGTTGTCATTCAAGCGATGCAACGAGAATTTTCAAGGATGAGCATGAGATTAGATAATATGTAAGAGAGGCTGGAAGAAAATGAAAACAGGAGAACAATCCCAGGGAACGAAAGGAGGCAAGAACAACCACGTGCACAACCACGGGTTGGTGAAGAACACTTCGATGGTATTGAAGGAGATAGTGATAATGACTATATTGATATGGGAAGACATGGTCAAAGAGGGGGTAGAAGAGGAAGACTGCAAAGGGGATTTAGGAATGAAGAAGGGGTTGATAGGAATTTGGGTAGTATTAAGATGAGCATCCCTTCCTTTCAAGGGAAGAGTGATCTGGATGCCTATCTAGACTGGGAAAGAAAGGTTGAAAAGGTGTTTGATTTCCATAATTACTCGGAGGAGAAGAAGGTAAAATTAGCAATTACTGAATTCATCGATTATGCTTCAACATGGTGGGATAAGATAGTGGTGAATAGAAGGAAAAATTTGGAAAGACCAGTTTCTTCTTGGGAAGAGATGAAGGCTATTATGAGGAAACGATTTGTTCCCTCACAATACTATAGAGATCTTCATAGGAAGCTTCAAACCTTATACCAAGGTACAAAAGGTGTTGAGGAATATTACCAAGAGATGGAGATGTCTATGATTAGAGCCAACATTGAAGAATACCGCGAGGCAACTATGCAAAGGTTCATTAATGGATTGAATAGAGAAATTTCAAATGTTGTAGACTTACAACATTATGTGGAGATGGAGGAACTTGTGCACATGGCTGTAAAAGTCGAAAGGCAGCTCAAGTTCAAGGGTCAAAACAAGCGGCCTATTCCTAGTCCAAGATGGGGAAAATCGAAGGATACATGCAACACTTCTTGGAGGGGAAATTGGAGTAAGCCAAGAGATGATAGAGCTATCCAAAGGCCTAAAGAAGACAAAATCAAGGAAAACAAAGCTCAAGGTACTAGTTCATTCCCTACTAATACTAGAAACAGAGATACTAAATGTTTTAAATGTCATGGGGTTGGGCATATTGCTTCTAAATGTCCTAATAGAAGGACAATGATTTTAAAAGCTGATGGGAGCTTTGAGACGGATGTGGAAAGTGATGATGATGATAGTGAAGATGTGGTTGGCGCACCTCACTATGAGGAGGGTAGTGATGTTGAGTCACCTCTAATTGGTGAATTGATGGTGCTAAGGAGAGTCATGAGTTTGCAGATAAAGGAAGATGATGTTCTTGTGCAAAGAGAAAATATCTTTCACACCAGGTGCCAGGTAAGGGAAAAGATTTGTTCCATGATAATTGATGGGGGTAGTTGTACTAATGTAGCAAGCATAACTATGGTTGAGAAATTGGGTTTACAATGTTTAAAACATCCTTCTACTTATAAGTTGCATTGGTTAAATGATAGTGGAGAAGTGAAGGTGAGTAAGCAAGTGATGGTGCCATTTTCTATCGGGAAGTATAATGATGAAGTATTGTGTGATATTGTGCCTATGCAAGCATGTCATATTTTGCTTGGCCGACCATGGCAGTTTGATAGGAAAGAAATGCATGACGGTTACAAGAATAGATATTCATTTGAAAAAGATGGAAGGAAGGTGACACTTTCACTTTTAAAACCGAAGCAAGTTTTTGAAGATCAAATGAAGTTAAGAGATTCTCGTGGGAATAAGGAAAAAGAAAGAAAAGAGCATAAGAAAAAAGAAGAGAAAAAATAAATGAGGGAGAAAGAAAGATGATTTTGTGAATATTGAGAGACCCAATGAGCAAGAAAAAAAGAGGGAAAAGAAAATGAAATACATTTGTGAGGAAAAAGAAGATGAGGTAAAAGAGAGTAAAATAAGCATATATGAAAAATCCAGAGAGTGTATGAGTGCTTACAAATCTAGGTCACACCTTGTGGTTCTTTTGTATAAGGGATCTTATTTGAGCACTAATGAACTAACCATTCCTTTGCCTAGTGTTGCTTCTTCTCTTTTGCAGGAATTTAAGGATATCTTTCCTGAGGATGTTCCAAATGGATTGCCACCAATTCGAGGAATTGAACATCAAATTGATCTCATCTCGGGAGCGTCTATTGCAAATAGGCCAGCTTATCGAAGCAACCCCGAGGAGACAAAAGAGTTGCAAAGGCAAGTAGAGGAGCTTTTAGCAAAGGGATACATCCATGAAAGTATGAGTCCATGTGCAGTGCCAGTGCTTTTAGTGCCAAAGAGGGATGAAACTTGGCGAATGTGTGTTGATTGTCGAGCCGTTAACAAGATAACGGTAAAGTATCGTCATCCCATACCTAGACTAGATGATGTGCTTGATGAATTACTGGTTCATGCATATTCTCTAAAACTGATCTTAAAAGTGGATATCACCAAATTTGTATGAAACTTGGTGACGAATGAAAGACTACATTCAAAACTAAACATGGTTTATATGAATGGATGGTTATGCCTTTTGGATTAACTAATGCACCTAGCACTTTCATGCGTTTAATGAATCATGTTTTACGTGCTTATATTGGAAAGTTTGTTGTGGTTTATCTTGATGACATCCTTATTTATAGCAAGTTTCTTGATGAACATGTAAAGCATTTAAAATGTGTTTTGGAAGTGCTTAGAAAAGAAAGATTGTATGCTAACTTGAAAAATGCACATTTTGTATGGATAAGGTAATCTTTCTTGGGTTTGTTGTTAGTAGTAAAGGGATTGAGGTAGATGAGGAAAAGGTGAAGGCTGTCAAGGATTGGCCAACGCCAAAATCTGTGATCGAGGTGCGAAGTTTTCATGGTTTAGCTAGTTTCTATCGAAGGTTTGTTAGGGACTTTAGCTCTATTGTAACACCATTGATTGAGGTCATAAAGAAGGATCGGGGTTTTACGTGGAGAAAGGAACAAGTGAATGCCTTTAATTTGTTGAAAGAAAAACTTTGCTCTGCTCCATTATTGCAATTAACAGATTTTAACAAAGCTTTTGATGTTGAGTATGATGCATCAAGAATCGGGATAGGTGCTGTGCTAATGCAGAATCAAAAGTCAATTGCATTCTTTAGTGAAAAGCTTGGAGGAGTTGTATTATAGTATTCAACATATGATAAGGAGCTTTATGCATTGGTGAGATCGTTGGAGACCTGACAACACTACCTTTGGCCTAAGGAGTTCTTTCTTCGGATGGACCATGAATCTTTGAAGCATTTGAAAGGTCAAGGAAAGCTCAATCGAAGGCATGCCAAGTGGGTTGAATTTATAGAAATATTTCCTTACGTGATTCAATACAAGCAAGGTAAGGAAAATATAGTTGCTGATGCACTATCTCGTAGGTATGCCCTTCTGTCAAATCTTACATCTAAGTTGTTGGGATTTGAACATATTAAAGAATTGTATGCTAAAGATCATGATTTTTGTCAAATATTTGAAGCATGTGGAGATACTTCTTTTGGTAAATATTATAGACACGAAGGCTATTTATTCAGAGAAGGTAAACTATGTATTCCTATGTGTTCTATAAGAGAGTTACTAGTAAGAGAAGCCCATTCTGGAGGTTTGATGGGGGCATTTTGGTGTTCAAAAGACTTTGGACATATTACATGAACATTTCTTTTGGCCTCATATGTGTAGGGAGGTCGAAAGAATTTGTGTCCAATGCATATCATGTCGGTAAACAAAGTCCAAACTCTTGCCTCATGGGTTGTACACACCTCTACCTGTACCAGTAGACCTTGGGTTGATTTGTGTATGGACTTCATGTTAGGACTACCTAGGTCAAAAGGGGGATGGATAGCATATTTGATGCTGTTGACAGATTCTCTAAAATGGCTCATTTCATACCATGTCACAAAACTGATGATGCTACTCATGTTTCTACTTTGTTCTTTAGGGATGTTGTTAGGTTGCATGGCATTCCTAAACTATTGTGAGCGATAGAGATGCAAGTTTCTTAGCCACTTTTGGAGGGTTTTGTGGGGTAAGTTGGGAACTAAATTGTTATTTTCTACTTCTTATCATCCCCAAACGGATGGTTAAATAGAAGTGGTTAATAGAACATTAGGTTATTTACTGCGTGCTGTGATTACAAGGAACTTGAAAAGTGGGAAGATTGTATACTTCTTGTTGAATTTGCATATAATAGAACAATGCATTCTTCTACAGGCTTTTCTCCATTTGAAGTTGTGTATGATTTTAATCCTTTGATACCATTAGATTTGGTTCCTTTACCTATAAAAGAGCTAGTTAGCTTAGATGGTAATAGGAAGGCTGAGATGATGAAGAAAATCCACGAACAAGCACAACAACAAATTGAAAAGAAAAATGGACAGTATGCATTGAAATCTAACAACAGAAGAAAACATGTGATATTTCAACCAGGAGATTGGGTTTGGGTACACATGAGAAAAGAAAGATTTCCAACTAAAAGAAAGACCAAGCTACATCCACGTGGAGATGGACCATTCCAAGTCTTGGAAAGAATCAATGATAATGCATATAAAATCGACTTGCCAGATGAGTATCAAGTAAGTGCGACTATTAATGTCTCTTATCTTTCTCCCTTTGATGTAGGTGAAGATTCGAGGACGATTCTTTTGAAGACCAGGAGAATGATACGAGCACGCTCAATGAAATTGCAATCAATGATATGTATTTACCATCTGGACCAATCATGAGAGCTAAAGCTAGAAAAGCTCAAGAAGTAATGCATGGGTTGGTAAAGAAGATACTTGACATGAGATCGGAAGTCATAGGTGTGGATGAGAATCTAAAATTTATACACGTATCTCAAGTGAGCCTAAATGGAGACACTCATAAGTAAATGGTGATGAACTAACTTGTGATTAACTCTTTTGCATCTCTCTTAATAATATATTTTGTAATACTTTATTTTTAGAATATATTATTTTGAGCGTGTTTGTATTTTATTTTGTAGGCATGAAACATTTGGTAAATACTTTGGGAAAATTGAAGCAAAGAAGTGATACTTAATACTATCCAACATTCACAAAATTGTCCGAACAATGACCCAACTTCAAATATAAATCTGTTCAAGTATAGATCAAATTGGGCTACAAAATTCATCATAATTAAATATATTGAAGTCTAGATTCTAATGAGACAAACCGTTCTTAATTTGGAGCTTCCTACATCAAGTTATGGCCATACAAGCTACAGTTGTACAAATCTGGACAAAATCACACTAGTCCACTTCGAAATTAGTTGTGGAATAGAATACAATGAATTTAGATGTAAAACTTACCAAAAGTGTAGCCTCATATGTCTTCTTTTCAGAGAATCAAGAATTGTGCAATTTCAACACTCCTAGACAAAATTATAGACTTTCTACCAAGACCGCACCAATTTGCCGAGATTTCCAATACAAGAGATTCAATCATTCATACTTGGTAGAAAACACTGAATTGAATTACTCTTGTGAAATCATTTAAAATGTGCAGCAAGTAGTTAGATGGTATGATAATATTTGTAGGCCACCATAAGATTTCTTGGATGACTTTAAGGCCTCCATTGTTGAAGATTACATGTCGCCACCATTGAAGACCATTTTAGTATTTGTTTTCATACTTGTAGTTTGGTAAAGAGTAGTTGAAATGGCTCTATAAATAGCCATCACTCCTTCATTGTAAGATCAGATTATTGAGTGTTATATGAAATATATTCATCTCTTTGAGAGTTTAGGAGAGTTCTCCTTAAGTTCTACCAAGAACTTCTCTTGATTGTTTCAAGGATAGTTTCTCCTTGTAAGTAATCTTCTATCTTATGTGATAGATTAGGTTACTTGATTATTGCTCTTGAGGTTGTGGATTTAATATATCCATGGTTGTTTGCGCTTCTAATCTTGGGGTCTAATCTTCTTGTAAGTTTCATAATTTTTATCTTTTATCTTACGTCACTTCCTATCATATTTACGTCATATATCTTTTGATATTTGGGTTCCGCATCACCGATGACAAAGGGATACGCATAAAATGCGCAGTAGCCGGGACGATGTATATGCACTATGTCCTGATCCACAAGAACCAGTTCAATGTTATCAGGGATCCCCCATTTGGCTTTGAACACCGTGAGCGCCGCAACATCCATCGAAGAAAAAATGGGTTCCGACTCATCTCCGGCAGGGCTATTAAAGTCAGTCATCGCCTTTACTGAGGGGGGAACGACCTCATCCACCATTAGAAAACTCTCGTCTTTCGCCATTTCCACTCTCGCTTCGAGTAGGGGTACATCATCTTCCGACACCGGAGCACCAACAGCTCTAACAGAGAGGGAAGAAGCACTAGCCATTTTTCCTTTGATCAAAAGAAATGAGAATGATAAGGGAAAAAGGTAGTGGTCACAGTGAATCCTAACAGAAGCAGAAATATGAAAAACTGGAGGAGAAGAAGAAGAGTTGCAAAGTTCTCTTTGGAGCGATTAAGAAACGTAACATTCAAATGAGAGATTTTCCCTATTTATAGGGATATAAATGCTCTGAGTGGGAAAATCAAGCGCCGCCAGTTAGAAAACGGAAAGGGCACGGGAAACGGCGTAATACATAGAAAATGTGCGCCATAATGACGCATGAGAAATATTAATGACATTCTAAATTGACGTGATGGTCTGACGCAGCTCTCGAAACGTCACGTTTCTACCTCGCCATGAGGTATTCGTCCCTTGCATAAAGCATTCAGATTTCTCCTAATTTTCGGATCGATAGAGTCCGCCCATCGAGCTTGCCAAGAGGTGACCCCAACAGGCGGAGGGACTAACTGTATAAGTCAAAATCTAACCGGACAAGAATTGGCGTGAGAGGGGACAGAGAAAAGTTACCTGGGATTGTCGTATCCATATCATGTTGTAACGATACGCACCTCGGCCACGACCGATGTCATGTATTCAAAGCGCTTGAGAGGCGAATTGGATATTACGGTATTTTAAGGGGTTAGCCCGTAATATAATCAAACGACTTAAGTACTATGGGTAATGACCGTTGGGTAAAGAAAAAAGAATGAACGAAGTGAGAAAAAGAAGAAAGGGGGGCTGAAACGAAGATAGACAGAAACATGCTCTCTAAGAGGAAGGAGGACCTTCATCTCTCTCTCTTTCCTCACGAAGCAAAAAAAGCAAGGAAGCTCAAATCATCAATATATATCGTTAGTCTCATCACATCAAATGGATAGGGTTCTACCTTGTTAAAGATCGATGACCCTTTTTTCATCCATGTATTCTTAATTGTAGCTTGATATTATGAAAATTACCATCCTCTTCTTATATGATGAGATTCAATCACTGTTATAGTAAAATCTTATGTGTGTTATGCTTGCTTACTCTCCTCTTCTATCTTAGATCTAGAGCAAATTATCATTGGTTAAGATTTACCTAAAGTCTACTTATTTAATTAGTTTAACAAAAAGTTTAACTCTTTTTGGTCAAACAAAAATATTATTTGTGAATATATTATTGGGTTTCATCAAATTTCCTACTATTGAAAAGGGAGAAAGAGAGGTGCTTCCGAAAAAAAATGAGCTGCATCCGGTTGCAATTCGGGTCAGAGGGTGTTTTTGTAGTTACATAAAAATAAAATAATTCTATTGGCTGACAAATATAGTTACTGTAGCTGTTGTCTAAATATTTGGGTGTGTTGACCAGCTTGCCCCTTGAATTAACTCTTTGAAAGTGAGGTGTGTCATAGCAGACTAACCAACTTAGCCCTTGATCCTCACACGCGTAAAATTTGAATTCTAAGCGGACCCTACTCTTTTTAGTGGTAATAAATGGGCATGATTTATATTGTGGCTAACTTCATACTACACCTAAGGCTTAAACCAATTAGAAATGACTTTAGGAATCCAACAAAGCAACTGATGCTTTTTCAGAGTCTTTTGAGTCAAATTCGTTGTAGTTCAACTTGGAATTATAACATGGAGGCTTTTAAACAAGTCTCAAATTGTGTGTCAATTTTGACAACCTATAGATTTGACTTCTCCAATTTATTATACAAGAATTTTTTTCTTACTATTTAATCCTACTATTAATAAGGGAGGAAAAGAGGTGCCTCCGGAAAAAAATATATGAGCTGCATCCGGTTGAAATTCGGGTCAGAGGTTATTTTTGTAATTATATGAAAATAAAATGATTCCATTGGCTGACAAATAAAGTTACTGTAGCTGTTGTTTAAATATTTGGGTGCGTTGACCAACTTTCCCCTTGAATGAACTCTTTGAAAGTGAGGTGTGTCATAGCCGACTGACCAGCTTAGCCCTTGATCATGACACGTGTAAATTTTGAACTTCTAAGTGGACCCCACTATTTTCAGTGGTGATAAATGGGCATGCTTTCCTTACAAATTTATTTTACACTGTGGCTAACGTCATACTACTTCTAAGGCTTAAACCAATTAGAAATGACTTTAGGAATCCAATGAAGCAACTGATACTTTTTCAGAGTCTTTTGAGTTAAATTCGTTGTAGCTCAAACTTGAAAATTAAAACATGGAGGCTTTTAAACAAATTCTGAAATTGTGTGCTAATTTTGACAACCTATAGATTTGACTTTTCCAATTTATTATATAGAATTTTTTTCTTACTATTTAATCATACTATTAATATGGGAGAAAGAGAGGTGCCTCCGGAAAAAAATGATTTGCATCCGGTTGCAATTCGGGTCAGAGAGTATTTTTGTAATTACATAAAAATATATTGGGTGACAAATAGAGTTACTGTAGTTGCTGTTTAAATATGTGGGTGAGTTGACCAGCTTGCCCCTTGAATTAACTCTTTAAAAGTGAGATATGTCATAGTAGATTCACCGACTTAGCCCTTGATCCCGACACGCGTAAAATTTGAACTTTTAAGTGGACTCCACTCTTTTCGGTGGTAATAAATGGGCATGCTTTCCTTATAAATTTATTTTGCACTGTGACTAATGTCATACTACTCCTAAGGCTCAAACCAACTGAAAATGACTTTAGGAATCCAACAAAGCAACTATGCTTTTTCAAATCCTTTTGAGTCAAATTCGTTGTAGTTCAAACTTGGAAATTAAACGTGGAGATTTTTAAACATGTCCCAAAATTGTGTGCCAATTTTGACAACCTATAAATTTGACTTCTCCAATTTATTTTATATGAATTGTTTCTTACTATTTATTCCTATTATTAATAAGGGAGAAAGAGAGGTGCCTCCGGGAAAAACAATGAGCTGCATCCGGCTGCAATTCGGGTCAGAGGGTATTTTTGTATTTACATAAAAATAAAATAATTCTATTGGCTGACAAATATAGTTACTGTAGCTGCTACTTAAATATTTGGGTGTGTTGATCAGCTTGCCTCTTGAATTAACTCTTTGAAAGTGAGTTGTGTTAAAGCAGATTGACCAACTTAGCTTTTGATACTGACACATGTAAAATTTGAACTTCTAAGTGGACCCCACTCTTTTCAGTGGTAATAAATGAGCATATTTTCCTTACAAATTTATTTTGCACCGTGACTAACGTCATACTACTCCTAAGTCTTAAACCAATTAGAAACGACCTTAGGAATCCAATAAAGCAACTGATGCTTTTTCAGAGTCTTTTGAGTCAAATTCGTTGTAGTTCAAATTTGAAAATTAAAATATGGAGGCTTTTAAGCAAGTCCCAAAATTGTGTGCCAATTTTGACAACCTATACATTTAACTTCTCCAATTTATTATACAGAATTTTTTTTCTTACTATTTAATCCTACTATTAATAAAGGAGAAAGGGAAGTTCCTCCGGAAAAATCACAATCTTAATGTATTAAATGCTCATTTACATTTCTCTCATTGCCTATGTGCGTTTAGATAATGATGCTTAAACTTTGCTTTTGTTAATTTAATAAATTGTTAATACTTATGAGTAATTAGTTAATATAAAAAATTATTTCCCTCACCACATTTTACCGAGTAGCTTTAAAAGCTTTTTATATTGTACTAGAGGATTATTAATTATAAACTATTACAGTTAGAATCGAAAGGATAACATAGTGTATAATAAAATAATATAATTTTGTTTGCGGTTAGAATAGTTCACCGATAGTCATTTTTATGGATGCTATTTAGAGATCAGTCAGTGCTTATTTTGTCATGAAATTTTAAACTATAAATTTTCACTTCAGGATAATTTAAAATATTTTCTCCTAAAAATTTAAACTAAAAAATTAAAATTCAAGACGCACTAGTTAATTTCTAAATAGCTGCCCTTTAAAATGGCTACGTGGAACATGTCTACGCCTTTATACTAGAAAAGCAATAGAAGTTAAAAATGAAAGAAACAAATTTTTACGGGCACTTAATATAGCCGAAAGAAATTTGCTCCCGTATAGACACAGTTCAACTCAAAAGGAATTTTAAATAATTAAGAACATAATTCTAGAGATAATAACAAGAAATTGAAAAAATTCTGAAACTTTTCATGGGTTATGATTTAACATTGATTTTGTTTTAGATTTTCTAAGCAATTTAAAATGTAAAGTTTAAAATTGCTTTTAATTGGCTATGGTATAATATTCATTTTTAAAAATTGTATTGTTCTTTGTATCACCAATCTTTCTTGTTAAGTTTAAACTATTTCATTTTAATATTTTGTATTTCTTTTAGTTTTTCTATTTATTAGCCTAACACATGTAATTTCTGCAATTTTCCTTGAATTTTTTTATTTTACTCCCTCAGGCATAGTACAATTATTAAACTGGTCCAACAAACTTTACGATATGCGTTGCAACGACTGCAAAAGTTATCCCTCAGTGACAAAATTCTCTAACGAGGAGACAAACCAAATTCTACCAACTCTGCATTTTCTTCAATCTGGGTTTGTAATTTCAAGATTCCCTAATTTTTTTCTCATTGAATTCTTGTTTATGTTGCATCTCTGTTCTTGTATGCAACTTCTTTTGTGCATTAATTACTGTGTAGTTAAGAAAGATTTCTTCTTCTTTTCTGTTCTTTTGATATATCAGTGTGTTTGCATGTTTTCTGGATGAAATCCATAAAATTGTTTAGATGATCCCAAGTAGTAGTTGTTTAAGACTGAACTAGATGGTTTACAGAAAATAAGTGATTAAAGTTACTTTTTTTTAAAAACAATTTCCGGCTTCAATATGAAGTGAATAGCAAATCAAAGGATCTTTAGCAGCAGTGTTAAGCAGAAGGAATTGATTGAACCATTGAAAGGGGTAGTTATAACAATTTCATTTGATTGAAGTTGCCCATTTCATGTAGTTGTTTATATGAATAAGATTTGCACCTCACTATGAACACTTCTTTTTTGTCGCTAATTTTTTAATAGAAAGATCCCTTTTTAGTGCTTGATCATCGTGTTGTAATTATCAGGTTCCGATGGAAGAACTAGGCGATGACACACCTGAGATTTATGACTGTGAGATCAGACTGGTTAGTTTTTTTTTATACTACACACATCAATGAGAATGAGAAAATGGAAATGGAAACTAATGACATGTAAAATATTTCGTGATATTGCAGAGAGTGAATCCTCAAAGGCGAAAGGAAAAGGTTTACATAGGTTGTGGTGCTGGGTTTGGAGGTGATCGACCAATAGCAGCTTTAAAACTACTTCAGAGGGTGAAAGAGTTGGATTATTTAGTGCTGGAATGCCTAGCCGAGCGCACCCTTGCTGAGCGCTATCAGGCGATGAAGTCTGGTGGCAAGGGCTATGATCCCCGTAGTATGTCTTCCTTATCACATACTGTAGTTAGTTTTGTGTCATTACAAATATGCATCTCAAGTACCTATTTGTGGTTTGTCTATTCATCAGTATGGTAGTAATGTGATAACTTGCCTATTTGGTGATAACTACAAACATTGATACAGTCTCAGAGTGGATGGAACTGCTCTTACCTTTGGCTGTGGAGAATGGAGTTTGCATTATTACAAACATGGGTGCGAGTATGTGATATTCCTAAATTTCCTTCCTCTGTCTTTCTTGCTCTTTTTTGTTTTTGTGTAGAAATTGCCTATGTATTCGACAAAGAATAAATATTTTCTCTTTGACAATATGGGGAATAGATGATCCGTTTGGTGCCCGGGATGAAGTCTTACAACTTGCAAGTGGACTGGGTATTTCCATAACTGTTGGTGTGGCTCATCAAGTTGCTGTTGTCAGATCAGGTGTAGTTCGAATATCACAGATGAAAATAAACTGATGTACTAATTGCTTTTTGCAAATTTCTTTCGATTTCCTCATTCTTCCTTTAAGCAGAAAAATCATGTCATACTTATAGATTTCTTTTGGGATACATTCAGATTTGGAGGAGCACCTTAGACATGTTGATGTAAGATTTTGGTAATATACAGTATTTTCAGTGGTATAAGTCAGCATCATTTATTCCATCAAAGACAAAAATTGTACTATGTAGGTCGTGTTTCTTATTTTTCTGATGATTCTAGGTGGGTTTATATGCTAAATCTTAATAGAGTGATCATTTCTTCCCTGCTCTGCAGATCCTTGATTATATAAGTATTACGATTATAGTAGCATCCCTTTTATTTGCTCTTTCTGCAGGATGTTAGTGTGTATCTAGGAGCAGCTCCTATCGTTGAATGTCTTCAGAAATTCAGACCAAATGTCATTATTACTTCTCGAGCTGCTGATGCTTCCTTATTTTTGGCCCCAATGGTACGACAGTAGATTCCTTTTTCATTTCCAATTTCCCTGACAGTCACATATATCTTTTCACTTGTTAAAGTGCTTGCTCACCTCTTGTACCAAATATAATCCTTTCACAGCATAATTTATGGTCACTTCATTTCTAAGAGCAATAACTATGAAAATCCACTTTACTTTCCGCATCGTAAGCAACTGCAAACTGATATTATCTAAAGCCATTGAAATTTGTTTAAGAAGTCAAATTCGTGTACAACAAAGTTAGCTTTTCCCTTTCAATTTTTGTTTGGCTTGTCGAAGTATATCTATGATTATGATGGACGCATCCTAGAGCTTAGAATGAAAACAGACACTTAGACACCTGCAACTTTCCACTGGTGTATGAGTGTTAGAAGGAAGGGGCATTCTTCAGCTTTATATGAAATTAGCTGCAACCTGAGGGTATCAGGTGGAAACTGCCTTCTTGTCACCACTTAATAGTCAAAATGATTCAAAGCTATCTTGTAAGTGAAAGAAGCAGAAGCCTGTGAGGTCTTAAAATTCACGTTCTCAGGGGCATGGCTTCTTTACATATCTCTTCCTGCTGCCGGTCTTAAACTGTAATAGACTAAATATGTTGGAATGATTCTTTTTTTTTTTTTTTTTTGGTTGGTGTGAAAGATAATCAGAGTTGAAAACCAGGCAGAAAGCTTGCCTTTTGGTGGTGTTTTAATCAATTAATGAATCTTGAAGATCCAACTGAAATTTGAGTTTTCAGTTGTATTGAGGCTTGATAGGAAAAATAACAAGCTTACTGCAACCAAATGTGGTGTGTGAGCAAAATCGCCAACTGGAGTAGATTAACAGTTAGGCGAAAGACTCTCCTCCTAGAGACTGCCTTGGATCATTTTGGGTCTGAAGGCGACCGGATTTATTTTTTATTTATACCTATCTTAAGCCGAGGGTCTTCCGGAAACAACCTCTTGAAGGTAGGGGTAAGGTCTGCTTACACACTACCCTCCAAGACCCCACTTGTGGGGATTACACTGAGTTTGTTGTTGTTATTCTTGTTATACTTTTGTGTCAATGTTTATGGGTAGTTCCTAGAGTTGTTGCACCACTTCTTCAATACTAATACAAAATTTTCTGATATAATAATACTGAAATAAGTCACATCTTTCTTTAGAAGTATATCTAAAGGTCCCTATTATAATCAGGTATATGAGCTCGGCTGGAATTGGGATGAGTTGCAACTACTTGCCCAAGGTTCACTGGCTGGCCACTTGCTAGAATGTGGTTGTCAACTTACTGGAGGATACTATATGCATCCAGGTTAGCCTTTCATTTTCAATATTTCTGGGTTGTGCATCTTTATAGGAGGGAGCGTGATGCGTGTATATTGTGGTGTTTTTGAGGGTTGGAGGGATTACCTTCCACTAGCTCCAATAAAATGCACTTTGAGAACTTTATTTTTCTCTATGTATCTCAATGATTCTGAATATACCCATTGAACCATAATCTTGAAAAAGACTTCACTCCCTCTTTATTTAGTATTAACCTTTGGCTTGCCTTACTTATTGTTCTGGTTTTTCTTACTCTGCCGCTGTTCCTATTTGTCACTTCACGTGTAACTTGCTGACTGTACTTTCGTCACTGTAGGAGATAAATACCGTGATATATCTTTACAAGATCTCCTCGATCTGTCTCTTCCTTTTGTGGAAGTCAGTTTTGATGGGCGAGTATGCGTAGAAAAGGCAGAAAACAGTGGTGGGATTCTAAATCCCAGCACGTGTGCCGAGCAACTTCTGTATGAAGTGGGGGATCCTAGTAGCTACATAACCCCAGATGTGGTAAATGTGCAAGTTGTATTGGCTATCTAGATTGAAAAGGGAAAGAATATGAAAAGCTTCAATCAGAGAAGAGTGTTACCTTGCCTTTTCCTTGGCACAGGTTGTAGATTTTCAAGATGTTTCGTTTCAGACATTATCAAGCAGTAAAGTCTTCTGTGCTGGGGCAAAGCCATCTGCATCAGCTCCTAATAAACTGTTGCTGCTGGCCTCCAAGGTAATCTCTGTGTTCATATGCAACATAGAGAGAAAGTGGAAGGATTTCTTCCTCTCTGTTGTCATGTGGTCCCTAACGCAACATTTTGGTTAATATAACCTATGCTTTTCATAAGCTCAACACCCCATTGCTCTTGCCTTGTCCCTTTCGTCAGTATTTTGTTTTGAATCTGGGAGGTCATAATCGTAAGAGCCCAAAGATATAACTGTAACCGGTTTTCTTTATGCCATCTGCTCCGTCGCCCTTAATCTCATGAACAAAAACAAGATAGAAGCCATTGAATCCCATGCATCATCAAACAACGCTCTCACCGACACTTCCATTTCATAATGAATTTGGATTTTGCTACCCTCCTAATATAATAATATTGTTACTTTGCATACCATCTTTTAGACCATACGACCTTTTATTGGATGTGTTACCCTAACACAGTAGCACCACTATAATCTCATTTGGCTAGTTCGCAAAAGGTTAATTTGTACTTTTAAGATCACTATCTGCTCTCAGTATCATTTTCCTTCCATTCTCCTTCAGCAAGTGTCTTGTATAGGCAATTGTTTATTACAGCTGGATTGATGGATGTTTCTGTTTGTTCTTACTTGGCGACTGCCTCATTTTCAGGACAAGGGGTGGAAAGGCTGGGGAGAGGTATCCTATGGTGGTTATCAGTGTGTTAAACGTGCTAAAGCTGCTGATTTTTTGGTAACAAGTCTTTATTTCTCCTTCCGGGACAGCTATTATGGTTTTCCTTAAATTTATTCTTGGCTCCTGGAATGCTAGATTAAGAAGTGTAGAGTTTTCAGTTTTGATTTTCTAATTGCATTTTTTCAGGTAAGATCATGGATGGAAGAAGTATGTCCTGGAACAAACAAAAACTTAGTTTCCTATATCATTGGACTGGATAGCCTGAAGGCTGCCAGCATTGATGAAGATTTGGCTAGGGATATTCAAGATATCAGATTACGAATGGATGGTTTATTTGAGGAGGAGGAACAAGCAATCCACTTCACAAAAGAGTTCATAGCATTATATACAAATGGACCTGCTGGTGGTGGCGGTATCAGGTCTCTTTCATCCTCTGTTCATATTATTTTTTGAGTCATAGAACTTCAGAAAATTGTTGGATTGAAGACTGCTTTTAGTTATTTTCTAGATGACTCAATCGTTTCTGTTACATTCATTGTTCAATAGTTAAGTAATTGAAAGTATTTCACAGTATTAGTTAGCTATAAAATTAAGAAAATTTATTATCCAAAGATACCTATAAGATAGAGTTCCACAGTGAATTTTCTTTTGATTTTGGAGAACCCATCTTGTCAGGAAAAGGGACTTCATGGTATGATATGCTCTAATGAGCAATTTGATCTGCGCGGTTGTTTCCAATCTGGAAGTTGCAATATCCAGTCTCATGTCATTTGCTAGATCAGTTTCTTCGCCCAATTTCAACCCTCACATTAAGGGCATCTAAAATTTAAGACAACGTCTAAATGCGGCAGCAATTTGGGTATTTCTAATCCTTACCTGCATAATTGTGTATGGTTGAGTTTTTACCATATGCAAAACTGTTTTTGCTCTTCTTGGTCACAATGATCAAAGGCTTGAAATAGTCATTATTTCTGCAGGTTATATGATCACATGTCATCGTCTGATGTGAAAACGTGTCTTAGTATTACTCCCCAGTTTATCTCTTGCTAAACTTAACACCGCTTCTTGCTTATGTCAAAACATATATTCATGACATGCAGTTCGTTATTTTAATATGGATAGGTGTCTCAGTTTTCCTGCCCCAGATCATCTCTTACTCATTTAGTACTTCCGTATGTTAAATACATATTTATGTGACATATATTAATGCTCTTCATCTTCTTTTAATGTACGGCAGCACTGGACACAAAAAAGAGATCATTCTTGAGAAGGCATTGGTATCTCCATCTCCCTATATCTCATCTATATGTGAGTGTTTGTGTGTGTTTGCATGTGAGTGTTTATGCATGATGCGGACATGACAATCTCTCATAAACTGTTACTCTGTTGTGATTTGTATTCTTTGCTGCTAGTTAATTTTGTAAGAGTTCTCTCAAACAGACAAGAATGATTGCTTCACGCTAAAATGCTAACTAATGTATACACTGAATTTTAAAGAGTTTTCTATGATCTATCAGGTAAACCGTAAAGATGTTCAGTGGCATATTACAGCAACAAGAAACAAAATAATGCAATCAGATGATATGGCTAGTCCTAAGGACATAATGCAGACCAGTTCTTTCCATGATTCGGTCTTGCGATCTATTTCAACAGAAACTGCTTTGAACAAAAAAGAAGGCGCACCACAAATTCAGCTGTCCCCTGCTCCACATGACAGGAAGATTCCTCTCTATGATGTCGCACATAGCAGAGCTGGTGATAAAGGGGATGATCTAAACTTTTCCCTTATCCCATATTTTCCTCCAGATATTGAAAGGCTAAAGAAGATTATTACTCAAGAATGGGTAAAGAAAGTTGTTGCAAGGCTTCTTAATCCCTCTTCCTTCCCCACTTCTGATGATATTGAAAGAAGAGACAAATGGGTTCATGAACATGTTAAGGTGGAGATTTATGAAGTCAGAGGGATCCATTCCTTGAATATTGTGGTTCGTAATATTCTAGATGGAGGTGTGAACTGCTCAAGAAGAATCGATAGGCATGGAAAGACTCTATCCGATCTTATATTGTGCCAGAAATTGGTGTTGCCTCTGTGATATGAAGAGATGGCAAGATCGGAAGAGGCATATAAACTCCATTTTCTTTATCCGGGGAGGTGGTAGTGACAGTGGGGGCTGTGGACAGGCTCCTGAGCCTAGGTACAATTTGGAGTATATCAGACTTTGGAGACTTGGCTTTAAGATAAAATTGTTTTAGTGCCGATATATGATCATGGAAACAATTAGTCTGAACTCTTATTGTGAATAAGATTTCTGTTATAAAGTTTTTAACTCTATTTAAAAGCAATGAACTAGTCTGTTCTTGTTGAAACAGTTTCTATTCTAGCAACAAATGTCAAAGTTACAGAATCATAGTTTGGTAGTGCACAGCTTGCTAATGGTAGGTTGAACATTGCAAAGTAGTCGTATGGTTGATCTGCAATCCAACAGAAGCATACTTATACATTCCAATTATTGTTGAAATCATTGATAAACACATCAAATAATCACATCTGCATGAACAGCTATACAAAACTAACTTGGCACTTTTCTGAGATTTTAAGCTATTTCTGGCAGCTTGAACTAATTTAACCGGTGGATCAGTTTTACGCAGATAGGAGGTTTGCTTGTTCAGGTACAGGACAGTGAAAGAAGTGCTCTTATATTCTATAAAACCAAGGTACATATTTCTATTCAAGTTAGCATCCATCTTACTATATTTCCACTCTTCTGTACATGCCTTTCAGCTGTACCGAAAACACATAACTGTGCATAATATATGCTTAGTAAAGTAGATGGAATTTCAACTACTGAGCAGTTTTTTATAATGATATTAAGCTGAAATCATTGCAGTAGGAGTTTTGAATCCAACAGGAAGACAAGTAATGAAGTAAACTGTGACCTTATGCTTGATCCTTCGAAAGATTAAAGCGCTTTCTCCTCTCCAATGGAAAACTGCTAGTATAAATTTCTTCTTCATGCAAGTCTTCTCTTTACTTTTTGGCATTTCTGTTGCAGTCTCTTCTCTGTTTTCTCCATCTTCAACTGAATCTCCCCAGTGAAGTGGATAGCTTCTCAAGAAAACTCTTCTGTTGTTGTAGTCTTCGTTCCGAAAACTTCTTGATCTTGCACCATTTTCCTTTGATACTGTAGCATCCATGAGCCAAAATGTTAAAAAATCTTGTGCAGGCTCTGCTTCTTATAATAGTTTAGAGGACATTAAGAGTCTGTTTATGGCTATGAGAAAGAGAGAAACGACAAGATTACACATAGAAAAATGAGATGGGGAATAATTTAATGACCAGGTTTGGTGTTTTTAGTTGTTCTTTGTCTTTGCAAGAGTTGTTATTTGTACTATAGCCTTAAAGTTGTATCTTTTATTTAGTTGGAAAAAATTCAAGTATATTGTACACTTCACCCCTGGCCCATGTTAGAGGATTTCTATGCTATTATTTCCAACTTTTTGTTCCTCCATAATAGTTCTACGAAAGGTTTATATGTTAGTAAAAAAATAGAAAGAATTTCTAGTGCCTTTTTTTAAATTTATAATTATAGAATATTAGACGAAGATCAATTTAAATGGAGTAACATGGACAATGCGAATTTATATAGTTGACTCTAATTTGATTGGAGTTGAGATGTAGTAGTTGTGTTCCTGCTAGGGGCAGAGCTAGGTGGGCGGAAGGGGATTCGGCTGAACCCTTTTTGCCGAAAATTACATTATATATATAATGTTAATTTTTTTTCCATCTTGCGTAGACTACAAAACTAATCCTTGGGTAATAAAACTATTAGGTTATATGCTTCTAGTTTTTCACTTCTTTTCTTATAAAAACTATGTAAGGGGAATTTACTTTTGTTGCTAAGCTTGAATGAATTGTTTACTTTATACGCATGCACATAAACATGTGTGCACACACAAAAACATGTGTAGAAGTGTGGAGTTAGCTAATTCAGCTATTCCTAGGAATTCATACAGCAGCTTTGTCGAAACAAATGTCTTTTGGACTCATTTTCTTTTGACCCGTTTTCATCATTAGTACTATTAGTTAAGGAAAACAAGAAGATAAAGAATTCCCCTTCTATTACATCTTAAATTTTGGAACAAGAATCCACACCTTTCAATCATAGAAGTAGAGTCGAAACTCGAAGTTTTTATTTCTGGTCTGTAATCAAATTCTTAAAAGAGTGAGGAAACCAACGAGCGAAATGGGAGCACCTTAAATCGTGAAAAAGAGCAATACAAACTAGGCGAAGCAACCCGAATGTCGCAAGTCCAGTAACCGAAAGCACAAAATCAGGAAAAGGACATGAAAGAAAATGAAAATAGTCTAAATATTTGGTTGTCAAACGTAAATAATTCCTCTTCCGTTCCCCCCAAAAAATGACATTATTAATATATGAAAAGTTAAACAATTCATTTTTAATACGAGTTTTTCAAGCATTTTAACTCCAAAAAGTAGTGATTTATCTTTCTAATATTATTTTTAAATATGTAAATTTTATCATTGAAAATCAGATGATTTTGACAAAGGGAGAAGTACTATAGTTTTTTTTTTGGTCAAAAGAAGTACTATAGTTACAAATAAACAAATTGTGTCAAACAATTAAATTATCAGAAATAAAGCAGGTTGCCATAAACGGCAGTGGTTAATTCTTGTCAATGATGTTTTCATCAGAACTGTTAAGGCACGTTGAAAACAACAATGGAACTTATCATTTTACTAAGACAAGACATTTATGCCAGTCAGTTAACGAAATAATAATATAATCCCCATTAATTATATTATTATTAATTAAGTAACTACAATGATTAATCTGCTGTGTGCCATATCTGTATTTTCATCAATAATTGAAAATTCTGTATAATTGGTAGTTCTACCAATTATTTCTACTTTTTTCTCGTTGGTCTGCAGAGATATTGGTAGTTGAACCAATTCTTTTTTCTTTGCTTCTATGTCATTTACTGAAGTGAAAGTTTAGCTGAAGAAACTCTTTTTTATCACTTTGATGAATTCAAAGCATTACGAAATAAAAAAATTCTTGGGATATAATCTGAGCTTTTCTAAATAATTGAACTGATATTTTCATTCTACAATGCAAAATTACTAATATACTATCTTTTATCCGCTACATGATCAAAGATTAAAGTAGTATAAACGCAAAAATTGGACAATTTATTCTGGCAAGTTTAAGAAATCCCATAACTTGACATGTTATGGGATTTCACAATTGCTGAAAAAATGGACAATTTATTCTGGCAAGTTTAAGAAATCTCATAACTTGACATATGTTGAAAACATGAGCTATTTTTGTAATTTATATACGTCTCCAATGCGACTTTGTTGGCTTCACAATTAGAGCTATAATCTGTTCTATTAAGCGATTTTTTCTTTAATCTTGATCAATTTAAGTTGATCCAAGATTCTTTCAGTCTCAAACTGATCTTATATATCATCTTCAAATCAGCCGCGCGAGAAGACATAAAAGTTTAGTCACAATTTTGTAAGTATAGTTTTTAACAAGTCAGTTGCATTTCATCATTATTTTCTGGTCGAACTATATATTTAAATTTGAAGGAATATAATTTTGTATGATGTATGAACGTCGCAGGTATCATCGCATGAGAATAGTAGGTGCAACCGTATAATAGTACTCTTAACTTACTAGTTTAAAATACTGGCCTCATTTGTTTGTATTTAATGGACTGAATCTTAATCATTCATATATCAGATATTTAGTGCGTTTGAAAGTCTGAATCTTAATCATTCAGATTTTAATCATTAAGTGCTTTTTTTTATTTTATAAAGTATTATTAATTTCATTAAGATGCTATCATCCACATTCATTACTAACTACCGCCGCCGCCTACCATTATCAACTATCACCACCACAACCATAGCCATCATCACTACAACCACCCATCACCCCACTACTACCACCATCATCCCCAACCATAACCACATCCACCCACCTCAACTACCACCACCAGCCACCCTATCACCATCAATAACCATAGCCGACACCGTCCACCATTATAAACTATCACCACCCACCATCATCTTCCTCAATCACAACCACCCACTATTATTAACTATCACCACCCACCACCACCATCCTCAACCATAATCGCTATAGCTACCAATCACCACTAGCTACTACCCAGAACCACCACCATCAATCAAAATTACCACCAATCACCGCCTCTAATCAGCACTCACAAGCACCTACTTTAACCATCACCACCACCAACTATCATATATATTATTGATAGAATTGTATATGGTAAAATCATGTACCCCCAATTTTGTAGGCTCGAAGGCTCACATCGAGGAGCAGAGGGCTCGCATCGAGGGATAAACTCAGTATGGGCTGAGTTCGAGTTCGAGTTCGAGGGCAAAATATAAGGATCGAAGATCGAAGTGCATGATGAGTACCGAAGCCGAGTATGACCAATCCCGAGATGGGGACGTTATGAGTTTGTAACAGAATGAGCAAGATTCCCGCCCCGCCCCCAAGATCATGGCGTAAATTCCGGAATAGATTTGTACGAATTAGTACTAATCCGTACTAGGCGGTTAAACAACTGTCCCAATAAGATTCCTCACTGAAAATAGAAATGTACCTTATTTAGGGTTCTCCTACTATATAAAGGGGACCCAAATCATTTGTAAAGATCATCAATCATTAACAAAGAATATACTCTCTTACTTTCTTACCTATTGCTCATCTGAATCATCTTATTATTATTGTTCTTGCTTACTTACCTCGAGGCCGCCTTTGCTCGAGGTTGAGGTCTGCTTACACGATTGGTTTTGACTTGCCTTACTCTTAAATTTGTACATTAGATTCCTTGTTTATCAATTAGTATTGGATTAAATCACATATCTTTAAAACCACAAACATGTTTAATTGTTACTCGTATTTTCGAGGTAAACAGTTTGGCGCCTACCGTGCGGCTAAAGATAATAGTTTTTATTTCGATATTGATTCTGATAACACACGTTATTTTCACACTTGTTCTTGTCAAAGATTCTTTGTTTTCAAGATAAAGCATGTCAAACTAACAGAATGCGCCCTTACATGGTGATGACGGTCTTGGGTTCCACGGAGAAAATGACAACATAATTGCTCCAGGGGTCAGGGTGCCAACAGTTAACCCTGGGGAAGTGCCTGCTGCTGACCCGGTCAATGTCAGTTCACATATTAATCTGAATATAGATTTAGATATGGATCCCGTAGGGAAGGCCGAACTAGTGGCCAAAGAACTCAAGGTGTAGGAGACGGGGGAGTTAGCCTCCAAGTAATATTCGATATGTTACAAGCTCAACAGATTGCTATCGCTTAGCTTCAAAGTTAGAAAAAAACTCCAAGTATGGTCGAACCAGTAATCGCCTGCCGAACCGAGCCGGTGCTTGAATGATCGAATGGTAATGGTTCGGGTACTGATCCCACGATTATGAGGATGATCGAGGAGCTCACCAAAAAGATCGAGTCGGGGAAGAAAAAGATTGAGGATAATGACAAAAAAGTGGAGACGTATAACTCTCGTGTTGATCAAATACTGGGGCACCCCCGGTCTTGAAAGGATTGGATGCCAACAAATTCGTGCAAAAGCTGTTTCCCCCGAGCGTGGCTCCGATGCCCATCCCCAAGAAGTTCCGTATGCCCGACATACCTAAATACAATAGAACGAGCGATCCTAATGAACACATTACCCTATTACACTTGCGGGATTAAAGGAAATGACTTAAACGATGATGAGATCGAGTCAGTATTGTTGAAAAAATTTGGGAAAACTTTGTCAAAGGGAGCCATGATTTGGTATCACAGCTTGCCACCGAACTCTATCTATTCGTTTGTTATGTTAGCTGACGCCTTCGTGAAAGAACATGCCGGGGCCATAAAGGTTGCGATAAGAAAATCGGACGTTTTAAAGATAAGACAGAGGAATGATGAGATGCTAAGGGAGTTCGTATCCCGGTTTGAAATGGAGCAAATGGAATTACCACCGGTCTCGGATGATTGGGCAGTACAAGCTTTTATGTAGGGTTGAACGAGCAGAGTTCGATCGCGTCACGACAGTTGAAGCAAAATCTGATTGAGTACCCAGCTGTGACTTGTTCAGACATACATAATCGCTACCAATCGAAGATCAGGGTTGAGGACGACCAGTTGGTAGCCTCTTCAGGTTCAGTTCATCCTAATAGATTGGCAGTTAAGGCCTCGAGGGACACGGACAGGGAACTAAGATCAAACAAGGAACGGTATTAGCCATATGTCGATTGGAGAAACAACGGTTAGGGGCGTAATGCTCCTCAGAACGATCGAAAAAATGATCGAGGTCAAAGCTCTTGGGGACTTATGAGTAAGAATGGTTTTTTCAGAGTATAATTTCAGTGTAGATGCATCGAGGATCGTGTCAGCTATTGGAAGAATCAAAGACACTAGTGATCCAAGCCTATACAAACCGATCTTTCTCAAAGGAATCCAAACTTGATGTGTAAATATCATGGCACACATGGCCATAAGAACGAAGACTGCAGGCAGCTGAGGGATGCGATAACTTGATTGTTCAACGAGGGTCATCTTGGAGAGTTTCTCAATGATCGAGCTAAGAATCACTTCAGGGAAAGAGATGCAAATAGAAAAAATGAGCAGTTAGAACTGCAACATGTAATTCATATGATCGTTAGTGGTGTCGATGTTCTTGAACGACCTATATTCAAATGCACCAAGGTGTCAATCACTAGAGAAAAATGGACTCAAAGTTATGTGCCCGAGGGCGTCCTATCATTTAATGACAAGGAAGCGGAAGACATATCTCAGCCGCACAATGACGCCCTGGTAATTTTTATTTTGTTAAATAAAGTTCAAGTTAAACGTGTTCTAGTAGATCCAGGTAGCTCAACAAACATAATGAGATCAAGGGTTATAGAGCAGCTCGGCCTACAGGACCAAATTGTACCTGCATCTCGAGTCTTAAATGGCTTCAACATGGCAAGCAAAACAACAAAGGGGGAGATAATCCTACCAGTGAACATGGACGGGACCATCCAAGATACAAAATTCCATGTCATTAAAGGAGACATGAGATATAATGCACTACTCAGGAGGCCATAGATCCACAACATGAGGGTAGTACCTTTAACCCTTCATCAGATGATGAAATTCCCAACAATGGATGGTGTAAAAATAGTTTACGGAGAGCAACACGCTGCAAAGGAAATGTTTGCAGTCGATGAGGTGACTTCCGGTACCAGTGCCTTCAACCTCGGAGAAATCGCGCACCAAAGATAAGCAGACAACCAAATAACAATCACCGCCCCCAGCCTCGACCGAATCGGATGAACAGGTAATTTAAGAAGAAGAGGATTTCCTTACTCCTCGAACTTTCATTGTTCTCGAAGAGTCAGATGCAACTAAGTCAACGGTCGAGAAACTGGAGCAGATCGTACTGCTCGAGTAGATGCCCGAGAAAAAGGTATAACCAGGTACGGGGTTAACCCCCGAACTCAGGAAAAAACTTATTCAATTTCTTATCAATAACATGGATTGTTTTGCTTGGTCCCATTTAGACATGACAAGAATCCCATCGAAAATAACAACACACCGGCTAAGCCTTGACCCCAGGTTCAAACCGGTAAAGCAAAAAAGAAGGCCCCAGTCCGAGGTGAAGCATGCATTCATAAAGGATGATGTAACTAAACTTCTTAAAATAGGGTCTATTCGGGAGGTAAAGTACCCCGAATGGTTAGCCAACATAGTTGTAGTCCCGAAAAAGGGGAACAAACTGAGAATGTACTTAGATTATAAGGATTTGAACAAGGCATGGCCTAAAGACTCTTTTCCACTACCTAACGTCGATCGCATGATCGATGCCACGGCCGGCCACGAGATTCTTACCTTTCTCGATGCCTACTCTGGGTACAATCAAATTCAGATGAACCAGGAGGACCAGGAGAAGACCTCATTTATTACTAAGTTTGGAACATACTGTTACAATGTAATGCCCTTCGGGCTAAAAAATGCTGGAGCTACATACCAGCGCCTAGTTAACAAAATGTTCGAGGAACAAATAGGTAAATCAATGGAAGTTTACATTGACGATATGTTGGTTAAGTCCTTGCGCGCAAAGGACCATTTAACTCATTTGCAGGAAACATTCAAAATCTTGAGAAAGTACAACATGAAGCTTAACCCAGAAAAATGTGCCTTCTGGGTCGGTTCAGGCATGTTCCCCGGCTTCATGCTATCAAATCGAGGGATCGAAATCAACCTTGACAAGATCAAGGCCATCGAAGATATCACTATCGAAGATAGTGTGAAAGCGGTACAAAGGTTAACAAGACGGATAGCCATCTTGGGTCGATTCATTTCGAGGTCATCGGATCGAAGCCACATGTTCTTGTCCTTGCTCAAAAAGAAAAAGGATTTCTCATGGACCCCGAAATGCGAGCAAGCATTGGAGGAATTGAAGCGATATTTATCTAGCCTACCTCTACTTCACACTCCAAAGGTGGGTGAAAAGCTTTACTTATATTTGGCAGTGTTCGAGATAGCGGTAAGTGGGGTACTAGTTTGAGAAGAGCAAGGTATGCAATTCCCTGTTTATTATGTAAGTCGGACGTTAGGAGATGCTGAAACTAGATACCCGCACTTAGAAAAATTAGCACTTGCATTAATAAACGCATCTAGAAAACTAAAGCCATATTTCCAGTGTCGTCCAATATGTGTGTTAACCACTTATCCTCTCTAAAATGTTTTGCGTAAGCCCGAACTATCCGGCCGATTGGCCAAATGGGCAGTTGAACTTGGTGGGTACAATATCGAATATCAATCCCGAACGACTATCAAGTCTCAAATCTTAGCTGACTTCGTGCGATTTTGCACCAACCCTTGTACCCGAAGTGGAAAAATAACTTCTGCTAAAATTGGGTAAATCATTGAGGGTATGGACCCTCTTCACAGACGGTACCTCGAATGTGAAAGGGTCCGGGTTTGGCATTGTTTTGAAGCTGTCTATAGGTAGCACTATTAGACAATCTATTAAAACTTCTAGGTTGACTAATAATAAGGCCGAGTATGAGGCCATGATTGCAGGTCTCGACCTAGCCAAAGGCTTGGGGGCCGAAGTCATTAAAGCCAAGTGCGATTCTCTGTTGGTGGTAAATCAAGTAAATAAAAGCTTTGAAGTTCGAGAGGATATGATGCAAAGATATTTGGACAAATTACAAGTAACCTTGCATCGTTTCAAGGAGTGGACTCTAATCATGTGCCTCGAGAACAAAACAGTGAGGCCGATGCACTTGCTAACTTGGGGTCATCAGTTGAAGAACATGATATTGTCCCGGGGACCGTTGTCCAGTTATCGAGATCTGTGGTCAAAGAGGGTCATGCCAAGGTAAATTCTACAAGTTTGACATAGGATTGGAGGAATAAGTATATCAAATATTTGAAAAATGGAAAGCTCCCATCGGATCATAAAAAGTCGAGGAATCTACAAACCAAGGCTGCTAGGTTCACATTGGATGAAGGAGGAATATTATACAGGAGGACGTTCGATAGACCATTGGCGGTATGTTTGGGGCCGAGAGACACCGATTATGTTCTGTGAGAAATACACGAAGGCACTTGTGGGAATCACTCCGGCACTGAATCTTTGATTCGTAAAGTTATTAGAGCAGTGTATTACTGGGATAGCATGGAAAAAGACACTAAGGAGTTTGTTAAAAAATGTGATAAATGTCAAAGGTTTGCACCGATGATCCATCAGCCCGGAGAGCAACTTCACTCAGTCCTGTCCCCGTGGCCCTTCATGAAATGGGGAATGGATATCATCGGCCCTCTACCAACGGCCCCAGGTAAAGCTAAATTCATTTTGTTTATGACTGACTACTTTTCTAAATGAATGGAAGCACAAGCCTTCGAAAAGGTCAGAGAAAAAGAAGTTATTAACTTCATTTGGGACCACATCGTGTGTCGATTCGGGATACCTGCCGAAATCGTATGCAACAACGGCAAACAATTCATTAGCAGTAAGGTGACGGAGTTCCTCGAAGCACATAAAATAAAAAGGATTTTATCAACGCCATATCATCCAACTGGGAATGGACACGCCGAGTCAACAAACAAAACTATCATTCAAAACTTAAAGAAGAGGTTGGACGATGAAAAAGGAAAATGGAGAGAAGTTCTACCCAAGGTTCTTTGGGCGTATCGAACAACATCGAAGTCTAGCACGGGGCGACCCCATTCTTATTAGTATACGGCTCCGAGGCCTTGATTCCGGTCGAGGTCAGGGAACCCAAATCCAAATTTTGACATGCATTGGAGGATTCAAATCACGAGGCTATGAATACCATCCTCGAACTACTAGATGAAAAATGAGAAGTTGCACTTGTTCGGATGGCGGCACAGAAACAAAGAATCGAGAGGTATTATAATAGAAGAACTGACCTTCGATACTTCGGAATCGGGGAATTAGTTTTTCTGAAAGTCACCCTCAATAATCGAGACCCGAATAAAGGAAATTAGGCCCGAATTAGGAAGGACCATACCGAGTCATTGGAGTTATCGGTAAAGGATCTTAAAAACTTGGCACGATGGAAGACGAACAATTGTCAAACAATTGGAATGTATCACTACTCAAACGATATTACTGCTAAGATATGACCTACTTCCTTTTTCTATTTGAATTTAAAACTAACTCATTGCAGGTGTTCGATCGAGGACGTCGAGGGCAACTTTCTACACGAAGACATTAGGTTTTAAAGCACGCATTGCACTCTTTTTCACTTAGATCAGGTTTTATCCCAAATGGTTTTTTCTGGCGAGGTTTTTAACGAGGCAACAACTATGTGCTACCTAAGCAGAATTCAATAGTGCCCAAGGCTTCTTTTCAATCAACCTCAAATACTGGGGGCATCACCCTCGGAGGTTATATTTTTAAGGAAAATACTTCACGCCAAAGAGGGCCTCGATAGGAAAACCTTGTAATGGGCCAAACGGTCAGATGAACCGTGTCCGTATAGAATAGCCGAGCCTCGATGGCAAAACATGTACGCATGTATCAATTATTCAAAGAAGCAATCCTTCTATATCATAATACTTTGTGTCTCAAAGAAATCTGCTATTATACGAACTCCATACTTGTGATTCTGTGAAAAACGGCTCAAGGGCCAAAATGCAAATACACCTCGAATACTCAGGGACTGTATTCGACAATCAACATATTAGAATATCTAAACTCAAAATTATAAGACCTAAAAAGGCATCGCCCGACGCAAACGCCAAGGCCATCAAACTCGAGGACTAACCTTTTGGACAAGTTCGAAAGGTTATCGGGAAACAAGTCTAAGAGACACACCTAAAGGCTACGACCATATTAAAGACTACAGTCATATAAAAAGGCTACAGCTGAAATAATGCGGCTCGAAGACGTCCGACTTCCGCCATAAGTTAAAGGCATTCAAATACTTTGAAAAATCGGTTAAATAAGGCTACCCTTGGCAAACCAAATAAAAAAGGGCTTCGATAAAATTATCCCTAGAATAATTTGAAGGCTTCGATAATATCAGCCTTCGAAAAATCCTCAAGAGGTATTAACATAAATGGGTTCTGGTCGATTGAACCCTCGAAAAACCCAACAGGTACAAAAAAACATGTGCTAAGGCACAAAGAAATTTTCACTAAGTCTTTCAGCTGAAAAGAGGGAAAATAGCTGTTTTAGAGGCCGAATTGGCCCAACTTAAAGATCCTAAGGGTCAATATAAAAGAGCCTAAGGGCCGAAAAATGTAGAGTTCGAGACCTTGCTCTGACTCAAATCGGACCCGAGAGTCCCATCATCCCGAGCTCACATCAAATCGACTTAAACATAGCTCGAGGGTTATCAAAAAATCTTAAGTGGTATTCTGTTAAAATATCACTAAAAAACCTAAGGGTTTGTTCCTTTTTGAGTCCGACCCAGTGTTCATTTGATCATTGAAGTTACAACATCGAATTTTTCACAAAATGAAGACGAAGTAGAATTCAATACAAATCAGAGATGAAGAAAAGGGAATTCCTTATACTTATAAAGGGTATTTACAATACCCACGAGGGGCCTTACACAAAAACAAAGAAACAAAAACAAAATCCTAAAGAGCCTAATCTACTTTGGGAGCTGCATCCTCGGGAGCCGCACCTTCGGGGGCCGTATCTTTGGGAACCTCCTCGGGGACTCCATCCTTGTCTCCCCAGCTCTCAGAACCACTAACGGAGTCTTCATCATTGGAAGAAACTGGCATCGGTTTCCAACGCCCTTGCTTGAGCTATCTCTTCGGTGAGGTCGAAACCTTGGGCGTGGATCTCTTCAAGGGTCTTCCTCCGGGATTGGCACTTGGACAGATCATTGCTCCATTTTTCCCGGTCGGAGGCCTCCCTTAGATCTACTTGAACAACCTCAACATATTTTAAGTACATGATGATGGTTTTATCAGTCGTGGCCTTCGTTCTCTGCACTTCAGCTCTGGCTTCAGCAATTTCAGCCCCGATTTCGGCGAGTTTGGCCTCGAGCTCCTCGATCTTCTTGGCCTGGGCCAGATTTTTCACTTTAGCACCCCGGAGCTGGGTCCCAATCGAGGCTAGTTAGGCTAGAGAAGCCTTTTTATCAGCAGCAAGCCGATACATATTTTCCTTCCACCGGTTGCGGTTGGCCTTAACCTGATCGACCTCGCATCGAAGTTTCCCGATCATCTCCAATTTTTGCTGCAACTAAGACATTGAAGTGTTAGCCTCCACAGTAAGTTCAAGTAGACCATACTATTTCAAAATCACGGTTACCTGCTTGTCTAGCTTAGCCTCATTTTTACGAGCTTTGGCTAAATCCGCTGGAAGGTCCTTGAGCTCCTTCTCTTTTTGGCTACAAAGGAGCATCAGAGCCTTCTCTTCATCCAAAGATTTCTTGAGCTCGGCCTCACACTGGCTCAGCTCGGCCTCGAATTTGATGATAGCCTGCACAAAAAATAAAAAGATATCAGTTAATAGAAAGGGAGAAGAAGAAAAAAAATTACAATGGCGGGAGCTAATACTTACGCGGGAGAAAAGACAATGAGCCTCTTCGAAGAGGGTAGATGCGTCGTTGAGGTCGGCGACATCATCAACCCCAGTAAAGCAATCCCGGAAAAGATCTTCTTCACCAGGGACTCTGCTCGGATCAGGCGTTCGCAGAGCTCGAGCTTCATTCGTTGTCTCCTCAGAAAAAGATGGTAAAGAAGGAGAGTGACCCATTGTCACGGTCCCAAGCAAGTCACTCGGGGCGCTCTATTCAGCTTCGGGGGTCTCGGTACTTCTCCCCTACGGTATACTTATCGAAGGTGGTGGAATAATCTCGATCCCAGGCGATTCGGGGGCTTTGCCTGAGTCTTCCTTCGGAGTTTCCTCCTCACGAGGCAAGGTCTCCGATCTGGAGGGTTTGGCGGCCTCAGCTGGTTTCCTAGTTCGGGTTATCAACGTCGATTCTTCGCCCTCGTTCCCTTCATTATCCAGAAACTGGTGGGCCGAGTCTACGTCCACGTGAATAACATTCCTCTTGCATCATTGAGCATGAGCCTTTTGGTCCTGGGGATTTTCGGGTTTCGAAACCCTTTTTCTCTTATTATCTTTCCCCGATTTAAGAATCGGGGACTCGATCTCTTCCCCCGGAAGGGCCGACCTTATCTCGGAGAAATCTTCGATCCCTGTATAAATCAAAATTGAGTATGAGGAAATAAACGACTTCGATAAAGAAAGAAAGCATCAAAAAGCTCACAAAGAAAAACTCACCATGGTGTTTGGCTTCTCATTTGCCCCTCAACAAGTCACACCTTTTGGTCTTGCTATACTAGGAGGTCGAGACTAACTTCCGGACCCAGTCTTCGAGGTCAGGAATTGCATGAGGCATTCAAGTATCAGCTGCAAAAAGGGTAAAGGCATCACACAATGTGAAAACAAAGTGTAAAAGGATGCTGGGAAAAAGATTTCACTTACGATTGAGGTTCCATTTCTCTGGGAACGACATTTTTTCCTCAGGGATGATGTCCGAGGTCCTTACTCGGATGAACCGGCTCATCCAACCTCGGTCTTTGGCCTTATCATTGCTAGCAAAGAAGGCTTTACTCGATCGGTGTTGGAGCTTGATCAGTCCTCCAAAAAGCTGAGGCCGATACAATCAGATGAGGTGGTTGAGGGTAAACTCCAGTCCCTTGGCCTTACTGGAGAAGTAACGGAGCATGATCACTATGCGCCAAAAGGAGGGGTGGATCTGGCAGAGGGTGACTTGGTATATTTTGCAGAAGTCAATCACGACTGGATCAAAAGGACCTAGTGTGAAGGGGTAAGTGTAAACACTTAAGAACCCCTCCACGTGGGTGGTAACACTCTCATCGGGGGTCGGGATTTGTATCATGACCTCATCCCCCCAGCCACAATCTTTTTTCACAGCCTTGAAGTGTTTTTCCGTTATCGAACAGATATACCTCGATGCATGCTCATATCGACCGGGAACAGTAGGGAGTTTTTAACGTAGGAATCTTTCTTTATGACGCATGCGATGCGAACGATCTTGTGAAGAGCCGACGCTTTGTCACCTGCCGGACGAGAGGAAGAGGAGAAAGCCTTTTCTTTTTGAGGAACTATTTTAGAGCTCTTTGCCATGATTTTGGGTTTAGAGATGCAGAAGGTGGCATAATTTAGCATTTTCCGGCACTAAGAGGATGATAGAGGCGGATAACGAGAGAAAAAAGATGAAGAGAAGGAGATATAGAAGAAGTTTAGAGGTGGTTTGAAGATTGGAGGAAAGCTTTCTCTGAAATTAAACCTTATATTTATAGGTGAGTGGCGACGGTTTAACGACGCTAGTGGCCGACCACCACTGGAGAAACATTTAATGATTTGGGGAAACGAACCGATGAGACATTTCAGTCACTTCGAGCGCCTACGTCACAAAGATGACGTCATCATCAAGGGCTCCGGAAAATCGAGGTTCAGATCGTTTCTTATCATTTTATTCTAAGAAATGTGGGGACTATCTGCATACGATAAAATCATGTACCCCCGATTTTGTGGGCTCGAAGGCTCACATCGAGGAGAAAAGGGCTTGCATCGAGGGATAAACTCAGTATGGACCGGGTTCGAGTTCGAGGGCAGAACATAGGAATCGAAGATCGAAGTGCACGATGAGTACCGAAGCGGAGTATGACCAATCCCGAGACGGAGCCGTTATGAGTTTGTAACAGAATGAGCAAGATTTTTGCTATGTCCCCAAGATCATGGCGTAAATTTTGGAATAGATTTGTACTATTAGTACTAATCCGTACTAGACGGTTAGTCATCTATCCCAATAAGATTTCTTAATGAAAATAGAAATGTACCTTATTTAGGATTCCCCTACTATATAAAGAGTACCACAATCATTTGTAAAGATCATCAATCATTAACAAAGAATATACTCTCTCACTCTCTTGACTACTGCTTATCTGAATCATATTATTATTATTGTTCTTGTTGTTCTTGCTTACTTACCTCGAGGTCGCCTTTGCTCGAGGTTGAGGTCTGCTTACACGATTGGTTTGACTTGTCTTACTCTTAAATTTGTACATTAGATTCCTTGTTTATCAATTAGTATTAGATTAAATCACATATCTTTAAAACCGCAAACAAGTTTAATTGTTACTCGTATTTTCGAGGTAAACAAGAATATTAGATTAATTAATATTTTATTTGAATTTACGTTTATTACTTTTTAAATAAAGATAAATTCTATATATTCAGATATTTAAAAAACAAACAATCTCAATCATTTAGCATTCAGATCTTAAAACACATCTTAATATTCAGATATTTATTTAGATTCAGATGTCTTCATCTTAATATATACATCTTGATATTTAGATGTGTATTCAGATTCAGACGTTTTAATCTTAAAAAAAACAAATGAGGCTACTCACCCTAATTGATGCATGGAATACACATGTACTATAATAGTACTCTAAACTTAATGAATTAAAATGCAAAAAACAAGCCCAAAAAAAAACCATCACTGGGTATCAGAGAGTGACTTTTGTCTAAAAACAGCCCATATTTTCTAAGGCAAAGGTCTAATGAACATCAAATTTTCAAGAAAAAAGTATAACAATAATAGCCCCTTTTATTTTGAGAAGTGTTTTTCTCAAAAGTACTTTTAAAAAAAGTGCTTTTGGTGAGAAGTAGTTTATGTTTGGCTAATTAATTAGAAAAATACTTTTGAGTAGTAATTAGTGTTTGACCAAGCTTTTGGAAACTGTTTCTAAGTGTATTTTTCTAAAAAATGCTTCTCAGAAAAGTGCTTTTGGAGAGAAGCTACTTTTTTCTGCTTCTCCTCAAAAACATTTTTTTTCCTTCCAAAAGCTTGGCCAAATACCTTAATTTTTGGCCAAAAATGCTTCTGACAAAAAAAAAAAAAAAAATTTTTTGACCAAAAAAAAGCTTGCCAAACAGACTATAAGTATATAAGGTTAAGAAAAAGCAAAGGATAAGACAAGTTTAACTAAACTACCCAGGAATAATACAATCTTGTAATGAGAAAGAGTCAAAGGAGAGCCTAATTTCACTCAAATCCAAGATAATGTCATCCACCATATTTGAGAGGTAAAGAAATTTAATTTTAGCTCCTAATATTTGGATCTCCCAATCACGTGTCATTAAGTTATCGGTGTAATAGCAGAATTCTAGTACGTACAAATAATTTTCCACATGAAAAAGATAGCAAATTCTCTATTACAAGCTGAGATAGAGAGGGTGCCTTTTTTTGTTTGTTTGATCTCAATAACAAAGCAGGTTAGATATAAGAAGGCAGAAGAGCTTTGTTGATAAAAGTATTTTTTCCTCTGCAATATTTCTAACTCTGACTAGTTATTGAGATTGAAGATTTTCAGGCTTCTGTAAATAATAATAATAATAATAATAATAGTAAGGAGAAGCAAAATAAATAAAAGATAAAAATGGCATTCACAGGAACTTTGGATAAATGCTCAGCTTGTGATAAGACTGTTTACTTTGTTGATTTGTTGTCTGCGGATGGTGTTACTTATCATAAATCCTGCTTCAAATGTAGCCATTGCAAAGGCACTCTTGTGGTATGTTCTCTTTTTTTCATATTTACTTTTTTTTTTTTTTTTTTTTGATTTCTCACCCGGTATCCGGTACCAGAGGTCTCGAGTTCGAGCCCCTGGGTATAGAATCGCCTTTGTTAGGGAGCGCTTTACCCCCAATGTGGACTTCCCGGCGCGAATCCGGATTAGTCGGGCCCCAATGTGGATATCGGATACCGGATACCGGATGAGAAATCAAAAAAAAATTATTTAATCTTTTTTTCTTTCTATCTTCTTTCCCTTTTCTTGTTTCCAGGGGCAGATGTAGCATGTAAATGACAGGTTCAATTGACCCCTTAACTTTCGACATGAAGTAAAAATTTATACATAAAAATTCGTTAAAATTGTAAAAATAGTAGATATGATCATATATATGAATTCATAACTTTAAAAAACGTAATGGGTTTAAAACTAAATTTTTTAAAAATTGAAACCTATAGAATTTAAATACTGGATCCGCGTCTGCTTGTTCCTCACCCTCCATTTACCCGAATCAATCAATCAACTATACCGCAATCTTAATAATTTTTAAGGTCAGTTTTGCAAATTAAGCACATGTATTCGGAGGATCTGTCATATATAACTAGACTTTTCTTAACCAGACTTATTGCCCTGAGGCATAACTCTTCGATTGCTATATTCTTGCAATAATAAAGTTATAAGACGATGTATGAGGGTCGCAGATGCCTGCCTAATGCTGATAAGTTAAGGAAGTTGGTGACCTGATTACATAGCAAATGATCGAAGCCCCGAGGAATGGTGGCCATAGTTATAACGGTCCAGGCTTTGAATAAACTATATATACTTGACAAAACTCATGTAAAACAAGAAGAAGAAAAACACATTTTCATCTCTAGATCTCAACTTCTGTTTTTATGTGGGATTTTTTAAGATCTTGAAGGGAGAAAATCTTGAATGCAATTACGTTTTGGCTTTAACAGATATTAATAAGCTGTTAAAATATTGAAACTAGTCAGTTGATTATTAAGAATTTATAAATCAGTGTCCCCCATTGTTTTTGTGTTTCTTATTTCTGTTACACTTTATGATAGATTTGATAAAATGGCATTTTATTGGCAGATGAGCAACTACTCTTCCATGGAAGGAGTCCTCTACTGCAAGACTCATTTCGAACAGCTTTTTAAGGAATCTGGAAACTTTACCAAGAATTTTCAGAATTGTAAGACATCCTTTTTAAATTAATTTAGTATATTTTTCCTAAGTCTACTTTATCTTCATTTCTACTAATCATCTACATTGTTCTAATTAACATTTGAGCAGCTAAGGCTGAGAGGCAAAATTCACTGGTATGTTTTCTTGTTTTCTTGTGTTTGTTAAGAAAATAATACACTATTTTTCTAGCATGGGAAATTAAATAAAAAAAATATTCCCTTTTAATAGTAGTTGTTTCTATAACATTCTTAGCTAATAATTTAATTTGTTTTTGTTTTGTGCAGACAAGGGCTCCAAGCAAACTATCTGCTATGTTCTCTGGAACCCAAGATAAATGTGCTGCTTGCGATAAAACTGTTTATCCACTTGAAAAGGTATAAAACAATCAACTTTTGCTTAAATAAAAGGTTTATGATATTAGTGAATGATTCATTAATCAGAAATTTTCAATTCAAACATCATTAGACTATTTTGGCCATCAACTTATCGCAACCCTCTTTCTTTATCCGAACTAACTGGACTGGCTATGTTTTACTCAAATAGGGCGGAGTTTATGTTATGAATGAATTGATTTAACTTACATACACTGGTAGTATAAATAACATTTAAATTATCAATGCAATTAACCGATTATAGCATGCGGTTAATACATTTCTAGGTTGCCATATCAGATTAGCTATGACGAATTACATGTTGTTATAGGTTAAACTTAACCTAAACGATGTTAAAAACTTATACGTAACTGACAGAGTGCATAAAACTTAAACTCTTAACGATCCTACAGGTGACAATGGAAGGAGAATCATTCCACAAGTCATGTTTCAAGTGTGCACATGGAGGGTGTCCACTTACCCATGCAACATATGCTTCCCTTGATGGAAATCTCTATTGCAAACACCATTTTGCTCAGCTCTTCATGGAAAAAGGAAATTACCAACATGTCCTCAAAGCTGTTAATAATAAGAAGAGTAGTGCTGCTGTGACACCAGTAAATGACACTGAAGAAAATGCAGCTGAAGAAGAGAATAATAAGGAGCCTGAAAATTCAGAGGAACCACAACAACAATCATAAAAAATCGTGCCTTGATTTCTCCCGTTATATATCTTACAATTGATCCTTTCTATCTATTTTGATCCAATATCTTTGTGTTTCTGATATGTTTTTAAAAAAAAAGTTTTCCCATTTGTTTATATATATCCAAGGCAACCCTCATATGTAATTAAAATTTTATTGTCTGGATTTAATATTCCTTTCGTTAATATATAAACATTTTCTGCAATGTTGTTTCAAGGTATTCACAAAGCCTTCCTACAGCAGCCTACCTTCACAATTTACATGTTCTCCATGATCTTAATTGCAAATCGTGTGTGCTCATACCCCTGAAACCATAGCCCACTTATTTTTAGACTGTGACATTGTCCGACCAATATGGACTTTCTTCCATATAAACACTACTGCTCCCAACTTCAACGAATTAATGGCTTTGCTTGCACTGTCTGCGTAATCAAGGACCCTTTTTCTACCAAGGAATTGAGGTCTCTGCCATGTTAATAATTATATAGTTCCTTTCATCCTTTGGAATATTTGGATTATACGGAATCATAATCTTTTTCATAATCCCCACAAGGAGTTGTCTGTAATTGATATCATGTATCATCTTATAGAATTTTTCTTTCTTTCACCAGCTCGTTCTCCTAAAGCCAACACGTGCACTCTTTACATTAAATGATATCCACCGCCTAATAACTTTGTCAAGCTTAACATTGACGGTGCTTTCAATCAAGCAACTAACAGAGCGGGAGCTGCAGGAATTTTTCGTAGCTTGACCAATCAATGGATCCGGGGATTCACAACCAGTTTAACTTGCTTCTATGCTACTGAAGCTGAATTAATAACACTTCGGCTAGGCCTACAGTTAGCTAAAGACTTTAGCCTCTCGCCGCTTCAAATAGAAACTGATTCACAGGTCACTCATGCTGGAACTGGATTGTGTGGAGCTTAAACATGTATACCGAGAAGCTAATGCTGTAGCAGATGCCTTGGCTAAGCATGGGATGAACCTCACACCCTCAGCTAGACGGCAACCATGGCATCCCTTATATTACTTCTCCCCCTCCCTTTGCTTTATCAGCTTTCAATAAGGACTGCTTTGAAGACTTGAACGCTCGAGCAATCTTGGCTTGTAATAACTATAAGTACTGTTGCGTTACTTAATTTCTAATATAAGTATCCTTATTAGCAAAAAAAACATTAATTATATTGGTGTTAAGTTTTTGTGAAAATTATACTACTTTCACATATCATGACTATGAGAAAAGGAAATTAATAGATTCATACTATTTAATTTGCTTTAGCTTAAGATAATGTCAGTGATGTCACACCAGATTTGCTTGAACACCCTGATGACGACATCATATGATACTCATCTGAATTCAAAGGAAAAATGGAAAGCAAGAAGTTCTTTCAAATCCTTTGATGCCCTCATATATATTTGATGCCCTCATATTATTTCGCCACTGTTATTGACTCCCTGAAATCTCTGTGGATCGGATATTTAGATGATTTGATCACCACGGCAAAACTTTCTGAAACACTACAACACCTCCTTGAACAAACACTCTTTCTGCTAACTAGACCATAATTAATTAATACTAGTACTCTACTTCCCAAAATGAGCTAGCACACATAATCTTGAAAACTAAATACTCCAACTAGACAGCTAAAACAGGGAATCGACGCCAAAATATATTAAGAGAGCACTATCTCTCTGAACATTTGGACTCTAAGATGAAAAACAGAAACAGCAAAAAATTGGGCAGACCTTTCAGTAGTATTAAGTTTTAGTAGTACTACATAAACTATCAGCGGCCATCTTTAATATGTCGACCACATATCCCTAGCTAGTTAAAAACTAGTATTACAGAAACATAAGAAAAATTCAAAATATATTGATAAATCATAGGAGTAGTATTGTAGTACAGGTTTGTAACTTTATCTAAGAGCTAGCTTGGGATTATTAAACTACATTATATATCTAGCAAATATATCCTATGACTAACAGAAATTGATAGTATCCAGATCGACATCTTCCGCGGAAGCCCAGAATGTAGCATGTTGATTGTCTTCGACTTGGTATTCCATATTCTCTTCATCATCCTTTGCTATAATATCATTCGACGACATCATTCCGTTGTCTTCAGCTTGAACATCTTCTGATTGCAGAACGGAATCAATGTATTCTTCAAGTAAATGGACTTGAACTTCATCCCCCTCATCTACGCAATCTTCAACATACTCCTCATGATCATTCACATCAACAATATCCTCTGTGGAATCCAACAAACCAAGTACATGGTCTCTAACTTGATCTCCCTCTACATATTGGATAATATTATTCTCTTGATCATCCAGCTTTGCTATAGTACCATTCGACCTTATACCATTGTCTTCAACTTGAACATCTTCTTGCAACACGGTGTTGATAAATTCTTCAATATCTCTCATATTCTCATCATTAACTACCTCATCAATGTTGTTTCCTTTTTTCTTGTCACCAGGTTTGCCCTTCTTCTTGATCTTACAAATTACGAAACCTTTGTTCTTAATCTCCCTAGCAGCCAGATAACGATCAAACAAAGAGTACTCTGTCATCAACCACTCGCCATTCACATTGTTTGACGATTTGTTAGCGGGGATGTACTTCAAACTTTTCACGTATCCCATGAGTTTTCCTTTATCATCAAACACCTCTCGGCCTTTGCCTTGAGGCTTCCAAGTGCCCTTCCCGACAGTTCTTGAAACTCTTTTCCACGTTGGCTTCTCTTTCTTCTGCGGCGTTATGAAGTAACGAGTGTTGTTGTTGTTGTTTCCCTGATCATAAGCTTCGAAAATCTGCCATGGCTCCTTGTCGGCGTAGAGATCCGCCACCTGCATGAGTTCATTCTGAGAGTGAAGTGGCTCGTCTCTCACAAACCCTATTAGATACTTGAGCACTTCCCTGTCCGTAGGATGAAAGCGATGACCCATCGGGCGAGAAAAACACTTAGCCTGAGAATACTCCATTAATGAACAGTACTACTGCTGCGAAGAAATTATGAGTAAGGAAGAAATAGTAGAATGGCGGAAACCCTACTAAGATACAGTAGCTAGCTATGAATTGATGGTTGAGTTTTGAGGTACTCTATACTTATAGGCTATAGCTATCTGGGGGCGTGGAGTTGGATATATAGCTTATTTTTCATGCACGATTTGTTTCATTTCTTTTAGGGTTTTACCTGGAAGCTGCTGATTGATACAATATGTGGAGAAGATCGTGATCCTATATACTTTCCATACGTTTATTTCATTTTTCCCATCTTTTTTGTTAGCATATATATTATTTAGAATGTACTAGTTTTTCTTATTTCCTTTATTTATATCTATTTTGTGATTCGTCCACTAATTTCTTCCTTTTGGAATGTTTAGTGCTTCTCTAATTAAATCTATTTTTTGATATATGGCTTTAAGTTTCCTTTTCTTTAATAATCTGTCTCCTAGTTCAAAAAGATTTGTGAACGAGGGAATATTTCCTTAAGACGTAAGCAAGTTTTGTTTCCTAATCTTATAATAGTCTTTATTTTTATATAAATGATAATCTATGTGTATTTTGAATATCATATTTTAAGTCCGTCAATTTTCCTCTTCCTTGGACTACTTTGTAATTTTTCCCTAACAAATTTATTTGTCATTCCTATTTCTTTTCAACAAAAAGAAGAATCATAGGTAAGAAAATTAAGAGTTACTTTTATTTTTAAAATTCATGATGTTATTGTTAGGAAATAATTGAACTGCGCGGGAAATAAGAATATTCATTTAATGTCATTTCTTGCCGTATAAATTGACAAATGAACCACCACGTATATTTGTTGTTAGATATTGACTGAACCCAATTTTGAGGGTAAAGTACTCTACTAAAAATAATAATGGTCTTTTTTTTTACCATACCCTAAAGTTTATTTTAGGAACCAAGACATCCTTTTTTCTTCTTCTTTTGCAATTACGAAGACCTCCTATACAGTGATAACATATTGCTTTCTACGTACCCTATTAATTTAATGAGTTATAAGTATCAACATAAACAGTTAATAATAATAACAAAACAATGTAACATGCAGTAATGAGTTGTCAAGAGCTCGTTAGAAATTCAACCTTTGTGAGTAGGGGTGCAAGTTTCGAACTTCCTCACTCAGTCCACACTTTTACCCTTTGCTAATACTTTAAAAAAGGCAAGTCAACTCAAGCAAAAGAAAATTCAACCTTAGTTGACCCTTTTCCCTAATAAACAACATAATAAAAATTCAAGATGGTTTAAATCCAAAACTAATTTTAAGTTGTTAAGACGTCCATTTAGATTATCAATATATAAAAATTAAAATAAAAAGGTAAAATCTACGTTAATTTAGCATGATTTAAAGATAGGCAAAAATCAAATAATCCAACCTAATAATATTAATTAGATGTAGAACATTCTTATGTTACCCTAAATAGTTTCTTTCTATCGTTGTTATATTGTGATTCAAAATATAAAATATGAAGAATTTCGGAGATATATTGGTATCATTTATCTTGTAAATTTACTAGATTTATAGTGTTATATCTGTCAAGAGTGGATCCAAAATATATGGGGAGAAATTAAAAAATAACCAGATTTACAAGTGGTCATTCAAAAATAGTCATAGTTTCAAAAGTAATCGCAATTTAACCACTTTTCATGTAAAGATAAAGCTGAATGAAAACACTATTAAAAATCCGAAATACTCCAGCATAATATACTGGAGTTCCAGCATAAGTATACTAGAACTCTAGCATATTATAATGGAGTTCCAGCATAAGTACTAGAACTCCAACATAATATACTGGAGTTTCAGTATAATATACTGGTCCAGTATAATATGCTGGAAGTTCATACACAGGTGCTTCAATCTCCAGTATATTATACTGGAACTTTCCGCGTGTTGGAGTTCCAGTATAATATGCTGGAAGTTCATACACAGGTACACGATCTCGAGTACATTATGCTGGACCGGTCTCTATTGGAACAAAATAGTGGCTATTTTTCAATGACTTTGCAAATACTCACTATTTTTGAATGACCAGTCCAAAAACTGACTAACCTGTGATATTTTAACGAATATATGTAGACTAATTAGAACTAGGGAGTGCCTCTTTCTCCAAAATGCAATGTGCATGTAAGGGTGAATCTGGTACGTTGGTTTTTCTATTTTTGTTTAAGATATTATTCATATATTCGTGCTCAATTTGACTAGGACTAAGAAAGTTATTATTGTTGTTACGTTATTTAAGATATTATTCTTTTCAATTAAGAAACCTTCTAAAAATCAGATACAGGAATTTTCTTCCTATATACGTATATAACGACTAAATTAAGGGTTCGATAGTAGAAAATAATATTTGAAAGTATTTGTAGACAAATTATTTCCTTGACACGGATTTTGCAAAGGCTAGTGTTGAGCAGAGGCGGATCCAGAATTTATAGGTTCAAGTTTTAAGATTTTTAAAATTGAACCTATAACATTTTTAAATTATGGGTTCAAATCTACTATTTTTGTAATTTAATTAATTTTTGTACATAAATATTAACTCCACATAAAATATTATGGGTTCAATTGAACCCATAACTAGCACATTACATCCGCGCCTGGTGCTGAGGACCGGTAAATATTGACCGAATAAGAAAACAACAACCATCACGATCAAGTCTTCACCTTAGTTCCCTGCTAATAAGAACATATTGAGGTTTGTCCAGATTAGTTTCAAGGGTTAACTAATGCTTCTGGACTAAGTTAAAGGAGCTAATTTTGACTCAGAAAAAAAGTTCTACCAATCATATTGACAATTTTGCTAAGATAGAAGTCATTTTTTCGTGATAAATGTATTCTAATAGGTGGTTGGTAAGTTAAATATATTTTTTGAAAAATATATATGTTCAAAATTGATAAAAATAATATTGGCACATTGTAGGTGGGGATGGCAATGGGGGTGGTGCATGTACAGGGCATGGCGGATTTAGACATATGCGGGACATGACAGGTTGAAATAGAGGTGTCAAACGGGCCGGGTTGACCCCGGGATCAGACCGGCCCAAACCGGTTAAAACCTGGATCGGCCCGATCCGATACTTATGGGGCCGAGTGTGGGCCGGGTTACTGGGGTTAGGGGGTTGGTCCGTTCACTTTCATTCATTCGGCCCGGACCGGTTTAACGGCTGGATTTCAAACTTTTTTTTAACGTTGAAGAATGTTGGCAAAGGTCAGCTGCCTTATGGCCGTTGCCCAACGTTATTATTGCACAAATAGCCCTTTTTGGGCATTTTTTTATATAAAATAATACTTTTTATAGTTACTAATTTAGCCCTTTGAAAAACTATAAATGCACCCCCTCCCTCTTCATTTCTTCACTCATCTCTCATTTCTCAAACTCATATAATTCTCAATTCAAGTTAAATCATGCCTAGTACTTCTAGAGTGCGCTCATATGTTTGGCAACACTTTGAGGTGGTAAAGGAAAATGAAGAAGTTCACAAAGTAAAGTGTAAGAACTGTGGTCTAGTTGAAATCTTCGTTTAAAGTGGGTGGACACAGGCGGTTTAAGGAGGCATATGAAGAGTTGTCTTGAGCGTCCTCTAGAAATTCGTATTTAAGTTGATTTGAGACAATTTGTGTTATTTTAAAATTATTAGACATATTTATGCTTAATGCTTTAGTTTGTTAGATTAATTTGAAGTATTATTATGAAATGAAAATTTATTTTTACTCTTTTTTGTTAAGTTACTTGTTGTTAAATTAAATGCAAACTTCAATTTGTAAGTTTGAAATAAAAAAAGCTCTTGCAAATTATAAGTGCAATTTTTTTTCCATCTTCATTGTATTCTTTATATTTTTACTATATATTAATATAAATTATAATAGTTATACAAAATACAAAAAAAAATACTAACCCAGCCCGGCCCCTTGGACCCGTAACCTTTACGGTTCATTTTTACCCAGATGGACCCGGACCCGTTAAGCCCGATTAAGATTAACCCGTAATTGGCTTGGTTGGGAAACTGGCTGGTTTCATTTTTTCCCAACTCGGACCGGCCCGACCCACCCGTTTAACACCCTTAGGTTGAAATACATTTTTTTGAAGTGATGTGCGAGGCGGGGCGGGTTAGGATTAAAATTTCTTGCAGAATTACATATTCTCCGGCTATGCTAATTCACTTCGGCTTTCACCTTCGGAAGGTGATCACCTTCCTCTCTTTGTGCTATATCTATGATTACTGAAGCTCTCTAATCTTGTAATTTATAAAAAAATAACTTTTGACTAGATCGCACTCCCAGAAAGTACTTCGCCGAGTCTAACATCTCCTAAAAAATGTTTTTTCATTTGTTTATACATATCCAAGGTAACCCTCATATGTAATTAAATTTTATTGTCTGGATTTAATATTCATTTTTTTAATATAAAAATATTTTCTGCAATGTTGTTACAAGGAATTCACAAAGCCTTCTTACAGCAGCCTTGTCACGACCCAATTCCCGAACCTGGTCGTGATGGCACCTCTCATGAAGACAAGGCCATCCATTCAACCCAATTTATCCTTTTAAGACAATTAATTAACACAATTATAGTATAAACATGATTTAATAATATCCAATAGCGGAAAGTATAGATAAAATACGGAAATGCAACCCAACTCAGGCCTAATCGGGGTGTCACAAGTCATGAGCTACTACAAAATTTACTAAAATTCTACAAAGTATGGAATTAGGAACGACATCTGAAAATATCATAAATACAGAAGATAAGGGAGAAAACGGGTCTGCGAACGCCATGCAGCTACCTCGATAACTCCGATGAAACTGAACAACAGAAAACTCGGTCTATGCCTCAGGAATACCTGTACCTGCACACATGGTGCAGAGAGTAATGTGAGTACTCCGGCCTAGTGAGTAATAAATATAAATAATAACTGAAGGTAAGAAAACATGTTAAGGCGCAACACTCTATACAGAAGCAGTGAAATCATTTAAAATAACAATTCAGTGAAACATCATGTGAAATTTCTTTTAAACCAGTAAAAACAGCTAATTTGGCAGTAAAATGACGAGTAGAAATCTGCCTCTCGGGCTCAATATCAAAACAACAAGTAGAAATCTACCCCTCGGGCTCAGTATCAAAATAATAAGTAGAAATCTGCCCCTCGGGCTCAGTATCTCAGAACAGTATCAGCCCCTCAGGCTCAGAACAGTATCAGCCCCTCAGGCTCAGAACAGTATGAAGCAACCAGTCAATGAAATAAGAGCACATAATTATTATGGCGGATAATGCAGATGAGGAATAAATGCATGAGTGCAATGCAATGCATATGACGGTACCCTCTGGTACCCACTGCGGCGTGCAGCCCGAGCCATCCATATTTATTTATCGTCGACGGTGCTCACTGGGGGTGTGTACAGACTTTGGAGGGGCTCCTACAACCCAAGCGCAATAACAAGCCATCTCGTGGCATCAATCAAGTCATGGTCAGTCATTGTTACCTGACCAATTTATATCACACAGTGCCATTGTTACAACTGTTTCAAGTCACATCATACAGTGCCATTGTTACCACTGTTTCAAATCACTGCTGCGGCGTGCAGCCCGATCCATACTCAGTTCAGAAATCATAATAAGCCCCTTGGGCATTTGTAAAACAGTAGTTCTCAGCCCGAAATATCATTTAAGTTTTCAAATCTTAGAAAGATGGCTGAGTTTGCAAAACAGTATTTAAAACCTTGGACTGAGATCAAATGATATGCATGTATGCGAAAACAGTGATGTCAATAAGGATTCAAATAATTGGCAAAAAGCCCAAATGTAACAATTAAATCCAAGTAAGGATGATTTTCAACTTAGTTCAAGTAGAAAACACGGTAAAAACATCTCTCGGGACGGACTAAGTCACAATCCTCAATGGTGCTCTACCCCACGCCCGTTATCCGGCGTGCAAGTCACCTCAATATAGCGTTACGATATGAAATTCCGGGGTTTCAAACTCTCATGATATCATTTACGAGCATTACTCACCTCGAACCGGTGAAATCTCTAGCCCGCGATGCCTTTGCTCTTCAAATGGGCCTCTACGCGCGTCGAATCTATCCAAAATTAGAGCGAATACATCACAATATGATAAGGGAACAATACCCAATCGAAAACAGTCGAGAAATAGCAAAAACTCTCGATACTAGCAAAACCGAGCCCCCGGCCCGCTTCTCAAAAAATGAAAAAACTCACATTACCGGATTCCTCGTCTCTCCACGAGTCCATACATACCAAGAACTCCCAAATCCGAGCTCAAATGACCTATCAAATACCAATTTGAAATATCAAAAACTCAAGCCCTAGTTTATCAATTTTAGGCTTAATTTCCATGAATTTCTAGACCAATTTCACAATATAATCGAGTTTTAAGTTCAAAGATCTTATCTCCAATCAATCCTCTTTGAAACCCTCTTCATTTGCTCCCAAAAAGCTCTCAAGATGCTCAAAAATGGAGGAAAATGACCCAAAAATCGTGGATATAAACTCACTGCCCAGATTTTTCGGAATTACTGTTCACCCACGCGTTACTGTTCACGCGCGTGGTCACTGTTCACCCGCGCAGTTACTGTTCACGCGCGGGGTTACTATTCACGCTGCTAAAAAAATACAGCAACAGCCACAGAAAATTGCAGCACTTTTATTTTTCATTAAAATGACTCTAACTCCATCATACGAACTCGGAATTCGATGATTATTGTTCCTATGAGTAACAAATAATAATAAGAACATAATCCTTCAATCGAAACTCAATTCGAAGCTCGTTTTCCCAGTTCAATACCCATTTCGCTCGTTAAACAATTAACTCATGTTTCACGTCAAAAACCCAATCGCGACTTGATGAAATTAGACCAAAATTTCCAGATCAGTCCTATAATTCATTATCAAAATTCCGAAAGTCTCGAAATCAAATTTGGATCTCTAGAACTAAAAATGAACCTTTAGATCATTACATGCTTATGCTAAAAACGGTAAAAATCTTCCAAAAACTCTTCCAAAACTTATCCGAGCCTCATGGGATCCCAACAAAGTATACTAACAAGTCCCATAATATGACACAAACTTAGTTGTTCCTTCGAATCACCAAAAACAACGCAAAAATACTAAATTCACCTCGGATTCAAGCCTATGAACTTTGAAACTTCTAACTTTCACATCCGATGCCGAAACACGTCAAAACTAGTCCGAATGACCTCAAATTTTGCAGACAAGTCCAAAATGACATAACGAAGCTACAACAACTCTCGAAATTCCATTCCGACCCTCGGATCAAAATCTCACCTATCAACCGGAATTCGCCAAAATACTAACTTTGCCAATTCAAGCTTAATTCTACACCGGTCATCACAAAAATATTCCGGATACACTCCTAAGTCCCAAATCACCTAACGAAGCTATCCGAACCATAAAATTCACATTTCAAGTGCTCTTACACATAAGTCAATATCCGGTTGACATTTCCAACTTAAGCTTCCTTAAAAGAGACTAAGTGTCTCAAACCTTACCAAAAATCATTCCGGAATGACTTCAAATTATGGACTTGCCCCATCTTTCGGAACAACATTCCGACCCCGATATCAAAATTTTCATTTCCAGTCGTATTTTCTCAAAAACTTTCAAATTTCTATATTTAGCCAAATGACTTCAAAATGACCTTCGGACATCCGAATTCACTTCCGATTGCGCTCCCAACTCCAGAATCACCATACGGAGCTATTCCTAGACTCGGAATCCCAAACGAATTTCTATAACACTGAAATGCCTTCCAACCCAAATTTATGCAATTCTTCTAAAATACTAACTTCCACAATATACGCCGAAATGCTCACGGGTTATCCAAAACCAAATCCGGACATACGCCCAAGTCCGAAATCATCATACGAACATGCTGGAACTTTCAGATCCCAATTCCGAGGTCGTTTACTCAAAATTTCAATCTTAGCCATTTTCTTCAACTTAAGGTTGCCGCAATGAAAAGTTTCTTTCTAATTTGACTCCGAATTTCCCGAAATTCAACTCTGACCATACGTACAAGTCAATATACCTGAAATGAAACTGTTTATGACTTCCAACTACTGAACTACGTGCTAGAGCTCAAAACGATTGGTCAGGTCGTTACATTCTCCCCCACTTAAATAGACGTTCGTCCTAGAACGTTCCAAGAACTGCTCTTAAGTTATCTGAAATCACTGTTTAACACCTCGTGCACCTGCCCGTGCTACCACAACTTATATGGACATATTAGTTTGATCAAATCTGTAGATGTCCTCTTTTATCCATACAATAAGCTCAGAACCCAATTCCAACACCTGAAATTCTCTGCCAGACCTGTTCCCTGTATATAAACACTGTATCAACTACCACATGAGGTACCAGAACACGACTGCATACCTTTGTTGAATTAGAACCATGCATCGCATAATTCACCATCTAACCACAATGACACTCTATGAACCTTAATAGCAAAAATTCTACGACTCTGATGCTCCCAATGCATATGATGATATACCTATACATTCTGTTATAATGCTGACGATACAACCACAACGGAGGAGATGTGCAGAAATTTCTAACCAATTCCAGAGTTAACCAAACATTAATTCTCTCCTTTTTGACTAAAATCATCACCTCATTACTACCCAAATACTGGTAACTGCCCTGTAATATACCTCACATAATACCACTACAATGGTCCCCGATACCAATAGTCTCGCCTCACCTAGTACGAGCTGCTCAGACAACCAATCACCACAGACAATGATCAATGGTCTCACATGATGCAAAAATGCGCCAATATGCCATAATGCGAACAAGATACATAAGGAAATGATCCAGGAATGGACTGCTCAACTCACACAACTAATATGGACTTTTCCCCAGAGAATAGGAATTTATCAAGCCGTTTCACAGCACACATGGCACAATCACAATATTACATGAGTTGACGAACACGGAACAACATATGATATTCCAACACCCCTCCTTGAGGAGCGCTATATTAAAATGAACACATCTGACTCATATGAAGCCCATAATCCTATTTAAATCCATTCACCCACTTCAGGTCGATTCTGCTCGTACTGAACTAGGCTGATAGCCTTTCCTGGGCCCGTAATAAGTCATTTCTTCTCATAACATGAAAGAACTACCACCATAGCCGGGACAACACCCCACAATCCACAACCAAATGAACCGAACGACTTCATATAGATCTTAGATATTCTTCCAACATTTCAACTTTCTTAAGTCCCCAAAATTTGACTAACTCCCAGATTTTTCAAATATTTCGGCAGAGTCTCCCTTGTAATTGGGCCTATCCACCTGTCAGAGTAACACCAAAACAACTCCTAATAGCATGTCCACAACCCAACAAGTACCACAAGTATATCAATAACACTAATCTCCGCATTACAAGCCCGACATTATCACAATGATATTTTAACATGAAACACATCATTTGTATGATCATAACCACATTTCTGGTCTTAATAGTTGTTCATAAATAACTCCATCATTATCAATAAATCTCATATTAACCACCACCTCATTTCAAATTTTTACAATACTGAAAACATAATGTGAGGCATGAAGAACTCATTATTACTTACTCTGATTAATGAGTCACATTTAACGCCACTTGGGAACTCATCTCATAAGCTAAAACTCAATGTTTACAGTACGAAAATGGCTGAATATGAACATAAAATATACAAGAATTATCAAATCAACCTAACTGGCATGACTCCCTTTAATATTATCGTACGAATTAAACTTTACAAAGGAAAACTTTAAACTCATAATTATTTACCACAAGGACCTTGTCCTTACATAACCTCCACTGCGGCTTGCAGCCCAGTTTAAATATTTCACATTGTGCCAACTGCAGTTTTCAATTTCCTTTCTTTCTTATTCTCTATAAATTTCGTAAACATTTTTTTTTCATAGCACATAACGAACCCTCATACTGGTAGGGCATATAATTCATAAAATAAGTTTGAACCAATTATTCCGAAACACATTAAACCCATTGTAGTGAATAATAAACATTACTTTAACCTTACCCCAAATCCTTGGAGCCCAATTTCTAACATCCAGAATTTTTTTCAAGACCCGAATCTCACATACACACACTGTATAAGTCCGAACAAACTGTGTCAAGCCATAACAATAACCCTAGATATAATCGCATAACGTACTACACAACTCGTATACTCGCAACACCATTCTCGATTACCATAACCACTCAAACCAACCAAGTACCAGTAGGAAACCCCACATTAAACAGAACCTCGCTCCAAAACCTTCGTACCCCATCAATAATGAAGAAATATACAGGAACTCACAATACACAACACGTTCCCCATACCTGTAGAAAGTATCTATTTTAAACCATGGTAGAAACCATCAAGAACACTTGGAAATCCATTTTCTCCTAATCAAGCTATCAGAACTAAATTCCTCTAATTCAACCAGGCCACGCAGGTCATCAAACTCAGAAATATTGCCATATTACTACAGCTAGTTCAACAAAAATTCTTCACAAGCTTAGGTAACACAGACCGTAAAATACCTCAATTCCACTACTAAGATCACCTTCATTCTCGTGACAATCAACTCAAATTTCTCAATTAGAGTCAAATTCAAATCTCAACACACACCCTGTTAGTAGAAAAGAAACTCTCTACTCAACATTATAAGAACACACCTACGTAGATTATTCCGCATGAGATAACCCACCTACTTTGCCTCCAATTAACATTTTTGTATACCTTCCACTGTCGTACACATTACACAATCACTTAGTCTTCCTGGGTCTAAACTCATACTGTAACATGAAATTTACTTCACTCCAAACAGGAGACTTGAAAAGATTCTTCACGCCCATAACTCGGAGCTACACCTCTAATCACAATGGAAATCATACACTTAATAGTTCACCTATCATCTAGCAGATCTTCCTCGACACTTCCAAGTCATATAGAAACATCTCGCAGTACTAACATACCCATCACATTGCTACCCAGCCGTCATTCCCACTAATAGGGGCAATACTGAACATATAAGTTCAAAACACTTGCTCACACAATCAGCACCTCGGTGCTCAAGCCGTAGGAAAAGATACGGCCTTAAGTCCTTCAGACTGGCCCAACATCAACTCATAGAGATCACGTCTCGCCCCTCAATCAGGGAATCACAAGCCATCAAGGCACATATGATACTGAGCGCTCATGCGCGCATGCGAACGCGTTGAAGGAATTTCAAGAGTTACTTTTCAAGCTGAATCAAGAACGCACGATAAGAATTCAAGAATGTAAAGTTTTCCTAAAGGTTTTCTAGCCTCTTGGGGATAAATACAAATGTCTCCGTACCGATCCGCGAGAATCTACTAAACCTGCTCATGACTCGTGAGACCTATGTAACCTAGGCTCTGATACTAACTTGTCACGACCCAATTCCCAAACCTGGTCATGATGGCACCTCTCATGAAGACAAGGCCAGCCATTCAACCCAATTCACCCTTTTAAGACAATTAATTAACACAATTATAGTATAAACATAGTTTAATAATATCCAATAGCGGAAAGTATAGATAAAATACGGAAATCCAACCAAACTCAGCCCTAACCGGGGTGTCACAAGTCATGAGCTACTACAGAGTTTACTAAAATTCTACAAAGTATGGAATTAGGAATAACATCTGAAGATATCATAAATATAGAAGATAAGGGAGAAAACGGGTTTGCGAACGTCATGCAGCTACCTCGATAACTCCGATGAAACTGAACAGTAGAAAACTCGCTCTATGCCTCAGGAATACCTGTACCTGCACACATGGTGCAGGGAGTAATGTGAGTACTCCGACCCAGTGAGTAATAAATATAAATAATAATTGAAGGTAAGAAAACACGTTAAGGCACACAACACTCTATACAGAAGCAGTGAAATCATTTAAAATAACAATTTAGTGAAACATCATGTGAAATTTCTTTTAAACCAATAAAAACAGGTAATTTGATAGTAAAATGACGAGTAGAAATCTGCCTCTCGGGCTCAATATCAAAACAACAAGTAGAAATATGCCCCTCGGGCTCAGTATCAAAATAATAAGTAGAAATCTGCCCCTCGGGCTCAGTATCTCAGAACAGTATCAGCCCCTCAGGCTCAGAATAGTATGAAGTAACCAGTCAATGAAATAAGAGCACATAATTATTATGGCGGATAATGCAGATGAGGAATAAATGCATGAGTGCAATGCAATGCATATGACGGTACCCTCTGGTACCCACTGCGGCGTGCAGCCCGAGCCATCCATATTTATTTATCGTCGACGGCGCTAACTGGGGGTGTGTACAGACTCCGGAGGGGATCCTACAGCCCAAGCGCAATAACAAGCCATCTCGTGGCATCAATCAAGTCCTGGTCAGTCATTGTTACCTGACCAATTTATATCACACAGTGCCATTGTTACCACTGTTTCAAGACTCATCATACAATGTCATTGTTACCACTGTTTCAAATCACTGCTGCGGCGCGCAGCCCGATCCATGCTCAGTCCAGAAATCATCATAAGCCCCTTGGGCATTTGTAAAACAGTAGTTCTCAGCCCGAAATATCATTTAGAAATATCATTTAAGTTTTCAAATCTTAGAAAGATGGCTGAGTTTGCAAAACAGTATTTAAAACCTTGGACTGAGATCAAATGATATGCATGTATGCGAAAACAGTGATGTCAATCCCTGAAGGATTCAAATAATTGGCAAGAAGCCCAAATGTAACAATTAAATCCAAGTAAGGATGATTTTCAATTTAGTTCAAGTAGAAAACACGGTAAAAACATCTATCGGGATGGACTAAGTCACAATCCTCAATGGTGCTCTACCCCACGCCCGTTATCCGGCGTGCAAGTCACCTCAATATAGCGTTACGATGTAAAATTCCGGGGTTTCAAACTATCAGGATATCATTTACAAGCATTACTCACCTCGAACCGGTGAAATCTCTAACCCGCGACGCCTTTGCTCTTCAAATCGGCCTCTACGCCTTTCGAAATTATCCAAAATTAGAGCGAATACATCACAATATGATAAGGGAACAATACCCAATCGAAAACAATCGAGAAATAGCAAAAACTCTCGAAACTAGCAAAACCCGAGCCCCGGGCCCGCTTCTCGAAAAATTACAAAACTCACATTACCGGATTCCTCGTCTCTCCACGAGTCCATACATACCAAGAACTCCCAAATCCGAGCTCAAATGACCTATCAAATACCAATTTGAAATATCAAAAACTCAAGCCCTAGTTTATCAATTTTATGCTTAATTCCATGAATTTCTAGACCAATTTCACAATATAATCGAGTTTTAAGTTCAAAGATTTTACCTCCGATCCATACATGCACTCTTACATTAAATTATATCCACCGCCTAATAACTTTGTCAAGCTTAACATTGACGGCCCCTTCAATCAAGCAACTGATAGAGCGGAAGCTGCAATCGTAACTCGACCAATCAATGGATCTGGGGATTCACAACCAGTTTAACTTGTTCTCTGCTACTGAAGCTGAATTAATAGCACTTCGGCTAGGCCTACAGTTAGCTAAAGACTTTAGCCTCTGGCCGCTTCAAATAGAAACTGATTCACAGGTCACTCATGTTGGAATTGGATCGCGTGGAGCTTAGACATGTATATGTTGCGGAAGTCAAATATATATAGTGTGAATGAGTCAAAACTACTATACCAAAAATTATGGCAGCCATTAAATAATAAATGAGACAACAAAGCAACGATAAAAGGATCACCAGAATTTACGAGGTTCGGCCAATTTTACCTTCTTCCTCGGACACAACCAATATTTTATTCCACTCCAAAAATACAAGTGAAATAATACTAAAGAGAGAAGATACAAATGCCTTAAGAAGATAAGAAGGCAAATGAGAGGTGTGTCTTAATCCTAAATATTAGGCCTCCTTTTATAGAGAAAAATTCCCATCCAAAATTGTCACCCACCGATGTGGAAATTTTGACAATTTCAACAAATCTTCACCTTGGCAAAATTCCACATCTTTAGTGTTCTGTCAATAATAAATTTTGATTGTGTCTTCATCTTCAATCTTTAGTTTTCAACAATGTTGATCAAATCCAAACAATGTTCAAACTTGACCGCAATCACCACTTTTGTCAGCATATCGGCAGGATTCTCCGTAGTATGAATTTTCTTTACCGTGACTCCACCTTCTTCTTTGATTTCTCGTACGAAATGATACCGAACATTAATATGCTTCGTCCTTGCATGATAAACTTGGTTCTTCGCTAATTTAGTAGCACTTTTACTATCACAAAAAATTGTGATACTTTTTTGTCCAATACCAAGCTCCTTTAGCAACCCCTGAAGCCAAATTGCCTCCTTCACAGCCTCTGTAATAGCCATGCAAAGCAACTGTTGACTGTAAAGTTGACTTTCAACTAACTGGTGCCTTTGCAAAAGTAAACACATAACCAGTAGTTGATCATCGTTTGTCCAGGTCACCCGCAAAATCTGAGTCACCATATCCCACTACAGACTGATTGCATTCCTGCTCAAAAACTAACCTAACATCTACAGTATTATGAATATACCGTAGAATCTACCTCACTGCTTGTCAATGCTCCTTTCATGGATTATGCATATATCTACTAATAACTCCAACAGCTTGTGAAATTTCAGGTCTCGTACAGACCAATGCATACATCAGGCTACCAACAGTATTTGCGTATGGTACCTTTGACATATACTCTCGTTCAGCTTCATCTTTTGGCGACATAATAGTACTTAGCTTAAAATGGGGAGCAAGTGGAGTAGCAACTGGCTTAGTCTTTTCATCTATGCCAAAACGTTGTAGTACTCTTTTCAAATATTCTTTCTGATATAAATAGAGTTTCTTTGAACGTCTATCTCTTATTATCTCCATGCCAAGAATTTTCTTTGCCTCACCCAGATCCTTCATCTCAAACTCCTTCTTCAGTTGAATCTTCAACTTATCAATTTATTCAAATTCTTGGAAGCTATAAACATATCATCAACATATAGGAGAAGATATATAAAGGAACAATCTTTAAGTTTGCGCAAATACACACAATGATCGTACTTGCTTCTCTTGTACCCTTGCCGCTACATAAACTTGTCAAATCATGTGTACCATTGTCTAGAAGATTGTTTCAATCCGTACAACGATTTTTCAAGTTTGCACACCATACTTTCCTTTCCAGCAACTTAGAATTATTCTGGCTGAGTCATGTAGATTTCCTCCTCCAAGTTTCCATGTAAAAACACAATTTTTACATCCATCTGAACTTGTTCCAAATCTAAATATGCTACCAAAGCCAACATAATTCTATTGGAGGAATGTTTTACAACTGGAGAAAACACTTTATTGTAATCAATTCCCTCCTTTTGAGCATATCCTTTGGCCACCAATCTTGCTTTGTAGCGAATATCTTCTTGGTTAGGAAATCCTTCTTTCTTTGCAAATACCCATTTGCACCCAATTGCTTTCTTTCCCTTCAGGAGATTGGCCAATCTCCATGTATGATTCTGATGAAGGGAATGTATTTCATCATTCATGGCAATCCTCCACTTATCTTCTTTTGAACTTTGGACTGCTTATTTATAAGTGGTAAGAACATTATCAGCTACAATTGAGGCGACACAAGTAATCATCTCTATAAGACGAACATGTTTTGTTAATGTCCTTTTTTGGCCTACTGGTTGCTATTGATTCAAGTTGTCGTTAAGGTTCCTAAGTTGGAATCTCCCTCTCTACTGTCTCTTCTTCCAGATGATAATCTTCATTTGTTTCCTCCTCTGCTTCTTGTGTAGGAAAAATAAATTTTCCCTCAAACTCCACCTGCTTAGAACACCCTCATTTTGTTTGGTATTTTCTATTACCTTATTTACCATAGCAGATTCATCACAGGTAACATCCCTGCTGAATATTACTTTCTTTCTCATAGGACACCATAAGCGGTATCCTTTGACACCAGAAGTAATCCCCATAAAAATAGCCTTCTTTGCCCTTGTAACATCCCTGCTGAATATTACTTTCTTTCTCATAGGACACCATAAGCGGTATCCTTTGACACCAGAAGTAATCTCCATAAAAATAGCCTTCTTTGTCGGGTTAGAGTGATATGTTGTTGATTTCCCATAATGGGACTCTCCTTGCAAAATCAGATGTTTCGAGTTATATTATGGGATTGTGTGGCACGCCGTCCACTTATATATGATATTATGGGATCGTGTGGCACGCCGTCCACTTATATATGATATTATGGGATCGTGTGACACGCCTTCCACTTATATATGAAAATTGGGATCGTGTGGTACGCCGTCCACTTATATATGATATTATGGGATCGTGTGGCACGCCCTCCACTTATATATGATATTATCAGATCGTGTGGCATGTCGTCCACTTATATATGATATTATGGGATCGTATGGCACATCGTCCACTTATAAATGATATTATGGGATCGTGTGGCACACCGTCCACTATATATATATATATATATATATATATATATATATATATATATATATAATGGGAACCGGAATTTCTTCTGTTTATATCCGATATTTCATTTTTATCTGTTACTCCCCGATGGCATGTCCCCTCCTAGCTTTACTTTGTATTATCTTGTTATTGTCTTCTTGCACTTGTATATATATCTGTACAGGTTAATTGTGGTAGGTCCTGTCTAGCCTCGTCACTACTTTGCCGGGGTTAGGCCAGGCACTTACCAGCACATGGGGTCGGTTTTGCTGTTGCTACACTCTGTGCATTTTTTGTGCCCAGATCAGGGAACAGCTTACGGACCACAACAGTAGGACTTCTGGGAGATATCTTCAATCCAAGGACTCTCGAGGTAGCCTAGCTGGCGTTTGCAGGCCGAAGCCCCTTTCCATGTTTTCGTTTGTTCATCTTGTATCAGACAAACATGATGTATTCCCTTTCAGACATTTTTTGTAGTATTCTGTAGTAGTCCGTGAGCTAGTGACACCAGACCTTGGGTAGTGATGTGTATTAAACTTCCGTACTTTTTGTTTTCAGTTGCTTTAGATTTAAAGTCTTCCGCATAAATTTTGTCTCGTTTATTTTATTGTTTAAAAGAAAGCAGGAAAGGTGTTTTAAATATTTGGCTTGCCTAGCTCCGATAGTAGGCGCCATCATGACACCCGATGGTGGAAAATCCGGGTCGTGACAAGTTGGTATTAGAGCCGTAGATCACTTAGGTCTCACAACTCATGGACAACTTGGTAGAGTCTGAGGGATCAGTATGGAGACGTCTGTATTTATCCCACAAAGGCTATTGAGTTAGGAAAACTTCACCTTATTCTTGTCGTGCGATTCTATTTTTCAAGTACTGATTGTCTTTCCACTCTGTTCTTTTGCAGATGGCGAGGACACGTGCTTCCTCTTCTACCGCGCCGCAGCCCGATCCCCCAACAGCAGCTCCTATCAGGGGCAGGGGGCGAGGCCGAGGCCGGGGCAGAGCTCAGCCCCGAGTGGCATTCCAAGAAGTGGAGCCTCATGTTGACTACGACGAAGGGGTGTCGCACCTCCTATTTCCGCGCCCGCGAGGGCGCGTAGGGAGTTTTCTCCAATTGAAGGACAGTCGAAACGGGATTTATTTAATTATTTCAGAGTCTCCACCTGGGAATTTCAAGGCGTCCCAAGTCGCCGGCTTTAATCCCTGAATCGAGGAGAATATGACTCTGTTTATTATTCTGCGAACCAGAAATCCTGAGTAAGGAATTCTGTTAATCCGGAAGAAGGTGTTAGGCATTTTCGAATTCCGTGGTTCTAGCACGGTCGCTCAACTGTTTTTATTATTGGCTTAATTATCTTGATTCTACTAAATACGTTTTTATTGCATGATTTTACTACCGCTTTTACTTATTGTTTACAATTATATAAACGAATTACGCGTACGTATATTCGTATTATATACCCTTCATAATTACGGGGGATCATGTCACGCATACGTGTACACATTATAATTGACCATATTATGTCCTTTATTACAAATTCATATGTTCGTGATTTAAAATAAAATTATGAACGTCATCACCCTTATATTTAAACAGTGAACTGCACATCCCGGGTTATATGAAATTATTTTACATCCTCGAAGAAATCCCTTTTATTAAAATGTTCAGTCGAAGTTGCGCGAACGCATAATTCGAATTGCTTTTAGCAATATAAACAGGTTACGCGAACGTATCCCTAATTACGCCAAATATTCTTAATGGTATTATGGGTTTTCCACAAATTGTTTATTATATATACACATTTTATATGAAAATCCTGAGAAATTCACATTTAAGGGATGTCTTTGAATTCTTTTAAAAGAATTCACAATTTATTAAATGTTGCCCGTCGATTATAATTTCCGAGTATAAATTATATTCATCCAAACTATTCAAATTCAAAGAAAAGAATAAAAATATGATTAATACTATTTTTAGCGAATACAACATATATATATGCCAAAGAATGAATTGTATATGAAACTAACAAAAAATGATTTATGAAAGGAAGAAGTATTTTTGAACAATTTTTCATTATTTTTATTTAGTGCAAATTCTATTTCTAATTACCATTGATATAAAGTGTTGCAATTTGTGCTTGTACATCTCATCTTATTTTCATATACTTGCTTTTAATCTAATAGGCCTAATTATTTTGTTAATTCTGCTTATGGTTGAACGTAAGATATATATAATCTAACCGATTTGATTCTCAATTTATGTGAACCATTGCTAAACACTAACATTCGCTTTGTAAAATTCCTGGGCCATTTGTTATTAAGAGAGAGAACAAATCTACATAATTGACTTAATAAGATGATATTGCATACAACATTATTCGTCATATTTTGACATTTGCAAACATAGCAGAAGATACTAATGCAACTTTCGACTATTGATTATAATCATAATCACTATTACACCATATATGGACAAAATGCAACCAACATCATCTAGCCTTAATTCACAACCAAACAATCGAAATACGCTAACCATGCATTTTCTTGATGTTTCAGAATACTCTATACCTGACTAACAATGTCATAGGACTTAATTAATTGCCAACTTCATTCCATGTTCCCTATCTTAACAATTCAATCATAACTATACTTTAATGAAAATTTATAAATTAACCTTATTACAACTCTTATACAAACTTCAATAAATGACATTTAACTTACAGTCATCCCGTCAACATATACTACTTATTTAATCATGAAACAAAGCTGAATTTTTAACTAAAAAGCTCAAATGAATAGAAGATAGTATTACAATTCAAACTTTATTTATTGTCATGTTGAAACCCTTCACAACATAGGTTTTAAAGGATATGTACCTGGCAATGAAAGAAGAAGGAGTTAAAATTTCAGCAGTAGCAGCAATAACAAAATACCGGCAAGATATACCAATAACACAGCAAGTCTTGAACAAGACCCGTTAACCCAGATGAACAGTGACAGAAACTTGAGAGAAAGATTTCAGATTCAAACTGAACAATATCCACAAACAAACAACGGATAGATTTTAGAAGAATAACATTTTTTCAGATTTCAGTTTCTTCCTGTTTCTGATTCCTATTTCTGATTTTTCTGTTTCTGTTTTCTTTTCTTCTTCTATCCAGATTTCTCTCTATGTATATGTATTTCTGTGTATATCTCTAATGCCTTAAAATCAGACTCTCAAAATCTCTCTCCCTCTCTTAAAAAAAACTCTCTCTGAAAACTGATCTTCAGTCCTAAAATCTGTCCTTCAAATCAAATTTTTCTCCTAATATCTCCTCTTTTTTCTTCTTCTTAATCTCTGTCCAGCTCCCTGTATTTATACAGGGCTGCCCCTTTCTTTTTAAGTGCTGCCTGGACCCCTTTCCTCTTTAAAAAATAAGAAAGTTCCATTACAATCTGCTTTTGAATACTTTAAATCCTATTAAGTGCTCTTATCCTGATTTTCAGCAACCCCATTATCCCTTGTTCCCCATTATTATCTTAAACTATAGCCACTAACGTTAAATTATAATACACTAGCACTAACACACTGTTTTTACTGTTTCATTCCCAGAAATGCCCCTGACCTACTGTAATTACTGTCCCAGACTTTAACAAGTTATCTGAATTTAAACTTGTCTAGCAGCTAACAACCAATCCTATGATTAACCTCCTAATACAATTGTATTTACCCAACCTTTGTAAACTTGAGTTCAGAACTAACATCACAACAACATTACACTGAATTTATTATAATAATTCAAACTTGAACTTCAACATTGAACTAGAATCAGGCAAACACAGGAGCATTGTCAATATAATGACAATGCCCTGAAACTCAATGCTCAGAAATCAACATATACACAACATTCATTTGAATTTACTGATTTATTAAACAAGAACCAACTGATTAACAATAACTAATTAACTGATTATAGCAAAATAATCCATCCAAAACAGGTTGTTTCAGTCAACATTTTCAGAAGCAGGATTTATAATACAACTAATCGACGAACTTAATCGAGTCGATTACACACATTGTAAACAAACATAACCAACAGAAACAATTCATTTATTTGATCAGACATACGGGTATGAGACAAAAATGACAGAATTAATCAAACAAAAATATGAAAAATTAACAGGTTATTAAAACAAACAAAAATACACGTAGAATACACAAAAGAAATAGAAAAATACCTCTGAACCTTCAAATTTATTCAGACTAGAACTCCACTTGGATTCAGATTTTGTTTGAAATCAAACAGACCTTAGTCGAAGTATTTTCCACTGAAAATACTTCGACTAAGGTCGATTAAACCTCAATCTTCTATTTAATTTGGGCAGAATCCAAAAGTCTGGTATTTCTAGGTTTCCTGAAGGTTCGATTTGGGGCTTAACCATTTCTGGTTAGATTCGAGGGGAACCAATGATGACACAAGGGTGAGGGAAACCTAGGGGTGACTTGGTGTTAGTTTAGAACAGATCTGGGTGAGTTCTTGTTTGGCTCGAATCTTCAAATGAAGATTCGAGAAGCTCTAAGGTGATTCGAGCCAAACAAACACCGGATCCATAACGAGGCATGCTAGGGGGTGCTATGGTGTTAACTAGGGGCTGTTTGGTTTAGATTTGAGTTTGGCTCGAATCTTCAAATGAAGATTCGAGAACCTTTAGGAAGATTCGAGCCAAGCGGCTAACATATTCGGATAGAGGGTGTTCAGGGGGTTCTGGGGTGTTAAGGTGGTGACCGGCGGCGTTGATGCCGCCGGGTTTCAGGCGGTGGGGAATAAGGGCGGCTAGGGTTAGGGGTTTGGTTTCGGAAGGGATGATGAACAGTAGAGAGGAGGGGTGGGTGTTCAGTTAGGGACCGGGGTAGGGGTTTGGGCCTTATATAGGGGTGGGGTGGATTGATCTCATCCGTTGGATCAATTAAGATGCACGGTTGAGATCAATCCACTTAACCAAAAGTTGTCGTTTGGTTGAAATTCGGGGTCAGGCTGGATCGGGTCAAAGGGTCGGGTTACGGGTTACGGATAAGGGGGTGAGATCTCCGCCGTTGGATTGATTTAATCCAACGGTCCTTGATGAAGCGTGACCAAACGCTGTCGTTTTGGCTTGTGTAAATTGGACCGGACAGGTTTGTTTGGACTGGGCTGAGGGACAATTGTTTTATTTGGGCCTGGATTTCAATCCAGGTCCGATTATTTTATACTTGAAGCCTATTTTCTATTTCTCAATTTTATTCTTAATTAATAAAATCCTAATCAAAATTATAAAAACAAAATTATCATTACAAAAATACCAATTACCTTTTAATAGCCATTAACACATATATAAAACATTAATTACACAGTGAAACATTTGAAATAGAACCAGTGCATATTTTTGTGATTTTATTCTGAATCAATTATTAAATGCATAATTAAATCCTAGATATGCATGAAACATATATTTTTATTTTAATTTTCATTTTATTATGACAAAGTAAACATTTACGGACATAACACAAATATTTAATACCACGCAAATTCAAAAATTGCACACTAAAAGAAATTTATTTTATTTTTGATTTATTTTGGAGTAGTTTTTGTGAGGCAAAAATCACGTGCTCACAGCTGCCCCTCTTTGTGCGGAAACTCGAAGAGTTTTCGTGCAAAGATAAAGTGAGCGGATACGAGCGATTTTTGCCCGTTCAAATACTCCGTGGGAAGCATTTTTTGAAAGATTTGACCGAACCTCTGCTTCAAAGGTTTCCTACATATCCTTGGCTATAAAGGAATCAGGTCAATGTAGTTCGGGAAGTTTTGGGTAGCTGGGACTACCGTGGGACTGTGATGTTACTGCTGCTTCGTGCTGTTTTTACTGCTTGCTGACCTCCTTATTACACCTTACTTCAAAGGTAATACAAAAAGCTAAACTAGACTATGGTACATGAATTATAAAATCTTATCTAGATCATGCCCTTGCGTTTCTTGTTGTCTTGATATCTTGGTGACTCTTGGGCATTTGGCTTATTCCGTATTCCTTTTCATTGTGTCCCGTATTTCCTTTATCTGTTTGGGATTCTTGTTGTTTCCTGCTGGGGACTTTGTTGGACTCCTCTGCTTTATTGACTCTAAATGTGCTCCTTTCTCATATGAGCGGGCTTTTGATTTCAACACTTCAATTGTATTCCCTTGTTCTCCAGGTGGGTGCCTCACTTCTGTCTGCTTTAATTGTATTCCCTTGTTCTCCAGGTGGGCGCCTGACTGCTTCTTTTCTTTGTCCTCATTCTCCAGGTAAACGCCTGACTTCTTCAATTCTTTGTCCTCATTCTCCAGGTGGATGCCTGATTTCTTCAATTCTTTGTCCTCATTCTCCAGGTGGACGCCTGATTTCTTCTTTACATCCTCATTCTCCAGGTGGACGCCTGATTTCTTCAATTCTTATCCTCATTCTCCAGGTGGACGCCTGACTTCTTCAACTCTTTGTCCTCATTCTCCAGGTGGACGCATGACTTCTTTAATTCTCATCCTCATTCTCCAGGTGGACGCCTGATTCCTTCTTTAATTCTTCATCCTCGTTCTCCAGGTGGACGCCTGATTCCTTCTTTAATTCTTCATCCTCGTTCTCCAGGTGGATGCCTGATTCCTTCTTTAATTCTTTGTCCTCATTCTCCAGGTGGACGCCTGACTTCTTAAACTCTTCATCCTCATTCTTCAGGTGGACGCCTGACTTCTTTTTAACTTCTTCATCCTCATTCTCCAGGTGGACGCCTGACTTCTTCAACTCTTCGTCCTCATTCTTCAGGTGGACGCCTGACTTCTTTTTAACTTCTTCATCCTCATTCTCCAGGTGGACGCCTGACCTTTTCAACTCTTTGTCCTCATTCTCCAGGTGGACGCCTGATTTCTTCAATTCTCATCCTCATTCTCCAGGTGGACGCCTGATTTCTTTAACTCTCATCCTCATTCTCCAGGTGGATGCCTGACTTCTTCTTAATTCCTTTATCCTCATTCTCCAGGTGGACGCCTGATTTCTTCAATTCTTCATCCTCATTCTCCAGGTAGACGCATGACTTCTTCTAATTCCTTTATCCTCATTCTCCAGGTGGACGCCTGATTTCTTTAATTCCTTGTCCTCATTCTCCAGGTGGACGCCTAACTTCTTTAATTCTTATCCTCATTCTCCAGGTGGACGCCTGACTTCTTCAATTCTTCATCCTCGTTATCCATGTGGACGCCAGATTTCTTTAATTCTCATCCTCATTCTCCAGGTGGACGCCTGACTTCCTTAATTCTCATCCTCGTTCTCCAGGTGGACGCCTGACTTCTTTAATTCTCATCCTCATTCTCCAGGTGGACGTCTGACTTCTTCAGTTCTCATCCTCATTCTCCAGGTGGACGCCTGACTTCTTTAATTCTCATCCTTATTCTCCAGGTGGACGCCTGATTTCTTTAATTCTCATCCTCATTCTCCAGGTGGACGCCTGACTTCTTTAATTCTCATCCTTATTCTCCAGGTGGACGCCTGACTTCTTTAATTCTCATCCTCATTCTCCAGGTGGACGCCTGACTCAAATGTTGTTTTTGCCCCTGTTTTAAATCAAAGAAAACTTCGTTAGTTTAAAGCAGGGTGGTTAACTGGGGTATTCTTGCCGATGGTGGGGCTTTTCTTCGTCTCGTTTTATTGCCTTGGAATGGTTGAAAAGACAGTTTTGTCTTTGTAATTGATCCTTGACTATAGGATCACAACTGTTGTTTTTACTTCGAACCCTTTTAATCGTAATCAATATGTCTCTCCTGACATTGCTGATCCACCTTTGATTTCACTTTCTTCCTCCCATATCTTATTATTTTTATCTCCCGCCTTTCATGGCCGTATTTTGCATCATGTAATCTTGAATCTTGGTAGTATACCTTGACATTCCTTCTTATTTGTTTGGAATAAAACTTATCTCAAAGCTTTAGAAAAGTAAGATTATTAGTGACGAAACACGCTGATTTCGACAATTATAGAATGAAAAGAAAAATCCAAGTTTGGATGACTGTTGGAGAAAGAATAAAAACTTATCTGATTGGAGTTACTGGCACCAATGATCAGGGTATGCATTTCGGATTAATCAACCCAGTCTTTTAATCAATCTCCCTTTAATTGTCTCATTTTTGTTTTCCCCAAAATTTCCATAACCAAACTTCCTTTTTCATTTTACAGACCTGTTTGACTTGCAATATCTCAAAGAGTTTTCACCGACAAACTTTCCTCGTTTGTTCATTTCTTACTTCCTTTTCGTCTTATGGTGCCTGCGAAGGTTTTCACCATTAAGACTCTCTCATTTTACTTTCTCTCAACTTCCATCGCCTTATGGTGCCCGTGTGGGTTTTCACCTATAAGACTCTCTCATTTTTACTTTCTTTTCTTGTTTGTACCAGAGTGTTATGAACCATCTTCATTTGTTTGACTCAGCATTTTTCTAAGATTGGTCGAAAGGTCTTTTTGGTATGTGGTGGGAAATGGAAAGGTATCAAAAACTAAACAGTTTTGGTATGGGTTTAAAATTACAACTCTTGGAATCTTTTTCTTATTTCCAATACAACTCCTGCCCCAGTTTTCTTGATTGGGGTCTCTTGATGTTTCTTTTGTGCACATTATGCATATTGTGCACCCTATGACCGAGCCGTGAGGCGCCTACGTATCCTCTTTGAGGAATCAGGTCAAACATAGTTCACTAAATAATAGTGATTTTTTTTACTGCTTCATATTTGATTTTCATTGATTCCCAGAGAGGGTAAGAAAGAAACAAATATGGCTCAAAGGGGAAGCAAATGGTATAGTGTTTGGATAGCAGAATAAATTGCCTTTGTCATTCCAATCTTCGAAATAATGCTAAATACAAACATTCAAAAGTTATGCATAATATCTTTTTACCGCGTCAGAATTGATCGCCATATCTATGCATTTGCCTTCAATATCTGTTAAGCATAGTGCACCATTCGATAATACTCTGGTCACAATGAATGGTCCTTGCCAATTCGGGGCAAATTTGCCTTTTGCCTCAACCTGATGTGGAAGAATACGTTTCAGCACATGTTGACCCACTTCGAACTTCCGTGGACGCACTTTTTTGTTGTATGCTCTTGCTATTCTTCTTTGATATAATTGACCATGACATACTGCGGCCAATCGTTTTTCATCAATCAAGTTTAACTGTTCCAGACGGGTTTTGACCCACTCATCATCATCAATCTTTGCTTCGGCGATGATCCGAAGGGAAGGGATCTCAACTTCTACAGGAATTACTGCTTCAGTGCCATATACCAACAAATAAGGAGTTGCTCCTACTGAAGTGCAAACAGTAGTGCGGTATCCCAATAATGCAAATGGTAATTTTTCATGCCATTGTTTTGAACCTTCTACCATTTTCCGAAGTATCTTTTTTATGTTTTTGTTGGCTGCCTCGACTGCTCCATTCGCCTTGGGCCGATATGGGGTTGAGTTGCGATGTGTGATCTTAAACTGTTGACATACTTCCTTCATTAAGTTGCTGTTAAGATTAGCACCGTTATCTGTGATGATCACCTTTGGGATTCCGAATCGACATATGATATTTGAGTAGACAAAATCGACCACAGTTTTCTTGGTCACCGATTTGAATGTTTTGGCCTCAACCCATTTGGTAAAATAATCAATGGCTACCAGAATGAACCTGTGCCCATTGGAAGCTACCGACTCAATTGGTCCAATCACATCCATGCCCCAGGAAACGAAGGGCCATGGTGCCGACATTGTGTGCAACTCGGATGGTGGAGAATGAATCAAATCTCCGTGTATCTAGCATTGATGACACTTGCGCACAAAATTGATACAATCTCGCTCCATGGTAAGCCAATAGTAACCAGATCGGAGGATTTTCTTGGACAATACATATCCGCTCATGTGGGGTCCACAAACTCCCGAATGTACTTCAGACATGACAACCGTAGCTTGTCTGGCATCTATGCATCTTAATAATCCAAGGTCTGGTGTTCTTTTATACAAAACTCCTCCGCTTAAGAAGAATCCATTTGCCAATCGCCTAATGGTCCTCTTTTGATCTCCTGTGGCTTGTGCGGGATATATCCTCATCCTGATATACTCCTTGATGTCGTGGAACCATGGTTCACCATCAAATTCTTCTTCAACCATATTGCAATAAGCATGCTGATCGTGGACTCGAATATGTAGTGGATCCACATAAGCTTTGTCTGGATGGTGCAACATTGATGCCAAAGTAGCCAATGCATTGGCAACCTCATTATGAATCCTTGGAATATGCCGGAATTCCACTGATTGAAACCGCTGACAAAGATCATGTAGACATTGTCGGTATGGTATGAGCTTTAAGTCTCGGGTTTCCCATTCTCCTTGAATTTGATGTACCAGAAGATCCGAATCTCCCATGACTAAGATTTCTTGGATACCCATGTCTGCGGCTAGCCTTAAACCCATAATACAAGCTTCATATTCAGCCATATTATTGGTGCAATAAAATCGCAGTTGAGCCGTAACAGGATAGTGATGCCCTGTTTCAGAGATGATTACAGCTCCTATCCCGACTCCTTTCATGTTAGCAGCTCCATCAAAGAAAAGTTTCCAGCCAGGTTTTTCAATTCGCTCCACCTCGTCGATATGCATTATTTCTTCATCAGGAAAATAGGTTTTCAACGGCTCGTATTCCTCATCGACCGGGTTTTCGGCTAAATGATCGGCCAGTGCTTGGGCTTTCATTGTAGTCCGAGTCACATAGATGATGTCAAACTCTGTGAGCAAAATCTGCCACTTTGCAAGTCTTCCCGTTGGCATAGGCTTTTGAAAAATATATTTCAATGGATCCAAACGCGAAATGAGGTAAGTAGTGTAGGACGACAAATAGTGTTTTAACTTCTGAGCCACCCATGTTAGGGCGCAACATGTCTTTTCCAGATGAGTATACTTAACCTCATAAGCTGTGAACTTCTTGCTAAGGTAGTAGATGGCCTGTTCTTTTCTGCCAGTGAGGTCATGTTGCCCCAATACACAACCAAATGAATTTTCCAAGACCGTCAAGTAAAGAATCAGAGGTCTTCCTGGCTCTGGCGGGACCAACATGGGTGGGCTTGACAGGTATCCTTTTATCTTGTCAAACGCCTCCTGACACTCGTCGGTCCATTCGACCGCAACATCTTTTTTCAACAATTTGAAAATAGGCTCACAGGTTGTTGTAAGCTGAGCAATAAACCTGCTGATGTAATTCAACCTTCCCAACAAACTCATTACTTTAGTTTTGTTCTTTGGAGGTGGCAATTCTTGGATGGCTTTGATTTTTGATGGGTCTAGCTCGATACCTCGTCGACTGACTATGAATCCCAGCAACTTTCCAGATGGAACTCCAAATGCGCATTTGGCAGGGTTAAGCTTGAGGTTGTACCTGCGAAGTCTTAAGAAGAATTTCCTCAAATCCCCAACGTGGTCAGCTTGATGTTTTGATTTTATGATCACATCGTCCACGTATACCTCAATCTCCTTGTGTATCATATCATGAAACACTGTGATCATCGCTCTCATGTAGGTTGCTCCGGCGTTCTTCAAACCGAATGGTATTACCCGGTAGCAATAAGTTCCCCAGGGTGTGACGAATGCTGTTTTTTCTGCGTCTTCTTCATCCATTAGAATTTGATGATACCCAGCATAACAATCTATGAAAGATCCTATATCATGCTCGGCACAATTATCGATCAAAATATGGATATTGGGTAATGGGAAATTATCCTTCGGACTTGCTTTGTTGAGATTGCGGTAGTCGACGCATACTCTAATTTTGCCGTCTTTCTTTGGTACAGGAACGATATTAGCTAACCAAACAGGATATCGAGTGACTCGAATGACCTTTGCTTCCAACTGTTTGGTGATTTCTTCCTTAATTCTCACACTCATATCAGGCTTGAATTTTCTCAGCCTCTGCTTGACAGGAGGCACCGTTGGATCGGTGGGCAATTTGTGAACCACTAAATCAGTGCTCAGGCCCGGCATGTCGTCATATGACCATGCAAAAACATCTTTGAATTCTATGAGTGCTTTAATTAACTCTTCTCGGATCTTTGGTTCGAGATGGACACTTATTTTAGTTTCCCGGATATTACTCGTGTCCCCTATATTGATGTCCTCGGTATCACTCAAGTTAGGTTTGATTTTTTCCTCAAAGTGAATTAACTCTTTACTAATCTCTTCAAAAACCTCATCTTCATCATATTCTGATTCATAATCACAATATATTTCTTGAATTAATATTTCGGAACCAGATTGATTTTTAAGACTGGGCTGAGGATTCCTCATGCATGCCATATCACTAGAGCCAGCGTAAAAAGAACTGTACAGGAAAGAAGAAAAAGAAAAGAAAACTATCAGGAATGATAATAAAAAGGAAACTGCTTTTTATTGGATGATGAAAGATAACAAGGTTTTGCACACTTCAAACAAACTGTAAGATAAGCTTTGGGATTACAACCCTGAAGTAACCCAAACAAACTGAAAGAAAATCAAAATAAACTACCAAGACTCCTTTCGAATGGGGAGAGGAGTGGCTTTCCAATTATTAAGCTTTGTTTCTGGCCCAACGAATTGAACTTCTGCGTTGCTACACCCTTCTCCGCTTTCCAACATATTCACATCATTAAACAATTTCTCAAATCTTTCAATTAATTCCTCCTCAGGATTGACCCGGGATTTAGGAATTGTTATTATCGGGCGATTTTTAGCACCGGTCTTGACAAAAGACTTTGACAGACGTGGGACTGGTTTTGGAAGAACCCATGCCTTGTGTTTCAACTTTTTGGCCTTTATCACGTCATTGACAGCGAGTGCGAATCCCAAACCAAAGGTTCCCCAGTTCTCGGGGAGAGATACTGGTTGTGTAATTCCTTGCAACGATGAGCCTAGACCTTTGCCGGGTATAAAACCATTTTTTAACATTTCATAGGCTACCATGACTGATGCAGAGGATATTTTTGGATTCGGAAGGTACTTCCCCTCTGGAATTTTCTCTACCGACACTGTGTCGGACACTTGGTATACCCATGGTCCCTGGTCATTTTCTATTCCCTCGACCGGTACAATGGCCCTGCTGTGAGCATTTAAACTTTCTTCTCCAAGCACGACTATTTCTTGATGATCCCATTCAAACTTTACCGCCTGGTGTAGTGTTGACGGGACTGCTTTAGCAGCGTGGATCCATGGTCGACCCAACAACAAATTATTAGAAACAGTTATGTCCAGTACTTGAAATTCCATTATGAATTCAACTGGCCCTATTGTTAGTTCCAACACTATGTCACCACGTGAATCTCTGCTTCCACCGTCAAAACCCCGTACGCTAATACTATTCTTCTGGATCCTCTCCTCTTTGATTTTCAATTTGCTTAAAGTGGAGAGAGGGCAGATGTTTGCACTTGACCCATTGTCAACCAATACCCGGGTTACTACGGAGTTTTCACATTTCACGGTGAGGTAAAGAGCTCTGTTGTGCTCGGTACCTTCCACAGGCAATTCATCATCAGAAAATGTAATTCTGTTTGCCTCAAAGATTCTGTTGTCTATTCTTCCCAAATGATTTATAGAGATTTTTTCAGGAACATGAGCCTCATTCAGGATTTTCATCAAAGCCAGATGGTGCTCCTCTGAATGGATCAGTAATGACAATAATGAAATTTGAGCGGGCGTCTTCTTCAATTGATCCACAACAGAATAGTCATGGAGTTTCATTTTTCTTAAAAACTCTTCCGCCTCTTCTTCCGTCACAGCTCTCTTTATTGGTGTTGGATTATTTTTAGTTTTTCTTAACTCTTCGGGCGTAAAACATCTTCCCGAACGAGTCAAGCCTTGCACCTCACACACTTCTTCCTTGACTTCTTTTCCCTTGTACATTACAGTCACCCGTTCATAGTTCCATGGGATGGCTTTGTTGTTGATCACTGGCAGCTGGGTTACAGGTGTGATAATAACCCGATCTGTACGGGCTCCTTCCACGAATACAATGGGTTTGTTGGCAACCCCTGGTACTATCACTTTCGGCCTTTCTTGTTTTGTGGCAACTTTGCTTGATGATCCCTTCTCGACTACCATAAATGGTTCATCACCATTTTTGTCCTGCTTAGGTACCGGCTTCTCCTCTGTTAACTGCTTATCTGGATCGGCTTCATGAGACCTGATCATCATGATAGTTTGTGACGGCTTCTTTGTCTCCCCATCAGCTTGTATGATTTCTATCATATTGGCCTCCTGATGGGCTGGCATTGGATTTCTATTGATATTGGGAGCTTCGGGGGTTTGAACCTCGATTTTATTAGTATCAATCAGCTTTTGTATTGCATTTTTCAAATGCCAGCATTTTTCCGTATTGTGGCCTGGTGCACCGGAGCAATACTCACAGCTAATGGTGTAATCTAAATTCTTTGGAGGAGGATTGGGTAGCTTGGATTGTATTGGTCTTAGCTTATCCAGCTGTCTCAGCCTGTGGAACAAACTGGTGTATGATTCTCCCAATGGAGTGTAGGTTTTCTTTTTCTGTTCCCTTTCTCCCCTGAATGCTGGCCTAGGCCTGAAACCTGGTCCAGGATAGGCTCGTGGGTAAGTACTTGGTATGGCAGGAGTGCGCCAATTAGTGTGAACAGGTGGCTGATTGTATGCTTGTGCATGGTTAATGGAAAAATGAGGCTCCGAAGGGTGATAGTAGTGTTGGGATGAATCGTGGTGGTAAGTTGATTGGCGAGGTCGTTGTTGATTATAGTAAGGCGGTGAACCTCTGGGTCCTGACCAAATTCCTGAATCAACTACCGCTGCTTCCTCCCTCTTCTTTCTTCCAATTCCTCTTACCCCGCCTTGAATAGCTTGAGTAGTCGCCTTAATCGCTGAATAGCTCATGATTTTATTTGTCTTGAGGCCTTCTTCCACCATACCTCTCATCTTCACCACTTCGTTGAATGATTTCCCCACCGCTGAAACCAAATAGGCATAGTAAGTCGGTTCCAAGGCCTGGAGGAAGTAGTCTACCATTTCACTCTCCTTCATAGGAGGATCCACTCTTGCTTCCTGTTCTCTCCACCGGAAACCATACTCTCTGAAACTTTCATTGTGTTTCTTCTCAAATTTTGTCAAAGATAGTTGATCTGGGATGATTTCCAGATTGTATTGGAAATGGTATGCGAATGCCTGTGCCAAGTCATCCCAGGTGTACCATCTCCCATGGTCCTAGCGTGTATACCACTCCAAAGCTGATCCGCTTAAACTTTGACTGAAGTAAGCCATCAATAATTCATCCTTTCCTCCAGCTCCTCGCATCTTGCTACAGAAACCCCTTAAGTGGGCTACTGTGTCGCCGTGCCCGTTGTATAGGTCAAATTTGGGCATCTTGAAGCCAACTGGTAATTGTACATTTGGGAATAAGCACAAATCTTTGTATGCTACACTGACTTGCCCACCTAATCCTCGCATGTCTCTGAACGATTGTTCTAGACTCTTGACCTTCCTGAACATCTCTTCTTGTTCAGCATTTTTGGCTGGCTTGTCAATTTCGGTTGGGAGATCAAAACGAGGAGCAGTTGAATGGATTTCGGAGGCTTTGAGGGTGGGCTCCGGGGGTAATATTGGTTGTCCTGGGCCTGGAATGTAGGCTCACTAGGATATTTGTGGAATGTAGTCGGGGGAGGTGCTACGAAAATAGTAGTCATAGGTGGAGGAAAATATGGAACTGGTTTCGGAGGTGGAGACTGCGGTGTCTGAGAGTTGGTGCCTCGGTTGTGCTGGTAAATGGGGAAATTTGGGGATAATTCAGTGGTAATATTATCCTGAGTTTGGGTCATTGATGGAGCAGGGTTAGTTGGGTAAGATGGGGGTAACTGTCCTGTAAACCAGGCTTGGTACATCTCAGCCATTTGCTTCTTGAGTTTAAACATTTCTTCTTTCATTTTCCCGACATCCATCTCCTCTAGCTCAATACATGTGTCAACATCTGGGATAGACATACTTTCGGGTATTGGTCCTTTTGATCTCGTGTGATAATGATAATATGCCAGTATACTCTTTAGAGAAACTAACTGCTTGAATTCTGGAAATGAACAAACTTGTTAGTCTTGAGAGTTTAACACATATATAATTACACGTTGAGATGCAATGCTCCTAGACAAATATCCCCTTTCTATTATGCATTTGCTCGGCTGCTTGTGTCATCCCAGCTTTCTTGAAATTTTTATTGTTAATCACTTTTATTTTATTTATTATATTCCTTATTGTGGTGGTCGAATCTTTAAAAGATTGCCTACGTATCATGCCCCCATATGAATCAGACCTTGCGTAGTTCGGACATGAGGCAAACACTTTTATTCATTATACAAAGATGAATAGACATTACATTTGAAAACTTTGTAAGAAAATGGCTTGAAACACACACACTTAAATCAAAATAAAAAGATACAATTCTTAACATCTCACAACGTGCCCCACTTTCCACTTGTGTTGTAAATTATTAGATTATTTGCTCAATGTGGGGATTGACCTGGATGACCTCCCAGCGTACGATACATCCTTTCCAACTCCATTGCTAGAGGACGGGCAAAAGTGGGTGCATGCTCTGTAAACCTTTCATAATCCATTCCTTGGCAGTTTACATAACTTTGAGAGGTGTAGACTGCCAAGTCGTGGATTTGTGCCCTGAAATCTTGGAGACGTTTGTCTTGGTTCTGCAATTGCTGCTGGCGAGTGGTGGCTATATCTCTGACGCGGTTTTCACGATCTAGAGCTGACTCTAATAGAGCTCGGAGTCTGGCCTGCTCTAATCTTGCATGCGCTCTTTCCCTGTCGATGTCTGCTTGTTGATGTTCTCTGTTGCATCTTCTTGCCTCTTCTAGTTGTGCACGAAGCTGGTCTTCTGATCGTATCCAATGGTCTTTTTCCTTCTTGAATTGTGCCCTGTCTTCTTCGGATTGCCTTACTTGGCGTTCCCTATTAGATCTGGCTTCTTCATTTAATTGTTGGATTTTTTCTTTAGCTTTTCTCAACGCCCTTTTGTTTTCTGCAAGAATGGAATCATAATCTTGCATTCTTTCAAAAAGATTGGCGATGGTTTTTTGATCCTTCCAGCTCCTCTTTGGTGTTTCAGAAACTCTTTTCATTTTTTGGAATCGAGCATGAAGATTTTCATTCTCACAAGCTAGACTCTTCTTCTCGCCTTCGGCTTCTTGTGCTTGCAAATCTTTCTCCAAACTGAGGCTTCTCAGATTTTCTTTTAGGGCATGGATAGTTGCTTTGTACCCTTTTTCCTTTTCTCCCCAGATCAACCGCTCTTGGATTTTATCATTGAAGTTTTGAACATGGGGTCTTTTTGTTGGCCTTCTTAGCTCAGGTTCTGGTACATCATCCACGCGAGACCGTTTTTCAAACCACCTTGCATATCCAGGATTTATCTCACCCTTTGTAGTGTCTGGGACTTGAGTATCACTTTTCAAGTATCGACATCCATTCCACATCTGCTGAAGTAGAGCCTCAGGAATAGTGGCTTCTGGGTGTAATTCGATTACTTGCGTACTCAAATCTTCATCATCAGGAACTATTTGATATCTCCCTAGTTGTCTTAGGACTCTTAGTGGCGCATACGGCTGGATGCTTCTCAATCCCAATAGTAGCAGATAACTATTCGAGGTTGACATGTGTATCACTTCCCTCATCGGGAGCCATCCCAAAGTCCATTCAATTTGATTTGCCGTTAAGGCCCTTAGATGAGATACCCACGCTTCTATCCCTTCTGGAGCCTGATAATTTTTTATTCTTTCCTCATAACTCTCGATGTAATTATCATTGTTTGGCCCATACTGTATGATCTTGGGCCGTTGTTGGAGATGTTCAATCACCCACATTTGCAACAGAATTTTGCATCCTTCGAAGACTTTTGCTCCTGATTTACATAAAGTCAAAGCCCGATAAATGTCTGATAGAATGATGGGGACAAGGGTGTGATTTTCTTTGGTGGTGAGGATTTGCACAACTTTCGCGGTGCGAATATCAATTGTTCGCTCTTTGTTTGGGAAGACCATGATTCCTAGAAAAGCCACCATGAAGGCAAAGCGACGGTGAATCTGCCAAGTGTCTTTGTTTTGCTTGTTAGTAAGGCCTTTCTCATGAATTTCGAACCCATCTGACTTTCCGAACCTTGAATACAAAAAGTTGAAGGAACAACATCCATTGATGACATTGCTTTTCCTGATTTGACTGCTGATGTTCAGAAGACCGAAGAATCGATGTACCGAGGGAGCCTTTGTGAATATCAGGCTTTGATTTCTTAGACTTCCGTCAAAACCAGCATATCCAGCTATCTCCTCTAATGTAGGAGTAAGCTCGAAGTCAGAGAAACGAAAGACATTGTGAACAGGGTCCCAAAAAGTTACTAACGCCGCAATCAGATCATCACGGGGTTTAACTTTCATAATATCCGTGAGATTTCCCAAATGCTTGACGACCCATTTTTGACCATCTTCGCCTAATTCATACCACCACATTTGAAGCTGAAATAGAAACTCTTCTGTATTCGTGGATGGGGGGTTTTGTGTGGTGCTCATTTTGTATCTGAAATTTAATTTTAATAAAGTCAAAACTCATTTTGAAAATATACACTAAAAAAAATTCAGTTTTTTTATTTATTAAATACCCTTATTTCAAGATTTAAAACTATTTTTGGGAATTTTTAAAACAACCTATTTTATTCCTCGGTTCTCACCATGATTTCATTTAAGCTGGTCAACAAGCATGTTCGAGGCAAATGAATGCACAGGTAGCAAGTAGGATGCATCAGGATGGTCTTTTTGTTTCGGGTTCACCTGTCCTAGACAGACCCAACCCCTGTGTTGAGTCTCCAAGGCCAAATGTACATGATGCAAATAGACGTTCCTACTAGGGATCCGGTTCATGGCTGAGTTATTCTAGGTAAAAAACCTGAGGTTGATTGTTCTAAACCTGGCTTACCCAAACGGACAGTTTGAGCCGAAGCGGGGGCAACGTACCGGGAGCACGAAAGTCTACCCGGCCTAGTTACTTGTCCCAACTTCGTCTTATTTGGTATGACTTTAACAGAAAGGTGGGCCACGCGCACGTGTGCACCATAAATTCAGAAGACTCAGAAAGAAGGAGGTTTCGTAGCAATTGTATATGCATAATTCAAATAATATTAAAGCAGTAAAAATTTCATTTAGCATATTGAGCATATATCATGTAAAAATCAAACAATAAATAAAGCCAATTATAACAGTTATTTTAAGCTCGAATTCTTTAAACCCTGAACCAGAGATTCTGTGTTCGATGTCCCCAGCAGAATCGCCAGAGCTGTCGCACCTCCTATTTCCGCGCCCGCGAGGGCGCGTAGGGAGTTTTCTCCAATCGAAGGACAGTCGAAACGGGATTTATTTAATTATTTCAGAGTCGCCACCTGGGAATTTTCAAGGCGTCCCAAGTCGCCGGCTTTAATCCCTGAATCGAGGAGAATATGACTCTGTTTATTATTCTGCGAACCAGAAATCCTGAGTAAGGAATTCTGTTAATCCAGAAGAAGGTGTTAGGCATTTCCGAATTCCGTGGTTCTAGCGCGGTCGCTCAACTGTTTTTATTATTGGCTTAATTATCTTGATTCTACTAAATACGTTTTTATTGCATGATTTTACTACCACTTTTACTTATTGTTTACAATTATATAAACGAATTACGCGTACGTATATTCGTATTATATACCCTTCATAATTACGGGGGATCATGTCACACATACATGTACACAGTATAATTGACCATATTATGTCCTTTATTACAAATTCATATGTTCGTGATTTAAAATAAAATTATGAACGTCATCACCCTTATATTTAAACAGTGAACTGCACATCCCGGGTTATATGAAATTATTTTACATCCTCGAAGAAATCCCTTTTATTAAAATGTTCAGTCGAAGTTGCGCGAATGCATAATTCGAATTGCTTTTAGCAATATAAACAGGTTACGCGAACGTATCCCTAATTACGCCAAATATTCTTAATGGTATTATGGGTTTTCCACAAATTGTTTATTATATCTACACATTTTATATGAAAATCCTGAGAAATTCACATTTAAGGGATGTCTTTGAATTCTTTTATAAGACTTCACAATTTATTAAATGTTGCCCGTCGATTATAATTTCCGAGTATAAATTATATTCATCCAAACTATTCAAATTCAAAGAAAAGAATAAAAATATGATTAATACTATTTTTAGCGAATACAACATATATATATGCCAAAGAATGAATTGTATATGAAACTAACAAAAAATGATTTATGAAAGTAAGAAGTATTTTTGAACAATTTTTCATTATTTTTATTAGTGCAAATTTTATTTCTAATTACCATTGATATAAAGTGTTGCAATTTGTGCTTGTACATCTCATCTTATTTTCATATACTTGCTTTTAATCTAATAGACCTAATTATTTTGTTAATTCTGCTTATGATTGAACGTAAGATATATATAATCTAACCGATTTGATTCTCAATTTATGTGAACCATTGCTAAACATTAACATTCGCATTGTAAAATTCCTGGGCCATTTGTTATTAATAGAGAGAACAAATCTACATAATTGACTTAATAAGATGATATTGCATACAACATTATTCGTCATATTTTGACATTTGCAAACATAGCAGAAGATACTAATGCAACTTTCGACTATTGATTATAATCATAATCACTATTACACCATATATGGACAAAATGCAACCAACATCATCTAGCATTAATTCACAACCAAACAATCGAAATACGCTAACCATGCATTTTCTTGATGTTTCAGAATACTCTATACCTGACTAACAATGTCATAGGACTTAATTAATTGCCAACTTCATGCCATGTTCCCTATCTTAACAATTCAATCATAACTATACTTTAATGAAAATTTAGAAATTAACCTTATTACAACTCTTATACAAACTTCAATAAATGACATTTAACTTACACTCATCCCGTCAACATATACTACTTATTTAATCATGAAACAAAGCTGAATTTTTAACTAAAGAGCTCAAATGAATAGAAGATAGTATTACAATTCAAACTTTATTTATTGTCATGTTGAAACCCTTCACAACATAGGTTTTAAAGGATATGTACCTGGCAATGAAAGAAGAAGGAGTTAAAATTTCAGCAGTAGCAGCAGTAACAAAATACCGGCAAGATATACCAATAACACAGCAAGTCTTGAACAAGACCCGTTAACCCAGATGAACAGTGACAGAAACTTGAGAGAAAGATTTCAGATTCAAACTGAACAATATCCACAAACAAACAACGGATAGATTTTAGAAGAATAACATTTTTTCAGATTTCAGTTTCTTCCTGTTTCTGATTCCTATTTCTGATTTTTCTGTTTCTGTTTTCTTTTCTTCTTCTATCCAGATTTCTCTCTATGTATATGTATTTCTGTGTATATCTCTAATGCCTTAAAATCAGACTCTCAAAATCTCTCTCCCTCTCTTAAAAAAAACTCTCTCTGAAAACTGATCTTCAGTCCTAAAATCTGTCCTTCAAATCAAATTTTTCTCCTAATATCTCCTCTTTTTTCTTCTTCTTAATCTCTGTCCAGCTCCCTGTATTTATACAGGGTTGCCCCTTTCTTTTTAAGTGCTTCCTGGACCCCTTTCCTCTTTAAAAAATAAGAAAGTTCCATTACAATCTGCTTTTGAATACTTTAAATCCTATTAAGTGCTCTTATCCTGATTTTCAGCAGCCCATTTATCCCTTGTTCCCCATTACTATCTTAAACTATAGCCACTAACATTAAATTATAATACACTAGCACTAACACACTGTTTTTACTGTTTCATTCCCAGAAATGCCCTTGACCTACTGTAATTACTGTCCCAGACTTTAACAAGTTATCTGAATTTAAACTTGTCTAGCAGCTAACAACCAATCCTATGATTAACCTCCTAATACAATTGTATTTACCCAACCTTTGTAAACTTGAGTTCAGAACTAACATCACAACAACATTACACTGAATTTATTATAATAATTCAAACTTGAACTTCAACATTGAACTAGAATCAGGCAAACACAGGAGCATTGTCAATATAATGACAATGCCCTGAAACTCAATGCTCAGAAATCAACATATACACAACATTCATTTGAATTTACTGATTTATTAAACAAGAACCAACTGATTAACAATAACTAATTAACTGATTATAGCAAAATAATCCATCCAAAACAGGTTGTTTCAGTCAACATTTTCAGAAGCAGGATTTATAATACAACTAATCGACGAACTTAATCGAGTCGATTACACACATTGTAAACAAACATAACCAACAGAAACAATTCATTTATTTGATCAGACATACGGGTATGAGACAAAAATGACAGAATTAATCAAACAAAAATATGAAAAATTAACAGGTTATTAAAACAAACAAAAATACACGTAGAATACACAAAAGAAATAGAAAAATACCTCTGAACCTTCAAATTTATTCAGACTAGAACTCCACTTGGATTCAGATTTTGTTTGAAATCAAACAGACCTTAGTCGAAGTATTTTCCACTGAAAATACTTCGACTAAGGTCGATTAAACCTCAATCTTCTATTTAATTTGGGCAGAATCCAAAAGTCTGGTATTTCTAGGTTTCCTGAAGGTTCGATTTGGGGCTTAACCATTTCTGGTTAGATTCGAGGGGAACCAATGATGACACAAGGGTGAGGGAAACCTAGGGGTGACTTGGTGTTAGTTTAGAACAGATCTGGGTGAGTTCTTGTTTGGCTCGAATCTTCAAATGAAGATTCGAGAAGCTCTAAGGTGATTCGAGCCAAACAAACACCGGATCCATAACGAGGCATGCTATGGGGTGCTATGGTGTTAACTAGGGGCTGTTTGGTTTAGATTTGAGTTTGGCTCGAATCTTCAAATGAAGATTCGAGAACCTTTAGGAAGATTCGATCCAAGCGGCTAACATATTCGGATAGAGGGTGTTCATGGGGTTTTGGGGTGTTAAGGTGGTGACCGGTGGCGTTGATGCCGCCGGGTTTCAGGCGGTAGGGAATAAGGGCGGCTAGGGTTAGGGGTTTGGTTTCGGAAGGGATGATGAACAGTAGAGAGGAGGGGGTGTTCAGTTAGGGGCCGGGGTAGGGGTTTGGGCCTTATATAGGGGTGGGGTGGATTGATCTCATCCGTTGGATCAATTAAGATGCACGGTTGAGATCAATCCACTTAACCAAAAGTTGTCGTTTGGTTGAAATTCGGGGTCAGGCTGGATCGGGTCAAAGGGTCGGGTTACGGGTTACGGGTAAGGGGGTGAGATCTCCGCCGTTGGATTGATTCAATCCAACGGTCCTTGATGAAGCGTGACCAAACGCTGTCATTTTGGCTTGTGTAAATTGGACCGGACAGGTTTGTTTGGACTGGGCTGAGGGACAATTGTTTTATTTGGGCCTGGATTTCAATCCAGGTCTGATTATTTTATACTTGAAGCCTACTTTCTATTTCTCAATTTTATTCTTAATTAATAAAATCCTAATCAAAATTATAAAAACAAAATTATCATTACAAAAATACCAATTACCTTTTAATAGCCATTAACACATAGATAAAACATTAATTACACAGTGAAATATTTGAAATAGAACCAGTGCATATTTTTGTGATTTTATTTTGAATCAATTATTAAATGCATAATTAAATCCTAGATATGCATGAAACATATATTTTTATTTTAATTTTCATTTTATTATGACAAAGTAAACATTTACGGACATAACACAAATATTTAACACCACGCAAATTCAAAAATTGCACACTAAAAGAAATTTATTTTATTTTTGATTTATTTTGGAGTAGTTTTTGTGAGGCAAAAATCACGTGCTCACAGCTGCCCCTCTTTGTGCGGAAACTCAAAGAGTTTTCGTGCAAAGATAAAGTGAGCGGATACGAGCAATTTTTGCCCGTTCAAATACTCCGTGGGAAGCATTTTTTGAAAGATTTGACCAAACCTCTGCTTCAAAGGTTTCCTACATATCCTTGGCTATAAAGGAATCAGGTCAATGTAGTTCGGGAAGTTTTGGGTAGCTGGGACTACCGTGAGACTGTGATGTTACTGCTGCTTCGTGTTGTTTTGCTTCGTGCTGTTTTTCTTCGTCCTCATTCTTCAGGTGGACGCCTGACTTCTTTTTAACTTCTTCATCCTCATTCTCCAGGTGGACGCCTGACATTTTCAACTCTTTGTCCTCATTCTCCAGGTGGACGCCTGATTTCTTCAATTCTCATCCTCATTCTCCAGGTGGACGCCTGATTTCTTTAACTCTCATCCTCATTCTCCAGGTGGACGCCTGAATTCTTCTTAATTCCTTTATCCTCATTCTCCAGGTGGACGCCTGATTTCTTCAATTCTTCATCCTCATTCTCAAGGTGGACGCATGACTTCTTCTTAATTCCTTTATCCTCATTCTCCAGGTGGACGCCTGACTTCTTCAAATCTTCGTCCTCATTCTCCAGGTGGACGCCTGATTTCTTTAATTCCTTGTCCTCATTCTCCAGGTGGACGCCTGACTTCTTTAATTCTTATCCTCATTCTCCAGGTGGACGCCTGACTTCTTCAATTCTTCATCCTCGTTCTCCAGGTGGACGCCAGATTTCTTTAATTCTCATCCTCATTCTCCAGGTGGACGCCTGACTTCCTTAATTCTCATCCTCGTTCTCCAGGTGGACGCCTGACTTCTTTAATTCTCATCCTCATTCTCCAGGTGGACGTCTGACTTCTTCAGTTCTCATCCTCATTCTCCAGGTGGACTCCTGACTTCTTTAATTCTCATCCTTATTCTCCAGGTGGACGCCTGATTTCTTTAATTCTCATCCTCATTATCCAGGTGGACGCCTGACTTCTTTAATTCTCATCCTTATTCTCCAGGTGGACGCCTGACTTCTTTAATTCTCATACTCATTCTCCAGGTGGACGCCTGACTCAAATGTTGTTTTTGCCCCTGTTTTAAATCAAAGAAAACTTCGTTAGTTTAAAGCATGGTGGTTAACTGGGGTATTCTTGCCGATGGTGGGGCTTTTCTTCGTCTCGTTTTATTGCCTTGGAATGGTTTAAAAGTCAGTTTTGTCTTTGTAATTGATCCTTGACTATAGGATCACCGACTGTTGTTTTTACTTCGAACCCTTTTAATCGTAATCAATATGTCTCTCCTGACATTGCTGATCCACCTTTGATTTCACTTTCTTCCTCCCATATCTTATTATTTTTATCTCCCGCCTTTCATGGCCGTATTTTGCATCATGTAATCTTGAATCTTGGTAGTATACCTTGACATTCCTTCTTATTTGTTTGGAATAAAACTTATCTCAAAGCTTTAGAAAAGTAAGATTATTAGTGACGAAACACGCTGATTTCGACAATTATAGAATGAAAAGAAAAATCCAAGTTTGGATGACTGTTGGAGAAAGAATAAAAACTTATCTGATTGGAGTTACTGGCACCAATGATCAGGGTATGCATTTCGGATTAATCAACCCAGTCTTTTAATCAATCTCCCTTTAATTGTCTCATTTTTGTTTTCCCCAAAATTTCCATAAGCAAACTTCCTTTTTTCATTTTACAGACCTGTTTGACTTGCAATATCTCAAAGAGTTTTCACCGACAAACTTTCCTCGTTTGTTCATTTCTTACTTCCTTTTCGTCTTATGGTGCCTGCGAAGGTTTTCACCATTAAGACTCTCTCATTTTACTTTCTCTCAACTTCCATCGCCTTATGGTGCCCGTGTGGGTTTTCACCTATAAGACTCTCTCATTTTTACTTTCTTTTTCTTGTTTGTACCAGAGTGTTATGAACCATCTTCATTTGTTTGACTCAGCATTTTTCTAAGATTGGTCGAAAGGTCTTTTTGGTATGTGGTGGGAAATGGAAAGGTATCAAAAACTAAACAGTTTTGGTATGGGTTTAAAATTACAACTCTTGGAATCTTTTTCTTATTTCCAATACAACTCCTGCCCCAGTTTTCTTGATTGGGGTCTCTTGATGTTTCTTTTGTACACATTATGCATATTGTGCACCCTATGACCGAGCCGTGAGGAGCCTACGTATCCTCTTTGAGGAATCAGGTCAAACATAGTTCACTAAATAATAGTGATTTTTTTTACTGCTTCATATTTGATTTTCATTGATTCCCAGATAGGGTAGGAACGAAACAAATATGGCTCAAAAGGGGAAGCAAAGGGTATAGTGTTTGGATAGCAGAATAAATTGCCTTTGTCATTCCAATCTTCGAAATAATGCTAAATACAAACATTCAAAAGTTATGCATAATATCTTTTTACCGCGTCAGAATTGATCGCCATATCTATGCATTTGCCTTCAATATCTGTTAAGCATAGTGCACCATTCGATAATACTCTGGTCACAATGAATGGTCCTTGCCAATTCGGGGCAAATTTGCCTTTTGCCTCAACCTGATGTGGAAGAATACGTTTCAGCACATGTTGACCCACTTCGAACTTCCCGTGGACGCACTTTTTTGTTGTATGCTCTTGCTATTCTTCTTTGATATAATTGACCATGACATACTGCGGCCAATCGTTTTTCATCAATCAAGTTTAACTGTTCCAGACGGGTTTTGACCCACTCATCATCATCAATCTTTGCTTCGGCGATGATCCGAAGGGAAGGAATCTCAACTTCTGCAGGAATTACTGCTTCAGTGCCATATACCAACAAATAAGGAGTTGCTCCTACTGAAGTGCGAACAGTAGTGCGGTATCCCAATAATGCAAATGGTAATTTTTCATGCCATTGTTTTGAACCTTCTACCATTTTCCGAAGTATCTTCTTTATGTTTTTGTTGGCTGCCTCTACTGCTCCATTCGCCTTGGGCCGATATGGGGTAGAGTTGCGATGTGTAATCTTAAACTGTTGACATACTTCCTTCATTAAGTTGCTGTTAAGATTAGCACCGTTATCTGTGATGATCACCTTTGGGATTCCGAATCGACATATGATATTTGAGTGGACAAAATCGACCACAGCTTTCTTGGTCACCGATTTGAATGTCTTGGCCTCAACCCATTTGGTAAAATAATCAATGGCTACCAGAATGAACCTGTGCCCATTGGATGCTACCGGCTCAATTGGTCCAATCACATCCATGCCCCAGGCAACGAAGGGCCATGGTGCCGACATTGTGTGCAACTCGGATGGTGGAGAATGAATCAAATCTCCGTGTATCTGGCATTGATGACACTTGCGCACAAAACTGATACAATCTCGCTCCATGGTAAGCCAATAGTAACCAGCTCGGAGGATTTTCTTTGCCAACACATATCCGCTCATGTGGGGTCCACAAACTCCCGAATGTACTTCAGACATGACAACCGTAGCTTGTCTGGCATCTATGCATCTTAATAATCCAAGGTCTGGTGTTCTTTTATACAAAACTCCTCCGCTTAAGAAGAATCCATTTGCCAATCGCCTAATGGTCCTCTTTTGATCTCCTGTGGCTTGTGCGGGATATATCCTCATCCTGATATACTCCTTGATGTCGTGGAACCATGGTTCACCATCAAATTCTTCTTCAACCATATTGCAATAAGCGTGCTGATCGTGGACTCGAATATGTAGTGGATCCACATAAGCTTTGTCTGGATGGTGCAACATTGATGCCAAAGTAGCCAATGCATCGGCAACCTCATTATGAATCCTTGGAATATGCCGGAATTCCACTGATTGAAACCGCTGACAAAGATCATGTAGACATTGTCGGTATGGTATGAGCTTTAAGTCTCGGGTTTCCCATTCTCCTTGAATTTGATGTACCAGAAGATCCGAATCTCCCATGACTAAGATTTCTTGGATACCCATGTCTGCGGCTAGCCTTAAACCCATAATACAAGCTTCATATTCAGCCATATTATTGGTGCAATAAAATCGCAGTTGAGCCGTAACAGGATAGTGATGCCCTGTTTCAGAGATGATTACAGCTCCTATCCCGACTCCTTTCATGTTAGCGGCTCCATCAAAGAAAAGTTTCCAGCCAGGTTTTTCAATTCGCTCCACCTCGTCGATATGCATTATTTCTTCATCAGGAAAATAGGTTTTCAATGGCTCGTATTCATCATCGACCGGGTTTTCGGCTAAATGATCGGCTAGTGCTTGGGCTTTCATTGTAGTCCGAGTCACATGGATGATGTCAAACTGTGTGAGTAAAATCTGCCACTTTGCAAGTCTTCCCGTTGGCATAAGCTTTTGAAAAATATATTTCAATGGATCCAAACGCGAAATGAGGTAAGTAGTGTAGGACGACAAATAGTGTTTTAACTTCTGAGCCACCCATGTTAGGGCGCAACATGTCTTTTCCAGATGAGTATACTTAACCTCATAAGCTGTGAACTTCTTGCTAAGGTAGTAGATGCCCTGTTCTTTTCTGCCAGTGAGGTCATGTTGCCCCAATACATAACCAAATGAATTTTCCAAGACCGTCAAGTAAAGAATCAGAGGTCTTCCTGGCTCTGGCGGGACCAACACGGGTGGGCTTGACAGGTATCCTTTTATCTTGTCAAACGCCTCCTGACACTCGTCGGTCCATTCGACCGCAACATCTTTTTTCAAAAATTTGAAAATAGGCTCACAGGTTGTTGTAAGCTGAGCAATAAACCTGCTGATGTAATTCAACCTTCCCAACAAACTCATTACTTTAGTTTTGTTCTTTGGAGGTGGCAATTCTTGGATGGCTTTGATTTTTGATGGGTCTAGCTCGATACCTCGTCGACTGACTATGAATCCCAGCAACTTTCCAGATGGAACTCCAAATGCGCATTTGGCAGGGTTAAGCTTGAGGTTGTACCTGCGAAGTCTTACGAAGAATTTCCTCAAATCCCCAACGTGGTCAGCTTGATGTTTTGATTTTATGATCACATCGTCCACGTATACCTCAATCTCCTTGTGTATAATATCATGAAACACTGTGATCATCGCTCTCATGTAGGTTGCTCCGGCGTTCTTCAAACCGAATGGCATTACCCGGTAGCAATAAGTTCCCCAGGGTGTGATGAATGCTGTTTTTTCTGCGTCTTCTTCATCCATTAGAATTTGATGATACCCAGCATAACAATCTACGAAAGATCCTATATCATTCTCGGCACAATTATCGATCAAAATATGGATATTGGGTATTAGGAAATTATCCTTCGGACTTGCTTTGTTGAGATTGCGGTAGTCGACGCATACTCTAATTTTGCCGTCTTTCTTTGGTACAGGAACGATATTAGCTAACCAAACAGGATATCGAGTGACTCGAATGACCTTTGCTTCCAACTGTTTGGTGATTTCTTCCTTAATTCTCACACTCATATCAGGCTTGAATTTTCTCAGCCTCTGCTTGACAGGAGGCACCGTTGGATCGGTGGGCAATTTGTGAACCACTAAATCAGTGCTCAGGCCCGGCATGTCGTCATATGACCATGCAAAAACATCTTTGAATTCTATGAGTGCTTTAATTAACTCTTCTCGGATCTTTGGTTCGAGATGGACACTTATTTTAGTTTCCCGGATATTACTCGTGTCCCCTATATTGATGTCCTCGGTATCACTCAAGTTAGGTTTGATTTTTTCCTCAAAGTGAATTAACTCTTTACTAATCTCTTCAAAAACCTCATCTTCATCATATTCTGATTCATAATCACAATATATTTCTTGAATTAATATTTCGGAACCAGATTGATTTTTAAGACTGGGCTGAGGATTCCTCATGCATGCCATATCACTAGAGCCAGCGTAAAAAGAACTATACAGGAAAGAAGAAAAAGAAAAGAAAACTATCAGGAATGATAATAAAAAGGAAACTGCTTTTTATTGGATGATGAAAGATAACAAGGTTTTGCACACTTCAAACAAACTGTAAGATAAGCTTTGGGATTACAACCCTGAAGTAACCCAAACAAACTGAAAGAAAATCAAAATAAACTACCAAGACTCCTTTCGAATGGGGAGAGGAGTGGCTTTCCAATTATTAAGCTTTGTTTCTGGCCCAACGAATTGAACTTCTGCGTTGCTACACCCTTCTCCGTTTTCCAACATATTCACATCATTAAACAATTTCTCAAATCTTTCAATTAATTCCACCTCATGATTGACCCGGGATTTAGGAATTGTTGTTATCGGGCGATTTTTAGCACCGGTCTTGACAAAAGACTTTGACAGACGTGGGACTGGTTTTGGAAGAACCCATGCCTTGTGTTTCAACTTTCTGGCCTTTATCACGTCATTGACAGCGGGTGCGAATCCCAAACCAAAGGTTCCCCAGTTCTCGGGGAGAGATACTGGTTGTGTAATTCCTTGCAACGATGAGCCTAGACCTTTGCCGGGTATAAAACCATTTTTTAACATTTCATAGGCTACCATGACTGATGCAGAGGATATTTTTGGATTTGGAAGGTACTTCCCCTCTGGAATTTTCTCTACCTACACTGTGTCGGACACTTGGTATACCCATGGTCCCTGGTCATTTTCTATTCCCTCGACCGGTACAATGGCCCTGCTGTGAGCATTTAAACTTTCTTCTCCAAGCACGACTATTTCTTGATGATCCCATTCAAACTTGACCGCCTGGTGTAGTGTTGACGGGACTGCTTTAGCAGCGTGGATCCATGGTCGACCCAACAACAAATTATAAGAAACAGTTATGTCCAGTACTTGAAATTCCATTATGAATTCAACTGGCCCTATTGTTAGTTCCAACACTATGTCGCCACGTGAATCTCTGCTTCCACCGTCAAAACCCCGTACGCAAATACTATTCTTCTGGATCCTCTCCTCTTTGATTTTCAATTTGCTTAAAGTGGAGAGAGGGCAGATGTTTGCACTTGACCCATTGTCAACCAATACCCGGGTTACTACGGAGTTTTCACATTTCACGGTGAGGTAAAGAGCTCTGTTGTGCTCGGTACCTTCCACAGGCAATTCATCATCAGAAAATGTAATTCTGTTTGCCTCAAAGATTCTGTTGTCTATTCTTCCCAAATGATTTATAGAGATTTTTTCAGGAACATGAGCCTCATTCAGGATTTTCATCAAAGCCAGATGGTGCTCCTCTGAATGGATCAGTAATGACAATAATGAAATTTGAGCGGGCGTCTTCTTCAATTGATCCATAACAGAATAGTCATGGAGTTTCATTTTTCTTAAAAACTCTTCCGCCTCTTCTTCCGTCACATCTCTCTTTATTGGTGTTGGATTATTTTTAGTTTTTCTTAACTCTTCGGGAGTAAAACACCTTCCCGAACGAGTCAAGCCTTGCACCTCACACACTTCTTCCTTGACTTCTTTTCCCTTGTACATTACAGTCACCCGTTCATAGTTCCATGGGATGGCTTTGTTGTTGATCACTGGCAGCTGGGTTACAGGTGTGATAATAACCCGATCTGTACGGGCTCCTTCCACGAATACAATGGGTTTGTTGGCAACCCCTGGTACTATCACTTTCGGCCTTTCTTGTTTTGTGGCAACTTTGCTTGATGATCCCTTCTCGACTACCATAAATGGTTCATCACCATTTTTGTCCTGCTTAGGTACCGGCTTCTCCTCTGTTAACTGCTTATCTGGATCGGCTTCATGAGACCTGATCATCATGATAGTTTGTGACGGCTTCTTTGTCTCCCCATCAGCTTGTATGATTTCTATCATATTGGCCTCCTGATGGGCTGGCATTGGATTTCTAATGATATTGGGAGCTTCGGGGGTTTGAACCTCGATTTTATTAGTATCAATCAGCTTTTGTATTGCATTTTTCAAATGCCAGCATTTTTCCGTATTGTGGCCTGGTGCACCGGAGCAATACTCACAGCTAATGGTGTAATCTAAATTCTTTGGAGGAGGATTGGGTAGCTTGGATTGTATTGGTCTTAGCTTATCCAGCTGTCTCAGCCTGTGGAACAGACTGGTGTATGATTCTCCCAATGGAGTGTAGGTTTTCTTTTTCTGTTCCCTTTCTCCCCTGAATGCTGGCCTAGGCCTGAAACCTGGTCCGGGATAGGCTCGTGGGTAAGTACTTGGTATGGCAGGAGCACGCCAATTAGTGTGAACAGGTGGCTGATTGTATGCTTGTGCATGGTTAATGGAAAAATGAGGCTCCGAAGGGTGATAGTAGTGTTGGGATGAATCGTGGTGGTAAGTTGATTGGCGAGGTCATTGTTGATTATAGTAAGGCGGTGAACCTCTGGGTCCTGACCAAATTCCTGAATCAACTACCGCTGCTTCCTCCCTCTTCTTTCTTCCAATTCCTCCTACCCCGCCTTGAATAGCTTGAGTAGTTGCCTTAATTGCTGAATAGCTCATGATTTTATTTGTCTTGAGGCCTTCTTCCACCATACCTCCCATCTTCACTACTTCGTTGAATGATTTCCCTACCGCTGAAACCAAATGGGCATAGTAAGTTGGTTCCAAGGCTTGGAGGAAGTAGTCTACCATTTCACTCTCCTTCATAGGAGGATCCACTCTTGCTGCCTGTTCTCTCCACCGGAAACCATACTCTCTGAAACTTTCATTGTGTTTCTTCTCAAATTTTGTCAAAGATAGTCGATCTGGGATGATTTCCAGATTGTATTGGAAATGGTATGCGAATGCCTGTGCCAGGTCATCCCAGGTGTACCATCTCCCATGGTCCTGGCGTGTATACCACTCCAAAGCTGATCCGCTTAAACTTTGACTGAAGTAAGCCATCAATAATTCATCCTTTCCCCCAGCTCCTCGCATCTTGCTACAGAAACCCCTTAAGTGGGCTACTGTGTCGCCGTGCCCGTTGTATAGGTCAAATTTGGGCATCTTGAAGCCAACTGGTAATTGTACATTGGGGAATAAGCACAAATCTTTGTATGCTACACTGACTTGCCCACCTAATCCTCGCATGTCTCTGAACGATTGTTCTAGACTCTTGACCTTCCTGAACATCTCTTCTTGTTCAGCATTTTTGGCTGGCTTGTCAATTTCGGTTGGGAGATCAAAACGAGGAGCAGTTGAATGGATTTCGGAGGCTTTGAGGGTGGGCTCCGGGGGTAATATTGGTTGTCCTGGGCCTGGAATGTAGGCTCACTAGGATATTTGTGGAATGTAGTCGGGGGAGGTGCTACGAAAATAGTACTCATAGGTGGAGGAAAATATGGAACTGGTTTCGGAGGTGGAGACTGCGGTGTCTGAGAGTTGGTGCCTCGGTTGTGCTGGTAAATGGGGAAATTTGGGGATAATTCAGTGGTAATATTATCCTGAGTTTGGGTCATTGATGGAGCAGGGTTAGTTGGGTAAGATGGGGGTAACTGTCCTGTAAACCAGGCTTGGTACATCTCAGCCATTTGCTTCTTGAGTTTAAACATTTCTTCTTTCATTTTCCCGACATCCATCTCCTCTAGCTCAATACATGTGTCAACATCTGGGATAGACATACTTTCGGGTATTGGTCCTTTTGATCTCGTGTGATAATGATAATATGCCAGTATACTCTTTAGAGAAACTAACTGCTTGAATTCTGGAAATGAACAAACTTGTTAGTCTTGAGAGTTTAACACATATATAATTACACGTTGAGATGCAATGCTCCTAGACAAATATCCCCTTTCTATTATGCATTTGCTCGGCTGCTTGTGTCATCCCAGCTTTCTTGAAATTTTTATTGTTAATCACTTTTATTTTATTTATTATATTCCTTATTGTGGTGGTCGAATCTTTAAAAGATTGCCTACGTATCATGCCCCCATATGAATCAGACCTTGCGTAGTTCGGACATGAGGCAAACACTTTTATTCATTATACAAAGATGAACAGACATTACATTTGAAAACTTTGTAAGAAAATGGCTTGAAACACACACACTTAAATCAAAATAAAAAGATACAATTCTTAACATCTCACAACGTGCCCCACTTTCCACTTGTGTTGTAAATTATTAGATTATTTGCTCAATGTGGGGATTGACCTGGATGACCTCCCAGCGTACGATACATCCTTTCCAACTCCATTGCTAGAGGACGGGCAAAAGTGGGTGCATGCTCTGTAAACCTTTCATAATCCATTCCTTGGCAGTTTACATAACTTTGAGAGGTGTAGACTGCCAAGTCGTGGATTTGTGCCCTGAAATCTTGGAGACGTTTGTCTTGGTTCTGCAATTGCTGCTGGCGAGTGGTGGCTATATCTCTGACGCGGTTTTCACGATCTAGAGCTGACTCTAATAGAGCTCGGAGTCTGGCATGCTCTAATCTTGCATGCGCTCTTTCCCTGTCGATGTCTGCTTGTTGATGTTCTCTGTTGCATCTTCTTGCCTCTTCTAGTTGTGTACGAAGCTGGTCTTCTGATTGTATCCAATGGTCTTTTCCTTCTTGAATTGTGCCCTGTATTTTTCGGATTGCCTATCTTGGCGTTCCCTATTAGATCTGGCTTCTTCATTTAATTGTTGGATTTTTTCTTTAGCTTTTCTCAACGCCCTTTTGTTTTCTACAAGAATGGAATCATAATCTTGCATTCTTTCAAAAAGATTGGCGATGGTTTTTTGATCCTTCCAGCTCCTCTTTGGTGTTTCAGAAACTCTTTTCATTTTTTGGAATCGAGCATGAAGATTTTCATTCTCACAAGCTAGACTCTTCTTCTCGCCTTCGGCTTCTTGTGCTTGCAAATCTTTCTCCAAACTGAGGCTTCTCAGATTTTCTTTTAGGGCATGGATAGTTGCTTTGTACCCTTTTTCCTTTTCTCCCCAGATCAACCGCTCTTGGATTTTATCATTGAAGTTTTGAACATGGGGTCTTTTTGTTGGCCTTCTTAGCTCAGGTTCTGGTAACATCATCCACGCGAGACCGTTTTTCAAACCACCTTGCATATCCAGGATTTATCTCACCCTTTGTAGTGTCTGGGACTTGAGTATCACTTTTCAAGTATCGACATCCATTCCACATCTGCTGAAGTAGAGCCTCAGGAATAGTGGCTTCTGGGTGTAATTCGATTACTTGCGTACTCAAATCTTCATCATCAGGAACTATTTGATATCTCCCTAGTTGTCTTAGGACTCTTAGTGGAGCATACGGCTGGATGCTTCTCAATCCCAATAGTAGCAGATAACTATTCGAGGTTGACATATGTATCACTTCCCTCATCGGGAGCCATCCCAAAGTCCATTCAATTTGATTTGCCGTTAAGGCCCTTAGATGAGATACCCACGCTTCTATCCCTTCTGGAGCCTGATAATTTTTTATTCTTTCCTCATAACTCTCGATGTAATTATCATTGTTTGGCCCATACTGTATGATCTTGGGCTGTTGTTGGAGATGTTCAATCACCCACATTTGCAACAGAATTTTGCATCCTTCGAAGACTTTTGCTCCTGATTTACATAAAGTCAAAGCCCGATAAATGTCTGATAGAATGATGGGGACAAGGGTGTGATTTTCTTTGGTGGTGAGGATTTGCACAACTTTCGCGGTGCGAATATCAATTGTTCGCTCTTTGTTTGGGAAGACCATGATTCCTAGAAAAGCCACCATGAAGGCAAAGCGACGGTGAATCTGCCAAGTGTCTTTGTTTTGCTTGTTAGTAAGGCCTTTCTCATGAATTTCGAACCCATCTGACTTTCCGAACCTTGAATACAAAAAGTTGAAGGAACAACATCCATTGATGACATTGCTTTTCCTGATTTGACTGCTGATGTTCAGAAGACCGAAGAATCGATGTACCGAGGGAGCCTTTGTGAATATCAGGCTTTGATTTCTTAGACTTCCGTCAAAACCAGCATATCCAGCTATCTCCTCTAATGTAGGAGTAAGCTCGAAGTCAGAGAAACGAAAGACATTGTGAACAGGGTCCCAAAAAGTTACTAACGCCGCAATCAGATCATCACGGGGTTTAACTTTCATAATATCCGTGAGATTTCCCAAATGCTTGACGACCCATTTTTGACCATCTTCGCCTAATTCATACCACCACATTTGAAGCTGAAATAGAAACTCTTCTGTATTCGTGGATGGGGGGTTTTGTGTGGTGCTCATTTTGTATCTGAAATTTAATTTTAATAAAGTCAAAACTCATTTTGAAAATATACACTAAAAAAAATTCAGTTTTTTTATTTATTAAATACCCTTATTTCAAGATTTAAAACTATTTTTGGGAATTTTTAAAACAACCTATTTTATTCCTCGGTTCTCACCATGATTTCATTTAAGCTGGTCAACAAGCATGTTCGAGGCAAATGAATGCACAGGTAGCAAGTAGGATGCATCAGGATGGTCTTTTTGTTTCGGGTTCACCTGTCCTAGACAGACCCAACCCCTGTGTTGAGTCTCCAAGGCCAAATGTACATGATGCAAATAGACGTTCCTACTAGGGATCCGGTACATGGCTGAGTTATTCTAGGTGAAAAACCTGAGGTTGATTGTTCTAAACCTGGCTTACCCAAACGGACAGTTTGAGCCGAAGCGGGGGCAACGTACCGGGAGCACGAAAGTCTACCCGGCCTAGTTACTTGTCCCAACTTCGTCTTATTTGGTATGACTTTAACAGAAAGGTGGGCCACGCGCACGTGTGCACCATAAATTCAGAAGACTCAGAAAGAAGGAGGTTTCGTAGCAATTGTATATGCATAATTCAAATAATATTAAAGCAGTAAAAATTTCATTTAGCATATTGAGCATATATCATGTAAAAATCAGACAATAAATAAAGCCAATTATAACAGTTATTTTAAGCTCGAATTCTTTAAACCCTGAACCAGAGATTCTGTGTTCGATGTCCCCAGCAGAGTCGCCAGAGCTGTCGCACCTCCTATTTCCGCGCCCGCGAGGGCGCGTAGGGAGTTTTCTCCAATCGAAGGACAGTCGAAACGGGATTTATTTAATTATTTCAGAGTCGCCACCTGGGAATTTTCAAGGCGTCCCAAGTCGCCGGTTTTAATCCCTGAATCGAGGAGAATATGACTCTGTTTATTATTCTGCGAACCAGAAATCCTGAGTAAGGAATTCTATTAATCCAGAAGAAGGTGTTAGGCATTTCCGAATTCCGTGGTTCTAGCGCGGTCGCTCAACTGTTTTTATTATTGGCTTAATTATCTTGATTCTACTAAATACGTTTTTATTGCATGATTTTACTACCGCTTTTACTTATTGTTTACAATTATATAAACGAATTACGCGTACGTATATTCGTATTATATACCCTTCATAATTACGGGGGATCATGTCACACATACATGTACACAGTATAATTGACCATATTATGTCCTTTATTACAAATTCATATGTTCGTGATTTAAAATAAAATTATGAACGTCATCACCCTTATATTTAAACAGTGAACTGCACATCCCGGGTTATATGAAATTATTTTACATCCTCGAAGAAATCCCTTTTATTAAAATGTTCAGTCGAAGTTGCGCGAATGCATAATTCGAATTGCTTTTAGCAATATAAACAGGTTACGCGAACGTATCCCTAATTACGCCAAATATTCTTAATGGTATTATGGGTTTTCCACAAATTGTTTATTATATCTACACATTTTATATGAAAATCCTGAGAAATTCACATTTAAGGGATGTCTTTGAATTCTTTTATAAGACTTCACAATTTATTAAATGTTGCTCGTCGATTATAATTTCCGAGTATAAATTATATTCATCCAAACTATTCAAATTCAAAGAAAAGAATAAAAATATGATTAATACTATTTTTAGCGAATACAACATATATATATGCCAAAGAATGAATTGTATATGAAACTAACAAAAAATGATTTATGAAAGTAAGAAGTATTTTTGAACAATTTTTCATTATTTTTATTAGTGCAAATTTTATTTCTAATTACCATTGATATAAAGTGTTGCAATTTGTGCTTGTACATCTCATCTTATTTTCATATACTTGCTTTTAATCTAATAGGCCTAATTATTTTGTTAATTCTGCTTATGATTGAACGTAAGATATATATAATCTAACCGATTTGATTCTCAATTTATGTGAACCATTGCTAAACATTAACATTCGCATTGTAAAATTCCCGGGCCATTTGTTATTAAGAGAGAGAACAAATCTACATAATTGACTTAATAAGATGATATTGCATACAACATTATTCGTCATATTTTGACATTTGCAAACATAGCAGAAGATACTAATGCAACTTTCGACTATTGATTATAATCATAATCACTATTACACCATATATGGACAAAATGCAACCAACATCATCTAGCATTAATTCACAACCAAACAATCGAAATACGCTAACCATGCATTTTCTTGATGTTTCAGAATACTCTATACCTGACTAACAATGTCATAGGACTTAATTAATTGCCAACTTCATGCCATGTTCCCTATCTTAACAATTCAATCATAACTATACTTTAATGAAAATTTAGAAATTAACCTTATTACAACTCTTATACAAACTTCAATAAATGAACATTTAACTTACACTCATCCCGTCAACATATACTACTTATTTAATCATGAAACAAAGCTGAATTTTTAACTAAAGAGCTCAAATGAATAGAAGATAGTATTACAATTCAAACTTTATTTATTGTCATGTTGAAACCCTTCACAACATAGGTTTTAAAGGATATGTACCTGGCAATGAAAGAAGAAGGAGTTAAAATTTCAGCAGTAGCAGCAGTAACAAAATACCGGCAAGATATACCAATAACACAGCAAGTCTTGAACAAGACCCGTTAACCCAGATGAACAATGACAGAAACTTGAGAGAAAGATTTCAGATTCAAACTGAACAATATCCACAAACAAACAACGGATAGATTTTAGAAGAATAACATTTTTTCAGATTTCAGTTTCTTCCTGTTTCTGATTCCTATTTCTGATTTTTCTGTTTCTGTTTTCTTTTCTTCTTCTATCCAGATTTCTCTCTATGTATATGTATTTCTGTGTATATCTCTAATGCCTTAAAATCAGACTCTCAAAATCTCTCTCCCTCTCTTAAAAAAAACTCTCTCTGAAAACTGATCTTCAGTCCTAAAATTTGTCCTTCAAATCAAATCTTTCTCCTAATATCTCCTCTTTTTTCTTCTTCTTAATCTCTGTCCAGCTCCTTGTATATATACAGGGCTGCCCCTTTCTTTTTAAGTGATGCCTGGACCCCTTTCCTCTTTAAAAAATAAGAAAGTTCCATTACAATCTGCTTTTGAATACTTTAAATCCTATTAAGTGCCCTTATCCTGATTTTCAGCAGCCCCATTATCCCTTGTTCCCCATTATTATCTTAAACTATAGCCACTAACATTACATTATAATACACTAGCACTAACACACTGTTTTTACTGTTTCATTCCCAGAAATGCCCCTGACCTACTGTAATTATTGTCCTAGACTTTAACAAGTTATCTGAATTTAAACTTGTCTAGCAGCTAACAACCAATCCTATGATTAACCTCCTAATACAATTGTATTTACCCAACCTTTGTAAACTTGAGTTCAGAACTAACATCACAACAACATTACACTGAATTTATTATAATAATTCAAACTTGAACTTCAACATTGAACTAGAATCAGGCAAACACAGGAGCATTGTCAATATAATGACAATGCCCTGAAACTCAATGCTCAGAAATCAACATATACACAGCATTCATTTGAATTTACTGATTTATTAAACAAGAACCAACTGATTAACAATAACTAATTAACTGATTATAGCAAAATAATCCATCCAAAACAGGTTGTTTCAGTCAACATTTTCAGAAGCAGGATTTATAATACAACTAATCGACGAACTTAATCGAGTCGATTACACACATTGTAAACAAACATAACCAACAGAAACAATTCATTTATTTGATCAAACATACGAGTATGAGACAAAAATGACAGAATTAATCAAACAAAAATATGAAAAATTAACAAGTTATTAAAATAAACAAAAATACACGTAGAATACACAAAAGAAATAGAAAAATACCTCTGAACCTTTAAATTTATTCAGACTAGAACTCCACTTGGATTCGGATTTTGTTTGAAATCAAACAGACCTTAGTCGAAGTATTTTCCACTGAAAATACTTTGACTAAGGTCGATTAAACCTCAATATTCTATTTAATTTGGGCAGAATCCAAAAGTCTGGTATTTCTAGGTTTCCTGAAATTTCGATTTGGGGCTTAACCATTTCTGGTTAGATTCGAGGGGAACCAATGATGACACAAGGGTGAGGGAAACCTACGGGTGACTTGGTGTTAGTTTAGAACAGATCTGGGTGAGTTCTTGTTTGGCTCGAATCTTCAAATGAAGATTCGAGAAGCTCTAAGGTGATTCGAGCCAAACAAACACCGGATCCATAACGAGGCATTCTAGGGGGTGCTATGGTGTTAACTAGGGGCTGTTTGGTTTAGATTTGAGTTTGGCTCGAATCTTCAAATGAAGATTCGAGAACCTTTAGGAAGATTCGAGCCAAGCGGCTAACATATTCGGATAGAGGGTGTTCAGGGGGTTCTGGGGTGTTAAGGTGGTGACCGGCGGCGTTGATGCCGCCGGGTTTCAGGCGGTGGGGAATAAGGGCGGCTAGGGTTAGGGGTTTGGTTTCGGAAGGGATGATGAACAGTAGAGAGGAGGGGGGTGTTCAGTTAGGGGCCGGGGTAGGGGTTTGGGCCTTATATAGGGGTGGGGTGGATTGATCTCATCCGTTGGATCAATTAAGATGCACGGTTGAGATCAATCCACTTAACCAAACATTGTCATTTGGTTGAAATTCGGGGTCAGGCTGGATCGGGTCAAAAAGGTCGGGTTACGGGTTACGGGTAAGGGGTGAGATCTCCGCCGTTGGATTGATGCAATCCAACGGTCCTTGATGAAGCGTGACCAAACGCTGTCGTTTTGGCTTGTGTAAATTGGACCGGACAGGTTTGTTTGGACTGGGCTGAGGGACAATTGTTTTATTTGGGCCTGGATTTCAATCCAGGTCCGATTATTTTATACTTGAAGCCTAATTTTCTATTTCTCAATTTTATTCTTAATTAATAAAATCCTAATCAAAATTATAAAAACAAAATTATCATTACAAAAATACCAATTACCTTTTAATAGCCATTAACACATAGATAAAACATTAATTACACAGTGAAACATTTGAAATAGAACCAGTGCATATTTTTGTGATTTTATTTTGAATCAATTATTAAATGGATAATTAAATCCTAGATATGCATGAAACATATATTTTTATTTTAATTTTCATTTTATTATGACAAAGTAAACATTTACGGACATAACACAAATATTTAACACCACGCAAATTCAAAAATTGCACACTAAAAGAAATTTATTTTATTTTTGATTTATTTTGGAGTAGTTTTTGTGAGGCAAAAATCACGTGCTCACAAGGGGTCCCAACTTCAGCAGCTCCGGTGGGCCCAGCTCAGGTCCCAGAGGGTTTTATAGTCACTCCAGTGCTTCAAGACGCTTTGGTCAGACTAGTAGGCTTTATGGAGGGCATTTCTAGAGCGGGTTTGCTTCCCGTAGCTCCAGCCACATCCCAGGCTAGGGGAGGAGTTCAGACTCCCGATACTCGTACTCCAGAGCTGGTAGTTCCTCAGGCTCAGGTTCCAGTAGTTCAGCCAGTCGTAGTAGTTCAGCCAACTGTGGCAGCCCAGCCAGGTATTGCGGCTCAGTCCAGCGATGGTGCGGCTATGTCCGCAGATACTTTGTGGAGGCTTGATCATTTCACCAAGCTCTTCACAACCACATATAGTGGCATCCCCTCAAAGGATGCTCAGGATTTCATATTCAGCTGTCATGAGGTTCTACAGACTATGGGCATTGTAGAGACCAATGGGATCGACTTTGCCACTTTTCGTCTGGCAGGATCCGTCAAGACTTGGTGGAGGGATTTTTGTTTAGCCAGGCCAGCAAGGTCGCCATCATTGACCTGGGATCAGTTTTCAGAGTTATTTCTGGGGATGTTTCTTCCAGTTACTCAGCGAGATGCTCTTCGCAGGCTGTTTGAGAGTCTCCAGTAGGGTCCTATGACGGTCACCCAGTATGAGACCCGGTTCATTGATCTTGCTCATCATGCCATTGTGATACTCCCCACCGATAGAGAGAGGGTGCGGAGGTTTATTGATGGGTTAGCCAAGCCGATCTGTGTTCAGATGGCCATGCGTATCGGTAGTGAGATTTCATTTCAGGAGGCGGCAGATGGTGCCCGCCGGATAGATATGGCACATGCTCAGAGAGGTGGTCACGGGACTGATAAGAGGCCCCATCATTTCGGTAGATTCAGTGGTACCTCGTCTGGAGGTAGGGATTCTTATGGTAGAGGCCATCCTTCGAGGCCTTTTCAGTCAGCTCTCCAGGCTTCTCATGGTACACCAGGTTGTTGTGGTTCTCAGCCGCAGTATTCTGACCAGCAGCTCTTCAGTTCACCATCAGCACCTATCAGTGCACCACCACTTCGTTATTCTCAGCAGCCGAGGGCTTGTATACTTGCGGCGATGTGAGTCACATTGCCAGATATTGCCCTCGAGCTTCCAGCAGCTCGCAGCAGCCAGGTCCTCGCCCGATGATCCATGCACTAATTTCCCCACAGCCTACCCAGCCAGCTTGAGGCGGGGGTAGAGGACACAGAGGTGGAGGTAGAGGTCTTAGAGGTGGAGCTCAGACCGCTAGAGGTAGGGGTCAGCCAGCAGCAGATCGTCCCAGGGATATGATTCAGAAAGGTAGGCCCCAGCCCCGTTGTTATGCCTTGCCAGCCAAGACAGAGGCTGAGTCATCAGATGCTGTGATTACAGATACTATTCTGGTCTGTGATAGGGATGCTTCTGTGCTATTTGATCCCGGATCTACGTATTCATATGTGTCGTCCTATTTTGCACCCTATTTGGTTATGCCTAGTGAGGCCTTGAGTATTCCTGTATATGTCTCTACGTCAGTGGGGGATTCTATAGTGGTGGACCGGGTCCATCGTTCATGCGTTGTGGTATTCAGGGATCTTGAGACTCGTGTTGACTTGTTGCTCTTGGATATGGTGGATTTCAATGTCATATTAGGGATGGATTGGTTGTCCCCGTATCATGCGATATTGGATTGTCATGCCAAGACCGTGACCTTAGCCTTACCGGATTTGCCCCGTTTAGAATGGAGAGGGACTCCTGGTCATTCTTCTGGCAGCGTTATTTCTTATGTGAAGGCTCGACGCATGGTCGAGAAGGGCTGTCTAGCTTATCTGGCTTATGTTTGCGACTCTAGCACTGAGGTCCCATCTATTGATTCTGTTCCTATTGTTCGGGAGTTTCCCGAGGTCTTCCCTTCAGACCTGCCGGGCATGCCCGATAGGGATATTGATTTTTGTATTGATCTGGCTCTGGGCACTCAGCCCATTTCCATTCCGCCGTATCGTATGGCGCCGCCAGAATTGAAAGAGTTAAAGGGTTAGCTTCAGGATTTGCTTGAGAAGGGTTTCATTAAACCCAGTGTTTCGCCTTGAGGCGCACCTGTGCTATTTGTGAAGAAAATTGATGGTTCGATGAGGATGTGCATTGATTGCCAGCAATTGAACAAGGTGACGATTAAGAACAAGTACCCACTACTAAGGATCGACAATTTATTCGACCAGCTTCAGGGTGCAAGGGTGTTTTCAAAGATAGATTTGAGATTTGGCTACCACCAGTTGAGGATTAGCGCGTCTGATGTCCCTAAGACAACATTTTGCACTCGGTATGGGCACTATGAGTTTTTGGTCATGTCATTTGTATTGACTAATGCCCCAGCAGCGTTCATGGAGTTGATGAACCGAGTGTTCAGACCTTATTTGGACTTGTTCATGATAGTCTTCATTGATGATATTCTTATATACTCCCGCAGTCAGGAGGAGCATGAGCAGCACCTTAGAGCGGTTCTTCAGACCCTGAAGGATAGTCAGTTGTATGTTAAGTTCTCGAAGTGCGAGTTTTGGTTGAGTTTGGTCGCATTCCTGGGTCATGTCGTATCAGCAGCAGGTATTCAGGTAGACCCGAAGAAGATAGAGGCAGTCAAGAACTGGCCTCGACCAGCTTCAGCTATGGAGATTCGGAGATTCCTGGGGTTAGCAGGTTACTACCGTCGGTTTGTGGGGGGGTTTTCATCCATTGCAGCCCCTATGACCAGATTGACCCAGAAAGGTGCACAGTTCAGATGGTCAGACGAGTGTGAGGCGAGCTTTCAGAGGCTCAAGGTAGCTCTGACCACGGCACCGGTGTTGGTTTTTCCCACAGGTTCAGGGACCTATACAGTCTTTTGTGATGCATCTCGTATTGGACTTGGTACAGTGTTGATACAGGATGGCAAGGTCATTGCCTATGCTTTGAGGTAGTTGAAGGTTCATGAGAAGAACTATCCAGTGCATGATTTGGAGTTGGCAGCCATTGTTCACGCATTGAAGATTTGGAGGCACTATCTGTATAGTGTGGCGTGTGGGTGTTCACGGATCATAAGAGTCTTTAGTATTTTTTCAAGAAAAAGGAGTTGAATTTGAGGCATAGGAGGTGGTTGGAATTGTTGAAAGATTATGACATCACTATCTTATATCACCCGGGAAAGGCCAATGTGGTAGACGATGCCTTGAGTAGGAAGTTAGCCAATATGGGTAGTCTTGCTTATATTCCGGTCGGTGAGAGACCGCTTGCTTTGGACGTTCAGGCTTTGGCCAATCAGCTTGTGAGGTTGGACATTTCTGAGCCTAGTCGAGTATTAGCTTGCACAGTCGCTCGTTCTTCGTTATTGGAGCGTATCCGTGATCGGCAATTCGATGATCCCCATTTGTGTGTCTTGAGAGACACAGTGCAACGTGGAGGTGCCAAGAAAGTAACCTTAGATGATGATGGCGTATTGAGATTGCAGGGGCGAGTTTGTGTGCCCAATGTTGATGGGATTCGAGAGTTGATCTTAGCGGAGGCCCACAGTTCTCGGTATTCTATTCACCCGGGCGCCGCGAAGATGTATCAGGATCTGAGGCAGCACTATTGGTGGCGCAAGATGAAGAAAGACATCGTTGCACATGTGGCTCGGTGTTTGAATTGTTAGCAGGTTAAGTACGAGCATCAAAGACCTGGTGGTCTATTTCAGAAAATTGCACTTCCCGAGTGGAAGTGGGAGAGGATTACGATGGATTTTGTTATTGGGCTTCCGATGACTCGGAAGAAGTTTGATGCAGTTTGGGTCATTGTTGATAGGCTGACCAAGTCAGCACATTTTGTTCCTGTTGCAGCCTCCTATTCGTCTGAAAGGTTAGCCGAGATTTATATCAGGGAGATTGTTCGCCTTCATGGGGTGCCTCTATCTATCATTTCGGATCGAGGCACGCAGTTTACCTCGCATTTCAGGAGAGCGGTTCAGCGAGAGTTGGGCACCCAGGTTGAGTTGAGTACAACATTTCATCCCCAGACAGACGGTTAGTCCGAGAGGACTATTCAGATTCTTGAGGACATGCTCCGAGCCTATGTCATTGATTTTGGAGGCTCGTGGGACCAGTTTTTGCCTTTAGCAGAGTTTGCCTACAACAACAGCTACCAGTCCAGCATTCAGATGGCTCCGTATGAGGCGTTGTATGGTAGGCGATGTCGGTCTCCGGTTGGATGGTTTGAGCCAGGAGAGGCTCGATTATTGGGTACGGATCAGGTTCAGGAGGCCTTGGACAAGGTCAGGATTATTCAGGATAGACTTTGTACAGCTCATACAAAACAAAAGGGTTATGCAGAACGCAAGGTCAGAGATGTTGCTTTCATGGTTGGGGAGCGGGTATTGCTCCGTGTATCGCCTATGAAGGGCGTGATGAGATTTGGGATTGAAGGGCAAGCTCATTACTAGGTTCATCGGTCCATTTGAGATTCTTGATCGTATGAGAGAGATGGCTTATAGACTTGCCTTGTCACCTAGCTTGTCAGCTGTGCATCCCGTGTTTCATGTATCTATGCTCCGGAAGTATCGCGGAGATCCATCGCACGTGTTAGATTTCAGTATTGTCCAATTGGACAAGGATATGATATATGAGGAGGAGCCGGTGGCTATTCTAGACCGGCAGGTTTGACAGTTGAGGTCGAAGAGGTTTCCTTCGGTGCGTGTTCAGTGGAGAGGTCAGCCTCCTAAGGCATCGACCTGGGAGTCCGAGTCCGATATGCGGGGCCGTTATCCTCATCTATTTCCTGACTCAGGTACTTCTTTCTTTTGTTCGTTCGAGGATGAACGATTGTTTTAGAGGTGGAGAATGTGACGACCCAAAGGGTCATCACCGTAGTTCTTCCTTGTTCCGCGCTTCCTAAGCCTTGAAAACCCCGCTTTTAGTTGCCTCGATTTGCATGCGCAGTTCGGGCGCGTAGCCGGAAAGTTTTTATGTTAGAATATGTGAATTATGTGAAAAATTTGATGGATTTTGATATTAATATGCATAATATTGACTTTGGTCAATATTTTGGGTAAACGGACCCGGACCTGTGATTCGACAGGCCCGGAGGGTCCGTAGAAAAATATTGGACTTGGACGTGTGTCCGGAATTAAATTCCGAGGTCCCAAGACCGAGAAATGAAATTTTGTGTGAAATTGTTTTCTGAAATTAGTTAAGGAAAATGAAGAAGGAAATTGATCAGAAAACTGTGGTATCAGGCTCGTATTTTGGTTCTGACGACCGGTACGAGTCTTAAATATGTTTTAAGCACTATCTGTAAAGTTTGGCTAAAAACGGACGTCATATGACATGTTTCGGACTTAAAATGGGGAATTTGAGTTTTATGAAAGTTGAAAGAAAATCATGTGTTTTGAGGCTTGATTCTATGTATATGATGTTATTTTGGCGATTTGATCGCACAAATGAGACCGTAAGATGTTTTTAAGATCATATGTATGCTTGGATTGGAGCCCCGAGGGGCTCGGGTGAGTTTTGAGTGGGCCCCGAGAGGTCTTAGACTTAAAAAAAAATTGCAGGTTCAGGTGTTGCAGGCCCAGCGCGGCCGCGACCATTTCCGCGCGGTCCGCGCTGGCAGCCACGCGGACGCAGTGCTTTTCTATGCGGTCCGCGTGGTGGGGGTTCAGAGGGTTGGTAGCCAGGTCGACCAGCGTGGCCGCGCACCAAATCAGTGCGGTCCGCGCTGAGTGGGTTCAGAGAGCCCACTTCTTCCCTCCCTCGGCGCGGCCGCGGTACATTTCAACGCGGTCTGCGCTGGCAGCCACGCGACCGCAGTGCATCTCTACGCGGTTCGCGCCAGCCCCCTGCATATATATAAATTCGGGATTTTCAGTCATTTTATCCACTTTTCAAAAACCCTAAACCTAAGCGGCGATTTTTCAAACAACTTTTCTTCTCCAAAACGATTGGTAAGTGATTTCTAACTTTATTTATTTATTCCTTAACATCTTTTAACATGATTTCAAATTCAAATCAAAGATTTTCATGGGGGAAATTGGGTGTTTTGGGTAGAACCTAGGTTTTCTACAAATTGAGAAGTTGGACCTCAATTTGAGGTCTGATTTCAAAACAAATTATATATTTGGATTCGTGGGAGAATGGGTAATCGGGTTTTGTCCCGAACCTCGAGTTTCGACCACGTGGGTCCGGGGGTGTTTTTGACCATTTTGGGAAAAACCTTGTAAAATTTATTTTTCATGCATGGGGAGTGATTCATTTAGTAATTATTAATGTGATTAAGTAACTTATAACTAGATTCGAGCGGATTGGTGGTGGAATCAAGAGGTAAAGCGATACTAGAAGCGTGAGTTGAGTTTGGAGCATTCGATGTAAGTGTTTGTTCTAACTTTGGCTTGAGGGAATAGGATTAGGATGTTATTTGCTACTTGCTAATGTGGAGTACGGTGTATAGGCATGGTGACGATTATCTATTCACCGGAGTCTAGCATGACCGTGAGTCTTAATTTCTTTTAATTCGAATAACGTGACACAATCTCCTTGTTTATTCGATGAGTTTCGTATAATGTGAACGGTTGAGGTAAAATTGTGATTGGTGTACTTTTGGAGCGTTAGCTCAAACATGAATGTGTTAGTTGAGGAAGAAGGGATTTAAAAGAGAATATGTTGTGCTTACTCCCTTGCCGAGATGTGTAGACCGATATATATACTCTCCCTTGCCGGGATATTTTGGGTTGTTAGTTGTACCCTTGCCGGGTTAGAGTGATATGTTGTTGATTTCCCCTAATGGGACTCTCCTTGCAAAATAAGATGTTTCGAGTTATATTATGGGATCGTGTGACCCGCCGTCCACTTATATATAATATTATGGGATCGTGTGGCACGCCGTCCACTTATATATGATATTATGGGATCGTGTGGCACAGTGTCCACTTATATATGAAAATTGGGATTGTGTGGCATGCCGTCCACTTATATATGATATTATGGGATCGTGTGGCACGCCATCCACTTATATATGATATTATGGGATCGTGTGGCACATCGTCCACTTATATATGATAATATGGGATCGTGTGGCACGCCGTCCACTTATATATGAAAATTGGGATTGTGTGGCACGCCGTCCAATTATAAATGATATTATAGGATCGTGTGGCACGCCGTCCACTATATATATATATATATATATATATATATATATATATATATATCATGGGAACCGGAGTTTCTTCTGTTTATATCCGATATTTCATTTTTATCTGTTACTCCCCGATGGCATGTCCCCTCATAGCTTTACTTTGTATTATCTTGTTATTGTCTTCTTGCACTTGTATATATATCTGTACAGGTTAATTGTGGTAGGTCCTGTCTAGCCTCGTCACTACTTCGCCGGGGTTAGGCCAGACACTTACCAACACATGGGGTCGGTTGTGCTGATGCTACACTCTGTGCATTTTTTTGTGCACAGATCAGGGAACAGCGTACGAACCACAGCAGTAGGACTTCTGGGAGCTATCTTCAGTCCAGGGACTCTCGAGGTAGCCTAGCTGGCGTTCGCAGGCCGAAGCCCCTTCCATGTTTTCGTTTGTTCTTCTTGTATCAGACAAACATGATGTATTCCCTTTCAGACATTGTTTGTAGTATTCTGTAGTAGTCCATAAGCTAGTGACACCAAACCTTGGGTAGTGATGTGTATTAAACTTCCGCACTTTTGGTTTTCAGTTATTTTAGATTTAAAGTCTTCCGCTTAAATTTTGTTTCGTTTATTTTATTGTTTGAAAAAAAGCAGGAAAGGTGTTTTAAATATTTGTCTTGCCTAGCTCCGATAGTAGGCGCCATCACGACACCCGATGGTGGGAAATCCGGGTCATGACAAGTGTCAGACGACGCCATCATTTTCACAGACCTCATTGAAATGATCATTTTTGTATTCACCTCCATTATCTATGCGAATATATTTGATCCTCCTGCCTGTTTGATTCTCCACCATTGTTTTCCATTTGAAAAAAATTTCCAACACTTCATCTTTCCTCTTCATTGTATACACCCACACTCTTCGGGAAATATCATCAACAAAGGTTACAAAATAGTGCTTCCCACCCAATGAGGGTGTTTTGGAAGGACCCAAAACATCAGAGTGTACATAATCCAAAATGCCTTTAGTATTATGGATCACTGAACCTAATTTGACCCTTGTCTATTTCCCTTTGACACAATACTCACAAAACTCCAAGTTGCAAGTCTTTACTCCTTTTAACAATCCTTGATCTGATAGAGTTTTCAAGGATGTTTCTCCAGCATGCCCCAAGCGCATGTGCCATAACCTGGCTGCTTCTGCCTCTTTGTCGTTACTGGATGTCATTGTCCCAATAATTGTACTACCACGATAGCGGTACATATTATTGTTCTTCCGATTGGCCTTCATTACTACTAGTGCACCGAAGCATATTCTGATCACTCCATTTTCTGCAATGATTTTGAACCCTTTTGATTCTAGGGCTCCCACAGAGATGAGATTCTTCTTCAAATCCGGTACATATCGAGCATCTGTTAATGTTTTGATCATTCCATCATGGTTCCTTAATCGTACTGAACCAATGCCATATGAGGTAAGAGGGTTGTTATATGACTCCATATTCTCCTTCTTGAAAATCCACGAACCAGTCCCTGTGGGACACATATGATAGCTTCAAGGCAAGTCCATCAACCATATGTCTGATGATGTTGATGACTCTTTTGAAACTAATGAGAAGTGTAAATCATCACAATCAGCTACATTTGAATCTATAATGGCCTTTCCATTGTTATGTTTGGCCTTATTCTTCAACTTTGGACAGTCTTTCTTCTAGTGCCCCTTTTCTCGACAAAAGGCACATTCATCTTTGCCGGGTCTAGATCTTGACTTGTATCTTCCCTTCATTGTCCACGTTTGATTTTGAGGACGACCCCTCACAACCAGTGCTTCTCCTTTTCCGCCCTTCTGTTTTTCTCCCTTTATTTGTTCATAGCTGTACAAAGTCGAACAAACTTCTCTGAGAGAAATTTCGTCATTTCCATGGAGTAGAGTAGTTTCAATGTGCTCGTACTCATCAGGAAGTGACCCCAACAACATTTAGGCGAAGTCACCATCATCAAAAGTTGCATCCATATTTTTCAAATTTGTGACCAACTTATTGAAACTGGTAATATGTTCATTCATCGTGGTACCAGGAACATAGGTGAAGCGAAACAGTCTCTTCTTCATGTATAATTTATTTTGACTGTTTTTCTTCAAAAATTTATCCTCCAGTTTTTTCCATAATTAACTTGCAGAAGTTTTCTTTATGTATGGATATTTCTGCTCTCTAGCAAGGTAGGATCGAAAGGTACCGCAAACAACACGGTTGATAATTTTTTAATATTCTTGTCCAATAACATCTGGTTTCTTTTCTTCAATGGCAAGATCTAGCCCTTGTTGAAAAAAGGACATCTAGAACCTCGCCTTGCCACATCCCAAAATGTCCTGACCCGTCAAAAATTTCTACCGCAAATTTCGCATTTGACACAATTCTTGTCATAAGCGAAGATGCCAATGATGACGTATTATTGACACTTGATGTAGATTCTTCTTGTTTATTGTCTCCCATTTTTGACTCAAATATTATTTTATTGCTGACGACACAAATCAAGATTATTTCCTTTCTGGCGTGGAAGATCAGACTAAGCTGCAACCACAGAGCATACTAAGACAAAACCTTGACTCAGTTACCAAGATAAATCTTTTCTGATGTGGAAGATCAGACTATGCTGCAACCACAGAGCATACTTAGACAGTACCTTGGCTCTGATACCAATTATTGCGGAAGTCAAATGTATATAATGTGAATGAGTCACAACTACTACACCAAAAATTATGATAGCTACTAAATAATAAATAAGACAACAAAGCAACAATAAAAGGAACACCAGAATTTACGAGGTTCGGCCAATTTTACCTACTTCCTCGGACACAACCAATATTTATTCCACTCCAAAAATACAAGTGAAAAAATACTAAAGAGAGAAGATACAAATGCCTTAAGAAGATAAGAAGGCAAATGAGAGGTGTATCTTAATCCTAAACATTAGGCCTCCTTTTATAGGGAAAAATTCCTATCCAAAATTATCACCCACCGATGTGGGACTTTTGACAATTTCAATAGTATACACAGAAGCTAATGTTGTAGCAGATGCCTTGGCTAAGCATGAGATGAACCTCACACCCTCAACTAGACGGCAACCATGGCATCCCTTATATCACTTATCTCCCCCTCCCTTTGCTTTATCAGCTTTCAATAAGGACTGTTATGAAAACTTGATCGCTGAACAATCTTGGCTTGTAATAACTATAAATGTTACGTTACTTAATTTCTTATATAAGTATCCTTATTAGCAAAAAAACATTAATTATATTGTGTTAAGTTTTTGTGAAAATTATACTACTTCACATATCATGACTATGAGAAAAGGAAATTAATAGATTCATACTATTTAATTTGCTTTAGCTTAAGATAATGTCAGTGATGTCAAACCAGATTTGCTTCCTGATGACGAGATCATATGATACTCATCTGAATTCAAAGGAAAAATGGAAAGCGAGAAGTTCTTCCAAATTCTTTGATGCCCTCATATTATTTCTCCACTGTCATTGACTCCCTGAAATCTCTCTGTGGATCGGATATTTAGATGATTTGATCACCACTGCAAAACTTTCTGAAACACTACAGCTCTTCCCTGAACAAACACTCTTTCTGCTAACTCCCTCGATCCTCCATTTATTATTCTATACTAGTCGGAGTATTAGTCATCGCTACTCAATAAAACTTGGGAAAAATTCAGAATTTAATGTCGGAGTATTAAGTAATACTAGTATTACTTCCTAAATGAGCTAGCACATAATCTCGAAAACTAAATACTCCAACTAGGCAGCTAAAACAGGAATCGACGCCAAAACAGGAATAACAAAAAATTTGGCAGAACTTTCAGTAGTATTAAGTTTTAGTAGTACTACATAAACTATCAACGGCCATCTTTAATATGTCGACCACATATCCCTAGCTAGTTAAAAACTAGTATTACAGAAACATAAGAAAAATTCAAATATATTGATAAATCATAGGAGTAGTATTGTAGTACAGGTTTGTAACTTTATCTAAGAGCTAGCTTGGGATTATTAAACTACATTATATATCCTATGACTAACAGAAATTGATAGTATCCATATCGACATCTTTCGGGGAAGCCCAGAATGTAGCATGTTGATTGTCTTCGACTTGGTATTCCATATTCTCTTCATCATCCTTTGCTATAATATCATTCGACGACATCATTCCATTGTCCTCAGCTTGAACATCTTCTGATTGCAGAACAGAATCAATGTATTCTTCAAGTAAATGGACTTGAACTTCAACCCCCTCATCTACGCAATCTTCAACATACTCCTCATGATCATTCACATCAACAATATCCTCTGTGGAATCCAACAAACCAAGTACATGGTCTCTAACTTGATCTCCCTCTACATATTGGATAATATTATTCTCTTGATCATCCAGCTTTGCTATAGTACCATTCGACCTTATACCATTGTCTTCAACTTGAACATCTTCTTGCAACACGGTGTTGATAAATTCTTCAATATCTCTCATATTCTCATCATTAACTACCTCATCAATATTGTTTCCTTTTTTCTTGTCACCAGGTTTGCCCTTCTTCTTGATCTTACAAATTACGAAACCTTTGTTCTTAATCTCCCTAGCAGCCAGATAACGATCAAACAAAGAGTACTCTGTCATCAACCACTCGCCATTCACATTGTTTGACGATTTGTTAGCGGGGATGTACTTCAAACTTTTCACGTAACCCATGAGTCTTCCTTTATCATCAAACACCTCTCGGCCTTTGCCTTGAGGCTTCCAAGTGCCCTTCCCAACAGTTCTTGAAACTCTTTTCCACGTTGGCTTCTCTTTCTTCTGCGGCGTTATGAAGTAACGAGTGTTGTTGTTGTTGTTGTTTCCCTGATCATGAGCTTCGAAAATCTGCCATGGCTCCTTGTCGGCGTAGAGATCCGCCACCTGCATGAGTTCATTCTGAGAGTGAAGTGGGTCGTCTCTCACAAACCCTATTAGATACTTGAGCACTTCCCTGTCGGTCGGATGAAAGCGATGACCCATCGGGCGAGAAAAACACTTAGCCTGAGAATACTCCATTAATGAACAGTACTACTGCTGCGAAGAAATTATGAGTAAGGAAGAAATAGTAGAATGGCGGAAACCCTACTAAGATATAGTAGCTAGCTATGAATTGATGGTTGAGTTTTGAGGTACTCTATACTTATAGGCTATAGCTATTTGGAGTTGGATATATAGCTTATTTTTCATGCATGATTTGTTTCATTTCTTTTAGGGTTTTACCTTGAAGCTGCGGATTGGTACGGAGAAGATTCTCATCCTATATATTTTCCATACGTTTATTTCATTTTTCCCATCTTTTTTATTAGCATATATAATTACTTAGAATGTACTAGTTTTTCTTATTTCTTTTATTTATATCTATTTTGTGATTCGTCCACTAATTTCTTCCTTTTGGAATGTGTGACGACCCGACCCGTCGTCACGTGAGTTACCGCCCCGTTTCCCCCATTTTATGCTTCTTCATGTTTCGTTATCGGTATTCGGTGTGTTAGAGTTAAATCGGATTGGTTTTAATAAGAAATAAGACACTTAGTCTCTTTTAAGAAGGCTTAAGTTGGAAAAGTCAACCGGATGTTGACTTATGGGTTAGAGGGTTCGGATGTGAGTTCCGATGGTTTGGTTAGCTTCGGGAGGTGATTTGTGACTTAGAAGAGTGATCAGAAGTGGTTTTGGAGGTACGGTGTAGAATTAGGCTTGAATTGGCGAAGTTAGTATTTTGGTGAATTCCGGTTCCTATGTGAGATTTTGATCTGAGGGTCGGAATAGAATTCCGAGAGTTTCTGTAGCTTCGTTATGTCATTTTAGACTTGTCTGCAAAATTTGAGTTCATTCGGACGTGGTTTGGTTGGATTTTTTTATCAAAAAATGGAATTTGGAAGTTCTTGAGATTCATAGGCTTGAATTCGATGTGATTTGATGATTTTTGGTGTTAGTCGAGGTGTTTTGATGATTGGAACGAGGTTGAATAATGTTTAGGATGCGTTGGTGCTTTTGGTTGAGGTCCTGGGGGCCTCAGGTGTGTTTCGGGTGAGTTTTGAGCGAGTACGGACACCCCAGAACTTAGAAAATGGAGGGGGCAGCAGTTGTGACGCGGACCGCTCTCTTTTTCGCGCTGGGCGCGTTGGCCTAGCGCTCACCGCGTCAAAGTGGCCGCGACCGCGGTCACTCAAGACTGCAGGTTGCTGGTCCTACTTCAGAAGCTCATATCTTTTGATCAACAAGGAATTTTGAGGTGATTTAAAAACAAAAGTTGTATCCCTTCGTGTCTAGTTTTTAGAAAGGTAACGATATCACAATTTGGACATCTGTAGCGAAAGTTATGGCCAAAATACTAAAGCGTGTCCCTGCAGAACAAGGCCTGCGCGACCGCAGACGTTTTTGCACGGACCCCGCTGATTTTGCGCGGACCGCGGTCATTTTTGTGCGGTCAGCGGTGTCGGAATCCGAGGGGTACTCTATAAATATGAGGTTTAGGGTTTTATTTGATATTTTGACCAAGAGAGCTCGGATTTTGGCGATATTTCGAAGGTTTTTCAAGAAATTGGTCGGGGTAAGGGATTATAACTGAGATTTGGTTAGAGTACATGAATCTATCACTGAATTCTTCATTTAATTGGTGATTTGAGATTTTCAAAAATGTAAAATGATGATTTGAAGGACCAAATGGTATCGAAATTGGATAATTTTGGTATGGTTAGACTCGTGAGGTTACGAGGATTCTAAAAATGTAAATTTTTCCAGATTCCGAGACATGGGCCCGGGGCTCGGGTTTTGCTAATTTCGAGATTTTTGATATTTTTCGAATGTTTTTGCTTGGGCTTTGTTCCCTTAGCATATTGTGACGTATTCGTTCTGATTTTGAATAGATTCGACGCGCGTGGAGGCCAATTCAAGGGGCAAAGGCGTCGTGAGCTAGAGAATTAGCCAGTTCGAGGTGAGTAATTGATGTAAATGATGTCCTGAGGGTTTGAAACCCCTGAATTTCACATCGTAACGCTATATTGAGGTGACTTACACACCTGATAACGGGCGTGGGGTAGAGCACCGTTGGGGATTGCGACTTGGTCCGTCCCGAGAGATGTTTATACCGCATTCTCTACTTGAACTAAATTGAGAATCATCATTACTTGGATTTAATTGTTACATTTGGGCTTCTTGCCAATTATTTAAATCCTTCAAGAATTGACATAACTGTTTTCGCATATATGCATATCATTTGATCTCAGTCCAAGGTTTTAAATATTGTTTTGCAAACTCAGCCATCTTTCGAAGATTTGAAAACTTAAATGATATTTTAAATGATATTTCGGGCTGAGAACTGCTGTTTTACAAATGCCTAAGGGGCTTATGATGATTTCTGGACTGAGCATGGATAGGGCTGCGCGCCGCAGCAGTGTTATATTGATATTGAGTCCGAGAGCCTTTTTGATTATACTGATATTGATATGAGGCCGAGAGCCTAGATTTGATGCCACGAGATGGCTTGATATTGCGCTTGGGCTGCAGGAGCCCCTCCGGAGTGTGTACACACCCCTAGTGAGCACCGTCGACGATAAATAAAATGGATGGCTCGGGCTGCACGCTGTAGTGGGTACTAGAGTGTACCATCATATGCATGGCATTGCACTCATGTATAGAGTGTACCATCATATGCATTACATTGCATTCATGCATTTGTTTTTATCTGTTATACCTGTCTCAGTATTTGGTACTCTGATTTAACTGACTTGTTGCTTCACTATTTGTTGTTCTAAACTTCTAGCTATAGTTTACTTTGTATTTTTCCACGATTTCTTATTCTTAGCCTTTATTTATGTATATTACTCACTGGGTCGGAGTACTCACATTACTCCCTGCACCTTGCGTGCAGATCCAGGTACACCATAGGCTGAGTGAGGATTTGTTTAGCTGAGCAGCAGTATCCGGGAGTATTGAGGTAGCTGCATGGCATTCACAGCCTTGATCTCTCCCCTCTATCTCTATCTTTTATTCCGTATTTTTCTTAGAAAAACTTGTAATATGTGGATATTCTATATTAGAGGCTCATATTCGTGACACCGGATTCTATTGGGCTATGGTGTGGAATTTTAGTTGAATTTCCGCAGGTTTTATTATTAATTATACACTTGAGAGTAATGACTTAGTAAATTCTTTGTGATATTTATCTATAATCTGAATAAGAATTTAGGATAATGTTGTTGAATGGTCGGGCTTGCCTAGCAGTGTGTTGGGCGCCATCATGACCGGGGTTGGGGTCGTGACAAGTTGGTATCAGAGCCTAGGTTACTTGGTCTCGCGAGTCATGAGCCGGTTTAGTAGAGTCTCGCAGATCGGTACAGAGACGTCTGTATTTATCCTCGAGAGGCTGCAGAACCTTTAGGAAAACTTCACATTCTTGAATTCTTATCGTGTGTCCTTAATTCATCTTAAAAAGAAACTTTTGAAATTCCTTCCACGTGTTCGTATGCGCGCATGAGCTCTTAGTATCAGATGTGCCTCGATGGCTTGTGATTCCCCGATCGAGGGGCGAGGTGTTATCTCTGTGAGTTTATGGTGGGCCAGTCTGGAGGACTTGACGTTGGATCTTTGCCTATGGCTGGAGTGCTGAGGTGATGATTATGTGAACTAGTGTTTTTGAACTTATATGTTCGATAGTGTCCCTGTTAGTGGAAATGATGGTTGTGGCTATGTGATGAGTATGTTAGTAATGTGAGGCGTATCTATATGATTTGGAAGCGACGAGAAGGGTCTGCTGAATGATAGAAGAACTAATAGATGTTTGAAGTCCATCGTGATTCAAGATATAGCCCGAGTTATGGGCGTGTGAAGAATCTTTTCATGTCTCCTAGTTGGGAGTGAAGTAAATTTCATGTTACAGTATGAGTTCAGACTTAGGAAGATCAAGTGACTACGTAATGCTTATGGTGGTGGAAGGTATGCAGAAATGTTAGTTGGAGGCGAAGCAGGTGGGTCATCTCCTACGGGGTGTTGCAAAGTTGTGTTATCCTTATCTTATATATTAGAAGACCTCAATTGCAAGTGAATAAAATGTGTTGAAATCTAAATTGGATCGCCTAGAGAGTGGTCTTAACTGTTGTGTGAGTGAATGCGAGATTTGCAGAAGAGTTAAAAATTCTAAATGATTTGTGTTTCCACAAGCTTATGAAGGATCGAGTTTAATCTCACTATGGTATTGAGGCAACAATGGAGTATATGCGTTATGAGTATAGTGTGTTGTGATCTATGGCTTCGAGCTAAGTTGGGGAGCTTGCTATTGGTTAGCGGATTATGCGGTTATGTACTATGTTAGTTCTAATTTGATGCATGCTGGTGAATCAATTCTGGCTGTGGAAATTGGGCCGAGAATGGCATGAGTGAAGGAAAATTTTGACAAGATGTCATGAGCTCGGATGAGTAGGAGATAAGTTTCGATGTTTACAGTAAGTTGGTATTGTCTTCAGCATCACCTACGATCGGTGTTTTGTAAAAAGGGTTTTGCGTCCTGGTTAATGATTCTGGATCGCTCTTCAGCGTTAGTGCGACCGGTGGTTTGGAGGTACGCTCCAGATATTGTTGTGGTAGGTTGTGGGAGTGTGTCCCATGGGAAGATTATATAAGTATGGCATGTGATCACTTGATTGATTAAAGATGTAAACCAAGTATGAAGTTTGTGATGGTGTCGTTAAATTGAAGATTCATGCCTGGAGGGGACTTGGCTTATTGGGTTGTGAACTGGGGAGGATTACTCCGATTGTGATGGTTGTTCTTGTGTGTTATGAGAAAAATGGGAGTTATTATGGACCTTTAAAAGGTTATCAGACTAGTCAGTGTGATCAGAATCAGCTTGCAGTCGGTGGATAGATTTAATGTGAATAATGGCTCTATATCAGGCCAGATGTGTGCATTTTAGTAATGCGGTCCTCATGGAGGAGTAGTTAGGTTGATGTTTCATTGTCAGATATTTTGCGTAGTGATACATTGCATCGTGTGAGTTGTGAGACGACTTGAGAAATTGCTATGTGTTGAGAATCTGTGTAGGAATGACGTTATATAAGCATCTTGGCTCTTGAAATTCAGATTGTACATAGCACCTCAGTTGTGCTTGAGTTTTGTAGCTTATGACGCTATATGTCCCTCAGAGATATTATTATGCACTTAGCATGCTTACGACCGATACTCGGTATTTTGTTGTAATGAGCAAATTTGGCTTGATGTGCATCTCCTTATATGAGTTCTATGTGTGGATCGGGTGGCATGCCGCCATGGGTATGTTATCTGGATCGGGTTGCACGCCGCAACAGTGTGATGTTGAGTATAGTTTTCTATATGCTATTTTGTATGCCTTGTTTCCTGCTCTCTAAGGAAAGTTTGTATTAGTACGTGAGATTGGTAATTCCTTCCATAGTTCGTTTTCTTGTTTTTGTATCTCGTTCGAATTGGTAGCCTGTTGGCATATTAGGGCATCATTTGATTATGTCTGGGGTGGCTTATTGCCTGAGCAGTTCGTAATGGGTGAGACGAGATCATTGAATTCGAGATCAGTGCAATCTGAGTATATGAAGTAAATTAAGGGGCTAAGACCATTGTTTGGTTCATAATGAGGTGATAGTTCTTGCTAGAAGTATAGACCCAATGAATTGTTGATTTGGCGGTGTTATGAATTTATACAGATCTCATCCGTCATGTCGGTATTGTAAGAATTTAAACAAGACCTATGTATGTCATGTAGAGCATGGGATGTGTAATGATTTTTCTTCTAGATGGGATCAATGGAAGTTCTTGACTAGTTGAGTATGTAAACGTTCATGGTTCGGAAGGGAGGTGAAGTCCTCATGTTACCTTAGGATGATATGGTATATGCGATATGTTGTGAAGGATTGAGATTTGAGTGTGTAAGGTTATAGTTCAGTTCTGAATGGAAATTCATAACATTCTTAGGCAGTACAGGCAGCTTTAGGTGATTAGAGGGATGAGCTTCAGATTATTAGGGTGAATGATCTTCAGATGATTAAGGAAATTGTATTTCTAATCATAGTGATTTGTAGAGGGTATATGTTTCAGGAAAAAAAAAGGCCAATGTGATTAAGTTGATGACACTTCAATAGTATTGCAGCATTTTAAGGCTGGATCGACTGCTGATATTCTAGTTGCTTGTATGGCACATGGAAATTTTAGAGTATTTATCATCGAATGATTGGGTATCAAAGGTGTGCATGTATTCGCACGGTGGAAACTGGAATCAAGTATGATGATTTGTGTGCCATATGGAGTTGGAGACTGGGAGTTCTCATGTACATGCTAGGTTGTAGTGGTGGATCGTGTGTATTAGACACCGTTTAGCGGCAATCGGGATTTGGAGGCTCGAGTGGATCTTTGTTTGCTGGTATGTCATATTTTGGATGTGATGTCGGAATTCAGACTGGTTGTCTTAGTGTTGAGTGATTCTGAACTATTGCGCTACGGGCAATACCGAAAATGCCACGGGTTGAGTGATGAAGTGCATTGGATTATGTTCTAGCAGAGTGGTTTATATTTCAAAGGACCAGCGGACGGTTGGGAAGGATTGCTTTCTTAATTCAGCATTCGTGATAGATGCCAGTGCAAAGGTTGCTATCATTAGTTTAGTTCCGGTGTTGGGGAACTTTTCAGATGAGTTTAATATGGCTAGGCATGTCGCCAGGCGAGATTGTTGATTTCGGTATTAATTTAGTGCCGGGCACCGGATCATCTGGCTCCGATAGGAGTTGTAGTAGTGGAAGTCAAGCGGGATGAGTAATTGGGTGTTGCTTAGTGAATAACGTACCGGTTATGTTCTATCAGGTTTGCGTGGTGTGTGTTATTTGTTTCACCATGGGTGTAATGATTTGCTTTGGATCCAAACATCAATTGAGCATGGTTGTCGTTTTCAAGCATAGTGACTTGAGGTGTTTCATGTGGAGTAGTATTTGGATAGGATCGCGCGTTGCAGCAAAGCTATGTGGAAACATGACCTTGCGGGTCAAATTTGTGGGTCCTATTTCTATGATGTGAGAAAGGGTCTCAGCCTTGTGTTGTGGCAGTACTGGTGAGTTTGAGGTACATCTCTCTCAGTTGAGTCATTTTCATGAATTGAGTATGTTCGGACCGTTTCTTATTGGTTCACGCATTATGCAAGTTGTGCCTTAGGCATGTATTGATGTGTCATGTCACCAGAGTAGTGTGTTTGGTCAGAAGAGATCGTTGAAATCATTAATGAATGCGAATGGTTTCGATTTCAGTATGTGTGATGGGTAAATATCGAGGTTCGATTCAAAAACTTTTTGTTATGGTAATTGCCGGAGGAGAAATGGCCTCATGAATGGTTGATCTGAGCAATAATTAGGGTTTATTGCTTGTTTCAATTACCGTTGGCAGTATATGAAAGTGTTGGAATGAGACCTTGGCTAATAAGAGATTTTTATCGGTATTTGGTTGTTGTGGGCAACTGCTGTGAATAGAGGTTATCGATGCATGTGTTTAAGTTATTGGTATATCATATAATTGCACCCTAGGTTGCATGTATGGTCTATTATAGATGGTTCAGACTTATTCTGAATATAGGTGTGAGGTTCTGATCTTGTGTATGATTCCGAAAAGTGAAAAGTGGTTCTATGATTTATGAGCTAGACTGGATTGTGTGATTTTAGTTAAAACGTGTTATCGGACCCATGTGAGATAGGATGACGTGGGATCATCCCCGGGTTTATCCTCGATAAGGTCATTCAGCTTTCGGTTGGCTTCTAGGACAACTATGGGTACGCTCGAGGACGAGTGTTTGTTTAAGTTGGGGAGAATGTGACGACCCCACTCGTCGTCACGTGAGTTACCGCCCTGTTTCCCCCATTTTATGCTTCTTCATTTTTCATTATCGGTATTCGGTGTGTTAGAGTTAAATCGGATTGGTTTTAATAAGAAATAAGACACTTAGTCTCTTTTAAGAAGGCGTAAGTTGGAAAAGTCAACCGATGTTGACTTGTGGGTTAGAGGGTTCGAATGTGAGTTCTGATGGTTTGGTTAGCTTCGGGAGGTGATTTGTGACTTAGAAGAGTGATTGGAAGTGGTTTTGGAGGTACGGTGTAGAATTAGGCTTGAATTGGCGAAGTTAGTATTTTGGAGAATTCCGGTTGATAGATGAGATTTTGATCCGAGGGTCGGAATGGAATTCCGAGAGTTTCTGTAGCTTCGTTATATCATTTTGGACTTGTCTGCAAAATTGAGTTCATTCGGACGTGGTTTGGTTGGATTTTTTTATCAAAAAATGGAATTTGGAAGTTCTTGACATTCATAGGCTTGAATTCGATGTGATTTGATGATTTTTGGTGTTAGTCGAGGTGTTTTGATGATTGGAATGAGGTTGAATAATGTTTAGGATGCGTTGGTGCTTTTGGTTGAGGTCTCGAGGGCCTCGGGTGTGTTTCGGCTGAGTTTTGAGCAAGTAGGGACACCCCCAGAACCTAGAAAATGGAGGGGGCAGCAGTTGTGGCGCGGACCACACTCTTTTTCGCGCTAGGCGCGCTGGCCTAGCGCTGACCGCGTCAAAGTCGCCGCGGCCGCGGTCACTCAAGACTGCAGGTTGCTGGCCCTACTTCGGAAGCTCATATCTTTTGATCAACAAGGAATTTTGAGGTGATTCAAAAACAAAATTTGTAGCCCTTCGTGTCTAGTTTCCATAAAGGTAACTATATCACAATTTGGACATATGTAGCGAAAGTTATATCCAACATACTAAAGCCTGTCTCTGCAGAGCAAGGCATGCGCGGCCGCGGACGTTTCTGCGCTGACCCCACTGATTTTGCGCGGACAGCGGTCATTTTTGTGCGGTCAGCGGTGTCGGAATCCGAGGGGTACTCTATAAATATGAGGTATTGGATTTTATTTGATATTTTGACCTAGAGAGCTCGAATTTTGGCGATATTTCGAAGGTTTTTCAAGAAATTGGTCGGGGTAAGTGATTCTAACTCAGATTTGGTTAGAGTACATGAATCTATCACTGAATTCATTATTTAATTCGTGATTTGAGATGGAATTTGGGAAGAAAATTGTGGAACCTTTCAAAAATGTAAAATGATGATTTGAAGGATCAAATGGTATCTGAATTGGATAATTTTGGTATGGTTAGACTCGTGAGGGTACGAGGATTCTGAAAATGTAAATTTTTCCAGATTCCGAGACATGGGTCCGGGGCTCGGGTTTTGCTAATTTCGAGATTTTTGATATTTTTCGAATGTTTTCTCTTGGGCTTTGTTCCCTTAGCATATTGTGACGTATTCGTTCTGATTTTGGATAGATTCGACGCGCGTAGAGGCCAATTCAAGGGGCAAAGGCATCGTGAGCTAGAGAATTAGCCAGTTCGAGGTGAGTAATTGATGTAAATGATGTCCTGAGGGTTTGAAACCCCGAAATTTCACATCGTAATGCTATATTGAGGTGACTTACACGCCGGATAACGGGCGTGGGGTAGAGCACCGTTGGGGATTGCGACTAGGTCCATCCCGAGAGATGTTTATACAGTATTCTCTACTTGAACTAAATTGAGAATCATCCTTACTTGGATTTAATTGTTACATTTGGGCTTCTTGCCAATTATTTAAATCCTTCAGGGATTGACATCACTGTTTTCGCATACATGCATATCATTTGATCTCAGTCCAAAGTTTTAAATATTGTTTTGCAAACTCAACCATTTTTCTAAGATTTGAAAACTTAAATAATATTTTTAAATGATATTTCGGGCTGAGAGCTACTGTTTTACAAATGCCCAAGGGGCTTATGATAATTTTTGAACTGAGCATGGATCGGGCTGTATTGATATTGAGGCCGAGAGCCTGGTTGCTTATACTGATATTGATATGGGGCTGAGGGCCTAGATTTGATGCCACGAGATGGCTTGATATTGCGCTTTGGTTGTAGGAGCCCCTCCGTAGTCTGTACACACCCCCAGTGAGCACCGTCGACGATAAATAAAATGGATGGCTCGGGCTGCACGCCGCAGTGGGTACTAGAGTGTACCATCATATGCATGGCATTGCACTCATGCATAGAGTGTACCATTATATGCATTGCATTGCATTCATGCATTTGTTTTTATCTGTTATACCTGTCTCAGTATTTGGTACTCTGATTTAACTGACTTGTTGCTTCACTATTTGTTGTTCTAAACTACTAGTTATAGTTTACTTTATATTTTTCCATGATTTCTTATTCTCAGCCTTTATTTATGTTTATTACTCACTGGGTCGGAGTACTCATATTACTCCCTGCACCTTGCGTGCAGATCCAGGCACACTACAGGCTGAGTGAGGATTTGTTTAGCTGAGCAGCAATATTCGGGAGTATTGAGGTAGCTGCATGGCGTTCGCAGCCTTGATCTCTCCCCTCTATCTCTATCTTTTATTCCGCATTTTTCCTAGACAGACTTGTAATAGGTGGATATTCTGTATTAGAGGCTCATATTCGTGACACCGGATTCTATTGGGCTATGGTGTGGAATTTTAGTTGAATTTCCGCAAGTTTTATTATTAATTATACACTTGAGAGGGATGACTTAGTAAATTCTTTGTGATATTTATCTATAATCTGAATAAGAATTTGGGATAATGTTGTTGAATGGTCGGGCTTGCCTAGCAGTGTGTTGGGCGCCATCACCGGAATTGGGGTCGTGACAGAATGTTTAGTGCTTCTCTAATTAAATCTATTTTTTGATATATGGCTTTAAGTTTCCTTTTCTTTAATAATCTGTCTCCTCGTTCAAAAAGATTTGTGAACGAAGGAATATTTCCTTGAGACGTAAGCAAGTTTTGTTTCCTAATCTTATAATAGTATTTATTTTTATATAAATGATAACGTATTTTGAATGTCATATTTTAAGTCCGTCAATTTTCCTCTTCCTTGGACTACTTTGTAAATTTTCCCTAACAAATTTATTTGTCAGTCCTATTTTTTTTCAACAAAAAGAATAATCATAGGTAAGAAAATTAAGAGTTACTTTTATTTTTAAAATTCATGAGGTTATTGTTAGGAAATAATTGAACTGCGCGGGAAATAAGAATATTCATTTAATGTCATTTCTTGTTGTACATATTGACAAATGAACCACCACGTATAATTGTTGTTAGATATTGACTGAACTCAATTTTGAGGGTAAAGTACTCTACTAAGAATAGTATTGGTCTCTCTTTACCATACCCTAAAGTTTATTTTAGGGATCAGACATCCTTTTTTCTTCTTCTTTTGCAATTACGAAGAACTCCTATACAGTGATAACATATTGCATTCTACGTACCCTATTAATTTAATGAGTTATAAGTATCAACATAACCAGTTAATAATAATAACAAACAACGTAACATGCAGTAATGAGTTGTCAAGAGCTCGTTATAAATTCAACCTTTGTACTCAAGGGTGCAAGTTTCGAACTTCCTCACTCAGTCCACACTTTTACCCTTTGCTAGTACTTTAAAAAAAAAGCAAGTCAACTCAAGAAAAAGAAAATTCAACCTTAGTTGACTCTTTTTCCTAATAAACAACATAATAAAAGTTCAAGATGGTTTAAATCCAAAACCAATTTTAAGTTGTTAAGACGTCCATTTAGATTATCATTATATAAAAATTTAAATAAAAAGGTAAAATCTACGTTAATTTAGCATGATTTAAAGATAGGCAAAAATCAAATAATCCAACCTAATAATATTAATTAGATGCAGAACATTCTTATGTTACCCTAAATGGTTTCTTTCTATCGTTGTTATATTGTGATTCAAAATATAAAATATGAAGAATTTCGGAGATATATTGATATCATTTATCTTGTAAATCTACTAGATTTATAGTGTTATATGTGTCAAGAGTGGATCTAAAATATATGGGGAGAAATTCAAAAATAGCCAGATTTACAAGTGGTCATTCAAAAATAGTCACAGTTTCAAAAGCAATCGCAATTTAGCCATTTTTTATGTAAAGATAAATCTGAATGAAAACACTATTCAAAATTCGAAATACTCCAGCATAATATACTGGAGTTCCAGCATAAGTATACTAGAACTCCAGCATATTATAATGGAGTTCCAGCATAAGTATACTAGAACTCCAGCATAATATACTGGAGTTCCAGTATAATATACCGATCCAGTATAATATGCTGGAAGTTCATACACAGGTGCTCCAATCTCCAGTATATTATACTGGAACTTTCCGCATGTTGGAGTTCCAGTATAATATGCTGGAAGTTCATACACAGGTGCACGATTTCCAGTATATTATGCTAGACCAGTCCCTATTGCAGCAAAATAGTGGCTATTTTTCAATGACTTTGCAAATACTCACTATTTTTGAATGACAATCCAAAAACTGGCTAGCCTGTGATATTTTAACGAATATATGTAGACTAATTAGAACTAGGGAGTGCGTCTTTCTCCAAAATGCAATGTGCATGTAAGGGTGAATTTGGTATGTTGGTTTTTCTATTTTTGTTTAAGATATTATTCATATATTCGACCTCAATTTGACTAGGACTAAGAAAGTTATTATTGTTGTTACGTTGTTTAAGATATTATTTTTTTCAATTAAGAAACCTTCTAAAAATCAGATACAAGAATTTTCTTCCTATATACGTATATAACGACTAAATTAAGGGTTCGACAGTAGAAAATAATATTTGAAAGTATTTGTTGACAAATTATTTCCCTGACACCGATTTTGCAAAGGCTAGTGCTGAGCAGAGGCGGATCCAGAATTTATAGGTTCAAGTTTTAAGATTTTTAAAATTGAACCCATAACATTTTTAAATTATGGATTCAAATCTACTAATTTTGTAATTTAATCAATTTTTGTACATAAATATTAACTCCACATAAAAGGTTATGGGTTCAATTGAACCCATAACTAGCACATTACATCCGCCCCTGGTGCTGAGTACCGGTAAAAATTGACCGAATAAGAAAAAAACAACCATCACGATCAAGTCTTCACCTTAGTTCCCTGCTAATAAGAACATATTGAGGTTTGTCCAGATTAGTTTCAAGGGTTAACTAATGCTTCTAGACTAAGTTAAAGGAGCTAATTTTGACTTAGAAAAAAAGTTCTACCAATCATATTGACATTTTTGCTAAGATGGAAGTCATTTTTTCGTGAAAAATGTATTCTAATAGGTGGTTGGTAAGTTAAATATATTTTTTTAAAATATATATATTCAAAATTGATAAAAATAATATTGGCACATTGTAGGTGGGGATGGTAATGAGGGTGGTGCATGTACAAGATATGGCGGGTTTAGACATATGCGGGACATGACAGGTTGAAATAGAGGTGTCAAACGGGCCGGGTTGACCCGGGATCAGACCGGCCCAAACCGATTAAAACCCGAACCGGCCCGATCCGATACTTAGGGGTCCGAGTGGGCCGGGTTACTGGGGTTAGGGGTTGGTCCGTTCACTTCCATTCATTTGGCCCGGACCGGTTTAACGGCTGGATTTCAAACTTTTTTTTAATGTTGAAGAATGTTGGCAAAGGTCAGCTGCCTTATGGACGTTGCCCAACGTTATTATTGTACAAATAGCTCTTTTTGGGCATTTTTAAATGAAATATTACTTTTTATAATTACTAATTTAACCCTTTGAAAAACTATAAATACACCCCTCCTTCTTCATTTCTTCACTCATCTCTTATTTCTCAAACTCATATAATTCTCAATTCAAGTTAAATCATGCCCAATACTTCTAGAGTGCGCTCATATGTTTGGGAACACTTTGAGGTGGTAAAAGAAAATGAAGAAGTTCACAAAGTAAAGTGTAAGAACTGTGGTCTAGTTAAAATCTTCGTTTAAAGTGGGTGGGCACAGGCGGTTTAAGGAGGCATATGAAGAGTTGTCTTGAGCTTCCTCCAGAAATTCGTATTTAAGTTGATTTGAGACAATTTGTGCTATTTTAAAATTATTAGACATATTTATGCTTAATGCTTTAGTTTGTTAGATTAATTTGAAGTATTATTATGCAATGGAAATTTATTTTTACTCTTTTTTTAATTAAGTTACTTGTTAAATTAAATGCAAACTTCAATTTATAAGTTTGAAATAAAAAAACACTTGCAAATTATAAGTGCAATTTTTTCCCCATCTTTATTGTATTCTTTATATTTTTACTGTATATTAATATAAATTACAACAGTTATACAAAATACAAAAAAAAATACTAACCCGGCCCGGCCCCTTGGACCCGTAACCTTTACGGTTCATTTTTACCCGGATGGACCCGGACCAGTTAAGCCCGATTAAGATTAACCCGTAACCGGCTCGGTTGGTAAACTGACTGGTTTCATTTTTCCCAACTCGGACCGGCCCGACCCACCCATGTAACACCCTTAGGTTGAAATAAATTTTTTTGAAGTGCTGTGCGAGGCAGGGCGGGTTAGGATTAAAATTTCTTGCAGAATTACATATTTTTCGGCTATGCTAATTCTCTTCAGCTTTCACCGTCGGAATGTGATCACCTTCCTCTCTTTGTGCTATATCTATGATGACTGAAGCTCTCTAATCTTGTAATTTATAAAAAAAAAAAGCTTTTGACTAGATCGCACTCCCAGAAAGTACTTTGCCGAGTCTAACATCTCCTAAAAAACGTTTTTTCATTTGTTTATACATATCCAAGGAAACCCTCATATGTAATTAAATTTTATTGTCTGGATTTAATATTTTTTTTGTTAATATAAAAATATTTTCTGCAATGTTGTTACAAGGTATTCACAAAGCCTTTCTACAGCAGCCTACCTTCACAATTTGCATATTCCCCATGATCCTAATTGCAAATCGTGTGCTCATACCCCTGAAACCATAACCTACTTATTTTTAGACTGTGATATTTTTCGACCAATATGGACTTTCTTCCATATAAACATTACTGTTCCTAACTTCAACGAATGGCTTCGCTTGCACTGTCTGCGTAATCAAGGGCCCTTTTTCTACCAAGGAATTGAGGTCCCTGCTATGTTAATGGTTCCTTTCATCATTTGGCATATTTGGATTATACATAATCATAATCATTTTCATAATGCCCACAAGGAGTTGTCAGTAATTGATATCATGTATCATCTTATAGAATTTTTCTTTCTTTCACCAGCTCCTTCTCCTAAATCCAATACGTGCACTCTTTACATTAAATGATATCCACCGCCTAATAACTTTGTCAGGCTTAACATTGACGGCCCCTTCAATCAAGCAACTGACAGAACGGAAGCTGCAGTCGTAACTCGACCAATCAATGGATCCGGGGATTCACAACCAGTTTAACTGGTTCTCTGCTACTGAACCTGAATTAATAGCACTTCGGCTAGGCCTACAATTAGATAAAGACTTTAGCCTCTCGCCGCTTCAAATAGAAACTGTTCACATGTCACTCATGTAGGAGCTGGATCGCGTGGAGCTTAGACATGTATATGTTACGGAAGTCAATATATATAGTGTGAATGAGTCAGAACTACTATACCAAAAATTATGGCAGCCATTAAATAATAAATGAGACAACAAAGCAACAATAAAAGGAACACCAAAATTTATGAGGTTCGGCCAATTTTACCTACTTCCTCGGACACAACCAATATTTTATTCCACTCCAAAATACAAGTGAAATAATACAAAAGAGAGAAGATACAAATGCCTTAAGAAGATAAGAAGGCAAATGATAGGTGTGTCTTAATCCTAAATATTAGGCCTCCTTTTATAGAGAAAAATTCCAATCCAAAATTGTCACCCACCGATGTGGAAATTTTGACAATTTCAACAAATCTTCACCTTGGCAAAATTCCACATCTTTAGTGTTCTGTCAATAATAAATTTTGATTGTGTCTTCATCTTCAATCTTTAGTTTTCAACAATGTTGATCAAATCCAAACAATGTTGAAACTTGACCGCAATCACCATTTTTGTCAGCATATCGGCAGGATTCTCCGTAGTATGAATTTTCTTCACCGTGACTCCACCTTCTTCTTTGATTTCTCGTATGAATTAATACCGAACATCAATGTGCTTCGTCCTTGCATGATAAATTTGGTTCTTCGCTAATTTAATAGCACTTTGACTATCACAAAAAATTGTGATACTTTTTTGTCCAATACCAAGCTCCTTTAGCAACCCCTGAAGCCAAATTGCCTCTTTCACAGCCTCTGTAACAGCCATGTACTCTGCCTATGTTGTAGACAAAGCAACTGTTGACTGTAAAGTTGACTTCCAACTAACTGGTGCCTTTGCAAAAGCAAACACATAACCAATAGTTGATCATCGTTTGTCCAGGTCACCCGCAAAATCTGAGTCACAATATCCCACTACAAACTGATTGCAATCCTGCTCAAAAACTAACCCAACATCTATAGTATTATGAATATACCGTAGAATCCACTTCACTGCTTGCCAATGCTCCTTTCCTGGATTATGCATATATCTACTAATAACTCCAACAGTTTGTGAAATGTCAGGTCTCGTACAGACCATTGCATACATCAAGCTACCAACAGTATTTGCGTATGGTACCTTTAACATATAATCTCGTTCAGCTTCATCTTTTGGCGACATAGTAGTACTTAGCTTAAAATGGGGAGCAAGTGGAGTAACAACTGACTTAGTCTTTTCATCTATGCCAAAACGTTGTAGTACTCTTTTCAAATATTCTTTCTGAGATAAGCAGAGTTTCTTTGAACGTCTATCTCTTATTATCTTATTGCCAAGAAATTTTCTTTGCCTCACCCAGATCCTTCATCTCGAACTCCTTCTTCAGTTGAATCTTCAACTTATCAATTTATTCCGAATTCTTGGAAGCTATCAACATATCATCAACATATACGAGAAGATATATAAAGGAACCATCTTTAAGCTTGTGCAAATACACACAATGATCGTACTTGCTTCTCTTATACCCTTGCCGCAACATAAACTTGTCAAATCGTTTGTACCATTGTCTAGAAGATTTTTTCAATCTGTACAACGATTTTTCAAGTTTGCACACCATATTTTCCTTTCCAGCAACTTTGAATCCTTCTGGCTGAGTCATATAGATTTCCTCCTCCAAGTTTTCATGTAAAAACGCAATTTTTACATCCATCTGAACTAGTTCCAAATCTAAATATGCTACCAAAGCCAACATAATTCTAATGGAGGAATGTTTTACAATTAGAGAAAACACTTTATTGTAATCAATTCCCTCCTTTTGAGCATATCCTTTGGCCACCAATCTTGCTTTGTAGTGAATATCTTCTTGGTTAGGAAATCCTTCTTTCTTTGCAAATACCCATTTGCACCCAATTGCTTTCTTTCCCTTCGGGAGATTGGCCAATCTCCATGTATGATTCTGATGAAGAGACTATATTTCATCATTCATGCTAATCCTCCACTTATCTTCTTCTGAACTTTGGACTGCGTCTTTATAAGTGGTAGGAACATCATCATCTACAATTGAGGCGACACAAGTAACCGTCTCTATAAGACGAACATGTTTTGTTAATGTCCTTTTTGGCCTGCTGGTTGCTATTGATTCAAGTTGTTGTTAAGGTTCCTAAGTTGGAATCTCCCTCTCTACTGGCTCTTCTTCCAGATGATAATCTTCATTTTTTCCTCCTCTGCTTCTTTAGTAGGAAAAATAAATTTTCCCTCAAACTCCACCTGCTTAGAACACCATCATTTTGTTTGGTATTTTTTATTACCTTATTTACCATAGCAGATTCATCACAGGTAACATCCCTGCTGAATATTACTTTCTTTCTCATAGGACACCATAAGCGGTATCCTTTGACACTAGAAGTAATCCCCATAAAAATAGCCTTCTTTGCCCTTGGATCAAATTAACTCTGTCACATGATAATATGCAGTTGAGCGAAACATGTGCAAAAATTCATAATCTACAGCAGGCTTTCCATACTATTTTTCAAATGGTGTCTTTCCGTCAATAGCAGCAGATGATAGACGATTAATGAGGTGGCATGCATATGTAATTGTCTCAACCCAAAATTCTTTGCCCAAGCCAGCATTGGACAACATGCACCGTACCTTCTCTAGTAAGGTCCGGTTCATACGTTCTGCCACTCTATTCTGTTGTGGTGTATGTCTGACAGTGAAGTGTTGGACGATGCCATCATTTTCACAGACCTCATTGAAATGATCATTTTTGTATTCACCTCCATTGTCTGAGCGAATATATTTGATCCTCCTGCCTGTTTGATTCTCCACCATTGTTTTCCATTTGAAAAAATTCACAACACTTCATCTTTCCTCTTCATTGTATACACCCACACTCTTTGGGAAAAATCATCAACAAAGATTACAAAATAGTGCTTCCCACCAATGAAAGTGTTTTGGAAGGACCCCAAACATCAGAGTGTACATAATTCAAAATCCCTTTAGTATTATGGATGGATGTACCAAATTTAACCCATGTCTGTTTCCCTTTGACACAATACTCACAAAACTCCAAGTTGCAAGTCTTTACTCCTTTTAACAATCCTTGATCTGATAGAGTTTTCAAGGATGTTCCTCCAGCATGCCCCAAGCGCATGTGCCATAGCCTGGTTGCTTCTGCCTCTTTGTCGTCACTGGATGTCACTGTCCCAATAATTGTACTACCACGATAGCGGTACATATTATTGTTCTTCCGATTGGCCTTCATTACTACTAGTGCACCGAAGCATATTCTCATTACTCCATATTCTGCAATGATTTTGAACCCTTTTGATTCTAGGGCTCCCACAGAGAAGAGATTCTTCTTCAAATCTGGTACATATCAAGCATCTGTTAATGTTTTAATCATTCCATCATGGTTCATTAATCGTATTGAACTAATGCCATATGAGGTAAAAGGGTTGTTATTTGCTGTGTGGATGACTCCATATTCTCCTTCTTGAAAATCCGCGAACCAATCCCTATTGGAACACACATGATAGCTACAAGACGAGTCCATCAACCATATGTCTGATGATGTTGATGACTCTATTGAAACTAATGAGAAGTGTAAATCATCACAATCAGCTACATTTGAATCTATAATGGCCTTTTCATTGTTATGTTTGGCCTTATTCTTCAACTTCAGACAGTCTTTCTTCCTTCCAGTGCCCCTTTTCACGACAAAAGGCACATTCATCTTTGCTGGGTCTAGATCTTGACTTGGATCTTCCCTTCTTTGTCCTCGTTTGATTTTGAGTACGACCCCTCACAACCAGTGCTTCTCCTTCTCCGCCCTTCTGTTTTTCTCCCTTTATTTGTTCATAGCTGTACATAGCCAAACAAACTTCTCTGAGAGAAATTTCGTCATTTCCATGGAGTAGAGTAGTTTCAAGGTGCTCGTACTCATCAGGAAGTGACCCCAACAACATTAAGGCCACGTCACCATCATCAAAAGTTGCATCCATATTTTGCAAATTTGTGACCAACTTATTGAAACTGGTGATATGTTCACTCATCGTGGTACCAGGAATATAGGTGAAGCGAAACAGTCTCTTCTTTATGTACAATTTATTTTGACTGTTTTTCTTCAAAAATTTATCCTCCAGTTCTTTCAATAATTTCCTTGCAGAAGTTTTCTTTGTGTATGGATATTTCAGGTCTCTAGTAATTTACGAGATTCGGTCAATTTTACCTACTTCCTCGGACACATCCAATATTTATTCCACTCCAAAAATACAAGTGAAATAATACTAAAGAGAGAAGATACAAATGCCTTAAGAAGATAAGAAGGCAAATAAGAGGTGTGTCTTAATCCTAAACATTAGGCTTCCTTTTATAGGAAAAAAGTCCCATCCAAAATTGTCACCCACCGATGTGGGACTTTTGACAATTCAACAGTATACGCAGAAGCTAATGGTGTAGCAGATGCCTTGGCTAAGCATGGGATGAACCTCACACCCTCAGCTAGACGGCAACCATGGCATCCCTTATATCACTTATCTCCCCCTCCCTTTGCTTTATCAGCTTTCAATAAGGACTGTTATGAAGACTTGATCACTGAACAATCTTGCCTTGTAATAACTATAACTTTTACGTTACTTAAATTCTTATATAAGTATCCTTATTAGCAAAAAAAAAAAAACATTAATTATATTGGTGTCAAGTTTTTGTGAAAATTATACTACTTCACATATCATGACTATGAGAAAAGGAAATTAACAGATTCATACTATTTAATTTGCTTTAGCTTAAGATAATGTCAGTGATGTCAAACCAGATTTGCTTGAACACCCTGATGACGAGATCATATGATACTCATCTGAATTCAAAGGAAAAATGAAAAGCGAGAAGTTCTTCCAAATTCTTGGATGCCCTCATATTATTTCTCCACTGTCATTGACTCCCTGAAATCTCTTTGTGGATCAGATATTTAGATGATTTGATCACCACTGCAAAACTTTCTGAAACACTACAGCTCCTCCCTGAACAAACACTCTTTCTGCTAACTCCCTCGATCCTCCATTTGTTATTCTATACTAGTCGGAGTTTTAGTCATCGCTACTCCAAAAAAACTTGGGAAAAATTCAGAATTTAATGTCAGGGGGCATACTTAATAACGTAATACTAGTATTACTTCCTAAATGAGCTAGCACATAATCTCGAAAACTAAATACTCCAACTAGGCAGCTAAAACAGGGAATTGACTCCAAAACAAGAATAACAAAAAATTTGGCAGAACTTTCAGTAGTATTAAGTTTTAGTAGTACTACATAAACTATCAACGGCCATCTTTAATATGTCGACCACATATCCCTAGCTAGTTAAAAACTAGTATTACAGAAACATAAGAAAAATTCTAAATATATTGATAAATCATAGGAGTAGTATTGTAGTACAGGTTTGTAACTTTATCTAAGAGCTAGCTTGGGATTACTAAACTACATTATATATCTAGCAAATATATCCTATGACTAACAGAAATTGATAGTATCCAGATCGACATCTTCCGCGGAAGCCCAGAATGTAGCATGTTGATTGTCTTCGACTTGGTATTCCATATTCTCTTCATCATCCTTTGCTATAATATCATTCGACGACATCATTCCGTTGTCTTCAGCTTGAACATCTTCTGATTGCAGAACAGAATCAATGTATTCTTCAAGTAAATGGACTTGAACTTCATCCCCCTCATCTACGCAATCTTCAACATACTCCTCATGATCATTCACATCAACAATATCCTCTGTGGAATCCAACAAACCAAGTACATGGTCTCTAACTTGATCTCCCTCTACATATTGGATAATATTATTCTCTTGATCATCCAGCTTTGCTATAGTACCATTCGACCTTATACCATTGTCTTCAACTTGAACATCTTCTTGCAACACGGTGTTGATAAATTCTTCAATATCTCTCATATTCTCATCATTAACTACCTCATCAATATTGTTTCCTTTTTTCTTGTCACCAGGTTTGCCCTTCTTCTTGATCTTACAAATTACGAAACCTTTGTTCTTAATCTCTCTAGCAGCCAGATAACGATCAAACAAAGAGTACTCTGTCATCAACCACTCGCCATTCACATTGTTTGACGATTTGTTAGCGGGGATGTACTTCAAACTTTTCACGTATCCCATGAGTCTTCCTTTATCATCAAACACCTCTCGGCCTTTGCCTTGAGGCTTCCAAGTGCCCTTCCCGACAGTTCTTGAAACTCTTTTCCACGTTGGCTTCTCTTTCTTCTGCGGCGTTATGAAGTAACGAGTGTTATTGTTGTTGTTTCCCTGATCATAAGCTTCGAAAATCTGCCATGGCTCCTTGTCGGCGTAGAGATCCGCCACCTGCATGAGTTCATTCTGAGAGTGAAGTGGCTCGTCTCTCACAAACCCTATTAGATACTTGAGCACTTCCCTGTCCGTCGGATGAAAGCGATGACCCATCGGGCGAGAAAAACACTTAGCCTGAGAATACTCCATTAATGAACAGTACTACTGCTGCGAAGAAATTATGAGTAAGGAAGAAATAGTAGAATGGCGGAAACCCTACTAAGATACAGTAGCTAGCTATGAATTGATGGTTGAGTTTTGAGGTGGGGCGTGGAGTTGGATATATAGCTTATTTTTCATGCACCATTTGTTTCATTTCTTTTAGGGTTTTACCTAGAAGCTGCTGATTGATACAATATGCGGAGAAGATCGTGATCCTATATACTTTCCATACGTTTATTTCATTTTTCCCATCTTTTTTGTTAGAATATATTATTACTTAGAATGTACTAGTTTTTCTTATTTCCTTTATTTATATCTATTTTGTGATTCGTCCACTAATTTCTTCCTTTTGGAATGTTTAGTGCTTCTCTAATTAAATCTATTTTTTGATATATGGCTTTAAGTTTCCTTTTCTTTAATAATCTGTCTCCTAGTTCAAAAAGTTTTGTGAATGAGGGAATATTTCCTTAAGACGTAAGCAAGTTTTGTTTCCTAATCTTATAATAGTATTTATTTTTATATAAATGATAATCTATGTGTATTTTGAATAACATATTTTAAGTCCGTCAATTTTCCTCTTCCTTGGACTACTTTGTAAATTTTCCCTAACAATTTATTTGTCATTCCTATTTTTTTTTCAACAAAAAGAAGAATCATAGGTAAGAAAATTAAGAGTTAATTTTATTTTTAAAATTCATGTCACGACCCCAAACCGGCCTGGTCGTGATGGCGCCTCTCGTGAAGACAAGGCCAGCCGACACAACACTCACCTTAACCCTTTAAGCATTAAGAGTCATTTTTAAGTCTTTAAATTAAACAATATTTCATAATAAAATCGTGGAATAACAGTGTGGAATAAAATATCAGCCCGACATCGGGGTGTCACTAGTCATGAGCAACTATCAAGGTCTGAATACAACAAAAGTCTAAAAATGTACTAAATACAGTAACAACAATGAGGGGAAGGAAGTGGTGTTACGAACGTCATGCAGCCACCTTGCTAACTCTGATGACTCCGCGGCTGAGCTATCAACACCAGCTACCGGGTTCCGATATACCTGAATTTGCACATGAGGTGCAGGGAGTAATGTGAGTACTCCAACCCAATAAGTAATAAGAGTAAATAAAGGCTGAGCAGTAGAAAACAATGAATCCATATTCACGTTAGGCTCAATAAACACAATAGGCTTTCAAATCATAATACGAGTCAATCTTCCCTTTTAAAATCCAGCTTTTAGTAAAAATCATTTTGAAATACTTTCCAGCAGTTCCGATAGGGGTTCAATACCATTTAAGATAATAATAGAGATTAAAGTCATAATCGGCCCCTCGGGCAAAGCATAGTTCGTAAAACAGCCCCTCGGGCAAAACAGTAATCACAAACACTTCATAACTTGAAAATCTCAGTGGAAATAACCAATGTCAAATCAGTGATTAATTTCTGAACATCTCATAAACCCCAGTTTAAATAAAAGTTGTTTTAAAATATTTGTGCAACTTTCCAATAGAGGCTCAATATAAAGATGAGTGAAAACAGTAAATAAATCAACATATTCGATAGAGACTTATTTTAAGAGGAGTCAAATCAATAAGTCCATAAACATGCCTCTTAGGCAAAACACCACTCATATGAATGTATATATCTATCGCCCCTCGGGATAGCCTCTCTGTCACTCGTGACTCAACTCTTACCAATCAGTACTCGCACTCAACATTCACGCTCAATTGGTACCATATAGTAACCGCTGCGGCGTGCAGCCCTATCCGTATATCTCTCACAATAGCTAAAATCAAAGTAACCGTTGCGACGTGCAGCCCGATCCATGCATCGCTGTGGCGCACAACCCAATCCATATAAATAGTCGACTGCGCTCACTGGGGGTGTGCAGACTCTGGAGGGGTTCCTACAGCCCAAACGCTATATTGCTACGGCGCGCAACCCGATCCATATAAGTATCTCTGCGGCATGCAGCCTGATCCATATATATATATATATATATATGCATAGCTGCGGCGTGCAACCCGATCCATAGATATATAATCCTCACAACTAGTCCCTCGGCCTCTCTCAGTCATTAGCCTCACCATCAGACTCTCAGTCTATCTCAGTCATCAATTTCACAATCAGACCCTCAGTCTATCTCAGTAAAACAGGGAACTCAACCCAAAATAATTTCCACATGTTAAGAATATAGTGATAAAGCCATATTTGAGCAATAAACAGGTAAAACATGACTGAGAATATGATTTCAAACAAATAGAGTGAGGAAAGATAGTAAAAATGCCCCTAAGGGTCTCAACAAGTCGGCACAAGGCCCCAAACATGGCATACAACCCAAAAATATAATAATGTCAAACAATTAACTATCAAATACGCATTAAAATATTCGTTCGGGATGGACTAGGTCACAATCCCCAGCGGTGCTCTACCCCACGCACGTCATCCAGTGTGCAAGTCACCTCAAAGTAACACAACGACGTATAATCCGGGGATTCAAACCCTCAGGACAGTATTTACAATCATTACTTACCTCAAACCGGCGAAATCTCTAGCTCGCGACGCCTTTGCCCCTCAAATTGGCCTCCACACGCGTCGATTCTATCCAAAATCAGAACGAATACATCACAATATGCTAAGGGAGCAAAGCCCAAGTGAAAACAAATTAAATGTATCAAAAATCCGAAATTAGCTGTCACGACCCGGATTTCCCACCATCGGGTGTCGTGATGGCGCCTACTATCGGAGCTAGGCAAGCCAAATATTTAAAACACCTTTCCTGCTTTGTTTCAAACAATATAATAAACGAGACAAAATTTAAGCGGAAGACTTTAAATCTAAAGCAACTGAAAACCAAAAGTGCGGAAGTTTAATACACATCACTACCCAAGGTCTGGTGTCACTAGCTCACGGACTACTACAGAATACTACAATCAACTACTGAAGAGAAAATATATCATGTTTGTCTGATACAAGATAAACAAACAAAAAAAACATGGAAAGGGACTTCGGCCTGCGAACGCCGGCTAGGCTACCTCGAGAGTCCCTGGACTGAAGATAGCTCCTAGAAGTCCTACTGCTGCGGTTCATAAGCTGCTCCCTGATCTGTGTACCAAAAATGCACAGAGTGTAGCATCAGCACAACCGACCCCATGTGCTGGTAAATGCCTGGCCTAACCCCGGCGAAGTAGTGACGAGGCTAGACAGTACCTACCATAATTAACCTGTACAGATATATATACAACAAGTGCAAGAAAACAATAACAAGATAATACAAAGTAAAACTGGGAGGGGACATGCTATCGGGGAGTAACAGATAAAAATGAAATATCGGAAATAAACAGAAGAAACTCCGGTTTCCATGATATATATATATATAGTGGACGACGTGCCACACGATCCCATAATATCATATATAAGTGGACGGCGTGCCACACGATCCCATAATATCATATATAAGTGGACGACGTGCCACACGATCCCATAATATCATATATAAGTGGACGGCGTGCCACATGATCCCATAATATCATATATAAGTGGACGGCGTGCCACACGATCCCATAATATCATATATAAGTGGACGGCGTGCCACACGATCCCATAATATCATATATAAGTGGACGGCGTGCCACACAATCCCATAATATCATATATAAGTGGACGGCGTGCCACACGATCCCATAATATCATATATAAGTGGACGGCGTGACCCCTTCAGGGGAGAATAACAACTCAATACCTTTAACCCGGCAAGGGTACAGCTAACAGCCCAAAATATCCCGACAAGGGAGAATATATATATCAGTCTACACATCCCGGCAAGGGAGTATTCACAACACATTCTCCTTTTTAAATCCATTCTTCCTCAACTAACACATTCATGTTCGAGCTAACGCTCCAAAAGTACACCAATCACAATTTTACCTCAACCGTTCACATTATATGAAACTCATCAAATAAACAAGGAGCTTGTGTCACATTATTCGAATTAAAAGCAATCAAGACTCACGGTCATGCTAGACTCCGGTGCATAGATAACCGTCACCATGCCTATACACCGTACTCCACATTAGCAAGTAGCAAATATCATCCTAATCCTATTCCCTCAAGCCAAAGTTAGAACAAACACTTACCTCGAATGCTCCAAACTCAACTCACGCTTCTAGTATAGCTTTACCTCTTGATTCCACCACCAATCCGCTCGAATCTAGTCATAAGTTACTTAATCACATTAATAATTACTAAATGAATCATCCCCAATGCATGAAAATAGATTTTTCAAGGTTTTTCCCAAAAAGGTCAAAAATACCCCCGGACCCACGTGGTCGAAACTCGAGGTTCGGACCAAAACCCGGTTACCCATTCCCCCATGAATCCAAATATATGATTTGTTTTTAAATCGGACCCCAAATTGAGGTCCAACTTCTCAATTTGTAGAAAACCTAGGTTCTACCCAAAACACCCAATTTTCCCCATGAAAATCTTTGATTTGAAGTTGAAATTATGTTAAAAGATGTTAAGGAATAAAGAAATTAAGTTAGAAATCACTTACCAATCGTTTTGGAGAAAAAAAGTTGTTTGGAAAATCGCCTCTTAGGTTTTGGGTTTTTGAAAAGTGAAAAATGATTGAGATTTTCCGAACTTGTATACCTTTCTGAGGACCTGGCGCGGACCGCACAAAAATGTGTTGCGGCCGCGCCGAGTGGGAGAAAAGTGCGGCTTCTCTGAACCCTTCCAGCGCGGACCGCACTATTTTGGTGCGCGGCCGCGCTGGTTAACCTGAAACCCTAGCCCTCAGACTCAGCCACGCGGACCGCACAAAAATGCATCGCGGCCGTGCAGCTCCAGCGCGGACCGCGCGGAAATGACCGCGGCCGCGCTAGTGTCTGCAACACCTGCACCTGCATTTTTATAAGTCCAATACCTCCCGGGCCCCATTCAAAACTCACCCGAGACCTCGGGGCTCCAAACCAAACATGCACACAACCTTAAAAACATCTTACGGACTTACTCGTGCGATCAAATCACCAAAATAACATCAAATACATAGGATCAAACCTCAAACACATGATTTTCTTTCTTCAACTTTCATAACTCAAATTCTCCATTTTTAGTCCGAAACACGTCATATGACGTCCGTTTTTAGCCAAATTTTACAAATAGTGCTTAACACATATTTAAGACTTGTACCGAGCGTCGGAACCAAAATACGAGCCCGATACCTATATTTTCTAACCCATTTTTCATTTCAAATTTTCATATCAAATTTCAGAAGAACAATTTCTTTCAAAAATTCATTTCTCGGGCTTGGGAGCTCAGAATTTGATTCCGGGCACACGCCCAAGTCCCATATTTTTCTACGGACCCTCCGGGACCGTCAAATCATATGTTCGGGTCCGTTTACCCAAAATGTTAACCGAAGTCAACATTATGCATGTTAATACCAAAATTCATCAAATGTTTCACATAATTCACATATTCTAACATAAAAACTTTTCGGCTACGCGCCCGAACTACGCACGCCAATCGAGGCAACTAAAATCGAGGTTTTCAAGGCCTCAAAAGCGCGGAACAAGGAAGAACTACGGGGATGACCCTTCGGGTCGTCACATTCTCCACCTCTAAAACAACCGTTCGTCCTCGAACGGACAAAAGAAAAAAGTACCTGAGTCGGAAAATAAATGAGGATAACGGCTCCACATATCGGACTCGGACTCCCAGGCCGATGCCTCAGGAGGCTGACCTCTCCACTGAACACGCACCGAAGGAAAACTCTTCGACCTCAACTGTCGAACCTGCCGGTCTAGAATAGCCATCGGCTCCTCCTCATATGACAGATCCTTGTCCAATTGGACAGTGCTGAAATCCAACATGTGCGATAGATCTCCGCGATACATCCAGAGCATAGATACATGAAACACGGGATGCACAGTTGACAAGCTAGGTGGCAAGGCAAGTTTATAAGCCACCTCTGCCACACGATCAAGAATCTCAAATGGACCGATGAACCTAGGGCTGAGCTTGCCCTTCTTTCCAAATCTTATCACGCCCTTCATAGGCGATACACGGAGCAATACCCGCTCACCAACCATGAAAGCAACATCTCTGACCTTGTGGTCTGCATAACTCTTCTGTCTGGACTGAGCTGTACGAAGTCTATCCTGAATAATCCTGACCTTGTCCAAGGCTTCCTGAACCAGATTCGTACCCAATAATCGAGCCTCTCCCAGCTCAAACCATCCAACTGGAGACCGACATCGCCTACCATACAACGCCTCATACGGAGCCATCTGAATGCTGGACTGGTAGCTGTTGTTGTAGGCGAACTCTGCTAAAGGCAAAAACTGGTCCCACGAGCCTCCAAAATCAATGACACAGGCTCGGAGCATGTCCTCAAGAATCTGAATAGTCCTCTCGGACTGACCGTCCGTCTGGGGATGAAATGTTGTACTCAACTCAACCTCGGTGCCCAACTCTCGCTGAACCGCTCTCCAGAAATGCGAGGTAAACTGCGTACCCCGATCGAAAATGATAGATAGCGGCACCCCATGAAGGCGAACAATCTCCCTGATATAAATCTCGGCTAACCTTTCGGACGAATAGGTGGCTGCAACAGGAACAAAATGCACTGACTTGGTCAGCCTATCAACAATGACCCAAACTGCATCAAACTCTTTCCGAGTCATCGGAAGTCCAGTAACGAAATCCATCGTAATCCTCTCCCACTTCCACTCGGGAAGTGCAATCCTCTGAAATAGACCACCGGGTCTTTGATGCTCGTACTTAACCTGCTGACAATTCAAACACCGAGCCACATGCGCCACGATGTCTTTCTTCATCTTACGCCACCAATAGTGCTGCCTCAGATCCTGATACATCTTCGCGACGCCCGAGTGAATACAATACCGAGAACTGTGGGCCTCTGCTAAGATCAACTTTTGAATCCCATCAACATTGGGCACACAAACTCGCCCCTGCAATCTCAATACACCATCATCATCTAAGGTTACTTTCTTGGCACCTCCACGCTGCACCGTGTCTCTCAAGACACACAAATGGGGATCCTCAAACTGCCGCTCGCGGATACGCTCTAATAGTGAGGAACGAGCAACCGTGCAAGCTAACACTCTGCTAGGCTCAGAAATATCCAACCTCACAAGACGATTGGCCAAGGCCTGAACATCCAAAGCAAGCGATCTCTGGCTGACTGGAATATAAGCAAGACTACCCATGCTGGCGGACTTCCTGCTCAATGCATCGGCCACCACATTGGCCTTCCCCGGGTGGTATAAGATAGTAACATCATAATCCTTTAGCAACTCTAACCACCTCCTCTGCCTCAAATTCAACTCTTTCTGCTTGAACAGATACTGAAGACTCTTGTGATCAGTGTAAACCTCACACGTCACGCCATATAAGTAATGCCTCCAGATCTTCAAGGCATGAACAATGGCTGCCAACTCGAGATCATGAACCGGATAATTCTTCTCGTGGATCTTCAACTGCCTCGAAGCATAAGCAATGACTTTGCCTTCCTGCATCAACACTGCACCAAGCCCAATACGAGACGCATCACAATAGACCGTATATGGCCCTGAACCTGTGGGCAAAACCAATACCGGTGCCATAGTCAGAGCTGTCTTGAGCTTCTGAAAGCTCGCCTCACACTCATCTGATCACCTGAACTGGACACCCTTCTAGGTCAATCTGGTCATAGGGGCTGCAATGGATGAAAACCCCTCCACGAACTGACGGTAGTAACCTGCTAACCCCAGGAAACTCCGAATATCCGTAGCTGAAGCTGGTCAAGACCAGTTCTTGACTGCCACTATCTTCTTCGGGTATACCTGAATACCTGCTGCTGATACGACATGACCCAGGAATGCGACCGAACTCAACCAAAACTCGCACTTTGAAAACTTAGCATACAACTGACTATACTTTATAGTCTGAAGGACCACTCTGAGGTGCTGCTCATGCTCCTCCTGACTGCGGGAGTATATAAGAATATCATCAATGAAGACTATCACGAACAAGTCCAAATAAGGTCTGAACACTCGGTTCATTGACTCCATGAACGCTGCTGGGGCATTAGTCAATCCAAATGACATGACCAAAAACTCATAGTGCCCATACCGAGTGTGAAATGCTGTCTTAGGGACATCAGACGCCCTAATCCTCAGCTGGTGGTAGCCAGATCTCAAATCTATCTTTGAAAACACCCTCGCACCCTGAAGCTAGTCGAATAAATCATCAATTCTCGGCAGTGGATACTTATTCTTAATTGTAACCTTGTTCAATTGCCAGTAATCGATGCACATTCTCATCGAACCATCCTTTTTCTTAACAAACAACACCGGCGCACCCCAAGGCGAAACACTAGGTCTAATGAAACCTTTCTCAAGCAAATCCTGCAGCTATTCCTTTAACTCTTTCAACTCCGGCAGGGCCATACGATATGGCGGGATAGAAATGGGCTGAGTGCCCGGGGCTAAATCAATACAAAAGTCGATATACCTGTCGGGCGGCATACCCGGCAAGTCTGAAGGGAAACCTCAGGAAACTCCCGAACAACGGGCACAGAATCAATAGAAGGGGCCTCCGCGCTAGAATCGCAAACATACGCCAAGTAGACCAAACATCCCTTCTCGACCATACGCCGAGCTTTCACATACGAGATAACACTGCGGGTACAATGACCAGAAGTCCATCTCCACTAGGGGTAAATCTGGTAAGGCTAAGGTCACGGTCTTGGCATGGCAATCCAAGATATCATGGTACGGGGATAACCAATCCATCCCCAATATAACATCAAAGTCGACCATGTCCAAAAGTAACAAATCAACACGGGTCTCAAGACCCCCAAACACTACGATACAAGAACGATGAACTTGGTCGACCACAATAGAATCACCCACCGGTGTTGAAACATAAATAAGAATACTCAACGAGTCACTAGGCATAACCAAATAGGGTGCAAAATAGGACGACACATATGAATACGTAGATCCGGGATCAAATAGCACAGAAGCATCTCTATCACTGACCAGAATAGTACCTGTAATCACAGCATCTGATGACTCAGCCTCTGGCCTGGCTGGCAAAGCATAACAACGGGGCTGGGACCCACCTCCCTGAATCATATCCCTGAGACGATCTGCTGCTGGCTGACCCCTACCTCTAGAAGTCTGAGCTCCACCTCTAAGACCTCTACCTCCACCTTTATGTCCTCTACCCCCGCCTCTAGCCGGCTGGGCAGGCGGTGGGGCAACTGGTGCCTGGATCATCGGGCAAGAACCCTGTTGCTGCGAGCTGCTAGAAGCTCGAGGGCAATATCTGGCAATGTGACTCACATCGCCGCAAGTATAACAAGCCCTCGGCTGCTAATAAAAACAAAGTGGTGGTGCACTGATAGGTGCTGATGGTGAACTAAAGAGCTGCTGGTCAGAATACTGCGGCTGAGGACCACGACCACCTGGTGTACCATAAGAAGCCTGGAGAGCTGACTGAAAGGGCCTCGAAGGATGGCCTCTACCATAAGAATCCCTACCTCCAGATGAGGTACCACTGAATCTACCAGAATGACGGGGCCTCTTATCAGACCCATGACCACCTCCCTGAGCAAGTTGCCATTTCTATCCGGCGGGCACCATCTGCCGCCTCCTGAAATGAAATCTAACCACCGGCACTCATGGCCATCTGAACACGGATTGGCTGGGCCAACCCATCAATAAACCTCTGCACCCTCTCTCTATCGGTGGGGAGTATCACAATGGCATGACGAGCAAGATCAATGAACCGGGTCTCATACTGGGTGACCGTCATAGGACCCTGCTGGAGACGCTCAAACTGCCTACGAAGAGCATTTCGCTGAGTAACTGGGAGAAACTTCCCCAGAAATAACTCTGAAAATTGATCCCAGGTCAATGATGGCGACCCTGTTGGCCTGGCTAAACAGAAATCCCTCCACTAAGTGTTGGCGGATCCTGCCAGGCGAAAAGTGGCGAAGTCGACCCCATTGGTCTCTACAATGCCCATAGTCCGTAGAACCTCATGACAGCTGAATATGAAATCCTGAGCATCCTCTGAGGGGGTGCCACTTGTGAAGATTGCCTTACGAAAACTACTCCAAAATAAATCAAAAAATAAAATAAATTTCTTTTACTGTGTAATTTTTGAATTTGCGTGGTGTTAAATACTTGTGTTATGTCCGTAAGTGTTTACTTTGTCATAATAAAATGAAAAAATAAAATAAAATACATGTGCATGCATATAGGATTTAATTATGCATTTAAAAGATAATTTAAATAAAATCATAAAAAATATGCAATAGTTCTATTTTAAATATTCCACTGTTTGATTGATGTCTTGTCTATGTGTTAAATAATTGTTATAGAGTAATTAATATATTTTGTGAAAGTTAAAATTGTTAAAATTTGAAATTTAAATTAGAAAAATGTAATAGTTGAAAAAGAAATAAAAAAAATAAAATAATCGGACCTGGATTTAAATCCAGGCCCAAACCATTTTTAACCCCCACAGCCCAATCTAGGCAGCCCATGTCCGGTCCAAACCAAACGAGCCAAAACGACAACGTTTGGTCGTGGCTTCTCGGGGACCGTTGGATCAAATCCAACCAACGGTCAAGATTTCATCCCCCTTACCCGTAACCCATTACCCGACCCAATGCCCCGATTCAGCCCGACCCCAGCAGTAAACCAAACGACACCGTTTGGCTAAATGAGCTAATCCTGACCGTGAATCTTACTTGATCGGACGGACAAGATCAATCCACCCCTCCCCTATATAAGTTCCAGACCCCTACCCCGGCCCCCCTAACTAAACCCCTCCTCTCTACTGTTCATCATGACCTTCCTCAGACCCCCCCCTAACCCTAGCTGCCCTAGGATCCCACCGCCTAAATCCCGGCGGCATCAACGCCGCCGGTCACCAAAATAACACCCTAGAATCCCCTGAACATCCTCTACACAGATCTAACATTGGTTTCCTTCGAATCAGGCCCCAACTCTTCGAATCTTAAATCGAAGGTTGGCCTGAAAACCTTATCTTCTCCGATGACCTCCAAAATAACACCACAGTTTCTCCTAAATTCCCTCACCAAGGATCTGTTAGTTGCATGGTTCGAATCATACTGGAACTACTCGAATCTTCATTTGAAGATTCGAGTACAACCTGACCTTATCCCAACCTACTTCAAACTCACACCAGTTACCCCCCTGACCTCCCTCGTGCCTAGAACATCTTTGGTTTCCCTCGAATCTAACCAGAAATGAGTAAATCCCAAATCGAACTTTCAAGAACCCTAAAAATACCAGACTTTTGGATTCTGTCCAGATTGAATAAAGATTGAGGTTTAATCGACCTTAGTCGAAGTATTTTCAGTGGAAAATACTTCGACTAAGGTCTGTTTGATTTCAAACAAAGTCCAAATCCAAGTCGAGTTGAGTTCAGTTGAATTTAAAGGTTCAGAGGTAATTTCTGTTTCTTATGTGCATTCTATGTGTATTCTATGTTCGTTTCATTAGTTTGTTTAATTTTTCATAATTTTCTAGTCAAATTTTGTTATACTGTCCCCTACCCGTCAACTTGATTCTAAATGTGAATTGTTTCTGTTGATTGTGATTATGTACAATGTGTGTAATCGACTCGATTAAGTTCGTCGATTAGTTGTATTATGAATCTTGCTTTTGGAAATGTTGACTGAGATAGCCTGTTTTGAATAGATTATTTTGCTATAACCAGTTAATTAGTTATTGTTAAGCAGTTAGTTCTTGTTTAATAAACCAGTAAATTCAAATGAATGCTGTATATGTGTTGATTTCTGAGCATTGAGTTTCAGGGCATTGTCAGTATATTGACAATGCTCCTGTATTTGTTTATTTTTTGGTTCAGTTTTGAATCTCAGTCGAAATGATCCTGCATATTCTGTGTAATGTTAGTGGGTATTATTCAGGTTCAGTATTCAATTGAGAATCATCTATCTTAATTCAACTCTTGTGCATAAATGTGATGTACTGTCTTTAATACTAGGACTGGTTATAACTGTTAAAGCAGACTTTAAAATCTGTTTTGCAACATTCTGATTTTAGTTTAAGGGCTGTAATTACAGAAGGATTTCAGGTTTATTTTAGAATGAAACAGTAGGGTAATGTGATAGTGTGCTTTCAATAATATGATAGTGGCTATAATTTAAGTAATAATGGGGAACAAGGGATAATGGGGCTGCTGAAAAACAGGATAAATAGCACTTAGTTTTAAATTATTCAAAAGTAGTTTTAATGGAAACAATTTCTTATTTTTAAAGGAGAAAAGGGTCCATCCAGCACTAAACTGTATAGGACCAGCCCTGTATAAATACAGGGAGCTGGACAGACTGAAGAAGATCAGTTTTTCAGAGAGGGAATTAGGACTGATTTAGGGCAGTTTTCAGAAAAGATGAGTTTTTTTTTCCAGAGAAGAGTTTGAAAGGGAAATAAAAATCAGATTTTAAGAGAGTCCAGGAAAGAGAAAAACAGAAAGAAAGAAAGAGATAGAAATAGAATCAGAAACAGAAATTTGAAAAGAAAAAGAAACAAAAAGGAACACTCACACAGTGAAGCTGAAACAGATACCCGAAAAGAAAAGAAAAATCTGAAACCTTGTTGTTCTTTTTGGAATCTGTCCGGGTCTGGGTATGGATACTATTTGGTTTTAAAAATCTGAAATTCTTTAAGAAGCGTTGCTCTTGTGAATTTGGGTTTCTCGGGTCTTATTATTACTCAAATCTGTGGAAATACTGATATTCTGCCAGTATTTTGTTACTACTGCAACTGCTGAAACTTACATCCTCTACCTTCATTTCCAGGTACTTATCTTTTAGATTCTATGTTGGAAAGAGATTCAGCGTGACGAATCAATGAAGCTTGAATTATAATTCTATTTTTATTTTGTCTAAGTTCGTTATTTTAAAGGTTCAGTCTTGTTTTTGCGTTTGGTTAATATAGTAGTATGTTTGACATGATAATTAGTAGTTGATTATTCTCTTTTAAAACTCATATAAGTGCTGTAATAATATTATTTATATTAGAATTTCTCATTAGTGTAGTTATATGTGAGTTGTCAAAACAGGGAGTATGACATGAAAATGGGCCATTGATTACATCCCATAATACCTTTAGCTAAATGTAAAGTAAAATGGAAGTATTAAGAAGTTACATTAGTAGTATATCTAAAAAAAATATATGATTTTGCTTAGATTGATATAAGCTATTATATGGCATGATGACAGGTATATTTATAATCATATGAGTAAGGTGAGTTGGTATAGCTCGTTATAGTGTTAAGAATATTATGAATGTTTAGACTCGCAATTATGTTGTATGTAATACAATTTTATTGAATCAATTCGAATAATAACTTCTTTCTCATTAATTTGATTATTTAGCGTTATAAATAAACTAAGCAATTATAATTTTGGATTAAAAACAAGTATGTGAGAATGAGATGATATGTATAAGAACAAATTGCAACAATTTATGTCAATGGTAATTAGAAATAGAATTTGCACTAAGTAAATAATGAAAATTCTTGGAAAATATTTCCTCCCTTTATGAATCATTCATTTTCAGTTTCATATGCAATTTATTCTGTGGCATATATATATATATGTCATATTTGTTAAAAAAAATAGTATTAATCATATTTTTATTCTGTTCTTTGAATTTGAATAGTTGGAATGAATATAGTTTATACTCAGAAATTATAATCGACAGGCAACCTTTAATAGATTGTAAATTCTTTTCAAAGAATTTATAGGCCTCTAAAATGGGAGTTTCTCATGATTTTCACATAAAAAATATATGAATATAATAAACAATTTGTGGAAAATCCCTAATATCATTACAAATATTTTGCGCAATTAGGGATACGTTCGCGTACCCTGATTATATTTTTAAAAGAAAATTCGGATTATGCGTAAGCGCAATTTCGAGCGAATATTTAAGAAAAGGATTTTTCCAAAGGCGTTAAATCAATTTCATAAAAAACCCGAGATGTGCGGTTCACTATTTAAGAAAAACAAATATTCTTGATTCGACACAATTTCGAAAAAATGATTGTTTAATAAATATATTATCAAAAGTTATCGTGTACACGTACGCGTGACACAATTCCGCATTTTTAAATTTATAACACGAATATACGTACGCGTAATTCGATTCAAAGAAGGGTCCTTAATCACAATAAGTATAAGCGGTAGTAAAATTACGTAATAAAAATATATTTAATAAAAATCAAGATAATTAAGCCAATAATAAAAACAGTTAAGCGACCGTGCTAGAACCACGGAATTCGGAAATGCCTAACACCTTCTTCCGGATTAACAGAATTCCTTACTCAGGATTTCTGGTTCGCAGAATAATAAACAGAGTCATATTCTCCTCGATTCAGGGATTAAAATTGGTGACTTGGGACGCCTTAAAATTCCCAGGTGGCGACTCTTAAATAATTAAATAAATCCCGTTTCGACTGTCCTTTAATTGGAGAAAACTCCCCCACGCGCCCCGCGTGCGCGGTAAAAAGGATGTGCGACAGCTCTGGCGACTCTGCTGGGGACAACTTCCTATTGTAACCCAGAACCATTGGTTCAGGGTTTAAAGAATTCGAGCTTAAAATATCTGTGTTAATTGGCTTTATTTACTATATGATTTTCAACTGTTTATATGCTAATATGCTAAATGTTTTTTTTTACCGCTTTAATATTATTTGAATTGTGAATATATACAACTGCTACGAAACCCCCTTCTTTCTGAGTCTTCTGAATTTATGGTGTACACGTGCGCGTGACCCACCTTTCTGTTAAAGTCATACCAAATAAGACGGAGTTGGGACAAGTAACTAGGCCGGGCAGACTTTCGTGCTCCCGGTACGTTGCCCCCGCTTCGGCTCAAACTGTCCGTTTGGGTAAGCCAGGTTTAGAACAATCAACCTAAGGTTTTACACTTAGAATAACTCAGCCATGTACCGGATCCCTAGTAGGAACGTCTATTTGCATCATACACATTTGGCCTTGGAGACTCAACACAGGGGTTGGGTCTGTCTAGGACAGGTGAACCCGAAATAAAAAGACCATCATGATGCATCCTACTTGCTATTTGTGCATTCATTAGCCTCGAATATGCTTGTTGACCAGCTTAAATGAAATCATGGTGAGAAGAGAGGAATAAAATGGGTTGTTGTTGTTTTTTTTAAAAAAAAAACAAATTTCAAAAAAAAAGAAAAATAGTTTTAAATCTTGAAATAAAGGTATTTAATTAATAAATAAAAAAAATTCGAAAATGATTTTTTTTTAGTATAAATTTTCAAAATGAATTTTGACTTTATTAAAATTAAATTTCAGATACAAAATGAGCACCACACAAAGCCCCTCGTCCACGAGTACAAAAGAATTTCTATTTCAACTTCAAATGTGGTGGTATGATTTAGGCGAAGACGGTCAAAAATGGGTCGTCAAGCATTTGGGAAATCTCACGGACATTATGAAGGTCAAACCTCGTGATGATCTGATTGCGGCACTGGTAACTTTTTGGTACCCTGTTCACAATGTCTTTCGTTTCTCTGACTTCGAGCTTACTCCTACATTAGAGGAGATAGCTGGATATGCTGGTTTTGACGGAAGTTTAAGAAATCAAAGCTTGATATTCACAAAGGCTCCTTCGGTACATCGATTCTTCGGTCTTCTGAACATCAGCAGTCAAATCAGGAAAAACAATGTCATCAATGGATGTTGTTCCTTCAACTTTTTGTATTCAAGGTTCGGAAAGTCAGATGGGTTCGAAATTCATGAGAAAGGCCTTACCAATAAGCAAAACAAAGACACTTGGCAGATTCACCGTCGCTTTGCTTTCATGGTGGCTTTTCTAGGAGTCATGGTCTTTCCAAACAAAGAGCGAACAATTGATATTCGCACCGCAAAAATTGTGCAAATCCTCACCACCAAAGAAAATCACACCTTTGTCCCCATCATTCTATCAGACATTTATCGAGCTTTGACTTTATGTAAATCAGGAGCAAAGGTCTTCGAAGGATGCAAAATTTTGTTGCAAATGTGGGTGATGGAGCATCTCCAACAACAAGCCCAAGATCATACAGTATGGGTCAAACAATGATAATTGCATCGAGAGCTATGAGGAAAGAACAAAAAATTATCAGGCTCCAGAAGGGATAGAAGCATGGGTATCTCATCTAAAGGCTTTAACGGCAAATCAAATTGAATGGACTCTGGGATGGCTCCCGATGAGGGAAGTAATACACATGTCAGCCTCAAATAGTTATCTACTACTATTGGGATTGAGAAGCATTCAGCCGTATGCACCACTGAGAGTCCTAAGGCAATTAGGGAGATATCAAATAGTTCCTGATGATGAAGATTTGAGTGTGCAAGTAATCGAATTACACCCAGAAGCCACTATTCCCGAGGCTCTACTTCAGCAGATGTGGAATGGATGTCGATACTTGAAAAGTGATACTCAAGTCCCAGACACTACAAAGGGTGAGATAAATCCTGGATATGCAAGGTGGTTTGAAAAACGGTCTCGCGTGGATGATGTACCAGAGCCTGAGCTAAGAAGGCCAACAAAAAGACCCCATGTTCAAAACTTCAATGATAAAATCCAAGAACGGTTGATCTGGGGAGAAAAGGAAAAAGGGTACAAAGCAACTATCCATGCCCTAAAAGAAAATCTAAGAAGCCTCAGTTTGGAGAAAGATTTGCAAGAACAAGAAGCCGAAGGCGAGAAAAAGAGTCTAGCTTGTGAGAATGAAAATCTTCATGCTCGATTCCAAAAAATGAAAAGAGTTTCTGAAACGCCAAAGAGGAGCTGGAAGGATCAAAAAACCATCGCCAATCTCTTTGAAAAAATGCAAGATTATGATTCCATTCTTGCGGAAAACGAAAGGGCATTGAGCAAAGCAAAAGAAAGGATCCAACAATTAAACGAAGAAGCCAGATCTAACAAGGAACGCCAAGATAGGCAATCCGAAAAAGACAAGGCACAATTCAAGAAGGAAAAAGACTATTGGATGCGATCAGAAGACCAGCTTCGTGCACAACTAGAAGAGGCAAGAAGATGCAACAGAGAACATCAACAAGCAGACCTCGACAGGGAAAGATCGCAAGCAAGATTAGAGCAGGCCAGACTCCGAGCTCTGTTAGAATCAGCTCTAGATCGTGAAAACCGTGTCAGAGATATAGCCACCACTCGTCAGCAGCAATTGCAAGACCAAGACCAACGTCTCCAAGGTTTCAGGGCACAAATCCACGACTTGGCAGTCTTCACATCTCAAAGTTATGTAAACTGCCAAGGAATGGATTATGAAAGGTTTACAGAGCATGCGCCCACTTTTGCTCGTCATCTAGCAATGGAGTTGGAAAGGATGTATCGTACGCTGGGAGGCCATCCAGGTCAAGCCCCACATTGAGCAGATAATCCAATATTTGACAACAAAAGTGGAAAGTGGGGCATGTTGTGAGATGTTAAGAATTGTATCTTTTATTTTGATTTAAGTGTGTGTGTGTTTCAAGCCATTTTCTTAAAAGTTTTCAAATGTAATTCCATCTTTGTGTAATGAATAAAAGTGATTGCCTTTAGTCCGAACTACGCAAGGTCTGATTCATGTAAGGCATGATACGTAGGCAATCTCTAAGATTCGACCACCACGATAAAAGATATATATAGTAAATAACAATAAAAATTTCAAGAAAGCTGGGACGACACAAGCAGCCGAGCAAATGCATAATAGAAAGGGATTATTTGTCTAGGAGCATTGCATCTCAACGTGTGATTATATATGTGTTAAACTCTCAAAACTAACAAGTTTGTTCATTTTCAGAATTCAAGCAGTTAGTTTCTCTAAAGAGTATACTGGCATATTATCACTATCACACAAGATCAAAAGGACCAATACCCGAAAGTATGTCTATCCCAGATGTTGACACAGGTATGGAACTAGAGGAGATGGATGTCGGGAAAATGAAAGAAGAGATGTTTAAGCTCAAGCAGCAAATGGCTGAGATGTACCAAGCCTGGTCTACAGGACAGCTACCCCCATCTTATCCAAATAACCCTGCTCCATCAATGACTCAAACTCAGGATAATATCACCACTGAATTATCCCCAAACTTCCCCATTTACCAGCACTACCGAGGCACCACCTCTCAGACACCGCAGTCTCCACCTCCGAAACCCGTTCCATATTTTCCTCCACCTATGACTCCTGTTTTCGTAGCACCTCCCCCTGCTACATTTCATAAATCTCCTAGTGAGCCTACATTCCAGCCCCAAGACAACCAATATTACCCCCCGGAACCCACCCTCAAAGCTTCCGAAATTCATTCAACTACTTCTCGTTTTGATCTCCCAACCGAAATTGACAAGCCAGTTAAAAATGTTGAACAAGAAGAGATGTTCAGGAAGGTCAAGAGTCTAGAACAATCGTTTAGAGACATGGGAGGATTAGGCGGGCAAGTCAGTGTAGCATACAAAGATTTATGCTTATTCCCCAATGTACAATTGCCAGTTGGCTTCAAGATGCCCAAATTTGACCTATACAGCGGGCACGGCGACCCAGTAGCCCACTTAAGGGGTTTCTGTAGCAAGATGCGAGGAGCTGGGGGAAAGGATGAATTATTGATGGCTTACTTCAGTCAAAGTTTAAGCGGATCAGCTTTGGAGTGGTATACACGCCAGGACCATGGGAGATGGTACACCTGGGATGACCTGGCACAGGCATTCGCATACCATTTCCAATACAATCTGGAAATCATCCCAGATCGATTATCTTTGACAAAATTTGAGAAGAAACATAATGAAAGTTTCAGAGAGTATGGTTTTCGGTGGAGAGAACAGGCAGCAAGAGTGGATCCTCCTATGAAGGAGAGCGAAATGGTAGACTACTTCCTCCAAGCCTTGGAACCGACTTACTATGCCCATTTGGTTTCAGCAGTTGGGAAATCATTCAACGAAGTAGTGAAGATGGGAGGTATGGTGGAAGAAGGCCTCAAGACAAATAAAATCATGAGCTATTCAGCAATTAAGGCAACTACTCAAGCTATTCAAGGCGGGGTAGGAGGAATCGGAAGAAAGAAGAGGGAGGAAGCAGCAGTAGTTGATTCAGGAATTTGGCCGGGACCCAGAGGTTCACCGCTTTACTATAATCAACAACGACCTCGCCAATCAGCTTACCACCATGATTCATCCCAACACTACTATCACCCTTCAGAGCCTCATTTTTCCATTAACCATGCTCAAGCATACAATCAGCCACCTGTTCACACCAATTGGCGTGCTCCTGTCACACCAAATACTTACCCACGAGCCTATCCCGGACCAGGTTTCAGGCCTAGGCCAGCATTCAGGGGAGAAAGGGAACAGAAAAAGAAAACTTACACTCCATTGGGAGAGTCTTACACTAGTCTGTTCCACAGGCTGAGACAGCTAGACATGCTGAGACCAATACAATCCAAGCTACCCAATCCTCCTCCAAAGAATCTGGATTACACCATTAGCTGTGAATATTGCTCCGGTGCACCAGGCCATGATACGGAGAAATGCTGGCATTTGAAAAATGCAATACAAGAGCTGATTGATACTAATAAAATCGAGGTTCAAACCCCCGAAGCCCCAAATATCAATAGAAATCCAATGCCAGCCCATCAAGAGGCTAATATGATAGAAATCATACAAACTGATGGGGAGACAAAGAAGCCGTCACAAACTGTCATGATGATCAAGTCTCATGAAGCTAAGCCAGATAAGCAGTTAATAGAGGAGAAGCTGGTGTCTAAGCAGAATAAAAATGGTGATGAACCATCTATAATAGTCGATGAGGGATCATCGAGCAAATTTGCTGCAAAACAAGAAAGGCCGAAAGTGATAGTACCCGGGGTTGTTAACAAACCCATTGTATTCGTGGAAGGAGCCCATACAGATCGGGTTATTATTGCACCTGTAATCCAGCTGCCGGTCATCAACAACAAAGCCATCCCATGGAACTATGAACGGGTGATTGTAATGTACAGGGGAAAAGAAATCAAGGAAGAAGTGTGTAAGGTGCAAGGCTTGACTCGTTCGGGAAGATGTTTTACTCCCGAAGAGTTAAGAAAAACTAAAAACAATCCAACGCCAACAAAGAGAGCTGTGACGGAAGAAGAGGCGGAGGAGTTTTTAAGAAAAATGAAACTCCATGATTATTCTGTTGTGGATCAATTAAAGAAGACCCCCGCTCAAATTTCATTATTGTCATTACTGATCCATTCAGAGGAGCACCGTATGGCTTTGATGAAAATCCTGAATGAGGCTCATGTTCCTGAAAAGATCTCTGTAAATCATTTGGGAAAGAATAGCCAACAGAATCTTTGAGACAAACAGAATTACATTTGCTGATGATGAATTACCTGTGGAAGGTACTGAGCACAACAGAGCTCTTTACCTCACCGTGAAATGTGAAAACTCCGTAGTAACCCGGGTATTGGTTGACAATGGGTCAAGTGCAAATATCTGCCCTCTCTCCACTTTAAGCAAATTAAAAATTAAAGAGGAGAGGATCCAGAAAAATAGTATTTGCGTACGGGGATTTGACGGTGGAAGCAGAGATTCATTTGGCGACATAGTGTTGGAACTAACAATAGGGCCAGTTGAATTCACAATGGAATTCCAAGTGTTGGACATAACTGTTTCTTACAACTTGTTGTTGGGTCGACCATGGATCCATGCTGCTAAAGCAGTCCCGTCAACACTACATCAGGCTGTCAAGTTTGAATGGGATCATCAAGAAGTAGTCGTGTATGGAGAAGAAAGTTTAAATGCTCACAGCAGTACCATTGTACCGGTCGAGGGAACAGAAAATGACCAGGGACCATGGGTATACCAAGTGACCGACACAGTGTCGATAGAGAAAATTCCAGAGGGGAAATACCTTCCAAATCCAAAGATATCCTCTGCATCAGTCATGGTAGCTTATGAAATGTTAAAGAATGGCTTTATACCCGGCAAAGGTCTGGGTTTATCTTTGCAAGGAATTATACAACCAGTATCTCTCCCCGAGAACTGGGGAACATTCGGTTTGGGGTTCATACCCACTGCCAATGACGTGATAAGGGCTAGGAAGCTGAAACACCAAGCATGGGTTCTTCCAAAACCAGTCCCACATCTGTCAAAGTCTTTTGTCAAGACCGGTGCTAAAAATCGCCCGATAACAACAATTCCTAAATCCCGGGTCAATCCTGAGAAGGAATTAATTGAAAGGTTCGAGAAATTGTTTAGTGATGTGAATATGTTGGAAAGCGGAGAAGGGTGTAGCAACGCAGAAGTTCAATTCGTTGGGCCAGAAACAAAGCTCAATAATTGGAAAGCCACTCCTCTCCCAATTCGAAAGGAGTCTTGGTAGTTTATTTTGATTTTCTTTCAGTTTGTTTGGGTTACTTCAGGGTTGTAATCCCAAAGCTTATCTTACAGTTTGTTTGAAGTGTGCAAAACCTTGTTATCTTTCATCATCCAATAAAAAGCAGTTTCCTTTTTTATCATTCCTGATAGTTTTCTTTTTTTTTTCTTTCCTGTACAGTTCCTTTTACGCTGGCTCTAGTGATATGGCATGCATGAGGAATCCTCAGCCCAGTCTTAAAAATCAATCTGGTTCCGAAATATTAATTCAAGAAATATATTGTGATTATGAATCAGAATATGATGAAGATGAGGTTTTTGAAGAGATTAGTAAAGAGTTAATTCACTTTGAGGAAAAAATCAAACCTAACTTGAGTGATACCGAGGACATCAATATAGGGGACACGAGTAATATCCGAGAAACTAAAATAAGTGTCCATCTGGAACCAAAGATCCGAGAGGAGTTAATTAAAGCACTCATAGAATTCAAAGATGTTTTTGCATGGTCGTATGACGACATGCCGGGCCTGAGCACTGATTTAGTGGTTCACAAATTGCCCACCGATCCAACGGTGCCTCCTGTCAAGCAGAGGCTGAGAAAATTCAAGCCTGACATGAGTGTGAGAATTAAGGAAGAAATCACCAAACAATTGGAAGCAAAGGTCATTCGAGTCACTCGATATCCTGTTTGGTTGGCTAATATCGTTCCTGTACCAAAGAAAGACGGCAAAATTAGAGTATGCGTCGACTATCGCAATCTCAACAAAGCAAGTCCAAAGGATAATTTCCCATTACCTAATATCCATATTTTGATCGACAATTGTGCCAAGCATGATATAGGGTCTTTCGTGGATTGTTATGCCGGGTATCATCAAATTCTAATGGATGAAGAAGATGCAGAAAAGACGGCATTCATCACACCATGGGGAACTTATTGCTACCGGGTAATGCCATTCGGTTTAAAGAACGCCGGAGCAACCTATATGAGAGCAATGACCACAGTGTTTCATGATATGATACACAAGGAGATTGAGGTATACGTGGACGATGTGATCATAAAATCAAAGCATCAGGCCAACCACGTTGGGGATTTGAGGAAGTTCTTCTTAAGACTTCGCAGGTACAACCTCAAGCTTAACCCTGCCAAGTGCGCATTTGGAGTTCCATCTGGAAAGTTGCTGGGATTCATAGTCAGTCGACGAGGCATCGAGCTAGACCCATCAAAGATCAAAGCCATCCAAGAACTGCCACCTCCAAGAAACAAAACTGAAGTAATGAGTTTGTTGGGAAGGTTAAATTACATCAGCAGGTTTATTGCTCAGCTCACAACAACCTGTGAGCCAATTTTCAAATTGTTAAAAAAGGATGCTGCGGTCAAATGGACCGATGAGTGTCAAGAAGCGTTCAATAAAATAAAAGGGTACTTGTCAAACCCACCCGTGTTGGTCCCACCAGAGCCAGGAAGACCTTTGATTCTTTACTTGACGGTTTTGGAAAATTCATTTGGTTGTGTATTGGGGCAACATGACCTTACTGGCAGAAAAGAACATGCCATCTACTACCTTAGCAAGAAGTTCACAGCTTATGAGGTTAAGTATACTCATTTGGAAAAGACATGTTGCGCCCTAACATGGGTAGCTCAAAAATTAAAACACTATTTGTCATCCTACACTACTTACCTCATTCTCGGTTGGATCCATTGAAATACATTTTTCAAAAGACTATGCCAACAGGAAGACTTGCAAAGTGGCAGATATTGCTCACAGAATTCGACATCATCTATGTGACTCGAACTGTAATGAAGGCTCAAGCGCTGGCCGATCACTTAGCCGAAAACCCGGTCGATGAGGAATATGAGCCGTTGAAAACTTATTTTCCTGACGAAGAAACAATGCATATCGACGAGGTGGAGCGAATTGAAAAGCCTGGCTGGAAACTTTTCTTTGATGGAGCCGCTATCATGAAAGGAATAGGAATAGGAGCTGTAATCATTTCTGAAACAGGGCATCACTATCCTGTTACGGCTCAATTGTGATTTTATTGCACCAATAATATGGCTGAATACGAAGCTTGTATTTTGGGGTTAAGGCTAGCCTCAGACATGGGTATCCGAGAAATCTTAGTCATGGGAGATTCGGATCTTTTGATACATCAAATTCAAGGAGAATGGGAAACCCGAGACTTGAAGCTCATACCATACCGACAATGTCTGCATGATCTTTGTCAGCGGTTTCAATCAGTGGAATTCCAACATATTCCAAGAATCCATAATGAGGTTGCCGATGTATTGGCTACCCTGACATCAATGTTGCACCATCCGGACAAAGCTTATGTAGATCCAATACATATTCAAGTCCACGATCAGAGCACTTATTGCAATATGGTTGAAGAAGAATTTGATGGTGAACCATGGTTCCACGACATCAAGGAGTATATCAGGATGGGGATATATCCCGCACAAGCCACAGGAGATCAAAAGAGGACCATTAGGCGATTGACAAATGGATTCTTCTTAAGCGGAGGAGTTTTGTATAAAAGAACACCAGATCTTGGATTATTAAGATGCATAGATGCCAGACAAGCTACAACTGTCATGTCTGAAGTACATTCAGGAGTTTGCGGACCCCACATGAGTGGATATGTGTTGGCAAAGAAAATCCTCCGAGCTGGTTACTATTGGCTTACCATGGAGCGAGATTGTATCAGTTTTGTGCGCAAGTGTCATCAATGCCAAATACACGGAGATTTGATTCATTCTCCACCATCCGAGTTGCACACAATGTCGGCACCATGGCCCTTCGTTGCCTGGGGCATGGATGTGATTGGACCAATTGAGCCGGCAGCATCCAATGGGCACAGGTTCATTCTGGTAGCTATTGATTATTTTACCAAATGGGTTGAGGCCAAGACATTCAAATCAGTGACCAAGAAAGCTGTGGTCGATTTTGTCCACTCAAATATCATATGTCGATTCGGAATCCCGAAGGTGATCATCACAGATAACGGTGCTAATCTTAACAGCAACTTAATGAAGGAAGTATGTCAACAGTTTAAGATTACACATCGTAACTCTACACCATATCGGCCCAAGGCGAATGGAGCAGTAGAAGCAGCCAACAAACACATAAAGAAGATACTTCGGAAAATGATAGAAGGTTCAAAACAATGGCATGAAAAATTACCATTTGCATTATTGGGATACCGCACTACTGTTCGCACTTCAGTAGGAGCAACTCCTTATTTGTTGGTATATGGCACTGAAGCAGTAATTCCTGCAGAAGTTGAGATTCCTTCCCTTCGGATCATCGCCGAAGCAAAGATTGATGATGATGAATGGGTCAAAACCCGTCTGGAACAGTTAAACTTGATTGATGAAAAACGATTGGCCGCAGTATGTCATGGTCAATTATATCAAAGAAGAATAGAAAGAGCATACAACAAAAAGGTGCGTCCCCGGAAGTTTGAAGTAGGTCAGCATGTGCTGAAACGTATTCTTCCACATCAGGTCGAGGCAAAAGGCAAATTTGCCCCTAATTGGCAAGGACCATTCATTGTGACCAGAGTATTATCGAATGGTGCACTATGTTTAAAAGATATTGAAGGCAAATGCATAGATATGGCGATCAATTCTGACACGGTAAAGAGATATTATGCATAAATTTTTTGAATGTTTGTATTTAGCATTATTTCGAAGATTGGAATGACAAAGGCCATTTATTCTGCTATCCAAACACTATACCCTTTGTTTTCCCCATTTGAGCCATACTTGTTTCTTTCCTATCCCCTCTTGGAAGCAATAAAAAAAATCACTATTATTTGGTGAACTACGTTTGACCTGATTCCTCAAAGAAAGATACGTAGGCGCCTCACGGCTCGGTCATAGGGTGCACAATATACATGATGTGCACAAAAAAGTTATGTCAAGCGACCCCAATCAAAAACTGGGGCAGAAATTGTATTGGAAATAAGAAAAAGATTCCAAGAGTTGTAATTTTAAACCCATACCAGAACTGTTCAGCTTTTAATACCTTTTCCATTTCTAACCCCATACCAGAAAGACCTTTCGACCAATCTTAGAAAAATGCTGAGTCAAGCAAATGAAGATGGTTCATAACACTCTGGTACAAACAAGAAAAGAAAGTAAAAATGAGAGAGTCTTATAGGTGAAAACCCACACGGGCACCATAAGGCGACGGAAGTTGAGAGAAAAGTAAAATGAGAGAGTCTTATTGGTGAAAACCTTCGTAGGCACCATAAGGCGAAAAGGAAGTGAAGAAGTGAAAAATGAGGAAAGTTTATCGATGAAAACTCCTTGAGACAATTGAAAGGAGATTGATTAAAAGACTGGGTTGATTAATCCAAAATGCATACCCTGATCATTGGTGCCAGTAATTCCAATCAGATAAGTCCTTTATTCCTTTTCCAACAGTCATCCAAATTTGGATTTTTCTTTTCATTCTATGATTGTCGAAATCAGCGTATTTCGTTACTAATAATCTTACTTTCTAAAAGCTTTGAGATAAGTTTTATTCCAAACAAATAAGAAGGAATGTCAAGGTATACTACCAAGATTCAAGGTTACAAAATACAGCCACGAAAGGTGGGAGATAAAAGATATGGGTGTAAGAAAGGTGAAATCAAAAGTGGATCAGCAAAGTCAGAAGGGACATATGATTATAGTTAAAAGGGGTTTGAAGGAAAACATACAGAGGGGAATCCTATAGTCAAGGATCAATTACAAGGACAAAACAGTCTTTTCAACCATTCTAAGGCAATAAAAAGAGACGAAGAGAAGCATCACCATCGGCAAGAATACCCCAGCCAACCACCCTGCTTTAAACTAACGAAGTTTTCTTTGATTTAAAACAGAAGAAGTCAGGCGTCCACCTGGAGAATGAGGATGAAGAATTAAAGAAGTCAGGCGTCCACCTGGAGAATGAGGATGAGAAAAGAAGAAGTCAGGCGTCCACCTGGAGAATGAGGATGAGAATTGAAGAAGTCAGGCGTCCACCTGGAGAATGAGGATGAGAAAAAGAAGTCAGGCGTCCACCTGGAGAATGAGGATGAGAAAAGAAGTCAGGCGTCCACCTGGAGAATGAGGATGAAGAATTAAAGAAGTCAGACGTCCACCTGGAGAATGCGGATAAGAATTGAGGAAGTCAGGCGTCCACCTGGAGAATGAGGATGAGAAAAAGAAGTCAGGCGTCCACCTGGAGAATGAGGATGAGAATTAAAGAAGTCAGGCGTCCACCTGGAGAATGAGGATGAGAAAAGAAGAAGTCAGGCGTCCACCTGGAGAATGAGGATGAAGAAAAAGAAGTCAGGCGTCCACCTGGAGAATGAGGATGAGGAAAGAAGAAGTCAGGCGTCCACCTAGAGAATGAGGATGAGAAGTTAAAAAGAAGTCAGGCGTCCACCTGGAGAATGAGGATGAAGAAGAAAAAAAGAAGTCAGGCGTCCACCTGGAGAATGATGATGAGAGAAGAAGAAGTCAGGCGTCCACCTGGAGAATGAGGATGAGAATTAAAGAAGTCAGGCGTCCACCTGGAGAATGAGGATGAGAAAAGAAGAAGTCAGGCGTCCACCTGGAGAATGAGGATGAAGAAAAAGAAGTCAGGCGTCCACCTGGAGAATGAGGATGAGGAAAGAAGAAGTCAGGCGTCCACCTAGAGAATGAGGATGAGAAGTTAAAAAGAAGTCAGGCGTCCACCTGGAGAATGAGGATGAAGAAAAAAAAGAAGTCAGGCGTCCACCTGGAGAATGATGATGAGAGAAGAAGAAGTCAGGCGTCCACCTGGAGAATGAGGATGAGAATTAAAGAAGTCAGGCGTCCACCTGGAGAATGAGGATGAGAAAAGAAGAAGTCAGGCGTCCACCTGGAGAATGAGGATGAAGAAAAAGAAGTCAGGCGTCCACCTGGAGAATGAGGATGAGGAAAGAAGAAGTCAGGCGTCCACCTGGAGAATGAGGATGAGAAGTTAAAAAGAAGTCAGGCGTCCACCTGGAGAATGAGGATGAAGAAGAAAAAAAGAATTCAGGCGTCCACCTGGAGAATGAGGATGAAAAGTTAAAAAGAAGTCAGGCGTCCACCTGGAGAATGAGGATGAAGAAAGAAAAGAAGCAGTCAAGGCACCCACCTGAAGAACGAGGGAATGCAATTGAAGTGTTGAAATCAAAAGCCCGCTCATATGAAAAAGGAGCACACTTAGAATCAATAAAGCAGAGGTGTCCAACAAAATCCCCAGCAAGAAACAACAAGAGTCTCAAAAGAAAATACGGGACACAATTAAAAGGAATACGGAATAAGCCAAATGCCCAAGAGTCACCAAGATATCAAGACAACAAGAAACGCAAGGGCATGATCTAGATATGATTTTTTTTATAATTCCTGTACCATAATCTAGTTTAATTTTTGCATTACCTTTGAAGTAAGGTGTAATAAGGAGGTCAGCAGGAAGTAAAAACAACACGAAGCAGTAGTAACATCACAGTCCCACGGTAGTCCCAGCTACTCAAAACTTCCCGAACTACATTGACCTGATTCCTTTATAGCCAAGGATATGTAGGAAACCTTTGAAGCAGAGGTTCGGTCAAATCTTTCAAAAAATGCTTCCCACGGAGTATTTGAACGGGCAAAAATCGCTCGTATCCGCTCACTTTATCTTTGCACGAAAACTCTTCGAGTTTCCGCACAAAGAGGGGCAGCTGTGAGCACGTGATTTTTGCCTTACGAAAACTACTCCAAAATAAATCAAAAAATAAAATAAATTTCTTTTACTGTGTAATTTTTGAATTTGCGTGGATGCTAAATACTTGTGTTATGTCCGTAAGTGTTTACTTTGTCATAATAAAATGAAAAAATAAAATAAAATACATGTTGCATGCATATAGGATTTAATTATGCATTTAAAAGATAATTTAAATAAAATCACAAAAAATATGCAATAGTTCTATTTTAAATATTCCAATGTGTGATTGATGTCTTGTCTATGTGTTAAATAATTGTTATAGAGTAATTAATATATTTTGTGAAGTTAAAATTGTTAAAATTAGAAATTTAAATTAGAAAAATGTAATAGTTGAAAAAGAAATAAAAGAAATAAAATAATCGGACCTGAATTTAAATCCAGGCCCAAACCATTTTTAACCCCCCCACAGCCCAATCTAGGCAGCCCAGGTCCGGTCCAAACCAAACGAGCTAAAACGACAGCGTTTGGTCGTGGCTTCTCGGGGACCGTTGGATCAAATCCAACCAACGGTCAAGATTTCATCCCCCTTACCCGTAACCCATTACCCGACCCAATGCCACGATTCAGCCCGACCCCAGCAGTAAACCAAACGACACCGTTTGGCTAAATGAGCTAATCCTGACCGTGAATCTTACTTGATCGGACGAACAAGATCAATCCACCCCTCCCCTATATAAATTCCAGACCCCTACCCCAGCCCCCCTAACTAAACCCCCCCTCTCTACTGTTCATCATCACCTTCCTCAGACCCCCCTAACCCTAGCCGCCCTAGGATCCCACCGCCTGAAACCCGGCGGCATCAACGCCGCCGGTCACCAAAATAACACCCTAGAATTCCCTGAACATCCTCTACACAGATCTAACATTGGTTTCCTTCGAATCAGGCCCCAACTCTTCGAATCTTAAATCGAAGGTTGGCCTGAAAACCTTATCTTCTCCGATGACCTCCAAAATAACACCACAGTTTCTCCTAAATTCCCTCACCAAGGATCTGTTAGTTGCATGGTTCGAATCATACTGGAACTACTCGAATCTTCATTTGAAGATTCGAGTACAACCTGACCTTATCCCAACCTACTTCAAACTCACACCAGTTACCCCCCTGACCTCCCTCGTGCCTAGAACATCTTTGGTTTCCCTCGAATCTAACCAGAAATGAGTAAATCCCAAATCGAACTTTCAAGAACCCTAAAAATACCAGACTTTTGGATTCTGTCCAGATTGAATAAAGATTGAGGTTTAATCGACCTTAGTCGAAGTATTTTCAGTGGAAAATACTTCGACTAAGGTCTGTTTGATTTCAAACAAAGTCCAAATCCAAGTCGAGTTGAGTTCAGTTGAATTTAAAGGTTCAGAGGTAATTTCTGTTTCTTATGTGCATTCTATGTGTATTCTATGTTCGTTTCATTAGTTTGTTTAATTTTTCATAATTTTCTAGTCAAATTTTGTTATACTGTCCCCTACCCGTCAACTTGATTCTAAATGTGAATTGTTTCTGTTGATTGTGATTATGTACAATGTGTGTAATCGACTCGATTAAGTTCGTCGATTAGTTGTATTATGAATCTTGCTTTTGGAAATGTTGACTGAGATAGCCTGTTTTGAATAGATTATTTTGCTATAACCAGTTAATTAGTTATTGTTAAGCAGTTAGTTCTTGTTTAATAAACCAGTAAATTCAAATGAATGCTGTATATGTGTTGATTTCTGAGCATTGAGTTTCAGGGCATTGTCAGTATATTGACAATGCTCCTGTATTTGTTTATTTTTTGGTTCAGTTTTGAATCTCAGTCGAAATGATCCTGCATATTCTGTGTAATGTTAGTGGGTATTATTCAGGTTCAGTATTCAATTGAGAATCATCTATCTTAATTCAACTCTTGTGCATAAATGTGATGTACTGTCTTTAATACTAGGACTGGTTATAACTGTTAAAGCAGACTTTAAAATCTGTTTTGCAACATTCTGATTTTAGTTTAAGGGCTGTAATTACAGAAGGATTTCAGGTTTATTTTAGAATGAAACAGTAGGGTAATGTGATAGTGTGCTTTCAATAATATGATAGTGGCTATAATTTAAGTAATAATGGGGAACAAGGGATAATGGGGCTGCTGAAAAACAGGATAAATAGCACTTAGTTTTAAATTATTCAAAAGTAGTTTTAATGGAAAAACTTTCTGATTTTTAAAGGAGAAAAGGGTCCATCCAGCACTAAACTGTATAGGACCAGCCCTGTATAAATACAGGGAGCTGGACAGACTGAAGAAGATCAGTTTTTCAGAGAGGGAATTGGGACTGATTTAGGGCAGTTTTCAGAAAAGAGGAGTTTTTTTTTTCCAGAGAAGAGTTTGAAAGAGAAATAAAAATCAGATTTTAAGAGAGTCCAGGAAAGAGAAAAACAGAAAGAAAGAAAGAGATAGAAATAGAATCAGAAACAGAAATTTGAAAAGAAAAAGAAACAAAAAGGAACACTCACACAGTGAAGCTGAAACAGATACCAGAAAAGAAAAGAAAAATCTGAAACCTTGTTGTTCTTTTTGGAATCTGTCCGGGTCTGGGTATGGATACTATTTGGTTTTAAAAATCTGAAATTCTTTAAGAAGCGTTGCTCTTGTGAATTTGGGTTTCTCGGGTCTTATTATTACTCAAATCTGTGGAAATACTGATATTCTGCCAGTATTTTGTTACTGCTGCAACTGCTGAAACTTACTTCTTCTACCTTCATTTCCAGGTACTTATCTTTTAGATTCTATGTTGGAAAGAGATTCAGCGTGACGAATCAATGAAGCTTGAATTATAATTCTATTTTTATTTTGTCTAAGTTCGTTATTTTAAAGGTTCAGTCTTGTTTTTGCGTTTGGTTAATATAGTAGTATGTTTGACATGATAATTAGTAGTTGATTATTCTCTTTTAAAACTCATATAAGTGCTGTAATAATATTATTTATATTAGAATTTCTCATTAGTGTAGTTATATGTGAGTTGTCAAAATAGGGAGTATGGCATGAAAATGGGCCATTGATTACATCCCATAATACCTTTAGCTAAATGTAAAGTAAAATAGAAGTATTAAGAAGTTACATTAGTAGTATATCTAAAAAAAATATATGATTTTGCTTAGATTGATATAAGCTATTATATGGCATGATGACAGGTATATTTATAATCATATGAGTAAGGTGAGTTGGTATAGCTCGTTATAGTGTTAAGAATATTATGAATGTTTAGACGCGCAATTATGTTGTATGTAATACAATTTTATTGAATTAATTCGAATAATAACTTCTTTCTCATTAATTTGATTATTTAGCGTTATAAATAAACTAAGCAATTATAATTTTGGATTAAAAACAAGTATGTGAGAATGAGATGATATGTATAAGAATAAATTGCAACAATTTATGTCAATGATAATTAGAAATAGAATTTGCACTAAGTAAATAATGAAAATTCTTGGAAAATATTTCCTCCCTTTATGAATCATTCATTTTCAGTTTCATATGCAATTTATTCTGTGGCATATATATATATATATATATGTCATATTTGTTAAAAAAATAGTATTAATCATATTTTTATTCTGTTCTTTGAATTTGAATAGTTGGAATGAATATAATTTATACTCAGAAATTATAATCGACAGGCAACCTTTAATAGATTGTAAATTCTTTTCAAAGAATTTATAGGCCTCTAAAATGGGAGTTTCTCATGATGTTCACATAAAAAATATATGAATATAATAAACAATTTGTGGAAAATCCCTAATATCATTACAAATATTTTGCGCAATTAGGGATACGTTCGCGTACCCTGATTATATTTTTAAAAGCAAATTCGGATTATGCGTACGCGCAATTTCGAGCGAATATTTAAGAAAAGGATTTTTCCAAAGGCGTTAAATCAATTTCATAAAAAAACCGAGATGTGCGGTTCACTATTTAAGAAAAACAAATTTTTCTTGATTCGACACAATTTCGAAAAAATGATTGTTTAATAAATATATTATCAAAAGTTATCGTGTACACGTACGCGTGACACAATTCCGCATTTTTAAATTTATAACACGAATATACGTACGCGTAATTCGATTCAAAGAAGGGTCCTTAATCACAATAAGTATAAGCGGTAGTAAAATTACGTAATAAAAATATATTTAATAAAAATCGAGATAATTAAGCCAATAATAAAAACAGTTAAGCGACCGTGCTAGAACCACGGAATTCGGAAATGCCTAACACCTTCTTCCGGATTAACAGAATTCCTTACTCAGGATTTCTAGTTCGCAGAATAATAAACAGAGTCATATTCTCCTCGATTCAAGGATTAAAATTGGTGACTTGGGACGCCTTAAAATTCCCAGGTGGCGACTCTTAAATAATTAAATAAATCCCGTTTCGACTGTCCTTTAATTGGAGAAAACTCCCTCACGCGGCACACTGAAATGAAAATGATGAAAACTAGTCTATGATTACAATGAAAAGGACTTAGATTATTACAAGGAAAAACTAAGTCCGATGGCAGCATCTTTGTCTTGCGGGTCTGCGCGCGCGTTGCTGTGGGCGCGCGCGACACTTGATGTGCTGGCCTGAGGCTGGGCACTGGTGCTTGGCATCAGGGTCTGTGCGCGAGGCGCTGCTGGAATGGGCCTGCAGCTGGGCGCTGGCGAGGCATCAGGATCTGCGCGCGCGGCATTGTCAGGGCGCGCGGCGCTGTTGTCATTGGCCAGCCCTTGGGCGCTGGCGAGAGGCATCGGTGGGGCGACAGAGGCACATGCGCGCTTGTCACTTGGCGCAGCCAAGACCACGGGGCCGACCATGGCGCTAGGCATTGTGAGGCTTGCTAGGCCGCCATGGGGCGCGGCCAAGGGGTCATGGGGCATGTCTGGAAAGCAGCCCATGACATTCTCCCCCACCTGAGTTGGCGCCGTCCTCGGAGCCTTATGATGATGATGATGATTCTGATGGTTGTTGGATGGGAGGTCTGCGCCCCTCTGTTCTTTGAGCTTGCTGTTGTAGCGAAGCAATGATTGCATGCGGCTGACATGGAAGACTGGATGGATCTTCCACCAGGATGGAGTTTTGACCTGGTATGTGGACTTCCCAATGCGTTTTGCAATGGGCAGGGGCCCAATGTATTTTTGTTGCAGGCGAGGGTCATGGGTCCTTTCTGCAAACAAGTACCGCTTTGGGATGCATAGCATTACTTTGTCCCCTGGTTGATGTTGGGCAAAGCAAAGATTTTGTTCGGTGAACCTTTTTGCCCGCTCTTGGGCCCTGGTGAGATAGCTCCGCACTATCTCCATGTTGCGCTCCCATTCGCTCGAGAAGTTGGCAGCTCGAGGAGATTTCGGCATGGTTGATGTATTTACCGTCTGCGGGAGAAGCGGTTGCTGTCCGGTAACAATTTCAAAAGGGCTCTTGTTTGTATGATGGCTCTTTTGAGAATTGAAACACAGTTGAGCAGCATCCAGGAGCTTCACCCAATGCTTTTGGGATCCGGTTGCAAAGTTGCGGAGATATTCCTCCAGCATGTCATCGAACCGGTCTGTCTGGCCATCCGATGGTGGATGGATGTCTGTGTTGTGACTCAATGTTGACCCAAAGCACCTGAAGAGATGGGTCCAGAAGTTGCTAGGCTACCTCGAGAGTCCCTGGACTGAAGATAGCTCCCAGAAGTCCTACTACTGCGGTCCGTAAGCTGATCCCTGATCTGTGCACAAAAAATGCACAGAGTGTAGCATCAGCACAACCGACCCCATGTGCTGGTAAGTGCCTGGCCTAACCCCGACAGTACCTACCACAATTAACCTGTACAGATATATATACAACAAGTACAAGAAAACATTAACAAGATAATACAAAGTAAAACTGGGAGGGGACATGCTATCGGGGAGTAACAGATAAAAATGAAATATCGGAAATAAACAGAAGAAACTCCGGCTTCCATGATATATATATATATATATATATATATATATATATAGTGGACGGCGTGCCACACGATCCCATAATATCATATATAAGTGGACGACGTGCCACACGATTCCATAATATCATATATAAGTGGACGGCGTGCCACACGATTCCATAATATCATATATAAGTGGACGGCGTGCCACACGATCCCATAATATCATATATAAGTGGACGGCGTGCCACACGATTCCATAATATCATATATAAGTGGACGGCGTGCCACACGATCCCATAATATCATATATAAGTGGACGGCGTGCCACACGATCCCATAATATCATATATAAGTGGACGACGTGCCACACGATCCCATAATATCATATATAAGTGGACGGCGTGCCACACGATCCCATAATATCATATATAAGTGGACGGCGTGCCACACGATCCCATAATATCATATATAAGTGGACGACGTGCCACACGATCCCATAATATAGTTCATAATATCTGACTTCATATAGTAGACCCCTTCAGGGGAGAATAACAACTCAATACCTTTAACCCGGCAAGGGTACAGCTAACAGCCCAAAATATCCCGACAAGGGAGAATATATATATCAGTCTACACATCCCGGCAAGGGAGTATTCACAACACATTCTCCTTTTTAAATCCATTCTTCCTCAACTAACACATTCATGTTCGAGCTAACGCTCCAAAAGTACACCAATCACAATTTTACCTCAACCGTTCACATTATATGAAACTCATCAAATAAACAAGGAGCTTGTGTCACATTATTCGAATTAAAAGCAATCAAGACTCACGGTCATGCTAGACTCCGGTGCATAGATAACCGTCACCATACCTATACACCGTACTCCACATTAGCAAGTAGCAAATATCATCCTAATCCTATTCCCTCAAGCCAAAGTTAGAACAAACACTTACCTCGAATGCTCCAAACTCAAACTCACACTTCTAGTATAGCTTTACCTCTTGATTCCACCACCAATCCGCTCGAATCTAGTCATAAGTTACTTAATCATATTAATAATTACTTAATGAATCATCCCCAATTCATGAAAATAGATTTTTCAAGGTTTTTCCCAAAAAGGTCAAAAATACCCCCGGATTCACGTGGTCGAAACTCGAGGTTCAGACCAAAACCCGGTTACTCATTCCCCCATGAATCCAAATATATGATTTGTTTTTAAATCGGACCCCAAATTGAGGTCCAACTTCTCAATTTGTAGAAAACCTAGGTTCTACCCAAAACACCCAATTCTCCCCATGAAAATCTTTGATTTGAAGTTGAAATTATGTTAAAAGATGTTAAGGAATAAATAAATTAAGTTAGAAATCACTTACCAATCGTTTTGGAGAAAAAAGTTGTTTGGAAAATCGCCTCTTAGGTTTTGGGTTTTTGAAAAGTGAAAAATGACTGAGATTTTCCGAACTTGTATACCTTTCTGAGGACCTGGCACGGACCGCACAAAAATGTGTTGCGGCCGCGCCGAGTGGGAGAAAAGTGGGGCTTCTCTGACCCCTTCCAGCGCGGACCACACTGTTTTGGTGCGCGGCCGCGCTGGTTAACCTGAAACCCTAGCTCTCAGACTCAGCCACGCGGACCACACAAAAATGCATCGCACACAACCTTAAAAACATCTTACGGACTTACTCGTGCGATCAAATCGCCAAAATAACATCATATACATAGGATCAAGCCTCAAACACATGATTTTCTTTCTTCAACTTTCATAACTCAAATTCTCCATTTTTAGTCCGAAACACGTCATATGACGTCCGTTTTTAGCCAAACTTTACAGATAGTGCTTAACACATATTTAAGACTTGTACCGGGCGTCGGAACCAAAATACGAGCCCGATACCTATATTTTCTAACCCCTTTTTCATTTCAAATTTTCATATCAAATTTCAGAAAAACAATTTCTTTCAAAAATTCATTTCTCGGGCTTGGGACCTCAGAATTTGATTCCGGGCACACGCCCAAGTCCCATATTTTTCTACGGACCCTCCGGGACCGTCGAATCACAGGTCCGGGTCCGTTTACCCAAAATGTTGACCGAAGTCAACATTATGCATATTAATACCAAAATTCATCAAATGTTTCACATAATTCACATATTCTAACATAAAAACTTTTCGGCTACGCGCCCGAACTGCGCACGCCAATCGAGGAAACTAAAAGCGAGGTTTTCAAGGCCTCGAAAGCGCGGAACAAGGAAGAACAACGGAGATGACCCTTCGGGTCGTCACATTAGCAAAACCCAAGCCCCGGGCCCACTTCTCGAAACTCAGAAATTTTTACATCAACGGGTCCCTTATCCTTACACGAGTTTAACCATACAAATTTTACTAAAATCCGACAACAATTCGGCCTCCAAATCTAGAATTTTCGTTTTTGAAAAGTTTACAAATTTTCTCCAATTTCTTCCATTTGATTCGCTAATTCTTGATGAAAATAACCATGGAATCATTAAATATAATCACTTTTGGATATAGAACACTTACCCCAATCCATATAGTGAAAATCGATTCGAAAATCGCTTCAATCCGAGCTCCATAGCTCCAAAAATGAGAAAACTCTCGGACTGCCCGAATCATACACTGTCCAGAAATTTTCACGGTTACTGTTCATGCATTTTACAGTTCATGGGTGCTGTATACGGGGTACTGTACACAGGTACTGTACACGGATATTGTTCATGTTTACTGTACATGGTGCTGTACACGGATAATGTTCACGCAGGTGCGGTTACTGTTCACACATGCGAAAAATGCAGAAACTGCCCAGAAAATTGCAACATCTTTTCTTTTCACTAAAAAGGCTCTAACTCCATCATACGAACTCAGAATTCGATGATTCTTATTCCTATGAGTCACAAATAATAATATGAACATAGTTCTTCAGTCAAAACTCAATCCGGAGCTCATTTGCTCAATTCAATACCCATTTCGCTCGTTAAACAATTAACTATTGTTTCGTGTCAAAAACCCAATCGCGACTTGATAAAATTAGACAAAACTTTTCAGATCAGTCCTATAATTCATTATCAAAATTCCGGATGACTCAAAATCAAATTTCGTTTTCTAGAACTAAAAATGGACCTTTGGATCATTACATGCTTATAATCAAAATGCCAAAATCTTCCAAAAACTATTCCAAAACATATCTGAGCCTTATGGGACCCCGACCAAACATGCCAACACACCCCATAACATAATTCAAACTTGTTCCAACCTTCAGAATGCTCAAAACAACATCAAAGCATCAAATCACCCTCGGATTCAAGCTTAAGAATTCCAAAATTTTTGAAATCCGAATTCGATCAAAAAACGACCAAACGACATCCAAATGACCTGAAATTTTGCACACACATCAAAAATGACATAACGAAGCTACAACAACTCTCAGAATTCCATTCCGACCCTCGGATCAAAATATCACCTATCAACCGGCATTCGCCAAAATATTAACTTTGCCAATTCAAGCCAAATCACCCAACGAAGCTATCCAAATCATAAAATTTCCGATCCGAGCTCATATACAAATAAGTCAACTCTTAGTCAAACCTTTCAAATTCAAAGCTTTCAACTGAGACTGTTCCTTCAAATTCTTTCTTATTTTTCCTGAAAACCAAAACCAACGATCTACATCAGTCATAATACGTTACACGGGGCAAGTCATGCCCAGGAACTGGCGATCAAAGTGCAAAAGTTCAAAACGACCGGTCGGGTCGTTACATCCTCCTCCACTTAAACACATGTTCATCCTCGAACGTACTCAGAGTTGTTCTAAAAGCCAACCAATAGCTGAATAACTTTACCATGCATAGCCTGGGGGTGATCCCACGTCACCCTATCTCATATAGGTGTGATAACACATAGAAGCTGAAATTACACAACCCAATCTAGCCCATGAATCATAGAACCACATTTTCACTTCTAAATCCATCAATACGATCAAAACCTCACACTCATACACTGAATAGGCCCGAACCAGCTATAATAGCCTATGCCTGTAATCTCAGGTGCAATTATATGATATATCACATAACTCAAACACTCGTAGCGATAACTTCTATTCACAGCAGCTGCACATAACAACCGAATACCGATAGAAAACCTCTAATCAACTAAAGTCTCATTCCAACACTTCCATATACTGCCAATGATAAATAAAACACGCAATAAACCATAACATTTTCTCGTATCAACCACTTATAAGGCCACTTCTCCTTTGGCAAGGACCATAGCAAATTTCTGAGCCGAACCTCGATATTTATCCTCCCGACATGCTGAAATCGAATCTGTTTGTATTCATTAAAGATTCCAACAATCTCCCCTAATCCAACACACTAGTCTGGTGACATGACACATCCGTACAGGCCTAAAACACAACTTGCATAATACGCGCACCAATAAGCAACGGTCCGAACATACTCAAATCATGAAAATGACTCAATTGAAAGAGATGTACCTCAAGCTCACCAGTACCGCCACAATACAAGGCTGAGAACCCGTCTCGCATTGTAGGAACATAACACACGAATCTAACCCGCAAGGTCATACCTCCACATAACTACGCTGTGATGCGCGATCTTATCCAACACTGTTCCACATGAAACACCTCAAGTCATTATGCTCGAAATCGACAACCACGCATAATTTGATGTCTGGAACCAAAGTAATCATTACACCCACGGTGAAACAAATAACATACACCACGTACACCCGATAGGACATAACCAATATGTCGTTCACCGAGCAACACCAAATTACTTTTCCCGCTCGACTTCCACTATGAAACCCTAATAGAACTGCACCATATGTTCCTATAACCAACAAATCATAACGCCTCACAACAGAGAAAGGTAACTCATAGGTCTCCCCAGATTACTAACAAGCTCAATAACAGAAGAATCAACACACACCTCACCATTGGCAACTCGAAGTCAACCAAGCTGTCGTGATACAGAACACACATCCATATAGGTCTGCCAATGATGGAATCATAGTACATACTAATATCTTACTAACTTACCCACATCTTGCCATTCACAACCACAAGCTAACCTGTATATGAGAACTCACAGTCTCCAAGTCCATAAAACATACGAATTACCATATCTGATCCCAATTCTACCACTCTCATATATAACTCACCTCTAGTACCCAATCATCCCATGAGAGATACTCTAATATTTTTCTGTGCTGACAAGCAAATTCGAATATTAACAGCCGATCTAACGAAAAGTGCTGCAATACTACCGAAGTACCATCAACTTAATCACATTGCCTCTTACGGGAACATATACCCTCGTCAATCACCTCAATTAGTATTACCATTTTCTTAATCATCTTCAGATCATTTCTCAAATCATCTGAAGCTCATTTCTCTAATTATCTGAAATTGCCCGCGAAACACCCATAGAAACTCATTATCTCTTAAGCATCCAAAGAGTTATTCATATCCTCACCATACCAACTCGACCTACTACCAAGCTATCCCAGCTATCTGAATTCCCTTCTGATTTACCTTCAACTCGATACTCATTCTTGCTATAACATTACAATTCTTTCAACCAGACTTACCACACGGAACCCAAGCGTAAAGCCACACCGTCTAAGGCTCATAAGCTGCCGAATACTTTCTCAGATATTTATCACACCTCCTTTTTGCGCGCCGGCCCCGAAGGGTTAAATGCGCGTGGGGAGTTTTTCCAATTTAAGTGACAATATTCGAAATGGGATTATTTATTTAATTCAGAGTCGCCACTTGGGAAAGGTTTGGCTTTTGGTGTCCCAAGTCATCGGTTTATCTTGAATCCCAAATCGAGGAAATTTTTGACTTTTCCAAATGAAGTCTGCGAACCAAAAATTCTAAGTAAGGAATTCTGTTGACCCGAGGGAAGGTGTTAGGCACCCTCGAATCCCGTGGTTCTAGCACGGTCGCTTAAATTGTTATAATGGCTAAATATCTGATTTAAATACATGTTATGACTTACGTGCTTTTATTAAGTTTAAACCGCTTTTATTATTATCATTTATTTTTATAGAATTGCAACGTCGTGAAAATGCATCTCGAACCACGTCACAATCAATGCACCCGTAGTTGTTAACACATTTCGACTCCGTTGAGATTTGAATTTGGGTCACATCAATGTGCACCCGAATTTAAGAATATAATTTAATTAAACCGTACCTAAAAGAAAGTCTAACGCGTTATATTTTGGAGAAAAGCCGTGAGATTCACTAAACGACCTGTCCTGAATTCTAAATATTTATTATGGTTAGTTATTGAGGGCCCCGCAATTTGCATTCTTACTTGGCGAGGCTCGTCTCATTATTTTAGAAAAGGATATCCTGAAGCGACTACATTTCTATTACGTTTGTCTCTAAAAAGAATAAAAGAGAAAAATACCAAACTTACTTGTTTAAGCGACTAACGTCCTAAATCTCTACTATATGTGACGAGTCCGAATTTTGCTTGATTGCCTAATTGGTTGTTTATGAGGTGAGGATTATTTCATGCCTCGTCTTCAAGGAGTGAATAAGCTTTGTTAATTTGATAGGAGAGATTGCAAGCAACAAATAACTCATACTAAATTTACATTAAACAAACCTTAAGTTTGAACTTTATAATTAACTTATTTAGGCTTGATAAATGAAATCGGCTACTTATTAAAAAAAAACTACTGTTAATTGGATTCGAGAATGCCTATTAGTTTTCCTCGAAAGTCATCGCATCGTTCCAAAACAATGAATCTATATTGAAACCCATATCGAAACTATGTAGAAACAAGTAATCTAACAAAAAGGGTAGGCGTACATTATCACCCTGTTAACGTAACGCTGCGTGAGAATTAGTTTGGGGTACACTTATCTTGAAGTCAAATGGAACCGAATATAGCAGATTCAATAGTTCAGAGATCTAGGCAAAAATACATACATATGCTTGCTATGATTCTATGTTGTGATGTCATAACTGAAACAAAACTAACGGTTGTATGCCTTAAAACACATCTGATCTAACAGGCAAATGCTATCTAATTGTTCATCTCAACTTAAGATGTATGTTAATTTATACAGAATATTTGCAGTTTTGCAGTTAAACAAATACAGGCTAAACTAGCATTCAACCTACTTTGAACACAAGTATTATAAAGTAAACAGACATTTGTTTCTTTATTTCTGCCTCAAACTTCAAACTTCAACGACATATAGTTTCAGAAGTTGTGTACCTGGAAATGTTTGACAATTGAAGAAAAAAAGGGAGTCAGCAGAGTAACAATGGTAACAAGTGCAGCAGCAGTAACAACAGGTAACCAATAGAACAAATCCCAGTGCAAGATGCAGTTAGAGCCGATGGAAAATGGCAAAAATAAAACAATTTCTCAGTAGTGTGGAATCAGAAGTTAGGCAGAAGAAATCCAGAAGTGAACCAGTGCTACCACCCAACCAGTAACCTCAATCAAGACTCAGAGGAAAACAATATGGAACAAGGAAATCCAGACCAGTGAGAATCGAGACGAAGATGAAAATGCAGTCCCTTTTCCTGTGATATGCCTCTGTCTATCTATTTCTGTCTGTCTGTGTATCTATCCAAAAATCCCCCCTATGTTTGTCTCCTGTATGTTCTGTGTGTATTAATATGTATGTATTTCAGCTCTCTCCTCTCAAATCTATCCTCTCTCTGTTCTCTTATGTCTCTCCTTAAACTGATGGAAGTTCTTCCTTTTATAAGCCTAAAGTCTGCCCTTAACAGCATGTTCATCAATCAGATACCCCTCCCATGTGCTATCTTCTTTTCAGTTCCACTTAGCTATTTAAGTATTAACCCCCCATCAACATTCCCTGGCAGACTTACTCTTTTAAAAAAGGTTTAATACTTCTTAAACTAAAGCAGGGTAATGGACAGCAGAATATATCTGACAGCATATGCTGTCAAACTATTTTAAATGTAACAAAGGCCTTTATGCACATGTTGTGCACAAGTGCCCATGTTGTGCACAAGTGCACATGCCCTCCAATTCTGACCGCAACTAAACAAAACCAATCCTTTTATACTTCTGATTCAGATTAACAACTATAAGTAGCTAAATTCAATTCCTAACTGATTCATACTTTGATTCAAACAAAGTTGCAGCAGGCAACAGGTTCAATTGTTAACATTTGAACTACTGAAATTAATTGACGATATTTGTCAACTCGACTATATTAGTTATAACACATACAACCAAAATCAGACATTTAACAGTATAGGACACATGATTCGAATTGTATTGACTAAGCAGAATTGTACCCGAGGAATCAGTTAATCAGTTCAATTTTGAAATTCAACCAATTGCACAACAAATACATACATACACATTATCAGAACAAGTAGAAGAAGAAACTCAATCAAACAACAAAGGTTCAGGCAAGGTGGACAGGACACAGTTGATAAAACTCAAAACACAGATTTCACGAAACATAAACAGCCTTTAGAACAATCACATGGACTAAAACAAATAAAGAAAAAAAAGAAGCAAAACTCACCTTAAAATCCGAAAAATCAAAAGACCCTAGCTTGGACTCGAACAGACCTTTCTTAAGGCTGAATGGACTTTAATCGAAGTGTTTCTCAGATGAGAAACACTTCGATTAAGGTCCATTAGACCTTAATCTCTTCGGCTTGAACAAGACACGGACCATCGAAGAGGAACCCTATGGTTCCAAAAATCAGATCTGGGATTCATGCTTCCCTGGTCAGATTCGGACCAAACCAAGCATGGTTTGGTCACGAGGGGGGTCTGGAGAGTGTCTGGTGTGAAACTGGGGTCAAACGGTGTAAGTCAGGTTCCGACTCGAATCTTCAAATGAAGATTCGAGAAGATGGGAAGGGATTCGAGCTAGGTGGTTAACAAATCCAGGTTCAGGATGGCAAGGGGGTTTTATGGTGTTAAGGGGAAGGTCACCGGCATTCATGCCGCCGGGTTTCTGGTGAAGGGAGATGGGGGCGGCTAGGGTTTGAAGGGGAATGGTCTGTGAAGACGAAGGCCGGGGTATTGGATAGGGGGGCAGGGTATGGTTGGAAGATTATATATGGGATGGGTGGGTTGATCTCGGCCGTTGGATAAGGCAAGATGGAAGGCCCATATCTTTCATCTGATGGGGAAACGGTGTCGTTTCATCCTAAAGGGGTTTGGGTCGGTCCGGGTGGAAACGGGTCGGGTTCCTCAGTGGGTTATGGGGAATTGATCTTGGCCGTTGATCAATTTGAGATCAACGGCCCAAATCAGACTGGATTAACACGGCGCCGTTTGGACGCTCTGGGTGTTAGCTGGTGTGGACCGGGTTTCACAGGGGTTTTGGGCTGAGTTTGTTTGGGCTTTGAAAAAATAAAAATAGGCCCAACCGATTTTTAAACCCAATTCTGCATCTCTTTTTTATTATTTTTATATATATCTTTTTTATTTTATTTTTAAAACAAACCTAAGTAAATAAAAATAAAATTTCATAAACACTTAATACAATTATTTGCACACATATATCAAAATATTTAAAGCAGGCAAGATCGAACAAAACAACAATCACGGAACAAAGATGCATATTTATGATTTTTTTTATTCAATAACCGGATTTCGGTTCAAACAGCATATGACACACACATTTTTTTTTTGTATTTTGTTTTAATAAAATAAAAATGGGCAAAAATCATAAATAATTAACAAAGTGCCATGTAAAAATCCAATTTGTATAGCAGGACCATTTGTTATTATTTTTTAATTCTTTTGGAGTGATTGTCGTGTAAAACAAAAATCACGTGCTCACAGCTGCCCCTCTTTGTTCGGAAACACGAAGAGTTTTCGTGCAAAGATAAAGTGAGCGGATATAAGCGATTTTTGCCTATGGACTACTCCGTGTGAAGCATGTTTTGAATGTTTTGACCGAATCTTGCTTCAAAGATTTCCTACATATCCCGGGCTAAACGGGAATCAGGTCAATGTAGTTCGGGAAACTTTGGGTAGTTGGGACTACCATGGGATTGCACTGCTTGCTGTTACTGCTGTGGCTGTTGTAACTGCTGCGTCACTGACCGCCTTATTACAACCAAAGGGAAATTGGAACTGAACTAACTACTTATATGCATGTCAACTGCGAGTTACAGGATTCCTATCTATGATTCTTTTGCGACTTGATCTTGGGTCTTAGCTGATTGTGCTTGGAGACTTTGATCCGAATCTTGATGCTTGCGAGTTGCGGCGACTTGTTCAATCTTTGGGATACTGAGTAAAACGCGACTGGCAGAGTTCAGGACCTTAGTCAAATGTTGGAGTCGATCCGCCTTCCATTCACTCTGATATCTCGGGATATCTTCTTTTTGTCTTTTTCTTCTTTGATTCTGAGTTGAGACTCATCTCGTGGGTCATTTTGAATCGGGTGGCTCGAGGTTAGACCTGCGAGAGAAAACAAACAAACGAACGAAATTTTCTGCCCCAGTTTTACTAGGAAAATTTCGTGAATTATTCACCAAGAAGTTCATAAAATTAATGAAGGAAGATAAAAAATGCACAGTTCAGGGTTGGAGCCCTAATACCGACTAGCTGGGAAGAAGTTCAGTTTAGGGTTTAAAACCCTAATGCTGACTAAAGGAAAAAATCAGTTTGGGGTTTAAAACCCTAATGCTGATTGCATGGAAAAGCTCAGTTTAGGGTTTAAAACCCTAATGCTGGCTGAATGGGAAAAAAGTTCAGTTTAGGGTTTAAAACCCTAATGCTGACTAAAGGAAAAATTCAGTTTAGGGTTTAAAACCCTAATACTGATTGCATGGAAAAGCTCAGTTTAGGGTTTAAAACCCTAATGCTGGCTGAATGGAAAAAAGTTCAGTTTAGGGTTTAAAACCCTAATGCTGACTAAAGGAAAAATTCAGTTTAGGGTTTAAAACCCTAATGCTGGCTGAATGGAAAAAAGTTCAGTTTAGGGTTTAAAACCCTAATGCTGACTAAAGGAAAAATTCAGTTTAGGGTTTAAAACCCTAATGCTGATTGCATGGAAAAGCTCAGTTTAGGGTTTAAAACCCTAATGCTGGCTGAATGGAAAAAGTTCAGTTTAGGGTTTAAAACCCTAATGCTGGCTGAATGGAAAAAGTTCAGTTTAGGGTTTAAAACCCTAATGCTGACTAAAGGAAAAATTCAGTTTAGGGTTTAAAACCCTAATGCTGACTGCATGGAAAAGCTCAGTTTAGGGTTTAAAACCCTAATGCTGGCTGAATGGAAAAAGTTCAGTTTAGGGTTTAAAACCCTAATGCTGACTAAAAGGAAAATTCAGTTTAGGGTTTAAAACCCTAATGCTGACTAAAAGGAAAATTCAGTTTAGGGTTTAAAACCCTAATGCTGACTGCATGGAAAAGCTCAGTTTAGGGTTTAAAACCCTAATGCTGGCTGAATGGAAAATTCAGTTTAGGGTTTAAAACCCCAATGCTGACTAAAGGGAAAATTTAGTTTAGGGTTTAAAACCCTAATGTTGATTGCATGAAAAAGCTCAGTTTAGGGTTTAAAACCCTAATGCTGGCTGAATGGAAAAAAGTTCAGTTTAGGGTTTAAAACCCTAATGCTGACTAAAGGAAAAATTCAGTTTAGGGTTTAAAACCCTAATGCTGACTGCATGGAAAAGCTCAGTTTAGAGTTTAAAACCCTAATGCTGGCTGAATGGAAAATTCAGTTTAGGGTTTAAAACCCTAATGCTGACTAAAGGAAAAAGTTCAGTTTAGGGTTTAAAACCCTAATGCTGACTAAAGGAAAAATTCAGTTTAGGGTTTAAAACCCTAATGCTAACTGCATGGAAAAGCTCAGTTTAGGGTTTGAAACACTAATGCTGGCTAAATGGAAAATTCAGTTTAGGGTTTAAAACCCTAATGCTGACTAAAGGAAAAAGTTCAGTTTAGGGTTTAAAACCCTAATGCTGGCTGAAAGGAAAAAGTTCAGTTTAGGGTTTAAAACCCTAATGCTGACTAAAGGAAAAAGTTCAGTTTAGGGTTTAAAACCCTAATGCTGACTAAAGGAAAAATTCAGTTTAGGGTTTAAAACCCTAATGCTGACTGCATGGAAAAGCTCAGTTTAGGGTTTAAAACCCTAATGCTGACTGAATGGAAAATTCAGTTTAGGGTTTAAAACCCTAATGCTGACTAAAGGAAAAAGTTCAGTTTAGGGTTTAAAACCCTAATGCTGACTAAAGGAAAAATTCAGTTTAGGGTTTAAAACCCTAATGCTGATTGCATGAAAAAGCTCAGTTTAGGGTTTAAAACCCTAATGCTGGCTAAATGGAAAATTCAGTTTAGGGTTTAAAACCCTAATGCTGACTAAAGGAAAAAGTTCAGTTTAGGGTTTAAAACCCTAATGCTGACTAAAGGAAAAATTCAGTTTAGGGTTTAAAACCCTAATACTGGCTGAAAGGAAAAGCTCAGTTTAGGGTTTAAAACCCTAATGCTGGCTGAATGGAAAAAAAGTTCAGTTTAGGGTTTAAAACCCTAATGCTGACTAGCTGGGGACAAAATTCGAGAACAACAACTGACCTCTTTTTTTTTTTGAATTTTCTTGTTTTAGTAAAAGACAAAAGGGAGTTTCGTGGAAACTTACCTTTCGAGTGAATTCCTTATTGCCAAAATACTTCTTGTATCCGTGTACCTTCTTCTTTGGGCGACACCTGCTTCTTGCATGGTTGTCTTGGATTAGACCTGTTTCAACTTTTCAGACAAAGAACATTTGTTGGTTCGGAAATGACGGTCGGTTTGGTGACCTTGATCGTTCCCGGTTGCTTCGTTGCATCTTCATTTCTGTTACGAAGTCCCGCCATTGATTTGATTCATATGTCGGAACCTTTTAGACTGCTCAGGCTTGTATTTCCAGATTCCGTAATGATTTGCCTTGCAAGGCTTTTTTTCTTTTTCTTTTCTCTCTTTTTTTTGTCTCGTTTTGCTTGGAGGTTCCCAACGGGGATTTTATTGGAGGTATTCTGTGGGGATTTGTACAAAAGGAAGCTCTGTGGGGGGAATATTTACAAAGGGGATTCTTTGTGTGGAGTTTTGTACAACGGGGCATGCCGGATATTTGTTTCAAAGCGGGCTTTCTAGGATTTGTTGGGGTAAGCTTGCTGGAAATTCTTACAAAGGGACTCGCTGGGGATGTGCTGAGGAAATTCCAACGGGGAATTTTTTTTTTTTTTTGAGGAGACTCTGTGGGAGATTGTACAAGGAGAGACTCTGTGGGGATTTGTACAGAGGGAGACTCTGTGGGGATTCGTCCGAAGGCGGACTTGCTGGGGGAGATTTCTCTCTTTCCTCTTTACTTTAAACACCATCAAACATCATGATTCATCAGGCTTGGGCAATCGTACCAACGAAACGAGGCGTTTTCCTTCATGAAACGGAATTCCGTGCAACCAAACCTGCCACCTGTCCTTTCCGGTACATCTAGAACTTGGGCTTAAACATAAAAGAGATTCGAAGAAAAACAAAGAAAAGATAAAACGAATTTCAGAAAAGGAGTGCCCCCTTCGGGAGGAGAAAGACTTATCTGAGGAAGATAATTCTAGCTTTAATGACATGACATGCTCTTTGGACTGGACACCTGACCTTCCATAGACTTGCGTTTCCCTGAACCAGAACGGATCTGTGATTCCAAACCGGTGGAGCTTTGCCGAGACCTCCTTGGGGTGGAGTCATTCTTTTCGGCCAACAGCGCCCTTTGCGGGTTTTCGCCAACTGACCTCTCTCATTTCTCTTCATGTCATCGCTTGATAGAACTCTTTGCGAGTTTTTACTAAACAAGCTCTCTCATTTTGGTTTCTCTACTCCCGTCGCCTCGTGGTGCCCGAAGGTTTTCACCGACGAGACTCTCTCATTTTATCTTTCTTGATTCAGAGTGTGTCGGTCTCCATTTGTGACGCTTATTGGTTTCCCACTATCTTTGGTAATCGATATGAAAGCTTGTGCTTGGTAAAGAGAGGCAGATGATACTAACTTCCAAACTTCTCGACGTGCCCCGGTTTCAATTTCAGGGTGAATGGGATTTTATTGTTCGTGTGACTGAACCTCAGGGAGAGGCTGCCTACGTATCCTTTCGGAATCAAGTCAAACGTAGTTCAGGCCTCAATCAATGTTTTTTTTTATAAGCGGCTCAAAGGTTTGTAGAGAGAATTGGGCAGTGTTTGGGGAGTAGTGGGAATAAAACCTTCATCACTTCAAATGTGTCAAGACTACTGGAGTATAATTCAGACGTAGTATCTCTTGACTGCATCCGCATTTACTGCTATGTCGGGGTCATTTCCTTCGATATCACCTAAATACAATGCTCCTCTCGGCAATATCTTCCTTATGATGTATGGGCCTTTCCAATTTGGAGCAAACTTCCCTTTTGCTTCCTCATGATGCGGCAGAATACGCCTCAGTACCAGCTGACCTATTTCGAAATTCCTGGGTCGGACTTTCTTGTTGTAAGCACGGGCCATTCTTCGTTGGTACAACTGTCCGTGACAAACCGCGGCCATTCGCTTTTCATCAATCAAAGTCAATTGCTCTAACCGAGTCTTGACCCACTCGCTGTCTTCGATTTCTGCTTCGACAATGGTTCGAAGCGAAGGAATTTCTACCTCTGCCGGTATTACAGCCTCGGTCCCATAAACCAGAAGATAAGGAGTCGCTCCTACTGATGTGCGTACCGTAGTGCGATACCCCAACAGTGCAAATGGTAACTGCTCATGCCACTGTCGGGAACTTTGGATGGTTTTCCTCAAAATCTTCTTGATGTTTTTGTTTGCCGCTTCCACAACACCATTGGCCTTTGGCCGATAAGGAGTAGAGTTCCTATGCGTTATTTTGAATTGCTCGAATACATCTCCCATTAAGTGACTGTTCAAGTTTGCTGCGTTATCTGTAATGATAGTCGCAGGAATACCGAAACGACAGATAAGGTTTGAGTGTACAAAATCCACTACAGCCTTTTTAGTGACCGACTTGAGAGTGACAGCTTCTACCCATTTTGTGAAGTAATCGATGGCAACCAGTATAAACCTGTGTCCATTCGAAGCCTTTGGTTCGATTGGTCCAATGACGTCCATGCCCCAGGCGACAAATGGCCAAGGTGCAGACATGGGATGCAGCTCCGTGGGAGGTGCATGAATCAAATCACCGTGCACCTGACACTGATGACACTTCCGAACGAAGCTAAAGCAATCCTTTTCCATGGTCATCCAGTAATAACCTGCTCGAAGGATTTTCTTTGCTAAGACATAACCGTTCATGTGAGGTCCGCACACACCTGCGTGTACTTCGTGCATGATCTTTCTTGCCTCCTCGATATCGACACATCTTAGAAGATTGAGGTCCGGGGTCCTCTTATACAACAATTCACCGCTCAGAAAGAAACCACTTGCATGTCGCCTAATGGTCCTCTTTTGATCTCCAGTAGCGTGCTCGGGGTATTCTTGTGTCTTCAGGAACCTCTTGATGTCATGGTACCAAGGCTGCGTATTTGATCCCGCCTCGATTACATTGCAGTAACCGTGTCTTTCCTTGATTTGGATTTCCAAAGGATCGACGTGGGCGTTGCCCGGGTAGGGTAGCATTGAAGCCAAAGTAGCAAGTGCATCTGCCAGTTCATTGTGACACCTCGGGATATACCTGAACTCTATTGATGTAAAACGCTTGCTGAGGTCCTCTACATGCTGTCGGTACGGGATAAGTTTGACATCCCGAGTTTCCTATTCGCCTTGGGCTTGCCGGATAATCAGGTCAGAATCTCCCATAATCAGTAAGTCTTTGACATCCTGATCGATTGCCATATGCATGCCCATGATGCAGGCTTCATACTCAGCTGTATTATTCGTGCAAAAGAAACGAAGTCTAGCTGTGGCGGGATAATGCTGACCAGAAGGCGAGATTAAAGTTGCCCCAATCCCTACACCCTTGGAGTTCACGGCTCCATCAAAGAACATCTTCCAAACATGAGCGTCCTCTGAGACTACTTCTACAGTATTTACCTCTTCATCTGGAAAGTAGTTATCCAATGGCTGGTATTCCTCATCGACCGTATTTTCGGCCAAATGATCTGCTAGCGCCTGGGCTTTCATTGCTGTGCGAGTGACATAGACTATGTCGAATTCCGTAAGCAAGATTTGCCATTTAGCCAGTCTCCCAGTAGGCATTGGTTTCTGAAATATATACTTCAAAGGATCCAACCTGCTTATGAGGAACGTAGTGTGGGCTTGGAGATAATGTCTCAGCTTTTGAGCAACCCACGTGAGAGCGCAACATGTCCTTTCCAGCAGAGTGTATTTGGCCTCGTAGCTGGTGAATTTCTTGCTCAAGTAGTAGATTGCTTGCTCCTTCTTTCTGGTTACGTCGTGTTGCCCGAGGACGCAACCGAAAGAGTTCTCCAAGACTGTCAGATACAAGAAAAGTGGCCTCCCTGGTTCTGGAGGGACCAAGACTGGGGGATTCGAAAGGTATTCTTTGACTTTATCAAAGGCTTCTTGACACTCAGTTGTCCATTTAATCGCCGCATCTTTCCTTAACAGCTTGAATATGGGCTCACACGTGCTTGTCAGCTGGGCAATAAACCGACTGATGTAGTTCAACCTGCCCAACAGACTCATCACGTCTTTCTTTGTTCTCGGGGGAGGCAGATCTCTGATGGATTTTATCTTAGTTGGATCTAGCTCGATACCTCTCCTGCTTACGATGAAACCCAAAAGTTTGCCCGACGGAACTCCGAAAGCGCATTTGGCTGGGTTCAGCTTCAAGTCATACTTCCTTAATCTCTCGAAGAATTTCCTCAAGTCTTGGATGTGATTATTCTGCGTCCTGGACTTGACTATCACGTCGTCCACGTACACCTCTATTTCCTGATGCATCATGTCATGGAAAATGGTAGTCATGGCCCTCATGTATGTAGCCCCAGCATTCTTCAAACCAAATGGCATGACCCGGTAACAGTAGGTGCCCCAAGGCGTGGTGAAAGCAGTTTTCTCGGCATCTTCTTCATCCATCAGTACCTGATGATACCCGGCGTAACAATCCACGAAAGACTGTATCTCGTGTTTGGAGCAGTTATCAACGAGGATGTGGATGTTGGGAAGTGGGAAATTATATTTGGGACTTGCTCTGTTCAGATCTCGGTAATCTACACATACCCGAGTTTTCCCGTCCTTTTTTGGTACTGGAACCACATTCGCCAACCATGTTGTATATTGGACTACCCGAATCACTCCCGTTTTCAATTGTTTGGTGATCTCCTCTTTAATCTTGTCACTGACCTCAGTTTTGAACTTTCGTTGCTTTTGTTGAACTGGAGGACAATCAGGATGAATCGGCAATTTATGAACCACTAGATCAACACCTAGTCCCGGCATGTCATCATATGACCAAGCAAACACGTCTTTAAATTCAAAAAGAAGTTGAATTATCGCCTCTCGCGTTTTCTTGTCCGTGTGAATGCTTATCTTGGTCTCCCGGATTTCTTCCGGGGTTCCTAAATTTACCGGTTCAGTGTCATTCAGATTTGGCTTAGGTTTATTCTCGAAATATTCCAACTCTCGGTTTATCTCCCTAAAAGCCTCTTCCGCATCATATTCTGGTTCTGGGTTCATTAATTCGCAGTTAAATAGCTCATTGTGATCTGGGCGTGAAGTCCGCAAGCATGTCATATTTAAAGCCGCATTATTAGGACTGAAAAGGAAGATGAAAGGAAAACTAACAAAAATCAGAACCAAAAGAAAGAATGGGAAAACAATGATGATTTTTTTTTTTTATTTTTCTTTGGAAAATTAAAAGACAACACTGTTTACAACTTAGGAATTCAAAACGACAATTGAAAGGAAGAAAACGTTCAAGTTATATCTTGGAGATAACTTGTGACACAGGAAAGGTGGCAGGACAGGTCTACCCGGACTTCCGTCTAGTCGGGAATGGCGTGGCCTCCCAGTTTTGAAATTGGGCGTTCGGCCCCATGTACAGCATCTCAGCAGTGCTTGTGCCTTCACCTGGTTGAACCATGTGGACCTCGTAGAGCATCTCTCTCATCGCCCCACATATCTCCTCGATTTCCTCAGCTGTGAAGACCTCATCATCTTCTTCTTCAGCGTACCTTGGCCTGATGAAAGTTGCATATAAATCCGGCAGTGGTCGAGGTAACTTCCAACCCTCATTTTTCCTTTTCTTTGCCCACTCTTCGTCTGCTGGAGTAGGTTTGAAACCTAGTCCAAAAGGTTTCTTGGTGACTGGCAAGGTAATGGGTTCTGTTATTCCCTGAAGGGTTCGTCCAAGCCCCTTCCCTGGCCTAAATCCGTGCCGGATCATCTCTTTGGCCACCATAACCGAGGCGTTAGACAAGAAAGGCTGGGGGCAGGGTATTCCCTCTTCGTGCTGCTCTGCCAGTACAATCTCAAAAGCTTGATAGACCGTATGTTCGCTCCCTTCTCTCGGTTCCAGATATGGGGTGGATGGGTCCCGATAAATAGCATGCTCATCTTCCCCATGGACCACGATCTCTCTGTCTTCGTACTCGAACTTCACCATCTGGTGAAGAGTGGAAGGCACGGCTCCTGCCGCATGGATCCAAGGTCTGCCAAGGAGAAAATTGTAGGATGTATCCATGTCGAGCACCTGGAAGGTTACTTGAAATTCGACTGGTCCTATGACCAACAACAGGTCTATTTCTCCCATGGTATCTCTCTTGATGCCGTCGAAAGCCCTTACGCAGACATTGTTGGGTCGGATTCTTCCGGTCCCAATTTCCATTCTTTGTAGCGTGGAGAGCGGGCAAATGTCAACGCCTGAGCCCCCATCCAACATTACCCGCTTGACATAATAGTCTTCGCATTTAACTGTTAGATGCAAAGCCTTGTTGTGTGCCGCTCCTTCCGGGGGTAGATCGTTCTTGCTGAAAGAGATTTGGTTGACGGCGAAGAATCTTTCTGTCATCCGCTCTAATTGCTCTACCGAGGTTTCAACTGGCACATATGCTTCATTCAGGGTCTTTAGTAAGATCTTTCGATGCTCGGTCGACCTCATTAACAATGACAGCATGGACACTTGCTCGGGGTACTTGCGCAGTTGATCTATCACTTCGTAATCTGGCATTTTCATTTGTTGGAAGAACACTTCCGCTTCTTCAACACTTACGGGATTCTTTGGCGGGAAGCGCCTTTGTGTGGCGTCGTTCAGTTCTTGGGTATTTGAATACCTTCCAATGAAAGTATTTTCTGGAAGTTCTCCCATGACCTCTTTGCCTTTGTACATTACCAAAGTCTTTTGATAATTCCACGGCACTGTGGACGGGTTGGTCATTGGCTTTTGTGGCACGCGTCCGATAACCACTGGCTCATTCAGCCGAGGTGGTTGAATCGTCCCCCGGACCACATAGGCCCCTTTCGGCACGTACATAGGTTTTGTCTTTTTGATTGAGAAGTTCTGCGTCTTCTCAGCTCGACCTCGTGGTATGTAAAGAACTCCATCCTTTACCGGCACCACTTTCTTCTCCACCTTCTTTTCAGGCTTGCTCTTTACAGCCTTGGCCTCCTCCCCTTTTTCTGGTTTCTGGTCTGTTTCGGGCCTCTTTCCCGTGTCGACAATGGCAATTATAGCTTTCAAAGCAGGGTCGAATTCTTTGTCTTCGCAAATCATTCCGATCAACGGCCCATTATTGTGAGCAGGTAATGGATTGTTAGTTACATTCGGGATCTCTTCGTCCCTTAGCACTATTTTCCCTTGCTCTATCAAATTTTCGACCACTCTCTTCAACGACCAGCAGTCATTTGTATCATGTCCCTCGGCCCCTGAATGATAGGGGCATCTGACTCCAGCTTTGTAAGAAGGTGACGTTGGGTTTTGCCTTGTTTGAGAGATTGGTTGCAAGAAACCCAGTTGGACTAGCCTCGGGAACAAAGTTGAGTATGGTTCACCGATGGGCGTGAAAGTCCGCCTTCGGGGTGGCTCTTGAGGGCGGAAGTTATTCTGCGGGGGTTGTGGGTTATAGTGGTTGCGGTAAGGAGGCTGATTTCTGGGAGGTGGAGCTGGGCCTCGGTTGGCTTGTTGTGGTGGATGGGCATAAGGTTGGGCATTCATGACCATATAAGGTTGATGAGCATATGCCAAATTGGAGTGGGGGAAGTAGTGTTGTGGGGTTCTTTTCAGAAAATGGGGCCTGGGATGACGATACTCCCTTGCTTCCGAGGCTGCCATAGTCGTTTCTTCTTTCTTCTTCCCTCTGGTCATTCCTCCGGACCCGCTTTGGACGGCCTGGGAGGTTGCCCTTATGGCTGCTTGACTCAGAATCCTACCTGTTTTCAGCCCATTTTCTACCATCTCTCCAATCTTGATCGCTTCCGTGAATGGCTTACCCATGGCTGACATCATGTTTTGGAAATAGTCAGACTCTTGAGCCTGGAGAAAGGTAGTGACCATTTCCACTTCATCCATGGGAGGCTTCACTCTTGACGCCTGTTCACGCCACTTAATAGCATATTCTCTGAAGCTTTCTGAAGGTTTCTTCTTCAAATTCGATAGAGAATTTCGGTCTGGCGCAATGTCGATGTTATACTGGAATTGTTTCACAAAATCTCTGGCGCGATCATCCCATATATGCCATCGGGACATTTCCTGGTCCATATACCATTCCGAGGCTATCCCTACTAGACTTTCCCCAATATATGCCATTAGCAGTTCTTCTTTTCCGCCGGCTCCCGCAATTGGTTGCAGTATTTCTTAAGATGTGCAATGGGGTCACCGTGCCCATCGTATTTCTCGAACTTTGGGGTCTTGAAACCCGTTGGCAGGTGCACGTGAGGGAACATGCACAGGTCGGCGTAAGAGACGCTCTTTTGTCCGCTCAATCCTTGCATATTCTTCAAACTTTGTTCAAGGCTTCTCATTCTCTTGGCAATCTCATTTTGTTCTGCAATTCTGGGGTTCTGATCCTGCCCGGGTGCAAGCTCGCACTGAGGCGGTAGAGGATTAGTGCTGGTAGCGAACCTAGTTGGTTCCATTGAGAACGATGGTGCTTGGAATGTAAAAGAGGATGAGTCAAAGCTTGGCTTGTACGTGGTAGGCTGTGCCGTAATCGGGCAAGGCGATGCAGTAAAGATGTTCATGCTTGCATCAGTGGATGACATTCGGGGATGAGGCTCAGAAGGCGATCCAGCAGAGAAGGCTGAGGTGGCTGGGTACCCGAATGGGGTAGCAGGATAATTTATGGGGACATTAGAAGTCCCACTTGACCTGGAGAATAATTCAGGGAATCCGGGGACGACACTTGGCGGCTCTTTCCCATTATTCCAGTCGTCCAGCATTTCCAACATGCGGAGCCGTAGGATTCTATTTTCCTCCGCAGTTGCGGATTCAGGTGTGAGGACGGCTGAGATCGAGCTCTCCTCGGAAACAGGGATTGTTTGCAATGGAATTTCTGAAGACATTTCCACACTTCCTTTTGACCTGGTGAAGTAAGTGTGAGTACTGCTTCTGGTCCTAACAACAGGTAGTTGAACACTTCTCCTTGACCTCGTGAAGTATGAGTGCGAGGCCAGACTTTCACCAAACCAACCGTCTTTTCAAAACCCTGGATGAGATACTCAACGACAAACGCACGGTTAATTTGCAGCAAATAACAGATAGTCAATCTCACGTTGGGCATGATGCACCTATACAGTTAAGTGGATTACTACATGTTTGCTACGAGAGCATGCGTCATTCCGGCATTTTTTCTCTTATTAGTTTCCCCCCCCCCTTTTTTATTTTCTTTTATTCTTATTATTTTTCTTTATTTTGTAGTAAAAGAAATGCGACCGGATCCGATGAGGATTGCCTACGTATCACGATGCCTACGTGAATCAGATCATTACGTAGTTCGAAAAACACAAATGAGCGTAAAAGAAGCAACCTATTTATTGTTGAAATGGTCTATTACAAACTACATTTTGCAAAAGAAAGAGCAAACTTTGAAAATAAACCTAGACTCAAAATAGACTAAAAATCACCCTGATGGGAAAAACAGGCAGAAGATGCTAAGATACAGGCTTGACTTATGAGTGCATTATGGTTTTGAAAATTGGTGTCCGCGGGGCATCGTTCGGCCTCGCCGCGGTCCTAGGCATGAGATCCCTCTCAAGTTGCTCCAGCTCATGCATAGTCTGCTTGACATAACCCATCACTGCCGAGAGGACGGTAACGCTGGACATGTTCTCACATCGTAGACATCGTCTGGTGATGGCATGGGCAATGGCCTTGATCCTATCTCTGGTTTGCTTCTTCTCTACGAGTAGGCGTTTTATCTGATCGCTACATATCTTGAATACTTGGGCATCCTGTATATGCCGATGCTTCAGTCGCCGTACTTCCAACTTCATCTGGGCTATTGAGTCGTACCAGTATCTGCTCTCAATTTGGAAATCCTTGGCCTGATTAGCTGCTTTGACCTCAAGTGCAGCCATCTCTCTCTTTATTTTAGCAACAGTTTTCTCGTGGTCGCCTTCCAATTGATTCAAGTATCGGCGATGCTTATCTGTTCTCGTATCCCACTGTGCCCTGAGCTCCGCTATGATGTTTTCAGATTTCTCCAAACCATCTTGCCATTCCCTGATTTCACTTTTTAACCTTTTTATCAGCTGCTCGTCTGATCGACGCCTTGGCTGTTTATCTGCATCCAACCTTATCTGTTTGATCTGGGCTCTGAGCATTTCGTTTTCTTGAATTAACTTGTTCCGCTCTCCCAGATCGGTAGCAATTTGCACGTTGTGCTCGTATTTCAAGCTTTCCACTTGTTGCTTCAACCTGCTGATTTCGGCGCAATAGCCTCTTTCCTTAATTAACCAATCCCACTGCTTTTGCGATGATTCGGTGAAATTCCGGATGTGGGGTCTCTTAACCGGCCTTTCATGCTCAAATTCCCTTCTATACCATGCAAGGTATCCTGGCGCCGTCTCTCCTTTGGCTCGATCCCGTACGCAAGTATCTGATTTGAAATATTGACACTCACTCCAGATTTGGCGAATCTTCGCTTCTGGGAATTGTCCGTTAGGACTTATCTCAACTGCTTGAGTGCTAAGATCTTCCTCATGAGGTACTGTCTGGCATCTTCCGAACTGTCTCAAAACTCGGCAGGGTGCGTAAGGTTGAATGCTCTTAAGCCCCATCAGTAAGAAATGAGTCTTAGCTGCCGACATATATAGGATCTCATCAACAGGCAACCATCCTAGCGTCCATTGTATTTGGCTGGCCGTAAGAGCTTGAAAGAACGAGGTCCATGCCAGGACTCCTTTGGGCAAACTGATCTCTTTGGTTCTCGTGTAAGATTTTTCTATGCAGGTCTTTGCCGGGGAACCATGGCTCAAAATCTCGGAATGATGGCAGAGGTGCTCGGTCATCCATATCTGTAGGAGCAAGTTACAACCTTCGAAGAAATTTCCCCCAGCTTTACAAACTGTAAGAGCTCGAAAGATGTCAGATACCACCATAGGCGCGAGAGTACTGTCATTTTGCGTGAGTAAAGTGCTGACGACCCCGGATATCTTCAAATCAATGTTTCCGTCTTTCCTTGGAAATACCAGAAGGCCCAGGAACATCATTATGAACGCTACCCGTCTGTGCTTGTCCCACTTCTGACGAACACCTTTGCTGCACAGTTTGTTGATTGGATTGTTTAATCCCCCCTCATGACTGTACCTATCATATATGAAGCATGGAGTACAAAATCCGGCTGCCAGATCCGGGTTGTGGACTGTTCTGGGTATCTTCAATGAATCTAGGAACCGATGTACCGTGACGACTCTTGGGGCGACCAAGTATTTTTGCCTTAACGGAAGTTCAGCATTCCCGATGTACCCAGCCATTTCTTCCAAAGTCGGGGTGAGTTCAAAAATCAGAGAAATGGAAAACATTGTGCGCCGGGTCCCAGTAGGTAATCAAAGCTCTTATGATATCTCCCCGAGGCTGGATTTCCAACAAACCCACGAGACCTTTCAGATATTTCTTGACCTCATTTTGTCCTTCAACACCTAGATCATTCCACCATAGCCGTAACTTGACAGGGATTTTGGTCATTATTGAAAAATGTTCATTTTGCATCGTGCTCATCCTGCACATTTATTAAGGTGATTTTAACAAAAATGAATTGACTCAAAAATATTTTACAAAGGGGATCAAGTTTTGAACACGGCCTTTAAACACTTTGGGGACGAAGATTTTAAGGCTGTGTGGGTCAACTGGACAAAAATGCTAAGCAAGACCCAAAGGTGGCTGTTTATGCAAAGTCAGCCTTCCGGCGTCCCTTTTTTCGGAAACATTAGCGTCACCCGACTTATTTATGACTCTTTTTTTTTAAAATTGACACATCTTCTTTTTTCCTATTTATTTATTGATTTTGGCTATTTTAGCAAAATGGGGTTGAACCCGACGAGGGTTGCCTACGTATCTCACATCCGGTGAGAATCAAACCGGCGTAGTTTGGGCTATCGTGAATAGAGAAAATCAAATAAACCTAGAAAACAAGAATGTATATTTTTATACTACTTTTGAAAAGAGATAAAGACTAAAGAAAATATTTATTATTATTTTTTTTTAGGAAATATTTGGACTATTAGTCTGAATTTATAAAGGGGTACTACAAAAGAAACAACATTTTTTTTGAATTATGAATTTTCCCTTCTTTTTTTTTTACTTTTAAATCAATACCTTCTCTTTTTTTTTTTTTTGATTTTGAAAATGATAAAAAGAATTTTTTTATATTTTTTTAAAAAAAAATCAAACTAGAAGACAATCTCTCTTTTTTTTATATATATTTTAGAAGAAATTCCGGCGAGGTTTCGACACTACTCGGACATTGGTTTTTCCAAAAGAAGTAATTATCTCCCTACGCTGCTATTTTTTCCTTTTATTTTTTTTAAAAACCGGTCAACATGCGGAACTGAAGCAAATAAATGCACAAAACAAATAGGATGCAGCAGGATGGTCTTTTCATTTCAGGTTGCCTGTCCTAGACGGACCCAACCCCTGTGTTGAGTCCCCTAAGTCAAATGCAACATGATGCAAATAAGCGTTCCTACTAGGGATCCGGCATGAAGTCAAGTTATTCTAGGTTCGTAACCTGGGTATTTGTTCTGGACTGTGTACCCGAGCGGACAACTCGAGTCGAGGAGGGGGCTACGTACCGGGGACCCGCGAGATCGTCCGGCTTTGTAACTTGTCCGACCTCTTTCTTATTTCAGGTATTGACACTGACAGAATAGGGAGTCTCGACCAGCGAGCTTCTCCCCGGAGGTAAGAAGAGAAGGGTTTCGGCACAGTTTATATACAGTTCAGATAATATCAAAGCGGTAAAAGACAACGTTTAGCACGTTATGCAAAAACATGTAATAAAGATCAGATAATAAAGCCAAATATAACAATTATTCTAAGCTCGAATTCTTGAACCCTGAACCAGTGGTTCTGGGTTAAACCTCCCCAGCAGAGTCGCCAGAGCTGTCACACCTCCTTTTTGCGCGCCCGCCCCGAAGGGTTAAATGCGCGAGGGGAGTTTTTCCAATTTAAGTGACAATATTCGAAATGGGATTATTTATTTAATTCAGAGTCGCCACTTGGGAAAGGTTTGGCTTTTGGTGTCCCAAGTCACCGGTTTATCTTGAATCCCAAATCGAGGAAATTTTCGACTTTTCCAAATGAAGTCTGCGAACCAGAAATTCTAAGTAAGGAATTCTGTTGACCCGAGGGAAGGTGTTAGGCACCCTCGAATCCCGTGGTTCTAGCACGGTCGCTTAAATTGTTATAATGGCTAAATATCTGATTTAAATACATGTTATGACTTACGTGCTTTTATTAAGTTTAAACCGCTTTTATTATTATCATTTATTTTTATAGAATTGCAACGTCGTGAAAATGCATCTCGAACCACGTCACAATCAATGCACCCGTGGTCGTCGACACATTTTGACTCCGTTGAGATTTGGATTTGGGTCACATCAATGTGCACCCGTAATTTAAGAATATAATTTAATTAAACCGTGCCTAAAAGAAAGTCTAACGCGTTATATTTTGGAGAAAAGCCGTGAGATTCACTAAACGACCTGTCCTGAATTCTAAATATTTATTATGGTTAGTTATTGAGGGCCCCGCAATTTGCATTCTTACTTGGCGAGGCTCGTCTCATTATTTTAGAAAAGGATATCCTGAAGCGACTATATTTCTATTACGTTTGTCTCTAAAAAGAATAAAAGAGAAAAATACCAAACTTACTTGTTTAAGCGACTAACGTCCTAAATCTCTACTATATGTGACGAGTCCGAATTTTGCTTGATTGCCTAATTGGTTGTTTATGGGGTGAGGATTATTTCATGCCTCGTCTTCAAGGAGTGAATAAGCTTTGTTAATTTGATAGGAGAGATTGCAAGCAACAAATAACTCATACTAAATTTACATTAAACAAACCTTAAGTTTGAACTTTATAATTAACTTATTTAGGCTTGATAAATGAAATCGGCTACTTATTAAAAAAAACTACTGTTAATTGGATTCGAGAATGCCTATTAGTTTTCCTCGAAAGTCATCGCATCGTTTCGAAATAATGAATATATATTGAAACCCATATCGAAACTATGTAGAAACAAGTAATCTAACAAAAAGGGTAGGCGTACATTATCACCCTGTTAACGTAACGCTGCGTGAGAATTAGTTTGGGGTACACTTATCTTGAAGTCAAATGGAACCGAATATAGCAGATTCGATAGTTCAGAGATCTAGGCAAAAATACATACATATGCTTGCTATGATTCTATGTTGTGATGTCATAACTGAAACAAAACTAACGGTTGTATGCCTTAAAACACATCTGATCTAACAAGCAAATGCTATCTAATTGTTCATCTCAACTTAAGATGTATGTTAATTTATACAGAATATTTGCAGTTTTGCAGTTAAACAAATACAGGCTAAACTAGCATTCAACCTACTTTGAACACAAGTATTATAAAGTAAACAGACATTTGTTTCTTTATTTCTGCCTCAAACTTCAAACTTTCAACGACATATAGTTTCAGAAGTTGTGTACCTGGAAATGTTTGACAATTGAAGAAAAAAGGGGAGTCAGCAGAGTAACAATGGCAACAAGTGCAGCAGCAGTAACAGCAGGTAACCAATAGAACAAATCCCAGTGCAAGATGCAGTTAGAGCCGATGGAAAATGGCAAAAAAAAAAAACAATTTCCCAGTACTGTGGAATCAGAAGTTAGGCAGAACAAATCCAGAAGTGAACCAGTGCTACCACCCAACCAGTAACCTCAATCAAGACTCAGAGGAAAACAATATGGAACAAGGAAATCCAGACCAGTGAGAATCGAGATGAAGATGAAAATGCAGTCCATTTTCCTGTGATATGGCTCTGTCTATCTATTTCTGTCTGTCTGTGTATCTATCCAAAAATCCCCCCCTGTGTCTGTCTCCTGTATGTTCTGTGTGTATTAATATGTATGTATTTCAGCTCTCTCCTCTCAAATCTATCCTCTCTCTGTTCTCTTATGTCTCTCCTTAAACTGATGGAAGTTCTTCCTTTTATAAGCCTAAAGTCTGCCCTTAACAGCCTGTTCATCAATCAGATACCCCTCCCATGTGCTATCTTCTTTTCAGTTCCACTTAGCTATTTAAGTATTAACCCCCCATCAACATTCCCTGGCAGACTTACTCTTTTAAAAAAGGTTTAATACTTCTTAAACTAAAGCAGGGTAATGGGCAGCAGAATATATCTGACAGCATATGCTGTCAAACTATTTTAAATGTAACAAAGGCCTTTATGCACATGTTGTGCACAAGTGCACATGTTGTGCACAAGTGCACATGCCCTCCAATTCTGACCGCAACTAAACAAAACCAATCCTTTTATACTTCTGATTCAGATTAACAACTATAAGTAGCTAAATTCAATTCCTAACTGATTCATACTTTGATTCAAACAAAGTTGCAGCAGGCAACAGGTTCAATTGTTAACATTTGAACTACTGAAATTAATTAACGACATTTGTCGACTCGACTATATTAGTTATAACACATACAACCAAAATCAGACATTTAACAGTACAGGACACGTGATTCGAATTGTATTGACTAAACAGAATTGTATCCGAGGAATCAGTTAATCAGTTCAAATTTGAAATTCAACTAATTGCACAACAAATACATACATACACATTATCAGAACAAGTAGAAGAAGAAACTCAATCAAACAACAAAGGTTCAGGCAAGGTGGACAGGACACAGTTGATAAAACTCAAAACACAGATTTCACGAAACATGAACAGCCTTTAGAACAATCACATGGACTAAAACAAATAAAGAAAAGAGAAAGCAAAACTCACCTTAAAATCCGAAAAATCAAAAGACCCTAGCTTGGACTCGAACAGACCTTTCTTAAGGCTGAACGGACTTTAATCGAAGTGTTTCTCAGATGAGAAACACTTCGATTAAGGTCCATTAGACCTTAATCTCTTCGGCTTGAACAAGACACGGACCATCGACGAGGAACCCTATGGTTCCAAAAATCAGATCTGGGATTCATGCTTCCCTGGTCAGATTCGGACCAAACCAAGCATGGTTTGGTCACGAGGGGGGTCTGGGGAGTGTCTGGTGTGAAACTGGGGTCAAACGGTGTAAGTCAGGTTCCGACTCGAATCTTCAAATGAAGATTCGAGAAGGTGGGAAGGGATTCGAGCTAGGTGGTTAACAGATCCAGGTTCAGGATGGCAAGGGGGTTCTATGTTGTTAAGGGGAAGGTTACCGGCGTTCATGCCGCCGGGTTTCTGGTGAAGGGAGATGGGGGCGGCTAGGGTTTGAAGGGGAATGGTCTGTGAAGACGAAAGCCGGGGTATTGGATAGGGGGGGCAGGGTATGGTTGGAAGATTATATATGGGATAGGTGGGTTGATCTCGGCCGTTGGATGAGTCAAGATGGAAGGCCCAGATCTTTCATCTGATGGGGAAACGGTGTCGTTTCATCCTAAAGGGGTTTGGGTCGGTCCGGGTGGAAATGGGTCGGGTTCCTCAGTGGGTTATGGGGAATTGATCTTGGCCGTTGATCAATTTGAGATCAACGGCCCAGATCAGACTGGATTAACACGGCGTCGTTTGGACGCTCTGGGTGTTAGGTGGTGTGGACCGGGTTTCACAGGGGTTTTGGGCTGAGTTTCTTTGGGCTTTGAAAAAATAAAAATAGGCCCAACCGATTTTTAAACCCAATTCTGCATCTCTTTTTTATTATTTTTATATAAATATTTTTTTATTTTATTTTTAAAACAAAACCTAAGTAAATAAAAATAAAATTTCATAAACACTTAATACAATTATTTGCACACATATATCAAAATATTTAAAGCAGGCAAGATCGAACAAAACAACAATCACGGAACAAAGATGCATATTTATGATTTTTTTATTTAACAACCGGATTTCGGTTCAAACAGCACATGACACACACATTTTTTGTATTTTGTTTTAATAAAAATGGGCAAAAATCATAAATAATTAACAAAGTGCCATGTAAAAATCCAATTCGTACAGCAGGACCATTTGTTATTATTTTTTAATTCTTTTGGAGTGATTGTCGTGTAAAACAAAAATCACGTGCTCACAATATTCCCACGAGCACCACGATCAAAATACTTTATCCTGAAAAGACTTTATGCGAATCTAAATCCGCTACCTTTACCTTCATGATACTGATACATAAAATCCCATAATTACATAGAAGTTCCACAAGTCTTGAACCCTTCCAATGAAAACTCGATTTCTAGCCGCATATACTACTTTGAGATACCCAGTTGTTACATGTAGAATCTTGAACACATTAGAACCTTTCTCGAGAGTCATTCACACTATTCCAACTGCAATTAGCCTGATCAAATGAACAGACCACCCGTACCTCATTAGCAATCTGACACTGCAAGATGTAGCCTTATCTCAATACAACCAAGCAATCTCCTGCTCTATGCACCGATCACCCTTTACCAATGATAACTTAAGACATCCCATGATTCTCTTTCTCCATAAAGCATAGTATACCCTTTGTCAAAATCTTCCTTTACTCGAGCCATTCTCGGTCTCAATTTCCACAAGTCATAGCTAATTCACTCGCACGCCTCAAACTAAAACCAACATAGCACCTAACCGTGCAATTAACTGCTCACAGCAGACTCCCCCACTTGGTTCGATGCCATAGATCAAGATACCCTCAATAACTCATAACACTTTTACTCTATTGATGCCACAATACCATAATGACATTAAACTCAAATCATTTGTAAGCCTGTGAAAACACAGATCATCTAGTACTATAAACCTTCTACAAATCTCGCATTCATCCCCACAAGAATTAATCCCACTCTCTTAAGTGATCCGGAATTTCAAATTTCAACACGTACTTTTCACTTACACATGAGATCTTCTAACATACACATAAGGATCACACCACTTCAGAACACTCCGCAGGAGATAACCCGCCTACTTCGCCTCAATATAACATTTTTGTATACCTTCTACCGTCATACATATTACACAGTCACTTAGTCTTCCTTAGTCTGAACTCATACCGTAATATGAAATTTACTTCACTCCAACTAGGGGATATGAAAAGATTCTTCACACGCCCATAACTCGGGGCCACACATCCAATCACAATGGAAATCAAACACTTAATAGTTCATCTATCATCCAGTAGACCTTCCTCGTCACTTCCAAGTCATATAGATACATCTCGCAGTACTAACATACTTACCACATAACTATCCAGTCGTCATTCCCACTAATAGGGACAATACCGAACATATAAGTTCAAAAAACTTTCTGACACAATCAGCACCTCGGTGCTCAAGCCCTAGGCAAAGATCCGGCCTCAAGTCCTTCAGACTGGCCCAACATCAACTCATAGAGATCACATCTCGCCCCTGGATCAGGGGATCATAAGCTAACAAGGCACATCTGATATTGAGCGCTCATGCGCGCATGCGAACACGTGGAAGGAATTTAAAGAGTTACTTCCCAAGCTCAAATAAGGACACACGATAAGAATTCCAAGAATGTGAAGTTTTTCCTAAAGGTTCTGCAGCCTCTTGAGGATAAATACAGACGTCTCTGTACCGATCCGTGAGACTCTACTAAACCAGCTCATGACTCGTGAGACCTATGTAACCTAGGCTCTGATACCAACTTGTCATGACCCCAAATCGGCCCGGTCATGATGGAGCCTATCGTGAAGACAAGGCCAGCCGGCACAACACTCACCTTAACCCTTTAAGCATTAAGAGTCATTTTTAAGTCTTTAAATTAAACAATGTTTCCTAATAAAATCCTAGAATAACAGTGCAGAATAAAATACCAGCCCGAAATCGGGGTGTCACTAGTCATGAACAACTATCAAGGTCTGAATACAACAAAAGTCTAAAAATGTACTAAATACAATAACAACAATGAGGGGAAGGAAGTGGTGCTGCGAACGTCATGCAGCCACCTTGCTAACTCTGATGACTCCGCGGCTGAGCTATCAACACCCGCTACCGGGTTTTGATATACCTGAATCTGCACACGAGGTGCAGGGAGTAATGTGAGTACTCCAACCCAATAAGTAATAAGAGTAAATAAAGACTGAGCAATAGGAAACAATGAATCCACATTCACGTTAGGCTCAATAAACACAACAGGCTTTCAAATCATAATACGAGTCAATCTTCCCTTTTAAAATCCAGCTTTCAGTAAAAATCATTTTGAAATACTTTCCAGCAGTTTCGATAGGGGTTCAATACCATTTAAGATAATAAAAGAGATTAAAGTCATACTCGGCCCCTCGGGCAAAACATAGTTCGTAAAATAGCCCCTCGGGCAAAACAGTAAACATAAACACTTCATAACTTGAAAATCTCAGTGGAAATAACCAATGTCAAATCAGTGATTAATTTCTGAACATCTCATTAACCCAGTTTAAATAAAAGTTGTTTTAAAATATTTGTGCAACTTTCCGACAGAGGCTCAATATAAATATGAGTGAAAATAGTAAATAAATCAACATATTCGATAGAAACTCATTTTAAGAGGAGTCAAATCAATAAGTCCATAAACAGGCCTCTCAGGAAAAACAACACTCATATGCATGTATATATCTATAGCCCCTCGGGATAGCCTCTCTGTCACTCGTGACTCAACTCTTACCAATCAGTACTCGCACTCAGCATTCACGCTCAATTGGTACCATATAGTAACCGTTGCGGCGTGTAGCCTGATCCGTATATCTTTCACAATAACTAAAATCAAAGTAACCGCTGCGTCGTGCAGCCCGATCCATGCATCGCTGTGGCGCACAACCCGATCCATATAAATAGTCGATTGCGCTCACTGGGGGTGTGCAAACTCCGGAGGGGCTCCTACAACCCAAGCGATATATTGCTGCGGCGCGCAGCTCGATCCATATAAGTATTGCTGCGATGTGTAGCCCGATCCATACACACACACACACACACACACACACACACACACACACACACATATATATATATATATATATATATATATTGTTGCGGCGTGCTGCCCGATCCATACATATATAATCCTCACAACTAGGCCCTTGGCCTCTCTCAGTCATTAGCCTCACCATCAGACTCTCAGTCTATCTCAGTCATCAATCTCACAATCAGACCCTCGGTCTATCTCAGTAAAACAGGGAACTCAGCCCAAAACAATTTCCACATGTTAAGAATATAGTGATAAAGCCAGATTTGAGCAATAAACAGGTAAAACATGACTGAGAATATGCTTTCAAACAAATAGGGTGAGGAAAGATAGTAAAAATGCCCCTAAGTGTCTCAACAAGTCGGCACAAGGCCCCAAACATGGCATACAACCCAAAAATATAATAATGTCAAACAATTAACTATCAAATACGCATTAAAATATTCGTTCGGGATGGACTAGGTCACAATCCCCAGCGGTACTCTACCCCACGCTAGTCATCCAGCGTGCAAGTCACCTCAAAGTAACACAACGACGTATAATCCGGGGTTTCAAACCCTCATGACAGTATTTACAATCATTACTTACCTCGAACCGACGAAATCTCTAGCTCGCGATGCCTTTGCCCCTCAAATTGGCCTCCACACGCATTGATTCTATCCAAAATCAGAACGAATACATCACAATATGCTAAGGGAGCAAAGCCCAAGCGAAAACAATCGAAAAGTATCAAAAATCCTGAAATTAGCAAAACCCAAGCCCTTGGCCTACTTCTAGAAATTAAGAAATTTTTACATCAACGGGTCCCTTATCCTTCCATGAGTTTAACCATACAAATTTTACCAAAAGCCGACAACAATTCAGCCTCCAAATCTAGAATTTTCGTTTTTGAAAAGTTTACAAATTTTCTCCAATTTCTTCCATTTGATTCACTAATTCTTGATGAAGATAACCATGGAATCATTAAATATAATCACTTTTAGATATAGAACACTTACCCCAATCGATATGGTGAAAATCGCTTCGAAAATCGCTTCAATCCGAGCTCCACAGCTCCAAAAATGAGAAAACTCTCAGACTGCCCGAATCATACAATGTGCAGAAATTTTCACGGTTACTGTTCACGCATTTTATTGTTCCTCGGTATTGTATACGGGGTACTGTTCATATGTACTGTGCATAGGTACTGTTCATGTTTACTGTACATGGTACTGTACACGAATACTGTACACGCAGGTGCGGTTACTGTTCACACGTGCAAAAAATGCAGAAACTGCCCAGAAAACTGCAGCAATTTTTCTTTTCACTAAAAAGGCTCTAACTCGTAATTCAATGATTCTTGTTCCTATGAGTCACAAATAGTAATACGAACATAGCCCTTTAGTCGAAACTCAATTCGGAGCTCATTTGCTCAGTTCAATACCCATTTCGCTCGTTAAACAATTAACGCATGTTTCGTGTCAAAAACCCAATCGTGACTTGATGAAATTAGACCAAACATTTCAGATCAGTCCTATAATTCATTATCAAAATTTCGAAAGTCTCAAAATCAAATTTCAACCTCTAGAACTAAAAATGGACCTTTGGATCATTACATGCTTATAATCAAAATGCCAAAATCTTCCAAAAACTCTTCCAAAACATATCCGAGCCTCATGGGACCCCGACCAAACATGACAACACACCCCATAACAGAATTCAAACTTGTTCCAACCTTCAGAACGCTCAAAACAACATCAAAGCATCAAATCACCCTCGAATTCAAGCCTAAGAATTTCAAAACTTCCGAAATCCGAAATCGATCAAAAAGTCGACCAAACGACGTCCAAATGACCTGAAATTTTGCACACACATCACAAATGACATAACGAAGCTACAAAAACTCTCGGAATTCCATTCCGACCCTCGGATCAAAATCTCACCTATCAACCGGAATTCGTCAAAATATTAACTTTGCCAATTCAAGCCAAATCCTTCCACGGACTTCCAAAATGCATTCCGATCGCGCTCCTAAGTCATAAATCACCCAACGAAGCTATCCAAATCATAAAATTTCCGATCCGAACTCATATACAAATAAGTCCACTCTTAGTCAAATCTTTCAAATTCAAAGCTTTCAACTGAGACTGTTCCTTCAAATTCATTCTGATTTTTCCTGAAAATCGAAACCAACGATCTACATCAGTCATAATACGTTACACGGGGCAATTCATGCCCAGGAACTGGCGATTAAAGTGCAAAAGTTCAAAATGACCGGTCGGGTCGTTACAATTCATGAGGTTATTATTAGGAAATAATTGAACTGCGCGGGAAATAAGAATATTCATTTAGTGTCATTTCTTGCCGTACATATGGACAAATTAGCCACCACGTATATTTGTTGTTAGATATTGACTGAACCCAATTTTGAGGTTAAAGTACTCTATTAAGAATAGTAATGGTCTTTTTTTACCATACCCTAAAGTTTATTTTAGGAACCAAAACATCCTTTTTTCTTCTTCTTTTGCAATTACGAAGAACTCCTATACAGTGATAACATATTGCTTTCTACGTACCCTATTAATTTAATGAGTTATAAGTATCAACATAAATAGTTAATAATAATAACAAAACAATGTAACATGCAGTAATGAGTTGTCAAGAGCTCGTTAGAAATTCAACCTTTGTACTCAGGGGTGAAAGTTTCGAACTTCCTCACTCAGTCCACACTTTTACCCTTTGCTAGTACTTAAAAAAAGGTAAGTCAACTCAAGCAAAAGAAAATTCAACCTTAGTTGACCCTTTTTCCTAATAAACAACATAATAAAAGTTCAAGATGATTTAAATCCAAGACCAATTTTAAGTTGTTAAGACGTCCATTTAGATTATCATTATATAAAAATTAAATAAAAAGGTAAAATCTACGTTAATTTAGCATGATTTAAAGATAGGCAAAAATCAAATAATCCAACCTAATAATATAAATTAGATGCAGAACATTTTTATGTTACCCTAAATAGTTTCTTTCTATCGTTGTTATATTGTGATTCAAAATATAAAATATGAAGAATTTCGGAGATATATTGGTATCATTTATCTTGTAAATCTACTAGATTTATAGTGTTATATCTGTCAAGAGTGGATCTAAAATATATGGGGAGAAACTTAAAAATAGCCAGATTTACAAGTGGTCATTCAAAAATAGTCACAGTTTCAAAAGTAATCGCAATTTAGCCACTTTTCATGTAAAGATAAATCTGAATGAAAACACTATTCAAAATCCGAAATACTCTAGCATAATATACTGGAGTTCCAGCATAAGTATACTAGAACTCTATCATATTATAATGGAGTTCCAGCATAAGTATACTAGAACTCCAGCATAATATACTGGAGTTCCAGTATAATATACCGGTCCAGTATAATATGCTGGAAGTTCATACACAGGTGCTTCAATCTCCAGTATATTAAACTGGAACTTTCCGCGTGTTGGAGTTCCAGTATAATATGCTGGAAGTTCATACACAGGTGCACGATCTCCAGTACATTATGCTGGACCTGTCCCTATTGCAGCAAAATAGTGGCTATTTTTCAATGACTTTGCAAATACTCACTATTTTTAAATGATCAGTCCAAAATTTGGCTAGCCTGTGATATTTTAACAAATATATGTAGGCTAATTAGAACTAGGGAGTGCCTCTTTCTCCAAAATGCAATGTGCATGTAAGGGTGAATTTGGTACGTTGGTTTTTCTATTTTTTATTAAGATATTATTCATATATTCGACCTCAATTTGACTAGGACTAAGAAAGTTATTATTGTTGTTACATTGTTTAAGATATTATTCTTTTCAATTAAGAAACCTTCTGAAAATAAGATACAAGAATTTTCTTCCTATATACGTATATAACGACTAAATTAAGGGTTCGACAGTAGAAAATAATATTTGAAAGTATTTGTAGACAAATTATTTCCTTGACACCGATTTTGCAAAGGCTAGTGCTGAGCAGAGGTGGATCCAGAATTTATAGGTTCAAGTTTTAAGATTTTAAAAATTGAACCCATAATAATTTTAAATTATGGGTTCAAATCTACTATTTTTGTAATTTAATCAATTTTTGTACATAAATATTAACTCCCCATAAAAGATTATGGGTTCAATTGAACCCATAACTAGCACATTACATCCGCCCTTGGTGCTGAGTACTGGTAAATATTGACCAAATAAGAAAAAAAACAGCCATCACGATCAAGTCTTCAGCTTAGTTCCCTTCTAATAAGAACATATTGAGGTTTGTCCAGATTAGTTTCAAGGGTTAACTAATGCTTCTGGACTAAGTTAAAGGAGCTAATTTTGACTCAGAAAAAAAAGTTCTACCAATCATATTGACATTTTTGCTAAGATGGAAGTCATTTTTTCGTGAAAAATGTATTCTAATAGGTGGTTGGTAAGTTAAATATATTTTTTTAAAAATATATATGTTCAAAATTGATAAAAATAATATTGGCACATTGTAGGTAGGGATGGCAATGCAGGTGGTGCATGTACAGGGCATGGCAGGTTTAGACATATGCGGGACATGACAGGTTGAAATAGAGGTGTCAAACGGGTTGGGTTGACTCGGGATCAGACCGGCCCAAACCGGTTAAAACCCGGACCGGCCCTATCCGATACTTAGGGGTCCGAGTAGGCCGTCGGGTTACTGGGTTAGGGGGTTGGTCCGTTCACTTTCATTCATTCGGCCCATACCGGTTTAACGGCTGGATTTCAAACTTTTTTTTAACGTTAAAGAATGTTGGCAAAGGTCAGGTGCATTATGGTCGTTGCCCAACGTTATTATTGCACAATTAGCCCTTTTTGTGCATTTTTTTTATAAAATAATAATTTTTATAATTACTAATTTTGCCCTTTGAAAAACTATAAATACACCTTTCCTTCTTCATTTCTTCACTCATCTCTCATTTCTCAAACTCATATAATTCTCAATTCAAGTTAAATCATGCCCCGTACTTCTAGACTGCGCTCATATGTTTGGGAACACTTTGAGGTGGTAAAAGAAAAAGAAGAAGTTCACAAAATAAAGTGTAAGAACTGTGGTCTAGTTGAAATCTTCGTTTAAAGTGGGTGGGCACAAGCGGTTTAAGGAGGCATATGAAGAGTTGTTTTGAGCGTCCTCCAGAAATTCGTATTTAAGTTGATTTGAGACAATTTGTGTTATTTTAAAATTATCAGACATATTTATGCTTAATGCTTTAGTTTGTTAGATTAATTTAAAGTATTATTATGCAATGAGAATTTATCTTTTCTATTTTTTTGTTAATTTACTTGTTGTTAAATTAAATACAAACTTTAATTTGTAAGTTTGAAATAAAAAAAGCACTTGCAAATTATAAGTGCAATATTTTTTCCATCTTCATTGTATTCTTTATATTTTTACTATATATTAATATAAATTACAACAGTTATACAAAATACAAAAAATACTAACCCGGCCCGGCCCCTTGGACCTATAACCTTTACGGTTCAGTTTTACCCGGATGGACTCGGACCCCGTTAAGACCGATTAAGATTAACCCGTAACCGGCTCAGTTGGAAAACTAGCTGGTTTCATTTTTTCCCAACTCGGACCGGCCCGACCCACCCGTTTAACACCCTTAGGTTGAAATAAATTTTTTTGAAGTGCTGTGCGAATCGGGGCAGGTTAGGATTAAAATTTCTTGCCGAATTACATATTTTTCGGCTATGCTAATTCTCTTCGGATTTAACCTTCGGAAGGTGATCACCTTCCTCTCTTTTGCTATATCTATGATGACTGAAGCTCTTTAATGTTGTAATTTATAAAAAAAGCTTTTGAGTAGATCGCACTCCCAGAAAGTACTTCCCCGAGTCTAACATCTCCTAAAAAAGGTTTTTCCATTTGTTTATACATATCCAAGGCAACCCTCATATGTAATTAAATTTTATTGTCTGGATTTAATATTCTTTTTGTTAATATAAAAATATTTTCTGCAATGTTGTTATAAGGTATTCACAAAGCCTTCCTACAACAGCCTACCTTCACAATTTGCGTATTCTCCATGATCCTAATTGCAAATCGTGTGCTCATACCCCTGAAACCATAACTCACTTATTTTTAGACTGTAATATTGTTCGACCAATATGGACTTTCTTCCATATAAACATTACTGATACTAACTCCAATGAATGGCTTTGCTTACATTGTCTGCGTAATCAAGGGCCCTTTTTCTACCAAGGAATTGAGGTCCCTGCTATGTTAATAGTTCCTTTCATCCTTTGGCATATTTGGATTATACGGAATCATAATCTTTTTCATAATCCCCAGAAGGAGTTGTCTGTAATTGATATCATGTATTATCTTATAGAATTTTTCTTTCTTTCACCAGCTCGCTCTCCTAAAGCCAATACGTGCACTCTTTACATTAAATGATATCCACCGCCTAATAACTTTGTTAAGCTTAACATTGACGGCCCCTTCAATCAAGCAACTGACAGAGCGGAAGCTGTAGTCGTAATTCGACCAATCAATGTATCCAGGGATTCACAAACAGTTTAACTTGTTCTCTGCTACTGAAGCTGAATTAATAGCACTTCGGCTAGGCCTATAGTTAGCTAAAGTCTTTAGCCTCTGGCCGCTTCAAATAGAAACTGATTTTCAGGTCACTCATGTTGGAACTGGATCGCGTGGAGCTTAGATATGTATATGTTGCGGAAGTATAATATATATAGTGTGAATGAGTCAGAACTACTATACCAAAAATTATAGTAGCCATTAAATAATAAATGAAACAACAAAGCAACAATAAAAGGAACACCAGAATTTACGAGGTTCGGCCAATTTTACCTACTTCCTTGGACACAACCAATATTTTATTCCACTCCAAAAATACAAGTGAAATAATACTAAAGAGAGAAGATACAAATGCCTTAAGAAGATAAGAAGGCAAATAAGAGGTGTGTCTTAATCCTAAACATTAGGCCTCTTTTTATAGGGAAAATTTTTTATCCAAAATTGTCACCCACCGATGTGGGAATTTTGACAATTTCAACGAATCTCCACCTTGGCAAAATTCCACATCTTTAATTTTCTGTCAATAATAAATTTTGATTGTATCTTCATCTTCAATCTTTAGTGTTCAACAATGTTGATCAAATACAAACAATGTTGAAACTTGACTGCAGTCACCCCTTTTGTCAGCATATCGGCAGGATTCTCCGTAGTATGAATTTTTTCCACTGTGACTCCACCTTCTTCTATGATTTCTCGTACGAAATGATACCGAACATCAATGTGCTTCGTCCTTACATGATAAACTTAGTTCTTCGCTAATTTAATAGCACTTTGACTATCACAAAAATTGTGATACTTTTTTGTCCAATACCAAGCTCCTTTAGCAACCCCTGAAGCCAAATTGCCTCATTCCCAGCCTCTGTAATAGCCATGTACTCTGCCTATGTTGTAGACAAAGCAACTGTTGACTGTAAGGTTGACTTCCAACTAACTGGTGCCTTTGCAAAAGTAAACACATAACCAGTAGTTGATCATCATTTGCCCAGGTCACCCGCAAAATCTGAGTCACAATATCCCACTACAGACTGATTGCATTCCTGCTCAAAAACTAACCCAGCATCTATAGTATTATGAATATACCGTAGAATCCACTTCACTGATTGCCAATTCTCCTTTCCTGGATTATGCATATATCTACTAATAACTCCAACAACTTGTGAAATGTCAGGTCTCGTACAGACCATTGCATACATCAAGCTACCAACAGTATTTGCGTATGGTACCTTTGACATATACTCTCGTTCAGCTTCATCTTTTGGAGACATAGTAGTACTTAGCTTAAAATGGGAAGCAAGTGGAGTAGCAACTGGCTTAGTCTTTTCATCTATGCCAAAACGTTGTAGTACTCTTTTCAAATATTCTTTCTAAGATAAACAGAGTTTCTTTGAACGTCTAACTCTTATTATCTCCATGCCAACAATTTTCTTAACCACGCCCAGATCCTTCATCTCGAACTCCTTCTTCAGTTGAATCTTCAACTTATCAATTTATTCCGAATTCTTGGAAGCTATCAACATATTATCAACATATAGGAGAAGATATATAAAGGAACCATCTTTAAGCTTGCGCAAATACACACAATGATCGTACTTGCTTATCTTATACCCTTGCCACAACATAAACTTGTCAAATCGTTTGTTCCATTGTCTAGAAGATTGTTTCAATACGTACAACGATTTTTCAAGTTTGCACACCATATTTTCCTTTCTAGCAACTTTGAATCCTTCTGGTTGAGTCATGTAGATTTTCTCCTCCAAGTTTCCATGTAAAAACGCAATTTTTACATCCATCAGAACTAGTTCCAAATCTAACTGTGCTACCAAAGCCAACATAATTCAAATGGAGGAATGTTTTACAACTGGAGAAAACACTTCATTGTAGTCAATTCCCTCTTTTGAGCATATCCTTTGGCCACCAATCTTTCTTTGTAGCGAACATCTTCTTGGTTAGGAAATCTTTCTTTCTTTGCAAATACCCATTTGCACCCAATTGCTTTCTTTCCCTTCGGGAGATTGGCCAATCTCCATGTATGATTATGATGAAGGGACTGTATTTCATCATTCATGGAAATCCTCCACTTATCTTCTTCTGAACTTTGGACTGTGTCTTTATAAGTGGTAGGAACATCATCAGCTACAATTGAGGCGACACAAGTAACTGTCTCTATAAGACGAACATGTTTTGTTGGAATCTCCCTCTCTACTGGCTCTTCTTCTAGATGATAATCTTCATTTGTTTCCTCCTCTACTTCTTGTGTAGGAAAAATAAATTTTCCCTCAAACTCTGCCTGCTTAGAACACGCTCATTTTGTTTGGTATTTTCTATTACCTTATTTACCATAGCAGATTCATCACAGGTAACATCCCTGCTGAATATTACTTTCTTTCTCACAGGACACCATAAGCGGTATCCTTTGACACCAGAAGTAATTCCCATAAAAATAGCCTTCTTTGTGCTTGGATCCAATTTTGACTCTGTCACATGATAATATGCAGTTGAGACAAACACGTGTAAAGAGTCATAATCTACAGCAGGCTTTCCATACTATTTTTCAAATTGTGTCTTTCTGTCAATAGCAGCAGATGGTAGACGATTAATGAGGTGACATGCATATGTAATTGTCTCAACCCAAAATTCTTTGCCCAAGCCAGCATTGGACAACATGCATTGTACCTTCTCTAGTAAGGTCCGGTTCATACGTTTTTCCACTCCATTCTATTGTGGTGTATATGTGACAGTGAAGTGTCGGACAACGCCATCATTTTCACAGACCTCATTGAAATGACCATTTCTGTATTTACCTCCATTGTCTATGCAAATACATTTGATCCTCCTGCCTGTTTGATTCTCCACCATTGTTTTTCATTTGAAAAAAATTCCCAACACTTCATCTTTCCTCTTCATTGTATACACCCACACTCTTCGGAAAAAATCATCAACAAAGGTTACAAAATAGTGTTTCCCACCCAATGAAGGTATTTTGGAAGGACCCCAAATATCAGAGTGTACATAATCCAAAATGCCTTTAGTATTATGGATCTCTGTACCAAATTTAACCCTTGTCTATTTTCCTTTGACACAATACTCACAAAACTCCAAGTTGCAAGTCTTTACTCCTTTTAACATCCTTGATCTGATAGAGTTTTCAAGGATGTTCCTCCAGCATGCCCCAAGCGCATGTGCCATAGCCTGGCTGCTTCTGCCTCTTTGTCGTCGCTGGATGTCACTGTCCCAATAATTGTTCTACCACGATAGCGATACATATTATTGTTCTTCCGATTGGCCTTCATTATTACTAGTGCACCGAAGCATATTCTCATCACTCTATTTTCTGCAATGAATTTGAACCCTTTTGATTCTAGGGCTCCCACAGAGATGTGATTCTTCTTCAAATCCGGTACATATCGAACATCTGTTAATGTTTTGATCATTCCATCATGGTTCCTTAATCGTATTGAACCAATGCCATATGAGGTAAGAGGGTTGTTATCTGCTGTGTGGATGACTCCATATTTTCCTTCTTGAAAATCCATGAACCAGTCCCTGTTGGGACACATATGATAGTTACAAGACGAGTCCATCAACCATATGTATGATGATGTTGATGACTGTTGAAACTAATGAGAAGTGTAAAACATCACAATCAGCTACATTTGAATCTATAATAGTCTTTCCATTGTTATGTTTGGCCTTATTCTTCAACTTCGGACAGTCTTTCTTCCAGTACCCCTTTTATCGACAAAAGGCACATTCATCTTTGCTGGGTCTAGATCTTGACTTTGATCTTCCCTTCTTTGTCCTCGTTTGATTATTAGGACAACCCCTTACAACCAGTTCTTCTCCTTCTCCGCCCTTCTGTTTTTCTCCCTTTATTTGTTCATAGCCGTACAAAGCCGAACAAATTTCTCTGAGAGAAATTTTGTCATTTCCATGGAGTAGAGTAGTTTCAAGATGCTCGTACTCATCAGGAAGTGACCCCAACAACATTAAGGCCAAGTCATGTAACGACCCGATCGATCGTTTTGAGCTTTTGTGCTTTGATCGCCAGTTCTCGGGCATGACTTGCCCCGTGTTATGTATTATGACTGATGTAGATCGTTGGTTTTGGTTTTCAGGAAAAAAAAATCAGAATAAATTTGAAAGAATAGTCTTAGTTGAAAGCTTTGAATTTGAAAGATTTGACCAAGAGTTGACTTATGTATAAATGATCTCGGATCGGAATTTTTATGATTTTTCTAGCTCCATTAGGTGATTTATGACTTAGGAGCGCGATCGTAATTGGTTTTGGAGGTCAAGGTGTGGAATTTGGCTTGAATTAGCGAAAATAGTATTTTTAGCGATTTCATGTTGATAGGTGAGATTTTGATCCAAGGGTCGGAATGGGATGTGTGTGCAAAATTTCATGTCATTCGAAGGTGATTTGGTCGGGTTTTTGATCAAATGCGTGTTTCGGACGGTTTTGGAAAACTTAGGCTTGAATTCGATGTGAATTGATGGTTTTGATATTGTTTGAGGTGTTTTGTTGATTGGAAAAGGTTTGAATGATGTTATGGGGTGTGTTGGCATGTTTTGTCGGGATCACATGAGGCTCGGATAAGTTTTGAAAGAGTTTTTGGAAGATTTTTTGCCATTTTGAGCATAAGCACGTAATGATCCAAAGGTCCATTTTTAGTTCTAGAGATTGAAATTTGATTTCGACACTTCCGGAATTTTGATAATGAATTATAGGACTGATCTGGAAAGTTTGGTCTAATTTCATCAAGTCGCAATTGGGTTTTTGACGTGAAATATCTGTTAATTGTTTAACGAGCGAAATGGATATCGCATTGAGCAAACGAGCTCCGAATTGAGTTTTTATTAAAGGACTATGTTCGTATCATTATTTGGGACTCATAGGAACAAGAATCATCGAATTCAGAGTTCGTATGGTGGAGTTAGAGCCTTTTTGGTGAAAATAAATATTGTTGGTGCAGAGGTTCTGGTGTGCACCTTTATCGACCAAATTTGGCACCTTTAGCGACCGGAAAGGTCTTTTAGCGACCAGAATGGGCTTTATTAGTGCTGTTCTGTTTTTTTTTTGCTCATTTTCACATTTTTCTTGTGAAAGAACACGTCTTGGGGCAATTTTTGAGCAAGAAATCATGGGAAATCTTGAGGTACGTCACTTGTGATCATTTCTACTCCATAATATTGAATTATTATCGAATAATCCGACTAGATTACATGTTTTTGAGTAGTAAATTGGGGATTTAGGCCTAGGGATTTGAAAATAAGATTTGAAGATTTGAGGGTCGAGTTGATGTCCGATTTTGGTAAATTTTATATGTATATACTCGTGGCGAGATAAGGAATCCGTTGATGTTAATTTTTCTGAATTTCGAGAAGTGAGCCCGGGGCTCGTGTTTTGCCAAATTTCGGGATTTTTATGTTTTTTAGTTATTTTTGATTGGGTATTGTTTCTACAGCATAATGTGACATATTCGTTCTGATTTTGGATAGATTCAACGCACGAAGAGGCCAATTCGAGAGGCAAGGGCATAGCGAGCTAGACTTTTGGCCGTCTTGAGGTAAGTAATTGATGTAAATGATATCCTAAGAGTTTGAAACCCCAGAATTTCACATCATAACACTATATTGAGGTGACTTGCACGCCAGATAACGGGCGTGGGGTAGAGCACCATTGGGAATTGTGACTTGGTCCGTCCCGAGAGATGTTTTTACCGTGTTTTCTACTTGAACTAAATTGAGAATCATCCTTACTTAGATTTAATTGGTACATTTGGGCTTCTTGCCAATTATTTGAATCCTTCAAGGATTGATATCACTGCTTTCGCATATTTTGCATATCCTTTGATCTCAGTCCGAGGTTTTAAATACTGTTTTGCAAACTCAGCCATCTTTCTAAGATTTGAAAACTTAAATGATATTTCTAAATGATATTTCGGGTTGAGAACTATTGTTTTATGAATGCCCAAGGGGCTTATGATGATTTCTGGACTGAGCATGGATCGTGTTGCGCGCCGCAACAGTGTTACATTGATATTGAGGCTGAGAGCCTGGTTGATTACATTGATATTGAGGCCGAGAGCCTGGTTGATTACATTGATATTGAGGCCGAGAGCCTGGGTGATTATACTGATATTGATATGAGGCCGAGGGCCTAGATTTGATGCCACGAGATGGCTTGATATTGCGCTTGGGATGTAGGAGCCCCTCAGGAGTCTGTACACCCCCAGTGAGCGTCGTTGACGATAATTAAATATGGATGGCTCGGGCTGCACGCCACAGTGGGTACCAGAGGGTACCGTCATATGCATTGCATTGCACTCATGCATTTATTCCTTATCTGCATTATCTGCCATAATAATTATGTGCTCTTATTTCATTGACTGGTTGCTTCATACTGTTTTGAGCCTGAGGGGTTGATACTGTTCTGAGATACTGAGACCGAGGGGCAGATTTCTACTTATTATTTTGATACTGAGCCCGAGGGCAGATTTCTAATTATTATTTTGATATTGAGCCCGAGGGGCAGATTTCTGCTTGTTATTTTGATACTGAGCCCAAGTGGCAGATTTCTAATTATTATTTTGATACTGAGCCCGAGGGGCAGATTTCTACTTGTTATTTTGATACTGAGCCCGAGGGGCAGATTTCTACTTGTTATTTTGATATTGAGCCCGAGGGGCAGATTTTACTCGTCATTTTACTGCCAAATTACCTGTTTTATTAATTTAAAAGAAATTTCACATGATGTTTCACTGAATTGTTATTTTAAATAATTTCACTACTTTTGTATAGAAAGTTGTGTGCCTTAACGTGTTTTCTTACCTTCAGTCATTATTTATATTTATTACTCACTGGGTCGGAGTACTCATATTACTCCCTGCACCATGTGTGCAGGTGCAGATATTCCTGAGGCATAGAGCGAGTTTTGTGCTGTTCAGTTTTCATCGGAGTTATCGAGGTAGCTGCATGGTGTTCGCCGACCCATTTTCTCCCTTATCTTCTGTTATTTATGATATCTTCAGACTTTGTTCCTAATTCCATAATTTGTAGAATTTTAGTAAACTCTATAGTAGCTCATGACTTGTGACACCCCGGTTAGGGCTGAGTTGGGTTGAATTTCCGTATTTTATCTATATTTTCCGCTATTGGATATTATTAAACCATATTTATAATATAATTGTGTTAATTAATTGTCTTAAAAGGATGAATTGGATTGAATGAATGGCCTTGTCTTCATGAGAGGCGCCATCACGACCAAGTTCGGGAATTGGGTCGTGATAAGTTGGTATCAGAGCCTAGGTTAATAGGTCTCAAGAGTCATGAGCAGGTTTAGTAGAGTCTCGAGGATCGATACGGAGACGTCTGTATTTATCCTCGAGAGGCTGCAGAACCTTTAGGAAAACTTCATATTCTTGAATTCTTATCATGCATCCTTGATTCAGCTGAAAAAAAAAAGTAACTCTTACAATTCCATCCACGTGTTCGTATGCGCGAACGAGCGCTCAGTATTAGATATGCCTTGATGACTTGTAATTCCTCGGTCGAAGGGCGAGACGTAATCACTGTGAGTTTGATGTTAGGCCAGTCTAGAGGACTTGAGGCCGGATCCTTGCCTATGGCTTGAACACCGAAGTGCTGATTGTGCGAGCAAGAGTTTTGAAATTATATGTCCGGTATTGTCCCTATTTGTGGGAATGATGGTTGGATAGCCACGTGAGGAGTATGTTAGTACTGCGAGATATATCTATATGACTTGGAGGTGACGAGGAAGGGCGGCAGGATGATAGATGAACTATTAAGTATTTGATTTTCATTGTGATCTGATGTGTAACCCCGAGTTATGGGCGCGTGAAGAATCTTTTCATGTCTCCTATTTGGAGTGAAGTAAATTTCATGTTACGGTATGAGTTTAGACTCAGGAAGACTAAGTGATTGTGTAATGTGAATGACGGTGGAAGGTATACAAAAATATTAATTAGAAGTGAAACAGGTGGGTTATCTCCTGCGGAGTGTTCTAAGGTGGTGCGATTCTTATACTGTCTATTAGAAGATCTCATTTACAAGTGAAGAATATGCGTTGAAATCTAAATTTGGTTGCCTAGAGAGTGGGCTTAACTGTTATGTGAGTGGATGCAAGAATTGCAGAAGAGTTAAAATTCCAGATGATTTGTGTTTCCACAAGCTTATGAAGGAGTGAGTTCAATCTCACTATGGTATTACGGCAATCATAGAGTATGTGCGTTATGATTTATTGAGTGCGTTTTGATCTATGACTTTGAGCCAAGTTGGGGAGTTTGCTATTAAATAAGTTGATTGCACGATTATGTGCTATATTGGTTCCAGTTTGAGGTGTGTTGGTGAGTCGATTCTTGCTTACGGGGACTAAGGTCGATCAGGCGGTGGACGAGCCTATTTTTTTATGCTATTGCTTTAGATGCTGTCATTGCAGGAATTGTCCAGTCTGCCATAGAGATGCTTCTGTATTATTCGATCCCGGTTCCACCTATTCTTATGTGTCCTCATATTTTGCTCATTATTTGGGTATGCCCTGAGAGTTTCCTTCTTTACCTGTTCATGTATCTACCCCGGTGGGTGATACTGTTGTTGTGGACGGTGTGTACCGGTCATATGTTGTGATTATTGAGGGTCTGGAGACCCGAGTTGATCTATTGCTATTGAGCATGGTGGACTTTGATGTTATATTAGGCATGGATTGGTTATTTTCATGTCATGTTATTCTAGACTGTTATGCTAAGACAGTTTCTTTGGCTATGCCAGGTGTACCGCGGATCGAGTGGTGTGGTATGACTGATTATGTTCCTAGCAGAGTAATTTCTTTCTTAAAAGCCCATCATATAGTTGGGAAGGGTTGTCTGTCATATCTAGCGTTTGTGCTAGATGTTGGAGCTGAGACTACTAGTATCGATTCTATCCTAGTTGTGAGGGATTTTTCATCCATTGCATCGCCCTTGACCAAGTTGACTCAGAAGGGTGCACCGTTTGTATGGTCGGACGAATGTGAGAAGAGCTTTCAGAAGCTCAAGACAGCTTTGACCACAGCTCTAGTGTTGGTTTTGCCATCAGTTTCAGATTCATATACCGTATATTGTGATGCTTTACAGATGTTTTATGGCAATATTTTTTGGGTTGGTGACCTACATGGCCTGGTCAAGCCAGAGGAATTCCGTTTTGATAACTTGGGTGTGTGTGAGCAGATTTGAAAGTTTTCTTGATGGTTTTTACCATAGTTCGAGCCGGATATCTTCTACCCTTGCGCGGAACATATTGTATATTACGAACTCCTCCTAAATAGGACCAAATAGAAGATTTCTAACTACCGGAAAGTAATTTTCCTATAGCCTAGAAATTTCTAATGAGATTGTGTTTGCAACAAGATGGCATGATAGACGTGGTGTGTGGTACATGATTAATATTTTCATGTGCAACGTGGTAGTTCATTCTTAAAGGGAATGTCACGAGTTCTGGATGGAATAGTCAGTTTCAGGTATTTAGATGAATGTTATAACTGCTCGGTAAGACCATAGAAGGGTGCACACTATATTTTAACCAACAAATGTCTATTGGTATTTCAACACCCACTTGGTTGATCGACTGCCAATATTTCGACCTTGCTATGTATTGTAGGAAAATTTTGAGAATAATTATTATGAAATGATCGTACTTGAGGTATGTGTCAGTCATTGAGTGCTGAGGTTGTGATTAGTTGAGGTGATTTATGTAATCTAGGAATTTGGAGATGGGGAATTCTCAAAAATATACTATTTCGGGATTGTGGCATGTTTGAGGTGAGTGTCTTATCTAAAATCTTTGGATGCACTAGTTGATCTAATTGATGGTGATGACTATGCGCTGTGAGCGAGAATATATGTGAGGGTTGAACATGTGTGCAAGCACCGAGCTAATATTCATGCTCGAAAGATATGTAGGCTATGATATGCCTAGAGTGGGATATTGGGCTAAGGTATAATGTTTCTCGTATTCGTAACTCTGTTAAAAACTATCTGGACTATACTTGAGATTTCCAAGATGCTAAATTCCAGATCAAACTTGGTAATTACTAATTTTGTGTTAATTTGCTAATTTGAGCTATGACAGTGCAGTTTGCTCATGCCTACGATATAGAGTGTTATTTATTCCAGTCAAGGAGAATGAGAATCTTGTTTCAGTTAGCATATACATGTGTACTTGTTGGATTGCTTCTATATGATATGCTTGGACTGGAGGTCTGTGACCGTGCCATGTGGATTATGTTATTGGCAACTAAGTTGCTTGTGAGGTTGATATCAATGTGAGCTATAAAATAGCCGGTTATTATTATTATTCTATTCATATATCTTGGTTCCACTGTGATTGACGAGCCCATAACATATCTTTGGGGTGGTACTTGTGGAACTTGCAAAGCGACTCTTTTCTTTAAGGTATTGTCCCTTTTTGGGGTAACCGGATGGCGCAATAGTGAGGTTTTCTGGTATGGCATTTTATTATGTACTTCTCCGTGGGTATGGTGATTCACTGGTGGTACTAGATATCAAATTGCGCTTGGTTGATGATTTTGAGCATGGTGACTTGGGGCATCTAATGTGAACTAGTGTCTGGATAGGATTGTGCATGGCAGCGAAGCTATGTGGAGATATGACCTTCCGGGTTAGATTCGTGTGTTATATTTCTATGATGTGAGACGGGTTCTCAGCCTTGTGTTGTGGTGGTATTGGTGATCTTGAGGTACAGCTCTTTCGTTTGAGTCATTTTCATGAATTGAGTATGCTCGAACTGTTACTTATTGGCGCGCGTATTGTGCGAGTGGTGGCTTAGGCCTGTATTGATGTGTCATGTCACCAGAATAATATGTTGGATTAGAAGATATCAGTTGGATCATTAATGAATACGAACTGATTTGATTTCAGCATGTTGGAAGGATAATATCGAGCTTCGGCTCAGAAATTTGATGTAGCATTTGCCAAAGGAGAAGTGGCTTCATGAATGGTTGATATGGAAAATGGTTATGGCTTACCGCGTGATTTAGTTAGCATTGGCAGTATATAAAAGTGTTGAGATGACACTTTAGTTGATAAGAGTTTTTCTATCAGTATTCGGGTGTTGTGTGCAACTGCTGTGATTAGAAGTTATCACTACAAGCGTTTGAGTTATGTGGTCTATCATGTAATTGCACCTGAGGTTGCAGGCATCGGTTATTACAGCTGGTTCGGGCTTATTCTGAATATAGATGTGAGGTTCTGACCTTGTGTATGATTTCGGAAATGGAAATGTGGTTCTAAGGTAATGGGCTAGATTGTGTTGTGAAATTTCAGTTATATTGTGCTATCAGAACTATATGAGATAGGCTGACGTGGGATCACCCCCGGGTATGTGTTTGGTAAGGTTATTCAGCTATTGGTTAGCTTCTAGAGCAACTCTGGAACGTTCGAGGACGAACGTGTGTTTAAGTGGGGAAGGATGTAACAACCCGCCCGGTCGTTTTGAGCTTTTGCGCTTTGATCGCCAGTTCTCGGGCATGACTTGCCCCGTGTTATGTATTATGACTGATGTAGATCGTTGGTTTTGGTTTTCATGAAAAAAAATCGGAATGAATTTGAAAGAATAGTCTCAGTTGAAAGCTTTGAATTTGAAAGGTTTGACCAAGAGTTGACTTATGTGTAAAAGATCTCGGATCGGAATTTTTATGATTTTTCTAGCTCCATTAGGTGATTTATGACTTAGGAGAGCGATCGTAATTGGTTTTGGAGGTTCGGTGTGGAATTTGGCTTGAATTGGCGAAAGTAGTATTTTATCGATTTCAGGTTGATAGGTGAGATTTTGATCCAAGGGTCGGAATGGAATTCCGAGAGTTTTTGTAGCTTCATTATATGATTTGGGATGTGTGTGCAAAATTTCATGTCATTCGGAGGTGATTTGGTCGGGTTTTTGATCAAATGCGTGTTTCGGAAGTTTTTGGAAAACTTAGGATTGAATTCGATGTGAATTGATGGTTTTGATGTTGTTTGAGGTGTTTTGTTGATTGAAAAAGGTTTGAATGATGTTATGGGGTGTGTTGGCATATTTGGTCGGGGTCACATGAGGCTCGGATATGTTTTGGAAGAGTTTTTGGAAGATGTTTTGTCGTTTTGAGCATAAGCACGTAATGATCCAAAGGTCCATTTTTAGTTCTAGAGATTGAAATTTGATTTCAAGACTTCCGGAATTTTGATAATGAATTATAGGACTGATCTGGAAAGTTTGGTCTAATTTCATTAAGTCGCGATTGGGTTTTTGACGCGAAACATCTGTTAATTATTTAACGAGCGAAATGGATATCGCACTGAGCAAACGAGCTCCGAATTGAGTTTCGATTGAAGAACTATGTTCGTATCATTATTTGTGACTCATAGGAACAAGAATCATCGAATTCAGAGTTCGTGTGGTGGAGTTAGAGCCTTTTTAGTGAAAATAAATATTGCTGGTGCAGAGGTTCTGGTGTGCACCTTTAGCGACCAGATTTGGTACTTTTAGCGACCAGAATGGGCTTTATTAGTGCTGTTTTTTTTGTTGCTCATTTTCACGTTTTTCTTGTGAAAGAACACGGCTTGGGGCGATTTTTGAGCAAGAAATCATGGGAAATCTTGAGGTAAGTCACTTGTGATCATTTCTACTCCATAATATTGAATTATCATCGAATAATCCGACTAGATTACATGTTTTTGAGGAGTAAATTGGGGATTTAGGCCTAGGGATTTGAAAATAAAATTTGAAGATTTGAGGGTCAAGTTGATGTCCAATTTTGGTAAATTTTATATGTATAGACTCGTGGCGAGATAAGGAATCCGTTGATGTTAATTTTTCTGAATTTCGAGAAGTGGGCCCGGGGCTCGTGTTTTGCCAAATTTCGGGATTTTAATATTTTCAGTTATTTTCGATTGGGTATTGTTCCTACAACATAATGTGACATATTCGTTCTGATTTTGGATAGATTCAACACACGAAGAGGCCAATTCGAGAGGCAAGGGCATAGCGAGCTAGACCTTTGGCCGTCTTGAGGTGAGTAATTGATGTAAATGATGTCCTAAGGGTTTGAAACCCCGGAATTTCACATCGTAACGCTATATTGAGGTGACTTGCACGCCGGATAACGGGCGTGGGGTAGAGCACCATTGGGAATTGTGACTTGGTCCGTCCCGTGAGATGTTTTTACCGTGTTTTCTACTTGAACTAAATTGAGAATCATCCTTACTTAGATTTAATTGTTACATTTGGGCTTCTTGCCAATTATTTGACTTTCGCATATTTTGCATATCATTTGATCTTAGTCCAAGGTTTTAAATACTGTTTTGCAAAATCAGCCATCTTTCTAAGATTTGAAAACTTAAATGATATTTCTAAATGATATTTCGGGCTGAGAACTATTGTTTTACGAATGCCCAAGGGGCTTATGATGATTTCTGGACTGAGCATGGATCCGGTTGCGGGCCGCAATAATTTTATTATCCTAGTTGATTACATTGATATTGAGGCCGAGAGCTTGGTTGATTACATTGATATTGAGGCCGAGAGCCTAGTTGATTACATTGATATTGAGGCAGAGAGCCTGGTTGATTACATTGATATTGAGGCCGAGAGCCTGGGTGATTATACTGATATTGATATGAGGCCGAAGGCCTAGATTTGATGCCACGAGATGGCTTGATATTGGTCTTGGGCTGTAGGAGCCCCTTCGGAGTCTATACATACCCCCAGTGAGCGCCGTCGACGATAATTAAATATGGATGGCTCGGGCTGCACGTCGCAGTGGGTACCAGAGGGTACCGTCATATGCATTGCATTGCACTCATGCATTTATTCCTTATCTGCATTATCTGCCATAATAATTATGTGCTCTTATTTCATTGACTGGTTGCTTCATACTGTTCTGAGCCTGAGGGGTTGATACTGTTCTGAGATACTGAGCCCGAGGGGTAGATTTCTACTTATTATTTTGATACTGAGCCCGAGGGCAAATTTCTAATTATTATTTTGATACTGAGCCCGAGGGGCAGATTTCTACTTGTTATTTTGATACTGAGCCTGAGGGGCAAATTTCTAATTATTATTTTGATACTGAGCCCGAGGGGCAGATTTCTACTTGTTATTTTGATACTTAGCCCGAGGGGCAGATTTTTACTTGTTGTTTTGATATTGATCCCGATGGGCAGATTTCTACTCGTCATTTTACTGCCAAATTACCTGTTTTACTGGTTTAAAAGAAATTTCACATGATGTTTCACTGAATTGTTATTTTAAATGATTTCATTGCTTCTGTTTAGAATGTTGTGTGCCTTAACGTATTTTCTTACCTTCAGGCATTATTTATATTTATTACTCACTGGGTCGGAGTACTCACATTACTCCCTGCACCATGTGTGCAGGTATAGGTATTCCTGAGGCATAGAGCGAGTTTTCTGCTATTCAGTTTTCATCGGAGTTATCGAGGTAGCTGCATGACAAGTCACCATCATCAAAAGTTGCATCCATATTTTGCAAAACTATGACCAACTTATTGAAACTAGTGATATGTTCATTCATCGTGGTACCAGGAATATAAGTGAAGCGAAACAGTCTCTTCTTCATGTGCAATTTATTTTGACTGTTTTTCTTCAAAAATTTATCCTCCAGTTCTTTCCATAATTTACTTGCAGAAGTTTTCTTTGTGTATGGATATTTCTGCTCTCTAGCAAGGTAGGATCGAATGGTACCGCAAGCAACACAGTTGCTAATTTTCCAATCTTCTTCTCCAATAACATCTGATTTCTTTTCTTCAATGGCAAGATCTAGCCCTTATTGAAAAAAGGACATCTATAACCTCGCCTTGCCACATCCTAAAATGTCCTGACCCGTCAAAAATTTCTACCGCAAATTTCGCATTTGACACAATTTTTGTCATAAGCGAAGATGCCAACGATGACGTATTATTGACACTTGATGTAGATTCTTCTTGTTTATTGTCTCCCGTTTTTTACACAAATATTATTTTATAGCTGATGACACAAATCAAGATTATTTCCTTTATGGCGTGGAAGATCAGACTAAGCTGCAACCACAGAGCATACTCAGGCAGAACCTTGACTTAGTTACCAAGATAAATCTTTTCTGATGTGGAAGATCAGACTATGTTGCAACCACAAAGCATACTTAAACAGTACCTTGACTCTTATACCAATTATTGCGGAAGTCAAATGTATATAAAGTGAATGAGTCACAACTACTATACCAAAAATTATGACAGCCACTAAATAATAAATAAGACAACAAAGCAACAATAAAAGGAACACCATAATTTACGAGGTTCGGCCAATTTTACCTACTTCCTCGGACACAACCAATATTTATTCCACTCCAAAAATACAAGTGAAATAATACTAAAGAGAGAAGATACAAATGCCTTAAGAAAATAAGAAGGCAAATGAGAGGTGTGTCTTAATCCTAAACATTAGGCCTCCTTTTATAGGGAACAATTCCCATCCAAAATTGTCACCCACCGATGTGGGACTTTTGACAATTTCAACATTATACGCAAAAGCTAATGTTGAAGCTGATGCCTTGGCTAAGCATGGGATAAACCTCACACCATCAGCTAGACGGCAACCTGTGATGACCCAAAATGTCATCTTTAAATTAAATAATTATCTCAGTATTTTTAAGACCTTAAAAGCGGTATCAATAATTTCTCGACTTGCGTGCACAGTCCGTATAATTTTCCGGAAGGTTTTTATGTGAAAAATGGATTAAATTGTGAACTAAAGCTTTAAAACTCAACTAAGTTTACTTCGGTCAATATTTTGAGCAAACGAACCCGGATAAAAGTTTTGACCATTCTGGTAGTTCCGTATCGTGATTTGGGACTTGGTCATACTCCCGAAATCAAATTTGGAGGTCCCTAGATTAAATTATCGCCATTTAACGGAGAAATCTAAGGTTAAAGATTTCTTAGGTTTGACCGGAGAGTTGACATTTTGATATCGGGGTCGGAATCTAGTTCTAAAAATTTTCCTAGCTTTGTTATATCATTTATGACTTGTGTGCAAAATTTGAAGTCAATCGGACTTGATTTGATAGGTTTTTTCATCGAATATAGAAGTTGGATGTTCTTAGTTTCATTAGGTTTTAATGGGGGTACGCCTACCACAAGATATAATGAAATGGGAGCGGGTGGTACGCCTACCACAAGATATAATGAAATGGGAGCGGGTGGTACGCCTACCACAAGATATAATGAAATGGGAGCGGGTGGTACGCCTACCACAAGACATAATGAAATGGGAGCGGGTGGTACGCCTACCACGAGATACATGAAATGGGAGCGGGTGGCACGCCTGCCACGAGATACATGAAATGGGATCGGGTTGCACGCCTGCAACAAGATGTGAAAAGAAAGTGAAATATGCTTTTGTTTCCCTTATTCTTGTTAGTGATTGGATTTTGATTCCTTTATAATTCTCTTGATATTCTATTTTTTACTTTTTTTATATATATGTTGAATACTCCAAATTTCAACAATTGTTACATTTTTTTTAACTCAATTAATTTCTCAAATAAATTTTCCTTAAACCGTTTGAGGTTGTACTTTACAAAAAAAAGGGAATTTCTACTATGTTTTGATTTATTGATTTCTCGTATTAAAGGTGAAGGATTCATTCGATATTGTACTTTAATTGAAAAGGGTATCTTCTTTATCAAATGATTTCTAAAAATAACTTCGTATTTTCTTGTTGATTTCCTAATTGGGTTGGAAGTTGTACTCTACTTTATGTTAAGTGAATGAGGCGTCACAAGGTGACATTTACTCGAAAGAATTATATTTGAAAGATGCTTATTTGAAAGATATTTTATTTAAAGGAAATATATTCGATATATATTCATTGAAAAACATATTATCTTGGAGATTATTACTTCAAGGATTTATAGGCGAAAGATTTATATTTAAAGGACTTGATGAATTGATTGCACTTGTATCTATTATATGTTATGAAACATTTATGGTGTTCTTGTGGCCTGCTATTTACATCACTGGTTGGTCATTGTTGCCATCATTGTTATCTGCTTCCTATTATTTTTGAACGCTATATTGCACAGGTTTATTTGGTAGTCTGGTCCTAGCCTCGTCACTACTTCGCCGAGGTTAGGCTAGGCACTTACCAACACATGGGGTCGCTTGTGATAATTCTACACTCTGCACTCTTTTGTGCAGATCCCAGTGTTGTAGACTTCGGACCGCAGTGAGATTGTTGTTTTCTTGTTCATCAGGCGATCCGAGGTAGCCCTACAGGCGTCCGCATGCCTTGGCGCGTCTCCTTCTATCTACTATTCCTATTTCTTTCATGTATTTCCAGAGACAGTATTGTTATATTTCTTTCAGACCTTTATATGTAGTACTCCTAGACAGTCTGTGAAGTTGTGACACCAGTCTTGGGTAGATTTGTTATGGTTTGGTATTAGCAGTATTATTAAATCTCTACAATGCAGTCTTCCGCTTATTCAATTGTCACATCCCAACCTTGGGAGGTGTGGCTGGCACCCGATGCCCGAAGGCCCGAGAGAACCAACCATGAGATATGATCTGAAATATAATAACATGCAGGTAGAAGATCCCAACACGACATATATATATATATATATATATATATATATAAACTAGGCCAACAAGGCTGCAAAAACAGTATAACAACTATCCAGAAGGCCGATAGGGCGAAACGAAAAATATATATATACAATGACCGCTAGTCTGCAAGCCTCTAAGAGTGTAAGACAATCTCAACAGGGCGAGACAAAGCCCCCGACATGCCCAAAACAGCACATATACATCTGTAATAGTACCTATGGACTCAAAGTCAGCAACTCCGAAGAAGTGGAGTGCGAAACCCAACGCTGATCCTAGGGGTCCTACTGAGGAGGCACACCGCTCTGTCTATCCGAACCTGTGGGCATGAACACAGCGCATAAAAATGCGTCAGTACGAAATATGTACTGAATATGTAGGGCGACAAGTGTAACATGAAAAATGTAATTAACAAGAGAAGAGACATAGAGACAATTTGAATTCTGAAACTAGCCTCGGTAGGAAACTAAAATTCAACATGGATATAAATGTATGCTCGTGAAACCGTCGTTCACTATCGCTACTTATAATATATCACATTATATAATAATAAATCCCTCTTTGGGGCTATAATATCCATAACATACACGACCATAATAAAGGCTCGGTAGAATCGTACCCGGCCACGTGAAGCTCGGTAATCCCAACTGATCAGTGGTTACACAATATGTGTCATACCCGGCCATCTATAGTGCGCCTCGGTAATGAAAGTAAATACATACATATACTAAATCATGAATTATATATGTGCAATGCGAAACCAAACTTAAAAGACGTATTCTAAGAAGAGTCAAAGTGGCCTATCATCATTATTCCCCGACTATCATGGTTGTGGCTAAAAATATTTAATTTTCAACTACAAGCCAACAAGTACTAAGAACATGAGAGTTATGTATTATGAGTACCTTTGAAGTAAATGTTATTTATTCATGATTTATATGAACGTCGAAAGGAGAACGAGTAAAAAGGCTCTAGTTCTTTTTTAAACAAGGAACAAGGAAAACCGAGAATTCATATATATTCTCTGAAGTAAGCAATCTATGAGAAAGGATTAGGTCTAAGCATCTTTATAAGTTTAAGGTGAAATAACTCGAATCCGATGAAACAATTCGATAAACATTTATTCGAATTCTAGTCATGCCGAAAAGTATAGCGAAAGCCCTACATACCTTGTCGATGGAGTTATATACTGTTTCCAAGACCTCAAAAGTCTTAGTAATGATTTCCTACATAATACAAACCATTCAAAATCAAATTCAAGCTCATAGCTTATATAATTCTTCATTTAGACATTTATGCGAACAACTTGTGGCCATGAATTTGTAGACTCTTTTGTAGATTAATTTCCCCCCAACACACCACCAAATATTACTTTACTACATCTCCTCATCGACAGGATTCCATCCACATCTTCACAAATCCAAACAACACAATAAAACCATATAGAACAGCTCCAACAATCAAGCCATATTAAGAGAGGTTTCTTAACAAAATCAAGAACATTTCTATAGAGGTTTCAACTATTTCTTAGGAATTCTTATGGTAGAAGTTTGCAAAGATCAAAGAGGAAGTTAAATCATACCTTATGTGACCAGAATTACTCAAAAATCGAAATTACTTCAAGGCGGAGTCTTGCTATGAAAAGTGAAACACCGAAGAATTCACGATTCCGAAGCTACCATAGTGTTCTCCATCTTGAGGATGACTAAATTGTTGTTATGATTGGCTAGATGGATGGGAATAGTTTGCGAGGAAATCCCTAGGTTTTTGGTTCTATTTTGGAGAGGATAAAACGCAGGGGTTCTGTTTTAAAAATTGACTTAAATAAAGAAAGTTTAACAAACCCGACTAGGCACACTGTTTTCGTAACAGTGTGCACCCCTGTACGAAAATGTTAATATCTCTCTACTCCGAAGTCGTATTAACGAACGGTTTGTTGCGTTGGAAACTAGACTCATAGACCTTCGATTAGGTAGGTAGAACACACCATAACTCCCAGTATATTGAGATAAAAGCTTAGCATATAACTATCGCATCATAACTATCGCATCATTTAAATATCTCATAGAAATTATCTTCCTATCGAATTAGCCCATTTACAACATGATAACGCCGAATACACAAGGTGTAACATTCTCCCCTCCTTAAGAACATTCGTCCTCGAATGTTAACGGTTAACCTAACTTCTGAATTATTTTTTTAAAAAAATAATTTCGCCAGTGTTTCCCCTATAAATAGGAATATCCAAAACCTGTCATCAAACCAAACATACATATCTAAGGCCAGACAGGGTTGCACATCATAATAATAACATCAACTTGGCCTCACACGACCATTTACTTATACAATAATGATAATAAGAAGGTTAGCCATAACTTAATTACCTCAACTGTCGCTCGTTGATATATGTGCAACACCTGCCATATTTGTCTCAAGCATATCACCTGAAGACTCAAATAAATGAGGGTATCTGGACTTCATGTCCTCCTCGGCCTCCCATGTCATTTCCTCTACATGATTGCTCCTCCAAAGTACTTTTACTGAGGCTACCTCTTTAGTCCGTAGTTTACGGATTTGACGGTCAAGAATGTCAACATGTATTTCTTCATATGACAAGTTCTCGGAAATTTCAATAACCTCAATAGGGCTGATGCAAGAAGGATCACCTAAGAATTTCCCAAGCATGGAAATGTGAAATACCGGATGGATTGCTTCTAATTCTGGTGGCAGGTCAAGTTTGTAGGCTACTCGCCCAATTCTCTGAACAATCTGATATGGCCCAACATATCTAGGGCTGAGTTTTCCTTTCATACCAAATCTCATTAAAACCTTCATAGGCGACACTTTCAAGAATACCCAGTCTCCCACAGCAAATTCCAAGTCTCGACGTCGGTTATCTGGATATGATTTCTATCGACTTTGAGCTGTACACAACCTTTCCTGGATCAACTTTACCCTTTCTACAGCTTGCTGTACCAATTCAGGTCCTAGCAACTTTGTCTCGCCAACATCAAACCAGCCAATAGGAGATCTGTATTTCCTCCCATATAGTGCCTCATAAGGTGCCATCTGAATACTGGCGTGATAACTGTTATTGTAGGCAAACTCAATAAGCGGTAAATGATCTTCCTAACTTCCCTTGAAGTCTAAGACACAAGCTCGCAACATATCTTCGAGTGTCTGAATAATGTGTTCGGCTTGTCCGTCGGTATGCGGATGAAATGTTGTACTAAGGTTAATAAGAGTACCCAAAACTTCTTGAAAAGACCTCCAGAAATTAGTTGTAAATTGGACACCTCTGTCAGATATAATAGAAAATGGAACTCCATGTAGCCGAACTATTTCCTTGATATACAGGCTCGCATAGTCTTCAGCTGAATAGGTGGTCTTAACTGGGAGAAAGTGAGCTGATTTTGTCAGCCTATCCACAATGACCCAAATAGAATTGAACTTACGACGAGAATTGGGCAATCCTTTAATGAAATCCATATTAATCGATTCCCATTTCCAAGCTGGAATCTCAATATTTTGAAGTAGCCCTCTAGGTTTCTAGTGTTCAGCTTTAACCTGCTAGCAGTTGGGACACTGAGCCACAAATGTGGCTATATCTTTCTTCATGTCGTTCCACCAGTATAGCTGACGAAGATCATGATACATTTTGGTTGAACCAGGATGAACTGAGTACCGAGACTGGTGCATCTCCTGTCATAATTTGCTTACGAAGCTCCCCAACATTAGGTACACACCATCGACCTTTATATTTTAGAATTCCATCATCAGATTGCTCGAACAACTGCTTCTTCTGAAAAGGGATGCTCTCTTTAATTTTGACTAACTCCGGATCCTCAAATTGACGCATTTCTACCTCAGCTACTAGTGATGACCCCGCAATATTTTGGACTACTACACCCTGGTCACCTGTATTATGTAGCCGCACACTCAGGTTAGCCAATCGATATATCTCCTTAGTCATTTCTAATTTCCCAGCTTCTACATGCTTCAAGCTGCCTATGGATTTGCGACTCAACGCATCAGCTACCACATTCGCTTTGCCCGGATGGTACAAAATATCCACATCATAGTCCTTCAGCAATTCAAGCCACCTTCTTTGTCTCAAGTTCAAGTCTTTCTGCTTAAATATATATTGTAAACTTTTGTGATCTGTATAGATATCCACATGAACACCATAAAGATAATGACACCATATTTTCAAGGCAAATATAACGGCTGCTAACTCAATATCATGAGTCGGATAATTGTGTTCGTGCTTCCACAACTGCCTCGAAGCATATGCAATAACTTTTCCATGATGCGTTAGAACACATCCCAATCCAACCCTCGATGCATCACAATATACCACATAACCTTCAGATCCTTCAGGAAGTGCTAGAACAGGTGCTGATGTTAAGCGTTTCTTCAACTCATGAAAGCTCCTTTCACATGCATCAGACCATTGGAACTTAACGGCTTTGTGTGTCAATTTTGTCATGGGAGCAGCAATAGAAGTGAAGTTCTCAACACAGCTCCGATAATAACCAGCTAGGCCCAAGAAACAACAAACTTCCGTAGGAGTTGTGGGTCTAGGCCAGTTTTGTACTACTTCAATTTTCTGACCATCTACCTTAATACCTTCATCGGAAACGATATGCCGAAGGAAAGCTACTAAATTCAACCAAAATTCACATTTGGAGAATTTAGCATATAATTTCTAATTTTTCAAAGTCTGCAACACCACACGCAAATGATCCTCATGTTCTGCTTCTGATCGAGAATATACCAGAATATCATCAATGAAAACAATTACAAATATATCTAGAAATGGCTTGAAAACCCGATTCATTAAATCCATAAAAGGTGTTGGCGCATTAGTAAGACCGAAAGACATCACAAGAAATTCATGATGGCCATATCTAGTCTGGAAAGCCGTTTTCGGAATATCTCTCTCCTTTACTCGCAATTGGTGATAGCCGGATCGAAGGTCAATCTTTGAGAAATATTTGGCACCTTGCAACTGATCAAACAAATCATCAATTTTGGGTAAAGGGTACTTGTTCTTGATAGTCACTTTGTTGAGCTGGGGATAGTCAATACACATTCTTAACGAACCATCCTTCTTACGAACAAACAAGACTGGTGCACCCCAGGGAGATGTGCTGGGCCTGATAAAGCCCTTATTCAGAAGATCCTTCAACTGAGCTTTCAATTCTTTTAACTCGGCAGGAGCCATTCTGTATGGAGGAATAGATATTGGTTGAGTATCTGGAAGCATATCAATATCAAAGTTGATTTCTCTTTCTGGAGGAAGACCAGGAAGTTCATCAGGAAATTCATTCACGACGGGAACTGATTGAAGAGTTAGAGATTTCACCTCCATATCATGCACTCGTACCAAATGATAGATGTAACCTTTCAAAATCATCCTTCGAGCTTTAAGGTAAGAAATAAACTTTCCCTTAGGCGCTACAGCATCACCTTTCCATTTAATAATAGGCTCACTTGGAAAATTAAAACGAACAATCTTTGTCCAGCAATCTACATTGGCATAACAAGAAGCCAGCCAATCCATACCCATAATGATATCAAAATCAACCATTTCTAGCTCATGCAAATCAGCTAACGTATGGCGGTCATGATCTTCACATCACAACTTCGATATACCCGTCTAACTACAACAGACTCACCCATTGGCGTAGATACCTTAAAAGACTTATGCAACAATTCAGGCTCTCTATCCCATTTACTAGCAACGAAGGAGGAGATATACGACAATGTAGAACCAGGATCTATCAAGGCATACATATCGATAGAAAAGACGGATAGTATACCTGCAACCACGTCCGGAGATGACTCTAAATCCTGACGACTCGATAAAGCATATATGCGATTCTGCTGACCTCCTGAACCAGAAGCTCCAAATCTTCTCCTACCCCTGCCAGCTGATGTCTGCATACTCTGCCTAGGAGGACGTACCGAAGAAGAAAAAAAAGCCCATGCAAATGCCGTCAGCTGAGCCATACCCCCTCCACCTGTCACCGGACAATGTCTCATAATATGACCTGGCTGTCCACATGTATAACATGCATCAGAACCCTGGAGACATGGTCCAAAATGATTTCGGCCACATCGATCACATCTAGGAAACTAAGGCCTCATCTGACTGAACTCGCCTCTAAACTGTGGACCTGGGGTCCGTGAACTCTGACCTGGACCAGAAAAAGTGATCTGATCCTGTCGTTGTCCCTGAAACTGTAGTGGTGCACTGGCTTCCAAATAAGACTGACGCTGGGGAAACTGTGGCCTAAATCCACCTCGAAACTCTCCTATGTTACCTGCGAACCGCGCCCTCTTCTGCTTCCCTCTATCATGCTCTCGATTGACTTGTTGTTTCCTCTTGCAATCCTCTAGACCCTGTGCAAATGCTTGAATACGGGCAATACCCATTCCTTGGTTTAGAGAAGCTGTAGTGCACTCATTTATCAAGTGTTCCCCCAAACCACTAACAAACTGGTGTACCCAATCACTCATATCAGCAACAATCGTAGGAGCATACCTAGCCAAAGAGTTGAACTGCATGCTATATTCCCGAACGCTCATATTACCCTGTTTTAAGTGTAAGAACCTATCTCGTCGGGCTCTTCGAAGCTCGATTGGCAAATATTGTTGTAAAAATGCCTCATAGAACTCCTTCCATGTCACTGGTGGCATATTAGGCCCCCGAGTCTGCTTCCAAGTCTCATACCATGTCACAACAACATCACGTAGTCTATAAGAAGTAAACTCCATTGACTCAACATCCGTGGCCTGTATAATTTGTAAGGTCTGTTGCATAAGATCCAGAAACTCCTGTGGGTCAGCATTAGGATCAACCCCTGTAAATACTAGAGGATCCAAGTTGATAAAGTCCCGAACTCTCGCACTCACGGACCTATCAGCAATACCAAGGTTCTGGTGTTGGGCCTGGGAGGCCACTATTCGAGTCAGCAATTGTACAGCACTCCGCATGTCTAGGTCCTGATCAGGAACAACTGGGAGAGGGACTGGAGGTATGTTAGCTCCTTTACGCCCTTCCGAGGGTGGTGGGGGTACTGCCCCGGAAGCCTGAGAATCAGCCTCATTCTGTGGCTCATGTTGATCTACATTAGCAGGTGGCACCTGACTTGTGCCCTCTCCCGCCTCCTCATCCAACCTATGAATAAATTTCATAGCCACTTGTCGTCTCGTAGTATTAGGCATCACTGATAAGGTAAACAAAAAGAGAATTAGGAATGAACACTTATGATTAGGCTCTATTGCACGATCTAGATCAAGAAGAAAGTAATAATCCTAAATGCCCAATAGCCTCATGTTTATAAGTGTGGTGCATAATACACCATAAACAAGATTCTACTAGACACGGCTTGTAGACTCCCTAGGACTGACCTGCTCTGATACCAAGTTTGTCACATCCCAACCTTGGGAGGTGTGGCTGGCACCCGATGCCCGAAGGCCCGAGCGAACCAACCATAAGATATGATCTGAAATATAATAACCTGCAGGCAGAAGAGCCCACACACACACACACACACACACACACACACACACATATATATATATATATATATATATATATATATATATATATATATATATATATATATATATATATATATAAACTAGGTCAACAAGGCTGCAACAACTAGGTCAACAAGGCTGCAACAACAGTATAACAACTATCCAGATGGCCGATAGGGCGATACGAAAAATATATATATATATACAATGACCGCTAGTCTGCAAGCCTCTAAGAGTGTAAGACAATCTCAACAGGGCGATACAAAGCCCCCGACATTCCCAAAACCACACATATACATCTATAAAAGTACCTATGGACTCAAAGTCAGCAACTCCGAAGAAGTGGAGTGCGAAACCCAACGCTGATCCTGGGGGTCCTACTGAGGAGGCACGTCGCTCTATCTATCCGAACCTGTGGGCATGAATACAACACATAAAAATGTGTCAGTACGAAATATGTACTGAACATGTAGGGCGACAAGTGTAACATGAAAAATGTATTAACAAGAGAAGAGACATAGAGAATTTGAATTCTGAAACTAGGCTCGGTAGGAAACTAAAATTCAACATGGATATAAATGTATGCTCGTGAAACCGTCGTTCACTATCGCTACTTATAATATATCACATTATATAATAATAAATCCCTCTGTGGGGCTATAATATCCATAACATACACGACCATAATAAAGGCTCGGTAGAATCGTACCCGGCCACGTGAAGCTCGGTAATCCCAACTGATCAGTGGTTACACAATATATGTCATACCCGACCGTCTATAATGCGGCTCGGTAATGAAAGTAAATACATACATATACTAAATCATGAATTATATAGGTGCAATGCGAAACCAACCTTAAAAGACGTATTCTAAGAAGAGTCGAAGTGGCCTATCATCATTATTCCCCGACTATCATGGTTGTGGCTAAAAATATTTAATTTTCAACTAGGAGCCAACAAGTACTAAGAACATGAGAGTTATGTATTATGAGTACCTTTGAAGTAAATGTTACTTATTCATGATTTATATGAACGTCGAAAGGAGAACGAGTAAAAAGGCTCTAGTTCTTTTTTAAACAAGTAATAAGGAAAACCAAAATTTCATATATATTTTCTGAAGTAAGCAATCTATGAGAAAAGATCAGGTCTAAGCATCTTTATAAGTTGAAGGTGAAATAACTCGAATCCGACGAGACAATTCGATAAACGTTTATTCGAATTCTAGTCATGCCGAAAAGTATAGCGAAAGCCCTACATACCTTGTCGATGGAGTTATATACTGTTTCCAAGACCTCAAAAGCCTTAGGAATGATTTCCTACATAATACAAACCATTCAAAATCAAATTCAAGCTCATAGCTTATATAATTCTTCATTTAGACATTTACGCGAACAACTTGTGGCCATGAATTTGTAGACTCTTTTGTAGATTAATTTTCCCCCAACACACCACCAAATATTACTTTACTACATCTCCTCATCGACAGGATTCCATCCATGTCTTCACAGATCCAAACAACACAATAAAACCATATAAAACAGCCCCAACAATCAAGCCATATTAAGAGAGGTTTCTTAACAAAATCAAGAACATTTCTATAGAGGTTTCAACTATTTCTTAGGAATTCTTATGGTAGAAGTTTATAAAGATCAAAGAGGAAGTTAAATCATACCTTATGTGACCATAATTACTCAAAATTCGAAATTACTTCAAGGCGGAGTCTTGCTATGAAAAGTGAAACACCGAAGAATTCACGATTCCGAAGCTACCATAGTGTTCTCCATCTTGAGGATGACTAAATTGTTGTTATGATTGGCTAGATAGATGGGAGGAGTTTGAGAGGAAATCCCTAGGTTTTTGGTTCTGTTTTGGAGAGGATAAAATGCAGGGGTTCTGTTTTAAAAATTGACTTAAATAAAGAAATTTTAACAAACCCGACTAGGCACACTGTTTCCGTAACAGTGTGCACCCCTATACGAAAATGTTAATATCTCTCTACTCCGAAGACATATTAACGAACGGTTTATTGCGTTGGAAACTAGACTCATAGATCTTTGATTCGGTAGGTAGAACACACCATAACTCTCAGTATATTGAGAGAAAAGCTCATCAATATTTGTCTCATAGAATTTTTAATCACAACTAAAATGACTTCCAACATTAATGTATAACTCTAGCATCATTTAAATATCTCATAGAAATTATTTTCCTATAGAATTAGCCCATTTACAACATGATAACGCCGAATACACAAGGTGTAACATCAATTCTATTGTTATCTAATTGTTGGGTCTTAACCGTTATCGGAATAAAAATGGAAATAAGGTAGATAGTTCAATTGGTTGGCTTGCCTAGCTTTCACTAGTAGGCGCCATTCCGACTCCCGAAGGTGGAAAATCCGGGTCGTGAGAAGTTAGTATCAGAGCTCTAGGTTACATAGGTCTCACAATTCACAGACAAACTTAGTAGAGTCTGAGGGATTGTTGCGACCAAACACACATGCAAGTATACGCGGTCGTCAAGTAATAAAGTGACTAAAAGTCGGATGTCGATCCCATGAGGACTTGTGATTAACTATTAACTAAATTAGACTATCCTAATTATCTATACAAGAATTAAACCTAGAAGTATTTGATTCTAAACTAATTAAAATAAAAAGAAAATAAATAATGAACTCTGAGCCAAAGGATAGCAGAGTTTTATGATATCAATGTAATGAAAACGGTCTAGGGTTATGGGCTATCTAACAATCCTATTGTATTCTTCTATTGAATTGGCTAACTAATTTATCTAGTTTATTGGTTGACAGGGTTAATATTGCTCATAAGAATCTGTCGAGTTCTTACTCGCCTATTCAAGCTAACCTAACGCCTATATGTCTATGGAGTTAGAATAAACAAGAAATTATTTATAATTCCTGTAAATCAACCAAACAAGGCAATTAGGTATATGTCTATCCTAACCGCGAATTCGTTCCCTGATGCCCAGATTCAAGAACTTGCCCTATTCAATCCTATATGCAATCTAGAATTCCCACTTTCGAGTTCAATTCAAGATTTGTAGATAGTATTCAATTGGTGATCAATCAATCAAATAATTAAGTGCATGATTGAATAAATAAACCAATATTATAAACTAAGAAATCAAACTCAATATCCGAATAACAATAGTCATGAAAGAACCACAACCCTAGAACGTGAAGTTTAGCTCCACATAGACATGGTAGCAAAACAACAACTCATACAAAGAAACATAAAAATTACTAAGTTTGGAGGAAGAAAGATGAAACCCGATGAATTTCGGCCTCCACGGCGGCTTTATGCTTGTATTTTCCTCTCAAAAAATTCCTCCCCCTCTTGCCTCTCTATTTCTTGCACTAAACTATGAAAAACCATCCCTTTTAACCTTGGGCGAGCTTGATTTTATATAGGTTAAGTGGGTTTCCCTCCAGATTTAGAATTTTACCCCAAGAAATGTTTTCCCGGACCGGACACGCGCGAACTACTGCGCGCCTTCGCGCGTTTCTTCGCGCGTGATTCTGCCTCAGTTCATCTTTCGCGCGAACTACTGCGCGAAGTCGTGCGTTTCTTCGCGCATCTGCTGCTCAATATATTTTTCCAATTTGATTCTTGTCTTGTTAGTGCTAGTTGCCTAACTTTTCATTCCACGATTCATGCAACTCAAAACCAAAGACGTTGCCATTCCAGGTAATCAACCAAGGGATGGGTAGGATGTATTTAGGAATAGTGACTCAACCCCTAAGTACTTTAACACATCACACGAGCAATTTTCAGCGCAAATTCTTCAACCCACTTCTCATTCATACACAATATCATCCCACCAATACGCCCTTCTTATTTAAGCACTCTATTAATTCATTCTCACTAGATAGAGCATGACACAATGTAATCATCTCTTCTTTTTTTTTTTTCAGTTTATTTTTCTTGTCACTCAATTTCTGCTAGTGGTGTATTCGTTTACAACATAAGTGCACCTTTCATCCTTTTATTGGTTCCACTCAAAAGCCACCTCACACTTATTTCCTTCTTACTTCTTTTAGCGCTCTTCTCACAATTAAAGTGCTTTAAGAGGTAAAAGGATCAAAACAGTGTCAATTAAAAACAAAAGGGTATAGGCTTGTAATGCGGGTGCCAAACAAAAGTCCAAAGGCTCAAAAAGGGTTAACTAGGGACAAATTTTATTTGTGATAAACAATTAATCTCAAAAAGGTCAAAGAAAGCCTATCATCATTTTTCAAACCGAGCATCACCTCAAATTTCGCTTCAACTCACATACCGGGAAAGTTCTAGACACAAGTACAATACATGCCCTACACAAATACTCACCACACATGGCATATGACTCATTCAGATCAGCTCATCAAGACACTTCATTACGAGTATTCAATTCAGTACAAATATACTATTTAAGGCACTTTCAGTGAGATTAAACAATTAGGACAAAGCGTTACACTCTAGGGTCTATTGTGTTCAGGTGCGCCAACGCTATGGGTTCTCTTTCAGTTTTTATAGCTAGTAGCCCATTACCCTAATCTACAAATCAGAAAGAAAACAAAAATAAAAACTACCTATGCCCGGTTCAAGCTAACCCTTGGAAAAGAACCGCGACTTAAAGAAAAACCAAGGGGGAATTGCTACACTACCTAAGAAAAAAATAAAAAATCTTTTTGTTGTTTTCTCTAGACTCACTTCCCTCAAGAAAATCGTCTAAAAGATCCGTCATCACGAAGAGCCTACAATTTTTTCAGTTTTTTTTTCTCGACTCAGTCCCTCAAGAAAACTGTCTAAGAGATCCATCGTCGAGAAAAGTCTAATTTTTCTACTTTGTTCAAATTTTTTTTTTCTTGTTTTCCACATAAAAAAAATTAATCTACTAAAATACTACACAACTACGAAGAAAAGAAATAATAAGCTAAACTACTAAAAAGCTAAGTATCCAAAGGAATTCTCCCACCCCACACTTTAAAGAGTGCAATGTCCCCAATGCACAACTAAAGTAAAAATAACAAGGGTGGACAAGAAACTATCTGAAAGGCCAAAGGCCGAAGCATTAGCAGCTCACGGGGTACTCAGACTTCTCCCGAGGATGGTCTTTTGTGCGGGTACCTCACACTAGTTCCAACCAGCTGGCTCGTATTTGCACACTTTCCGTGGCTTTTCTTCTATGCTCATAATCCTACAAAAAATGCTACAAAGATAGAAAACTAAAATAAACAAAAATAAATAAAAATAAAAGAAAGCAGTAAAGCTGTGTTGCCTCCCAACAAGCGCCTAATTTAACATCGCGGCACGACGTGAACCACTTTTTGCCTCCACCTCGAACTTATAAATTGAGCCCCCAATTTGGCTTCAAGCTTTTTGCTATGCTCAAGGGGTGGTGAGACAAATTTAACAGGGCTAAGCAACCAATATCGTGTTCTACACTTTTTTGCTTTCAAATGAGGTATGTAATATCGTCTCTATGGCATGATACATTCCAGGATATAAGCACCCAGGTCCTCGTACATTGGCTCCCCCAAAGGCTCAGATGACTCTATTTCCATGTCATCATCCAAACACAATGTTGAAAAATGTATGGAATGAGGAGCAGTACGCCCCAACTCTAGAATTGTATCACTAGTTACATCCTCATATGTACACACACTAGAGTCTTCAAATATAACATTATCTACTTCCTCACATGACTCTAGAGTGCTTTCCTCAACATGGACATCATTAATAAAAGTACGCTCGAATGATTGGCTATCCAATTTTAGCTCCTCGAATTGGCGTATAAGCTCTTTTTCAGTTTCACACAACTCAGAACTATTTTGTTGGGCATTAGACACATCAACCTTTGCAATCAATTGAGCTCCCAAGTCATGAATAGCAGTGCCAAATTTTTTGATCTCTTGTCCTATTTTAGCTCTTCCTTCTATTAGGTCTTGTATCCCATCTGTAATTTTCTCACGTTGAGCCTCATATATCTCCAATCTTTCAGCTTGTTCCACCAGCCAAGTTTGACTCAAAATCTCCTCTTTTTCAAAATTTTCCTTTTGTTGGTACTCACTATCTTCATTCAATTCTTCTATATTAGCCTTCATTCTTGTGATTGTTTCCCTCATTCTTTTCATATCTTTTTTGAGTTCATCCTGTTGCTCTGCTACTTGCTTTAAAATATCCCTAATATATGCATCAGGTTCCATATCTTGTACTTCATTGCCCTATCAAACTCACAAATATTATTAGAATGATCATAATAAGGGCTTAGAGAAGGATGAAAAGAATTAGGACAACCATTCCAGTGGCCATCTTGACCACCACACATATTACAAATATTCCACTCAAAGGGTTGAGATTGTGCACACAACACGTTTCCGGGAACATTATGACAATTTTTCCACCAGTGCGGTCCTCCACAATATGGACAAGGATCATCAATAAGAATAACCATCATCCGAATAACTTTCATTCCAAGATTCCATGTTAAAATAAATAAAAAATATTAACTAAACTAAAACAAAAAAATGAATAAATAAAAAAAATTCAATGTCTAATCTAGATGACTAGTTAATTTCTAAGTCCCCAGCAACGGCGTCAAAAACTTGTTGCGACCAAACACACACGCAAGTATACGCGGTCGTCAAGTAATAAAGTGACTAAAAGTCGGATGTCGATCCCACGAGGACTTGTGATTAACTATTAACTAAATTAGACTATCCTAATTATCTATACAAGAATTAAACATAGAAGTATTTGGTTCTAAACTAATTAAAATAAAAAGAAAATAAATAATGAACTCTGAGCCAAAGGATAGCAGAGTTTTATGATATCAATGTAATGAAAACGATCTAGGGTTATGGGCTATCTAACAATCCTATTGTATTCTTCTATTGAATTGACTAACTAATTTATCTAGTTTATTGGTTGACAGGGTTAATATTGCTCATAAGAATCTGTCGAGTTCTTACTCGCCTATTAAAGCTAATCTAACGCCTATATGTCTATGGAGTTAGAATCAACAAGAACGTATTTATAATTCCTGTAAATCAACCAAGCAAGGCAATTAGGTATATGTCTATCCTAACCGCGAATCCGTTCCCCGATGCCCAGGTTCAAGAACTTGCTCTATTCAAACCTATATGAAATCAAGAATTCCCACTTTCGAGTTCAATTCAAGATTCGTAGATAGTATTCAATTGGTGATCAATCAATCAAATAATTAAGTGCATGATTGAATAAATAAACCAATATTATATACTAAGAAATCATACTCAATATCCAAATAACAATAGTCATGAAAGAACCACAATCCTAGAACGTGAAGTTTAGCTCCACATAGACATGGTAGCAAAACAACAACTCATACAAAGAAATATAAAAATTACTAAGTTTGGAGGGAGAAAGATGAAACCCGATAAATTCCGGCCTCCACGACGGCTCTATGCTTGTATTTTCCTCTCAAAAACTTCCTCCCCCTCTTGCCTCTTTATTTCTTGCACTAAACTATGAAAAACCTTCCCTTTTAACCTTGGGCGAGCTTGATTTTATATAGGTTAAGTGGGTTTCCCTCCAGTTTTCCAATTTTACCCCCAAGCAATGTTTTCCTGGACCGGACACACGCGAATTACTGCGCGACTTCGCGCGTGATTCTACCTCAGTTCTTCTTTTGCACGAACTACTGTGCTAAGTCACGCGCTTCTTCGCGTGTTTGCTACTCAATATATTTTTCCAATTTGATTCTTGTCTTGTTAGTGCTAGTTACCTAACTTTTCATTTCACAATTCATGCAACTCAAAACCAAAGACGTTGCCATTCCAGGTAATCAACCAAAGTTCTCATCTTCTTTTTCGTTAATTTCTCCTTTGCACAGCTTATCTCTGTTCGCCAATTTCTTTGTGCACTTTGCTCCAAGTTTTATCTCAAAGTACCTACATTATGCATTAACATCTAAATAAGTGTAAAACTCCATAATTAAGTTAAATTGGACATATTCACTATCAAATTTAATCAAATAGCGGTAAAAATACGAGTAAAGTGATGTCGAAACATATGAAAATATGCTCAACATCACTACCCCACACTTAAACCTTTGTTCGTCCTCGAACAAACAACTATACTCTCTAGAGAATCCTTCACTCAACCATTTCCCTTAACGCATTACACCTAGAACAATGTACATGTATTACGCCTAGAAGTGAACAATCCTAGCCTCAAAGTCGACTCTCAAGTGCCATGCAATATTCACACTTCCTCAAAGTACTCTACCCAGAAGTCAAGACTTGCTTTTCCGTCACGAATCATATGCCCTCACAATTACATCAACAAAAAAAACTGAGTTCAATCCACTACATTCAATTCATATACTCACATATATCAAGAAAATCACTCACTCTTACAAAAGAGGTCAAATGCATGCAATTGGTACTATAAGTTTGCCCTTAATGTAAATCTCTACTAAGGTAGGCTAGCTCGATTCAAAATCAATTAGGACTTTTTCATGGTTGTAATGTGGGCTAAGGGACGGGTACGATGCATTTAGGAATAGTGACTCAACCACTAAGCACATTAACATATCACACGAGCAATTTTCAGCGCAAATTCTTCAACCCACTTCTCATTCATACACAATATCATCCCACAAATACGCCCTTATTCTTTAAGCACTCTATTAATTCATTCTCACTAGATAGAGCATGACACAATGTAATCATCTCTTTTCTTCTTTTTTTCAGTTTATTTTTCTTGTCACTCAATTTCTGCTAGTGGTGTATTCGTTTACAACATAAGTGCACATTTCATCCTTTTATTGGTTCCACTCAAAATCCACCCCACACTTATTTCCTTCTTACTTCTTTTAGCGCTCTTCTCACAATTAAAGTGCTTTAAGAGGTAAAAGGATCAAAACAATGTCAATTAAGAACAAAAGGGTATAGGCTTGTAATGCGGGTGCCAAACAAAAGTCTAAAGTCTCAAAAAGGGTTAACTAGGGACAAATTTTATTTTTAATAAGCAATTAAGCTCAAAAAGGTCAAAGAAAGCCTAACATCATTTTTCAAACCGAGCATCACCTCAAATTTCGCTTCAACTCACATACCGGGCAAGTTCTAGACACAAGTACAATACATGGACTACACAAATACTCACCACACATGGCATATGACTCGTTCAGATCAGCTCATCAAAACACTTCATTACGAGCATTCAATTCAGTACAAATATACTATTTAAGGCACTTTCAGTGAGATTCAACAATTAGGACTAAGCATTACACTCTATGGTCTATTGTGTTCAGGTGCGTCAATGCTATGGGTTCTCTTTCAATTTTTATAGCTCGTAGCCCATTACCCTAATCTACAAATCAGAAAGAAAACAAAATAAAAACTACCTATGCCCGGTTCAAGCTAAACCCTTAGAAAAGAACCGCGACTTAAAGAAAAACCAAGGGGGAATTGATACACTACCTAAGAAAAAAATAAAAAATCTTTTTGTTGTTTTCTCTAGACTCACTTCCCTCAAGAAAATCGTCTAAAAGGTCCGTCATCAAGAAGAGCCTACAATTTTTTTAGTTTTTTTTCTCGATTCAGTCCCTCAAGAAAACTGTCTAAGAGATCCATCGTCGGGAAAAGTCTAATTTTTCTACCTTTTCAATTTTATTTATTTATTTATTTTTTCTTGTTTTCCACATAAAAAAAATTAATCTAGTAAAATACTACACAACTACGAAGAAAAGAAATAATAAGCTAAACTACTAAAAAGCTAAGTATCCAATGGAATTCTCCCACCCCACACTTAAAAGAGTGCAATGTCCCAATGCACAACTAAAGCAAAAATAACATGGGTGGACAAGAAACTCTCTGAAAGGCCAAAGACCGAAGCATTAGCAGCTCACGAGGTACTCAGACTTCTCCCGAGGATGGTCCTTTGTGCGGGTACCTCACACTAGTTCCAACCAACTGGCTCGTATTTGCACACTTCCAGTGGCTTTTCTTCTATGTTCATAATCCTACAAAAAATGCTACAAAGATAGAAAACTAAAATAAACAAAAATAAATAAAAATAAAAGAAAGCAGTAACGCTGGGTTGCCTCCCAACAAGCGCCTAATTTAACATCGCGGCACGACGTGAACCACTTTTTGCCTCCACCTCGAACTTATAAATTGAGCCCCCAATTTGGCTTCAAGCTTTTTTCTATGCTCAAGGGGTGGTGAGACAAATTTAACAGGGCCAAGCAACCAATATCGTGTTCTACACATTTTGGCTTTCAAATGAGGTATGTAATTACGTCTCTCTGGCATGATACATTCCAGGATATAAGCACCCAGGTCCTCGTACATTGGCTCCCCCAAAGGCCCAGATGACTCGATTTCCATGTCATCATCCAAACACAATGTTGAAAAATGTATGGAATGAGGAGCAGTACGCCCCAACTCTAGAATTGTATCACTAGTTACATCCTCATATGTACACATACTAGAGTCTTCAAATATAACATTATCTACTTCCTCACATGACTTTAGAGTGCTTTCCTCAACATGGACATCATTAATAAAAGTATGCTCGAATGATTGACTATCCAATTTTAGCTCCTTGAATTGGCGTATAAGCTCCTTTTCAGTTTCACACAACTCAGAACTATTTTGTTGGGCATTAGACGCATCAACCTTTGCAATCAATTGAGCTCCCAGGTCATGAATAGCAGTGCCAAATTTTTTGATCTCTTGTCCTATTTAAGCTCTTCCTTCTATTAGGTCTTGTATCTCATCTGTAATTTTCTCACGTTGAGCCTCATATATCTCCAATCTTTCAGCTTGTTCCACCAGCCAAGTTTGACTCAAAATCTCCTCTTTTTTTAAAATTTTCCTCTTGCTGGTACTCACTATCTTCATTCAATTCTTCTATATTGGCCTTCATTCTTGTGATTGTTGCCCTCATTCTTTTCATATCTTTTTTGAGTTCATCATGTTGCTCTGCTACTTGCTTTAAAATATCCCTAATATATGCATCAGATTCCATATCTTGTACTTCATTGCCCCTATCAAACTCACAAATATTATTAGAATGATCATAATAAGGGCTCAGAGAAGGATGAAAAGAATTAGGACAACCATCCCAGTGGCCATCTTGACCACCACACATATTACAAATATTCCACTCAAAGGGTTGAGATTGTGCGCACAACACGTTTCCGGGAACATTATGACAATTTTTCCACCAGTGCGGTCCTCCACAATATGGACAAGGATCATCAATAAGAATAACCATCATCCGAATAACTTTCATTCCAAGATTCCATGTTAAAATAAATAAAAAATATTAACTAAACTAAAACAAAAAAAATGAATAAATAAAAAAAATTCAATGTCTAATCTAGACGACTAGTTAATTTCTAAGTCCCCGGCAACGGCAGCAAAAACTTGTTGCGACCAATCACACACGCAAATATACGAGGTCGTCAAGTAATAAAGTGACTAAAATTCGGATGTCGATCCCACGAGGACTTGTGATTAACTATTAACTAAATTAGACTATCCTAATTATCTATACAAGAATTAAACCTAGAAGTATTTGATTCTAAACTAATTAAAATAAAAAGAAAATAAATAATGAACTCTGAGCCAAAGGATAGCAGTGTTTTATGATATCAATGTAATGAAAACGATCTAGGGTTATGGGCTATCTAACAATCCTATTGTATTCTTCTATTGAATTGACTAACTAATTTATCTAGTTTATTGGTTGACATGGTTAATATTGCTCATAAGAATCTGTACTCGCCTATTCAAGCTAACCTAACGCCTATATGTCTATGGAGTTAGAATCAACAAGAACGTATTTATAATTCCTGTAAATCAACCAAGCAAGGCAATTAGGTATATGTCTATCCTAACCGCGAATCCGTTCCCGATGCCCAGGTTCAAGAACTTGCTCTATTCAATCCTATATGCAATCTAGAATTCCCACTTTCGAGTTCAATTCAAGATCCATAGATAGTATTCAATTGGTGAACAATCAATCAAATAATTAAGTGCATGATTGAATAAATAAACCAATATTATAAACTAAGAAATCAAACTCAATATCCGAATAACAATAGTCATGAAAGAACCACAACCCTAGAACGTGAAGTTTAGCTCCACATAGACATGGTAGCAAAACAACAACTCATACAAAGAAATATAAAAATTACTAAGTTTGGAGGAAGAAAGATGAAACCCGATGAATTCCGGCCTCCTCGGCGGCTCTATGCTTGTATTTTCCTCTCAAAAACTTCCCCCCCCCCCCTCTTGCCTCTTTATTTCTTGCACTAAACTATGAAAAACCTTCCCTTTTAACCTTGGGTGAGCTTGATTTTATATAGTTTAAGTGGTTTTCCCTCCAGATTTCCAATTTTACCCCCAAGCAATGTTTTCCTGGACCGGACATGCGCGATTTCGCGCGTTTCTTCGCGCGTGATTCTGCCTCAGGTCTTCTTTCGCACGAACTACTGTGCTAAGTCATGCGTTTCTTCGCGTGTCTGTTGCTCAATATATTTTTCCAATTTGATTCTTGTCTTGTTAGTGCTAGTTGCATAACTTTTCATTCCACAATTCATGCAACTCAAAACCAAAGACGTTGCCATTCCAGGTAATCAACCAAAGTTCTCATCTTCTTTTTCGTTAATTTCTCCTTTGCACAGCTTATCTCTGTTCGCCAATTTCTTTGTGCACTTTGCTCCAAGTTTTATCTCAAAGTACCTACATTATGCATTAACATCTAAATAAGTGTAAAACTCCATAATTAAGTTAAATTGGACATATTCACTATCAAATATAATCAAAGAGCGGTAAAAATACGAGTAATGTGATGTCGAAACATATGAAAATATGCCCAACATCAGGGATCGGTACAGAGACGTCTGTATTTATCCCCTAGAGGCTACAAAGTTAGGAAAAGTTTCACTCACATTCTTCTCTGTCGTGCAATTTTGTTCTCTCGTTGCTAAATTGAAACCTCTACTCTTGTCCTTTCACAAATGGCGAGGTCACGTGCCGCTTTTTCAGCCAAACAATGTCACAGACCGGTGATAGATCAATTACGTCTTCAGAGACTTTGCGGAGGCTGGATAGGTCTCACCAAGCTCTTCGCTACCACTTTTAGCGGTGCATCTTTTGAGGACCCGCGGGATTATCTTGACCACTGCTATGAAGTATTGTAGAACGTGAGAATAGTCAAAAGCGATGGGGTTGATTTTGCTATGTTTCAGATGACAAGTAGAGGTAGTGGAAAGATAATGTATTTACTAGACCAGTTGTGGCTCCGACGGAAGATGTAGGCGTATCAAGAGATCACCTAATGAATCATGTTGGGGTTCAACGTACCTTGATGTCTAGTTGATTTATTTGAGTTGTGAAGGTCAAATATTGTGGATTATTGGATGTTGTGACCTATGGATTCGTGCCAAGTGAGGGGAGTCCACTATCAACGATCAAATTGCGGGGTCATGTGTTATACAAATTTTGGCCTGAGATGTATTTATGTGGTATTGAAAGGTTTTCCAAAAAGTTGTATATGATTAAGAGTTGATATTTGAATGGGATGATGATGAGACTTGAGATATTCCCTCGTCCTTAATAATTCTACATTTCAGTATCAGCGGGGTCATGGAAACATATTCAGTATACTCGTACTGCTTAAGTTAATCACAACACCCACGTGGGGTAGTCATCTTTTAATGTACCAGTGGCATGGAATTTCCTGAAATGGTTATTTAAGTTATCCAGTACAGACTCAGTAGGAGCAGTCGAACTGCGGATGGGTTGTTATGAAAATGGCGATACTAGGAACATCCTGAGAAATTATCCTAGACTTAGGAGAGACATATTTCATCAAAGCACTCAGGCTACGTGCCCCATTGCACTTACTACTCCACTTACATGACCAACCATAGGTAGGGGTCAGGATATTAGAGGTGGAGGTGAGACTCCTAGAGGTGGAGACCCAGTCCGTTGATATATTTTCTATGGTACGGCTGAGCTTGCTACAGCAGACAGTATCGTTATAAGTACGGTCTCAAATTATTATAAAGTCAAAATTTCCTTAACTTGATTCGGTTTTGAGTATCGAGGAAAGTTCTCCTATTGTGCTTCACTTATGAGTGAGCTTTGTAATTCTTAAATCTACATATGTGAATAATTCTGTTGGGAGATTATATGGAGATAGCCATGTCTATCGTTATGTGTTGGTCACTAAAAATAGTTGTGAGGCTAAAAGTGACTTTTATGAATCAATTCGATGAGTTTAATGTAATTTCTAAATAATTGATTTTAGTTGTAAATTATATGCCCTACCGGTATGAGGGATCATTGTATGTTGTGATTTTGTTTAGCCAAGATTATTTGAAAGAAGGAATAAAGGAAATGGAATTTAGTTGGCACAATGTGCAAAATACTTGTGATTCAGAGTTGAGGATGAGATCCTCACATTTTTATATGAGATGAAATATTTAAACCGGGCTACAAGCTGAGGTGGATGTTATATAAGGACGAGGTCCTGTTGGTGAAAATTTTATGTGTTTAAATTCTCCTTTTGTGAAATTAAAATTTGTGCTATAGCGCTTGTAGGGAGTCATGCCTATTAGGCTTACTTAAAAATTCTTGTGTGAATATTTCTGTGCATAATTTGCCAAAATTGTATTGTAACTATTGAGTTTTAGCCTACAAGGTGAGAGCCCAGGTGGAGTTAAATTGTGACTCGTTACTTCGAGTAAGTAATTATAAGATCTTCATGCCTTGTTGTTAGTAAACTAGAGGTTTGAAACGAAATTTTGTTCACATGAGGTTAATTGGTGATGTTGTAATTTATTATGAACAACCATTAAGACTAGAGATGTGGTTATGGTCATACATGTGATGCATTTTATGTCAAGATATCATTGTGATAATGGCATGCGTGTAATGCAGAGATTAGTGTTATTGATATATACTTTGTGGTGCGTTGTTGGGTCGTGGACATGTTGGTAGGAGTTGTTTTGGTGTTACTCTGATAGGTGGATAGGCCCAATTACAGGGGAGACTCTGCCGAATTTTCTGCAAAATTTGGGAGTTAGAAAAATTTGGGATATTGAGATGTGCAAAGAAAAAGATAAGTTACATTATGTGTTGGAGGACAGACTCTACTTCTCATTTGAGGATGAATGACCCGAAGTTGGGGAGAATGTAATACCCCGTATTTGATGGGTGCATAGGCACGAGTTGCTATAGCTTGTCGGGACTAATATCATGCGTTGACGTAAAAAAATCAGACCTTTCTAGAAATGATTAGAGTGTAAGAAATTTGGTCTTGAAGTTTACGAATATGGATAAAGGAAATGATCTCAATTGAAATGGCGTTGTCGGACTTATGTCGAATGCGATAATGTGGGATCAACCGCGAATAATTGTGTAAAAGTAAAATCATCAATTTGGTAACTTGAGAATAATTCTTAGTACATTCGAGGACGAATGTTTGTTTTAGAGGTGGAGAATGTGATGACCCAAAATGTCATCTTTAAATTAAATAATCATCTCGGTATTTTTAAGACCTTAAAAGCAGTATCAATAATTCCTCGACTTGTGTGCGCAGTCCGCATAATTTTTCGGAAGGTTTTTATGTGAAAAATGGATTAAATTGTGAACTAGAGCTTTAAAACTCAACTAAGTTGACTTCGGTCAATATTTTGAGCAAACGAACCCGGATAAAAGTTTTGACCATTCTGGTAGTTCCGTATCGTGATTTGGGACTTGGTCATATGCCCGAAATCAAATTTGGAGGTCCCTAGATTAAATTATCGCCATTTAACGGAATCTAGAAATCTAAGGTTAAAGATTTCTTAGGTTTGACCGAAGAGTTGACTTTTTGATATCGGGGTCAGAATCTAGTTCTAAAAAATTTCCTAGCTTTGTTATATCATTTATGACTTGTGTGCAAAATTTGAAGTCAATCGGACTTGATTTGATAAGTTTTTGCATCGAATATAGAAGTTGGATGTTCTTAGTTTCATTAGGTTTTAATGGGGGTGTGATTCACGAATTTAGCATTGTTTGATGCGATTTGAGATTTCGACTAAATCTGTATTATATTTTAGGACTTGTTGGTGTATTTTGTTGAGGTCCCGAGGGCCTCGGGTGGATTTCGGAAGGTTAACGGATATAAAAAGGCTGTTGAATTTTCTTTTACAGCATGTGAATAGTACCGTGTACAGTACCCCATGAACAGTAACGTGTACAGTAACGTGTACAGTACCCCGTGTACAGTACCGTGAACAGTACCGATGAACAGTAAAAATGCGTGAACAGTATCCCCCGAATTCTGGACAGAATGTTTATTTCTGTCCATTTTTGTCAAATTGGAGCTCGGGAAGAGGCGATTTTCGGGAGATTTTTAGAGAAAACAATAGAGTAAGTGTTCTTAAATTAATTTTGGTTAGATTACCCGAATCTATTACTAGTTTTGGTATTAAATCTATGAATTTAGTTGGAAGAGTTTGAAAACTCTCTCGGATAGATTTGAGGATTTGAGGGTCGAAATGTTATCGAAATTTAGTAATTTTGGTATGGTTAGACTCGTGGTTGGATGAGGTTTCATATTCCGTAATTTTTGTCGGGTTCTGAGACGTGGTCCCCACGGGCAAATATTTAGTGCAATTTCGAATTTTTAATGGAAAATGTAGAATTTCATATGGAATTAATTCCTATAATTTTTATTGACTGAATCGAATTGTTTATGACTAGATTTGAGAATTTCGGGCACGAATTCGCGAGGCAAAGGCTTGTTGGAATTTTGAATTGGTTGCAAAGCGAGGTAAGTGTTTGGTCTAACCTTAGCTTGAGGGATTAGGAGTTGTGTCTTAATTGCTACATGTTAATTGTAGAGTACGACGTACAGGCATGGTGACGAGTATCTATACGTTGGTGTCAAGCATGTCCGTGAGTCTTGTATTATAATTGTTATGACTCCGTTGTGGTTTATTGCACTTCATATGTTATTATCACCATTGTTCCCTTGCCAGGATGTTTGTTTGATATTATTGTTACCTTGCCAGGATGTTTGTTTGATATTATTATTGCCTTGCCAGGATGTTTGTTTTGATAGTATTGTTCCCTTGCTGAGATGTTGTTGAAATATTATTGTTCCCTTGCCGGAAAGTTGTTATATTGCTCTTGTTCCCTTGCCGGGATTCCTTGTGATTATTGTTGGCTTGTAACTGGGAGCGGGTGGTACGCCTACCACAAGATATATAATGAAATGAGAGCGGGTGGTACGCCTACCACAAGATATATAATGAAATGGGAGCGGGTGGTACGCCTACCATAAGATATATAATGAAATGGGAGCGGGTGGTACGCCTACCACAAGATATAATGAAATAGGAGCGGGTGGTATGCCTACCACAAGATATAATGAAATGGGAGCAGGTGGTAAGCCTACCACAAGACATAATGAAATGGGAGCGGGTTGTACGCCTACTACGAGATACATGAAATGGGAGCGGGTGGCACACCTGCCACGAGATACATGAAATGGGATCGGGTTGCACGCCTGCAACAAGATGTGAAAAGAAAGTGAAATATGCTTTTGTTTCCCTTATTCTTGTTAGTGATTGGATTTTGATTCCTTTATAATTCTCTTGATATTCTATTTTTACTTTTTTTTATATATGTTCAATACTCCAAATTTCAACAATTGTTACATTTTCTTTAACTCAATTGATTTCTCAACTAAATTTTCCTTAAACCGTTTGAGGTTGTACTTTACCAAAAAAAAAGGAATTTCTACTATGTTTTGATTTATTGATTTCTCGTATTAAAGGTGAAGGATTCATTCAATATTGTACTTTAATTGAAAAGGGTATCTTCTTTATCAAATGATTTCTAAAAATAACTTCATATTTTCTTGTTGATTTCCTAATTGAGTTGGAAGTTGTACTCTACGTTATGTTAAGTGAATGAGGCATCACAAGGTGACATTTACTCGAAAGAATTATATTCGAAAGATGCTTATTTGAAAGATATTTTATTTAAAGGAAATATATTCGATATATATTGATTGAAAAGCATATTATCTTGGAGATTATTACTTGAAGGATTTATAGGCGAACGATTTATATTTGAAGGACTTGATGAATTGATTGCACTTGTATCTATTATTTATTGAGAAACATTTATGGTGTTCTTGTGGTCTGCTATTTACATCACTGGTTGGTCATTGTTGCCAACATTGTTATCCGCTTCCTATTATTTTTGTACGCTATATTGCACAGGTTTATTTGGTAGTCTGGTCCTAGCCTCGTCACTATTTCGCCGAGGTTAGGCTAGGCACTTACTAGCACATAGGGTCAATTGTACTGATACTACACTCTGCACTCTTTTGTGTAGATCCCAGTGTTGTAGACTTCGGACCGTAGTGAGATTGCTGTTTTCTTGTTCATTAGGCGATCCGAGGTAGTCCTGCAGGCGTCCACATGCCTTGGCGCGTCTCCTTCTATCTACTATTCTTGTTTCTTTCATGTATTTCCAGAGACAGTATTGTATTTATTTCTTTCAGACCTTTATTTGTAGTACTCCTAGACAGCCTGTGAAGTTGTGACACCAGTCTTGGGTAGATATGTTATGGTTTGGTATTAGCAGTATTATTAAATCTCTACAATGCAGTCTTCCGCTTATTCAATTCTATTGTTATCTAATTGTTGGCTCTTAACCGTTATCGGATTAAAATGGAAATAAGGTAGATAGTTCAATTGTTGGCTTGCCTAGATTTCACTAGTAGGCACCATCACGACTCCCGAGGGTGGGAAATCCGGGTTGTGACACAACCAAGGCATCCCTTATATCACTTATCTCCCCCTCCCTTTGCTTTATCAGCTTTCAATAAGGACTGTTATGAAGACTTGATCGCTGAACAATCTTGGCTTGTAATAACTATAACTATTACGTTACTTAATTTCTTATATAAGTGTCCTTATTAGCAAAAAAAGACAAAATACATAAGTTGGCACCCGAACAATGGACCAAATCCCTTTTACACACTTTCTGTGGACACAAATAATATTACACACTCAACCTTTTAAAAGTGTATCTAATACACCCTACTTTTGACCAGGACTCAGCATGTGTAAAACACCACGATAGAAGAGCGTCTACTAATAAAAATATTGTCTAATTATTTATTTTATGCCATGTGTCTGCAATCTCCTCATCTTCCCCACCCTTCCTCTATCTCTCTCTTCCGTCAGCCAACACCTCCCCTGTCACGACCCAAAATCCCAACCCGGTCGTGATGGCGCCTCTCGTGAGGACAAGGCCAGCCAATCAACAAAACAGTACATCTCTTTATAATTACTTAGCAGGAATAAATCTAAATCATGGGCAATATAATCTTAAATGCGAAATAAACGTGATATAACAAGAAAAACCCTCCCAACTCAGCCCGAAATCGGGGTGTCACAAGTCATGAGCTACTACTGAGTTTACTAATATTTTACAAAGTCTGGAATTATCATAAATAAAAAAGATAAGGGAGAAAACGGGGCTGCGGACGTCAACAGCTACCTCGTTACTCCTAGTCACCGCTTGGTCTGGAAAGAATCAGCGCTCAGGAGCAAACTCAGCTCTGCCTGTATCTGCACACATGGTGCATGGAGTAATGTGAGTACTCCGACCCAGTGAGTAATAAAAATAAATAACGACTGAAAACATAAAATCTCATAACGGCACAATATAGCGCTATCCCAAGCAGTAAAATCAGTTATACAGTAAAATAGTGAGTATCAGGTAATTCTTCTTTTAAAACAGTAAAGACAAATAATTTCCACAGTAAGGATAAATCAAAAGCTTGCCCCTTGGGCTCAATATGTAAATCTCAGTATAGTATCAGCCCCTCGGGCTCACTCCCAACTCACCAGCACACAACATCAGTCCCTCGGGCTCACTCCCAACTCACCACACACAAGCAACGGCCTCTCAGGCCCACTCCCAACTCACCTGGGTACCCTGCACTCACTGGGGGTGTGTACAGACTCCGGAGGGGCTCCTACAGCTCAAGCGCAATATCAATAGGCCTGAAAGCCTTCACACATCACACACGAGGCCTGAAAGCCTCCTCATATAACACTCGAGGCCTGAAAGCCTCCTCACATCACTCAACATATCCTCACGTATGGCCCTCGGCCTCAATCAGTCCAGAAAATAATCATAAGCCTCTTGGGCATCAGTAAAACAATAGTGCTCAGCTCAACAACATTATAAATATCATTAAATCTCGAGTTGAGTATAAATGTAGCTGAGTTCACAAAATAATATAATTCAATTGGACTGAGTTCAAATAATATTTCAATTCGTGAGGAAAATAGTGATGTAAATTCACAAAAGATTTCAGATAATTGGCACGAAGCCCAAATATGGCAATAAGCCCAATCATAGTGAAAAATAATAAAATGGCGCGGTTACTGTTCACTGTTCACCCGCGCGGTTACTGTTCACGCGCGGGTACTGTTCACTGCTGCAGAAAATACAGCAGCTTTTAAGAAATTTGCAACACAGCCATTTTTCACTAAAATGGATCTAACTCCATCATACGAACTCGGAATTAGACGATTCTTGTTCCTATGAGTCAAAATAATAATACAAACACAACCCTTCAATCGAAACTCAATTCGGAGCTCGTTTGTCCAGTTCAATACCCATTTCGCTCGTTAAACAATTAACTCACATTTCACGTCAAAAACCCAATCGCGACTTGATGAAATTAAACCAAAATTTCCAGATCAGTCCTATAGTTCATGATTTAAATTCTGGAAGTCTCGAAATCAAATTTGAATCTCTAGAACTAAAAATGAACCTTTAGATCATTACATTTATGCTTAAAACGGCAAAAATCTTCCAAAAATGACCCGTTGGGCATCCGAAACACACCCAAGGCCCCCGAGACCCCGACCAATAATACCAACCAGTCCCAAAATACATTACGGACTTGCTCGAGGCCTTAAATCACATCAAACAATGCTAAAATCATGAATCAACCTCTAATCCAAGTTTTATGAACTTTAGAATTTCCAACTTCTATTTCTGATGCCGAAACCTATCAAATCACGTCCGATTGACTTCAAATTTTGCACACAAGTCCAAAATAACATAACAAAGCTGCAACAACTCTCAGAATTCCATTCCGACCCTCGCATCAAAATCTCACCTATCAACCGGAATTCGCCAAAATACTAACTTTGTCAATTCAAGCTTAATTCTACACCGATAATCACAAAAATATTACGGACACACTCTTAAGTCCCAAATCACCTAACGAAGCTATCCGAACCATAAAATTTGCATTTTGAGCCCTTTAACACATAAGTCAATATCCGGTTGACTTTTTCAACTTAAGCTTCCTTAAAAGAGACTAAGTGTCTCAAACCTTACCAAAACTAGTCCGAATGACTTCAAATTTTGCACACAAGTCGCATTCGACATTACGGACTTGCATCAACTTTCGGAATTGCATTCCGAACCCGATATCAAAATTTCCACTTCCAATCGAATTTTCTCAAAAACCTTCAAATTTCTATATTTAGCCAAATGACTTCAAAATGACCTCCGGACATCCAAATTCACTTCCGATCGCGCTCCCAACTCCAGAATCACCATATGGAGCTATTTCCAGACTCGGAATCCCAAACGGACATCTATAACTCTGAAATGCCTTCCAACCTAAATTTATGAAATTCTTCTAAAATACTAACTTCCACAATATACACCGAAATTCTCACGGGTTATCCAAAACCAAATCCGGACATATGCCCAAGTCTGAAATCATCATACGAACATGCTGGAACTTTCAGATCCCAATTCCGAGGTCGTTTACTCAAAATTCCAATCTTAGCCATTTTCTTCAACTTAAGGTTGCCGCAATGAAAAGTTTCTTTCCAATTTGACTCCGAATTTCCCGAAATTCAACTCTGACCATACGTACAAGTCAATATACCTGAAATGAAGCTGTTCATGACTTTCAACTACTGAACGACGCGCTAGAGCTCAAAACGACTGGTCGGGTCGTTACATTCTCCCCCACTTAAATAGACGTTCGTCCTCGAACGTTCCAAGAACTGCTCTTAAGTTATCTGAAATCACTGTTTAACACCTCGTGCACCTACCCGTGCTAACACAACTCATATGGACACATTAGTTTGAACAAATCTGCAGATATCCTCTTTTATCCATACAATAAGCTCAGAACCCAATTCCAACACCTGAAATTCTCTGCCAGACCTGTTCCCTGTATATAAACACTGTATCAACTACCACACGAGGTACCAGAACACGACTGCGTACCTTTGTTGAATTAGCACCATGCATCGCATAATTCACCATCTAACCACAATGACATTCCATGAACCTTAATAACCAAAATTCTACGACTCTGATGCTCCCAATGCATACGATGTTATACCTATACATTCTGTTATAATGCTGACGATACAACCACAACAGAGGAGATGTGTAGAAATTTCTAACCATTTGCAGAGTTAACCAAATATTAATTCTCTCCTTTTTGACTAAAATCATCACCTCATTACACCCAAATACTGGTAACTGCCCTGTAATATACCTCACATAATCCCACTGCAATGGTCCCCGATACCAATAGTCTCGCCTCACCTAGTATGAGCTGCTCAGACAACCAATCACCACAGACAATGACCAACCGTCTCATATGATGCAAAATGCGCCAATAGGCCATAATGCGAACAAGATACATAAGGAAATGATTCAGGAATGGACTGCTCAACTCACACAACTAATATGGACTTTTCCCCATAGAATAGGAATTTATCAAGCCGTTTCATGACACACATGGCACAATCACAATATTACATGAGTTGACGAACACGGAACAACATATGATATTCCAACACCCCTCCTTGAGGAGCGCTATACTAAAATGAACACATCTGACTCACATGAAGCCCATAATCCCATTTAAACCCATTCACCCACTTCAGGTCGATTCTGCTCGCACTGAACTAGGCTGATAGCCTTTCCTGGACCCGTAATAAGTCATTTCTTCTCATAACATGAAAGAACTACCACCATAGCCGGGACAACACCCCACAATCCACAACCAAATGAACCGAACGACTTCATATAGATCTTAGATATTCTTCCAACATTTCAACTTTCTTAAGTCCCCAAAATTTGACTAACTCCCAGATTTTTTCAGATATTTCGGCAGAGTCTCCCTTGTAATTGGGCCTATCCACCTATCAGAGTAACACCAAAACAACTCCTAACAGCATGTCCACAACCCAACAAGTACCACAAGTATATCAATAACACTAATCTCTGCATTACAAGCCTGACATTATCACAATGATATTTTGACATGAAACACATCATTTGTATGATCATAACCACATTTCTGGTCTTAATAGTTGTTCATAAATAATTCCATCATTATCAATAAATCTCATATTAACCACCACCTCATTTCAAATTTTCACAATACTGACAACAGAATGTGAGGCATGAAGACCTCATTATTACTTACTCGGATTAATGAGTCACATTTAACGCCACCTGGGAACTCATCTCATAAGCTAAAACTCAATGTTTACAGTACGAAAATGGCTGAATATGAACATAAAATATACAAGAATTATCATTCAACCTAACTGGCATGACTCCATTTAATATTATCGTACGAATTAAACTTTACAAAGGAAAACTTTAAACTCATAATTATGTACCACAAGGACCTTGTCCTTACATAACCTCCACCGTGGCTTGCAGTTCGGTTTAAATATTTCATATTGTGCCAACTGCAGTTTTCAATTTCCTTTGTTTCTTCTTCTCAATAAATTTTGTAAACATTTTTTTTTCATAGCACATAACGAACCCTCTTACCGGTAGGGCATATAATTCATAAAAAAAGTTGGAACCAATTATTCCGAAACACATTAAACCCATTGTAGTGAATAATAAACATTACTTTAACCTTACCCCAAATCCTTGGAGCCCAATTTCTAACATCCAGAATTCTTTTCAAGACCTGAATCTCACATACACACACTGTATAAGTCCGAACAAACTGTGTCAAGCCATAACAATAACCCTGGCTATAATCGCATAACATACTACACAACTCGTATACTCGCAACACCATTCTCGATCACCATAACTACTCAAACAACCCAAGTACCAGTAGGAAACCCCACATTAAACAGAACCTCGCTCCAAAACCTTCGTACCCCATCAATAATGAATAAATATACAGGAACTCACAATACACAACACGTTCCCCATACCTGTAGAAAATATCTATTTTAAACCATGGTAGAAACTATCAAGAACACTTGGAAATCCATTTTCTCCTAATCAAGCTATCAGAACTAAATTCCTCTAATTCAACCAGGCCACGTAGGTCATCAAACTCAGAAATATTGCCATATTACTACAGCTAGTTCAATAAAAATTCTTCATAATCTTAGGTAACACAGACCGTAAAATATCTCAATTCCACTACTAAGATCACCTTCATTCTCGTGACAATCAACTCAAATTTCTCAATTAGAGTCAAATTCAAATCTCAACACATACACCCTGTTAATAGAAAAGAAACTCTCTACTCAACATTATAAGGAACACACCTACGTAGATTATTCCACATGAGATAACCCACCTAATTTGCCTCCTGTCGCACCTCCTTTTTCCCGCGCCCGCGGGGCGCGTGGGGAGTTTTCTCCAATTAAAGGACAGTCGAAACGGGATTTGTTTATTTGTATCAGAGTCGCCACCTGGGAATTTTGAGGCATCCCAAGTCACCAATTATAATCCCTGAATCGAGGAGAATATAACTCTGTTTATTTTTTTCTGCGAACCAGAAATCCTGAGTAAGGAATTCTGTTAATCCGGAAGAAGGTGTTAGGCATTTCCGAATTCCGTGGTTCTAGCACGGTCGCTTAACTGTTTTTTATTATTGGCTTAATCATCTTGATTTTATTAAATATATTGATGTTATCTGATTTTACTACCGCTTATACTTATCGTGATTAAGGACCCTTCTTCGAATCGAATTACGCGTACGTATATTCGTGTTACAAATTTAAAAATGCGGAATTGTGTCACGCGTACGTGTACACAATAATTTTTGATAATATTTTAAGCAATCATTTTTCTGAGATTGTGTTGAATCAAGAATATTTATTTTTCTTGAATAGTGAACTGTACATCTCGGGTTTTTATGAAATTGGTTTAACGTCTTTGGATAAATCCTTTTATTAAATATTTGTTCAAAATTGCGCGTACGAATAATCCGAATTTTTTGCTTCTAAAATATAATCAAGGTACGCGAACGTATCCCTAATTGCGCAAAAATATTTGCAATGATATTAAGGATTTTTCCACAAATTATTCATACATTTTTATGTGAAACTCATGACAAATTCCCATTTAAGGTTTCAAAGAACTTACAATATTAAATGTTGACCTTTGATTATATTTTCCGAATATAAATAATTTATTCCAACTGTTCAAATTCAAAGGACATAATAAAAATATGATTAATACTATCTTTTAAAAAAAATATATGACACATATATATATATATACATGCCGAAGAATAAATGGCATATGAAACTGAAAATAAATAATTCATAAAGGGAAGGAAATATTTTCCGAGAATTTTCATTGTTTACTTAATACAAATTCTATTTCTAATTATCAATGATGTAAAATGTGGCAATCTATGCTTGTACATCTCTTTTCATTCTCATACACTCACTTTTAATCTAATAGGCCTAATTACTTGGTCACTTTGTTTTATGAAAGTAGATAAGCATCGAATTTATAGAAAGGGAATTATTATGCAAGTTAATTTAACAAAGTTACATTACATGCAACCCGACTATTTGGCGTAAGCATTCATAACGTTCTGTCATCATGACGAGCTATACCAACTTACTTTACTCATATGATTATACCTGTCATCATACCATATAATAACTTATACCAATCTAAACAAAATCATACTCATTACAAGATATTCTACTAATGTAACTTCTTTATCTTTGCATTTAGTTAATAGTATTAAGGGATGCAATCAATGGTCCATTTTTATGCCTTACTCCCTGTCTTGACAATTTATTAAACTAATGAGATAATGAACTAATATTATTACAAACCTTTATACAAACTTTTAAAATAAGACAAATAGCCCATAGCTATCAAATTGAATGTACTACTAATTAACTAACATGAAACAAAAAATGAAATTTAAATTGATGAACTTGGACAAATAAAAATAGACTTTCATTTCAAGCTTTATCGACAAGTCATGTTGAATCTCTTTTCAACTTAAAATTTAAAAGACATATACCTGAAAATGGAGGTAGAAGAAGTAAGTTTCAGCAGTTACAACAGTAACAAATTCAGTAGAATATACTGATAACACAGTAAATCTGATCAAGAATAGGATTCGAAGAGCCCAGATGCACAGTAAGATACTTTGAAAGACACTTCAGATTTTAACTGAACAGTGGAATCACACAAAATTGAACATATTCAACACAAGAACAATATTTCAGATTTCAGCCTTTCTTCAGTTACAAATTCAGTTTGTTTCTGATTTTCTGTTTCTGCTGCTGTATCTGTGTGTGAGTGTATATGTGAGTGTTCTATTTTCTGTTTCCTTTCTTTAAAATCTCAGCCCTCAAAATCTCTTAAAGATTCTCTCTTAAAAATTCTCTCTGCCTTTCTTTTTCTTTATTAAAATCTTCCCTCTGAAAATTTCTGCCCTTAGAAATTCTCTTCTGAAAATTCTATTTTTTCTTCAGAATTCTGTTTTTTTCTCTCTTAAAATTCTCTCTTTCTCACTCAAAATTCTCCTCCCGAACTGTCTGTCCAGCTCCTGTATTTATACAGGGCTGGTCCTAGGCAATTTAAGTGTTTCTTGGACCCCTTCTTCTTTTTTAAAAACAGAAAATCCCATTATGTAAAACCTTTTCCCTGATTTTCAGCAGCCCATTATCCCTTGTTCCCCATTAGTATCATTAACTAATAGCCACTAACATTACATTATAATATACTAGTACTAACACCCTGTTTTTTACTGCTCATTCCCAGAAATGCCCCTGAAATCTTGATGTTATTACTGAAAAATCAGAACCTATAGCAAAACAGTTTCTAAAATCTGTACAAACTTAGTTATCTCCTGATTTACAGCTATAACCAATCCTATGATTTTGAAACAGTATATTACATCTCTAATAGCTGACTGACAAAAACTGAATTAAAACAGGGAATTATCAACTGAATAAAAACAAACTTAACATTATACAGAACATGCAGGATTCTTTCAACTGGAATTCAAAACTGAATTAAAAGCAAACAAATACAGGAGCATTGTCAATATACTGACAATGTCCCGTTTAGAAAACAACAATACAGCATACATTTGAATTCACTAATTCATAAACAAACATGATTTAATTGACGAATACTAATCAATTGACTATTTACAACATTTGTCAATAATTAGTCTAAACAATAGAAGCAGACTGTTTCAGTCAACATTTTCAGAAATGAAAATTCGTAATATAACTAATCGACGAACTTAATCGAGTCGATTACACACATTGTAAATAACCACAACCAACAGAAACAATTCACATTCAGATTAAATAGACAGAAATGACAAAATTGATCAAAACAAATATGAAAAATTAACAAGCTATTAATACGGACAACAATACACGTAGAATACACAAAAATAAATAGGAAAATACCTCTGAACTTTAATTTTATTCTGACTCGAACTCAACTTGGATTTCGGATTTTTTGTTTGAAATCAAACTGACCTTAGTCGAAGTATTTTCCACTGAAAATACTTCGACTAAGGTCGATTAAACCTCAATCTTCATCATAATCTGAACCGAATCCGGAAGTTTGGTATTTTTAGGGTTCTTAAATACTCGATTTGGGATTTAACCATTTCTGGTCAGATTCGAGAAGAACCAAAGATATTCTAGGCACGAGGGAGGCTAGGAGGGTAACTGGTGTGAGTTTGAAACAGATCTGGGTAAATTTTTATTTGGTCCGAATCTTCAAAAGAAGATTCGAGAAGTTCCGAACGGATTCGAACCTAACAACCAACAGATCCATACTCAGGATGACTAGGGGAAGCCATGGTGTTAATTTGGGGCTGATTGGTTTAGATCAAGTTTTCAGGCCAACCTTCGATTTAAGATTCGAAGAGTTGTGGCCTGATTCGAAGGAAACTAAGGTTGGATTCGTGTAGGGGAGGTTCAGGAGGTCCTAGGGTGTTAAGTTGGTGACCGGCGGCGTTGATGCCGCCGGGTTTCAGGTGAAGGGGAATAGGGGCGGCTAGGGTTAGGGGTCTGTTTGGAACGATGATGAACAGGAGCGGAGAGGGGAGGTGTTCAGTTAGGGGCTGGGTAAGGTTTGGGATTTATATAGGGGTAGGGTGGATTAGTATCGTCCGTTGGATCAATTAGAATGGAGGGCTAGGATCTATTCACTTAACCAAACGATGTCGTTTGGTTTAAGTTGGGGGACGGGTTGAACCGGGTCAATGGATCGGGTAAGGGTCTTGGGTTCGGGTGATGAGATCTTGGCCGTTGGTTGGATTTAATCCAACGGCCCTTGATGAGAGATGACCAAACGACGTCGTTTGGTTCTGGCTTTGAATTGGACCGGACAGGGCTATTTTGGATTGGGCTGTGAAAGGGATTCAATTGATTTGGGCCTGGATTTTAATCCAGGTCCAAATCTTATAACTTGTATGCATTTTTTATTTTCTGATTTTATTAATTAATAAAAATCCTAATAAAAAAAACAAAATTACAATAATATTAACTATAATATAATTTTAACTTCTCAAAAATATATTAATCAATCTATAATAATTATTTAACACATAGACAAAACATCAATCAAACAATGAAACATTTGAAATAGAATTAATGCATATTTTTGTGATTTTATTTAAATTAACTTAATTAAATGCGTACTTAAATCCTAGATATACATGAAACATGTATTTTTATTTTTATTATGATAAAATAAACATTTACGGACATAACACAAATATTTAACACCACGCAAATTCAAAAAATTACATAGTAAAAGAAATTTATTTTATTTTTTGATTTATTTTAGGAGTAGTTTTCGTAAGGCAAAAATTACGTGCTCACAGCTGCCCCTCTTTGTGCGGAAACTTGAAGAGTTTTCGTACAAAGATAAAGTGAGCGGACACGAGCGATTTTTGCCCGTTCGAATACTCCGTGGGAAGCATTTTTTGAAAGATTTGACCGAACCTCTGCTTCAAAGGTTTCCTACATATCCTTGGCTATAAAGGAATCAGGTCAATGTAGTTCGGGAATTTTTGGGTAGCTGGGACTACCGTGGTACTGTGATGTTACTGCTGCTTCATGCTGTTTTTACTGCTTGCTGACCTCCTTATTACACCTTACTTTAAAGGAAATACAAAATTAAACTAGACTATGGTACATGAATTATAAAATCTTATCTAGATCATGCCCTTGCGTTTCTTGTTGTCTTGATATCTTGGTGAATCTTGGGCATTTGGCTTATTCCGTATTCCTCTTGGAACTCTTGTTGTTTCTTGCTGGGGATTCTGTTGGATTCCTTTGCTTTATTGATTCTAAGTGTGCTCCTTTCTCACGTGAGTGGCTTTTGGTTTCAACACTTCAATTGCATTTCCTCGTTCTGCAGGTGGGTGCCTCGACTGCTTTTCTTCCTTCATCCTCGTTCTCCAGGTGGACGCCTGTTTTCTTCAATTCTTTATCCTTATTCTCCAGGTGGACGCCTGACTTCTTCTTTCTCTTTATCCTCATTCTCCAGGTGGACGCCTGACTTCTTCAATTCTTTGTCCTCATTCTCCAGGTGGACGCCTGACTTCTTTAATTTTTTTTATCCTCATTCTCCAGGTGGACGCCTGATTTCTTCAATTCTTTGTCCTCATTCTCCAGGTGGACGCCTGATTTCTTCAATTCTTTGTCCTCATTCTCCAGGTGGACGCCTGACTTCTTCTTTTCTCATCCTCATTCTCCAGGTGGACGCCTGATTTCTTTAATTCTCATCCTCATTCTCCAGGTGGACGCCTGATTTCTTCAATTCTTTGTCCTCATTCTCCAGGTGGACGCCTGACTTCTTCTTTTCTCATCCTCATTCTCCAGGTGGACGCCTGACTTCTTCAATTCTTTGTCCTCATTCTCCAGGTGGACGCCTGACTTCTTCTTTTCTCATCCTCATTCTCCAGGTGGACGCCTGACTTCTTCAATTCTTTGTCCTCATTCTCCAGGTGGACGCCTGACTTCTTCAATTCTTTATCCTCATTCTCCAGGTGGACGACTGACTTCTTCTTTTCTCATCCTCATTCTCCAGGTGGACGCCTGACTTCTTCAATTCTTTATCCTCGTTCTCCAGATGGACGCCTGATTTCTTTTTCTTTACCAGGTATTTCCTGACACAAATATTGTATTTGCCCCTGTTTTAAATCAAAGAAAACTTCGTTAGTTTAAAGCAGGGTGGCTGGTTGTGGTATTCTTGCCGATGGTGATGTTTCTCTTCGTCTTTCTTTATTGCCTTGGAATGATTGAAAAGACTGTTTTGTCTTTGTAATTGATCCTTGACTATAGGATTTCCCTCCGTATGTTTTCCTTCAAAACCTTTTAACTGTAATCATATGCCTCTTCTGACTTTGCTGATCCACTTTTGATTTCCTCTTTCTTACACCCATATTTTATCTCCCACCTTTCGTGGCCGTATTTTGTAGCCTTGGATCTTGGTAGTATACCTTGACATTTTTTTCTTATTTGTTTAGAATAAAATTTATCTCAAAGCTTGGAGAAAGTAAGATTATTAGTAGCGAAATATGCTGATTTCGACAATTATAGAATGAAAAGAAAAATCCAATTTTTTGATGACTGTTGGAAAAGGAATAAAGGACTTATCTGATTGGAATTACTGACACCAATGATCAGGGTATGCATTTCGGATTAATCAACCCAGTCTTTTAATCAATCTCCTTTCAATTGTCTCAAGGAGTTTTCATTGATCAATTTTCCTCATTTTTCACTTCTCTACTTCCCTTTCGCCTTATGGTGCCTGCGAAGGTTTTCACCAATAAGACTCTCTCATTTTACTTTTCTCTCAACTTCCGTCGCCTTATGGTGCCCGTGTGGGTTTTCACCTATAAGACTCTCTCATTTTTACTTTCTTTCCTTGTTTGTACCACTTCATTTGCTTGCATCAGCATTTTTCTAAGATTGATCGAAAGGTCTTTTTGGTATAAGGTTAGGAATGGAAAAGGTATTAAAAGCTAAATAGCTGTGGTATGGGTTTAAAATTACAACTCTTGGAATCTTTTCTTATTTTCAATACAATTTCTGCCCCAGTTTCTTGATTGGGGTCTCTTGATATTTCTTTTCCGTGCACATTGTGCATGTTGTGAACCCTATGACCGAGCCGTGAGGCGCCTACGTATCCTTCTTTGAGGAATCAGGTCAAACGTAGTTCACTACATAATAGTGAAGATTTTGATTTTTTTTTTGTTTTTTTTATATTTTATTTATTCCGAGAGAGGGTAGGAAAGAAGCAAGTATGGCTCAAAGGGGAAGCAAATGGTATAGTGTTTGGATAGCAGAATAAATTGTCTTTGTCATTTCAATCTTCGAAATAGTGCTAAATACAAACATTCAAAAAGCTATGCATAATATCTCTTTACCGCGTCAGAATTGATCGCCATATCTATGCATTTACCTTCAATATCTGTTAAACATAGTGCACCATTCGATAATACTCTGGTCACAATGAATGGTCCTTGCCAATTCGGAGGAAATTTGCCTTTTGCTTCGACCTGATGTGGAAGAATGCGTTTCAGCACTTGCTGACCTACTTCAAACTTCCGGGGATGCACCTTTTTGTTGTATGCTCTTTCTATTCTTCTTTGATATAATTGACCATGGCATACTGCGGTCAATCGTTTTTCGTCAATCAAGTTTAACTGTTCTAGATGGGTTTTGACCCATTCATCATCATCAATCTTTGCTTCGGCGATGATCCGAAGGGAAGGAATCTCAATTTCTGCAGGAATTACTGCTTCAGTGCCGTATACCAACAAATAAGGAGTTGCTCCTACTGAAGTGCGAACGGTAGTGCGGTATCCCAATAAAGCAAATGGTAATTTTTCATGCCATTGTTTTGAACCTTCTACCATTTTTCGAAGTATCTTCTTTATGTTTTTGTTGGCTGCTTCTACTGCTCCATTCGCCTTGGGCCGATATGGGGTAGAGTTACGATGTGTAATCTTAAACTGTTGACATACTTCTTTCATTAAGTTGCTGTTAAGATTAGCACCGTTATCTGTGATGATCACCTTCGGGATTCCGAATCGACATATGATATTTGAGTGGACAAAATCGACCACAGCTTTCTTGGTCACTGATTTGAATGTCTTGGCCTCAACCCATTTGGTAAAATAATCAATAGCTACCAGAATGAATCTGTGTCCATTGGATGCTGCCGGTTCAATTGGTCCAATCACATCCATGCCCCAAGCAACGAAAGGCCATGGTGCCGACATTGTGTGCAACTCGGATGGTGGAGAATGAATCAAATCTCCGTGTATTTGGCATTGATGACACTTGCGTACAAAACTGATACAATCTCTCTCCATGGTAAGCCAATAGTAACCAGCCTGGAGGATCTTCTTTGCCAACACATATCCACTCATATGGGGTCCGCAAACTCCTGAATGTATTTCAGACATGACAGTTGTAGCTTGTCTAGCATCTATGCATCTTAATAATCCAAGATCTGGTGTTCTTCTATACAGAACTCCTCCGCTTAAGAAGAATCCATTTGCCAATCGCCTTATGGTTCTCTTTTGATCTCCTGTGGCTTGTGCGGGATATATACCCATCCTGATATACTCCTTGATGTCGTGGAACCATGGTTCACCATCAAATTCTTCTTCAACCATATTGCAATAAGCGTGCTGATCGTGGACTTGAATATGTATTGGATCTACATAAGCTTTGTCCGGATGGTGCAACATTGATGCCAGGGTAGCCAATGCATCGGCAACCTCATTATGGATTCTTGGAATATGTTGGAATTCCACTGATTGAAACCGCTGACAAAGATCATGTAGACATTGTCGGTATGGTATGAGCTTCAAGTCTCGGGTTTCCCATTCTCCTTGAATTTGATGTACCAAAAGATCCGAATCTCCCATGACTAAGATTTCTCGGATACCCATGTCTGCAGCTAGCCTTAACCCCAAAATGCAAGCTTCATATTCAGCCATATTATTGGTGCAATAAAATCGTAGTTGAGCCGTAACAGGATAGTGATGCCCTGTTTCAGAAATGATTACAGCTCCTATTCCGACTCCTTTCATGTTAGCAGCTCCATCAAAGAAAAGTTTCCAGCCAGGTTTTTCAATTTGCTCCACCTCGTCGATATGCATTGTTTCCTCATCAGGAAAATAAGTCTTCAGCGGCTCATATTCCTCATCGACCGGGTTTTCGGCTAAATGATCGGCCAGTGCTTGAGCCTTCATTGCAGTTCGAGTCACATAGATGATGTCGAATTCTGTGAGCAATATCTGCCACTTTGCAAGTCTTCCTGTTGGCATAGGCTTTTGAAAAATGTATTTCAATGGATCCAACCTAGAAATGAGGTAAGTAGTGTAGGATGACAAATAGTGTTTTAATTTTTGAGCTACCCATGTTAGGGCGCAACATGTCTTTTCCAGATGAGTATACTTAACCTCATAAGCTGTGAACTTCTTGCTAAGGTAGTAGATGGCCTGTTCTTTTCTGCCAGTGAGGTCATGCTGCCCCAATACACAACCAAATGAATTTTCCAAAACCGTCAAGTAAAGAATCAAAGGTCTTCCTGGCTCTGGCGGGACCAACACGGGTGGGTTTGATAAGTACCCTTTTATTTTATCGAACGCTTCCTGACACTCATCGGTCCATTTGACTGCAGCATCCTTTTTTAACAATTTGAAAATTGGCTCGCAGGTTGTTGTGAGCTGAGCAATAAACCTACTGATATAATTTAACCTTCCCAACAAACTCATTACTTCAGTTTTGTTTCTTGGGGGTGGCAGTTCTTGGATGGCTTTGATCTTTGATGGGTCTAGCTCGATGCCTCGTCGACTGACTATGAATCCCAGCAATTTTCCAGATGGAACTCCGAATGCGCACTTGGCAGGGTTAAGCTTGAGGTTGTACCTGCGAAGTCTTAAGAAGAACTTCCTCAAATCCCCAACGTGGTTGGTCTGATGCTTTGATTTTATGATTACATCATCCACGTATACCTCAATTTCCTTGTGTATCATATCATGAAACACTGTGGTCATTGCTCTCATATAGGTTGCTCCGGCGTTCTTCAAACCGAATGGCATTACCCTGTAGCAATAAGTTCCCCATGGTGTGATGAATGCCGTCTTTTCTGCATCTTCTTCATCCATTAGAATTTGATGATATCCGGCATAACAGTCCACGAAAGATCCTATATCATGCTTGGCACAATTGTCGATCAAAATATGGATATTGGGTAATGGGAAATTATCCTTTGGACTTGCTTTGTTGAGATTGCGATAGTCGACGCATACTCTAATTTTGCCGTCTTTCTTTGGCACAGGAACGATATTAGCTAACCAAACAGGATATCGAGTGACTCGAATGACCTTTGCTTCCAATTGTTTGGTGATTTCTTCTTTAATTCTCACACTCATATCAGGCTTGAATTTTCTCAGCCTCTGCTTGACAGGAGGCACCATTGGATCGGTGGGCAATTTGTGGACCACTAAATCAGTGCTCAAGCCCGGCATATCGTCATACGACCATGCAAAAACATCTTTGAATTCTATGAGTGCTTTAATTAAATCCTCTCGGATTTTTGGCTCGAGATGGACACTTATTTTAGTTTCTCGGACATTACTCGTGTCCCCTATATTGACATCCTCGGTATCATTCAAGTTAGGTTTGATTTTTTCCTCAAAGTGAATTAACTCTTTACTAATCTCTTCAAAAACCTCATCTTCATCATATTCTGATTCATAATCACAATATGTTTCTTGAATTAATATTTCGGAATCAGATTGATTTTTAAGACTGGGCTGAAGATTCCTCATGCATGCCATATCACTAGAGCCAGCATAAAAAGAACTGTACAAAAAAGAAGAAAAAGAAAAGAAAGCTATTAGGAATGATAATAAAAAGGAAACTGCTTTTTATTGGATAATGAAAGATAACAAGGTTTTGCACGCTTCAAACCAACTGTAAGATAAATTTTGGGATTACAACCTTGAAATATCCCAAACAAACTGAAAGAAAATCAAAATAAACTACCAAGACTCCTTTCGAATTGGGAGAGGAGTGGCTTTCCAATTATTGAGCTTTGTTTTTGGTCCAACGAATTGAACTTCTGCGTTGCTACACCCTTCTCCGTCTTCCAGCATATTTACATCACTAAACAATTTCTCGAACCTTTCAATTAATTCCTCCTCAGGATTGACCTGGGATTTAGGAATTGTTGTTATCGGGCGATTTTTAGCACCGGTCTTGACAAAAGACTTCGACAGCTGTGGTACTGGTTTTGGAAGAACCCATGCTTGGTGTTTCAACTTCCTGGCCCTTATCACGTCATTGGCGGTAGGTGTGAACCCTAAACCGAATGTTCCCCAGTTCTCGGGGAGAGATACTGGTTGTACAATTCCTTGCAAAGATAAGCCCAGACCTTTGCCGGGTATAAAGCCATTCTTCAGCATTTCATAAGCTACCATGACTGATGTAGAGGATACCTTTGGATTCGCAAGGTATTTTCCTTCTGGAATTTTCTCTACCGACACTGTGTCTGACACTTGGTATACCCATGGTCCTTGGTCAATTTCTGCTCCCTCGACTGGTACAATGGTGCTGTTGTGAGCATTTAAATTTTCTTCTCCATGCACGACTATTTCTTGATGGTCCCATTCAAACTTGACAACCTGATGTAATGTTGACGGGACTGCTTTAGCAGCATGGATCCATGGTCGACCCAACAACAAGTTGTAAGAAACAGTCATGTCCAAAACTTGGAATTCCATTGTGAATTCAACTGGCCCTATAGTTAGTTCCAACACTATGTCGCCAAATGAATCTCTACTTCCACCGTCAAATCCTCGTACGCAGATACTATTCTTTTGGATCCTCTCCTCTTTAATTTTTAATTTGTTTAAAGTGGAGAGAGGGCATATGTTTGCACTGGACCCATTGTCGACCAATACCCGGGTTACTACGGAGTTTTCACATTTCACGGTGAGGTAAAGAGCTCTGTTGTGCTCGGTACCTTCCACAGGTAATTCATCATCAGCAAATGTAATCCTGTTTGTCTCAAAGATTCTGTTGGCTATTTTGCCCAAATGATTTACAGAGATCTTTTCAGGAACATGAGCTTCATTCAGGATTTTCATCAACGCCAGACGGTGTTCCTCTGAATGGATCAGTAATGACAACAATGAAATTTGAGCGGGGGTCTTCTTTAATTGATCCACAACAGAATAATCATGGAGCTTCATTTTTCTTAAAAACTCCTCTGCCTCTTCTTCCGTCACAGCTTTCTTCGTGGGCATTGGATTGTTTTTAGTTTTTCTCAGCTCTTCGGGAGTAAAACATCTTCCCGAACGAGTCAAGCCTTGTACCTCACACACTTCTTCCTTGATTTCTTTGCCTTTGTACATTACGGTCACCCGTTCATAGTTCCATGGGATGGCTTTGTTGTTGATGATTGGCAGCTGAATTACAGGTGCAATAATAACCCGATCTGTACGTGCTCCTTCCACAATTACGACGGGTTTGTTAGCAACCCCTAGTACTATCACCTTTGTCCTCTCTTGTTTTGCGGCAACTTTGTTCGATGATCCCTCATCGACTATCATAGACGGTTCACCACCATTCTTGTTATGCTTAGACACCGGCTTCTCCTCCATTAACTGCTTATCTGGCTTGGTTTCATGAGACTTGATCATCATGACAGTTTGTGACGGCTTCTTTGTCTCCCCATCAGCTTGTATGATTTCTATCATATTAGCCTCTTGATGGGCTGGCATTGGATTTCTATTGATATTTGGAGCTTCGGGGGTTTGAACCTCGATTTTATTAGTATCAATCAGCTCTTGTATTGCATTTTTCAAATGCCAACATTTCTCCGTATCATGGCCTGGTGTACCGGAGCAATATTCACAGCTAATGGTGTAATCCAGATTCTTTGGTGGAGGATTGGGTAGCTTGGATTGTATTGGTCTCAACATGTCTAACTGTCTCAGCCTGTGGAACAGACTAGTGTAAGACTCTCCCAATGGAGTGTAAGTTTTCTTTTTCTGTTCCCTTTCTCCCCTGAATGCTGGCCTAGGCCTGAAACCTGGTCCGGGATAAGCTCGGGGGTAGGTATTTGGTGTGACAGGAGCACGCCAATTGGTGTGAACAGGTGGCTGATTGTATGCTTGAGCGTGGTTAATGGCGAAATGAGGCTCTGAAGGGTGATAGTAATGTTGGGATGAATCATGGTGGTAAGCTGATTGGCGAGGTCGTTGCTGATTATAGTAAAGCGGTGAACCCCTGGGTCCTGGCCAAATTCCTGAATCAACTACGGTTGCTTCCTCCCTCTTCTTTCTTCCGATTCCTCCTACCCCGCCTTGAATAGCTTGAGTAGTTGCCTTAATTGCTGAATAGCTCATGATTTTGTTTGTCTTGAGGCCTTCTTCCACCATACCTCCCATCTTCACTACCTCGTTGAATGATTTTCCAACCGCTGAAACCAAGTGGGCGTAGTAAGTTGGTTCCAAGGCTTGGAGGAAGTAGTCTACCATTTCGCTCTCCTTCATAGGAGGATCCACTCTTGCTGCCTGTTCTCTCCACCGAAAACCATACTCTCTGAAACTTTCATTGTGTTTCTTCTCAAATTTGGTCAAAGATAATCGATCTGGGATGATTTCCAGATTGTATTGGAAATGGTATGCGAATGCCTGTGCCAGGTCATCCCAGGTGTACCATCTTCCATGGTCTTGGCGTGTATACCACTCCAAAGCTGATCCGCTTAGACTTTGACTGAAGTAAGCCATCAATAATTCATCCTTTCCCCCAGCTCCTCGCATCTTGCTACAGAAACCCCTTAAGTGGGCTACTGGGTCGCCGTGCCCGCTGTATAGGTCAAATTTGGGCATCTTGAAGCCAAATGGCAATTGTACATTAGGGAATAAGCATAAATCTTTGTATGCTACACTGACTTGCCCACCTAATCCCCGCATGTCTCGGAACGACTGTTCTAGACTTTTGACCTTCCTGAACATCTCTTCTTGTTCAGCATTTTTGGCTGGCTTGTCAATTTCGGTTGGGAGATCAAACCGAGGAGCAGGTGAATTGATTTCGGAGGCTTTGAAGGTGGGCTCCGGGGGGTAATATTGGTTGTCTTGGGCCTGAAATGTAGGCTCACTAGGAGATTTGTGAAATGTAGCAGGGGGAGGTGCTACAAAAACAGGAGTCATAGGTGGAGGAAGGTACAGAACTGGTTTTGGAGGTGGAGACTGTGGTGTCTGAGAGGTGGTGCCTCGATAGTGCTGATAAATGGGGAAACTTGGGGATAATTCAGTGGTGATATTATCCTGAGTTTGGATCATTGATGGAGCAGGGTTATTTGGGTAAGATGGGGGCAACTGTCCTGTAGACCAAGCTTGGTACATTTCTGCCATTTGCTGCTTGAGCTTAAGCATTTCTTCTTTCATTTTCCCGACATCCATCTCTTCTATCTCCATACCTGTGTCAACATCTGGGATAGACATACTTTCGGGTATTGGTCCTTTTGATCTTGTGTGATAGTGATAATATGCCAGTATACTCTTTAGAGAAACTAACTGGTTGAATTCTGAAAATGGACAAACTTGTTAGTTTTGAGAGTTTAACACATATATAATCACACGTTGAGATGCAATGCTCCTAGACAAATAATCCCTTTCTATTATGCATTCGCTCGGTTGCTTGTGTCGTCCCAGTTTTCTTGAAATTGAAAAATTGTCATTCGCTTTTATTTACTATATATATCTTTATCGTGGTGGTCGAATCGTATCATGTCAAATATGAATTAGACCTTGCGTAGTTCGGACCAAAGTCAATCATGTTTATTTATGACACAGAGACGGAATTACATTTGAAAACTTTTAAGAAAATAGCTTGAAACACACACACTTAAATCAAAATAAAAGATACAATTCATAACATCTCACAAAATGCCCCACTTTCCACTTTTGTTCTCTAATATTGGATTATCTGCTCAATGTGGGGCTTCACCTGGATGACCTCCCAGCGTACGATACATCCTTTCCAACTCTATTGCTAGATGACGAGCAAAAGTGGGCGCATGCTCTGTAAACCTTTCATAATCCATTCCTTGGTAGTTTACATAACTTTGAGATGTGAAGACTGCCAAGTCGTGGACTTGTGCCCTGAAACCTTGGAGACGTTGGTCTTGGTCTTGCAATTGTTGCTGACGAGTGGTGGCTATGTCTCTGACATGGTTTTCACGATCTAAAGCTGATTCTAATAGAGCTCGGAGTCTGGCTTGCTCTAATCTTGCTTGCGATCTTTCCCTGTCGAGGTCTGCTTGCTGGTATTCTCTGTTGCATCTTCTTGCCTCTTCTAGTTGTGCACGAAGCTGGTCTTCTGATTGCATCCAATAGTCTTTTTCCTTCTTGAATTGAGCCTTGTCTTTTTCGGATTGCCTATCCTGGCGTTCCTTGTTAGATTTGGCTTCTTCATTTAATTGTTAGATCCTTTCTTTTGCTTTGCTCAATGCCCTTTCGTTTTCTGCAAGAATGGAATCATAATCTTGCATTTTTTCGAAGAGATTGGCGATGATTTTTTGATCTTTCCAGCTTCTCTTTGGCGTTTCAGAGATTCTTTTCATTTTTTGGAATCGAGCATGAAGATTTTCATTCTCACAAGCTAGACTCTTTTTCTCGCCTTTGGCTTCTTGTTCTTGCAAATCTTTCTCCAAACTGAGGCTTCTTAGATTTTCTTTTAGGGCATGGATAGTGGCTTTGTACCCTTTTTCTTTTTCTCCCCAGATTAACCGCTCTTGGATTTTATCATTGAAATTTTGAACATGGGGTCTTTTTGTTGGCCTTTTTAGCTCAGGTTCCGGTACATCATCCATGCGAGACCGTTTTTCGAACCACCTTGCATATCCAGGATTTATCTCACCCTTGGTAGCGTCTAGGACTTGAGTATCACTTTTCAAGTATCGGCACCCATTCCACATCTGCTGAAGTAGAGCTTCGGGAATAGTGGCTTCTGGGTGTAATTCGATTACTTGCATACTCAAATCTTCCTCATCAGGAACTATTTGATATCTCCCTAGTTGCCTTAGGACTCTTAGTGGTGCATATGGCTGAATGCTTCTCAATCCCAATAGTAGTAGATAACTATTTGAGGTTGACATATGTATTACTTCTCTCATCGGGAGCCATCCCAGAGTCCATTCAATTTGATTTGCCGTTAAAGCCTTTAGATGAGATACCCATGCTTCTATCCCTTCTGGAGCTTGGTAATTTTTTGTTCTTTCCTCATAGCTCTCGATGCAATTAGCTTTGTTCGACCCATACTGTATGATCTTGGGTTGTTGTTGGAGATGTTCAATCACCCACATTTGCAACAAAATTTTGCATCCTTCGAAAACCTTCGCTCCTGATTTGCATAAAGTCAAAGCCCGATAAATATCTGACAGAATGATGGGGACAAGGGTGTGATTTTCTTTAGTGGTGAGGATTTGCACAATTTTTGCGGTGCGAATATCAATTGTTCGCTCTTTATTTGGGAAGACCATGACTCCTAGAAAAGCCACCATGAAAGCAAATCGTCGGTGCATCTGCCAAGTGTCTTTGTTTTGCTTATTAGTAAGGCCTTTCTCATGAATTTCGAACCCATCTGACTTTCCAAATCTGGAATACAAAAAGTTGAAGGAACAACATCCATTGATGACATTGCTTTTCCTGATTTGACTGCTGATGTTCAGAAGACCGAAGAATCGATGTATTGAAGGAGCCTTTGTGAATATCAAGCTTTGATTTCTTAAACTTCCGTCAAAACCAACATAGCCAGCTACCTCCTCTAATGTAGGAGTAAGCTCGAAGTCAGAGAAACGAAAAACATTGTGAACAGGGTCCCAGAAAGTTACTAATGCCGTAATCAGATCATCCCGAGGCTCAACTTTCATAATGTCCGTGAGATTTCCCAAATGCTTGACGACCCATTTTTGACCGTCTTCGCCCAAATCATACCACCACATTTGAAGCTGACATAGAAATTCCTCCGTACTTGTGGATGAGGGGCTTTGTGTGGTGCTCATTTTGTATCTAAAATTTAATTTTAATAAAGTCAAAATTTATTTTGGGAAAATTTATACTAAAAATCATTTTCGAATTTTTTTTTTATTAAAAAATTTTTATTTCAAAATTTAAAACTATATTTTTTCGAAAATTTTAAAGCAACCAATTTTATTCCTTGCTTCTTACCAAGATTTTATTTAAGCTGGTCAACAAGCATGTTCGAGGCAAATGAGTGCACAAGTAACAAGTAGGATGCATCATGATGGTCTTTTAATTTTTTGGTTCACCTGTCCTAGACAGACCCAACCCTTGTGTTGAGTCTCCAAGGCCAAATGCATATGATGCAAATATTCATTCCTACTAGGGATCCGGTACATGGCTGAGTTATTCTAAGTGTAAAACCTTAGGTCGATTGTTCTAAACCTGGCTTACCCAAACGGACAGTTTGAGCCGAAGCGGGGGCAACGTACCGGGAGCACGAAAGTCTGCCCGGCCTAGTTGCTTGTCCCAACTGTCTTATTTGGTATGACTTTAACAGAAAGGTGGGTCACGCGCACATGTACACCATAAATTCAGAAGACTCAGAAAGAAGGGGGTTTCGTAGCAGTTGTATATATTCACAATTCAAATAATATTAAAGCGGTAAAAAAATATTTAGCATATTAGCATATAAACAGTTGAAAATTATATAGTAAGTAAAGCCAATAAAAACAGATATTTTAAGCTCGAATTCTTTATACCCTGAACCAATGGTTCTGGGTTACGGCAACACTTTTTGTCCCCAGCAGAGTCGCCAGAGCTGTCACACCTCCTTTTTCCCGCGCCCGCGGGGCGCGTGGGGAGTTTTCTCCAATTAAAGGACAGTCGAAACGGGATTTGTTTATTTGTATCAGAGTCGCCACCTGGGAATTTTGAGGCGTCCCAAGTCACCAATTATAATCCCTGAATCGAGGAGAATATAACTCTGTTTATTTTTTTCTGCGAACCAGAAATCCTGAGTAAGGAATTCTGTTAATCCGGAAGAAGGTGTTAGGCATTTCCGAATTTCGTGGTTCTAGCACGGTCGCTTAACTGTTTTTTATTATTGGCTTAATCATCTTGATTTTATTAAATATATTGATGTTATCTGATTTTACTACCGCTTATACTTATCGTGATTAAGGACCCTTCTTCGAATCGAATTACGCGTACGTATATTCGTGTTACAAATTTAAAAATGCGGAATTGTGTCACGCGTACGTGTACACAATAATTTTTTGATAATATTTTAAGCAATCATTTTTCCGAGATTGTGTTGAATCAAGAATATTTATTTTTATTGAATAGTGAACCGTACATCTCGGGTTTTTATGAAATTGATTTAACGTCTTTGGATAAATCCTTTTACTAAATATTTGTTCGAAATTGCGCGTACGCATAATCCGAATTTTTGCTTCTAAAATATAATCAAGGTACGCGAACGTATCCCTAATTGCGCAAAAATATTTGCAATGATATTAAGGATTTTTCCACAAATTATTCATACATTTTTATATGAAACTCATGACAAATTCCCATTTAAGGTTTCAAAGAACTTACAATATTAAATGTTGACCGTTGATTATATTTTCCGAATATAAATAATTTATTCCAACTGTTCAAATTCAAAGGACATAATAAAAATATGATTAATACTATCTTTTAAAAAAAATATATGACACATATATATATATATATATATATATACATGCCGAACAATAAATGGCATATGAAACTGAAAATAAATAATTCATAAAGGGAAGGAAATATTTTCCGAGAATTTTCATTGTTTACTTAATACAAATTATATTTCTAATTATCAAAGATGTAAAATGTGGCAATCTATGCTTGTACATCTCTTTTCATTCTCATACACTCACTTTTAATCTAATAGGCCTAATTACTTGTTCACTTTGTTTTATGAAAGTAGATAAGCATCGAATTTGTAGAAAGGGAATTATTATGCAAGTTAATTTAACAAAGTTACATTACATGCAACCCGACTATTTGGCGTAAGCATTCATAACGTTCTGTCATCATGACGAGCTATACCAACTTACTTTACTCATATGATTATACCTGTCATCATACCATATAATAACTTATACCAATCTAAACAAAATCATACTCATTACAAGATATTCTACTAATGTAACTTCTTTATCTTTGCATTTAGTTAATAGTATTAAGGGATGCAATCAATGGTCCATTTTTATGCCTTACTCCCTGTCTTGACAATTTATTAAACTAATGAGATAATGAACTAATATTATTACAAACCTTTATACAAACTTTTAAAATAAGACAAATAGCCCATAGCTATCAAATTGAATGTACTACTAATTAACTAACATGAAACAAAAAATGAAATTTAAATTGATGAACTTGGACAAATAAAAATAGACTTTCAGTTCAAGCTTTATCGACAAGTCATGTTGAATCTCTTTTCAACTTAAAATTTAAAAGACATATACCTGAAAATGGAGGTAGAAGAAGTAAGTTTCAGCAGTTACAGCAGTAACAAATTCAGTAGAATATACTGATAACACAGTAAATCTGATCAAGAATAGGATTCGAAGAGCCCAGATGCACAGTAAGATACTTTGAAAGACACTTCAGATTTTAACTGAACAGTGGAATCACACAAAATTGAACATATTCAACACAAGAACAATATTTCAGATTTCAGCCTTTCTTCAGTTACAAATTCAGTTTGTTTCTGATTTTCTGTTTCTGCTGCTGTATCTGTGTGTGAGTGTATATGTGAGTGTTCTATTTTCTGTTTCCTTTCTTTAAAATCTCAGCCCTCAAAATCTCTTAAAGATTCTCTCTTAAAAATTCTCTCTGCCTTTCTTTTTCTTTATTAAAATCTTCCCTCTGAAAATTTCTGCCCTTAGAAATTCTCTTCTGAAAATTCTGTTTTTTCTTCAGAATTCTGTTTTTTTCTCTCTTAAAATTCTCTCTTTCTCACTCAAAATTCTCCTCCCGAACTATCTGTCCAGCTCCTGTATTTATACAGGGCTGGTCCTAGGCAATTTAAGTGTTTCTTGGACCCCCTTCTTCTTTTAAAAAAACAGAAAATCCCATTATGTAAAACCTTTTCCCTGATTTTCAGCAGCCCATTATCCCTTGTTCCCCATTAGTATCATTAACTAATAGCCACTAACATTACATTATAATATACTAGTACTAACACCCTGTTTTTTACTGCTCATTCCCAGAAATGCCCCTGAAATCTTGATGTTATTACTGAAAAATCAGAACCTATAGCAAAACAGTTTCTAAAATCTGTACAAACTTAGTTATCTCCTGATTTACAGCTATAACCAATCCTATGATTTTGAAACAGTATATTACATCTCTAATAGCTGACTGACAAAAACTGAATTAAAACAGGGAATTATCAACTGAATAAAAACAAACTTAACATTATACAGAACATGCAGGATTCTTTCAACTGGAATTCAAAACTGAATTAAAAGCAAACAAATACAGGAGCATTGTCAATATACTGACAATGTCCCGTTTAGAAAACAACAATACAGCATACATTTGAATTCACTAATTCATAAACAAACATGATTTAATTGACGAATACTAATCAATTGACTATTTACAACATTTGTCAATAATTAGTCTAAAATAATAGAAGCAAACTGTTTTAGTCAACATTTTCAGAAATAAAAAAATTCGTAATATAACTAATCGACGAACTTAATCGAGTCGATTACACACATTGTAAATAACCACAACCAACAGAAACAATTCACATTCGGATTAAATAGACAGAAATGACAGAATTGATCAAAACAAATATGAAAAATTAACAAGCTATTAATACGGACAACAATACACGTAGAATACACAAAAATAAATAGAAAAATACCTCTGAACTTTAATTTTATTCTGACTCGAACTCAACTTGGATTTCGGATTTTTTGTTTGAAATCAAACTGACCTTAGTCGAAGTATTTTCCACTGAAAATACTTCGACTAAGGTCGATTAAACCTCAATCTTCATCATAATCTGAACCGAATCCGGAAGTTTGGTATTTTTTAGGGTTCTTAAAAACTCGATTTGGGATTTAACCATTTCTGGTCAGATTCGAGAAGAACCAAAGATATTCTAGGCACGAGGGAGGCTAGGAGGGTAACTGGTGTGAGTTTGAAACAGATCTGGGTAAATTTTTATTTGGTCCGAATCTTCAAAAGAAGATTCGAGAAGTTCCGAACGGATTCGAACCTAACAACCAACAGATCCATACTCAGGATGACTAGGGGAAGCCATGGTGTTAATTTGGGGCTGATTGGTTTAGATCAAGTTTTCAGGCCAACCTTCGATTTAAGATTCGAAGAGTTGTGGCCTGATTCGAAGGAAACTAAGGTTGGATTCGTGTAGGGGAGGTTCAGGAGGTCCTAGGGTGTTAAGTTGGTGACCGGCGGCGTTGATGCCGCCGGGTTTCAGGCGAAGGGGAATAGGGGCGGCTAGGGTTAGGGGTCTGTTTGGAACGATGATGAACAGGAGCGGAGAGGGGGGTGTTCAGTTATGGGCTGGGTAAGGTTTGGGATTTATATAGGGGTAGGGTGGATTAGTATCGTCCGTTGGATCAATTAGAATGGAGGGCTAGGATCTATTCACTTAACCAAACGATGTCGTTTGGTTTAAGTTGGGGGACGGGTTGAACCGGGTCAATGGATCGGGTAAGGGTCTTGGGTTCGGGTGATGAGATCTTGGCCGTTGGTTGGATTTAATCCAACGGCCCTTGATGAGAGATGACCAAACGACGTCGTTTGGTTCTGGATTTGAATTGGACCGGACAGGGCTGCTTTGGATTGGGCTGTGAAAGGGATTCAATTTATTTGGGCCTGGATTTTAATCCAGGTCCAAATCTTATAACTTGTATGCATTTTTTATTTTCTGATTTTATTAATTAATAAAAATCCTAATAAAAAAAAACAAAATTACAATAATATTAACTATAATATAATTTTAACTTCTCAAAAATATATTAATCAATCTATAATAATTATTTAACACATAGACAAAACATCAATCAAACAATGAAACATTTGAAATAGAATTAATGCATATTTTTGTGATTTTATTTAAATTAACTTAATTAAATGCGTACTTAAATCCTAGATATACATGAAACATGTATTTTTATTTTTATTATGATAAAATAAACATTTACGGACATAACACAAATATTTAACACCACGCAAATTCAAAAAATTACATAGTAAAAGAAATTTATTTTATTTTTTGATTTATTTTAGGAGTAGTTTTCGTAAGGAAAAAATTACGTGCTCACACCTCCAATTAACATTTTTGTATACCTCCCACCGTCATACACATTACACAATCACTTAGTCTTCCTGGGTCTAAACTCATACTGTAACATGAAATTCACTTCACTCCAAACAGGAGACTTGAAAAGATTCTTCACGCCCATAACTCGGAGCTACACCTCTAATCATAATGGAAATCATACACTTAATATTTCACCTATCATCCAACAGATCTTCCTCGACACTTCCAAGTCATATAGAAACATCTCGCAGTACTAACATACCCATCACATTGCTACCCAGCCGTCATTCCCGCTAATAGGGGCAATACCGGACATATAAGTTCACAACACTTGCTCACACAATCAGCACCTTGATGCTTAAGCCATAGGAAAAGATCTGGCCTTAAGTCCTTCAGACTGGCCCAACATCAAATCATAGAGATCACGTCTCTCCCCCTCAATCAGGGAATCAGAAGCCATCAAGGCACATCTAATACTGAGTGTGAGCACGTGATTTTTGTTTACGCGTCAATCACTCCAAAAGAAATCAAAAAATAATAACAATTGGTCTTGCTGTACGATTTTTGGAATTTACGTGGCATTTTTGGTAGTTATTTGTGGTCTTGTCCATTCTTATTTAGTCTTATCAAACAAAAATACAAAAAAATATATGTCGTGTGTAATTAAACCATAATTCGGTTATTAAAAGGAAAATTATAAAATATGCAGCTGTTATTCTATTTGTCGTCCTTGAGTGATTTTATTTTTTATTGAATATTAGTGTGTGTGATAGTTGTTTAATATTTGTATAGTTTTGTTTTACAATTTAGGTGGGATTTTTAGAAATTAAAGAAGAAAAAAGAAAGGGGTTTTCGGATTGGGCCAGTTTGAACTAATTAAGAACAGGCCCAAACCAAAATAACCCAGTCTGAATCCCCTTTTGCCCGGTCCAATTAAGCTGGCCACACGACCGTCCAAATGACGTCGTTGTGTCACCTTCAATTTGGACCGTTAATCTCACTAGATTGACGGTCCAGATCACTCACCCATAACCCCGTACCCGACCCGTTACCCGGACCAACCCCTACCCCAATACTAAACCAAACGACACCGTTTGATTAACCTTTGGATCTTGGCCGTTGATCTTGACTGATCCAATGGCCAGGATCAAAACACACCCCCCGTATATAACCCCTCGTCTCTCACCCCGCACCCTCAAGCCAGACCCCTCCCTCATCTTCGTCTCCCTCACCAGACCCAAACCCCACGAAACCCTAGCGCCGCCCCCCTTTCCCTTCACCGTAAACCCGTCGGCAACAACGCCGGTGACCACCACCTTAACACCCTAGGACCACTCAACCACCCTGAACACAGATCTGCTAACCTTAGGTCTCGAATCTTCCCCCACCGTCTCGAATCTTCATTCGAAGATTCGAGCCAGACCCCAACCTACACCAAACCCCCCAAATCCATACCAGGCACTCCCCTGACCTCCCTCGTGACCAAACCAGGCCGGGTTTGGTTCGAATCCAACCAGGAAGACCTGAATCCCAAATCCGCCCTAGGAACCCTAGAAGTCCTGAGTCCGAGTTCTTGTCCGTTTGAACGAGAATATTAGGGTCTAATGAACCTTTATCGAAGTGTTCTCAGTTGATAACACTTTGATTAAAGTCTGTTCAACCCCAAAAGAAGTTTTGATTCGAAATCCGAGACAGGGTCTTCTTGTTTTTTCAAACCTTTAAGGTATTTCTGCTTTCCTTTTTCCTGTCAGTTCATTTTGTTGTTTTGTTATAGTTAAATGTCTGTTCATATGTCCAAATGATTAGTTGATTTATTTTGAATTTTTGTGTCGACTGTTTCTGTCCGTTTTGCCCGGACCTTTTATTTGGTCGAATCTCTTTTGCTATTCATTGATGAATGTATGTGTTTAACAGTGTGATCGATTGAAATGAATTTCGATCGATTAATTAGTTACCAGGGTCATTTTTTGTTTTGTCAAGTGCAATTTGAACCACTTGTTAATGTTGTTTGACTTGGATTCATTTGCTATTGATTATGCGTATTGTATTCACATATACGTCGTCGATTAGCTTTAGTTGGGAATGATAGTAATTTGACCCCTGTTGGTTTAATCTTATTCAAATCAGTTGAGAACTGATTACATGGTATGTTAGCCTTTTAAGTTGAATCAGAAACCACTGTAGGATTAGTTATAGCTATAATCTTGATGGAATCTCAGAATATAAGTTGAGTGGACTGCCAATTTGAGTATGGTTGAACCTTTAGAATAATCCATAGTGCAAACACACCTTGGCTGACATTCTTTACAGATGAGGAGTCAGGTGTAAACTGAGTTTAATAATAAAAAGGTTGAAGATACACATGAGAATGGTAGTGGAACCTGCTGAACAGCAGGGTATCCACTGCTTTTCTAAATTTCAGTAGTTTAAATAGAAGAAACCGCATGCCCAGACAAGGCTAAGTGGAGATGACAGCCTTTAAGGTTTATTTTAAACCCTGGGCAGCCTGTCAAAAGGGCAGTTTTCCTTCTATAAAGGAGGAGAAAAATAGTGCTGGAGAGGGGAGACAGTGGAGAGTGCAAAAAAAAGAGTTCAGAAAATCAAAGATAGTTTAAAAATCAGAAAAGAAAGGTTTCAGAGATCAGGGAGGGAGATAGAAAAGAAAATTTCTGTTGTTTGATTGAAGTGGAAAACTTTGCCTTTCCCCACCTTTTATGTTTGAAATCAGCATCAACTGCTTTATTTTTATTCGAAATTTGGGGTTTCTTTCCTTTGAGTGTCTGAAAATCAGAAACCGTGTTTCAATCTTGTGTCGGAATCATCTATTACCTGTTCGATTAACATTGGAATTTTCTGGGTCTCAACTGAGCCTCGTTGAGTCTTTTACTGGGATATTGGTACTGTTTCATTGAGTTACTGCTGTTTCATTCTGCCTGGGTGTGCTATTGCTGTTGTGTTTGTTGTTTGTTGCTGCTATCCTTTGCCACTGCTGCTGACTTCTCTATTCCTCCTTCTTCTTGTTTGCATTTCAGCATCCAGGTACACATTTTGAATCTCACCTTGATGTAACAGTAACAATGAGTATGAAATGAAAGACGCGAAGAATTTTTCAGTCATTTGGTGTTGTACCTATAGTCTTATAAAGTGTTAGTAGATTTGTGCAAATCTTTAGTTTGTGACTCAATAGGAAAATACAGCAGTTAGTCTCGTACCTAGTTGAAAACTTAGTTTATTTAATTATTGTGATTTACAATGGTTTAGCTTGTTTAGTTTGTACATATGATGTAATTGTGTAATTCGTGGAATGCACGAGTAATTGGTATATCGATAACTAGATTTTATTTTTTATACTTCGTATGTATAAGGTAGATTGCTACTAACCTGGACAAACGCAATATAGCTTTAAATCATTTAATTTAACTCTGTCACGTCCGGATTCCATTAGGCAGTTTCGAATCCAATTAGTAGCATCTTCTAATAAGTAGTTGATTCCATTAATCAAGCCCAAATAAGTTAGTTTAAATTCGAACTTGAAGAACATTTAGTGTAAATTTAGTATTTTTATTAATCTTGCCTGCAATCTCCTTTAGCAAATTAACAGCATGTTCCCCGTGAAATAAGGCACGAATCAATTCCCGCCCCATAAACAACTAATCAGATAATCAAACAAGAATCCAGAGTTGGCCAAGCATGCAATTTAATTAGAATGTATTTTCTTTCTTCCATTTCTTAGAGACGAACATAATAAAGATGTAGTCATTGTAGGTTTACCCGTTTCATAAAATGAGACGAGCCTCGCCAAACAAGACGCACAAACTGTGGGGCCCTCATAAATTTATATATTGAATACTTAGAATCTGAGATGGGTCGTTTAGCGAATTTCGTAATCCTACCCAAAAACAATAACGTGACAGTCTCTTCAGGCGCGATTTAATCAAATTATATTCTTAAATTCGGGTGCGCATTTATGCTACCCAAATTCAAATCTCAACGGAGTCGAAATGTGTTAACAACTACGGGTGCATTGATTGTGACGTGGTTCGTGATGCATTTTCACGACGTTGCAATTCTATAAAAATAAAGGATAATAATAAAAGCGGTTTAGACTTAATAAAAGCACATAAGTCGCAACATGTATTTAAATCAGATATTTAGCCATTATAACAATTTAAGCGACCGTGCTAGAACCACGGGATTCGAGGGTGACTAACACCTTCTCTCGGGTCAACAGAATTCCTTACTTAGAATTTCTGGTTTGCAGACTTCATTCGGAAAGTCAAATATTTTCCTCGATTTGGGATTCAAGATAAACCTGTGACTTGGGACACCAAAAGCCAAACCTTTCCCAAGTGGCGACTCTGAATTAAATAAATAATCCCATTTCGAATATTGTCACTTAAATTGGAAAAACTCCCTCGCGCATTTATCCTTCGGGGTGGGCGCGCAAAAAGGAGGTGTGACAGCTCTGGCGACTCTGCTGGGGACTAGTCACCTAGAACCACTGGTTCAGGGTTAGAAATTCGAGCTTAGAATAATTGTTATAATTGGCTTTATTATCTGATCTTTATTATATGTTTCGGCATAATTTGCTAAATGTTGTCTTTTACCGCTTTGATATTATCTGAACTATATATAAACTGTGCTGAAACCCTTCTCTCTTCACCTCCGGGGATGTGCTTACTGGTTGAGACTCCCTATTCTGTTAGTGTCAAATACCCTTAAATGAAAAAGAGGCTCGGACAAGTTACGAAGCCGGATGGCCTTTTGGTTCCCGGTAAGTTGCCCCCTCCTCGACTCGAGTTGTCCGCTCGGGTACACAGTCTAGAACACCGACTCAGGATTTGAACATAAAATGACATGACCTCATGCCGGATCCCTAGTAGGAACGCTTATTTGCATCATGTTGCATTTGACATAGGGGACTCAACACAGGGGTTGGGTCCGTCTAAGACAGGCAACCTGGAATGAAAAGACCATCCTGATGCATCCCGTTTGTTTTGCGCATTTATTTGCTTCTGCATGCTGACCGGTTTCTAAAAAAAAAACTTTAAAAAATATAGCAGAGTATGGAGACAATTACTTATTTTTGGAAAAATAAAACCAATGTCCAAGTAGTGTCAAAACCTCGCCGGAATTTTCTTAAAAGAAAAAAAAATGAAAACAAAATTTGTCTTTTAGTTTGATTTATTAAGAAAAAAAAACATGTATAAAAAATAAAATAAAAACTCCTTTTAATCACTTTCAAAATCCAAAAAATATATATATATTTATTTAAAAGTAAAAAAAAAAGAAGGGAAAATTCAAAATTCAAAAAATGTTGTTTCTTTTGTAGTATCTCTTTTATAAATTCTGACTAATAGTCCAAATACTTTCTTAAAAAGATTTTTCTTTAGGCTTTATCTCTTTTCAAAATAAAAAAAAATATAAAAATCCTGAAAAATATTTTTCTTTTCTTTAAAAGATTGTATTCAGAAAGGGGTTTTACTCTACGCTTGATCAAGCCCGAACTACGCCGGTTTGATTCTCGCAGGGTGCGAGATAGGTAGGCAACCCTCATCGGGTCTAACCTCCCCGTTTTCGGAAATAGCCAAAATATCATAATTTTAATTTATGAGTCGGGTGATGCCGTTTTGTCGAGAATAGCCAAATGTTCCCGAAAGGGACGCCGGAAGGCTATCTTTGCATAAACAACCATTTTGGTCATTTTTAAATTTTGACCAAGTTGCCCAATGGCCTTAGGATCCTCGTCCCCGAGGATCTGCGAGGCCATGTTCCCAATATCGGGTCACCATTCTAAAAAAAAATAAAAAATCAAGTGATGCTTTTGTTGTGAAAAACATCCGAATGTTCCCGAAAGGGACGACAAAAGGCTAGCATTGCATAAACGGTCATCTTTGGTCATCGTTTTTGATTTTCGACTGGTTGATCCTCGCAGCCTTAAAATCTTCGTTCCCGAAGTGCTAAAAGGCCGCATTCGAAAACCGAGTCCATCATTTTACAAAAAAGAAAACATAGATAGTTTTATTTTTTGAGTCTAATGAAAGTTTTTCGTTGGCATAATCACCTTAATAAATGTGCAGGATGAGCATGATACAAAACAAACCCTTTTCGATAATGACCAGGATCCCTTTCGAGTTGCGATTATGGTGGAATGACTTAGGCAAGGAGGGGCAAGACAAAGTAAAGAAGTATCTGAAAGATCTCCCGGATTTACTAGACATTCAGCCTCGGGGTAATATTATCAGATCATTGGTCACTTGCTGGGATCCAGCACACAATGAATTTCATTTCTCGGACTTTGAGCTCACCCCGACATTGGAAGAAATAGCGTGATACATCAGAGGTGATAAAGCTCCGTTAAGGTTGAAGTAGTTGATTGCACCTAGGGCCGTCACGGTACACCGGTTTCTGGATTTCCTAAAAATACCCCGAACATTTCACCATCCAGATCTTGCCAAAGGTTTCTGCAGTCTCCACCTCATATATGCTAGATACGACCACGTGGGCGGGTTCAATAAGCCAGACTTCAAACTATGCAGTAGAGGTAACCGACAAAAGTGGGACGAACACAGGTTGGTAGCTTTTATGACAGCTTTTTTGGGTCTTATAGTGTTCCCAAGGAAAGACGGACACATCGATCTAAAAGTAATTGGGGTCGTCAGTACTTTTCTCACCCAAGATAAAAGTACTCTGGCGCCTATGATTATGGCTGACATCTTCCGGGCTCTCACTGCTTGCCGAGCCAGGGGTGACTTTTTCGAAGGATGTAACCTATTGTTGCAAATGTGGATGACCGATCATTTATGCCACCGCTCCCCGTTCTTGGGTTACGGTTCGCCCGAGAAAATTTGTATTGGAGAATTCTACACAAGAATCAAAGGGTTTAGTCTACCCGAGGGAGTCACAGCTTGGACGTCATTTTTCCGAACTCTCACTGCCAACCAAATCCAGTGGACGCTCGGATGGTTGCCTGTTGAGGAAATCATATACATGCCGACAACCAGGCCCCACTTTCTGTTGATGGGACTTAAAAACATCCAACCCTATGCACCGTATCGGGTTTTGAGGCAACTTAGGAGGTATCAAGTAGTGCCGAAAGATGAAGACTTGAGTACCCAAGTGATTGAAATCAGTCCGGACGGTCGTTTCCCCGAAGAAAAAGTTCGCCAAATCTGGAGTGAGTTCCAACACCTGACAGCAAACACTTGTGTGATGGATACGGCTAAAGGGGAAGTTGCCCCGGGGTATCACGCTTGGTTTAGAGGTGACATATCCTACGAGAGACCAGTTAAAAGACCTCATCTCAAAGATTTCGTTGAGTCATCCCAAGAGCAATGGAACTGGTTAGCAAAAGAAAAGGGGTATCGGGCAGAGATCGGTGATTTGAAGCAACAGGTTGACAGTCTGAAATTCAATAACAGTATGCAAATCGCTGCGGATCGAGGCGAAAAGAATAGATTGGCCCAAGAAAATGAAGAACTTAGGGCCCAAATCCAGAAATTGAGATTGGCTCTTGATAAACAACCAAGGAGTCGATCAGACGAGCAGTTGATAAAAGGGCTGAAAAGTGAAGTCAGGGAATGGCGAGATGGTTTAGAAGAGTCTGAAAAATTCATGGCAGAGCTCAAGGTACAGTGGGGTACAAGAGCAGATAAGCATCGCCGATACTTGAATCAATTGAAACGCGACCACGGGAAAACTGTTGCCAAAATGAAGAGAGAGATGGCTACACTTGAGGTTAAAGTAGTTAAGAAGGCCGAGGATTTCCAAATTGAGAGCAGATACTGTTACGACTTGTTGGCCCAGATGAAGGTAGAAGTGCAGCAACTGAAGAATCAGCATATGCAGGATTCTCAGGTTTTAAAAACGTGCAGTGATCAGATAAAACGCCTGCTCATGGAGAAGAAGCAAACCAGAGATAAGATCAGGACCATTGCCCACGCCATCATCAGACGGTGTCTACGGTGTGAAAACATGACCAGTATTACCGTTCTCTCGACAGTGATGGGTTATATCAAGCAGACCATGCATGAGCTGGAACAACTTGAAAGGGATCTCACACCTAGGACCGCGGCGAGGCCGAACGATGCCTCGCGGGTGCCAGTTCTCAGAACCTTAATGTATTCATAGGTCGAGTCTGTCCGTCTTTTGCATCAATGTGTATTAGGTTGTTGAGTCTGTACTATTTTCAATGCTTGTTATTTTCCTTTTTCAAAGAATGTTAGTTTGTAATAGATTGTTCAGAAATAAAATGTGTGCTCCTTTTACGCTCATCTGTTTTGAACTACGTAATGATCTGATACACGCGGCATCGTGATACGTAGGCAATCCTCATCGGATCTGGTCACATTTTAACTGCAAATATTGAAAACAGTAATAAAAAAGAGAAAGAAAGAAAAATGAAAAAAAAACAATAAAGGGGAAGCCTAAAAAGAAGCCGGAATGACGCATGCCTTCGTTGCAAACATGTAGGAATTCACTTAACTGTATAGGTGCATCATGCCCCAACGTGAGATTACCTATCTGTTATTTGTTTCAAACTAACCATTCGTTTGTCGTTGAGTCCTTCCAGGTTTTAGAAAAGGCGGTTGGTTTGGTGAAGGTCTGGCCTCACATTCATACTTCACGAGGTCGAAAGGGAGTGTTCAATTACCTGTTGTTAAGTCAAGAGGGGGTACTCACACTTACTTCACAAGATCAAAGGGAATCATAGAAATGTCTTCAGAAATTCCTTTGCCGACAGTTCCTGTTTCCGAGGAGAGTTCAATCTCGGCCGTGCTCATGCCCGAATCCGCAACTGCGGAGGAAAATAGAATCCTGCGGCTCTGCATGTTGGAAACGCTGGATGACTGGAATAACGGAAAAGAGCCACCAAGTGTTATCCCTGGGTTCCCTGAGTTGTTCTCCAGGACAAGTGGGACTTCCAACGTCCCCATAAGCTATCCGGCTACCCCATTCGGGTACCCAGCCATTTCGGCCTTCTCTGCTGGATCACCCTCTGATTCTTATCCCCGGATGTCAACAACAGACGTAGCTACGAACATATTCATTGCACCTCCCTGTCCGATCATGGCGCAACCCGCTACACACAAGCCAAATTTTGACTCATCCTCATTCACATTCCAAGCACCATCTTTCTCACTGGAACCAACTCGGTTCGCCACCAGTACTCATCCTCCACAGCCTCAATACGAGTTTGCACCTGGGCAGGATCAGAACCTCAAAATTGCTGAACAAGATGAGATGGCCAAAAGAATGAGGAGCCTTGAGCAGAGTTTGAAAAATATGCAAGATTTGAGCGGACAGAAGAGCATCTCCTATACCGATCTATGCATGTTCCCTCACTTGCACCTACCCGTGGGTTTTAAAACCCCAAAATTTGAGAAGTATGACGGGCACGGCGACCCCATTGCTCATATCAAGAAATATTGCAACCAATTGCGGGGAGCCGGCGGCAAAGAGGAATTGCTAATGGCATACTTCGGGGAAAGTCTAGTAGGAATAGCCTCAGAATGGTATATGGACCAAGACATATCTCGATGGCATATATGGGATGATCTCGCCAGAGATTTTGTGAGACAGTTCCAGTATAACATCGACATTGCACCAGACCGAAATTCTCTGTCAAACTTGAAGAAGAAACCTTCAGAAAGCTTCAGAGAATATGCTATTAAGTGGCGCGAGCAGGCATCGAGGGTAAAACCTCCCATGGATGAGATAGAAATGGTCACTACTTTTCTCCAGGCTCAAGAATCAGACTATTTCCAGAATATGAAGTCAGCCATGGGAAAGCCTTTCGCGGAAGCAATCAAGATCGGGGAGATGGTGGAGAACGATTTGAAAACGGGTAGAATCTTAAGTCAGGCAGCCATAAGGGCAACCTCCCAAGCCGTCCAAAGCGGGTCCGGAGGAATGGCAAGAGGAAAGAAAAAGGAAGAAACATCCATGGCAGCATCAGAAGCAAGGGAATATCGTAATCCTAGGCCCCGTTTTCCAGAAAGAACCCCACAACACTACTACCCCCACCAAAATATGACATATGCTCCTCAACCCTATATGGTCATGAATACCCAACCCTATGTCCATCCGCCATAGCAAGCCAATCGAGGCCAAGCTCCACCTCCCAGAAATCAGCCTCCCTACCGCAACCACTATAATCCACAGCCTCCTCAAAATAACTTCCGCCCTCAGGAACCACCTAGAAGACGGACTTTCACACCCATCGGTGAACCGTATTCTACTTTGTTCCCAAAGCTAGTCTAGTTGGGTTTCCTGCAGCCAGTCCCTCAGACAAGGTACAATCCGGCATCACCTACTTACAAAGCCGGTGTTAGATGCGCCTATCATTCAGGAGTAGAAGGGCACAATACAAATGACTGCTGGGCTTTGAGAAGGGCAGTCGAGAATTTAATAGAGCAGGGGAAAATAGTACTAAGGGACGAGGAGGTCCCAAATGTGACCAACAATCCGTTGCCCACTCACATTAACGGGCCGCTGATTGGAATGATTTGCGAGGACAAAGAATTTGATCCTACTTTAAAATCTATAATCGCCATTGTCGATGCAGGGAAAAAGCCTAAAACCACCCCGAAGCTAGAGAAAGGGGAAAAGAAGGTCAGTACTGTCGAGGGCGAGCCCAAAGAGAAGGCGGAGAAAAAGACAGTGACGATAGTGCCTGTGAGGAATGAAGTTCTTTACATTCCACGAGGTCGAGCAGAGAAGCCGCAGAGTTTTGAAGTCAAAAGGGCAAAATCAATGTACGTACCAAAAGGGGCCTATGTGGTCCAGGGGATGGTTCAACCACCGCGGCTGAATGAGCCCGTGGTTATCGGACGCGTGCCACAGAAGCCGATGACAAACCCGTCCACAGTACCATGGAACTATCAAAAAACGTTGGTTACGTACAAAGGCAGAGAAGTCACGGGAGAACTTCCTGAAAATACTTTCATCGGAAGGTATTCGAACACTCAAGAGCTAAAAAACGCCACACGGAGACGCTTCCCACCAAAGAAGCCTGTAAGCGTTGAAGAAGCGGAAGTTTTCTTCCAAAAGATGAAAATGCCAGACTACGAAGTGGTAGATCAACTACGCAAGTGCCCTGAGCAAGTGTTCATGCTATCTCTACTGATGAGGTCGGCCGAACACCAAAAAATCTTGCTCAAGACCCTGAACGAAGCATATGTACCAGTTGAAACCTCAGTCGAACAACTGGAACGAATGACGGAGAAGTTCTTCGCCGTTAACCAGGTTTCTTTCAGCAAGAACGACTTACCTCCAGAGGGAGCAGCTCACAACAAAGCCTTACATCTGACAGTTAAATGTGAAGACTACTACGTCAAGCGGGTAATGTTGGATGGAGGTTCAGGTGTTGACATTTGTCCTCTCTCCACACTACAGAGAATGGAAATTGGGACCGGAAGAATCCGCCCTAATAATGTCTGCGTAAGGTCTTTTGATGGCGTCAAGAGGGATACCCTTGGGGAAATAGACTTGGTGTTGACTATAGGACTAGTGGAGTTTGAAATAACTTTCCAGGTGCTTGACATGGATACGTATTACAATTTTCTCCTCGGCAGACCTTGGATTCATGCGGCAGGAGCTGTGCCTTCCACTCTTCACCAAATGGTGAAGTTTGAGTATGAAGACCGGGAAATTGTGGTCCACGGAGAAGACGAACAGTCTATTTATCGGGACCCATCCATCCCATATCTTGAACCAAGGGAAGGGAGCGAGCACACGGTTTATCAGACTTTCGAAGTTCTGCTAGCAGAGCAGTATGAAGAAGGAAGACCGTGCCCCCAACCTTTCTTGTCCAACGCCTCAATCATGGTGGCTAAAGAAATGATCCGACATGGATTCAGGCCAGGGAAAGGGCTCGGACGAACATTGCAAGGAATAACGGAACCCATCACCTTGCCTTCCACCAAGAAACTTTTTGGGATAGGTTTCCAACCCACTCCAAAAGATGAAGAGTGGGCAAACAAGAGGAAAAATGAGGGTTGGAAACTGCCTCGGCCATTGCCGGATTTATATAAAACTTTCGTCGGACCAAAATACACCAAAGAAGAAGACGATGAGGTTTTCACGGCCGAAGAGATCGAGGAGATATGTGGGGCAATGAGAGAAATGCTCTACGAAGCTCACATGGTTCAACCAGGAGAAGGCACAAGCACCGCTGAGATGCTATATGTGGGGCCAAACGCCAAGCTTCGAAACTGGGAGGCCACGCCATTCCCTACTAGACAGGAGTCCGGGTAGACCTGTCCTGCCATATTTCCTACATCACGAGTTATCCCCAAGATATAACTTGGATGTTTTTCCCTTCAATTGTTGTTTTGAATTCCTGAGTTATAAACATTGTTATCTTCCAAATTCCAAGAAAATAAGAATCATTGTTTTCTCATTTTTCCTTTGTTCTGATTTTTGTTATTTTTTTATCTTTTATTTCAGTTATAATAATGCGGTTTTAAATAATATGACATGCTTGCGAACATCACGCCCAGATTACAACGAGCTATTTAATTGTGAAATAATGAACCAAGAACCAGAATATGACGAAGAAGAGGCTTTTAGGGAAATAAACCGAGAATTTGAACACTTTGAGAATAAACCTAAGCTGAATCTGAATAACACTGAACGGGTTAATTTGGGAACTCCTAAAGAAATCCGAGAGACCAAAATAAGCATTCACACGGACGAGAAAATGCGAGGCGCGATAATTCAACTCCTTTTTGAATTTAAAGATGTGTTTGCTTGGTCATACGATGACATGCCAAGATTAGGTGTTGATCTAGTGGTGCATAAATTGCCAATTCACCCAGATTGTTCTCCAGTTCAACAAAAGCAAAGAAAGTTCAAAACTGATGTCAGTGACAAAATTAAAGAAGAGATCACCAAGCAGCTGAAAACAAGAGTAATTCGGGTAGTCCAGTACACCACGTGGTTGGCGAATGTAGTTCCAGTGCCGAAAAAAGATGGGAAGACTCCGGTATGTGTGGATTATCGAGATTTGAATAGGGCGAGTCCCAAAGACAATTTCCCATTTCCCAACATCCACATCCTTGTTGATAATTGCACCAAACATGAGATACAGTCTTTCGTAGATTGTTACGCTGGGTATCATCAGGTGTTGATGGATGAAGAAGACACCGAGAAGACTGCTTTCACTACACCTTGGGGCACTTACTATTATCGGGTTATGCCATTTGGTCTGAAGAATGCTGGGGAAACTTACATGAGGGCCATGACTGCCATTTTTCACGACATGATGCATCAAGAAATAGAGGTGTATTTGGACGACGTGATAGTCAAGTCCAGGACGCGGGACAATCACATCCAAGATTTGAGGAAATTCTTCGAGAGACTGAGGAAGTACGATTTGAAGCTGAACCCAGCCAAATGCGCTTTCGGAGTCCCATCAGGCAAGCTTTTGGGTTTCATAGTAAGCAGGAGAGGTATCGAATTAGATCCAACAAAGATAAAATCTATCAGAGATCTACCTCCCCCAAGAATAAAGAAAGACGTGATGAGTTTGTTGGGCAGGTTAAACTATATCAGTCGATTCCTGGCCCAGCTAACTAGCACGTGTGAGCCCATATTTAAGCTATTGAAGAAAGATGCAACGATCAAATGGACGGCTGAGTGTCAAGAAGCTTTTGACAAAATCAAAGAATATCTTTCAAATCCCCCAGTTTTGGTCCCGCCAGAGCCAGAGAGACCACTGTTCTTGTATCTGACAGTCTTGGAAAATTCTTTCGGTTGCGTCCTCGGGCAACATGACATAACCGGAAAGAAGGAACAAGCGATCTACTACTTGAGCAAGAAATTCACCGGCTACGAGGTCAAGTACACTCTGCTAGAAAGAACGTGTTGTGCTTTGACGTGGGTTGCTCAAAAATTGAAACATTATCTCTAAGATCACACTACTTACCTCATAAGCAGGTTGGATCCTTTGAAGTAGATATTTTAGAAGCCAATGCCTACTGGAAGACTGGCCAAGTGGCAAATCTTGCTTACTGAATTTGACATAGTCTATGTCACCCGCACGGCAATGAAAGCCAAGGCGTTAGCAGATCATTTGGCCGTAAACCCGGTTGATGAAGAATACCAAATGTTGAGTACTTATTTTCCGGATGAAGAAATAAACATCGTAGAAGTAGTCTCGGAAAACGCTCATGTTTGGAAGATGTTCTTTGATGGGGCCGTAAACGCCAAAGGTATAGGAATCGGGGCAATTTTGATCTCGCCCTCTGGTCAGCATTATCCTGCTACAGCTAGACTGCGTTTCTTTTGCACAAACAATACAGCTGAGTATGAAGCCTGCATCATGGGCATGCATATGGCGATCGATCAGGATGTCGAAGATTTATTAATTATGGGAGATTCCGACCTGATTATCCGGCAAGCCCAAGGTGAATGGGAAACTCGGGATATCAAGCTTATTCCTTACCGGCAGCACGTGGAGGACCTCGGCAAGCATTTTAAATCGATAGAGTTCAGGTATATCCCGCGGTGTCACAATGAACTAGCGGATGCACTTGCTACCTTGGATTCAATGCTACCCTACCCAGGCAACGCCCACGTCGATCCCTTGGAAATCCAAATCAGGGAAAGACACGGTTACTACAACGTAATCGAGGCGGGATCGTGTACACAGCCATGGTACCATGATATCAAGAGGTTCTTAAAGACACAAGAATACCCCGAACATGCTACCGGAGATCAGAAGAGGACTATCAGGCGACATGTAGGAGGTTTCTTTTTGAGCGGCGAGGTATTGTATAAAAGGACCCCGGACCTCAATCTGCTAAGATGTGTTGACGCCGAGTAGGCGAGAAGGATCATGCATGAAGTACACGTAGGAATGTGCGGGCCCCACATGAACGGGTATGTTTTGGCAAAGAAAATCCTTCGAGCAGGTTATTACTGGATGACCATGGAAAAGGACTGTTTTAGCTTCGTTCGAAAGTGTCATCAATATCAGGAGCACGGTGATTTGATTCATGTGCCCCCACAAAACTACATCCCATGTCTGCACCTTGGCCATTTGTTGCTTGGGGTATGGACGTCATTGGTCCGATCGAGCTGAAGGCCTCAAATGGACACAAATTTATATTGGTTGCTATCGACTACTTCACAAAATGGGTGGAAGCTGTCACTTTCAAGTCAATCACTAAAAAGGCTGTAGTGGATTTTGTGCATTCAAATCTTATTTGTCGTTTTGGTATTCCTGCGACTATCATCACAGATAACGCGGCAAACCTGAATAGTCACTTGATGGGGGATGTATGCGAATAGTTCAAAATAACGCATAGGAATTCCACTCCTTATCGGCCCAAGGCCAATGGCGCTGTGGAAGCAGCAAACAAGAACATCAAGAAGATTTTAAGGAAGACGATCCAGAGTTCCCGACAGTGGCATGAACAGTTACCCTTCGCATTGTTGGAATATCGCACTACGGTACGCACGTCAGTAGGAGCAACCCCTTATCTTTTGGTTTATGGGACAGAGGCCGTGATACCAGCAGAGGTAGAAATTCTTTCGCTCCGAACCATTGTCGAAGCAGAAATTGAAGATAGCGAGTGGGTTAAGACTCGATTGGAGCAGTTGACTTTGATTGACGAGAAATGAATGGTTACGGTTTGTCACGGGCAGTTGTACCAACGAAGGATGGCCCGTGCTTACAATAAGAAAGTCTGACCCAGGAATTTTGAAGTGGGTCAACTGGTACTGAGGCGCATTCTGCCACATCACTAGGAAGCGAAAGGAAAATTTGCTCCAAATTGGAAAGGATCATACATCATCAGGAAGATATTGCCAAGAGGAGCATTGTATCTGGGTGATATTGAAGGAAATGATCCTGAAACAGCAGTGAATGCGGATGCAGTCAAAAGGTACTATGTCTGAGTTATACTCCAGTGGTCCTGACACATTTGAGATGATGAAGGTTTTATTCCCACTACCCCAAACACTATCAAATCTCTCTACAAGCCCTTTGAGCAAAGAAAAAAAAACACAACAAAACATTGATTGAGCCTGAACTACGTCTGACTTGATTCCGAAAGGATACGTAGGAAGCCTCTCTCTGGGGTTCAGTCACACTAAAAATAAAATCCCATTTACCCTGAAATTGGAACCGGGGCACACCAAAAGGCTTAGAAGTTGTAGTTTCGTCTACAATTCTTTTACCAAGCACAAGGCCTTCGGATCAATTACCAAAGGTAGGGGAGCCAATAGATATCACGATTGGAGGCCGGTACATTCAGAATTGAGAGAAATAAAACGAGAGAGTCTTGTCGGTGAAAACCTTCGGGCACCATGAGGAGACTGGAGTAGAGTAACCAAAATGAGAGAGCTTGTTTAGTAAAAACTCACAAAGAGTGCTATCAAGCGACAACAAGAAGAGAAATGAGAGAGGTCAACTAGCGAAAACCCGCAAAGGGCGCTGCCGGCCGAAAGGATGACTCCACCTCAGGAAGACTTGGCAAAGTTCCACCGGTTTGGAAACATAGATCCATTTTGGTTCATGAGGAAATACAAGTTCATTGAAGGTCAGGCGTCCAGTCCAAAAAGCATGTCATGTTAATTTAAAGTCAGCATGTTTCCATTAAATAAGTCCTTCTTGTCCCGAAAGGGACACTTCTCTTCTAAAATTTGCTTTCTCCGTTCTTTGTTTTACTTTTATTTGAATCCCTTTCATGTTAACTCCAAGTTCCAGATATACCGGAAAGAATAGGTGGCAGGACCGGTTTCACAGAGTTCTGTTTCGTAAGAAGAAAATACCCCACTTCAGTGGTACGTTTGTCCAAACCCGATGGATCATGATGTTGGCTGCATTCGAAGTAAAGCCACACACACACACACAAAAAAAAAGACAAATCCCCACACGGTCTCCCTTTGAACAAATCCCCACAGGACCTCCCTTTGTTAAAATCCCCACAGAGCCTCCCTTTGTAAAAATTCTCCAAAGAGTCTGCCCCAGCTAATCCCCAACGAGTTTGCCTTGTACAAATCCCCACAGAGTCTCCCCAATAAAAATTCTCACTGAAAATCCCCAAGCATAACAGGATGGAAGAACCAAAGCCTTACACGGGAAAATCATCGCAAAATCTGGAAACACGAGTCTGAGTAGTCCAAAGGGTTTCGCTTGTGAATCCAATCAATGGCGGAGTTTCTCAACAGAAATAAGGATGCGACAAAGCAACTGGCACAATCAAGGTCACCGAACCAACCGCCATTTCCGAACTGACAATTGTTCTTTGTTTGTAAAATTGAAACAGGTGTGATCCAAAGCAACCGTACAAGAAGCAGTTTGTCGCCCAAAAAAGAAAAGAAATACATGAGTACAAGAAACGGCTTGGCAATAAGGAATCTACTCAAAAGGGAAGTTTCCCCACAATTCTCTTTTACATTTTACTAAAAGAAGAAAACTCAAAAAGAGGGTCAGTTAGAATCACCGGCATTTTCCATTTAGCCAGCATTAGGGCTCCAACCGTGAACTGAGCATTTTCCATTTAGCCAACATTAGGTCTCCAACCCTGAACTGAGCATTTTCCATTTAGCCAGCATTAGGGCCCCAACCCTGAACTGAGCATTTTTTATTTAGCCAGCATTAGGGCTCCAACCCTGAACTGAGCATTTTCCATTTAGCCAGCATTAGGGCTCCAACCCTGAACTGAGCATTTTTCTATTATCCAGCATTAGGGCTCCAACCCTGAACTGAGCATTTTCCATTTAGCCAGCATTACGGCTCCAACCCTAAACTGAGCATTTTTCTGTTAGCCAGCATTAGGGCTCCAACCCTGAACTGAGCATTTTTCCATTTAGCCAGCATTAGGGCTCCAACCCTAAACTGAGCATTTTTCTGTTAGCCAGCATTAGGGCTCCAACCCTGAACTGAGCATTTTCCATTTAGCCAGTATTACGACTCCAACCCTGAACTGAGCATTTTTCTGGTAGCCAGCATTAGTGCTCCAACCCTGAACTAAGCATTTTTCCATTTAGCCAGCATTAGGGCTCCAACCCTGAACTGAGCATTTTCCATTTAGCCAGCATTAGGGCTCCAATCCTAAACTGAGCATTTTTCTGTTAGCCAGCATTAGGGCTCCAACCCTGAACTGAGCATTTTCCATTTAGCCTGCATTGGGGCTCCAACCCTGAAGTGAGCATTTTTCTGTTAGCCAGCATTAGGGCTCCAACCCTGAACTGAGCATTTTCCATTTAGCCAGCATTACGACTCCAACCCTGAACTGAGCATTTTTCTGGTAGCCAGCATTAGCGCTCCAACCCTGAACTAAGCATTTTTCCATTTAGCCAGCATTAGGGCTCCAACCCTGAACTGAGCATTTTCCATTTAGCCAGCATTAGGGCTCCAATCCTAAACTGAGCATTTTTCCGTTAGCCAGCATTAGGGCTCCAACCCTGAACTGAGCATTTTCCATTTAGGCAGGATTAGGGCTCCAACCCTGAACTGATCATTTTCCATTTAGCCAGCATAAGGGCTCCAACCCTGAACTGAACATTTTTTCTGTTAGCCAGCATTAGGGCTCCAACCCTGAACTGAGCATTTTCCATTTAGCCAGCATTAGGGCTCCAACCCTGAACTGAGCATTTTTCTGTTAGTCAGCATTAGGGCTCCAACCCTGAACTGAGCATTTTTCTGTTAGCCAACATTAGGGTTCCAACCCCTGAACTGAGCATTTTTCTATTAGCCAGCGTTAGGGCTCTAACCCATGAACTGAGTGTTTATTTTCTGTTTCAGCCAGCATTGGGGCTCCAATCCCCGAACTGAGCGTTTTTACCTTATGACGACATTAGGACTCCAATCCCTGAGTTGCGTTTTGTAGACTAGAGTTTTCCAATCCCCTCATCAATTCTGTAAGTTGTTATGGCGATTAATTCACGAAATTTTCCTAGTGAAACTGGGGCAGAAAAATTTTGTTCGTTTGTTTTGTTTGTCTCAGCAGGTCTGACCTCGAGGCGCATGGATCGAGACGACCTACGGGATGAGTCTCAATCCAGAATAAAAAAAAAGAAGAAAAGGACAAAAAGAAGATGTTCCGAGATATTGGAACAAACAAAGGGCAGATCACTCCAAACTTTAATTAAGGTCCTGAACTCCGCCAATCCCGTCTCACTCGATATCGAAGAAATAAACAGGCGCCTACAACTTGCAAGCATCAAGATTCGGATCGAAGTCTACAAGCAGAATCAGCTAAGACCCAAGATCAAGTTGCAAAAGAATTATAGATAGGAATCTTGTAACTAGCGGTTGACAAGCATAAATAGTTAGTTCAGTTTCAATTTCCTTTGGTTGTAATAAGGCGGTCGGTAAGAACAGGCCCAAACCAAAATAACCCAGTCCGAATCCCCTTTTGCCCGGTCCAATTAAGCTGGCCACACGACCGTCCAAACGACGTCGTTGTGTCACCTTCAATTTGGACCGTTAATCTCACTAGATTGACGGTTCAGATCACTCACCCATAACCCCGTACCCGACCCGTTACCCGGACCAACCCCTACCCCAATACTAAACCAAACGACACCGTTTGATTAACCTTTGGATCTTGGCCGTTGATCTTGACTGATCCAATGGCCAGGATCAAAACACACCCCCGTATATAACCCCTCGTCTCTCACCCCGCACCCCCAAGCCAGACCCTTCCCTCATCTTCGTCTCCCTCACCAGACCCAAACCCCACGAAACCCTAGCGCCGCCCCCCTTTCCCTTCACCGTAAACCCGGCGGCAACAACGCCGGTGACCACCACCTTAACACCCTAGGACCACTCAACCACTCTGAACACAGATCTGCTAACCTTAGGTCTCGAATATTCCCCCACCGTCTCGAATCTTCATTCGAAGATTCGAGCCAGATCCCAACCTACACCAAACCCCCCCAAATCCATACCAGGCACTCCCCTGACCTCCCTTGTGACCAAACCAGGCCGGGTTTGGTCCGAATCCAACCAGGAAGACCTGAATCCCAAATCCGCCCTAGGAACCCTAGAAGTCCTGAGTCCGAGTTCTTGTCCGTTTGAACGAGAAGATTAGGGTCTAATGGACCTTAATCGAAGTGTTCTCAGTTGATAACACTTCGATTAAAGTTTGTTCAACCCCAAAAGAAGTTTTGATTCGAAATCCGAGACAGGGTCTTCTGATTTTTTCAAACCTTTAAGGTATTTCTGCTTTCCTTTTTCTTGTCAGTTCATTTTGTTGTTTTGTTATAGTTAAATGTCTGTTCATATGTCCAAATGATTAGTTGATTTATTTTGAATTTTTGTGTCGACTGTTTCTGTCCGTTTTTCCCGAACCTTTTTTGGTCGAATCTCTTTTGCTATTCATTGATGAATGTATGTGTTTAACAGTGTGATCGATTGAAATGAATTTCGATCGATTAATTAGTTCCCAGGGTCATTTTTTGTTTTGTCAAGTGCAATTTGAACCACCTGTTAATGTTGTTCGACTTGGATTCATTTGCTATTGATTATGTGTATTGTAATTCACATATACGTCATCGATTAGCTTTAGTTGGGAATGATAGTAATTTGACCCCTGTTGGTTTAATCTTATTTAAATCGGTTGAGAACTGATTACATGGTATGTTAGCCTTTTAAGTTGAATCAGAAACCACTATAGGATTAGTTATAGCTGTAATCTTGATGGAATCTCCGAATATAAGTTGAGTGGACTGCCATTTTGAGTATGGTTGAACCTTTAGAATAATCCATAGTGCAAACACACCTTGGCTGACATTCTTTACAGATGAGGAGTCAGGTGTAAACTGAGTTTAATAATAAAAAGGTTGAAGATGCACATGAGAATGGTAGTGGAACCTGCTGAACAGCAGGGTATCCACTGCTTTTCTAAATTTCAGCAGTTTAAATATAAGAAACCCCATGCCCATACAAGGCTAAGTGGAGATGACAACCTTTAAGGTTTATTTTAAACCCTGGGCAGCCTGTCAAAAGGGAGGGAGAAAATCAAAGATAGTTTAAAAATCAGAAAAGAAAGGTTTCAGAGATCAGGGAGGGAGATAGAAAAGAAAATTTCTGTTGTTTGATTGAAGTGGAAAACTTTGCCTTTCCCCACCTTTTGTGTTTGAAATCAGCATCAACTGCTTTGTTTTTATTCGAAATTTGGGGTTTCTTTCCTTTAAGTGTCTGAAAATCAGAAACCGTGTTTCAATCTTGTGTCGGAATCATCTATTACCTATTCGATTAACATTGGAATTTTCTGGGTCTCAACTGAGCCTCGTTGAGTCTTTTACTGGGACATTGGTATTGTTTCAATGAGTTACTGCTGTTTCATTCTGCCTGGGTGTGTTATTGCTGCTGTGTTTGTTGTTTGTTGCTGCTATCCTTTGCCACTGCTGCTGACTTCTCTATTCCTCCTTCTTCTTCTTTGTAGTTCAGCATCTAGGTACACATTTTGAATCTCACTTTGATGTAACAGTAACAATGAGTATGAAATGAAAGACGCAAAGAATTTTTCAGTCATTTGGTGCTGTACCAATAGTCTTATAAAGTGTTAGTAGATTTGTGCAAATTTTTAGTTTGTGACTCAATAGGAAAATACAACAGTTAGTCTCGTACCTAGTTGAAAACTTAGTTTATTTAATTATTGTGATTTACAATGGTTTAGCTTGTTTAGTTTGTACATATGATGTAATTGTGTAATTCGTGGAATGCACGAGTAATTGGTATATCGATAACTAGATTTCATTTTTTATACTCTGTATGTATAAGGTAGATTGCTACTAACCTGGACAAACGCAATATAGCTTTAAATCATTTAATTTAACTATGTCACGTCCGGATTCCATTAGGCAGATTCAAATCCAATTAGTAGCATCTTCTAATAAGTAGTTGATTCCATTAATCAAGCCCAAATAAGTTAGTTTAAATTCGAACTTGAAGAACATTTAGTGTAAATTTAGTATTTTTATTAATCTTGCCTGCAATCTCCTTTAGCAAATTAACAGCATGTTCCCCGTGAAATAAGGCACGAATCAATTCCCGCCCCATAAACAACTAATCAGATAATCAAACAAGAATCCGGAGTTGGCCAAGCATGCAATTTAATTAGAATGTATTTTCTTTCTTCCATTTCTTAGAGACGAACATAATAAAGATGTAGTCATTGTAGGTTTACCCGTTTCAAAAATTGAGACGAGCCTCGCCAAACGAGACGCACAAACTGCGGGGTCCTCATAAATGTATATATTGAATACTTAGAATCTGAGATGGGTCGTTTAGCAAATTCCGCGATCCTACCCAAAAACAATAACGTGATAGTCTCTTCAGGCGTGATTTAATCAAATTATATTCTTAAATTCGGGTGCGCATTTATGCGACCCAAATTCAAATCTCAACGGAGTCGAAATGTGTTAACAACTACGGGTGCATTGATTGTGACGTGGTTCGAGATGCATTTTCACGACGTTGCAATTCTATAAAAATAAATGATAATAATAAAAGCGGTTTAAACTTAATAAAAGCACATAAGTCACAACATGTATTTAAATCAGATATTTAGCCATTATAACAATTTAAGCGACCGTGCTAGAACCACGGGATTCGAGGGTGCCTAACACCTTCCCTCGGGTCAACAGAATTCCTTACTTAGAATTTCTGGTTCGCAGACTTCATTTGGAAAGTCGAATATTTTCCTCGATTTGGGATTCAAGATAAACCGGTGACTTGGGACACCAAAAGCCAAACCTTTCCCAAGTGGCGACTCTGAATTAAATAAATAATCCCATTTCGAATATTGTCACTTAAATTGGAAAAACTCCATCGCGCATTTATCCTTCGGGGTGGGCGCGCATAAAGGAGGTGTGACACTGAGCGCTCATGCGCGCATGTGAACGCGTGGAAGGAATTTCAAGAGTTACTTTTCAAGCTGAATCAAGAACGTACGATAAGAATTCAAGAATATGAAGTTTTCCTAAAGGTTTTGCAGCCTCTCGAGGATAAATACAGACGTCTCTGTACCGATCCGCGGGACTCTACTAAACCAGCTCATGACTCGTGAGACCTCTGTAACCTAGGCTTTGATACCAACTTGTCACGACCCAAAATCCCAACCCGGTCGTGATGGCACCTCTCGTGAGGACAAGGCCATCCAATCAACAAAACAGTACATCTCTTTATAATTACTTAGCAGGAATAAGTCTAAATCATGGGTAATATAATCTTAAATGCGAAATAAACGTGATAGAACAAGAAAAACCCTCCCAACTCAGCCCGAAATCGGGGTGTCACAAGTCATGAGCTACTACAGAGTTTACTAATATTTTACAAAGTCTGGAATTATCATAAATAACAAAGATAAGGGAGAAAACGGGGCTGCGGACGTCAACAGCTACCTCGTTACTCCTAGTCACCGCCTGGTCTGGAAAGAATCAGCGCTCAGGAGCGAACTCAGCTCTGCCTGTATCTGCACACATGGTGCATGGAGTAATGTGAGTACTCCGACCCAGTGAGTAACAAAAATAAATAATGACTGAAAACATGAAATCTCATAACGACACAATATAGCGCTATCCCAAGCAGTAAAATCAGTTATACAGTAAAATAGTGAGTATCAGATAATTCTTCTTTTAAAACAGTAAAGACAAATAATTTCCACAGTAAGGATAAATCAAAAGCTTGCCCCTCGGGCTCAATATGTAAATCTCAGTATAGTATCAGCCCCTCGGGCTCACTCCCAACTCACCAGCACACAACATCAGCCCCTCGGGCTCACTCCCAACTCACCACACACAAGCAACGGCCTCTCGGGCCCACTCCCAACTCACCTGGGTACCCTGCGCTCACTGGGGGTGTGTACAGACTCCGGAGGGGCTCCTACAGCCCAAGCGCAATATCAATAGGCCTGAAAGCCTTCACACATCACACACGAGGCCTGAAAGCCTCCTCATATAACACTCGAGGCCTGAAAGCCTCCTCACATCACTCAACATATCCTCACGTATGGCCCTCGGCCTCAATCAGTCCAGAAAATAATCATAAGCCTCTTGGGCATCAGTAAAACAATAGTGCTCAGCTCAACAGCATTATAAATATCATTAAATCTCGAGTTGAGTATAAATGTAGCTGAGTTCACAAAATAATATAATTCAATTGGACTGAGTTCAAATAATATTTCAATTCGTGAGGAAAATAGTGATGTAAATTCACAAAAGATTTCAGATAATTGGCACGAAGCCCAAATATGGCAATAAGCCCAATCATAGTGAAAAACAATAAATCTTTATCAATTACGCGGTAAAAATATCAACTGGGATGGACCAAGTCACAATCCCCAATAGTAAATGACCCCGCGCTCGTCATACAACGCGTGTCTCATCTCAACATAGCAGTATGTTGTGCAATCCGGGGTTTCAAACCCTCAGTGCATCATTTAAAATCATTACTCACCTCAAGACGGTCCAACGTCTACTCCGCTATGCCCTTGCCTCTCGAATTTACCTCTTCGCGCGTCGAATCTGGTCAAAACCACAACGAATACATTACAATAGGCTAAGGGAATATAACCCAATCGAAAAGACTCAAAAATATCAAAATTCACGAAATTCGCAAAACCCGAGGCCCGGGCCCACTTCTCAAAAAATTATGAAAGTTATATCACCGTATTCCTCGTCTCGCCACGAGTCCGTACATATAAAATTTACCAAAATCGGAGTTCAAATGACCCCTCACTAGATTTACTCCTCAAAAACATGTAATCTAGTCGGATTATTCGATAATAATTCAATATTATGGAGTATAAATAATCACAAGTGACTTACCTCAAGATTTCCCAAGATTTCTTGCTAGAAATCGCCCAAAATCCGAGCTTGGAAGTCAAAAAAAATGACCAAATTCAAACTGCTGGACATTAAATCTGTCCAGAAATTTTTCGGTACTGTTCACGCGGGGCCACTGTTCATGCGCATGAGGTCACTGTTCACTATTCACCCCGCGCGGGTACTGTTCACGCGCGGGTACTGTTCACTGCTGCAGAAAATACAGCAGCTTTTAAGAAATTTGCAGCACAGCAATTTTTCACTAAAATGGCTCTAACTCCATCATACAAACTTGGAATTAGACGATTCTTGTTCCTATGAGTCACAAATAATAATATGAACACAACCCTTCAATCGAAACTCAATTCAGAGCTCGTTTGCTCAGTTTAATACCCATTTCGCTCGTTAAACAATTAACTCACATTTCACGTCAAAAACCCAATCGCAACTTGATGAAATTAAACCAAAATTTTCAGATCAGTCCTACAATTCATGATTTAAATTCTGGAAGTCTCGAAATCAAAATTGGATCTCTAGAACTAAAAATGAACCTTTAGATCATTACATTTATGTTCAAAACGGCAAAAATCTTCCAAAAATGACCCGTTGGGCATCCGAAACACACCCGAGGCCCCCGGGACCCCGACCAATAATACCAGTCAGTCCCAAAATATATTATGGACTTGCTCGAGGCCTCAAATCACATCAAACAACGCTAAAATCATGAATCAACCTCCAATCCAAGTTTTATGAAATTTAGAATTTCCAACTTCTATTTCCGATGCCGAAACCTATCAAATCACGTCCGATTGACTTCAAATTTTGCACACAAGTCCAAAATAATATAACGAAGCTACAACAACTCTCGGAATTCCATTCCGACCCTCGCATCAAAATCTCACCTATCAACCGGAATTCGCCAAAATACTAACTTTGTCAATTCAAGCTTAATTCTACACCGGTAATCACAAAAATATTCCGGACACACTCTTAAGTCCCAAATCACCTAACAAAGCTATCCAAACCATAAAATTCGCATTTCGAGCCCTCTAACACATAAGTCAATAGCCGGTTGACTTTTCCAACTTAAGCTTCCTTAAAAGAGACTAAGTGTCTCAAACCTTACCAAAACTAGTCCGAATGACTTCAAATTTTGCACACAAGTCACATTCGACATTACGGACTTGCACCAACTTTCGGAATTGCATTCCGACCCCGATATCAAAATTTCCACTTCCGGTCGAATTTTCTCAAAAACCTTCAAATTTCTATATTTATCCAAATGACTTCAAAATGACCTCCGGACATCCAAATTCACTTCCGATTGCGCTCCCAACTCCAGAATCACCATACAGAGCTATTCTCAGACTCGGAATCCCAAACGGACATCTATAACTCTGAAATTCCTTCCAAGCCAAATTTATGAAATTCTTCTAAAATACTAACTTCCACAATATACGCCGAAATGCCCACGGGTTATCCATAACCAAATCCGGACATACGTCCAAGTCCGAAATCATCATACGAACATGTTGGAACTTTCAGATCCCAATTCCGAGGTCGTTTACTCAAAATTCCAATCTTAGCCATTTTCTTCAACTTAAGGTTGCCGCAATGAAATGTTTCTTTCCAATTTGACTCTAAATTTCCCGAAATTCAACTCTGACCATACGTACAAGTCAATATACCTGAAATGAAGCTGTTAATGACTTCCAACTGCTGAACGATGCGCTAGAGCTCAAAACGACCGATCGGGTCGTTACATCCCCCCATCAAATCCCTTATTTTTCTTTTTCTTTCTGATTTTCTCTTAAATATACATATTTTGCATTAATCTCAAGCTTCCAACCTATTTTGAAGAGGAGGCTGAATTTTTTGTTGTGAAAGTTGGTGGTGGCGATGGCAGCCATGGAAATGACAAACAAAATTTTGGAAGAGAGCTATAAATGAAAATAGTCTGTTTATGTCTTTGTTAATGTAGATAAGCTTCAATAGATATGGTACCCAAGCAGTTGTAATTTTCGATCTACCTTTGCCATTGTTGCATTTTTTTTAACAATGGCCTTGTTGTGGTGATGATACGGTGGTGTCAGCCATGGCTTATTGGCTTTTGATGTTTTTATTTCTTTCTGGGATTAAATCACTTTGGCTCCTAATTTTTGGGTTGAATTGTGTGTTCTAATTTTTTGGGTGGTCCGTGGAGGAGGAGATGGAGGTGGAAGAGATGGATTTGGAGAAGATGAGGGTATATGTGTAATTTTATATTTTTTGTTTTATTTATTTATGTTAATGACACGTGTCACGACCTTATTGGTGCGTGACATTACCATATTTAGGTAAAGTGGTCAAGAAAAAAGTGGGGTGTATTAGACACACTTTTAAAAGGTTGAGTGTGTAATATTATTTGTGTCCACAGAAAGTGTGTAACAGAGATTTGGTCCATTGTTCGGGTGCCAACTTATGTATTTTGCCGCAAAAAAAAAATATTAATTATATTGGTGTTAAGTTTTTGTGAAAATTATACTACTTCACATATCATGACTATGAGAAAAGGAAATTAATAGATTCATACTATTTAATTTGCTTTAGCTTAAGATAATGTCAGTGATGTCAAACCAGATTTGCTTGAACACCCTGATGACGACATCATATGATACTCATCTGAATTCAAAGGAAAAATGGAAAGCGAGAAGTTCTTCCAAATCCTTTGATGCCCTCATATTATTTCTCCACTGTCATTGACTCCCTGAAATCTCTTTGTGGATCGAATATTTAGATGATTTGATCACCACTGCAAAACGTTCTGAAACACTACAGCTCCTCCCTAAACAAACACTCTTTCTGCTAACTTCCTCGATCCTCCATTTGTTATTCTATACTAGTCGGAGTATTAGTCATCGCTACTCAAAGAAACTTGGGAAAAATTCAGAACTTAATGTCAGGGGGCATACTTAATTAAGTAATACTAGTATTACTTCCTAAATGAGCTAGCACATAATCTCGAAAACAAAATACTCCAACTAGGCAGCTAAAACAGGGAATCGACGTCAAAAGAGGAATAACAAAAAATGTCACGGCCCAATTCCCGAACCCGATCGTGATGGCGCCTCTCTTGAATACAATGCCAGCCAGTCTAACCCAATTCATCTTTTAAAGCAGTTAATTAACACAAATATAGATAATAATGCGGAAGTCCAGCCCGACACAGCCCTAACCGGGGTATCACAAGTCACGAGCATCTATAAGAATGAAATTTCCACTTTACAGTCTAGAAATACACTGAACAAGAATAATGAATAACATAGAAAGACAGTGGTGCTGCGAACGCTGGCAGTCACCTCGCTAAAACCTCTACAACTCTGCCTCCATGCAGCCAATACCCGCTACCGGGTGAACAAATACCTGCAACTGCACGCAAGGTGCAGGGAGTAAAGTGAGTATTCCAACTCAGTGAGTAATAAAGGTAAATAATAACTGAGCAGCAAGAAAACACGTAAAGCAACCAACATTCTATATAGAAGCAGTGTAAAACTTCTTGAGAAAAATCAGTGAAACTGTGAATTCTTTAGAAAATACCTTGGCTCAGTTTTAAACTTCTTTTGAAAATGATCTTTTCAACAGTTGTGAAATAATTTCAAAACAATTAGTGCCGCTATGCACAGAAATCCGCCCCTCGGGCACAAATAGCACAATTAAACAAGTAAAAGACAAGTGAGTATGCAAAATGAACATATAAACCTCGCCCCTCGGGCAATCATACAGAATAGTACCAGCCCCTCGGGCACAAATTAGTTCCTGGTCAGCCATTGTTACCTGACCTCACGGTGTTATTCCTGGTCAGTCATTGTTACCTGACCAAATTGCATCATACAGTGTCATTGTTACCACTGTCCTGGTCAGTCATTGTTACCTGACCAAATTGCATCATATAGTGTCATTGTTACCACTGTCTCAAATCACATGGGTACCCGCGCTCACTATGGGTGTGCAGACTCCGGAGGGGCTCCTACAGCCCAAGCGCAATAATAACATAAGGCCTAAAAGCCTTCTCACTTCACTCATAAGGCCTGAAAGCCTCCTCACATCACTCATAAGGCCTGAAAGCCTCCTCACATCACTCAAGCCACCGCGTGGCATAAATAGTAACTCAGGCCCTCGGACTCATATCACTCAACATATCCTCACATATGGCCCTTGGCCTCACTCAGTCCGAAAATCATCACAAGCCCCCTGGGCATTTGTAAAACAGTAGTTCTCAGCCCAAAATATTATTTAGAAATATCATTTGAGTTTCAAATCTGTATAAAAGTGGCTGAGTTTATAAAACAATAATCATCAACAGGACTGAGTTTAAATATAAGTCAAAACAGTGAGGAAATAGTGATAAAAATTCACGAAGGATTCAAATAATTGGCACGAAGCCCAAATATGGCAAACAACCCAAATCATGATGATAACAAATCAGTTTCAATCAAATATGCAGTAAAATCATCAATACGGGATGGACCAAGTCACAATCCTCAGTAGTAAAGGACTCCGCGCTCTTCATCCAGCGCGTGTCTCACCTCAATATAGCACTATGATATGCAATCCGGGGTTTCAAACCCTCAGGACATCATTTACACTCTTTACTCACCTAAAACCGGCTACTTCTTTAGCTCGCGACGCCTTTGCCCCTCGAATTGGCCTCCACGTGCGTCGAATCTATCCAAAATCAGAACGAATATGTCATAATATGATAAGGGAACAAAGCCCAATCAAAACAATCGAAAAATACCAAAATTCTCGAAATTAGCAAAAACCCGAGCCCCGGGCTTACGTCTCGAAATTCAAAATTTTTTACATCAACGGGTTCCTTATCTCTCCACGAGTCTAACCATACCAAAATTATTAAATTCCCATAACATTTCGACCCTCAAATTCTCAATTCTATCCGAGAGGGTTTCTAACTTTTCCCGCTAAATTCACGGATTAAATGCCAAAACTTGTAATAGATTCGAGTAATCTAACCAAAATTGAGTTAAGAATACTTACCCCGTTGTTTTCTCCGAAAATCTCCCAAAAAATCACCTTATCCGAGCTCCAAATCGTTAAAAATGGAAAATCTCCCGAACTTAACATTCTGTCCGGTACTGTTCACGGGGTTACTGTTCACAGGTACTATTCACGGATCACTGTTCACCCCACGTAGTTACTGTTCACGGTACTGTTCACTGGGTACTATTTCTGCAATTTTTCTCCAAATTTTCCTAATTCCGAAACACTCCCGAGCCCTCGGGGCTCCTAACCAAACATATGCACTAACTCAACAACATCCTAGGAACTTAACCATGCGATCAAATCGCCAAAATAACGTCATATACCATGAATTAAGCTTTAAAATCCAAGAATTCTTTCAAATTTCATAAAACATGAAATTTTCCATTTTGAGTCTGAAACACATCAAATGACGTCCATTTTCAACCAAACTTTACAGAAAGTGCTTAAACCATATATAAGACCTGTACCGGGCACCGGAACTAAAATACGGGTCTGATATCATCACTTTCTAATCAAATTTTATTTCTATTTTCCTTAAATATTTTCAGAAAATAATTTTTCTCAAAAATTCATTTCTCAGGCCTAGGACCTCGGAATTCGATGATTCTTGTTCCTATGAGTTACAAATAATGATACAAACATAGCCCTTCAATCGAAACTCAATTCGGAGCTCATTTGCTCAGTTCAATACCCATTTCACTCGTTAAACAATTAACTCATGTTTCGTGTGGAAAAAACCCAATCGCGACTTGATGAAATTAGACCAAACTTTCCTGACCAGTCCTATAATTCATTATCAAAATTCCAGAAGTCTCGAAATCAAATTTCGATCTCTAGAACTAAAAATGGACCTTTGGATCATTACATACTTATGCTCAAAACGGCAAAATCTTCCAAAAACTCTTCCAAAACTTATCCGAGCCTCATGTGACCCCAACCAAACATGGCAACACACCCCATAACATCATTCAAACTTTTTCCAATCAACAAAACACCTCAAACAACATCAAAACCATCAATTCACATCGAATTCAAGCCTAAGTTTTCCAAAAACTTCCGAAACATGCATTTGATCATAACCCCGACTAAATCACCTCCGAATGACATGAAATTTTGCACACACATCCCAAATCACATAATGAAGCCACAGCAACTCTCGGAATTCCATTCCGACCCTTGAATCAAAATCTCACGTATCAACCGGAAATCGCTAAAATACTACTTTCGCCAATTCAAGCCAAATTCCATGCCGGACCTCCAAAACCAATTCTGATCACGCTCCTAAGTCATAAATCAACTAATGGAGCTAGACAAATCATAAAAATTCTGATCCGAGATCAACTACACATAAGTCAACTCTTGGTCAAGCCTTTCAAATTTAAAGCTTTCAACTGAGACTATTCTTCCAAATTCATTCCGATTAACCTGAAACCCAACACCAATGATTTACACAAGTCATAATACACCACACGGGGCAAGTAATGCCCAAGAACTGGCGAGCGAAGTGCAAAAGCTCAAAACGACCGGTCGGGTCGTTACAAAAAATTTGGCAGAACTTTTAGTATTATTAAGTTTTAGTAGTACTACATAAACTATCAACGGCCATCTTTAATATGTCGACCACATATCCCTAGCTAGTTAAAAACTAGTATTACAGAAACATAAGAAAAATTCAAAATATATTGATAAATCATAGGAGTAGTATTGTAGTACAGGTTTGTAACTTTATCTAAGAGATAGCTTGGGATTATTAAACTACATTATATATCTAGCAAATATATCCTATGACTAACAGAAATTGATAGTATCCAGATCGACATCTTCCGCGGAAGCCCAGAATGTAGCATGTTGATTGTCTTTGACTTGGTATTCCATATTCTCTTCATCATCCTTTACTATAATATCATTCCACGACATCATTCCGTTGTCTTCAGCTTGAACATCTTCTGATTGCAGAACGGAATCAATGTATTCTTCAAGTAAATGGACTTGAACTTCATCCCCCTCATCTACGCAATCTTCAACATACTCCTCATGATCATTCACATCAACAATATCCTCTATGGAATCCAACAAACCAAGTACATGGTCTCTAACTTGATCTCCCTCTACATATTGGATAATATTATTCTCTTGATCATCCAGCTTTGCTATAGTACCATTCGACCTTGTACCATTGTCTTCAACTTGAACATCTTCTGGCAACACGGTGTTGATAAATTCTTCAATATCTCTCATATTCTCATCATTAACTACCTCATCAATTATATTGTTTCCTTTTTTCTTGTCACCAGGTTTGCCCTTCTTCTTGATCTTACAAATTACAAAACCTTTGTTCTTAATCTCCCTAGCAGCCAGATAACGATCAAACAAAGAGTACTCTGTCATCAACCACTCGCCATTCACATTGTTTGACGATTTGTTAGCGGGGATGTACTTCAAACTTTTCACGTATCCCATGAGTCTTCCTTTATCATCAAACACCTCTCGGCCTTTGCCTTGAGGCTTCCAAGTTCCCTTCCCGACAGTTCTTGAAACTCTTTTCCACGTTGGCTTCTCTTTCTTCTACGGCATTACGAAGTAACGAGTGTTGTTGTTGTTGTTTCCCTGATCATAAGCTTCGAAAATCTGCCATGGCTCCTTGTCGGCGTAGAGATCCTCCACCTGCATGAGTTCATTCTGAGAGTGAAGTGGCTCGTCTCTCACAAACCCTATTAGATACTTGAGCACTTCCCTGCTCGTCGGATGAAAGCGATGACCCATCGGGCGAGAAAAACACTTAGCCTGAGAATACTCCATTAATGAACAGTACTACTGCCGCGAAGAAATTATGAGTAAGGAAGAAATAGTAGAATGGCGGAAACCTTACTAAGATACAGTAGCTAGCTATGAATTGATGGTTGAGTTTTGAGGTACTCTATACTTATAGACTATAGCTATTTGGAGTTGGATATATAACTTATTTTTCATGCACGATTTGTTTCATTTCTTTTAGGGTTTTACCTGGAAGCTGCTGATTGGTACAATATGTGGAGAAGATCGTGATCCTATATACTTTCCGTACGTTTGTCACACCTCCTTTTTGCGCGCCCCGCCCCGAAGGGTTAAATGCGCGACGGGAGTTTTTCCAAATTAAGTGACAATATTCGAAATGAGATTATTTATTTAATTCAGAGTCGCCACTTGGGAAAGGTTTGGTTTTTGGTGTCCCAAGTCACCGGTTTATCTTGAATCCCAAATCGAGGAAATTTTCGACTTTTCCAAATGAAGTCTGCGAACCAGAAATTCTAAGTAAGGAATTCTGTTGACCCGAGGGAAGGTGTTAGGCACCCTTGAATCCCGTGGTTCTAGCACGGTCGCTTAAATTGTTATAATGGCTAAATATCTGATTTAAATACATGTTGTGACTTATGTGCTTTTATTAAGTTTAAACCGTTTTTATTATTATCATTTATTTTTATAGAATTGCAACGTCGTGAAAATGCATCTCGAACCGCGTCACAATCAATGCACCCGTAGTTGTCAACATATTTCGACTCCGTTGAGATTTGGATTCGGGTCACATCAATGTGCACCCGAAATCTAATTTAATTAAGCCGCCTCTAAAGAGTCTAACGCATTATTATTTTCGGGGAAGGCCATGAAATTTACTAAACGGCTTGTCCTGAATTCTAAATATTTATTAGAGTTAGTTATTGAGGGCCCCGCAATTTGCATTTTTATTTGGCGAGGCTCGTCTCTATTTTAGAAAGGATATCCTAAAGCGACTACATTTCTAAATGCGTTTGTCTAAAAATAGAAGAAGAAAGACACACGTTAATTCAAGTATATGCTTTGTCCTAACCCGGATCCTTATCAACTTTTGATTAATTACTTATAAAATGGAGAGACGTCATACCTTGTGAAACATGCTTTAATTGGACAAAGAAGTCACATGCGAGATCGACGAAATACAACACTTAATCTAAACAACATCCTAAAGTCGGATTTCAATTAACTTGCTTAAACAGGATTAATAGAATTCCTTATTAAAGGGTGTTACCGATGATGTTCAAAACTAATCCTATAAACTGCCTAAAGGAAATCGAACTGGGTGATTCAAAACTGTATCATATTTGGCTAGATTTAAAAGCCATTTTCCCCCTACCTATTCAAAGCATGCTGAAAGAGTGAGTTTAATTTTAACAATCGTATTAAATAGTTTCACATTCCATGAATTGTATTTACATCCTGTATGCTACTAAATGAATCAAATATCGCGGTTTCATATCAAAATAAACTTTAATTAAGTACAAGCTTACTAATGTATTCTCTATTAGACTAATAAACTAAAATGTACACAGCTTGACAACATTTATAAAAATTTGTAAGTGAAGCAACAGATGAATATAATTCCTTCAGATCTTTCGATTCAAACTTTCATTGCGACATCAGTTACATCAGACAGATTCGAAATGTGTACCTGAGGAGATGCTTACAATGAAAGAAGCAGGAGGTCAGTAGAATGACAATGGCAAACAGAAACAGTAGCAGTAACAACAGGTAACAAATAGAACAGCTCCCAGTGCAAGATACAGTTAGAACCGATGGAAAAATGGCTGAAAGACAGCAGCAAACAACGCAGTGGAGACAAAACTCCAAGACAGATCAAATCCAGGATAAAACAAACAATGTGAATCCACCAATGAACTCAACTGATACTTGAAAGAAAATAGAGTTGATTGAACAGGTCGAACGAACTGAGAATCACACAAACAAGGAAGAAACAGTTGCTGATTTTCTGTATATCCCTCCCCTATCTCTTTTTTTTTTCAAAATCCAATATCAGTCTTCAGTTTTGAAATTATACTTGAGTTATCAGAAAGAAACCTTTTCCAGTTTTACTGTTTTTCAGAACTTCCAGTTCTCCCTCTTCTTCTTTCTCTCTCTCTATCTGTCTCTTCTCCCTTAAACTGATGGAAGTTCCCCCTTTTATAAACCTAAAATCAGCCCTTTAACAACCTGTTTAGACAATTAGAGCACCCCTCCCATGTGCTATCTTCTTTTCAGTTTTCACTTACTATTTAAATAAGAACACAACCCCATGATATTCCCTTGGCAGGCTTACCTTTTGAGTAATGTTTATTATTTCTGAAACTAAAGCAGAATATGGGCAGCAGAATGTAACCTGATAGCATATGCTGTCAAACTATTTAATTCAAAAAGGGTCTTTATGCACATGTTGTGCACAAGTGCACATGCCATCAATTCAGATTGTAATTACAGACCAAACCTTAGATTTCTGAAGTCAAATTAACAACTATAAGTTACTAAACTCAGTTCCTAATTGATTTAGGCAATGCTTAACAGAAGCAGGTCAATTGGTTATTGTTCGGAAAACTGAAACTAATTGACGACATATGTCGACTCGACTATACTAGTTATAACACATACAATCGAAGCCAATAATCAGAAATCCAAGAGTATCACACAAGGGGTTCTGATTGCAATGTTAATACAGAGGTTAACTTGGGGATTAATTACTCAAACCATTTCAATTCAATCAATTAGGCAGTTCACATACACACACATTATCAGTGAATGAGAAAACATTCGATCAAACAAAAGGGTACAGGCAAGGTGGACAATCAACAGTTGACAAAAATTCAAAGACACAAATTACACAAGACATTCAGCCATACGAACAGACCTTTAAACCACACACGTACTGAATAACAAAGAGAAAACAAACTTACCATAAAACTTTGAAAGCAGAAACAGAAAAATCAACTTGTGTTGTACAGACCCTTCTCAAGGTTGAACGGACTTTAATCGAAGTGTTTCTCAAATGAGAAACACTTCGATTAAGGTCCATTAGACCCTAATCTCTTGGTTTAAACAGGCACGAGGAACCCTTAATCGAAGTGTTTTCTCAAATTAGAAACACTTCGATTAAGGTCCATTAGACCATAAACTCTTGGTTTAAACAGGCACGGAACAGGCACGGAACAGGCACGAGGAACCCTAGGGTTCAAAAACATCAGATCTGGGATTCGTGTTTCCCTGGTCAGATTCGAACCAAACCAAGCATGGTTTGGTCACGAGGGAGGTCCGGGGACTATCTGGTATGAAACTGGGGTCAATCGATGTAAGTTAGGTTCCGACTCGAATCTTCAAATGAAGATTCGAGAAGGTGGGAGGGGATTCGAGCTGAACGGTTGGTGGATTTATGTTCAGGGTGTCAAGGGGATTCTATGGTGTTAAGGATGGGATCACCGGCGTCCATGCCGCCGGCTTTCATGGTGAAGGTATACAGGGGCGGCTAGGGTTTGGAGAGGAAGGGGATGAGGACGAAGGCGGGGTCTTGGATAGGGGGGCAGGGTATGGTAGGAGGCTTATATATGGAATGGGTGGGCTGATCTCGGCCGTTGGATGAGGCACGATGAAGGGCTAGGATCCTTCAACTAACGGGAAACGGTGTCGTTTTAGACCTAAGGGGGTTGGGTCGGTCCGGGCGGAATGGATCGGGTTTGTTCATGGGTTAACGGGGAAGTGATCTTGGTCGTTGATCAATCTGAGATCAACGGCCTAGATCAGACTAGGTCACTACGACGTCGTTTGGACGTTCTAGGTATCAGCTGTTGTGGACCGGGTTACACAGGGGTTTTGGGTTTGAGTTTTGGGCCTCGAATTTAAAATGAAAATAAGCCCAACTGATTTTCAACCCAATTCTGCACTCTCTTATATTATTTTTTTTATTTTAAAACAAAACATAAGTAAATCAAATTAAAATTAAATAAACACTTAATACAATTATTTGCACACATATGTTAAAATATTTAAAGCAGGTAAAATCAAACAAAACAACAATCACGGACAAGGATGCATATTTATGATTTTTCTATTTAATAACCGGATTACGGTTCAAACAACACATGACACACACATTTTTTTTTATTTTTTTTTATTTTGTTTCAATAAAGGACAAAAATCATAGATAATTAACAAAATGCCACGTAAAATCCAAAAATTATACAGCAGGACCATTTGTTATTATTTTTTATTTCTTTTGGAGCGATTGTCGCGTAAGACAAAAATCACGTGCTCACAGCTGCTGTGAACACGTGATTTTTGTTTTAGCACGACAATCGCTCCAAAAAAGAAATAAAAACAAATATAATTGGCCTTGCTGTACAATTTCGGATTTCCGTGCGGCACTTTGTTGATTTATTTGTGACCTTAGCCCATTTTTATTTATTTACTTTATTAAAATAAAATTCAAAAAAAATATATGTGTCCTGCATAATTCAAACCGTAATCCGGTCGTTAAATAGAAAATCATGAATAGGCATTTTCGTCCGTGATTTTATTTGGTTTGACTTTACCTGTTTTGAAATACTTTAGTGTGTGTGCAAATAATTGTATTGAGTGTGTATTTAATTTTAAATTTGATTTTTTTTTGGCTTAGTTTTGTTTTAAAATAAATCAGAAATAAATAAATAAATAAATAAATAAATAAAAAAATAAATAAATAAAAAATAGACCCCTTCCCTTTCGGACTTGGGCCAATTTTAACAAAATTGGCCCAAACAAACAGCCCAAGACCCAGGCCTGCCCGGTCCAGGCCACCTGATGCCCAGGACGTCCAAACGACGTCGTTTGAGTCATACCTGATCTGGACCGTTGATCTCAGAATGATCAACGGCCAAGATCAATCCCCCGTAACCCACCAATAAACCCGACCCGTCTCACCCGGACCGACCCCAACCCTTTACCCTTGAAACGACACCGTTCCACTTAAGCTATCAGATCCAGACCGTAGATCTAGATTGATCTAACGGTCGAGATCAATCCACCCATTAACTATATAAAGTCATAATCCTACCCTGCCCCCCTATCCGAACCCCAGCCTTCGTCTTCAACCTCATCCCCTTCAAACCCTAGAGCCGCCCTTGTATCCCCCACCATGAAAACCGGCGGCATGAACACCGGTGACCTCGCCATGAACACCATAGAACCCCCTCACCACCCTGAACATAGACCTGTTGACCGTTTGGTTTGAATCACCCCCAGGTCCTCGAATCTTCATTTGAAGATTCGAGTCAAACTCGATCTACACCAAACAACCCCAGCTTCATACCAGACACTCCCCGGACCTTCCTCGTGACCAAACCATACTTGGTTTGGTCCGAATCTAACCAGGGAAGCACGAATATTAGATCTGAGTTTTGAAACCACAAGGTCCCTCGTCACTGGTTCAAACCGGTTCAAACCAAAGAGTTTAAGGTCTGATGGACTTTAATCAAGTGTTTCTCATTTGAGAAACACTTCGATTAAAGCCCGTTCAGCCTTAAGAAAGTTGTTCAAATCCGAGTTCAAATTTTTAACTTTGCAAGCTTTAAGGTGAGTTTGTTTGGTTTCCTTTATTTGTTTTAGTCCGTGTGTTTTGTTTTAAATATCTGGTCATGTTTTGTTTCAATTTGTGTCTTTAAATTTTACCACCTTCTGATTGACCACTTTGCCTGAACCACTGTGTTTTGTTTGAACCCCTCCTATTCTGATAAGACATGTGTATTGGTTGTATCCCAAATTTGTACTGACTTACTGATTCCTCAAAGTATAATCCTGCTTAATCAGTATAAGTCGAGTCATGTGTCCCATGCTTTTGAATGTCTGATTTGGCTACGTTTGTGTATGTTAATACTAATATAGTCGAGTCGACATGAGTCGTCAATTAGTTTCAACTGTCCGAACAATAACAAATCAACTTACTTCTGCTAAGCATGTGTTGGGTCAATTAAGAACCAGTTTTTGTTTACTTATAGCTTGTTTGAATTGATCAGTAATGTAAAAAGGATTATTTTGTTTAAAGTTCTGAAATGGAGGGCATGTGCACTTGGCACAGCATGTGCATTGGTGCACCTCATGTGCCTTGTGCACAGCCTGTTTTCTCCTGCATAAAAGGGCTTTCAATTTTTAAATTGGTTTGACAGCATATGCTGTCAGATATATTCTGTTGCCCACACCCTACTTTAGTTTCAGAAATAATAAACATCACAAAAGGTAAGCATGCCAAGAGAATATGATGGGAACTTTCTAATACTTAAGTAGCTAAGTGGAACTGAAAAAGGGCAGCACATGGGAGGGGTTATTTGATTAATCCAACTGGCTGATAAAGGGCTGGGGTTGAGGCTTATAAAAGGAGGATGGACATACACCAAAAAGAAAAAAAAACACACACACACTGGGAAGATAGAAAGAAAAGAGAGAGTTGACAAGAATAGAAAGAGAGCAAGAAAGAGAGAAAACAGACTAAGAAATCAGAAATTTGGTCTTGTTTGTCTGAAGTTCATTTATTGTCAATACGTTAGGCAGTGTTCTTTCTTCAATCGAGATTATTGTTAGTGTTCTGCTGCATTGGTATATTCCGGAATTGGACTGTCTGGAGTATCGCACTGTGTGCTGTTTCATCGAGTTGTTCTCCTTCAACTCTAGTTCCATCTCGCAACAGAATCCTTTCTGTTGTGCTGTTCTGATTGTTGCTGCTATCTTGCTCGCTATTGCTGCTGCATTTTGTCCTGCTGCTACTGTTAATTCTGCCTCTTGGCTGCTGCTGATTCCCATCTTCTTCTCCTTCTCCTTTGCACTTTCAGCATTTTCAGGTACACATTTCAAGTCCCATATTGATGTAATTGGAACAGTTTGAAAGCATGAAATGAAAAAGGTTGAAGAAGTTCAAGCATTTGCTGTAATATTCATAGTACATTAACAGGCCTTGTGGAAATTGATTTAGCTTATGTTTCAATAGTTCAAAAGAGTATACTGATAGCCGACTGAGTTTCACCCCTTTGTATTTGAGCTCGACAATTGTCTGTTTTAGTATAAGTATGCATATTTCGACTTTACACAATACCGTTTTCTGTTTCATTTAGTTTTTTGTTTTGTTTTAAAGACTAGCCCATATAAGTTTGGTTAAGCTCAATACAAGAAATGCTCGGATTAAACGTTGTATTTCGCTGACTCGTATATGATAAATTAAAGCATTTTACTTCGCCAGTTATCCTTTTAACCCAGTTCAAATAAGTTCAGTTAAGTTCAAATCAAGAAATGTTCGGATTAAGTATTGCGTTTCATCTATCTCATATGTAATCTTTTATTCGACCAAATCATTTTCGTAAAAGGCATGACGTCCTTTTTACCTTAAAAGTAATCAATCAAAATTGACAGGAGTTTGGTTTAAGCTGAAGTATATACTTCAATTAGCACACACACTTTCTTTTCTTCTATCTCTGGAAATAAAAATAATAGAAATGTAGTCACTGTAGGATGCCCTTCTAAAAATAATAAGATAAGCCTCGCCAAAAAAAAAACAAAAAAAAAACAATTGCGGGGCCCTCAACAACTGACGATAATTATTTAGAATTCAAGATAGGCCATTTAATAAACTTCATGGCCTCCTACAAAGATAATAACGCGTTAGGTTCTGTTGGCGCGGTTTAATTAAATCACATTCTTAAATTCGGGTGCACATTGATGTGACCCAAATCCAAATCTCAACGAAGTCCAAATGTGTCGACAATCACGGGTGCATTGATTGTGACGTGGTTCGAGACGCATTTTCACGACGTTGCAATTCTGTAAAATAAATGATAATAACAAAAGCGGTTAAAACTTAATAAAAGCACATAAGTTACAACATGTATTTAAATCAGATATTTAGCTATTATAACAATTTAAGCGACCGTGCTAGAACCACGGGATTCGAGGGTGCCTAACACCTTCCCTCGGGTCAACAGAATTCCTTGCTTAGAATTTCTGGTTCGCAGACTTCATTTGGAAAAGTCGAAAATCTCCTCGATTTGGGATTCAAGATAAACCGGTGACTTGGGACACCAAAAGCCAAACCTTTTCCCAAGTGGCGACTCTGAATTAAATAAATAATCCCATTTCGAATATTGTCACTTAAATTGGAAAAACTCCCTCGCGCATCTTAACCCTTCGGGGCGGGCGCGCAAAAAGGAGGTGTGACAGCTCTGGCGACTCTGCTGGGGAATTGTGACCCAGAACCACTGGTTCAGGGTCCAAGAATTCGAGCTTAGAATAATTGTTATATCTGGCTTATTATCTGATCTTTATTACATGTTTTGCATAAAAGTGCTAAATGTTGTCTTTTACCGCTTTTGATATTATCTGAACTGTATATAAACTGTGCCGAAACCCTTCTTTTCTTACTTCCGGGGAGAAGCTCGCTGGTCGGGACTCCCTATTCTGTTAATGTCAATACCTAAAATAAGAAAGAGGACGGACAAGTTACAAAGCCGGACGATCTCGCGGGTCCCCGGTACGTAGCCCCCTCCTCGACTCGAGTTGTCCGCTCGGGTACACAGTCTAGAACAAATACCAAGGTTTAAACCTAGTATAACGAAACTTCATGCCGGATCCCTAGTAGGAACGCTTATTTGCATCATATTGCATTTGACTTAGGGGACTCAACACAGGGGTTGGGTCCGTCTAGGACAGGCAACCTGAAATGGAAAAGACCATCATGCTGCATTCCTATCTGTGTTGTGCATTTATTTGCTTCGATTCCGCATGTCGACCGGTTCCTAAAAAAAAAGGGAAAATAGCAGCGTAGGGGAGATAATTACTTAATTTTGGAAAATAAAACCAATGTCCAAGTAGTGTCAAAACCTTGCCGGAATTTTCCTAAAAAAAAAAAACTGTCTTGTTTATTGAGAGTTATTAAAAAAAAATATAAAAATTTTCTTTTATCACTTTCAAAATCAAAAAAAAAAGAAAAGGTATTTATTTTAAAAGTAAAAAAAAAATCAAAAATTCATAATTCAAAAAAAAAATGTGTTGTTTCTTTCGTAGTACCCCTTTTATGAATTCAGACTAAAGGTCCAAATTTTTCCTAAAAAGAAATATAATATAATCTTTATCTCTTTTCAAAAAATGTAAAAAAATACGTATTCTTGATTTCTAGGTTTATTCGACTTTTTCCCCTATTTTACGATATTCCCGAACTACGCCGGTTTGATTCTCACCAGATGTGAGATACGTAGGCAACCCTCGTCGGGTTCAACCCCCATTTTGCTAAAATAGCCAAAATCAAAAAAAATATGTTTCAAATTTTTAAAGAGTCATAAATAAGTCAGGTGATGCTGTTTTGACATGAATAGCCGAATGTTCCCGAAAGGGACGCCGGAAGGCTGACTTTGCATAAATAGCCACTTTTGGGTTTTGCTTAGCATTTTTAGACCCACACAGCCTTAAAATCTTCGTCCCCGAAGTGCTTAAAGGCCGTGTTCAAAGCTTGGTCCCCTCTGTAAAATATTTTGAGTCAGTCATTTTTGTTAAAATCACCTTAATAAATGTGCAGGATGAGCACGATGCAAAATGAACATTTTTCAATAATGACCAAAATCCCTATCAAGTTACGGCTATGGTGGAATGATCTAGGTGTTGAAGGGCAAAATGAGGTTAAGAAAAATCTGAAAGGTCTTGTGGGTCTGTTGGAAATCCAGCCTCGGGGAGATATCATAAGAGCTTTGGTTACCTATTGGGACCCGGCGCACAATGTTTTCCATTTCTCTGATTTTGAGCTCACCCCAACTTTGGAAGAAATGGCCGGATACATCGGGAATACTGAACTTCCGTTGAGGGAAAAATACTTGGTCGCCCCAAGAGTCGTCACGGTACATCGGTTCCTGGATTCATTGAAAATACCTAGAACAGTCCACAACCCGGATCTAGCAGCCGGATTCTGTACTCCATGCTTCATATATGATAGATACGGTCACGAGGGGGGATTCAATAATCCAATCAACAAACTGTGCAGCAAAGGAGTTCGTCAGAAGTGGGACGAGCACAGACGGGTGGCGTTCATGATAACGTTTCTGGGTCTTCTGGTATTTCCCAGGAAAGATGGAAACATTGATTTGAAGATATCTGGGGTCGTCAGCACTTTACTCACGCAAAGTGACAGTACTCTCGCGCCTATGGTGGTATCCGACATCTTTCGAGCTCTCACAGCTTGTAAAGCTGGGGGAAATTTCTTCGAAGGTTGTAACTTGCTCCTGCAGATATGGATGACCGAGCACCTTTGCCATCATTCCGAGATTTTGAGCCATGGTTCCCCGGAAAAGACCCGCATAGAAGAATCTTACGCGAGAGCCAAAGAGATCAGTTTGCCCGAAGGAGTCCTGGCTTGGACCTCGTTCTTTCAAGCTCTTACTGCCAGCCAAATACAATGGAAGTTGGGATGGTTGCCCGTTGATGAGGTCTTATATATGTCAGCGGCTAAAACTCATTTCTTGCTGATGGGGCTTAAGAGCATTCAACCTTACGCACCCTGCCGAGTTTTAAGACAGTTCGGAAGATGCCAGACAGTACCTCATGAGGAAGATCTAAGCACTCAAGCAATTGAGATAAGTCCTAACGGACAGTTCCCAGAAGCAAAGATTCGCCAAATCTGGAATGAGGGTCAATATTTGAAATCAGATACTTGCGTGCGGGATCAAGCCAAAGGAGAAACGGCGCCAGGTTACCTTGCATGGTACAGAAGGGAACTCGAGCATGAAAGGCCAGCTAAGAGACCCCACATCCGGAATTTTACCGAATCATCACAAAAGCAGTGGGATTGGTTAGCAAAAGAAAGAGGCTATTGCACCGAAATCAGCAGGTTAAAGCAACAAGTGGAAAAATTGAAATATGAACACAACGTGCAAGTTGCTACCGATCTGGGAGAGCGGAACAGGTTGATTCAAGAAAATGAAATGCTCAGAGCCCAGATCAAACAGATAAGGTTGGATGCAGATAGACAACCAAGGCGTCGATCGGACGAGCAGCTGATAAAAGGGCTAAAAGGTGAAATCAGGGAATGGCGAGATGGTTTGGAGAAATCTGAAAACATCATAGCAGAGCTCAAAGCACAGTGGGATACAAGAACGGATAAGCATCGCAGGTACCTGAATCGATTGGAAAGCGACCATGAGAAGACTGTTGCTAAGATAAAGAGAGAGATGGCTGCACTTGAGATCAAAACAGCTAATCAGGCCAAGGATTTCCAAATTGAGAGCAGATACTGGTATGACTCAATAGCCCATATGAAATTGGAAGTACGGCGACTGAAGCATCAGCATGTACAAGATGCTCAAGTTTTCAAGATATGCAGCGACCAGACAAAACGCCTGCTCGTAGAGAAGAAGCAAACCAGAGATAGGATCAAGGCCATTGCCCATGCCATCACCAGACGATGCCTACGATGTGAGAACATGTCTAGTGTTACCTTCCTCTCGGCAGTAATGGTTTATGTCAAGCAGACTATGCACGAGCTGGAGCAACTTGAGAGGGATCTCACGCCTAGGACCGCGGCGAGGCCGAACGATGCCCCGCGGAAACCAATTTTTAAAACCATAATGCATTCATAGGTCAAAGTTTGCTTTCATCAAGGTGATTTTCAGTTGAGTCTAGGTTCATTTTTCCAAGTTTGCTTTTTCTTTTGCAAAATGTAGCTTGTAATAGAACATTCCAACAATAAAGAGGTTGTTTCTTTTACGTCCATTTGTGTTTTTCGAACTACGTAATGATCTGATTCACGTGAGCATCGTGATACGTAGGCAATCCTCATCGGGTCCGATCGTATTTTCTTTTACTAAAAAAAAAACAAAAAAAAATATATATATATATATATATATAAAAGAAAAAATATATGTAAAATAAAACAAAAGGAAAACAAAAGAGAAAAAGGAGAAGAAAAAAAGGAAATAAGAGGAAAAAATACCGGAATGACGCATGCTCTCGTAGCAGACATATAGTAATCCATTTAACTGTATAGGTGCATCATGCCCAACGTGAGATTAACTATCTTCTATTTGCTGCAAATTAACCGTGCGTTTGTCATTGAGCATTTTTTTCAGGGTTTTTGAAAAGACGGTTGGTTTGGTGAAAGTCTGGCCTCGCACTCATACTTCACGAGGTCAAGGAGAGGTGTTCAACTACCTGTTGCTAGGACCAGAAGCAGTACTCACACTTACTTCACCAGGTCAAAAGGAAGTGTGGAAATGTCTTCGGAAATTCCATTGCAAACAGTCCCCGTCTCTGAGGAGAGTTCAATCTCAGCCGTCCTCACGCCTGAATAAAAAACCGCAACCGCGGAAGAAAATAGAATCCTACGGCTCCGCATGTTGGAAATGTTGGATGACTGGAACAATGGGAAAGAGCCGCCAAGTGTCGTCCCCGGATTCCCTGAATTATTCTCCAGGTCAGGTGGGACTTCTAATGTCCCCATAAATTACCCTGCTACCCCATTCGGGTACCCAGCCAACTCCGTTTTCTCCGCAGGATCACCTTCTGAGCCTCATCCCCGAATGTCGGCCACTGATGCAAGCATGAACATCTTTACTGCATCGCCTTGCCCAGCTACGGCACAGCCTGCCACATACAAGCCAAGCTTTGACTCATCCTCTTTTACATTCCAAGCACCATCGTTCTCAATGGAACCAACCAGGTTCGCTACCAACAATAATCCTCTACCGCCTCAGTGCGAACTCGCACCGGGACAGGATCAGAACCCCAGGATTGCGGAACAAAATGAGATTGCTAAGAGAATGAGAAGCCTTGAACAAAGTTTGAAGAATATGCAAGGGTTGAGCGGACAAAAGAGCGTCTCTTACGCCGACCTGTGCATGTTCCCTCACGTGCACCTGCCAACGGGTTTCAAGACCCCCAAATTCGAGAAATACGATGGGCACGGTGACCCCATTGCACATCTTAAGAAATACTGCAACCAATTGCGGGGAGCCGGCGGAAAAGAAGAACTGCTCATGGCATATTTTGGGGAAAGCTTAGTAGGGATAGCTTCAGAATGGTATATGGATCAGGAAATGTCCCGATGGCATATATGGGATGATCTCGCCAGAGATTTTGTAAAGCAATTCCAGTATAACATCGACATTGCGCCAGACCGAAACTCTCTGTCGAATTTGAAGAAGAAGCCTTCGGAAAGCTTTAGAGAGTACGCTATTAAGTGGCGTGAACAGGCGTCGAGGGTGAAGCCCCCCATGGATGAAGTGGAAATGGTCACTACCTTTCTCCAGGCTCAAGAGTCTGACTATTTCCAAAACATGATGTCGGCCATGGGTAAGCCATTCGCGGAAGCAATCAAGATAGGAGAGATGGTAGAGAATGGGTTGAAAACGGGAAGGATTTTGAGTCAAGCAGCCATAAGGGCAACCTCTCAGGCCGTCCAAAGCGGGTCGGGAGGAACGACAAGGGGGAAGAAGAAGGAAGAAACGGCTATGGCAGCCTCTGAAGCAAGGGAGTATCGTCATCCCAGGCCCCATTTTCCGGAAAGGGCCCCACAACACTACTACCCCCACTCAAATGTGGCATATGCTCATCAACCTTATATGGTCATGAATGCCCAACCTTATAACCATCCACCACAACAAGCCAACCGAGGCCTAGCTCCACCTCCCATAAATCAGCCTCCTTACCGCAACCACTATAACCCACAACCCCCGCAGAATAACTACCACCCCCAGGAGCCACCTCGACGGCGGACTTTCACGCCCATCGGTGAACAATACTCTACATTGTTCCCTAAGCTAGTCCAGTTGGGTTTCTTGCAACCAATTCCCCAAACAAGGCAAAACCCGACATCTCCTTCTTACAAAGCCGGAGTCAGATGCGCCTATCATTCAGGGGCCGAGGGACATGATACAAACGACTGCTGGTCATTGAAAAGAGTGGTCGAAAATTTGATAGAGCAGGGGAAAATAGTGCTAAGGGACGAAGAGATCCCGAATGTGACTAACAATCCATTGCCCGCTCACAATAATGGGCCGCTGATCGGCATGATTTGTGAAGACAAAGAGTTCGACCCTGCCTTGAAAGCCATAATTGCCATTGTCGACACGGGGAGGAGGCCTGAAATAGACCAGAAATCAGAAAGGGGGGAGGAGGTCAAGGCTGCGGAAAGCAAGCCTGAAAAGAAGGTGGAGAAGAAAGTGGTACCGGCAAAGGGTGGAGTTCTTTACATACCGCGAGGTCAAGCCAAGAAGACGCAGAACTTCGGGATCAAAAAGACAAAACCTATGTATGTGCCAAAAGGGGCCTATGTGGTCCGGGGGACGATTCAACCACCTCGGCTGAATGAGCCAGTGGTTATCGGACGCGTGCCACAAAAGCCAATGACCAACCCGTCCACAGTGCCGTGGAATTATCAAAAGACTTTGGTAACATACAAAGGTAAGGAGGTCATGGAAGAACTTCCAGAAAATACTTTCGTTGGAGGGTACTCAAATACCCAAGAACTGAACAACGCCACACAAAGGCGCTTCCCTCCAAAGGAGCCCGTGAGTGTTGAAGAAGCGGAAGTGTTCTTCCAACAAATGAAGATGCCGGATTACGAAGTGATAGATCAGTTGCGCAAGCACCCTGAGCAAGTATCTATGTTGTCGTTATTAATGAAGTCAAACGAGCATCAAAAGATCCTGCTGAAAACCCTGAATGAAGCATATGTACCGGTCGAAACCTCGGTGGAGCAACTAGAGCGGATGACAGAAAGATTCTTCGCTGTCAACCAAATCTCTTTCAATAAGAATGATTTACCCCCGGAAGGAGCAACACACAACAAAGCCTTACACTTAACAGTGAAATGCGAGGACTACTATGTCAAGCGAGTAATGTTGGATGGGGGATCAGGTGTTGACATTTGCCCGCTCTCCACGCTACAAAGAATGGAAATTGGGGCAGGAAGAATCCGACCCAATAACGTCTGCGTGAGAGCTTTCGATGGCATCAAGAGAGATACCATGGGAGAAATAGACCTGTTGTTGGTCATAGGACCAGTCAAATTTCGAGTAACCTTCCAGGTGATCGACATGGACACATCCTACAATTTCCTCCTTGGCAGACCTTGGATCCATGCGGCAGGAGCCGTGCCTTCCACTCTTCACCAGATGGTGAAATTCGAGTACGAAGACCAAGAAATCGTGGTCCATGGGGAAGACGAACATGCCATTTACCGGGACCCATCCATCCCGTATCTTGAACCGAGAGAAGGGAGCGAACATACGGTCTATCAAGCTTTCGAGGTAGTATTGGCAGAGCGGCACGAAGAGGGAGTACCTTGCCCCCAGCCCTTCTTGTCTAACGCTTCGGTTATGGTGGCCAAAGAGATGATCCGACACGGATTTAGGCCAGGGAAGGGGCTTGGACGAACCCTTCAGGGAATGACGGAACCCATTACTTTACCAGTCATCAAGAAACCTTTTGGACTAGGTTTCAAACCTACTCCAGCAGACGAAAAATGGGCAAAGAAAAGGAGAAATGAGGGCTGGAAGTTGCCTCAACCACTGCCGGATTTATATGCGACTTTCGTCAGGCCAAGGTACGCTGAAGAAGAAGATGATGAGGTCTTCACAGCTGAGGAAATCGAGGAAATATGTGGGGCGATGAGAGAAATGCTCTACGAGGTCCACATGGTTCAACCAGGTGAAGGCACAAGCACTGCTGAGATGCTGTACATGGGACCAAACGCTAAACTCCGAAACTGGGAAGCCACGCCATTCCCGACTAGACGGAAGTCCGGGTAGACCTGTCCTGCCACCTTTCCTGTATCACAAGTTATCTCCGGGACATAACTTGAACTTTTTCTTCTTTTCAATTGTTGTTTCGAATTCCCAGTCGTAAACATTGTTGTCTTCCAATTTTCCAAAGAAAATATACAAAAAAAAATCATCATTGCTTTCCTATTCTTTCTTTTGCTTTGATTTTTTATTAGTTTTCCTTTTATCTTCCTTTTCAGTCCTAATAATGCGGCTTTGAATATGACATGCTTGCGGACTTCACGCCCAGATCACAATGAGCTATTTAACTGCGAATTAATGAACCCAGAACCAGAATATGATGCGGAAGAGGCTTTTAGGGAGATAAACCGAGAGTTGGAATATTTTGAGAATAAACCTAAGCCGAATCTAAATGACACTGAACCGGTAAATTTAGGAACCCCGGAAGAAATCCGGGAGACCAAGATAAGCATTCACACGGACAAGAAAACGAGAGAGGCGATAATTCAACTTCTTCTTGAATTTAAAGACGTGTTTGCTTGGTCATATGATGACATGCCGGGACTAGGTGTTGATCTAGTGGTTCACAAATTGCCGATTCATCCTGATTGTCCTCCAGTTCAACAAAAGCAACGAAAGTTCAAAACTGAGGTCAGTGACAAGATTAAAGAGGAGATCACCAAGCAGCTGAAAACGGGAGTGATCCGGGTAGTCCAATATACAACATGGCTGGCGAATGTGGTTCCAGTACCGAAAAAGGACGGGAAAACTCGGGTATGTGTAGATTACCGAGATCTGAACAGAGCAAGTCCTAAAGATAATTTCCCGCTGCCTAACATCCACATCCTCGTTGATAATTGCGCCAAACACGAGATACAGTCTTTCGTAGATTGTTACGCTGGGTATCATCAGGTATTGATGGATGAAGAGGATGCCGAGAAAACTGCCTTCACCACGCCTTGGGGCACCTACTGTTATCGGGTCATGCCATTTGGTTTAAAGAATGCTGGGGCTACTTACATGAGGGCCATGACCGCCATTTTCCATGACATGATGCATCAGGAAATAGAGGTGTACGTGGACGATGTAATAGTCAAGTCCAGGACACAGGATAATCACATCCAAGACTTGAGGAAATTCTTCGAGAGGCTAAGGAAGTATGACTTGAAGCTAAATCCAGCCAAATGCGCTTTCGGAGTTCCGTCAGGTAAACTTTTGGGTTTCATCGTAAGCAGGAGAGGTATCGAGCTAGATCCGACTAAGATAAAATCTATCAAAGATCTACCTCCCCCAAGAACGAAGAAAGACGTGATGAGTCTTTTGGGCAGGCTGAACTACATCAGTCGGTTTATTGCCCAGCTGACAAGCACGTGTGAGCCCATATTCAAGTTGTTAAGAAAAGATGCGGCGATTAAGTGGACAACGGAGTGTCAAGAAGCCTTTGATAAAGTCAAAGAGTACCTTTCGAATCCCCCAGTCTTGGTCCCTCCCGAACCAGGGAGGCCACTTTTCTTGTATCTGACAGTCTTGGAGAACTCCTTTGGCTGCGTCCTGGGGCAACACGATGTGACCGGGAAAAGGGAACAGGCGATCTACTACCTGAGCAAGAAATTCACCAGCTACGAGGCCAAATACACTCTGTTGGAGAAGACATGCTGCGCTCTCACATGGGTTGCTCAAAAGCTGAGGCATTATCTCCAAGCCCACACTACATTCCTCATAAGCAGGTTGGATCCCTTGAAATATATATTTCAGAAACCAATGCCTACTGGGAGACTGGCTAAATGGCAAATCTTGCTTACGGAATTCGACATAGTTTATGTCACTCGCACGGCAATGAAAGCCCAGGCGTTAGCAGATCATTTGGCCGAAAACCCGGTCGATGAGGAATACCAGCCATTGGATACCTACTTTCCAGATGAAGAGGTAAACACCGTAGAAGTGATCTCAGAGGAAGCTCATGTTTGGAAGATGTTCTTTGACGGAGCCGTGAACGCCAAGGGTATAGGGATTGGGGCAATTTTGATCTCACCTGCCGGTCAGCATTATCCCGCCACAGCTAGACTTCGTTTCTTCTGCACAAATAATACAGCTGAATATGAAGCCTGCATTATGGGCATACATATGGCAATCGATCAGGATGTCAAAGACTTACTGATTATGGGAGATTCTGACCTGATCATCCGGCAAGTTCAAGGCGAATGGGAAACTCGGGATGTCAAACTTATCCCATACCGACAACATGTGGAGGACCTCAGCAAGCGCTTTACCTCAATAGAATTCAGGTATATTCCGAGGTGTCGCAATGAACTGGCAGATGCACTTGCTACTCTGGCTTCTATGCTACCCTACCCGGGCGACACCCACGTTGATCCTTTGGAAATCCAAATCAAGGAAAGACACGGTTACTGCAGTGTAATCGAGGCGGGATCAAATACGCAGCCTTGGTACCATGACATCAAGAAATTCCTGAAGACACAAGAATACCCCGAGCATGCAACTGGAGATCAAAAGAGGACCATTAGGCGACATGCAAGTGGTTTCTTTTTGAGCAGTGAATTGTTATATAAGAGGACTCCGGACCTCAATCTCTTAAGATGTGTCGATATCGAGGAAGCGAGAAAGATCATGCACGAAGTACACGCAGGTGTGTGTGGACCTCACATGAACGGGTATGTCTTGGCAAAGAAAATCCTTCGAGCAGGTTATTACTGGATGACCATGGAAAAGGATTGCTTTAGTTTCGTTCGGAAGTGTCATCAGTGTCAGGTGCACGGTAATTTGATTCATGCACCTCCCACGGAACTGCATCCCATGTCCGCACCTTGGCCATTTGTCGCTTGGGGCATGGACGTCATTGGACCAATTGAACCAAAGGCTTCGAATGGACACAGGTTTATACTGGTTGCCATCGATTACTTCACAAAATGGGTAGAGGCTGTCACTCTCAAGTCGGTCACCAAGAAAGCTGTAGTGGATTTTGTACACTCAAATCTTATCTGTCGCTTCGGTATTCCTGCGACTATCATTACAGATAATGCAGCAAACTTGAACAGTCACTTGATGGGAGATGTGTGCGAGCAATTCAAGATAACACACAGGAATTCCACTCCTTATCGGCCAAAAGCCAATGGTGCTGTGGAAGCTGCAAATAAAAACATCAAGAAGATTTTGAGGAAAACAATACAAAGTTCCCGACAGTGGCATGAGCAGTTACCTTTTGCATTATTGGGGTACCGCACTACGGTACGCACATCGGTGGGAGCGACTCCTTATCTTTTGGTTTATGGGACCGAGGCCGTAATACCGGCAGAGGTAGAGATTCCTTCACTTCGAATCATTGTCGAAGCAGAAATCGAGGACAGCGAGTGGGTTAAGACTCGACTGGAGCAATTGACGTTGATTGATGAAAAGCGGATGGCTGCAGTTTGTCACGGACAGTTATACCAACGAAGGATGGCCCGTGCTTACAACAAGAAAGTCCGACCTCGGAATTTCGAAGTAGGACAATTGGTACTGAGGCGTATTCTGCCGCATCATGAAGAAGCAAAAGGAAAGTTTGCCCCAAATTGGAAAGGCCCATACATCGTAAGGAAAATATTGCCAAGAGGAGCATTGTATTTAGGTGATATCGATGGAAATGACCCTGACACAGCAGTGAATGCAGATGCAGTCAAGAGGTACTACGTCTAGATCATACTCCGAGTGGTCCTGACACGTTGAAAAGGGCGAAGGTGTTTATTCCCCACTACTCCCCAAACACTACCCAATTCTCTCTACCAACTTTTGAGCTGTAAAAAAAAAAAAAAAAAAAAAAAAACATTTGATTCCGTTTGACTTGATTGAGGCCTGAACTACGTTTGACTTGATTCCGAAAGGATACGTAGGCAGCCTCTCCCTGAGGTTCAGTCACACCAACAATAAAATCCCAGCCACCCTGAAATTAAAAACCGGGGTATGTCGGACACTTGAGAAGTTTAGTATCAGCTACCTCTCTTTACCAAGTACAAGCCTTCAAATCAATTACCAAAGATAGTGGGAAACCAATAAGCATAACAAATGGAAACCGGCACACCCTGAGTTGGGAGAAATAAAATGAGAGAGTCTCGGCGGTGAAAACCTTCGGGCACCACGAGGCGACGGGAGAAGAGAAACCAAAATGAGAGAGCTTGTTTAGTAAAAACTCGCAAAGAGTGCTATCAAGCGATGACAGGAAGAGAAATGAGAGAGGTCAGCCAGCGAAAACCCGCAAAGGGCGCTGTTGGCCGAAAAGAATGACGCCACCCCAAGAAAGTTTCGGCAGAGTGCCACCAGTTTGGAATCACAGATCCGTTCTGGTTCAGGAAAACGCAAGCTCTTAGAAGGTCAGACGTCCAGTCCAAAAAGCATGTCATGTCATTGAAAGCCAGCATTATCTTCCTCAGATAAGTCTTTCTCATCCCGAAAAGGTTACTCCTCTTCTGGTTGGTTTGCTCTTTTCTTTGTTTCTTTTCGAATCCCTTTCGCATTTTAACCCCGAGTTCAGGACACACCGGAAAGGACAGGTGGAAGGTTTGTTTGCACGGAATCCCGTCTCATGAAGGAAAGCACCTCATCTCGTTGATGTTGATTATCCAAGCATGATGAATCATGACGTTCGATGGTGTTCCGGAGTAAAGGAAAAAGAGAGAAATCTTGAAATCTTCCCCAGCAAGTCTACCTTCGGACAAATCCCCACCGAGTTTCCCCCTGTACAAAACCCCACAGAGTTTCTCTTTTGTACAATCTCCCACAAAGTCTCCCCGCTGGAATTTCATCGGCGCATCCCCAGCGAGTCCTTTTGTAAATATTCCCCAACAAGCTTACCCCAACAAATCCTAGAAATCCCGCTTTGAAATAAATCCCCAATATGCCCCATTGTACAAAAATCCACACAAAGAATCCACTTTGTAAATATTCCCCACAGAGTTTCCCTTTTGTACAAATTCCCACAAAATACCTCCAATAAAATCCCCGTTGTGAAACTCCAAGCAAAACGGACACACAAAAAAAAAAAAAAAAAAAAGAGCCTTACGAAGCAAGTCATCACAGAATCCGGAAATACAAGCCTGAGCAGTCTAAATGTTTCGCCGTTCGAATCAAATCAATGGCGTGATTCCGCAACATAAATAGAGACGCAACAAAGCAATTGGAAACGATCAAGGTCACCGAACCGACCGTCATTTTCGAACTAACAATTATTCTTTAAGTTGAAACAGGTATTAATCCAAGACAACCGTGCAAGAAGCAGGTGTCACCCAAAGAAGAAGGTACACGGGTACAAGAAATATTTTGGCAATAAGAAATTCACTCAAAAGGTAAGTTCCCGCAAAACTCCCTTATATCTTCTATTAAAACAAGAAAACTCAAAAAAATAGATCGTGTAGTATTCTCGAGCTTTATCCCCAGCCAATCAGCATTAGGGTTTTAAACCCTAAACTGAATTTCCCTTTTAGTCAGCATTAGGGTTTTAAACCCTAAACTGAACTTTTTCCTTTCAGCCAGCATTAGAGTTTTAAACTCTAAACTGAGCTTTTTCATGCAATCAGCATTAGGGTTTTAAACCCTAAACTGAATTTTCCTTTCAGCCAGCATTAGAGTTTTAAACTCTAAACTGAGCTTTTTCATGCAATCAGCATTAGGGTTTTAAACCCTAAACTGAATTTTCCTTTCAGCCAGCATTAGAGTTTTAAACTCTAAACTGAGCTTTTTCATGCAATCAGCATTAGGGTTTTAAACCCTAAACTGAATTTTCCTTTCAGCCAGCATTAGAGTTTTAAACTCTAAACTGAGCTTTTCCATGCAATCAGCATTAGGGTTTTAAACCCTAAACTGAATTTTCCTTTTAGTCAGCATTAGGGTTTTAAACCCTAAACTGAACTTTTCCTTTCAGCCAGCATTAGAGTTTTAAACTCTAAACTGAGCTTTTCCATGCAATCAGCATTAGGGTTTTAAACCCTAAACTGAATTTTCCTTTTAGTCAGCATTAGGGTTTTAAACCCTAAACTGAATTTTCCTTTCAGCCAGCATTAGAGTTTTAAACTCTAAACTGAGCTTTTCCATGCAATCAGCATTAGGGTTTTAAACCCTAAACTGAATTTTCCTTTCAGCCAGCATTAGAGTTTTAAACTCTAAACTGAGCTTTTCCATGCAATCAGCATTAGGGTTTTAAACCCTAAACTGAATTTTCCTTTCAGCCAGCATTAGAGTTTTAAACTCTAAACTGAGCTTTTTCATGCAATCAGCATTAGGGTTTTAAACCCTAAACTGAATTTTCCTTTCAGCCAGCATTAGAGTTTTAAACTCTAAACTGAGCTTTTTCATGCAATCAGCATTAGGGTTTTAAACCCTAAACTGAATTTTCCTTTCAGCCAGCATTAGAGTTTTAAACTCTAAACTGAGCTTTTTCATGCAATCAGCATTAGGGTTTTAAAACCCTAAACTGAATTTTCCTTTTAGTCAGCATTAGGGTTTTAAACCCTAAACTGAACTTTTTCCTTTCAGCCAGCATTAGAGTTTTAAACTCTAAACTGAGCTTTTCCATGCAATCAGCATTAGGGTTTTAAACCCTAAACTGAATTTTCCTTTTAGTCAGCATTAGGGTTTTAAACCCTAAACTGAATTTTCCTTTCAGCCAACATTAGAGTTTTAAACTCTAAACTGAGCTTTTCCATGCAATCAGCATTAGGGTTTTAAACCCTAAACTGAATTTTCTTTTAGTCAGCATTAGGGTTTTAAACCCTAAACTGAATTTTCCTTTCAGCCAGCATTAGAGTTTTAAACTCTAAACTGAGCTTTTCCATGCAATCAACATTAGGGTTTTAAACCCTAAACTGAATTTTCCTTTCAGCCAGCATTAGGGTTTTAAACCCTAAACTAAGTTTTTCCATGCAATCAGCATTAGGGTTTTAAAACCCTAAACTGAATTTTCCTTTTAGTCAGCATTAGGGTTTTAAACCTTAAACTGAACTTTTTCCTTTCAGCCAGCATTAGAGTTTTAAACTCTAAACTGAGCTTTTCCATGCAATCAGCATTAGGGTTTTAAACCCTAAACTGAATTTTCCTTTTAGTCAGCATTAGGGTTTTAAACCCTAAACTGAACTTTTTCCTTTCAGCCAGCATTAGAGTTTTAAACTCTAAACTGAGCTTTTCCATGCAATCAGCATTAGGGTTTTAAACCCTAAAACTGAATTTTCCTTTGTTTGGCATTAGGGTCTTTAACCCCAAACCGAACCTCTCCCCAGCTAGCCGATGTTGGGGCTCCAACCCTGAACTGGGCATTCATATCCTCTTTCATCAATTTTATGAACTTCCTGGTGAATAATTAACGAAATTTTCCTAGTGAAACTGGGGCAGAAAATTTCGTTCGTTTGTTTGTTTTTTCCCGCAGGTCTAACCTCGAGCCACACGGATCGAAATGACCCGCGAGATGAGTCTCAACTCAAAATCAAAGAAGAAAAGAAGATGTCCCGAGATACTGGAGAAAATGGAAGGCGGATCGCTCCAAGATTTGATTAAGGTCCAGAACTCTGCCAGTCGCGTCTCACTGAGTATCCCGGAGATTAAGCAAGTCGCCACAACTCGCAAGCATCAAGATTCAGATCAGAGTCTACAAGCAGAATCAGCTAAGACCCAAGATCAAGTCGTGAAAGAATCATAGATAGGAATCTTGTAACTAGCAGTTGACATACGTATAAGTAGTTAGTTCAGTTTCTAATTTTCGTTTGGTTGTAATAAGGCGGTCAGTAACGTAGCAGTGACAACAGCAGCAGCAGTAGCAGCAAGCATTGCAATCCCATGGTAGTCCCAGCTACCAAAACTTCCCGAACTACATTGACCTGATTCCTGTTTAGCCCAGGATATGTAGGAAATCTTTGAAGCAAGATTCGGTCAGATCTTTCAAAAATGCTTCATACGGAGTGGTCTATAGGCAAAAATCGCTCATACACGCTCACTTTATCTTTGCACGAAAACCCTTCGTGTTTCCAAACAAAGAGGGGCAGCTGTGAGCACGTGATTTTTGTTTTAGCACGACAATCGCTCCAAAAAAGAAATAAAAACAAATATAATTGGCCTTGCTGTACAATTTCGGATTTCCGTGCGGCACTTTGTTGATTTATTTGTGACCTTAGCCCATTTTTATTTATTTACTTTATTAAAATAAAATTCAAAAAAATATATGTGTCCTGCATAATTCAAACCGTAATCCGGTCGTTAAATAGAAAATCATGAATAGGCATTTTCGTCCGTGATTTTATTTGGTTTGACTTTACCTGTTTTGAAATACTTTAGTGTGTGTGCAAATAATTGTATTGAGTGTGTATTTAATTTTAAATTTGATTTTTTGGCTTAGTTTTGTTTTAAAATAAATCAGAAATAAATAAATAAAAAAAAAAAAGAAAAGACCCCTTCCCTTCCGGACTTGGGCCAATTTTAACAAAATTGGCCCAAACAAACAGCCCAAGACCCAGGCCTGCCCGGTCCAGGCCACCTGATGCCCAGGACGTCCAAACGACGTCGTTTGAGTCATACCTGATCTGGACCGTTGATCTCAGAATGATCAACGGCCAAGATCAATCCCCCGTAACCCACCAATAAACCCGACCCGTCTCACCCGGACCGACCCCAACCCTTTACCCTTGAAACGACACCGTTCCACTTAAGCTATCAGATCCAGACCGTAGATCTAGATTGATCTAACGGTCGAGATCAATCCACCCATTAACTATATAAAGTCATAATCCTACCCTGCCCCCCCCCTATCCGAACCCCAGCCTTCGTCTTCAACCTCATCCCCTTCAAACCCTAGAGCCGCCCTTGTATCCCCCACCATGAAAACCGGCGGCATGAACACCGGTGACCTCGCCATGAACACCATAGAACCCCCTCACCACCCTGAACATAGACCTGTTGACCGTTTGGTTTGAATCACCCCCCAGGTCCTCGAATCTTCATTTGAAGATTCGAGTCAAACTCGATCTACACCAAACAACCCCAGCTTCATACCAGACACTCCCCGGACCTTCCTCGTGACCAAACCATACTTGGTTTGGTCCGAATCTAACCAGGGAAGCACGAATATTAGATCTGAGTTTTGAAACCACAAGGTCCCTCGTCACTGGTTCAAACCGGTTCAAACCAAAGAGTTTAAGGTCTGATGGACTTTAATCAAGTGTTTCTCATTTGAGAAACACTTCGATTAAAGCCCGTTCAGCCTTAAGAAAGTTGTTCAAATCCGAGTTCAAATTTTTAACTTTGCAAGCTTTAAGGTGAGTTTGTTTGGTTTCCTTTATTTGTTTTAGTCCGTGTGTTTTGTTTTAAATATCTGGTCATGTTTTGTTTCAATTTGTGTCTTTAAATTTTACCACCTTCTGATTGACCACTTTGCCTGAACCACTGTGTTTGGTTTGAACCCCTCCTATTCTGATAAGATATGTGTATTGGTTGTATCCCAAATTTGTACTGACTTACTGATTTCTCAAAGTATAATCCTGCTTAATCAGTATAAGTCGAGTCATGTGTCCCATGCTTTTGAATGTCTGATTTGGCTACGTTTGTGTATGTTAATACTAATATAGTCGAGTCGACATGAGTCGTCAATTAGTTTCAACTGTCCGAACAATAACAAATCAACTTACTTCTGCTAAGCATGTGTTGGGTCAATTAAGAACCAATTTTTGTTTACTTATAGCTTGTTTGAATTGATCAGTAATGTAAAAAGGATTATTTTGTTTAAAGTTCTGAAATGGAGGGCATGTGCACTTGGCACAGCATGTGCATTGGTGCACCTCATGTGCCTTGTGCACAGCCTGTTTTCTCCTGCATAAAAGGGCTTTCAATTTTTAAATTGGTTTGACAGCATATGCTGTCAGATATATTCTGTCGCCCACACCCTACTTTAGTTTCAGAAATAATAAACATCACAAAAGGTAAGCATGCCAAGAGAATATGATGGGAACTTTCTAATACTTAAGTAGCTAAGTGGAACTGAAAAAGGGTAGCACATGGGAGGGGTTATTTGATTAATCCAACAGGCTGATAAAGGGCTGGGGTTGAGGCTTATAAAAGGAGGATGGACATACACCAAAAAGAAAAAAAAACACACACACACTGGGAAGATAGAAAGAAAAGAGAGAGTTGACAAGAATAGAAAGAGAGCAAGAAAGAGAGAAAACAGACTAAGAAATCAGAAATTTGGTCTTGTTTGTCTGAAGTTCATTTATTGTCAATACGTTAGGCAGTGTTCTTTCTTCAATCGAGATTATTGTTAGTGTTCTGCTGCATTGGTATATTCCGGAATTGGACTGTCTGGAGTATCGCACTGTGTGCTGTTTCATCGAGTTGTTCTCCTTCAACTCTAGTTCCATCTCGCAACAGAATCCTTTCTGTTGTGCTGTTCTGATTGTTGCTGCTATCTTGCTCGCTATTGCTGCTGCATTTTGTCCTGCTGCTACTGTTAATTCTGCCTCTTGGCTGCTGCTGATTCCCATCTTCTTCTCCTTCTCCTTTGCACTTTCAGCATTTTCAGGTACACATTTCAAGTCCCATATTGATGTAATTGGAACAGTTTGAAAGCATGAAATGAAAAAGGTTGAAGAAGTTCAAGCATTTGCTGTAATATTCATAGTACATTAACAGGCCTTGTGGAAATTGATTTAGCTTATGTTTCAATAGTTCAAAAGAGTATACTGATAGCCGACTGAGTTTTACCCCTTTGTATTTGAGCTCGACAATTGTCTGTTTTAGTATAAGTATGCATATTTCGACTTTACACAATACCGTTTTCTGTTTCATTTAGTTTTTTTTTGTTTTAAAGACTAGCCCATATAAGTTTGGTTAAGCTCAATACAAGAAATGCTCGGATTAAACATTGTATTTCGCTGACTCGTATATGATAAATTAAAGCATTTTACTTCGCCAGTTATCCTTTTAACCCAGTTCAAATAAGTTCAGTTAAGTTCAAATCAAGAAATGTTCGGATTAAGTATTGCGTTTCATCTATCTCATATGTAATCTTTTATTCGACCAAATCATTTTCGTAAAAGGCATGACGTCCTTTTTACCTTAAAAGTAATCAATCAAAATTGACAGGAGTTTGGTTTAAGCTGAAGTATATACTTCAATTAGCACACACACTTTCTTTTCTTCTATCTCTGGAAATAAAAATAATAGAAATGTAGTCACTGTAGGATGCCCTTCTAAAAATAATAAGACAAGCCTCGCCAAAAAAAACAAAAAAAAAACAATTGCGGGGCCCTCAACAACTGACGATAATTATTTAGAATTCAAGATAGGCCATTTAATAAACTTCATGGCCTCCTACAAAGATAATAACGCGTTAGGTTCTGTTGGCGCGGTTTAATTAAATCACATTCTTAAATTCGGGTGCACATTGATGTGACCCAAATCCAAATCTCAACGAAGTCCAAATGTGTCGACAATCACGGGTGCATTGATTGTGACGTGGTTCGAGACGCATTTTCACGACGTTGCAATTCTGTAAAATAAATGATAATAACAAAAGCGGTTAAAACTTAATAAAAGCACATAAGTTACAACATGTATTTAAATCAGATATTTAGCTATTATAACAATTTAAGCGACCGTGCTAGAACCACGGGATTCGAGGGTGCCTAACACCTTCCCTCGGGTCAACAGAATTCCTTGCTTAGAATTTCTGGTTCGCAGACTTCATTTGGAAAAGTCGAAAATCTCCTCGATTTGGGATTCAAGATAAACCGGTGACTTGGGACACCAAAAGCCAAACCTTTTCCCAAGTGGCGACTCTGAATTAAATAAATAATCCCATTTCGAATATTGTCACTTAAATTGGAAAAACTCCCTCGCGCATCTTAACCCTTCGGGGCGGGCGCGCAAAAAGGAGGTGTGACAGCTGCCCCTCTTTGTTCGGAAACACGAAGAGTTTTCGTGCAAAGATAAAGTGAGCGGATATGAGCGATTTTTGCCTATGGACTACTCCGTGTGAAGCATGTTTTTGAAAGATTTGACCGAATCTTTGCTTCAAAGATTTCCTACATATCCTGGGCTAGACAGGAATCAGGTCAATGTAGTTCGGGAAGTTTTTGGCAGCTGGGACTGCCATGGGATTGCAAGGCTTGCTGTTACTGCTGTTGTTGTTGTCACCGTTGCTTTACTGACCGCCTTATTACAACCAAAGAAAAATTGAAACTTAACTAAACACTTATATGCATGTCAAATGCTAGTTACAAGATCCCTATCTATGATTCTTTTGCGACTTGATCTTGGGTCTCAGCTGATTTTGCTTGTAGACTTCAATCCGGATCTTGATGCTTGTGAGTTGTAGGTGCTTGCTTACTCTCTGGGATGCTGAGTGAGACACGACTGGCAGAGTTCAGGACCTTAATCAAATGTTGGAGTCGATCCGCCTTCCATTTACTCCGATATCTCGGGACATCTTCTTTTTGTCCTTTTCTTCTTTGATTCTGAGTTGAGACTCAGCTCGTGGGTCGTTTCGATCCGTGTGGCTTGAGGTTAGACCTGCGGGAAAAAACAAACGAACAAAATTTTCTGCCCCAGTTTCACTAGGAAAATTTCGTGAATTATTCGCCAGGAAGTTCCTAAAAATTTGATGAAAGAGGATATGCATGCTCAGTTCAGGGTCGGAGCCCTAATACCGACTAGCTGGGGAGAAGTTTCGTTTTAGAGTTGAAACTCTAATACTGACCATTTGGAAAAAGTTCAGTTTAGGGTTTAAAACCCTAATGCTGACTGAAAGGAAAAGTTCAGTTTAGGGTTTAAAACCCTAATGCTGATTAAAGGAAAAAGTTCAGTTTAGGGTTTAAAACCCTAATGCTGACTAAAGGAAAAATTCAGTTTAGGGTTTTAAACCCTAATGCTGACTGAAAGGAAAAGTTCAGTTTAGGGTTTAAAACCCTAATGCTGACTGAATGGAAAAAGTTCAGTTTAGGGTTTAAAACCCTAATGCTGACTAAAGGAAAAAGTTCAGTTTAGGGTTTAAAACCCTAATGCTGATTGAAAGGAAAAGTTTAGTTTAGGGTTTAAAACCCTAATGCTGGCTAAAGGAAAAGTTCAGTTTAGGGTTTTAAAACACTAATGCTGATTGAAAGGAAAAGAGTTCAGTTTAGGGTTTAAAACCCTAATGCTGACTAAAGGAAAAGTTCAGTTTAGGGTTTAAAACCCTAATGCTGACTGCATGGAAAAGCTCAGTTTAGGGTTTAAAACCCTGATGCTGATTAAAGGAAAAGTTCAGTTTAGGGTTTAAAACCCTAATGCTGATTAAAGGAAAAGTTCAGTTTAGGGTTTAAAACCCTAATGCTGACTGCATAAAAAAGCTCAGTTTAGGGTTTAAAACCCTAATGCTGGCTGAAAGGAAAAGATCAGTTTAGGATTTAAAACCCTAATGCTAATTAAAGGAAAAGTTCAGTTTAGGGTTTAAAACCCTAATGTTGACTGCATGGAAAAGCTCAGTTTAGGGTTTAAAACCCTAATGCTGGCTGAAAGGAAAAGTTCAGTTTAGGGTTTAAAACCCTAATGCTGACTAAAGGAAAAATTCAGTTTAGGGTTTAAAACCCTAATGCTGACTAAAGGAAAAATTCAGTTTAGGGTTTAAAACCCTAATGCTGACTGCATGAAAAAACTCAGTTTAGGGTTTAAAACCCTAATGCTGGCTGAATGGAAAAAGTTCAGTTTAGGGTTTAAAACCCTAATGCTGATTGCAAGGAAAAGTTCAGCTTAGGGTTTAAAACTCTAAACTGAACTTTTTCCATTCAGTCAGCATTAGGGTTTTAAACCCTAAACCGAGCTTTTCCATGCAGTCAGCATTAGGGTTTTAAACCCTAAGCTGAACTTTTCCTTGCAATCAGCATTAGGGTTTTAAACCCTAAACTGAACTTTTTCCATTCAGCCAGCATTAGGGTTTTAAACCCTAAACTGAGTTTTTCATGCAGTCAGCATTAGGGTTTTAAACCCTAAACTGAACTTTTTCCATTCAGCCAACATTAGGGTTTTAAACCCTAAACTGAGCTTTTCCATGCAGTCAACATTAGGGTTTTAAACCCTAAACTGAACTTTTCCTTTAATTAGCATTAGGGTTTTAAATCCTAAACTGATCTTTTCCTTTCAGCAAGCATTAGGGTTTTAAACCCTAAACTGAGCTTTTCTATGCAGTCAACATTAGGGTTTTAAACCCTAAACTGAACTTTTCCTTTAATCAGCATTAGGGTTTTAAACCCTAAACTGAATTTTTCCTTTAGTCAGCATTAGGGTTCAGTTTAGGGTTTAAAACCCTAATGCTGACTGCATGGAAAAGCTCAGTTTAGGGTTTAAAACCCTGATGCTGATTAAAGGAAAAGTTCAGTTTAGGGTTTAAAACCCTAATGCTGATTAAAGGAAAAGTTCAGTTTAGGGTTTAAAACCCTAATGCTGACTGCATAGAAAAGCTCAGTTTAGGGTTTAAAACCTTAATGCTGGCTGAAAGGAAAAGATCAGTTTAGGATTTAAAACCCTAATGCTAATTAAAGGAAAAGTTCAGTTTAGGGTTTAAAACCCTAATGTTGACTGCATGGAAAAGCTCAGTTTAGGGTTTAAAACCCTAATGCTGACTGAAAGGAAAAGTTCAGTTTAGGGTTTAAAACCCTAATGCTGACTAAAGGAAAAATTCAGTTTAGGGTTTAAAACCCTAATGCTGACTAAAGGAAAAATTCAGTTTAGGGTTTAAAACCCTAATGCTGACTGCATGAAAAAACTCAGTTTAGGGTTTAAAACCCTAATGCTGGCTGAATAGAAAAAGTTCAGTTTAGGGTTTAAAACCCTAATGCTGATTGCAAGGAAAAGTTCAGCTTAGGGTTTAAAACCCTAATGCTGACTGCATGGAAAAGCTCAGTTTAGGGTTTAAAACCCTAATGCTGACTGAATGGAAAAAGTTCAGTTTAGGGTTTAAAACCCTAATGCTGACTAAAGGAAAAAGTTCAGTTTAGGGTTTAAAACCCTAATGCTGACTAAAAGAAAAAGTTCAGTTTAGGGTTTAAAACCCTATAGCTGATTGCAAGGAAAAGTTCAGCTTAGGGTTTAAAACCCTAATGCTGACTGCATGGAAAAACTCAGTTTAGGGTTTAAAACCCTAATGCTGGCTGAATGAAAAAAGTTCAGTTTACGGTTTAAAACCCTAATGCTGACTGAATGGAAAAAGTTCAGTTTAGGGTTTAAAACACTAATGCTGACTAAAGAAAAAAATTCAGTTTAGGGTTTAAAACCCTAATGCTGATTGCAAGGAAAAGTTCAGCTTAGGGTTTAAAACCCTAATGCTGACTGCATGGAAAAGCTCAGTTTAGGGTTTAAAACCCTAATGCTGCCTGAATTGAAAAAGTTCAGTTTAGGGTTTAAAAACCTAATGCTGACTAAAGGAAAAATTCAGTTTAGGGTTTAAAACCCTAATGCTGACTGAATGGAAAAAGTTCAGTTTAGGGTTTAAAACCCTAATGCTGACTGCATGGAAAAGCTCAGTTTAGGGTTTAAAACCCTAATGCTGACTGAATGGAAAAAGTTCAGTTTAGGGTTTAAAACCCTAATGCTGACTGCATGGAAAAGCTCAGTTTAGGGTTTAAAACCCTAATGCTGACTGAATGGAAAAAGTTCAGTTTAGGGTTTAAAACCCTAATGCTGACTGCATGGAAAAGCTCAGTTTAGGGTTTAAAACCCTAATGCTGACTGAATGGAAAAAGTTCAGTTTAGGGTTTAAAACCCTAATGCTGACTGCATGGAAAAGCTCAGTTTAGGGTTTAAAACCCTAATGCTGACTGAATGGAAAAAGTTCAGTTTAGGGTTTAAAACCCTAATGCTGACTAAAGGAAAAAGTTCAGTTTAGGGTTTAAAACCCTAATGCTGACTGAATGGAAAAAGTTCAGTTTAGGGTTTAAAACCCTAATGCTGACTGCATGGAAAATCTCAGTTTAGGGTTTAAAACCCTAATGCTGGCTGAATGGAAAAAGTTCAGTTTAGGGTTTAAAACCCTAATGCTGACTAAAGGAAAAAGTTCAGTTTAGGGTTTAAAACCCTAATGCTGACTAAAGGAAAAATTCAGTTTAGGGTTTAAAACCCTAATGCTGACTGCATGGAAAAACTCAGTTTAGGGTTTAAAACCCTAATACTGGCTGAATGGAAAAGTTCAGTTTAGGGTTTAAACCCTTAATGCTGACTAAAGGAAAAAGTTCAGTTTAGGGTTTAAAACCGTAATGCTGATTGCAAGGAAAAGTTCAGCTTAGGGTTTAAAACCCTAATGCTGACTACATGGAAAAGATCAGTTTATGGTTAAAACCCTAATGCTGGCTGAATGGAAAAAGTTCAGTTTAGGGTTTAAAACCCTAATGCTGACTAAAGGAAAAATTCAGTTTAGGGTTTAAAACCCTAATGCTGACTGAAAGGAAAAGTTCAGTTTAGGGTTTAAAACCCTAATGCTGACTGAATGGAAAAAGTTCAATTTAGGGTTTAAAACCCTAATGCTGACTAAAGGAAAAATTCAGTTTAGGGTTTAAAACCCTAATGATGACTGCATGGAAAAGCTCGGTTTAGGGATTAAAACCCTAATGCTGGCTGAATGGAAAAAGTTCAGTTTAGGGTTTAAAACCCTAATGCTGACTAAAGGAGAAATTCAGTTTAGGGTTTAAAACTCTAATGCTGACTGAAAGGAAAAGTTCAGTTTAGGGTTTAAAACCCTAATACTAATTAAAGGAAAAGTTCAGTTTAGGGTTTAAAACCCTAATGTTGACTGCATGGAAAAGCTCAGTTTAGGGTTTAAAACCCTAATGCTGGCTGAAAGGAAAAGTTCAGTTTAGGGTTTAAAACCCTAATGCTGACTAAAGGAAAAATTCAGTTTAGGGTTTAAAACCCTAATGCTGACTAAAGGAAAAATTCAGTTTAGGGTTTAAAACCCTAATGCTGACTGCATGAAAAAACTCAGTTTAGGGTTTAAAACCCTAATGCTGGCTGAATGGAAAAAGTTCAGTTTAGGGTTTAAAACCCTAATGCTGATTGCAAGGAAAAGTTCAGCTTAGGGTTAAAAACCCTAATGCTGACTGCATGGAAAAGCTCAGTTTAGGGTTTAAAACCCTAATGCTGACTGAATGGAAAAAGTTCAGTTTAGGGTTTAAAACCCTAATGCTGACTAAAAGAAAAAGTTCAGTTTAGGGTTTAAAACCCTAATGCTGACTAAAAGAAAAAGATCAGTTTAGGGTTTAAAACCCTATAGCTGATTGCAAGGAAAAGTTCAGCTTAGGGTTTAAAACCCTAATGCTGACTGCATGGAAAAACTCAGTTTAGGGTTTAAAACCCTAATGCTGACTACATGGAAAAGCTCAGTTTAGGGTTTAAAACCCTAATGCTGACTGAATGGAAAAAGTTCAGTTTAGGGTTTAAAACCCTAATGCTGACTAAAGGAAAAAGTTCAGTTTAGGGTTTAAAACCCTAATGCAGATTGCAAGGAAAAGTTCAGCTTAGGGTTTAAAACCCTAATGCTGACTACATGGAAAAGATCAGTTTATGGTTTAAAACCCTAATGCTGGCTGAATGGAAAAAGTTCAGTTTAGGGTTTAAAACCCTAATGCTGACTAAAGGAAAAATTCAGTTTAGGGTTTAAAACCCTAATGCTGACTGCATGAAAAAACTCAGTTTAGGGTTTAAAACCCCAATGCTGGCTGAATGGAAAAAGTTCAGTTTAGGGTTTAAAACCCTAATGTTGACTAAAGGAAAAGTTCAGCTTAGGGTTTAAAACCCTAATGCTGACTGAAAGGAAAAGTTCAGTTTAGGGTTTAAAACCCTAATGCTGACTGAATGGAAAAAGTTCAGTTTAGGGTTTAAAACCCTAATGCTGACTAAAGGAAAAATTCAGTTTAGGGTTTTAAAACCCTAATGCTGACTGCATGGAAAAGTTCAGTTTAGGGTTTAAAACCCTAATGCTGGCTGAATGGAAAAAGTTCAGTTTAGGGTTTAAAACCCTAATGCTCACTAAAGGAAAAATTCAGTTTAGGGTTTAAAACCCTAATGCTGACTAAAGGAAAAATTCAGTTTAGGGTTTTAAAACCCTAATGCTGACTGCATGGAAAAGTTCAGTTTAGGGTTTAAAACCCTAATGCTGACTGAATGGAAAAAGTTCAGTTTAGGGTTTAAAACCCTAATGCTGACTAAAAGGAAAAGTTCAGTTTAGGGTTTAAAACCCTAATGCTGACTGAATGGAAAAAGTTCAGTTTAGGGTTTAAAACCCTAATGCTGACTGAATGGAAAAAGTTCAGTTTAGGGTTTAAAACCCTAATGCTGACTAAAGGAAAAATTCAGTTTAGGGTTTTAAAACCCTAATGCTGACTGCATGGAAAAGTTCAGTTTAGGGTTTAAAACCCTAATGCTGGCTGAATGGAAAAAGTTCAGTTTAGGGTTTAAAACCCTAATGCTCACTAAAGGAAAAATTCAGTTTAGGGTTTAAAACCCTAATGCTGACTGAATGGAAAAAGTTCAGTTTAGGGTTTAAAACCCTAATGCTGACTGCATGGAAAATCTCAGTTTAGGGTTTAAAACCCTAATGCTGGCTGAATGGAAAAAGTTCAGTTTAGGGTTTAAAACCCTAATGCTCACTAAAGGAAAAATTCAGTTTAGGGTTTAAAACCCTAATGCTGACTAAAGGAAAAATTCAGTTTAGGGTTTTAAAACCCTAATGCTGACTGCATGGAAAAGTTCAGTTTAGGGTTTAAAACCCTAATGCTGACTGAATGGAAAAAGTTCAGTTTAGGGTTTAAAACCCTAATGCTGACTAAAAGGAAAAGTTCAGTTTAGGGTTTAAAACCCTAATGGCTGACTGAATGGAAAAAGTTCAGTTTAGGGTTTAAAACCCTAATGCTGACTAAAGGAAAAATTCAGTTTAGGGTTTAAAACCCTAATGCTGACTGCATGGAAAATCTCAGTTTAGGGTTTAAAACCCTAATGCTGGCTGAATGGAAAAAGTTCAGTTTAGGGTTTAAAACCCTAATGCTGACTGAATGGAAAAAGTTCAGTTTAGGGTTAAAACCCTAATACTGACTTAAGGAAAAATTCAATTTAGGGTTTAAAACCCTAATGCTGACTGCATGGAAAAACTCAGTTTAGGGTTTAAAACCCTAATGCTGGCTGAATGGAAAAAGTTCAGTTTAGGGTTTAAAACCCTAATGCTGACTAAAGGAAAAAGTTCAGTTTAGGGTTTAAAACCCTAATGCTGATTGCAAGGAAAAGTTCAGCTTAGGGTTTAAAACCCTAATACTGACTGCATGGAAAAGCTCAGTTTATGGTTTAAAACCCTAATGCTGGCTGAATGGAAAAAGTTCAGTTTAGGGTTTAAAACCCTAATGCTGACTAAAGGAAAAATTCAGTTTAGGGTTTTAAACCCTAATGCTGACTGAAAGGAAAAGTTCAGTTTAGGGTTTAAAACCCTAATGCTGACTGAATGGAAAAAGTTCAGTTTAGGGTTTAAAACCCTAATGCTGACTAAAGGAAAAATTCAGTTTAGGGTTTAAAACCCTAATGATGACTGCATGGAAAAGCTCGGTTTAGGGTTTTAAACCCTAATGCTGGCTGAATGGAAAAAGTTCAGTTTAGGGTTTAAAACCCTAATGCTGACTAAAGAAAAAATTCAGTTTAGGGTTTAAAACCCTAATGCTGACTGAAAGGAAAAGTTCAGTTTAGGGTTTAAAACCCTAATGCTGACTGAATGGAAAAAGTTCAGTTTAGGGTTTAAAACCCTAATGCTGATTAAACGAAAAATTTAGTTTAGGGTTTTAAAACCCTAATGCTGACTGAATGGAAAAGTTCAATTTAGGGTTTAAAACCCTAATGTTGGCTGAATGGAAAAAGTTCAGTTTAGGGTTTAAAACCCTAATGCTCACTAAAGGAAAAATTCAGTTTAGGGTTTAAAACCCTAATGCTGACTAAAGGAAAAATTCAGTTTAGGGTTTTAAAACCCTAATGCTGACTGGATGGAAAAGTTCAGTTTAGGGTTTAAAACCCTAATGCTGGCTGAATGGAAAAATTTCAGTTTAGGGTTTAAAACCCTAATGCTCACTAAAGGAAAAATTCAGTTTAGGGATTAAAACCCTAATGCTGACTAAAGTAAAAAGTTCAGTTTAGGGTTTAAAACCCTAATGCTGACTGAATGGAAAAAGTTCAGTTTAGGGTTTAAAACCCTAATGCTGACTAAAAGGAAAAGTTCAGTTTAGGGTTTAAAACCCTAATGCTGACTGAATGGAAAAAGTTCAGTTTAGGGTTTAAAACCCTAATGCTGACTAAAGGAAAATTTCAGTTTAGGGTTTAAAACCCTAATGCTGACTGCATGGAAAATCTCAGTTTAGGGTTTAAAACCCTAATGCTGGCTGAATGGAAAAAGTTCAGTTTAGGGTTTAAAACCCTAATGCTGACTGAATGGAAAAAGTTCAGTTTAGGGTTAAAACCCTAATACTGACTTAAGGAAAAATTCAGTTTAGGGTTTAAAACCCTAATGCTGACTGCATGGAAAAACTCAGTTTAGGGTTTAAAACCCTAATGCTGGCTGAATGGAAAAAGTTCAGTTTAGGGTTTAAAACCCTAATGCTGACTAAAGGAAAAAGTTCAGTTTAGGGTTTAAAACCCTAATGCTGATTGCAAGGAAAAGTTCAGCTTAGGGTTTAAAACCCTAATACTGACTGCATGGAAAAGCTCAGTTTATGGTTTAAAACCCTAATGCTGGCTGAATGGAAAAAGTTCAGTTTAGGGTTTAAAACCCTAATGCTGACTAAAGGAAAAATTCAGTTTAGGGTTTTAAACCCTAATGCTGACTGAAAGGAAAAGTTCAGTTTAGGGTTTAAAACCCTAATGCTGACTGAATGGAAAAAGTTCAGTTTAGGGTTTAAAACCCTAATGCTGACTAAAGGAAAAGTTCAGCTTAGGGTTAAAAACCCTAATGCTGACTGCATGGAAAAGCTCAGTTTAGGGTTTAAAACCCTAATGCTGACTGAATGGAAAAAGTTCAGTTTAGGGTTTAAAACCCTAATGCTGACTAAAAGAAAAAGTTCAGTTTAGGGTTTAAAACCCTAATGCTGACTAAAAGAAAAAGATCAGTTTAGGGTTTAAAACCCTATAGCTGATTGCAAGGAAAAGTTCAACTTAGGGTTTAAAACCCTAATGCTGACTGCATGGAAAAACTCAGTTTAGGGTTTAAAACCCTAATGCTGACTACATGGAAAAGCTCAGTTTAGGGTTTAAAACCCTAATGCTGACTGAATGGAAAAAGTTCAGTTTAGGGTTTAAAACCCTAATGCTGACTAAAGGAAAAAGTTCAGTTTAGGGTTTAAAACCCTAATGCAGATTGCAAGGAAAAGTTCAGCTTAGGGTTTAAAACCCTAATGCTGACTACATGGAAAAGATCAGTTTATGGTTTAAAACCCTAATGCTGGCTGAATGGAAAAAGTTCAGTTTAGGGTTTAAAACCCTAATGCTGACTAAAGGAAAAATTCAGTTTAGGGTTTAAAACCCTAATGCTGACTGCATGAAAAAACTCAGTTTAGGGTTTAAAACCCCAATGCTGGCTGAATGGAAAAAGTTCAGTTTAGGGTTTAAAACCCTAATGTTGACTAAAGGAAAAGTTCAGCTTAGGGTTTAAAACCCTAATGCTGACTGAAAGGAAAAGTTCAGTTTAGGGTTTAAAACCCTAATGCTGACTGAATGGAAAAAGTTCAGTTTAGGGTTTAAAACCCTAATGCTGACTAAAGGAAAAATTCAGTTTAGGGTTTTAAAACCCTAATGCTGACTGCATGGAAAAGTTCAGTTTAGGGTTTAAAACCCTAATGCTGGCTGAATGGAAAAAGTTCAGTTTAGGGTTTAAAACCCTAATGCTCACTAAAGGAAAAATTCAGTTTAGGGTTTAAAACCCTAATGCTGACTAAAGGAAAAATTCAGTTTAGGGTTTTAAAACCCTAATGCTGACTGCATGGAAAAGTTCAGTTTAGGGTTTAAAACCCTAATGCTGACTGAATGGAAAAAGTTCAGTTTAGGGTTTAAAACCCTAATGCTGACTAAAAGGAAAAGTTCAGTTTAGGGTTTAAAACCCTAATGCTGACTGAATGGAAAAAGTTCAGTTTAGGGTTTAAAACCCTAATGCTGACTGAATGGAAAAAGTTCAGTTTAGGGTTTAAAACCCTAATGCTGACTAAAGGAAAAAGTTCAGTTTAGGGTTTAAAACCCTAATGCTGACTGAATGGAAAAAGTTCAGTTTAGGGTTTAAAACCCTAATGCTGACTAAAGGAAAGAGTTCAGTTTAGGGTTTAAAACCCTAATGCTCACTAAAGGAAAAATTCAGTTTAGGGTTTAAAACCCTAATGCTGACTGAATGGAAAAAGTTCAGTTTAGGGTTTAAAACCCTAATGCTGACTGCATGGAAAATCTCAGTTTAGGGTTTAAAACCCTAATGCTGGCTGAATGGAAAAAGTTCAGTTTAGGGTTTAAAACCCTAATGCTCACTAAAGGAAAAATTCAGTTTAGGGTTTAAAACCCTAATGCTGACTAAAGGAAAAATTCAGTTTAGGGTTTTAAAACCCTAATGCTGACTGCATGGAAAAGTTCAGTTTAGGGTTTAAAACCCTAATGCTGACTGAATGGAAAAAGTTCAGTTTAGGGTTTAAAACCCTAATGCTGACTAAAAGGAAAAGTTCAGTTTAGGGTTTAAAACCCTAATGCTGACTGAATGGAAAAAGTTCAGTTTAGGGTTTAAAACCCTAATGCTGACTAAAGGAAAAATTCAGTTTAGGGTTTAAAACCCTAATGCTGACTGCATGGAAAATCTCAGTTTAGGGTTTAAAACCCTAATGTTGGCTGAATGGAAAAAGTTCAGTTTAGGGTTTAAAACCCTAATGCTGACTGAATGGAAAAAGTTCAGTTTAGGGTTAAAACCCTAATACTGACTTAAGGAAAAATTCAATTTAGGGTTTAAAACCCTAATGCTGACTGCATGGAAAAACTCAGTTTAGGGTTTAAAACCCTAATGCTGGCTGAATGGAAAAAGTTCAGTTTAGGGTTTAAAACCCTAATGCTGACTAAAGGAAAAAGTTCAGTTTAGGGTTTAAAACCCTAATGCTGACTAAAGGAAAAGTTCAGCTTAGGGTTTAAAACCCTAATACTGACTGCATGGAAAAGCTCAGTTTATGGTTTAAAACCCTAATGCTGGCTGAATGGAAAAAGTTCAGTTTAGGGTTTAAAACCCTAATGCTGACTAAAGGAAAAATTCAGTTTAGGGTTTTAAACCCTAATGCTGACTGAAAGGAAAAGTTCAGTTTAGGGTTTAAAACCCTAATGCTGACTGAATGGAAAAAGTTCAGTTTAGGGTTTAAAACCCTAATGCTGACTAAAGGAAAAATTCAGTTTAGGGTTTAAAACCCTAATGATGACTGCATGGAAAAGCTCGGTTTAGGGTTTTAAACCCTAATGCTGGCTGAATGGAAAAAGTTCAGTTTAGGGTTTAAAACCCTAATGCTGACTAAAGAAAAAATTCAGTTTAGGGTTTAAAACCCTAATGCTGACTGAAAGGAAAAGTTCAGTTTAGGGTTTAAAACCCTAATGCTGACTGAATGGAAAAAGTTCAGTTTAGGGTTTAAAACCCTAATGCTGATTAAACGAAAAATTTAGTTTAGGGTTTTAAAACCCTAATGCTGACTGCATGGAAAAGTTCAATTTAGGGTTTAAAACCCTAATGCTGGCTGAATGGAAAAAGTTCAGTTTAGGGTTTAAAACCCTAATGCTCACTAAAGGAAAAATTCAGTTTAGGGTTTAAAACCCTAATGCTGACTAAAGGAAAAATTCAGTTTAGGGTTTTAAAACCCTAATGCTGACTGCATGGAAAAGTTCAGTTTAGGGTTTAAAACCCTAATGCTGGCTGAATGGAAAAATTTCAGTTTAGGGTTTAAAACCCTAATGCTCACTAAAGGAAAAATTCAGTTTAGGGATTAAAACCCTAATGCTGACTAAAGTAAAAAGTTCAGTTTAGGGTTTAAAACCCTAATGCTGACTGAATGGAAAAAGTTCAGTTTAGGGTTTAAAACCCTAATGCTGACTAAAAGGAAAAGTTCAGTTTAGGGTTTAAAACCCTAATGCTGACTGAATGGAAAAAGTTCAGTTTAGGGTTTAAAACCCTAATGCTGACTAAAGGAAAATTTCAGTTTAGGGTTTAAAACCCTAATGCTGACTGCATGGAAAATCTCAGTTTAGGGTTTAAAACCCTAATGCTGGCTGAATGGAAAAAGTTCAGTTTAGGGTTTAAAACCCTAATGCCTGACTGAATGGAAAAAGTTCAGTTTAGGGTTAAAACCCTAATACTGACTTAAGGAAAAATTCAGTTTAGGGTTTAAAACCCTAATGCTGACTGCATGGAAAAACTCAGTTTAGGGTTTAAAACCCTAATGCTGGCTGAATGGAAAAAGTTCAGTTTAGGGTTTAAAACCCTAATGCTAACTAAAGGAAAAAGTTCAGTTTAGGGTTTAAAACCCTAATGCTGATTGCAAGGAAAAGTTCAGCTTAGGGTTTAAAACCCTAATACTGACTGCATGGAAAAGCTCAGTTTATGGTTTAAAACCCTAATGCTGGCTGAATGGAAAAAGTTCAGTTTAGGGTTTAAAACCCTAATGCTGACTAAAGGAAAAATTCAGTTTAGGGTTTTAAACCCTAATGCTGACTGAAAGGAAAAGTTCAGTTTAGGGTTTAAAACCCTAATGCTGACTGAATGGAAAAAGTTCAGTTTAGGGTTTAAAACCCTAATGCTGACTAAAGGAAAAATTCAGTTTAGGGTTTAAAACCCTAATGATGACTGCATGGAAAAGCTCGGTTTAGGGTTTTAAACCCTAATGCTGGCTGAATGGAAAAAGTTCAGTTTAGGGTTTAAAACCCTAATGCTGACTAAAGAAAAAATTCAGTTTAGGGTTTAAAACCCTAATGCTGACTGAAAGGAAAAGTTCAGTTTAGGGTTTAAAACCCTAATGCTGACTGAATGGAAAAAGTTCAGTTTAGGGTTTAAAACCCTAATGCTGATTAAACGAAAAATTCAGTTTAGGGTTTTAAAACCCTAATGCTGACTGCATGGAAAAGTTCAGTTTAGGGTTTAAAACCCTAATGCTGGCTGAATGGAAAAAGTTCAGTTTAGGGTTTAAAACCCTAATGCTCACTAAAGGAAAAATTCAGTTTAGGGTTTAAAACCCTAATGCTGACTAAAGGAAAAATTCAGTTTAGGGTTTTAAAACCCTAATGCTGACTGCATGGAAAAGTTCAGTTTAGGGTTTAAAACCCTAATGCTGGCTGAATGGAAAAATTTCAGTTTAGGGTTTAAAACCCTAATGCTCACTAAAGGAAAAATTCAGTTTAGGGTTTAAAACCCTAATGCTGACTGCATGGAAAAGTTCAGTTTAGGGTTTAAAACCCTAATGCTGACTGAATGGAAAAAGTTCAGTTTAGGGTTTAAAACCCTAATGCTGACTAAAAGGAAAAGTTCAGTTTAGGGTTTAAAACCCTAATGCTGACTGAATGGAAAAAGTTCAGTTTAGGGTTTAAAACCCTAATGCTGACTAAAGGAAAAATTCAGTTTAGGGTTTAAAACCCTAATGCTGACTGCATGGAAAATCTCAGTTTAGGGTTTAAAACCCTAATGCTGGCTGAATGGAAAAAGTTCAGTTTAGGGTTTAAAACCCTAATGCTGACTGAATGGAAAAAGTTCAGTTTAGGGTTAAAACCCTAATACTGACTTAAGGAAAAATTCAGTTTAGGGTTTAAAACCCTAATGCTGACTGCATGGAAAAACTCAGTTTAGGGTTTAACACCCTAATGCTGGCTGAATGGAAAAAGTTCAGTTTAGGGTTTAAAACCCTAATGCTGACTAAAGGAAAAAGTTCAGTTTAGGGTTTAAAACCCTAATGTTGGCTGAATGGAAAAAGTTCAGTTTAGGGTTTAAAACCCTAATGCTCACTAAAGGAAAAATTCAGTTTAGGGTTTAAAACCCTAATGCTGACTAAAGGAAAAATTCAGTTTAGGGTTTTAAAACCCTAATGCTGACTGCATGGAAAAGTTCAGTTTAGGGTTTAAAACCCTAATGCTGGCTGAATGGAAAAATTTCAGTTTAGGGTTTAAAACCCTAATGCTCACTAAAGGAAAAATTCAGTTTAGGGATTAAAACCCTAATGCTGACTAAAGTAAAAAGTTCAGTTTAGGGTTTAAAACCCTAATGCTGACTGAATGGAAAAAGTTCAGTTTAGGGTTTAAAACCCTAATGCTGACTAAAAGGAAAAGTTCAGTTTAGGGTTTAAAACCCTAATGCTGACTGAATGGAAAAAGTTCAGTTTAGGGTTTAAAACCCTAATGCTGACTAAAGGAAAATTTCAGTTTAGGGTTTAAAACCCTAATGCTGACTGCATGGAAAATCTCAGTTTAGGGTTTAAAACCCTAATGCTGGCTGAATGGAAAAAGTTCAGTTTAGGGTTTAAAACCCTAATGCTGACTGAATGGAAAAAGTTCAGTTTAGGGTTAAAACCCTAATACTGACTTAAGGAAAAATTCAGTTTAGGGTTTAAAACCCTAATGCTGACTGCATGGAAAAACTCAGTTTAGGGTTTAAAACCCTAATGCTGGCTGAATGGAAAAAGTTCAGTTTAGGGTTTAAAACCCTAATGCTAACTAAAGGAAAAAGTTCAGTTTAGGGTTTAAAACCCTAATGCTGATTGCAAGGAAAAGTTCAGCTTAGGGTTTAAAACCCTAATACTGACTGCATGGAAAAGCTCAGTTTATGGTTTAAAACCCTAATGCTGGCTGAATGGAAAAAGTTCAGTTTAGGGTTTAAAACCCTAATGCTGACTAAAGGAAAAATTCAGTTTAGGGTTTTAAACCCTAATGCTGACTGAAAGGAAAAGTTCAGTTTAGGGTTTAAAACCCTAATGCTGACTGAATGGAAAAAGTTCAGTTTAGGGTTTAAAACCCTAATGCTGACTAAAGGAAAAGTTCAGCTTAGGGTTAAAAACCCTAATGCTGACTGCATGGAAAAGCTCAGTTTAGGGTTTAAAACCCTAATGCTGACTGAATGGAAAAAGTTCAGTTTAGGGTTTAAAACCCTAATGCTGACTAAAAGAAAAAGTTCAGTTTAGGGTTTAAAACCCTAATGCTGACTAAAAGAAAAAGATCAGTTTAGGGTTTAAAACCCTATAGCTGATTGCAAGGAAAAGTTCAGCTTAGGGTTTAAAACCCTAATGCTGACTGCATGGAAAAACTCAGTTTAGGGTTTAAAACCCTAATGCTGACTACATGGAAAAGCTCAGTTTAGGGTTTAAAACCCTAATGCTGACTGAATGGAAAAAGTTCAGTTTAGGGTTTAAAACCCTAATGCTGACTAAAGGAAAAAGTTCAGTTTAGGGTTTAAAACCCTAATGCAGATTGCAAGGAAAAGTTCAGCTTAGGGTTTAAAACCCTAATGCTGACTACATGGAAAAGATCAGTTTATGGTTTAAAACCCTAATGCTGGCTGAATGGAAAAAGTTCAGTTTAGGGTTTAAAACCCTAATGCTGACTAAAGGAAAAATTCAGTTTAGGGTTTAAAACCCTAATGCTGACTGCATGAAAAAACTCAGTTTAGGGTTTAAAACCCCAATGCTGGCTGAATGGAAAAAGTTCAGTTTAGGGTTTAAAACCCTAATGTTGACTAAAGGAAAAGTTCAGCTTAGGGTTTAAAACCCTAATGCTGACTGAAAGGAAAAGTTCAGTTTAGGGTTTAAAACCCTAATGCTGACTGAATGGAAAAAGTTCAGTTTAGGGTTTAAAACCCTAATGCTGACTAAAGGAAAAATTCAGTTTAGGGTTTTAAAACCCTAATGCTGACTGCATGGAAAAGTTCAGTTTAGGGTTTAAAACCCTAATGCTGGCTGAATGGAAAAAGTTCAGTTTAGGGTTTAAAACCCTAATGCTCACTAAAGGAAAAATTCAGTTTAGGGTTTAAAACCCTAATGCTGACTAAAGGAAAAATTCAGTTTAGGGTTTTAAAACCCTAATGCTGACTGCATGGAAAAGTTCAGTTTAGGGTTTAAAACCCTAATGCTGACTGAATGGAAAAAGTTCAGTTTAGGGTTTAAAACCCTAATGCTGACTAAAAGGAAAAGTTCAGTTTAGGGTTTAAAACCCTAATGCTGACTGAATGGAAAAAGTTTAGTTTAGGGTTTAAAACCCTAATGCTGACTGAATGGAAAAAGTTCAGTTTAGGGTTTAAAACCCTAATGCTGACTAAAGGAAAAATTCAGTTTAGGGTTTTAAAACCCTAATGCTGACTGCATGGAAAAGTTCAGTTTAGGGTTTAAAACCCTAATGCTGGCTGAATGGAAAAAGTTCAGTTTAGGGTTTAAAACCCTAATGCTCACTAAAGGAAAAATTCAGTTTAGGGTTTAAAACCCTAATGCTGACTGAATGGAAAAAGTTCAGTTTAGGGTTTAAAACCCTAATGCTGACTGCATGGAAAATCTCAGTTTAGGGTTTAAAACCCTATTGCTGGCTGAATAGAAAAAGTTCAGTTTAGGGTTTAAAACCCTAATGCTCACTAAAGGAAAAATTCAGTTTAGGGTTTAAAACCCTAATGCTGACTAAAGGAAAAATTCAGTTTAGGGTTTTAAAACCCTAATGCTGACTGCATGGAAAAGTTCAGTTTAGGGTTTAAAACCCTAATGCTGACTGAATGGAAAAAGTTCAGTTTAGGGTTTAAAACCCTAATGCTGACTAAAAGGAAAAGTTCAGTTTAGGGTTTAAAACCCTAATGCTGACTGAATGGAAAAAGTTCAGTTTAGGGTTTAAAACCCTAATGCTGACTAAAGGAAAAATTCAGTTTAGGGTTTAAAACCCTAATGCTGACTGCATGGAAAATCTCAGTTTAGGGTTTAAAACCCTAATGCTGGCTGAATGGAAAAAGTTCAGTTTAGGGTTTAAAACCCTAATGCTGACTGAATGGAAAAAGTTCAGTTTAGGGTTAAAACCCTAATACTGACTTAAGGAAAAATTCAATTTAGGGTTTAAAACCCTAATGCTGACTGCATGGAAAAACTCAGTTTAGGGTTTAAAACCCTAATGCTGGCTGAATGGAAAAAGTTCAGTTTAGGGTTTAAAACCCTAATGCTGACTAAAGGAAAAAGTTCAGTTTAGGGTTTAAAACCCTAATGCTGATTGCAAGGAAAAGTTCAGCTTAGGGTTTAAAACCCTAATACTGACTGCATGGAAAAGCTCAGTTTATGGTTTAAAACCCTAATGCTGGCTGAATGGAAAAAGTTCAGTTTAGGGTTTAAAACCCTAATGCTGACTAAAGGAAAAATTCAGTTTAGGGTTTTAAACCCTAATGCTGACTGAAAGGAAAAGTTCAGTTTAGGGTTTAAAACCCTAATGCTGACTGAATGGAAAAAGTTCAGTTTAGGGTTTAAAACCCTAATGCTGACTAAAGGAAAAATTCAGTTTAGGGTTTAAAACCCTAATGATGACTGCATGGAAAAGCTCGGTTTAGGGTTTTAAACCCTAATGCTGGCTGAATGGAAAAAGTTCAGTTTAGGGTTTAAAACCCTAATGCTGACTAAAGAAAAATTCAGTTTAGGGTTTAAAACCCTAATGCTGACTGAAAGGAAAAGTTTAGTTTAGGGTTTAAAACCCTAATGTTGACTGAATGGAAAAAGTTCAGTTTAGGGTTTAAAACCCTAATGCTGATTAAACGAAAAATTTAGTTTAGGGTTTTAAAACCCTAATGCTGACTGCATGGAAAAGTTCAATTTAGGGTTTAAAACCCTAATGCTGGCTGAATGGAAAAAGTTCAGTTTAGGGTTTAAAACCCTAATGCTCACTAAAGGAAAAATTCAGTTTAGGGTTTAAAACCCTAATGCTGACTAAAGGAAAAATTCAGTTTAGGGTTTTAAAACCCTAATGCTGACTGCATGGAAAAGTTCAGTTTAGGGTTTAAAACCCTAATGCTGGCTGAATGGAAAAATTTCAGTTTAGGGTTTAAAACCCTAATGCTCACTAAAGGAAAAATTCAGTTTAGGGATTAAAACCCTAATGCTGACTAAAGTAAAAAGTTCAGTTTAGGGTTTAAAACCCTAATGCTGACTGAATGGAAAAAGTTCAGTTTAGGGTTTAAAACCCTAATGCTGACTAAAAGGAAAAGTTCAGTTTAGGGTTTAAAACCCTAATGCTGACTGAATGGAAAAAGTTCAGTTTAGGGTTTAAAACCCTAATGCTGACTAAAGGAAAATTTCAGTTTAGGGTTTAAAACCCTAATGCTGACTGCATGGAAAATCTCAGTTTAGGGTTTAAAACCCTAATGCTGGCTGAATGGAAAAAGTTCAGTTTAGGGTTTAAAACCCTAATGCTGACTGAATGGAAAAAGTTCAGTTTAGGGTTAAAACCCTAATACTGACTTAAGGAAAAATTCAGTTTAGGGTTTAAAACCCTAATGCTGACTGCATGGAAAAACTCAGTTTAGGGTTTAAAACCCTAATGCTGGCTGAATGGAAAAAGTTCAGTTTAGGGTTTAAAACCCTAATGCTGACTAAAGGAAAAAGTTCAGTTTAGGGTTTAAAACCCTAATGCTGATTGCAAGGAAAAGTTCAGCTTAGGGTTTAAAACCCTAATACTGACTGCATGGAAAAGCTCAGTTTATGGTTTAAAACCCTAATGCTGGCTGAATGGAAAAAGTTCAGTTTAGGGTTTAAAACCCTAATGCTGACTAAAGGAAAAATTCAGTTTAGGGTTTTAAACCCTAATGCTGACTGAAAGGAAAAGTTCAGTTTAGGGTTTAAAACCCTAATGCTGACTGAATGGAAAAAGTTCAGTTTAGGGTTTAAAACCCTAATGCTGACTAAAGGAAAAATTCAGTTTAGGGTTTAAAACCCTAATGATGACTGCATGGAAAAGCTCGGTTTAGGGTTTTAAACCCTAATGCTGGCTGAATGGAAAAAGTTCAGTTTAGGGTTTAAAACCATAATGCTGACTAAAGAAAAAATTCAGTTTAGGGTTTAAAACCCTAATGCTGACTGAAAGGAAAAGTTCAGTTTAGGGTTTAAAACCCTAATGCTGACTGAATGGAAAAAGTTCAGTTTAGGGTTTAAAACCCTAATGCTGATTAAACGAAAAATTCAGTTTAGGGTTTTAAAACCCTAATGCTGACTGTATGGAAAAGTTCAGTTTAGGGTTTAAAACCCTAATGCTGGCTGAATGGAAAAAGTTCAGTTTAGGGTTTAAAACCCTAATTCTCACTAAAGGAAAAATTCAGTTTAGGGTTTAAAACCCTAATGCTGACTAAAGGAAAAATTCAGTTTAGGGTTTTAAAACCCTAATGCTGACTGCATGGAAAAGTTCAGTTTAGGGTTTAAAACCCTAATGCTGGCTGAATGGAAAAATTTCAGTTTAGGGTTTAAAACCCTAATGCTCACTAAAGGAAAAATTCAGTTTAGGGTTTAAAACCCTAATGCTGACTGCATGGAAAAGTTCAGTTTAGGGTTTAAAACCCTAATGCTGACTGAATGGAAAAAGTTCAGTTTAGGGTTTAAAACCCTAATGCTGACTAAAAGGAAAAGTTCAGTTTAGGGTTTAAAACCCTAATGCTGACTGAATGGAAAAAGTTCAGTTTAGGGTTTAAAACCCTAATGCTGACTAAAGGAAAAATTCAGTTTAGGGTTTAAAACCCTAATGCTGACTGCATGGAAAATCTCAGTTTAGGGTTTAAAACCCTAATGCTGGCTGAATGGAAAAAGTTCAGTTTAGGGTTTAAAACCCTAATGCTGACTGAATGGAAAAAGTTCAGTTTAGGGTTAAAACCCTAATACTGACTTAAGGAAAAATTCAGTTTAGGGTTTAAAACCCTAATGCTGACTGCATGGAAAAACTCAGTTTAGGGTTTAACACCCTAATGCTGGCTGAATGGAAAAAGTTCAGTTTAGGGTTTAAAACCCTAATGCTGACTAAAGGAAAAAGTTCAGTTTAGGGTTTAAAACCCTAATGTTGGCTGAATGGAAAAAGTTCAGTTTAGGGTTTAAAACCCTAATGCTCACTAAAGGAAAAATTCAGTTTAGGGTTTAAAACCCTAATGCTGACTAAAGGAAAAATTCAGTTTAGGGTTTTAAAACCCTAATGCTGACTGCATGGAAAAGTTCAGTTTAGGGTTTAAAACCCTAATGCTGGCTGAATGGAAAAATTTTAGTTTAGGGTTTAAAACCCTAATGCTCACTAAAGGAAAAATTCAGTTTAGGGTTTTAAAACCCTAATGCTGACTGCATGGAAAAGTTCAGTTTAGGGTTTAAAACCCTAATGCTGACTGAATGGAAAAAGTTCAGTTTAGGGTTTAAAACCCTAATGCTGACTAAAAGGAAAAGTTCAGTTTAGGGTTTAAAACCCTAATGCTGACTGAATGGAAAAAGTTCAGTTTAGGGTTTAAAACCCTAATGCTGACTAAAGGAAAATTTCAGTTTAGGGTTTAAAACCCTAATGCTGACTGCATGGAAAATCTCAGTTTAGGGTTTAAAACCCTAATGCTGGCTGAATGGAAAAAGTTCAGTTTAGGGTTTAAAACCCTAATGCTGACTGAATGGAAAAAGTTCAGTTTAGGGTTAAAACCCTAATACTGACTTAAGGAAAAATTCAGTTTAGGGTTTAAAACCCTAATGCTGACTGCATGGAAAAACTCAGTTTAGGGTTTAAAACCCTAATGCTGGCTGAATGGAAAAAGTTCAGTTTAGGGTTTAAAACCCTAATGCTAACTAAAGGAAAAAGTTCAGTTTAGGGTTTAAAACCCTAATGCTGATTGCAAGGAAAAGTTCAGCTTAGGGTTTAAAACCCTAATACTGACTGCATGGAAAAGCTCAGTTTATGGTTTAAAACCCTAATGCTGGCTGAATGGAAAAAGTTCAGTTTAGGGTTTAAAACCCTAATGCTGACTAAAGGAAAAATTCAGTTTAGGGTTTTAAACCCTAATGCTGACTGAAAGGAAAAGTTCAGTTTAGGGTTTAAAACCCTAATGCTGACTGAATGGAAAAAGTTCAGTTTAGGGTTTAAAACCCTAATGCTGACTAAAGGAAAAGTTCAGCTTAGGGTTAAAAACCCTAATGCTGACTGCATGGAAAAGCTCAGTTTAGGGTTTAAAACCCTAATGCTGACTGAATGGAAAAAGTTCAGTTTAGGGTTTAAAACCCTAATGCTGACTAAAAGAAAAAGTTCAGTTTAGGGTTTAAAACCCTAATGCTGACTAAAAGAAAAAGATCAGTTTAGGGTTTAAAACCCTATAGCTGATTGCAAGGAAAAGTTCAGCTTAGGGTTTAAAACCCTAATGCTGACTGCATGGAAAAACTCAGTTTAGGGTTTAAAACCCTAATGCTGACTACATGGAAAAGCTCAGTTTAGGGTTTAAAACCCTAATGCTGACTGAATGGAAAAAGTTCAGTTTAGGGTTTAAAACCCTAATGCTGACTAAAGGAAAAAGTTCAGTTTAGGGTTTAAAACCCTAATGCAGATTGCAAGGAAAAGTTCAGCTTAGGGTTTAAAACCCTAATGCTGACTACATGGAAAAGATCAGTTTATGGTTTAAAACCCTAATGCTGGCTGAATGGAAAAAGTTCAGTTTAGGGTTTAAAACCCTAATGCTGACTAAAGGAAAAATTCAGTTTAGGGTTTAAAACCCTAATGCTGACTGCATGAAAAAACTCAGTTTAGGGTTTAAAACCCCAATGCTGGCTGAATGGAAAAAGTTCAGTTTAGGGTTTAAAACCCTAATGTTGACTAAAGGAAAAGTTCAGCTTAGGGTTTAAAACCCTAATGCTGACTGAAAGGAAAAGTTCAGTTTAGGGTTTAAAACCCTAATGCTGACTGAATGGAAAAAGTTCAGTTTAGGGTTTAAAACCCTAATGCTGACTAAAGGAAAAATTCAGTTTAGGGTTTTAAAACCCTAATGCTGACTGCATGGAAAAGTTCAGTTTAGGGTTTAAAACCCTAATGCTGGCTGAATGGAAAAAGTTCAGTTTAGGGTTTAAAACCCTAATGCTCACTAAAGGAAAAATTCAGTTTAGGGTTTAAAACCCTAATGCTGACTAAAGGAAAAATTCAGTTTAGGGTTTTAAAACCCTAATGCTGACTGCATGGAAAAGTTCAGTTTAGGGTTTAAAACCCTAATGCTGACTGAATGGAAAAAGTTCAGTTTAGGGTTTAAAACCCTAATGCTGACTAAAAGGAAAAGTTCAGTTTAGGGTTTAAAACCCTAATGCTGACTGAATGGAAAAAGTTTAGTTTAGGGTTTAAAACCCTAATGCTGACTGAATGGAAAAAGTTCAGTTTAGGGTTTAAAACCCTAATGCTGACTAAAGGAAAAATTCAGTTTAGGGTTTTAAAACCCTAATGCTGACTGCATGGAAAAGTTCAGTTTAGGGTTTAAAACCCTAATGCTGGCTGAATGGAAAAAGTCCAGTTTAGGGTTTAAAACCCTAATGCTCACTAAAGGAAAAATTCAGTTTAGGGTTTAAAACCCTAATGCTGACTGAATGGAAAAAGTTCAGTTTAGGGTTTAAAACCCTAATGCTGACTGCATGGAAAATCTCAGTTTAGGGTTTAAAACCCTATTGCTGGCTGAATGGAAAAAGTTCAGTTTAGGGTTTAAAACCCTAATGCTCACTAAAGGAAAAATTCAGTTTAGGGTTTAAAACCCTAATGCTGACTAAAGGAAAAATTCAGTTTAGGGTTTTAAAACCCTAATGCTGACTGCATGGAAAAGTTCAGTTTAGGGTTTAAAACCCTAATGCTGACTGAATGGAAAAAGTTCAGTTTAGGGTTTAAAACCCTAATGCTGACTAAAAGGAAAAGTTCAGTTTAGGGTTTAAAACCCTAATGCTGACTGAATGGAAAAAGTTCAGTTTAGGGTTTAAAACCCTAATGCTGACTAAAGGAAAAATTCAGTTTAGGGTTTAAAACCCTAATGCTGACTGCATGGAAAATCTCAGTTTAGGGTTTAAAACCCTAATGCTGGCTGAATGGAAAAAGTTCAGTTTAGGGTTTAAAACCCTAATGCTGACTGAATGGAAAAAGTTCAGTTTAGGGTTAAAACCCTAATACTGACTTAAGGAAAAATTCAATTTAGGGTTTAAAACCCTAATGCTGACTGCATGGAAAAACTCAGTTTAGGGTTTAAAACCCTAATGCTGGCTGAATGGAAAAAGTTCAGTTTAGGGTTTAAAACCCTAATGCTGACTAAAGGAAAAAGTTCAGTTTAGGGTTTAAAACCCTAATGCTGATTGCAAGGAAAAGTTCAGCTTAGGGTTTAAAACCCTAATACTGACTGCATGGAAAAGCTCAGTTTATGGTTTAAAACCCTAATGCTGGCTGAATGGAAAAAGTTCAGTTTAGGGTTTAAAACCCTAATGCTGACTAAAGGAAAAATTCAGTTTAGGGTTTTAAACCCTAATGCTGACTGAAAGGAAAAGTTCAGTTTAGGGTTTAAAACCCTAATGCTGACTGAATGGAAAAAGTTCAGTTTAGGGTTTAAAACCCTAATGCTGACTAAAGGAAAAATTCAGTTTAGGGTTTAAAACCCTAATGATGACTGCATGGAAAAGCTCGGTTTAGGGTTTTAAACCCTAATGCTGGCTGAATGGAAAAAGTTCAGTTTAGGGTTTAAAACCCTAATGCTGACTGAAAGGAAAAGTTTAGTTTAGGGTTTAAAACCCTAATGTTGACTGAATGGAAAAAGTTCAGTTTAGGGTTTAAAACCCTAATGCTGATTAAACGAAAAATTTAGTTTAGGGTTTTAAAACCCTAATGCTGACTGCATGGAAAAGTTCAATTTAGGGTTTAAAACCCTAATGCTGGCTGAATGGAAAAAGTTCAGTTTAGGGTTTAAAACCCTAATGCTCACTAAAGGAAAAATTCAGTTTAGGGTTTAAAACCCTAATGCTGACTAAAGGAAAAATTCAGTTTAGGGTTTTAAAACCCTAATGCTGACTGCATGGAAAATCTCAGTTTAGGGTTTAAAACCCTATTGCTGGCTGAATGGAAAAAGTTCAGTTTAGGGTTTAAAACCCTAATGCTCACTAAAGGAAAAATTCAGTTTAGGGTTTAAAACCCTAATGCTGACTGCATGGAAAAGTTCAGTTTAGGGTTTAAAACCCTAATGCTGACTGAATGGAAAAAGTTCAGTTTAGGGTTTAAAACCCTAATGCTGACTAAAAGGAAAAGTTCAGTTTAGGGTTTAAAACCCTAATGCTGACTGAATGGAAAAAGTTCAGTTTAGGGTTTAAAACCCTAATGCTGACTAAAGGAAAAATTCAGTTTAGGGTTTAAAACCCTAATGCTGACTGCATGGAAAATCTCAGTTTAGGGTTTAAAACCCTAATGCTGGCTGAATGGAAAAAGTTCAGTTTAGGGTTTAAAACCCTAATGCTGACTGAATGGAAAAAGTTCAGTTTAGGGTTAAAACCCTAATACTGACTTAAGGAAAAATTCAGTTTAGGGTTTAAAACCCTAATGCTGACTGCATGGAAAAACTCAGTTTAGGGTTTAACACCCTAATGCTGGCTGAATGGAAAAAGTTCAGTTTAGGGTTTAAAACCCTAATGCTGACTAAAGGAAAAAGTTCAGTTTAGGGTTTAAAACCCTAATGTTGGCTGAATGGAAAAAGTTCAGTTTAGGGTTTAAAACCCTAATGCTCACTAAAGGAAAAATTCAGTTTAGGGTTTAAAACCCTAATGCTGACTAAAGGAAAAATTCAGTTTAGGGTTTTAAAACCCTAATGCTGACTGCATGGAAAAGTTCAGTTTAGGGTTTAAAACCCTAATGCTGGCTGAATGGAAAAATTTCAGTTTAGGGTTTAAAACCCTAATGCTCACTAAAGGAAAAATTCAGTTTAGGGATTAAAACCCTAATGCTGACTAAAGTAAAAAGTTCAGTTTAGGGTTTAAAACCCTAATGCTGACTGAATGGAAAAAGTTCAGTTTAGGGTTTAAAACCCTAATGCTGACTAAAAGGAAAAGTTCAGTTTAGGGTTTAAAACCCTAATGCTGACTGAATGGAAAAAGTTCAGTTTAGGGTTTAAAACCCTAATGCTGACTAAAGGAAAATTTCAGTTTAGGGTTTAAAACCCTAATGCTGACTGCATGGAAAATCTCAGTTTAGGGTTTAAAACCCTAATGCTGGCTGAATGGAAAAAGTTCAGTTTAGGGTTTAAAACCCTAATGCTGACTGAATGGAAAAAGTTCAGTTTAGGGTTAAAACCCTAATACTGACTTAAGGAAAAATTCAGTTTAGGGTTTAAAACCCTAATGCTGACTGCATGGAAAAACTCAGTTTAGGGTTTAAAACCCTAATGCTGGCTGAATGGAAAAAGTTCAGTTTAGGGTTTAAAACCCTAATGCTAACTAAAGGAAAAAGTTCAGTTTAGGGTTTAAAACCCTAATGCTGATTGCAAGGAAAAGTTCAGCTTAGGGTTTAAAACCCTAATACTGACTGCATGGAAAAGCTCAGTTTATGGTTTAAAACCCTAATGCTGGCTGAATGGAAAAAGTTCAGTTTAGGGTTTAAAACCCTAATGCTGACTAAAGGAAAAATTCAGTTTAGGGTTTAAAACCCTAATGCTGACTAAAAGGAAAAGTTCAGTTTAGGGTTTAAAACCCTAATGCTGACTGAATGGAAAAAGTTCAGTTTAGGGTTTAAAACCCTAATGCTGACTAAAGGAAAAGTTCAGCTTAGGGTTAAAAACCCTAATGCTGACTGCATGGAAAAGCTCAGTTTAGGGTTTAAAACCCTAATGCTGACTGAATGGAAAAAGTTCAGTTTAGGGTTTAAAACCCTAATGCTGACTAAAAGAAAAAGTTCAGTTTAGGGTTTAAAACCCTAATGCTGACTAAAAGAAAAAGATCAGTTTAGGGTTTAAAACCCTATAGCTGATTGCAAGGAAAAGTTCAGCTTAGGGTTTAAAACCCTAATGCTGACTGCATGGAAAAACTCAGTTTAGGGTTTAAAACCCTAATGCTGACTACATGGAAAAGCTCAGTTTAGGGTTTAAAACCCTAATGCTGACTGAATGGAAAAAGTTCAGTTTAGGGTTTAAAACCCTAATGCTGACTAAAGGAAAAAGTTCAGTTTAGGGTTTAAAACCCTAATGCAGATTGCAAGGAAAAGTTCAGCTTAGGGTTTAAAACCCTAATGCTGACTACATGGAAAAGATCAGTTTATGGTTTAAAACCCTAATGCTGGCTGAATGGAAAAAGTTCAGTTTAGGGTTTAAAACCCTAATGCTGACTAAAGGAAAAATTCAGTTTAGGGTTTAAAACCCTAATGCTGACTGCATGAAAAAACTCAGTTTAGGGTTTAAAACCCCAATGCTGGCTGAATGGAAAAAGTTCAGTTTAGGGTTTAAAACCCTAATGTTGACTAAAGGAAAAGTTCAGCTTAGGGTTTAAAACCCTAATGCTGACTGAAAGGAAAAGTTCAGTTTAGGGTTTAAAACCCTAATGCTGACTGAATGGAAAAAGTTCAGTTTAGGGTTTAAAACCCTAATGCTGACTAAAGGAAAAATTCAGTTTAGGGTTTTAAAACCCTAATGCTGACTGCATGGAAAAGTTCAGTTTAGGGTTTAAAACCCTAATGCTGGCTGAATGGAAAAAGTTCAGTTTAGGGTTTAAAACCCTAATGCTCACTAAAGGAAAAATTCAGTTTAGGGTTTAAAACCCTAATGCTGACTAAAGGAAAAATTCAGTTTAGGGTTTTAAAACCCTAATGCTGACTGCATGGAAAAGTTCAGTTTAGGGTTTAAAACCCTAATGCTGACTGAATGGAAAAAGTTCAGTTTAGGGTTTAAAACCCTAATGCTGACTAAAAGGAAAAGTTCAGTTTAGGGTTTAAAACCCTAATGCTGACTGAATGGAAAAAGTTTAGTTTAGGGTTTAAAACCCTAATGCTGACTGAATGGAAAAAGTTCAGTTTAGGGTTTAAAACCCTAATGCTGACTAAAGGAAAAATTCAGTTTAGGGTTTTAAAACCCTAATGCTGACTGCATGGAAAAGTTCAGTTTAGGGTTTAAAACCCTAATGCTGGCTGAATGGAAAAAGTTCAGTTTAGGGTTTAAAACCCTAATGCTCACTAAAGGAAAAATTCAGTTTAGGGTTTAAAACCCTAATGCTGACTGAATGGAAAAAGTTCAGTTTAGGGTTTAAAACCCTAATGCTGACTGCATGGAAAATCTCAGTTTAGGGTTTAAAACCCTATTGCTGGCTGAATGGAAAAAGTTCAGTTTAGGGTTTAAAACCCTAATGCTCACTAAAGGAAAAATTCAGTTTAGGGTTTAAAACCCTAATGCTGACTAAAGGAAAAATTCAGTTTAGGGTTTTAAAACCCTAATGCTGACTGCATGGAAAAGTTCAGTTTAGGGTTTAAAACCCTAATGCTGACTGAATGGAAAAAGTTCAGTTTAGGGTTTAAAACCCTAATGCTGACTAAAAGGAAAAGTTCAGTTTAGGGTTTAAAACCCTAATGCTGACTGAATGGAAAAAGTTCAGTTTAGGGTTTAAAACCCTAATGCTGACTAAAGGAAAAATTCAGTTTAGGGTTTAAAACCCTAATGCTGACTGCATGGAAAATCTCAGTTTAGGGTTTAAAACCCTAATGCTGGCTGAATGGAAAAAGTTCAGTTTAGGGTTTAAAACCCTAATGCTGACTGAATGGAAAAAGTTCAGTTTAGGGTTAAAACCCTAATACTGACTTAAGGAAAAATTCAATTTAGGGTTTAAAACCCTAATGCTGACTGCATGGAAAAACTCAGTTTAGGGTTTAAAACCCTAATGCTGGCTGAATGGAAAAAGTTCAGTTTAGGGTTTAAAACCCTAATGCTGACTAAAGGAAAAAGTTCAGTTTAGGGTTTAAAACCCTAATGCTGATTGCAAGGAAAAGTTCAGCTTAGGGTTTAAAACCCTAATACTGACTGCATGGAAAAGCTCAGTTTATGGTTTAAAACCCTAATGCTGGCTGAATGGAAAAAGTTCAGTTTAGGGTTTAAAACCCTAATGCTGACTAAAGGAAAAATTCAGTTTAGGGTTTTAAACCCTAATGCTGACTGAAAGGAAAAGTTCAGTTTAGGGTTTAAAACCCTAATGCTGACTGAATGGAAAAAGTTCAGTTTAGGGTTTAAAACCCTAATGCTGACTAAAGGAAAAATTCAGTTTAGGGTTTAAAACCCTAATGATGACTGCATGGAAAAGCTCGGTTTAGGGTTTTAAACCCTAATGCTGGCTGAATGGAAAAAGTTCAGTTTAGGGTTTAAAACCCTAATGCTGACTAAAGAAAAAATTCAGTTTAGGGTTTAAAACCCTAATGCTGACTGAAAGGAAAAGTTTAGTTTAGGGTTTAAAACCCTAATGTTGACTGAATGGAAAAAGTTCAGTTTAGGGTTTAAAACCCTAATGCTGATTAAACGAAAAATTTAGTTTAGGGTTTTAAAACCCTAATGCTGACTGCATGGAAAAGTTCAATTTAGGGTTTAAAACCCTAATGCTGGCTGAATGGAAAAAGTTCAGTTTAGGGTTTAAAACCCTAATGCTCACTAAAGGAAAAATTCAGTTTAGGGTTTAAAACCCTAATGCTGACTAAAGGAAAAATTCAGTTTAGGGTTTTAAAACCCTAATGCTGACTGCATGGAAAAGTTCAGTTTAGGGTTTAAAACCCTAATGCTGGCTGAATGGAAAAATTTCAGTTTAGGGTTTAAAACCCTAATGCTCACTAAAGGAAAAATTCAGTTTAGGGATTAAAACCCTAATGCTGACTAAAGTAAAAAGTTCAGTTTAGGGTTTAAAACCCTAATGCTGACTGAATGGAAAAAGTTCAGTTTAGGGTTTAAAACCCTAATGCTGACTAAAAGGAAAAGTTCAGTTTAGGGTTTAAAACCCTAATGCTGACTGAATGGAAAAAGTTCAGTTTAGGGTTTAAAACCCTAATGCTGACTAAAGGAAAATTTCAGTTTAGGGTTTAAAACCCTAATGCTGACTGCATGGAAAATCTCAGTTTAGGGTTTAAAACCCTAATGCTGGCTGAATGGAAAAAGTTCAGTTTAGGGTTTAAAACCCTAATGCTGACTGAATGGAAAAAGTTCAGTTTAGGGTTAAAACCCTAATACTGACTTAAGGAAAAATTCAGTTTAGGGTTTAAAACCCTAATGCTGACTGCATGGAAAAACTCAGTTTAGGGTTTAAAACCCTAATGCTGGCTGAATGGAAAAAGTTCAGTTTAGGGTTTAAAACCCTAATGCTGACTAAAGGAAAAAGTTCAGTTTAGGGTTTAAAACCCTAATGCTGATTGCAAGGAAAAGTTCAGCTTAGGGTTTAAAACCCTAATACTGACTGCATGGAAAAGCTCAGTTTATGGTTTAAAACCCTAATGCTGGCTGAATGGAAAAAGTTCAGTTTAGGGTTTAAAACCCTAATGCTGACTAAAGGAAAAATTCAGTTTAGGGTTTTAAACCCTAATGCTGACTGAAAGGAAAAGTTCAGTTTAGGGTTTAAAACCCTAATGCTGACTGAATGGAAAAAGTTCAGTTTAGGGTTTAAAACCCTAATGCTGACTAAAGGAAAAATTCAGTTTAGGGTTTAAAACCCTAATGATGACTGCATGGAAAAGCTCGGTTTAGGGTTTTAAACCCTAATGCTGGCTGAATGGAAAAAGTTCAGTTTAGGGTTTAAAACCATAATGCTGACTAAAGAAAAAATTCAGTTTAGGGTTTAAAACCCTAATGCTGACTGAAAGGAAAAGTTCAGTTTAGGGTTTAAAACCCTAATGCTGACTGAATGGAAAAAGTTCAGTTTAGGGTTTAAAACCCTAATGCTGATTAAACGAAAAATTCAGTTTAGGGTTTTAAAACCCTAATGCTGACTGCATGGAAAAGTTCAGTTTAGGGTTTAAAACCCTAATGCTGGCTGAATGGAAAAAGTTCAGTTTAGGGTTTAAAACCCTAATTCTCACTAAAGGAAAAATTCAGTTTAGGGTTTAAAACCCTAATGCTGACTAAAGGAAAAATTCAGTTTAGGGTTTTAAAACCCTAATGCTGACTGGATGGAAAAGTTCAGTTTAGGGTTTAAAACCCTAATGCTGGCTGAATGGAAAAATTTCAGTTTAGGGTTTAAAACCCTAATGCTCACTAAAGGAAAAATTCAGTTTAGGGTTTAAAACCCTAATGCTGACTAAAGTAAAAAGTTCAGTTTAGGGTTTAAAACCCTAATGCTGACTGAATGGAAAAAGTTCAGTTTAGGGTTTAAAACCCTAATGCTGACTAAAAGGAAAAGTTCAGTTTAGGGTTTAAAACCCTAATGCTGACTGAATGGAAAAAGTTCAGTTTAGGGTTTAAAACCCTAATGCTGACTAAAGGAAAAATTCAGTTTAGGGTTTAAAACCCTAATGCTGACTGCATGGAAAATCTCAGTTTAGGGTTTAAAACCCTAATGCTGGCTGAATGGAAAAAGTTCAGTTTAGGGTTTAAAACCCTAATGCTGACTGAATGGAAAAAGTTCAGTTTAGGGTTAAAACCCTAATACTGACTTAAGGAAAAATTCAGTTTAGGGTTTAAAACCCTAATGCTGACTGCATGGAAAAACTCAGTTTAGGGTTTAACACCCTAATGCTGGCTGAATGGAAAAAGTTCAGTTTAGGGTTTAAAACCCTAATGCTGACTAAAGGAAAAAGTTCAGTTTAGGGTTTAAAACCCTAATGCTGATTGCAAGGAAAAGTTCAGCTTAGGGTTTAAAACCCTAATACTGACTGCATGGAAAAGCTCAGTTTATGGTTTAAAACCCTAATGCTGGCTGAATGGAAAAAGTTCAGTTTAGGGTTTAAAACCCTAATGCTGACTAAAGGAAAAATTCAGTTTAGGGTTTTAAACCCTAATGCTGACTGAAAGGAAAAGTTCAGTTTAGGGTTTAAAACCCTAATGCTGACTGAATGGAAAAAGTTCAGTTTAGGGTTTAAAACCCTAATGCTGACTAAAGGAAAAATTCAGTTTAGGGTTTAAAACCCTAATGATGACTGCATGGAAAAGCTCGGTTTAGGGTTTTAAACCCTAATGCTGGCTGAATGGAAAAAGTTCAGTTTAGGGTTTAAAACCCTAATGCTGACTAAAGAAAAAATTCAGTTTAGGGTTTAAAACCCTAATGCTGACTGAAAGGAAAAGTTCAGTTTAGGGTTTAAAACCCTAATGCTGACTGAATGGAAAAAGTTCAGTTTAGGGTTTAAAACCCTAATGCTGATTAAACGAAAAATTCAGTTTAGGGTTTTAAAACCCTAATGCTGACTGCATGGAAAAGTTCAGTTTAGGGTTTAAAACCCTAATGCTGGCTGAATGGAAAAAGTTCAGTTTAGGGTTTAAAACCCTAATGCTCACTAAAGGAAAAATTCAGTTTAGGGTTTAAAACCCTAATGCTGACTAAAGGAAAAAGTTCAGTTTAGGGTTTAAAACCCTAATGCTGACTGAATGGAAAAAGTTCAGTTTAGGGTTTAAAACCCTAATGCTGACTAAAGGAAAAATTCAGTTTAGGGTTTAAAACCCTAATGCTGACTGCATGGAAAAGCTCAGTTTAGGGTTTAAAACCCTAATGCTGGCTGAATGGAAAAAGTTCAGTTTAGGGTTTAAAACCCTAATGCTGACTAAAGGAAAAATTTAGTTTAGGGTTTAAAACCCTAATACTGACTAAAAGGAAAAGTTTAGTTTAGGGTTTAAAACCCTAATGCTGCCTGAATGGAAAAAGTCCAGTTTAGGGTTTAAAACCCTAATGCTGACTAAAGGAAAAATTCAGTTTAGGGTTTTAAAACCCTAATGCTGACTGCATGGAAAAGTTTAGTTTAGGGTTTAAAACCCTAATGCTGACTGAATGGAAAAAGTTCAGTTTAGGGTTTAAAACCCTAATACTGACTAAAGCAAAAGTTCAGTTTAGGGTTTAAAACCCTAATGCTGACTAGCTGGGGACAGAATTCGAGAACACTAACTGACCTCTTTTTTTTGAATTTCTTGTTTTAGTAGAAGATAAAAGGGAGTCTCGTGGAAATTTACCTTTTGAGTGAATTCCTTGTTGCCAAATTTTTTTTTTGTACCCATGTACCTTCTTCTTCGGGCGACACCTGCTTCTTGCACGGTTGTCTTGGATTATACCTGTTTCAACTTTCCAGACAAAGAACAATTGTTAGTTCAGAAATGACGGTCGGTCTGGTGACCTTGATCGTTCCCGTTGCTTCAGTGCGTCCTTATTTCTATCGCGAAGTCCTGCCATTGATTTGATTCGAATGGCGAAACCCTTTAGACTGCTCAAGCTTGTATTTCCAGATTCTGTGATGATTTGCCTCGTAAGGCCTCTTTTTTCTATTCTCTTTTTTTTGTGTCCCGTTTTGCTTGGAGATTCTCGATGGGGATTTTATCTGAGGTATTCTGTGGGGATTTGTACAAAAGGAAGCTCTGTGGGGGAATATTTACAAAGTGGATTCTTTGTGTGGATTTTTGTACAATGGGGCATGCTGGGGATTTGTTTCCAACGGGCTTTCTGGGATTTGTTGGGGTAAGCCTGTTGGGGAATTTTTACAAAAGGGACTCGCTGGGGATGTGATGGGGATTTGTGTCCCTTTTTTTTTTAACAAAGGGAAGACCCCGTGGGGGTTTGTCCGAGGCGGACTTGCTGGGGAATTTTCTCTCCTTCGAATGCCATCAAACATCATGATTCATCAGGTTTGGAAAAACTTACCAACGAAACAAAACGCCTTCCTTCATGAAACGGAATTTCGTAAAACCAAACCTGCCACCTGTCCTTTCCGGTATATCTAGAACTTGGGGTTAAACATGAAAGAGATTTGAAGAAAAACAAAGAAAAGAGAAAACGAATTTCAGAAAAGCAGTATCGCCTTCGGGACGAGAAAGACTTATCTAAGGAAGACAATGCTGGCTTTAAATGAACATGACATGCTTTTTGGACTGGACGCCTGATCTTTAATGAACTTGCGTTTCTTGCCGAACCAAAACGGATCTGTGATTCCAAAACGGTGGAACTTTGCCGAGACCTCCTTGGGGTGGAGTCATTCTTTTCGGCCAACAACGCCCTTTTGCGGGTTTTTGCTGGCTAACCTCTCTCATTTCTCTTCCTGTCATCGCTTGATAGCACTCTTTGCGAGTTTTTACTAAACAAGCTCTCTCATTTTGGTTTCTCTACTCCCGTCGTCTCGTGGTGCCCGAAGGTTTTCACCAACGAGACTCTCTCGTTTTATTTCTCTCAATTTACAGTGTACCGGTCTCCATTTGTGACGTTTTTTGGTTCTCCGTTACCTTTGGTAATTGATCTAGAAGGCTTGTGTTTGGCGAAGAGAAGTAGATGATACTCACTTCTAAACCGCTCGACGTGCCCCGGTTTCAACTCCAGGGTAAATGGGATTTTATTGTTGGTGTGACTGAACCTCAGGGAGAGGCTGCCTACGTATCCTTTCGGAATCAAGTCAAACGTAGTTCAGGCCTCAATCAAATTTTTTTTTTTGTTTTTTTTTATAGGTCGCCGAAGGGATATGACCGGCTCAAAGGGCTTGTAGAGAGAGTTGGTAGTGTTTGGGGATAGTGGAAATAAAACCTTCATCATTTCAAATGCGTCAGGACCGCTGGAGTATAAATCAGACATAGTATCTCTTGACTGCATCTACATTTACTGCTGTTTCGGGGTCATTTCCTTCGATATCACCTAGATACAATGCTCCTCTTGGCAGTATTTTCCTGATGATGTATGGGCCTTTCCAATTTGGGGCAAATTTCCCTTTTGCTTCCTGGTGATGTGGCAGAATACGCCTCAGTACCAGCTGACCTACTTCGAAATTCCTGGGTCGGACTTTCTTGTTGTAAGCACGGGCCATCCTTCGTTGGTACAACTGCCCGTGACAAACCGCGGCCATTCGCTTTTCATCGATCAAAGTCAACTGCTCTAACCGAGTCTTGACCCACTCGCTGTCTTCGATTTCTGCTTCAACAATGGTTCGAAGAGAAGGAATCTCTACCTCTGCCGGTATTACAGCCTCGGTCCCATAAACCAAAAGATAAGGAGTTGCTCCTACTGATGTGCGTACCGTAGTGCGATACCCCAACAATGCAAATGGTAACTGCTCATGCCACTGGCGGGAACTTTGGATCGTTTTCCTCAAAATCTTCTTGATGTTTTTGTTCGCCGCTTCTACAGCGCCATTGGCCTTTGGCCGATAAGGAGTAGAATTCCTATGCGTTATTTTGAATTGCTCGCATACATCTTCCATCAAGTGACTGTTAAAGTTTGCTGCGTTATCTGTAATGATAGTCGCAGGAATACCGAAACGACAGATAAGATTTGAGTGTACAAAATCCACTACAGCTTTTTAGTGACCGACTTGAGAGTGACAGCCTCTACCCATTTTGTGAAGTAGTCTATGGCAACCTGTATGAATCTGTGTCCATTTGAAGCCTTTGGCTCGATTGGTCCAATGATGTCCATGCCCAGGCGACAAATGGCCAAGGCGCAGACATGGGATGCAGTTCTGTGGGAGGTGCATGAATCAAATCACCGTGCACCTGACACTGATGACACTTCCGAACAAAGCTAAAGCAGTCCTTTTCCATGGTCATCCAGTAATAACCTGCTCGAAGGATTTTCTTCGCTAAGACATACCCGTTCATGTGAGGTCCGCACACACCTACGTGTACTTCGTGCATAATCTTTCTCGCCTCCTCGACGTCGACACATCTTAGGAGGTTGAGGTCCGTGGTCCTCTTGTACAACAATCACCGCTCAGAAAGAAACCACTTGCATGCCGCCTAATGGTTCTCTTTTGATCTCCAGTAGCATGCTCGGGGTATTCTTGTGTCTTCGAGAACCTCTTGATGTCATGGTACCAAGGCTGCGTATTTGATCCCGCCTCGATTACATTGCAGTAACAGTGTCTTTCCTTGATTTGGATTTCCAAAGGATCGACGTGGGCATTGCCCGGGTAGGGTAGCATTGAAGCCAGAGTAGCAAGTGCGTCCGCCAGTTAATTGTGACACCTCGGGATATACCTGAACTCTATTGATGTAAAGCGTTTGCCGAGTTCCTCCACATGCTGTCGGTAAGGGATAAGTTTGACATCCCGAGTTTCCCATTCGCCTTGGGCTTGCCGGATAATCAGGTTAGAATCTCCCATAATCAGTAAGTCTTCAACATCCTGATCGATTGCCATATGCATGCCGATGATGCAGGCTTCATACTCAGATGTATTTTTTGTGCAAAAGAAACGCAATCTAGCTGTGGTGGGATAATGCTGACCAGAAGGCGAAATCAAAATTGCCCCAATCCCTACACCTTTGGCATTCACGGCTCTGTCAAAGAACATCTTCCAAACATGAACTTCCTCCGAGACCCCTTCTATGGTGTTTACTTCTTCATCTGGAAAGTAGGTACTCAATGGCTGGTATTCCTCATCGACTGGATTTTCGGCCAAATGATCTGCTAGCGCCTGGGCTTTCATTGCCGTGCGAGTGACATAGACTATGTCGAATTCAGTAAGCAAGATTTGCCACTTGGCCAGTCTCCCAGTAGGCATCGGTTTCTGAAATATATACTTCAAAGGATCCAGCCTGCTTATGAGGAAAGTAGTGTGGGCTTGGAGATAATGTCTCAGCTTTTGAGCAACCCACGTCAGAGCGCAACATGTCCTTTCCAGCAGAGTGTATTTGGCCTCGTAGCCGGTGAATTTCTTGCTCAAGTAGTAGATTGCTTGCTCCTTCTTTCCGGTTATGTCGTGTTGCCCGAGGACGCAACCGAAAGAGTTCTCCAAGACTGTCAGATACAAGAAAAGTGGCCTCCCTGGTTCTGGAGGGACCAAGACTGGGGGATTCGAAAGGTATTCTTTGACTTTATCAAAGGCTTCTTGACACTCAGTTGTCCATTTAATCGCCGCATCTTTCCTTAACAGCTTGAATATGGGCTCACACGTGCTTGTCAGCTGGGCAATAAACCGACTGATGTAGTTCAACCTGCCCAACAGACTCATCACGTCTTTCTTTGTTCTCGGGGGAGGCAGATCTCTGATGGATTTTATCTTAGTTGGATCTAGCTCGATACCTCTCCTGCTTACGATGAAGCCCAAAAGCTTGCCCGACGGGACTCCGAAAGCACATTTGGCTGGGTTCAACTTCAAGTCGTACTTCCTTAGTCTCTCGAAGAACTTCCTCAAGTCTTGGATGTGATTATCCTGCGTCCTGGACTTGACTATTACGTCATCCACGTACACCTCTATTTCCTGATGCATCATGTCATGAAAAATGGCAGTCATAGCCCTCATGTAAGTAGCCCCAGCATTCTTCAAACCGAATGGCATGACCCGATAATAGTAGGTGCCCCAAGGCGTGGTGAAGGCAGTTTTCTCGGCGTCCTCTTCATCCATCAATACCTGATGATACCCAGCGTAACAATCTACGAAAGACTGTATTTCATGTTTGGCACAATTATCGATGAGGATGTGGATGTTGGGCAGTGGGAAATTATCTTTGGGACTTGCTCTATTCAGATCTCGGTAATCTACACATACCCGAGTTTTCCCATCCTTTTTCGGTACTGGAACCACATTTGCCAACCACGTCGTATACTGGACTACCCGAATCACTCCCGTTTTCAGTTGTTTGGTGATCTCCTATTTAATCTTGTCACTGACCTCAGATTTGAACTTTCGTTGCTTTTGTTGGACTGGAGGACAATCAGGATGAATCGACAATTTATGAACCACCAGATCAACACCTAGTCCCGGCATGTCATCATATGACCAAGCAAACACATCTTTAAATTCAAAAAGAAGTTGAATTATCGCATCTCGCATTTTCTTGTCCGTGTGAATGCTTATTTTGGTTTCCCGGATTTCTTCAGGAGTTCCTAAATTAACCGGTTCAGTGTCATTCAGATTCGGCCTAGGTTTATTCTCAAAATGTTCCAACTCTCGGTTTATTTCCCTAAAAGCTTCTTCTTCATCATATTCTGGTTCCGGGTTCATTAATTCACAGTTAAATAGCTCGTTGTGATCTGGGCGTGAAGTCCGCAAGCATGTCATGTTTAAAGCCGCATTATTATAACTGAAAGGAAAGATAAAAGGAAAAATAACAAAAATCAGAACAAAAGAAAAAATGGGAAAACAATGATGATTTTTTTTATTTTTCTTCGGGAAGTTGGAAGACAACAATGTTTACAAACTAGGAATTCAAAACAACAATTGAAAGGAAGAAAACGTTCAAGTTATGTCCTGGAGATAACTTGCGACACAGGAAAGGTGGCAGGATAGGTCTACCCGGACTTCCGTTTAGTCGGGAATGGCGTGGCCTCCCAGTTTCGAAGTTTGGCATCTGGTCCCACGTACAGCATCTCAGCAGTGCTTGTGCCTTCACCTGGTTGAACCATGTGAGTCTCGTAGAGCATTTCTCTCATTGCCCCACATATCTCCTCGATTTCCTCAGCCGTGAAGACCTCATCGTCCTCTTCTTCGGTGTATCTCGGCCTGATGAAGGTTTCATACAAATCCGGCAAGGGTTGAGGTAATTTCCAATCCTCATTTCTCTTTTTCTTTGCCCACTATTCGTCTCCTGGAGTGGGTTTGAAAACTAGTCCAAAAGGTTTCTTAGTGACTGGTAAGGTGATGGGTTCTGTTATTCCCTGAAGGGTTCGTCCAAGCCCTTTCCCTGGCCTAAATCCATGCCGGATCATCTCTTTGGCCACCATAACCGAGGCATTAGACAAAAAAGGCTGGGGGCAAGGTATTCCCTCTTCATGCTGCCCTGCCAGTACAATCTCGAAAGCTTGATAGACCGTGTGTTCGCTCCCTTCTCTTGGTTTAAGATATGGGATGGATGGGTCCCGATAAATAGCATGCTCGTCTTCACCGTGGACCACGATCTCTCGATCTTCGTACTCAAATTCACCATCTGGTGAAGAGTGGAAGGTACAACTCCTGCCGCATGGATCCAAGGTCTGCCGAGGAGAAAATTGTAGGATGTATCCATGTCGAGCACCTGGAAGGTTACTTCGAACTCGACTGGTCCTATGACCAACAACAGGTCTATTTCCCCCATGGTATCTCTCTTGATACTGTCGAAAGCCCTTACGCAGACACTGTTGGGTCGGATTCTTCTGGGCCCTATTTCCATTCTTTGTAGCGTGGAGAGCGGGCAAATGTCAACACCTGATCCCCCATCCAACATTACCCGCTTGACATAGTAGTCCTCGCATTTAATTGTTAGATGCAAGGCTTTGTTGTGTGTCGCTCCTTCCGGGGGTAAATCATTCTTCCTGAAAGAGATTTGGTTGACGGCGAAGAATCTTTCTGTCATACGCTCCAGTTGTTCCACCGAGGTTTCAACTGGTACATATGCTTCATTCAGGGTCTTTAGTAAGATGTTTTGATGCTCGGTCGACCTCATCAACAATGACAGCATGGACACTTGCTCATGGCAGTTGCGCAATTGATCTATCACTTCGTAATCCGACATTTTCATTTGTTGGAAGAACACTTCCGCTTCTTCAACGCTTACAGACTTCTTTGGTGGGAAGCGCCTTTGTGTGGCGTTGTTCAGCTCTTGGGTTTTTGAATACCTTCCAATGAAAGTATTTTCTGGAAGTTCTCCCATGACCTCTTTGCCTTTGTACATTACCAAAGTCTTTTGATAATTCCACGGCACTGCGGACGAGTTGGTCATCGGCTTTTGTGGCACGCGTCCGATAACCACTGGCTCATTCAGTCGAGGTGGTTGAATCGTCCCCTGGACCACATAAGCCCCTTTTGGCACGTACATAGGTTTTGCCTTTTTGATCCCGAAGTGCTGCGTCTTCTCAGCTCGACCTCGTGGTATGTAAAGGACTCCATCCCTTACCGGTACCACTTTCTTCTCCACCTTCTTCTCAGGCTCGCTCTTTATAGCCTTGGCCTCCTCCCCCTTTTTCGATTTCTGGTCTGTCTCAGGCCTTTTCCCCGCGTCGACAATGGCGATTATAGCTTTCAGAGCAGGTTCGAATTCTTTGTCTTCGCAAATCATTCCGATCAGCGGCCCATTATTGTGAGCAGGCAATGGATTGTTAGTCACATTTGGGATCTCCTCGTCCCTTAGCACTATTTTCCCTTGCTCTATCAAATTCTCGACCACTCTTTTCAACGACCAGCAGTCATTTGTATCATGTCCCTCGGCCCCTGAATGATAGGCGCATCTGACTCCAGCTTTGTAAGAAGGTGACGTCGGGTTTTGCCTTGTTTGAGGGATTGGTTGCAAGAAACCCAACTGGACTAGCTTCGGGAACAAAGTAGAGTATGGTTCACCGATGGGCGTGAAAGTCCGCCTTCGAGGTGGCTCCTGAGGGCGGAAGTTATTCTGCGGGGGTTGTGGGTTATAGTGGTTGCGGTAAGGAGGCTGATTTCTGGGAGGTGGAGCTGGGCCTGGGTTGGCTTGTTGCAGCGGATGGGCATAAGGCTGGGCATTTATGACCATATAAGGTTGATGAGCATATGCCAGATTTGAGTGGGGGTAGTAGTGTTGTGGGGTTCTTTCCGGAAAACGGGGCCTGGGATGATGATACTCCCTTGCTTCCGAGGCTGCCATGGTCGTTTCTTCCTTCTTCTTCCCTCTTGCCATTCCTCCGGGCCCGCTTTAGACGGCTTGGGAGGTCGCCCTTATGGCTGCTTGACTCAGAATCCTACCTATTTTCAGACCATTTTCCACCATCTCTCCAATCTTAATCGCTTCCGCGAATGGTTTTCCCATGGCTGACATCATGTTTTGGAAATAGTCAGACTCTTGAGCCTGGAGAAAGGTAGTGACCATTTCCACTTCATCCATGGGAGGCTTCACCCTTGACGCCTGCTCACGCCACTTAATAGCATATTCTCTGAAGCTTTCTGAAGGTTTCTTCTTCAAATTCGACAGAGAATTTCGGTCTGGTGCAATGTCGATGTTATACTGGAATTGTTTCACAAAATCTCTGGCAAGATCATCCCATATATGCCATCGGGACATTTCCTGGTCCATATACCATTCCGAGGCTATCCCTACTAGACTTTCCCCAAAATATGCCATTAGCAGTTCTTCTTTTCCGCCGGCTCCCCGCAATTGGTTGCAATATTTCTTAAGATGTGCAATGGGGTCACCGTGCCCATCGTATTTCTCAAACTTTGGGGTCTTGAAACCTACTGGCAGGTGCACGTGAGGGAACATGCATAGGTCGGCGTAAGAGACGCTCTTCTGTCCGCTCAATCCTTGCATATTCTTCAAAGTTTGTTCAAGGCTTCTCATTCTTTTGGCAATCTCATTTTGTTCTGCAATTCTGGGGTTCTGATCCTGCCCGGGTGCAAGCTCGCACTGAGGCGGTGAAGGATTAGTGTTGGTAGCGAACCTAGTTGGTTCCATTGAGAATGATGGTGCCTGGAATGTAAAAGAGGATGAGTCAAAGCTTGGCTTGTACGTAGCAGGCTGTGCCGTAATCGGGCAGGGCGGTGCAGTAAAGATGTTCATGCTTGCATCGGTGGATGACATTCGGGGATGAGGCTCAGAAGGCGATCCAGCAGAGAAGGCTGAAGTGGCTGGGTACCCGAATGGGGTGGCAGGATAATTTATGGGGACATTAGAAGTCCCGCTTGACCTGGAGAATAACTCAGGGAATCCAGGGACGACGCTTGGTGGCTCTTTCCCATTATTCCAGTCGTCCAGCATTTCCAACATGCGGAGCCGTAGGATTCTATTTTCCTCCGCAGTTGCGGATTCAGGTGTGAGGACGGCTGAGATCGAGCTCTCCTTGGAAACAGGGATTGTTTGCAACAGAATCTCTGAAGACATTTCCACACTTCCTTTTGAACAGGTGAAGTAAGTGTGAGTACTGCTTCCGGTCTTAAAAACATGTAGTTGAACACTTCTCTTTGACCTCGTGAAGTATGAGTGCGAGGCCAGACTTTCACCAAACCAACCGTCTTTCCAAAAACCTGAAGAACTCAATCGACAAACGAGCGGTTAATTCGAAATAAATAACAGATAGGCAATCTCACGTTGAGCATAATGCACCTATACAGTTAAGTGGATTCTACATGTTTGCGACGAAAGCATGTGTCATCCCGGCATTCTTTTTAGGCTTCCCTTTTCTTATCTTTTTTCTTCTCTTTTTTTTTTCTTTTATGTTTTTATTTTGCGGTAAAAATGCGATCGGATCCGATGAGGATTGCCTACGTATCACGACGCCACGTGAATCAGATCATTACGTAGTTCAAAAACACAAATGAGCGTAAAAGAAACAACCTTTTATTGTTGAAACGGTCTATTACAAACTACATTTTGCAAAAGAAAGAGCAAACTTTGAAAATAAACCTAGACTCAAAATAGACTAAAAATCACCCTGATGGGAAAACAGGCAGAAGATGCTAAGATACAGACTTGACTTATGAGTACATTATGGTTTTGAAAATTTGTGTCCGCGGGGCATCGTTCGGCCTCACCACAGTACTAGGTGTGAGATCCCTCTCAAGTTGCTCCAGCTCATGCATGGTCTGCTTGACATAACTCATCACTGCCGAGAGGACGGTAACGCTGGTCATGTTCTCACATCGTAGACATCGTCTGGTGATGGCATGGGCAATGGCCTTGATCCTATCTCTGGTTTGCTTCTTCTATATGAGTAGGCGTTTTATCTGATCGCTACATATCTTGAATACCTTAGCATCCTGTATATGCTGATGCTTCAGTTGCCGTACTTCTAACTTCATCTGGGCCGACAAATCGTACCAGTATCTGCTCTCAATTTGGAAATCCTTGGCCTGATTAGCTGCTTTGCTCTCAAGTGTAGCCATCTCTCTTTTCATTTTAACGACAGTTTTCTCGTGGTCGCCTTCCAATTGATTCAAGTATCGGTGATGCTTATCTACTCTTGTATCCCACTGTGTCCTGAGCTCTGCTATGATGTTTTTAGATTTCTCTAAATCCTCTTGTCATTCCCTGACTTTGCTTTTTAGCCTTTTTATCAACTGCTCATCTGATCGACGCCTTGGCTTTTTATCCGCATCCATCCTTATCTGTTTGATCTGGGCTCTGAGCATTTCATTTTCCTGAATCAACCTGTTCCGTTCTCCCAGATTGGTAGCAACTTGCACGTTGTGCTCATATTTCAAGCTTTCCACTTGTTGCTTCAACCTGCTGATTTCGGCGCAATAGCCTCTTTCTTTCGCTAACCAGTCCCACTGCTTTCGTGATGATTCGGCGAAATTCAGGATGTGGGGTCTTTTAGCCGGTCTTTCATGCTCAAGTTCCCTTCTATACCATGCAAGGTAACTTGGCGCCGTTTCTCCTTTGGCTCTATCCCGCACGCAAGTATCTGATTTCAAATATTGACACTCACTCCAGATTTGGCGAATTTTCGCTTCTGGAAACTGTCCATTAGGACTTATCTCAACTGCTTGAGTGCTAAGATCTTCCTCATGAGGTACTGTCTGGCATCTTCCGAGCTGTCTCAAAACTCGGCAGGGTGCGTAAGGTTGAATGCTCTTAAACCCCATCAGTAAGAAATGAGTTTTAGCTGCCGGCATATATATGATCTCATCGACAGGCAACCATCCCAGCGTCCATTGTATTTGACTGGCAGTAAGAGCTTGAAAGAACGAGGTCCATGCCAGGACTCCTTTGGGCAAACTGATCTCTTTGGTTCTCGTGTAAAATTCTTTTATGCAAGTCTTTTCCGGGGAACCATGGCTCAAAATCTCGGAACGATGGCAGAGGTGCTCGGTAATCCACATTTGTAGGAGCAAGTTACAACCTTCGAAGAAATTTCCCCCAGCTTTACAAGCTGTGAGAGCTCGAAAAATGTCAGATACCACCATAGGCGCGAGAGTACTGTCACTTTGCGTGAGTAAAGTGCTGACGACCCCGGATATCTTCAAATCAATGTTTCCGTCTTTCCTTGGAAATACCAGAAGGCCCAGGAACATCATCATGAAGGCTACCCATCTGTGTTTGTCCCACTTCTAACGAATACCTTTGCTGCACAGTTTGTTGATTGGATTATTGAATCCCTCTTCATGACCATACCTATCATATATGAAGCACGGAGTACAAAAACCGGCAGCCAGATCCGAGTTGTGGACCGTTCTAGGTATCTTTAGTGAATCTAGGAACCGATGCACCGTGACAGCTCTTGGGGCGACCAAGTATTTTTGCCTTAACGGAAGTTCAGCATTTCCGATGTACCCAGCCATTTCTTCCAAAGTCGGGGTAAGTTCAAAATCAGATAAATGGAAAACATTGTGCGTCGGGTCCCAGTAGGTAACCAAAGCTCTTATGATATCTCCCCGGGGCTGGATTTCCAACAAACCCACGAGACCTTTCAGATATTTCTTAACCTCATTTTGTCCTTCAGCACCTAGATCATTCCACCATAGCCGTAACTTGACAGGGATTTTGGTCATTATTGAAAAAGGTTCATTTTGCATTGTGCTCATCCTGCACATTTATTAAGGTGTTCTTTAACAAAAATGACTTGACTCAAAATATTTTATAAGGAGGATCAAGTTTTAGAACACGGCCTTTCAGCACTTCGAGGACGAAGATTTTAAGGCTGTGCGGGTCAATTGGAAAAAAAATCCTAAAAAAAAATGACCCAAAGGTGGTTATTTACGCAAAGTCAACCTTCCGGCGTCCCTTTCGGGAACATTTGGCTATTTATGACACAACAACATCACCTGATTTATTCGTGACAGAATTAAAATTTGACACACATTTTTTTTATTATTATTCGTTTTTTTTTAGTAAAAGCTGGGGTTGAACCCGATGGGGGTTGCCTACGTATCTCACATCCGGTGAGAATCAAACCGGCGTAGTTCGGTATATCGTGAATAGAGAAAAATCAATTAAACCCAGAAAGCAAGAATATATTTTTTATTATTTTCTTTTGAAAAGAGATAAAGACTAAAGAAAATATTTTTTTTAAGGAAATATTTGGACTATTAGTCTGAATTTATAAAGGAGGTACTACGAAAGAAACAACATTTTTTTTTTGAATTATGAATTTTCCGTTTTTTTTTACTTTTAAATAAATACCTTCTTTTTTATTTTGAAAGTGATAAAAAAATAAAAATTTATATTTTTTTTAATAGCTCAAACTAGAAGACAAATTTTGTTTTTATTCTCTTTTTTTTTTAGAAAAATTCCGGCGAGGTTTTGACACTACTTGGACATTGGTTTTATTTTTTCAAAATAAGTAATTATCTCCCTACGCTGCTATTTTTCTTTTTTAGAAACCGATCAGCATGCGGAACTGAAGCAAATAAATGTGCAAAACAGATAGGAATGCAGCAGGATGGTCTTTTCATTTCAGGTTGCCTGTCCTAGACGGACCCAACCCCTGTGTTGAGCCCCCTAAGTCAAATGCAACATGATGCAAATAAACGTTCCTACTAGGGATCCGGCATGAAGTTTCGTTATACTAGGTTTATAACCTGGGCATTTGTTCTAGACTGTGTACCCGAGCGGACAACTCGAGTCGAGGAGGGGGCTACGTACCGGGGACCCGCGAGATCGTCCGGCTTTGTAACTTGTCCGACCTCTTTCTTATTTCAGGTATCGACACTAACAGAATAGGGAGTCTCGACCAGCGAGCTTCTCCCCGGAGGTAAGAAGAGAAGGGTTTCGGCACAGTTTATATACAGTTCAGATAATATCAAAGCGGTAAAAGACAACATTTAGCACGTTATGCAAAAACATGTAATAAAGATCAGATAATAAAGCCAAATATAACAATTATTCTAAGCTCGAATTCTTGAACCCTGAACCAGTGGTTCTGGGTTAATATTTCCCCAGCAGAGTCGCCAGAGCTGTCACACCTCCTTTTTGCGCGCCCCGCCCCGAAGGGTTAAATGCGCGAGGGGAGTTTTTCCAATTTAAGTGACAATATTCGAAATGGGATTATTTATTTAATTCAGAGTCGCCACTTGGGAAAGGTTTGGTTTTTGGTGTCCCAAGTCACCGGTTTATCTTGAATCCCAAATCGAGGAAATTTTCGACTTTTCCAAATGAAGTCTGCGAACCAGAAATTCTAAGTAAGGAATTCTGTTGACCCGAGGGAAGGTGTTAGGCACCCTCGAATCCCGTGGTTCTAGCACGATCGCTTAAATTGTTATAATGGCTAAATATCTGATTTAAATACATGTTGTGACTTATGTTCTTTTATTAAGTTTAAACCGCTTTTATTATTATCATTTATTTTTATAGAATTGCAACGTCGTGAAAATGCATCTCGAACCGCGTCACAATCAATGCACCCGTAGTTGTCAACATATTTCGACTCCGTTGAGATTTGGATTCGGGTCACATCAATGTGCACCCGAGTTTAAAAATGTAATTTAATTAAGCCGCGCCTAAAGAGTCTAACGCATTATTATTTTCGGGGAAGGCCATGAAATTCACTAAACGGCCTGTCCTGAATTCTAAATATTTATTAGGGTTAGTTATTGAGGGCCCCGCAATTTGCATTTTTATTTGGCGAGGCTCGTCTCTATTTTAGAAAGGATATCCTAAAGCGACTACATTTCTAAATGCGTTTGTCTAAAAATAGAAGAAGAAAGACACACGTTAATTCAAGTATATGCTTTGTCCTAACCCGGATCCTTATCAACTTTTGATTAATTACTTATAAAATGGAGAGACGTCATACCTTGTGAAACATGCTTTAATTGGACAAAGAAATCACATGCGAGATCGACGAAATACAACACTTAATTTGAACAACATCCTAAAGTCGGATTTCAATTAACTTGCTTAAACAGGATTAATAGAATTCCTTATTAAAGGGTGTTACCGATGATGTTCAAAACTAATACTATAAACTGCCTAAAGGAAATCGAACTAGGTGATTCAAAACTGTATCATATTTGGCTAGATTTAAAAGCCATTTGCCCCCTACCTATTCAAATCATGCTGAAAGAGTGAGTTTAATTTTAACAATCGTATTAAATAGTTTCACATTCCATGAATTGTATTTACATCCTGTATGCTACTAAATGAATCAAATATCGCGGTTTCAGATCAAAATAAACTTTAATTAAGTACAAGCTTACTAATGTATTCTCTATTAGACTAACAAACTAAAATGTACACAGCTTGACAACATTTATAAAAATTTGTAAGTGAAGCAACAGATGATTATAATTCCTTCAGATCTTTCGATTCAAACTTTCATTGCGACATCAGTTACATCAGACAGATTCAAAATGTGTACCTGAGGAGATGCGTACAATGAAAGAAGCAGGAGGTCAGTAGAATGACAATGGCAAACAGAAACAGCAGCAGTAACAACAGGTAACAAATAGAACAGCTCCCAGTGCAAGATACAGTTAGAACCGATGGAAAAATGGCAGAAAGACAGCAGCAAACAACGCAGTAGAGACAAAACTCCAAGACAGATCAAATCCAGGAGAAAACAAACAATGTGAATCCACCAATGAACTCAACTGATACTTGAAAGAAAACAGAGTTGATTGAACAGGTCGAACGAACTGAGAATCACACAAATAAGGAAGAAACAATTGTTGATTTTCTGTATATCCCTCCCCTATCTCTTCTTTTTTCAAAATCCAATATCAGTCTTCAGTTTTGAAATTATACTTGAGTTATCAGAAAGAAACCTTTTCCAGTTTTACTGTTTTTCAGAACTTCCCGTTCTCCCTTTTCTTCGTTCTCTCTCTCTATCTGTCTCTTCTCCCTTAAACTGATGGAAGTTCCCCCTTTTATAAACCTAAAATCAGCCCTTTAACAGCCTGTTTAGACAATTAGAATACCCCTCCCATGTGCTATCTTCTTTTCAATTTCCACTTACTATTTAAATAAGAACACAACCCCATGATATTCCCTTGGCAGGCTTACCTTTTGAGTAATGTTTATTATTTCTGAAACTAAAGCAGAATATGGGCAGCAGAATGTAACCTGACAGCATATGCTGTCAAACTATTTAATTCAAAAAGGGTCTTTATGCACATGTTGTGCACAAGTGCACATGCCATCAATTCAGATTGCAATTACAGACCAAACCTTAGATTTCTGAAGTCAAATTAACAACTATAAGTTACTAAACTCAGTTCCTAATTGATTCAGGCAATGCTTAACAGAAGCAGGTCAATTGGTTATTGTTCGGACAACTGAAACTAATTGACGACATATGTCGACTCGACTATACTAGTTATAACACATACAATCGAAGCCAATAATCAGAAATCCAAGAGTATCACACAAGGGGTTCTGATTGCAATGTTAATACAGAGGTTAACTTGGGGATTAATTACTCAAACAATTTCAATTCAATCAATTAGGCAGTTCACATACACACACATTATCAGTGAATGAGAAAACATTCGATCAAACAAAAGGGTACAGGCAAGGTGGACAATCAACAGTTGATAAAAATTCAAAGACACAAATTACACAAGATATTCAACCACACGAACAGACCTTTAAACCACACACGTACTGAATAACAAAGAGAAAACAAACTTACCTTAAAACTTTGAAAGCAGAAACAGAAAAATCCACTTGTGTTATACAGACCCTTCTCAAGGTTGAACGGACTTTAATCGAAGTGTTTCTCAAATGAGAAACACTTCGATTAAGGTCCATTAGACCCTAATCTCTTGGTTTAAACAAGCATGGAACAGGCACGAGGAACCCTTAATCGAAGTGTTTTCTCAAATGAGAAACACTTCGATTAAGGTCCATTAGACCATAAACTGTTGGCACGGAACAGGCACGGAACAGGCACGGAACAGACACGAGGAACCCTAGGGTTCAAAAACATCAGATCTGGGATTCGTGTTTCCCTGGTCAGATTCGGACCAAACCAAGCATGATTTGGTCACGAGGGAGGTCCGGGGACTATCTGGTATGAAACTGGGGTCAATCGGTGTAAGTTAGGTTCCGACTCGAATCTTCAAATGAAGATTCGAGAAGGTGGGAGGGGATTCGAGCTGAACGGTTGGTGGATTTATGTTCAGGGTGTCAAGGGGATTCTATGGTGTTAAGGATGGGGTCACCGGCGTCCATGCCGCCGGCTTTCATGGTGAAGGTATACAGGGGCGGCTAGGGTTTGGAGGGGAAGGGGATGAGGACGAAGGCGGGGTCTTGGATAGGGGGCAGGGTATGGTAGGAGGCTTATATATGGAATGTGTGGGCTGATCTCGGCCGTTGGATGAGGCACGATGAAGGGTTAGGATCCTTCAACTAACGGGAAACGATGTCATTTTAGACCATAGGGGGTTGGGTCGGTCCGGGCGGAATGGATCGGGTTTATTCATGGGTTAACAGGGAAGTGATCTTGGTCGTTGATCAATCTGAGATCAACGGCCTAGATCAGTCTAGGTCACTACGACGTCGTTTGGACGTTCTGGGTATCAGCTGTTGTGGACCGGGTTACACAGGGGTTTTGGGTTTGAGTTTTGGGCCTCGAATTTAAAATGAAAATAAGCCCAACTGATTTTCAACCCAATTCTGCACTCTCTTTTATTATTTTTTTTTATTTTAAAACAAAACCAAAGTAAATCAAATTAAAATTAAATAAACACTTAATACAATTATTTGCACACATATGTTAAAATACTTAAAGCAGGTAAAATCAAACAAAACAACAATCACGGACAAGGATGGATATTTATGATTTTTCTATTTAATAACCGGATTACGGTTCAAACAGCACATGACACACACATTTTTTTTTATTTTTTTTTGTTTCAATAATGGACAAAAATCATAGATAATTAACAAAATGTCACGTAAAATCCAAAAATTGTACAGCAGGACCATTTGTTATTATTTTTTATTTCTTTTGGAGCGATTGTCGCGTAAGACAAAAATCACGTGCTCACAATGTTTATTTCATTTTTTCCATCTTTTTTGTTAGCATATATTATTACTTAGAATGTACTAGTTTTTCTTATTTCCTTTATTTATATTTTTGTGATTCATCCACTAATTTCTTCCTTTTGGAATGTTTAGTGCTTCTCTAATTAAATCTATTTTTTGATATATGGCTTTAAGTTTCCTTTTCTTTAATAATCTGTCTCCTAGTTCAAAAAGATTTGTGAACGAGGGAATATTTCCTTGAGACGTAAGTAAGTTTTGTTTCCTAATCTTATAATAGTATTTATTTTTATATAAATGATAGTCTATGTGTATTTTGAATATCATATTTTAAGTCCGTCAATTTTCCTCTTCCTTGGACTACTTTGTAAATTTTCCCTAACAAATTTATTTGTCATTCCTTTTTTTTTTCAACAAAAAGAAGAATCATAGGTAAGAAAATTAAGAGTTACTTTTATTTTTAAAATTCATGAGGTTATTGTTAGGAAATAATTGAACTGCGCGGGAAATAAGAATATTCATTTAATGTCATTTCTTACTGTACATATTGACAAATGAACCACCACGTATATTTGTTGTTAGATATTGACTGAACTCAATTTTGAGGATAAAGTACTGTACTAAGAATAGTAATGGTCTTTTTTTACCATACCCTAAAGTTTATTTTAGGAACCAAGACATCCTTTTTTCTTCTTCTTTTGCAATTACGAAGAACTCCTATACAATGATAACATATTGCTTTCTACGTACCCTATTAATTTAATGAGTTATAAATATCAACATAAACAGTTAATAATAATAATAACAAAATAACGTAACATGTAGTAATGAGTTGTCAAGAGCTCGTTAGAAATTCAACCTTTGTACTCAAGGGTGCAAGTTTCGAACTTCCTCACTTAGTCCACACTTTTACCCTTTGCTAGTACTTAAAAAAAAGGCAAGTCAACTCAAGCAAAACAAAATTCAACATTAGTTGACTCTTTTACCTAATAAACAACATAATAAAAGTTCAAGATAGTTTAAATCCAAGACCAATTTTAAGTTGTTAAGACGTCCATTTAGATTATCATTATATAAAAATTAAAATAAAAAGGTAAAATATACGTTAATTTAGCATGATTTAAAGATAGGCAAAAATCAAATAATCCAACCTAATAATATTAATTAGATGCAGAACATTCTTATGTTACCCTAAACAGTTTCTTTCTATCGTTGTTATATTGTGATTCAAAATATAAAATATGAAGAATTTCGAAGATATATTGGTATCATTTATCTTGTTAATCTACTAGATTTATAGTGTTATATATGTCAAGACTGGATCTAAAATATATGGGGAGAAATTCAAAAATAGCCAGATTTACAAGTGGTCATTCAAAAATAGCCACTTTTCATGTAAAGATAAATCTGAATGAAAACACTATTCAAAATCCGAAATACTCCAGCATAATATACTGGAGTTCCAGCATAAGTATACTAGAACTCCAGCATATTATAATGGAGTTCTAGCATAAGTATACTAGAACTACAGCATAATATACTGGAGTTCCAATATAATATACCGACCCAGTATAATATGCTAGAAGTTCATACACAGGTGCTCCAATCTCCAAAATATTATACTGGAACTTTCCGCATGTTGGAGTTCCAGTATAATATGCTGGAAGTTCATACACAAGTGCACGATCTCCAGTATATTATGCTAGACTGGTCCCTGTTACAGCAAAATAGTGGCTATTTATCAATGACTTTACAAATACTCACTATTTTTGAATGACCAGTCCAAAAACTGGCTAGCCTGTGATATTTTAACAAATATATGTAGACTAATTAGAACTAGGGAGTGCCTCTTTCTCCAAAATGCAATGTGCATGTAAGGGTGAATTTGGTACGTTGGTTTTTCTATTTTTGTTTAAGATATTATTCATATATTCGACCTCAATTTGACTAGGACTAAGAAAGTTATTATTGTTGTTACATTGTTTAAGATATTATTCTTTTCAATTAAGAAACCTTCTAAAAATCAGATACATGAATTTTCTTCCTATATACGTATATAACGACTAAATTAAGGGTTCGACAGTAGAAAATAATATTTGAAAGTATTTGTAGACAAATTATTTTCTTGACACCGATTTTGCAAAGGCCAGTGCTGAGCAGAGGCGGATCCAGAATTTATAGGTTCAAGTTTTAAGATTTTTAAAATTGAACCCATAACATTTTTAAATTATGGGTTCAAATCTACTATTTTTGTAATTTAATCAATTTTTGTACATAAATATTAACTCCACATAAAAAATTATGGGTTCAATTGAACCCATAACTACCACATTACATCCGCCCCTGGTGCTGAGTACCGGTAAATATTGACCGAATAAGAAAAAAACAACCATCACGATCAAGTCTTCACCTTAGTTCCCTGCTAATAAGAACATATTGAGGTTTGTCCAGATTAGTTTCAAGGGTTAACTAATGCTTCTGGACTAAGTTAAAGGAGCTAATTTTGACTCAGAAAAAAAGTTCTACCAATCATATTGACATTTTTGCTAAGATGGAAGTCATTTTTTCGTGAAACATGTATTCTAATAGGTGGTTGGTAAGTTAAATATATTTTTTTAAAATATATATATTTAAAATTGATAAAATAATATTGGCACATTGTAGGTGGGGATGGCAATGGGGGTGGTGTATGTACAGGGCATGTCGGGTTTAGACATATGCGGGACATGACAGGTTGCAATAGAGGTGTCAAATGGGCCGGGTTGACCCGGGATCAGACCGGTCTAAACAGGTTAAAACTCGGACCGGCCCGATCCGATACATAGGGGGCCGAGTGGGCCGGGTTACTGGGGTTAGGGAGTTGGTCCGTTCACTTTCATTCATTCGGCCCTGACCGGTTTAACGGCTGGATTTCAAACTTTTTTTTAACGTTGAAGAATGTTGGCAAAGGTCAGCTGCCTTATGGTCGTTGCCCAACGTTATTATTGCATAAATAGCCCTTTTTGGGCATTTTTTTTTATAAAATAATACTTTTTATAATTACTAATTTAGCCCTTTGAAAAACTATAAATATACCCCCCCCCCTTCTTCATTTCTTCACTCATCTCTCATTTCTCAAACTCATATAATTCTCAATTCAAGTTAAATCATGCCCAGTACTTCTAGAGTGCGCTCATATGTTTGGGAACACTTTGAGGTGGTAAAAGAAAATGAAGAAGTTCACAAAGTAAACGGTAAGAACTGTGGTCTAGTTGAAATCTTCGTTTAAAGTGGGTGGGCATAGACGGTTTAAGGAGGCATATGAAGAGTTATCTTGAGCGTCCTCTAGAAATTCGTATTTAAGTTGATTTGAGACAATTTGTGTTATTTTAAAATTATTAGACATATTTATGCTTAATGTTTTAGTTTGCTAGATTAATTTGAAGTATTATTATGCAATGAAAATTTATTTTTACTCTATTTTCGTTAAGTTACTTGTTGTTAAATTAAATGCAAACTTCAATAAGTTTGAAATAAAAAAAGCTCTTGCAAATTATAAGTGCAATTTTTTTCCCATCTTCATTGTATTCTTTATATTTTTACTATATATTAATATCATGTATCATCTTATAGAATTTTTCTTTCTTTCACCAGCTCGTTCTCCTAAAGCCAATACGTGCACTCTTTAAATTAAATGATATCCACCGCCTATAACTTTGTCAAGCTTAACATTGACGGCCCCTTCAATTAAGCAACTGACAGAGCGGAAGCTGCAGTCGTAACTTGACCAATCAATGGATATGGGGATTCACAACCAGTTTAACTCGTTCTCTGCTACTGAAGCTGAATTAATAGCACTTCGGCTAGGCCTACAATTAGCTAAAGACTTTAGCCTCTGGCTGCTTCAAATAGAAACTGATTCACAGGTCACTCATGTTGGAACTGGATCATGTGGAGCTTAGACATGTGTATGTTGCGGAAGTCAAATATATATAGTGTGAATGAGTCAGAACTACTATACCAAAAATTATGGCAGCCATTAAATAATAAATGAGACAACAAAGCAACAATAAAAGGAACACCAGAATTTACGAGGTTCGGCCAATTTTACCTACTTCCTCAGACACAACCAATATTTTATTCCACTCCAAAAATACAAGTGAAATAATACTACAGAGAGAAGATACAAATGCCTTAAGAAGATAAGAAGGCAAATGAGAGGTGTTTCTTAATCCTAAACATTAGGCCTCCTTTTATAGGAAAAAATTCCCATCCAAAATTGTCACCCACCGATGTGGGAATTTTGACAATTTCAACAAATTTCCACCTTGGCAAAATTCCACATCTTTGATTTTCTGTCAATAATAAATTTTGATTGTGTCTTCATCTTCAATCTCTAGTGTTCAACAATGTTGATCAAATCCAAACAATATCAAAACTTGACCGCAGTCACCACTTTTGTCAGCATATCGGTAGGATTCTCCGTAGTATGAATTTTCTTCACCGTGGCTCCACCTTCTTCTATGATTTCTCGTACGAAATGATACCGAACATCAATGTGCTTCGTGCTTGCATGATAAACTTGGTTCTTCGCTAATTTAATAGCACTTTGACTATCACAAAAAATTATGATACTTTTTTGTCCAATACTAAGCTTCTTTAGCAACCCCTGAAGCCAAATTGCCTCCTTCACAACCTCTGTAATAGCCATTTACTCTGCCTATGTTGTAGACAAAGTAACTGTTGACTGTAAAGTTGACTTCCAACTAACTGGTGCCTTTGCAAAAGTAAACACATAACCAGTAGTTGATCATCCTTTGTCCAGGTCACCCGCAAAATATGAGTCACCATATCCCACTACAGACTGATTGCATTCCTGCTCAAAAACTAACCCAACATCTACAGTATTATGAATATACCGTAGAATCCACTTCACTGCTTGCCAATGCTCCTTTCCTGGATTATGCATATATCTACTAATAACTCCAACAGCTTGTGAAATGTCAGGTCTCGTACAGACCATTGCATACATCAAGCTACCAACAGTATTTGCGTATGGTACCTTTGACATATACTCTCGTTCAGCTTCATCTTTTGGCGACACAGTAGTACTTAGCTTAAAATGGGGAGCAAGTGGAGTAGCAACTGGCTTAGTCTTTTCATATATGCCAAAACATTGTAGTACTCTTTTCAAATATTCTTTCTCATATAAACAGAGTTTCTTTGAATGTCTCTCTTATTATCTCCATGCCAAGAATTTTCTTTGTCTCACCCAGATCCTTCATCTCGAACTCCTTCTTCAGTTGAATCTTCAACTTATCAATTTCTTCCGAATTCTTGGAAGCTATCAACATATCATCAACATATAGGAGAAGATATACAAAGGAACCATCTTTAAGCTTGTGCAAATACACACAATGATCGTATTTGCTTCTCTTGTACCCTTGCCGCAACATAAACTCGTCAAATCGCTTGTACCATTGTCTAGAAGATTGTTTCAATCCGTACAATGATTTTTCAAGTTTGCACACCATATTTTCTTTTCCAGCAACTTTGAATCCTTCTGGCTGAGTCATGTAGATTTCCTCCTCCAAGTTTCCATGTAAAAACGCAGTTTTTACATCCATCTGAACTAGTTCCAAATCCAATTGTGCTACCAAAGCCAACATAATTCTAATGGAGGAATGTTTTACAACTGGAGAAAACACTTCATTGTAATCAATTCCCTCCTTTTGAGCATATCCTTTGGCCACCAATCTTGCTTTGTAGCGAACATCTACTTGGTTAGGAAATCCTTCTTTCTTTGCAAATACCCATTTGCACCCAATTGCTTTCTTTCCCTTCGGGAGATTGGCCAATCTCCATGTATGATTCTGATGAAGGGACTGTATTTCATCATTCATGGCAATCCTCCACTTATCTTCTTCTGAACTTTGGACTGCGTCTTTATAAGTGGTAGGAACATCATCAGCTACAATTGAGGCGACACAAGTAATTGTCTCTATAAGACGAACATGTTTTGTTAATGTCCTTTTGGCCTGCGGGTTGCTATTGATTCAAGTTGTTGTTAAGGTTCCTAAGTTGGAATTTCCCTCTCTACTGGCTCTTCTTCCAGATGATAATCTTCATTTGTTTCCTCCTCTGCTTCTTGTGTAGGAAAAATAAATTTTCCCTCAAACTCCACCTGCTTAGAACACCCTCATTTTGTTTGGTATTTTCTATTACCTTATTTACCATAGCAGATTCATCACAGGTAATATCCCAGCTGAATATTACTTTCTTTCTCATAGGACACCATAAGCGGTATCCTTTGACACCAGAAGTAATCCCCATAAAAATAGCCTTCTTTGCCCTTGGATCCAATTTTGACTCTGTCACATGATAATATGCAGTTTAGCCAAATACGTGCAAAGAGTCATAATCTACAACATGCTTTCCATATTATTTTTCAAATGGTGTCTTTCCGTCAATAGCAGCAGATGGTAGACGATTAATAAGGTGGCATGCATATGTAATTGTCTCAACCTAAAATTCTTGGCCCAAGCCAGCATTGGACAACATGCACCGTACCTTCTCTAGTAAAGTCCGGTTCATACATTCTGCCACTCCATTATGTTGTGGTGTATGTCTGACAATAAAGTGTCGGACAACGCCATAATTTTCACAGACCTCATTGAAACGATCATTTTTGTATTCACCTCCATTGTCTGTGCAAATATATTTTGATCCTCCTGCCTGTTTGATTCTCCACCATTGTTTTCCATTTGAAAAAAATTCCCAACACTTCATCTTTCCTCTTCATTGTATACACCCACACTCTTTGGAAAAAATCATCAACAAAGGTTACAAAATAGTGCTGCCAACCCAATGAAGGTGTTTTGGAAGGACCCCAAACATCAGAGTGTACATAATCCAAAATGCCTTTAGTATTATGGATCACTGTACCGAATTTAACCCTTGTTTGTTTCCCTTTGACACAGTACTCACAAAACTCCAAGTTGCAAGTCTTTACTCCTTTTAACAATCCTTGATCTGATAGAGTTTCAAGGATGTTCCTCCAGCATGCCCCAAGCGCATGCGCCATAGCCTGGCTGCTTCTGCCTCTTTGTCGTCACTGGATGTCACTGTCCCAATAATTGTACTACCACGATAGCGGTACATATTATTGTTCTTCCGATTGGACTTCATTACTACTAGTGCACCGAAGCATATTCTCATCACTCCATTTTCTGCAATGATTTTGAACCCTTTTGATTCTAGGGCTCCCACAGAGATGAGATTCTTCTTCAAATCCGGTGCATATCGATCATCTGTTAATGTTTTGATCATTCCATCATGGTTTATTAATCGTATTGAACCAATGCCATATGAAGTAAGAGGGTTGTTATCTGCTGTGTGGATGACTCCATATTCTCCTTCTTGAAAATCCACGAACCAGTCCCTGTTGGGACACATATGATAGCTACAAGACGAGTCCATCAACCATATGTGTGATGATGTTGATGACTCTGTTGAAACTAATAAGAAGTGTCAATCATCACAATCAGCTACATTTGAATCTATAATGGCCTTTCCATTGTTATGTTTGACCTTATTCTTCAACTTCGGACAGTCTTTCTTCTAGTGCCTCTTTTCTCGAAAAAAGGCACTTTTATCTTTGCTGGGTCTAGATCTTGACTTGGATCTTCCCTTCTTTGTCCTCGTTTGATTTTGAGGATGACCCCTCACAAACAGGGCTTCTCCTTCTCCGCCCTTCTGTTTTTCTCCCTTTATTTGTTCATAGCTGTACAAAGTCGAACAAACTTCTCTGAGAGAAATTTCGTCATTTCCTCCATGGAGTAGAGTAGTTTCAAGGTGCTCGTACTCATCAGGAAATGACCCCAACAACATTAAGGTCAAGTCACTATCATCAAAAGTTGCATCCATATTTTGCAAATCTGTGACCGACTTGTTGAAACTGGTGATATGTTCATTCATCGTGGTACCAGGAACATAGATGAAGCGAAACAGTCTCTTCTTCATGTACAATTTATTTTGACTATTTTTGTTCAAAAATTTATCCTCTAGTTCTTTCCATAATTTACTTGCAGATGTTTTCTTTATGTATGGATATTTCTGCTCTCTAGCAAGGTAGGATCGAATGGTACCGCAAGCAACACGATTGATAATTTTCCAATCTTCTTCTCCAATTACATCTGATTTCTTTTCTTCAATGGCAAGATCTAGCCCTTGTTGAAAAAAGGACATCTATAACCTCGCCTTGCCATATCCCAAAATGTCCTGACCCGTCAAAAATTTCTACCGCAAATTTCGCATTTGACACAATTCTTGTCATAAGCGAAGATGCCAACGATGACGTATTATTGACACTTGATGTAGATTCTTCTTGTTTATTGTCTCCCATTTTTGACACAAATATTATTTTATAGCTAACGACACAAATCAAGATTATTTCCTTTCTGGCATGGAAGATCAGACTAAGCTGCAACCTCAGAGCATACTCAGACAGAACCGACTCAGTTACCAAGATAAATCTTTTCTGATGTGGAAGATCAGACTATGCTGCAACCACAGAGCATACTTAGGCAGTACCTTGGCTCTGGTACCAATTATTGCGGAAGTCAAATGTATATAATGTGAATGAGTCACAACTACTAGACCAAAAATTATGACAGTGACTAAATAATAAATAAGACAACAAAACAACAATAAAAGGAACACCAGAATTTACGAGGTTCGGCCAATTTTACCTACTTCCTCGGACACAACCAATATTTATTCCACTCCTAAAATACAAGTGAAATAATACTAAAGAGAGAAGATAAAAATGCCTTAAGAAGATAAGAAGGAAAATGAGAGGTGTGTCTTAATCCTAAACAATAGGCCTCCTTTTATAGGAAAAAATTCCCATCTAAAATTGTCACCCACCGATGTGGGACTTTTGACAATTTCAACAGTATACGCAGAAGCTAATGTTGCAGCAGATGCCTTGGCTAAGCATGGGATGAACCTCACACCCTCAGCTAGACGGCAACCATGTCATCCCTTATATCACTTATCTCCCCCTCCCTTTGCTTTATCAGCTTTCAATAAGGACTGTTATGAAGACTTGATCGTTGAACAATCTTGGCTTGTAATAACTATAACTGTTACGTTACTTAATTTCTTATATAAGTATCCTTATTAGCAAAAAAAAACATTAATTATATTGGTGTTAAGTTTTTGTGAAAATTATACTACTTCACATATCATGACTATGAGAAAAGAAAATAATAGATTCATACTATTTAATTTGCTTTAGCTTAAGATAATGTCAGTGATGTCAAACCAGATTTGCTTGAACACCCTGATGACGAGATCATATGATACTCATCTGAATTCAAAGGAAAAATGGAAAGCGAGAAGTTCTTCCAAATCCTTTGATGCCCTCATATTATTTCTCCACTGTCATTGACTCCCTGAAATCTCTTTGTGGATCGGATATTTAGATGATTTGATCACCACTGCAAAACTTTCTGAAACACTACAGCTCCTCTCTGAACAAACACTCTTTCTGCTAACTCCCTTGATCCTCCATTTGTTATTCTATACTAGTCGGAGTATTAGTCATCACTACTCAAAAAAACTTGGGAAAAATTCAGAATTTAATGTCAGGGGGCATACTTAATTAAGTAATACTAGCATTACTTCCTAAATGAGCTAGCACATAATCTCGAAAACTAAATACTCTAACTAGGCAGCGAAAACAGGGAATCGACGCCAAAACAGGAATAACAAAAAATTTGGCAGAACTTTCAGTAGTATTAAGTCTTAGTAGTACTACATAAACTATCAACGGCCATCTTTAATATGTCGACCACATATCCCTAGCTAGTTAAAAACTAGTATTACAGAAACATAAGAAAAATTCAAAATATATTGATAAATCATAGGAGTAGTATTGTAGAACAGGTTTGTGACTTTATCTAAGAGCTAGCTTGGGATTACTAAACTACATTATATATCTAGCAAATATATCCTATGACTAACAGAAATTGATTGTATCCAGATCGACATCTTCCGCGGAAGCCCAGAATGTAGCATGTTGATTGTCTTCGACTTGGTATTCCATATTCTCTTCATCATCCTTTGCTATAATATCATTCGACGACATCATTCCGTTGTCTTCAGCTTGAACATCTTCTGATTGCAGAACGGAATCAATGTATTCTTCAAGTAAATGGACTTGAACTTCATCCCCCTCATCTACGCAATCTTCAACATACTCCTCATGATCATTCACATCAACAATATCCTCTGTGGAATCCAACAAACCAAGTACATGGTCTCTAACTTGATCTCCCTCTACATATTGGATAATATTATTCTCTTGATCATCCAGCTTTGCGATAGTACCATTCGACCTTATACCATTGTCTTCAACTTGAACATCTTCTTGCAACACGGTGTTGATAAATTCTTCAATATCTCTCATATTCTCATCATTAACTACCTCATCAATATTGTTTCCTTTTTTCTTGTCACCAGGTTTGCCCTTCTTCTTGATCTTACAAATTACGAAACCTTTGTTCTTAATCTCCCTAGCAGCCAGATAACGATCAAACAAAGAGTACTCTGTCATCAACCACTCGCCATTCACATTGTTTGACGATTTGTTAGCGGGGATGTACTTCAAACTTTTCACGTATCCCATGAGTCTTCCTTTATCATCAAACACCTCTCGGCCTTTGCCTTGAGGCTTCCAAGTGCCCTTCCCGACAGTTCTTGAAACTCTTTTCCACGTTGGCTTCTCTTTCTTCTGCGGCGTTATGAAGTAACGAGTGTTGTTGTTGTTGTTTCCCTGATCATAAGCTTCGAAAATCTGCCATGGCTCCTTGTCGGCGTAGAGATCTGCCACCTGCATGAGTTCATTCTGAGAGTGAAGTGGCTCGTCTCTCACAAACCCTATTAGATACTTGAGCACTTCCCTGTCCGTCGGATGAAAGCGATGACCCATCGGGCGAGAAAAACACTTAGCCTGATAATACTCCATTAATGAACAGTACTACTGCTGCGAAGAAATTATGAGTAAGGAAGAAATAGTAGAATGGCGGAAACCCTACTAAGATACAGTAGCTAGCTATGAATTGATGGTTGAGTTTTGAGGTACTCTATACTTATAGGCTATAGCTATTTGGAGTTGGATATATAACTTATTTTTCATGCACGATTTGTTTATTTCTTTTAGGGTTTTACCTGGAAGCTGCTGATTGGTACAATATGTGGAGAAGATCGTGATCCTATTTACTTTCCATACGTTTATTTCATTTTTCCCATCTTTTTTGTTAGCATATATTATCATTTAGAATGTACTAATTTTTCTTATTTCCTTTATTTATATCTATTTTGTGATTCGTCCACTAATTTCTTCCTTTTGGAATGTTTAGTGCTTCTCTAATTAAATCTATTTTTTGATATATGGCTTTAACTTTCCTTTTCTTTAATAATCTGTCTCCTAGTTCAAAAAGCTTTGTGAACGAGGGAATATTTCCTTGAGACGTAAGCAAGTTTTGTTTCCTAATCTTATAATAGTATTTATTTTTATATAAATGATAATCTATGTGTATTTTGAATATCAAATTTTAAGTCCGTCAATTTTCCTCTTCCTTGGACTACTTTGTAAATTTTCCCTAACAAATTTATTTGTCATTCCTATTTTTTTTTTTCAACAAAAAGAAGAATCATAGGTAAGAAAATTAAGAGTTACTTTTATTTTTAAAATTCATGAGGTTATTGTTTGGAAATAATTGAACTGCGCGGGAAATAAGAATATTCATTTAATATCATTTCTTGTTGTACATATTAACAAATAAACCACCACATATATTTATTGTTAGATATTGACTGAACTCAATTTTGAGGGTAAAGTACTCTACTAAGAATAGTAATGGTCTTTTTTACCATACCCTAAAGTTTATTTTAGGAACCAAGACATCCTTTTTTCTTCTTCTTTTGCAATTACGAATAACTCCTATACAGTGATAACATATTGCTTTCTACGTACTCTATTAATTTAGTGAGTTATAAGTATCAACATAAACAGTTAATAATAATAACAAAACAACGTAACATACAGTAATGAGTTGTCAAGAGCTCGTTAGAAATTCAACCTTTGTACTCAGGGGTGCAAGTTTCGAACTTTCTCACTCAGTCCACACTTTTACCCTTTGCTAGTACTTAAAAAAAAAGGCAAGTCAACTCAAGCAAAAGAAAATTCAACCTTAGTTGAACCTTTTCCCTAATAAACAACATAATAAAATTTCACGATGGTTTAAATCCAAGATCAATTTTAAGTTGTTAAGACGTCCATTTAGATTATCATTATATAAAAATTAAAATAAAAAGGTAAAATCTACGTTAATTTAGCATGATTTAAAGATAGGCAAAAATCAAATAATCCAACCTAATAATATTAATTAGATGCAGAACATTCTTATGTTACCCTAAATAGTTTCTTTCTATCGTTGTTATATTGTGATTCAAAATATAAAATATGAAGAATTTCGGAGATATATTGGTATCATTTATCTTGTAAATCTACTAGATTTATAGTGTTATATCTGTCAAGAGTGGATCTAAAATATATGGGGAGAAATTCAAAAATAGCCAGATTTACAAGTGGTCATTCAAAAATAGTCACAGTTTCAAAAGTAATCGCAATTTAGCCACTTTTCATGTAAAGATAAATCTGGATGAAAACACTATTCAAAATCTGAAATACTCCAGCATAATATACTGGAGTTCCAGCATAAGTATACTAGAACTCCAGCATATTATAATGGAGTTCCAGCATAAGTATACTAGAACTCCAGCATAATATACTGGAGTTCCAGTATAATATACCGGTCCAATATAATATGCTGGAAGTTCATACACAGGTGCTCCAATCACTAGTATATTATACTGAAACTTTTTGCGTGTTGGAGTTCCAGTATAATATGCTGGAAGTTCATACACAGGTGCATGATCTCTAGTATATTATGCTGGACCGGTCCCTATTGCAGCAAAATAGTGGCTATTTTTCAATGACTTTACAAATACTCACTATTTTTGAATGACCAGTCCAAAAACTGGCTAGCCTGTGATATTTTAACGAATATATGTAGACTAATTAGAACTAGGGAGTGCCTCTTTCTCCAAAATGCAATGTGCATGTAAGGGTTAATTTGGTACGTTGGTTTTTCTATTTTTGTTTAAGATATTATTCATATATTCGACCTCAATTTGGCTAGGACTAAGAAAGTTATTATTGTTGTTAAAGATATTATTCTTTTCAATTAAGAAACCTTCTAAAAATTAGATACAGGAATTTTCTTCCTATATACGTATATAACGACTAAATTAAGGGTTCGGCAGTAGAAAATAATATTTGAAAGTATTTTGTAACGACCCGGCCGGTCGTTTTGAACTTTTGCACTTTGTTCGCTAGTTCTCGGGCATGACTTGCCTCGTGTAACGTATTATGACTGATGTAGAATGTTGGTTTTGGTTTTAAGGAAAAATCGGAATGAATTTGAAGGAACAGTCTTAGTTGAAAGCTTTGAATTTGAAAGGTTTGACTAAGAGTTGAGTTATTTGTATATGAGCTCAGATCGGAAACTTTATGATTTGGATAGCTTCCTTGGGTGATTTATGACTTAGGAGCGCGATCGGAATGCATTTTGGAAGTCTGTGGAAGGATTTGGCTTGAATTGGCAAAGTTAATATTTTGGCGAATTCCGGTTGATAGGTGAGATTTTGATCCGAGGGTTGGAATAGAATTCCGAGAGTGGTTGTAGCTTCGTTATATCATTTGTGATGTGTGTGCAAAATTTCAGGTCATTTGGACGTCGTTTGGTCGACTTTTTGATCGAATTCGGATTTCGAAAGTTTTGGAATTCTTAGGCTTGAATCCGAGGATGATTTGATACTTTGATGTTGTTTTCAGCGTTTCGAAGGTTGGAACAAGTTTGAATTATGTTATGAGGTATGTTGGCATGTTTGGTCAGGGTCCCATGAGGCTCAGATATGTTTTGGAAGAGTTTTTGGAAGATTTTTGCATTTTGATTATAAGCATGTAATGATCCAAATGCCCATTTTTAGTTCTAGAGATCGAAATTTGATTTTGAGACTTCCGGAATTTTGATAATGAATTATAGGACTGATCTGAAAAGTTTGGTCTAATTTCATCAAGTCGCGATTGGATTTTTGACACGAAACATGAGTTAATTGTTTAACGAGCAAAATGGGTATTGAATTGAGCAAATGAGTTCCGAATTGAGTTTCGACTGAAGGGCTATGTTCGTATTATTATTTTGACTCATAGAAACAAAAATCATCGAATTCCGAGTTCGTATGATGGAGTTAGAGCCTTTTTAGTGAAAAGAAAAGTTGCTGCAATTTTCTGGGCAGTTTCTGCATTTTTCGCACGTGTGAACAGTAACCGCACCTGCGTGAACACTATTTGTGTACAATACGATGTACAGTAAACATGAACAACATCCGTGTACAGTACCTATGTACAGTATATATGAACAGTACCCCCGTATACAGTACCCATGAACAGTACCGTGAATAGTACCCATGAACAGTAAATGCGTGAACAATAACCGCGAAAATTTCTGGACAGTGTATGATTCGGGCAGTCCGAGAGTTTTCTCATTTTGGAGCTATGGAGCTCGGATTGAAGCGATTTTTACCATATGGATTGGGATAAGTGTTCTATATCCAAAAGTGATTATATTTAATGATTCCATGGTTATTTTCATCAAGAATTAGTGAATTAAATGAAAGAAATTGGAGGAAATTGGTAAACTTTTCAAAAACGAAAATTCTAGATTTGGAGGCCGAATTGTTGTCAGATTTTGGTAAAATTCGTATGGTTAAACTCGTAGAAGGATAAGGGACCCGTTGATGTAAAAATTTCTGAGTTTCGAGAAGTGGGCCTGAGGCTCGGGTTTTGCTAATTTTGGGATTTTTTATACTTTTCGATTGTTTTCGCTTGGGCTTTGCTCCCTTAGCATATTGTGATGTATTCGTTCTGATTTTGGATAGAATCGACTCGCGTGGAGGCCAATTTGAGGGGCAAAGGCGTCGCGAGTTAGAGATTTCGCCGGTTCGAGGTAAGTAATGATTGTAAATACTATCCTGAGGGTTTGAAACCCTGGATTATACGTCGTTGTGTTACTTTGAGGTGACTTGCACGCTGGATGACGAGCGTGGGGTAGAGCACCGCTGGGGATTGTGACCTAATCCATCCCGAACGAATATTTTAATGCGTATTTGATAGTTAATTGTTTGACATTATTATATTTTTGGGTTGTATGCCATGTTGGGGCCTTGTGCCGACTTGTTGAGACCCTTAGGGGCATTTTTACTATCTTTCCTCACTCTACTTGTTTGAAAGCATATTCTCAGTCATGTTTTACCTGTTTACTGCTCAAATCTGGCTTTATCACTATGTTCTTAAAATGTGGAAATTGTTTTGGGCTGAATTCCCTATTTTACTGAGATAGACCGAGGGTTTGATTGTGAGATTGATGACTGAGATAGACTGAGAGTCTGATGGTGAGGTTAATGACTGAGAGAGGCCAAGGGCCTAGTTGTGAGGATTATATATCTATGGATCGGGCTGCACGCTGCAACAATGTATATATATATATATATATATGTATATGGATCGGGTTGCACGCCACAGCGATACTTATATGGATCGGGCTGCGCGCCGCAGCAATATAGCGCTTGGGTTGTAGGAGCCCCTCCGAGTTTGCACACCCCCAGTGAGCGCAGTCGACTATTTATATAGATCGGGTTGTAAGCCACAACGATGCATGGATCGGGCTGCACGCCACAGCGATGCATGGATCGGGCTGCACGCCGCAGCTGTTACTTTGATTTCAGTTATTGTGAGAGATATACGAATTGGGTTGCACGCCGCAGCGGTTATTATATGGTACCAATTGAGCGTGAATGCTGAGTGCGAGTACTGATTGGCAAGAGTTGAGTCATGAGTGACAGAGAGGCTATCCCGAGGGGCGATAGATATATACATGCATATGAGTGGTGTTTTGCCTGAGAGACCTATTTATGAACATATTGATTTCACTCCTCTTAAAATGAGTTTCTATCGAATATGTTAATTTATTGACTATATTCACTCATCTTTATATTGAGCCTCTGTCGGAAAGTAGCACAAATATTTTAAAACAACTTTTATTTAAACTGGGGTTTATGAGATGTTCATAAATTAATCACTGATTTGACATTGGTTATTTCCACTGAGATTTTCAAGTTATGAAGTGTTTGTGATTACTGTTTTGCCCGAGGGGCTGTTTTACGAACTATGTTTTGCCCGAGGGGCCGATTATGACTTTAATCTCTATTATTATTATTTTAAATGGTATTGAGCCCCTACTGAAGCTGTTGGAAGGTATTTCAAATATGAATTTTACTAAAAGCTGGATTTTAAAAAGGAAGAGTGACTCGTATTATGATTTGAAAGCCTGTTGTGTTTATTGAACTACGTAAATGTGGATTCATTGTTTCCTACTGCTCAGCCTTTATTTACTCTTATTACTTACTAGGTTGGAGTACTCACATTACTCCCTGCACCTCGTGTGCAGATTCAGGTATATCGGAACCCGGTAGCGGGTGTTGATAGCTCAGCCGCGGAGTCATCAGAGTTAGCAAGGTGGCTACATGACGTTCGCAGCACCACTTCCTTCCCCTCATTATTGTTACTGTATTTAGTACATTTTTAGACTTTTGTTGTATTCAGACCTTGATAGTTGCTCATGACTAGTGACACCCTGATGTTGGGCTGGTATTTTATTCCGCACTGTTATTCCAAGATTTTATTATGAAACATTATTTAATTTAAAAACTTAAAAATGACTCTTAATGCTTAAAGGGTTAAGATGAGTGTTGTGTCGGCTGGCCTTGTCTTCACGAGAGGCGTCATCACGACCGGGCCGGTTTGGGGTCGTGACATATTTGTCGACAAATTATTTTCTTGACACCGATTTTGCAAAGGCTAGTGCTAAGCAGAGGCGGATCTAGAATTTATAGGTTCAAGTTTTAATATTTTTAAAATTGAACCCATAACATTTTTAAATTATGGGTTCAAATCTACTATTTTTGTAATTTAATCAATTTTTTACATAAATATTAACTCCACATAAAAAATTATGGGTTCAATTGAACCCATAACTACCACATTACATCCGCCCCTGGTGCTGAGTACCGGTAAATATTGACCGAATAAGAAAAAAACAACCATCACGATCAAGTCTTCACCTTAGTTCCCTGCTAATAAGAACATATTGAGGTTTGTCCAGATTAGTTTCAAGGGTTAACTAATGCTTCTGGACTAAGTTAAAGGAGCTAATTTTGACTCAGAAAAAAAATTCTACCAATCATATTGACATTTTTGCTAAGATGGAAGTCATTTTTTCATGAAACATGTATTCTAATAGGTGGTTGGTAAGTTAAATATATTTTTTTAAAATATATATGTTTAAAATTGATAAAAATAATATTGGCACATTGTAGGTGGGGATGGCAATAGGGGTGGTGCATATACAAAGCATGGCGGGTTTAGACATATGCGGGACATGACAGGTTGAAATAGAGGTGTCAAACGGGCTGGGTTGACCCGGGATCAAACCGGCCCAAATCGATTAAAACCCGGACCGGCCCGATCCGATACTTAGGGGGCCAAGTGGGCCGGGTTACTGGGGTTAGGGGGTTGGTTCGTTCACTTTCATTCTTTCGGCTCGGACCGGTTTAACGGCTGGATTTCAAACTTTTTTTTAACGTTGAAGAATGTTGGCAAAGGTCAGCTGCCTTATGGCCGTTGCCTAATGTTATTATTTCACAAATAGCCCTATTTGGCCATTTTTTAATAAAATAATACTTTTTATAATTACTAATTTAGCCCTTTGAAAAACTATAAATACACCTTTGTTTCTTCATTTCTTCACTCATCTCTCATTTCTCAAACTCATATAATTCTCAATTCAAGTTAAATCATGCCTAGTACTTCTAGAGTGCTCTCATATGTTTGGGAACACTTTGAGGTGGTAAAAAAAAATGAAGAAGTTCACAAAGTAAAGTGTAAGAATTGTGGTCTAGTTGAAATCTTCATTTAAAGTGGATGGGCACAAGCTGTTTAAGGAGGCATTTGAAGAGTTGTCTTGAGCGTCCTCTAGAAATTCGTATTTAAGTTGATTTGAAACAATTTGTGTTATTTTAAAATTATTAGACATATTTATACTTAGTGCTTTAGTTTGTTAGATTAATTTAAAGTATTATTATGCAATGAAAATTTATTTTTACTTTTTTTTCGTTAGGTTACTTGTTGTTAAATTAAATGCAAACTTCAATTTGTAATTTTGAAATAAAAAAAAGCACTTGCAAATTATAAGTGCAATTTTTTTCCATCTTCATTGCATTCTTTATATTTTTACTATATATTAATATAAATTACAATAGTTATACAAAATACAAAAAAAATACTAACCCGGCCCGACTCGGCCCCTTGGACCCACAACCAGTTTAACTTGTTCTCTGCTACTGAAGTTGAATTAATAGCACTTCGGCTAGGCCTACAATTAGCTAAAGACTTTAGCCTCTGGCCTCTTCAAATAGAAACTGATTCACAGGTCACTCATGTTGGAACTGGATCAGGTGGAGCTTAGACATGTGTATGTTGCGGAAGTCAAATATATATAGTGTGAATGAGTCAGAACTACTATACCAAAAATTATGGCAGCCATTAAATAATAAATGAGACAACAAAGCAACAATAAAAGGAACACCAGAATTTACGAGGTTCAGCCAATTTTACCTACTTCCTCAGACACAACCAATATTTTATTCCACTCCAAAAATACAAGTGAAATAATACTACAGAGAGAAGATACAAATGCCTTAAGAAGATAAGAAGGCAAATGAGAGGTGTTTCTTAATCCTAAACATTAGGCCTCCTTTTATAGGAAAAAATTCTCATCCAAAATTGTCACCCACCGATGTGGGAATTTTGACAATTTCAACAAATTTCCACCTTGGCAAAATTCCACATCTTTGATTTTCTGTCAATAATAAATTTTGATTGTGTCTTCATCTTCAATCTCTAGTGTTCAACAATGTTGATCAAATCCAAACAATATCAAAACTTGACCGCAGTCACCACTTTTGTCAGCATATCGGTAGGATTCTCCGTAGTATGAATTTTCTTCACCGTGGCTCCACCTTCTTCTATGATTTCTCGTACGAAATGATACCGAACATCAATGTGCTTCGTGCTTGCATGATAAACTTGGTTCTTCGCTAATTTAATAGCACTTTGACTATCACAAAAAATTATGATACTTTTTTGTCCAATACTAAGCTTCTTTAGCAACCCCTGAAGCCAAATTGCCTCCTTCACAACCTCTGTAATAGCCATTTACTCTGCCTATGTTGTAGACAAAGTAACTGTTGACTGTAAAGTTGACTTCCAACTAACTGGTGCCTTTGCAAAAGTAAACACATAACCAGTAGTTGATCATCCTTTGTCCAGGTCACCCGCAAAATCTGAGTCACTATATCCCACTACAGACTGATTGCATTCCTGCTCAAAAACTAACCCAACATCTACAGTATTATGAATATACCGTAGAATCCACTTCACTGCTTGCCAATGCTCCTTTCCTGGATTATGCATATATCTACTAATAACTCCAACAGCTTGTGAAATGTCAGGTCTCGTACAGACCATTGCATACATCAAGCTACCAACAGTATTTGCGTATGGTACCTTTGACATATACTCTCGTTCAGCTTCATCTTTTGGCGACACAGTAGTACTTAGCTTAAAATGGGGAGCAAGTAGAGTAGCAACTGGCTTAGTCTTTTCATATATGCCAAAACATTGTAGTACTCTTTTCAAATATTCTTTCTCATATAAACAGAGTTTCTTTGAATGTCTCTCTTATTATCTCCATGCCAAGAATTTTCTTTGTCTCACCCAGATCCTTCATCTCGAACTCCTTCTTCAGTTGAATCTTCAACTTATCAATTTCTTCCGAATTCTTGGAAGCTATCAACATATCATCAACATATAGGAGAAGATATACAAAGGAACCATCTTTAAGCTTGTGCAAATACACACAATGATCGTATTTGCTTCTCTTGTACCCTTGCCGCAACATAAACTCGTCAAATCGCTTGTACCATTGTCTAGAAGATTGTTTCAATCCGTACAATGATTTTTCAAGTTTGCACACCATATTTTCTTTTCCAGCAACTTTGAATCCTTCTGGCTGAGTCATGTAGATTTCCTCCTCCAAGTTTCCATGTAAAAACGCAGTTTTTACATCCATCTGAACTAGTTCCAAATCCAATTGTGCTACCAAAGCCAACATAATTCTAATGGAGGAATGTTTTACAACTGGAGAAAACACTTCATTGTAATCAATTCCCTCCTTTTGAGCATATCCTTTGGCCACCAATCTTGCTTTGTAGCGAACATCTACTTGGTTAGGAAATCCTTCTTTCTTTGCAAATACCCATTTGCACCCAATTGCTTTCTTTCCCTTCGGGAGATTGGCCAATCTCCATGTATGATTCTGATGAAGGGACTGTATTTCATCATTCATGGCAATCCTCCACTTATCTTCTTCTGAACTTTGGACTGCGTCTTTATAAGTGGTAGGAACATCATCAGCTACAATTGAGGCGACACAAGTAACTGTCTCTATAAGCCGAACATGTTTTGTTAATGTCCTTTTGGCCTGCGGGTTGCTATTGATTCAAGTTGTTGTTAAGGTTCCTAATTTGGAATTTCCCTCTCTACTGGCTCTTCTTCCAGATGATAATCTTCATTTGTTTCCTCCTCTGCTTCTTGTGTAGGAAAAATAAATTTTCCCTCAAACTCCACCTGCTTAGAACACCCTCATTTTGTTTGGTATTTTCTATTACCTTATTTACCATAGCAGATTCATCACAGGTAACATCCCAGCTGAATATTACTTTCTTTCTCATAGGACACCATATGCGGTATCCTTTGACACCAGAAGTAATCCCCATAAAAATAGCCTTCTTTGCCCTTGGATCCAATTTTGACTCTGTCACATGATAATATGCAGTTTAGCCAAATACGTGCAAAGAGTCATAATCTACAACATGCTTTCCATATTATTTTTCAAATGGTGTCTTTCCGTCAATAGCAGCAGATTGTAGACGATTAATAAGGTGGCATGCATATGTAATTGTCTCAACCTAAAATTCTTGGCCCAAGCCAGCATTGGACAACATGCACCGTACCTTCTCTAGTAAAGTCCGGTTCATACGTTCTGCCACTCCATTAGGTTGTGGTGTATGTCTGACAATAAAGTGTCGGACGACGCCATAATTTTCACAGATCTCATTGAAACGATCATTTTTGTATTCACCTCCATTGTCTGTGCAAATACATTTGATCCTCCTGCCTGTTTGATTCTCCACCATTGTTTTCCATTTGAAAAAAATTCCCAACACTTCATCTTTCCTCTTCATTGTATACACCCACACTCTTTGGAAAAAATCATCAACAAAGGTTACAAAATAGTGCTGCCAACCCAATGAAGGTGTTTTGGAAGGACCCCAAACATCAGAGTGTACATAATCCAAAATGCCTTTAGTATTATGGATCACTGTACCGAATTTAACCCTTGTTTGTTTCCCTTTGACACAGTACTCACAAAACTCCAAGTTGCAAGTCTTTATTCCTTTTAATAATCCTTGATCTGATAGAGTTTCAAGGATGTTCCTCCAGCATGCCCCAAGCGCATGCGCCATAGCCTGGCTGCTTCTGCCTCTTTGTCGTCACTGGATGTCACTGCCCCAATAATTGTACTACCATGATAGCGGTACATATTATTGTTCTTCCGATTGGACTTCATTACTACTAGTGCACCGAAGCATATTCTCATCACTCCATTTTCTGCAATGATTTTGAACCCTTTTGATTCTAGGGCTCCCACAGAGATGAGATTCTTCTTCAAATCCGGTACATATCGAGCATCTGTTAATGTTTTGATCATTCCATCATGGTTTATTAATCGTATTGAACCAATGCCATATGACGTAAGAGGGCTGTTATCTGCTGTGTGGATGACTCCATATTCTCCTTCTTGAAAATCCACGAACCAGTCCTTGTTGGGACATATATGATAGCTACAAGACGAGTCCATCAACCATATGTCTGATGATGTTGATGACTCTGTTGAAACTAATAAGAAGTGTCAATCATCACAATCAGCTACATTTGAATCTATAATGGCCTTTCCATTGTTATGTTTGACCTTATTCTTCAACTTCGGACAGTCTTTCTTCTAGTACCTCTTTTCTCGACAAAAGGCACTTTCATCTTTGCTGGGTCTAGATCTTGACTTGGATCTTCCCTTCTTTGTCCTCGTTTGATTTTGAGGATGACCCCTCACAAACAGGGCTTCTCCTTCTCCGCCCTTCTGTTTTTCTCCCTTTATTTGTTCATAGCTGTACAAAGTCGAACAAACTTCTCTGAGAGAAATTTCGTCATTTCCATGGAGTAGAGTAGTTTCAAGGTGCTCGTACTCATCAGGAAATGACCCCAACAACATTAAGGTCAAGTCACTATCATCAAAAGTTGCATCCATATTTTGCAAATCTGTGACCGACTTATTGAAACTGGTGATATGTTCATTCATCGTGGTACCTGGAACATAGATGAAGCGAAACAGTCTCTTCTTCATGTACAATTTATTTTGCCTATTTTTGTTCAAAGATTTATCCTCCAGTTCTTTCCATAATTTACTTGCAGATGTTTTCTTTATGTATGGATATTTCTGCTCTCTAGCAAGGTAGGATCGAATGGTACCGCAAGCAACACGATTGATAATTTTCCAATCTTCTTCTCCAATTACATCTGATTTCTTTTCTTCAATGGCAAGATCTAGCCCTTGTTGAAAAAAGGACATCTATAACCTCGCCTTGCCACATCCCAAAATGTCCTGACCCGTCAAAAATTTCTACCGCAAATTTCGCATTTGACACAATTCTTGTCATAAGCGAAGATGCCAACGATGACGTATTATTGACACTTGATGTAGATTCTTCTTGTTTATTGTCTCCCATTTTTGACACAAATATTATTTTATAGCTAACGACACAAATCAAGATTATTTCCTTTCTGGCGTGGAAGATCAGACTAAGCTGCAACCTCAGAGCATACTCAGACAGAACCGACTCAGTTACCAAGATAAATCTTTTCTGATGTGGAAGATCAGACTATGCTGCAACCACAGAGCATACTTAGGCAGTACCTTGGCTCAGATACCAATTATTGTGGAAGTCAAATGTATATAATGTGAATGAGTCACAACTACTAGACCAAAAATTATGACAGCGACTAAATAATAAATAAGACAACAAAGCAACAATAAAAGGAACACTAGAATTTACGAGGTTCGGCCAATTTTACCTACTTCCTCGGACACAAACCAATATTTATTTCACTACTAAAATACAAGTGAAATAATATTAAAGAGAGAAGATAAAAATGCCTTAAGAAGATAAGAAGGAAAATGAGAGGTGTGTCTTAATCCTAAACAATAGGCCTCCTTTTATAGGAAAAAATTCCTATCCAAAATTGTCACCCACCGATGTGGGACTTTTGACAATTTCAACAGTATACGCAGAAGCTAATGTTGCAGCAGATGCCTTGGCTAAGCATGGGATGAACCTCACACCCTCAGCTAGACGGCATCCATGTCATCCCTTATATCACTTATCTCCCCCTCCCTTTGCTTTATCAGCTTTCAATAAGGACTGTTATGAAGACTTGATCGTTGAACAATCTTGGCTTGTAATAAATATAACTGTTACGTCACTTAATTTCTTATATAAGTATCCTTATTAGCAAAAAAAAACATTAATTATATTGGTGTTAAGTTTTTGTGAAAATTATACTACTTCACATATCATGACTATGAGAAAAGAAAATAATAGATTCATACTATTTAATTTGCTTTAGCTTAAGATAATGTCAGTGATGTCAAACCAGATTTGCTTGAACACCCTGATGACGAGATCATATGATACTCATCTGAATTCAAAGGAAAAATGGAAAGCGAGAAGTTCTTCCAAATCCTTTGATGCCCTCATATTATTTCTCCACTGTCATTGACTCCCTGAAATCTCTTTGTGGATCGGATATTTAGATGATTTGATCACCACTGCAAAACTTTCTGAAACACTACAGCTCCTCTCTGAACAAACACTCTTTCTGCTAACTCCCTTGATCCTCCATTTGTTATTCTATACTAGTCGGAGTATTAGTCATCACTACTCAAAAAAACTTGGGAAAAATTCAGAATTTAATGTCAGGGGGCATACTTAATTAAGTAATACTAGCATTACTTCCTAAATGAGCTAGCACATAATCTCGAAAACTAAATACTCTAACTAGGCAGCGAAAACAGGGAATCGACGCCAAAACAGGAATAACAAAAAATTTGGCAGAACTTTCAGTAGTATTAAGTCTTAGTAGTACTACATAAACTATCAACGGCCATCTTTAATATGTCGACCACATATCCCTAGCTAGTTAAAAACTAGTATTACAGAAACATAAGAAAAATTCAAAATATATTGATAAATCATAGGAGTAGTATTGTAGAACAGGTTTGTGACTTTATCTAAGAGCTAGCTTGGGATTACTAAACTACATTATATATCTAGCAAATATATCCTATGACTAACAGAAATTGATTGTATCCAGATCGACATCTTCCGCGGAAGCCCAGAATGTAGCATGTTGATTGTCTTCGACTTGGTATTCCATATTCTCTTCATCATCCTTTGCTATAATATCATTCGACGACATCATTCCGTTGTCTTCAGCTTGAACATCTTCTGATTGCAGAACGGAATCAATGTATTCTTCAAGTAAATGGACTTGAACTTCATCCCCCTCATCTACGCAATCTTCAACATACTCCTCATGATCATTCACATCAACAATATCCTCTGTGGAATCCAACAAACCAAGTACATGGTCTCTAACTTGATCTCCCTCTACATATTGGATAATATTATTCTCTTGATCATCCAGCTTTGCGATAGTACCATTCGACCTTATACCATTGTCTTCAACTTGAACATCTTCTTGCAACACGGTGTTGATAAATTCTTCAATATCTCTCATATTCTCATCATTAACTACCTCATCAATATTGTTTCCTTTTTTCTTGTCACCAGGTTTGCCCTTCTTCTTGATCTTACAAATTACGAAACCTTTGTTCTTAATCTCCCTAGCAGCCAGATAACGATCAAACAAAGAGTACTCTGTCATCAACCACTCGCCATTCACATTGTTTGACGATTTGTTAGCGGGGATGTACTTCAAACTTTTCACGTATCCCATGAGTCTTCCTTTATCATCAAACACCTCTCGGCCTTTGCCTTGAGGCTTCCAAGTGCCCTTCCCGACAGTTGTTGAAACTCTTTTCTACGTTGGCTTCTCTTTCTTCTGCGGCGTTATGAAGTAACGAGTGTTGTTGTTGTTGTTTCCCTGATCATAAGCTTCGAAAATCTGCCATGGCTCCTTGTCGGCGTAGAGATCCGCCACCTGCATGAGTTCATTCTGAGAGTGAAGTGGCTCGTCTCTCACAAACCCTATTAGATACTTGAGCACTTCCCTGTCCGTCGGATAAAAGCGATGACCCATCGGGCGAGAAAAACACTTAGCCTGAGAATACTCCATTAATGAACGGCACTACTGCTGCGAAGAAATTATGAGTAAGGAAGAAATAGTAGAATGGCGGAAACCCTACTAAGATACAGTAGCTAGCTATGAATTGGTGGTTGAGTTTTGAGGTACTCTATACTTATAGGCTATAGCTATTTGGAGTTGGATATATAGCTTATTTTTCATGCACGATTTGTTTCATTTCTTTTAGGGTTTTACCTGGAAGCTGCTGATTGATACAATATGTGGAGAAGATCGTGATCCTATATACTTTCCATACGTTTATTTCATTTTTCCCATCTTTTTTGTTAGCATATATTATAACTTAGACTGTACTAGTTTTTCTTATTTCATTTATTTATATCTATTTTGTGATTCGTCCACTAATTTCTTCCTTTTGGAATGTTTAGTGCGTCTCTAATTAAATCAATTTTTTGATATATGCCTTTAAGTTTCCTTTTCTTTAATAATCTGTCTCCTAGTTCAAAAAGATTTGTGAACGAGGGAATATTTCCTTAAGACGTAAGCAAGTTTTGTTCCTAATCTTATAATAGTATTTATTTTTATATAAATGATAATCTATGTGTATTTTGAATATCATATTTTATGTCCGTCAATTTTCCTCTTCCTTGGACTACTTTGAAAATTTTCCCTAACAAATTTATTTGTCATTCCTATTTTTTTTTTTCGACAAAAAGAAGAATCATAGGTAAGAAAATAAAGAGTTACTTTTATTTTTAAAATTCATGAGGTTATTGTTATGAAATAATTGAACTGCGCAGGAAATAAGAATATTCATTTAATGTCATTTCTTGCCGTACATATTGACAAATGAACCACCACGTATATTTCTTGTTAGATATTGACTGAACCCAATTTTGAGGATAAAGTACTCTACTAAGAATAGTAATGGTCTTTTTTTACCATACCCTAAAGTTTATTTTAGGAACCAAGACATCCTTTTTTCTTCTTCTTTTGCAATTACGAAGATCTCCTATACAGTGATAACATATTGCTTTCTGCGTACCCTATTAATTTAATAAGTTATAAGTATCAACATAAACAGTTAATAATAATAACAAAACAACGTAACATGCAGTAATGAGTTGTCAAGAGCTCGTTAGAAATTCAACCTTTGTACTCAGGGGTGCAAGTTTCGAACTTCCTCATTGAATCCACACTTTTACCCTTTGCTAGTACTTAAAAAAAAAGGGCAAGTCAACTCAAGCAAAAGAAAATTCAACCTTAGTTGACCCTTTTCCCTAATAAACAACATAATAAAAGTTCAAGATGGTTTAAATCCAATACCAATTTTAAGTTGTTAAGACATCCATTTAGATTATCATTATAAAAATTAAAATAAAAAGATAAAATCTACGTTAATTTAGCATGATTTAAAGATAGGCAAAAATCAAATAATCCAACCTAATAATATTAATTAGATGCAGAACATTCTTATGTTACCCTAAATAGTTTCTTTCTATCATTGTTATATTGTGATTCAAAATATAAAATATGAAAAATTTCGGAGATATATTGGTATCATTCATCTTGTAAATCTACTAGATTTATAGTGTTATATCTGTCAAGAGTGGATCTAGAATATATGGGGAGAAATTCAAAAATAGCCAGATTTACAAGTGGTCATTCAAAAATAGTCACAGTTTCAAAAGTAATCGCAATTTAGCCACTTTTTATGTAAAGATAAATCTGAATGAAAACACTATTCAAAATCTGAAATACTCCAGCATAATATACTGGAGTTCCAGCATAAGTATACTAGAACTCCAGTATATTATAATAGAGTTCCAGCATAAGTATACTAGAACTCCAGCATAATATACTAGAGTACTAGTATAATATACCGGTCCAGTATAACATGCTGGAAGTTCATACACAGGTGCTCCAATCTCCAGTATATTATACTGGAACTTTCCGCGTGTTGGAGTTCCAGTATATTATGCTGGAAGTTCATACACAGGTGCACGATCTCCACTATATTATGCTGGACCGGTCCCTATTGCAGCAAAATAGTGGCTATTTTTCAATTACTTTGCAAATACTCACTATTTTTGAATGACCAGTCCAAAAACTAGCTAGCCTGTGATATTTTAACGAATATATGTAGACTAATTAGAACTAGGGACTGCCTCTTTCTCCAAAATGCAATGTGCATGTAAGGGTGAATTTGGTACATTGGTTTTTCTATTTTTGTTTAAGAAATTATTCATATATTCGACCTCAATTTGACTAGGACTAAGAAAGTTATTATTATTGTTACGTTATTTAAGATATTATTCTTTTCAATTAAGAAACCTTGTAAAAATCAGATGCATGAATTTTCTTCCTATATACGTATATAACAACTAAATTAAGGGTTCGACAATAGAAAATAATATTTGAAAGTATTTGTAGACAAATTATTTCCTTGATACCGATTTTGCAAAGGCTAGTGCTGAGCAGAGGCGAATCCAGAATTTATAGGTTCAAGTTTTAAGATTTTTAAAATTGAACCCATAATAGTTTTAAATTATGGGTTCAAATCTACTATTTTTGTAATTTAATCAATTTTTGTACATAAATATTAAATCCACATAAAAAATTATGGGTTCAATTGAACCCAATGAAAATTATGCAATGAAAATTTATTTTTACCCTTTTTTCGTTAAGTTACTTGTTGTTAAATTAAATGCAAACTTCAATTTGTAAGTTTGAAATAAAAAAAGCACTTGCAAATTATAAGTGCAATTTTTTCCATCTTCATTGTATTCTTTATATTTTTACTATATATTAATATAAATTACAACAGTTATACAAAATACAAAAAAACAAATCTAACCCGGCCCAGCCCCTTGGACCCGTAACCTTCACGGTTCATTTTTACCCGGATGGATCCTGACCCGTTAAGCCCGATTAAGATTAACCCGTAACCAGCTCGGTTGGGAAACCGACTGGTTTCATTTTTTCCCAACTCGGACCGTGTCACGACCCAAACCCCGCTCCGGTCGTGATGGCGCCTCTCGTGAAGACAAGGCCAGCCAACAAACCCATATCGCCTTTTCAAAAATAGTTAAACATTAATAAACAGTTTAAATATGATTTAATGATATAATTAACGGAAGCACAATCCGACATAGCTCTAACCGAGGTGTCGTAAGTCATGAGCATCTACTAGGGTATAAATACAACTGAAAGCCTGGAGTGTACAAATACAGACTAATGAAATGAGGAGAGAGAAAAGTAGTGCTGCGAACGCCGGCAGCTACCTTGCTAAACCCTGATGACTCTACCTCCGATAAGCCAAAACATACCTGAATATGCACATAAGGTGCAGGGAGTAATGTGAGTACTCCGACTCAGTGAGTAATAATAATAAATAAAGACTGAAGGCAAGAAATCACACAAAAACACAAAGTATTCCATACTGAAGCAGTAAAATCACGTTAAACAGTGAAGCAGTGAGAAATCAAGTGAAAATCCCTTTTTTCCAACAAGTGAAGCAAGTAGTTTACAAGTGAGTAACAAAAATGTTAGAAATGTAAACAGCTCATTGGGCAAAACATGTACAACAAACCGCCCCTCAGGCATAATATCAACAGAACCAGCCCCTCGGGCTCAATATCAGAATAGTGCCCAGCCCCTCGGGCTCAATATGAGAACAGTAACAGCCCCTCGGGCTCAATATCAGAACAGTAACAGCCCCTCGGGCTCAATATCAGAATAGTAACAGTCCCTCGGGCTCACTCTCAGAATAGTATCAGCCCCTTGGGCTACCTCACAATCACTCATATTAGTCCCACGGTCATAGTATAAATCACTCAGAACAATGGGTACCCGCACTCATTATGGGTGTGCAGACTCCGGAGTGGCCCCTTACAGCCCAAGCGCTATATCAAGCCACCTTGTGGTATCATCACTCAGCATATCCTCACATCACTCAAGCCACCGCGTGGCATATAAAGAATCTCATGCCCTCGGCCTTATATCACTTGGCATATCCTCACATATGGCCCTCGACCTTACTCAGTGCGGAAATCATCATAAGCCCCTCATGCATTTTTTAAAACAGTAGTTCTCAGCCCAAAATACCATTTAGAAGTATCATTTGAGTTTTCAAATTCGCATAAAAGTGGCTGAGTTTGTAAAACAATAATTATAAACAGGACTGAGTTTAAATATAAGTCAAAACAGTGAGGAAATAGTGATAAAAATTCCCGTAGGATTCAAATAATTGGCACGAAGCTCAAGTATGGCAATCAACCCAAATCATGATGATAACAAATAAGTTTCAATCAAATATGTGTAAAATCATCAATCGGGATGGACCAAGTCACAATCCCCGGTAGTAAAAGACCCCGCGCTCATCATCCAGCATGTGTCTCACCTCAATACAGCACTACGATGTGCAAATCTGGGGTTTCAAACCCTCAGGACATCGTTTACAATCATTACTCACCTCGAATCGGCTAATCCTCTAGCTCGCGATGCCTTTGTCTCTCAAATCGACCTCTGAATGCCTCGAATCTAGCCACAATAATTCGATTTAGTTAATAAAAATTATAGGAATTAATTCCATTAAAAATCCAAAAATGCACTCAAAATTCGCTCGTGGGGCCCACATCTCAGAACCCGACAAAAACTACAGAATATGAAACCTCATCCAACCACGAGTTCAACCATACAAATGTTTCCAAAATCCGACAACAATTCGGCCTCCAAACCATCAAATCTTATTTTCAAATCTCTAGGCCCAAATTCCCGATTTACACCTCAAAAACACGTAATCTAGCCGGAATATTCAATGATAATTCAATAATATTTACTAACAATGATCATAAGGGACTTACCACAAGAATTCCCATGATTTTTCGCTCAAAATCACCCAAAACCCGAGCTTGGAAGTCAAATAAAATGAGAAAACTCAGACTGCTGGACTTAAAACTGTCCAGAATTTTGGGGGTACTGTTCATACGTTTTTACTGTTCACACGTACTGTTCACGTGTACTGTACATGGGTACTGTTCATGCAGGTGCGGTCACTGTTCACACGTGCGAAAAATGCAGAAACTGCCCAGAAAATTGCAGCAGCTTTTCTTTTCACTAAAAAGGCTCTAACTCCATCATATGATTCTTGTTCCTATGAACTTGGAATCTGCCCAGAAAACACTTGCTCACACAATCAGCACCTCGGTGCTCAAGCCATAGGCAAATATCCGGCCTCAAGTACTTCAGACTGGCCCAACATCTACTTACAGAGATCACACATCGCCCCTCGATCGAGAAATCACAAACCATCAAGGAACATCTGATACTGAGCTCTCATGTGTGCATACGAACGCGTGGATGGAATTCAAAGAGTTATATTTCAAGCTGAATCCAAGGACGCACGATAAGAATTCAAGAATGTGAAGTTTTCCTAAAGGTTCTGCAGCCTTTCAAGGATAAATACAGACGTCTTTGTACCGATCCGCGAGACTCTACTAAACCTGCTCATGACTCGTGAGACCTATGTAAGCTAGGCTCTGATACCAACTTGTCACGACCCAAACCCCGCTCCGGTCGTGATGGCGCCTCTCGTGAAGACATGGCCAGCCAACAAACCCATATCGCCTTTTCAAAAATAGTTAAACATTAATAAACGGTTTAAATATGATTTAATGATATAATTAATGGAAGCACAACCCGACACAGCCCTAACCGAGGTGTCACAAGTCACAAGCATCTACTAGGGTTTGTCACACCTCCTTTTTTCCTACACCCCGTAAAGGGAGTATATAAGGGGAGTTTTTTCCAACTTAAAGTGACAATCGAAACGAGATTATTTATTTATTAAATTCAGAGTAGCCACTTGGGATAATTAATGGTGTCCCAAGTCACTGGTTCAAATCCCGAATCGAGAAAAAGATTGACTCTATATTACAGTTCGCGAACCAAAAATCCGGATAAGGAATTTTGTTAACCCGGGAGAAGATGTTAGGCATTCCCGGATTCCATGGTTCTAGCACGGTCGCTCAACTGTTATAATTGGCCTATTATCTGATTTTTAATACATGTTTTAGCCCATGGTATAACTTTAACTTTATAACCGCTTTTATTTAATATTAGGAAGACTTCAATGTTATTTAAAACATGTCTTGAACCATGTCACATAAATGCACCTGCAGTCCCCGACATATTTTATCTAACGTTGTTGAGATTTGGATTTGGGTCACATAAAAGCACACCCGAGTTTAGAAAGGTAATTTTTTAAAAGAGCGCGCCTAAAGCAAGCTACGATGCCCATGAGCTATTAATCTAGACTAATTTTAATATTATTATAAGGACATGATTTATGGAAGGGTTATGGAAAATGGAGTAAGTTAATTAATAGAATAATTAGGTTAGCATGGCCCAAGACTTGCAGTCAAACAACTAAAGCCAGATATTCATTAAAAGGTTAAGATCTATCAATACTAGATCAAAGACCAAATTATGTATTTCAAAACATTCAACGATCCAAATCTAAATCCGTTCCTATGTGATCCATTTTTGTCTGACCAATTAGCCTTTAAGATCAAGCTTACTATTAGCCCATGTAATTTAAAGAACAATTTAACAAGTTGCCTCAATAAAATTACTTGACAGAATAGAGTAACTAATAAACATAGAATCAACCAATTTAAAGGCATTCAAATACTCAAACAGTTTAAATAACAATTTCGAGCAAATCAACCATAAAATGAGATTAGAAAAGAAAGAACCTCAACGAAAACTCTTCTGTGTATTTATAAAGGACCTTCGAAACAAAGCTTGATACACCAATGAAGCTTGATAAACAAAGTCGTTCAACTAGCAAATAGAACCCGACGACAAATACTGAAAAATACGAGCAAGACCGACAGAACCCCGACTGGAAAAGCTCGACGCAAGATGTCGTCGTGTTACGCAACAAGGGGTTGTTTTGACTGGTTTTGTGCCACTTCGGGGTGATTCAAAGCTGAAGTTTGGAGGGTATTTTCACTGAGATTAATGGAGTCCAATAGAACATGTTTTCCGGCAAATAAAACAAAAGGAAATCTGGCCAGCAAATAGAGTCACCAACAACGATGCTACTGCTACGACGAGCAACGTCTTAAGGGAGAATAGAACAAAATAGATCGACAACGAACGTCAACAACAATGAACAAACCGAGTAGTGTCTTGAGGGACTGAGAATCGTCGAAACTTGGACATTTTCGGCCAGATCTACAGGTTAGAGGTGAAGGAAACGAAAATAATGGTGGTGAAGTAGTCATGGCCATCGCCAGTCATCACCTTCGATGGCAGCAACGACCATGGAAATGGCAAGAGTTGTTGTGAGGAAGATGAAGCAGCTACCTTGTGTTCAAATGGCTGAAGCCTTGGTCTGGGTCGCTAGGGTTCTTTTGTTTGTGTAGAAGAAAATGGAGGTCCTTATTTGATGGTTGTGGCTTTTCAGCTTTTTCAGCTTTTTCAGCGTTGGGTGTTGCCAGATTTTCCGGCGAGTTTGGTAGCGACTGGCGAGACTGGCGAGGGGTATGAGTGAAGAGGGTGGATTTGAGAGGTTGTCGCTTCTGCTTCGTGGAGTGAAGAATAAGTTCAGGGGGTCGTTTGGAGAAGATGAAGTCGGGGACGGGGGTCGTTCATGAAAGCTGCGCAGCTTTTGTGTTGTATATTGGTTCCAGAAGAAATGTCCCTATTGTCTAGGGTTTTTGTGTATTTCTTTCATATTTTCGCTGATAGCTTCCCCCGATCTCCCTTATTCACGGCTGATGGTTGTGTGTATATAGGTCTAGGTTTTTTGGTAGGGTTTTTAGGCTAAGGGGTATAGGCCTAGGAATTATGGGCTTGGAAATTATGGGCTAGGTCCAAAATTAGGCCTAAAAATGGGTTGCTCGAGCCCAAGTTATATTCTTTCCCCGCGAAAAAGACTAAAAATACGATCTCAATTATTAATTAATCGTACGTAAGTAAAATAACCATTAAAATAAGACTGACTGTTAAAACAAAACTATTTTTTGGTATTTTTCAAGATTAAAAATGACTACAAAACATTAACGAAAATATTTTTTTTTGTAATTTTCATTTTCTTGTAATAAAATAAAGTAAAAGAGTAAAAATGAGTTGAGATATCTATATTAGGCCTAAATTAAATATTTTACGCTAAAATGTGAAAACTCTTGGGGAGGGTAAAAAATCACATGTCTACAGGATATAAATACAACTGAAAGCATGGAGTGTACAAATACAGACTAATGAAATGAGGAGAGAGAAAAGCAGTGTTGCGAACGCCAGCAGCTACCTTGCTAAACCCCGATGACTCTGCCTCCGATCAGCCAAAACATACCTGAATCTGCACACAAGGTGCAGGGAGTAATGTGAGTACTCCGACTCAGTGAGTGATAATATAAAATAAAGACTGAAGGCAAAAAATCACGCAAAAACATAAGGTATTCCATACTAAAGTAGTAACATCACTTTAAACAGTAAAGCAATGAGAAATCAAGTGAAAATCCCTTTTTTCCAACAAGTAAAGCAAGTAGTTTACAAGTGAGTAACAAAAATGATAGAAATGTAAACAGCCCCTCGGGCAAAACATGTACAACAAACCGCCCCTCGGGCATAATATCAACAGAACCAGCCCCTCGGGCTCAATATCAGAACAGTGTCAACCCCTCGGGCTCAATATCAGAACAGTAACAGCCCATCAGGCTCAATATCAGAATAGTAACAGCCCCTCAAGCTCACTCTCAGAATAGTATCAGCCCTTCGGGCTACCTCACAATCACTCATATCAGCCCTTCGGGCATAGTATCAATCACACAGAACAATGGGTACTCGCGCTCACTGTGGGTGTGCAGACTCCGGAGGGGCCCCTTACGGCCCAAGCGCTATATCAAGCCACCTCGTGGCATCATCACTCAGCATATCCTCACATCACTCAAGCCACCGCATGGCATATAAAGTATCACAGGCCCTCGGCCTCATATCACTAGGCCTCACATCACTCAAGCCACCGCGTGACATATAAAGTATCTCAGAACCTCGGCCTCATATAACTCGGCATATCCTCACATATGGCCATCGGACTCACTCAGTCCGGAAATCATCATAAGCCCTTCGGGCATTTGTAAAACAGTAGTTCTCAGCCCAAAATACCATTTAGAAATATCATTTGAGTTTTCAAATCTGCACAAAAGCGGTTGAGTTTGTAAAACAATAATTATAAACAGGATTGAGTTTAAATATACGTCAAAATAGTGAGGAAATAGTGATAAAAATTCCCGAAGGATTCAAATAATTGGCACGAAGCCCAAGTATGGCAATCAGCCCAAATCATGATGATAACAAATACGTTTTAATCAAATATGCGTAAAATCATCAATCGGGATAGACCAAGTCACAATCCCCGGTAGTAAAAGACCCTACGTTCATCATCCAGCGCGTGTCTCACCTCAATATAGCACTACAATGTGCAAATCCGGGGTTTCAAACCCTCAGGACATTATTTACAATTATTACTCACCTCGAACCGGCTAATCCTCTAGCTCGCGATGCCTTTGTCTCTCGAATCGACCTCCGAATGCCTCGAATCTAGCCATAATAATTCGATTTAGTTAATAAAAATTATAGGAATTAATTCCATATGAAATTCTACATTTTCCATTAAAAATCTGAAATTACACTCAAAATTCGCCCGTGGGGCCCACATCTCGGAACCCGACAAAAATTAGGGAATTTGAAACCTCATCCAACCACGAGTCCAACCATACAAATTTTTCCAAAATCCGACAACAATTCGGCCTCCAAACCATCAAATCTTATTTTCAAATCTCTAGGCTCAAATTCCCGATTTATATCTCAAAAACACGTAATCTAGCCGGAATATTCAATGATAATTCAATAATATTGACTAAGAATGATCATAAAGGACTTATCTCAAGAATTCCCGTGAATTTTTGCTCAAAATCAACCAAAACCCGAGCTTGGAAGATAAATAAAATGAGAAAACTCGGACTGCTGGACTTAAAACTGTCCAGAATTTCGGGGTACTGTTCATACGTGTTTACTATTCACACGTACTGTTCACATGTACTGTACATGGGTACTGTTCATGCCGGTGCGGTCACTATTCACACATGTGAAAAATGCAGAAACTGCCCAGAAAATTGCAGCAGCTTTTCTTTTCACTAAAAAGGCTCTAACTCTATCATACGAACTCGGAATTCGATGATACTTGTTCCTATGAGTCCCAAATAATAATACGAACATAGCCCTTCAGTCAAAACTCAATTCGTAGCCCATTTGCTCAGTTCAATACCCATTTCGCTCGTTAAACAATTAACTCATGTTTCGTGTCAAAAACCCAATCGCAACTTGATGAAATTAGACCAAACTTTCCAGATCAGTCCTATAATTCATTATCAAAATTCCGGAAGTCTCGAATCAAATTTCGATCTCTAGAACTAAAAATGGACCTTTGGATCATTACATGCATAGGCTCAAAACAGCAAAAATCTTCCAAAAACTCTTCCAAAATATATCCGAGCCTCATGGGACCCCTACCAAACATGCCAACACACCCCATGACATAATTCAAACTTGTTCCAACCTTCAGAACGCTCAAAACAACATCAAAACATCAAATCACCCTTGGATTCAAGCCTAAGAATTTCAAAACTTCCGAAATCCGAATTCGATCAAAAAGTCGACCAAACGACGTCCAAATGACCTGAAATTTTGCACACACACCACAAATGACATAACGAAGCTACAACAACTCTTAGAATTCCATTCCGAACCTCGGATCAAAATCTCACCTATCAACCGGAATTCACCAAAATATTAACTTTGCCAATTCAAGCCAAATCCTTCCACGGACTTCCAAAATGCATTCCGATCGCGCTCCTAAGTCATAAATCACCTAACAAAGCTATGAAAATCATAAAATTTCTGATCCGAGCTCATATACAAATAAGTCAACTCTTAGTCAAGCCTTTCAAATTCAAAGCTTTCAACTGAGACTGTTCCTTCAAATTCATTCTGATTTTTCCTGAAAACCAAAACCAACGATCTACATCAGTCATAATATGTTACACAGGGAAAGTCATTCCCGATAACTGGCGATCAAAGTGTGAAAGTTCAAAACGACCGGTCGGGTCGTTACAGATCGGCCCGACCCACCTGTTTAACACCCTTAGGTTGACATAAATTTTTTTGAAGTGTTGTGCGAGGCGGGGGAGGGTTTGGATTAAAATTTCTTGCAGAATTACATATTTTCCGACTATGCTAATTCTCTTCGGCTTTCACCTTCCTCTCTTTGTGTTATATCTATGATGACTGAAGCTCTCTAATCTTGTAATTTATAAAAAAAAGCTTTTGACAAGATCGCACTCCCAGAAAGTACTTCGCTGAGTTTAACATCTCCTAAAAAAAGTTTTTCCATTTGTTTATACATATCCAAGGAAACCCTCATATATAAATAAATTTTATTGTCTGGATTTAATATTCTTTTTGTTAATATCAAAAATATTTTCTGCAATGTTGTTACAAGGTATTCACAAAGCCTTCCTATAGCAGCCTACCTTCACAATTTGCATGTTCCCCATGATCCTAATTGCAAATCGTGTGCTCATACCCCTGAAACCATAACCCACTTATTTTTAGACTGTCCGACCAATATGGACTTTCTTCCATATAGACACTATTGTTCCTAACTTCAACAAATGGCTTTGCTTGTTCTGTATGCGTAATCAAGGCCCTTTTTCTACCAAGGAATTGAGGTCCCTGCTATGTTAATGGTTCCTTTCATCCTTTGGCATATTTAGATTATACGGAATCATAATCTTTTTCATAATCCCCACAAGGAGTTGTCTGTAATTGATATCATGTATCATCTTATAGAATTTTTCTTTCTTTCACCAGCTCGTTCTCATAAAGCCAATACGTGCACTCTTTACATTAAATGATATCCACCGCCTAATAACTTTGTCAAGCTTAACATTGACGGCCCCTTCAATCAAGCAAGTGACAGAGCAGAAGCTGCAATCGTAACTCTACCAATCAATGGATCCGAGGATTCACAACTAGTTTAACTTGTTTCTCTGCTACTGAAGCTGAATTAATAGCACTTCGGCTAGGCCTACAGTTGGCTAAAGACTTTAGTCTCTGGCCGCTTCAAATAGAAACTGATTCACAGGTCACTCATGCTGGAACTGGATCGCGTGGAGCTTAGACATGTATATGAGGAAGTCAAATATATATATTGTGAATGAGTCACAACTACTATACCAAAAATTATGGCAGCCACTAAATAATAAATAAAATAACAAAGCAACAATAAAAGGAACACCAGAATTTACGAGGTTCAGCCAATTTTACCTACTTCCTCGGACACAACCAATATTTTATTCCACTCCAAAAATACAAGTGAAATAATACTAAAGAGAGAAGATACAAATGCCTTAAGAATATACGAAAGCAAATGAGAGGTGTGTCTTAATCCTAAACATTAGGCCTCCTTTTATAGGGAAAAATTCCTATCCAAAATTGTCACCCACCGACGTGGGACTTTTGATAATTTCAACAAATCTCCACCTTGGCAAAATTCCACATCTTTAATTTTCTGTCAATAATAAATTTTGATTGTGTCTTCATCCTCAATATTTAGTGTTCAACAATGTTGATCAAATCCAAACAATGTTGAAACTTGACCGCAGTCACCACTTTTTTCAGCATATCAGCAGGATTCTCCGTAGTATGAATTTTCTTCACCGTGACTCCAACTTCTTCTATGATTTCTCGTACGAAATGATACCGAACATCAATGTGCTTAGTCCTTGCATGATAAACTTGGTTCTTCGCAAATTTAATAGCACTTTGACTATCACAAAAAGTTGTGATAATTTTTTGTCCAATACCAAGCTCCTTTAGCAACCCCTGAAGCCAAATTACCTCCTTCACAACCTCTATAATAGCCATGTACTCTGCATATGTTGTAGACAAAGCAATTGTTGACTATAAAGTTGACTTCTAACTAACTGCTGCCTTTGCAAAAGTAAACACATAACCAGTAGTTGATCATCGTTTGTCCAGGTCACCCACAAAATCCGAGTCACAATATCCAACTACAAACCGATTGCATTCCTGCTCAAAAACTAACCCAACATCTACAGTACTATGAATATACCGTAGAATCCACTTCACTGCTTGCCAATGCTCCTTTCCTGGATTAAGAATATATCTACTAATCACTCCAACAACTTGTGAAATGTGAGGTCTCGTACAGACCATTGCATACATCAAGCTACCAACAGTATTTGTGTATGCTACCTTTGACATATACTGTCGTTCAGCTTCATCTTTTGGCGACATAGTAGTACTTAGCTTAAAATGGGGAGCAAGTGGAGTAGCAACTGGCTTAGTTTTTTCATCTATGCCAAAACGTTGTAGTACTCTTTTCAAATATTCTTTCTGAGATAAACAAAGTTTCTTTGAACGTCTATCTCTTATTATCTCCATGCCAAGAATTTTCTTTGCCGCACCCAGATCCTTCATCTCGAACTCCTTCTTCAGTTGAATCTTCAACTTATCAATTTATTCCAAATTCTTGGAATCTATCAACATATCATCAACATATAGGAGAAGATATATAAAGGAACCATCTTTAGGCTTGCACAAATACACACAATGATCGTACTTGCTTCTCTTGTACCCTTGCCGCAACATAAACTTGTTAAATCGTTTTTAGCATTGTATAGAAGATTGTTTCAATCCGTACAACGATTTTTCAAGTTTTCACACCATACTTTCCTTTCCAGCAACTTTGAATCCTTCTGGCTGAGTCATGTAGATTTCCTCCTCCAAGTTTTCATGTAAAAACGCAGTTTTAACATCTATCTGAACTTGTTCCAAATCTAACTGTGCTACCAAAGCCAACATAATTCTAATGGAGGAATGTTTTACAACTGGAGAAAACACTTCATTGTAATCAATTCCCTCCTTTTGAGCATATCCTTTAGCCACCAATCTTGATTTGTAGTGAACATCTTCTTGGTTAGGAAATCCTTCTTTCTTTGTAAATAACCATTTGCACCCAATTGCTTTCTTTCCCTTCGGGAGATTGGCCAATCTCCATGTATGATTCTGATGAAAGGACTATATTTCATCATTCATGGCAATCCTCCGCTTATCTTCTTCTGAACTTTGGACTGCGTCTTTATAAGTGGTTGGAACATCATCAGCAACAATTGAGGCGACACAAGTAACTGTCTCTATAAGATGAACAGGTTTTGTTATTGTCCTTTTTGGCCTGCTGGTTGCTATTGATTCAAGTTGTTGTTAAGGTTCCTGAGTTGGAATCTCCCTCTCTACTGGCTCTTCTTCCAGATGATAATCTTCATTTGTTTCCTCCTCTGCTTCTTGTGTAGGAAAAATAAATTTTCCCTCAAACTCCACCTGCTTAGAAACACCCTAATTTTGTTTGGTATTTTCTGTTACCTTATTTACCATAGCAGATTCATCATAGGTAACATCCCTGTTGAATATTACTTTCTTTTTCATAGGACACCATAAGCGGTATCCTTTGACACCAGAAGTAATCCCCATAAAAATAACCTTCTTTTCCTTTGGATCCAATTTTGACTCTGTCACATGATAATATGCAGTTGAGCCAAATACGTGCAAAGAGTCATAATCTACAACAAGCTTTCCATACTATTTTTCAAATGGTGTCTTTCTGTCAATAGAAGTAGTTGGTAGACGATAATGGGGTGGCATGCATATGTAATTGTCTCAACCCAAAATTCTTTGCCCAAGCCAGTATTGGACAACATGCACCATACCTTCTCTAGTAAGGTCCCATTCATACGTTTTGCCACTCCATTCTGTTGTGGTGTATGTCTGACAGTGAAGTTTCGGACGACGCCATCATATTCACAAACCTCATTGAAATTATCATTTTTGTATTCACCTCCATTGTCTGTGCGATTACATTTGATCCTCCTGCCTGTTTGATTCTCCACCATTGTTTTCCATTTGAAAAAAATTCCCAACACTTCATCTTTCCTCTTCATTGTATACACCCACACTCTTCAGGAAAAATCATCAACAAAGGTTACAAAATAGTGCTTCCCACCCAATGAAGGTGTTTTGGAAGGACCCCAAACATCAGAGTGTACATAATCTAAAATGCCTTTAGTATTATGGATCGTTGTACCAAATTTAACCCTTGTCTATTTCCCTTTGACACAATACTCACAAAACTCCAAGTTGCAAGTCTTTACTCCTTTTAACAATCCTTGATCTGATAGAGTTTTCAAGGATGTTCCTCCAACATGCCCCAAGCGCATGTGTCATAGCCTGGCTGCTTCTGCCTCTTTGTCGTCACTGGATGTCACTGTCTCAATAATTGTACTACCACGATAGCGGTACATATTATTGTTCTTCCGGTTGGCCTTTCTTACTACTAGTGCACCGAAGCATATTCTCATCACTCCACTTTCTGCAATGATTTTGAACCCTTTTGATTCTAGGGCTCCCACAAATATGAGATTCTTCTTCAAATTCGGTACATATCGAACATCTGTTAATGTTTTGATCATTCCATCATGGTTCCTTAATCGTATTGAACCAATGCCATATGAGGTAATAGGACTGTTATCTGCTGTGTGGATGACTCCATATTCTCCTTCTTGAAAATCCACAAACCAGTCCCTATTGGGACACATATGATAGCTACAAGACGAGTCCATCAACCATATGTCCGATGATGTTGATGACTCTGTTGAAACTAATGAGAAGTGTAAATCATCACAATCAGCTACATTTGAATCTATAATGGCCTTTCCATTGTTATGTTTGGCCTTATTCTTCAACTTCAGACAGTCTTTCTTCCAGTGCCCCTTTTCTCGACAAAAGGCACATTCATCTTTGCTGGATCTAGATCTTGACTTGGATCTTCCCTTCTTTGTCCTCGTTTGATTTTGAAGACGACCCCTCACAACCAGTGCTTCTCCTTCTCCGCCCTTCTGTTTTTCTTCCTTTATTTGTTCATAGCTGTACAAAGCCGAACAAACTTCTCTGAGAGAAATTTCGTCATTTTCATGGAGTAGAGTAGTTTCAAGGTGCTCGTACTCATCAGGAAGTGACCCCAACAACATTAAGGCTAAGTCACTTTCATCAATAGTTGCATCCATATTTTGCAAATCTGTGACCAACTTATTAAAACTGGTGATATGTTCATTCATTGTGGTACCAGGAACATACAACAACAACAACAACAACATCCCAGTATAATCCCACAAGTGGGGTCTGGGGAGGGTATTATGTACGCAGACCTTACCCCTACCCCGAGGGGAAGAGAGGCTGTTTCCAGGAGACCCTCGGCTCAAGAGAGCAACAAGAGACAATATATTAGTACTATCAATAGGCTCATAATAAAACATATAATACATAACATAAAATAAAAATAACAACAATATACGAAATATAGGAAATACGAAAATGATGGAGAAAAGGATGTAAGGTATACTAATATCCAACAGATATATCGCTGGATCAGTAGCTGATCAGTAGCATCCTAAGACTAACTCCTAAATGGTTAGTATCACTCTAGTGCGCTGTATTAATATTCACAAACTACCCTCTAACCTACAACCTTAATGCTCGACCTCCACAATTCCCTGTCAAGGGTCATATCCTCGGAAAAGTCTCTTCTTCATGTACAATTTATTTTGACTGTTTTTCTTCAAAAATTTATCCTCCAGTTCTTTCCATAATTTACTTGCAGAAGTTTTCTTTATGTATGAATATTTCTACGCTCTATCAAGGTATGATCGAATGGTACCGTAAGCAACACGGTTGATAATTTTCCAATCTTCTTCTCCAATAACATCTTGTTTCTTTTCTTCAATGGCAAGATCTAGCCCTTGTCGAAAAAAGGACATCTAGAACCTCGCCTTGCAACATCCTAAAATGTCCTGACCCGTCAAAAAATTCTACTACAAATTTCGCATTTGACAAAATTCTTGTCATAAGCGAAGATGTCAACGATGACGTATTATTGACACTTGATGTAGATTCCTCTTGTTTATTGTCTCCCATTTTTGACACAAATATTATTTAATAGCTGACGACACAAATCAAGATTATTTTCTTTCTGGCGTGGAAGATCAGACTAAGCTGCAACCACAGAGCATACTCAGACATAACCTTAACTCAGTTACCCAGATAAATCTTTTCTGATGTGGAAGATCAGACTATGCTGCAACCATAGAGCATACTTAGACAGTACCTTGGCTCTGATACCAATTATTGCGGAAGTCAAATGTATATAATGTGAGTGAGTCACAACTACTATACCAAAAATTATGGCAACCACTAAATAATAAATAAGACAACAAAGCAACAATAAAAGGAACACCAGAATTTACGAGGTTCGGCTAATTTTACCTACTTCCTCGGACACAACCAATATTTATTCCACTCCAGAAATACAAGTGAAATAATACTAAAGAGAGAAGATACAAATGCCTTAAAAAGATAAGAAGGCAAATGAGAGGTGTGTATAAATCCTAAACAATAGGCCTCCTTTTATAGGGAAAAATTCTCATCCAAAATTGTCACCCACCGATGTGGGACTTTTGACAATTTCAACAGTATACGCAGAAGCTAATGTTGTAGCAGATGCCTTGGCTAATCATGGGATGAACCTCACACCCTCAGCTAGACGGCAACCATGACATCCCTTATATCACTTATCTCCAGCTTCCAATAAGGACTGTTATGAAGACTTGAACGCTGAACAATCTTGGCTTGTAATAACTATAACTGTTACGTTACTTAATTTCTTATATAAGTATCCTTATTAGCAAAAAAAAAAACATTAATTATATTGGTGTTAAGTTTTTGTGAAAATTATACTACTTCATATATCATGACTATGAGAAAAGGAAATTAATAGATTCATACTATTTAATTTGCTTTAGCTTAAGATAATGTCAAACCAGATTTGCTTGAACACCCTGATGACGAGATCATATGATACTCGTCTGAATTCAAAGGAAAAATGGAAAGCGAGAAGTTCTTCCAAATCCTTTGATACCCTCATATTCTTTCTCCTCTGTCATTGACTCCCTAAAATCTCTTTGTGGATCGGATATTTAGATGATTTGATCACCACTGCAAAACTTTCTGAAACACTACAGCTCCTCCCTGAACAAACACTCTTTCTGCTAACTCCCTCGATCCTCCATTTGTTATTCTATACTAGTCGGAGTATTAGTCATCACTACTCAAAAAAACTTGGGAAAAATTCAGAATTTAATGTCAGGGGGCATACTTAATTAAGTAATACTAGCATTACTTCCTAAATGAGCTAGCACATAATCTCGAAAACTAAATACTCTAACTAGGCAGCGAAAACAGGGAATCGACGCCAAAACAGGAATAACAAAAAATTTGGCAGAACTTTCAGTAGTATTAAGTTTTAGTAGTACTACATAAACTATCAACGGCCATCTTTAATATGTCGACCACATATCCCTAGCTAGTTAAAAACTAGTATTACAGAAACATAAGAAAAATTCAAAATATATTGATAAATCATAGGAGTAGTATTGTAGAACAGGTTTGTGACTTTATCTAAGAGCTAGCTTGGATTACTAAACTACATTATATATCTAGCAAATATATCCTATGACTAACAGAAAGAATCATAGGTAAGAAAATTAAGAGTTACTTTTATTTTTAAAATTCATGAGGTTATTGTTAGGAAATAATTGAACTGCGCGGGCAATAAGAATATTCATTTATTGTCATTTCTTGCCGTACAAATTGACAAATGAACCACCACATATATTTGTTGTTAGATATTGACTGAACCCAATTTTGAGGGTAAAGTACTCTACTAAGAATAGTAATGGTCATTTTTTATCATACCCTAAAGTTTATTTTAGGAACCAAGACATCCTTTTTTCTTCTTCTTTTGCAATTACGAAGAACTCCTATATAGTGATAACATATTGCTTTCTACGTACCCTATTAATTTAATGAGTTATAAGTATCAACATCAGTGGCGGATGCACATAGAGAGTTGTGGGTGCTTAAGCACCCATTAACTTTGACCATATTAATTAATTTATATAGGCAACAATAGAAATATTTAGATAAATATTGAGTGAACACCCACAAGTAAATTCATTTTTCCTCTTCTTTTGAAGTTTTTATCGGCGAACACCCATAACTTTAAAATCCTGAATCCGCCACTGATCAACATAAACAGTTAATAATAATAACAAAATAACGTAACATGCAGTAATGAGTTGTCAAGAGCTCGTTAGAAGTTCAACCTTTGTACTCAGGGGTGCAAGTTTCGAACTTCCTCACTCAGTCCACACTTTTACCCTTTGCTAGTACTTAAAAAAAAAAAGGCAAGTCAACTCAAGCAAAAGAAAATTCAACCTTAGTTGACCCTTTTCCCTAATAAACAACATAATTTAGCATGATTTGAAGATAGGCAAAAATCAAATAATCCAACCTACTAATATTAATTAGATGCAGAACATTCTTATGTTACCCTAAATAGTTTCTTTCTATCGTTTTATATTGTTATTCAAAATATAAAATATGAAGCATTTCGGAGATATATTTGTAGACATGTGATTTTTGACCCTTCCCAAGATTTTATATATTTAGCGTGTAAATATTTAGTTTAGGCCTAGTATAGTTATTTCAATTAATTTTGACTCTATTTGCTTTATTTTATCACAAAAAATAAAAATTACAAAAAATATTTTCTCTTATTTAGCTAGTTAATATTTTTATCTAGTTACTTTTAATTTGTCTACTAAATTCAAAAATTCAAAAATAATTCTAGGAATGTTATCTTAATTTTATAATGATTTTTCTATTTTTTTTATTTTATCTTTTAGTACGATATTTTGAAAATACAAAAAAATAATTTTATTTTAATGGTCTGTCTTATTTTAATAATTATTTTACTTAAGTAGGATTAATTAATAAATGAGATCGCATTTTTAATCTCGTTCGCGGGGAAAAAATAGAACTTGGGCTCGAGCAACCCATTTTTAGGATTAATTTTTGGACCTAGTCCGTAATTACCAAGCCCATAATTCTTAGGCCCATGCTCCTAACCTAATCCCTACCCCTATAAAATAACACTTTAACTCCTAAATTAAAGGGGGTGGGGGATCCAAAGAAAGGACTCCTTCATCAACAGTACAAACGGCGCCCTCATCAAAAAGCAGCTTTGGTGTTCAACAAAACAGACCATCAGACCCCATCTCAATAACCAAGGCGCCATCCCTTAACCTTCTTCTCGATTTTCTTTTAGAAAGACTGAGGTCCAAACAAAAATTGAAAAATTCAAAGAAAAGTGTTCTGGGTTCTAAAACAAAAGGTTCAAAAGCCAAAGCAAGGCTATAGAAGAAATGTTTTCCTGCTCAACTAGTTCAAAAATTGAAGTTGATATTTCTGGGTGTTCAAGGTGAGGATGGAAATCACCCCGTTCTGCTGTTCCCGAGGAATTGACCGAGCTCTAAATTTTCGCAACTGTTTTCGGCTTTTCATTTGGCCTGTTTCAGTCATTCTGTTGTTGTGGAGCTACATTCTTCTTTAATTCCATACTTTATTTGATCAATTTCTGCAATTCCTCCACTCTTAGGTATGTACGTTCACCTATCCTTGACTCTGCTTAAATAATCTCATGTTCACTTATGAATTTGTTGTTAAATGCCTTTTAAGTTAACAGATCTATCATGTGCAAATCAAATTAAGAATGAATGCTTGTCAAGGATATTTCTGCAATTTGTAATATGTTAAGGGTTGGTTGAAGTACTTTTGGCATAATCATTGAAATTAATTAAGAATGACATGAAGTTTGGTATTAATTTCTCGTTAGCAGAGTATGTAGAGTGAATATTGGTTCTGTTTGAATTTAGTTGTTAGTTTGAACCTATTATATGCTTTGAATCTGGGTCTATGCGCTAATTAAGGGCCATGACAGACTTATTGTTCTCGCTTTAATATGAGTCAGTAATATGAATGAGTTTACCTCTTTTGATATTGAATTATTAAAATCCTAGATTCTTCCTTTTAGTTTAAGTACGTTCACTTCTCCACTATTTTCTTTTTCTTCCTTTTTTTTTTTCAAGGTACTCCTTAAACTTTGATCTTATAATTGTGTTTAAATCCATAGATAGTGCTTATTGTAGATTTGAGTATTATTGAAATAAGTTCTGCTTGTGTTTTCTTGTTGAAAGTAATGGTTTATTAGGATTAGATGTGCTATATGTTTGTTTCAATGTGAAATTCAGCTTAGTGAGCATGTGCGATCAAAATATCAGATTGCTTTGATCTCTTTGAGCTTGAATTGTGGACTTAGAGTTTTGATAGTTTCTAGTTTATTCATTTAGGACTGAATATGTGATATCTATTCAAAGTATCCAATAAACAAATCTTTTAGTATATCCCCTGAATATCGTATATTACTTCGGATAATAAAGCCTTTCGAAATAAATTGAGGTGTGCCATTTGGTTGAATTTTCCATGGCCCTCACAAACTTTAAAGTGCGTAGTTGCTTTAGGCGCGTAATTTAAATTAATTTCCTTAAACTCGGGTGTGCATTTCATGTGACCCAAATTCGAATCTCAACAACGTTAAATAGAACGTGTCACGAACCGCAGGTGCATTTCATGTGGCGTGGTTCAAGGCGTGTTTTAAATAACGTTGAATCTTCCTAAAAATAATTAAAAGCGGTTAATAAGTTAAAATGTACTATAGGCTAAAACATGTATTAAAATCAGATAATAGGCCAATTATAATAGTTTAAGCGACCGTTCTAGAACCATGGAATCCGAGGGTGCCTAACACCTTCCCTCGGGTTAACAGAATTCCTTATTTAGAATTTCTGGTTCGCAGACTTCAAAAGGAAAGTCGAAATTTCCTCGATTTGGGATTTAAAATAAACTGGTGACTTGGGACACCAAATAAACTATCCCAAGTGGCGACTCTGAATAAAATAAATGAATAATCCCATTTCGAATAATGTCACTTAAAGTGAAAAATCTCCCTTGTACTCCCTACCTTCGGGTGTGTAAAAAGGAGGTGTGACAATATTGGTATCATTCATCTTGTAAATATACTAGATTTATAGTGTTATATAATTCAAGAGTGGATCTAGAATATATGGGGAGAAATTCAAAAATAGCCAGATTTACAAGTGGTCATTCAAAAATAGTCACAGTTTCAAAAGTAATCGCAATTTAACCACTTTTCATGTAAAGATAAATCTGAATGAAAACATTATTCAAAATCTGAAATATTCCAGCATAATATACTGGAGTTCTAGCATAAGTATACTAGAACTCCAGCATATTATAATGGAGTTCCAGCATAAGTATACTAGAAATCCAGCATAATATACTGGAGTTCTAGTATAATATACCGGTCCAGTATAATATGCTGGAAGTTCATACACATGTGCTCCAATCTCCAGTATATTATACTGGAACTTTCCGCGTGTTGGAGTTCCAGTATAATATGCTGGAAGTTCATACACAGGTGCACGATCTCCAGTATATTATGCTGGACTGGTCCCTATTGCAGCAAAATAGTGGCTATTTTTCAATGACTTTGCAAATACTCACTATTTTTGAATGACCAGTCCAAAAACTGGTTAGCCTGTGATATTTTAACGAATATATGTAGACTAATTAGAACTAGGGAGTGCCTCTTTCTCCAAAATGCAATGTGCATGTAAGGGTGAATTTGGTACGTTGGTTTTTCTATTTTTGTTTAAGATATTATTCATATATTCGACCTCAATTTGACTAGGACTAAGAAAGTTATTATTGTTGTTACGATGTTTAAGATATTATTCTTTTCAATTAAGAAACCTTCTAAAAATCAGATGCAGGAATTTTCTTCCTATATACGTATATAATGACTAAATTAAGGGTTCGACTATAGAAAATAATATTTGAAAGTATTTGTAGACAAATTATTTCCTTGACACCGATTTTGCAAAGGCTAGTGCTGAGCAGAGGCGGATCCAGAATTTATATGTTCAAGTTTTAAGATTTTTAAAAGTGAACCCATAATATTTCTAAATTATGGGTTCAAATCTACTATTTTTGTAATTTAATCAATTTTTGTACATAAATATTAACTCCACATAAACAATTATGGGTTCAATTGAAGCCATAACTAGCACATTACATCTGCCCCTGGTGCTGAGTACCAGTAAATATTGACCGAATAAGAAAAAAACAACCATCACGATCAAGTCTTCACCTTAGTTCCCTGCTAATAAGAACATATTGACGTTTTACCAGATTAGTTTCAAGGGTTAACTAATGCTTCTGGACTAATTTAAAAGAGCTAATTTTGACTCAGAAAAAAAGTTCTACCAATCATATTGACATTTTTGCTAAGATGGAAGTCATTTTTTCGTGAAAAATGTATTCCAATAGGTGGTTGGTAAGTTAAATATATTTTTTAAAAATATATATGTTCAAAATTGATAAAAATAATATTGGCACATTGTAGGTGGGGATGGCAATGGGGGTGGTGCATGTACAGGGCATGGCGGGTTTAGACATATGCGGGACATGACAAGTTGAAATAAAGGTGTCAAACGGGCCGGGTTGACCCAGGATCAGACCGGCCCAAATCGGTTAAAACCCGGACCGGCCCGATATGATACTTAGGGGGCCGGGTGGGCCGGGTTACTGGGGTTAATCGGTTGGTCCGTTCACTTTCATTCTTTCGGCCCGGACCGATTTAACGACTGGATTTCAAACTTTCTTTTAACGTTGAAGAACGTTGGCAAAGGTCAGCTACCTTATGGCCATTGCCCAACGTTATTATTGCACAAATAGCCCTTTTGGGCATTTTTTTATAAAATAATACTTTTTATAATTACTAATTTAGCCCTTTAAAAAACTATAAATACACCTCCCCTTCTTCATTTCTTCACTCATCTCTCATTTCTCAAACTCATATAACTCTCAATTCAAGTTAAATCATGCCCAGTACTTCTAGAGTGCGCTCATATATTTGGAAACACTTTGAGCTAGTAAAAGAAAATGAAGAAGTTCACAAAGTAAAGTGTAAGAACTGTGGTCTAGTCGAAATCTTCGTTTAAAGTGGGTGGGCACAGGCGGTTTAAGGAGGCATATGAAGAGTTGTCTTGAGCGTCCTCCAGAAATTCGTATTTAAGTTGATTTGAGACAATTTGTGTTATTTTAAAATTATTAGACATATTTATGCTTAATGCTTTAGTTTGTTAGATTAATTTGAAGTATTATTATGTAATGAAAATTTAATTTTACTCTTTTTTCGTTAAGTTACTTGTTGTTAAATTAAATGCAAACTTCAATTTGTAATTTTGAAATAAAAAAAGCACTTGCAAATTATAAGTGCAATTTTTTTCTATCTTCATTTTATTCTTTATATTTTTACTATATATTAATATAAATTACAACAGTTATATAAAATACAAAAAATAATACTAACCCGGTCCGGCCCCTTGGACCCGTAACCTTTACGGTTATTTTTTACCCGGATGGACCCGGACCCGTTAAGCCCGATTAAGATTAACCCGTAACTGGCTCAGTTGGGAAACTGGCTGGTTTCATTTTTTCCCAATTCGGACCGGCTTGACCTACCCGTTTAACTCCCTTAGGTTGAAATAATTTTTTTTGAAGTGTTGTGCGAGGCGGGGGCGGGTTAGGATTAAATTTTCTTAGGCCTAGTCATATTTTCCAGCTATGCTAATTTTCTTCGGCTTTCACCTTCGGAAGGTGATCACCTTCCTCTCTTTGTGCTATATCTATGATGACTGAAGCTCTCTAATCTTGTAATTTATAAAAAAAAAAGCTTTTGACCAGATCGCACTCCCAGAAAGTACTTCGCCAAGTCTAACATCTCCTAAAAAAAGTTTTTCCATTTGTTTATACATATCCAAGGCAACCCTCATATGTAATTAAATTTTATTGTCTGGATTTAATATTATTTTTGTTAATATAAAAACATTTTCTGCAATGTTGTTACAAGGTATTCACAAAGCCTTCCTATAGCAGCCTACCTTCACAATTTGCATGTTCCCCATGATCCTAATTGCAAATCGTGTGCTCATACCCCTGAAACCATAACCCACTTATTTTTAGACTGTGATATTGTCCGATCAATATGGACTTTCTTCCATATAAACACTATTGTTCCTAACTTCAACGAATGGCTTCCCTTGCGCTGTCTGCGTAATCAAAGGCCCTTTTTACCAAGGAATTGAGGTCCCTGCTATGTTAATGGTTCCTTTCATCCTTTGGCATATTTGGATTATACGGAATCATAATCTTTTTCATAATCCCCACAAGGAGTTCTCTGTATCATCTTATAGAATTTTGCGTTCTTTCACCAGCTCGTTCTCCTAAAGCCAATACGTGCACTCTTTACATTAAATGATATCCACCGCCTAATAACTTTGTCAAGCTTAACATTGACGGGCCCTTCAATAAAGCAACTTACAGAGCGGAAGATGCAATCGTAACTTGACCAATCAATGGATCCGGGGATTCACAACCAGTTCAACTCGTTTCTCTGCTACTGAAGCTGAATTAATAGCACTTCGGCTAGGCCTACAGTTAGCTAAAGACTTTAGCCTCTGGCCGCTTCAAATAGAAACTGATTCACATGTCACTCATGCTGGAACTGGATCGCGTGGAGCTTAGACATGTATATACGGAAGTCAAATATATATAGTGTGAATGAGTCAGAACTACTATACCAAAAATTATGGCAGCCACTAAATAATAAATAATACAACAAAGCAACAATAAAAGGAACACCAGAATTTACGAGGTTTGGCAAATTTTACCCACTTCCTCAGATACAACCAATATTTTATTCAACTCCAAAAATACAAGTGAAATAATACTAAAGAGAGAAGATACAAATGCCTTAAGAAGATAAGAAGGAAAATGAGAGGTGTGTCTTAATTCTAAACATTAGGCCTCCTTTTATATGGAAAATTCTCATCCAAATCACCCACCAACGTGGGACTTTTGACAATTTCAACAAATCTCCACCTTGGCAATATTCCACATCTTCAATTTTCTGTCAATAATAAATTTTGATTGTGTCTTCATCTTCAATCTTTAGTGTTCAACAATGTTGATCAAATCCAAACAATGTTGAAACTTGACCGTAGTCACCACTTTTGTCAGCATATCAGCAGGATTCTCCGTAGTATGAATTTTCTTCACTGTGAGTCCACCTTCTTCTATGATTTCTCGTACGAAATGATCCCGAACATCAATGTGCTTCGTCCTTGCATGATAAACTTGGTTCTTCGCTAATTTAACTGGTGCCTTTGCAAAAGTAAACACATAACCAGTAGTTGATCATCGTTTGTCCAGGTCACCCGCAAAATCTGAATTACAATATCCAACTACAGAATCATTGCATTCCTGCTCAAAATCTAACCCAACATCTATAGTATTATGAATATACCGTAAAATCCACTTCACTGCTTGCCAATGCTCCTTTCTTGGATTATGCATATATCTACTAATAACTCCAACAGCTTGTGAAATGTCACGTCTCGTATAGAACATTGCATACATTAAGCTACCAACAGTATTTGCGTATGCTACCTTTGACATATACTGTCGTTCAGCTTCATCTTTTGGCGACATAGTAGTACTTAACTTAAAATGGGGAGCAAGTGGAGTAGCAACTGGCTTAGTTTTTTCATCTATGCCAAAACGTTGTAGTACTCTTTTCAAATATTCTTTCTGAGATAAACAAAGTTTCTTTGAACGTCTATCTCTTATTATCTCCATGCCAAGAATTTTCTTTGCCGCACCCAGATCCTTCATCTCGAACTCCTTCTTCAGTTGAATCTTCAACTTATCAATTTATTCCGAATTCTTGGAAGCTATCAACATATCATCAACATATAGGAGAAGATATATAAAGGAACCATCTTTAAGCTTGCGCAAATACACACAATGATCGTACTTGCTTCTCTTGTACCCTTGCCGCAACATAAACTTGTCAAATCGTTTGTACCATTGTCTAGAAGATTGTTTCAATCCGTACAATGTTTTTTCAAGTTGCACACCATATTTTCCTTTCCAGCAACTTTGAATCCTTCTGGCTGAGTCATGTAGATGTCCTCCTCCAAGTTTCCATGTAAAAACGCAGTTTTTACATCCATCTGAACTAGTTCCAAATCTAACTGTGCTACCAAAGCCAACATAATTCTAATGGAGGAATGTTTTACAACTGGAGAAAACACTTCATTGTAATCAATCCTCCTTTTGAGCATATCCTTTGGCCACCAATCTTGCTTTGTAGCGAACATCTTCTTGGTTAGGAAATCCTTCTTCCTTTTTAAATACCCATTTGCACCCAATTGCTTTCTTTCCATTCGGGAGATTGGCCAATCTCCATGTATGATTCTGATGAAGGGACTGTATTTCATCATTCATGGCAATCCTCCACTTATCTTCTTCTGAACTTTGGACTGCATCTTTATAAGTGGTAGGAACATCATCAGCTACAATTGAGGCGACACAAGTAACCGTCTCTATAAGACGAACAAGTTTTGTTATTATCCTTTTTGGCCTGCTGGTTGCTATTGATTCAAGTTGTTGTTAAGGTTCCTGAGTTGGAATCTCTCTCTCTACTAGCTCTTTTTCCAGATGATAATCTTGATTTGTTTCCTCCTCTGCTTCTTGTGTAGGAAAATTAATTTTTCCTCAAACTCCACCTGCTTAGAAACACCCTCATTTTGTTTGTTATTTTCTGTTACCTTTTTTACCATATCAGATTCATCACAGGCAATATCCCTGCTGAATATTACTTTCTTTGTCATAGGACACCATAAGCGGTATCCTTTGACACCAGAAGTAATCTCCATAAAAATAGCCTTCTTTGCCCTTGGATCCAATTTTGACTCTGTCACACGATAATATGCAGTTGAGCCAAACACATGCAAAGAGTCATAATCTACAGCAGGCTTTCCATACTATTTTTCAAATGGTGTATTTTCGTCAATAGCAGCAGATGGTAGACGATTAATGAGGTGGCATGCATATGTAATTGTCTAACCCCAAAATTTTTTGCCCAAGCCAGCATTGGACAACATGCACCGTACCTTCTCTAGTAAGGTCCGGTTCATATGTTCTGCCACTCCATTCTGTTGTGGTGTATGTTTGACAGTGAAGTATCGGACGACGCCATCATTTTCACAGACCTCATTGAAATGATCATTTTTGTATTCACCTCCATTGTTTGTGCGAATACATTTGATCCTCCTGCCTGTTTGATTCTCCACCATTGTTTTCCATTTGAAAAAAATTCCCAACACTTCATCTTTCCTATTCATTATATACACCCACTCTCTTCGGGAAAAATCATCAACAAAGGTTACAAAATAGTGCTTCCCATCCAATGAAGGTGTTTTGGAAGGACCCCAAACATCAGAGTGTACATAATCCAAAATGTCTTTAGTATTATGGATCTCAGTACCAAATTTAACCCTTGTCGGTTTCCCTTTGACACAATACTCACAAAACTCCAAGTTGCAAGTCTTTACTCTTTTTAACAATCCTTGATCTGATAGAGTTTTCAAGGATGTTCGTCCAGCATGCCCCAAGCGCATGTGCCATAGCCTGGCTGCTTCTGTGTCACGACCCAAAATCCCAACTCGGTCGTGATGGCGCCTCTCGTGAGGACAAGGCCAGCCAATCAACAAAACAGTACATCTCTTTATAATTACTTAGCAGGAATAAGTCTAAATCATGGGCAATATAATCTTAAATGCGAAATAAACGTGATAGAACAAGGAAAACCCTCCCAACTCAGCCCGAAATCGGGGTGTCACAAGTCATGAGCTACTACAGAGTTTACTAATATTTTACAAAGTCTGGAATTATCATAAATAACAAAGATAAGGGAGAAAACGGGGTTGCAGACGTCAACAGCTACCTCGTTACTTCTAGTCAGCGCCTGGTTTGGAAAGAATCAGCGCTCAGGAGCGAACTCAGCTCTGCCTGTATCTGCACACATGGTGCAGAGAGTAATGTGAGTACTCCGACCCAGTGAGTAATAAAAATAAATAACGACTGAAAACATGAAATCTCATAACGGCACAATATAGCGCTATCCCAAGCAGTAAAATCAGTTATACAGTAAAATAGTGAGTATCAGATAATTCTTCTTTTAAAACAGTAAAGACAAATAATTTCCACAGTAAGGATAAATCAAAAGCTTGCCCCTCGGGCTCAATATGTAAATCTCAGTATAGTATCAGCCCCTCGGGCTCACTCCCAACTCACCAGCACACAACATCAGCCCCTCGGGCTCACTCCCAACTCACCACACACAAGCAACGGCCTCTCGGGCCCACTCCCAACTCACCTGGGTACCCTGCGCTCACTGGGGGTGTGTACAGACTCCGGAGGGGCTCCTACAGCCCAAGCGCAATATCAATAGGCCTGAAAGCCTTCACACATCACACACGAGGCCTGAAAGCCTCCTCATATAACACTCGAGGCCTGAAAGCCTCCTCACATCACTCAACATATCCTCACGTATGGCCCTCGGCCTCAATCAGTCCAGAAAATAATCATAAGCCTCTTGGGCATCAGTAAAACAATAGTGCTCAGCTCAACAGCATTATAAATATCATTAAATCTCGAGTTGAGTATAAATGTAGCTGAGTTCACAAAATAATATAATTCAATTGGACTGAGTTCAAATAATATTTCAATTCGTGAGGAAAATAGTGATGTAAATTCACAAAAGATTTCAGATAATTGGCACGAAGCCCAAATATGGCAATAAGCCCAATCATAGTGAAAAACAATAAATCTTTATCAATTACGCGGTAAAAATACCAACTGGGATGGACCAAGTCACAATCCCCAATAGTAAATGACCACGCGCTCGTCATACAACGCGTGTCTCATCTCAACATAGCAGTATGTTGTGCAATCCGGAGTTTCAAACCCTCAGTGCATCATTTAAAATCATTATTCACCTCAAGAGGGTCCAACGTCTACTCCGCTATGCCCTTGCCTCTCGAATTTACCTCTTCGCGCATCGAATCTTTTCAAAACCACAACGAATACATTACAATAGGCTAAGGGAATATAACCCAATCGAAAAGACTCGAAAAATATCGAAATTCACGAAATTCGCAAAACCCGAGCCCCGAGCCCACTTCTCAAAAAATTACTAAAGTCACATCACCGGATTCCTCGTCTCGCCACGAGTCCGTACATATAAAATTTACCAAAATCGAAGTTCAAATGACCCCTCAAATCTTCAAATCTTATTTTCAAATCCTTAGGCCTAAATCTTCAATTTACTCCTCAAAAACATGTAATCTAGTCGGATTATTCAATGATAATTCAATATTATGGAGTAGAAATAATCACAAGTGACTTACCTCAAGATTTTCCAAGATTTCTTGCTAAAAATCGCCCAAAATCCGAGCTTGGAAGTCAAAAAAAATGACCAAACTCGGACTACTAGACATTAAATCTGTCCAGAAATTTTCGGTACTATTCACGCGGGGCACTGTTCATGCGCGTGAGGTCACTATTCACACGCGGGTACGGTTCACTGCTGCAGAAAATACAACAGCTTTTAAGAAATTTGCAGCACAGCCATTTTTCACTAAAATGGCTCTAACTCCATCATACGAACTCGGAATTAGATGATTCTTGTTCTTATGAGTCACAAATAATGATAAGAATACAACCCTTCAATCAAAACTCTATTCGGAACTCGTTTGCCCAGTTCAATACCCATTTCGCTCGTTAAACAATTAACTCACATTTCACGTCAAAAACTCAATCGCGACTTGATGAAATTAAACCAAAATTTTCAGATCAGTCCTATAATTCATGATTTAAATTTTGGAAGTCTCGAAATCAAATTTGGATCTCTAGAACTAAAAATAAACCTTTAGATCATTACATTTATGCTCAAAACGGTAAAAATCTTTCAAAAATGACCCGTTGGGCATCCGAAACACACCTGAGGCCCCCGGGACCCCGACCAATAATACCAACCAGTCCCAAAATACATTACGGACTTGCTCGAGGCCTCAAATCATATCAAACAACGCTAAAATCATGAATCAACCTCCAATCCAAGTTTTATGAACTTTAGAATTTCCAACTTCTATTTCTGATGCCGAAACCTATCAAATCAGGTCCGATTGACTTCAAATTTTGCACACAAGTCCAAAATGATATAACAAAGCTACAAAAATTCTCGGAATTCCATTCCGACCATAGGATCAAAATTTCACCTATCAACCGGAAATCGCCAAAATACTAACTTCGCCACAATGAGCTAATTTCTTCACCGGACCTCCAAAATTAATTCCGATTGCGCTCCTAGGCCTTAAATCATCCCCCAAAACTAACCGAATCATCGGAATTCAATTCCGAGCCCTCTAACTCACAAGTCAACGTAAAATTGACTTTTCCAAACTAATTCTTCCTTAAAGAGACTAATTGTCCCATTTCATACCAAACTCGATCCGAATTGACTCAAATTCACCAAGTACACATATTGAAACATGAATAAGCATTTAAAGGGGAATACATGACGAAAATACAAGAAACGACGGTTCGAGTCGTTACATTCTCCCCAACTAAAACAAACGCTCGTCCTCGAGCGAGTTAAGAAACATACGTGGAGTTTCAAATAGGTGCGGGTACCTGCTCCGCATCTCCTACTCGGTCTCCCAAGTAGCCTCCTCCAAGGGCCGACCTCTCCACTGTACTTTCACTGATACTATATCTTTTGATCTCAATTTTTGAACCTGTCGACTTAAAATAGCCACTGGCTCCACCTTATAAGTCAAATTTTCATCTAATTGTACTGTAATGAAATCTAAAATATGAGACGGGTCCCCAATGTACTTCCGGAGCATGGACACATGGAATACCGGATGAACACCCGACAATCTAGGCAGTAAAGCAAGCTCGTAAGCCACCTCTCCAATCCTCCTAAGTACCTCAAATGGTCCAATAAACCGCGAACTCAACTTCCCTTTCTTTCCGAACCTCATAACACCCTTCATCAGCGAAACCTTTAGCAAAACCTTATCGCCCTCCATAAATGACACATCTCGGACCTTCCAGTCCGCATAACTCTTCTGACGCGACTGAGCTGTACGAAGTCTTTCCTGAATCATCTTCACCTTTTCTAAGGTATCCTGGACCAAATCTGTCCCCAACAACCTAGCCTCACCGGGCTCAAACCAACCCACTGGAGTTCTACACCGCCTCCCATATAAGGCCTCATACGGTGCCATCTGAATACTGGACTGATAGCTGTTGTTGTAGGCAAACTCTGCAAGTGGTAAAAATTCAACCCAAAAACCTCCAAAATCAATCACGCAGGCACGCAACATATCCTCCAATATCTGAATAGTACGCTCGGACTGTCCATCCGTCTGAGGATGAAATGCTGAACTCAACTCCACCTGAGTGCCCAACTCGTGCTGAAAAGTCCTCCAAAACTGAGAAGTGAACTGAGTACCTCTATCAGAAATAATAGTAACTGGAACACCATGCAACCGCAGAATCTCCTGAATAAAGATCCTAGCCAGCCGCTCCGCAGAATATGTGGTACACACCAGAATGAAATGCGCTGACTTGGTCAGCCTATCTACAATGACCCAAATCGAATCAAAATTCTTCAAAGTCTGAGGAAGGCCACTCACAAAATCCATAGTAACTCTCTCCCATTTCCACTCAGGAATAATTATCTGCTGAAGCAAACCGCTCGGTCTCTGATGCTCATATTTCACCTGCTGACAGTTGAGACACCGAGCCACATATCCCACAATGTCTTTCCTCATTCTCCTCCACCAGTAATGTTGTCTCAAGTCCTGATACATCTTTGCAGCACCCAGATGGATGGAATACCGCGAACTGTGGGCCTCCTCAAGAATAAAATCTCTAAGCCCATCAACATCGGGCACACAAATACGGCCCTGCTTCCTCAATACGCCATCATCACCTATAGTCACATCTTTGGCATTATCATACTAAACTCTGTCCTTAAGGACAAGCAAATGCGGATCATCATACTGGTGCTCTCTGATGTGATCATATAAGAAAGATCGAGAAACCACACTAGCCAATACCCGGCTAGGCTCAGAAATATCTAACCGCACCAACTGATTGGCCAAGGTCTGAACATCAACTGCAAGAGGCCTCTCCCCAACTGGGATGTAAGCCAAACTCCCCATACTGACTGCCTTTCAGCTCAACGCATCGGCCACTACATTGGCCTTTCCCAGATGATATAGAATGGTAATATCATAGTCTTTAAGTAACTCAAGCCATCTCTGTTGCCTCAAATTAAGATCTTTTTGTTTAAATAAATGCTGAAGACTGCGATGATCAGTGAATACCTCACAAGATACGCCATATAAATAGTGCCTCCAAATTTTTAAGGCATGAACTATAGCAGCCAACTCCAAATCATGAACAGGGTAGTTCTTCTCATGGGGCTTCAACTGACGAGAAGCATAAGCAATAACTCTACCCTCCTGCATTAGCACACAACCAATCCCAACTCTGGAAGCATCACAATATACCGTGTATGAACCTGTAGCTGATGGTAACACCAACATTGGAGTTGTGGTCAGAAGTGCCTTGAGCTTCTGAAAGATCTCCTCACACTCGCCGGACCATACAAATGGGGCACCTTTCTGAGTCAACTTGGTCAAAGGCGATGCAATAGAAGAAAACCCCTGAACAAATCGGCGATAATAGCCTACTAGCCCAAGAAAACTCTGAATCTCTGTGACTGAGGAGGGTCTAGACCAACTCTGCACTGCTTCTATCTTCCTTGGATCAACCTGTATACCTCGCTGGACACTATATGTCCCAAAAATGCCACAGAACTTAGCCAAAATTTCACATTTGGAGAATTTTGCATAAAGCTTCTCCTCTCTCAATATCTGCAACACTACACGCAAATGTTGGGCATGCTCCTCCTGGCTACGCGAGTACACCAGGATATCATCAATGAATACAATAACAAATGCATCCAGATAAGGCTGAAATACATTGTTAATCAAATGCATGAACGCTGCTGGGGCATTGGTCAGCCTGAAAGACATAACCAAAAATTCATAGTGACCATATCTAGTCCTGAAGGCAGTCTTGGGAATATCCGACTCCCTGATTTTCAACTGGTGATAGCCCGAACGGAGATCAATCTTAGAAAATACCCTCGCTCCCTGAAGCTGATCAAATAAGTCATCAATGCGAGGCAAAGGATACTTGTTCTTCACTGTTACCTTATTCAACTGCCTATAATCAATGCACATTCTCATTGTGCCATCTTTCTTCTTCACAAATAAAACAGGTGCACCCCACGGGGACACGCTAGGCCGAATGAACCCCTTATCTAGGAGTTCCTGAAGCCGCTCCTTCAATTCTTTCAGCTCTGCTGGTGCCATACGATATGGCGGAATAGAAATGGGCTGAGTGCCCGGCACTAAGTCAATGCCAAAATCAATATCCCTGTCCGGCGGCATGCCCGGCAGGTCTGCAGGAAATACATCAGGAAAGTCCCTCACAACGGGGACAGAATCAATACTAGGAGTCTCAGCTCCAATATCCCGCACAAAAGCCAGATATGATAGATAACCCTTCCCAACAATACGTTGGGATTTCAAGAAAGAAATTACTCTGCTAGAGACATAATCAGTCATGCCACGCAGGTCATCAAACTCAGAAATATTGCCATATTACTACAGCTAGTTCAAAAAAAATTCTTCACAAGCTTAGGTAACACATACCGTAAAATACCTCAATTCCACTACTAAGATCACCTTCATTATCGTGACAATCAACTCAAATTTCTCAATTAGAGTCAAATTCAAATTTCAACACATACACCCTGTTAGTACAAAATAAAATCTTTACTCAACATTATAAGGAACACACATACGTAGATTATTCCGCATGAGATAACCCACATACTTTGCCTCCAATTAACATTTTTGTATACCTTCCACCGTCACACACATTATACAATCAATTAGTATTCCTGGGTCTAAACTCATACTGTAACATGAAATTTACTTCACTCCAAACAGGAGACTTGAAAAGATTCTTCACGCCCATAACTCGGAGCTACACCTCTAATCACAATGGAAATCATACACTTAATAGTTCACCTATCATCCAGCAGATCTTCCTCGACACTTCCAAGTAATATAGAAACATCTCGCAGTACTAACATACCCATCACATTGCTACCCAGCCGTCATTCCCGCTAATAGGGGCAATACCGGACATATAAGTTCAAAATACTTGCTCACACAATCAGCACCTCGGTGCTTAAGCCGTAGGAAAAGATCCGGCCTCAAGTCCTTCAGACTCGCCCAATATCAACTCATAAAGATCACGTCTCACCACTCAATCAGGGAATCACAAGCCATCAAGGCACATCTGATACTGAGTGCTCATGCGCGCATGCGAACGCATGGAAGGAATTTCAAGAGTTACTTTTAAAGCTGAATCAAGAACGCACGATAAGAATTCAAGAATGTGAAGTTTTCCTAAAGGTTCTACAGCCTCTCGAGGATAAATATAGACGTCTCCGTACCGATCCGCGAGACTCTACTAAACCAGCTCATGACTCGCGAGACCTAGTAACCTAGGCTCTAATACCAACTTGTCACGACCCAAATTCCCAACCCGGTCGTGATGGCGCATCTCATGAGGACAAGGCTAGCCAATCAACAAAACAGTACATCTCTTTATAATTACTTAGCAGGAATAAGTCTAAATCATGGGCAATATAATCTTAAATGCGAAATAAACGTGATAGAACAAGGAAAACCCTCCCAACTCAACCCGAAATCGGGGTGTCACAAGTCATGAACTACTACAGAGTTTACTAATATTTTACAAAGTTTGGAATTATCATAAATAACAAAGATAAGGGAGAAAACGGGGTTGCGGACGTCAACATCTACCTCGTTACTCCTAGTCACCGCCTGGTCTGGAAAGAATCAGCGCTCAGGAGCGAACTCAGCTCTGCCTGTATCTGCACACATGGTGCAGAGAGTAATGTGAGTACTCCGACCCAGTGAGTAATAAAAATAAATAACGACTAAAAGACATTAAATCTCATAGTGGCACAATATAGCGCTATCCCAAGCAGTAAAATCAGTTATACAGTAAAATAGTGAGTATCAGATAATTATTCTTTTAAAACAGTAAAGACAAATAATTTTCACAGTAAGGATAAATCAAAAGCTTGCCCTCGGGCTCAATATGTAAATCTCAGTATAGTATCAGCCCCTCGGGCTCACTCCCAACTCACCAGCACACAACATCAGCCTTTTGGGCTCACTCCCAACTCACCACACACAAGCAACGGCCTCTCGGTCCCACTCCCAACTCACCTGGGTACCCTGCGCTCACTGGGGATGTGTACAGACTTCGGAGGGGCTCCTACAGCCCAAACGCAATATCAATAGGCCTGAAAGCCTTCACACATCACACACGAGGCCTGAAAGCCTCCTCATATAACACTCGAGGCCTGAAAGCCTCCTCACATTACTCAACATATCCTCATGTATGGACCTCAGCCTCAATCAGTCTAGAAAATAATCACAAGCCTCTTGGGCATCAGTAAAACAATAGTGCTCAGCTCAACAACATTATAAATATCATTAAATCTCGAGTTGAGTATAAATGTAGCTGAGTTCACAAAATAATATAATTCAATTGGACTGAGTTCAAATAATATTTCAATTCGTGAGGAAAATAGTGATGTAAATTCACAAAAGATTTCAGATAATTGGCATGAAGCCCAAATATGGAAATAAGCCCAATCATAGTGAAAAACAATAAATCTTTATCAATTACGAGGTAAAAATATCAACTGGGATGGACCAAGTCACAATCCCCAATAGTAAATGACCTCGCGCTCGTCATACAACGTGTGTCTCATCTCAACATAGCAGTATGTTGTTCAATCCGGGGTTTCAAACCCTCAGTGCATCATTTAAAATCATTACTCACCTCAAGACGGTCCAACGTCTACTCCTCTATGCCCTTGCCTCTCGAATTTACCTCTTCGCGCGTCGAATCTGGTCAAAACCACAACGAATACATTACAATAGGCTAAGCGAATATAACCCAATAGAAAAGACTCGAAAAATATCGAAATTCACAAAACCCGAGCCCCGGGCCCACTTCTCGAAAAAATTACGAAAGTTACATCACCGGATTCCTTGTCTCGCCACGAGTCCGTACATATAAAATTTACCAAAATCAGAGTTCAAATGACCCCTCAAATCTTCAAATCTTATTTTCAAATCCTTAAGCCTAAATCTTCAATTTACTCCTCAAAAACATGTAATCTAGTCGGATTATTCGATGATAATTCAATATTATGGAGTAGAAATAATCACAAGTGACTTACCTCAAGATTTCCCAAGATTTCTTGCTAAAAATCGCCCAAAATCCGAGCTTGGAAGTCAAAAAAAATGACCAAACTCGGACTGTTGGACATTAAATCTGTCCAGAAATTTTTTGTACTGTTCACGCGGGGGCACTGTTCATACACGTGAGGTCACTGTTCTTTGTTCAACCGCGCGGTTACTGTTCATGCGCGGGCACTGTTCACTGCTGCAGAAAATACATCAGCTTTTAAGAAATTTGCAGCACAACCATTTTTCACTAAAATGGCTCTAAATCCATCATACAAACTCGGAATTAGACGATTCTTATTCCTATGAGTCAAAAATAATAATACGAACATAACCCTTCAATTGAAACTCAATTCAGAGCTCGTTTGCCCAATTCAATACTCATTTCGCTCGTCAAACAATTAACTCACATTTCACGTCAAAAACCCAATCGCGACTTGATGAAATTAAACCAAAATTTCCAGATCAGTCCTATAATTCATGATTTAAATTTTGGAAGTCTCGAAATCAAATTTGGATCTCTAAGAACTAAAAATGAACCTTTAGATCATTACATTTATGCTCAAAACGGCAAAAATCTTCCAAAAATGACCCGTTGGGCATCCGAAACACACCCGAGGCCCCCGGGACCCCGACCAATAATACCAACCAGTCCCAAAATACATTACGGACTTGCTCGAGGCCTCAAATCACATCAAACAATGCTAAAATCATGAATCAACCTCCAATCCAAGTTTTATGAACTTTAGAATTTCCAACTTCTATTTCCGATGCCGAAACCTATCAAATCACGTCCGATTGACTTCAAATTTTGCACACTAATCCAAAATGACATAAGGAAGCTAAAAAAATTCTCGTAATTCCATTCCGACTGTCGGATCAAAATTTCACCTATCAACCGGAAATCGCCAAAATACTAACTATGCCAAAATGAGCTAATTTCTACACCGGACCTCCAAAATTAAATCCGATTGCGCTCCTAGGCCTTAAATCATCCCCCGAAACTAACCGAATCATCGGAAGTCAATTCCGAGCCCTCTAACTCACAAGTCAACATCCGGTTGACTTTTCCAAACTAATTCTTCCTTAAAGAGACTAATTGTCCCATTTCATACCAAACTCGGTCCGAATTGACTCAAATTCACCAAGTACACATATTGAAACATGAATAAGTATTTAACGGGGAATACGGGACAAAAATATAGGAAACGACGGTTCAGGTCATTACATTCTGCCTCTTTGTTGTCATTGGATGTCACTGTCCCAATAATTGTACTACCACGATAGCGGTACATATTATTGTTCTTCCGATTGGCCTTCATTACTACTAGTGCACCGAAGCATATTATCATCACTCCATTTTCTGCAATGATTTTGAACTCATTTGATTCTAGGGCTCCTAGAGAGATGAGATTCTTCTTCAAATCCGGTACATATCGAACATTTGTTAATGTTTTGATCATTCCATCATGGTTCCTTAATCATATTGAACCAATGCCATATGAGTTAAGAGGGTTGTTATCTGCTGTGTGGCTGACTCTATATTCTCCTTCTTGAAAATCCACGAATCAATCCCTGTTGGGACACATATGATAGCTACAAGACGAGTTTATCAACCATATGTCTGATGATGTTGATGACTCTGTTGAAACTAATGAGAAGTGTAAATCATCACAATCAGCTACATTTGAATCTATAATGGCATTTCCATTGTTATGTGTGGCCTTATTCTTCAGCTTCGAACAGTCTTTCTTCCAGTGCCCCTTTTCTCGACAAATGGCACATTCATCTTTGCTGGGTCTAGATCTTGACTTGGATCTTCCCTTATTTGTCCTCGTTTTATTTTGAGGACGACCCCTCACAACCAGTGCTTCTCCTTCTCTACCCTTCTATTTTTTCTCCCTTTATTTGTTCATAGTTGTACAAAGCCGAACAAACTTCTCTGAGAAAAATTTCGTCATTTCCATGGAGTAGAGTAGTTTCAAGGTGCTCGTACTCATCAGGAAGTGACCCCAAGAACATTAAGGCCATGTCACCATCATCAAAAGTTGCATCCATATTTTGCAAATCTGTGACCAACGTATTGAAACTGGTAATATGTTCATTCATCGTGTTACCAGGAACATAGTTGAAGCGAAACAGTCTCTTCTTCATGTACAATTTATTTTGATTGTTTTTCTTCAAAAATTTATCCTCCAGTTATTTCCATAATTTACTTGCAGAAGTTTTCTTTGTGTAAGGATATTTCTGCTCTCTAGTAAGGTAGGATCGAATGGTACCGCAAGAAACACAGTTGATAATTTTCCAATCTTCTTCTCCAATAACATCTGGTTTCTTTTATTCAATGACAAGATCTAGCCCTTGTTGAAAAAAGGACATCTAGAACCTCGCCTTGCCACATCCCAAAATGTCCTATGTAACGACCCGATCGGTCGTTTTGAGCTCCGGCGCGTCATTCAGCAGTTTGAGGCCATGAGCAGCTTCATCTCAGGTATATTGACTTGTGTGTATGGTCATAATTAAAATTCAGGAAGTTTGGAGTCAAATCTAAATGGAAATTCTCATTTTGAAAGCTTAAAATTGAATAAATGAACTAGGATTGGAATTTTGAGTAAACGACCTCGGAATTGGGATCCGAAGGTTCCAATAGGTTCGTATGATGATTTCAGACTTGGAGTAGCTCCGTTCGAGTTTTGGATAACCCGGGAGTGTTTTGGCGCCTATTGTGGAAGATAGCATTTTAGAAGAAATTGCATCAGTTTGGCTTAAAATGCATTTCAGTGTTATTGATGTCCGTTTGGAATTTCGAGACTGGGAGTAGCTCCGTATGGTGATTCTGGATTTAGGAGCGCGATCGGAAGTGAATTCGGAGGTCCGTAGGTCATTTTGGAGCCGTTTGGTTAAATATAGAAATTTGAAGGTTTTTGAGAAAATTCGACCGGAAGTGGAAATTTTGATATCGGGGTCGGAATGCGATTCCGAAAGTTGGGGCAAGTCCGTAATGTCGAATGTGACTTGTGTGCAAAATTTGAAGTCATTCCTGAATGATTTTGGTAAGGTTTGAGACACTTAGTCTCTTTTAAGGAAGCTTAAGTTGGAAAAGTCAACCGGATATTGACTTATGTGTTAGAGCGCTCGAAATGCGAATTTTATGGTTTGGATAGCTTTGTTAGGTGATTTGGGACTTAGGACTATGTCCATATTATTTTTGTGATGACCGGTGTAGAATTAAGCTTGAATCGGCAAAGTTAGTATTTTGGCGAATTCCGGTTGATAGGTAAGATTTTGATCCGAGGCTTGGAATGGAATTCCGAGAGTTGCTGTAGCTTCGTTATGTCATTTTGGAGTTGTCTGCGAAATTTGAGATCATTCGGACTAGTTTTGATGTGTTTCGACATCAGATGTGAAAATTAGAAGTTTCAAAGTTCATAGGCTTGAATCCGAGGTGAATTTAGTATTTTTGCGTTGTTTTTGGTGATTCGAAGAAACAACTAAGTTTGTGTCATATTATGGGACTTGTTAGTATACTTTGTGGGGATCCCATGAGGCTCGGACAAATTTTGGAAGAGTTTTTGGAAGTTTTTTGCCGTTTTGAGCATAAATGTAATGATCTAAAGGTTCATTTTTAGTTCTAGAGATCCAAATTTGATTCAGAGACTTCCGAAATTTTGATAATGAATTATAGGACTGATCTAGAAATTTTGGTCTAATTTCATCAAGTCGCGATTGGGTTTTTGACGTGAAACATGAGTAATTGTTTAACAAGTGAAATGGATATCGCACTGTGCAAATAAGCTCCGAATTGAGTTTCAATTAAAGGGTTGTTTCGTATTATTATTTGTGACTCATAGGAACAAGAATCGTCTAATTCCTAGTTCGTATGAAGGAGTTAGAGCCTTTTTAGTGAAATTAAAGAGTGCTGGTGCATCAGGTCTGGTGTGGCACTTTTAGCGACCAGATTAGCACCTTTACCTTTAGCCCGGGGCTCGGGTTTTGCCAACTTCGTGATTTTTAGCGTTTTTCGAGTATTTTCGATTGGGTAGTGTTCCCTTAGCATATTGTGATGTATTCGCTCTGATTTTGGTTAGATTCGACGAGCGTGGAGGCCGATTTGAGGGGCAAAGGCGTCGCAAGCTATAGATTTCACCGGTTCGAGGTGAGAAATGATTTTAAATGATGTCCTGAGGGTTTGAAACCTCGGATTGCACAACATACTGCTATGTTGAGATGAGACACACGTTGTATGACGAGCGCGGGGTCATTTACTATTGGGGATTGTGACTTGATCCATCCCAGTTGATATTTTTACCGCGTAATTGATAAAGATTTATTGTGTTTCACTATGATTGGGCTTATTGCCATATTTGGGTTTCGTGCCAATTATTTAAAATCTTTTGAGAATTTACATCACTATTTTCCTCACGAATTGAAATATTATTTGAACTCAGTCCAATTGAATTATATTATATTGTGGGCTCAGCTACATTTATACTCAACTCGAGATTTAATGATATTTATAATGTTGTTGAGCTGAGCACTATTGTTTTACTAATGCCCAAGAGGCTTATGATTATTTTCTGGACTGATTGAGGCCGAGGGCCATACGTGAGGATATATTGAGTGATGTGAGGAGGCTTTCAGGCCTCGAGTGTTATATGAGGAGGCTTTCAGGCCTCGTGTGTGATGTGTGAAGGCTTTCAGGCCTATTGATATTGCGCTTGGGCTGTAGGATCCCCTCCAGAGTCTGTACACACCCCTAGTGAGCGTAGGGTACCCAGGTGAGTTGGGAGTGGGCCTGAGAGGCCGTTGCTTGTGTGTGGTGAGTTGGGAGTGAGCCCGAGGGGCTGATGTTTTGTGCTGGTGAGTTGGGAGTGAGCCCGAGGGGCTGATGTTGTGTGCTGGTGAGTTGGGAGTGAGCCCGAGGGGCTGATGTTGTGTGCTGGTGAGTTGGGAGTGAGCCTGAAGGGCTGATACTATACTGAGATTTACATATTGAGCCCGAGGGGCAAGCTTTTGATTTATCCTTACTGTGGAAATTATTTGTCTTTACTGTTTTAAAAGAAGAATTATCTGATACTCACTATTTTACTGTATAACTGATTTTACTGCTTGGGATAGCGCTATATTGTGCCGTTATGAGATTTCATGTTTTCAGTCGTTATTTATTTTTATTACTCACTGGGTCGGAGTACTCACATTACTCCCTGCACCATGTGTGCAGATACAGGCAGAGCTGAGTTCGCTCCTGAGCGCTGATTCTTTCCAGGCCAGGCGGTGACTAGGAGTAACGAGGTAGCTGTTGACGTCCGCAGCCCCGTTTTCTCCCTTATCTTTGTTATTTATGATAATTCCAGACTTTATAAAATATTAGTAAACTCTATAGTAGCTCATGACTTGTGACACCCCGATTTCGGGCTGAGTAGGGATGGTTTTCCTTGTTCTATCACGTTTATTTTGCATTTATGATTATATTGCCCATGATTTAGACTTATTCCGCTAAGTAATTATAAAGAGATGTACGGTTTTGTTGATTGGCTGGCCTTGTCCTCACGAGAGGCGCCATCACAACCGGGTTGAGATTTTGGGTCGTGACAAGTTGGTAGCAGAGCGTAGGTTACTAGGTCTCGCGAGTCATGAGCTGGATTAGTAGAGTCTCGCGAATCGGTACGGAGACGTCTGTACTTATCCTCGGGAGGCTGTAGAACCTTTAGGAAAAACTTCATATTCTTGAATTCTTAATCGTGCCTCCTTGATTCAGCTTGAAAAAGTAACTTTTACAGTTCCTTCCACATATTCGTATGCGCGAACGAATGCTCAGTATTAGATGTGCCTTGATGGCTTGTAATTCCCCGATCGATGGGCGAGGTGTAATCTCTGTGAGTTTGATGTTAGGCCAGTCGGGAGGACTTGAGGTCGGATCATTGCCTATGGCTTGAGCACCGAGGTGCTGATTATGTGAGCAAGTGTTTTGAACTTATATGTTCGGTATTGTCCCTATTAGTAGGAATGATGGATGGATAGCTACGTGATGAGTATGTTACAACTGCGAGATGTATCTATATGACTTGGAAGTGACGATGGAGACTTGTTGGATGATAGGTGGACTATTAAGTGTTTGATTTTTCATTGTGATGCTTTGTCAAGTTGTGGATGTGTTGTTAGGATGGTTTTGGTGATTCTCTGGCAGGTAGATAGGCCCAATTACAAGGGAAACTCTGCCGAAATTTTTGAAAAATTTGGGACTTAGTAAAAAAAAAAATTGTCGCCTAATAGTGGGCTTAACTGTTGTGTAAGTGAATGAAGGAGTGAGTTTAATCTCACCATGGTATTACGGCAGCAATAGTGTATATGTGTTGTGATCTATGGCTTCGAGCCAAGTTGGGGAGTTTGCTATTGATTAGATAATTATGCGTTCATGTGCTATGTTGGTTCCGGTTCGAGGCATGCTGTCGAATCAGCTCTAGTTACGGAAATTGGTCCGAAGATGGCACGAGTGAGGGAAAACTTGGACAAAGGCTACATGGTGCTTTATAGATGTGTGAGAATCACATTATGTCTTAAGCTGTCATTGGTAAAGAATGGTCGGTGCATCGAGCAGGAAGATGTTTGGTTGTACTGGAATGAGGTCATACCCTGCGGTGTCAGAGTGCTAATGAGGCACGTGTGGTTATGTTCCTTGGATCAGGTGAATTGCATTTTGAATAAGAGTAAATGACTTGAGAGAATGGTTCTAGTGTGTTCGAAAGTCGTGTAATAGTGGCTTTGAGCTAAGTGGGAGAGTCCCACCGCTTACGATTGGGTTGCATGGTTAATTACCTGCGTGAATTCTGGTTATTAGCGAATTGATGGGTTATTACGGCTACGAAAAAGGACCATGAGTGGTAATTTGAGTAAATGAATTGTTGAATGCATTTTATGGTTAGCCTTATTGGCTCATGTTCAGACTTGAGGGAAGATTCATGATTTATGCCTCGTATAGGTGCAGGCTTTGAGGGAAGTGATCCAGCTGGGTGCTTCATAGAGAGGGTATTCATATGTTATAAAATTTAGTGGAGTGGTTGCATTCGAGGCCAAGTCGGAGCGAGTGGCTCTCAGTAACGGTCCTCATGAATTCAAAGGGCAAAGTGTGGTGCCTAATGATGTCGACATTACAGATACAGATAAGAATCAAGCTTTGTAGCAGCTTATGAGAAGGTGCCCAAAATGTTCTATAATATTTTGACTTGCGGTGTAGCATTTGGGAGATATGAAATGGTTCGTGGGATTTGAGACAGCATGGTCTCGTGATTCAAGGTCACTCCGGAGGAGTGCAGATGGAGTATGTTATGTGTTGAATGGAGAAGTATTATTTCCAAGGCAATTAAGGGTAAATTGGAAGGAGGTAGGTTGATTAGCCATAGTTGAATTGGCATATTGGTGTCAGTGATCAGTTTCTTCAGCGTGAGCAAGTTATGTAAGTGATTTGTGGCGGTACGTGTGAGGCTTGTCGGCCACCGTAATTGATTTTGTTCAGAAGAATTCTTCTATTATGGCTTATTATGTGGAGGCAAATCCCGGAAGGGTTATGGTGGCTTGGACCACTACTTAGATATTGGCATATTCGACGGTTATGAGAATTCGCCTGTAAGTTGCTATAGTTCTCCCGAAGTAAGTTAAATGGAAAGTCTTATGTGATGAAATATTAGCCTATTGGCGGTTCCAGAGTTGTGATGGAAATCATGTCTATCGTATATCGACACGTGAGGTGCAGTGAGTGGTATGGAATTTGAAGTAAGGACCAAGGTCGCAGTTTGGTCAATGATTGTGATGTCACAAGCTCGGATGAGCAGGAAAGGAGTTCCAGTGTTTTGAGTAAGATGGGTATTGATGTCAGTATCACCTGAGACCGGTGTTATGTGAGAAAGGCTTTGCATCCTGGTTAGGGATTCTTGATCACTTTTCAGCGTTAGTGCAGCCGGTGGTTTGAATGTGCGAACCCGTTAATTATTTCAGAAGATGGTGGGAGCTTGTCCCACAGGAAGATTGTATAAGTGTGACATGTAGTCACTTGATTAATTAGAAATTTAAACCAAGTATGAGAATTTTGGTAATATCATCCATTTGAGAATTTATGCCTGGAGGGCACTCTGCTTATTGGGTTATAGACCTGTGAAATATTATTGGCCTAGCTTGGCACGATCAGGATCGACTTGAGGTCGGGGGATAGATTTAAATGTGGAAGTGAGCCTTACGTCAGGCCAGTTGTGTTTATTTCAGCAATGCGCTCTTTATGGAAGGATAGTCGCGGTCTTATTTCGTGGTCAGATAATTCATGTAAAGATATATTGCGATGTATGAGTTGTGAGACGGCTTGGTAAATTCCTTATGTGTTGAGGTTCCGCTCAGCGGTGATGTTATATGAGCAGGATGGCTCTTGAGACTTAGATCATGTATCGCACCTCAGTTGTGCTTGAGTTGCAGCCTATAACGCTATATGTTTCCTTGGGAATGGTATTATGCACCTAGTTTGTTTATGACCGATATTCGGTATTTGGATGTGGTGAGCTATTCAGCTCGACGTGTATCTCCTTATGTGAGTTCTATATGTGGATCGGGTGGCACGCTGCCATGGGTATGTTGTTAGGATCGGGTTGCGCGCCACAACAGTGTGATGTTCAGTTCAGTGCCCATATTTGCTTTTATGTGTTCTGTTTCCCTGTTTTCTGAGGAAGTCCATGTTAGTATGCGAGTTGAGTAGTTCCTCCCAGAGTTCGCCTTCCTTTTGTATCGCGTTCGAATTGGTAGCCCACTGGCACATTGTGGCGTCTTGTGGGATTTTTGATTATGTCCGAGGTGACTTATTCCTTGAGCAGTTCATACTAGGTGAGACGAGGTTACTAGATTTTGGGTCAGTGCAAACTGATTATATGAAGTATATTATAGGGCAAAGATCATTCTTTGGTTTGAGACAAGGTAATGGAACTTGTCAGGAGTATAGATCCAATGAATTGTTGATTCAATAGTTGATTATGAATTTCGGCACATCTCTTCAGTCATATCGGTGTTGTAAAAACTAGAGCAAGACTTATGTAGGTCATGAGATGCAATGGGAGCATCAGATTTGTGGAATTTTGACTATTATGTTTAAAGAATGTTATTGTGGTCCTATGAGTAAAGTGATGCAAAGTGTGAATTCAACAAAGTTATGCAGCCATGTTTGGGTACAGCGTGTGGAGATTGATATGGTGGTCGTATGATGGAAACAGGCTTGGCAGGAAATTCAGGATGTTGGAATTGGACCTAATGGCTTATTTGCTTGAATAAGGGAGTATACCTACAGAGTTATCGAGCTAATGTGCTCAACTGAGTGGTGGTAGCACGAGAAAGTGCATGAGGTGTTAAACAAGTGATTTCAGACTACTTCAGTGTAGTTCTCAGCACGTTCGAGGACGAACGTATGTTTAAGTGGGGGAGATTGTAATGACCCAATCGGTCGTTTTGAGCTCCGGCGCGTCATTCAGCAGTTTGAGGCCATAAGCAGCTTCATCTCAGATATATTGACTTGTGTGTATGGTCAGAATTAAAATTCAGGAAGTTTGGAGTCAAATCTAAATGGAAATTCTCATTTTGAAAGCTTAAAATTGAAGAAATGAACTAGGATTGGAATTTTGAGTAAACGACCTCAGAATTGGGATCCAAAGGTTCCAGCAGGTTCGTATGATGATTTTGGACTTGGGCGTATGCCCGGATCGGGTTTTGGATAACCCGGGAGCGTTTTGGCGCCTATTGTGGAAGATAGCATTTTAGAAGAAATTGCATCAGTTTGGCTTAAAATGCATTTCAGTGTTATTGATGTCCGTTTGGAATTCTGAGACTGGGAGTAGCTCCGTATGGTGATTCTGGATTTGGGAGCACGATCGGAAGTGAATTCGGAGGTCCGTAGGTCATTTTGGAGTTGTTTGGCTAAATATAGAAATTTGAAGGTTTTTGAGAAAATTTGACCGGAAGTTGAAATTTTGATATCGGGGTCGGAATGTGATTCCGAAAGTTGGGGCAAGTCCGTAATGTCGAATGTGACTTGTGTGCAAAATTTGAAGTCATTCCTGAATGATTTTGGTAAGGTTTGAGACACTTAGTCTCTTTTAAGGAAACTTAAGTTGGAAGAGTCAACCGGATATTGACTTATGTGTTAGAGCGCTCGAAATGCGAATTTTATGGTTCGGATAGCTTTGTTAGGTGATTTGGGACTTAGGAGTGTGTCCGGAATATTTTTGTGATGACCGGTGTAGAATTAAGCTTGAATCGGCAAAGTTAGTATTTTGGCGAATTCCGGTTGATAGGTAAGATTTTGATCCGAGGCTCGGAATGGAATTTCGAGAGTTGTTGTAGCTTCGTTATGTCATTTTGGACTTGTCTGCGAAATTTGAGATCATTCGGACAAGTTTTGACGTGTTTCGACATCAGATGTGAAAATTAGAAGTTTCAAAGTTCATAGGCTTGAATCCGAGGTGAATTTAGTATTTTTGCGTTGTTTTTGGTGATTCGAAGAAACAACTAAGTTTGTGTTATATTATGGGACTTTTTAGTATACTTTGTTGGGATCCATGAGGCTCGGACAAATTTTGGAAGATTTTTGCCGTTTTGAGCATAACTGTAATGATCTAAAGGTTCATTTTTAGTTCTAGAGATCCAAATTTGATTCCGAGACTTCCAAAATTTTGATAATGAATTATAGGACTGATCTGAAAATTTTGGTCTAATTTCATCAAGTTGCGATTGGGGTTTTGACGCGAAACATGAGTAATTGTTTAACGAGCAAAATGGATATCGCACTGGGCAAATGAGCTCCGAATTGAGTTTCAATTAAAGGGTTGTGTTCGTATTATTATTTGTGACTCAGAGGAACAAGAATCGTCTAATTCCGAGTTCGTGTGAAGGAGTTAGAGCCTTTTTAGTGAAATTAAAGAGTGCTGGTGTATCAGGTCTGGTGTGGCACTTTTAGCGACCAGATTAGCACCTTTAGCGACCAGATTTGGGTCTTTAGCGACCAGATTTGCTTATTAAAAGCTGCTGCATTTCTGCTCCTTTTTTTTATACCTATTTTCTTGCGAAATAACACGGTTTGGGACGATTTTTTAGCAAGAAATTATGAGAAATCTTGAGGTAAGTCACTTGTGATTATTTCTACTCCATAATATTGAATTATCATCGAATAATCCGACTAGATTACATGTTTTTGAGGTGTAAATTGGGGATTTTGGACCTAGGGATTTGAAAATAAGATTTGAATATTTGAGGGGTCATTTGAATTCCAATTTTGGTAAATTTTATATGTACGGATTCGTGGCGAGACGAGGAATCTGGTGATGAGACTTTCGTAATTTTTCGAGAAGTTAGCTCGGGGCTCGGGTTTTGCCAACTTTGTGATTTTTAGCGTTTTTCGAGTATTTTCGATTAGGTATTGTTCCCTTAGCATATTATGATGTATTCGCTCTGATTTTGGTTAGATTCGACGTGCGTGGAGGCCGATTTGAGGGGCAAAGGCGTCGCAAGCTATAGATTTCACCGGTTCGAGGTGAGTAATGATTTTAAATGATGTCATGAGGGTTTGAAACTCCGGATTGCACAACATACTGCTATGTTGAGATGAGACACGCGTTGTATGACGAGCGCGGGGTCATTTACTATTGGGGATTGTGACTTGGTCCATCCCAGTTGATATTTTTACCGCGTAATTGATAAAGATTTATTGTTTTTCACTATGATTGGGCTTATTGCCATATTTGGGCTTCGTGCCAATTATCTGAAATCTTTTGTGAATTTACATCACTATTTTCCTCACGAATTGAAATATTATTTGAACTCAGTCCAATTGAATTATATTATTTTGTGAACTCAGCTACATTTATACTCAACTCGAGATTTAATGATATTTATAATGCTGTTGAGCTGAGCACTATTGTTTTACTGATGCCCAAGAGGCTTATGATTATTTTCTGGACTGATTGAGGCCGAGGGCCATACGTGAGGATATGTTGAGTGATGTGAGGAGGCTTTCAGGCCTCGAGTGTTATATGAGGAGGCTTTCAGGCCTCGTGTGTGATGTGTGAAGGCTTTCAGGCCTATTGATATTGCGCTTGGGCTGTAGGAGCCCCTCCGGAGTCTGTACACACCCCCAGTGAGCGCAGGGTACCCAGGTGAGTTGGGAGTGGGCCCGAGAGGCCGTTGCTTGTGTGTGGTGAGTTGGGAGTGAGCCCGAGGGGCTGATGTTGTGTGCTGGTGAGTTGGGAGTGAGCCCGAGGGGCTGATACTATACTGAGATTTACATATTGAGCCCGAGGGGCAAGCTTTTGATTTATCCTTACTGTGGAAATTATTTGTCTTTACTGTTTTAAAAGAAGAATTATCTGATACTCACTGTTTTACTGTATAACTGATTTTACTGCTTGGGATAGCGCTATATTGTGTCGTTATGAGATTTCATGTTTTCAGTCGTTATTTATTTTTATTACTCACTGGGTCGGAGTACTCACATTACTCCCTGCACCATGTGTGCAGATACATGCAGAGTTGAGTTCGCTCCTGAGCGCTGATTCTTTCCAGGCCAGGTGGTGACTAGGAGTAACGAGGTAGCTGTTGACGTCCGCAACCCCATTTTCTCCATTATCTTTATTATTTATGATAATTCCAGACTTTGTAAAATATTAGTAAACTCTGTAGTAGCTCATGACACCCCGATTTCGGGCTGAGTTGGGATGGTTTTCCTTGTTCTATCACGTTTATTTTGCATTTAAGATTATATTGCCCATGATTTAGACTTATTCCTGCTAAGTAATTATAAAGAGATGTACGGTTTTGTTGATTGGCTGGTCTTGTCCTCACGAGAGGCGCCATCACGATTGGGTTGGGATTTTGGGTCGTGACATCCTGACCCGTCAAAAATTTCTACCGCAAATTTCGTATTTGATACAATTCTTGTCATAAGCGAAGATGGCAACGATGACGTATTATTGACACTTGATGTATATTTTTCGTGTTTATTGTCTCCCATTTTTTACACAAATATTATTTAATAGCTGACGACACAAATCAAGATTATTTCCTTTCTAGCGTGGAAGATCATACTAAGCTGCAACCACAGAGCATACTCAGACAGAACCTTGACTCAGTTACCAAGATAAATCTTTTCTGAAGTGGAAGATCAGACTATGCTGCAACCACAGAGCATACTTAAACATTACCTTGGCTCTGATATCAATTATTGCGGAAGTCAAATGTATATAGTGTGAGTGAGTCACAACTACTATACCAAAAATTATGACAACCACTAAATAATAAATAAGACAACAAAGCAACAATAAAGGGAACATCATAATTTACGAGGTTCGGTCAATTTTACCTACTTATATCACTTATCTCCCCCTCCCTTTGCTTTATCAGCTTTCAATAAGGACTGTTATGAAGATTTGAACGCTGAACAATCTTGGCTTGTAATAATTATAACTGTTACGTTACTTAATTTCTTATATAAGTATCCTTATTAGCAAAAAAAGCATTAATTATATTGGTGTTAAGTTTTTGTGAAAATTATACTACTTCACATATCATTACTATGAGAAAAGGAAATTAATAGATTCATATATTTAATTTGCTTTAGCTTAAGATAATGTCAGTGATGCCAAACCAGATTTGCTTGAACACCCTGATGACGAGATCATATGATACTCATCTGAATTCAAAGGAAAAATGGAAAGTGAGAAGTTCTTCCAAATCCTTTGATGCCTTCATATTATTTCTCCACTGTCATTAGCTCCCTGAAATCTCTCTGTGGATCGGATATTTAGATGATTTGATCACCACTGCAAAACTTTCTGAAACACTACAGCTCCTCCCTAAACAAACACTCTTTCTGCCAACTCCCTCGATCCTCCATTTGTTATTCTATACTAGTCGGAGTATTAGTCATCGCTACTCAAAAAAACTTGGGAAAAATTCAGAATTTAATGTCAGGGGCCATACTTAATTAAGTAATACTAGCATTACTTCCTAAATGAGCTAGCACATAATCTCGAAAACTAAATACTCTAACTAGGCAGCGAAAACAGGGAATCGACGCCAAAACAGGAATAACAAAAAATTTGGCAGAACTTTCAGTAGTATTAAGTTTTAGTAGTACTACATAAACAATCAACGGCCATCTTTAATATGTCGACCACATATCCCTAGCTAGTTAAAAACTAGTATTACAGAAACATAAGAAAAATTCAAAATATATTGATAAATCATAGGAGTAGTATTGTAGAACAGGTTTGTGACTTTATCTAAGAGCTAGCTTGGGATTACTAAACTACATTATATATCTAGCAAATATATCCTATGACTAACAGAAATTGATAGTATCCAGATCGACATCTTCCGCGGAAGCCCAGAATGTAGCATGTTGATCGTCTTCGACTTGGTATTCCATATTCTCTTCATCATCCTTTGCTATAATATCATTCGACGACATCATTCCGTTGTCTTCAGCTTGAACATCTTCTGATTGCAGAACGGAATCAATGTATTCTTCAAGTAAATGGACTTGAACTTCATCCCCCTCATCTACGCAATCTTCAACATACTCCTCATGATCATTCACATCAACAATATCCTCTGTGGAATCCAACAAACCAAGTACATGGTCTCTAACTTGATCTCCCTCTACATATTGGATAATATTATTCTCTTGATCATCCAGCTTTGCTATAGTACCATTCGACCTTATACCATTGTCTTCAACTTGAACATCTTCTTGCAACACGGTGTTGATAAATTCTTCAATATCTCTCATATTCTCATCATTAACTACCTCATCAATATTGTTTCCTTTTTTCTTGTCACCAGGTTTGCCCTTCTTCTTGATCTTACAAATTACGAAACCTTTGTTCTTAATCTCCCTAGCAGCCAGATAACGATCAAACAAAGAGTACTCTGTCATCAACCACTCGCCATTCACATTGTTTGACGATTTGTTAGCGGGGATGTACTTCAAACTTTTCACGTATCCCATGAGTCTTCCTTTATCATCAAACACCTCTCGGCCTTTGCCTTGAGGCTTCCAAGTGCCCTTCCCGACAGTTCTTGAAACTCTTTTCCACGTTGGCTTCTCTTTCTTCTGCGGCGTTATGAAGTAACGAGTGTTGTTGTTGTTGTTGTTTCCCTGATCATAAACTTCGAAAATCTGCCATGGCTCTTTGTCGGCGTAGAGATCCGCCACCTGCATGAGTTCATTCTGAGAGTGAAGTGGCTCGTCTCTCACAAACCCTATTAGATACTTGAGCACTTCCCTGTCCGTCGGATGAAAGCGATGACCCATCGGGCGAGAAAAACACTTAGCCTGAGAATACTCCATTAATGAACAGTACTACTGCTGCGAAGAAATTATGAGTAAGGAAGAAATAGTAGAATGGCGGAAACCCTACTAAGGTACAGTAGCTAGCTATGAATTGATGGTTGAGTTTTGAGGTGGGGCGTGGAGTTGGATATATAGCTTATTTTTCATGCACGATTTGTTTCATTTCTTTTAGGGTTTTACCCGAAAACTGCTGATTGGTACAATATGTGGAGAAGATCGTGATCCTATATACTTTCCATACGTTTATTTCATTTTTCCCATCTTTTTTGTTAGCATATATTATTATTTAGAATGTATTAGTTTTTCTTATATCCTTTATTTATATCTATTTTGTGATTCGTCCACTAATTTCTTCCTTTTGGAATGTTTAGTGCTTCTCTAATTCAATCTATTTTTTGATATGTGGCTTTAAGTTTCCTTTTCTTTAATAATCTGTCTCCTAGCTCAAGAAGATTTGTGAACGAGGGAATATTTCCTTAAGACGTAAGCAAGTTTTGTTTCCTAATCTTATAATAGTATTTATTTTTATATAAATGATATTCTATGTGTATTTTGAATATCATATTTTAAGTCCGTCAATTTTTCTCTTCCTTGGACTACTTTGTAAATTTTCCTAACAAATTTATTTGTCATTCCTATTTTTTTTTTCAACAAAAAGAAGAATCATAGGTAAGAAAATTAAGAGTTACTTTTATTTTTAAAATTCATGAGGTTATTGTTAGGAAATAATTGAACTGCGCGGGAAATAAGAATATTCATTTAATGTCATTTCTTGTTGTACATATTGACAAATGAACCATCACGTATATTTGTTGTTAGATATTGGTTGAACCCAATTTTGAGGGTAAAGTACTCTACTAAGAATAATAATGGTCTTTTTTTACCGTACCCTAAAATTTATTTTAGGAACTAAGACACCTTTTTTCTTCTTCTTTTGCAATTATGAAGAACTCCTATACAATGATAACATATTGCGTTCTACGTACCCTATTAATTTAATGATTTATAAGTATCAACATCAGTGGCGGATGCACATAGAGAGTTGTGGGTGCTTAAGCATCCATTAACTTTGAGCATATTAATTAATTTATATAGGTAACAATACAAATATTTGAGTGAGCACCCACAAGTAAATTCATTTTTCCTCTTCTTTTGAAGTTTTTATCGGCGAGCACCCATAACTTTAAAATCCTGGATCTGTCACTGATCAACATAAACAGTTAATAATAATAACAAAACAACGTAACATGCAGTAATGAGTTGTCAAGAGCTAGTTAGAAATTCAACATTTGTACTCAGGGGTGCAAGTTTCGAACTTCCTCACTCAGTCCACACTTTTACCCTTTGCTAGTACTTAAAAAAAAAAAGGCAAGTCAACTCAAGCAAAAGAAAATTCAACCTTAGTTAACCCTTTTCCCTAATAAACAACATAATAAAAGTTCAAGATGTTTTAAATCCAAGACCAATTTTAAGTTGTTAAGACGTCCATTTAGATTATCATTACATAAAATTTAAAATAAAAAGGTAAAATCTACGTTAATTTAGCATGATTTAAAGATAGGCAAAAATCAAATAATCCAACGTAATAATATTAATTAGATGCAGAACATTCTTATGTTACCCTAAATAGTTTCTTTCTATCATTGTTATATTCTGGTTCAAAATATAAAATATGAAGAATTTCGGAGATATATTGGTATCATTCATCTTGTAAATCTACTAGATTTATAGTGTTATATCTGTCAAGAGTGGATCTAGAATATATGGGGAGAAATTCAAAAATAGTCAGATTTACAAGTGGTCATTCAAAAATAGTCACAATTTTAAAAGTAATCGCAATTTAGCCACTTTTCATGTAAAGATAAATCTGAATGAAAACACTATTCAAAATTCGAAATACTCCAGCATAATATACTGGAGTTCCAGCATAAGTATACTAGAACTCCAGCATATTATAATGGAGTTCCAGTATATTATACCGGTCCAGTATAATATGCTGAAAGTTCATACACATGTGCTCCAATCTCCAGTATATTATACTAGAACTTTCAGCGTGTTGGAGTTCCAGTTTAATATGTTGGAAATTTATACACAGGTGCACGATCTCCAGTATATTATGTTGGACCGGTCCCTATTGCAGCAAAATAATGACTATTTTTAAATGACTTTGCAAATACTCATTATTTTTGAATGACCAATCCAAAAACTGGTTAGCTTGTGATATTTTAACGAATATATGCAGACTAATTAGAACTAGGGAGTGCCTCTTTCTCTAAAATGCAATGTGCATGTAAGGGTGAATTTGGTACGTTGGTTTTTCTATTTTTGTTTAAGATATTATTCATATATTCGACCTCAATTTGACTACGACTAAGAAAGTTATTATTGTTGTTACGCTGTTTAAGATATTATTTTTTTCAATTATGAAACCTTCTAAAAATCAGATGCAGGAATTTTCTTCCTATATACGTATATAACGACTAAATTAAGGGTTCGACAGTAGAAAATAATATTTGAAAGTATTTGTAGACAAATTATTTCCTTGACACCGATTTTGCAAAGGCTAGTGCTGAGCAGAGGCTGATCCAGAATTTATAGTTTCAAGTTTTAAGATTTTTAAAATTGAACCCATAATATTTTTAAATTATGGGTTCAAATCTACTATTTTTGTTATTTAATCAATTTTTGTACATAAATATTAACTCCACATAAAAAATTATGGGTTCAATTGAACCCATAACTAGCACATTACATCCGCCCCTGGTGCTGAGTACCAGTAAATATTGACCGAATAAGAAAAAAACAACCATCACGATCAAGTCTTCACCTTAGTTCCCTATTAATAAGAACATATTGAGGTTTGTCCAGATTAGTTTCAAGGGTTAACTAATGCTTCTGGACTAAGTTAAAGGAGCTAATTTTGACTTAGAAAAAAAAATTCTACCAATCATATTGACATTTTTGCTAAGATGGAAGTCATTTTTTCGTGAAAAATGTATTCTAATAGGTGGTGGGTAAGTTAAATATATTTTTTAAAAATATATATGTTCAAAATTGATAAAAATAATATTGACACATTATAGGTGGGGATGGCAATGGGGGTGGTGCATGTACAGGGCATGGCGGGTTTAGACATATGCGGGACATGACAGGTTGAAATAGAGGTGTCAAACAGGCCGGGTTGACCTGGGATCAGACCGGCCCAAACCGGTTAAATCCCGGGCCGACCCGATCCGATACTTAGGGGGCCAAGTGGGCTGGGTTACTGGGGTTAAGGGGTTGGTCCGTTCACTTTCATTCATTCGGCCCGGACCGGTTTAACGGCTGGATTTCGAACTTTTTTTAACGTTGAAGAACGTTGGCAAAGGTCAGCTGCCTTATGGCCGTTGCCCAACGTTATTATTGCACAAATAGCCCTTTTTGGGCATTTGTTTATAAAATAACACTTTTTATAATTACTAATTTAGCCCTTTGAAAAACTATAAATACACCTCCCCTTCTTCATTTCTTCACTCATCTCTCATTTCTCAAACTCATATAATTCTCAATTCAAGTTAAATCATGCTCAGTACTTCTATAGTGCGCTCATATGTTTGGGAACACTTTGAGGTGGTAAAAGAAAATGAAGAAGTTCACAAAGTAAAGTGTAAGAATTATGGTCTAGTTGAAATCTTCGTTTAAAGTGGGTGAGCACAGGCGGTTTAAGGAGGCATATGAAGAGTTGTCTTGAGCGTCCTCCAGAAATTCGTATTTAAGTTGATTTGAGACAATTTGTGTTATTTTAAAATTATTAAACATATTTATGCTTAATGCTTTAGTTTGTTAGATTAATTTGAAGTATTATTATGCAATGAAAATTTATTTTTACTCTTTTTTCGTTAAGTTGTTGTTAAATTAAATGCAAACTTCAATTTGTATGTTTGAAATTAAAAAAGCACTTGCAAATTATAAGTGTAATTTTTTCCATATTCATTGTATTCTTTATATTTTTACTATATATTAATATAAATTACAACAGTTATACAAAATACAAAAAAAAATACTAACCCGGCCCGACCCGGCCTCTTTGACCCGTAACCTTTACGGTTCATTTTTACCCGGATAGACCCGGACCCGTTAAGCCCGATTAAGATTAACCCATAACCGGCTCGGTTGGGAAACCGGCTGGTTTCATTTTTTCCCAATTCGGACCAGCCCGACCCACCCATTTAACACCCTTAGGTTGAAATAAATTTTTTGAAGTGTTGTGCGAGGCGGGGTTGGGTTACGATTAAAATTTCTTGCAGAATTACATATTTTTCGGCTATGTTAATTCTCTTCGGCTTTTACCTTCGGAAGGTGATCACCTTCCTCTCTTTGTGCTATATTTATGATGACTAGAGCTCTCTAATCTTATAATTTATAAAAAAAATCTTTTGACTAGATCGCACTCCCAGAAAGTACTTCGCCGAATCTAACATCTCCTAAAAAAAGTTTTTCCATTTGTTTATACATATCCAAGGAAACTGTAACGACCCAACCGGTCGTTTTGAGCTCTAGCACGTTGTTCAGCAGTTGGAAGTCATGAACAGTTTCATTTCAGGTATATTGACTTGTACGTATGGTCAGAGTTGAATTTCGGGAAATTCGGAGTCAAATTAGAAAGAAACTTTTCATTGCGGCAACCTTAAGTATGGCTAAGATTGGAATTTTGAGTAAACGACCTCAGAATTGGGATCCAAAGGTTCCAGCAGGTTCGTATGATGATTTTGGACTTGGGCGTATGCCCGGATCGGGTTTTGGATAACCCGAGAGCGTTTTGGCGCCTATTGTGGAAGATAGCATTTTAGAAGAAATTGCATCAGTTTGGCTTAAAATGCATTTCAGTGTTATTGATGTCCGTTTGGAATTCTGAGACTGGGAGTAGCTCCGTATGGTGATTCTGGATTTGGGAGCGCGATCGGAAGTGAATTCGGAGGTCCGTAGGTCATTTTGGAGTTGTTTGGCTAAATATAGAAATTTGAAGGTTTTTGAGAAAATTTGACCGGAAGTTGAAATTTTGATATCGGGGTCGGAATGTGATTCCGAAAGTTGGGGCAAGTCCGTAATGTCGAATGTGACTTGTGTGCAAAATTTGAAGTCATTCCTGAATGATTTTGGTAAGGTTTGAGACACTTAGTCTCTTTTAAGGAAACTTAAGTTGGAAGAGTCAACCAGATATTGACTTATATGTTAGAGCGCTCGAAATGCGAATTTTATGGTTCGGATAGCTTCGTTAGGTGATTTAGGACTTAGGAGTGTATCCCGAATATTTTTGTGATGACCGGTGTAGAATTAAGCTTGAATTGGCAAAGTTAGTATTTTGGCGAATTCCGGTTGATAGGTGAGATTTTGATCTGAGGGTTGGAATGGAATTTCGAGAGTTGTTGTAGCTTTGTTATTTCATTTTGGACTTGTCTGCAAAATTTGAGGTCATTCGGACTAGTTTTGACGTGTTTCGGCATGAGATGTGAAAGTTAGAAGTTTCAAAGTTCATAGGCTTGAATCCGAGGTGAATTTAGTATTTTTGCATTGTTTTTGGTGATTCGAAGGAACAACTAAGTTTGTGTCATATTATGGGACTTGTTAGTATACTTTGTTGGGATCCCATGAGGCTCGGATAAGTTTTAGAAGAGTTTTTGGAAGATTTTTACCGTTTTAAGCATAAGCATGTAATGATCTAAAGGTTCATTTTTAGTTCTAGAGATCCAAATTTGATTTCGAGACTTCCGAAATTTTGATAATGAATTATAGAACTGATCTGGAAATTTTTGTCTAATTTCATCAAGTTGCGATTGAGTTTTTGACGCAAAATATGAGTTAATTGTTTAACGAGCGAAATGGGTATTGAACTAGGCAAACGAGCTTCGAATTGAGTTTCGATTGAAGGACTATATTCGTATTATTATTTGTGACTCATAAGAAAAAGAATCATCGAATTCCGAGTTTGTATGATGGAGTTAGAGCCATTTTAATGAAAAATAAAAGTGCTGCAATTTTCTGTGGCTGCTGCTGTATTTTTTTAGCAGCGTGAACAGTAACCCCACGCGTGAACAGTAACCGTGCGGGTGAACAGTGACCACGCACGTGAACAGTACCGCGCGGGTGAACAGTAATTCCGAAAAATCTGGGCAGTGAGTTTATATCCGCGATTTTTGGGTTATTTTCCTCCATTTTTGAGCTTCTTGAGAGCTCTTTGGGAGCAAATGAAGAGGGTTTCGAAGAGGATTGATTGGAGGTAAGATCTTTGAACTTAAAACTCGATTATATTGTGAAATTGGTCTAGAAATTCATGGAAATTAAGCCTAAAATTGATAAACTAGGGCTTGAGTTTTTGATATTTCAAATTGGTATTTGATAGGTCATTTGAGCTCGGATTTTGGAGTTCTTGGTATGTATGGACTCGTGGAGAGACGAGGAATCTGGTAATGTGAGTTTTGTAATTTTTCGAGAAGTGGGCCCGGGGCTCGGGTTTTGCTAGTTTCAAGATTTTTTGCTATTTCTCGATTGTTTTCGATTGGGTATTGTTCCCTTATAATATTGTGATGTGTTCGCTCTAATTTTGGATAGATTCGACGTGCGTGGAGGCCGATTTGAAGAGCAAAGGCGTCGCAGGCTAGAGATTTCACCGGTTCGAGGTGAGTAATGCTTGTAAATGATACCCTGAGAGTTTGAAATCCTGGAATTTCACATCGTAACGCTATATTGAGGTGACTTGCATGCCGGATAACGGGCGTGGGGTAGAGCACCATTGATGATTGTGACTTAGTCCATCCCGAGAGATGTTTTTACCGTGTTTTCTACTTGAACTAAATTTAAAATCATTCTTACTTGGATTTAATTGTTACATTTGGGCTTCTTGCCAATTATTTGAATCCTTCAAGGATTGACATCACTGTTTTCGCATACATGCATATCATTTGATTTCAGTCCAAGGTTTTAAATACTATTTTGCAAACTCAGCCATCTTTCTAAGATTTGAAAACTTAAATGATATTTCTAAATGATATTTCGGGCTGAGAACTACTGTTTTACAAATGCCCAAGGGGCTTATTATGATTTCTGGAGTGAGCATGGATCGGGCTGCACGCCGCAGCAGTGATTTGAAATAGTGGTAACAATGAAACTGTATGATGTGACTTGAAACAGTGGTAACAATGGCACTGTGTGATATAAAGTGGTCAGGTAACAATGACTGACCAGGACCTGATTGATGCCACGAGATTGCTTGTTATTGCGCTTGGGCTGTAGGAGTCCCTCCGGAGTCTGTACATACCCCCAGTGAGCGCCGTCGACGATAAATAAATATGGATGGCTCGGGCTACACGCCGAAGTGGGTACCAGAGGGTACCTTCATATGCATTGCATTGCACTCATGCATTTATTCCTCATCTGCATTATCCGCCATAATAATTATGTGCTATTATTTCATTGACTGGTTGCTTCATATTGTTCTGAGCCTGAGGGGCTGATACTGTTATGAGATACTGAGCCCGAGGGGCAGATTTCTACTTATTATTTTGATACTGAGCCCGAGGGGCAGATTTCTACTTCTTGTTTTGATATTGAGCCCGAGAGGCAGATTTCTACTCGTCATTTTATTGCCAAATTACCTATTTTTACTGGTTTAAAAGAAATTTCACATGATGTTTCAGTGAATTGTTATTTTAAATGATTTCACTGCTTCTGTATAGAGTGTTGTGTGCCTTAACGTGTTTTCTTACCTTCAGTTATTATTTATATTTATTACTCACTAGGTCGGAATACTCACATTACTCACTGCACCATATGTGCAGGTACAGGTATTCCTGAGGCATAGAGCGAGTTTTTTGCTGTTCAATTTCATCGGAGTTATCGAGGTAGCTGCATGGTGTTCGCAGACCCATTTTCTCCCTTATCTTCTGTATTTATGATATCTTCAGATGTCATTCCTAATTCCATACTTTGTTGAATTTTAGTAAACTCTGTAGTAGCTCATGACTTGTGACACCCCGGTTGGGGCTGAGTTGGGTTGGATTTCCGTATTTTATCTATACTTTCCGCTATTGGATATTATTAAACCATGTTTATACTATAATTGTGTTATTTAATTGTCTTAAAAGAATGAATTGGGTTGAATGGCTGGCCTTGTCTTCATGAGAGGTGCCATCACGACCAGGTTCGGGAATTGGGCCGTGACAAGTTGGTATTAGAGCCTAGGTTACATAGGTCTCACGAGTCATGAGCAGGTTTAGTAGAGTCTCGCGGATCGGTACGGAGACGTTGGTATTTATCCTCGAGAGGCTGCAAAACCTTTAGGAAAACTTCACATTCTTGAATTCTTATCGTGCGTTCTTGATTAAGCTTGAAAAGTAACTCTTGAAATTGCTTCGATGCGTTCGCATGCGCGCATGAGCGCTCAGTATCAGATGTGCCTTGATGACTTGTTATTCCCTGATTGAGGGGCGAGACGTGATCTCTATGAGTTGATGTTGGGCCAGTCTGAAGGACTTGAGGCCAGATCTTTTCCTACGGCTTGAGCACCGAGGTGCTGATTGTGTGAGCAAGTGTTTTGAACTTATATGTCCGGTATTGCCCCTATTATTGAGAATGACGGCTGGGTAGCAATGTGATGGGTATGTTAGTACTGCGAGATGTTTCTATATGACTTGGAAGTGCCGAGGAAGATCTGCTGGATGATAGGTGAACTATTAAGTGTATGATTTCCATTGTGATTAGAGGTGTTGCTTCGAGTTATGGGTGTGAAGAATCTTTTCAAGTCTCCTGTTTGGAGTGAAGTAAATTTCATGTTACAGAATGAGTTTAGACCCAGGAAGACTAAGGGATTGTGTAATGTGTACGACGGTGGAAGGTATACAAAAATGTTAATTGGAGGCAAAGTAGGTGGGTTATCTCATGCGGAATAATCTACGTAGGTGTGTTCCTTATAATGTTGAGTAGAGAGTTTCTTTTCTACTAATAGGGTGTGTGTTGAGATTTGAATTTGACTCTAATTGAGAAATTTGAGTTGATTGTCACGAGAATGAAGGTGATCTTAGTAGTGGAATTGAGGTATTTTACGGTCTATGTTACCTAAGCTTGTGAAGAATTTTTGTTGAACTAGCTGTAGTAATATGGCAATATTTCTGAGTTTGATGACCTGCGTGGCCTGGTTGAATTAGAGGAATTTAGTTCTGATAGCTTGATTAGGAGAAAATGGATTTCCAAGTGTTCTTGATGGTTTCTACCATGGTTTAAAATAGATACTTTCTACAGGTATGGGGAACGTGTTGTGTATTGTGAGTTCCTGTATATTTCTTCATTATTGATGGGGTACGAAGGTTTTGGAGCGAGGTTCTGTTTAATGTGGGGTTTCCTACTGGTACTTGGTTGGTTTGAGTGGTTATGGTGATCGAGAATGGTGTTGCGAGTATACGAGTTGTGTAGTATGTTATGCGATTATATCTAGGGTTATTGTTATGGCTTGACACAGTTTGTTCGGACTTATACAGTGTGCGTATGTGATATTCGATTCTTGAAAAGAATTCTGAATGTTAGAAATTGGGCTCCAAGGATTTGGGGTAAGGTTAAAGTAATGTTTATTATTCACTACAATGGGTTTAATGTGTTTCGGAATAATTGGTTCCAACTTTTTTTATGAATTATATGCCCTACCGGTATGAGGGTTCGTTATGTGCTATGAATTTTTTTTTTTTACGAAATTTATAGAGAAGAAGAAAGAAGGGAAATTGAAAACTGCAGTTGGCACAATGTGAAATATTTAAACCGGGCTGCAAGCCGCAGTGGAGGTTATGTAAGGACAAGGTCCTTGTGGTAAATAATTATGTGTTTAAAGTTTTCCTTTGTAAAGTTTAATTCGTACGATAATATTAAAGGGAGTCATGCCAGTTAGGTTGATTTGATAGTTCTTGTATATTTTATGTTCATATTCAGCCATTTTCGTACTGTAAACATTGAGTTTTAGCTTATGAGATGAGTTCCCAGGTGGCGTTAAATGTGACTCATTAATCCGAGTAAGTAATAATGAGGTCTTCATGCCTCACATTATGTTGTCAGTATTGTAAAAATTTGAAATGAGGTGGTGGTTAATATGAGATTTATTGATAATGATGGAGTTATTTATGAACAACTATTAAGACCAGAAATGTGGTTATGATCATACAAATGATGCGTTTCATGTCAAAAAATCATTGTGATAATGTCGGGCTTGTAATGCGGAGATTAGTGTTATTGATATACTTGTGGTACTTATTGGGTTGTGGACATGATGTTAGGAGTTGTTTTGGTGTTACTCTGACAGGTGGATAGGCCCAATTACAAGGGAGACTCTGCCGAAATATTTGAAAAATCTGGGAGTTAGTCAAATTTTGGGGACTTAAGAAAGTTGAAATGTTGGAAGAATATCTAAGATCTATATGAAGTCGTTCGGTTCATTTGGTTGTGGATTGTGGGGTGTTGTCCCGGCTATGGTGGTAGTTCTTTCATGTTATGAGAAGAAATGACTTATTACGGGCCCAGGAAAGGCTATCAGCCTAGTTCAGTGCGAGCAGAATCGACCTGAAGTGGGTGAATGGATTTAAATAGGATTATGGGCTTCATGTGAGTCAGATGTGTTCATTTTAGTATAGCTCTCCTCAAGGAGGGGTGTTGGAATATCATATGTTGTTCCGTGTTCGTCAACTCTTGTAATATTGTGATTGTGCCATGTGTGCTGTGAAACGGCTTGATAAATTCCTATTCTCTGGGGAAAATCCTTATTAGTTGTGTGAGTTGAGCAGTCCATTCCTGGATCATTTCCTTATGTATCTTGTTCGCATTATGGCATATTGGCGCATTTTTGCATCATGTAAGACCATTGGTCATTGTCTGTGGTGATTGGTTGTCTGAGCAGCTCGTACTAGGTGAGGCGAGACTATTGGTATCGGGGACCATTGCAGTGGGATTATGTGAGGTATATTACAGGGCAATTACTAGTATTTGGGTAGTAATGAGGTGATGATTTTAGTCAAAAAGGAGAGAATTAATGTTTGGTTAACTTTGCAATTGGTTAGAAGTTTCTGCACATCTCCTCCATTGTGGTTGTATCGTCAGCATTATAACAGAATGTATAGGTATATCATCATATGCATTGGGAGCATCAGAGTCGTAGAATTTTGGCTATTAAGGTTCATGGAGTGTGATTGTGGTTAGATGGTGAATTATGCGATGCATGGTGCTAATTCAACAAAGGTACGCAGTCGTGTTCTGGTACCTCATGTGGTAGTTGATATAGTGTTTATATACAGGGAATAGGTCTGGCAGAGAATTTCAGGTGTTGGAATTGGGTTCTGAGCTTATTGTATGGATAAAAGAGGATATCTACAGATTTGATCAAACTAATGTGTCCATATAAGTTGTGGTAGCACGGGCAGGTGCACGAGGTGTTAAACAGTGATTTCAGATAACTTAAGAGCATTTCTTGGAACGTTCGAGGACGAACGTCTATTTAAGTGGGGGAGAATGTAACGACCCGACCGCTCGTTTTGAGCTTTAGCGCGTCGTTCAGCAGTTGGAAGTCATGAACAGTTTCATTTCAGGTATATTGACTTGTACGTATGGTCAGAGTTCAATTTCGGGAAATTCGGAGTCAAATTAGAAAGAAACTTTTCATTGCGGCAACCTTAAGTTGAAGAAAATGGCTAAGATTGGAATTTTGAGTAAACGACCTCGGAATTGGGATCTGAAAGTTCCAGCATGTTCTTATGATCATTTCGGACTTGGGCGTATGCCCGGATTTGGTTTTGGATAACCCGTGAGAATTTCGGCGTATATTGTGGAAGTTAGTATTTTAGAAGAATTGCATAAATTTGGGTTGGAAGGCATTTCAGTGTTATAGATATCCGTTTGGGATTCCGAGTTTGGGAATAGCTCCGTATGGTGATTCTGGAGTTGGGAGCTCGATCGGAAGTGAATTCGGATGTCCGTAGGTCATTTTGAAGTCATTTGGCTAAATATAGAAATTTGAAGGTTTTTCAGAAAATACGACCGGAGGTGAAAATTTTGATATCGGGGTCGGAATGCGGTTCCGAAAGATGGGGCAAGTCCGTAATGTCGAATGTGACTTGTGTGCAATATTTGAAGTCATTCTGGAATGAGTTTTGGTAAGGTTTGAGACACTTAGTCTCTTTTAAGGAAGCTTAAGTTGGAAAAGTCAACCGGATATTGACTTATATGTTAGAGCACTCGAAATGTGAATTTTATGGTTCAGATAGCTTTGTTAGGTATTTGGGACTTAGGAGTGTGTCCGGAATACTTTTGTGATGACCGGTGTAGAATTAAGCTTGAATTGGCAAAATTAGTATATTGGCGAATTCCGCTTGATAGGTGAGATTTTGATCCGAGGTTCGGAATGGAATTTCGAGAGTTGTTGTAGCTTCGTTATGTCATTTTGGACTTGTCTGCAAAATTTGAGGTCATTCGGACTAGTTTTGACATGTTTCGGCATCGGATGTGAAAGTTAGAAGTTTCAAAGTTCATAGGCTTGAATCCGAGGTGAATTTAGTATTTTTGCATTGTTTTTGGTGATTCGAAGGAACAAATAAGTTTGTGTCATATTATGGGACTTGTTAGTATACTTTGTTGGGATCCCATGAGGCTCGGATAAGTTTTGGAAGAGTTTTTGGAAGATTTTTACTGTTTTAAGCATAAGCATGTAATGATCTAAAGGTTCATTTTTAGTTCTAGAGATCCAAATTTGATTTCGAGACTTCCGGAATTTTGATAATGAATTATAGGATTGATCTGGAAATTTTGGTCTAATTTCATCATGTCGCGATTGGGCTTTTGACGCGAAACATGAGTTAATTGTTTAACGAGCGAAATGGGTATTGAACTGGCAAACGAGCTTCGAATTGAGTTTCGATTGAAGGACTATGTTCCTATTATTATTTGTGACTCATAGGAACAAGAATCATCGAATTCCAAGTTCGTATGATGGAGTTAGAGCCATTTTCATGAAAAATAAAAGTGCTGCAATTTTCTGTGGCTGCTGCTGTATTTTTTTAGCAGCGTGAACAGTAACCGCGCGGGTGAACAGTGACCACGCGCATGAATAGTACTGCGCGGGTGAACAGTTATTCCGAAAAATCTGGGCAGTGAGTTTATATCCGCGATTTTTGGGTCATTTTCCTCCATTTTTGAGCATCCTGAGAGCTTTTTGGGAGCAAATGAAGAGGGTTTCGAAGAGGATTGATTGGAGGTAAGATCTTTGAACTTAAAACTCGATTATATTGTGAAATTGGTCTAGAAATTTATGGAAATTAAGCCTAAAATTGATAAACTAGGGTTTGAGTTTTTGATATTTCAAATTGGTATTTGATAGGTCATTTGAGCTCGGATTTGGGAGTTCTTGGTATGTATGAACTCGGGCTCGGGTTTTGCTAGTTTCGAGATTTTTTGCTATTTCTCGATTGTTTTCGATTGGGTATTGTTCCCTTATCATATTGTGATGTATTCGCTCTAATTTTGGATAGATTCGACGCGCATGGAGGCCTATTTGAAGAGCAAAGGCGTCGCGGGCTCGAGAGGTCACGGGCTAGAGATTTCACTAGAATTTCACATCGTAACGCTATATTGAGGTGACTTGCACGCCAGATAACGGGCGTAGGGTAGAGCACCATTAAGGATTGTGACTTAGTCTGTCCCGTGAGATGTTTTTACCGTATTTTCTACTTGAACTAAATTGAAAATCATCCTTACTTGGATTTAATTGTTACATTTGGGCTTCTTGCCAATTATTTGAATCCTTCAGGGATTGACATCACTGTTTTCGCATACATGTATATCATTTGATTTCAGTCCAAGGTTTTAAATATTGTTTTGCAAACTCAGCCATCTTTCTAAGATTTGAAAACTTAAATGATATTTCTAAATGATATTTCGGGCTGAGAACTACTGTTTTACAAATGTCCAAGGGGCTTATTATGATTTCTGGACTAAGCATGGATCGAGCTGCACGCCGCAGCAGTGATTTGAAATAGTGGTAACAATGACACTGTATGATGTGACTTGAAATAGTGGTAACAATGGCACTGTGTGATATAAATTGGTCAGGTAACAATGACTGACCAGGACCTGATTGATGCCACGAGATTGCTTGTTATTGCGCTTGGGCTGTAGGAGTCCCTCCGGAGTCTGTACATACCCCCATTGAGCGCCGTCGACGATAAATAAATATGGATGTCTCGGGTTGCACGCCGCAGTGGGTACCAGAGGGTACTGTCATATGCATTGCATTGCACTCATGCATTTATTCCTCATCTGCATTATCCGCCATAATAATTATGTGCTCTTATTTCATTGACTGGTTGCTTCATACTGTTCTAAGCTTCAGGGGCTGATACTGTTCTGAGATACTGAGCCCGAGGGGCAGATTTCTACTTATTATTTTGATACTGAGCCCGAGGGGCAGATTTCTACTTGTTGTTTTGATATTGAGCCGGAGAGGCAGATTTCTGCTCGTCATTTTATTGCCAAATTACCTGTTTTTACTGGTTTAAAAGAAATTTCACATGATGTTTCACTAAATTGTTATTTTAAATGATTTCACTGCTTCTGTATAGAGTGTTGTGTGTCTTAACGTGTTTTCTTACCTTCAGTTATTATTTATATTTATTACTCACTGGGTCAGAGTACTCACATTACTCCCTGCACCATGTGTGCAGGTACAGATATTCCTGAGGCATAGAGCAAGTTTTCTGCTGTTCAGTTTCATCGGAGTTATCGAGGTAGCTGCATGGCATTCGCAGACCCGTTTTCTCCCTTATCTTCTGTATTTATGATATCTTCAGATGTCGTTCCTAATTCCATACTTTGTAGAATTTTAGTAAACCTTGTAGTAGCTCATGACTTGTGACACCCCGGTTAGGGCTGAGTTGGGTTGGATTTCCGTAATTTATCTATACTTTCCGCTATTGGATATTATTAAACCATGTTTATACTATAATTGTGTTAATTAATTGTCTTAAAAGGATGAATTGGGTTGAATGGCTGGACTTGTCTTCATGAGAGGTGCCATCACGACCAAGTTTGGGAATTGGGTCATGACAGCAACCCTCATATGTAATTAAATTTTATTGTCTAGATTTAATATTCTTTTTGTTAATATAAAAATATTTTCTGCAATGTTGTTACAAAGTATTCACAAAGCCTTCCTACAGCAGCCTACCTTCACAATTTGCATGTTCCCCATGATCCTAAATGCAAATCGTGTGCTCATACCCCTGGAACCATAACCCATTTATTTTTAGACTATGATATTGTCCGACCAATATGGACTTTCTTCCATATAAACACTATTGTTCCTAACTTCAACGAATGGCTTCGCTTGCACTGTCTGTGTAATCAAGGGCCCTTTTTCTACCAAAATATTGAGGTCTCTGCTATGTTAATGGTTCCTTTTATCCTTTGGCATATTTGGTTATACGGAATCATAATCTTTTTCATAATCCCCACAAGGAGTTGTCCGTAATTGATATTATGTATCATCTGATAGAATTTTTCTTTCTTTCACCAGCTCGTTCTACTAAAGCAAATACGTGCACTCTTTACATTAAATGATATCTGCCGTCTAATAACTTTGTCAAGCTTAACATTGATGGCCCTTTAACATTGATATATGGCTTTAAGTTTCCTTTTCTTTAATAATCTGTCTCCTAGTTCAAAAAGATTTGTGAACGAGAGAATATTTCCTTAAGACGTAAGCAAGTTTTGTTTCATAATCTTATAATAGTATTTATTTTTATATAAATGATAATCTATGTGTATTTTGAATATCATATTTTAAGTCCGTCAATTTTCCTCTTCCTTGGACTACTTTGAAAATTTTCCCTAACAAATTTATTTGTCATTCCTATTTTTTTTTTCAACAAAAAGAAGAATAATAAGTAAGAAAATTAAGAGTTACTTTTATTTTTAAAATTCATGAGGTTATTGTTAGGAAATAATTGAACTGCGTGGGAAATAAGAATATTCATTTAATGTCATTTCTTGCTGTACATATTGACAAATGAACCACCACATATATTTGTTGTTAGATATTGGCTGAACCCAATTTTGAGGGTAAAGTACTCTGCTAAGAATAATAATGGTCTTATTTTACCGTACCCTGCGACCTGCAACTTTTACACTTAGCCGATTTTAAACCCATTTTTCATATCCTCTCAAAATATAAACACCCTAGGACGATTTTCAAAGGCTTCTTCTTCTCCAAATAAATTGTAAGTCGTTTTTAACTCATTTTCTTCAATCATTAACATCTTTTAACATGGTTTCAACTTAAAATCAATGATTTTCATGGGGAAAATTGAGTGTTTTGGGTAGAACCTAGGCTTTTTCAAAAATTGGGGATTTGGACCTCGATTTGAGGTCCGATTTCAAAACAAATTATATATTTGGGTTCGTGGATCGGGTTTTGATTCGAACCTTGGGTTTTGACCATGTGGGCCCGGGGGAGATTTTTGACTTTTTGGGTAAAACTTTAGAAAACTCATTTTCATGCATTAGGGTTGATTCATTTAGCGTTTATTGATGTAATTAAGTAACTTGTGACTAGATACGAGCGGATTGGTGGTGGAATCAAGGGGTAAAGCTATAGATAAATCGTGAATTGTATTCGTGGCATCGAGGTAAGTGTTTGGTCTAACCTTAGCTTGAGGGATTAGGAGTTGTGTCTTATTTGCTGCATATTAATTGTGGAGTACGACATATAGGCATGGTGACGAGTATCTATACGTTGGTGTCAAGCATGCCCGTGATTCTTATATTATAATTATTATGACTTCGTTGTGGTTTATTGCGCTTCATATGTTATTATCACCATTGTTCCCTTGTTGGGATGTTTGTTTTATCTTAATAATCCCTTACCAGGATGTTTATTTTGATAGTATTGTTCCTTTGTCGGGATGTTTGTTTGATATTATTGTTCCCTTGCTGGGATGTTGTTGAAATATCATTGTTCCCTTGCCGGGATTCCTTGTGATTATTGTTGGCTTGTATCTGGGAGCGGGTGGTACGCCTACCACAAGATATAATAAAATGGGAGCGGGTGGTACGCCTACCACAAAATATAATGAAATAGGAGCAGGTTGTATGCCTACCACAAGATATAATAAAATGGGAGCGAGTGGTATACCTACCACAAGATATAATAAAATGTGAGCGGGTGGTACGCCTACCACAAGATAAGTGAAATGAGAGTGGGTGGTACGTCTACCACGAGATAAGTGAAATAGGAGCGGGTAGCACGCCTGCCATGAGATAAATGAAATAGGAGCGGGTGGCACGCCTGCCACGAGATACATGAAATGGGAGCGGGTGGCACGCCTGCTACGAGATACAGGAAATAGGATCGGGTTGCACGCCTACAACAAGATGTGAAAAGAAAGAGAAATCTGCCTTAGTTTTCCTTATTCTTGTTAGTGGTTGATTTTGATTCCTTTATAATTCTCTTGATATTCTGTTTTACCTGTTATTCCCCGAAGCATGTTTCCCTCTCCTATCTTTATTTGGTTATTTATATATTTCCTTTCCGTTGTATATATTTGAACTGAACAAGTATATTTGGTAGTCTGGTCCTAGCCTCGTCACTACTTCGTCGAGGTTAGGCTAGACACTTACCAGCACATGGGGTTGGTTGTGCTGATACTACAAACTACACTCTTTTTTGCAGACCCCAGTGTTGTGGACTTCAGACCGCAATGAGATTGCTGATTCTTGATCATCAGGCGGCCCGAGGTAGTCCTGCAGGCGTCCGCTGGCCTTGGCGTCTCCTTCTATCTACTATTCCTATTTCTTTCATGCATTTCTAGAGACAGTGTTGTATTTATTTCTTTCTTTCAGACCCTTTATATGTAGTATTCGTATACCGTCTATGAAACTGTGATACCAATTCTGGGTAGTCGAGACTCAAACAGTTGTATTAGATATTCATGTTCAGATAGCTTATTGTTTCTTTCTTCCGCTTATGTTAAATTCTGCTATTTAAATGTTATTATTTCGAAATTATTAATGAATATAAAATGGTTAAAAAGGTAAATGGTGCAATTGATTGGCTTGCCTAGCTCGTATTATTAGGCTCCATCACGACTTCTGAGGGTAAAAAATCCGGGTCGTGGCCAGTTGGTATCAGAGCTCTAGGTTACATGGGTCTCACAGTTCACAGACAAGCTTAGTAGAGTCTGACGGATCGGTGCAGAGATGTCTGTATTTATCCCCCAGAGGCTACAGAGTTAGGAAAAACCTTACATTTATTCTTTCCTGTCGTGCGATTTGGTTTCTCAAAGCTAATTGAATTTCTACTTTGTTCTTTCGCGGATGGAGAGAACACGCGCTTTCTCATCCACTGACAGGCAGCTCGAGCCCCCAGCCGCAGCTCCTAGAAGGGCATAGGGCGAGGCCGAGGCCGTGCTAGAGGCCGAGGTAGGGGCAGAGCTTAGTCTAGAGCAGCAGCACCAGCGGCGGAGCCTCAGGTTGATTTTAATGATGAGGTTCCGGCCCCAGCAATTCCGGTTGGCCCAGCTCAGGTCCCAAAGGGGTTTATTGCTACCCCAGTTCTTCAGGATGCTCTGGTCCGTGTAGTGGGCCTTATAGAGAGTGTCACTCGGGCAGGTTTGCTTCCTATAGCACCAGCCGTCTCTTAGGCTGGAGGAGGATCCCACACTCCTGCTACTCGTACTCTAGAGTAGTTAGATCCCTAGATTCAAACTCCAGCGGTTCAGCCAGTTGGAGCAGTTCAGTCGGGTATGGTAGCTCAGACCGGTGATGGAGCAGCTATGTCTGCTGATGCTTTGTGGAGGCTGGATGGGTTCACCAAGCTCTTTACTACTACTTTCAGCGGTGCATCTACTTAGGATCCCCAAGATTATCTAGATAGTTGTTATGAGGTTCTCAGGAACATGGGAATAGTTGAGACCAATTAGGTTGATTTTGCCACTTTTCATTTGTCTGGATCTGCCAAGACTTTGTGGAGAGATTACTATTTGGCTAGACCAGCTGGATTGCCAGCTTTGACTTGGGAGCAGTTTACTCAGCTATTTCTGGAGAAGTTTCTCCCCATCACTCAGAGAGAGGCCTATCGGATGCAGTTTGAGTGTCTCCAACAGGGTTCTATGACTGTTACCCAGTATGAGACTAGATTCATCGACTTGGCTCGTCATGCTCTTATCATACTTCCCACCGAGAGAGAGAGAGGGTGAGGAGGTTCATTGATGGACTTATTCAGCCAATTTGTCTTCAGATGACTAGGGAGACAGGGAGTGATATTTCCTTCCAGGAGGCGGCCAATGTGGCTTGGAGAGTTGAGAGGTTCTATCATAGGGAGGTGTCCAGGGGTCTGACAAGAGGCCTCGTCATTCAGGACGATTCAGTAGTACCTCGTCTGGAGGTAGGGAGTAATATGGTAGAGGTGCTTGAGGTGGAGGTTGAGGTATTAGAGGTAGAGCTCTACCGCTAGAGGTGGAGGCCAGCCAACAGCAGGCCATCCCAGAGATGTAGTTCAGGGTGGTGGGGCCTAGCCCCAATGTTATGCTATTCCAGCCAGGCCCGAGGCTGAAGCTTCTGATATAGTTATTATAGGTACGGTTCTGGTTTGTGATGGAGATGCTTTAGTGTTGTTTGATCCAGGGTCTACATACTCGTATGTGTCATCTTATTTTGCACCATATCTGGTTATGCCTAGTGGTTCTTTGAGTGTTCCTATTTATTTGTCTATACTGGTGGGTGACACTATTGTGGTAGATCGAATCTATCGTTATTGTATAGTTGTGATTGGAGGTCTTGAGACTCGTGTAGATTTTCTTCTTTTGTACATGGTTGATTTTGATGTCATATTAGGGATGGACTGGTTATCACTTTACCATGCTATCTTGGACTGTCATGCTAAGACTATGACCTTAGCCTTGTCGGGTTTACCTCATTTAGAGTGGAGAGGGACTCCTGGTCATTCTACCCGTAGTGTTATCTCTTATGTGAAGGCTCAACGTATAGTCGAGAAAAGGTGTTTGGCCTATTTGGCATATGTTCGTGATTCTAGTGCCAAGGTTCCTTCTATTGATTATGTGCCCGTTGTTCGTGAGTTTCATGAGGTATTCCTTTCAGACCTATCGAGTATTCCACCCGACAGGGATATTGACTTTTGCATTGATTTGGCTCCGGGCGCTCAGCCCATTTCTATCTCGTCGTATCGTATGGCCCCGCCTGAGTTGAAAGAGTTGAAGGAGCAGTTGCAAGGCCTGCTTGAGAAGGGTTTCATTAGACCTAGTGTTTCACCTTGGGGTGCGCCGGTGTTGTTTGTTAAGAAGAAGGACGGATCGATAAGAATGTGTATTGATTACCGGTAGTTGAACAAGGTTACAATCAAGAATAAGTATCCATTTCCAATGATTGATGATTTGTTTGATCAGCTTCAGGGTGCTAAGGTATTTTCGAAGATTGACTTGAGATCTGGATACCATCAATCAAGGATTAGGGCATCTAATCCCTAAGGCGGCTTTCCGCACTCGGTACGGGCATTATGAGATCTTGGTGATGTCATTCGGATTGACAAATGCCCCATCAGCTTTTATGGATTTGATAAACAGAGTGTTCAGGCCTTACTTGGATTCTTTCGAGATAGTCTTCTTGATGATATTTTGAATTATTCCAGCAGCCGGGAGGAGCACGAGCAGCACCTTAGAGTGGCTCTTCAAACCTTGAGGGATAGTCAGTTATATGCTAAGTTCTCGAAGTGTGAGTTTTGGTTGAGTTCAGTTGCATTTCTGGGTCATATTGTATCATCAGAGGGTATTCAGGTGGATCCAAAGAAGATTGAGGCAGTAAACAAAAACTAGCCTAGACCAACATCAGCTACAGAGATTCGGAGTTTCTTGGGATTGGCAGGATACTATAGTCGGTTTATGGAGGGGTTTTCATCTATCGTAGCCCCGATGACCAGGTTAACCCAGAAGGGTGCTCAATTCAGATGGTCGGATGAGTGTAAGGCGAGCTTTCAGAAGCTCAAGACAGCTTTGACTACGGCACAAATGTTGGTTTTGCCCACAGGTTTAGGGCCTTATACAGTTTATTATGATGCATCTCGTATTAGACTTGGTGTGATGTTAATGCAGGATGGAAAGGTCACTGCCTATGCTTCACAGTTGAAGATTCATAAAAAGAACTATCCGGTTCATGACTTGGAGTTGGCAGCCATAGTTCACGTGTTGAAGATTTGGAGGCATTATCTGTATGGCGTAGCATGTGAGGTGTTCACGGATTACAAGAGTCTGCAGTATTTGTTCAAGCAAAAGGAGTTGAATTTGAGGCAGAGAAGGTAGTTGGAGTTGTTGAAGGATTATGATATCACCATATTATATCATCCAGGGAAGGCCAATGTGGTGGCCGATGCTTTGAGTAAGAAGTCAGCCAGTATGGCAGTCTTTCTTATATTCTGGTCGGTGAGAGACCGCTTGCTTTGGATGTTCAGGTTTTGGCCAATCAGCTCGTGAGGTTGGATGTTTCTAAGCCCAGCCGCATGTTAGCTTGCACAGTCGCTCGTTCTTCATTATTGGAGCGTATCCGAGATCGGCAGTATGATGATCCCTATTTGTGTGTCCTTAGAGACACGATGCAACACGGAGGTGCCAAGCAGGTTACCTTAGGTGATGATGGATTTTTGAGATTGCAGGGTCGAGTTTGTGTGCCTAATGTGGATGAGCTCTGAGAGTTGATTTTAGAGGAGTCCCATATCTCCCGGTACTCTATTCATCCAGGCGCCACAAAGATGTATCAAGATCTGCGGTAATATAATTGGTGGCGAAGAACGAAGAAGGATATCGTTGCATATGTGGCTCGGTGTTTAAATTTTCAGTAGGTTAAGTACGAGCATTAGAGGCCTGGTGGTTTATTTCAGCGGATTGAGATTCTTAAGTGGAAGTGGGAGCGTATCACTATGGACTTTGTTGTTGGACTCACACAGACTCAGAGGAAGTTCGATGTAGTGTGTGTTATTGTTGATAGGCTGACCAAGTCAGCATATTTCATTCATGTGGCAGTCTCCTATTTTTCTGAGAGGTTAACTGAGATCTATGTCCGGGAGATTGTTCGCCTTCATGGTATGCCCGTGTCTATAATTTCGGACTGAGGTACGTAGTTTACCTTACGCTTCTGGAGAGCAGTTCAGTGAGAGTTGGGCATGTGGGTTGAGTTGAGCACAATGTTTCATCCTCAAACGGACGAGCAGTCCAAGCAGACTATTCTGATTTTGGAGGATATGCTCCGAGCTTGTGTCATTGACTTTGGAGGCTCGTGGGATCAGTTTTTGCCCTTAGCATAGTTTGCCTACAACAATAACTACTAGTCGAGTATTCAAATAGCTCCGTATGAGGCTTTATAAGGTAGGCGGTGTCGGTCTCCAGTTGGATGGTTTGAGACGGGAGAGGCTCGGTTGTTGGGTATGGATCTGGTTCAGGATGCCTTAGACAAGGTCAAGATTATTCAGGATAGGCTTCATACAGCTCAGTCCAGGCAAAAGAGTTATGCCGACCGCAAAGTTCGTAATTTGGCATTTATGGTCGGTGAACGGGTATTGCTTTTAGTGTCGCCTATGAAGGGCGTGATGAGATTTGGGAAGAAGGGCAAGGTTAGCCCAGGTTCACTGGTCCGTTTGAGATTCTTGATCAAGTGAGAGAGATGGCTTATAGACTTGTGTTGCCGCCGAGCTTATCAGTCGTGTATCCAGTGTTTCATGTGTCCATGCTTAGGAAGTATCACGACGATTAATCCCACATGTTAGATTTCAGCACTGTCCAGTTGGACAAGGACTTGTCTTATGAGGAAGATCCAGTAGCTATTCTAGACCGGCAACTTCGTCAATTGAGATCGAAGAGTTTTCCTTTTGTTCGTGTTCAGTGGAGAGGTCAGCCCGCTGAGGCATCGACCTGGGAGTCCGAGTCCGATATGCGGAGCTGTTATCCCCATCTTTTTTCCGACTCAGGTACTTCCCTCTTATGTCCGTTCGAGGACGAACGGTTGTTTGTAGAGGTGGAGAATGTGATGACCCAAAAGGTCATCACTTGTGTTGCAAGTGAATTCAGTGTTCTGAGGCCTAAAAACCTCCTCTTTACTCACCTTGATTTATGTGCGTGGTCCGGACCTATATCCGGAAAGCCTTCTATGTGAAAATATGAGAAATAGAAATTTCTAGAGTTAAAAATTTAATTATGGTTGACTTTGGTCAATATTTTGAGCAAACGGATCCGGATCCGTGTTCCGACGATTCGGGGAGGTCCGCAGTAAAATATGGGACTTGGGCGTATGCACGGAAATGAATTTCGAGGTCCCAAGCCTTAGAAATCAATTTTTGAAAGAAATTGTTTTACTGAATTATCTAAGAAATGAAGAAAAGAATTAATTTTGAAACCATTGTTATTGGGCCAGTATTTTAGTTCTGAAGCCCGGTACAAACTTGTTATAGTATTTGAAAGATAACTATAACATTTGGTGAAAAATGGAATTTATTTGACGTGAGTTAGACTTCCGGTTGAAGAGTTATGAACTTTGAGAGTTCTTGATGAAAATATTGAGTTTTGAGGTTAATTCATGATTTTACATGTTATTTTGATGATGAGATCGCACGAGTATGTCCATATGATGTCTTTGAGTTAGTATGCACACTTGGTTTAGAGTTCCGAGGGCTCGGGTGAGTTTCGGGTAGGTTCCGGGATGTCTTAGGCTTAAAAACATAGTTGTTGCAGGTTCAGAGAAGTGAAAGACCTCTGAACAAACCAGTGCGGTCTGCACAAAATGGTATGCTACCGCGAAGGGGCCTGTGCGGCCGCACTGGATTTTGTGCGGTCCGCGGTGAAGAAAAATTTCACTGGTCCGACTTCGAAAGCCTATATCTTTTGATATACAAGGAATGTTAAGATGATTCAAAAACGAAAGTTGTAGCACTTCGTGTCTAGTTTTCAGAAAGCTAAAGACATCACAATTTGAATATCTGTAGAGAAAGGTATGGTCAAAAGATTAAAGCATGTCACTGCAATCCATACGGGAGCTGTGCGCCTGCACTCGATTTTGTGCGGTCCGCACTCGATTTTGTGCGGTCCGCACAGGGGATCTGAGAGGGGTATATTAAAATGAGATTTTTAGTTATTTTTCATTTTTCAAAACCCCAAAAATATAAGAGGCGATTTTTCAAACACCCTTTCTTCTCCAAAACATTGGTAAGTGATTTCTAACTCGTTTTCTTCAATCATTAACATCTTTTCACATGATTTCAACTCAAAATCAATGATTTTGATGGGGAAATTGGGTGTTTTGGGTAGAACCTAGTTTTTTCAAAAATTGGGGATTTGGACCTCGATTTGAGGTCCGTTTTCAAAACAAATCATATATTTGGGTTCGTGGGGGAATGAGTAATCGGGTTTTGGTTCGAACCTCGAGTTTTGACCATGTGGGCTAATGGGCGATTTTTGACTTTTTGGGTAAAACTTTAGAAAAATCATTTTTATGCATTGGAGTTGATTCATTTAGCATTTATTGATGTAACTAAGTAACTTGTGACTAGATACGAGCGAATTGGTGGTGGAATCAAGGTGTACAACTATAGTTGAATCATGAATTATGTTCGTGGCATCGAGGTAAGTGTTTGATCTAACCTTACCTTGAGGGATTAAGAGTTGTGTCTTATTTGCTACATGTTAATTGTGGAGTACGACGTTCATGCATGGAGACGAGTATCTATACATTGGTGTCAAGCATGCCCATGAGCCTTGTATCTTATTTGTTATGACTCTGTTGTGGTTTATTGCGCTTCATATGTTATTATCACCATTATTCCCTTGCCGAGATGTTGTTTGATATTATTGTTGCCTTGCCGGGATGTTTGTTTTGATAGTATTGTTCCCTCGCCGGGATGTTGTTGAAATATCATTGTTCCCTTGACAGAAAGTTGTTATATTGCTCTTGTTCCCTTGCCGGGATTCCTTGTGATTATTGTTGGCTTGTATCTGGGAGCGGGTGGTACGTCTACCACAAGATATAATGAAATGGGAGCGGGTGGTACGCTTACCACAAAATATAATGAAATGAGAGCGGGTGGTACGCCTACTACAAGATATAATGAAATGAGAGCGGGTGATATACCTACCACGAGATAAATGAAATGGGAGCGGGTGACACGCCTGCCATGAGATCCATGAAATGGGAGCGGTGGCACGCCTGCCACGAGATACAAGAAATGGGATCGGGTTGCACGCCTGCAACAAGATGTGAAAAGAAAGTGAAATCTGCCTTTGTTTTCCTTATTCTTGTTAGTGGTTGGATTTTGATTCCTTTATAGTTCTCTTGATATTCTGTTTTACCTGTTATTCCTCGAAGCATGTTTCCCCCTCCCATCTTTACTTGTTTATTCATGCTTTACTTTCCGCTGTATATTATATAACTGCACAGGTTTATTTGGTGGTCTGGTCCTAGCCTCGTCACTACTTCGCCAAGGTTAGGCTAGAAACTTACCAGCACATGGGGTTGGTTGTGCTAATACTACACTCTGAACTATGTGCAATTCCCGGAGCAGCTCTTGGACCGTAGTTGGAGGTTACCTTCAATCCACGCAGAGATCCAAGGTAGACCTGCAGGCGTCTGCAGGCCCTGACGTCTCCTCTATCTTTTATTTCCTGTTTCATCTTTTTGCTTCAGAAACAATGTGTCTTTTATTCTTGGACCTTGTATTTAGTAGTCTTAGACCGTCTGTGACACCGTGACACCAGGTTTTTGGTGATTAAGGCTTAAATAGTTGTAATAGCTACAGAATCAGATATTTTATTATTTGTCTTCCGCTTAATTAAATATTCCGTTGTTTATACGTTATCGCTTTATATCTGTTAAAGAGAATTAATTGGATAATGGAGTAATTAGTTTAAAGGATTGGCTTGTCTATCTCACATTAGTAAGCATCATCACGACTCCCGAGGGTGGAAAATCTAGGTCGTGACATAGAGGTGATTAGCAATAGTTAATAACATTAATGATTATTCAAATACAAAAACCCAAAGTGAAATGTCAAATAAATTTCTACCCTTTAAAAAATAGAATTTTATTACATAATTGAAATTCGGAATGAATCAATACTAAGAATTTGCAGAAGAATACATTATTTCCTTTAGAATTAAGAAAAAAATGATTATGCTTTAAAATTAGCAATAGCAAATGATCTAATTTAATTCTTTTTTAAACTAATCAGCATACAATAAATTATTTTTTAAGTAGACAAAATTCTTAGGACATAAAAATAAATAAATCATTTATAATATAGTAATTTTAAATTGGCTAGAAAAAACTTATAGCAATAACGATGGAACAGTTAAAAATAAAATATATTCTAATAAATGACAACTCATTATATTTTATATAAATTAAGTTACTTCTTTTGAAAAATATTAACTCAATATTAGTCTCTTTAGGATTTATATTGTCACTTGCCATTTTTTGCCGGAATAGTAGGCCAACCACGTTATTCCAAAATTTCTAGAAAACTAATAGTTATTTTTTCAATTTATGTTACTTCATAAATTTTAAAAAAGCATGATAAAAGCATTTTTATGTTACTTATTTGTTTTTCGGTATGTCACATAAATAACAATAATTTTTATAAAATATTCCTACAGAAATCCTCATACAACCACAGTAGGATAATAACTAATGATTGAGGAGTTCTATTTACAGTTTCTTCTTTTTGTTGAGTTAGTGATTTATAATCAATATTCATCATCCTCAAAATTTACGTATTTTATTTTATAACTCAAAGAAAGACTTTAATATTATAAGTATGTGATTATTTTCAGAAAAAAAGTTACTCCCTGAGATAAGGCACACACGCAACGCGCGTACCCTAAGATTAGTTTATAAAACTACCTACAGACTTTACAATTTGATAATATAATATTTCGGATGTCTTTAAAGCCAAATAAATAATTAACATTACTACAATTAGAATTTTCACTATTCCTCCAGTTATGAATCTTTTTCAATAGGACAAAGACTGCCCATTGATTTATAGGATTTTTTCCTTCCTATAAAATATTTGAAACTTATTTACCATAATTGTCCTATTTTTGTATATTACCCACCCTAAACAAGGATTACTTACAAATTATATACAATTCATTATTAGTGCCTTAAATTAGGGGATTTAGTTACATCCTTTTCCTTTTTTCTCTCCTCTCCTCTCCTCTCTCCTCACTGTCGCCTTTCACGTTAATTCTTTCTTTCTTCATTACTTTCTCTCACCGTGACTAATTAAGTTTCAAAAAGTTTCAAAAGTCATGGCGTTAAAGACAAGCAGAGAAGAAGAATCAGTACTATCAGTAGAGAAACTAGCAATGACGAATTGTGTCGATATAATGATAAGGAATCAATTATTGGGACGTAAAATCTTTGAGTGCAAAACATGCAAAAAAAATAATTTGATTCGCTTCAAGCACTTGGCGGACACAGAGCAAGTCATAAAAATACAACTATTAACAATTTTGTCAAATATGTATGCAGTCCCTATTGAATTCAAATTTGGATTTTCAAAAACCATTATTTGTGTGGATTGGGTGTTGTTGCAAACAATTGAGAATATGGTTTGGAGTTTATATCTCAATTTTGAGGGTGTTTGGTGAAGATTAGACTTGGTTTTGGTTGAATTTCATATTGAAACTCGAAAAAGAAGACATGACATACAATGTACTTACGAAATTGTAGCAAAGTTGTACTAAAATTGTAGATAAATTGTATTCTATTGTAGTTATATATATATATATTATTTGAATGTTGTATGATCGTTGAAACATAGTTGTATGATGATAAAATTCAATTTTTCCCCGTGTATAGTTTGAGAAACTGGTGATATTTGACATAACAACAGCTCTTGGTATTTAACTCTAATATTCACACAATTAAGCATCACAAAATTCTTCTTTAGCAAATGTCTTTCAACGAATAATACTTATCTACAACTTTCACACATTATTTTCACTCAGTTAAATACAACTACAATAACATACAACTTAAATATAAATTTTATACAATATGTGTCACGACCCAAAATCTAACCATGTCGTGATGGCGCCTATCATTGTGAGCACGTGATTTTTGCCCTATATATGAATTATTCCCAAAAGTCAAATAAAAAAGATTTTCCTCATAATTTTGTGAATTTTGTTTCAATTGGTTGCATTTCTAATTGTGCAATTTTTTTAATTTATATGAAAATACAATTGGCATTTGCATTTAGGATTTAACTTCATATTTTAAGATTAATTAGGGGTTTTAAGAACAAAATATATGGAAAATAACAAAAAAGAGTCCATTTTTGCATTTTTAATTGTTTAATCGCGAATTCGTCCTGGAGTCGTTTTTAAAATAATTTTAGGAATTAATTAGTTTAATTTTGAAATATGTTGGGAATTCATTTTAATATTTGCCTTTTTATAAAATCAGAAAAATATATATAGGTATATATATGAAACACAAAGTGGAAAACAAAATACAAAATGGATAAAAGAAATAAAAGAAAAAGAAAAATAAGAGTTTAAAAGGGGTGGCCCTTCAAAAGACCAATCTGGGCCATTTTGATCCAATTCCCTTAGTCCAATACCCATTTCCACCGACCAAACAACCCAGGCCCAGTCCCTTACCCGGTCCTCCTCCCAGTCAATGAAACGACGTCGTTTCCCCAGCCCTCAATCACAACCGTTGGATCTCAACAATCCTACGGTCCGGATCTAACTAGGATATTTTGTATATAAATGTCCGAAACCCCCTACCCCATTTGTATCGTCTCCCTCACTCTCACAAACCCTAATCCACGCCGCCCCCAAATCCCTCACCAGCGGTGAACGTCAACTACACCAACGGTTACCCAATTAACACCATCAACTCCCCTCTTCCACCTCTTTCCAGTCCTGTATTTGCTTTTCCTCGAATTTAGGCCAGAACTAGTCGAATATCGATTTTAAGTTTTCCGGCCAGTTCGCAAGTTTGTCCAAACTCGTCCAAAATCATACCACACAATCCCCAGACTTCCCTCAACCCAAATCCATGACTATTTTCCTTCGAATCCTGGTGAAGTAGCTCGGGCTTCAAATATGAAAATTTTCGGTCAAAACCCTAACACAAAATCTTGTGATTTTGGACCATACTATCCTTAACCATGTGTTTATTGTAAAAACACATGGTTAGGGATGTTACGAGTCAAAAATCTGGAAAGATTCGGATGATAGCAATCAGCCGGAATTTCTCGTGCTTCAGTGAGCTTTCTTGTTTCCTTTTTACTTGCATAGCTACAGTTTTAGTTATAAGTTTGATTTCATTAAGGTGTTCTGTTAATTTTACGATTTTGTTTTTGTATGTATTAGTATAGTTTAAATCTTCTTTGTTCTTTGCTCCTTGATCAGTAAAGCATCTTCGCATTTGTAATTTAGATTGAGGCATGTGTCGTTTATTAGTTAATCACAATTTTAATTGTAGAATAGGCATAATTAATTAGTTTGGATTCAGTACCATTTTTTTTCCCATTAATATTGACTGATCCTGTTTTTTTAAGTTGTTTGGTTTTGGGTGATTGAACAATTGGGATTGGTTAGTTCAATTGGTTAATTTCTGACTTCTAATTAATCAGTCCTAGTTAGTTTTGAATTAATTCAGGGGATTGGTTATAGATGTTGAGAATATAGGTAGAATCAGTAACTTGGAGAATCTTTCAGGGGTAGTTTAGGCATGGAAAAGGGCAGTTTCTTTGGGAATAGTAATTTCAAAAGAGGGGTAAGGGTAGTATAGGTATTTTAGGGGTAAAAGAGCATCCTAGGGCCTTCTAGAAGGGTATTTTAGTGTAGATTTCAGCCAACTTAGGATATTAGCTTGGAAAACAAGTCAAGAAATGAGGGACTAAACTGAAAATAGGGGAGGGACTAAAAAGAAAACCAAAAATCTGATTAACCCTCTGGGATCATCTATAAAAGGGCAGGAAGTGCCTTGAGGAAGGGGGGAATTTTCAGCCTAAAAAAATTTCCACTAAACATATTCTTCAGTCTCCAGATCTGAAATTCAATTAGCTGAATTACAACAGTTTTCCTGGTTTAATTTCGAGTGGTTTCTAAATTCAAACAAGTCAAATTTGGAATCATTTATCTAGGATTTTTAATGGTTGGTATTCCTGAGTGTGTTTTGGGTTGATTCATTGAGTTTGCTCTGCATTTCAACTCATTTCTTCTGAATTGTTGAACCTGGGAGGACTGTAATACTCCTTCACTGACTGTGACTGGATTATTACCCTAGTTTCTGAGCTGCTGTTGAGTTGTTACTGCTGCTAACCTCCCCTTCTCTATTTACATTCCAATTTCCAGGTACACTTTCAAAATCACCTTGATGTAATCACAATTTGGGTTGAAATGCAATCACCTTGGTCAATCTGTGCTCGTTGGATGTATATAGCTATAATCAGTTGACTGATAAGTGATTATACATATCTGATTCATTTGGACTGAATTGTATTAGGGATTGTTAATTCAAACCATTTCCAGACTGTTCAGACTATTGCATTCCATGTTTATGTAGCTGTAGCTTTCAGCTTGTTTAAGTTTAGCAGTTTGTTAAAGTTAAATTTGCAAAGTTACAGCTGATTTTGAGTTCAATACGCATAATTGGTTTCAATTTTGGTTTTAATCTGAATTGCATATTCAATAGCTTCATACTGTGCCAGTTTTTCATTTGGGCCTGGGCGTATTAATAGGCAGCCCAGGTCTGTCTTGGTCAAGTAGTGATTTGAATTGGGCTTAGGTGCATTAAAAGCCTGAAGCAATTAGTTAAACCGAAGGGTGCCCCAAGGGCTCGATCCATGGGCTTTACAAATACCTATCATTGGGTTTAAAATTTTGGCCTGTGTTAGGCCCGATGCTTGGAGCTGTAGGAGTTTGACCTCGCAGCATGTGCAATTACATGATTTGGGCCTTATGGGCTCAAGACCCATCTTCTCTGCACTTTTTCCTGGATATTTGAACTCGGATTTGACAAAGTATTGGCCTTAATTAATTAGGATTCTTAGAGACAAATTAAGTAGATAACAGTAGAATTATTTAACTGATTAAGTTTGGAGAGGTTGTTTAGTAAATTCCACCGCCTTCCCCAAAAAAATAATAATACGTCAGAATCTTTAGGCACGATTTAATTAAATCACTTTATTAAATTCGGGTGCGCATTGATGCGACCCAAATCCAAATCTCGATGAAGTCGAAATGTGTTGACAATCACGGGCGCATTGATTGTGACGGGGTTCGAAACGCGTTTTCACGACATCGTAATTCTTATAAAATAAATAATGATAGAAAAGAGGTTCACAAATTGAGATGAGTTTCACCGAACAAAATAAATAAATGTGGGGCCCTCAATAAATGGTTTATTAAAAATGATTAGAATTAGGGAGGGCTATTTAGCGAACTTCACGGCTTTCCCCAAAATAATATTACGTTAGAATCTTTAGGCGCGATTTTAATTAAATTACCTTCTTAAATTCGGGTGCGCATTGATGTGGCCCAAATCCCAATCTCAACGAAGTTGAAGTGTGTTGACAACCACGAGCGCATTGATTGCGGCGTGGTTCGAAACGCATTTTCATGACGTTGCAATTCTTTTAAAAATAATTATAAAAGGCACATAAGCTAGCATGTATTAAGATCAGATAAAATTAAACACAACAGTTAAGCGACCGTGCTAAAACCACGGAACTCGGGAATACCTAACCCCTTCTCCCGGGTTTACAGAATTCCTTACTCGGATTTCTGGTTCGCAGCCTGTAACAGAGTCATATTTTTCCTCGGTTCGGGGTTCAACTGGTGACTTGGGACACCATTTATCTCCCAAGTGGCGACTCTAAATGATTAATAATTAAATCCCGTTCTGACTGTCCTTTAAATGGAAAAACTCCTTTATGTCCTTACCAGTGTAGTGAAAAAGGAGGTGTGACAGCTCTAGCGACTCTGCTGGGGACCTCAACTCAGAATCTCTGGTTCAGGGTTCAAAATTCGAGCTTAGATAAATTGCTGTATTTAGTTGTATCTGATTTTCCTACATGTTTTGTGCTAAATATTACTGCTTTGATATTATCTGAACTGTATATAAATTGTGCCGATACCTTTCTTTCTTCACCTCCGGGGATGTGCTTACTGGTTGAGACTCCCTATTCTGTTAGTGTCATACCTTGAAGTAAGAAAGAGGTCGGACAAGTTACGAAGCCGGATGGCCTTTTGGTTCCCGGTAAGTTGCCCCCTCCTCGACTCGAGTTGTCCGCTCGGGTACACAGTCTAAAACACTGACCCAGGTTTTGAACATAGAATAACGTGACTTCATGTTGGATCCCTAGTAGGAACGCTTATTTGCATCACGTTGCATTTGACTTAGGGGACTCAACACAGGGGTTGGGTCCGTCTAGGACTAGCAACCTGAAATGAAAAGGCCACCCTGATGTATTCTCTTGTGCTGTGCATTTATTTGTTCCGAACCTGCATGTTGACCGGTTTCTGCATCTCGAAAATGTTGGGAAATTGAGAAAAAAGAAAAAAAGAAGAAGAAAAAAAAAGGAGAAATAACAGTTAGGGAGTTAATTGATTATCCTAGAAAAACCCAATGCCCAAACACTGCCGAAACTCTGCCGGAATTTTGAGAAAATGAAAATTGTTTTAGTTTTAAATAGTTTGTGTTACTAAAAAAAAGCAAAAAACACGGGTCTTTGTTTTAGTTTGGGAAATTAGATTGTTTTATTATTTGTTGAAAAGAAAAGGAAAAAAAAGTCTTTGTTTTATTTTTGGAAAAATAGGTTGTTTATTGTTTGTTGAAAATGAAAAAGAAAAAAAAGAGTCGTTATTTTGTCTTGTTTTCAAAATAGAAAAGGAAAAATAGTTTGGTGTGCCATGGAAAATGAAAAAGAAAAGAGTCTTGTTTTCAAAAAATAGTTCGGCTAATTTACCCGAACTACGCATGGTTTGATTCTCACAGGGCGTGAGATACGTAGGCAACCCTCATCGGGTCCAACCTCCCCTTTGCAAAAATAACCAGAAAATATCAAAATTTTAATTTTTTTCATAAATAAACCAGGTGATGCCATTTTGTCAAAAAATAGCCAAATGTTCCCAAACGGAGCGCTGGAAGGCTGACTTTGCAAAAACGACCATCTTGGTCAATTTTTGATTTGTCTCGGTTGACTTTCGCAGCCTTAAAATCTTGGTTCCCGAAGTACTGAAAGGCCGCGTTTGAGAGTCGAGTTCTTCATTTGTAAAATTTGAAAATATATGGTTAATTCTGAGTCAAGCTATAGATCGTTTTTTTTTCAAATAAAAGTTTTTCTTTTGCGTAATCGCTTAATAAATTTGCAGGATGAGCACAATGATAAATGAGCCTTTTTCAATAATGACCAAAATCCCTTTTGAGTTGCAATTATGGTGGAATGATTTAGGCAAAGAAGGGCAAGACGAAGTGAAAAAATATTTGAAAGATCTTCCGGATTTATTAGACATTCAGCCTAGGGGGGATATTATCAGGGCATTGGTCGCTTATTGGGATGCGGCACATAATGTATTTCATTTCTCGGACTTTGAGCTCACCCCGACATTGGAAGAAATAGCAGGGTATATCGGAAGTGATCAAGCTCCATTGAGGTTCAAATACTTAATTGCTCCCAGGGCCATTACCATACATCGGTTCTTGGATTCCTTGAAAATACCTCGAACAGTTCATCATCCAGATTTTGCAAAGGATTTCTGTAGTTTCTGCCTCATATATGATAGATATGGCCACGTAGGCGGGTTCAATAATCCAGACTTTAAGCTATGCAGTAAAAGTAACCGACAAAAATGGGAGGAACACAGACGGGTGGCTTTTATGATAGCCTTTCTGGGCCTCATAATATTCCCAAGGAAAGATGGTACTATTGATGTGAAAGTAGCGGGGGTCGTCAGTACTTTGCAAACCATGGGGAAAAACACTTTAGCACCTATGATCGTGGCTGACCTCTTCCGGGCTCTCACGGCTTGCAAAGCCGGGGGGCAAATTTTTTGAGGGATGTAACTTGTTGTTACAAATATGGATGACTGAGCATTTGTGCCCCCGCTCTCAGTTATTGAGTTATGGTTCGTTTGAGAAAACTTGTATAGGAGAATTTTACACAAGAATCAAAGGGGCTAGTCTACCTGAAGGAGTCACGGTCTGGACATCATTATTTCGGACCTTCACTGCCGGCCAGATACAGTGGGTGCTTGGATGGTTGCCTGTCAAAGAAGTCATATATATGCCAGCAGCACGGCCGCATTTTCTGTTGATGGGACTCAAAAGCATCCAGCCCTATGCACCATATCGGGTTCTGAGGCAATTCGGGAGGTATCAAGTAGTACCGAGAGATGAAGATCTGAGTACCCAAGTGGTCGAAATTAGTCCTGACGGTCGGTTCCCCGAAGAAGAGGTCCGCCAAATCTGGAGTGAGTGTCAACGTTTGATGGCGAACACTTGTATGTCAGATAGGGCTAAAGGGGAATTTGCCCTGGGGTATCATGGTTGGTTCAGAGGTGACATGGCGTGCGGGAGACCGGCTAAAAGACCTCATCTCGAAGATTTTGCCAAGTCGTCCCAAGGGAAGTGGGACTGGTTAGCAAAGGAAGAAGGCTATCGAGTTAAGATTAGTAAACTGAAGCAGCAAGTTGAGAGTCTGAAATTCGAGAACAGTGTACAGGTTGCTGCGGATCAAGGTGAAAAGAACAGACTGGCTCGAGAAAACGAAGCGCTTAGGGCCCAAATCCGGCAATTGAAGATAACCGTCGATAAGCAACCGAGGAGCCGATCCGCTGAGCAATTGATAAAAAGATTGGAAAACGAAGTCAGGGAATGGCGGGATGAATTAGATAAATCCGAAAATATCATAGCAGAGCTTAAAGCACAGTGGGCTACCAGAACAGAGGAGCGTCGCCAGTACTTGAATCAGTTGAAAAGGGACCATGAGAAAATTATTGCCGGTTTAAAGAGAAAAGTGGTCGCTCTTGAGGGTAAAATGGTTAGGCAGGCTAGAGATTTTGGAATTGAAAGTGGACATTGTTATGATTTGTTGGCCCAAATGGAGGTAGAAGTGCAGAAGTTGCAAGATCAACACCTACAGGACTCTCGAGCTTTAAAGACATGCAGTGATCAGATAAGACGATTGCTTATAGAAAAGAAGCAAACAAAAGACAGAATTAGAGCCATTGCTCATGCCATTTTCAGGAGATGCCGGGTTTGTGAAGACATGACCCCTACTACTTTTGTCTCCGCAGTGATGATCTATGTGAAACGAACCATGAATGAATTAGAGCAGCTTGAAAGGGATTTGGATCCTAGGCCCGCGGCGAGGCCGAACGACGCCCCGCGAACACCAAAGTTTGAAGCACTAGAGTATGCATAGGCCATGTCTATAATTTTCTACCATTTTGAGTCTATCTTTCGTATCTTTTCAGGTCAAGTATGTTTGCATTCTTAGAGTCTGTTTTTGCTTTTATTTTGCGTCTGCTAGTTTCATTCCGAAAAATGTTTAGTTTGTAATAGTTTGTTTTAGTAATAAAAAAATGAAATTTTCAAAAATAAATATTCTTATTTCCACCCTTTATTCTTGCATTTATTTTTCACGAACTACGTTTGGTCTGATTCGTGCGGGGTCACGATACGTAGTCAATCTTTATAGGATTCGACCATAATCATAACAACAAAACGTAAGAAAGAGAGAGAGATAAAAAGAAGGGATCAAAAAAAAAGAGAAAGAAAGAGATGAGCGAAAACACAAAAGAGAAAGAAATAGGAAAAAAGAAAAGAGCACAAAAAATGTGAAAACAAGGTAAAAAGAAACAAGGAACGAAGTGCCGGGATGACGCATGCAATCGAGCAAATGCATAATAGAAATGATTAAATGTATAGGTGCATTCATGTCAACGTGCGGTTGTCAAATCTATTAAGACTTAATCGCTAACAAAGTGGTTGTCTAAATGTGTGAGTCCAGGCAGGTGGTTAGTTGACTGGCAATTCTGGCAACTCACCCGTACAACACTCGGTCGAAAGATAAAGTAAAAATGACAGGGCAGGACTCGGAAATCAGCATCGTAGACCCTTCAAATGAAGTTGAGGTAACAGATGTGGGTGCTATGAAAGAAGAGATGAGGAAATTAAAAGCACAAATGGCTGAAATGCATCAGGCATGGTCTCAGGGACATTCAACACCACTATATCCTGCTAATCCATTTTACATCCCACCTCTGGCTCAGGCTCAGGAGCCTACCACTCCCCACGCATCTTTAGCCTTCCCCTATCACGCCCATGGCTATGGTACCACTTCATACGATCCCCCAGCTCCACCCCCCAAACAGAACCCTCCCCCACCCATGGTTCCAGTCTTTGTGGCACCTCCCCCAGCCCCATTACATAGATCGTCCAGTGAGCCGTTATTCCAAGCTCACGACACCCAATATTACCCTCCCGAACCCACTTTCAAAGTGCCTGAGCCATATACTTACTCTCCCCATTTTGAAATCCCTGGAGAAGTGGAGAAACCGGTTAAGAATGCAGAACAAGCGGAAGTGATTCATAAAGTCAAAAGCCTGGAGAAATCCTTCAGGAACATGTATGATTTAGGAAACCAAGTCAGCGTTGCATACAAAGATTTGTGCCCTTTCCCCGATGTTCTGTTGCCTGCGGGTTTTAAAATGCCGAAGTTTGACTTGTTTGAGGGGCACGGTGACCCAGTAGCCCATCTGCGTGGCTTTTGTAGAAAAATGAGAGGTGTTGGGGGAAAGGATGAATTGTTGATAGCCTATTTCGGTCAAAGCTTGAGCGGGTCCGCACTGGAATTGTACACGAGACAGGACCCCGGCCGATGGTATACATGGGATGATCTGGCACAAGCATTTATTGGCCATTTTCAATATAACCTTGAGATAGTCCCTGACCGTCTTTCATTGTTGAAGCTGGAAAAGAAGCCTGGGGAAAGTTTTAGAGAGTTTGGTTTCCGCTGGAGGGAACAGGCAGTAAGGGTTGATCCTCCAATGAGCGAGAGTGAGATGGTAGATTACTTCTTGCAAACACTGGAGCCTACCTATTATGGTCATCTAGTGACATCTGTGGGAAAGTCTTTTAATGAAGTGGTAAAGATAGGAGCCATGAGTGAAGAGGGATTGAAATCTAATAAGATCTTGAGCTACTCGGCATTGAAAGCAACCACCCAGGCCATCCAAAGCGGTACTGGTGGTGTGCTTGGAAAGAAGAAGAAGGAAGAAGTTGCTACGGTTGAAGCTAGTGCTTGGTCCAGGCCCAATAACCCTCCACCCTACTACAACCAACCCATACCCCACCACCCAAACTACCAATATACCCCATATGGCCCGCTGCAACACTACTATCCACTACCAGAACCACACATTTCTGTCCACCACGCTTAGACCTATACTCATCCTTCAGTGCACTCACAATGGCGTGCACCGACTCCCCAAAATACACATCCACCCCCACAAAACACCTATCCACCTCCTAGGGCAAATAGACCAGGAACCAGCTTCCGCCCAAACCAAGCTTTTAGAAGTGAGAATGCCCCAAATAGAAAAATATTTACTCCGCTGGGAGAATCTTACACCGCTCTCTTCCATAGATTGAAACAGTTGGGAATGTTGACCCCAATTGAGTCCAAAGCACCAAACCCCCTTCCCAGAAACCTGGACCATTCTGTTAGCTGCGAGTATTGCTCAGGGATGCCGGGGCACGATACTGAAAAATGTTGGAAGTTGAAAAACGCGATACAAGAACTCATTGATAATCGCCGTATTGAAGTACAGGCTCCAGAGGCCCCAAACATCAATCAAAATCCATTACCAGCGCATTATGAAGCCAATATGATCGAACTGATACATAAGGGGACATAGCCTAAAAAACTCTCGCAGACGGTTATGGTGATCCGTTCTACGGAAGCCAAGGTCAAAAGAAAGACAATGAGCGCAAGGCCAGTGGTTCAACTAAAAGCAATAAAAGATAAGCCAGTATTGGTAATGGGAAAAGGACCATTTTTTGCTGCAAAAAAGCCAGAGACAGTCAAGTTAGTGGTACCAGGGTCATCATCTGTGCCCGTGGTTGTTGTGAAAGGGGCCTACATAGAACTAGTTGTCATAAAACCGGTAGTCCAATTACCCGTGGTTGATAGCAAAGTCGTACCGTGGAAATATGACAAGGTAGTGGTGACATACAAAGGAAAGGAAATTGAGGAAGAGAGTTGTGAAGCACAAGGACTAACTCAGTTGGGACGTTGTTTTGCTCCCGAAGAGTTGAGAAAGGCTAGGGGCGCTAAAGACAATCCAGTACTAGTCAAAAAGGCTGTGACGGAAGAAGAGGCAGAAGAGTTTCTGAAAAAGATGAAAGTGCAAGATTATTCCATTGTTGAACAATTGAGAAAAACACCGACCCAAATCTCGTTGTTATCATTATTGATCCATTATGACGAGCATTGCCGAGCTTTGATGAAGATATTGAATAAAGCTCATGTGCCTGACAAAATTTCAGTGAACCATCTGGAGACAATTGCCAACAAGATCTTTGAGGTAAACAGGGTAGCATTTTCTGATGATGAATTACCTGTGGAAGTCACAGAACACAATAAATCCCTCTACTTGACGGTCAAGTGTGAAGGTTCAATGGTTACTCGGGCACTGATCGATAACGGGTCAAGTGCTAATATTTGTACGTTGTCCACATTGAACAAGTTGAAGATTGATGATGATAGAATCCGCAAAAATAGCATTTGCATTCGAGGGTTCGACGGAGGGGGAACAAACACAGTAGGGGATATTGTACTCGAATTGACTATTGGCCCAGTCGAGTTCACTATGGAATTTCAGGCATTGGATGTTGCAGTGTCCTACAATCTTTTGTTGGGTCGACCATGGATCCACGCGGCCAAAGCAGTGCCTTCCGCACTGCATCAAATGGTCAAGTTCGAGTGGGACAGACAAGAAATTGTGTTATATGGGGAAGATCCCACATGCGCCATGAATGATGCCATTGTGCCCTTTATAGAAACTGAAGATGATAAGGGACCATGGGTTTTTGAGGTCTTCGACACGGTCCCGGTGAGCAGAGTGCCCGAGGGTAAAAGCATTCCATGTCCCAGGGTGGCAGCTGCGACCGTCATGGTAGTATCAGAAATGCTGAGTAATGGGTTCGTGCCAGGAAAAAGGTCTGGGGGTTGAACTTCAGGGCATTGTTCAACCTGTTTCTCTGCCCAAAAATCTGGACACCTTCGGATTGGGGTTCAAACCAACAGCGAAAGATGTTAGAAGGGCTCGTAAATTGAAAAAGAAAGCTTGGGTTCTTCCCAAACCAATTCCACGCTTGTCCAGGTCCTTCGTCAGGCCGGGTAGCAAGAAGCAGTCATTGGCAAAGGTGTCAGGTCCACTGATTGGGGCAGAGGGGAATTTGGATAAGGTGTTCGAGAGAGTATTTGCTAAAGTGAACATGGTTGAGGTCGGGGAAGGGTCAAGGGGAACCGATATACAGTACATCGGACCATATGCTAACATCAACAATTGGGAAGCTACTCCTCTTCCAATTCGGAGGGAGTCATGGTAGTGGGTTTTGTTTTCCTTTTGTCACCTGGATTATTCCAGGGTTTGTAATCTAGTTGCTATGTTCCGTCCGTTTGGATGAGTTAAAACCCCGTTATCTTTACATTCAATGAAATGCAATTTTCTTCGTTCCTAATTTTGTTTCCATTTTTTTTCTTTTCTTTTGTACAATTCTTTTTATGCTGATATCAATGATATGACATGCATGAGGAATCTTCTGCCCAGTTTTAAAAGCCAATCTAGCTCAGAAATAATAATACAAGACATCGAGAGTGATGATGGGGTGGATTGTAGCAACGATGAAGCTTATGAGGAAATTAGTAAAGAATTAAGTCACTTTGAAGAAAAACCCAAACCTAACCTAAATGACACAGAAGCAGTTAATCTAGGGGACCAAGATAATGTGCGGGAAACTAAAGTAAGCGTTCATCTGGAGCCACAACTCAAGGAGGAGATAATTAGAGTATTGCATGAGTAAAAAGATGTTTTTGCATGGTCGTATGATGATATGCCAGGTCTAAGCACCGATTTGGTGGTCCACAAATTGCCCATTGACCCGGCATTCCCTCCTATCAAGCAAAAGTTGAGGAAATTCAAAACGGACATAAGTGTGAAGATCAAACAGGAAATTACCAAGCAATTTGACGCAAAGGTCATTCAGGTTACACAGTATCCCTCTTGGTTAGCTAATATTGTGCCTGTGCCGAAGAAAGATGGCAAGACCAGGGTATGTGTCGATTATCGGGATCTTAACAAGGCAAGTCCAAAAGACAATTTCCCCCTACCCAACATCCATATACTGATTGACAATTGTGCCAAGCATGATATTGGTTCTTTTGTGGATTGTTACGCAGGTTATCATCAGATTCTAATGGACAAGGAAGATGCAGAAAAGACGGCATTCATCACGCCGCGGGGAACGTATTATTATTGGGTCATGCCGTTTGGTTTGAAAAATGCTGGGGCAACTTATATGAGGGCCATGACAACCATCTTCCATGATATGATACATAAGGAAATCGAGGTATACGTGGATGATGTGATCGTGAAGTCTAGACAGCAATCCGACCATGTCAGAGATTTGAGAAAGTTCTTTCAAAGGCTTCGCAGGTACAATCTTAAGCTCAATCCTGCAAAGTGTGCTTTCGGGGTGCCATCTGGGAAGTTGTTGGGGTTTATAGTCAGCCGGCGGGGTATTGAATTAGACCCGTCGAAGATCAAAGCTATTCAGGAATTGCCACCTCCAAGAAACAAAACCGAGGTGATGAGTTTGTTGGGAAGATTGAACTATATCAGCAGGTTCATGGCTCAGCTCACAACAACTTGTGAGCCGATTTTCAAATTGTTGAAGAAAGACGCCGCGGTCAAATGGACTGATGAATGTCAGGAGGCTTTTGATAAGATAAAGGGGTATTTGTCGAACCCACCCATGTTGGTTCCTCCAGAACCAGGGAGGCCTTTGATTCTATATCTGACGGTTTTGGATAATTCATTCAGCTGTGTACTGGGGCATCACGATGTTACGGGTAGAAAGGAGTAGGCTATCTACTATCTCAGCAAGAAGTTCACATCTTACGAGGTTAAGTATACTCATCTGGAGAGGACATGTTGCACCCTAACTTGGGTGGCACAGAAGTTGAAACATTATTTGTCATCCTACACTACTTACCTCATATCTCATTTGGACCCGTTGAAGTATATTTTTCAGAAGCCCATGCCCACAGGAGGCTTGCAAAGTGGCAGATCCGGCTTACAGAGTTCGACATTATCTATGTAACACGGACGGCGATGAAAGCACAGGCACTAGCCAATCATTTGGCTGAGAACCCTGTCGATGAAGATTATGAACCTTTAAAAACTTATTTCCCTGATGAAGAGGTGATGCACATTGATGAATTGGAACAAGCCGAGAAGCCGGGATGGAAACTTTTCTTTGATGGGGCTGCAAATATGAAAGGCGTGGGAATAGGAGAGATACTTATTTCTGAAACAGGTCAGTATTACCCTGTTACAGCTCGGCTTCGTTTCTACTGTACGAACAACATGACAGAATATGAGGCGTGTATATTGGGATTGAGATTAGCTGTAGGTATGGGTGTATGGGAAGTTTTGGTCATGGGTAACTCGGACCTATTGGTACACCAAATTCAAGGAGAATGGAAACACGGGATTTGAAGCTTATACCGTATCGTCAGTGTCTGTATGAGCTTTTTCAACGGTTTCAAGCTATAGAATTCAGGCACATTCTAAGGATTCATAATGAGGTTGCCGACGCTTTGGTTACTATGGCATTGATGGTGCATCATCCAGACAAGGCTTATGTTGATCCGTTGCAGATTCAGGTCCGTGATCAACATGCTTATTATAATATGATAGAAGAGGAAATCGACGGTGAGTCGTGGTTCCATGATATCAAAGAGCACATCAGGATGGGAGTGTATCCGGTACAGGCCACCGGTGATCAGAAAAGAATGATTCGGCGATTGGCAAGCGGGTTTTTCTTTAGTGGAGGAGTGTTGTACAAAAGAACTCCAGATCTCGGATTGTTAAGATGCATGGACGCGAGACAGGCTACATCTATCATGACTGAGGTACATTCCGGTGTTTGTGGACCGCATATGAGTGGGTATGTTCTAGCAAAAAAGATTCTCCGAGCAGGTTATTATTGGCTCACTATGGAGCGGGATTGTATCAGTTTTGTGCGTAAATGTCATCAGTGCCAAGTGCATGGAGATTTGATTCACTCTCCACCATCAGAACTACATACGATGTCCGCACCATGGCCTTTTGTTGTGTGGGGCATGGATGTTATTGGGCCAATTGATCCAGCAGCGTCAAATGGGCACAGGTTTATTCTGGTAGCTATAGACTATTTTACCAAATGGGTGGAAGCTAAGACGTTCAAGTCTGTGACTAAGAAAGCTGTGGTCGACTTCGTGCACTCAAATATCATCTGTCGGTTTGGGATTCTGAAGGTAATCATCACGAATAATGGGGCTAATCTTAATAGCCATTTGATGAAAGAGACATGTGAGCAGTTTAAGATTACCCATAGTCATTCTACTCCATACCGTCCCAAGGCAAATGGTGCGGTTGAAACAGCCAATAAGAATATAAAGAAAATACTCCGGAAGATGGTTGAAGGGTCTAGATAGTGGCATGAGAAATTACCTTTTGCATTGTTAGGATACCGCACCATCGTTCGTACCTCGGTGGGGGCGACTCCTTATTCATTAGTGTATGGCACCGAGGCAGTAATACCTGCAGAGGTGGAAATCCCGTCTCTGCGAATCATTGCGGAGGCTGAGATCGATGATGATGAATGGGTGAAAAACCGCCTTGAGCAGTTGAGTTTGATTGACGAGAAAAGATTGGCATCAGTGTGTCATGGTCAACTGTACCAACGAAGAATGGCAAGAGCATACAACAAGAAAGTGCGTCCAAGGAAATTCGAAGTCGGACAGTTAGTACTGAGGCAGATTTTACCTCATTGGGCTGAGGCAAAAGGAAAATTTGCCCCAAACTGGCAGGGACCATTTGTAGTAACCAGAGTGTTGTCTAACGGGGCATTGTATTTGACAGATGTAGAAGGAAAATGTATAGAAATGGCCATCAATTCCGATGCAGTCAAGAGATATTATGTATGATTTCTTTATTTCTGAATATATCTGTTTGTATTTGGCATATCTTAAAGATTGAAATGATGAAGGCGTTTTGTCCTGCTAGCCCAACACTTTTATCCATTGTCATCCCCTTTGAGCCTTACTTATTTTTCATATCCCTCTTTCGGAATCAATAACACTATCAAGGAACACAGGTGCCAAACATAAAAGAGAGAAAAGAAAAGCAAAGGGAAAAGAAAAGAAAAGAAAAAAGAGAAGGAAAACAGAAAAAAAAAAATGAAAAGAGAAGGAAAAGAGAAGGAGAAGGAAAAGAAGAAGAAAAGAAAGAAAAGGAAAAAACAAAAACAGTGGTAACTATGATACAGTGAACTACGTTTGACTTGATCCCGAAAGGGTACGTAGGCAGCCTTACTCCGAGGTTCAGTCATACCAAAATACAAATCCAAAAATCCCCAAGCAAGAAACTGGGGCAGAAGTTGTGATTGTTGTGAAAATCGGATTCCGAGAGTTGTAATTTAAACCCATTTGAATTGTTTTGATCCTTTTATACCTTTCTTTCTAACCCAATCCAAAAGCCTACATTACGGTCCAAAGAAAGACCTTCTGATCAATTCCTAAGAAATGCTAGGTTGAGCAGGTAGCGGTAATTCGTAGCAGTGGCAACACTCTGGTTCAAGAAAGAAAGAACAACAGTAAAAATGAGAGAGTCTTATTGGTGAAAACCTTCACGGGCACCGTAAGGCGACGGGAGTTGAGAGAAAATAAAATGAGAGAGTCTTAGTGGAGAAAACCTTCACGGGCACCTTGAGGCGAAAGGGAGTTGAAAAATGATTAATTGGGAAAAGGTCTATAGTTGGAAAACTGTCTCGAGACACCGCAGGATGAACAAAGTTAAGGTCTGGGTAAAGTAATCAAGCGATAGGAATTTTGGGGCAATAAAGTATGGCAATTAAAAGTTGGTTAGTTGGACAGATTGGGCCGATTAACCCAAAATGCATGTCAGGACCATTGGTACCAGTTGTTCCGGTCAGATAAGTTTCTTTCCTTTACTTCATTTTTAGTAGTCATCCGGTTTTGGATTCTTCTTATCCTTAACTCGTGAAAAACATTGCATTTCATTCTCTTTTGGGGGTTTTGTTTGTCTAAATGTTCCAATGTCAGTTTTGTTTAAAGCAAAGGGGAAAGGATCTCAAAGCCCACTACCAACTTCAGAAAATGGTAAAGCATACTGTAATAGGGGAGGTCGCCGGAAGTTGCACCGGCAGAATATTTGGGAAATGTTGTGAGAAGTGTGAAGGTCCAGGCAAAAAGGATCGGAAAGATGAAACAACAGTATGGGTACAAAAGCATTCAGGTGGTCAGAAATTGGGGAATGTGGAAGTCGGTTGGAAAGTCAGGCAGTTCAGAGGAAGTTAGTCAACACAAAGCAAGGCAAGAGAAGGACGATGCAGCAAGAATGCCATCAGCTAACCACCATTTTTAAACTAACGGAATTTTCTTTGATCAAAACAGGGGCAGAAAATTGTTTGGCGGAAGGGATCTTTGCGAGGGAAGAGAAGGTATTAACCCAGTTTAATCACAAGTATGTCATGGTTAAAATACAAGAAAATAAAGAGTAGCATAGGGAGACGTAAGTTGTTCCAGGTCTGCATTTTAGAGTAGTGGTAAAGTGTTGAAGTGGGGAATCCGCCCCTATAATAGAGGAATACGTTTCAGTCTGTAAAGTTAAAAGCATGCAAGTTTTAGTTTTCAACCCTTATTATTATATGATAACGAGCTCCAGTTTTCCCAAACTGGGGCAAGAAGTTTTCTTGGTTCGTCTATTTTTGAAATCAGGAGCCCGCCTGGAGAACAGAGGCATACAATTTCAAAATTTAGAACTCAGGAGCCCGCCTGAAGAACAGAGGTGATACAATTCAGTTTTAGTTTTCAATCAACCTCTTTGTCCATGTTGAAATCAGGAGCCCGCCTGGAGAACAGAGGCATACATTTCCAATTTTGAAGTCAGGAGCCCGCCTGGAGAACAGAGGCATACAATTTCAAAATTCAGAAGTTAGGAGCCCGCCTGAAGAACAGAGGTGATACAATTCAGTTTAGTTTTCAATAAATCTCTTTGTCCATGTTGAAGTCAGGAACCTGCCTGGAGAACAGAGGTACAAAATTCAAATATCAGAAATCAGGAGTCCGCCTGAGAATGGAGACATACAATTCAAGTTTTAGCAATCAGGAGCCCGCCTGGAGAACAGAGGGTGATACAATGCAAATGAGTCTGCTTGGAGAATAGAGATATTCAAGTTCAAAATCCAGCAATCAGGAGCCCGCCTGGATAACAGAGGAATACATTCAAGTTCAAGTTTACTCAAGTCTGGCAATTTGGGGAGTAGCAACAACATCTCGGTTAGCAAGTCGAAGAAACAACAATGGATTTCACCAAGAAAACACAAGACAACAAGGCAATAAAGAAGTACAAGAGCAAGTTTGAGGACTGTAGACAGGACTTTTTGTAATTCATAGTTCATAGCGTAGTCTAGCTTCTTTTATTTTTCCAACGGTGTAATAAGGAAGGTCAGCGAGCAGTAGCAGCAGCAGCAGCAGCAGCAGCAGCAGTCGCGGTGAAATCACAGCTCCCGGTAGTCCCAGCTACCGACACTCCTGAACTACACTGACCTGATTCCTGTTTAGCCCAGGATATGTAGGCAGCCTTTGAAGTAGGGTGCGGTCAAAACTCTCTCAAAGTGCTTCATAACGGAATATTTGAACGGGCAAAAATCGCTCGTATTTGCTCACTTATCTTTGCCTGAAAACCTTTCATGTTTCCGAGCAAAGAGGGGCAGCTGTGAGCACGTGATTTTTGCCCTATATATGAATTATTCCCAAAAGTCAAATAAAAAAGATTTTCCTCATAATTTTGTGAATTTTGTTTCAATTGGTTGCATTTCCATTTGTGCATTTTTTTTAATTTATATGAAAATACAAAAATACAATTGGCATTTTCATTTAGGATTTAACTTCATATTTTAAGATTAATTAGGGGTTTTAAGAACAAAATATATGGAAAATAACAAAAAAGAGTCCATTTTTGAATTTTTAATTGTTTAATCGTGAATTCGTCCTGGAGAGTTTTTAAAATAATTTTAGGAATTAATTAGTTTAATTTTGAAATATGTTGGGAATTCATTTTAATTTTTGCCTTTTTATAAAATCAGAAAAATATATATAGGTATATATATGAAACACAAAGTGGAAAATAAAATACAAAATGGAAAAAAGAAATAAAAGAAAAAGAAAAATAAGAGTTTAAAAGGGGTGGCCCTTCAAAAGACCAATCTGGGCCATTTTGATCCAATTCCCTTAGCCCAATACCCATTTCTACCGACCAAACAACCCAGGCCTAATCCCTTACCCGGTCCTCCTCCCAGTCAATGAAACGGCGTCGTTTCCCCAGCCCTCAATCACAACCGTTGGATCTCATCAATCCAACGGTCCGGATCTAACTAGGATGTTTTGTATATAAATGTCCGAAACCCCCCCCCCCCCCCATTTGTATCGTCTCCCTCACTCTCACAAACCCTAATCCACTCCACCCCCAAATCCCTCGCCGACAGTGAACGTCAACTACACCAACGGTCACCCAATTAACACCATCAACTCCCCTCTTCCACCTCTTTCCAGTCCTGTATTTGCTTTTCCTCGAATCCGGCCAGAACTCGTCGAATATCGATTTTAAGTTTTCCGGCCAGTTCGCAAGTTTGTCCAAACCCGTCCAAAATCATACCACACAATCCCCAGACTTCCCTCAACCCAAATCCATGACTATTTTCCTTCGAATCCTGGTGAAGTAGCTCGGACTTCAAATCTGAAAATTTTCGGTCAAAACCCTAACAGAAAATTTTGTGATTTTGGACCGTACTATCCTTAACCATGTGTTTATTGTAAAAACACATGGTTAGGGATGTTACGAGTCAAAAATCTGGAAAGATTCGGATGATAGCAATCGGCCGGAATTTCTCGTGCTTTAGTGAGCTTTCTTGTTTCCTTTTTACTTGCATAGTTACAGTTTTAGTTATAAGTTTGATTTCATTAAGGTGTTCTATTAATTTTACGATTTTGTTTTTGTATGTATTAGTATAGTTTAAATCTTCTTTGTTCATTGCTCCTTGATCAGTAAAGCATCTTCGCATTTGTAATTTAGATTGAGGCATATGTCGTTTATTAGTTAATCATAATTTTAATTGTAGAATAGGCATAATTAATTAGTTTGGATTCAGTACCATTTTTTTCCCATTAATATTGACTGATCCTGTTTTTTTAAGTTGTTTAGTTTTGGGTGATTGAACAATTAGGATTGGTTAGTTCAATTGGTTAATTTCTGACTTCTAATTAATCAGTCCTAGTTAGTTTTGAATTAATTCAGGGGATTGGTTATAGCTGTTGAGAATATAGGTAGAATCAGTAACTTGGAGAATCTTTCAGGGGTAGTTTAGGCATGGAAAAGGGCAGTTTCTTTGGGAATAGTAATTTCAAAATAGGGGTAAGGGTAGTATAGGTATTTTAGGGGTAAAAAAGCATCCTAGGGCCTTCTAGAAGGGTATTTTAGTATAGATGTCAGCCAACTTAGGATATTAGCTTGGGAAACAAGTCAAGAAATGAGGGACTAAACTGAAAATAGGGGAGGGACTAAAAAGAAAACCAAAAATCTGATTAACCCTCTGGGGTCATCTATAAAAGGGCAGGAAGTGCCTTGAGGAAGGGGGAATTTTCCGCCGGAAAAAATTTCCACTAAATATATTCTTCAGTCTCCAGATCTGAAATTCAATTAGCTGAATTACAACACTTTTCCTGGTTTAATTTCGAGTGGTTTCTAAATTCAAACAAGTCAAATTTGGAATCATTTATCTAGGATTTTTAATGGTTGGTATTCTTGAGTGTGTTTTAGGTTGATTCATTGAGTTTGCTCTGCATTTCAACTCATTTCTTCTGAATTGTTGAACCTGGGTGGACTGTAATACTCCTTCACTGACTGTGACTGGATTATTACCCTAGTTTCTGAGCTACTGTTGAGTTGTTACTGCTGCTAACCTCCCATTCTCTATTTACATTCCAATTTCCAGGTACACTTTTAAAATCACCTTGATGTAATCACAATTTGGGTCGAAATGCAATCACCTTGGTCAATCTGTGCTCGTTGGATGTATATAGTTGTAATCAGTTGACTGATAAGTGATTATACATATCTGATTCATTTGGACTGAATTGTATTAGGGATTGTTAATTCAAACCATTTCCAGACTATTCAGACTGTTGCATTCCATGTTTATGTAGTTGTAGCTTTCAACTTGTTTAAGTTTAGCAGTTTGTTAAAGTTAAATTTGCAAAGTTACAGCTGATTTTGAGTTCAATACGCGTAATTGGTTTCAATTTTGGTTTTAATCTGAATTGCATATACAATAGCTTCATACTGTGCCAGTTTTTCATTTGGGCCTGGGCGTATTAATAGGCAGCCCAGGTCTGTCTTGGTCAAGTAGTGATTTGAATTGGGCTTAGGTGCATTAAAAACCTGAAGCAATTAGTTAAACCGAAGGGTGCTCCAAGGGCTCGATCCATGGGCTTTACAAATGCCTATCATTGGGTTTAAAATTTTGGCCTACGTTAGGCCCGATGCTTGGAGCTGTAGGAGTTTGAGCTCGCAGCATGTGCAATTACATGATTTGGGCCTTATGGGCTCAAGACCCATCTTCTCTGCACTTTTTCCTGGATATTTGAACTCGGATTTGACAAAGTATTTGCCTTAATTAATTAGGATTCTTAGAGACAAATTAAGTAGATAACAGTAGAATTATTTAATTGATTAAGTTTGGAGAGGTTGTTTAGTAAATTCCACCGCCTTCCCCAAAAAAATAATAATACATCAGAATATTTAGGCACGATTTAATTAAATCACTTTCTTAAATTCGGGTGCGCATTGATGCGACCGAAATCCAAATCTCGATGAAGTCGAAATGTGTTGACAATCATGGGCGCATTGATTGCGACGGGGTTCGAAACGCGTTTTCACGACATCGTAATTCTTATAAAATAAATAATGATAGAAAAGAGGTTCACAAATTGAGATGAGCTTCACTGAACAAAATAAATAAATATGGGGCCCTCAATAAAAGGTTTATTAAAAATGATTAGAATTTGGGAGGGCCATTTAGCGAACTTCACGACTTTCCCCAAAATAATATTACGTTAGAATCTTTAGGCGTGATTTTAATTAAATTACCTTCTTAAATTCGGGTGCGCATTGATGCGGCCCAAATCCCAATCTCAATGAAGTTGAAGTGTGGTGACAACCACGGGCGCATTGATTGCGGCGTGGTTCGAAACGCATTTTCATGACGTTGCAATTCTTTTAAAAATAATTTTAAAAGGCACATAAGCTAGAATGTATTAAGATCAGATAAAATTAAACAAACAGTTAAGCGACCGTGCTAGAACCACGGAACTCGGGAATGCCTAACCCCTCTTCCGGGTTAACAGAATTCCTTACTCGGATTTCTGGTTCGCAACCTATGACAGAGTCATATTTTTCCTCGATTCGGGGTTCAACTTGTGACACCATTAATCTCCCAAGTGGCGACTCTGAATGATTAATAATTAAATCCCGTTCTAACTGTCCTTTAAATGGAAAAACTCCTTTATGTCCTTACCGGTGTAGTGAAAAAGGAGGTGTGACAATCATGATACTAGGCTAGCCACTTATTTCCAAACACTCCATTTTTCAATTACATACTTAAGGAAAATCATAATTTTAAAAGAAATTCAATAAGATAAAAGTATAAATCCAAATCTAGCGGAAAGAAACATAATCTCGACCTCAAGTGTCACTAAGTCATGAGCCAAAAACTACTACAATTATTCGAAATAACATGACCAACATAGTCTGAGAATATCCAAACAAATAAGCTAAAGGAAGATAAGGAAGGAGACGGCAGAACTACGATCGCCAAGCAACTACCTCGCAATCTCCACAGAAGGCCTCCAACTGGCAAGATCAACAACTGCTACCGTGCTCCGAGATACCTGGATCTGCACACAGGGGTGCAGGGGGTAATGTGAGTACAACAAATCAGTAAGTAAGAAGTCCAAACTATGTACTGACGGTAGTGACGAACCAAACCTCAACAGGTTGAAACAGTTAATTATACGGAAAAGTAGACATGCTTACAGTTCATGGAGTTTCTCAGCAGTAATTAGACACAATATGAACAAAATAAAGTATAAAGCACAGGAACCTCTAAGTACCAATGCACAGATAGCATGATCAATATTACGTATAATACTTCCACTCATAGTGCTCAATCACTCGGTACTGTATATGGCCTATTTGGCCTAGTGAGGATCCATCTCGGAATATATGTACATCACACACTATAAGTCACCCAGTACCGAGGAAACAGGCCAATCCAGCCCCATGGAGAAGATCCATCTCCATACCAATACTTCGGACAAGATCCATGTCCAGGGAAGATCTATCCCTCAATATCATCAACTGCGCTCACTGGGGATGTAAAGACTCCGGAGGGGCTTCTCCGAGCCCAAGCGCTATATCAATGCCAGCGAAGGCATGATCAATATCTCGTTGCAGCATGTTGCCCGATCCCATACTATCAAGCAATATCAGGCTCTCAGCCTCACTTAGTCAATACTCTCCAGTATCACACACATGGGCTAAGATGTCATGATACAAGCCCGAACAATAATATGATATGTCAAATAGCAATAATCGAGACTGAGGCATGATATAATATGCATGAATAGGACTGGGTATAAAATATAAATGAAGCTAATGACATGACAGCAAGAACAACCTCTCGGGTCTCAACAATGTTGGCGTGAAGCCTTAACATGATAATTAGCATGATTTGCAGCTTATTAACTTAATCACACAATTACAACAGAGATATCAACATAAAAGAGTCACTAGGCGGTGCCATGGAATGACCCAGGCCACATTTCTCACGGTGCACGCCCACACACCCGTCATTTAGCATTGCGTCACCTCAATAGTAATCATAAAACACACAGTTCGGGGTTTTGAACCCTCAGAACAAAGTTTTGGAAGTGTTACTTACCTCAAGCCAAGCCAAATTCTAGCCCGCTTTTCCTCTCTATTCGGCCTCCAAATGCCCTGAATCTAACGAAAATCAGTATATAACCATCAAAATATGCTAAAGGAAAAAATCTCACTTGAAAATAATTAAATTACATTAAAATCCCGAAATTGGTCAAAACCCGACCCCCGGTCCCATGCCTCGGATTCCGATAAAAATCACAAAACTAGAATCCTTACACTCTCAAGAGTTTATACATACCAAGAATACCAAAATCCGACCACAAATGACCCCTCAAATCCCTAGATTAAGGTCTCTAATTTTCAAGCCCCAACTCCCCAATTTTTGTCTTCAAATCCCCCAAATTTCATGTTTAGTTATGTATAAATCACAATAGGATCGAGTATTAAGTCCATGAATCTTACCTCAAAAAAGTTCTCTTGAATTCCCTCTTCAATCTCCCTCAAAAAGCTCCAAAAGCAAAAAAAATCGGGAAAATGGTCTTTTAAACATTCTGCCCAGCGATTTAAATTCCTTCTTCGCGAACGCGGTCAACGCATCGCGTTCGCGAAGCACAAAATCCGTTGACCACTTAATCCTTCTTCGTGAACGCGACATACTGAACACGAACGCGAAGCTTCAGCTCCTCAACCCATCGCAAATGCGACTACTAGCTCGCGAACGCGAAGCACAAATGAACCTGGTCCCAGCTGCTCCCATTTACTGTATGTGAATGCGGGAAACTCATCGCGTTCGCGATGAACACTGGACCTCCTTCGCGAATGTGGGACCAACATTGCGAACGCGAAGGCCAAACTTCCTGCCTCACACCACCTCCCTTCACGAACGCGAGGGCCCACTCGCGAACGCGAAGACCAAATGTCTGCAACACTAACAACAAAAATCTCCAACTTCTCCAACCTGAATTTGATCCGTTTAACTACCTGAAACTCAGCCGAGGCCCTCAGGACCTTAACCAAACATGCCAACATATCCTATAACATCATTCAAACTTGTTCTGACCCTCAGAATGCTCAAAACAACATCAAAACACCAAGTCATCATCGGATTCAAGCCTAAGAACTCCAAAAACTTTCAAATTCTGCTTTCGATCAAAAAGTCTATCACACCTCTTCCGAATGACCTAAAATTTTGCACACACGTCACAAATGACACAACGAACCTACTCCAACTTCCGAAATTCAATTCCAGCCCCTATATCTAAATCTCACCTATCAACCGGAAAATGCCAAAATTCCAATTTTGGCAATTCAAGCCTAAATCTACTCCGGACCTCCAAAGCATATTCCGATCACGCTCCTAAGTCCCAAATCACCTCCCAAAGCTATCCAAACCACCAAAATTCATATCCGAGCACTTTTTCACATAAGTCAACATCCAGTTGACTTTTCCAACCTAAGCTTACTCAAAAGAGACTAAGTGTCTCATTCCTTTTCTAAACCTCTCCGAACTCGAACCAACCAACCCGATATCACATAATATAGCTGAACAAGACAACAAAAAGCAGAAATGGGGGAAATGGAGTGGTATCTCATGAAACGACCGACCGGGTCGTTATATCCTCCTCATTTTAAACAAATGTTCGTCCTCGAATGAGTCAAGAAACCTTGAAGCCTCAAATAGGAGAGGATATCTGCTATGCATCTCCCGTTCGGTCTCCCATGTAGCCGCCTCCACGGGCTGACCTCTCCATTGCACTTTCACTGAAGCTATATCCTTTAACCTCAATTTTCGAACCTGTCGCTATAAAATAGTCACGAGATCCACATCATAAGTCAAATCACCATCCAACTGAACCGTGCTAAAATCCAAAAAATGAGACAGATCGCCAATATACTTCCGGAGCATAGAAACATGAAATACCGAATGCACACTCAATAATCTTGGTGGCAAAGCAAGCTCATAATCCACCTACCCAATCCTCCGAAGCACCTCAAAGGCCCAATGAACCGAGGACTCAATTTACCCTTCTTTCCAAATCTCATAACACCCTTCATAGGTGAAACCTTCAAAAGAACCTTCTCCCCAACCATGTAATACACATCACAGACCTTCCTATCAGCATAACTCTTCTGTCTCGACTACGCTATACGAAGCCGCTCCTGAATCACCATCACCCTGTCCAAAGCATCTTACACTAAGTCTGTACCCAAAAGCCTAGCCTTACCCGGCTCAAGCCAACCAACTGGAGATTTGCACCATCTCTCATACAAAGCCTTATATGGAGCCATATAAATACTCGACTAGTAACTGTTGTATGCAAACTCTACGAGCGGTAGAAATTGATTCCATGACCCTCCAAAATCAATGACACACGTGCACAACATGTCCTTCAATATTTGAATAGTGCTGTCGGACTGCTCGTCCGTCTGAGGGTGAAAAGATATGCTCAACTCAACCTGAGTACCCAGCTCTCTCTGTACGGCTCTCCAAAAATGCAAAGTAAACTATGTACCTCTATCTGAAATGATGGAAACTGGGACACCATGCAACCGAACAACCTCTCAGATATAGATATCTGCCAATCGCTCTGAAGAATAGGTAGTACACATAAGAATGAAGTGCGCGGACTTGGTCAGTCGATCTACAATCACCCAAATAGCATCGAAATTCTTCAAAGTCCATGGGAGTCCAACTACAAAGTCCATGGTGATCCGCTCCCACTTCCACTCTGGAATATCTATCTGTTGAAGCAAGCCACCCAGTCTCTGATGCTCGTATTTCACCTGCTGATAATTGAGATACCGAGATACAAATCCTACAATGTCCTTCTTCGTTCTCCTCCACCGATAATGTTGTCTCAGATCCTGATACATATTCGCAGCACCTAGATGAATGGAATACTGCGAACTATGGGCCTCCTCCAGAATCAACTTCTGAAACCCATCTACATGGGGCACGCATATTCGGCCCTGCATCCTCAATACCTCATCATCACCAATAGTCACATCTCTGACATCGTCATGCTGAAATCTGTCCTTAAGGAAAAGCAAATGAGGATCATCATACTGGCGCTCTCTAATGCGATCAAATAAGGAAGACCGAGAAATCACACAAGCTAAGACCCGACTGGGATCCGAAATATCCAACCTCACGAACCGATTGGACAAGGCCTGAACATCAACTGCAAAAGGTCTCTCCCCAACATAAGTATATGCCAAACTCCCCATATACTGCTTTCCTACTCAAGGCATCGGCCACCACATTGACCTTTCCTGGATGGTACAAAATAGTGATACCATAGTCCTTTAGTAGCTCCAACCATCTTTGCTACCTCAAATTGAGATCCTTCAGCTTAAACAAGTGTTGGAGGCTACGATGATCAGTAAAGTCCTCACAAGATACACCATACAGATAATGTCTTTAAATCTTCAACGCATGAACAATGGCAGCCAACTCCAAATCATGAACGTGGTAGTTCTTCTCATGGGGCTTTAACTGACGAGAAGCATAAGCAATCACTCTACCATCCTCATAAAAACACATCCAATACCAACTCTCGAAGCATCACAATACATTGTATAAGAACCTGAAGCTGATAACAAAACTAACACTGGAGCTGTGGTCAAGGCAATCTTGAGCTTCTGAAAGCTCTCCTCACACTCATCTAACCACCTAAATAGAGCACCATTTTCAGTCAACTTGGTTAAGGGCGATGCTATAGATGAAAATCCCCGAACGAACCGGCAGTAATAACCCGACAAACCAAGAAAACTGTGAATCTCTATGGCTGAGGACGGTCTGAGCCAACTCTAAACCGCCTCTATCTTCTTCGGATCAACCTGAATACCCTCACTGGACACCACGTGTCCTAAGAAAGCTACTGAACTGAGCCAAAATTAACATTTGGAGAACTTTGCATAAAGCTTCTCCTACCTCAATCTCTGCAACACAACTCTCAAATGTTCCGCGTTCTCCTCCTAACTACGTGAATATACCAGAATATTGTCAATGAACACAATCACGAACGAGTCAAGATAAGGTCGGAACACGCTGTTCATCAGATGCATCAATGTTTCTGGGGCATTGGTCAGCCCAAAAGACATCACAAGGAACTCATAATGACCATATCGGGTCCTAAAAGCTATCTTAAGAATATCCGAGTCCCTGATTTTCAGCTAATGATACCCTGAATGAAAATCAATCTTGGAGAATACTCTCGCTCCCTGAAGCTGGTCAAACAAATCATCAATGCGAGACAGGGGATACTTGTTCTTAATTGTAACCTTGTTCAACTGCCTATAGTCAATGCACATACTCATAGAGTCATCCTTCTTCTTCACAAATAGAATAGGAGCACCCCACGGCGAAATACTAGGTCGAATAAACACCTTATCAAGGAGTTCCTGAAGCTGCTCCTTCAACTCCTCCAGCTCTGGCGGTGCCATAAAATACGGTGGAATAGAAATGGGTTGAGTGCCCGGCCTCAGGCCAATACCAAAATCAATAATCCTTTCTGGTGGCATGCCCAGCAGGTCTGCAGGAAACACATCGGGAAAATCCCTCACTATGGGCACAGAATCAATACTATGAGTCTATGCACTGACATCCCTCACAAAGGCTAAATATGAAAGGCAACCCTTCCCAATTATCCGATGGGCCTTCAGAAACAAAATCACCCTACTGGGAACATAATCGGTCGAACCTTGCCACTCAATCCATGGCAACCCTGGCATAGCCAACGTCACTATCTTAGCGTGACAGTCTAAAATAGCACAACACGGAGCTAACCTATCCATGCCCAATATCACATCAAAATCAACCATACTAAGCAACAAAATATCCACTCAGGTATCCAAACCCTCTATAGTCACTACACACGACCGATATATACGGTCCACAACAATAGTATCACCCACCAGAGTAGATACATGAACAGATGAAATAAGAGACTCACGGGCATATCCAAATAATGGGCAAAATATGATGACACATATGAAAAGGTGGAATCGGGATCAAATAATACAAAGGCATCTATGTGGCAGACTGAGATAATACATGTAATTATAGCATTTGAGGCAATAATATTTGGTCGGCTGGGAGAGCATAGAAATGGGCCTGACCACCACCTGATCGACCTCCCTCTCTAGGGCGACCCTAGTTGACTGACCTCCACCCCGAGCTGACTGAGCAGGTGGGGAAGTAGTTGGTGCTGAAGCCGATGGCTGACTCCTCTGCTGGGATGAACCTCCTGTAAGACGGGGACATAACCTCTTGATATAAACCAAATCTCCACACTCGAAGCAACCCCTGGAAGCAAGTGGCAGTGGGTACTGAAGGGAACCCCGTGCACCAGGATGCCAACTAGAAGAACCAGGCATAGATGAGCCTTGAACTGATGGTGCCTGAGTCAAACTCTGAGCTGGAAGGGCATTGAGAGACGAGTGACCCTGATATGAACTGTGAGAACCATAGCCAGATTACCCACCACAGTGACCTGAACGGGCTGGCTGAGCATGTCTGAATGAACGGCCTCTATCGTGCTGAAACTGGCTTCCAGAAGAAGAAGCCCCAAAACTACCAGATCCCCGAGGCCTCTTGGCCTCCCTCTCCTCTAGCTCCTGGCGACGAACTGACTCAATCTCTCTAGAAATGTCAACAACCTCCTCATAAGAAGTGCTAGATACTCTCTCTCTCTGGTCAGAAAAATCCGTAGTTGATAGTTGAGGTCATCAACGAACCTCCTGATCCTCGCCCTATCCGTGGGAACTAGCTAAATAGTATAACGGTCCAACTCGGAGAACCTCATCTCATACTGCATCACGGACATGCCCTCCTGACGCAGCTGCTCGAACTGCCTGCACCGCTCCTCCCTGCAAGAATGCTGTACATGCTAATCTAGGAAGAGAATGGAGAACTGAAGCAAGGTATGTGGCGGTGCACCGACAGGCCTACGCCTCTCATAAGCTTCCCACCAAGTGAAGGCAGTCCCAAAAAACTAAAAAGTAGTAAATGAGACCCCACTAGTCTCCAGAATACCCGATGTACGCAACATCCTTAAACACCTATCCAAGAAACCCTGAGCATCCTCTCCTTCTGCACCATTGAAAGTCGGAGGCTGAAGTCTACCAAACCTCTCCAATCGATCCTGCTCGTTGTCAGGCATAACTGGAACCACAAAATCCTGAGTAGGTGCAGCCGGCTGGGCTACTGGTGCCTCCGGTGTCTGGAGTCCCTGAATAACCTGCTCGGGTGTACGGGCGGCGTGAGTCTGAGTGCCTCCCCCAACTTGAGAAGTAGCTGTTGTCATAGAAACTGTGACTGCCTAAGAAAGACTGGTGCACACAGTCAGAATCTAAGCCAAAGTCTCTTGGAGACCCGGAATAACAATAGGCACAGTCGGTGCCTGAGCTGGTGTTACAGGAGCATCCCCCGCTGGAGCTTGATCATGAACTGGGCAGTGGGTGGATCTGCAAGTGTTGCCCTAGCTGCTGTGCGGGACACACCCATGCCCCTACTACGGCCTCGACAGCATCCTCAGCCTCTAGCGTCCCCAACTGGTGGTACTGGTGGTCGTCCATCCTGACCGGTAGCACATGTCTTCACCATTTGTGAAAGACTAGAATAACAGAAGTTTAGTTAACAGAGTCAACAGATTCGCACGATACGAATTCAAGAATGTGAAATTTTTCCTAAAGGTTATATAGCCACCCGAGGATAAGTACAGACGTCTCCGTACCGATTCGCGAGACTCTACTAAACCTGATCATGACCCGTGAGACCTATATAACCTAGGGTATGATACAAACATGTCACGACCCAAAATCCAACTTTGTCGTGATGGCGCCTATCGTGATACTAGGCTAGCCACTTATTTCCAAACACTCTCAATTAAATACTTAAGGAAAATCATAATTTTAACAGAAATTCATTAAGATAAAAGTATAAATCCAAATCCAGCGTAAAGAAACATAATCCCGACCTCAAGTGTCACTAGGTCATGATCCAAAAAGTACTACAACTGTTCGAAATAATATGACCAACACGATATGAGAATATCCAAACAAATAAACTAAAGGAAGATAAGGAAGGAGAAGGCGGAACTACGGTCGCCAAGCAGCTACCTCGCAAGCTCCACAGAAGGCCTCCAACTGGCAAGATCAGCAACCATTACCATGCTCTGGGATACCTGAATCTGCACACAGGAGTGCAGGGGGTAACGTAAGTACACCAACTCAGTAAATAACAAGTCCAAACTATGGACTGACGGTAGTGACGAACCAAACCTCAACAGGTTGCAATAGTTAGTTGTACAAAAAAGTAGATATGCTTACAGTTCATGGAGTTTCTCACAGTAATTCAACACAGTATGAACGAAACAGAGTATAAAGCTCAGGAACCTCTAAGTACTAATGCAAAGATAGCATGATCAATGTTACGTATAATACTTCCACTCACAGTGCTCAATCACCCGGTACTGTATATGGCTCATTCGGCCTAGTGAGGATCCATTCCGGAATATATGTACATCACACACTATAAGTCACCCAGTACCGAGGAAACAGGCCAATCCAGCCCCATGGAGAAGATCCATCTCCATACCAATACTTCGGACAAGATCCATGTCCAGGGAAAATACATCCCTCAATATCATCAACTGTGCTCACTGGGGGTGTAAAGAGTCCGTAGGGGCTTTTCAGAGCCCAAGCGCTATATCAATGCTAGCGAAGGCATGATCAATATCGCATTGTGGCGTGCAGCCCAATCCCATACTGTCAATCAATATCAGGATCTCGGCCTCACTCAGTCAATAATCTCCAGTCTCACACACATGTGCTAAGATGTCATGATACAAGCCCGAACAATGATATGATATGTCAAATAGCAATAATCGAGACTGGGGCATGATATAATATGCATGAATAGGACTGAGTATAGAATATAAATGAAGCTAATGACATGACAGCAAGAACGACCTCTCGGGTCTCAAAAATGTTGGCGTGAAGCTTTAACATGATAATTAGCATGATTTGCAACTTATTAACTTAATCACATAATCATAACACATATATCAACATAAAAGAGTCACTAGGCAGTGCCATGGAATGACCCAGGCCGTATTTCTCACGGTGCATGCCCACACACCCATCACTTGGCATTACGCCACCTCAATAGTAATCATAGAACACACAGTTCAGGGTTTCGAACCCTTAGAACCAAGTTTGGAAGCATTACTTACCTCAAGCCAAGCCAAACTCTAGCCCGTGATGACTTTTCCTTTCGATTCGGCCTCCAAATGCCCCGAATCTAACCAAAATCAATATATAACCATCAAAATATGCTAAGGGAACAAAGCCCACTTGAAAATAATCAAATTACATCAAAATTCCGAAATTGGTCAAAATCCGACCCCCGGGACCACGCCTCGGATTTCGATAAAAATCACAAAACTAGAATCCTTACACTCTCATGAGTTTATACATACCAAGAATATCAAAATCCAACTACAAATAACCCCTCAAATCCCTAGATTAAGGTCTCCAATTTCCAAGGCCTAACTCCCCAATTTTTGGCTTCAAATCCACCCAATTTCATGTTTAAATAGGTAGAAATCACAATAGGATCGAGTATTAATTCCATGAAACTTACCTCAAAGAAGTTCTCTTGAATTCCCTCTTCAATCTCCCTTAAAAAGCTCCAAAACCGACTCAAAAATGGTGAACTATGTCCAAAAATCGCAAAAATGGTCTTTCAAGCATTCTGCCCAGCGATTTAAATTCCTTCGTCATGAACGCGGTCAACGCATCGCATTTGCGAAACACAAAATCCATTGACCACTTAATCCTTCTTCGTGAACGCGACATCCTAAATGTGAACGCGAAGCTTCAGCTCCTCAATCTATCGCAAATGCGAAGCACAAATGAACCTGGACCTAGCTGCTCCTATTTAATCTACGCGAATGCAGGAAACACATCGCGTTCGCGATGAACACTAGACCTAACCCTTCGCAAATGGCGGGACCAACATCGCGAACGCGAAGACCAAATGTCTGCAACACCAACAACAGAAATCTGCAACTCCTCCAACACGAATTTGATCCATTTAACCACCCGAAACTCACCTGAGGCCCTCGGGACCTCAACCAAACATGCTAACATATCCCATGACATCATTCAAACTTGTTCCAACCCTCAGAATGCTCAAAACAACATCAAAAACACCAAATCATCATTGGATTCAAACCTAAGAACTCCAAAAACTTTCAAATTCCGCGTTCGATCAAACAATCTATCAAACCTCGTCCGAATGACCTGAAATTTTGCACACACGTCACAAATAACACAACGGACCTACTCCAACTTCCAGAATTCCATTCCGACCCCTATATCAAAATCTCACATATTAATCGAAAAACGCCAAAATTCCAATTTCGTCAATTCCAGCCTAAATCTACTTCAGACCTCCAAAACACATTCTGATCACGCTCCTAAGTCCAAAATCACCTCCCGAAGCTATCTGAACCATCGGAATCTATATCCGAGACATTTTTTACATAATTCAACATCCGGTTGACTTTTCCAACCTAAGCTTACTCAAAAGAGACTAAGTGTCTCATTCCTTTCTAAAACCTCTCCGAACTCAAAACAACCATCCCGATATCATATAATACAGCCGAACAAGACAATAATAAGTAGAAATGGGGGAAACGCAGCGGTAACTCATGAAACGACTGGCCGGGTCGTTACAATATATCTTTTGTATATTTGTATCTAAGTTATACATAGTAAAAGCAAAAATAATACAACTAATTATATATTATACAACTTATCTTCAACTTTCATACATTATTTCTACTTAGTTATATACAACTACAATATCATACAACTTAAATATAATTTTTATACAATATTGTTCAACTTTCATACAATAGTTAAATAAATTTTTTTATATAAACAACATAATACAATTTTACTACAATTTCGTAAATATAATGTATATCATGTCTATTTCTTCTTCTTCTTCTTCTTCTCTTCTTCTTCTTCGAGTTTCAATTTGAAATTCAGCCAAAATTAAGTCTAATCTTCACCGAAACACCCTCAAAATGGAGATATAAACTCCAAACCATATTCCAAATTCTTTGCAACACCCAATCCAAACAAATAATGATTTTTCAAAACTCAAATTCGAATTCAAAGCTTCAAAGCATTTTAATGGCTGTCAATGGTGGAATTGCTGCTCTGTTTTCCTTTACTTTACATTACTGAAATTAGGGATTGAGAGATAGAGAGAGACGTAGAGAGAATTCTCAATTCTTTGCAACAACACCCAATTCAAATAAATAATTATTTTTGGGGTGAATTCTCTAAGAAAACACCCAAATCAAATGTAAGAATATCGGCTCCTTTGCCTTTTCTAGGGTTGCTCTTTGAAGTTATTTTCTTCTTCATTGAAAATCAAGCTAAGTTCAAACGTTAATGGAGGTGATTTTTTTAAGAAGAGAGTAAAAATTTAGAATGCTTATGGAAGAAGAGAGAAAATAGGCGTTAATGGAGGGATTCTGAATTTTGTGAAGAGAAAATCATGGGTGAGTGCAAGATACGTGGGGGAGGGGGTGGGATGTGGAGAGAGAAACGTGGGGGGAGTGGAAGATACATTAGAGTAATTTTAGGACACTAATTATTATCATTAATTCTCTTAAAATGTACATAAATGGTAATTAGGTATATAAAAAGTAATTATAGTAAAACTTGAGTAGGGACGGTAATATAGTTTTATATAGTATACAATATTATAAAAATCTCTTGATTTATTCAGCCCACACATGCATTCGAACTCCTTAAACTACATCTAATTAAACCACCATATTCTCTTGGGCAAGTTAAACATTTGTTAGTCATCTAAAAATAGTTATATATATATATATATATATATATATAGTTTACAGGCTATTATATTAAGCGACTCTATTGGATAATACTTCTTATCTTCTTGCAAAATACGCTGTTTATTTTCTAAAAACTGAAATAAAGGTAATCCTTGAAGTAGGTAGTGACCTATAGAGGAGTTTATGTACTACAATGCATTTCCAGTCATATATGAGCTTCTTTCCTACGCAAAACAATATTTTCTTCTTTATCAATTTTTTGTATAATATTTGAGAATTACGATCAACTGTTAGAACATATATATATATATATATATGTAACTACAAAAATATTTAGGAGTATAATGTCACGATCCGGATTTTCCACCCTCAGGAGTCGTGATGGTGCCTACTCGTGAAAGCTAAGCAAGCCGGATGTTATAAATTAATTACCCTTTTTATGAAGCATGTTCAATAATTCAACGTAATAAGCGATTTAAGCAGCGAAATAAACTAAATAACCAGAAATGCGGAAGAAGAAAACTTAATCATTCAATCAAACACTGCTACATAATCTGAAGTACAATACTACCCAGAATTTGGAGTCACAAGTCACGGACTATCTAAGAATACTACAAATAAGGTCTGAATGGAAATACATAAGTCTGTCTCTGAATAAGTAAAAACAGAAACAGAAAAGATAGGAGGAGACGCCAAGGCCCGCGGACGTCTGTAAGACTACCTTGGGTCGCCTGAGTGGACTGAAGACAGCACCCTCACTGCGATCCAAATGCTCCGGTATCAGTATTTTCACACAGTGCAGAGTGTAGTATCAGCACAACCGACCCCATGTGTTGGTAAGTGCCTAGCCTAACCTCGGCGAGGTAGTGACGAGGCTAGGACTAGACTACCAAATAAACCTGTACAGTTAAATCATATACAACGGGAATAAAAGCAGATAAATTACAGTTAAAGTTGGGAGGGGAAACATGTTGCAGGAAGTAACAGATAACAACAGAATAATAGTAGAGAAATGTAAGGAACCCCATAAATAAATTACCAGCAAAAGATAAGGAAATAAGAATCAAGTACACATGTAATACCGTTGCAGACGTGCAACCCTATCCCATTTCATATGATACCATTGCAGGCTTGCAACCCGCTCCCATTTCATATAGTACCGCTGCAGGCATGTAACCCGCTCCAATTTCATATATTACCGTTGCAGGCATGCAACCCGCTCCCATTTCATATATTGTCGTTGCAGGCGTGCAACCCGCTCCCATTTCATATATTACCGTTGCAGGCGTGCAACCCGCTCCCATTTCATTTATCAACACCAATCATAAAAGAATCCCGGCAAGGAAACAATAATATAACAACAACATCCCCGCAAGGGAACAATAATGTAACAACAACATCCCGACAAGGGAATAATAATATAACAACAACACCCCGGCAAGGGAACAATAATATGACAACAGCATCCCGGTAAGGGAACAATAATATCACAACAACATCCCGGCAAGGGAACAATAATATAATCCTCATATGAAGCACGAATAAACCACAATGGAGTCATAAGAATTACAATACAAGACTCACATGCATACTTGACACCGACGTATAGATACTCGTCACCATGCCTATACGTCGTACTCCACAATTAACACATAGCAAATAAGACACAACTCCTAATCCCTCAAACTAAGGTTAGACCAAACACTTACCTCGAACTTCCACGGCCAACTCAAGCCTCAAACATCACTTTTCCTTTAGAGTTCCCCTCCAAACAACTCGTATCTATGAATTTGTAGTGAAGTTCTCTTTCAAAAATCGTCCAATTTGGAGTTTGGAAGAAGAAGTTATGAGTTTTGGGTTAAATCCTGTATGTGCTCTACTACTGTTTAGATGACTGGGCAAAATTGGTCTCTGCGATCGCGAACAAGGGTATGCGATCGCATAGGGTAAGGGGGATTGGGAACTGCGATCGCGGACTAGGGAGTGCGATCGCATAGAGGAAAAATGATTCCCTTCCTAGGCTTGGTTTAACCCATTGCGATAGCGGGAGAAGCAATGCAATTGCATAGAACAACTGGTGAACCCCCCCCCCCCAAGAATTTACTCTACGCGATCATGGAAGTAGTTATGCGATCGCATAGCAAAAAATAGGGCCCCTTAAAATTACACAATGCGATCGCGAACCTTCCTATGCGATCGCATAGAACAAAAGAACTAGACACCAACAAACAGCAAAAAAATAGATTTTCTAAGTCCAAAAACACTACGACGCTTATCTGAAACTCACCTGAGCCCTCGGAGCTCCAAACCAAACATGTACACTACCTCAAAAACACCATACAGACTTACTAGTGTAATCAAATCGCCAAAATAACATCAACAACTATGAATTTATCCTCAAAATCATGAAATCACTTAAGAACTTCAAAATTTTCAATTTTCTCAAATACGGTCCGATTCATGTCATTTGAAGTCCGTTTCTTACCAAATTTCACAGACTCGACGTAAACCATATATAAGACTTGTATCGGGCTCTGGAACCAGAATATGGGCCCGATACTATTAATATTTAAACACATTTCATTTCCAAAACTCATAAATAATTCCAGAAAATAAGTTTCTTTAAAAAATTCATTTCTCGGGCTTGAGACTTCAGAATCCGATTCCGGGCATATGCCCAAGTCCTATATTTTCCTACGAAGCCTCCGGGACCGTCAAATCACAGGTCCGGATATGTTTACCCAAAATGTTGACTGAAATTAACTTAAATTCATTTTAAAATCAAAATTTATTATTTTTCACAGTTTTTCACATAATGGATTTTCGGCTACGCACCCAGACTGTGCAAGTAAATCGAGGTGATACTAAAAAATATTTTTAAGGCCTCAAAACATATAATTTATTTCTAAAATAAGTGATGACCTTCTGGGTCATCACATTCTCCACCTCCAAAACAACCGTTCGTCCTCGAACGAACATAAGAAGGAAGTAACTGAGTCGGGGAAAAGATGGGGATAATGGCTTCGTATGTCGGACTCGGACTCCCAGGTCAATGCCTCAGCAAGCTGACCTCTCCACTGAATATGAACAGAAGAAAAACTCTTTGATCTCAACTGACGAACCTACCGGTCTAGAATAGCTACCGGCTCCTCCTCATAAGACAAGTCCTTGTACAACTGGACAGTGCTGAAATCTAACACGTGGGATGGATTGTCGTGATACTTACGAAGCATGGACACATGAAACACTAGATGCACGACTAATAACTCGGCGGAAATGCAAGTCTATAAGCCACCTCTCCCACTCGATCAAGAATCTCAAATGGGCTAATGAACCTAGGTCTAAGCTTTCCCTTGTTCCCAAATCTCATCACACCCTTCATAGGCGACACTCGAAGCAATACCCGCTTGCCAGCCATGAATGTCACATCACGAACCTTACGGTCGGTATAACTCTTTTTCCTAGACTGAGCTATGCGAAGCCTATTCTGAGTGGTCCTGACCTTGTCCAAGGCATCCTGTACTAGATCCGTACCAACAACCGAGCCTCTCCCAGCTCAAACCATCCAACCAGCAACCGACACCGCCTACTATACAAAGCCTCATAAGGAGCCATCTGGATACTAGACTGGTAACTGTTGTTGAAGGTAAACTCCGCTAAAGGCAAAAACTAATCCCACGAGCCTCCAAAGTAAATGACACAAGCTCGGAGCATATCCTCCAAAATCTGAATAGTACGCTCGGACTGCCCGTCCGTCTGAGGATGAAATGTTGTGCTCAACTCGACCCGTGTGCCCAACTCTTGCTGAACTGCTCTCCAGAAATGTAAGGTAAACTGATACCTTGATAAAAAATGATAGACATGGTCACACAATGAAGATGAACAATCTCCCGGATATTGATCTCAGCTAACCTCTCGGAAGAATAAGAGACTGCCACAGGAATGAAATGCGCTGACTTGGTCAGCCTATCAACAATAACCCACACTGCATCGAACTTTCTCTGAGTCCGTGTGAGTCCAACAACAAAGTCCATAGTGATACACTCCCACTTCCACTCAGGAATCTTAATCTTCTAGAACAAACCACCGGGCCTCTGATGCTTGTACTTAACCTGCTGATAGTTCAAACACTAAGCCACATGTTCCACAATGTCCTTCTTCATTCTCCGCCACTAATAATGCTGCCGCAAATCCTGATACATCTTAGCAGTGCCCAGATGAATAGAATACCGAGAACTATGGGCCTCCTCTAAAATCAACTCTCGGAGTCTATCTACATTAGGCATATAAACTCGACCCTGCGATCTCAGAACTCCATCATCTCCTAAGGTAACCTGCTTGGAACCTCCGTGATGCACCGTGTCTCTAAGGACATAAAAATGAGGATCATCATACTTTCGATCTCGGATACGCTCCAATAATGAAGAACGAGCGACTGCAAGCTAACACACAGTTGGGCTCAGAAACATCCAACCTCACGAACTAATTGGCCAAAACCTGAACATCAAAAGTAAGCGATCTCTCACCGACCGAAATATAGATAAGGCTGCCCATACTGGCAGACTTCCTACTCAAAGCATCGGCCACCACATTAGCCTTTCTCGGATGATATAAGAGGGTGATATCATAGTCCTTTAACAGCTCCAACCACCTTCTCTGCCTCAAGTTTATCTCCTTCTGCTTGAACAAGTACTGTAGACTCTTGTGATCCGTGAACACCTCACATGCCACACCACACAAATAATGCCTCTAAATCTTCAACGCGTGAACAATGGCTGCTAACTCCAAATCATGAACCAGATAGTTCTTCTCATGAATCTTCAATTGCCGCGAGGCATAGGCAATGACCTTGCGATCCTGCATCAATACTGTACCAAGTCCAATACGAGATGCATCACAATAAACTGTGTAAGGCCCTGAACCTGTGGGCAAAATCAACACTAGTGTCGTAGTTAGAGCTGTCTTGAGCCTCTAAAAGCTCGCCTTACACTCGTCCGACCACCTGAACTGGGCACCCTTTTGGGTCAACCTGGTCATTGAGGCTGCAATAGACGAAAACCCCTCTACAAACCGACGATAGTAGCCTGCCAAACCCAAGAAACTTCGGATCTCTATAACTGATGCGGGTCTAGGCCAGTTCTTGACTGCCTATATCTTCTTCGGATCAACCTGTATACCTTCTGTTGATACAACATGACCCAAGAATGCAACTGAACTCAACCATAACTCACACTTTGAAAACTTGGCATACAACTGACTATCCCTCAAAGTCTGAAAAACCACTCTAAGATGCTGCTCTTGCTCCTCCCAGCTGCGGGAATAGATCAAAATTCATCAATGAAAACTATCACAAATGAATCCAAGTAAGGCGTAAACACTCGGTTCATCAAATCCATAAAAGTTGTTGGGGAATTTGTCAACCTGAATGATATCACCAAGAACCCATAATGCTCGTACCGAGAGCGGAAAGCTGTCTTAGGAACATCGGATGCCCTAATCCTCAACTGATGGTAGCTAGATCTCAAGTTAATTTTTGAAATTACCTTGGCACCCTAAATATGATCAAACAAATCATTAATCCTCGATAGTGGATACTTATTCTTGATTGCAACCTTGTTCGACTACCGGTAATCTATACACATTCGCATCGATCCATCCTTCTTCTTAACAAAACAACACCAGCAAACCCTAAGGCGAAACACTAGGTCTAATGAAACCTTTTTCAAGAAAGTCTTGAAACTGCTCCTTCAACTCTTTCAACTCAGGCGAGGCCATACGATACGACGGAATAGAAATGGGCTGAGTGCCTGGACCCAAATCAATGCAAAAGTCAATATCCCTGTCAGGTGGCATACCCGACAGGTCTGAAAAATACCTTAGGGAACTCACAAACAACGAGCAAAGAATCAATAGAACGAACCTCGGCACTATAATCACGAGCATATGCCAAATAGGCCAAACATCCCTTTTCGACCATACGCCGAGCCTTCACATAAGAGATAACACTACGGGTAGAATGACCAGGAGTCTCTCTCCACTCTAAATGGGGTAGACCCGGCAAAGCTAAGGTCACAGTCTTGGCATAATAGTCCAAGATAGCGTGGTAAGGTGATAACCAATCCATCTCCAATATGACATCAAAATCAACCATGTCCAGAAGTAATAAATCTACATGAGTCTCAAGACCCCAAATTACAACTATACACGAATGATGGACTCGATCTACCACAATAGTATCACCCACCGGTGTAGACATATATATAGAAGCACTCAAGGAATTATTAGGCATGACCATATACGGTGCAAAATAAGAAGACATATAGGAGTATGTATACCCTAGATCAAATATGACTAAATCATCTCTACTACAAACTAGAATGGTACCTGATATAACTGCATCGGAAGCCTTAGACTTAGGCCTGGCTGGAAGAGCATAATATCGGGGCTGGGCCCTACCACCCTGAACTACTTCTCTAGGACGACCTGCTGCTGGCTGGCCTCCACCTCTAGCTGCCTGACCTCCACCTCTAATACCTCTACCTCCTTCTCTAGCACCTCTACCCCCACCCCTAGCAGGAGGAACGGGCGGTGGAACACCTAGTGCCTGAACCATAGTAAGGGAACCCTGCTGCTGTGACTGAGTACTCACTAACCTCGGACAAGCCCTCTGGATATGACCATACTCACCACACTCAAAGCATCCACCTGAGTGTTGCGGCTTAAGAAACTGAGACTAACCCTAGTGACCTGAATGACCACCCCAAAAACTCTGGAGCGGCGGTGCACTAATAGGAGTTGGTGGTGCATTGTAGGGCTGCTGATCAGAATACTGCATATGAGAACCACGACCACCTGAAGCACTGTGAGAAACCTGAAGTGTTGATTGAAAAGGCCTTGGAGGATGGCCTCTACCATACGAATCCCTGCCTCCAGAGGAGGCACCACTGAATCTACCTAAATGACGAGGCCTCTTGTGAAACCCCTGACCAACTCCCTGCGATAGAACCATCTCAACTCTTCTGGCCACATTGACCGCCTCCTGAAAAGAAATCTCACTCCCCGTATCCTTAGCCATCTAAAGTCGAATAGGCTGAATGAATTCCCCAATAAACCTCTTCTCTCTCTCTCTCTCTCTTTTTTTTCTCTCTCAGAGGGGAGTATAAGAAGAGCATGATGGGCCAAGTCAATAAATCTTGTCTCGTACTGAGTAACCATCATAGAACCCTGCTGGAGAGGCTCAAATTGCCTCCGATAGATCTCTCTCTGAGTGATAGGAAGAAACTTCTCCATAAATAGTTGAAAAAACTGATCCCAAGGCAAAGCTGGTGACCTAACTGATCTAGCCAAACAATATTCTCTCCACCAAGTCTTGGTAGATCCAGATAAGCGAAAAGTAGCAAAGTCGACCCCATTGGTCTCCACTATCCCTATGTTCCTGAGAACCTCATGGCAGTTGTCTAGATAATCCTGGGTGTCCTCAGAAGATGCACCACTGAAAGTAGTAGTGAAGAGCTTGGTGAACCTGTCCAATCTCCACAAAGCATTAGCAGACATAGCTGCTCCATCACCAGTATGAGCTACTGCTTGGCTGAAGAAGCGGTACGTGACTTTGCCATTCGCGTAAGGACAAGAGTAGAGATTTCAATTAAATAGTGAGAGAACAAAACCACACGACAGAGAAGAATAGATGTGAAGTATTTCTTAACTCTGTAGTGTCACGACCCAAACTAATGGGTCGGGACGGGTACCCGGTACCTTACTCAACCGAGTACCAACGCAACGTATCTTTCTTAATACATCATCATATACACATGCATACGGTCCTAATAGGCCAACGGATCCTTTATAAACTCAAAACATAGGCCGACAAGGCCGTACAATCTTGTATGTACACGACATATGTCTACAAGCCTCTAAGAATACATAAATATCATAAGGCTCGGGACAGAGTCCCGCCATACCAAACAATACACGTCTAAATCATACTAACCAAACGAGCAACTCCGAAGCAAATGGAGTGCACTAACATCTTCCGCTGAGCTGATAGCCTACTTGGAGGGCTCTCGACCTGTCTATCGGGACCTGCGGGCATGAAATGCAGCGTCTCCAGGAAAAAGGGACGTTAGTACGAATAATGTACTGAGTATGTAAGGCACATAAATAAATACATGAGAGATATGGAAGACATATAGAGTACATGACTCAACTTGTAATTTTGAATAACTTTGTAAATCATAAATTACTTTTAACGTCATGCATATGCGTATGAATGTCATGTCGTCCATAGGTATATGTTTCATAATATCATCAGCCTCTGAGGGCATCCCATCATATCATATCGGCCACTGTGGGCAAAATCATCATCGTCTACCAGCAGATTAGGTGGTGGTGTGTATATAACGCCGTAACCTTTTCCCATATCCCATATACATATATTTACATATATACGCATATATAACGCCATCTGGTCATGGGTCAATGCACATGAACGCAATGCATTACGTCAATAAAATCATTCGGAATGTCATAAGACCATTTTTCCTCTTGAGCAATATCATAAAGTAACATCTTTTCAACTTTCGTATTTTTCTAAGACCCATGAATAGATGATAAAATATTATGATACATGGAAATTAAATAACATAGAAATTTCTATTACTTCTATGAGTAGAGTCACTTATGAAATTTGTGCATTTGCACGTTTTGTTCATATCGTATGGATCATGCCAAAAGAAAGAAGGGATAACCTTAACATACCTAGAGTAGGAACAATTCCGTATAATTATCCCATTGGAAACCTTCGTGGATTGAATTTAGAACCCAAAAATCGGATTAAGCTTCTGCACTTTGAAATTGAAGAAATCTTACTTTGTTCTTGTTGAAATTTGGACAACAATTACTTTAAATGAAAGCTTTCGTTTGAAATGCTTGTGCTTTCAAGTTTGTACTTGGCTTTTAGGCAGATTGGTGTTGGCCTTTTTTACCATGAATTCTCATAAAGTCTATGGATAAGGTATATAAGTCTTTAAGACTTAATTCTAGGTTTGGCTACATAATAGCCATCTGGCAAGGTGGCTTAAGAGTCATCATTTTCCTTGTGTCTTTATACCACATGGAAGGGTGGGTGAAGATTATTAATCTTTACCCACTTATTAGTTAACTGGGTAATGTCCCTTTACCTAGTAATTTATTAATTACCCGAATAATTTAAAAATTATTTCAACTTAATTAAATACTACTCTCTTTTAACCTACCTTGTACGACTTACTATCATGGCCATGTAGTACTTTGTATGTTACTAGTCCATAAATACCGGGTATTTTAGCTCGGGCCATATTTTATCCCAAAATATCAAGCTTTGACAAAATTTCATTTCTTAGACTTGCTCCCCCTTTCCATTTCATGAATTTACTAATCACTTGTGAAATAGCATAATTCTTATAATCCCCAAATAATCTTTTTCTTGGACAGATGTCAATTACTTTACAACAAATTCAATGTAAAATACAGCAGGGTGCAACATCGTCGTAACTTATTACTGTGAAGCGTAACATCACCATAATGTAATAGCACGTTCGTAAATTATTACAGCGAAGCGTAATATCACCGCAATGTAATACTGTCGGGTTCAATACTGTCGTAACTTAATACTGCAGGATGTAACATCAATCGTAATATATTACTGTAGAGCATAATATCGCCGTAATACTGCGAGGTGTAACATTATTCCCTCCTTTAGAACATTCGTCCTCGAATGTTCATTGATGCACTTATCATTTTCATAACTTATATCTTTCAAATACTTTAGAACTTCCCGTTCCATTTAGGCGATTGTTCTATGAATGAGTCCAAAGTCCAGGGCATTCCACCCGTATGCCTCCTTCTCACGCCACAACTTGTAGTCGGAACCCTTCCAATCTCATAACTGTTACTACCTTTCATCATGCAGCCTGTACAATTTTGACCTTGTAAGTGTGCCCAATCTCTAGGATTCATATGTAGAGCTTGATAAGATGTCCCTTTAGGCATATATGAGTATACTGAAGTTCTTCGCTCGGTATTTTGTTGAATTTATGAATATTTCTATATCTCATCGCCTAGGTCCGTTTAGCCATCCGTATGAATTTACTGCCATAACTCTTACTTTAATTTATTGTTTCTGAGGTTTGCTACCAAATCCCAGCTTACTCTCGTTGCTTATTCCATATGTACAAATATAAGTCCTTTAATGCTTCCTCATTACTGCTCATCTTTAGAATGACGGCCCAATCTCATCTCATACTTTGTGACTTTTGTCCATCTATTGTTGATTCACCTCAATATTGATCTACAATATATCACTGATAACTTGAAACTTCTTACATAATACTTTGCTCCTAGGACTTAATCCTAATGACTTATCCATTATCGTCACCTTTTCACTTATCTTTCCTCATCCTTACTCATGCTTCCTTAAAACTTTATCGCTTTACCATACTTTAGCTTGCGACCTATACATATCCATTTATAAACTTCCCTCCAACTTGCTTTCACCATAGATTTCCTTATATTATTCTAGAATAGCAAGATCTCACATCGTCTCCAACTTTTCTCTATTCTCTTAACTAGATCTCCCAGTACTTAGAAATCATAGGCTGGAAGACATGCCGCTATCATTCTCGATTATTGGATCCTTGTGCTTATAGCCTTCTATCCGAAGTATGGACTATTGACGATCTTCTGCCTTTGACTATCTCGTACGTTGTTCACCTTTACCTTGCTTACCTGAAAATATTGCATCGTATCTTCTATCTCTATTAGGACCTCCCTCCTACCTAGGTGTAATTCACGTCCATAACTTGAAGTTCTATTATAATACTCGCACCTTTGGTACATACACAATCCGGTAGGAGCTTCATACTGACTTCTTATGAGGCCGGTACTTCTTCTAACTGACTTTCTTGTAGATCCATTATAGATTATGGTTGTTGTGTTATTTCTCTTGAACGTCTGATATTAGGAGTGATTCTGTCATGTTCTCAAGCACAACTTCTATAATTTTTCTAGGTCCAATAATCAGACTCCTTATTTACTTAGGTGACGTAAATTCTTTAGTTTCCTCTTCCTTCTGATCAACCTTTATGTAGGCTTAAGCTATCTTCCAATCTGTGGCTCATGGTATCAGTTATTACCTTAGCCTTTCATGGGCATTTTGGAATATCCATGATATAATCTTCTAACAATTCAATCCTTTTGTCTATGCATTTGGCGTAATTCTTTCTTTTAACTTATACCAGAGTCTTCTATGGTTGTATGATTGTCAACAAATATGCTGCTTAGATAATGCTCCAAAATCTTGAGTGTATCCATAACTTACTAACTCTGGATCATTGATCAAATAATTCTTTTGTACCATCTTAGCTTTCTTTTCAATGTAAGCTATTACTTTTCCTGGTCTTTCTTCCCCCTCGTTGCGTCCATACTTAGCTTATCTTAGTGCCCACACTTGCCAAAGTTTTTATACAACTCATATGATCTCGAATATTACCTTTGACTTTTACTTCCCATTTATTAGCCACGGTAGGTGCCACCTTCCTTTGGAATGCTTACAATGTTGCGAGATTGTTGTTATACGACCATTTCCTCCTTAGGTCGTTGTGCTTAGGTTGAAGCCTTCTTTCTTATCTCCTCAGCTAGTCTTTCATTGTAGTACGTAGGGAGAACCCTTGACTCTCGTAAAGTTGTGAGCTCATTACGGACCCCTTTTTATATGTCCTTACTTGCCTATAATTATCTATAGTTGCTTACTTTCATGCCCTTATGCTGGTATGGTTGCTTCTGAACTGATATTTTGACTATCTTCATAGCAGCATTCTCTTTTATTTTTGTAATACTCATACAATACCTCTTTAACTACCCCTACTCTTGTCTGAATATATCTCAAATATTATAATAATATTCTTTGAGGCTGAACTCTCCATGTTGGGTTCTATTATGTTTATCTCACACGATCTGATGATTCATCTGTAACCTCTTGTTTAGCCATAACTGGGATCTTCCTGACCAATTACTAACTACTCGTTGGCCCATACTATATCAATATTCCTCATAATATTTCTTGGGTTACTTCCTATGTCTTAACTTAGGTCTCGCACTAGCTCCTTATTTATTAATAACGGCTCGGGCAGGAACCTTTACTTCCTTTCCTTGACGTCGTGCTTGCACAATATTATTGAATCGTAGCGTATCTGTAAGATTTGGATAAGTGCCCTCTTATTCCTTTCTCATTCTTATCACGTTCTTCCTTTATCATTCCATAGTTACTAGAACAACTTAATTCTTACTTAATATCACATCACTCCATATTCCCCCCTTTAGGGGTGTACTAAAAGCTAAAGCCACAAGGATCTACCTATAGATATTTTACCTCTTCATTTTTTGCGTCATTTCTCAACATCAATGATCCTTACTCGCCTTTCGGCAATCCTTCTGTACCAAGGATGACAAATTCCCTTACTCGCGAGGGTGACACTTAGCGTAACTGGCACATATAGTCTCTTAACTTTGCTCACATTGCTTGCTCTAGGGAAGCATCTCCCTGAATGACCATTCTCTGAATTCATCATGAATCTTCTTCTGTGGTCCTTTCTATTATCGCCGGAACAAAATCTGAAATTACCATGATGCCGAGTACTTTCCAATCATTCAGTCCCTAATTCATATTTAGTTTATCTTGTTTACCAGTCCATACTGATCTCTGTTACTCTGGGAATTAACTCTCCCCTCTGGTAGTCGCGTTGGAGTCACGAACTTATTTCTTGAAATGAGGATATAACCTTATCGCCTATACTCTTTTGTTGTTTTAAGACCCCTCACCTTTCGTCTCTTCCTTCATTTGACTATAAGTTCTGTAACATTCTACCGTTTTCATCCATGTATCACACCTTATTCATAATGTTTTCTTATCTCTCTTCTTATTGCTCTGCTAATGTTTCTGTCTATCCCTTTTCTTGTGAAAACTTCAATACGACATTCTTTCGCTTTTAGCTTTCTTTTGCTCCATCCCGTGGCTCTTCAAGTTGCTTAACATTCTCGCATTACTAGGGACGCGAGCCACACTAAGGTAATATGTATCCCTTCAAGGCTTATAGTGCATGTCTTTGAAGTACTCATATTTGGCTGCACTATTTTTAAAGTGCACCATCTGGGTGTCTGACAAAGAGATCTATTAGAACACTTGCAATATCCCTCAGAAATGTCAACTGACACAATCAATTCATCTATCATATCTTCTTATTCTACTTTTGTTAACCCCCATAGGGCATATCTGGAATGGGTGCGACCAAATGTATATACCTCTGTTACTATTGAATATAACTCAAAAAGCTTATGTTCCTCTGCCTCAATTATAAATGTTGTTAACCTTCATTAAAGTACCTCGTACCCTTTTTCACCTTGCTCCTTTTACTTGCGGAAACTTGTACTTATCTTCTTAATCTCTCATTGTCCTTCACCATAAAGATGGATAGGCATTCTTGCCTTAAGGCTTCTTATCAGGAAGCTTACACCCTTCAGTACACACAAGGTCTGCTAAAGACCTCACATTTACTTTATTGAAGGCATCACACAAAAATCCAATTCCTCTGACTCAACTCGTTCACAACTATCTCTCTTTCCAACCTTCATTCCAGATGTAGGTATCGTCTTATCACGAATAATAAAAAAAATCGAATTTGGATTCTTATAAGTGAGCTCTACCACACGATCTAGAGTAAGAAAAAAAGAGTGACAATCCTAAATGCCCTGTAGCCTCCTGCTTATAAGTGTGGTGTACGACACACCAATAAACAAGACTCTACTAGACACGGCTTGTAGACTCCCTAGGATAAAACTGCTCTGATACCACTTTTGTCACGACCCAAACCGATGGGCCGGGACGGGTACCCGGTACCTTACTCAACCGAGTACCAACGTAACGTATCTTTCTTAATACATCATCATATACACATACTTATGGGCCAATGAGATCCTTTATAAACTCAAAACATAGGCCGACAAGGCCGTACATTCTTTTATGTACACGACATATGTCTACAAGCCTCTAAAAATTCATAAATGTCATAAGGGTTGGGATAGAGTCCCGCCATACCAAACAATACACGTCTAAATTATACTAACCAAATGAGCAACTCCGAAGCAAATGGAGCGCACCAACATTTTCCACTGAGCTAATAGCCTACTTGGAGGGATCTCGACCTGTCTATCGGGACCTACGGGCATGAAACGCAACATCCCCAGGCAAAAGGGACGTCAGTACGAATAATGTACTGAGTATGTAAGGCACATAAATAAATACATGAGAGATATAGAAGACATATAGAGTACATGATTCAACCTGTAATTCTGAATAACTTTGTAAATCATAAATTACTTTTAACGTCATGCATATGCGTATGAATGTCATGTCGTGCATAGGTACATGTTTCATAATATCATCAGCCTCTGAAGGCATCCCATTATATCATATCGGCCACTATGGGCAAAATCATCATCGTATACCAGCTGATCAGGTGGTGGTGCGTATATAATGTCGTAACCTTTTCCCATATCCCATATACATATATTTACATATATACGCGTATATAATACCATCTGGTCATGGGTCAATGCACAAGAATGTAATGCATGTAAAGTACGTCAATAAAATCATTCGGAATGTCATAAGACCATTTTGCCTCTTGAGCAATATCATAAGGTAACATCTTTTCAACTTTCGTATTTTTCTGAGACCCATGAATAAATAATAAAATATTATGACACATGGAAATTAAATAACATAGATATTTCTATTACTTCTATGAGTAGAGTCACTTATGGAATTTGTGCATTTGCACGTTTTGTTCATACCGTATGGATCATGCCAAAAGAAAGAAGGTATAACCTTAACATACCTAGAGTAGGAACAACTCCGTATAATTATCCCATTGAAAATCTTCGTGGATTGAATTTAGAACCCAAAAATCGGATTAAGCTTCTGCACTTTGAAATTGAAAAAATCTTACTTTGTTCTTGTTGAAATTTGGACAACAATTGCTTTAAATGAAAGCTTTCGTTTGGAATTCCCAAGAAGCAATTTCGTTTGAAATGCTTGTGCTTTCAAATTTGTACTTGGCTTTTAGGCAGATTGGTGTTGGCATTTTTTACCAAGAATTCTCATAAAGTCTATGGATAAGGTCTATAAGTCTTTAAGACTTAATTCTTGGTTTGGCTACATAATAGCCATCTGGCAAGGTGGCTTAAGAGTCATCATTTTCCTTGTGGCTTTATGCCACATGGAAGGATGGGTGAAGATTATTAATCTTTACCCACTTATTAGTTAACTGGGTAATGTCCATTTATCCAGTAATTAATTAATTACCTACATAATTTAAAAATTATGTCATTTTAATTAAATACTACTATCTTTTAACCTACCTTGTATGACTTACTATCATGGCCATGTAGTACTTTGTATGGTACTAGTCCATAAATACCGGGTATTTTAGCTCGGGCCGTATTTTATCCCAAAATATCAAGCTTTGACAAAATTTCATTTCTTAGACTTGCTCCCCCTTGCACCTTCATGAATTTACTAATTACTTGTGAAATAGCATAATTCTTATAATCCCCAAATAATCTTTTTCTTGGACAGATGTCAATTACCTTACGACAAATTCAATGTAAAATACTGCAGGGTGCAACATCGTCGTAACTTATTACTGTGAAGCGTAACATCACCATAATGTAATAGCATTGTCGTAACTTATTACTGTGAAGTGTAATATCACCGTAATGTAATATTGTCGGGTTCAATACTGTCGTAACTTAATACTGCATGACGTAACATCAATCGTAATATATTACTGCAGAGCATAACATCGACGTAATACTGTGAAGCGTAACATGTAGCCTCTGGGGGATAAATACAGATGTCCCCGTACCGATCCCTCAGACTCTACTAAGCTTGTCCGTGAATTGTGAGACCTTTGTAACCTAGAGCTCTGATACCGACTTGTCACGAACCGGATTTCCCACCCTCGGGAGTCCTGATGGCGCCTACTCGTGAAATCTAGGCAAGTCGAATATTATAAATTCATTACCCTTTTTACTAAGCATGTTCAATAATTCAACGTAATAAGCAATTTAAGCAGCAAAATAAACTAAATAACCCGAAATGCGGAAGACGAAAACTTAATCATTCAACCAAACACTACTACATAATCTGAAGTACAATACTACCCAGAATTTGGTGTCACAAGTCACGAACTATCTAAGAATACTACAAATAAGGTCTGAATGGAAATACATAAGTATGTCTCTGAATAAGTAAAAATAGAAAGAGAAAAGATAGGAGGAGACGCCAAGGCCCGTGAACGTCTACAGGACTACCTCGGGTCGCCTGAGTGGACTGAAGACAGCACCCTCACTACGGTCCAAATGCTCCGGTATTAGTATCTGCACACAGTGCAAAGTGTAGTATCAGCACAACCGACCCCATGTGCTGGTAAGTGTCTAACCTAACCTAGGCGAGGTAGTGACGAGGCTAGGACCAGACTACCAAATAAACCTGTGCATACAATGGGAATAAAAGTAGATATATTACAGTTAAAGTTGGGCGGGGAAACATGCTGCGGGGAGTAACAGATAACAACAGAATAACAATAGAGAAATGTAAGGAACGCCAAAAATAAATTACCAGCAAAAGATAAGGAAATAAGAATCAAGTACACATGTAATACCGTTACAGACGTGCAACCCGATCCCATTTCATATGATACCGTTGCAGGCTTGCAACCCGCTCCCATTTCATATAGTACCGTTGCAGGCGTGCAACCTGCTCCCATTTCATATATTACCGTTGCAGGCGTACAACCCACTCCCATTTCATATATTACCGTTGCAAGCATGCAACCCATTCCCATTTCATATATTACCGTTGCAGGTGTGCAACCCACTCCCATTTCATATATTACCATTGCAGGCACGCAACCCGCTCCCATTTCATTTATCAACACTAATCATAAAAGAATCCCAACAAGGGAATAATAATATAAAAACAACATCCCAGCAAGGGAACAATAATGTAACAACAACATCCCGGCAAGGGAACAATAATGTAACAACAACATCCCGACAAGGGAACAATAATATGACAACAACATCCCGGCAAGGGAACAATAATATCACAACAACATCCCGGCAAGGAAACACTAATATAATCCTCATATGAAGCACAAATAAACTACAACTGAGTCATAAAAATTACAATACAAGACTTGCAGGCATGCTTGACACCGACGTATAGATACTCGTCACCATGCCTATACGTCGTACTCCATAACTAACACATAGCAAATAAGACACAACTCATAATCCCTCAAGCTAAGGATAGACCAAACACTTACCTCGAACTTCCACGGCCAACTCAAGCCTCAAACACCGCTTTTCCTTTAGAGTTCGCCTCCGAACAACTCGTATCTATGAATTTGCGGTGAAGTTATCTTTCAAAAATTGCCCAATTTGGAGTTTAGAAGAAGAAGTTATGAGTTTTGGGTTAAATCCTGTATGTGTTCTGCTATTGTTTAAATGACTGGGCAAAATTGGTCTCTGCGATCGCGAACAAGGGTATGCGATTGCATAGGGTAAGGGGGATTGGGCACTGCGATCGCGGACTAGGGAGTGCGATCGCATAGAGGAAAAATGGTTCCCTTCCCAGACTTGGTTTAACCCATTGTGATAGCGGGAGAAGCAATGCAATCTCATAGAACAACTGGTGATTCCCCCCAGAATTTATTCTACGCGATCGCGGAAGTAGCTATGAGATCGTATAGCATAAAATACGGCCCCCTGAAATTACACTTTGCAATTGCGAACCTTCCTATGCGATCGCATAGCACAAAAGAACTGGACACTAGCAAACAGCAGAAAACCAGATTTTGTAAGTCCAAAAACACTTCGACGCCTATCTGAAACTCATCCGAGCCCTCGGGGATCCAAACCAAACATGTACGCTACCTAAAAAACAATCTACGGACTTACTCGTGTGATCAAATCGCCAAAATAACATCAACAACTATGAATTTAGCATCAAAATCATGAAATCACTTAAGAACTTCAAATTTTCCAATTTTGTCAAATACGGTCTGAATCACGTAATTTCAAGTCCGTTTCTTACCAAATTTCACATACTCGACTTAAACCAAATATAAGACTTGTATCGGGCTCTAGAACTAGAATATGGTCCCGATACCATCAAATTTTAAACACATTTCATTTCCAAAACTCATAAATAATTCGAGAAATCAATTTTCTTTAAAACAATTCATTTCTCGGGCTTGGGACCTCGAAATTCGATTCCGGGCATACGCCCAAGTCCCATATTTTCCTACAAACCCTTCGGGACAGTCAAATAACAGGTCCGGGTCCGTTTACCTAAAATGTTGACCGAAGTCATTTTCGAAGAATTGTATAGCGAGACATGCATATAAACTTCAGTGTATCATTGATATAACACTACTATGAAACTAGTATATTTACTAAGATTATATTAATTTCATGATAAATGATAAACGATAATCGGTACGAACTTTTATATATATATATATATATCTAAAGCAAGAGATGACCTTTTGGGTCATGATCACAAGTGTATATATATATAGTTCGTAGCTAGTTAAAGAATGATTATCGTTTATCATTTATCATGAAATTAATATAATCTTAGTAAATATACTAGTTTCATAGCAGTGTTATATCAATGATGCAATGAAGTTTATATGCATGTCTATATATATATATATATATATATACGTATGATGACCCAAAAGGTCATCTCTTGCTTTAGAAGTCAAATCTATGTTCCGAGGCCTTAAAAACCTCATTTTGTCTCACCTCGATTTGCATGAGCCGTCCGGGCGTATATCCGGAAAGCCTTTATGTGAAAATTTGAGAAAAATATTGATTTTGCCTTTAAAATTGAATTAAGTTGACTTCGGTCAATATTTTGGGTAAACGGACCCGGACCCGTGAATTGACGGTCCTGGAGGGTTTGTAGAAAAATATGGTACTTGGGCGTATGCCCGGGATTGAATTCCGAGGTCCCTAGCCCGCGAAATGAATTTCTGAAGAAAATTGTTTAACTGAAAAATATAAGGAGTTTAGAAATTGAATAATGTTTGAATATAATGATATCATGCCCGTATTTTGGTTTTGAAGTTTGGTACATGTTTAATATGATATTTAAGTTATGCCTGAAAAATTTGGTAAGAAACGGAATTTAAATAATGTGATTCGGAACCTCAATTGTAAAAATTGAAACTTTAAGAGTTCTTGAGATTTTCCTTGATTTTGATGCTAAATTCGTAGTTGTAGGTGTTATTTTGGTGATTTGATCACACAAGCAAGTTCGTATGATATTTTAAGACTTGTGAGTATGTTTGGTTTGGAGCCCCGAGGGCTCGGGTGAGTTTTGGATAGGCTACGGGGTGATTTACACTTAGAAAATCTGGTATAAGTTGCTGCTTCTGGTGTACAGGCATTTTGTGCTTCGAGGTCGTGAAGCCACTCTCGCGATCGCGAAGTGTACTCAAGGCCGGGGTTGGGTTTGTTTATCGATAACGCGTAGCCATGGTCCCGAACGCAGAGCACTAGGAGGCTGCTCTTCGCGAATGCGGCCGGTGTCACGCGAACGCGTATAGTAAAATGGAGGTGGGTTGGGAATCAGTCATTTCTTCTACACGAATGTGAAGGCCAGGGGGGCATACCATTCGCGAACGCGTGGAAGAACTCGTGATCGCACAAGCCTGAGAAAGGCAGCTCTTCGTGAACGCGGAAGGCCTTTCGCGAACACGAAGAAAGCCTGCCCAGTCTCTTAAAAACAGAATTCAAAACGGGATTAGACAAAAAATTTATATTTTCTTCCATAGAACTCGACCTTGGGCGATCTTTGAAAAGGGAGTTCATCACCAAATCATAGGTTTGTGTTCTTAAACTCATTTCTTTCATTTTCCATCAACACCCATTAGATTTCTAGGCCTAAATCTTGTTTTTTAAGGGTAGAAATTAGGGATTTTAGGAGAATTGGGGATGTTACATATTTGGGAATTTAGACCTCGATTTGGGATCGGATTCCGAAACTAATTTCATATTCGGGCTCGTGGCTGAATGCGTAATCGGGTTTTGTTCGGAACCTAGAGTTTTGATCAAGCGGGTCCAGGGTCGATTTTTAACTTTTTGGGAAAAATGATAGAAAACCTATAATTAAACATTTGAGTTGGATTCTTTAGCACTATCTGATGATGTTAAGTTAGTTATGGCTAGATACCAGTGAATTGGAGGCGAAATCAAAAGGTAAAGCGGTATTTACGGCTTGAGTTTAGCCGTGGAATCCGAGGCAAGTGTTTGCCCTAACCTTAGCTTGAGGAAATAGATGTTTTTGTCTTATTTGCTATGTGTTAGTATTAAGTACAACGTATAGGTGTGGTGACGAGTATCTATATGTTGGAGTCGAGCATGCCTGTGAGTCTTATACTATGACCGTTGTGATTCCTATTATATACTATTCATTCCTAAACTGATGATTATCCATATTGAACAAGACTTATGGTATTTTCCTGATAATTGAACATTGGTGAGTATTGGATCATATGGAGATTTATTTTGTGAAATTAACTGTTGGGACGAGATTGGTTATAGTTGTTTCCCTTGCCGGGATGTATTTGTTTCTATTGTTGATTCCCTTGCGGGGATGTTATTGTTTCTATTATTTGGGTGAGGAAAGAGTGATAAAGTACGAAGGATGATGTCGTGCACATTTATACTTATGCATGTGGTGAGGAAGAGTGATAAAGCACGAAGGGTGATGCCGTGCACATTTACATTTATATTGATGCATATGGTAAGGAAGAGAGATAAAGCACGAAGGGTGATGTCGTGCACATTCATATTATTCATATGGTGAGGAACAGTGATAAAGCACGAAGGGTGATGCCGTGCACATTTCTATTATTGATTGCATGGTGGGGATTAAGAGTAAAAGCACGAAGGGTGATGTCGTGCATTTTTTGTTGTTGTATTCATTTGTTGTTATCGGTTCAAGTGTTTTAACTGTTTAAATTCCTTTACTGCTGTAATTCTTTACGTTGAAACCCCATACCATGTTGCCCCTTCCCGTACATTTCTACTTAGTTTTATTACTTGTTACTCTGTTATTATACTGATTAACTATACAAGTTTATGATGTTTGTCATGTCCTAGCCTCGTCACTACTTCGTCGAGGTTAGGCTCGGCTTTTACCAGTACATGGAGTTGGTTGTACTGATACTGCACTCTGCACTTTTGTGCAGACCCCAGTACTGGACCATACAGACCGTAGTTCGAGGTTACTACCTTCAGACCCGAGGTAGTCCTACAGGCGTTCGCAGGCCTTAACGTCCCCTTCTACCCTATTTCTTTTCTATTTTATCTATTTCCGAGACAGATGTGTATTTCTTGTTCAAACCATTATTCGTAGTATTCGTAGACTGTCCGTGAAATTGTGACACCAGTTTTGGATGGAGTTTTATTATGGTTTTGTATTTGTATTAAGTAAATCTATTAAATTCTGTTCTTTCGCATTTTGTTTCCGCCAATTTTCTTATATTAAATGGTAAATTATTAAAAGATAAAGGAAAAAGGTAAAATAATCAGTAACGTTGGCTTTCCTAGGGGGTATAATGTTAGGCATCATCACGGTCCCGACAACGGGAAATTCGAGTCGTGACAAGTTGGTATCAGAGCTCTAGGTTGCTTAGGTCTCACAATTCACGGACAAGCTTAGTAGAGTCTGAGGGATCCGTACGGAGACATCTGTGCTTATCCCCAGAGGCTACAGAGTTAGGAACAGTTTCACTTCTATTCATCTCTATCGTGCGGTTTGATTTCTCAATGCTAATTAAACTTCTACTTTGTTCTTTCGTAGATGGCGAGAGCACGTACCACTTTATCAGCTGATCAGCAGCCCGATCCCCCAGTGCCATCTCCTACGAGGGGCAGATGACGAGGCCGAGGCCATGCTAGAGGCCAAGGCAGGGGCAGAGCTCAACTCAGAGCAGCAGCACCAGCGGCAGAGCCTTAGGTAGGGTTTGATGATGAGGTTCCAACCCAGACAGTTCCAGCGGTCCCAAATCAGGTCCTAGAGGGGTTCATCGCTACCCCAGTACTCCAAGATGCTCTGGTCCATCTAGTGGGCCTTATAGAGAGTGTCACCCAAGCAAGCATACTTCCTGTAGCACCAGTCGTCTCTCAGGCTGGGGGAGGAGCACAGACTCCCGCTACTCGCACTCTGGAGTAGATGGCTCCCTAGTTTCAGACTCCAGCAGCTCAGCCAGTTGGGGTAGTCCCACCGAGTGTTGTAGCTTAGACCGATGATGGATCAGCTATGTTGTCAGATGCTTTGTGGATATTGGACAGGTTCACCAAGCTCTTCACTACTACCTATGGAGGTACATCTTCAGAGGATCCCCAGTATTATTTGGACAGCTGTCATGAGGTTCTTCGGAATGGGGATAGTGGAGACCAATGGGGTCGACTTTGCTGCTTTTCGTCTGTCAGGTTCCGCAAAAAAATGGTAGAGAGATTATTGTTTGGCCAGACCAGTTGGGTCACCAGCTCTCACTTGGGACTAGTTCTCGTAGCTATTTCTTGAGAAGTTCCTTCCCGTCAGTTAGAGAGATGAGTACCGCAGGCGGTTCGAGCTTTTTCAGTAGGGTTCTATGACTGTCACGCAACACGAAACGTGGTTTATTTATTTGGCTCGTCATGCTTTTCTAATACTCCCCACCGAGAGATAGAGAGGGCGAGGAGGTTTATTGAGGGACTCGCTTAGCCTATTAGATTGCAGATGGCTAAGGAGACAGGGAGAAAGACTTTATTTCAGGATGCGGCCAATGTGGCCAGGCGGGTTGAGATGGTTCTAGCTCAAGGGAGCGGTCATGTGTCTGACAAGAGGCCTCGTCATTCTGGTAGATTCAGTGGTGCCTCATCTGGAGGTAGGGATTCTTTTGGTAGATTCTATCATCCCATACTGTTTCATTCAGTACTTCAGGCTTCTCATAGTGCTCCAGGTGGCCGCGGTTCTCATATGCAGTATTCTGATCAGTTGCCTACAGTGCACCACCAAGTCCTATCAATGCACCTCTACTCCAGAGTTTTCAAAGTGGTTACTCAGGCCGTGAGGCTCAGTTTCTGGGTCAGCAGTCTCAGCAGCCGAAGTCTTGTTATACTTGTGGTGATACGAGGCACATTGCTAAATTTTGTCCTTGAGTCTCGATCAGTTCTCAGCATCAGGGTTCTCGTTCCATGGTTCCAGCACTGGGTATTCCACTGCCCACTCAGCCAGCTAGAGGTAGGGGCCGAGGTGTTAGAGGTAGAGATCAGGCCGTTAGAGGTAGAGGTCAGCCAGTAGGAGGCCGTCCCAGGGATGTAGTTTAGAGTGGTAGGGCCCAGCCTCGATGTTATGCTTTCCCAGCCAGGCCTGAGGCTGAGTCCTCCGATGTAATTATCACAGGTAGTGTTCTGGTTTGTAGTAGAGATGTTTCAGTTCTGTTTGATCTGGGGTCTACATACTTCTATGTGTATTCTTATTTCGCTTTATGTTTGGTTGTGCCTCGTGATTCTTTGAGTGCTCCCGTATATGTGTCCATGCCGATGAGACTAGTGTAGATCTCCTACTCTTCGATATGGTTGACTTCGATGTTATTTTGGGGATGGATTGGTTATCACCTTATCATGCTATATTGGACTGGCATGTCAAGACCGTGACCTTAGCATTTTTGGGGTTTCCTTGATTGGAGTAGAGAGGGACTCCTAGTCATTCCACCGTCAGGGTTATCTCATATATGAAGGCTCGGCGTATGGTCGAGAAGGGGTGTTTAGCTTATGTTCGTATTCTAGTGCTAAGGTTCTTTCGATGGATTCTATACCAGTTGTTTGGGAGTTTCCAGAGGTATTTCCTTCAGACCTGCCGAGGATGTCACCCGACAGGGATATTGACTTTTGCATTGATTTGGCTCCGGGCACTCAACCTATTTCTATTCTGCCATATTGTATGGCGCCGCCAGAGTTGAGAGAATTGAAAGAACAGTTGCGACCTGCTTGCTAAGGGCTTTATTAGACCCAGTGTCTCACTCTGGGGTGCGCCGATGTTGTTTGTTAAGAAGAAGGATAGATCGATGAGGATGTGTATAGATTATCGGCAACTGAACAAGGTCACCATCAAGAACAAATATCCATTGCCGAGGATTGATGATTTATTTGATCAGCTTCAGGGTGCCATGGTATTTTTGAAGATTGATTTGAGGTCTAGCTACCATCAGTTGAGGATTAGGGCATCCGATGTCCCTAAGACAGCTTTTCGCACACGTTATTGTGAGTTCTTAGTGATGTCATTTGGGTTGACAAATGCCCCAGTAGCTTTTATAGATTTGATGAACCGGGTGTCCAAGACTTATCTGGATTCCTTTGTGATTCTTTTCATTGATGATATTTTGATTTATTCTTGCAGCCGGGAGGAACATAAGCAGCATCTTCGAGTCGTTCTTCAGACTCTAAGAGACAGCCAGTTATATGCTAAGTTTTCAAAATATGAGTTTTGATTGAGTTCAGTAGCATTCTTGGGTCATGTTGTATCAGCAAAGGGTATCTAGGTAGATCCCAAGAAGATTGAGGCAGTGAAGGACTGGCCTAGACCCATATCAATTACGGAGATCCAGAGTTTCTTAGGTTTGGCGGGTTATTACCGTCCGTTTGTGGAGGGTTTTTCATCTATAGCAGCCCCGATGACCAGGTAGACCAAGAAGGTTGCCCAGTTCAGGTGGTCGGACGAGTGTGAGGCGAGCTTTCAGAAGCTCAAGACAACCTTGACCACGGTGTTGGTGTTGGTATTGCCCACAGGTTCAAGGCCATATACAATATATTGTGACTCGTCTTGTATTGGACTTGGTGCGGTGTTGATGCAGAATGGCAAGGGTATTGCATATGCTTCGCAACACTTGAAGATTCACGAGAAGAATTATCCAGTTCACGATTTGGAGCTAGCAACCATTGTTCACGCGCTGAAGATTTGGAAGCATTATTATATGGCGTGTCGTGTGAGGTGTTCACGGATCACAAGAGTTTGCAATACTTGTTCAAGCAGAAGGAGCTAAACTTAAAGAAGATGAGGTGGGTGGGACTATTGAAAGACTATGATATCACCATCTTGTATCATCTTGGGAAGGCCAATATAGTGGCCAATGTTTTGAGTAGGAAGTCAGCCAGTATGGGCAGCCTTGCGTATATTCTAGTCGGTGAGAGACTGCTTGCTTTGGATGTTCAGGCGTTAGCCAATCAGTTCGTGAGGTTGGATATTTCTGAGCCCTGCCGTGTTCTAGCTTGCACAGTCGCTCGTTCTTTATTATTTGAGCATATCAGAGATCGGCAGTATGATGATCCTCATTTGCTTGTCTTTAGAGACACAGTGCGGCACAGAGGTGCCAAGCAGGTTACAGTTGGAGATGACGGAGTTTTGAAGATGCAAGTTAGAGTTTGTATGCCTAATATGGATGGACTTCGTGAGTTAATTCTAGAGGAGGCCCATAGTTCCCGGTATTCTATTCATCCGGGCGCTGCTAAGATGTATCAGGACTTGCGGCAACATTATTGGTGGAGGAGGATGAAGAAGGATATTGTTGCGTATGTAGCTCGGTGTTTGAATTGTCAGTAGGTAAAGTATGAGCATCAGAGACCTGGTGGTTTGCTTCAGAAGACTGAGATTCCTGAGTGGAATTAGGAGAGTATTACTATGGACTTCGTTGTTGGACTCCCACGGACTCAGTGGAAGTTCGATGCAGTATGGGTTATTATGGATACGCTAACTAAGTCAGCGCATTTCATTCCTGTGTCGGTTTCTTATTCTTCTGAGCGGTTGGCAGAGATTTATATCTGTGAGATCGTTTATCTTTATGGTGTGACCGTGTCTATCATATCTGATCGAGGTACACAACAATTAGTGTTTGACCAATCTTTTAGAAAGTGCTTCTAAGTATATATTTTTCTCAAAAGTATGCTTCTCAAAAGATAAATTAGGGAGAAAAGCTACTTTTTTCTGCTTCTCAAAAATTGTTTCTGCTTCTCAAAAATTGTTTCTGCTTCTACTCAAAAGTAACTTTTTCCTTCCAAAAGTTTTGGCCAAATAACTTTAACTTTAGAGAAAAAACCCTTTTGGCCACACACAAAAAAAAAAAAAGCATGACCAAACAGGCTATAAGAACGACGGCATATTGTTTAAGACCATAAGATTTAAAGGGCTCCAAGCCTTTCATTGTCAACAACCTTCCCAACCTCTTAATCTATATTTTAACCAGCATGATCACTATATAAGAATGAGAACAAAATATGGCAAATTCAGTTCATTAAATCTGATTTATGGCAGAAATATTTAAGTAATACCTTGCTGCAGCTACGTACTCTACACAAATCAGTCGTTTGATATGATGTAATAGGGAAAATAATATATGTATTAGCTTTGGTATTACTAATCTCATGTTTAGTAGTATTTTTTCAATCTATATATAACTAATACATGTACTATTCCGTACTATTCTTATACATAGCAAGCCATGTGATTAGCAATATCATGATTTTTAATACATGAATAACATGTATAAAGACGTAACTACCCTTTCAAAACCTTATCCAAAACATCGGAGGGTATTTTTGTAAACAAATAATTTTAAAAAAAAATATGCTATACATGTTATTTTTAGTACACCAAACTAAAGAGTCGACAAGAACTAATTCCAGCATAACTAATACCAATTACTAATACACCCTATTCAGTACAGTTGTTGTGAAGAGAAACTTATGTTCAGGCGTCCGTGTCAAGCTGTGTAGAAGATTATTGCTCAATAGACAAGAATGCTACAACAGTAATATTGCGTTACTTCATGTAACTTAAGTTATTAGTTTAGAGCTTTTGACAGTTCATGACAGAAGTGCACTAACATTTGGAGAGTTTCTACCAGAGATACAAGCATACCTTCAAAGGAAGCTTAGTAATTGCCCCTGTGAAATGTAATAGCAAATGAAACACAGTACGGCGCCAGTATACCACGTAGTCTTTTTGGAGGCAGTTCTATTGTATATGTGATATATATTCGCCATGTTTCTGTTGTATAGAGTTACAGCTGATTCAGTCATATACTATTCATTGAATCAATTCTTTTCTTGTGATCCATGTCCAACATTAAACAATTTGCAAATACAGAGTACTTTTTATAGTCTAAATCTCAGTTTGAGAGGGAAAAGATCACAGTCCTGTTCAGAAGTTTCCGTTACTATTTTCCAAACTGTTCGATTCAAGTCATCCACATTGTTTGTGCTACAACGAGAAGAAAAGGTTAACGAGTGAAGGATCCAGAAAACTCTAGTGCGAGAGCATTGTTTTCGTTCACAAAGGTGATCTCAGTATGCACAGACCATAAAAGTTCCTAGCAGTAACTTGGTTATGCACTGGAATGCTTCATTATCATCAATTCAACGTTTCGGTCTGTAGTTTTAACTACTTTCAAGTGTTTTTCTGCTGTTTGCCCATATGCAACAGAATTAATTATAAAACCAGCTTGTCTCTATGGGCTGTGTAAAGTTCCAACCTTTAAAAGAGTCAATCCCTTACATTTTTGTTAAAGAACCGATATGTTCATTTTACTTCAAAACATTGGTAAAGGTTGCATCTTATTGGAGTCCGAATATGATGCTAACAATGGAGAAGGCAGAGAAAAAAAGAGACCATTTCATTGAGGGGTGACGCATTATCCACAGACTTTTGAACCCTGGGCCACTGGCCTTGGGGATTTCTCGGTTAATTAAAAAAATAGAGATAAGACCGTAATTCATGTCAAAATTTACTAAATTTATTCTTGAAGCTCATCATCAGTAAATATAGCTGAGAGTCACAAAATATAATGCTAGTAAGACACACCAGTAAAGAAAAGAAAATCTTATAAGAACCTATTATTGCAAAAAGTTTATGTTATAGTATCCTCTAATGCATTCTGCTAACTTTGTTGGCAACTGATGCTCTGCACCAATCAGTCAAGACACAAGACAAATTATTTTCTATCTGCAAAATTATGACATTTCTCTATCTCTTTACGGAGCTCTTCCCTAAGAGATGTTCCATATTCTCCAGTGGGATGTCTTCCGGTGGAGTCAACACGAGCTGCTAATATTGATTTGACTGCCAGCATTGCATAAGCTCGCAACCTAAGGGCAGGAGGTGGAGGAGTAATCTGAATTATTTCACTTTGTTCAATATAATAAGCTCCTACACCCCAAAGCTGGTCAGAACTAATCTTCGTCCTTTTGGCACCAAGATGCAGGACATCAGAACCACGCATTTTTGACAGGGACCAGAGACCACCAGCAGTAGCCATAAGTTTAGCAGCAACTGCATTCCCAACAACAGCAGAGAGATTCGGAGCAATACATCCCATTCGACTCTCGACAAAATGCACAAGCTTTTCCTTTGCTGAATCAAGAGCAAGGACTCTATCACATGCTTCTATTATCTTTCCAAGTCGCCAACAAGAGAAAACCGTGATGATAGCTGAGGGTAGCAATCCTTCTAAGTCGCTGGCAAGAGTTGTCATATCCCTCTCCTGGCCAATTCTTTTAACAGCCCGGGCATAATCAATAGGGTGATGAACAAGTGATTCTAACTCAGGAACTTTGAATTGATACTTGTCGCGTATGAAATTGTGGATTAAAACAATTTCATTCTCAATGTCAACTGATAACACACTGCAGTCTATGATCAACTGCTCATCAACGCCACCTAATTTAGGTTTATCATCAGACTCAATTAGGGCAGCTTCAACTTTCTGCATTATCAGAATGTAGCGGCGTGATTTTCGCAGCTCGATAAAGTTATCTAGGTCATCATAATTTAGCGCCGCACGGAGCAGATTCTTTTCGCTATCGGACAATCCGTCAAGATCATCCAGGAAAGAAGCATCACGAGTTGCCATTAATGGGGATGAAGTTTCGAGCACCATTCTATTATGGAGAGAAGAAAACAGACAAAGTGACAAGAGAATTAGGTTTTGAAGAAGGAATCCGCTTTTGAAGATATATATAAGTATATATACTGTAAATAGAAAACGGAAGAAAGTATCCTTTGTAAATTATGAAAAATATCCTTTCCTAATGCAAATAGAAAACGGAAAAAAGTATCCTTTGTAAATTATGAAAAACACATTCCTATTCCTAACTTAAATAAAAGTGTTAAATGTCATAAACATCTCCTGACGTCCCGCAACGCAGAAAGAGGCGGGTTTAGTTCAATAGCTACTGCAGTGAACCCAATAGCTTTTGTCTAAAAGTTATATTTATATTAAAAAATTCATTAAATGTAAAAGAAATATTTTGCTTGGAACCTAGTCTGTTTATCCTTAGTATTGTATATTAATTCGAAATTTTCGTAGGAACCCATAAACCTAAAATCCTGAATTCGCCCAAAATTGATGTAGTGTTCATCTGTGACAATTATTGTATAGAATCAAAACTCATAAAATAAAATAAAAAATAGTGAATAATTATTCTGCAAAAGACATAAAATTGCAGCTGCCTAATAATCTGTTTTTTTTTTTGCAAAAAGATGTTTAATCTTATTCTTTTCTGTTAAAGAAAATATTCATAAAATTAATTAATTAGAAGAGTTTAATATTAGAAATGGCATGTTGTCAAATTATATTTTATTTATATTAATGAAAAAAGGTAAAAAGAGTGCTACGAAAAAATCAAAAAAATTTGAGAAGAGGTCTCTCAAAGTGTCCCTAAATAAAATAAAAAAAAGGTTCGGGCTACTTTCGTGGTACGCTTAATACGTATTGACGACAAACTATTTATGAAAATACACACAGACTTTACAATTTGATAATATAATATTTCGGATGTCTTTAAAGCCAAATAAATAATTAGCGTTACTGCAATTAGAATTGTCACAATTCCTCCAATTATGAATATTTTTTATTTTTCGATTTGAATCTTCACTGGTATTTTCAATAGGACAAAGACTGCCCATTAATTTATTTAGCTCACACATGTATTCAAACTCCTTCTTAAACTACTTCAAATTAAACCACCATATACTCTTGGGCAAGTTAAACATTTGTCAGTCATCTAAAAATAATTATATTCGCTAGCACCTCTCTATATATATATATATTAGAGGCTATTATTGTAAACGACTCTATTGGATAATTTTTCCTATCTTCTTGCAAAATACGCTGTTTATTTTCCAGAAACTGAAATAAAGGTAATCTTTGAAGTAGGTATGACCTATTGAGGAGTATATGTACTGTGCATTTCCGGTCATATATGAGCTCCTTTCCCACTCAAAACAATATTTTTTTCTTTATCAATTTTTTGTATAATATTTGAGAATTACGATCAACTGTTAGAATAAACATTATATATATATATTTAAGAATATAATAAAGAGAGAGGGAGAGAGGGAGAAAATTGCTTATAGAAGTCAATAATACTAATGCTTTACAAACACAACGATCCAAAGTTACAATATTGATAGTAGGTTTTTAACCCTTTGAAAGTAAAATTCTTGTTAAATAAATATTTAAATTTGGGATGAGGGAATATTAAGAATTTGAATGAATAAAAAGTAAATTGCTTGCTTGGATATAAGTTTTTGAATTATCTAACTAGAAAGAATTATTCTTTCTCAAATTCATCTTTTAAGTAAATTTATTTTTTAAGTTGACGTACACAGCTATAATTCTATAAATATACATAAATTTTGTACATTAATAGAAAACATCAGCGGTGGAAAGAAATAAGAAACATCAACTCTTAAATTCTATTGCCATTCATGATAATTGTTTTTCCTAGGAGTATTAGAGGATCAATTTTGAACTTGCATAAATCCCAAACCACAAAGTAAAAATCCGCAATATATATCATCTCATTCTCCTGGTTTTAGTCAATGCAGAGAATAGTCATGCATGCCACTGCCAAGTCTATATGATCTGCAAATGCATGTAAATGGTCACCTAACATTCTTCTAGCATGAGGTTAAAGTGTACAGAAAATCAATCTTGGAACTCTTAATCTTCATCTCCTTCTCCATCATATATCCATCTCAGGGTTTCTTTTGGATTCAACATGCATGTAGCTGCTCAGTTCACATTCTAATTATGTGTTTAATTAACATAACAAGTGTTATGGATTTCTTTTAGATGATACCTTGCTTTAAAGAAAAAAGAGAGATTCCCCAGAGGCCAAAATGGGAAAGGCATCAACGTAAACCCATTTCGTGCCGTTGACAGCCAAACAATGTCGGTTTCTACCAAAGCGAAATCCCATGACTGTTTGACCATGTCCAAATCCAACCTTAATTCAGTTCCATGATCGAATAGACCCCCAATAATGCATTCATTATCCTGCATGCATGCATTCCAAAACAAGATAATATTAATTAAATCAACAAGAGAAGGCGATGCATCTTAATTAATCTCACCGATCACGTACATATACTTAATTACCTCGTTGGAAAGTACTACGTCTACAGTCGTCGTTCTGAATCTCACTTGAGTGCTGGTGAGTGAGACTATTAATTGACCTTCATTTAAGTAAGTTACAGAAGCATTAATTCAACAATTAACTTAGTGAAATCAAAGAAAAAGACGCTAAATTTGGGTTTAAAATTTTTTTATATATACCTGCAACGTGAGATTTAAAAATCTGTCGTATCCCAATAAGCCCTTGATAAATCTGTTCGGACACGTCAATGTAGGCATCATCCTCAGACTGGATTTCAATATCCACAACGCGTTCACTTCCCTCAACAATTCCTAATTAAGAAAAACAAAATTCAACATAAATCTACCAAGGAATATATATATATATATATATATATATATATATATATATATATATATATATATATATAGCTAAAAGTACTCAACTAAAACTCCCAAATGGAGATTTGCATCCCAAGAAAACACTAAACGTAACTTTTTCTAGGAGTTAATTAACATCACCAAAAAGAGAATAGGTAGGAAACTAAAAGTTGTGCTAGAAGAGAATAGTATAATCAACAACTTCTATATATATATATAGGAAAGCTTCTCAGGCAGCTAGGATTAACAAAGTTAGCATCTTTTTGGCCTATAATGGTAAGCTTATAAAATGCCAAAACTTTAGAAAACACAATTTAGACTGACTGAAATTATACAAGGACTAAAATCGTAATTAAGAAAAAATTTAAGACAGACTTTTGTTTCTTTTTCCAAGAACTCGGAAGATTAGCTGATTAATCACAAGAACTTGCAGATATTATTCAAGAAATTGAAAAGAATCACAAAAGGTTGAATTTTTTCCCCTAAGAAACTAACAACTGAGCATTTAAAAAAACTTAAAATTTCTTTCAAGAAAGTGATTAAGATCAACAAGAACCTAAAAGATTTTGCATCACTAAAGTTGAAATCTTTCCAAGAGCTAACAACTAAGCATAATTACAAAAAAAAAAAAAAAAAAAAAAAAAAAATCTTCAAGAAGCGATTAAGGTCAGCAAAAAGTTGAAATATTTTTTCAAGAAACTGTAAAAAAGTTGAAATGTTTCCAAGAAAAAGTACTCCTAACAACTAAGCATTACACAAAAGCTTGAATTTCTTCCAAGAAATTGACTAACATATCATAATAACTTGAAATGAAAAAGGAAGACAATTAAACAGTGCACTTACGTAGTGGGTCAAGTGATTTGATGCGCATATAGCAGTGTACATGTTCACCTCGCTCTTCATAGTACGCAGTTATTGAGATAGAGTCATGATCACGAAACGCTACGATTGCTTGCATTAAATCATTTACGTCAAATTTGATCCGGGAGAAAGTGTTAACATACGAATAATCTTGTTGAGAAAAACTCGAAATCGGTACTTTTAGGATTGCAACCACAGGAGATCCTTCTGGAGTAACTTGCAATTCGAAGATCTTTTCAGGTCTTTCACATGATCTGATGGTGGCTTGTACTATTGAATTTGAATCATGTACAAGTATTTGGAGAGCCTATAATACGTCTTCCAAATTATTGTGGTACTTCTTTTCTAGTTTAATTTCAAGTATGTTGATTACTCTAACTCTTACACGGCGGCGGCAGCGGCGGCGCAGAGCAAAGTTCGTACTATAACACATGGTGATCACTGTGGAGTATAGAAGGTGAAGTTCCTCTAAGAATCTTTGGAGATAAGGCGGGCAGCTTTTTTAACTTCTAGTAATTGCTTTTATATGTATACATATATACATACACTAACTATAACGGTTGAGAGGTTTTACAAAAAAAAAATGAGGGATAATATAGAAGTCATTTTCGAAGAATTGTATAGCGAGACATGCATATAAACTTCATTGCATCATTGATATAACACTGCTATGAAACTAGTATATTTACTAAGATTATATTAATTTCATGATAAATGATAAACGATAATCATTCTTTAACTAGCTACGAACTATATATATATACACTTGTGATCATGACCCAAAAGGTCATCTCTTGCTTTAGAAGTCAAATTTGTGTTCCGAGACCTTAAAAACCTCCTTTTGTCTCACCTCGATTAGCATGCGCAGTCCGGGCGTATATCCGAAAAGCCTTTATGTGAAAATTTGAGAAAAATGTTAATTTTGCCTTTAAAATTGAATTAAGTTGACTTCTGTCAACATTTTGGGTAAACGGACCCGGACCCGTGATTTGACGGTCCCGGAGGTTCGTAGAAAAATATGGGACTTGGGCGTATGCCCGAAATTGAATTCCGATGCCTCTACCCCGAGAAATGAATTTTTGAAGAAAATTGTTTAACTATAAAATATAAGGAGTTTAGAAATTGAATAATATTTGAATATGATGGTATCGGCCCATATTTTGGTTTCGGAGTCCGGTACAAGTTTAATATAATATTTAAATTATGTCTGAAAAATTTGGTAAGAAACGGAATTTAAATAACGTGATTCGGAACCTCGGTTGTGAAAATGGAAACTTTAAGAGTTCTTGAGATTTTTCCTTGATTTTGATGCTAAATTCGTAGTTCTAGGTATTATTTTGGTGATTTGATCGCACAAGCAAGTTCGTATGATGTTTTAAGACTTGTGAGTACGTTTGGTTTGGAGCCCCGAGGGCTCGGGTGAGTTTCGGATAGCTTACGGTGTGATTTACACTTAGAAAATCTGGTATAAGTTGTTGCTTCAGGTGTACAAGCATTTTGTGCTTCGCGGTCGTGAAGTCACTCTCGTGATCGCGAAGTGTACTCAAGGCTGGGGTTGGGTTTGTTCATCGCTAACGCGTAGCCATGGCCGCGAACGCGGAGTACTAGGAGGCGAACGTGACCGGTGTCACGCGAACGCGTATAGTAAAATGGATGTGGGTTGGGAATCAGTCATTTTTTCTACGCGAATGCGTACAATGGTCCGTGAATGCGAAGGCCAGGGGGCATACCCTTCGCGAACTCGTGGAAGAATTTGTGATTGCATAAGCCTGAGCAAGGCAGCTCTTCGTGAACATGACAGGCCCTTCGCGAACACGAAGAAGGCCTGCCCAGTCTTTTAAAAACAGAATTCAAAACGGGATTAGACCAAAATTTTATATTTTCTTCCATAGAACTCGACCTTGGGCGATCTTTGAAAAGGGAGTTCATCACCAAATCATAGGTTTGTGTTCTTAAACTCATTTCTTTCATTTTTCATCAACACCCATTAGATTTCTAGGCCTAAATCTTGTTCTTTAAGGGTAGAAATTAGAGATTTTAGGAGAATTGGGGATTTTACAAATTTGGGAATTTAGACCTCGATTTGGGATCAGATTCCGAAATTAATTGCATATTCGGGATCGTGGTGAATGCGTAATCGGATTTTGGTCCGAACCTAGAATTTTAATCAAGCGGGCCCGGAGTCGATTTTTGACTTTTTGGGGAAAATGTTTTACAAAAGAAATGAGGGATAATATAGAAGTCATTTTCGAAGAATTGTATAGCGAGACATGCATATAAACTTCACTGCATCATTGATATAACACTACTATAAAACTAGTATATTTACTAAGATTATATATATATATATATATATACTATATTAAAAGTGGGAAGCCCTTAAGTCAAAAGTTAAATTACTAAAATACCGCTCCTTATTTACTAACCTAACCCATTAATTTAAATATTAAAAATTGAAAAACTACAAATCGATGCAAGTGACATACGCCTACTTTTAACACCCAAGCAAGCAAGGTTTCATATGGCCCTTCTTTAAGATATATTTCCATGCACAAGCCTCCATTTATAATCTATTTAACTATTCTTATTTTCCGTAATTTTGTAAAGTCCTGTTTATATGAATAATATAGTAGATAATTTTAAGTTATGACTATGTTACTTATATCTCCAAATTGTTATCAACCACTGAGTTCAAAATTCAATTCTAAAGGTAGTATGATTGGCATAGACTTCTGGTTAATTTGGAGGTCTAAATGTGATGACCCAAAAGGTCATCACTTCCTTTAAATTAAATTCTGTATTTTCGAGGCCTTAAAGACCTTATTTATTATCACCTCAATTTGTGTGCGCAGTCCGGACGCGTAGCCGGAAAGCGTAAATATGAAAATCTGTGAAAAATGATAAATTTTGATTATAAAATGAGCTAATTTGACTTCGGTCAACCTTTTGGGTAAACGGACCCGGACCCATGATTCAACGGTCCCGGAGGGTCCGTGGAAAAATATAGGACTCGAGCGTATGTCCGGAATCGAATTCTGAGGTCCCAAGCCCGAGAAATGAATTTTTAAAGGAAATTATTTTCTAAAATTATTTAAGGAAATTTGATTAGAACAGGATGGTATCGGGTCTCTATTTTGGTTCTGGCGCCCGGTATAGGTCTTATATATGATTTAAGACGATCCTATAAAATTTGGTGAAAAACAGATGTCATTTGACGTGATTCGGACCTAAATTACAAAAGTTGATGTTTTACGAAGTTTGAGAAAAATTCTTTGATTTTGAGGTTTAATTCGTTGTTATTGAGGTTATATTGGCAATTTGATCGCACGGATAAATTCGTATGATATCATTGAGTTAGTACGTGTATTTGGTTAGGAGCCCCGAGGGTTCGGGGGAGTTTCGGGTAGGTTCCGGGGTGTCTTAGGCTTAAACATGGTTATTGGAGGTTCAGAAAAGATGCAGCTCTCTGAACCTGCTAGTGCGGTCCGCACTGGCTTTGTGTTGTCCGCACTGGTGACTGTGCGGCCGTAGTTGATTTTGTGTCGTCCGCACAGGGAGTCTGAGAGGCTGTGCGGTCGCAGTTAATTTTGTGCGGTCCGCACAGGGGGTCTGAGAGGATTATATTAAGACGGGATTTTCAGTTATTTTTCATTTTTTAAAACCTCAAAAACATAAGAGGCGATTTTTCAAATAATCTTTCTTCTCCAAAATATTGGTAAGTGATTTCTAACTCGTTTTCTTCAATCGTTAACATCTTCTCACATGATTTCAACTCAAATCAATGATTTTCATGGGGGAAATTGGGTGTTTTGGGTAGAACCTAGGTTTTTCAAAAATTGGGGATTTGGACCTCGATTTGAGGTCCTATTTCAAAACAAATCATATATCTGGGTTCGTGGGGGAATGGGTAATCGTGTTTTGGTTCGAACCTTGAATTTTGACCATGTGGGCCCGGGGGCGATTTTTAACTTTTTGGGTAAACCTTTAGAAAACTCATTTTCATGCAGTACAATTGATTCATTTAGCATTTATTGATGTAATTAAGTAATTTGTGACTAGATACAAGCGAATTGGCGGTGGATCAAGGGGTAAAGCTATAGTTGAATCTTGAGTTGTGTTCGTGGTACCGAGGTAAGTGTTCGGTGTAACCTTAGCTTGAGGGATTAGGAGTTGAGTCCTATTTTCTATTTGCTTCTTATTGAGTACGACATATAGGCATGGTGACGAGTATCTATACGTTGGTATCGAGCATGACCGTGAGTCGTAAATTAATATTTGTGGTATTCTTAAATGATACTATGGATGCTTTAGTGGGTAAGTTCTTGGTATTGAGCAAAGACTTAGTTTATTTATTATGATTGAGCAATGGTGATAACTGAGATGACTAGGAGTTGAGTTAAGATTGGTTATAGCTGATTCTCCCTTGCCGGGACATATATACTTGTACTGTTGAATTCCCTTGCCGGGATAGTGTAGTTTATTGTGGATCCCTTGCCGGGACTATTATTATGATTATTGTTGACTATATATTTGGATCGGGTTGCATGCCGCAACAGTTATATATATTTAGATCGGGTTGCACGCCGCAACAGTTATATATATTTGGATCGGGTTGCACGCCGCAACAGTTATATATATTTGGGTCGGGTTGCACGCCGCAACAGTTATATATATTTGGATCGGGTTGCACGCCGCAACAATTATATATATTTGGATCGGGTTTCATGTTGAAACAGTTATATATATTTGGATCGGGTTGCACGCCGCAACAGTGTTAAACGATAAGGTATCGGGTTGCACGCCACAACTGTATTATTTTTATATTGTTGTAGATATTGAAATGTCCTTTCATATTTCTATTAAGTTTATGTCGGATTTGATATGTTTCCACGAAGTATGTACCCCCTCCCATTTAAACTGCTTATTCTTGTTTATTTTCCGTCGTACATTATATAATTGCACAGGTTTATCTGGAGTTTGGTCCTAGCCTCGTCATTAACTCGTCGGGGTTAGGCTAGACACTTACCAGCACATGGGGTCGGTTGTGCTGATACTACACTCTGCACTCTGTGCAGATACCGGAGCAGCAATGGGAAAGTATCACTTGGGGAGCCAGCCTTCAGTCCACAGAGACCCCGAGGTAGTCTTGCAGGCATCCGCAGGCCCGACGTCTCTTCTATCTACTTATATGTTCTGTTTTCATTTGTATCCGAGGCAGTTTGTATTCGTTTTCTTCAGACATCTGTATGTAGTATTCATAGGCAGTCCATGAATATTGTGACATCGGTTTCTGGGTAGAGACTTATGTTGATATTTTCGTACTAATTTTGGCATTATATTAGTCTAAGTCTTCCGCATATTTTCGTCTTCCGCTATTATTTAAATATTGATCACCTGTTAATACAAGCTGTTAAAAAGGAGTAAAATGATAGAGTTAAGAATTTCTAAATTTCATAGCTTGCCTAGCTTCTACGAGTAGGCGCCATCACGACTCCCAAGGGTGTGAAATCCAGGTCGTGACAAGTTGGTATCAGAGCCCTAGGTTACATAGGTCTCACAATTCACGGACAAGCATAGTAGAGTCTGAGGGATCGGTACGGAGATATCTGTATTTATCCCGCAGAGGCTACAGAGTTAGGAAAACTTCACATTTGTTCTTTCTTGTCGTGCGGTGTCATTTCTCAATGCTAATTGAATTTCTACTATGTTCTTTCGCAGATGGCGAAAACACGCGCTTTCTCATCCACCGCTCAGCAGCCCAAGCCCCCAACAGTAGTTCCCACGAGGGGCAAAGGGCGAGGCCAAGGCCGTGCTAGAGGCCGAGGTAGGGGTAGAGCTCAGCCCCGAGCAGATACACCAGTGGCGGAGCCTCAGGTTGATTTTGACGAGGAGGTTCCGGCCCCAACAGTTCTGGTGGGTCCAACTCAGGTCCCAGAGGGGTATATTGCTACCCCAGTTCTTCAGGATGCTCTAGTCCGACTAGTGAGCCTCATGGAGAGTGTCACCTGGGCAGGTTTACTTCCCGTAGCACCAGCCGTCTCTCAGGCTGGAGGAGGAGCCCAGACTCCTGCTACTCGCACTCCAGAGCAGGTAGCTCCTCAGATTCAAACTCTATCGATTCAGCAAGTTGGAGTAGTTCAGCTGGGTGTGGTAGCTCAGACCAGTGATGAAGCGGCTATATCTATCGATGCTTTGTGGAGGCTGGACAGGTTCACCAAGCTCTTCACTACTACTTTCAGCGGTGCATCTACTGAGGATCCCCAGGATTATCTAGACAACTGTTATGAGGTTCTCAGGAACATGGGGATTGTTGAGACCAATGGGGTCGATTTTGCTACATTTCGCTTGTCTAGATCTGCCAAGACTTGGTGGAGAGATTATTGCTTGGCTAGACCAGCCGGATCGCCAACCTTGACTTGGGAGCAGTTTGCATAGTTATTTCTTGAGAAGTTTCTCCCCATTACTTAGTGAGAGGCCTATCAGAGGCAATTTGAGCGTCTCCAGTAGGGTTCCATGACTGTTACCTAGTATGAGACCAGATTCATCGACTTGGCTCACCATGCTCTTGTCATCCTTCCTACAGAGAGAGAGAGATAGAGGGTGAGGAGGTTTATTGACGGTCTTATTCAGCTGATTCGTCTTCAGGTGGCTAGGGAGGTTGGGAGTGAGATTACTTTTCAGGAGGCGACCAATGTTGAGATGGTCCTGTCATAGGGAGATGGTCATGGGTCAGACAAGAGGCCCCGTCATTCAGGCAGATTCATGGGTACCTCGTTTAGAGGTATAGATTCATATGGTAGAGGCCATCCTCCTAGGCCTTTCCAGTCAGCACTTCAGGTTTCTCACGATGCTTCAGGTAGTCGTGGTCCTCAGATGTGGTATTCTGATCAATAGTCCTATAGTGCACCACCAGCTCCTATTAGTGCACAGCCGCTCCAAAGTTTTTAGGGTGGTCATTCAGGTCGCCAGGATTAGTCTCAGTTTCCTCAGTCGCAGCACTTAGGTGGATGCTATGAGTGTGGTGAGTATGGTCATATCAGGAGGGCTTATCCGAGATTGGTGGGTACTCAGTCGTAGCAGCAGGGTCCCCGTGCTATAGTTCAGGCACCAGGTGTTCCACAGCCCGCCCAGCCAGCTAGAGGTAGGGGTAGAGGTGCTAGAGGTGGAGGTAGAGGATTTAGAGGTGGAGCTAAGACCGCTAGAGGTGGAGGCCAACCAGCTGCAGGCCATCCCAGAGATGTAGTCCAGGGTGGTGGGGCCTAGCCCCGATGTTATGCCCTTCTAGCCAGGCCCGAGGCTAAGGCTTCAGATGCAGTTATTACAGGTATGGTTCTGGTTTGTGATAGAGATGCTTCAGTGTTATTTGATCTAGGGTTTACGTACTCATATGTGTCCTCTTATTTTGCACCATATCTGGTTATGCCTAGTAATTCTTTAAGTGATCCTATTTATGTGTCTACGTCGATGGATGATTCTATTGTGGTAGATCGAGTCCATTATTCATGTATAGTTGTGATTGGGGGTCTTGAGACTCATGTAGATTTAATGCTTCTGGACATGGTAGATTTCAATGTTATATTGGGAATGGACTGGTTATCACCTTACCACGCTATCTTGGACTGGCATGCTAAGACTGTGACCTTAGCTTTACCGGGTTTGCCTTTTTTAGAGTGGAGAGGGAATCCTGGTCATTCTACCTGTAGTGTTATATCTTATGTGAAGGCTCGGCGCATGGTCGAGAAGGGGTATTTGGCCTATTTGGTATATGTACGTGATTCTAATGCTGAGGTTCCTTCTATTGATTTTGTGCTCGTTGTTCGTGAGTTTCCTGAGGTTTTCCCTTCAGACCTGCCGGGTATGCCACCTGACAGGGATATTGATTTCTGCATTGATTTGGCTCCAGGCACTTAGCCCATTTCTATCCTGCAGTATCGTATGGCCCCGCCTGAGTTGAAAGAGTTGAAGGAGCAGTTACAAGACTTGCTTGAGAAGGGTTTCATTAGGCCGAGTGTTTCGCCTTGGGATGTGCCGGTGTTGTTTGTTAAGAAGAAGGACGGATCGATGAGAATGTGTATTGATTACAGGCAGTTGAACAAGGTTACAATCAAGAATAAGTATCCATTGTCGAGGATTGATGATTTGTTTGATCAGCTTTAGGGTGCCAAGGTATTTTCGAATATTGACTTAAGATTTGGCTACCATCAATTGAGGATTAGGACATCCGATGTCCCTAAGACATCTTTCCACACTTGGTACGGGCATTATGAGTTCTTGGTTATGTTATTTGGGTTGACAAATGCCCCAGCAGCTTTTACGGATTTGATGAACCGAGTGTTCAGGCCTGATTTGGATTCGTTTGTGATAGTCTTCATTGATGATATTTTGATATATTCCCGCAACCGGGAGGAGCACGAGCAACATATTAGAGTTTTTCTTCAGACCTTGAGGGATAGTTAGTTATATGTTAAGTTCTTGAAGTGTGAGTTCTGGTTGAGTTCGGTTGCATTCTTGGGTCATGTTGTATCAGCGGAGGGTATTCAGATTGATCCAAAGAAGATTGAGGCAGTCAAGAACTGGCCTAGGCCAGCATCAGCTACAGAGATTCGGAGTTTCTTGGGATTGGCAGACTACTATCGTCGGTTCGTGGAGGGGTTTTCATTTATTGCAGCCCTGATGACCAGGTTGACCCAGAAGGGTGCCCCTTTCAGATGGTCGGATGAGTGTGAGGCGAGCTTTCAAAAGCTCAAGACAGCTCTAACTACGGCACCAGTGTTGGTTTTGCCCACAGGTTCAGGGCCTTATACAGTTTATTGTGATGCATCTCGCATTGGACTTGGTACAGTGTTGATGCAGGATGGAAAGGTCTTTGCCTATGCTTTGTGGCAGTTAAAGATTCATGAGAAGAACTATCCGGTTCATGATTTGGAGTTGGCAGCCATTGTTCACGCATTGAAGATTTGGAGGAATTATCTTTATGGCATGGCATGTGAGGTGTTCACAGATCACAAGAGTCTTCAGTATTTGTTCAAACAAAAGGAGTTGAATTTGAGACAGAGGAGGAGGTTGGAGTTGTTAAAAGATTATGATATCACCATCTTATATCATCTGGGAAAGGCCAATATGGTGGTCGATGCTTTGAGTAGGAAGTCAGCCAGTATGGGCAGTCTTGCTTATATTCCGGTCAGTGAGAGACTGCTTGCTTTGGATGTTCAGGCTTTGGCCAATTAGTTCGTGAGGTTGGATGTTCTTGAGCCCAGTCGTGTGTTGTCTTGCACGGTCGCTCATTCTTCTTTATTGGAGTGTATCCATGATCGGCAGTATGATGATCCTCATTTGTGTGTCCTTAGAGACACGGTGCATCACGGAGGTGCCAAGTAGGTTACCTTAGGCGATGATGGAGTTTTGAGATTGCAGGGTCGATTTTGTGTGCCTAATGTGGATGGGCTCCAAGAGTTGATTTTAGAGGAGACCCATAGTTCTAGGTACTCTATTCATCCGGGCGCCGCTAAAATGTATCAGGATTTGCGGCAGCATTATTGGTGGCAGAGAATGAAGAAGGATATCGTTGCATATGTGGCTCGGTGTTTGAATTGTCAGCAGGTTAAGTACGAGCATCAGAGGGCTAGTGGTCTATTTTAGAGGATTGAGCTTCCTGAGTGGAAGTGGCAGCGGATCACTATGGACTTTGTTGTTGGACTCCCACAGACTTAGAGGAAATTCGATGCAGTGTGGGTTATTGTTGATAGGCTGACCAAGTCAGCACATTTCATTCCTGTGGTAGTCTCCTATTCTTCCGAAAGGTTAGCTAAGATCTATATCCAGGAGATTGTTCGTCTTTATGGTGTGCCCGAGTCTATCATTTCGGACCAAGGTACGCAGTTTACCTCACGTTTTTGGAGAGCAGTTCAGCGAGCGTTGGGCACGCGGGTTGAGTTGAGCACGACGTTTCATTATGACGGATGGGTAGTCCGAGCGGACCATTTAGATTTTGGAGGATATGCTTCGAGCTTGTATCATTAACTTTGGAGGCTCGTGGGATCAATTTTTGCCTTTAGTAGAGTTTGCCTACAACAACAGCTACCAGTCGAGTATCCAGATGACTCCTTATGAGGCTTTATATGGTAGGCGGTGCCGGTCTCCGGTTGGATGGTTTGAGCTAGGAGAGGCTCGGTTGTTGGGTACGGATCTGGTTCGAGAGGCCTTGGACAAGGTCAGGATTATTCAGGATAGGCTTCGTATCGCTCAGTCCAGGCAAAAGAGTTACGCCGACTGCAAGGTTCGTGATTTGGCATTTATGGTCGGTGAGCGAGTATTGCTTCGAGTGTCACCTATGAAGGGCGTGATGAGATTCGGGAAGAAGGGCAAGCTTAACCTTAGGTTCATTGGCCCGTTTGAGATTCTTGATCGAGTGGGAGAGGTGGCTTATAGACTCGCATTGACGCGAAGCTTATCGGCCGTGCATCCAGTGTTTCATGTGTCCATGCTTCGGAAATATCACGGCGATCCATCCAACGTGTTAGATTTTAGCACTGTCCAGTTGGACAAGGACTTGTATTATGAGGAGGAGCCGATGACTATTTTAGACCGGCAGGTTTATCAGTTGAGGTCGAAGAGTTTTCCTTCTATTCATGTTCAGTGGAGAGGTCAGCCTCCTGAGGCATCAACCTGGGAGTCCGAGTCCGATATGCGGAGCCGTTATCCCCATCTTTTCCCCGACTCAGGTACTTCCTTCTTCTGTCCTTTCAAGGACTAACGGTTGTTTTAGAGGTGGAGAATGTGATGACCCAAAAGGTCATCACTTGCTTTAAATTAAATTCTGTGTTTCCGAGGCCTTGAAGACCTCATTTATCATCACCTCGATTTGTGTGCACAGTCCGGGCGCGTAATCGGAAAGCTTAGATATGAAAATCTGTGAAAAATGATAAATTTTGATTTTAAAATGAGCTAATTTGACTTCGGTCAACCTTTTGGGTAAACGGGCCCGGACCCGTGATTCGACGGTCCCGGAGAGCCCGCAGGAACATATGGGACTTGGGCGTATGCCCTGAATCAAATTCCGAGGTCCCAAGCCCAAGAAATGAATTTTTAAAGGAAATTATTTTCTAAAATTATTTAAGGAAATTTGATTAGAACAGGATGGTATTAGGCCCGTATTTTGGTACCGACATCCGGTACATGTCTTATAAATGATTTAAGATGATCCTGTGAAATTTGGTGAAAAACGGATGTCATTTGACGTGATTCGAACCTAAATTGAAAAAGTTGATGTTTTACGAAGTTTGAGAAAAAATCTTTGATTTTGAGGTTTAATTCATTGTTATTGAGGTTATATTGGCGATTTGATCGCACGGTTAAATTTGTATGATGTCATTGAGTTAGTACGTGTGTTTGGTTAGGAGCCCCGAAGGCTCGGGGTGAGTTTCGGGTAGGTTCCGGGGTGTCTTAGACTTAAACATGGCTAATGGAGGTTCAGAAAAGTTGCAGCTCTCTGAACCTGCTAGTGCGGTCTGCACTGGCTTTGTGTTGTACGCACTGGTGACTGTGCGGCCGCAGTTAATTTTGTGCAGTCCGCACAGGGAGTCTGAGAGGTTGTGCAGCCACAGTTGATTTTATGCGGTCTGCACAGGGAGGCTGAGAGGTTGTGCGGCCGCAGTTGATTTTGTGCGGTCCGCACAGTGGGTCTAAGAGGAGTATATTAAGATGGGATTTTCAGTTATATTTCATTTTTCAAAACCCCAAAAACATAATAGACGATTTTTCAAATAACCTTTCTTCTCCAAAATATTGGTAAGTGATTTCTAACTCGTTTTCTTCAATCATTAACATCTTCTCACATGATTTCAACTCAAATCAATGATTTTCATGGGAGAAATTGGGTGTTTTGGGTAGAACCTAGGTTTTTCAAAAATTGGAGATTTGGACCTCGATATGATGTCTGATTTCAAAACAAATCATATATCTGGGTTCATGGGGGAATGGGTAATTGGGTTTTGGTTCGAACTCTGAGTTTTGATGTAACGACCCTAACCCTGAACCCGGTCGTGATGACGCCTCTCGTGAAGACAAGGACAGCCAATTGAACCAAATTCTCATCTTAAACATGTTAAATAGCATAAAAATAGTCTAAACATGATTTAATAGCACTGAATAGCGAAAATATAGATAACAATGCGGAAATTCAACCCGACACGGCCCTAATCGGGGTTTCACAAGTTACGAGCATATATAGACCATGATACAAGTCTGCTAAGTCCAATATCTAGTACAAATGTTTGAAGGAAATAGAAATGACAAGATAGTAGACACACGGGGCTGCGGATGCCAACAGCTACCTCATAGTCTCCGAATACCGCCTGGAACTGGAGGAATCAACACTCAGGAGTGGAACCAACGACGCCTGAATCTGCACACATGGTGCAGGGAGTAATGTGAGTACTTCGACCCAGTGAGTAATAAATATAAATAATGACTGAAGGTGATAAAATACGTATGGAACAAGGCATTCTATAATGAAGCAGTAAAAGAATCACATTAAATAGTAAAATAGTGAAGAGTCAAGTAAAAAGCTCTTTTCAACAAGTAAAACAAGTAATTGACAGGTAAGTAAGCGAATAGAAGTTCATCCCTCGGGCACAGTATCAACAAATTCCGCCCCTCGGGCAACATCTCAGAACAGTACCAGCCCCTCGGGCTCAATCTCAGAACACAATAGGTACTCGCGCTCACTGTGGGTGTACAGACTCCGGGAGGTGCCCCTTACGGCCCAAACGCAATATCAAGCCATCTCGTGGCATCAAGTCTCGGCTCTCGGCCTCATATCAATCAAGCCACCTCATGGCGTATATATGTATCTCAGGCCCTCGACCTCATATCAGTACCAATGTATCTTCACAACTAGGCCTTCGGCCTTACTCAGTCCGAAAATCATCACAAGCCCCTCGGGCGATAGTGAAATAGTGTTTTCAGCCCAAACATCATTTAAAATATCATTTAAGTCTTAAAACTGAGAAAGAATGGATGAATAGTAACAATAGTGGAAATTATCATGATTGAGTTCAAGTAATAAGCCAAAACAGTGAGGAAATAGTAAAAAAAATCCCCGAAGGGTTCAAATAGTTGGCACGAAGCCCAAATATAGCATTCAGTCCAAGTAATGATGATAGAAAGTAGTTCTCAGTCAAATACGGGGTAAAATTATCAACCAGGATGGACCAAGTCACAATTGTCGACGCCCCCTTTTTCTCTAACCGTGGGGGTCAGAAATCGGGTATACGACATTGGGAGGACAACTCTATTCCCTTTCGAGAATTGGGTTTGGAAGTTGAAGAGTCGCCACCTAATGATTATAGTGCATTAGGACACTTTAAGAAGGGTTTGAGATGAAGAGACCAGAGATTAGGGTAAGGGCTAGAAATTATCCCGAGGGGAAGGTGTTAGGCACCCCTCAAGATCCACTAGTGTGGTTCCCGGCCATGTTGCAATTGTGACTTTACAAGTAAACAATCAAGGCTCAAATAAGGATTCGCACATAAGATTGCGACCAAGTTGAAAATTTTCAAAGATAAGTAGAGAAGGCAGAAATTCATGAAAAAGAGATTTGAACAGTTTTACAAGAAGAGATGAAAGCAAGTAAAGGGAGAGGAGTCCTAAGTTTATAATTAATATGGATCACTTCAATGCAATACCCAGCGATCATTCCTCAGAAGAGGAGTCGCACGTGATATTAGCACGTCGGTCATCATATCCATATTTTACCCTTCCCACCCCGTTAAGGTATTAAATGCGATTAGTCTCGTTTACTTGTTGCATTCTAATACCCGTCCCAACCTATCAGTCCTGGGGTTTTAGGACTTCTAATCCTAAAGGGAGGAGGAAGGGAAGTATAGGCATATATGGAGTTGCAAAAGGATAAAATACTATGGCGTCAATCAAAACAAATAGCAAATGAATAGGGAATGAAACAAACACACAAAAGGCTTATATAATCCCCATAAATCACATAGCAACTAGTTTAGCATGTCTTTTGTGTACTGATTTGGTCTTTAAATTAAACAGCAGATAGATTGGTTCAACACGTAGATTTGGATAAAAAGTCTACATTAGGCAGCCCGAATCCAATTGTCAGCAGTTGAGGTATTTTAAACAAGTTACCGATTAAGCACCTAATGCAGAAGAGTTTAAGACGGAAGCTTGAAAATTGTAGGAATTCAGAGATGACTTGAAAAATCAGCAGAATTGTTTAAGTAGAAGTACGGTGAAATTGTAAAGCAGAGTTTTCAGAAGTAAGAATGCTTTTAAAAGAAGAGTGAGTTTGAAACCTATTTTGAAAGAGAGCTTCATGAGACGAATAAAAATTCAGGCAGAGAGTTGAAAATGTTTCAAAAAAAATGCAAGTTTAGGAAAATTGCAGACAAGTTTGGACGAGCTTTGTTTGAAAACGCTGAAGCCAATGGCCTAGTTATCACTTACGCAGATTTAGGCGAGTCTGAAACCCTATAGGCAGGATATCTATACCTTGATTTTTAAGACTCGTTACTGTTTTTAAACGTTAAGGAAATGAGTATTTGATTACCCTACGGTTTGCCTAACGCATATGCATTTCCTATAGGCATGGTTTCTATATTCAATTGATTACATGAATATTATAATCCTATAGGCAGGATCTCTAGTGATTTGCAATATGATTAAACGTTAAACCCTATAGGCATGGTATCTAGGTGACTAAATTAGGAACATTAAACAAACCTATAGGCAGGATTTCTAGTAAAATTTAAAGCACAAAAGACCTATAGGCATGATCTCTACCCTTTGATTTATGCAGGCAACATAAACCCCTCCCACACCCTTTACCAATATTTTCCCCGAGTTTCTTTTTAAAAAAAATATTACAGAACCAGAAGAAAGAAGGGAAAATAATTAAAAATCACAGCCTACAGCCAGATCCGAGCAGTCTAATTCAATCTTAATGCCCAACAACATGTGATTAACCAATTCCGAATTTCCAAAGCCTTCTCCTTACTCAGAATGTTTTCAAAGTTCCAAGGAGTCTTAAGAACTCCAGGCAATGCTTAACACTCTGAGTAATTATAATAGCAACAGAGTAGTGCAGTGTGGAAATGCCAGCCCTCAGGCATCCAAGTTCAGAGGGAGCTCAAGGGTCCCAAAGCATGGCTTACGAAAGGGGGCAGAACTTAGAAACTAGGAATAAGTGCAAAGTGAGAGAGGGATTAAGGAGCCATAGCATAGGGTGGTCATACCCAGCCATGGGTATAGACTGGCACCCCCTTGACCCTCTGCTTGGTCCAAGCAAATAAAGAGCAGACTTTAGAAGTCAAACTTGGGTCTGGATGGTGATTAGGACACCACCAGGCCTAAGTTAAGGCTCAGCACATAAGGGGTAAAGGGAATGGGGAACTGACTTGAGTAGAGGTTCAAGAGAACCTGATTCTAAGTCCTGAGTGGCAATAATAGAATACCAACATGACTCAGAATACACATAAGAGGGGGATAGAGTGAAAGGGACTTGCATAGAAAAAGCATATACAGAACCATTAGGGAAAGACAAGAGAGTATAACAGACTGAAGATACAAGGACATAAAAGAAAGAGTAGAACATGCTATGATACAGTTACAGAACATAAACACATAGTGAAGGATGTGTAGAAGAGGAGAAGTAAACACATAGTTGGAGGGTATTATTTAAACCAGAAGGACATACCAGTTGCAATCTCAGAACAGCAAGACAAACAACAGCAAGTAAACAACCAGAAAGTTAACAGGAGCAACTCAAAAAACTTCAGTAAGCACTTAAGAGTTCAGAGGAACCCCAGAATATTTTCGCAGTAATGAGAAGAGGAGCAGGGTACTCAGTAGAGAAAGCAGTAGTAGAGAGAAGCAGTAGTAGAGAAAGTATTATACTTTTTTTTAAGACAGAGGTGTCTGTGTGTGTTTTTGAACTCTATTGTTCGTATGTTTAAAGAAAAAAGAGTAGGGTATTTATAGTTTAAAAACCAGGCAAGTAAGCAAGGCAAAGAATAATTCAGTATCAATTAGAATCAATCAGGAGAAGGGGATTCCTTTAATTAAGGAGTCCAAATTTGAACGGTAAAAGGGCAGAGTTTTATTTAAGGAAAGGGGATCAAGTAACACATTGTGCATAGCATACAAATAAGGGGTAAATACATAGGGGAGGATTTGAAACACACGGTTAAATAAATAAGGCAAGGAGTAAATCAATTAGTACATAGTAAATCAAGGAATAAAGGATTCGAAATCAATAATGAACCAAGTCAGAAAAAGGTCTAAATTAGACAAAGAAAGAATCAAACAAGCTCACATAATGGTAGTCTGAAATCAATCCCCAAAATTAGGGTTATTTCGAGAGGGAAAGGTCTGACTATAAAGAGTGCATAGCTTTAAACATGCGAGGCTGGAATTAAACAAACAGAGTGGTCATGCAATCAAGAGTAGAAGAACATAGCTAGAAGAGAGTGTCAGATAGCATGAGAGAAATCAGAAGGTCTTGCAAAGCTTAGCAAGAATCAGAGAACATGAGACGAACTTAGAAATTAGGGTTTTTGAAATCAAACTAGTTTAGACACAAGAAGCAAAACAATCGCACACAAGTGTTTTGAAAACCCCCAAAATCTAGGGTTTCCTCCATAGATTAAATGTAAAGACGAAAGCGTAGAAAATCAAGCAAAGTAAACTCAGAAAATCCAAGGAACATAAACATTTCATGGAATCATAATGAAAGAAAACACAGTAAAGGAAATCACTAGCAAACCTTAGGAGGAAATACAGTAAAAGAAAAATACATAGAAACCATAGTGAAAACACTTAGGAGTTACAGCAAATCAAAATACGGTAAGAAATCACAGTAGAACAAGTAAAAATCAAGGAAACCCTAGGTTCGAGAAGACGAACAGTTTTGAAAGCAAAAACTTGAAATGATGTAAGAAATACTTTAAAACCTCAGAAATGGCACGGATCTAAAGTAGATCTAGAGAGAAACAAGAAAACCTCGAAATGGCATAGGGTTTCAGAGAAACCCTAGAAAATGAGAAAGGCCTGGAAAAGGGGCTGGTCCGAGTCGGGATGGACTCATAAGGCTAAGACACGCCGGAGATGAGCCAGAGATGGCCGGAGAAGGTGAAGGGAGCTCATCAGAGAGGCGAGGAGGTGGAAGGTTCCAGAGAGAGTGAGATATAGAGAGATAGAGATGAGTGAGTGAATGAGAGGGGATTGGGGGGTCGTTTAGGTTAAAAAGGAAAGGGCAAACGGGGGCCGTTGATTAAAACAATCAACGGCCACGATTTTAAAATGGGATCCGGGCGGGTTCATTTAATTGGGTTTGGGTCGGGTAGAAATGAAATTGGGCTGGGAATTGGGGAGTTAGAATTAGGCTATAATTGAAATCAAAAAGAGGCTAAAATTGAAATAGTCATTTTTCCCTTTTGAATTTATAAAAATAGTAAAAGATGTTAAAAATCAAATTAAAAATATTGGGTTGATAAACAATATGTAGGTATTAATTTAAAAATATTAGGATTGATTTTGTAAAAAAAATTGCTATTAAATCTAGAAGTAGGCTAAAATTGCAATTTCATGCAATTTTAGTTTAAAAATACCAAATGGACTTGTAAAATTATGCAAAAATCATGTAAATTATATTTTGACGTAAATGTGAGAGTGAAATAAATTATTCACCAAAATGGAAAGTTTTGGGAATAAATAATGGATTTTATAGTGCACAATAGGCCATAAATTGGTCTTAAAAATTATTAAAAATGGCAAAATCATTTGGGGTGCTCATATATGCACACATATGCTATTTTGAAAATATATAGGGAAAAATTGGGTATCAACAACAGTCCCCAATAGTGTACGACCCCACGCTCGTCATCAAGCGCGTGTCTCACCTCAATATAGCACTACGATGTGCAAATCCGGGGTTGCAAACCCTCAGAGCATCATTTACAATCATTACTCACCTCGAACCGGCTAAATCTCTAGCTCGAGATGCCTTTTCCCCTCGAATCAGCCTCCACGCTCGTCGAATCTATCTAAAATCAGAACGAATACGTCACAATATGCTAAGGGAACAAAGCCCAAGCGAAAACAATCGAAAAATACCAAAATCCAGAAATTGGTCAAACCCGAGCTCCGGGCCCACTTCTCAAAACTCAGAAATTTTTGCATCAATAGATTCCTTATTTTCTCACAAGTCTATGCATATCAAGAATACCAAAATCGGAGTTCAAATGACCCCTCAAATCCTCAATTTAAGGCCTCTTAAACTCAAGCGCTAATCCCCCATTTTTAGCCTTTTAATTCCTTTAATTTCAGTCTTAATCCATGAAATACTACCATAGAAATTTGTTTTAGGTCCAAAATCCTTACCTTAACGAAGTTCCCTTGAAATCCCTCTTCTTAATCGTCCAAAAGTTCTCAAGTCGAATTCAAAATGGTGGAATAACTCAAACTCACGAAAATGAAATAACTTATATGCTCTGCGTAGGCATACCCGCATCTGCGATCCAAAATCTGCTTATGCTGTACCGCATTTGCGGTTAACACTCCGCTTCTGCGGAAATCACTAAAGTCGGACATTGCCGCTTCTGCGGTTCCGCAGATGCAACCCCCACAACCGCATTTGCGGTTTCCTGACACACCCCTCCAAAACCGCTTCTGCGACTTATCCCTCGCACATGCGGCGCCGCACCTACGGCCCCCAAACCGCATGTGCAAAAACACCAGAAGCAGCAAATTTTTGCAATCTCTCAAGTATCAAATCTTCCCGATAACCATTCGAAATCACCCCGAGGCCCCCGAGACCTCAACTAAAAGAACAAACGTGACCCAATACCTTATTCGAACTTGTTCCAATCATCAAAACACCTCAAACGACATCAAATCAACCAAACACCTCGGATTCAAGCCTAAGTTTCTAAAATCTTTCCGAAATACGCTTTCGATAAAAAATCCAACCAAACCACGTCCAAATGACCTAAACGTTTACACACACATCCCAAATGATATAACAAAGCTACTTCAACTCTCGGAATTCAATTCCGTCCCATATATCAAAATCTCGTCTGTTAACCGGAAATCGCCAAAATGAACACTTCACCAATTCAAGCTTAATTCTACTCCGAACCACCAGAATCCATTCTGATAATGCTCCTAAGTCACAAATCACCTCCCGAAGCTAACCGAACCACCAGAACTCACATCTGAGCCCTCTAACACATAAGTCATCATCCGATTGACTTTTCCAACTTAAACCTTCTTAAAAGAGACTAAGTGTCTCATTTGTTACCAAATCCTCTCCGAACTCAAACTAATCAACCCAATCACATAAAACACGGATAACGAAGCATAAGGAAGTAGAAATGGGGGAAAACAGAGTGGTAACTCATGAGATGACTGGCCGGGTTGTCACATCCTCCCTAACTTAAACAAACGTTTGTCCTCGAACGAGTCAAGAAACATACTTGAAGCCTCAAACAGGTGATGATATCTGCTCCGCATCTCCCGCTTAGTTTCCCAAGTAGTCTCCTCCACGGGTCGACCTCTCCACTGCACTTTCACTGAAGCTATATCCTTCGACCTCAACTTTCGAACCTGACGACCCAAAATAGCTACTGGCTCCACATCATAGGTCAAATCATCATCCAACTGAACCTTGCTGAAATCCAAAACATAAGACGGATCCCCAATATACTTCTGGAGCATAGAAACATGAAATACCGGATGCACACTCGACAAGTTGGGTGGCAAAGCAAGCTCATAAGCCACCTCCCCAATCCAACGAAGCACCTCAAAAGGCCCAATGAACCGAGGACACAATTTCCCTTTCTTCCCTAATCTCATAACACCCTTCATGGGTGAAACCTTCAACAGAATCTTCTCGCCAACCATGTAGGACACATTTCAAATCTTCCTATCAGCATAAATCTTTTTCCTCGACTGCGCTGTACGAAGCCTCTCCTGAATCACCTTCACCTTCTCCAAAGCATCCTGCACCAAATCAGTCCCCAATAGCCTAGCCTCACCGGGCTCGAACCAACTAATTGGAGATCTACACTGCCTCACATACAAAGCCTCATATGGAGCCATTTGAATACTCGATTGGTAGGTGTTGTTATAAGCAAACTCTGCAAGCGGTAGAAACTCATCCCATGATCCTCCGAAATCAATGACACAAGCACGCAACATGTCCTCCAATATTTGAATAGTGCGCTCGGACTGCCTGTCCGTCTGAGGATGAAAAGTTGTGCTCAATTCCACCTGAGTACCCAACTCTCTCTGCACGGCTCTCCAAAACTGCAAAGTAAACTGAGTACCTTTATCTGAAATGATGGAAACCGGAACACCATGCAAACGAACAATCTTCCGGATATATATACCTGCCAACCACTCTGAAGAATAATTAGTACACATAGGAATGAAGTGCACGGACTTGGTTAGCCAATCAACAATCGCCCAAATAGCATTGAACTTCTTCAAAGTCCGTGGAAGTCCAACCACAAAGTCCATAGTGATTCTCTCCCACTTCCACTCAGGAATATCCATCTGCTGTAGCAAGCCACCCGGTCTCTGATGCTCATATTTCACCTGCTGACAATTGAGACACCGAGCTACAAATCCCACAATATCTTTCTTCATTCTTCTCCACCAATAGTGCTGCCTCAAATCCTGATACATCTTTACGGCACCCAGATGAATGGAATACCGCAAGCTATGGGCCTCCTCCAGAATCAACTCCCGAAACCCATCCACATTGGGCACGCAAATCTGGCCCTGCATCCTCAACACTCCATCATCACCAATGGTCACATCTCTAGCATCATCATGCTGAACTCTGTCTCTAAGGACAAGCAAATGCGGATCATCATACTGGCGCTCTCTGATGCGATCATATAAGGAAGACCGAGAAACCACACAAGCCAACACCCGACTAGGCTCCGAAATATCTAACCTCACGAACTGATTGGCCAAGGACTGAACATCAACTGCAAGAGGTCTCTCCCCATCTGGAATATATGTCAAACTCCCCATACTCACTGCCTTTCGGCTCGAAGCATCGGCTACCACATTGGCCTTTTCCGGATGGTACAATATAGTGATATCATAATCCTTAAGCAACTCCAACCATCTACGTTGCATCAAATTAAGATCCTTTTTCTTGAATAAATGCTAAAGAATGTGATGATCAGTGAACACTTCACAAAATACACCATACAAGTAATGCCTCCAAATCTTCAATGCGTGAACTATGGCAGCCAACTCCAAATCATGAACGGTTTAGTTCTTCTTATGGGGCTTCAATTGACGAGAAGCATAAGCAATAACTCTACCATCCTGCATCAACACACAACCAATCCCAACTCTCGAAGCATCACAATATACGGTATATGAACCTGAAGCTGATGGCAAAACTAACACTGGAGTTGTGGTCAAAGCTATCTTGAGCTTCTGAAAGCTCTCCTCACACTCGTCCAACCATACAAATGGGACACCCTTCTGAGTCAACTTGGTCAAGGGCGATGCGATAGATGAGAATCCCTGAACAAACCGGCAATAATATCCTGCCAAACCAAGAAAGCTGCGAATTTCTGTGGCTGAGGACAGTTTAGGACAACTCTGAACCGCCTCTATCTTCTTCGAATCAACCTAAATACCCTCGCTGGACACCACGTTCCCCAAGAAAGCCACTTATCTGAGCCAAAACTCACACTTAGAGAATTTTGCATAAAGCTTCTCATCCCTTATTCTCTGCAACACCACTCTCAAATGCTCCGTGTGCTCCTTCTGACTACGCAAATATACCAGAATATCATCAATGAAAACTATGATGAATGAATTGAGATATGGCCGGAACACGTTGTTCATCAAATTCATTAATGCTGATGGGGCATTGGTCAGCTCAAAAGACATCACCAAGAACTCATAGTGGCCACATCGGGTCTTGAAAGCCATCTTAAGAATATCTGAATCCCTGATCTTCAGCTGGTGATAACCTGAATGGATATCAATCTTGGAGAACACTCTCACTCCCTGAAGATGATCAAATAAATCATCAATACGAGGCAAAGGATACTTGTTCTTAATTGTTACCTTGTTCAACTGCCTATAATCAATGCACATCATCATTGTGTCATCCTTCTTCTTCACAAATAGAACTGGCGCACCCCAAGGTGACACACTAGGCCGAATGAACCCCTTATCTAGGAGTTCCTGAAACTGCTCCTTTAACTCCTTCAACTCCGCTGGTGCCATACGATACGGCGGAATAGAAATGGGCTGAGTGCCGGGCACCAGGTCAATACCAAAATCAATATCCCTGTCTGGTGGCATGCCCAGCAGGTTTGTAGGAAATACATCGGGAAAATCCCTCACAACTGGAACAGAATCAATACTGGGAGTCTCAGCTGTGACATCCCTCACAAATGCTAGATATGAAAGAAAACCCTTCCCAATTATCCGATGGGCCTTCAGAAACAAAATCACCCTACTGGGAACATAATCGGTCGAACCTTGCCACTCAATCCATGGCAACCCTGGCATAGCCAAGGTGACTGTCTTAGCATGACAGTTTAGAATAGCACGACATGGAGATAGCCAATCCATGCCTAAAATGACATCAAAATCCACCATGCTCAGTAGTAATAGATACACTCAGGTTTCCAGACCCCTAATAGTCACCACACACGACCAGTACACACGGTCTACCACAACAGTATCACCTATCGGGGTAAATACATGAACAGGTAAAGCAAGAAACTCACGGGGTGTACCCAAATAATGAGCAAAATACGAGGACATATAAGAAAAGGTAGAAGCGGGATCAAATAATACGGAGGCATATCTGTGGCAGATTGGAACAATACCTGTAATGACAACATCTGAAGCAATAGCATCTGGTCTGCCTGGGATAACATAAAAACGAGCCTGACCGCCCCCTGATCGCACTCTCCCTCTAGGGCGACCCTTGGCTGACTGACCTCCACCCCTAGCTGGCTGAGCGGGTGGCGGTGAAGGAATTAGCGCTGAAGCCGAAGACTGACCCCTCTGTTGGGACGAACTAGCAACATGACGAGGACACTGCCTCCACATATGGCCCATCTCACCAAACTCATAACAACTCCCGAGAAGGGGACTGAAGGGAACCCATCGCACCGGAGTGACTAGTAGATGCACTCGGCATAGAAGAGCCCTAAACTAATGGGGCACGAGATGAACTCTGAGCTAGAAGGGCGCTGAGTGATGACTGGCCCTACTGAGATCCATGATAACCATGACCTGTAGATGCCCCACAATAACCTGGGCGGGCTGACTGAGCAGGCCTGAATGAACGGTCTCTACCATGCTGAAACTGGCCCCTCGAAGGAGCACCACTATAACTGCCCGATCCTCGAAGCCTCTTGGCCTCCCTCTCCTCTCACTCCTAAAGGCGAACCGACTAAATCTCATGAGCGATATCAACCACCTCCTCGAATGTAGCACCCATCACTCTCTCTAGTCATAAGAATACAGAGATAATAAGTAAGGCCATCAACAAATCTCCCGATCCTCTCTCGATCTGTCGGAACCATCCAGATGGCATGACGAGCCAACTTCTAAAATCTCAACTTATACTATGACACAGTCATATCTCCTTGTCGCAACCACTCAAACTGCCTACGCAGCTCCTATCTGTGGGACTGCGGCACATACTTCTCCAGGAAGAGAACGGAGAACTACTGCCAGGAAAGGGGTGATGCACCAACAGGCCTACGCCTCTCAAATCCTCCCACCAGGTGAAAGCAGCTCCTAAAAACTGATAGGTGGTAAAAGCAACCCCGCTAGTCTCCAGAATACCAGCAGTACGAAGCATCCTCTAACACTTATCCAAAAAGCTCTAGGCATCCTCGCCCTCTACGCCATTGAAGGTTGGAGGCTACAATCTACCAAATCTCTCCAACTTATGCTGCTCATCCTCCGGTATGACAGGAACCACACAGTCCTGAGTAGCTACAACCGGCTGGGCTGGATGCACCCCCGACATCTGATGTCCCTGCACGACCTACTCAAGTGTGCGAGCGTGGAAGTCTGATTGCCTCCCCTGGCCTATGAAGTAGTTGCGACTGTAGTGGCTGAAACCACCTGAGCCAGGCCAGTGCAAACTAATAAGATCTGTGGCAAGGCCTCCTGAAGGCCCCGAATCAGGATGGGCACAGCTGGTGCCTGAACTGGTGTTGCTGGAGCATCCATAGCTAGAGCCTGATCCTGAGCTAGGGCAGCTGGTGGATCTATAGGTGTTGCCCTCGCTGCTCTTCCTCTGCCACGACCGCGTCCACGGCCTCTAGTGGCTTCAGCTGGTGGCACTGGTGGTCAGCCACCCCGTCCGGTAGCATGTGTCCTCACCATCTGTGAGATAATAGAATAACAGAAGTTCAGTACTCGGATCAACAAGTTCGCACGACAAGAATTTCAAGAATATGAAGTTTTTCCTAAGGGTTCTGCAGCCTCTTGAGGATAAATACAGACGTATCCGTACCGATCCGCGAGACTCTACTAAACCTTCTCATGACTCGTGAAACCTATGTAACCTAGGCTCTGATACCAACTTGTCACGACCCTAACCCCAAACCCAGTCGTGATGGTGCCTCTCGTGAAGACAAGGCCAGCCAATTGAACCAAATTCTCTTCTAAAACATGTTAAATAGCATAAAAATAGTCTAAACATGATTTAATAGCACAGAATAGCGGAAATATAGATAACAATGCGGAAATTCAACCCAACACAGCCCTAACTAGGGTGTCACAAGTCATGAGCATCTATAGACCATGATACAAGTTTGCTAAGTCCAATATCTAATACAAATGTTTGAAGGAAATAGAAATGACAAGATAGTAGACACACGGGGCTGCGGATGCCAACAGCTACCTCATAGTCTCCGAATACCGCCTGGAACTGGAGGAATCAACACTCAGGAGTGGAACCAACGACGCCTGAATCTGCACACATGGTGCAGGGAGTAATGTGAGTACTTCGACCCAGTGAGTAATAAATATAAATAATGACTGAAGGTGATAAAATACGTATGGAACAAGGCATTCTATAATGAAGCAGTAAAAGAATCACCTTAAATAGTAAAATAGTGAAGAGTCAAGTAAAAACCCCTTTTCAATAAGTAAAACAAGTAATTGACAGGTAAGTACGCGAATAGAAGTTCGCCCCTTGGGCACAGTATCAACAAATTCCGCCCCTCGGGCAACATCTCAGAATAGTACCAGCTCCTCGGGCTCAATCTCAGAATATAATGGGTACCTGCACTCACTGCGGGTGTACAGACTCCGGGAGGGGCCCTTTATGGCCCAAGCGCAATATCAAACCATCTCGTGGCATCAAGTCTCGGCTCTCGGCGTTATATCAATCAAGCCACCTCATGGCGTATATATGTATATCAGGCCCTCGGCCTCATATCAGTACCAGTGTATCCTCACAACCAGGCCCTCGGCCTTACTCAGTTCGAAAATCATCACAAGCCCCTCGGGCGATAGTAAAACAGTGTTTTCAGCCCAAACATCATTTAAAATATCATTTAAGTCTTAAAACTGAGAAAGAATGGTTGAATAGTAACAACAGTGGAAATTATCATGACTGAGTTCAAGTAATAAGCCAAAACAGTGAGGAAATAGTAATAAAAATCCCCGAAGGGTTCAAATAGTTGGCACGAAGCCCAAATATGGCATTTTGCCCAAGTAATGATGATAGCAAGTAGTTCTCAATCAAATACGCGGTAAAATTATCAACCAGGATGGACCAAGTCACAGTCCCCAGTAGTGTACGATCCCACACTCGACATCAAGCGCGTGTCTCACCCCAATATAGAATTACGATGTGCAAATCTGGGGTTTCAAACCCTCAGAGCATCATTTACAATCATTACTCACCTCGAACCGGCTAAATCTCTAGCTCGCGACGCCTTTGCCCCTATAATCGGCCTCCACGCGCGTCGAATCTATCCAAAATCAGAACGAGTACTTCACAATATGCTAAGGGAACAAAGCCCAAGCGAAAACAATCGAAAAATACCAAAAATCCGGAAATTAGCCAAACCCGAGCCCCGGGCACACTTCTCGAAACTCAGAAATTTTTGCATCAATAGATTCCTCATCTCCCCACGAGTCTATGGATATCAAGAATACCAAAATCGGAGTTCAAATGACCCTTCAAATCCTCAATTTAAGGCCTCTTAAACTCAAGCCCTAATCCCCCATTTTTAGCCTTTTAATTCCCTTAATTTCAGTCTTAATCCATGAAATACCATAGAAATATGTTTTAGGTCCAAAATCCTTACCTTAACGAAGTTCCTTTGAAATCCCTCTTCCTAATCGTCCAAAAGTTCTCAAGCTGAAGTCAAAAATGGTGGAATAACTCAAACTCGCGAAAATGAAATAACTTATATGCTCTGCCCAGGCATACCCGCATCTGCGGTACCGCATTTGTGGTTAACACTCCGCTTCTGCGGAAATCACTAAAGTCGGCCACTGCCGCATCTGCGATCCTTCTTCCGCATTTGCGGCTCCGCAGATGCGGCCCCCACAACCGCATTTACGGTTTCCTGACACACCCCTCCAAAACCGCTTCTGCGGCTTCTCCCTCGCACATGTGGCGCCGCACCTACGGCCCCCAAACCGCAGGTGCGAAAACACCAGAAGCAGCAAATTTCTACAATCTCTCAAGTCTCAAATCTTCCCGTTAAACATTCAAAATCACCCCGAGGCCCCCGGGACCTCAACCAAAAGCACAAATGTGACCCAATACCTTATTCAAACTTTTTCCAATCATCAAAACACCTCAAATGACATCAAATCAACCAAACACCTCGGATTCAAGCCTAAGTTTCTAAAATCTTTCCGAAATACGCTTTCGATCAAAAACCAAACCAAACAACTTCCGAATGACCTAAAAGTTTACACACACATCCCAAATTACATAACGAAGCTACTACAACTCTCGGAATTCAATTCCGTCCCCTATATCAAAATCTCGTCTGTTAACCGAAAATCGCCAAAATGAACACTTCGCCAATTCAAGCTTAATTCTACTCCGAACCTCCAGAACCTATTCCGATCACGCTCCTAAGTCACAAATCACCTCCTGAAGCTAACCGAACCACCAGAACTCACATCCGAGCCCTATAACACATAAGTCAACATCCTATTGACTTTTCCATCTTAAACCTTCTTAAAAGAGACTAAGTGTCTCATTTCTTACCAAATCCTCTCCGAACTCAAACAAATCAACCCGATCACATAAAACACAGATAACGAAGCATAAGAAAGAAGAAATGGGGGAAAATGGAGCAGTAACTCATGAGACGACTGGCCGGGTCGTCACATCTGACCATGTGGGCCCGGGGGCGATTTTTAACTTTTTTGGTAAAACTTTAGAAAACTTATTTTCATACATTCCAATTGATTCATTTAGCGTTTATTAATGTAATTAAGTAATTTGTGACTAGATACGAGCAAATTGGCGGTGGAATCAAGGGGTAAAGCTATAGTTGAATCTTGAGTTGTGTTTGTGGCACCGAGGTAAGTGTTCGGTCTAACCTTAGCTTGAGGGATTAGGAGTTGAGTCCTATTTGTTATTTGCTTCTTGGTGAGTACGACTTGTAGTCATGGTGACGAGTATCTATACATTGGTGTCGAGCATAACTGTGAGTCTTAAATTGATATTTGTGGTATTCTTAAATGATACTATGGATGCTTTAGTGGGTATGTTCTTGGCATTGAGCAAAGACTTAGTTTATTTTCGTGGAATCTACTTATGATTGAGCAATGGTGATAACTGAGATGAGTAGGAGTTGAGTTAAGATTGGTTATAGATGATTCTCCCTTGCCGGGACGTATATACTTGTACTGTTGAATTCCCTTGCCAGGATAGTGTAGTTTATTGTGGATCCCTTGCCGGGACTGTTATTATGATTATTGTTGACTATATATTTGGATTGGGTTGCACGCCACAACAGTTATATATTTTTGGATTGGGTTGCAAGCCTCAATATTTAAATATATTTGGATCGGGTTGCACGCTGCAACAGCTATATATATTTGGATCGGGCTGCACGCCGCAATAGCTATATATATTTGGATCGGGTTGCACGCCGCAATAATTATATATATATATATATATATATATATATATATTTGGATCGGGCTGCACGCCGCAATAGTGTTAAATGATAAGGGATCGGGTTGCGCGCCGCAACAGTATTATTTTTATATTGTTGTAGATATTGAACTGTCTTTTGATATTTCTATTAAGTTTCTGTCGGATTTGATATGTTTCCCCGAAGCATGTACTCCCTCCCATTTAAAATGCTTATTCCTATTTATTTTTTGCCGTACATTATATAATTACATAGGTTTATCTGGAGTCTGGTCCCAGCCTCGTCACTACCTTGTCGGGGTTAGGCCAGGCACTTACCAGCACATGGGGTCGGTTGTGCTGATACTACACTCTGCACTCTGTGTAGATACTAGAGCATCACTGGGACAGTAGCACTTGGGGAGTCAGCCTTCAGTCCACAGAGACCCCGAGGTAGTCCTGCAGGCGTCCGCAGGCCCGACGTCTCTTCTATCTACTTATATGTTCTGTTTTCATTTGTATCCGAGACAGATTGTATTCCTTTTCTTCAAACATTTGTATGTAGTATTCATAGACAGTCCGTGAATATTGTGACACCGGTTTCTGGGTAGAGACGTATGTTGATATTTTCGTACTGATTTTGGCATTATATTAGTCTAAGTCTTCTGCATATTTTCGTCTTCCGCTATTATTCAAATATTGATCACCTATTAATACAAGCTGTTAAAAAGGAGTAAAATGATAGAGTTAAGAATTTCTAAATTTCGTGGCTTGCTTAGCTTCTACGAGTAGGCGCCATCACGACTCCCGAGGGTGGAAAATCCGGGTCGTGACACTAAATGTTATGGAGTAGATCTAATTGTATTTGCTGCTTATACCCTTGAATTGGGATGGCAAACATGATTCTAAAAATGTTTCGTTATTCTTGCTTTAGTGATCTCTTTTCGTTTTCAGTTAGTATTGGAACAAGAAACATATCATTGCATCTGCACTCCTTTATTTGTGTACGTACTCTCCGTTTATTACAAAATTATCTTCAAGAAAACCTTTCTTAATATACTTTTGTTATCACGTCAGTCCTGAAGTTCGAGATTGCATTTTTTTAGCCTTAAGGGTAGGTTTCTACACGAATTATCCTAAACAAGCGTCTTTGTTTAAAGTCCTAAATTTTTAGATAATTAAGATGAAAATGTGAAGAAAAATATAATTTAAAGAAGTTTTCTTCGTACCATTGCTTCTTACAGTTCTGACAAATGTATTCTCAGCACTAAAAATATACATGTGACTAAGCAATGAAAATATTAGTAAATCGAACAAGTTTAGTAAGAGGCTAAAGTTCAAATCACCATGCAAATTTTAGTCCTATAATATTAATTAACAAGAAATAACGTCATTTTAAATTTGTATTATATTTTTTACTTATTTATATTATTTTTATTAATGACATCAGCTGCTGGTTAAAGCTTTTAAAGTGGGTAAAGATCCAAACAACATTTTTTCTAATCATGTAGAAAAGTGAGTATTTCTCTGAACCAAATATTTAATATTATTTCATAAAAGCAGGAACCCTCAAATTTAAAAATTAAATTACATATATATTGCCCTTTTTAAAACCTAATGACCCTAATTAAAGAAAAAAATTCATGCTGAAGCAGCCACCTTTATGCGAACGGATGTGTTTCTTCAGAAAAGAAGTTGTGCCCTTCAGAAAGTTGCATTATTTAAACTTGCCAGTCCCAATTATGAATTTTATACCTCCAATTGTTCAATGAAAATTTACTTATTTAAACTTCCTTGACTGTACATTTTTCTGGCATCTTTTAGCATCTGGTGCTCTATTCTTATTTCGACGTTGTTGCTTCATATTCACTGTAGCTTGGGCTTTGCACCAGTGAATCACTATCTACCAATTTAAGTCACATAAGTTTGGGAGAATATTTTGTTGCTTAGTCCACTAATATTATTATTGCCTTATCTTGATTTCATTGATAGATGTTGTGAGCCTGACTTTGATAATTATTGTTTTTCGACTATGTGTAATTTTGGAATGGCTTCTTTCGGTTGGTATATCTTGCTTTAGGTTCATTAGTCTTGAGATATTGTGGTATTGGCGCTGTACAATTTTCTGTTTACATAAATTAGTCCCTAAAACCTAACATCAAATCAATTAAGTATTGGAGAAATGGACTCGCTTGCTTCAACCGGTATTGAAAATGTATGACCTATTTGGACGAACAACGCAACACTAAAATTCATCATTTTGGCAAATGTATTAGTAATTCTTGCTACAACTTTTATCTAAGTCCCATTTGATTTGTTTTTAAAGCCTTAATATAAGTTCTAATTAGTTAAATGATGTAGAGAAAGGAGAGTTTCATGTTGTCACAATGCTAATGTGAAGAAAGGAATATGGTCACCCTAAGGAAGATATTAAGCTCTTTGATTATTTTGAAAAATAAGAAATATATATATATATATATATATATATATATCGAATTTTATTAATTTGATGAGATTTGAACTTTAACACTTATTGATGTATAATAAATGTTACTTATAGATGCATATGATGAAACTGGAGATTGTACATGACGTGTACATTAAAATAGGAAAAGCAAGGCATGAGTATTTCAAAAAAGAGCAATTAACCTTGAGAAGACAATTATTTGACAATGCAATTGATATTGTTATGGTTGAAGGACATAGAGAAGACAAAGTTGATCAAAGAATGCTTCTGACATCAGCTATTGGAGCAATAAATTTAATTGATATTGTGATGGCTAGAGCGGAAATAGAGTTTGTTAGAGAGCCTTTGACTTTTTATGTTCAAATTTGTAATTTATAACTAAATCAAATATTTTCCGAATATGTAACATTTACTATTTTCAGTATATATATACTGTAAAAAATAATACTCATATATATATATATAAACTTGTGATAACCCAAAAGGTCATCTCTTGCTTTAGAAGTCAAATCTGTGTTCCGAGGACTTAAAAACCTCATTTTATCTCACCTCAATTTGCGTGCGTAGTCCGGGCGTATATCCGGAAAGCCTTTATGTGAAAATTTGAGAAAAATGCTAATTTTGCCTTTAAAATTGAATTAAGTTGACTTTGGTCAACATTTTAGGTAAACAAACTCGGTCGTATGCCCGAAATTGAATTCCGAGGTCCCTAGCCTGAGAAATGAATTTTTGAAGAAAATTATTTAACTAAAAAATATAAGGAGTTTAGAAATTGAATAATGTTTGAATATGATGGTATCGGGCCCATATTTTAGTTCCGGAGCCCGGTACTGGTTTAGTATGATATTTAAGTTATGTCTGTAAATTTGGTATGAAACAGAATTTAAATGACGTGATTCGGACCCTCGGTTGTGAAAATTGAAATTTTAAGAGTTCTTGAGATTTTTCCTTGATTTTGATGCTAAATTCGTAGTTCTAGGTGTTATTTTGGCGATTTGATCGCACGAGCAAGTCCGTATGATGTTTTAAGACTTGTGAGCATGTTTGGTTTGGAGCCTCGAGGGCTCAGGTGAGTTTTGGATAGGCTACGGGGTGATTTACACTTAGAAATTCTGGTATAAGTTGTTGCTTCTGGTGTACATGCATTTTGTGCTTTGCGGTCGCGAGGGTACTCTCGCGATCGTGAAGTGTACTCAAGGCTGGGATTTGATTTGTTCATAGCAAATGCGTAGCCATAGTCGCGAACGCGGAGCAAGGCAAACTCAATCGGTGTCACGCGAACGCGTATAGTAAAATGGAGGTAGGTTGGGAATCAGTCATTTCTTCTACGCGAACGCGTACAATGGTCCGTGAACGTAAAGGCCAGGGGGCATACCCTTCGCGAACGCGTGGAAGAACTCGCGATCGCATAAGACTGGGCAAGGCAGCTCTTCGCGAATGCGGCAGGCCATTCACGAACGCGGAGAAGGCCTGCCCAGTCTTTTAAAAACAGAACTCAAAAGGGATTAGACCAAAATTTCATATTTTCTTTCATAGAACTCGACCTTGGGCAATTTTTGAAAAGGGATTTCATCAGCAAATCATGGGTTTGTGTTCTTAAACTCATTTCTTTCATTTTCCATCAACACCCATTAGATTTTTAGGCCTAAATCTTGTTCTTTAAGGGTAGAAGTTAGGGATTTTAGAAGAATTGGAGATTTTACAAATTTGGAGATTTAGACCTCGATATGTGGTCAGATTCCGAAACTAATTGCATATTCGGGCTCGTGAGTGAATGGGTAATTGGGTTTTGGTCTGAACTTCGAGTTTCGATAAGCGGGCCCGGGGTCGATTTTTTACTTTTTGGGTAAATGATAGAAAACCTATAATTAAGCATTGGAGTTGAATTCTTTAGCACTTATTGATGATGTTACGTTAATTATGGCTATATACAAGTGAATTGGAGGCGAAATCTAAAGGGAAAGCGGTATTTGAGGCTTGAGTTTGGCCGTGGAATCTGAGTTAAGTGTTTGGCCTAACCTTAGCTTGAGGGAATAGGTGTTGTTGTCTTATTTTCTATGTATTAGTGTTGAGTACAACGTATAGGTGTGGTGACGAGTATCTATACATTGGTGTCGAGCATACCCGTGAGTCGTATATTGTGACCGTTGTGATTCCTATTATGTACTATTCATGTCTAAACTGATGATTATCTTTGTTGAACAAAACTTATGGTATTTTCCTAGTAATTGACCATTATTAAATATTGGCTCATGTTGAGATTTTTTTGTGAAGTTAATTGTTGGGACGAGATTGATTATAGTTGTTTCCCTTGCCGGGATGTATTTGTTTCTATTGTTGATTCCCTTGCCGTGATGTTATTGTTTCTACTATTTTGGGTGAGGAAAGAGTGATAAAGCACGAAGGGTGATGCAATGCACATTCATACTTATGCATATGGTGAGGAAGAGTGATAAAGCACTAAGGGTGATGCCGTGCACACTTATATTTATATTGATGCATATGGTGAGGAAGAGAGATAAAGCACGAAGGGTTATAACGACCCGACCAGTTGTTTTGAGTTCTAGCTCATTGTTCAGTAGTTTAAGGCCATGAGTAGCTTCACTTCAGGTATTATGATTTGGGCACGTGGTCGGAATTGAATTCCGGGGAGTCCGGAGATGATTTGGAAAGAAAATTCTCATTTCGAAAGGTTTAAGTTGGAAGAATTAATTACGATTGGATTTCAGAGTAAACGACCTCAGAATCGGGATCTGAAGGTTCTAGCAGGTTCGTATGATGATTTCGGACATGGGCATATGCCCGAATCGGGTTCTGGATGACTCGGGAGCATTTTGGCGCATATTGTGGAAGTTAGCATTTTGGAAGAAATTTCAAATGTTTGGCTTGAAGTGCATCTTAGCGTTATCGATGTCCATTTGGGATTCTGAGTCTGGGAGTAGCTCCGTATGGTGATTCTGGAGTTGGGAGCACGATCGGAAGTGAATTTGGAGGTCCGTAGGTCATTTTGAAGTCATTTGGCTAAAGATAGAAATTTGAAGGTTTTTGAGAAGTTTGACCGGGAGTGGACTTTTTGATATCGGGATCAGAATCCGATTCCGAAAGTTGGAGTATGTCTGTAATGCTAAATGTGACTTGTGTGCAAAATTTGGGGTCAATCGGACGTGATTTGATAGGTTTATACATCGAGAGTAGAAGTTTGAAGATCTAAAGTTTATAAAGCTTGGATTGGAGGTTGATTCGTGATTTTAGCATTGTTTTATATGATTTGAGGCCTCGAACGAGTCTGTAATGTGTTTTGGAACTGGTTGGTATGATTGGTTGGGGTCCTGGGGGCCTCGGGTGGATTTCCGGTGGTTAACGGATCAAAAATGGAATTTTTGGAAGGCTGAAGTTGCTGGTTGCTGTCATAACCGCACCTGCGAGAAATGGGCCGCAGGTGCGGAGCCGCAGAAGCGGTCAGAAAAGCCGCATATACGGTATTGGCGAAGGAGAACTGGGGCTGCAGATGTGATCATTTTGCCGTAGATGTGGGACCGCACCTGCAGTGGAGAAGACGTAGAAGCAGAAAAGGGTAGCCTGGTGAGGAACTGCAAAAGCGGTATTTGAACTGCACCTGCGGAACCGCAGAAGCGGTCAAGAGACCGTAGGTGCGGAAAGTGCTGGAGGCAGTGGGTTGTTTTAAAGTCGGGTTTTGGCCATTTCCTCTCATATTTTCTTGGCTTGGGCGATTCTTGGAGGGTTTCAAGAGAGGATTTTCATCATCAATGACAAGGTAAGCTATCCCCCACCTATCTTGAGTTAAATACATGACTATATACGGATTTGGGCATGCAAATTTGTAGAAAACTTGGGGTTTGAGGGAAAACTTAGAAAATTGATATTCTTGGAATTTGACCACGATTTTGGGTATAGAATTAAGTGAAGATCATATATTTGAGTTCGTGAGTTCATGGGTAAACTTTATCTTCGAAAAATTTAGAAATCTGGGCATGTGGGCTGAGGGAAATTTTGTCAACTTTTCAATCGGGGGTTAGGAATTGCTATGAATTGGATTGTAATGAGTAATTGATCATATACTAATGGATTTGCATAATTGTTGGATAGTTTTGGAGCATTTAGCATCGATTCGAGTCTCCGGAAGGGCGTGGAATGTCGGTTGTGGATCTTCGGAAAGAGGTGAGTCTCCTTTCTAACCTTGTAAGAGGGAATTGTCCCTATAGGTGAAATAATCGGTTATGTGCTTCTATTTGTGGGGGCTACGTACGCACGAGGTGACGAGAGTCCATGCGTAGCTACTATTATATGTAAGTCCGGGTAGTCTAGGACCCAAAAGTATGCTATACTTGGAATATCTGTAATCTTGTTGGCAGTCGAACTGCTTAAATCTTATCGAATTGGTAAATGAATTTCTAAAAGGATTAAACTTAATTTTCTTAAATCGCTAAAAAAGAATAGGCTTTTATTTGGATTAACGTTCCCTGATAAATTCTTAATTTATTGTTTGAGCATGTATTTCTATATGTACCTGCGTTGCATGTATGATTCATGAGCAGGGTATTTTTTATTTATGTTGACTGTGTCGCATGTATGATTCGCGAGCGGGGTAATAAATGCATCTATGGTTCGCGTCGTTCGACCCTCGGCAGTGCACATTTTACATTTCTGTTGGATCGGGCCGTACGACCTTGGCATGATTTGTGCATACTTGTATTGCTTGCCTTGAAACTTATTGAAGTTGTTGTTGCCTCTTCCTGGCTTAAGAATATATGTATAAATGATGAAAAGAAATTTGGAAATTTTCTATGAAAGAGAGAATTGTTTACTTGCTTCAACCTATCGGATTATAATCATGTTTATAAAAATTCACGATTTAATTTATTATTGATATAACATTATTGGACCACTAGTAAGTGTCGAAGTCGACCTCTCGTCTCTATTTCTTCGAGATTAGACGGGATACTCATTGAGTACATGTTGTCTTTTGTACTTATGCTACACTTCTGTGCATTGTTGTTGCACAGGCACATGCATCTATAGAGGCCTAGTGGGCATAGCAGTAAGGTTGATACGGAGATTTAGGTGAACTGCATTTTCCGAGATGACCCGCAGCTAGCAAGTCTCTTTCAGATTACTGTATTTATTTCCTGTCCAATATTATATTCCGGATGGTTGTTGTATTGCATTATTTTTTAGAAATTGCATATGCACTTGTGGCACCGGGTTCTGGGATGTCTACGGGTATGTTCAAAAATTTTAAAAGTTGTTAAATGTTTCATTATTTATTTAGAGGAATTTACTGTGCATTGTTTAAACGTATAAAAGAAGTGGTTTCAGAAATATTTAAAACGAGAACCTAATTGAGTATTTTGATTGGCTTTCCTGACAACGGTGTCCGGCGCCATCACGATCCTTAGTGAATTTTGGGTCGTGACAACATGGTATCAGAGCACTAGGTTCCTTTAGGTCTCACGAGTCATGAGCAAGTCTAGTAGAGTCTCGCGGATCGGTACGAAGACGTTTGTACTTACCTTCGGGAGGCTACACGGTTATTAGGAGTACTTCCCTTCTTGATTCCTCATCGTGCGATTTGATTCCTCGAGGCTTATGCCTTTATTTCTTTCCTACTCAATTTTATGCGACGCAAAGCGCTTGTTTTAAAATCAAGAATTGAAGAATCGTAATGGTACTACAGATGTGGAGCGGGATGTTCTCCCGGTATAGTTGGTTGGGCTATTATCGTTGCCTTGTGGAAGGATATTCTATTGTTTCAGCTCAGTAGCGGTACTTCTGAGAGCTCTGAGGCTAGGCACAAGTTGCCATGATGCTTATGAACTATTGTTCCGCAGTATTGATATGATGGTAGGATGTTTGCCTACGTGTCGAGGCAATGAATGACTTGAAGGGAGGTTTACTCAATGCATGATCTATAGATTCGGTATTTTATTCTCAGCAGGGGAAAGGAAATCGGGCTAAGAATGTTCATATTCGGGCTGGTGGGGTAACGAGGCTTGGTATTTTCGAGCGTAGCAGAATTTTTCATCTGCGATGTAGTGTTGTCGTCCTCAATTGTATGTTAAGTTCGCCGGTGTTATGGTTATGGTTTCTACGATTTGCCTTTGGGGTAAGACATTGTAAAATAAATTGGAGAAATGGCTATTAAATATCGCGGGATGTGGTAGTTCAGATCGAATCAGTGTTTCTAATGTTGATGGCTCGAGAAAGATGATCTTCAGAAAGGTTTAAAGTTAGTAGCGATTGTGGGTTCAAGTGCTACGAAGATAGATCTTATTTAAGGCAACAACTGGGCAGCAAAGGACAAGGAAGGACATGTGGGAAGTGTCAGGCGGTGGCTAAAATTTCTAGAAGGCCAAGTATAAGAAGCAAAGGTTGAGTAGTCGATTAAAGGGATGAGTTCCGCCAAAGTGGGAGAGTGGCAGAGTTGCATATGGGCATTGTGGTAGGATGACTGCGCACCTTAAGGAGATTTTGAATTATTTGAGAATTTTAGAGATTAGTGATGGGGGCCTACGGGATTAACTGAAAGAATGGGCCATTATGCGGCACAAGATTTGATATAACGGGAAGGAGCTGCTTAAAATGAAGAAGGATACAACATAATTTCGAATTGGAAGGTTGTTGTTGCACATTTAATTGATGTCCACGAGGGATGAATGGACTTGTGCAGCTAGAGAGTGAGCTCGGACTCAGGATAGGTTACTGATGTCGTATTGATTGTACCCTGTGTAGCAGCGTTGGAAGATGTCGGGAAGTGATTCCCCCAGGTGGGTTATTCCCTGTGAGTAGTTTAGTGGTCGCATGGTTATTGAAACTTCTATGAAGAATTCTATTGGTTATACAGCAAAGAAATTGGTCGTGCGAATGTGGTTGACGATTCAGAGTATAAAAAGGGGGTTTTACATAAGGATTTCGAGAATTTTGGCGGTTGATTGCGCAGGGTTATGTCAATAAGAGATTAAAAATCCTGGTGAATTCCAAAGTTGTGTAATAGTGGCTCTGAGCTAAGTGGGAGAGTCCCACCGCCTGTGATTGGATTGCATGGTTAACTACTTGTGAGGTTTCCGGTTATTAGCATGTTGATGGGTTATTTCAGCTACGAGAAAAGAACGTAAGTGGTAATTTGAGCAAAGGGATTGTTAAAGGTGTGCTATCATTGGCCTTGTTGGCTCATGTTCAGATTTGGGAAAGGATTCAGGATTTGTGCTTGTATAGATGCGGGTTCCTAGGGAAGTGATTCTTCCAGGTGCTTCGTCGAGAAGGTATTCATGTGCTAGAAGATTCATGGAGTTGATTATATTCGGGGCCAAGTCAGAGCGGGTGGCTCTCAACGACGATCCTAGCGAATTCAAAGTTAAAGAGTGTTGCCTAATGATTTCGAGCCTATAAGTACGGTTAAGAATCAAGCTTTCGTAGCCGCTTACGAGAAGAGGCCCAGAATATTCTATGATATTTTGACTTGCAGTGCTGCATTTGGGAGGAAAATGAGAAAGGACTCCGGATTCGTAGAGAGATTATCAGAATGGGCGTACCAATTGAGGATGCGAATATGCGTACAAAGGAGTATGAAATAGTTCGCGAAATTTGAGACAACATGGTCTCGTGATTCAAGGTCACTCGGGATGAGTATGGATGGAGTGAGCTATATGTTGAATGGTGTTATTATTTCAAAGGCAATCAAGGATAAATCGAACGAAGATAGATTGGCTAGCCATAATTGAATTGGCATATTGGTGGTAGTGATCAGTTCCTTCAGCATGATCAAGTTATGCAAGTGATTTGTGACAATACGTGTGAGGCTTGTCGGCCGCCGTAATCAATGTTATTCAGAATTATTCTACTGTTATGGTCTGTCATGTGTAGGCGAATCCCGGAAGGGTTGTGGTGGCTTAGACCACTACTTAGAGATTTGCATATTCTACGGTTATGAGAATTCACATGTGTGTTGCAATGGTTCTCCTAAAGTGAGTTAAGTGAAAGATTTTTACATGATGAAATGTTAATCTATTAGTGGTTCCGGAGTTATGACGAAAATCGTGTTCTATCGTATATTGGCATGATGGGTGCAGTGAGTGGTATGGAAATTTGAATTGAGAATCAAGGTTGCAGCTCGGTGTTGGCAAGGATGTCACGAGCTCAGATGAGCATGAAAGGAGTTTTGATGTTTAACGTAAGTTGGTATTGTCTTCAGCGTCACCCGAGGTCGATGTTTTGTGAAAAAGGCTCTGCATCCTGGTTAAGGATTCTTGATCGCTTTGCAGCGTTAGTGCGGCCGATGGTTTAGGTGTACAGACCTGTCATCCGTTACGGAAGGTTGTGGGAGCGTGCCCCACAAGAAGGTTGTATAAGTGTGATATGTAGTCACTTGATTTATTAAAGAGTTAAACCAAGTATGAAGATTGTGGTGATATCGTTAAATTGAGAATTTATGCCTGGAGGGCACTCGATCTATTGGGTTGTGGACTATGGGGGATTACTCCGGTTGTGATGGTTGTTCTTGTGTGTGTTATGAAAAAAAAGGGAAGTTAGTATGGACCTTTGAAAGGTTATTGGCCTAGTTTGGTACGATAAGGATTGACATGAGGTCGGTGGATGGATTTAAATGTGAATATGGGCTCTATATCATACCAGATGTGTTCATTTCAACAAAGCGCTCCTTATGGAAGAGTAGTCGGGGTGTTATTTTGTCGTCATCTATTTCGTGTAATGATGTACTGCGTCGCACGAGTTGTGATAAGGCTTGGTGATTTTCTTATGTGTTGAGGCTCCGCGTAGAGATGATGTTATATGAGCAGGATGGCTTTTGAGATTCATATCGTATATCCACCTCTGTTGTGCTTGAGTTTTGTATCTTATGGCGCTATATGTCTCCCCAGGGATGGAATTATGCACTTAGTGTACTTGTGACCGATACTCGATAATTTATTGAAATGAGCAATCTAGCTCGGTGTGTATCTCCTTATGTGCGTTTTATGGGTGGATCGGGTGGCACGCCGCCATGGTTATGTTGTGTGATGACCCTAAATGTTATCTTTAAATTATATAATCATCTCGGTGTTTTAAGACCTTGAAAAGCGATATCAATAATTCTTCAACTTGCGTGCGCAGTCTGTATAATTTTCCGGAAGGTTTTCATGTGAAAAATGATTTAAATTGTGAATTGGAGCTTTAAAACTCAACAAAGTTGACTTCGGTCAATATTTTGAGCAAACGAACCCGGATTCGAGTTTTAACCATTTCGGTAGTTCCGTATCGTGATTTGGACTTGGTCATAAGTCCGAAATCGAATTCAGAGGTCCCTAGATCAAATTATCGGCATTTAACGGAATCTAGAAATATAAGGCTAAAGATTTCTTAAGTTTGACCGGAGATTTGACTTTTGAGCAAACGACCCCGAATTAGATTTTTGATGATTTCAATAGCTTCATATGGTGATTTCGGACATAGGCGCATGTTCAGATTTGGATTTGGAAGTCTGTAGGATAATTTGGCGAAAGTTGGAAAATAGAAGATTTTTGGAAAGTTTGACCGAGAGTTGACTTTTTGATATCGAGGTCGGAATCTAGTTCTGAAAAATTTCATAGCTTCGTTATGTCATTTATGACTTGTGTGCAAAATTTGAGGTCAATCGGACTTGATTTGATAGGTTTCGGCATCGAATATAGAAGTTGGAAGTTCTTAGTTTCATTAAGCTTGAATTGGGGTGTGATTCACGGTTTTAGCATTGTTTGATGTAATTTGAGGTATAGACTAAGTTTGTGTCATATTATGGAACTTGTTAGTATACTTGGTTGGGGTCCCATGAGGCTCGGATAAATTTTGGAAGAGTTTTTGGAAGATTTTGGCTTTTTGAGCATAAGCATGTAATGATCCAAAAGTTCATTTTCAGTTATAGAGATCAAAATTTGATTTCGATACTTCCGGGATTTTTATAATGAATTATAGGAGTGATCTGGAAAGTTTGGTCTAATTTCATCAAGTCGCGATTGAGTTTTTAACGCGAAACATGAGTTAATTGTTTAACGAGCGAAATGGGAATCTCACTAAGCAAATGAGCTCCGAATTTAGTTTCGATTGAAGGACTATGTTCGTATTATGATTTGTGACTCATAAGAACAAGAATCATCGAATTCCGAGTTCGTATGATGGAGTTAGAGCCTTTTTAGTAAAATTAAAGACTACTGGTGCAACAAATCTGGTGTGCACCTTTAGCGACCAGATTTTTCCACTTTTAGCGACGGGAATTGACTTTTAGCGACCAGAATCGGGGTTTTAATGTTGTTTCTATTTTTTTAAGCTCATTTTGATGTTTTTAGTGAAAGAACACGGCTTGGGGCGATTTTTGAGTAAGAAATCATGGGAAATCCTGAGGTAAGTCACTTGTAATCCTTTCTACTTCATAATATTGAATTATCATCAAATAATCCGACTAGATTACATGTTTTGAGGTGTAAATTGGGGATTTAGGCCTAGGAATTTGAAAATAAGATTTGAAGATTTGGAGGTCGAATTGTTATCGGAATTTAGTAATTTTGATATGCTTAGACTCGTGGTTGAATGGGTTGTTGGATTTTGTGAGTTTCATCGGATTTCGAGACGTGGGCCCCACGGGCAAATTTTGGGCTAATTTCGAATTTTGTTGGAAAATTAGTATTTTCATATGGAATTAATTCCTATAATTAGTATTGACTAAATTGAATTAACTGTGGCTAGATTCGAATCGATTGGAGGTCGATTCAAGGGGCAAAGACATTTCGGAGTAGAATTTTGCTCGGATTGAGGTAAGTAAGGATTGTAAATGTTGTCCTGAGGGTATGAAACCCCGGATTTCATATTGTTGTGCTACTTTGAGGTGACACATACGCTAGATGACGAGCGTGGGGTCATGCACCATTGGGGATTGTGACTTATTCCGTCCCGTATGACTGTTAAATCGCGTATTTGATTGAAAATTATTTGATATCATTGTGTTTTGGAAAGTATTATCATGTTTTGGGCTGAATGCCATATTTGGGCCTCATGCCAACTGTTTTGGACCCTTAGGGGTTTTTTATTACTATTCCTCAATGTTTTGACTTCATATTTTTACTCAGTCATGTTGTATTTTAGTGTTTTCATAACTCAGCCATATTTACTCCGTATTGATATTTTAAATGATATTTTGGGCTGAGCATCATGTTTTACTGTTGCCCGAGTGGCATGAGAGATTTCTAACTAAGTGAGGCCGAGGGCTTGTGTTGTGAGGATACTATGGGATCGGGCTGCGCGCCGCAGACGTGTTATACTGATTCATGATTTTGAGCCCGAGGGCCTGATTTGTTGTGCCACGAGGTAGCTTGTTGATATGAGGCCGAGAGCCTATTTGATTATGCCACGAGATGGCTTGTTATTGCGCTTGGGTCGTAAGGGGCCCCTCCAGGAGTCTGTACACCCTCACTGAGCGCAGGTACCCAGTGTGAGTGATATGATGTAGCCCGAGGGGCTGTTGTTGTTTCACATTGTTGCCCGAGGGGCTGTTCTTGATCCATGTTTTGCCCGAGGGGCGGTTCTTGATTCATGTTATGCCCGAGGGGCTGAGTATGAGTGATTGTGAGGTAGCCCGAAGGGCTGGTTCTGTTGATATTATGCCTGAGGGGCGATTTATGGTACATATTTTGCCCGAGGGGCTGTTTACATTTCTATCATTTTTACTCACTGTTTTATCACTCGTTTGAAACTATTGGAAGTTGTTTTAAAGGTTTTACTGAAATTGAGCTTGATTTACGAAGTAAATGATTTCTATACTGTTTTTGAGAAATATACAGTATTTGTTGTAGTGCTATGACGTGAAATTATGTGTTTTCTTACTGCTTAGATTTCATTATTACTTACTGAGTTGGCATACTCACATCACTATCCAATCATTATCGCTACCAACAGGGCACTATCGAACGTATAAGTTCAAAAATACTTGCTCACGCAATCAACACCTCGGTGCTCAGGCTATAGGCAAAAATCTAGCCTCGAGTCCTCCAGACTAGCCCAACATCAACAAACAGAGATCACATCTCGCCCATCGATCAGGGAATCACAAGCCATTGATGCACATCTGATACTGAGCGCTCATGCACGCATACGAACGCTTGAAAGGAATTCCAAGAGTTACTTTTCAATCTGAATCAAGGACGCACGATAAGAATTCAAGAATGTGAAGTTTTTTCCTAAAGGTTCTGCAGCCTCCCGAGGATAAGTACAGACGTCTCCGTACCAATCCGCGAGACTCTACTAAACCTGCTCATGACTTGTAGACCTATGTAACCTAGGCTATGATACTAACTTTTCATGACCCCAAACCGGACCCGGTCGTGATGGCACCTCTCGTGAAGACAAGGCCAGCCGACACAATTCTCAAATCAACCATTTTCCATTAAAAGTTGTTTTTATACCATTTGTAAACCAATAATCTCATAATGAACATTTAAAATAAAAATACAGAATAATTACACAAGTCCGACATCGGGGTATCACTAGTCATGAGCATCTACCAAGGTCTGAATACAACAAAAGTCTAAAAATGTACTAAATGCAGTAATAAAATGAGAGGAAGGAAGCAGTGCTGCGAACGTCATGCAGCCACCTTCTGATGATCCACATCTGAGCAATCAACACCTGCTACTAGGTTCCGAAATACTTGAATCTGCACACGAGATGCAGGGAGTAATGTGTGTACTCCAACCTAATAAGTAATAAGAGCAAATAAAGACTGAGCAGTAGGAAATGATGAATCCACATTTATGATAAACTCAATAAGCACAACAGGCTTTCAAATCAGAATACGAGTCAATCATCTTATTTTAAACCTAGCTTTCGGTAAAAATCATTTGAAAATGTCTCCCAATAGTTTCAGTAAGGGTTAAATACCATTTATAATAAAAGAGATAAAAACCATAATCGGCCCCTCGGGCAAAACATAGTTCGCATAACGCCCCTCGAGCAAAACAGAAATTTCACAACCCTTTTCCTAACTTAGAAACTTCAGTTTAAATGAAAAATTATTTAAAACGTTTGTTTGACATTTTCAATAGAGGCTCGGTTTAAAGATGAGTGAAAGCATTAATCAAATCAACATGTTCAATAGAAACTTACTTAAAGAGGAGTGAAAACAGTAAGTTCATAAACCAGCCCCTCAGGCAAAGCATCACTCATGTACATGTATATCTATGTAGCCCCTCGGGCGAGCCTCTCAGTCACTTGTGACTCAACTCTTACCAATTAGCACTCACACTCAATAGGTACCATATAGTAACTGCTGCGGCGTGCAGCATGATCCATATATCGTCGCGGCATGCAGCCCGATCCATATATATAGTCGATTGCGCTCAATGGGGGTGTGCAGACTCTGGAGGGGCTCCTACAGCCCAAGCGCTATATCACTACGGTGTGCAACCCGACCCAACATATCGTTGCGGCGTGCAGCCCGATCCATATACATATCTTGTGGCGTGCAGCCCGATCCATATATATATAATCCTCACAATCAGGCCCTCAGCCTCTCTTAGTCATTAACCTCACAATCAGACTCTCGGTCTATCTCAATCATCAACCTCACAATCAGACCCTCGGTTTATCTCAGTCATCAACCTCACGATCACTCGAACCATCAGTAAAACAGGGAACTCAGCCCAAATAGTTTTCAAATTTTTAAGAAAAAAAGTGATAAAACCAGGTTTAAATAATAAACGGGTAAAACATGAATGAGGATATGCTTTCAAAACAAATAGGGTGAGGAAAAATAGTGAAAGTGCCCCTAAGGGTCTCAGCAGGTCGGCACAAGGCCCCAAACATGGCATATAACCCAAAATATAATATAAATCTCTAGAACATAGAATATCATAAGATTTCAAATCAAATATGCGACTTAACAGTCGTACGGGACGGACCAAGTCACAATCCCCAATGGCGCACCACTCCACACTCGTCATCTAGCGTGTGCGTCACCTCAAAGTAACAAAATAATGTGTAATTTGGGGTTTCAAGCCCTCAAGACAGTATTTACAATCATTACTTAGCTCGATCCGGTCCAAACTCTAGCCCGCGATGCCTTTTCCTTAACGAATTGACCTCCGGATGCTCCAAATCTGGCCACAATCAGAACATAACTATTAAAATATGCTAAGTGAACAAAGCCCACTCGAAAATATCCAATTTGCATCAAAATCACGAAATTGCTCAAACCCGGCCCTCGGCCCACGTCTCGAAACTCGATAAAATTAACATCAATGGAATCCTCATCCTCTCACAAGTTCATACATATCAAATTTTCCAAAATCTGACCTCATATGGTCACTCAAATTCTCAAAATCCACTCTCCAATTTCAAGCCCTAATTTCCCAACTCCTCCTCATTTTTCACTGATTTTTCATGATTAAACAATGAAATAATCACCATAAATACAAGGTATAAAGCCCAAGTAGCTTACCTCTATGGAAACACTTGATCCCCTCTTGAAATCACAGCTTGAAGCTCCAAAATCGCACAAAAATGGTGAATAAAATGACTGAAAATCGCGAAGGGGCATTTTTATACATTCTGCCTAGCACTTCCGCACCTACGATCCTATAAGCGCTCCTGCGCTTCCGCTTCTGCGGAAAAACACCCGCTTCTGCGGATTCCACTTACTCCTTCAGATTCCGCATCTACGACCCAGGTATCGCACCTGTGGCCTCGCAGATACGGTCAAAGTCTCCGCTTCTGCGGCCAGCACTGCTTTTGCAGTCTCCATTACGCACCAGCGACATCGCACCTACGGTCACCAAATCCGCAGGTGCGGAAACAACAGAGGCAGCAAATTTTCTGTTGCAAAACTCCAAGTCCGGCTTCCCGATAACCATCCGAAATCATCCCGAGGCCCCGGGGACCTCAACCAAAAGAACAACCATATCACATAACGTTATTCGAACTTATACCAATCTTCAAAACACTTCCAACAACATCGGATCAACCAAAATACATCGGATTCAAGCCTAAGTTTCCAAATTCATCTGAATCACGCTTTTGATCAAAAACCCAACCAAACCACGTCCGAATGATCTGAAATTTTGCACACACGTCACAAATGACACAATGGAGCTACTGCAACTTCTGGAATTCCATTCCGACCCTTATATCAAAATCTCACCTATCAACCGGAAAACGCCAAAATCTCAATTTCGCCAATTCAAGCATAAACCTTCCACGGACCTCCAAAATGCATTCGATCATGCTTCTAAGTCCCAAATCACCTAACGGAGCTAACCAAATCATAAAAATTCTAATCCGAGATGATATACAAGTATGTCAAAACTTGGTCAAATCTTTCAAACGAACAAGCTACAAATTGAGAACTGTTCTTCCAAATTCATTCTGATTACCTTGAAAACCAAAACCATCAATTTACATAAGTCATAATACGTCACACGGGGTAAGTCATGCCCGAGAACTGGCGAGCAAAGTGAAAAACTCAAAACGACCGGTCGGGTCGTTACAGTAATTCACTAGATGATAATAATTTAAAACATCACCAATTAATAAAGTGTGGGAGTTTACAATAATACAAAATCCAATACTCGACTACCCAAAATCTAGTGTCACAATCCACGAACTTCTAAGAGTTACTACAAATACTATTTAAAGGAAATACATATGTTCTCGAATTAAAAGAAAATAGGAAGACTATGATAAATGGAAGGGGACTCCAGGGTCTGCGAACGCCGGCAGATCTACCTTGGGTCTCCTAATGGACTGAAGACAGCAACCCAACTCTGATCAACGAGGTCCAGTACCGAAATCTGCACAGAAAGTGCAGAGTGCAGTATCAATACAACCGACCTCATGTATTGGTAAGTGTAGAGCCTAACCTCAATGAAGTAGTGATGAGGCTAGGACACGACAATAACATGAATCTGTGCAGTTAAATCATATACGAGAAAATAACAACGAACGGAAATTTAGCAGATAATAACGGAAAGGGGAAAAACATACTGAGGGGAATATCAAATCCTTAAAATAGTACAGTGAAGAAACGCAGTAATTATCATGCTTTGCGCCAACGGAAGTAATAACATATCAACCATGTGCACGACATCATCCTACGTGCTTTTACCCTCGTCCTTACCATAAGAAACAATAGAAACGGCACGGTATCACCCTTCGTGCATTAACTCTCTCATAACATGGTACGGCATCACCCTTCATGCGTTATACTCACAGAATATGGCACGACATCACCCTTCTTTCATTAACACTCACAGAATATGGCATGACATCACCCTTCGTGCATTAATACTAACAGAATATGGCACAGCATCAGCCTTACTCACAGAACATTGTACGGCATCACCCTTCGTGTTTTACACTCTTCCTCACCCAAACAACAGAACAGTAACAACCCGGCAAGGGAATCATCAATAACCAACCTCGTTTCAATATTTAGTTTCACAATATAAATCTCAACTTGAGTCAACACTCAACCAATATCTAGTTACAGGAGAACATGATAAGATTTGTTTAACATGAAGAATAGCCAGTTTAAGCATGAATAGTACGAATAAAGAATACAACAGTCACAAGTATAAGACTCACTCGCATGCTATGATCCGACGACAACGTATAGGTACTTGTTACCTCACCTATACGTCGTACTCAACAACCAAACACATAGCAAATAAGGCAATAATACCTAATCCGTCAGACTAAGGTTAGCCACAATACTTACCTCGCTACCACGGCCAAACTCAAAGCTCAATCACCGCCTTTCCTTTCACACTAGCCTACGGGCCAGTAGAATCTAGCAATTACCAATCAAACAATTCAATTTAAGCCTTAGGAACTACCCACGATTGCAAGGAATTTAATTTAGGACATTCTGAAAAAAGTCAACAAAAGTCGATACCGGGACCTGCTTGGTCCAAACCCGAAACTCGGACCAAAACCCGATTACACATTCTCCTACGAGCCTGGATATACAATTGGTTTTGGAATCCGACCTCAATTTGAGGTTTAAATCCCCAAATTTCAAAATTCTTAGTTTCTACCCAAAAACGCCCAATTCCACCATGAAAAACCCTAGATTCTAGGATGAAATCTTGTAAAAAGATGTAATAGATTGAAAGAAATGAGTTAAGAATCATTTACCTATGATTTGGGGAAGAACTAGCCCTTGAAAAATCGCCTCTTGAAGTTTTGGTTTTGAAAAATGGGAGAATGAATGAAAAATCCTGTCTAAGTCCCTTTTACACAGTTGTAGATGTCGCATTTGCGACCTGAGCTTCGCAATTCATGCGAAGAACCATCGCAAATACGAAAAATACGACTAAATGATCGTATTTACGATCACTGTCCTACCAAGTGTTACTTCGCAAATGCGAAGAAGTCTTCGCAATTGCGAAAACTGCCTGACCCAGCTTATGATCGCAATAGAGATAAAAGCCTCGCAAAAGTAGAACATGCAGGGTTCACAATTGCGATGCATGATCTCGCAATTGCGAGATCAGAGGTCTGCAACAGATTCAGTCATACCAGCAATTTTTCCTAAGTTCCAAAACGCTCCGTAGCCTATCCAAAACTTACCCGAGCCCTTGGGGCTCCAAACCAAACATGCACACAAGTCTTAAAACATCATACAAACTTGCTCATGTGATCAAATCGCCAAAATAACATCTAAAACTACGGATTTAACACTAAAACTCATGAAATCCTTAAGAAAACTTGAAATTCCTATTTTTCACATTCGGACGCCCGAATCGAGTCAAATCAGTCTCGTTTCTCACCAAATTTTATAGACATGACTTAAATATAATATTAAACCTGTACCGGGCTCCGAAATCAAAATACAAGGTCGATGCCAAAAAGGATCAAGCATTATTCAATTTTTTTAAATCCTTAGATTTTTAGTTTAACAATTTTTAACAAAAATTCATTACTCGGGCTAGGGACCTTGGAATTCGATTTCGGGCATACGCCCAAGTCCCATATTTTACTACGGACCCTCCAGGACCATCAAAATACGGATTCGGGTACATTCACTCAAAATATTGATCGAAATCAACTAAAATCACTTTTAAAGGCGAAAATTATTATTTTCTCAACTTCTCACATAAAGGCTTTTCCGGAAACGCGCCCGGACTAAGCACGCAAATCGAGAAGAAGTAAGATGAGGTTTTGAAGGCCTCGAAACCCCGAATTAGGTTTTAAAACACTTGATGGCCTTTTGGGTCATTACAACTTAATATTTAGGACTTTAAAATCAAAAAAATCTCAATTTTTTTTTCTTATTTTAAATTATAATATCTCACATCTTATTTTTACTTTTAAGGGATATTATTCTTGCATCTCTTTAATTACATATTCATAATATTAAAGTCCTATATTCTATATTATACATTTTTCATCAACTCTTTTTAAAAGTATATATCACGTTGAACATGAATTTTGTTTTCATAATATATTTAAACTCTACAAAAAGGTTATAGCTGTCATAAATATATTATATTAAGGATGTTTATTTAGTACTCCGTTGTAAATAAGCTTCCTGAAGAACCTTATCCATATGGTACTTCACCGTAAATATGTTTATCTATTTAATACTCTATTGGAAATAAGCCTCCTGAAGAAGTTTATCACTTCGGTACCCAGTTATGGATAAATATTATTTCCGGTAGAAGATCATCCATACCGGGTATAATAAGCTTATCCTTTCGATACTCCATTATGGATAAACATTATTGCCGGTAGAAGATTATCCATACCGGGTATAATAAGCTTATCCTTTCGATACTCCGTTATGGATAAACATTACCCCCGGTAGAAGATTATCCATATCGGCTACAATGAGCTTATCTTTTTAGTACTCCGTTATGGAATATTACCCCCAGTAGAAGATTATCTATATCTAGTACAATGAGCTTATTCTTTCAGTAGTCCGTTATGGATAAACATTACCCCCCCCCCCCCCGTAGAAGATTATCTATAACTGGTACAATGAGTTTATCCTTTCAGTACTCCGTTATGGATAAACATTACTCTTGGTAGAAGATTATCCATATCTGATATAGTAGCATCTTACACAGCAGCTTGCAGTAGCAGCTTACACAGCAGCTTCCTTTCTTCTATAAATAGAAGATATTTCAGTTCATTATGTACATCAGTTTGAATTTGAATAATATCTCAGTTTCTCTTTATACTTGTCTTTACTTTAAAGTCATTATTTTATAACACGTTATCAGCACGAGACTCTGTCATCTCGAGAAAATACTTTGAAAGTATCTGAGGTACGAACTTTCTTTTTTTATATAATGTCAAATCTTTCTAAACTTGAATTTGTAGCCATGGATATATCGGGCAAAAGCTACATGTCTTGGGTGCTTGATGCTAAAATTCATCTTGATGTGATGGGTCTGGGAGACACCATCAAGGATAAAAATCCGGCATCAAATCAAGATTGTGCCAAAGCAATGATATTCGTACGCCATCACCTTGATGAGGGCTTGAAAATAGAATATCTCACTATTAAAGATCCAGTCATACTGGAATAATTTGAAAGATAGATATGACCACCTGAAGATGGTCATTCTTCCACAGGCACGATATGATTGGACTCATCTAAGGCTACAAGATTTTAAATCTATCAGTGAGTATAATTTTGCTATGTTTAGAATTATTTCCCAATTGAAATTATGTGGTGATAATATTACTGATCATGATATGTTGGAGAAAACTTTCACCATTTTTCATGCCTTGAATATGCTCCTGCAGTAGCAATATCGAGAGATGGGATTCAAAAGGTATTCTGAACTTATCTCACATCTTCTTATAGCCGAGCAACATAATGGGTTATTAATGAAAAACCATGAAAGTCGACCTACTTGTTCTTTTCCATTCTCCGAAGTGAATGAGACGAACTTCTACCAAGCTAGACGTGGAAGAGGTCGTGGCCCCAATCGTGGTCATGGACGTGGTCGGGGAAGAAACTCTAATCATGGTAATAATAATGCACCAAAGAACCCTCTTCGCCACCAGCAGTGGAAAAGGAAGGAACAAAAGCATGAAGTGGTGCAAGCACTAAATGCTGAAAATGCATGCTATAGATGTGGAGGAAAAGGGCACTGGTCACGTACATGCCGTACGCCAAAGCACCTGGTTGAGCTTTATCAAGCCTCCCTGAAGAAGACAGAGAAAATGCTGAAGCAAATTTTATTTCTGAAGATAATTTAGACTTCATGCATTTGGATGTAGCTGATTACCTTGCACTCCCAGAAGGAGAAACAAGTCATGTAATCGGTGGTGAATCTGTAGAAATGTAAATATTTTAATTTTTATTATTTGTAATATATAGTATGGTTATGTAATTATTGTACATAAAGAAAAATTATGATTTGTTAATGATGTTTACTATAGTATATCTTGTTTATGTCATTTTGAAGAATATGGATAACATTATTAGATCAACTTAAACTCTAGTAGAGTTTGCAAGAAATATACAACCACAAGAAGTGGTTATATTTCGTATATCTCATTGTAATTATATTTTGTTAACTACCAGAAGTGGTATATGCCTATGATCACCAGAAGTGATAATTTAGGCTTTCTATGGTTACAATTGAAGATAAGCTACATAAATATTCTCTATATTAAATGCACGCCTCGATTTGCTCCTGAAGTAGTAAATATTTTAAAAGAGGTTGAGGCATCACAATTTGATGTGATTAATGCGCATTCAGATAATTATGTTCGATTTTCTGAAGGATGAGAACATTTGATAATATTAATCCATTCCCTGAAGTGAATGTGACAATATTAATAAATCTGGTAAATATGAACGTGCTCTTGATGTGAATATATTATAATTCACCTCCAAAAGAGGTAATATAATTGAGAGAATATATACTCAATATTACGTATTTTAAATTTGCTCCTGAAGAAGTAGCACAATTGAAATTGCCTCCTGAAGTAGGAAAATATTATGAAGAGGAGTTTTCATGTGCTTAAACAATTGTTTTATATTGTTTATTTGATTGTAATTTTCTCTCATGATACCAGAAGTGTCTGAGCAATATTTGATAGTACAAAATGTATCAACAATTCCTGAAGAGATAACTGTTTGCCTAGAAGACACATGACACCAGTAGTATCCGATAAATATTAGATTGTGGATAATAAATGAAGGCTCTTGAAGAGTTTATATAAAAATATGTCATTCATATTATATGATTATGATCAAAACATATATTGTAGTAAACCTGAAGTTTAATAATACAAGTGGCTATCATATTGATACTACAAATGATTGGAAGATTGAAAATCTTTATGTTTCCACAATCATAGGGGGGTAAAATAATATGTATGTGAGAAGTTACCCGCCTTATTCTTCAATTTGTACTACCTCATGTATCATAGTAAATCAGAAGTTTACTAATGCAAAGTTTATGTCATAGTAAACTAGAAGTTTACTAAGAGATAGCACGTGCCATGATAAACTTGAAATTTTCATTTGCTATTTTAAATGAGCTATTTGAGAATTCTGATAAGCATATACTGAATAACCAGAAGATTCTTCAAGAATTCTCTTGTGCTTCTTGTTCTCATAATATTATACCGGCTAAAGTTGGGACTAAGACCCCTGAATTCTGGAATATATAAAAGGTGAATATGGGCTCATTCACTTATCATGTGAACCACTTTTAGATGCATATATAAGATGGTTACATGTATGTTTATTGTCAACCTGCAGTTTGGCATTTGAGATTGTTTTTCTCAATTAAGAGCATAACTTTCAGATTATGAAATCAAGACAGTTCATCTTGATAATGCTAGTTTATATCCAAGCTGGTTTAGCATTAAATACTTCCTACTAATGGCTAAACTATTGCTTATGAGAACAAAGTTTCATGTGTTGGTCTAAGATATTCTAAATTGCATACAGCAGCACTTGTATGCATCAGACCAACAATATATGATAAAGTCCTCCCCTCACAATTGGTTTAGGATCAGAAATCAAATATTTTTATTATTTTTTGATGTGTGGTATATGATTAATTTCTCTACCACAATACACAAAGATATGTTTTCCAAAGAAGATTGGGGATATATGTTAGTTTTTCTAACATTTGGGGGATAGATAAACAGCTAAAAAATATGCTATATGAATCGAATTATCATTAATATGATCCTCATTTAGAAAATAATTCAAGTCGAATGCCAGAGGCATTTTCTGATCCAAAATTTAATATCATATTTCAGCTGCAAATGCTCCTATTAAAATTAAAGTCCCTGAAGGATAAAGTTTACTACACGCATGAAGCGTAGTAAATCGATCGATTTCAAAGGTAACAATCCTTAAAAAATGATAGGAGCAAATGATCAAAATGATCATAATGAGGAGGAAATGAGCTCTAGAAGAGCCCACGACATAATATTTCATGAAATTTCAGAAGAAGTTCAGGTACCTGAAAATAAAGAAAGTGATGAGATCTCAACAAGTTATGTCACTTAGGAACTGATACAAAATGATCGTCGACGATATATTTGATACAATATAGTGCACAATATTGTAAAAGATTGTGAGGATCGGACCAGCAGTCCAGACACTTGAAGATGTCATACCATTTAGATACAAGTCTTAACCTATATGACTTATTTGATTAAATCTATATGAATATCCTTGAAGGATTGAAAATGCCTGAAGCATATAATTCAAAGTCTTGAGAAATGTACTCGATCAAATTATAAAGATCTTTATACGGTTTAAAGCAATCAGTGTGCATGTGGTATAATCGCCTCAGTAAATATTTGCTGAAAGAAGATTACATAAATGATGTTATTTGTCCATGTATTTTTATAAGAAAATATCATCAGAATTTGTTATACTTGATGTTTATGGTGATGACATAAAATTTGTTGGAACTCCAGAAGAGCTCCAAAAGGCAATTGAATATCTTAAGAAAGAATTTGAGATAAAAGATCTTGGAAAAATAAAAATTTGTCTTTGGTCTGTAAATTGAATATTTAGCAGACGAGATCTTTATCCATAAATTTGCCTATACAGAAATGGTCTTTAAACGCTTTTTCATGGACAAAGTGCACTCATTAAGTACATCAATGGGTGTTCGATCACTTCAAGTGAATAAGAATCTGTTCCGACCTCCAAAAGAGGATGATGAACTCCTTGATCCTGAAATACTCTATCTCAGTGTAATTGTTATGCATTTATAGGTGGTGCAGATCGTATTGGTTATGCAGATACAAGATTAGAATACGGAGACTCAAATATTTGAAACAAGGTTTTCATCAGGGAGAGTAAAATACGCAATGCACTCTTTTTTCCTTACTAAGGTTTTTTCCCACAGGGTTTTCCTTATAAGGTTTTAATGAGGCACCTAGCAATGCGCAATACTAAATATGTGTACTCTTTTTCCTTCACTAGGATTTTTTTCCCACGTGGTTTTTTCTAGTAAGGTTTTAGTGAGGCACATTATCTTTTAATGAACATCCAAGGGAGAGTATTATAAATATACTATCTTATGGATGTTCAGTATTCCGTTGTAAATAAGCTTCCTAAAGAAGCTTATCCATATGGGATTTCGCCGTAAATATGTTTATCTATTTAGTACTCTGTTGGAAATAAGCCTCCTGAAGAAGCTTATCACTTCGGTACCCAGTTATGGATAAATATTATTTCCGGTAGAAGATTATCCATACCGGGTATAATAATCTTATCCTTTCGATATTCTGTTATGGATAAACATTACTCCCGATAGAAGAATATCCATACCGGGTATAATAAGCTTATTCTTTCGATACTCCGTTATGGATAAACATTACCCCCGGTAGAAGATTATCCATACCGGGTACAATGAGCTTATCCTTTCAGTACTCCGTTATGGAAAAATATTACTCCTAGTAGATGATTATCTATACCTGGTACAATGGGCTTATTCTTTCAGTACTCCGTTATGGATAAACATTACCCCCAGTAGAAGATTATCTATAATTGATACAATGAGTTTATCCTTTCAGTACTCCGTTATGGATAAACATTACTCTCGGTAGAAGATTATCCATATCTGGTATAGTAGCAGCTTACACAGCAGCTTCCTTTCTTCTATAAATAGAAGAGATTTCAGTTCATGTTGTACATCAGTTTGAATTCGAATAATATATCAGTTTCTCTTTGTACTTGTCTTTACTTTACAGTCTTTATTTTATAACAATAGCTCTTTTTTTTATTTGGTTGTGCATAAAAAATTTGTACACCTATACCGTGTTACTTGAACGAAAAGCTTTCATATCCTTTTCTATTCTGTTTACTATTTAGGTAAAAATAAAATAAAGTATGCAGTATTATTCTATTGTACGTATTCCTTTATTTTTGTTATTCGTTATACGGGCATGAATATATAAAATAAATTTTATTATCTTCTACTTCTATAAGTCAATCTGTATATTTTTAATTTTATTTTGGTTTAATGTGTAAGAAGCTATAAGCTATTAGAAGATACATAAAAATTATTTTTCATATTATGCTAGCTGGCATGAAGGACAAATGCATGGCTATGGACAATAGGGTGGTCTCATTTCGCCTTACCAACCCTAGAGAAACTCTGAATACAGACCCAGATCGTTTGTACAAATAGAATTTTAAGGTGCCAAGATCCAAAGTCAAAGTCGAGGGAAAAACAGTCCAGATCGTACACTAAGGTCCCTAAGTAATCACTTAGTGAAAAAGGAAGAGATAGAGCGATGACAACCAGGAGGTGATAAAAGATAACATTTGATTGTCCATAAAACTTGGTAAATTTTGATGCATTCAAATGTAGAATCTAAATATATGATTATGGATGGAGAAAGAAAGCTCTCCAGAAAGAAGAAAGAGTAGATTAATGGATTCTGCGATAGTGATTTTGTAAATATGTTGGGAATAATTTCTACAGTATTTTTTATTAATTAAAAAAACAGTTTGAACAGACCTCTTATGTCAGTTAACTTGTGTCTTCTAGAATGAACTTGAGAATATATAACTTTCCAATTTTTTTTGTGAACTCTCACATCTCCATAGGCTATATGTTCTTGTTGAAACTAAAAGGAAAACATGATAATTTGTGAAATTTTGAAGTAATAAAATTATAAAACTGGAAGAAATATTTAGCTATAGTAATTGAGAGGGATAGAATCTCTCTACAAGAGGCTCTGCAGCACTAGACTAAACGAAATCCCTCAATAACAAAGGCCAATTCTTTTTCCACAAGAGGCTTTGCAGCACTAAATTAAACCATTAAAAAAAAAAGAACATTGGAGAAAACATATGAACCACGAAATTAAAAAGCACGTGCAAAATTGGAAAATGGAATCACATAATTTAATAATTGAAAGCACTAAAATCAACTTTCTGGTTTATTTGAAAATCCACAAGCACTTCTCTATTTCAACTTCAAATGATTTTTTCAACTTCGTCTCAAACATTGTCCATTCTGTTCGCAAATATTTGAGTCAAGGAAGGAATTGTCATTGCAATTGTAAAACAAAGTACTTTTGTCCTTTTCACTGGTGTTTGTGCTTGTGTCAGTGTCTTGTTTAAAAAATAAAATTTCTCATCTCAGGAGATGTATGAAGGCATGGTTTTTCAGCAAATATTATAGAGGAATGTATTTTTTATTGGTGCTTTAAAATGCCCGATTTGGTACTTGATAAACTCGCTAAAAATGGTGCTTGGATCCAATATTTGTGACACCATTAGTTAAATAACAAGATTAGCAATCAACAAGTGCAGCAGATAATCAAATGTAAGTGAAGACCAAAACACACAGCTATCTTTATTGTCAATTGAAGATGCAAGAACGAAAGCAGCATTACATGCTTGTCTTAATATTGTACATTTTCTAGCAAAAATTTGAACAGGCCAAGACGTTAGTACAAAGCACAGCCAGTTCTACGACGTTGACAAGAGAATCTTTGATCTCACTCTGGACCTCTTGGACTAGTTTTGACGAGAGATGAAAAAAGGAGCAATTGGTCCAGAGATAGAGGCAGGAATGTAATTTTGATATGCTTGTAGACTTGTTGCCGCTGCCTGTCCAACTCTCTCTTATAACTGGAAGATTTCTTGTATGATCACCCTCATTGTACAATCTAACAGCAGATTATAAGTTCAGTAAAATACTCCATCCTCCTAGAAATATCCTTCCAGCAGAATACTCTCGCCTAAGGTCCTCGATGTTAAGTTCTTCAGCCTTCTGTTTTGCTGCATATGCTTAATAGCCTCTTTACCACTTCCACCCAAAATTGGCAACACTTCCACAATAACCTTCTGAAATAAATTTTGTTCAAAACCCTCTTGCAGGATTTCCTCAAAATCTACAAAGTTTCCCCTCAAGTCCAGCATCACACTATACATTCCTTGACGCTTGCAGTGTTCAAGGATAGCTGTTAAATTCATCCTATCCAAAACTACTGTCTCTATCCCTCTTTGACTTGCTTCAAGCTCCACAGTAATCTCCTTATCACTGAAGATTATAGTTTTAGATGATGTGTCATCTGTAACAGCAGGGAGTTGAAGTGAATCTGAACTCTTCGCTAATACAATCTGAAGAGGTTGTTTTGCTCCTGGTTCTTTAGATGAAAGAACAGAATAATTCTGCGACTGCAAGAAGGAAGAAACAATTACCGCATCATATTCTTGTAATAACTTTGAGTAGTATCCACCAGACTCCATGACTTCTGCGCCCAGCTGATTTGAGAATTCACCATCAACTGAGAGAGAGTACCTGTTGTTATGGATTAATTATTCGTTAATAGAGAAACTGATATAAGCACGCTTAATGACGTGGTCCTGAATCATGGTGTAGCAGGTTACAACAATTGTGGGAATATCAAAATTATACCTGAGTGTGACGAATGGCTTTCCAGTCAGCATTTGATGTATATAAGCTTCGTTAAGCTTCCTGCAAAGTTCTTCCTCAACACCTGTGATCACTTCAATTCCTGCATCTCTTAATCTACTGAGACCAGTTGAAGCTACAATAGGATTTGGATCCACCATCCCAACAACAACCTTTTTCACTTTGGCATTGATTAATGCCTCCGTGCATGGTGGAGTTCTTCCAAAATGATTACATGGCTCTAAGGTCACATATGCTGTTGCATTTTCTGCTAAATCACCAGCATCTCGAAGTGCAAAAACCTACATTTACACTTTATATATTTAGATAATTAGCAAAAAATCCGATTTTGAAGACTTAATATCTACGGTCCTAGCAAACCAAAATTACATAGAAAATAGGTTCAATTGATAGATAACTCAGCACAGACAAAGTGTTAGGTTCCCTTCCCACTCCAAAGAGTGAGACTGAACTTTGAATGATATTTTTCTGTCACATAAATTTATTAATTTAATACTCTAATTCAGGTTAATTATATCTGTTTCCTCAAATGTCTAGTCCAATCTTCTATGTTTTTCCTTATTCCTCATTAGAAAATTATTCTTGTCCCTGAGTTATTGTTTTGTCTTTATTCTGGTTTTGGTTTCTATTCTGTTCAACTGCAAATATCTAACCTCAAATTAAACCAAACATGTAGCTTTGGTTATTAGAGCTAATGGAATCAACCAGATCTACTACAATAATTAGTTAAGCCAATTGAAGATTAAATGTACTCTATCGAACAATACAGACCAAAACCAAAAATAAGAGATAACTTAAGAACCAAAATCATAATTTTCTCAAGCACTTATCAAGTGGTGCATTTAAATTTGAGCTCATTGGCATTGCGACAATCTCCTTGGAGTTAACTACAAAACAGAGTAAAACTAGGATCCTAGCTCTAGCATTTTATATAAACCAAATCACAAAGCTCTTCTTATCCTTGAAGTTAACAGCTACTGCAACCTAAACGTAAGACATGTTTAAGGCTTTAAGCAAACAAATTGGATAGATTATCAAGGTCTGATACTTGTGAAATAATAGACTGGGTATAAGCATTTCAGAATATAAAGATATGTGACATCAAGACCATTACAAAGATCTTGCATTATGTAGGAATAACTTTATTCTGCTTCTTTCTCACATATACAATGGAGAAAGGCCAATATACTGCGCAACTTGCAATATAAGAGTAGTTGGAACATTTCAATTATGCTCCCAAACCAAGAAATTGAACTAGTACTAGTTTCTACAACCCAAACATCATTTCAGTTCTTTCAATTACCGAATGACAAAAACTCGCAATCTCAATTCAAGAATCAAATCAAACAATAGCCAAACGGAGAAACAGAAACATTCATTAGAAATATAAAAATAAACAAACAAAGCAATGAACTCACCTCAGCATGTGGCTGGCCAGCTTTTGGGTGAAAACCTTCACCTACAATTTCGCCATTCTTGACAATTACACATCCAACCATAGGATTAGGACTTGTATGCCCAACTGCTTTCTTAGCAATCTCTACACCTCTTCTTATATAAAACTCATCATTCTTATGCGACCCTCCACACCTGACTTTGACCAAACGATCGCCATTTCCCAAACTAATTAGTGAAATAGACACCCTTTTTGCTGCATTAGAAAACCCATAAACATTTAGTCTTGAAGTAAAAACCAAATCTTTGGACACCCTTTTGTTTGCATTACAACACCCATAATATGATGTTCTTGAAGCAAAAATCAAATCTTTTGGTTGATTTTTAGGAGCTGAGGGATAAAGACTCTGTTTTGAAGGTGAGAATGGGCAGCAGTACATTTTCACAAAGAATCAGTCGACGCTCAAATTGAGAGTTGGAGAACTGAAAATGTTGTTTTTAATATAGATGAGAAACCTAACCAGAAAAAGAAAAAAAAAGGAGAAATCTAAAACGATGAAATATATAGGACTAAAAAAACTGGAAATGATGTCTGAGCCCGGGTTCGAACCGGGGACCTCTAGTGTGTGAGACTAGCGTGATAACCGACTACACCACCCAGACTTGCTTGACATGCGGCTAATTTAGTATTATTTAATCATAATCTTTTGCTACGTTTAGTTTTTTTTTTTTTGGGGGGGTGGGGAGGGGCTGGGGCTAATGTTACATTTAGTGACAAAGTGATACTATCCTTCTTTTGTTTTACATTTGCAAAAAAATTGTTATTTCTACTTTTTTTTTCCATTTAAATATCAAATTTTATTCATGATTCAACTTTGTGACATGCACACAAGATGTGGTATAATAGTTAATGAAGAAGACTTCAATTTAGGAGAATAGGGTTCAATTCCTAATAAAATCAAGTGCTTTATTTTTGTTTGTCTAAGCTTTAGAAGCAAAGTTACTTGATAATTATATTACATGAGTATAATAAGTATTCGATGGAATAGTCAAATTAATTCGGACACTATTATTTTATTTTATTTAAAAAGGTGCATTTATTACACATTCTCGGGGCCAAGTGACAAGGCCGGCTAAAGGGCCAAGCAGCTAAAAGCCATGGCTTTAGGCCCCCCAATTCTTTGAGGCCCCATTTTTAAATTATGTTTTCTATGTTTGATTTTCTTTCAAAAATATTGAATAATATTAGGTAAAAAATATAAAATATATATAGAAGATGAATAGATAACTATGTACTCAAGAATTGATAATGAATGTTGGTTAATTTAAAGTATGACATTACTAGTTTCTTCTCCTTTTTTTCATAAAAAAACTTGTAATTTTCTTCTTCTTCTCCTACACAACTATTTATTCTCAGAAAAAACAAGGACAGGGACATTGAATAAATTAAATTGTACATTCATTGTCATTATTATTTCTCAAGTTTTCAAGCACGCACAATAACAATCAAAACTAATTAAAGCAGTGAAACTTTGCTTTGCATTTTTTGTTTGTTTTCACTTCATAGATGTAAATTATTTTTTCCTATTATATTAGGATTCAAATATGTCAATAAGAATAAGGTTACTCAACTTATTAAAAAAGATTATTCTTGAAACTTTAATACAATCTAAAAGAGGATTTCATTAAATAATGATCTCAAAAATAAATGGGTTATTTATATCGTCAAATATAAAAGAACAATTAAAATAAATTATATATATGTCATTAATAATTTTGCATTTTGAAAAGCTAGACAAAATAGAGTTAAAAATAAAATTATGTTTTAACTTTTTTTAAAAAAATTGACGTTTGGCCACAATTTGTCTGGAGTCGTCCCTGCCAAGAGACATCCTCCTTTCTCCTCGTCTAATTTGGAAAGGAGACATATAATTCTTTAAAACAAACTCTAGCAACTGAATTAGATATTCACAAACTTTTGACGTCATAGGTTCTTGAATTTGATAAGGACTAATAGCCAGTTTGGCCAACCTGCAAAAATCAGCTTATTTTGATAAGTGCTTTTCTTTTAAAAGTGCTTTTTTCAAAAGTACTTTTGGTGAGATGCAGTTTGTGTATGGCTAATTAGTCTGAAAAATACTTTTGTGCAGCAATTAGTGTTTGGCCAAGCTTTAAAAAACTGTTATTTTTCTCAAAAGTACTTCTCAAAAAAGTGTTTTTGGAGAGAAATTACTTTTTTCTACTTCTCCAAAACTGCTTCTGCTTCTCCTCAAAAGCACTTTTTTTCCTTCCAAAAGCTTGGCCAAATACCTCAATTTTTAGCCAAAAATGCTTTTAACAAAAAGAAAAATATTTTTGACCAAATAAAAGCTTGGCCAAACAAGATATAAGTCATGAAAAGAGACAGTGTAGGCATTTAGCATGCTGCAACACTGCATAAAGGAATGCAAGAAAAACGTTGCTTTGAAGACACCATATCAACATAAAAAAAATACATTAAATTAAGGGGTCAATTGGTTGGCGGATAAAAGTATAACCGAATTACTTTATAATTTAAAGGGTCATTATGTTGTATAAGACAAATTGTAATAACCGAATTTTTTTAGACATACTTTTTAGTTTATGAGTTTGTAAATTTATTAAATGGTTAGTGTGACGATCCGGCTGGTCGTCTTAAGAATTTACGCTCTGATCCCCCATTAACTGTTTTCCCCAAGTTTATTTCTGCTATTTTGATTTGCCGGAATATTCGGTTTTGAGTTTCGGAGAGTTTTGAGACACTTAGTCCCTAAATGAGAGCTTAAGTGTTGGAAAGTTGGCCGTAGTCGGAACAGTGTGAAGACGGCCTCGAAATGGAAATCTGATGGTTCCGTTAGCTCCGTTGGGTGATTTTGGGCTTAGGGGCGTGTTCGGATTGTGTTTTGGAGATCCGTAACTAATTTAGGGTTGAAATGCCGAAAGTTGAATTTTTGAAGTTTCCGATTCGATAGTGAGATTTTGATCCGAGAGTCGCAATGGAATTCCGGAAGTTGGAGTAGCTCCGTAGTATTTAATGTGACATGTGTACAAAATTTCAGGTCATTCGGACGAGGTTTGATAGACTTTTTGATCAAAAGCTTATTTTTAGAGTTTTTGAAATTCTTAGGCTTGAATCCGATGAAAAATAGGTGTTATGATGTTATTTTGAGCGTTCCGAAGGTTGGAACAAGTTTGAATGATGTTTTAGGATTGGTTGGCTGGGTTGGTTGAGGTCCTGGGGGCCTCGGGTGTGTTTCGGATGCTCAACGGACCATTTTTTGGACTTGAAAAGATTGCAGATTTTCTGTTGTTGTGTTGTAGAGGAAACATCCATCGCGTTCGCGAGAGGGTCTCGCGTTCGCGTAGAGCATCTGGGTGAAGCAGTTGAATCATGCTTCGCGTTCGCGATGAGATCCCGCGTTCGCGTAGGATCTGCCAGTGTGAGCCACGCGTTCGCGAGTGGACCTCGCGTTCGCGAAGGAGGAAGTTGGCCAGTAGATTTTTTGTGCATCGCGTTCGCGATAGTAGTCTCGCATTCGCGAAGAAGAACGCGTCTGGGCAGAATATAAAATTTCAAAGTCGAGGGTTAGCCATTTTTGTGAAAACTAAAGCTTGGGAGCTCGGATTTGAGCGAGGTTTTGAGAGATTTTCAGAGATATCGATTGGGTAACGATTCTTAACTTCTTTTTGCTTATAACCCATTAATCCAAACATGAATTCATCATTTAATTTCATATTTGAGATGAAAAATTGGGGAAAAATTGGAAGAAAGTCTTAGACCTAGAATTCGACTTTTGATTGGGAATTTAGTTATGTTTCCTAATTTTGCGTATTAGCTTAGAATTTCTTTGTAGAATCAGTTACTTGAAGTGTTATTTACATTATACAATTGAATTAAATAGATTTGGGCTATTTTGAGTCAAGTACTCGTGGCAAGAGCGTGGTTTCGGGTTGATTTTGAGCTGGTTCGAGGTAAGTGGTCTGTCTAACCTTGTGTGGGGGACCTTCCCCTTAGGATTTGGTATATTTTGTAAATGAAATGTCTTGTACGTGAGGTGACCAGTGCGTACTTGTGCTAATTGTTGGAAATCCGATTTTCTTTGAGTAATTACTAGTATGTTTCCTTTCCTGTTTTTATTACTTGCATTATTAAGTCTGTTGTTAGCTTAGGAAAGCATGTCTAAGTGACTTAATTGATTTACTTGCTCAAACTGCCTTACCTGAATTCTGTGCAGCAGGCTAGGCTAGAATTACTTGTTCGCCTTAATATGAAATTGCCATTTCTGAATATTTTCATGTTGTTGCTGTGTATTTACATTGGGACTACGGATGTGGGATTCCGGTAGCTCCCCTCTCCCCCTGCCTGTTTATTTTGGGACTACGAATGTGGGATTCCGGTATATCCCCCTGCACAGTTATATGAAACTACGGGAATGCGCCCGGTATATTCCCCAGTACTGGTATTTACATTTGGGACTACGGAACGGAATTTCGGCAGATCTCCGCGCACTATGAGTTGGACTACGGGACGGGATCCCAGGAGATCCATGGATATGTATATATGGGACTATAGGACGGTATCCTGGGAGATCCCTGGTTGTTATTTTGGCGCTAGGTCGCATTTCTTTCCGTGTTTTTCCTCGTCTCTGTAATAGTTGTTGTTGCCCTTTTTATATCATGTGTTACTTTTACTGCTGTATTTATTTATACTGTTCTGTTCTACACTGTCAAACTTTATACTTTATTTAACCTCAGTAGGGCATTGGCCTTCCTCGTCACTACCCGACCGAGGTTAGGCTTGGCACTTACTGAGTACCGCTGTGGTGTACTCATGCCCCTTCTGCGCATGTTTTTCATGTGCAGATCCAGGTACTGCGACTCAGTCCTATTACCCTTGAGGCGAGGCGACTGCTCCAACGACTTCGAGGTATATCTGCCACGTTCGCAAACCGAGGAGTCCCTTTCTATTCTAGCTTTTAAACATTTTCCCTTCTGTATTTCTTTTCCTTGTTAGATATTCTAGAGTTAGAGTACTGTGTAGTGATCCTTAGCTTGTGATTCATGGGTTTCCGGGTCTTGGAAGTAGGTATTGGTTTGAGAGTTAAATATTGTGTATGCCGAGCGGCACTTTTAAACACTGTTTTATCACTTTTCATTCTGTTTTAATTTGTTTTTATTCCGTATTTTGGTTATCTTCCACAATTTAGGCTTACCTAGTCGTAGAGAACTAGGTGCCGTCACGATGGTTCACGGAGGATGAACCGGGGTCATGGCAGTTAGTGAACCTAATTAACTATTACACATTTTAAGTGGGATAATAAAATAATTGAGGTAATAAATAATGGTAAAGAAATGGGCTAGACTCACACATTGTCCACGTCCAAAAAAACCTAAGATGTAGGGAAAAGGAGTAAATTAGGTCTTATAAATTAAGAGAGAGGAAAAAGAAAAGAGATCAAAGGGCTAAACTATCAGAAAGAGTTCTGGAAAAATTCTTACGGCGGCTATCACGATTTGGGAAAAACAAAGAATAAGATTGAGGCCAGTGGAGGCCGTTTGGTTGGTGTTCTAGGCGTTGCAAGGTTGGGGAGATTTCCGTTAGCGAGGTAAGTCAGACTTTAAGTTTTGATACTTGCTTTTCTAAAATCCGTTTTAAAAGTATGTTTTCTCTGTCTGGTCCATGTGTTGGGATAAATGTGCGCTTGGTAGAATCAGTGGTCGTAGACTAGCTGCAAATATATTATTTTATAAAAAAAATACAAAAAAATATTATTTTATAAGTTGTTTGATATCTTGATACGGCTGTGAGCCATGTGTTGAGTTTGATTCCGCTGTGAGCAATAATATTGAGTTTGATACGGTTGTGCGCCATGATGTTGAGTTTGATACGGCTGTGCTCCATGATTTTGAGTTTGATACGGTTGTGCGCCATGATGTTGAGTTTGATACGGTTGTGCGCCATGATGTTGAGTTTGATATAGTTGTGCTCCATGATGTTGAGTTTGATACGGCTGTGCGCCATAATGTTGAGTTTGATACGGCTGTGTGCCTTGATGTTGTGTTTGATACGGCTGTGCACCATGATGTTGAGTTTGATACGGCTGTGTGCCATGATGCTGGGGCATTGTGTATGCCTTTCTACATCACCCAAGCATTGTATATGATTCTTGATATATTTGGGGCATTGTGTATGCTTCAGTGAACATTGTGTATGCTCTGTTACAGATTTGAGGGATTGTGGTGCCTTTGTGGACACTTAGATGTGTTGGTAAATTTCTTTCACTGCAATTATGATAAGTCCTTAGTGTGTACTCTTGTTGGTTAATTCTTAATAACTCTGTTGATACACATATATTGAGTTATTGTATAATTATCATATTTACTATATCATTAGTATTGTGGTGTGTTTGTATTTTCTAACACTTGTTCCAGAGGTATTCAGAGTGGCGGGTCGAGGATCTTACTGGGTTATATTTATATATAACTCACTCCTTATCTGCATGTCTATGCATATACTCTTGGTGAACATGGAGCTAATAGCTGACGAGTTCGCTAGAGTCGAGTTATTGAGGTGAGCCGCTGCATTGTTCGTGGAGGCTGCCAAAAGAGTCTTTATTATTTATTCATATGATATCTTTTGTAATTCTCTTAGATGCTCCATGGTCTAGTGTAGAAATTGAGCTAGAGTTTTAACATTTTGAAATACTAAGTGCTTATAATTAATTATCAAATTATTTGGATACTCATAATCAATGGTTAAGGTATGAAAGTATGGTTCACCTGGCAGGTGGTGTTAGTTGGGTGACAATCACGTCTAGGGGGTAATTTGGGACGTGACAAAGTTGGTATAAGAGCTTAGGCTTTAAGTCCCTGGTCATGGAGCAGTGTTTGGTAGAGTCTTGTTCATGGGTATGTAGATGTCCATACTTATGACCTTGAGGCTACTAAACATCTAGGATATTTTCTCTTCTTTCATTTCTTATTCGTGCGTTGAGATGAATAGAGTTAAACCTGGTAATGTTCCTTTCGTAGATGGTTAGGACACGCGCATCCGCCTCTGTTGGAAAACGCACTTGATTCGGAATTTTAAATAAAATGCCTTGAATTCATGGGCCGTTGTGTGCATTGATTTTATTTGAGAATCGATTGGTTATAAATTTTAGGATAGCTCAAGTTATGAAGGAAAGCTCGCAAAATTTTTAAGTAGAGAGTTAGTCAAATTTTTGAATATCAATACACTATGTAAATGGTAAAGTGATCTAGGATATAACTTTTTCCTAAGAGCAAATTATTCAACATCTGAGTTTGGGGATACAACCCTCCATTATGAGTTATGAAAAGACAGAAAAAGATTTGAGCGGTAACATAAGAGGTGCAGTAAATTAGCCACGTCTAGGTTGTTGGACTTGATGGTAAGATATATATGAGGAAAGTGCTTATATATTTCTTAGCTTAATGCCTTTTGAAGCGATTTGATAGTATTAGTGGTATCATGTTAGTGATGTTCTATGTGTGACTGTAGTCTAACAAAAAAAATTCAAGTGCATTAAATATAATTATGGTACTGACACTATGTAATGCAAAATTTATTAATGGTAAGAGTCTGTGTATAAGTGCTAGCTTGCGGAAAAAAAAAATAAGTGTATGGCTATGCACTAATATGGTAAGAGATTGAGTATGAAACTTAGAACATATTGACATTATTAGCTAGTAAAATAATGATTAAACATGGAGTAGTGAGACTATCACACAACAGACGGAAATAGATGGACTTTAAATGAAGTTGAGTACAAAAAAAAATTAACAAAAAATGACATGACTATCTTTGTACAAAGTAATCAGTTTATACAATTTTGTTAACATGTGTTGTATGCGATAAAACATATATTCGAGTAAGAAGAGCAACATGTTATAAGATGATTGAGTATACGGGGATTAGGAAAAAGGATTTGAGTACTTAGATCTATCATTTGATTTTATTCTAAATGGGAGAGTCTTACTATTAAGACAATTTATCGGATGTGTGAACATGGTTCAAAGTTGTGATACATTTACGAACTTGTTAAAACTTAGCATGGTTGACTTCTTGGGCTTGCACTAGTCGATTTGGTGTTTCCTTACACTTGCTTGCCGTGAGAGGCTGCCAAATTTTCTATTTCAATTGACTATAGTATAGAGGGTCACTTGGTATGCGTCTACACAAAGCTATATCGTTAGTTAAATTTTCTAGGTATGATAAGTAAAAGGTATGTGTCATATTTAACTATAACTTGGGGTACCAAAGTGAATAACCGATAATTGAGTTAGTCTTTGTGGTTAATGAACTTCCGAATATATTTTCAGAGGACTTATCGAGTTTTTTCACTTATTAAGGAGAAAGACTTGATTATTAATATATTCCTATGAACCTAGTCTATATTTATTTTCATGCTATAGAATGGCGTGAGGTCAAAGAACTAAAAGAAAAAGTTACAAGATTTCGGGGTTAAGAGGTCACTAGACTAAATGTATCGCTTTTAAGGTGCCTAAGTTTTATTAGTTGAGAAAAAATAAACTGGTGGATCTATGTCTGCATTTATCAATAATTAATAGAAGACTTAGAGTGCGAAGAATGACAAATATTTTTCTTCTCTACACTTAAATAACTTGTACCATCAGTTATATGGTGTTATCTTATATTCCAAACAAAGTTATGATTCAGACACCATGAGTGAAAGATAAAAGGGTTAGATATTCGGAAAAACATTTACCCAGAGTTGTCATGGTTGGTATGAACATCTAGTGATGTCTTTTACATAGTCGAATGTGCAAGTTATCATCATGAAATAGATGAAACGAGTATTCAAAATTGTTCCTTAGCTTCTAATTATTATGTTAATTAATGACATATGAGAACATTTTCATAATTGATAGAACATTATAACTAAAGGGTTGAATGTATATACCATCGTGGATTTGACTTGATGATATTTGTACTCCAAGAGATGCAACATTTATAAAATTTTAGTAAATTCAAAATCCACAAATGGCTTGGAATAAGAGAATGAGAGCTAACAATTACAGGAGAAGATATAAAATATCAAAACTATTGTTCTTAGTGTTTGAATTGTTCATATATTAAATACGAGTGTTAGGGACTCAAGGAATTAGCATAAAAATGGTTAACTCTGAAAGAATGTGGAAATACACCACTATAGACTTCGTGGTTGGCCTATCATAATTGTTGAGAAAGTTATGATCCTTATTTCGGTGATCATGCTAATCTCGTCGAGATTCCACACCTAATTCAGTCTGAACTAATTATATGTCATATTATCCTTCGAAATGATAGGTTAGAGAGATGTGTAGTAGCACGAGATGCTCGTATCGTCATGTGTGATAAGAGTAACCGTGTATTAAATATTTGTTTAAGGGTGTATGGATGTGTTCTAGTACAATCGCACATGAGATCATTGTGTAGGAGCGTATGGATGTGTTCCAGCGCTACCGTACATAAGAGCGTTATGTAGGAGTGTCTGGATGTGTTCTGACACTGCCGTATGTAAAAAATATATTTCACTGTATGTTTGTGGTCGAGATGCTTGGATGTGTTCCAGCGTGAGGGAGGCATAAAAGAGGATGCATATCTAGTTCCAACACTAACCCAATGGATATTATATAGTGAGTGGTTCATGATCAGTTGGTTTAACAGAGTTCGTATAGGATATAGTTATTAAACCGCCAAGTAGATATTAATATTTGAGGCTTTAAATAGACGCATGTATCTTTACTAGCTGGTAGGTTGAAACATATGGAATCATAACTATTGAGTCCAGATTTGATTTAAAGAGCTTTGGAGAAAGTTATAGTGATACAAGAACGACTTCAACCCGCATAAAGCAGACAAAAGTGTTATCACAACCCAAAATTCCTCTGAAGGAGTCGTGATGGCACCTAATCTCTAAACTAGGTAAGCCTAAAATTTACTGAAATAACATTGATATTTATTAACTTCAAATGAAATTTCTCTAAACAATTTACAATTCCCAAAATCGGTAGTACAAGTCATAAGCCTTTCTAGGAGTAGTCATACAACATAATTACATCATTATTCCGAAACAAAGGGAACAAATAGAAATAAGTAAATTGAAGGTGACTCTGAGGACTACGAACGCTGCAACAGGTTTACCTTGAGTCTCCACCGCAACGAATAGCTACTATCGATCAAATACCTGGATATGTACACAAAAATGTACAGAAGTGCAGTATCAGCACAACCGACCCCATGTGTTGGTAAGTGCCTAGCCTAACCTCGGCGAAGTAGTGACGAGGCTAGGACCAGACTATCAAATAAACCTATGCGATATAGCATACAAAAATAATACGAAGTAGGTACCGCTGATGGCAACAATGATCAACCAATGATATAAAAAGCAGGTAACAAGAATACCATAAATGTTTCTCAATAATTAATAAATACAAGTGCAATCATCTAATCAAGTCCTTCAAATATAAATCTTTCACCTATAAATCCTTCAAGTAATAATCTTTAAGATAATATGTTTTTCAATAAATATCTTTTGAATATATTTCCTTCAAATAAATCTCTTTCAAATAAGCATCTTTCGAATATAATTCTTTCGAGTAAAGGTCATCTTGTGACACCTCATTTCATAATCATAATTAATATAGGTCTCAACCCACTTTCATATTTTTCACGATATTTCGTGCCCATATTTATATCACAACCGCACGGACAACTCACGTGCTATTAAATAAAACCATAATATTTTCCCTGGTATCTCGTGCCTATATCATAATCTGTCATTAATAAAAATCATCATATTTTTCTCGGCACCTTGTGCCCACATGTCTCCGTCTCACATTTCGCAACAACATTCTCATGTTACTCAATTCATAGGGTCCATAACCCAATACAATTAAAAATGTTCAAAGAGCCTCATTTACTTAATATAAAGTAGAGTACAACTTCCAACCCAACTAGAAAATAAACAAGAAAAGATGAAGTTATTTTTAGAAATCGTTTGAATAAAGAAAATACCCTTTTTAATTAAAGTACAATTGTTGAAAATTTAAGTATTGAAAGCTTTATATAAATGCGGCGAGATATTGAAAACAGTATGGCTTACAACACAAGGTATCACAACACAGTAAAGGACTCTAAACAGTTAATACACTTGAAATGTTAATAACAAAAAAAACACAACAAATAGAAAGTGCACGGTACCACCCTTCATATTTTTACTCTCGTCCTCACCATACACGGCATCACCCTTCGTGCTTTACACTCTTCCTCACCATACACGGCATCACCCTTCGTGTTTTACACTCTTCCTTACCCAAGCAACATTCACAAAGCAATCTAGTCAAGGAAGTCAATAATATCAGGTATTAACAAGAAACCAATAAAGGAATATAAGGAAAGCCATAATTCAATTATCAACAAGAATCATGAAAATAAAGGACAAGTGCACGTCATCACCCTTCGTGCTTTTACTCTCGTCCTCACCATAAAAATCAATATAATCTGCACGGCATCACCCTTCATGCTTTTACTCTCATCCTCACCATAAAATCAATATAATCGGCACGGAATTGTACATCGTGCGATATGGCATCACCCTTCGTGCTTTAACACTTTTTCCTCACCATATGAATAATATAAATGTGCACGGCATCACCCTTCGTGCTTTATCGCTCTTCCTCACCCAAGCAACAATCACAAAGCAATTTGGGCAAGGCAAAATCAAAAATATCACAATTTGAGCCAATTCTCTATAATGTTCAACAATTCAATTCTCAACTTGAGTCAATGCTCTATAATGTTCAACAATTCAATCCCGACAAGGGAACAATAGTACAACAATCAAATCCCGGCAAGGAAAACAACATCAAAACAATAACATCCCGGCAAGGGAAACAACATCAAAACAATAATATCCGGCAAGGAAAACAACATCAAAACAATAACATCCCGGCAAGGGAACAACATCAAAACAATTATATCCCGACAAGGGAAACAACATCAAAACAATAATACTTCCACAAGTCATATTCCTCAATAGAAACTATCATATAGAGCATATACACTACGAAACGGAGTCAGGTTAATCAAAGTATAAGACTCACGGGCATGCTTGACACCAACGTATAGATACTCGTCACCATGCCTATACGTCGTACTCCACAATTAACATATAACAAATAAGACACAATTCCTAATCCCTCAAGCTAAGGTTAGACCAAACACTTACCTCGCTTTGCAACCAATTCAAAATTCCAACAAGTCTTTGCCTCGCGAATTCGTGACCGAAATTCTCAAATCTAGTCATAAACAATTCGATTCAGTCAATAAAAATTATAGGAATTAATTCAATATGAAAGTCTACATTTTCCATTAAAATCCGAAATTGCACTAAAAATTTGCCCGTGGGGACCACATCTCTCGGAACCCGACAAAAATTACAGAATATGAAACCTCATCCAACCACGAGTCTAACCATACCAAAATTACTAAATTTCGATAACATTTTGACCCTCAAATCTATCCGAGAGAGTTTTCAAACTCTTCCAACTAAATTCACAGATTTAGTATCAAAACTAGTAATAGATTTGGGTAATCTAACCAAAATTAAGTTAAGAACACTTACCCCGTTGTTTTCTCTGAAAATCTCCCGAAAATCGCCTCTTCCCGAGCTCCAATTTGACAAAAATGGAAAATGGTCTGCCCAGAAAATGCCGGGGGCACTGTTCACGCGTTCGGGTACTGTTCACGAGGTATTGTTCATGGGGTACTATTCACGGTACTGTTCATGGGGTACTATTCACGATGCTGTAAAAAACAACAGCTTCCCAAAGAGAATTTCAGCAGCTTTTTCTACCCGTTGACCTTCCGAAATCCACCCGAGGCCTCGGGACTTCAATAAAATACACCAACAAGTCCTAAAACATGATACGGACTTAGTCGAAACCTCAAATCGCATCAAATAATGCTAAAACCATGAATCACATCCCAATTCAAGCCTAATATAACTAAGAACGTCCAACTTCTATATTTGATGCAAAAACCTATCAAATCAAGTCCGATTGACTTCAAATTTTGCACACAAGTCATAAATGACATAACGAAGCTATAAAAATTTTCAGAACTGGATTCCGATCCTGATATCAAAAAGTCAACTCTCTCGTCAAACTTAAGAAATCTTTAGCCTTAGATTTCTAGATTCCGTTAAATGGCGATAATTTGATCTAGGGACCTCCAGATTCACTTTCGGGCATATGACCAAGTCCCAAGTCACGATACGGAACTACCGGAATGGTCAAAACTTTTATCCGGGTTCGTTTGCTCAAAATGTTGACCGAAGTCAACTCAGTTGAGTTTTAAAGCTCTAGTTCCCAATTTAGTCCATTTTCACATAAAAACCTTCCGAAAAATTATACGGACTGCGCACGCAAGTCGAGGAATTATTGGTACCGCTTTTTAAGGTCTTAAAAATACCGAAATGGTTATTTAATTTAAAGATGACATTTTGGGTCATCACAAGTGCTATGAAAAAAAATGATTTACAGTTCATATAAGGTGAAAAGTTTTTTTTGAAGAATTTCTTCTACAAGAAGAGCCATGAGGTTCAGTTAGAAAGACGATATGTTCGTGATGCTATTGTAAGCACGTGATTTTTTCTCCACGGACAATCACTCCAAAATACAATCATTGATTCCTCGTTGTACAATTTTGATTTTACGTGATATATGCTGGTAGTCGCTCGTGGTTCTATCCATTTTTCATTTTTATCTTATCAAGTAAAATACAAAATATGTATGTCATGTTAATTAAGCCATAATTCAGTCATTAAAAGAAAATTCACAAAATATGCGTCTTTTATTTTAGGCTGTGATTTAATCATTTAAAGAATTTGTAATACGTGTGTGACGATTGTGTTAAGTGTTGATTAGTGTGTGTTTTAAACTCATTTTAATTTAGTTGAATTTTAAAATTAGAAAACAAAGAAAAAGAGTGCAAATTATTTAGAAAATCGGATTGGGCCTATTTGTTTCAAAATTTTAAGGCCCAAAAACAGCCCAAACACAGGCTGCCCGGACACGGTCCAAACGGCGTCGTTCTGTCCCGTCTAAGCTGGGCCGTTGATCTCGAGTGGATCGACGGCCAGGATTACACCCCCAGATCCATTTAACATAACCCGACCCAATAACCGGTTCAGCCTAGCCCCTCACTTAAAACAAACGACCCCGTTTAAATATCAAACGACCCCGTCTCATTTCTCACCATCAGATCCAAGCCGTTGAGATCATCTGATCTAACGGCTCAGATCCAATCCCCTACTCCGTATATAAGCTTTCCCTCACACCCCACGCCCCCTATCCGAACCCCACCCTTCACTCGTCTCCTTCCCCAAAGCCCTGAAACCCCAAACCCTAGCAGCCGCCCTAGGTTCCCTTTCACCAGAACCCGGCGGCATGAATGCCGGTGACCACCTCCTGAACACCCTAAGACCCCCTCGCTCTCCTGAACATGGATCTGTTACTCCCTAGCCTCAAATCACCTCCCATCGTCTCGAATCTGGATTTGAAGATTCGAGACAAAACTCGATCTATGCCAAACCACCCCATCTTCATACCAGACACTCCCCTGACCCTCCTCGTGACCAAACCAAGCTTGGTTTGGTCCAAATCTACCCACAACTTCTAAAAAATCAAATCTGAGAATCTGAACCTTAGAACACAAGAGCCTGAGGAATCCGACCTGCTTCATAGAGGGTTTGAGGTCTAATAGACCTTAACCAAGGTGTTCTCGGTTGAGAACACCCTGGTTAGAGTTTGTTTGGCCTCAAATGGTCAAATCTAATTCGGACTGGGGTCGGCCTGCTTTGAACATTTTCTAGTAAGTTTTCCTTTTCTGTTTTTGTGTGGATGAGTCTGTTAGCATGTTCTGTTGTGTTTGTTCGGTATTTTCTAATACTTTTCTTAATTTCTTCCGTCCTTGTAAAGACCTTTTATTTGGTCGATTGTCTTTTGTGTATGTTTTGAACGTATTCTGTGATATACATGTTCGATTAGATTAGTCGTCGCATAAATAATTCATATAGGTTCCCAATAATTGAACAAAAGTTGTTTGATGCCTTTAGGTCCCTGTATGTGTTTGTTTATTTGAACGACTGATTATTACCTGTTATAATTAGTATAGTCGACTCGATAAACGTCGTCGATTAGTTTTCTATAACTAATGGATCGAATAAGCTAATAATTTCACATGACTAATTGAACCTTGTCACTGACTTAATGCCCAGCATTGTCTGAAAAGAGTTTGTTTGCATTGCAAAAATGACTGAAAAGGTTCAGTCCAGGGCAGTCCTGAATTTGAAATTTCAGAAGTTCAAGATGCCCTAATGTTGCAATGGGTTTAGGGCAGTAATAATTAGGGTTTAACAGGGGTAGTCTGGGGTTTGAAAAGAACAAAAAAGGCTTAGTTTAAATGAGCTGACAAGTAGGGTACTAATTTGGGATTAAACTAATACCAATGGGGAACAAGACACAAGAGTATGGGGTTTAAAAATGAATACTTAAATGAACTCATAACTCTTGATTAAAGAAAAACCAGGCGTGGGGAACAAAAAGGGCTGGCATCAAGAGATGCTTAAGGATGGGTTTAAAGAGTATGGGCAGTCTGCAAGTGGGAGGATCCAGGCAGCTTAGCTGCACTGGGTCGTTTGGCTTATAAATAGGCCATTTCAAAACTTAAAAGAGGCTGGAATTTTTAGTCTTGAGAGAGGTCTTGTGAGTTTAAAGAAAACTGAAAACATAAGGAAATTTCCAGTAAACATTGTAACCAAACACTGTCTGAAAGCTACATAAGAGTTCATATTGGTCAAGCTGTCTTGGCCAAGTTCTGTTGTTTGCACTGATTGAGCTGCTTGTGATTGTTGAACTGCTGGTGTTGCTGCATTGAACACTCTGTTACTTCTGTTGTTTCATTACTCTTTTCTGTGATTACTTGTTTGGTGCTCGACCATCTGCTGGTTTTCTTTGTTCTGGAAATTGTTGCTGGTTGTCTGTGGACTGTGGAAAACACTTGTGATTGTTGGTTTGTTGTTGTGTTGTTGCTGTGTATCTACTGTTGTTGTGTTTACTGCATACTGCCCAGCTGATCAGTCCTTTCTTCTTTGTCCTCTATACCAGGTACACAACCAATGCACTATCAAATGTAATTGGAACATTGAGCATGAATGAAAAAATAAAAGACCTGAAGTTGATTTTCATACATAGATTGTTATATTAGATATCATGTACTGTATGATAATTTTCATTCCTGTGTTGACAATAGAAGCAGCATGTACGCCCAGTGTATATCAATATAGATTAGCTAAATGGTAGTTGACATACGTATGCTGATAGGTGAAAATATTCTCAATGAAATAGGTTGCATCTCAGACTTAGTTTACTTTGTAGTATGTGCTGTAATGTATGCCAAGCATGAAAACTGTACATCATTGGCTAAGTTCTTCCTTTTCTGATTAATGGTTTCATATAACTAGTAAACCACCTATTAAGACAAAGAACACAAAACTTGCAATCTCAACCTCATGAAGGTCGAGCCCAGGTCAAAACAGACCAAGCAGGCCCGCATCGAACTAGCAGTGGCCCAGGTCTGGCCCATCACGCATGGGCTGGATTTGGGCCCGTGATTATTTGTTCGGCTGACTGTGCACGCCGCCTCGTTTCTGATTTTTAAGCATTTCTGAATGCTGTTATAGATAACTTGCAAGCACGTAATTAATTAGGACTATCTACTGTTTTCAATTAGTAGAGACAAATGCGACAAGAAACGTAGTTGCTATATGATATCCTTTTAAAATAAGAACGAGATGAGCCTCGACAAAAATAAATAAAACGCACGAGCTGCGGGGCCCTCGTTAAATGTATATTATCGAAGCATTCAGTTTCCAAGATGGGTCGTTTAGCAAATCTCACGGCCCTCCCAGAATAATAACGCGATAGTCTCTTTAAGCGCGTACTTAATAATGTTATCTCCTTAAACTCGGGTGCACATTTATGTGACCCAAATCCCAATCTCAACGGAATCGAAATGTGTCTCTAACCACGGGTACATTGATTGTGGCGTGGTCTGAGATGCATTTCCATGACGTTGCAAATTCTTTTCATAAGGAATGAGACGAGCCTCGACAAACAAAAATGTACGAAGTACGGGGCCCTCTAAATGTATATATATAAAATACTTAGAATTCGGGACATGCCGTTTAAGCGAATTTCATGGCTTTTCCCCAAAATAACAACACGCTAGTTGCTTTAAGCGCGCCTTTAATAATTTATTTTCCTTAGCTCGGGTGCACATTTATGTGACCCAAATCCAAATCTCAACCGAGTCGAGATATGTCAATAATCACGTGTACATTGATGTAACGTGATTCGAGGTATGTTTTCGCGACGTTGCAATTCCTTGTAAAAATAATAATAATGATAAAAGCGGTTAAAAGATAAAATTGGCACATAAGTTCATATTTGTATAAAATCATATAATCAAGCCGAATATAACAGTTAAGCGACCGTGCTAGAACCACGGAACTCGGGAATGCCTAACACCTTCTCCCGGGTTAACAGAATTCCTTATCCGGATTTCTGGTACACAGACTATAATATGGAGTCATTCATTTCCTCGATTCGGGATCAAAATTGGTGACTTGGGACACCCTAAACCTCCCAAGTGGCGACTCTGAAATAAACAAATCCCGTTTTGATTGTCCTTTAATTGGAAAAAACTCCCTTGCGCCCTTGCGGGTTATAAACCCAGTATGACAAAACCGCTGCTGGAAATTAAACCCAGAACCACTGGTTCAGGGCTCAAGGATTCAAGCTTAGAATAATTGTTATATTTGGCTTTATTATCCGATATATATTGCATGTTTTGACATAACATACTAAATGTTGTCTTTTACCGCTTTGATATTATCTGAATTGTATATAAACTGTGCCGAAACCCTTCTCTTCTTACCTCCGGGGATGTGCTTACTGGTTGAGACTCCCTATTCTGTTAGTGTCATACCCTAAATAAAAGAGGCTCGGAAAGTTTCTAAGCCGGCTGGCCTTTTGGTTCCCGGAAAGGAGCTCCTTCCTCAGCTCGAGTTGTCCGCTCGGGTACACTGTCTAGAACACCGACCCAGGTTTTGAACATAGAATAACGTGACTTCATGCCGGATCCCTAGTAGGAACGCTTATTTGCATCACGTTGCATTTGACTTAGGGGACTCAACACAGGGGTTGGGTCCGTCTAGGACTAGCAACCCGATATGAAAAGGCCATCCTGATGCATCCTATTTGTTTTCCGTGCATTTATTTGTCTCGTGCACGCATGCTGACCGGTGTTTTGAATAGTACGAATGTTGTGAAATTGGAAAAAAGGGAAATAGCGGTTAAGGAATGGATTGGTTATCTTTGAAAAAAACCAATACCCAAATACTGTCAAAGCTCTGCCAAAATTTTGAAAAAAAAAAGAAAAAAAACGTCCTGTTAGTTTGTTTTATTAAAGGTAAAGAAAAAAAAGAATCGTGGTTCTGTTTTTGTTTTTCGGAAAATATAGAAATATATAGTTTGTCTTGTTATAAAAATAAAAATCAAAAAGAGTCTTATTTCTAAAATGGGTTTTATAATATAATAAATAAATAAAAAATAAAAAAAAAGGGAAAAGAAAAAAAACATGTCAAAGATTTCTAATTTTTGTCATAAATAAGTCTAGTGATGTAACTTTCCCCTTTTACAAAAAATAGCAAAAACGAATATGTCAAATTTTAAAGAGTCATAAACAAGTCCGGGTGATGCCGCTCATGTCAAAAATGGCCAAATGTTCCCGAAAGGAACTCCGAAAGGCTGCCTTGGTACAAACGACCACCTCGTTTTTTTCACACAACCATAAAATCTTCGTTCATGAAGTGCTGAGAGGTCGTGTTCAGAAATCCTTTCGAGAAAAATTGCATATATTTTTGTTGTTATCAGAATAAGTTTCGCTTGTTAAAATCTTATTAATAAATGTGCAGAATGAGCACGACTCCAAATGAACCCTTTTCAATCATGAATAAAATCCCCCTCCAATTGCGGCTCTAGTGGAATGATTTAGGCAAAGAAGGGCATGACGAAATCAAGAAGTATCTGAAAGGCCTCACGGGTTTATTGGATATCAGGCCACGAGGAGATATCATAAGGGCACTAGTCCCCCACTGGGATCCTGCGCACAATGTCTTCCATTTCTCGGACTTTGAACTTACTCCAACTTTAGAAGAAATAGCAGGGTATATTGGCAACGCTGAGACTCCTTTGAGGCACAAATATCTGATTGCTCCAAGAGCTGTAGCAATACACCGGTTTCTGGACTCCTTAAAAATAGTCAGAACAATTCATAACCCTGACTTGGCGAAAGGTTTTTGCAGCATGAGTTTCATATATCAAAGATATGGTCACATAGGAGGATTCGACAAGCCAGAAAACCAGTTATGCAGCAAAAGTAATCGTCAAAAGTGGGAAGAACATAGACGGATTGCTTTCATGATAACTTTCTTAGGGCTCTTAGTGTTCCCAAGAAAAGACGGGAATATTGACATAAAGATAGCAGGGGTCGTCAGTACGTTGCTCACACAAAGAGATAGTACGTTGGCGCCTATGATAGTATCTGATATGTTCCGGGCTCTCACGTCTTGCAAAGCCGGAGGAAGTTTTTTCGAAGGTTGCAATTTGTTGTTGCAAATGTGGATGACCGAACACCTGTGTCACCGAGCCCAGTTTCTGAACCATGGATCCGCTGAAAGGACCTGCATAGAGGAGTTCTACACCAGAGTGAATGAGACCTACCTACCTGAAGGAGTCACAGCATGGACCTCATATTTCCGTACCCTCGACGCCAGTCAAATACAGTGGGCGCTAGGATGGTTACCAATCGACGAAGTCATATACATGCCAGCAGCCAGGCCCCATTTTCTCTTAATGGGGCTTAAGAGCATTCAACCATATGCGCCGCATCGGGTTTTAAGGCAACTTGGGAGGTGTCAGATAGTGCCGAAAGACGAGGATTTAAGCACCCAGGTGATTGAGATCAGTCCCAACGGCCAATTTCCTGAAGCGAGGGTTCGCCAAATTTGGAGCCAGTGTCAATACTTAGAAGCAAATACTTGTGTAATGAATCAGGCAAAAGGGGAGGTTTCGCCCGGGTATCAGGCCTGGTACAAAGGGGAGCCATCATCTGGAAGGCTGACCAAAAGACCTCACATGCAGGAGTTTGCCAGATCTTCACAAGAGCAGTGGGGCTGGTTGGCCAAAGAGCGGGAATATCTCACCGAAACAGGCAAACTCAAACAGCAAGTTCAAGACATGAAGTTTGAATACCAATTACAGTCCGCCGCCCACAAAGGAGAGAAGAACAGATTAACCAAAGAATACGAAGTCCTCAAAGCTCAGATCCGGAAGATGGGAAAGGAGGCCGACAACCAGCCAAGGAGCCGGACGGATAAAAGACTAATAGCAGGGTTAAAGGATCAGGTTGCGGAATGCCAGGAAGATTTAGAAAGATCTGAGGCTAGCACAGCAAGACTGCGGACCAAGTGGGCAAAAGGTACAATGGCCCGGAGGAAGCACCTACAGCAAGTCATGAGGGATTGTGAACTGAGCGTCAAAGCGGTAAAGGAAACGAATTCCGCTCTGCAAGAGCAGATCTTCAAGCAAACACAAGATGCCCAAGCCGACAAAAGACGCTATTACAATGCAATAACCAGGATGGAAAGGCAAATGGAGATGTTCCAGGATCAGCTTGCCACCAATGCACAAACACTAGGGTTAAAGAGCCGACAGATAAGGCAGTTGTTCGCAGAAAGGGACGACATTCGAGGAAGGATCGACGAAATCGGGCATTACATCTACATGAAATGCCTGGCATGTGAGCAAATGCCTCGGAAGACCCTTCTTGCTTCTGTCATGGGCGGCGTCCACCGGATCATGAATGAATTAAAAAGCTTGCAGAAAGACCTCACACCTAGAGCCGCGAAAAGGCCGAATGATGCCTCGTGGATCCCTAAGTTGGAAAATTAATCCTTGGTCGAAATCTTGTCACTTGGCTTTGTTGCATTCCCATATGTTGTTTTCTATTTTTTCTTTAATCAAATAGGGTCAAAGAACCGTGGAGTCTTTATTGTTGCTATTCTTTGTTTGAAGTAATTTGTAATAGCAAAATTTTGAGAATGAATTCAATGATTTCACAAGAATTTTGTATGTCTTTACTTTAAGGCAGAACTACGCCTGGTCTGATTCACGCGGGGACGTGATACGTAGGCAATCCCCATAAGATTCGACCGCTTTTAATAAATAAAGAAAAGAAAATACAAATAAAATAAAACGCAGGGTTTCCCAAAATACTTTAAAGGGACGAATGAGCAAACCGGGATGACGCATGTTGTTTGAAGCAAAGCATGTAGAAACGGTTAACTGCCTAGGTGCATTGCATCCTCTATGTGTTATGATCAAATCTGTTAAAATCTAACGCTAACAAAGTTTGTTGTTGTCTGATCCAGACAAGTTAGTTGTTAAAGAACTCTGGCAACACACTCCTATCAAACCAGATCCAAAGGACCGATAGCAACAAGCATGACTACTTCAGAGAATAGTAATGAGGAAGAGAGGCCGATGAGCCAGTTGCTAAAAGAAGCGATGGAAAAGATTGAAAGGATGGGACTAGAGATGAATGCAATGCAGCTAGCCATAGCCAAAACACAAAAGAGCCCTGAAACACTGGGACACATGCCAGAATACCCTCACTCCGGCCCTTCCACAAGCCGCCCAAATCCCCTTTATCATCAAGAAAGAAGCCCTCATGATTCCCAAGCTCCACCACCCCATCAACCTCTCCCAACACCCAATATTCCCATTTTTGTGGGACCAACATCAGCCCCTTTGCAAAGGACGACCAGTGAGCCATTGTTTCAGGCTCACGATACACAATACTATCCCCCGAGCCTACGTTTCATGCCCCCGAACCACAGGCTTACAATCCACATTTGGAAGTGCCGGCGGAGATTGAGAAGCCGGCTAAGGCCCCTGAACAGGATGAAGTATTGAGAAAGTTCAAAAAGCCTGGAGCAGTCCTTCAGGAACTTGCACGGATTGGGCAATCAAGTCAGCGTAGCATACAAAGATCTGTGCCCTTTCCCAGACGTCCAACTCCCGGCTGGGTTCAAGATGCCTAAGTTTGATTTATATGAAGGGCACGGTGATCCCATGGCACATTTGCGGGGATTCTGTAGCAAAATGAGAGGGGCAGGCGGCAAGGATGAGCTGCTGATAGCTTATTTCGGCCAAAGTCTGAGCGGATCTGCACTAGAATGGTATACCAGGCAGGATTCCAGCAGGTGGTACACGTGGGATGATCTGGCGCAGGCTTTTGCAGGTCATTTCCAGTACAATCTCGAGATAGTCCCTGACCGTCTCACATTATTGAGAACTGGGAAGAAACCCGGGGAAAGTTTTCGCGAGTTCGGGTTCCGCTGGAGAGAACAAGCAGCTAGAGTCGATCCTCCCATGAGAGAGGGAGAGATGGTGGACTATTTCTTGCAGACACTGGATCCAACCTACTTTGGTCACTTGGTGACAACAGTTGGAAAATCTTTCAACGAGGTGGTCAAGATAGGGGTCATGATAGAAGAGGGTCTGAGGTCTGACAAAATCTTTAACTATTCGGCACTCAAAGCCACAACCCAGGCTATTCAAAGCGGCACGGGAGGTGCGCTGAGAAGAAAGAAAGAAGAGGTTGCCACAATCGAGGCAGATAGTTGGTCTAGGGCTGGCAGGCCGCACTACAACCCACCCAGACCTCACACGTCAGAATACCCATACAACCCACCACAAAATTTCTATCCACCTCGAGAACCACATTGTTCCGTACACCAAGCCCAGGCGTACACTCAGCCTCCGGTTCGCCCATAATGGCGCGCGCCGGCTCCCCAGAACATATATGCACCACCACAAAACACCTACCCTCCACCAAGGGCGTATAGAAACCCTTCAGGGGCAGGCTTTCGGGGAAATCTAGATGCTAGGAATGACAGGTTGCGGAAGCAGAGAACTTTCACGGAGCTGGGAGAAACCTACACCGCTTTGTTCCACAAGCTGAGGCAATTGGGTTTGGTTAGTCCTGTCCAGACTCGAGAACCAAATCCCCCACCTCAGAATTTGGATCGATCAATCAGTTGTGAATACTGTTCAGGGATGCTCGGGCATGATACCGAGAAGTGCTGGAAATTAAGGCATGCCATACAGGATCTTATTGACACCAATAAGATCGAGGTCCAGACACCGGAGGCTCCTAACATCAACCAAAACCCACTGCCAGCGCACCACGAAACTCACATGATTGAGTTGGTGTGTGAGGGAGGAGAATTGAGAAAACCCTCACAAACAGTGATGATGATCCAAGCCGCCCCGAAAGAAGTCTCAACCAGTGGAGGAACGAGTGTACAGTCGCAGGGAGAAGGCGTCAAGCCGGTAGTGATATTGGGAAAGAGCTCGTCCGCCATAACAAGCAAACCCGAGCCAAGCAAGTTGGTAGTATCAGGGATCCCGCCCACACCGACAGTCGTGTTAAAAGGGGTATGTAGAGAACTGGTGACCATAAAGCCTGTGGTCCAACTGCCGATGATTGACAGCAGGGCTGTGCCTTGGAAATATGAAAAGGCGGTGGTGATGTACAAGGGAAAACAGGTGGAAGAAGTCAGTTGTGAAGCGCAAGGGTTGACTCGATCAGGTCGATGTTTTGCTCCGGCGGAGCTAAGAAGAGCCAACCCAGTTGCAACCAAGAAACCTGTGTCCGAAGAAGAGGCTGAAGAGTTCTTGAGGAAGATGAAAGTACAAGACTATTCTGTGGTCGAACAGTTGAGAAAAACACCGGCCCAGATCTCACTGTTGTCGTTACTGATCCATTCTGAGGAGCATCGTCGGGCCCTGTTGAAGATATTGAACGAAGCTCATGTACCCAGTGAGATTTCTGTAAACCACCTGGAAACCATTGCCAGCAAGATTTTCGAGGTGAACAGGGTAACATTCTCAGATGATGACCTGCCGGTGGAAGGTACGGAGCATAACAAAGCTCTATACCTAGCTGTCAAATGTGAAGACTCGGTGGTAACTCGAGTATTGGTGGATAACGGCTCAAGCGCCAATATTTGCCCACTATCTACCTTGAACCAGTTAAAGATCGACCACGGAAGGATCCATAAGAACAGTATCTGTGTCCGAGGGTTTGACGGAAACGGAACGGCCACTGTGGGGGATGTTGTACTTGAACTGACCATCGGTCCGGTTCTGTTTACTGTCACACCTCCTTTTTCCGCACCCGCGGGGCGCAAGGGAGTTTTTTCCAATTAAAGGACAATCGAAACGGGATTTGTTTATTTATTTCAGAGTCGCCACTTGGGAGATTTAGGGTGTCCCAAGTCACCAATTTTAATCCCGAATCGAGGAAAATAATGACTCTATATTACAGTCTGCGTACCAGAAATCCGGATAAGGAATTCTGTTAACCCGGGAGAAGGTGTTAGGCATTCCCGAGTTCCGTGGTTCTAGCACGGTCGCTCAACTGTCATATTCGGCTTGATTATCTGATTTTGTACAAGTGTGAACTTATGTGCAAAATTTAACTTTTAGACCGCTTTTGTCATTTTACTGTTATTTTATCAAGAATTGCAACATCGTGAAAACATATCTCGAACCACGTTACATCAATGCACCCATGGTTGTTGACATATTTCGACTCGGTTGAGATTTGGATTTGGGTCGCATAAATGCGCACCCGAATTAAGGAGAATAAATTTTTAAGACGTGCCTAAAGCAACTAGCGTATTGTTGTTTTGGGTAAGGCCGAAAAATTCGCTAAATGGCCTGTCCCGAATTATAAGTGTTGTAATGTATATACAGTTATAGGGCCCCGCAGCTGTGTCTATTTTTATTTGACGAGGCTCGTCTCGTTCTACTTTTAAAAGGAATTCGCGACGTCATGGATATGCCTCTCGGATCACGTCACAATCAATATACCCGTGATTAGAAATACATTTCGAATCCGTCGAGATTGGGATTTGGGTCACATAAATGTGCACCCGAGTTTAAGAAGGTAAGGTTTATTAAAGCGTATCCTAAAGAGACTGACGTGTTGTTATTTTAGGAGGGTTGTGAGATTTGCTAAGCAACCCGTCCTGGAAACTAAATGCTTCAATAATATACATTTAACGAGGGCCCCGCACCTGCGCGTTTTGTTTATTTTCATCGAGGCTCGTCTCGTCCTTATTTTAAAAGGATATCCTATAGCAACTATGTTTCTTGTGGTGTTTGTCTTTATCAATTGAAAATAGTAGATAGTCCTAATTAATTAGATGATTGCAAGTTGTTTGTAATGATATTCAGAAAAGCAAAAAAAAGAAATGAGGCTGCATATACAGCCAGCCGAACAAATAATCATGGGCCCAAATCCAGCCCATGCGTGATAGGCCAGACCTGGGCCTCTGCTTGTTCGATACGGGCCTACTTGGTTTGCTTCGGTTTGGGCTCGACCTTCATGAGGTTGAGGCCCTGAACTGGTTCTTTGTTCTATAAATGAGTTTATCAATTTATATGTGACAATCTGACAAAAGAGGAAAGTACTTTAATTAAAGTGGATAGTTTTCCTATTTGACCTACGTTAGAGAATATACTACATCATCAGACTAAGTTTAAAATACAACTTATTGTAATGAGAATATTTTCACCTAACAGCATACATATATGACTAGCATTCACTTACCTACATTGATACACTAAGCATGTAGGCTACTTCTATTATCCAAACGAAAATGTAACTACTATATACTACATGACATTTAACACAACAGTCCACGTGTATATAAAAACAATCTGCAGGTCCTCTCTTTTGCATTCATGTTCAAACTCTCAGTTACATTAGTGGTATCGATTGTGTACCTGGTAAGGAGGACAAAGAAGAAAGGAATGATCAGCTGGGCAATATGCAGTAAATACAGCAGCAGCAGACACACAGCAACAACACAGCAACAACCAACTAAACCAAGTGTTTTCCACAGCCACAGATAACCAACAAGGTCTCCCAGAATACAAGGAGAACCAGCAAATAGTCGAGCACCAAATGAGCAATCCCAGGAAAGAATAATGAAACAACAGCAATAACTGAGTGTTCAATGCAGCAAAACCACCAGTTCAACAACCACAAACAGCTCAGTCAATGCAAACAATAGAACTTGGCCAAGACAGTCAATATGCACTCTTATACAACTTTCAGGCAGTGTTTGGTTACAATGTTTATTGGAAACTACCTTATGCTTTTTAGTTTTCTTTAAACTCACTAGACCTCTCTTCAGACTAAAAGTTCCAGCCTCAAGACTAAAAATTCCAGCCTTTTCTCTCTCTTTTCTGAAGACTAAAAAAAATGTCCAGCCCCTTTTTAAGTTTTCGAATGGCCTATTTATAAGCCAAAGTGACCAAGTGCAGCTAAGCTGCCCTCATCTGCAACTTGCAGTCTGCCCATACCCCTTAAACCCATGCCTAAGCATCTTTTGTGCCAGCCCCTTTGTTCCCCACGCCTGGTCTTTTGTTTAATCAAGAGTTATGGGCTCATTTTATTTATTCATTTTAAGCCCCATACTCTTATGTCTTGCTCCCCATTAGTATTAGTTTAATCTTAATTAGTACCCTACTTGCCAGCTTCATTTAAACTAACCTTTTCTGCCTTTCTCAAACCCCAGAATACCCCTGCTTGACCTTGATTATTACTGCCCTGCCTATTGCAGCATCAGGGCATTTTTGAACTGATGAAAGTTCAAATTCAAGACTGCCTGGACTGAACCTTTTCAGTCAGTTTCACAATGCAAACAAACCATTTCAAACAATGCTGGGGCATTCAGTCAATGGCAAGGTTCAATTAGTCATGCGACATTATTAGCTCATTCGATTCATTAGTTATAGAAAACTGATCGACGACATTTATCGAGTCGACTATACTAATCATAACAGGTAATGATCAGTCGTTCAAATAAACAACACCTACAGGGACCTAAAGGGCTTCGGACAACTTGGTCAGTCACTAGGAACCTATATAAGTTTATTCATGCGACGACTATACTAATCGGACATGCTTATCATAGGATACATTTAAATCATACACAGAAACCAATCGACCAAATAAAAGGTCTTTACAGAGATGAAGAAATCCGAATGAAAAATAACAAAAAAATAACAAACAAACACAACGAAACATGCTGACCACTTAATCAAAACTAACACAAAAGAAAGGAAAACTTACCGAAAATGTTTAAATCAAACAGACCCAAATCTGATTCAACTTCGAACTTTTGAGGCCGAACAAACTTTAATCAGGGTGTTCTCACATGAGAACACCTTGATTAAGGTCTATTAGACCTCAAACCCATGTCCAAACCGGCCGGATTCCCCAGGTGCATGTGTTCTAAAGTCTGGATTTCCAGATCTGATTTTTAGGGAGTTGTGGGTAGATTCGGACCAAACCAAGTTTGGTTTGGTCACGAGGAAGGTCAGGGGAGTGTCTGGTATGAAGATGGGATGGTTTGGCATAGATCCGGGTTCGACTCAAATCTTCAAATGAAGATTCGAGACGAACGAAAGTGATTCGAGGCTCGTGGTTAGTGGATTCGTGTTCAGGACAGTGAGGTGGTCCTAGGGTGTTCAGGAGGTGGCCACCGGCGTTCATGCCGTCGGGTTTTGGTGGAAGGGAAACTAGGGCGGTGTTAGGGTTTGGGGGTTTCAGGGTTCGGGGAAGGAGACGAGTGAGGGGTGGGGTTCGGATAAGGGGCGTGGGGTGAAGGGTTGAGTTTATATATGGGGAGTCTGATTGGATCTGAGCCGTTAGATCAGATGATCTCAACGGCTTGGATCTGAGGATGAGACATGAGACGGGGTCGTTTGGTAGTTAAACGGGGTCGTTTGGTTTAAGTGAGGGGTTGGGTCAGGCTGGTTATTTGGGTCGGGTTTGAACATGGGTCGCTGAAAGAGGTCCTGAACCGTTGGATCGGCTGGGACGGACGGCTCAGATTGATTTTCCTGAAACGACGTCGTTTCAGGAGGTGCCTGGGTAGCCGGTTTTGGACTGGACCTGATCGAATTGGTTTGGGCCTATTTTTGGTTTATTTCCTTGGCCCAAACCGTTTTCTTCATTCTTTTCTCCCTTTCTTTTTTCCTTTTTTCTTCTTTTTTTTTCTAATCTTAAAACTAAAAATAAAATGAAATTCAAACAAACATAATTATCAAAATATTTAAATAGGTTAAATCGCACCCTAGAATATTTTTGTGAATTTTTCTTTTACTGAATGAATTATGGTCTAATTACCAGGACATACACATTTTGTATTTTGTTTAATAATGTAAAAATGGACAAAATGGACAGAACCACACATGACTAGCAGCACACGTTACGGAAAATTGAAAATTGTACAGCGAGGTCCTTTGTTACTATTTCTTTTGGAGTGACTGTCCGTGAAGCAAAAATCACGTGCTTACAGCTGCCCCTCTTTGCACGAAGACACGAAGGGTTTTCGCGCAAAGATAAAGCGAGCGATTTTTGCCCGTCCGAATACTCCGTGTGAAGCATTTTTTGAAAGAGATTTGACCGAACCTTTGCTTCAGAGGTTTCCTACATATCCTGGGCTGAACAGGAATCAGGTCAATGTAGTTCGGGAAATTTTGGTAGCTGGGACTACCGTGTGACTGTATTGCTTGCTGTTGTTGTGCGCTGTTGTATGCTGCTGTAGGATGCTACTGCTCAACCGATCTCCCTGTTACATTGCTCTAAAAGGAAAAACAAGAAGTTAAGCTAGAGTATGAGATCTCATCTATCTCCCACTTGTTCTTGTTGTCTCGCTTTCTTGTCGGCTAACGCTTTCCTCTGACGCCTTTATTTTGTGAACTTTGGAGATGATGCTGGTCCATCGCCTTTCTGAATGCCAGTTTTCATCACTTTGTTTGATTTGCTGGGAACATGGCTTAAATCTTCCACTGGTCTCTTCAGTGGTATGTCTCTTCATCAGTATTGTCATACTGGGCATGCTACAATGTTTCCGAACTGCTTCTTCTGAGACGCGTTCCTTTTTCCTTTTGAATGTGCGCTTGCCTCTGCAGTTGTCTGCTTCTGGGATTTTATTGTTTCCCGTTCGGGGCTCTCTGTTGTACCCTTCCGTTTTCGGGTGGGGTGACTGATTCCAAAACCTAGAGCTAAAGGGTACTCCCGCATTATACTGGTGGGCGACCTAGAACTTAAAAGTATTCCCGCATTATACTGGTGGGCGACCTAGAACTTAAATGTATTCCCGCATTATACTGGTGGTCGACCTAGAACTTAAATGTATTCCCGCATTATACTGGTGGGCGACCTAGAACTTAAATGTATTCCCGCATTATACTGGTGGGCGACCTAGAACTTGAAAGTATTCCCGCATTATACTGGTGGGCGACCTAGAACTTGAATGTATTCCCGCATTATACTGGTGGGCGACCTAGAACTTGAAAGTATTCCCGCATTATACTGGTGGGCGACCTAGAACTTAAATGTATTCCCGCATTATACTGGTGGGCGACCTAGAACTTAAATGTATTCCCGCATTATACTGGTGGGCGACCTAGAACTTAAATGTATTCCCGCATTATACTGGTGGGCGACCTAGAACTTAAATGTATTCCCGCATTATACTGGTGGGCGACCTAGAACTTGAAAGTATTCCCGCATTATACTGGTGGGCGACCTAGAACTTAAATGTATTCCCGCATTATACTGGTGGGCGACCTAGAACTTGAAAGTATTCCCGCATTATACTGGTGGGCGACCTAGAACTTAAATGTATTCCCGCATTATACTGGTGGGCGACCTAGAACTTAAATGTATTCCCGCATTATACTGGTGGGCGACCTAGAACTTAAATGTATTCCTGCATTATACTGGTGGGCGACCTAGAACTTAAAAGTATTCCCGCATTATACTGGTGGGCGACCTAGAACTTAAATGTATTCCCGCATTATACTGGTGGGCGACCTAGAACTTGAAAGTATTCCCGCATTATACTGGTGGGCGACCTAGAACTTAAATGTATTCCCGCATTATACTGGTGGGCGACCTAGAACTTAAATGTATTCCCGCATTATACTGGTGGGCGACCTAGAACTTAAATGTATTCCCGCATTATACTGGTGGGCGACCTAGAACTTAAATGTATTCCCGCATTATACTGGTGGGCGACCTAGAACTTGAAAGTATTCCCGCATTATACTGGTGGGCGACCTAGAACTTAAATGTATTCCCGCATTATACTGGTGGGCGACCTAGAACTTGAAAGTATTCCCGCATTATACTGGTGGGCGACCTAGAACTTAAATGTATTCCCGCATTATACTGGTGGGCGACCTAGAACTTAAATGTATTCCCGCATTATACTGGTGGGCGACCTAGAACTTAAATGTATTCCCGCATTATACTGGTGGGCGACCTAGAACTTAAATGTATTCCCGCATTATACTGGTGGGCGACCTAGAACTTAAATGTATTCCCGCATTATACTGGTGGGCGACCTAGAACTTAAATGTATTCCCGCATTATACTGGTGGGCGACCTAGAACTTAAATGTATTCCCGCATTATACTGGTGGGCGACCTAGAACTTAAATGTATTCCCGCATTATACTGGTGGGCGACCTATAACTTGAATGTATTCCCGCATTATACTGGTGGGCGACCTAGACTTTAAATGTATTCCCGCATTATACTGGTGGGCGACCTAGAACTTGAAAGTATTCCCGCATTATACTGGTGGGCGACCTAGAACTTAAATGTATTCCCGCATTATACTGGTGGGCGACCTAGAACTTAAATGTATTCCCGCATTATACTGGTGGGCGACCTAGAACTTAAATGTATTCCCGCATTATACTGGTGGGCCGACCTAGAACTTAAATGTATTCTCGCATTATACTGGTGGGCGACCTAGAACTTAAATGTATTCCCGCATTATACTGGTGGGCGACCTAGAACTTAAATGTATTCCCGCATTATACTGGTGGGCGACCTAGAACTTAAATGTATTCCCGCATTATACTGGTGGGCGACCTAGAACTTAAATGTATTCCCGCATTATACTGGTGGGCGACCTAGAACTTAAATGTATTCCCGCATTATACTGGTGGGCGACCTAGAACTTAAAATGTATTGAAATTGTTTCCCCGTTCTTCCGAGAAAATTTTCGACAATCGGCAGAAAATTTTCTGCCCCGGTTTTTGGTGACTTCCATGGCGTTGCATCTTGCTGCCCTCATCAATCCTCTGTTCCCCTGCAACAGACAAAAGGATTTGGTCAGTTTTAATCGTGGTGGTAGAGGGTGCCTTTCTGGCGAGCAATTTTTCTCTCTTCCTCTTTTCTTGCTCTTTGTCCCCATAATTGGTTGGCGGGCAAAGTTGCCTGTTGGGGGTCTCTAGCCTGCTGGGGATTGGTTTTCAATTTATCCCCTTTTCTGCTTTCTTTTAAAACACATGATGTGGGAGTCTGCTTCTAACTCCCGAAACCACTCCCTTTTGGAGCTTACTTCTTCCAAAAATTTCCGGGCACAATCACTGCATTGCCTGGGACCGGCCCTTAAGACTGTTTGTATTATCCTGCATTGGGATGAATTCCCCTTCGGTTTCTGGTAGTAAGCTTTGAAAAATCCTTTCAAGACACATTTTAGGAAAAGAAATAAAGATATGGAAAAGAGAAAAACTTTCTGAACCAATATTTTGTGGGAGGAGACAATCCAAAGAACTTATCTGGAGGACACAACTGGTCCCCGTGATCATGGCGTGCACCATAGATTCCGACCCAGTCTATTTGTATCAATTGATTTGTCCGATGGTCTGACTTGCTGGGGATGATAAATGGATGTTCATCTTGTTGCGAATGTGGTAGCTTTTGCTGCTCTATCTTGTCGCCTCATAGTGCCCTTCGAGGGGTTTTCACTAATGAGACTCTCTCTTTTCTCTCATCTCCCGGCGCCTTATGGTGCCTGTGAAGGTTTTCACCAATAAGACTCTCTCATTTCATATCCCTCATCTTACATCGCCTCTCGGTGCCTGTGAAGGTTTTCACCGATAAGACTCTCTCATTTTATTTCTTTCGAGGAATCGGGGCGTTGTAGATACGACCCTCTCTTCTGGAGATTCTTTTGACTATCAATTCATTCTCAGTCTCACGATCCTCTTCTTTGCTGGGGATCAGTGTATTATTCTCGGTCTTATTCGCCGGACTTGGCATCTCTCGAACATTGATCGGGAGGTCTTTTGGATGTTGATGTTGGTTTTGGTGTGGGTTTGAAGAAAGGCTATAAAAATGAAAACAAATTTGAAGGGTGATGTGCTACAACTTTTGGAATCAAACCTTTGTTGGAACTTAAAACATAACCTCTGCCCCAGTTTTCTTGCTTGGGGAATTTATCTTTTATGCTTATGTTGAGCTATGTGCGTTGCGCACATTGTGCCTATTATGCACACTATGTACATTATGCATCCTATATTTGCTATGATGCATACTATGACCGAGCCGTGAGGCGCCTACGTATCCTCTTTGAGGAATCAGGTCAAACGTAGTTCCCACGGTTTTATATTCCTTGATTTTTCTTTTCTTTCTTTTCATTTTCTTTTCCTTTTCTTTTTCTTTTTCTTTTCTTTTCCTTTCTTTTCTTTTCTTTTTTTCGTATCTTTCCCATTAGTGATTCCAAAAGAGGGGTATTGAAAGAATTTGCTTAAGGCTCAAAGGGGGAAGCGAGGGTTAAAAGTGTTTGGATAGAAGAAAGAATTGCCTCCGTCATCTCATTATTCAACAAATGCCAAATACAAACAAATAAACCAAAATTGCCATAATTTAAAGAAATTACGCATAATATCTCTTGACTGCATCTGAATTGATAGCCATGTCGACACATCTTCCCTCGACATCTGTCAAACACAAAGCACCATTGGCCAAGACTCTGGTCACGATATAAGGCCCTTGCCAATTTGGGGCGAATTTGCCTTTTGCCTCGACCTGATGTGGGAGGATCTTCTTCAATACCTGCTGCCCTACTTCAAACTTCCTGGGCGCACCTTCTTATTATACGCTCTTGCCATTCTCTTCTGGTACAGCTGACCATGGCACACTGCTGCCAATCTTTTCTCATCTATCAGGCTCAACTGTTCCAATCGAGCTTTGACCCATTCATCATCATCAATCCCGGCTTCAGCGACAATTCGGAGGGACGGAATTTCGACCTCCGCTGGTATCACGGCCTCAGTTCCATACACCAACAAATAAGGAGTTGTGCCTATGGAAGTCCGGACGGTAGTGCGGTAACCCAACAAGGCAAAGGGTAATTTCTCGTGCCATTGTCTGGACCCTTCCACCATTTTTCGCAGTATCTTCTTGATATTCTTATTGGCTGCTTCGACTGCTCCATTCGCCTTGGGACGATATGGGGTGGAATTGCGGTGTGTAATCTTGAATTGTTGGCATACCTCTCTCATCAAGCTGCTATTAAGATTCGCACCGTTATCCGTGATGATCACTTTTGGGATCCCAAATCTGCAGATGATATGGGAGTGAACAAAGTCCACCACTGCCTTCTTGGTTACTGATTTGAAGGTTTTAGCCTCAACCCATTTGGTGAAGTAATCAATGGTCACTAGAATGAACCTATGACCGTTGGACGCTGCTGGCTCGATGGGCCCAATGACATCCATGCCCCATGCTACAAACGGCCAGGGTGCTGACATCGTATGTAACTCTGTTGGCGGAGAATGAATCAAATCTCCATGTATCTGGCACTGATGGCATTTCCTTACGAAAGTGATACAGTCGTGTTCCATGGTTAGCCAATAACACCCTGTTCGAAGGATCTTTCTTGCCAATACATATTCCACTCATGTGTGGCCCACAAACTCCAGCATGTACTTCTGCCATAACCGTTGTTGCCTGCCTGGCATCTATGCATCTCAACAATCCCAGATCCGGGGTTCTTTTGTACAATATTCCCCCACTGAGGAAGAAACCATTCGACAACCGCCGGAGGGCTCTTTTTTGGTCTCCAGAGGCATGTTCTGGATATATCCCCATCCTGAGGTATTCCTTGATATCATGAAACCAGGGTTCGCCATCTGCTTCTTCTTCTATGGCATTGCAGTAGGCGTGCTGATCACGGACCTGGATGTGTAGAGGATCAACATACATTTTGTCAGGGTGGTGCAGCATTGATGCCAAGGTGGCCAAGGCATCCGCAACCTCATTGTGAACTCTCGGGATGTGTTTGAACTTTACCGATCGAAATTGCTTGCTCAGATCATGCAAGCATTGTCGGTATGGTATGAGCTTTAGATCTCGTGTTTCCCATTCACCCTGAATTTGATGTACCAAGAGGTCCGAGTCTCCCAAGACCAAGACGTCTTGGACATCCATGTCGGCAGCCAAGCGCAGACCCAGAATGCAAGCCTCATATTCGGCCATATTGTTGGTGCAATAGAAGCGTAGTTGAGCCGTAACAGGATAATGCCGTCCTGTTTCAGAAATGAGTACTGCTCCTATTCCAACCCCTTTTGCGTTTGCAGCTCCATCGAAGAAAAGCTTCCAACCCGGTTCCTCGGGTAATTCCAACTCATTCGTATGCATCACCTCTTCGTCAGGAAAATACGTTCTTAAGGGCTCGTATTTTTCATCAACGGGATTCTCTGCCAAATGGTCTGCCAGTGCCTGGGCTTTCATGGCCGTCCTCGTTACGTAGATGATATCAAACTCCGTGAGCAGAATTTGCCACTTTGCCAACCTTCCCGTGGGCATAGGTTTCTGAAATATATATTTCAATGGGTCCAAACGGGATATGAGATAAGTAGTATATGAAGACAGGTAGTGTTTCAACTTCTGAGCTACCCAAGTTAGGGCGCAGCATGTTTTCTCGAGTTGAGTGTACTTGACCTCATGCACTGTGAATTTCTTGCTAAGATAGTAGATGGCTTGTTCCTTCCTTCCTGTGTCGTCATGTTGCCCCAGTACACAACCAAATGAATTTTCCAAGACTGTCAGGTAAAGGATTAGGGGTTTCCCGGGCTTAGGCGGGACCAATACGGGTGGATTAGACAGATACCCTTTGATTTGGTCGAAGGCTTCCTGACACTCTGCTGTCCAACCTACTGCAGCGTCCTTTCTCAGCAGCCGAAATATGGGCTCACAAGTTGCTGTGAGTTGAGCGATGAACCTGCTGATATAATTGAGTCTACCCAGCAAACTCATTACCTCTGTTTTGTTCCTTGGCGGTGGCAAATCTCGGATGGATTCAATTTTGGATGGGTCTAACTCAATCCCCCGTCGACTGACGATGAATCCTAGCAACTTTCCTGATGGAACCCCGAATGCGCATTTGGCCGGGTTAAGCTTGATATCATACCTCCGGAGTCTTTGGAAAAATCTCCTTAGGTCTGCTACATGGTCCTCCTGACGCCAAGATTTGATGATCACATCATCGACGTACACCTCAATTTCCTTGTGTATCATGTCATGAAACACCGCAGTCATTGCTCGCATGTATGTTGCCCCAGCGTTCTTTAACCCGAACGGCATTACCCGATAGCAGTAGGTTCCCCATGGCGTAATAAACGCTGTCTTCTCAGCATCCTCCTCATCCATTAGGATCTGATGATAACCTGCATAGCAATCCACAAAGGATCCGATCTCGCGCCCTGCGCAATTGTCGATCAAGATATGAATGTTGGGTAGCGGAAAATTGTCTTTGGGACTTGCTTTGTTGAGGTTGCGGTAGTCAACACACACCCTGATTTTTCCATCCTTCTTTGGGACTGGTACCACATTGGCCAACCACTCGGGATACCGAGTGACCCGAATGACCTTCGATTGCAATTGCTTAATCACTTCTTCTTTGATCTTCACGCTCATTTCTGTTTTAAATTTCCTTAGTTTTTGCTTGACCGGAGGGTATGCCGGGTCAGTGGGTAATTTGTGAACCACTAAATTGGTGCTTAATCCAGGCATATCATCATATGACCAGGCAAAAACATCTTTGAATTCCCTGAGAGTTTTGATCAATTCTGTTCTGACATTCGGCTCAATGTGGATGCTAATTTTGGTCTCTTGGACGTTATCAGCGTCTCCTAGATTCACAGCCTCGGTGTCATTTAAGTTAGGCTTGGGTTTCTCTTCAAATTGGCACAGTTCTCTGTTTATTTCTTCGAAGGCTTCACCTTCGTCACATTCAGATTCATCGTCACAAACGACCTTTTGCATCATTGAGTCGGTTTCAGATTGATTTATTAGACTAGGTCGAAGATCCGCTGTGCATGCCATGTCATTAGAACCAGTAAAAAGAGAACTGTTCAGAAAGAAAAAGAACAAGACAAAAATTAAAATGAGACAAAAGAAGAGAACTTTATTAAATTTGCGGGATAAAAGGGTTCACACTTTTACAAAACGAAAGTAAAATTTGGATTACACCCTTGAATAATCCGATCAAACAAATAAACAAACAAAACATTAATCAAAGCCTACTACCAAGACTCCCTCGGACAGGAAGAAGAGTAACCGTCCAATTGTTGGTCTTGGCCTCAGGCCCCACAAATTGTATCTCTGCTCTGCTGGAACCTTCTCCAGCTTCCACCATACTGACATCCGCGAATAGTCTCTCAAAACTCTGATTCAGGTCTTCATTTATGCCGATCAAAGGTCCTCGAATCTTTGGGATCGCTGACCCCTTGGCACTTGCTTTAACAAAAGACCTTGAGAGGCGTGGCACTGGTTTAGGCAGAAACCAGACCCTCTTCTTCATTTTTCGCGCTTGCTTCCTGTCTGCTGCGGTTGGTTTGAACCCCAACCCGAAAGTTTCCAGATTCTTAGGAAGGGAGACAGGTTGGACTATCCCTTGAAGTTCAACTCCCAGGCCTTTTCCCGGCACAAACCCATTACCCAGCATTTCTGATACCATCATGACTGTTGCGGCAGCCACCCTAGGGTGCGGGATGATTTCTCCTTCAGAAATTTTGTTGGCCGACCCTGTATCGAGAATCTGGTAGACCCAGGGACCCTTGTCATCAGTGGTCTCTATGAAAGGCACAATGGTTCCGCTCATGGTGCATGTTGTATCCTCGCCGTGCAACACGACCTCTTGTCTTTCCCACTCGAACTTCACTGTCTGATGTAGGGTGGAAGGCACCGCTTTAGCTGCATGAATCCAGGGTCGTCCTAACAGCAAGTTGTAAGATACCGTGGCGTCCAATACCTGGAATTCCATGGTAAACAGGACCGGACCAATGGTCAGTTCAAGTACAACATCCCCCACAGTGGCTGTTCCGTTTCCGTCAAACCCCCGGACACAGATGCTATTCTCCCGGATTCTTCCACGGTCAATCTTTAACTGGTCCAGGGTGGATAATGGACAAATATTGGCGCTTGAGCCGTTATCCACCAATACTCGGGTTACCACCGAGTCTTCACATTTGACAGCTAGGTATAGAGCTTTGTTATGCTCCGTACCTTCCACCGGCAGGTCATCATCTGAGAATGTCACTCTGTTCACCTCGAAAATCTTGCTAGCAATGGTTTCCAGGTGGTTTACAGAAATCTCACTGGGTACATGGGCCTCGTTCAATATCTTTAACAGGGCCCGACGATGTTCCTCGGAATGGAGGAGTAATGACAATAGTGAGATCTGGGCAGGTGTTTTTCTCAGCTGCTCAACCACAGAATAGTCTTGTACTTTCATCTTCCTCAGGAAGTCTTCAGCCTCTTCTTCAAACACTGGCTTCTTGGTTGCCACTGGGTTGGTTTTTCTTAGCTCCACCGGAGCAAAACATCGACTTGATCGAGTCAGCCCTTGCGCTTCACAACTGACTTCTTCCACCTGTTTTCCTTGATACGTCACCACTGCCTTTTCATATTTCCAAGGCACAGCCTTGCTGTCAATCATCGGTAGTTGGACCACAGGCTTTATGGTCACCCGTTCTCTACATACCCCTTTCAACATGACTGCCGGTGTGGGCAGGATCCCTGGTATTACCAACTTGCTTGGCTCGGGTTTGCTTGCTATGACGGACGGGCTCTTCCCCAATATCACTACCGGCTTGACGCCTTCTCCCTGCGACTGTACACTCGTTCCTCCACTGGTTAAGACTTCTTTCGGGGCGGCTTGGATCATCATCACTGTTTGTGAGGGTTTTCTTAATTCTCCTCCCTCACACACCAACTCAATCATGTGAGTTTCGTGGTGCGCTGGCAGTGGGTTTTGGTTGATGTTAGGAGCCTCCGGTGTCTGGACCTCGATCTTATTGGTGTCAATAAGATCCTGTATGGCATGCCTTAACTTCCAGCACTTCTCGGTATCGTGCCCGAGCATCCCTGAACAGTATTCACAACTGATTGAACGATCCAAATTCTGAGGCGGGGGATTTGGTTCCCGAGTATGGACAGGACTAACCAAACCCAATTGCCGCAGCTTGTGGAACACAGCGGTGTAGGTTTCTCCCAGTTCGGTGAAGGTTCTTTGCTTCCGCAACCTGTCATTCCTAGCATCTGGATTTCCCCGGAAACCTGCCCCTGAAGGGTTTCTATATGCCCTTGGTGGAGGGTAGGTGTTTTGTGGTGGTGCATATATGTTCTGGGGAGCCGGTGCGCGCCATTGTGGGCGAACCGGAGGCTGAGTGTATACCTGGGCTTGGTGTACGGAACAATGTGGTTCTCGAGGTGGATAGAAATTTTGTGGTGGGTTGTATGGGTAGTTTGACCTGTGAGGCCTGGGTTGGTTGTAATGTGGCCTGCCAGCCCTGGACCAACTGCCTGCCTCGATCGTGGCAACCTCTTCTTTCTTTCTTCTCAACGCACCTCCCGTGCCGCTTTGAATAGCCTGGGTTGTGGCTTTAAGTGCCGAATAGTTCAAGATCTTGTCCGACCTCAAACCTTCTTCTATCATGACCCCAATTTTGACCACCTCGTTGAAAGATTTTCCAACCGTCGTCACCAAGTGACCAAAGTAGGTTGGATCCAATGTCTGCAAAAAATAGTCCACCATCTCTCCCTCTCTCATGGGAGGATCGACTCTAGCTGCTTGTTCTCTCCAGCGGAATCCGAACTCGCGAAAACTTTCCCCGGGTTTCTTCCCAGTTCTCAATAACGTGAGACGGTCAGGGACTATCTCTAGATTGTACTGGAAATGACCTGCAAAAGCCTGTGCCAGATCATCCCACGTGTACCACCTGCTGAAATCCTGCCTGGTATACCATTCCAGTGCAGATCCGCTCAGACTTTGGCCGAAATAAGCTATCAAAAGCTCATCCTTGCCTCCTGCCCCTCTCATTTTGCTACAGAATCCCCGCAAATGTGCCATGGGATCACCGTGCCCTTCATATAAATCAAACTTGGGCATCTTGAACCCAGCCGGGAGTTGGACATCTGGGAAAGGGCACAGATCTTTGTATGCCACGCTGACTTGATTGCCCAGCCCGTGCAAGTTCCTGAAGGATTGCTCCAGGCTTTTGAACTTTCTCAACACTTCATCCTGTTCAGGGGCCTTAACCGGCTTCTCAACCTCTGCCGGTACTTCCAAATGGGGATTGTAAGCCTGTGGTTCCGGTGCGTGGAATGTAGGCTCGGGGGATAGTATTGGGTGTCGTGAGCCTGAAACAATGGCTCACTAGTCGTTCGCTGCAAAGGGGCTGAGGTAGGTCCCACAAAAATGGGAATGTTGGGTGTTGGGAGAGGTTGATGGGGTGGTGGAGCTTGGGAATCGTGAGGGCTTCTTTCTTGATGATAGAGGGGATTTGGGCGGCTTGTGGAAGGGCCAGAGTGAGGGTATTCCGGCATGTGTCCCAGTGTCTCAGGGCTCTTTTGTGTTTTGGCTAGGGCTAGCTGCATTGCATGCATCTCTAGTCCCATCCTTTCAATCTTTTCCATTGCTTCTTTTAGCAATTGGCTCATCGGCCTTTCTTCTTCATTGCTATTCTCCGAAGTAGTCATGCTTGATGCTATCGGTCCTTTGGATCTGGTTTGGTATGAATGTGTTGCCAGAATTCTTTAACAACTAACTGTCTGGTATCAGACAACCATAAACTTTGTTAGTGTTAGAGCTTAACAGATTTGATCATAACACATAGAGGATGCAATGCACCTAGGCAGTTAACCGTTTCTACATGCTTTGCTTCAAACCACATGCGTCATCCCGGCTTGTTCATTCGTCTCTTTTAAAGTATTTTGCGAAACTCTGCGTTTTATTTTATTTACATTTTCTTTTCTTTATTTATTAAAAGCGGTCGAATCTTATGGGGATTGCCTACGTATCACGTCCCCGCGTGAATCAGACCAGGCGTAGTTCTGCCTCAAAGTAAAGACACATAGAAATTCTTCCGGAGTCACTTAATTTCATTATCAAAATTTGCTATTACACATTGCTTCAAACAAAATAGCAACAGTACAGACTCCACGGTTCTTTGACCCTATTTGATTGAAGGAAAAATGGAAAACAACATATGGGAAAACATCAAAGCTCAACTAAAACAAGACTCGACCAGAGGTTAATTTTCCAACTTAGGGACCCGCGAGGCATCGTTCGGCCTTTTCGCGGTTCTAGGTGCGAGATCCCTTTCGAGCTGCTCCAACTCGTGCATGGTCTGTTTGACATAACCCATCACTGCTGGGAGAACGGTAACGCAGGTCATGTTTTCACACCGCCGACACCTTCTGATGATGGCATGGGCAATGGCCCTGATCTTGTCTCTGGTTTTTTTCTTCTCTATGAGTAGGTGTCTTATCTGATCACTGCACGTCTTGAATACCTGTGAGTCCTGTATATGCTGATCCCTCAGTTGTCGCACTTCTTCCTTCATTTGGGCCAACAAGTCGTAACAGTATCTACTCTCCGATTGGAAATCCCCGGCCTGCTTAACTGCTTTAAACTCAAGTGTAGCCATCTCCCTCTTTATTTTGGCCACAGTCTTCTCGTGGTCACGTTTCAATTGGTTCAAACATCGGCGATGCTTATCTACTCTTGTTCCCCACCGTGCCTTGAACTCTATCATGACCTTTTCGGATTCTTCTAACCTGTCTCGCCATTCCGTGATCTCTCTTTTCAAACCCTTTATCAACCGCTGGTCTGATCGACTTCTGGGCTGCTCATCGAGAGACAATCTCAATTTTTGGACTTGGGCCTTAAGCTCTTCATTCTCTTGGATCAATCTATTCTTTTCGCTTCGATCCGCCGCGATTTGTACGCTGTTATCGAATTTCAGACTGTCCATTTGTAGCTTCAAATCGCCAATCTCTGCCCGATAACCCTTCTCTTTTGCTAACCAGTTCCATTGCCCTTGGGATGATTCTACGAAATCTTTGAGATGCGGCCTCTTAGCCGGTCTTTCGTAGGACAGGCTACCTCTAAACCAAGCGTGATATTCTGGGGCGACTTCCCCTTTTGCCGTATCAATCACACAAGTGTTTGCTGTCAGATGTTGGCATTCACTCCAGATTTGGCGAACTTCTTCTTCAGGGAAATGACCGTTCGGACTGATTTCAATCACTTGGGTACTCAAATCTTCATCTTTCGGTACCACTTGGTACCTCCCAAGTTGCCTCAAAACCCGATACGGTGCATAGGGTTGGATACTTTTCAGTCCCATCAACAGAAAGTGAGGCCGGGTTGCCGGCATGTATATGATTTCCTCGATAGGTGACCATCCGAGTGTCCATTGGATTTGGCTGGCAGTGAGAGTTCGGAGAAATGCGGTCCATGATGTGACTCCCTCAGGTAAATTGAGCCCTTTGATTCTCGTGTAGAATTCTCCAATACAAGTTTTCTCTGGCGAACCATAACCCAAAAGTGAGGAGCGATGGCATAAATGATCGGTCATCCACATTTGCAACAGTAGGTTACATCCTTCGAAAAAGTCGCCCCTGGCTCGACAAGCAGTGAGAGCCCGGAAAATGTCAGCCATAATCATAGGCGCCAGAGTACTTTTATCTTGGGTAAGCAAAGTATTGACGACCCCGGTTATCTTTAGATCAATGTTTCCATCTTTCCTAGGGAACACTATAAGACCCAGAAAGGCTGTCATAAAAGCCACTAGCCTGTGTTCGTCCCACTTTTGTCGGTTGCCTCTACTGCATAGTTTGAAATCCGGCTTATTGAACCCGCCCACGTGGCCGTATCTAGCATATATGAGGTGGAGACTGCAGAATCCTTTGGCAAGATCTGGATGGTGGAATGTCCGAGGTATTTTTAGGAAATCCAGAAACCTGTGTACCGTGACAGCTCTAGGTGCAATCAAGTATTTGAACCTAAAAGGGGCTTCATCAATCCCGATGTACCCTGCTATTTCTTCCAACGTCGGGGTGAGCTCGAAGTCCGAAAAATGGAACACGTTGTGTGCGGAATCCCAACAAGTGACCAATGATCTGATGATATCACCCCGAGGCTGAACGTTTAGTAGGTCCGGGAGACCTTTCAGATATTTCCTTACTTTGTCTTGCCCTTCTTTGCCTAAGTCGTTCCACCATAACCGCAACTCAAACGGGATCTTGGTCATTACTGAAAAAGGTTCGTTTTGTACCGTGCTCATCCTGCACATTTATTAGGGTGATTATGCCAAGTGAATAAAAAATAAAACTTTATTTAGACGTATACCTTTTATAAAACTTTATGAAAAACCCTGCACATTTATTACTGTGCTCATCCTGCACATTTATTACTTTTTTTTTGAAAATTAAGGGTCTAAAAACTTTCATGACTTTTGGCAAAACAAGTATTTTTTGCCACAAATAAAGACATATATTATTTATATATATATATGTAGATATATATATATATATATATATATATATATATATATATATATATATATATATATATATATATATATATAAAATAAGACTCTTTTCCATCTTCATTTTTGTGACAGGACAAACTATATATATATATATATATATATATATATATATATATATATATATATATATATATTTTTATAAAAAGTATATAAAAGCAGAACGACGACCCCTTTTTTTCTCTTCTTTTCTATTTTTCCTTTGCATTTAATAAAACAAAACTAATAAGACATTTTCTTTTCATTTTCTCAAAATTTCGGCAGAGTTTTGACGGTATTTTGGCATTGGCCTTTTTTTTCAAAAATAAACAATTAACTCCTTAACCGCTATTCCTTCCTTTTTTTTTCTTTTTTTTTTCAATTTCACATTATTCAAACACTGGTCAGCATGCGGGCTCGAGACAAATAAATGCACGGAAAACAAATGGGATGCATTAGGATGGTCCTTTCATATCAGGTTGCTAGTCCTAGACGGACCCAACCCCTGTGTTGAGTCCCCTAAGTCATATGCAACATGATGCAAATAAGCGTTCCTACTAGGGATCCGGCATGAAGTCACGTTATTCTATGTTCAAAACCTGGGTCAGTGTTCTAGACAGTGTACCCGAGCGGACAACTCGAGCCGAGGAGGGGCAACTTACCGGGAACCAAAAGGCCGTCCGGCTTCGTAACTTATCCGTCCTCTTTCTTATTTCGGGTATTGACACTAACAGAATAGGGAGTCTCGACCAGCGAGCCTTTCCCCGGAGGAAAGAAGAGATGGGTTTCGGCACAGTTTATATACAGTTCAGATAATATCAAAGCGGTAAAAGCAACATTTAGCACATTAGGCTCAAACATGTGAACATCAGATATAACCAAATATAACAATTTATCTAAGCTCGAATTTCTAACCCTGAACCAGTGGTTCTGGGTCAAAAAGTTCCCCAGCAGAGTCGCCAGAGCTGTCACACCTCCTTTTTCCGCACCCGCGGGGCGCAAGGGAGTTTTTTCCAATTAAAGGACAATCGAAACGGGATTTGTTTATTTATTTCAGAGTCGCCACTTGGGAGATTTAGGGTGTCCCAAGTCACCAATTTTAATCCCGAATCGAGGAAAATAATGACTCTATATTACAGTCTGCGTACCAGAAATCCGGATAAGGAATTCTGTTAACCCGGGAGAAGGTGTTAGGCATTCCCGAGTTCCGTGGTTCTAGCACGGTCGCTCAACTGTCATATTCGGCTTGATTATCTGATTTTGTACAAGTGTGAACTTATGTGCAAAATTTAACTTTTAGACCGCTTTTGTCATTTTACTGTTATTTTATCAAGAATTGCAACATCGTGAAAACATATCTCGAACCACGTTACATCAATGCACCCATGGTTGTTGACATATTTCGACTCGGTTGAGATTTGGATTTGGGTCGCATAAATGCGCACCCGAATTAAGGAGAATAAATTTTTAAGACGTGCCTAAAGCAACTAGCGTATTGTTGTTTTGGGTAAGGCCGAAAAATTCGCTAAATGGCCTGTCCCGAATTATAAGTGTTGTAATGTATATACAGTTATAGGGCCCCGCAGCTGTGTCTATTTTTATTTGACGAGGCTCGTCTCGTTCTACTTTTAAAAGGAATTCGCGACGTCATGGATATGCCTCTCGGATCACGTCACAATCAATATACCCGTGATTAGAAATACATTTCGAATCCGTCGAGATTGGGATTTGGGTCACATAAATGTGCACCCGAGTTTAAGAAGGTAAGGTTTATTAAAGCGTATCCTAAAGAGACTGACGTGTTGTTATTTTAGGAGGGTTGTGAGATTTGCTAAGCAACCCGTCCTGGAAACTAAATGCTTCAATAATATACATTTAACGAGGGCCCCGCACCTGCGCGTTTTGTTTATTTTCATCGAGGCTCGTCTCGTCCTTATTTTAAAAGGATATCCTATAGCAACTATGTTTCTTGTGGTGTTTGTCTTTATCAATTGAAAATAGTAGATAGTCCTAATTAATTAGATGCTTGCAAGTTGTTTGTAATGATATTCAGAAAAGCAAAAAAAAGAAATGAGGCTGCATATACAGCCAGCCGAACAAATAATCATGGGCCCAAATCCAGCCCATGCGTGATAGGCCAGACCTGGGCCTCTGCTTGTTCGATACGGGCCTACTTGGTTTGCTTCGGTTTGGGCTCGACCTTCATGAGGTTGAGGCCCTGAACTGGTTCTTTGTTCTATAAATGAGTTTATCAATTTATATGTGACAATCTGACAAAAGAGGAAAGTACTTTAATTAAAGTGGATAGTTTTCCTATTTGACCTACGTTAGAGAATATACTACATCATCAGACTAAGTTTAAAATACAACTTATTGTAATGAGAATATTTTCACCTAACAGCATACATATATGACTAGCATTCACTTACCTACATTGATACACTAAGCATGTAGGCTACTTCTATTATCCAAACGAAAATGTAACTACTATATACTACATGACATTTAACACAACAGTCCACGTGTATATAAAAACAATCTGCAGGTCCTCTCTTTTGCATTCATGTTCAAACTCTCAGTTACATTAGTGGTATCGATTGTGTACCTGGTAAGGAGGACAAAGAAGAAAGGAATGATCAGCTGGGCAATATGCAGTAAATACAGCAGCAGCAGACACACAGCAACAACACAGCAACAACCAACTAAACCAAGTGTTTTCCACAGCCACAGATAACCAACAAGGTCTCCCAGAATACAAGGAGAACCAGCAAATAGTCGAGCACCAAATGAGCAATCCCAGGAAAGAATAATGAAACAACAGCAATAACTGAGTGTTCAATGCAGCAAAACCACCAGTTCAACAACCACAAACAGCTCAGTCAATGCAAACAATAGAACTTGGCCAAGACAGCTTGACCAATATGCACTCTTATACAACTTTCAGGCAGTGTTTGGTTACAATGTTTATTGGAAACTACCTTATGCTTTTCAGTTTTCTTTAAACTCACTAGACCTCTCTTCAGACTAAAAGTTCCAGCCTCAAGACTAAAAATTCCAGCCTTTTCTCTCTCTTTTCTGAAGACTAAAAAAAATGTCCAGCCCCTTTTTAAGTTTTCGAATGGCCTATTTATAAGCCAAAGTGACCAAGTGCAGCTAAGCTGCCCTCATCTGCAACTTGCAGTCTGCCCATACCCCTTAAACCCATGCCTAAGCATCTTTTGTGCTAGCCCCTTTGTTCCCCACGCCTGGTCTTTTGTTTAATCAAGAGTTATGGGCTCATTTTATTTATTCATTTTAAGCCCCATACTCTTATGTCTTGCTCCCCATTAGTATTAGTTTAATCTTAATTAGTACCCTACTTGCCAGCTTCATTTAAACTAACCTTTTCTGCCTTTCTCAAACCCCAGAATACCCCTGCTTGACCTTGATTATTACTGCCCTGCCTATTGCAGCATCAGGGCATTTTTGAACTGATGAAAGTTCAAATTCAAGACTGCCTGGACTGAACCTTTTCAGTCAGTTTCACAATGCAAACAAACCATTTCAAACAATGCTGGGGCATTCAGTCAATGGCAAGGTTCAATTAGTCATGCGACATTATTAGCTCATTCGATTCATTAGTTATAGAAAACTGATCGACGACATTTATCGAGTCGACTATACTAATCATAACAGGTAATGATCAGTCGTTCAAATAAACAACACCTACAGGGACCTAAAGGGCTTCGGACAACTTGGTCAGTCACTAGGAACCTATATAAGTTTATTCATGCGACGACTATACTAATCGGACATGCTTATCATAGGATACATTTAAATCATACACAGAAACCAATCGACCAAATAAAAGGTCTTTACAGAGATGAAGAAATCCGAATGAAAAATAACAAAAAAATAACAAACAAACACAACGAAACATGCTGACCACTTAATCAAAACTAACACAAAAGAAAGGAAAACTTACCGAAAATGTTTAAATCAAACAGACCCAAATCTGATTCAACTTCGAACTTTTGAGGCCGAACAAACTTTAATCAGGGTGTTCTCACATGAGAACACCTTGATTAAGGTCTATTAGACCTCAAACCCATGTCCAAACCGGCCGGATTCCCCAGGTGCATGTGTTCTAAAGTCTGGATTTCCAGATCTGATTTTTAGGGAGTTGTGGGTAGATTCGGACCAAACCAAGTTTGGTTTGGTCACGAGGAAGGTCAGGGGAGTGTCTGGTATGAAGATGGGATGGTTTGGCATAGATCCGGGTTCGACTCAAATCTTCAAATGAAGATTCGAGACGAACGAAAGTGATTCGAGGCTCGTGGTTAGTGGATTCGTGTTCAGGTCAGTGAGGTGGTCCTAGGGTGTTCAGGAGGCGGTCATCGGCGTTCATGCCGCCGGCTTTAATGGCGAGGGAAACTAGGGCGGCGTTAGGGTTTGGGGGTTTCAGGGTTCGGGGAAGGAGACGAGTGAGGGGTGGGGTTCGGATAGGGGGCGTGGGGTGAAGGGTTGAGTTTATATATGGGGAGTCTGATTGGATCTGAGCCGTTAGATCAGATGATCTCAACGGCTTGGATCTGAGGATGAGACATGAGACGGGGTCGTTTGGTAGTTAAACGGGGTCGTTTGGTTTAAGTGAGGGGTTGGGTCAGGCTGGTTATTTGGGTCGGGTTTGAACATGGGTCGCTGAAAGAGGTCCTGAACCGTTGGATCGGCTGGGACGGACGGCTCAGATTGATTTGCCTGAAACGACGTCGTTTCAGGAGGTGCCTGGGCAGCCGGTTTTGGACTGGACCTGATCGAATTGGTTTGGGCCTATTTTTGGTTTATTTCCTTGGCCCAAACCGTTTTCTTCATTCTTTTCTCCCTTTCTTTTTTCCTTTTTCTTTTTTTTTTTTTCTAATCTTAAAACTAAAAATAAAATGAAATTCAAACAAACATAATTATCAAAATATTTAAATAGGTTAAATCGCAACCTAGAATATTTTTGTGAATTTTTCTTTTACTGAATGAATTATGGTCTAATTACCAGGACATACACATTTTGTATTTTGTTTAATAATATAAAAATGGACAAAACCACACATGACTAGCAGCATATGTTACGGAAAATTGAAAATTGTACAGCGAGGTCCTTTGTTACTATTTCTTTTGGAGTGACTGTCCGTGAAGCAAAAATCACGTGCTTACATTTACCATGGAATTCCAGGTGTTGGACGCCACCGTATCTTATAACCTGCTGTTGGGACGACCCTGGATTCATGCAGCCAAAGCGGTGCCTTCCACCCTACATCAGATGGTGAAGTTCGAGTGGGAAAGACAAGAGGTCGTGTTACACGGCGAGGATACAACGTGCACCATGGGCGGAACCATTGTACCTTTCATAGAGACCGCTGATGACAAAGGTCCTTGGGTCTACCAGATTTTCGATACAGGGTCGGCCAACAAAATTTCTGAAGGAGAAATCATCCCGCACCCTAGGGTAGCTGCCGCAACAGTCATGATGGTCTCAGAAATGCTGGGTAATGGATTTGTGCCGGGAAAAGGCCTGGGAGTCGAGCTTCAAGGGATTGTCCAACCTGTCTCCCTTCCTAAAAATTTGGAAACTTTCGGATTGGGGTTCAAACCAACCGCAGCAGATAGGAAGCAAGCGCGAAAAATGAAGAAGAGGGTTTGGTTTCTGCCTAAACCAGTGCCACGCCTCTCAAGGTCTTTTGTCAAAGCAAGTGTCAAGGGGTCGCCGGTCCCAAAGATCCTAGGACCTTTGATCGGTATAAATGAAGACCTGAATCAGAGTTTTGAGAAGCTATTCGCGGATGTCAGTATGGTGGAAGCTGGAGAAGGTTCCAGCAGAGCAGAGATACAGTTTGTGGGGCCTGAGGCCAAGACCAACAATTGGACGGTTACTCCTCTTCCTGTCCGAGGGGAGTCTTGGTAGTAGGCTTTGATTTATGTTTTGTGTGTTTTGTTTTGTCCGGATTATTCAAGGGTGTAATCCAAATTTTACTTTCGTTTTTGTAAAAGTGTGAACCCTTTTATCCCGCAAGTTTAATAAAGTTCTTTTCTTTTGTCCCATTTTAATTTTGTTTTGTTCTTTTCTTTCTGAACAGTTCTCTTTTTACTGGTTCTAATGACATGGCATGCACGGCGGATCTTCGCCCTAGTCTAATAAATCAATCTGAATCCGACTCAATGAGGCAAGAGGTCGTTTGTGATGATGAATCTGAATGTGACGAAGGTGAAGCCTTCGAAGAGATAAACCGAGAACTGTGCCAATTTGAAGAGAAACCCAAGCCTAACCTAAATGACACCGAGGCTGTGAATCTAGGAGACGCTGATAACGTCCAAGAGACCAAAATTAGCATCCACATTGAGCCGAATGTCAGAGAAGAATTGATCAAAACCCTCATGGAATTCAAAGATGTTTTTGCATGGTCATATGACGATATGCCTGGATTAAGCACCAATTTAGTGGTTCACAAATTGCCCACTGACCCGGCATACCCTCCGGTCAAGCAAAAACTAAGGAAATTTAAAACAGAAATGAGTGTAAAGATCAAAGAAGAAGTGATTAAGCAGTTGCAAGCGAAGGTCATTCGGGTCACTCGATATCCCGAGTGGTTGGCCAATGTGGTACCAGTCCCAAAGAAGGGTGGAAAAATCAGGGTGTGCGTCGACTACCGCAACCTCAACAAAGCAAGTCCCAAGGACAATTTTTCGTTACCCAACATTCATATCCTGATCGATAATTGCGCTGGGCGCGAGATCGGATCCTTTGTGGATTGCTATGCAGGTTATCATCAGTTCCTAATGGACGAGGAAGATGCGGAAAAAACAGCATTTATTACGCCATGGGGAACTTACTGCTATCGGGTAATGCCATTCGGACTGAAGAACGTCGGGGCAACATACATGCGAGCAATGACTGCTGTGTTTCACGACATGATACACAAAGAAATCGAGGTGTACGTCGATGATGTGATCATCAAATCTTGGCGTCAGGAGGACCATGTGGCAGACCTAAGGAGATTTTTCCAAAGACTCCGAAGGTATGATATCAAGCTTAACCCGGCCAAATGCGCATTCGGGGTTCCATCAGGAAAGTTGCTAGGATTCATCGTCAGTCGACGGGGGATTGAGTTAGACCCATCCAAAATTGAATCCATCCGAGATTTGCCACCGCCGAGGAACAAAACAGAGGTAATGAGTTTGCTGGGTAGACTCAATTACATCAGCAGGTTCATCGCTCAACTCACAGCAACTTGTGAGCCCATATTTCGGCTGCTGAGAAAGGATGCTGCGGTAGGTTGGACGGCAGAGTGTCAGGAGGCTTTCGACCAAATCAAAGGGTATCTGTCTAATCCACCCGTATTGGTCCCGCCTAAGCCCGGGAAGCCCCTAATTCTTTACCTGACGGTCTTGGAAAATTCATTTGGTTGTGTGTTGGGGCAACATGACGACACAGGAAGGAAGGAGCAAGCCATCTACTATCTTAGCAAGAAATTCACAGTGCATGAGGTCAAGTACACTCAACTCGAGAAAACATGCTGCGCCCTAACTTGGGTAGCTCAGAAGTTGAAGCACTACCTCTCTTCGTATACTACTTATCTCATATCCCGTTTGGACCTATTAAAGTATATCTTTCAGAAACCTATGCCCACGGGAAGGTTGGCAAAGTGGCAAATTCTGCTCACAGAGTTTGATATCATCTATGTGACGAGGACGGCCATGAAAGCCCAGGCGCTGGCAGACCATTTGGCGGAGAATCCCGTTGATGAAAAATACGAGCCCTTAAGAACGTATTTTCCTGACGAAGAGGTAATGCATACAAATGAGTTGGAATTACCCGAGGAACCGGGTTGGAAGCTTTTCTTCGATGGAGCTGCAAACGCAAAAGGGGTTGGAATAGGAGCAGTACTCATTTCTGAAACAGGACGCCATTATCCTGTTACGGCTCAACTACGCTTCTATTGCACCAACAATATGGCCGAGTATGAGGCTTGCATTCTGGGTCTGCGCTTGGCTGCCGACATGGATGTCCAAGACGCATTGGTCTTGGGAGACTCGGACCTCTTGGTACACCAGATTCAGGGTGAATGGGAAACGCGAGATCTAAAACTCATACCATACCGACAATGCTTGCATGATCTGAGCAAGCAATTTCGATCGGTGAAATTCAAACACATCCCGAGAGTTCACAATGAGGTTGCGGATGCCTTGGCCACCTTAGCATCAATGCTGCACCACCCTGACAAAATGTATGTTGACCCTCTGCACATCCAGGTCCGTGATCAGCACGCCTACTGCAATGTCGTAGAAGAAGAAGCAGATGGTGAACCCTGGTTTCATGATATCAAGGAATACCTCAGAATGGGGATATATCCAGAACATGCCTCTGGAGACCAAAAAAGAGCCCTTCGGCGTTTGTCGAATGGTTTCTTCCTCAGCGGAGGAATATTGTACAAAAGAACCCCGGATTTGGGATTGTTGAGATGCATAGATGCCAGTCAAGCAACGACGGTTATGGCCAGAGGTACATGCTGGAGTTTGTGGGCCACACATGAGCGGATATGTATTGGCAAGAAAGATCCTTCGAACAGGGTGTTATTGGCTCACCATGGAACACGACTGTATCACTTTCGTAAGGAAATGCCATCAGTGCCAGATACATGGAGATTTGATTCATTCTCCGCCAACGGAGTTACATACGATGTCAGCACCCTGGCCGTTTGTGGCATGGGGCATGGATGTCATTGGGCCCATCGAGCCGGCAGCATCCAACGGTCATAGGTTCATTCTAGTGACCATTGATTACTTCACCAAATGGGTTGAGGCTAAAACCTTCAAATCAGTAACCAAAAAGGCAGTGGTGGACTTTGTCCATTCCCATATCATCTGCAGATTTGGGATCCCAAAAGTGATCATCACGGATAACGGTGCGAATCTTAATAGCAGCCTGATGAGAGAGGTATGCCAACAATTCAAGATTACACACCGCAATTCCACCCCATATCGTCCCAAGGCGAATGGAGTGGTCGAAGCAGCCAATAATAATGTCAAGAAGATACTGCGAAAGATGGTGGAAGGATCCAGACAATGGCACGAGAGATTACCCTTTGCTTTGTTGGGTTACCGCACTACCGTCCGAACTTCCATAGGCACAACTCCTTATTTGTTGGTGTACGGAACTGAGGCCGTAATACCAGCGGAAGTCGAAATTCCGTCCCTCCGAATTGTCGCTGAGGCCGGGATTAATGATGATGAATGGGTCAAAGCTCGATTGGAACAGTTGAGCCTGATAGATGAGAAAAGATTGGCAGCAGTGTGCCATGGTCAGCTGTACCAGAAGAGAATGGCAAGAACATATAATAAGAAGGTGCGCCCCAGGAAGTTTGAAGTAGGGCAGCAGGTATTGAAGAAGATCCTCCCACATCAGGTCGAGGCAAAAGGCAAATTCGCCCCAAATTGGCAAGGGCCTTATATCGTGACCAGAGTATTGTCCAACGGTGCTTTGTGTTTGACAGATGTCGAAGGTAGATGTGTCGACATGGCTATCAATTCAGATGCAGTCAAGAGATATTATGCGTAATTTCTTTAATTATGGCAATTTTTGGTTTATTTGTTTGTATTTGGCATTTATTGGATAATGAGATGACGGAGGCAATTCTTTCTTCTATCCAAACACTTTTAACTCGTGCTTCCCCCTTTGAGCCTTAAGTTATTCTTTCATACCCCTCTTTTGGAATCACTAATGGAAAAGACATGGGGAAAAAATGAAAAGAAGGAAAAGAAAAAGGAAGATAAAATCATAAGAAATACAAAACCGTGGGAACTACGTTTGACCTGATTCCTCAAAGAGGATACGTAGGCGCCTCACGGCTCGGTCATAGTATGCATCATAGTGAATATAGGATGCATAATGTACATAGTGTGCATAATAGGCACAGTGTGCGTAACGCACATAGCGCAACATAAGTGTAAAAAATAAATTCCCCAAGCAAGAAAACTGGGGCAGAGGTTATGTTTTAAGTTCCAACAAAGGTTTGATTCCAAAAGTTGTAGCACATCACCCATCAAATTATTTTCATTTTTATAGCCTTTCTTTAACCCCACACCAAAACCAATATCAACATCCAAAAGACCTCCCGATCAATGTCCAAGAGATGCCAAGTCAGGCAAATAAAGTCGAGAATGATACCCCAATCCCCAGCAAAGAAGAGATCATAAGACTGGGATTGAATTGATGGTCAAAGGGATCTCCAGAAGAGAGGGTCGTATCTACAACACCCCGATTCCTCGAAAGAAATAAAATGAGAGAGTCTTATCGGTGAAAACCTTCACAGGCACCGAGAGGCGATGTAAGATGAGGGATATGAAATGAGAGAGTCTTATTGGTGAAAACCTTCACAGGCACCATAAGGCGCCGGGAGATGAGAGAAAAGAGAGAGTCTCATTAGTGAAAACCCCTCGAAGGGCACTATGAGGCGACAAGACAGATCAACAAAAGCTACCACATTCGAAACGAAATGGACACTCCTTTATTATCCCCAGCAAATCAGACCATCGGGCAAATCGATTGGTACAAATAGACTGGGTCGGGAATCTGTGGTGCACGTCATGATCATGGGGACCAGTCATGTCCTCCAGATAAGTTCTTTTGAGTTTCTTCTCCCACCAAATATTGGTTCAGAAAGACTTTCTCCTTTTTCTATCTTTTATTTCTTTTCCTAAAATTTGTCTTGAAAGGATTTTTCAAAGCTTACTACCAGAAACCGGAGGGGAATTCATCCAATGCAGGATAATACAAACAGTCTTAAAAGCCGATCCCTGGCAATGCAGTGATCGTGCCCGGCAATTTTGGAGGAAGTAAGCTCCTAAAGGGAGTGGTGTCGGGAGTTAAAAGCAGGCTCCCACAGCATGTGCTTAAAGAGAAAGCAGAAAAGGGGATTAGTTGAAAGCCAATCCCCAGCAGGCTAGAGACCCCCAGCAGGCAACTCTGCCCACTAATCAATTATGGGGACATAGAGCAAGAAAAAGAGAAGAAAGGAAAAATCATCCGCCAGAAAGGCACCCTCTACCACCACGATGAAAACTAATTAAATCCTTTTGTCTGCTGCAGGAAAACAAAGGATTGATGATGGAAGCAAGATGCAACGCCAGGGAAGTCACCAAAAACCGGGGCAGAAAATTTTCTGCCGATTGTCAAAATTTTCTCGGAAGAACGGGGAAACAATTTCGAATACTTTTAAGTTCTAGGTCGCCCACCAGTATAATGCGGGAATACATTTAAGTTCTAGGTCGCCCACCAGTATAATGCGGGAATACTTTTAAGTTCTAGGTCGCCCACCAGTATAATGCGGGAATACTTTTAAGTTCTAGGTCGCCCACCAGTATAATGCGGGAATACTTTTAAGTTCTAGGTCGCCCACCAGTATAATGCGGGAATACTTTTAAGTTCTAGGTCGCCCACCAGTATAATGCGGGAATACATTTATGTTCTAGGTCGCCCACCAGTATAATGCGGGAATACATTTAAGTTCTAGGTCGTCCACCAGTATAATGCGGGAATACATTTAAGTTCTAGGTCGCCCACCAGTATAATGCGGGAATACATTTAAGTTCTAGGTCGCCCACCAGTATAATGCGGGAATACATTTAAGTTCTAGGTCGGCCACCAGTATAATGCGGGAATACATTTAAGTTCTAGGTCGCCCACCAGTATAATGCGGGAATACATTTAAGTTCTAGGTCGCCCACCAGTATAATGCGGGAATACATTTAAGTTCTAGGTCGCCCACCAGTATAATGCGGGAATACTTTTAAGTTCTAGGTCGCCCACCAGTATAATGCGGGAATACTTTTAAGTTCTAGGTTGCCCACCAGTATAATGCGGGAATACTTTTAAGTTCTAGGTCGCCCACCAGTATAATGCGGGAATACATTTAAGTTCTAGGTCGCCCACCAGTATAATGCGGGAATACATTTAAGTTCTAGGTCGCCCACCAGTATAATGCGGGAATACATTTAAGTTCTAGGTCGCCCACCAGTATAATGCGGGAATACATTTAAGTTCTAGGTCGCCCACCAGTATAATGCGGGAATACTTTTAAGTTCTAGGTCGCCCACCAGTATAATGCGGGAATACTTTTAAGTTCTAGGTCGCCCACCAGTATAATGCGGGAATACTTTAAGTTCTAGGTCGCCCACCAGTATAATGCGGGAATACATTTAAGTTCTAGGTCGCCCACCAGTATAATGCGGGAATACTTTTAAGTTCTAGGTCGCCCACCAGTATAATGCGGGAATACTTTTAAGTTCTAGGTCGCCCACCAGTATAATGCGGGAATACTTTAAGTTCTAGGTCGCCCACCAGTATAATGCGGGAATACTTTAAGTTCTAGGTCGCCCACCAGTATAATGCGGGAATACATTTAAGTTCTAGGTCGCCCACCAGTATAATGCGGGAATACATTTAAGTTCTAGGTCGCCCACCAGTATAATGCGGGAGTACATTTAAGTTCTAGGTCGCCCACCAGTATAATGCGGGAATACATTTAAGTTCTAGGTCGCCCACCAGTATAATGCGGGCGCCAAGAAGCAGAAGGCTGCAAAAGCAAGCGCGCATTCAAAAGGAAGAAGGAACGCGACTCAGAAGAAGCAGTTTGGAAACGTTGTAGCCTGCCCAATATAACAATTTTGATGAAAAAGCCATACCACTGAAGAAACCATTGAAAGATTTAAAGAAGAAAGCCATGTTCCCAGCAAATCAAGCAAAGTGATGAAAACTGGCATTCAGAAAAGGCGAAGGACCAGCATCATCTCCCAAGTTCACAAAATAAGGGCATCAGAGGAAAGCGTTAGCCGACAAGAAAGCAAGGCAACAAGAACAAGTTGAAGATGGATGAGATCTCATGATCCATAGTCTAGCTTAGCTTCTTGTTTTTCCTTTCAAGAACAATGTAACAAGGGGATCAGTGAGCGGTAGCATGCAACAGCGCACAACAGCAGCGAGCACTACAGTCACACGGTAGTCCCAGCTACCAAAATTTCCCGAACTACATTGACCTGATTCCTGTTCAGCCCAGGATATGTAGGAAACCTCTGAAGCAAAGGTTCGGTCAAATCTTTTTCAAAAAATGCTTCACACGGAGTACTCAGACGAGCAAAAATCGCCCGCTTTATCTTTGCGCGAAAACCCTTCGTGTCTTCGGGCAAAGAGGGGCAGCTGTAAGCACGTGATTTTTGCTCCACGGACAATCACTCCAAAATACAATCATTGATTCCTCATTGTACAATTTTTGATTTTACGTGATATATGCTGGTAGTCGCTCGTGGTTCTGTCCATTTTTCATTTTTATCTTATCAAGTAAAATACAAAATATGTATGTCATGTTAATTAAGCCATAATTCAGTCATTAAAAGAAAATTCACAAAATATGCGTCTTTTATTTTAGGCTGTGATTTAATCATTTAAAGAATTTGTAATACGTGTGTGACGATTGTGTTAAGTGTTGATTAGTGTGTGTTTTTAACTCATTTTAATTTAGTTGAATTTTAAAATTAGAAAACAAAGAAAAAGAGTGCAAATTATTTAGAAAATCGGATTGGGCCTATTTGTTTCAAAATTTTAAGGGCCAAAAACAGCCCAAACACAGGCTGCCCGGACACGGTCCAAACGGCGTCGTTCTGTCCCGTCTAACCTGGGCCGTTGATCTCGAGTGGATCGACGGCCAGGATTACACCCCCAGATCCATTTAACATAACCCGACCTAATAACCGGTTCAGCCCAGTCCCTCACTTAAACCAAACGACCCCGTTTAAATATCAAACAACCCCGTCTCATTTCTCACCATCAGATCCAAGCCGTTGAGATCATCTGATCTAACGGCTCAGATCCAATCCCCTACTCCGTATATAAGCTTTCCCTCACACCCCACGCCCCCTATCCGAACCCCACCCTTCACTCGTCTCCTTCCCCAAAGCCCTGAACCCCAAACCCTAGCAGCCGCCCTAGGTTCCCTTTCACCAGAACCCGGCGGCATGAACGTCGGTGACCACCTCCTGAACACCCTAAGACCCCCTCGCTCTCCTGAACATGGATCTGTTACTCCCTAGCCTCAAATCACCTCCCATCGTCTCGAATCTGGATTTGAAGATTCGAGACAAAACTCGATCTATGCCAAACCACCCCATCTTCATACCAGACACTCCCCTGACCTTCCTCGTGACCAAACCAAGCTTGGTTTGGTCCGAATCTACCCACAACTCCTAAAAATCCAGATCTGAAAATCCAGAACCTTAGAACACAAGAGCCTGAGGAATCCGACCTGCTTCATAGAGGGTTTGAGGTCTAATAGACCTTAACCAAGGTGTTCTCGGTTGAGAACACCCTGGTTAGAGTTTGTTTGGCCTCAAATGGTCAAATCTAATTCGGACTGGGGTCGGCCTGCTTTGAACATTTTCTAGTAAGTTTTCCTTTTCTGCTTTTGTGTGGATGAGTCTGTTAGCATGTTCTGTTGTGTTTGTTCGGTATTTTCTGATACTTTTCTTAATTTCTTCCGTCCTTGTAAAGACCTTTTATTTGGTCGATTGTCTTCTGTGTATGTTTTGAACGTATTCTGTGATATACATGTTCGATTAGATTAGTCGTCGCATAAATAATTCATATAGGTTCCCAATAATTGAACAAAAGTTGTTTGATGCCTTTAGGTCCCTGTATGTGTTTGTTTATTTGAACGACTGATTATTACCTGTTATAATTAGTATAGTCGACTCGATAAACGTCGTCGATTAGTTTTCTATAACTAATGGATCGAATAAGCTAATAATTTCACATGACTAATTGAACCTTGTCACTGACTTAATGCCCAGCATTGTCTGAAAAGAGTTTGTTTGCATTGCAAAAATGACTGAAAAGGTTCAGTCCAGGGCAGTCCTGAATTTGAAATTTCAAAAGTTCAAGATGCCCTGATGCTGCAATGGGTTTAGGGCAGTAATAATTAGGGTTTAACAGGGGTAGTCTGGGGTTTGAAAAGAACAAAAAAGGCTTAGTTTAAATGAGCTGACAAGTAGGGTACTAATTTGGGATTAAACTAATACCAATGGGGAACAAGACACAAGAGTATGGGGTTTAAAAATGAATACTTAAATGAACTCATAACTCTTGATTAAAGAAAAACCAGGCGTGGGGAACAAAAAGGGCTGGCATCAAGAGATGCTTAAGGATGGGTTTAAAGAGTATGGGCAGTCTGCAAGTGGGAGGATCCAGGCAGCTTAGCTGCACTGGGTCGTTTGGCTTATAAATAGGCCATTTCAAAACTTAAAAGAGGCTGGAATTTTTAGTCTTGAGAGAGGTCTTGTGAGTTTAAAGAAAACTGAAAACATAAGGAAATTTCCAGTAAACATTGTAACCAAACACTGTCTGAAAGCTACATAAGAGTTCATATTGGTCAAGCTGTCTTGGCCAAGTTCTGTTGTTTGCACTGATTGAGCTGCTTGTGATTGTTGAACTGCTGGTGTTGCTGCATTGAACACTCTGTTACTTCTGTTGTTTCATTACTCTTTTCTGGGATTACTTGTTTGGTGCTCGACCATCTACTGGTTTTCTTTGTTCTGGAAATTGTTGCTGGTTGTCTGTGGACTGCGGAAAACACTTGTGATTGTTGGTTTGTTGCTGTGTTGTTGCTGTGTATCTACTGTTGCTGTGTTTACTGCATACTGCCCAGCTGATCAGTCCTTTCTTCTTTGTCCTCTATACCAGGTACACAACCAATGCACTATCAAATGTAATTGGAACATTGAGCATGAATGCAAAAAGAAAAGACCTGAAGTTGATTTTCATACATAGATTGTTATATTAGATATCATGTACTGTATGATAATTTTCATTCCTGTGTTGACAATAGAAGCAGCCTGTATGCCCAGTGTATATCAATATAGATTAGCTAAATGGTAGTTTACATATGTATGCTGATAGGTGAAAATATTCTCAATGAAATAGGTTGCATCTCAGACTTAGTTTACTTTGTAATATGTGCTGTAATGTATGCCAAGCATGAAAACTGTACATCATTGGCTAAGTTCTTCCTTTTCTGATTAATGGTCTCATATAACTAGTAAACCACCTGTTAAGACAAAGAACACAAAACTTGCAATCTCAACCTCATGAAGGTCGAGCCCAGGTCAAAACAGACCAAGCAGGCCTGCATCGAACCAGCAGTGGCCCAGGTCTGGCCCATCACGCATGGGCTGGATTTGGGCCCGTGATTATTTGTTCGGCTGACTGTGCACGCCGCCTCGTTTCTGATTTTTAAGCATTTCTGAATGCTGTTATAGATAACTTGCAAGCACGTAATTAATTAGTACTATCTACTGTTTTCAATTAGTAGAGACAAACGCGACAAGAAACGTATTTGCTATAGGATATCCTTTTAAAATAAGAACGAGATGAGCCTCGACAAAAATAAATAAAACGCACGAGCTGCGGGGCCCTCGTTAAATGTATATTATCGAAGCATTCAGTTTCCAGGATGGGTCGTTTAGCAAATCTCACGGCCCTCCCAGAATAATAACGCGATAGTCTCTTTAAGCGCGTACTTAATAATGTTATCTCCTTAAACTCGGGTGCACATTTATGTGACCCAAATCCCAATCTCAACGGAATCGAAATGTGTCTCTAACCACGGGTACATTGATTGTGGCGTGGTCTGAGATGCATTTCCGTGACGTTGCAAATTCTTTTCATAAGGAATGAGACGAGCCTCGACAAACAAAAATGTACGAAGTACGGGGCCCTCTAAATGTATATATATAAAATACTTAGAATTCGGGACATGCCGTTTAAGCGAATTTCATGGCTTTTCCCCAAAATAACAACACGCTAGTTGCTTTAAGCGCGCCTTTAATAATTTATTTTCCTTAGCTCGGGTGCACATTTATGTGACCCAAATCCAAATCTCAACCGAGTCGAGATATGTCAATAATCACGTGTACATTGATGTAACGTGATTCGAGGTATGTTTTCGCGACGTTGCAATTCCTTGTAAAAATAATAATAATGATAAAAGCGGTTAAAAGATAAAATTGGCACATAAGTTCATATTTGTATAAAATCAGATAATCAAGCCGAATATAACAGTTAAGCGACCGTGCTAGAACCACGGAACTCGGGAATGCCTAACACCTTCTCCCGGGTTAACAGAATTCCTTATCCGGATTTCTGGTACGCAGACTGTAATATGGAGTCATTCATTTCCTCGATTCGGGATCAAAATTGGTGACTTGGGACACCCTAAACCTCCCAAGTGGCGACTCTGAAATAAACAAATCCCGTTTCGATTGTCCTTTAATTGGAAAAAACTCCCTTGCGCCCTTGCGGGTGCGTAAAAAGGAGGTGTGACAGCTATCAATAAGACTCAACCCGTTGATGTGAAGTTTGATGAAAATTTGAATTACGAAGGAGATCTCGTAGTTATCTTGATAGGATAGTGAGACAATTGAGGTAAAAAAAAAGCTTCTGCAATGAAAGTATTATGGCGCAACCATCCCACAGAGGAAGCTACATGGGAGTCTGAAACAGACATGCGAAACAAGTACACATAGTTAATTGAGATGTCAGGTACACTTCCTAACTCATTCGAGGACGAACGTGTATTTAAGTGGGAGAGAATGTAATAACCGAAATTTTTTAGACATACTTATTAGTTTATTAGTTTGAAAATTTATTAAATGGTTAGTGAACCTAATTAACTATTACACATATTAAGTGGGATAATAAAATAACTGAGGTAATAAATAATGGTAAAGAAATGGACTAGACCCACACATTGTCCACGTCCAAAAAAACCTAAGATATAGGGGAAAAGGAGTAAATTAGGTCTTATAAATCAAGAGAGTCGATTTGCGTGCGCAGTCCGGGCACGTAGTCGGAAAGCCACTATGTGAAATCTGTGAAAAATGATGAATTATGACTTTAAAATGAATTTAAGTTGACTTCGGTCAATATTTTGGGTAAACGGACCCGGACCCGTGATCCGACGGTCCTGGAGGGTCCGTAGGAAAATATGAGATTTGGGCATATGCCCGAAATCGAATTCTGAGGTCCCAAACCCGAGAAATAATTTTTTAAAGAAAATTGTTTTTTGGAATATTTATGAGTTTTTGGAAATGATATGTGTTTAAAACTTGATGGTATCAAGCTCGTATTTTAGTTTTGGAGCCCGGTAAAACTCTTATATGTGATTTAAGATGAGTCTGTGAAATTTGGTAGGAAACGGAAGTTGTTTGAGGTGATTCGGACCCGTAATTGTGAAAATTGATACTTTGAAAGTTTTGAGATTTTTCTTAGATTTCTATGCTAAATTCGTTGTTTAAGAGGTTATTTTGGCGATTAGATCACACGGATAAGTTCATATGATGTTTTTGAGTTAGTATGCATGTTTGGTTTAGAGCCCCGAGGGCTCGGGTGAGTTTCGGAAGGTTTTGAACTTAGAAAAAACTTGCAGGTTTTCAGTTTCTGGTGTTCTGGTGTGTTGTTCTTCGCGTTCGCGGAAGGACTCTCGCGAACGCAAAGGGTAAGTCAGGCTGAAGGAATTTTCCTTCTACGTGAACGCGAGAAACAGGACGTGAACGCGAAGCCTTGGGGGTGTTTCCCTTCGTGAACGCGGACCTGCTATCGCGAACGTGAAGGCCTTTGGGGTTGGGCAGGGGGAAGGAGATTTTGTTCTACGCGAACGCGGACACTGGCCCGCGAACGCGAAGGCTCGAGGAGTCAAAACTCCGCGAACGCGAGCCTCTAATCGTGAACGCGATGGTTAATTGGGCTTGACCCATCGCGAACGCGATAGACCCATCATAAACGCGATGAAGGTCTGCTCAGTGATTTTAAAACAGAAGAAAAAACGGGATTTCACCAAAATTTCATAATTTCTTCTTCCAAACTCCAAATTGGACGATTTTTTATAGAGAACTTCACCACAAATTCATAGGTATGTAATCTTAGACTCATTTTCTTCAATTTCCATTAACACCCATTAGATTTTTAGGCCTAAATCATGTTCTTAATGGTAGAAAATTAGGGATTTGGGTAGAGTTAGGGTTTTTTGCATAATTGAGATTTAGACCTCGTTTTGGGGTCGGATTTTGGAACTAATTGCATATTCGGGCTCGTGGGTGAATGGGTGATCGGGTTTTATTCTGAACCTTGTGTTTTGACCATGCAGGGCCGGGGTCGATTTTTGACTTTTTGGGAATAATGATAGAAAATCTATAATTAAGCATTGGAATTAGATTGTTTAGCGTTTAATGATGTTATTAAGTCGATCATGTCTAGATACAATTGATTTGGAGCCAAATCCAAAAGGAAAAGTGGTGCTTGAGGCTTGAGTTGGCCGTGAAAGTTCGAGGTAAGTGTTTGGTCTAACCTTAGCTTGAGGGATTAGGAGTTGTGTCCTATTTGCTACATGTTACTTGTCGAGTACGACGTATAGGCATGATGACGAGTATCTATACGTTGGTGGCAAGCATGACCGTGAGTCTTAAATTAAAATTGTTGTGTTCTTAATAAATCCTACGAATGCCTAAGTTGTTGATTCTCTGTGTTGAGCAAGGATTATGATTATTCTCGTGGAAATTACTTATGATTGAGTATGAGTGCTAGTTGAAGTAGTTAGATGTTGGAACAAGTTTGGTTATAGCTGATTTTTCCTTGTCGGGACGTATTTACTTATAATGTCGATACCCTTGCCGGGATAGTGTTGTTTTTTTTATTGATCCCTTACCGGGACTCTCGTTGTGATTGGTGTTGAACTGTATATGTGGATCGGTTTGCGCGCCGCAACAATATTATATTTGGATCGGGTTGCACGCCGCAACTATATTATGTTTGGATCGGGTTGCACGCCGCAATAATGATATAATTGGATCGGGTTGCACGCCGCAATAATATTATGTTTGGATCGGGTTGTATGCCGCAACAGTGATAAATGATATGGATCGGGTTGCACACCTCAACAGTGTTATTATGATTTGGATCGGGTTCCGCGCCGCAACAATAGATAATACGACGTGCTTATAGATTGGTTACGAGTTCCTTATTGTTTTGCTGTAAATTCTAAATTGCTCTTTACGTTTCCTCTTAAATTACTGTTGGTAAATGATATTCCCCCCAGCATGTCACCTTTCCATCTTTACTTGCTTATTTCTGTTTTACTTTCCGTTGTATTTTACATAAATGCACAGGTTTATTTGGTAGTCTGGTCCTAGCCTCGTCACTACTTCGTCGAGGTTAGGCCAGACACTTACCAGCACATGGGTTCGGTTGTGCTGATACTACACTCTACACTGTGTGCAGATCCCGAAGTGGCAGCTTTTGGACCATAGCTTTGGGTGGCTGCCTTCAGTCCATCCAGAGATCCCGAGGTAGTCCTGCAGACGTCCACAATCCCGACGTTCTCTTCTATCTTTAAATTATGTTTTCATCTACTTTAGAGACAAATTGTACCTTTCTTTCGAGACATTTTTATGTAGTATTCGTAGAAGGTTCGTGATATTGTGACACCGATTCTGGGTAGAGGTGTATGTTGGTATTGTCGTACTTGTTTTTGGCTAATTCATCAAATTACGTCTTCCGCATGTATTTATTTATCTTTAATTTTTCAGTGCTGATCGCATGTTGATTAAATTGTTAAAAAGGGCTAAATAAAAGAGTTAGTGAATCTATAATGCGCGGCTTGACTAGCTTTCACGAATAGGCGTCATCACGACTCTCGAGGGTGGGAAATCTGGATCGTGACTGGCTATCACGATTTGGAGAAAAGAAAGAATAAGATTGAGGCCAGTGGAGGCCGTTTGGTTGGTGTTCTAGGTGTTGCAAGGTTGGGGAGCTTCCTGTTAGCGAGGTAAGTGAGACTTTAAGCTTTGATACTTGCTTTTCTAAAATCCGTTTTGAAAATATGTTTTCTCTGCCTGGTCCATGTGTTGGGACAAGCGTGCGCTTGATAGAATCGGTGGCCTTAGACTAGCCGCAAATATATTATTTTATAAAAAAATATTATTTTATAAGTTGTTTGAAAGCTTGATATGACTGTGAGCCATGTGTTGAGTTTGATTCTGCTGTGAGCAATGGTGTTGAGTTTGATACGGCTTTGCGCTATGATGTTGAGTTTGATACGGTTGTGCGCCATGATGTTGAGTTTGATACGGTTGTGCGCCATGATGTTGAGTTTGATGCGTTGTGTGACATGATGTTGAGTTTGATGCGGTTATGCGCCATGATGTTGAGTTTGATACGGCTGTGCGCCATGATGTTGGGGCATTGTGTATGCCTTTGTACATCACCCGAGCATTGTATATGATTCTTGATATATTTGGGGCATTGTGTATGCTTCAGTGAGCATTGTGTATGCTCTGTTACAGATTTGAGGGATTGTGGTGCCTTTGTGGACACTTAGATGTGTTGGTAAATTTCTTTCACTGCAATTATGATAAGTCCTTAGTGTGTACTCTTGTTGGTTAATTCTTAATAACTCTGTTGATACACATATATTGAGTTATTGTATAATTATCATATTTACTATATCATTAGTATTGTGGTGTGTTTGTATTTTCTAACACTTGTTCCAGAGGTATTCAGAGTGGCGGGTCGAGGATCTTACTGGGTTACATTTATATATAACTCACTCCTTATCTGCATGTCTATGCATATACTCTTGGTGAACATGGAGCTAATAGCTGACGAGTTCGCTAGAGTCGAGTTATTGAGGTGAGCCGCTGCATTGTTCGTGGAGGCTGCCAAAAGAGTCTTTATTATTTATTCATATGATATCTTTTGTAATTCTCTTAGATGCTCCATGGTCTAGTGTAGAAATTGAGCTAGAGTTTTAATTTAATATTTTGAAATACTAATTCCTTATAATTAATTATCAAATTATTTGGATACTCATAATCAATGGTTAAAGTATGAAAGTATGGTTCACCTGGCAGGTGGTGTTAGCTGGGTGTCAGTCACGTCTAGGGGGTAATTTGGGACGTGACACAAATAATCCTGGTATAACCTTGTATTGAGTTAATACATTATTTGTTTGTGAATATTTCAAATTCAATATAATTAATATAGTATATGTATTACTTTATACATCAATTTTAGTATAATTTTATACCACCTACAAGGTGCTACAAGGTGGAATAACAATCCAAGTATTACCTATACCTGGATTAGATTTTCATAAAGATAAAAATACCCATTAATTTAACACATCACATTAGTTGCTTGCTGAAATATATATATATATTTGAAGCTGAACTTTTGTACTTTGAGCCGGTGCTGGAATTCTTTTACAATGTAATTCATGTTAGGAATTAGGAAAGAATGGTTAAACTAATTTGATGGGAGTTGGAAGCAGGAATAATTCTTCACGCTATCTCCTAAATTCAAATAGAGTTAGATCTTGCATTACTTCGTATTGGTGTTGGAGAAGATAAAATCGGTACTTGTCTTGAGATTTTTTACCCCAAGAAACATTATATGTATTAATCAAATCCAATAGTCAATGGTACATAGCACGATGAAGCCTCATTGACAATCCACGTAGGAAAGTTGTCAAACCAATTAACAAAGAGATTTCATTATGTAGTGATAAAGAAAACTTAGTTAACTTATGACTATAAGCAGTAAACCACCTACTGATATACTTTAAAGACAACAGTTAAATACTGCTTAATAGAGCAAACATCCTCGCAAATAGTATTCACCTTCCATGAAGGACTACACAGGCTCTTTGACAAAAATACTTAAGTTCTTCCAATCATACTTCACAGGCTCGCAGCCACTTGAACTGATTTTCTTATTGTTAATGCTTCAGCTATTACGGCTTTTCCAACAAAATAGATTGAACTATTTGGCAACAGAATTTCATAAAGCTAGCGCCTCAATTCGTGGACACGTGGCTCATGCGCGTTTTAACTCTTTAATTATCCTAAGCTAACACCTTAAACATCTTTTGACTTATACATTGTTTTATGTATACTTCTTATTTCTTGGGTATAGTTTGCTTAAATGAGATAGAGCAGTCATACAAATTTTCTAGTGTAGAGTTGTAAAAAATAGCTGTACAGTTTTAAACTAAATATAAGTTTAAGTTATACATTGTATACTTAATTTTTAATACATTGAATCAAACACTTGATAAAAAAAAATACGGAAAAGGGTCTGATTTGTCCCTCTACTATCATCAATAGTTTAAATAAGCTCTTTGTTATACTAATAGAGCATTAAAGCCCCTGTTGTTATACTACTAAACACAAATACTCTTATTTTAACAGATGGGTCACGTGGCAACACCAAACTCATCCGGTTAGTTTTAATATAGATCCGAACCAAAGCCATTACTCGACCCTAAAATACTAGACCCCTCACCCTTATTAATATGTGAACCCTAATTTGTCTACTCATCTTTGGTTCCGGCAATAGATTTTCCCATTCAAATGAAATGCTATAACTTCTGTCCCTCCCTCTCTTCCACAACTAAAATGCTATAACTTCTCATTTAATTTCTTTGTTCTTCTTCGTTTATCTGATAGTCTTGGTTCAATGTCTAGTTCTAATGTTACATCGAGAAGGAGGTGCTATTGTGGGGAGATTGCGAACAACTTCACTTCGACGACTACAAACAACCCCGGAAGGAGATTCTACAAGTGTGCTAAATCTGAAGTAAGTGTGAATTTTGTTTGTGATTCATTACTCATCGATGCATTTAAAGTTTTATTTTTTCTGCTCTTTAACATAGTTATTGATTGTATTTGTAAGAACGCGTCATGTGGATATTGGGAATGGCAAGACGAAGCCCTCCCATAAAAAGCGTTGATAGTAATCAACGATTTCAAGTCTAAATTAGATGTTGCCAATGTCAAAATCAGGACGCTGGATGCGTGCAAGCTTGAAAGGGACAAATTGATGGAAAAAGTTGACGTTTTGGAGGCTATAAATGATGTTGAAGTTAATAAAGCAAGGGAGATGGAAGTGAAAGTGATGCAGATGAAGATGTTCATTATGGTTGCATTTGCACTGTTAGTCGGATTTGTTGTGGTATTATTGATGAAATGAATTTTGCATTTTATGTAGTGCAGTAGGGTTTTGATGAAGTTAATTGTTGTAAAATCCAGATTTTCATGAATATTTTGTATTGGTCAGCTTGGTTGTAATACCTTATATGGCATGTTAATGTCCATTTTAACAGAATATGGCACAAATATAGTTAGCTTGGTTGTAATATTTTTCATTTTCGAATTTATTGTGTTGGTTAGTTTGGTTGTACTCACTAAATAGTTCTTCATATGGCATGTTAATGACCAGTTTAACAGAATAATGGGTATTTTAATAGAAAAAATTGAGCAGTTATGACCCTAATGTAGTAAAAAACTGGGCATTTCACTAACAGAAAAAATATGGGTATCCACTCGAATGCAGTAAATTAATTCTATGATGCAGTGATTACATAACATGAAGTTCTGCATATAGAATAACTTTAGAACAGAATATTGACCCTAATGCAGTAAAAAAACTAAGCAATTCACCAACAGTAAAAATTTGGGCATCCACTCTAATGCAGTAAATTCACTCTACATATCACCAATGCAGTAAAATCTAGGCAGTAACAATCAATGCAGTAATTACATATTAGAAATACTGTCAATGCAGTAATTACATATCACCAAAAATAGTAAAGTTAGTAGGTCAAACTGATGATTGGATGTCATACTATAATCCCAAAAACTAACACAACTTAAATCATACTATGACATCCATTTCAGTTACTAGTACCAATATTAATAGAATATTTAATAGGAGACTGTCATTAAATTTGCAGTAATTACATCCCAAGATAAACACAAAACTACATAGAACAACTTGATCATTTTCCTTTTCTTATCTCCAGCTTCTCAATCTTTTGTTGTCTTTGTTTTTCTAACCAATTTGAAGTTGTAGCTGATTTACCCTTTCACATTAGGTCAGCTGGAGAATATGGAAGATCTGTGGGCTCACTAACACCAGTGTAATTATCAATAAAGTTGACTGATTTTGTCCCAGCTGGTAAGTTTACATGCTGCCTCAATTGAAGTCTTGTCTTGACTTCTGATAACACTATTGGCCTAACCACATCATCTTCATCATGTTCCATCTCTATGAAATTTGGAACCATACTTGATACCACCGGTGCATCTCTATCAAAGGGTCACCCTTGTTGTGAAGTATAACTCTAATAGCATGAGGACATGGGATTCCTGTAAGGTCTCATGCCCTGCAGGTGCACTTCTTCATGCTTAAGTTGACACAATGCTTGTTAGACCCTTCACTAACTTCATATCCTCCTTCTCCATTGGAATTAACTTTACACACTTGAATAATCTCCATGAGTTTATTGCATAGTTCTAGACTCTTTGGACTGAACTCATTGCTCCATGTACTAGCTTCAACTTCATATTTTGTCATCATATTTATAACTTTGTGTCACGACCCTAACCCCGAACCCGGTCGTGATGGCGCCTCTCGTGAAGACAAGATCAGCCAGACCCAAATAGAACACCTTATTTAAACAGTTAAATACCATAAATAGTTCTAAAACATGATATAATAACCATAATTTACGGAAATAATGATAACAACAGTAGAAACCATCCCGACACAGCCCAAACCGGGGTGCCACAAGTCATGAGCAACTAAGAGAAATCCTGATACAGTATACTAATCACTAAACCCAATACAATAGTTCTAAGAACATGAAAATGATAAGATAAGATAAGGGAGGCACGGGGGCTGCGGACGCCAAGAACTACCTCATGATCTCCGAAACATTGCCTGGACGGGAAGATCAACACTCAGGAGCGGACTCTACGATGCCTGAATCTGCACACACGGTGCAAGGAGTAATGTGAGTACTCCGACCTAGTGAGTAATAATTATAAATAATGGCTGAAAGCATGAAAACACGTAAAGGCACAAAGCAATTCTATATCAAAACAGTAAAAATCACGAAAAGCAGTAAATCAGTGAAGAAGTCAAGTGAAATCTCTTTAAATCAGGTAAAACATGAAATTTAGCAGGTAAAACAAGTAGAAATCTGCCCCTCGGGCACAGTATCAATCACTAAGAACAGTATCAGCCCCTCGGGCTCACTCGCATCACTTAGTGCTCATTCTCAGCTCTCGACCCATATATCTCTCATAATAACAGAAATCAGAATAACCGTTGGGGCGTGCAGCCCAATCCGTACATCGCTGCGGCGTGCAGCCCGATCCGTACATCACTGCGGCGTGCAGCCCGATCCATATAGATAGTAGACTGCGCTTACTAGGGGTGTGCAGACTCCAGAGGGGTTCCTACAGCCCAAGCGCTATATTGCAGCGGCGTGCAGCCCGATCCATATAAGTATTGTTGCGACGTGCAGCCTGATCCATAACAAATATAATATCCTCACTATTGGATTCTCAACCCCTATCAGTCATTAACTTCACAGCCTCTCGGGCACCGTAATAGAAGATAGGGGTCTCAGCCCACAAATTCCTCTCGTTTAGGAATAGTATGATAAAACCGGCTCGAATCATTTAAAATAGATAGAAACATGACCGAAGATATGATTTTTAACAAGTATAGTGAGGAAAATCAGTCAAAATCCCCGAAAGGTTCAAATAGTTGGCACGAAACCCAAATATGGCAATTAGCCCAAATCATGATGATAACACATAAGTTTCAGTCAAATACACGGTAAAATTATCAGTCGGGACGGACCAAGTCTCAATCCCCAGTAGTAAAAGACCCCACGCTCATCATCCAGCGCGTGTCTCACCTCAATATAGCACTACGATGTGCAAATCCGAGGTTTCAAACCCACAGGACATCATTTACAATCATTACTCACCTCGAACCGGCTACAACACTAGCTCTTGACGCCTTTGCCTCTCGAATCGGCCTCCACGCGCGTCAAATCTATCCAAAATCAGAACGAATACATCACAATATGCTAAAGGAACAAAACCCAAGCGAAAACAATCGAAAAATGTCGAAAATCCCAAAATTAGCAAAACCCGAGCCCCGGGACCACTTCTTGAAACTCAAAAAATTTCACATCATTAGATTCCTTATCACCCCACAAGTTCATACATACCAAAAGTTCTCAATTCCGACCTCAAATGGTCCTTCGAATCCCAATTCAAAAGTTCAAAATCCCAAGCCCTAGTTCTTCCAATTTTAGCTTAAGTTCCAAGAATTTCTAGGTTAATTTCACAATAGATTCGAGATTTAGGTTCGAAAATCTTACTTCCACTCAATTCTCCTTGAATCCCTCTTTAATCACCTTCAAAAAGCTCTCAAAATACTCAGTTATGGAGGAAAAATGGCTCAAAATCGCGGATAAAATGACTTATAAACTTTCTGCCCATGGGTTTTTGCATCTCCGATCCCACCACCGCTCCTACGGTACCGCTTCTACGAAAATCATTTAGGGGGCTAGGTTCCGCATTTGCGGTCTACAAGCCGCATCTGCGACTCCGCAGGTGCGGTCCATATGCCGCATCTGTGGTCCCTGGCTATTCTTCCCAAACTACTTCTGTGGATCTTCTTCCGCATGTACAGCACCGCACCTGCGGTCCCTAATCCGCAGGTGTGGAAATACCAGAAGCAGCAACTTCTGAGATCTCTTAAGTCCAAAATCTTCCCGTTAACCATCCGAATTCACCCCGAGGCCCCCGGGACCTCAACCAAAAGCACCAACATGACCCAATACCTTATTCAAACTTGTTCCAATCATCAAAGCACCTCAAACAACATCATATTACCCGAAACACATCGTATTCAAGCCTAGTTTTTGAGAAATCTTCCGAAATACGCTTTCGAAACCCAACCAAATCACGTCCGAATGACCTGAAATTTTGCACACACATCCAAAATGACACCACGAAGCTACTGCAACTCTCGGAATTCCATTCCGACACTCGGATCAAAATCTCACCTACCAACCGGCGCCAAAATACTAACTTCGCCAATTCAAGCCTAATTCTACACTGGACCTCCAAAACCAATTCCGATCACACTCCTAAGTCATAAATCACCTCCCGAAGCTAAACAAACCATCAGAACTCACATCCGAGCCCTCTAACTCATAAGTCAACATCTGGTTGATTTTTCTAACTTAAACCTTCTTAAAAGAGACTAAGTGTCTCATTTCTTACCAAATCTACTCCGAACGCAAACTACTCAACTCGATCACATAATACAAGGATAACAAAGCATAATGAAACAAAAATGGGGGAAACGGAGCGATAACTCATGAGACGACTTGTTGGGTCATCACACATTGAGTCTAATGTCTTCCAATATATTAATGATTGGCTTTTGTCTTACTTCCAAAATCCATGAATTGAAGGATTCAGTCAAATTGTTATCAACTGACTTATTCTTGCAAACTGTATCTAGATAAGCTCTGCACTAAGATTGTGGTGGGTACTTCAATAAACTATGTGTTGCATAATGAAATAGAAATGGGGAAAACGGAGCGGTAACTCATAAGACAACTGGTCGGGTCGTCACATCCTCCACAACTTAAACAAACATTTGTCCTCGAACGAGTCAAGAAACGTACCTGAAGCCTCAAATAGGTGAGGATATCTGCTCTGCATCTCCCGCTCGGTCTCCCAGGTAGCCTCCTCCACGGGCCGACCTCTCCACTGCACTTTCACTGAAGTTATATCCTTTGACCTTAACTTCCAAACCTGACGACCCAAAATAGTTACTGGCTCCACATCATAGGTCAAATCATCATCCAACTAAACCGTACTAAATTTCAAAACATGAGACGGATCTCCAATATACTTCCGGAGCATGGAAATATGAAATACCGGATGCACGCTAGACAAGCTGGGTGGCAAAGCAAGCTCATAAGCCACCTCCCCAATCCGCCGAAGCACCTCAAAAGGCCCAATGAATCGCGGACTCAACTTTCCCTTCTTCTCAAATCTCATAACACCCTTCATGGGCGAAACCTTCAGCAAGACCTTCTTACCAACCATGTAGAACACATCTCGAACCTTCCGGTTCGCATAACTCTTCCGACGCGACTGCGCTGTACGAAGCCTCTCCTGAATCACCTTCACCTTCTCTAAGGCATCCTGAACCAAATCTGTCCCTAATAGTCTAGCCTCGCCAGGCTCGAACCAACCAATTGGAGATCTACACCGCCTCCCATACAAAGCCTCATACGGAGCCATCTAAATACTCGACCGGTAGTTGTTGTTGTAGGCAAACTCTACAAGCAGTAGAAACTCATCCCATGAACCTCCGAAATCAATAACACAAGCACGCAACATGTCCTCCAATATTTGAATAGTATGCTCGGACTGCCCGTCCGTTTGAGGATGAAATGTTGTGCTCAACTCCACTTGAGTACCCAACTCTCTCTGTACGGCTCTCCAAAACTGCGAAGTAAACTGACTACCTCTATCTGAGATGATGGAAACTAGAACACCGTGCAATCGAACAATCTCCCGGATATAAATCCCTGCCAACCGCTCTGAAGAATAGGTAGTACACACCGGAATGAAGTGTGCGGACTTGGTTAGCTGATCTACAATCACCCAAATAGCATCAAACTTCTTCAAAATCTGTGGGAATCCAACAACAAAGTCTATAGTAATCCTCTCCCACTTCCACTCGGGAATAACCATCTGCTGAAGCAAGCCACCCGGTCTCTGATGCTCATATTTTACCTGCTGACAATTAAGACATCGAGCTACAAATCCCACAATATTTTTCTTCATTCTTCTCCACCAATAGTGCTACCTCAAATCCTGGTACATCTTCGCGGCACCCGGATGAATAGAATACCGCGAGCTATGGGCCTCCTCCAGAATCAACTCTCTAAGCCCATCTACATTGGGCACGTAAACCCGACCCTGCATCCTCAACACCCCATTATCACCGATGGTCACATCTCTGGCATCATCATGTTGAACTCTGCCTTAAGGATAAGCAATTGTGGATCATCATACTGGCGCCCTCTGATGCGATCATATAAGGAAGACCGAGAAACCACACAAGCCAACACCCGACTAGGCTTCGAAATATTTAATCTCACAAACCGATTGGCCAAGGCCTGAACATCAACTGCAAAAGGTCTCTCCCCAACTGGAATGTATGCCAAACTCCCCATACTCACTACCTTCCGGCTCAAAGCATCGGCCACCACATTGGCCTTTCCCGGATGGTATAATATGGTGATATCATAATCCTTAAGCAACTCTAACCATCTCCGCTGCCTCAAATTAAGATCCTTTTGCTTGAACAAATGTTGAAGACTGCGATGATCAGTGAATACCTCACAAGATATGTCATACAAGTAGTGCCTCCAAATCTTCAATGCATGGACTATGGTAGCCAACTCCAAATCATGAACAGTGTAATTCTTCTCGTGGGGCTTCAACTAACGAGAAACATAAGCAATAACTCTACCTTCCTGCATCAATACACAACCAATCCCAACTCTCGAGGCATCACAATATACGGTATATGAACCTGAAGCTGATGGCAAAACCAATACTGGAGCTGTGGTCAAAGCTGTCTTGAGCTTCTAAAAGCTCTCTTTACACTCGTCTGACCATACAAATGGAGCACCCTTCTGAGTCAACTTGGTCAAGGGTGATGCAATAGATGAGAATCTCTGAACAAACCGGTGATAATAGCCTGGCAACCCAAGAAAGCTACGAATCTCTGTGGCTGAGGACGGTCTAGGTCAACTCTGAACCGCCTCTATCTTCTTTGGATCTACCTGAATACCCTTACTGGACACCACGTGTCCCAATAAAGCCACTGAACATAGCCAAAATTCACACTTGGAGAACTTTGCATAAAGCTTCTCCTCCCTCAATCTCTGTAATACAACCCTCAAATGCTTCGCGTGCTCCTCCTGACTACGAAAGTACACCAGAATATCATCAATGAATATTATAACGAACGAATCAAGATAATGCTGAAATACACTGTTCATCAAATGCATGAACGTTGTTGGGGCATTGGTCAGCCTGAAAGACATGACAAGAAACTCATAATGACCATATCTGGTCCTAAAAGCAGTCTTAAGAATATCTAAATCCCTGATCTTCAACTGATGATAGCCCGAACGGAGATCAATATTGGAGAACACTCTCGCTCCCTGAAGCTGGTCAAATAAATCATCAATGCGAGGCAAATGATACTTGTTCTTAATTGTTACTTTGTTCAATTGTCTATAATCAATGCACATTCTCATGGTGCCATCCTTCTTCTTTACAAACAGAATGGGCGCACCCCAAGGTGACACACTAGGCCGAATGGACTCCTTATCTAGGAGTTCCTGAAGCTGCTCCTTCAATTCTTTCAACTCTGTTGGTGTCGTACGATACGACAGAATAGAAATGGGCTGAGTTCCCGGTACCAGATCAATATCCCTGTCTGGTGGCATGCTTGGCAGGTCTGCAGGAAACACATCGGGAAAATCCCTCACAACTTGAACAGAATCAATGTTAGGAGTTTCAGCTCTCACATCCCTCACAAATGCTAAATATGAAAGGCAACCCTCTCAACCATACGCTGGGCCTTCAAGAAAGATATCATTATACTAGGAACATAATCAGTCACACCACGACACTCGATTCGCGGTACACCCGGCATAGCCAAAGTGACTGTCTTAGTACGACAGTCCAGAATAGCACGACACAGAGATAACCAATCCATGCCTAAAATGACATCAAAATCCACCATGCTCAATAGCAATAGATCCACTCAGGTCTCCAGACCCCCAATAGTCACCACACATGACCAGTACACACGGTCTACAACAATAGTATCGCCCACCGGGGTAGATACATGAACAGGTAAAGCAAGAAACTCTCGGGACGTACCCAAATGATGAGCAAAAAATGAGGACACATAAGAATAGGTGGAACCAGGATCAAATAATACAGAGGCATCTCTGTGGCAGACTGAAACAATACCTGTAATGACAGTATCTGAAGCAATAACATCTGTACTGCCTGGAATAGCATAAAAACCAGCATGGCCACCGCCTAATCGACCTCCCCCTCTGGGGCAACCCCTGGCTGCCTGACCCCCACCCCTAGCTGGCTGGGCGGGTGGTGAAATAACTGGAGCAGAAGTCGAGGGCTAACCCCTCTACTGAAGCTGACCATCACAAAGTTGAGGTCACTGCCTCATCATATGTCCAAACTCTCCGCACTCATAACAACTACTCGGTGGTGGAGATGGGGACTGAAGGGAACCCCTGGCACCGGAATGACAAGTAGAAGGACCTGACATGGAAGAACCCTAGACTGATGGGGCACGTGACGAGCCTGGGATGGTAGGGTACTGAGTGATGACTAGCCCTATTGAGATCCATGATGACCATGACCCGAAGATGCCTTGTGATACTCTGGACGGGCCGACTGAGCGGGCCTGAAAGAACAACCTCTACCATGCTGAAACTGGACCCTCGAAGGAGCACCACTGTAACTGCCCGATCCTCAAGGCCTCTTGGCCTCTCTCTCCTCTCGATCCTGACGACAAACCGTCTCAATCTCGTGAGCGATATCAACCACCTCCTAGAACGTAGTACCCAACACTCTCTCTCTGGTCATAAGAATACGGAGATGATAGTTAATGTCATCAACAAATCTCCTGATCCTCTCACGATCTGTCGGAACCATCCAAATGGCATGACGAGCCAACTCAGAAAACCTCGACTCATATTGTGACACAGTCATGTCCCCCTGTCGCAACCACTCAAACTATCTACGTAGCTCCTCTCTGCGAGACTGCGGTACATACTTCTCCAAGAAGAGAGTGGAGAACTCCTGCCAAGTGAGGGGCGTTGCTCCTACAGGCCTACACCTCTCATACGCCTCTCACCAAGTGAAGGCAGCCCCAGAAAACTGAAAGATGGTAAATGCCACACCACTAATCTCAAGAATCCCTGTTGTATGGAGCATCCGCTGACACTTGTCAAGAAAACCCTAGGCATTCTCGCCCTCTGCTCTGCTGAATGCCAGAGGCTGGAGTCTACCAAACCTCTCAAGACAACGCTGCTCATCATCTAGCATAACTGGCACAAATAACTCCTGAGCTGGTGCAACCGACTGGGCTGGAGGTGCCCCCGATGTCTGAAGTCCCTACACTACCTGCTCAGGGGTGCGAGCAGCAGGGGTCTAATTGCCTCCCCCGGCCTGTGAAGTAGCTGTTGCTGTAGTGGCTGAAACTTCCTGAGCCAAGCCAGTGCAAACTGTCAAGATCTGTGCCAAGGCTTCCTATAGACCCAGGATCCCGATGGGCACAGCTGGTGCCTAAACTGGTGTTGCTGGAGCCTGATCCTGAGCTGGGGCAACTGGTGGATCAACAGGTGCCGCCCTCACTGCTCTGCCTCTACCACAACCACGACCGCGTACACGGCCTCTGGTGGCCTCAGCTGGTGGCACTGGTGGTTGTCCACCTCGTCCGGTAGCTCGCATCCTCACCATATGTGAGAGAATAGAATAACAAAAGTTTAGTTCTCGGATCAACAAGGTTGCACGATAAGAATTTCAAGGATATGATGTTTTTCCTAAAGGTTCTACAGCCTCTCGAGAATAAATACAGACTTCTCCGTACCAATCCGCGAGACTCTACTAAACTTGTTCATGACTCGTGAGACCTAAGTAACCTAGGCTTTGATACTAAATTGTCACGACCCTAACCCCAAACCTGGTCGTGATGGCGCCTCTTGTGAAGACAAGGCCATCCAGACCCAAACAGAACACTTCATTTAAACAGTTAAATACCATAAATAGTTCTAAAACATGATATAATAACCATAATTTGCGGAAATAATGATAATAATAGTAGAAACTATCCAAACACAGCCCAAATCGGGGTGTCACAAGTCATGAGCAACTAAGAGAAATCCTGATACAATCTACTAATCACTAAACCCGATACAATAAATCTAAGAACATGAAAATGATAAGATAAGATAATATAAGGGAAGCACGGAGGCTGCGGACGCCAACAGCTACCTCGTGATCTCTGAAACACTGCCTGGATGGGAAGATCAGTACTTAGGAGCGGACTCTGTGATGCCAGAATTTGCACACACGGTGCAGGGAGTAATGTGAGTACTCCGACCCAGTGAGTAATAATTATAAATAATGGCTGAAAGCATGAAAACACGTAAAGGCACAAAGCAATTCTATATAAAAGTAGTAAAAATCACGTAAAGCAGTAAATCAGTGAAGAAGTCAAGTGAAATCTCTTTAAATTAGGTAAAACAGGAAATTTAGCAGGTAAATAACAAGTAGAAATCCGCCCCTCGGGCACAGTATCAATCACTCAGAACAGTATCAGCCCCTCGGGCTCACTCTCATCACTTAGTGATCATTCTCAGCTCTCGACCCATATATCTCTCATAATAACATAAATCAGAATAACCGCTGCGGCGGTGCAGCCCGATCCGTACATTATTGCGGCGTGCAGCCCGATCCATATAGATAGTCGACTACGCTCACTGGGGGTGTGCAGACTCCGGAGGGGCTCCTACAGCCCAAGCGCTATATTGCTGCGGCGTGCACCCCGATCCATAACATATATAATATCCTCACCATTGGGTTCTCAACCCCTCTCAGTCATTAATCTCACAGCCTCTCAGGCACCGTAATAGAAGATAGGGGTCTCAACCCACAAATTCCTCTCGTTTAGGAATAGTATGATAAAACCGGCTCGAATCATTTAAAATAGATAGAAACATGACCGAAGATATGATTTTTAACAAGTATAGTGAGGAAAATCAGTCAAAATCCCCGAAGGGTTCAAATAGTTGGCACGAAGCCCAAATATGGCAACTAGCCCAAATCATGATGATAAACACATAAGTTTTAGTCAAATACACAGTAAAATCATCAGTCGGGATGGACCAAGTCTCAATCCCCAGTAGTAAAAGACCCTGCGCTCATCATCCAGCGCGTGTCTCACCTCAATATAGCATTACGATGTGCAAATCCGGAGTTTCAAACCCTCAGGACATTATTTACAATTATTACTCACCTCAAACCGGCTACAACTCTAGCTCGTGAGCCTTTTCCCCTCGAATCGGCCTCCACACGCGTCAAATCTATCCAAAATCAGAACGAATACATCACAATATGCTAAGGGAACAAAACTCAAGCAAAAACAATCGAAAAATATCGAAAATCCCGAAATTATCAAAACCCGAGCCTCGGGCCTACTTCTCGAAACACAGAAATTTTCACATCATTAGATTCCTTATCACCCCACGATTTCATACATACCAAAATTTCTCAATTCCGACCTCAAATGGTCCTTCGAATCCCAATTCAAAAGTTCAAAATCTCAAGCCCTAGTTCTTCCATTTTTAGCTTAAGTTCCAAGAATTTCTAGGTTAATTTCACAATAGATTCGAGTTTTAGGTTCGAAAATCTTACCTCCAATCAATCTCTTTGAATCCCTCTTTAATCACCTTCAAAAAGCTCTCAAAATACTCAGTAATGGAGGGAAAATGGCTCAAAATCGCGGATAAAATGACTTATAAACTTTCTGCCGAGGGGTTTTTTGCATTTGCGATCCCACAACCACTCCTGCAATACCGCTTTTGCGTTAATTCCTCCGCATCTACGGAAATCACTTAGGGGGTCCAGGTTCTGCATCTGCGGTCCACGAGCCGCATCTGTGACTCCGCAGGTGCGGTCCATATACCGCATCTGCGGTCCCTGGCTATTCTTCCCAAACCGCCTCTACGGCTCTTCTTCCGCATGTACGTCACCGCACCTGCGGTCCCCAATCCGCAGGTGCGGAAATACCAGAAGCAGCAACTTCTGAGATCTCTTAAGTCCAAAATCTTCCCGTTAACTATCCGAATTTACCCCGAGGCTCCCAGGACCTCAACCAAAAGCACCAACATGACCCAATACCTTATTCAAACTTGTTCCAATCATCAAAGCACCTCAAACAGCATCAAATTACCCTAAACACATCGGATTCAAGCCTAGTTTTTGAGAAATCTTCCGAAATAGGCTTTCGATCAAAAACTCAACCAAACCACGTCCGAATGACCTGAAATTTTGCACACACATCCCAAATGACTCCATGAAGCTAATACAACTCTCGGAATTCAATTCTGACCCTCAGATCAAAATCTCACCTACCAACCGGAAATCGCCAAAATACTAACTTCGCCAATTCAAACCTAATTCTACACCGAACATCCAAAACCAATTCTGATCACACTCCTAAGTCATAAATCACCTCCCGAAGCTAAACAAACCATCAGAACTCACATCCGAGCCCTCTAACTCATAAGTCAACATCTGGTTGATTTTTCTAACTTAAACCTTCTTAAAAGAGACTAAGTGTCTCATTTCTTACCAAATCTACTCCGAACGCAAACTACTCAACTCGATCACATAATACAAGGATAACAAAGCATAATGAAACAAAAATGGGGGAAACGGAGCGATAACTCATGAGACGACTTGTTGGGTCATCACACATTGAGTCTAATGTCTTCCAATATATTAATGATTGGCTTTTGTCTTACTTCCAAAATCCATGAATTGAAGGATTCAGTCAAATTGTTATCAACTGACTTATTCTTGCAAACTGTATCTAGATAAGCTCTGCACTAAGATTGTGGTGGGTACTTCAATAAACTATGTGTTGCATCCTTGTTCAACTCTCCTAGCTTGCTTAGTTGGTCTTTGAAGTCTTCTTCATAAGTGCACCATGAGCACCACTAAAGCAGTTTTTGCTTTTCCCGGTATTGTATGTCTTACACCAGTTAACCTCGATATGTCTAACACAAAACTTATAATGTGTTTGTGGTAGAACAATTTTAATTGTCTCAATTAATCTCTATAACAAATCCCGAAAACATGCAGTTAGAAATTGACAGAAACAAAAACCGGACAACATACAAAAAAGACAAAACAGAAAATTGTACAACAATAAATGACAGAAAACTGGACAACAATAGAAATAGCAAAAAAAAAGATGGACAGAAGTAGATGACATAAAAACATTACTTAAGACTAGACATCAAAAAATAGAAAAAAAGAAAGAGATGAAGACTTGACAGAAGTAAATGACAATAGAAAAAAATTCAGAAATATTACCTTTTGCATGTCTGACATGAAGGTGAATCCTTCTCCTTCCTTAAGGTCTAGAGATCCCTGAAGCAACTGTAGTAACAAGATCCAAGAATGCTTTGTATACTTATCAACAAATGCCCATGCCAAAGGATAAAAATAGTTTTGTGCATCCTGTCCAATAGCAACTAGCAGTTGAACCTTGGCTTTCCCTTTTAAAAATGTGCTATCTACATCAATAAATGGTCTTAACCCTAACTTGAAACTCATCTTCATAGTTTTGAAACAAACATACATCCTCAAGAATCTTCTTTTCCCATTTTCAAGTGCATTTTTTGAAATGTTAATCACTACATCACTTCATGAATTACTCTCCCTCAATTCAAAGGCATAAGCATCAAATTTGTTGTAATTATCTGCAAAACTCCCATCTAAGATCTCCAATATCATTATTTTTGCCCTCTTGCACTTTCTATGACTCACATTTAACTCAGAATCCTTTTCAAATCAAGTAGCATCTCCCTTACCTTATACTTAGGATTATCATGTAGCTTTCCCTTAAAGTAATGCGAAATGGTATTGAAATCAATAGTACTATTATCATATGAAGTGTTATAATTATGTTTTATCTCTATTGTTTTTACTATAACCCGTGCATTACCATCTTTGGATATTAAACAAACAAAGGGACAACCCACAATGCATCTATACCTAACCCTCATTATGTCGCTCTTCCTCAATTTTAAGACTTTCTTGTTGGTTAGAGCATACAACTTCGTAAACTTTCTAGCTTCTGATATGTCCTTAAAGGCCATGCCTTTATATATCTCTTTGTAATCATTCAGATTCTCAGTTATGTCTTTTTTTTGTATGTTTTGAGTAAATGTAATTCTTTAGAATCATATCCCTCAGAATCTGAACTAGAGTCAAATCCTAATTCACTTAAGCTACAGTAGTACTAGCCTCATCTAAATAAGGTTATGATTCACTATAATGTACAATACTGGGAATACAATCAATAAGAGGCTCACATTCATCCACAACATATAGGGTTTACTACATTATATTTATTAGAAAGCAAGAATATCAACTGTCTAATCCCACATCCCCTTCAACCTCATAAAATTTACCAGAAGGTCCAGCAACTATAAGTTGTTGTACCCCTACAAATCCTATCTCAATTATGAATTCATTGACTATATCTATATAAGAAAGCAAGTCTGAATCATATCCTGACTAAGTGTGCAGTTGATTCTTTGTGTACATAACTTCAGGAAGTGCAACCCATTCACCTTCATAATTAAATATTAAATCAACTAAGACCATCTCCAATAATCAAGTAAATATAGCAAATAAAAATAGTTAGCAAATAGTAAAGGAGCCAATATAAGCTGAAAGTAAAAAAGGGAATAAATTGTTACGACCCAATTTAGGATCGTGACCGGCGTTTAGGAGCAAGTTCTCCCAAAAAAGCTTTATCGATATTTTACAGAAAAACGGACAGAGTTTTCCCTATTTTTGGACTATCCAAAAAAAATTCTATCTCAAAATCAACAACCAACCATCCTAATATTAAACTAGACAATCAATAACTTATCAATTAATCAAAATAAGTCTCCACCGTTACTAAGCAATCCACTAACAACCAGAAATACTAATTTATCTCCAAATTCGATAAGAAAGTGCAATACTTATCATAAGTCTATAATAACGAAAGAATACTCATGACACTAAAGGAATGACTATGGAATGACTCTAAGAGTTCAAAGAAAAGATAATAACAATAAATAAAATCTTCGCTCATGCAAGCAAATGCGAGGCTCGCCAAGAACTATCAACATGTGCGCTCTAGTTAACGAAATCCTCGCATGCGTCAACTGCTGTCTCTATAAAAAAATAGCAAGGAGTGAATCGCTAGCTTGGTGAGTAATAACACTTAACCACAACCATTTTTTAATTTGGGGACAAGTCAGAAAATATGCTAGTATATTAAACAGAAAATATCATAAAAATGCCCTTTCAGAAACAATAAAAAAAATTCAGTTTATCATGTTTTTCTTGTAGTATAATACAAATGCCAATTCAGTAATAATGTGACGACCCGGCCAGTCGTCTGATGAGTTACCACTTCGTTTTCCTCATTTCTGCTTCTTATTGCTTTGTCTATCAGTTCTATATGTGATCGGGTTGGTTGGCTCGGGTTCGAAAAGGTTTTGAGAAGGTTGGAGACACTTAGTCTCTTTTGAGGAAGCTTAAGTTGGAAAAGTCAATCGGATGTTGACTTATGTGTTAGAAGGCTTGGATGTGGATTCTGATGGTTCAGATAGCTTCGGAAGGTGATTTAGGACTTAGGAGCATAATCGGAATGTGTTTTGGAGGTCCGGAGTAGATTTAGGCTTGAATTGGCAAAATGGGATTTTTGGCATTTTCCGGTTGATAGGAGAGATTTTTATATAGGGGTCGAAATGGAATTTCGGGAGTTGAAGTAATTCCGTTGTGTCACTTGGAATGTGTATGCAAAATTTCAGGTCATTCGGACGTGGTTTGGTATACTTTTTGATCAAAAGTGTAATTCGGAAGATTTTGAAAACTTAGGCTTGAATCCGATGTGTTTTGGTTGATTCGATGTTGTTTGAGGTGTTTTAAAGATTGGTACAAGTTTGGATGGTGGTATGGGACTTGTTGGTGCTTTTGGTTGAGGTCCGGGGGGCCTCAGGGTGATTTCGGATGGTTGGCGGAAAGTTTGGAAACTTGGTTTGGCAACTGAAGTGTTGGAATTTGCTGTCGTAACCGCACCTGCGGCTAGGGACCGTGATCGCTGCCAACTCCACACTACTAAAAAGTAGGAAGAGAGGGTTGCAATATCTTTTACCCGATATGAGGGTCGGGATCGATTTCCACAGGGAGCTAGGAGTATCTATCTAGACTAGAGTTGTGTATTTGTTCCTAATGTCACTTCCATACATTTTTGGGTTTTTTGATTATAAACTACTATTATCAAACTATTAATTGAAACTAGATTATGCTATGAGATAATTGCTAAGTTGTATCTAATGGGAAGAAGGACACTAGGGTCATGACATTACCTAGGTGACTAATTGATGGGTAGATATTACTAAGGTTCGATTGACATAATTGGGGCTTATGCTATAACTATTGCACAATTTTACCCACTCTCACACCTCTCGGTAGAGAGAGTGATTTTACCCAATTGACTCTCTCGAGACCAAATGGGTAGGAAAATTAGCTCAAGTAACTAGGGTTCAAGTGGGTAATTACTCTCTCGAGGCTTAACTTTTTAATTGGGACTATCAATTCTCTTGAGTTCATCCCAATTCCTTGTTGGGTCAATTTTGGAGACTTAGGCTCTCTTTCTCAAGAAGAACCAAGTCAACTTAGCACAAACCAAGTGTTTGCAACCACCAATTTATAGATTAAACCATAAAATTGACCAAAATAACAAACACTCATAGTCAATCTAACAATAGATGGAAACACCCATCAATTACCCATACTAGGGTTGAGCCACAACCCTAGCTAATGGGTTTAGCTACTCATGCTTGAAGGAGAAAATAGAGAAATAGATGAAGGACAAGGCATATTAATTAAACGCTAAATTAAAATACAAGAATCTATTATTAATTTGAAGCTAAGATGCCAAAAATGGCTACAGATGAAGTTCCCACGAGTGCAGCTAAGTTCTAGATATATCTGATGACCTAAAAATGGTAAAATGTTCTATTTATACTAGGCTGGAAAAACCGGATAAAAATACCCCTACGGGGTCAGCGCGGGCCGCATAAAATGGACCGCGGCCGCTCTAGGCTCTTGGACTTTAATTCTGGGCTCCGCAGACCGCGTAGAATGGACCGCGGCCGCGGAGGCAGCTGTTGCGGACCGCATTAGCATTTTCCATCTCTCTGAATATCTCTTCCACGGATCGCGCAATGTGTACTGCGGTCGCGTTGCCTGAAGCCTGGTTTTTGTCATCTCTCTGAATCTCTCTTCCGCGGACCGCACAAAAAGGCAGTGGGGCCACGGAACCTTCACCGCGGACCGCGTAATGTGGACTACGGCCGCGTTGACTGAAGCCTTTTTTTGCCATCTCTGAATTACCTAGTGCGGCCGCATTCGACTTTGTGCGGTCCGCACTAGGCCTGTTTGCCCTCAGTTTACTTTGTCTTTGATACTTGAGCAGGTTTCATTCCTTTTGAGCAGATCTTTGATATTTCGTCACTTTGTCGATAAAACCTGCAATCAAGCACAACTTATGAGCCTTTTGGGACTATTTTGTAACGATTTATAATTAAAGCATAGGCAAGAAGGAACATGAAACTCGTTAAAATCCCTACTTATCAACTCCCCCAAACTTAAGCCTTTGTTTGTCCTCAAGCAAACAAAATAAGACCCACCCCTTAAGGGAAAATCCATATATTTCCAACTATCCTAAAATAACCTCAACAAGCATCAATTGGGACTAACAATTGCCCTCAATACAAATGAATCATTCACAACATTTAAACTTTGAAAAACTATGGATCAAGTGTGACACAAGAGCATCAAGAGTTGACTCATTACATCAAAGAACTCTCTCAATTACTTTGGTCATTGTGGAACCCAAACTCACACATCCTCAACTCTCCCTAAGCAAACCTCACCTTTTAGAGTATTAGCACACAAACCGAGGTTAATGGGAATTCACTCATCTCTCTCAAGGAAAGGCCACAAATCCGGCTCTAAGTACCATATGCTTACCCCTCATATAAGTATCCACTAATGTAAGCGTCATTCAACTCAAGATCATATAGGGCTTTTGAGGCATCAATGTGAAGGCTTTTGGTTCAGGGTAGGAAAAGTTTTTGGTCTGAATGGTTTCCATCTTCCCTTAAGCACTTCTTTTGATTCATTTGGCCCAATTCTCTTGACTCTTTGAGTATCTCACTTCTTTTTAAGGGGTTAGAGAGACATAATGTCACTCTTTCTTATGCACTTCAAAACGTTTCTCCTTTTTTCAACTTTTTCCACACCCTTTTTTTTCTTTTATTTTTTTCTTTAATCCCTTTTTATTCTTTTTCACATTGGGCTTTCTTTTTGTCTTTTCTTTTCTTTTCTTTTTCATTGCCTTCCTTTTCTTCACTTTAGTACCTTTTACCACTTTGTTCCCTCTTTCGTCTCTCCCCCCCCCAGACTTAGACTTTTGCCATTGCTCAAGGGAAGATCGGGTGCCAAAAGAGGGTATATTTTAGAATGGATATAGGCTTATAGTATTGGTTCTTGAAAGAAAAAGATTTAAGGCTCAAAAGGGTTAACTAGGGATTATACCATTGGTGGGCTATGGAATTGTTCAATTATCATTTGGATCAAGGAGAGCCTATAATCACTTCTCAAGCCAAATTTCACTCAAGATTTTGCCTCAACAGACATTCAGGTATCGGGCTCACATTTTGGTTTCGGCACCCGGTAAAGGTCTTATATGTGATTTAAGATAAGTTTGTGAAATTTGGTAAGAAACGGATTTGAAATGACGTGAATCGGATCATTTATGAGAAAATTGGAAAATTTGAAGTTCTTAGGAAATTTCATGATTTTGGTGCTAAATTCATAGTTGTTGATGTTATTTTAGTGATTTGAATGCACGAGCGAGTCTGTATGATGTTTTTAGGTTGGTGTGCATATTTGGTTTGGAGCCCCTAGGGCTCGGGTGAGTTTTGGAGGCCACGGGGTGGATTTTGGACTTGGAGAGTTGCAGGATTTTGTTGTGACTTGACTAGCATATCATCTATATAGACTTCCATGGTTTTCCCTAAATGTTCTTGAAACATTTTGGTCACCAACCTTTGATAGGTGGCTCCAGTGTTCTTGAGACCAAATGGCATTACTTTGTAATAGTAAGTCCCCCTGTCTGTTATAAATGAAGTTTTTTCCTCATCTATGGGATCCATTTTGATCTGATTATACCCTGAATATGCATCTAAAAAACTTAACAATTCATGTCCTGCAGTAGCATCGATTAGTTGATCTATATGCGGTAATGGAAAAGAATCTTTAGACCAAGCTTTGTTTAGGTCAGTATAATCTACACAAACTCGCCACTTGCCATTCTTTTTAGGTACTACTACAGTATTAGCTAACCAATTTGGATATTTTACCTCGCGGATGGACCCAATTTTTAAAAGTTTTTGTACCTCATATTGAATCACCTGATTTTTAAAAGATCCTTGCTTTATTTTCTTTTGTTTGACAGGTGGATATGATGGATCTTAATTTAACTTGTGATTCATCACTTCCGGAGGTATTCCTGTCATATCAGAATGGGACCAGGCAAAATAATCCACGTTAGTTTTTAAAAATTCAGTCAACTTACCTTTCATTTCGTGGCTTAGGTTGGCTCCAGTGTAGACTTTCCTTTCAGGCCAAGGTGCGAATAATTCTACAGCTTCCAATTCCTCAATCGTCATTTTGATGTTTTCATTTTCCTCTAGTTCTTGGATGGAATTGGGCCTCGAGTCTACATCTGTTCGTTCGTGTTCAGTTGATGCTTATGTTGCTACACCCTCAACTAGATTCTGTGATTGCTATTTTCCTTCATCTTTTGTGCTTGAATCTACTACGAAATTAATGCTCCTAGACGTTTGCTTATCACCACGGATTTTTCGTATTCGCCATTGTGAAGGGAATTTAATAACTTGATGCAGGATAGATCACAGCATCCATTTCGTGAATCCATGGTCTACAGAGAATCATATTGTAGGTCATGTCTATCTCTACCACCTGAAACTTCGTGTCTTTGACAACTCCTTCTGCGAATGTGGTGAGTATTATCTCCCTTTTTGTTACAATACTCGAGTTGTCAAAACCAGATAAGGTATGTGCCTTGGGTATCAGCTTATCTTCAGTTTGCATTTCGTTTACCACTCTTAGCAAAATGATATTCACGGAGCTACCTGGATCAATCAAAACTCATTTCACATTAGTGGCATGTACAAGTAAAGATATTACCAGTGTGTCATTGTGTGGGGTTAATACGCTCTCTGCATCTGCATCATCAAATGTAATACTTTCTTCTTCCAAAACATGTTGAATTCGCTTCCCATGTGTGACTGTAATTTTTTAAACTTTCATGGCTGCCATATATGTCACGCCATTAATTTCTTCTCCTCCACTTATAATATTAACAGTCATTTTGGGTGAAGGAGGTTTAGGGGGCTCCTGCCTGTTTTTCATATACGCTTGTGTCACACCTCCTTTTCCTACACCCTGGAAAGGTGAGTATAAGGGAGTTTTTCCAATTAAAGTGACAATCGAAACGGGATTATTTTTATTAAATTCAGAGTCGCCACTTGGGATAATTTTATGGTGTCCCAAGTCACCGGTTCAAATCTCGAATCGAGGAAAAGATTGACTCTATTTAACAGTCCGTGAATCAGAAACCCGAGTAAGGAATTCTATTAACCCGGGAGAAGGTGTTAGGCATTCCCGAGTTTCGTGGTTCTAGCACGGTCGCTCAACTATTATAATTGGCCTACTATCTGATTTTAGTACATATTTTAGCCTATGGTGCAATTTTAACTCTTTAACCGCTTTTATTCATTTTTGGGAAGATTGCAACGTTATTTAAAATATGTCTTGAACCATGTCACATAAATGCACCCACAGTCCGCAACACATTTTATATAACATTGTTGAAATTTGGATTTGGGTCACATAAGTGCACACCCGAGTTTAGGAATGTAATTTTTAATAGCGCGCCTAAAGCAACTACACACTTTCAACTTTGCGAGGGCCATGAAAAATTCAACTAGTGGCACACCTCGATTTCTAAAGGGTTAACATTAATTAAGTGAGGGTCATGGGCTTAGAGGGTTTTATTATTCGAAATTGTTGTAATCGGGTTACATGAAATGCACACCCGAGCCCCCTTTAATTTAATTTGACATAGTTCAGTTGATGAATAGCAACCTAATATCTATATTGTGACAAATCATGTTCAGCTATAACCAATTCGAGTGAACAATTAATATTAAGCTAGAATAAAATGAGTAGAGGATTGAAGAGTTAAACCTCAATATAGCCGAAAAATTGATTGTTTCACTGTTTTGAATTCAAAAATATAACAAACCGCGGACGGGAACTCGCATCGGCGCCAGAAAGCTCGAAACCAAAACGACCTCAATCAAAAGATAAACTAAAACCTTCGGTCAAATCGGTCCTTGATAATGACAAAGCGCTAATGTAGAGAATTTCGTCCACGCCTTTAGATTCTAACTCGTCAGCCTTCTCAATAAACCTAGGCAGATTAACCAAAAATGGCTAAATCTATAAACTTAAACCATGTACAACCAACACAGCCTTTGTAATCACCAAACATTGCAGGAGTAATTCCAAAAGAAGCACATAATTTAGTAGTTATCATTAAAATATCTAGATTTGACAATTTAAATGTGGCTTGGTATTTTCGAGATCAGTAGTGGTCGTTCTTGAGTCCCTTTTTGGAATTTAAGTTTGTTATTTTCCTTTGTTTTCTCCGCGTGTGTTTTTCGGCTAGCTGGTTTTTTTTTCAGATGAGGGGAGCGGCGGATCCTCTTTTTTAGTGTAGGAAATTTTTTGGATTAGCTAGGTCTAGGAAATGAAAACTTAAGGGTAGGGTTTCTATAATTGGGTATTTTATATAGAAGTGGGAAGGGATGATGATCATTGGATTAGAAGGAAATAGATGGCTAGGATTAAATCTTGCACTTAAATGGGTTAATGGGTTGGAAAGAATGGGATAAGGGTAATTGGGTTGGACCATGTCTTTTTGTGTTTCAATTTTGGGCTAAGAAGACTCCAAAAATTATTATTTAAAACCATAGCTAAATTCCCTTAATATAAGATAACTATACTACATGATGCAAAAATAAATTCTAATTAATTAAACTAAACTATATTAAAACATGAAATTATTACATATTTTTTGTATTTTTCAAGATTATATAAAGATAAAAATAAGGTACTATTTTTTGTATTTTTTTTACTTTATGAAAGGTACATAAAATAAAAATATTTTTTTGTAATTTTCATTTTCTTGTAATAAAATAAAGTAAAAGAGTAAAAATGAGTTGAAATAGCTATATTGGGCCTAAATTAAATATTTACGTGCTAAAATATGAAAAATCTTGGGGAGGGTCAAAAATCACATGTCTACGGCTTGCTTACCTTTTTCACTAAACAATTCGGTTAGATATCTTTGTTTTAACAAATGGTCAACTTCACCTTGTGTGATGACCACTTGTTTTAAAATGAATTCTGCATTCCGAGGCCTTAAAAACCTCTTTCGACATCACCTCGATTTGCATGCGCAGTCCGGGCGCGTAGCCGGAAAGCCATTTTGTGAAAATCTGTGAAAAATGATAAATTTTGCCTTTAAAATGGATTCAAGTTGACTTCGAACAACATTTTGGGTAAACGGACCCGAACCCATGATTTAACGGTCCTGGAGGGTCCGTACGAAAATATAGGACATGGGCGTATGCCCGGAATCGAATTTCGAGGTCCCTAGCCCGAGAAATAAATTTTTAAAGAAAATTATTTTCTAGAACTATTTATGAGTTTTGGAAATGAAATGAGTTTAAAACTTGATGGTATTGGGCCCGCATTTTGGTTTCGGTGCCCAGTACAGGTCTTATATGTGATTTAAGATAAGTCTATGAAATTTGGTAAGAAACGGATTTGAAATGACGTGAATCGGATCATTTTTGAGAAAATTGAAAAATTTGAAGTTCTTAAGAAATTTCATGATTTTGGTGCTAAATTCATAGTTATTGATATTATTTTAGTGATTTGAATGTACGAGCGAGTCCGTATGATGTTTTTAGGTTGGTGTGCATAATTGATTTGGAGCCCCGAGGGCTCGGGTGAGTTTTGGATAGGCCACGGAGTGGATTTTGGACTTGGAGAGTTGCAGGTTTTCAGCTATTTCAGTGCAGGCCTGCAGGATTCGCATTTGTGAAGCCTGGCTCGCAAATGCGAAATGTAGCCCAGGCCAGCCTACCTCGCAATTGCAAGGATTCAATCGCAAATGCGATCCCCCCAGCTTTAGCCAGTAGTTGCAAATGCGACAAGTTGTTGCAAATGCGAACTCAGCAGAAGTCAGGGTTTGCAATTGCGAACCCTGATCGCAAATGCGACATCTGCAACCAGCAATTTTATAACTTAGCCAAAAATCTTTCATTTTTCACATCTTCTCAAAACATAAACTCTCTAGAGCGATTTTTCAAAGGCAACTTCTCTTCCAAATCGATTGTAAGTGATTTCTAACTAGTTTCCTTCAATCATTAACATCTTTTCACATGATTTTAACTCAAAATCAATGATTTTCATGGGAGAAATTGGGTGTTTTGGGTAGAACCTAGATTTTTCAAAAAATTGGTGATTTGGACCTCGATTTGAGGTCTGATTTCAAAACAAATTATATATTTGGGTTCGTGGGGGAATTGGTGTTTGGGTTTTGGTTCGAACCTCGGGTTTTGACCATGTGGGCCGGGGGCAATTTTTTGGGTAAAACTTTAGAAAACTCATTTTCATGCATTAGAATTGATTCATTTAGCATTTATTGATGTAATTAAGTAACTTGTGGCTAGATACGAGCGAATTGGTGGTGGAGTCAAGAGGTAAAGCGATAGTAGGGGCTTGAATTGTGTTCGTGGCATCGAGGTAAGTGTTTGGTCTAACCTTAGCTTGAGGGATTAAGAGTTGAGTCTTATTTGCTACATGTTATTTGTTGAGTACGACGTATAGGCATAGTGACGAGTATCTATACGTTGGTGTCAAGCATGACCGTGAGTCTTAAATTGAAATTGTTGTGTTCTTGATAAATCCTACGAATGCCTAAGTTGTTTATTCTCTGAGTTGAATAAGGATTATGATTATCCTCATGGAAATTACTTATGATTGAGTATTGGTGCTAGTTGAGGTAGTTAGATGTTGGAACAAGTTTGGTTACAGCTGATTTTCCCTTGCCCGAACGTATTTACTTATATTATTGATTCCCTTGTCGGGATAGTGTTGTTTCTTTATTGATCCCTTGCTAGGACTCTTGTTATGATTGGTGTTGAACTGTATATGTGGACCGGGTTGCGCGCTGCAACAATATTATATTTGGATCGGGTTGCACGCCGCAACAATGTTATTATGTTTTAAGATCGGGTTGCGCGTCGCAACAATTGATAATATAAAGTGTCCATAGATTGGTTACGAGTTCCTTATTGTATTGGCTATAAAATTCTAAATTGTTCTTATGATTTTCTCTTAATTTACTGTTGGTACTGATATTCCCCCACATCATGTACTCCTTCCATCTTTACTTGTTTATTCCTGTTTTATTTTCCGCTGCATATTATATAATTGCACAGGTTTGTTTGGTAGTCTGGTCCTAGCCTCGTCACTACTTCACCGGGGTTAGGCCAGACACTTACCAGCATATGGGGTCGGTTGTGTTGATACTACACTCTGCACTATGTGCAGATCTCGAAGTGGCAGCTTTTGGACCATAGCATTGGGTGGTTGCCTTCAGTCCAGCTAGAGATCCCGAGGTAGTCCTGCAGGCATCCGCAGGCCCGGCGTTCTCTTCTATCTTTATATGTATTCTGTTTTCATTTTCTTCCGAGACAGATTTTACTTTCCTTTCAGACACTTGTATGTAGTATTCATAGACAATCCGTGATATTGTGATACCGGATTCCGGGTAGAGATGTATGTTGGCACTGTCGTACTGTTTATGGTTAATCTATCAGATTAAGTCTTCCGCTTGTATCTATTTACTGTTAGTATTTTACTGTTATTTCATTGTTAACTTAAATCGTTAAAAGGGCTAAATAAAAGGGTTAATGATTCTATATTACACGGCTTGCCTAGCTTTCATGAGTAGGCGCCATCACGACTCCCGATGGTGGGAAATCCGGGTCGTGACACCTTGTAGCAATCTATAACCCGTTGTTTTGTGACCATGATCGTTATGAAACTCACACCAAAAATCAGGATTCGCCTATTCGGGTTTGATCTCATTTCCTTTGGCCATCGCACCTTATCTCCCATGCTTCTTAATACTGCTACTAACTCTGATATGCTAACATTGAAATTGTACCCGCCAAACTTCGCCTTCGAGCCTCTATCATCATCTCGTATCTCTCGCGCGTTTCGCTCTTTTCCAAACCTTGATGATGAGCCTGATTCTCTATCTCTCGATCTATGATCGTTCGTTCCTTGAGTTATCCTGCTTTGAACGCGAGTCTCTACCTGTCGCTCCCATGTAGGGTTCGTACCTATTTTTACCAGACCTTTTTTCAGTTTCAGCACGTCTTGAACTTACCCTCTCGTCTTTTTGAGACCGATTGATGGTATCTTCTTCTATCCGTAGCTTCGTGTTGTATCTGTTGTAAACATCATTCCAAGTTGTTGCTAGAAATTCCCGTAGACTTTCTTTGAGTCGTCTCGTGGCTTATAAACTTTTATCATTTAGATTACTGGCAAACGCCATAGCCGCCCATTTATCAGGTACACATGACAACATCATCCTTTCACGCTGGAATCTATCTACAAATTCTCTGAGCAACTCTAAATCTCCTTGCTTTATTTTGAAAATATCCTCCATTCTTTTTTCGACTTTTTGAACTCCCGAGTGTGCTTTGATAAATGAATCTACAAGCTCAGCAAAAGAATCTATAGAATTTTCGGGTAAAAGGGAATACCATGTTAATGCTCCCTTAGTGAGTGTTTCTCCAATTTTTTTGACCAATACTGATTCAATTTCTTGTTTGGTCAAGTCGTTGCCCTTTACACCGGTTGTGAATGCAGTTACGTGGTCTTGTGGATCAGTTGTCCCATCATATTTTAGAATATAGGGCATCTTGAATTTCTTCGAAATTGGTAGAGGAGCAGCACTTGGCTTCCAAGGTTGTTGTGAATATTTGTCCATATCTATTCCCTTGATCACATGTGGTACTCTAGGTATTTGCTCTATTCGGTTGCTTTGCTCCTTGAGCTATTTCTGCAAAGTTAATACTAAATTTTATAAATCAGAATTAACTGTGTTACCTGGTTCTCCTTCACAAGACTCTCTGGGAGTTCCACCACTGCCTGAATTAACGAGTCCAAAACGAGGGTTTTCCAAAGTGTTGTTATTTGGAGTTGGTATTGGCGGCACAACCGGCAACTGGCTGGTAAAAGCTTGGAGAGCGTTGTTGACCTGTTGAGCAGTTAATTTTTTGAGAGCTTCATCGATAGCTTGTTCGTTTGCAACTCTGTCATTTTCATTTGATTCAGATCTGTTTGGATCCCCCTCTCGTGATTGCCGCTGAGAATATTGTGGCGAAGAAGGCAGGGTTCTGTCATCTTGTTTGTTCAGTTGATATTGTGGATCTTGGAGTGGTAAATTATGTTGATTATTGTCGTTGACATTCGACATGGTTATTCTTGATAAAAGAATCGATTTGGAAAGCAGATGATTATCAGATTCCCGACAACGAAACCAATTTGTTTAACCAAAAATAGGGATTTCGGTCAAAGCTTATTTTTAGAATAACTCAGGTTACTGATAATCAAATAGAAATAGGAATAATTGATGTAAATAACAACTGAATAGAAAGCAAAGTAAATCAGTATATTCCAATAGTATTTTGTGTCCTTACAAATATTCATTCCTCACGTTTTATAGTTATTTCTAAGTAATATGTTTCTCTCATTTCATAATGGAGTCATTATGGACAATTAATGATATTTAATGTAACGTTATAATTGGCAATCGTAACTGTTTCAATACAGATTCTATAATGTTTTCCGTAATTAATGCCTATTAATTACCAATAATACGTATCTAAACCCTTTTGCTATTCAGGTTCATTCTTCCGATGCTTCTCCAAAATATCAAGAGGTTCGAACATTTATTCCTTTTGGCTTTTTTGGATCTTTTTCCGTGCCTGCTAAAGCTCGTGCCTCTTCAACTATTCTTCGCCAACTGTCATTCCTTTACCGATCCACGTGTCATGACATGTCATTACATAATTAATTCGATATATTAACTTGATTTTTCCCAATATAACTACCTAACCACAAACCAGCCATTTTCTTTCCTCCATTTTTAGTCATGTAAGCAGAGGCAGATGTAGTTAGCAACAAACGGGTTCAACTGAATCCATAACTTTCGATGCGGTGTAAAAATTTATATGTAAAAATTCACTAAAATTACAAAAATAGTGGATATGAACCCATAACTTTAAAAGTATAATGGGTTCAATGCTAAAAACCTTAAGAGTTGAACCCATATGATTTAAATCCTGGATCCGCTTCTACATGTAAGCTCACCTTTAGCCACTCAAACTACAGTTGAAAATCGGCAGCAAACCCAGTTGCAAAAAACGCACCAAAACATCTCAAAAACAGCCCCCTAAACCACTGAAATCACCCCAAAAAATAGCCCCCAAAAACCCAGCAAAAACCACCTGAAACCCACTACCGATACCGCTCAAAACCCATCCAAAATCTGGCAAAAAAACAGTCAAAACTCAGCAAAAAACAGCCATAAAATCTACCGCAAAAGCACCAGCTCAACCCTAAAGTTGACGTCGTTGTGTTTCTGTTCGGGTTCTGGCGGGTTTTCTCTGTTAAAGTTCATTCGACTTTGATTTCAGCTGTTGTAGCTTGCTAATAAAGGAAAGATTTTTGTTACTAAAGGTCCGATCGTTTACCTTAAGTCTTTCTTGTATTAGTAAAAATTAGACTCGCCATGTGGGTCTATTAAATGGCGACACGTGTCAGTAAAGTTTGAAGAAAAGTGAAGAATGACATGTAAAGATGATATGTGAAACACCTCCGGGACCGAACATACTCATACCGTGCTTGTTAGCCCCAGAACTGATCATCATGAAATAGCCCAGATCAGGCATGAGAGAATATCTCATAATTACAAATGAGGAAAGAATAAATTAATCCCGGATTATATGGGATTTACCATCATTACACCATCAGTTACAAATCAATTATTAATAAATACAATAAATGATTGTAACGGTCAGAACAAGGCAATCAATTACGAGATTGACTCAACAGGCACGGGATTGACTCAACAGGCACGGATTGACTCAACAGGCACGGGATTGACTCAACAGGCACGAGATTAACTCATTAATTACGGAATTAACTCATCAGTTATGGTGTTAGCTCATCAGTTACGGAATTCCAACATTTACACAACTGTTACAAGTCTTCCAAAAGTAATGGATGGATTGAGTAAATGCTCGTAATGGACCCATAATTCAAGAAGACTAGTTACTTAGATTTAGCCCTATAAATAGACATACTTTTACCACCATCAGGGGAATCTAATTTTCTTCTCTACAATTCTATACATTGTAATTCATAGCATCTTGCTCCCAAGTTAGCCATAGTTCGGCCCTTCAAGCTTTGTTCGGCTCATTATCCTATCAAGGATCATTCAATAAGAATTCTTTCTTCTCTGCTTTATTTTTATTATATTATCTGTCATTGAATTTATTTTCCACTTCTCTATCACGTTGTATTAACAAAATTTTATATCTTTCGGATTGAATCGGTTGCTTGTGGCCCGTCATATAAAATTATTGCTTTGACCTTGAAAACCATTTTTTGGGTTAAACGGTTTGGTTCCGTTGCCGGGAACTCAAGCAAATTTGCTATTCATCCAAAGATAGTAACAATTTTATATAAAATTTTCTATCACGTTGTATTAACAAAATTTTATATCTTTCGGATTGAATCGGTTGCTTGTGGCCCGTCATATAAAATTATTGCTTTGACCTTGAAAGCCATTTTTTGGGTTAAACAGTTTGGTTCCGTTGCCAGGAACTCAAGCAAATTTGCTATTCATCCAAAGATAGTAACAATTTTTGTTAATATTCGCTTGTTTTCAGTTTAAACTTTCATCATGGCCGAAATTTACCAATCAACACAGTTGAGGACAACCAAGTTGGAGATGGCGTACCATGCAAAATAAAAAGGGAAGAATAGCCATGATAATGATATGTAAGTAACAAGCAGAGAAAAATAGAGAATGTATATCGATATATTGGTACCACAACTATCTGTACCAGAACTGATTGTAACGGATCAGTACAAAACAGTTCTGGAACAGGAGGTTCAGATACACCAGGTAATTTTAATTTGCAAAATTTATTTCTAACCTTACAGAAACAGATCAAGGAACAGAATGAGCGGAGAACACCTCCGGGGATTCCTATCTATCCTGCGAGAATGATATGCATAACCGTTGCAACACCGAATTTTAAACAGAAGAAGACACGGTAAGTCGAATCGACACTAATAAGTGTCCAAAAATAGGTTCGAAAACCAAACCGAGGTGATTCCGGATATTATTGAAGGAGTCAAAAGAATAACGTCGGACCTTCCCGGAACTGAGGAGTAAAATTTACATTCGATATAATTCAAAGCTTCGAATAGAGGAATACACGTTCATTCAATTGAAATTCAAAAACAGGTCCGGAGATCAAGTGGATGTGATTCTTGGGTGATTCGAATCTAAATGCAAAAATCTAAAAAACAGGTCTGAGCAAAGAGATACGAGATTTTCTTCACGGGCTGGAAAAGATCCAGCTCTACCCGAATAGGCAAGGAATTACCTTGCTAAATTGTAAAATTTCACAGGAGAAGAATAAAAATTAGGAAGAACATGGGTAAAACACCTATGAGATTGCTTACAAAGATACCACACCTAACAATTGAAAAAGAAGAGATAGTTGTGGGATGGAATAGACACGAGGAAGGAAGGTTCATTAATAACCTTGGACAATTATACAAATATTTTTGGAAGCAATCATTGAACCGAAGGCATCAGAAGACACGAGGTCAAATGCTGAAGAACTAGAAATTATCATTGACTTCCCAAATAGGAAGATTTACGTTGGTCGAGACTCGACACCGAATTTAAAGGTAAGGTGATTAAACTTTTACATGCTAACAAAAATTGCTTTGCTTGTCTCCATGCTAACATAGCAAGTGTACCACCGGAGGAAAAGGTTTATATGCTCAATATTGACCCGCAGTATAATCCGGTCAAGCAAAAGAAGAAACTAGAGTCAAATCATAAAAGATAAAGTTACAGATCTTCGAAAGATCGGTTTAGTCCGAAAAGTCAAATCATTCGAACTTGCTATCTAACAACAACGCATCATTACTTTCAAAATTCCGAGGAGAAATATGATTGCCGGTACACCAAATTATCTTGGATGTCTCGGTAAATGCAATTTTAATTCAAGAAGATAAAGGGCTTAAATTAGCTTGGGGACTCAGAGCAAAAATATTGATTTAGCGATTGATCGAATCCAAGAAAACTATGCAGCCCAAGAAAATCGAGCCGGATGTGTTAGTCTCAGATCTACTGCTGATATTACTGACTTAGAAAGCAACTCCGAGCACTTATTGAGAAATATCGTTTCCAGATCGAGCCATCTCTTATTTAGGCGATGACTGATTTATCATCAATTAGAATGAAAATGAGGTAAGCCTGACTAATTTAATTTGGAATTGGCATAATAAATTTATTTATATTACTTGCACAATGGGACTTTACCCAAAGATAAGCATGCTCTCGATAACTCTGAGTGCGTCTCATCCCGTACTACCTGCCTTGTTGGAGGAGAATTATATTTGAGAATATTCAAGGCTCCAAAAGCTAATATGTCACATGGACCAAACAAACAAAATATATAATGCGAGAAATTTATAAAGAAAGCAGTGAAAATTACTCTGGTAATAAGGCTTCAAATCAAAAACTCATTAAAGTCAGTATGAATAGCTCAAATCAAGATATGGCATGATCCTCGACAACATTTTGGAACCTCCGTAGTTCCCGGCCAGAGTACAAAATATTTGATAAAAAGAGCTTCGGTAGCGTCCCTATGTTGGAATTGGACCATCTGAAAGTCCATCAATATCGAAATTAACTATCATACCGGGGACTATTAGACCGCAGATTGTCAAATTATGATCCCAGTGTTTGAGTTCTCATACCTCAAAACTCAAACACCAGGGAGATTACTCATACTTGAAGATTAGTCAATTTGACCTGACATTATTTACCAGCTCAACTCGGTTAGTTGTATTACTCATATCAAGCACAAACACTTCAAACAGTGTTGAATGAGTTCTTCAAAAATACATATACTACACGTACACAAAAAGGATCAAGAACTCCATGTCAGAGTCAAGAATCCCATGATAAAAAACGAAAGTGTTGCATCTAAGTCAAGATAAATGTATGCAAATAAGCCACCAGAATAAAGTTCACTTTGAACAAACACGCGATCTATATTCGGTCCAACAACGACCATTCAAGCTAAATATCTAAGACTTTCTTAATGGCTAATTGTATTATGACTCTGATCGATTATTCCGTAAATCTCAAATATTATTTCGGACATGTGTCCCTCTCTATTTGGAAGTATGTTCATATACTCCAATTTAGATTCAAAATCCAATCAGATTAAATGTCTCTTCAGGACAAATCTACTAAGATATATATATTTATTTGGGATCAATACTCACTCAAACTCAATGTCTTACCGGGGTCAATACTCCCATAAATTTTAATGGGGTCAATACTCTTGTAAATCCTACCGGGATTAATATTCCCTCAGACTAAAAGTCTACTCGGATCAATTGATCCTATTTTACGCCTGAATGAAAAGGAGACGTCCTCTTCATAGCGTTTAAAGTATATAAAAGTTAGACACCCAAAGGTGCAACATTAAGACATCGCACATGTAACGATGCATCCAAATATATATTTTAAGTCTAAAAGACTAAGTATGAGCACTCAAATAATTTTTTAAAGTGCCAAGAAAAATTAGTACTCGGATAAATTCTCTAAAATACCAAATGATAATATTAGACCCGAAAGGCACGAGGAATACTGTATTAATTCCGGTCTAGGTTACAACCCTTTTGGTAAAAAAAGGGGGGTTAAGCAGTCATCATCTAAATATATACCTCCGAGTCCCGTATGGTTTTCCTTTTCAGGAAATGGACCACGTGAAAGGAATAATCAAATGCTCGAGATTTCATACTTCAAAGCTCTAACACTTGGGGACTATATATATGGAAGGCAAAGAAGACTAGAAAAATCAAAATTCAAGTCAAGCCTAAGGTCTACCCAACAAATCGAAAGTTAAGAGCAAAGTCACGAGCCAAAAACACAAGCCTGACTCGAAAACCTTTGAAAATATATTCATAAATATAAACGAATGTTTCAAAAAAAGTTAACGGCAGAATATTAGTTACGAGTAAAAATGCACATCTTTGTACTTACTCAAAAACTGTTGTAACTGAAAACAGTTACGGATGAAAAAGCATTACCCTTGTATTCATTTGAAAACTGTTATCAATAAAAATAGTTATTGGTAAAAATTCATACCCTTATATTTAAAACTATTGTAAACAAAAATAGTTATCTCCTTGTACTAATTCAAAAAACTGTTGCAAAAGAAAAATAGTTACGAGTGCAAGCTTATATCGAATCTGTTAAAAGGAAAAACAGTTGGAAAATGAGTTATAGATGATACACAAACACATGTGAAATGTTATGAAAGTTAAATGTAAAAACTTTCTTCAAAACACTGTTAAAGAAAAATATGTGAAAATTCCTATCTCTCTTTTGTATATTTACACCATTATGAAGTTGAGACGTCTTCTTTATTAAGTGTCGTTCATAAAAGGGCCCTCTTTTATAATTCGTGCTTATAGGGTGAAACAAAAACCCAAACATTAAAATAGGCAGAAAATAAAGCCAAAATATATATATCAAACTTTGCAAACATAAGACAAAGATTTGTCTTCAAACCCCGAAACAAGACAGGGGTAAACCAACCGATTATTGACGAAAGGAACATAAGCGACGGAGTTATCATCTGAATATCTAAGTTCTGCACTCTTTTTTTCTTCGTCCGGTTTTTGTCCCTATTGGGTTTTTCTTGCAAGGTTTTTAATGAGGCAGAGACAAGGATGAAAAGGATAAAATCTTCCACTTTCCAGTCACACCATAGTGAGTAACTGGAAAGTGGGGGGACTATCTGTATTAGTAAAAATTAGACTCGTCATGTGGGTCTATTAAATGGCGACACATGTCAGTAAAGTTTGAAGAAAAGTGAAGAATGACATGTAAAGATGATATGTGAAACACATCCGGGACCGAACATACTCATACCGTGCCTGTTAGCCCCAAAACTGATCATCATGAAATAGCCCAGATCAGGCGCTGGAGAATATCTCATAATTACAAATGAGGAAGGAATAAATTAATCCCGGATTATATGGGATTTACTATCATTACACCATCAGTTACAAATCAATTATTAATAAATACAATAAATGATTGTAACGGTCAGAACAAGGCAATCAATTACGAGATTGACTTAACAGGTACGGGATTGACTCAACAGGTACATATTGACTCAACAGGCACGGAATTGACTCAACAGGTACGAGATTGACTCATTAATTACGGAATTAACTCATCAGTTATGGTATTAACTCATCAGTTACGGAATACCAACATTTACACAACTGTTACAAGTCTTCCAAAAGTAATGGATGGATTGAGTAAATGCTCATAATGGACCCATAATTCAAGAAGACTAGTTACTTAGATTTAGCCCTATAAATAGACATACTTTTACCACCATCAGGGGAATCTAATTTTCTTCTCTACAATTCTATACATTGTAATTCATAGCATCTTGCTCCCAAGTTAGCCATAGTTCGGCCCTTCAAGCTCTGTTCGGCTCATTATCCTATCAAGGATCATTCAATAAGAATTCTTTCTTCTCTGCTTTATTTTTATTATATTATCTGTCATTGAATTTATTTTCTACTTCTCTATCACGTTGTATTAACAAAATTTTATATCTTTCGGATTGAATCGGTTACTTGTGGCCCGTCATATAAAATTATTGTTTTGACCTTGAAAACCATTTTTTGGGTTAAACATTTCTCTATTTACGTATTTGTTTGTGGTTTTTCTTAGATATAGGTTTGAGTTCATTTCGATATAATTGTTGTCTGAAGTATCCTGCTACGTATTTGTTTAAGTTATTAGTTGCTCTGTGTACCTATGCTCTGTTTAGTATGATTAATCATCCATTGGTAGTTATGGGAAGAGAAACATGATAATTTTATGTGGAAATGTATAGATGGACCTTTGTCTTTAATCAAGTAAGTTGTCAGTTCTTTTAAGAGTACTTGGTCCTTAAGGCTATTATTTGGACATGATTTGCTAGGGGTATTAACAAAAGTGTTGGCCCAAGTAGAGGTTAGTTTTGAAGACCGACAAAGGAACTTAGGCATGAACCAGATCCATTCCTTAGGTGCACAAAATCGGGCAGATTCGAGCATGTGGAATGCACGTGAAGAAGATAAGCTTAACTTGGTGTATTTAATATCTCCTGATCGAAAAGGTTGTATAATTGATAAGGAGAAGGACTCCTTACTCAAAGAGAACATTATCCAAGATAGGGAAGGGGTTAAAAGTTGAGATGAACTAGAACTCTTTCACCAAGGAAGAGTTGCATCAGAACTCTAGTTATTTCTTCATCTACTAACTCTATAAATTGCAGGATGTTCTCACATTACAGGTGTTGCACAAAAAAACAGAAATTCAACGTGAATTGAGAGCAAAATAGCAAGGCTTTTTGCAAGCAGTTTGTGTGTAATTAAAGTGTGCAAACCTGAAGCTACATGAACTAGATTGAAGAACCAGCTCCATAAAGAGTTTTATATGTTTTTCTTTATTTCTAGTTCAATTGTAGTAGGTGTTTTCATATTGTACCTTTCAGCTTTATCTAGAAGCAATTGTAATAGGTTCTTTGAGCATTCAAGTTAGAGTTAACTTGAAGTTGTCGCAACAGTTAGAGACTGGTTGCTACAACGAGAATAGAGGTAATCATTAGGTTTACAAAGAGTTTTGTAAATGTTATTTTGACTTAGTAATTTAGTGAAGTGTTGGGAAAAATCCTACTGAGTAGTAGGTCATGGTTTTTTCACATTTTGAGCCGGGTGTTTTCCACGTAAAAATACTTGTGTTCTTTACTTTTTATTATTTCGCAACAGTAGCATAAGGAACACATAGAAGAACCAGGTTCTTTCATAATCAGTTTAAGCGAAAAATTTGTCACCACACAAATCACTCCCCCTGTATAGTATTGAAGTATAAAACATCAAAAAGCCATTGGCAATTTAATTCCCTCTGTGGTTTAATGTGTAATTTATCGGGCAAGGGTAAAGAAAGAATGCTAGAAATTAATTAAGTTATAACATAATTATTCTTGTTAATAATTTTTAGTTAAAACATACATTTCTTCCATAATGCCATTCATAATTCTCTTGCCTTACAATAATCTCAAATCTTAGGAAAATAATTAATTCTTGAATAAGTTAGAATGCTTTAGTCGTGCTCTTAATTAATCAAATCATCGTGATTATGTATACGTTCGCGTGACATAATTACGATTTTCAAAATTAAAGGCAAGGTATGCGTTCACGCAACTTTGACGAAATAATTTTAATAATAATAAAGTGTTATTAGTCGTGTACACGTACGTGTGATATAATTTTGACACACCAAACAAAAGCGAATACATACACGTGATTTGTTTCAAAGATTAATTCCATAAACACCATAGTAAGTAAAAGCGATAAAAGATGAAAACGCACATAGGTTCTAAAATACTTAATTAACAGATAATCAAGCCAAGTATGGTCATAAAGCGACCGTGCTAAAACCACGGAATTTGAGAATGCCTGACACCTTCTCCTGGGTTAACATAATTTTTTACCCGATTTTTTGTGTTTCGCGGACTTTAAAAAGAGTCAATTTTCCTTGATTTGGGATTTTAAAATAAAACGATTGTGAGCACCTAATTTTTGCCCTAATGCAAATCACTCCTAAAAAAATTTTAAAATAGTTTGGAGTTGTTCATGCATATTTAGAGTTGTTTTAAATTATAAAAATCATAAAAAAATGTTCAAACCCTAATTTTCATAGCCTGTTAGATTTTAAATTGCATTTTAGGATTTAATTACATTGTTAAATGCATCTTTCAAATAACTAAAAATCTAAAAAAATTGCATTCTTAGGCTAGTTAATTAAATAGTTGTATTAGTCCATCATTAGGTAAAATAAATAAATATGCTAGCCATATAAAAATTAGATTAAATTAAAGTTTGAGTTTAAAATGGCTAGAGTTTGCAAAAATCTGATATTGAAAAGAAAGAAAAGAGCTAGGTTTACTAAGGCTGCAAACGAACTGGGCCAAGGACTGAGGCCCAATCTTTAACGAAACACCCGCCCCAGTCTGTCCAAATGCCCGACCCGCCTGACTCCAGGTCTCAAGTGATACCGTTCAGCTCCAAAACTGCGTCGTCCCTCTTTTCCAAAAACCCTAGCAGTCTTCTCTTTCTCTTTTCTACACACTTTCTCACTTCACTCCCATCCAAACACGAATATTCCTCTCTCATACACACTAACACACACATTTAGAAACTTAGAGAAAGGGGATGGAAATTTGAATTAAAAATTCCGGATCTGAAGAAAAGACAAAAAGGGGTTTGAAGAATTCATTCTGATTTCTGCTAAGCTGTTTTAGTAGTTTTCTGGGCTCCCAAGAAGTTTTTGAATTCGAAGTTGAAGCTGTGTGTTGATTTCTGCTGTTGAATTGGCCGTTTAGTGGCTGAACTCAGACCTTTATTTCGGTCCATTTCTTCTGCTGTTGTTCTGCCTTTTAGTGCTGTTCGAAGTCTAAGCTGCTGATTTTCGCTGAAGTTGTGCTCCAATTCGAAGCATCTCCCATTTATTTGGCTTTCGGTCCAGTTTGCTTTTTGTTTTTGCTTCAAACAGGTACACATATATTCCTAAGCTTGTAGTATTTGGGTAAATGGAATGAAAGTTAATGCAAATTCCTGTTGGTTTGAATCCGTATGTTTGTTTGCTTGGTTGTAATAATGAGAGACCTATGAATGCTAGATTAGTTGAATTTAATCACTTTAAAGCTAATTCTGATCCTAAAAAAGCATAATCTGGACACGGCGTATAAAGATCTATGTGATATTTGCTTTATGAATCATGTTTAATTGTGTTTTTGAAGGTTAGCACAATTTTTATGCGCAGTTGAATTTAGTTGTGTATGGATCCTACTGGATTTTACTCTTAAAATCAGTGTATATGAGTGTTGAGTTCAAATTACAAATGGGATGTTGAAAAATCCTTGTCATAACGGAGGCCAGGCCAATTCGTTTGGGCCATTCTAAATGAATGACCCAACAGAACTCATTTGGATGTTGCTTGGGCCCGAGTAAAAGGCCCGGATGTCTTTCCTCTTATGACAATTAGGACTGGACCCATGCACAGTCTCAAACCTTAGGAAATAATCATTAATGAACATATAATAAATCATCGTGACTATTGGTACGATTCCCGTGGCATAGTCATGATACGTAAATCCCAATTCGAGTGTGTGTTTCACGTGACTCGACCATAACTTCAAATAATAATAAAAATCAACATGTTGTAGATCGCGAGTGAGATTCACGTGACGCTATTCGCAATATTTACAAAAACAAAACGAGTGTGTCACGACTTGTTCAAATGAATTCCATAAATAATTAAAAGCGGTATAAGAGCGGCCATGCACAATAAGTTTTAAATATGTTTTAAATCAGATAATTAGGCCAATTTTAATGGTTAAGCGATCGTGCTAAAACCACATAACTCGTGAGTGCCTCACACCAACTTACCTGGTCTTTTGTGTTCACGGACCATAAATAAGAGCCAAATTTCCTCGATTTGGGATTTAAAATAAACCGGTGACTTGGGACATCATAAATTATTCAAGTGGCGACTCTGAAATTAAATAAATAATCTCATTTCGATTAATGTCACTTTAATTGGAAAAACTCTCTATCCCCTCATGAAAAAGGAGGTGTGACACCGGTGACTTGGGACACCTTGATAATTATTCCATGTGAAAAAAAAAATTAAAATAAATAATCTCATTTCAAATAATGTCACTTTAATTGGAAAAACTCTTTATCTTCGGAAAAGAGGTGTGACACAAGGATTAGCTAATCTTATTGTTAACCAAACTAATCGTTCAATACCCGTGTACCTCTCCTTTTTCACCACTTTAAAAAGGTGAATTAAATTTGCCACTTAGGGGACACGTGCCAGTCCCAAAGGCTAATCAACATAATTAGGAATTAAGTTGAACAAAATAATGCTTCATCCATGAATAAGGCCATAGATGAGCTATTTTGCAAATGGCGGAAGCTTATTTAATCCCAATTATAACCGAGAGCAAAAGTCATCTCAATTAATTTGACATTGAGGAAGGGTGAAGTAGAACTTCTATTCATACTTAGGGACCATTTCAGTTAAAATTTTGAAATGCCTTAGGACTATTGTTAGAGATAGCTATGTAATTGTCCCACATTGGAATAGGAGTAGTATCCCTTTTGTATAGAGTAGCTATAAATAGCACCTCTTGTATTGCATCACACACAATATATCAATATATATCATATTTTCTCCCGTGCCTTCTCACATGGTATCAGAGCTATCGTGAGAGATTTATCGCTGTGCATAAATTCCAGCGATTCCGGAAAGTAAAATCAGTCACCAAAACCCTTTTTTCCGGCGACTTTCAAAGTTGTTTTGCGTTTGCTTTGTCTCGGTCAGTGTGGTGCACAAAATCCAACACTACCACAAGAGTAGTCACTGTCCGGCGACCAAATCCCAGTGAAAATCTCCGGCGGTACTGTAGCTGTCCAAAGAAAATTTTTTGGCGAAGTTCCAACGTTGCGTGGGCCACCTTCCGGCCATTTTTTGGCGACGACTCTTCAGGACAGATTGTTTCCCTTGCAATTCCAAGCCTACCCATTCAGGTTACACCAAATTCCGACCACTTTTTTATTTTTCCGGCGTGAATAGTGATTTCAAAAAGTTGACTTCCGGCCATTTTTTGAAAAAGTTCCTTCAGAACAGTTGGGTCTTCTGGTAATTCCGATCCTACCCCTACTGTTTTTATTTCATTCCGACCACTTTGAATATTTTCCGGCTGCAACAGTAACTTTCCAACTGCTACAGTAGTTTCCTATTCTGGTTCAGTGTTCCTTACTCTATTTTCAGTGGATTACAGTTGATTATTTCTCTTATTTGGTAATAATTTACAAGATGTCTTTGGGAATTGATGTTTTTGGGTCTAAAAGCATGAGTTCTGGAAACTCTAATGTTATGATTACCTCGGAACCTTTAATGGGAGGTTCAAACTACTTAGCTTGGGCTTCATCTGTCGAGTTGTGGTGTAAAGGTCAAGGTGTGCAAGATCATCTGATTAAACAGTCTAGCGAAGGAGATGAAAAGGCGATAGCGCTTTGGGCAAAAATTGATGCTCAATTATGTAGCATCTTGTGGCGTTCTATTGATTCTAAGTTGATGCCTTTGTTTCGGCCATTCCAGACATGTTATTTGGTTTGGGCAAAGGCTCGTACGTTATACACTAATGATATATCTCGCTTCTATGATGTGATATCACGGATGACAAACTTAAAGAAGCAAGAATTAGATATGTCTACTTACTTGGGTCAGGTACAGGCAGTCATGGAGGAATTTGAGACATTGATGCCAGTTTCTGCTAGTGTGTCAAAACAACAAGAGCAGCGACAGAAAATGTTTCTAGTTCTTACACTCGCTGGACTTCCTCATGATCTTGATTCAGTACGAGACCAGATTTTGGCGAGTCCGACTGTCCCTACAGTTGATGAATTATTCTCTCGATTACTTCGCCTTGCTGCAGCACCAAGTCACCCAGTGATTTCATCACAGATACTTGATTCCTCTGTTCTTGCATCCCAGACAGTGGATGTTCGGGCATCTCAAGCTATGGAGAATAGACGAGGAGGCGGTCGTTTTGGGAGATCTAGACCCAAGTGTTCTTATTGTCACAAACTTGGACACACTCGCGAAATATGTTATTCCTTAAATGGTCGTCCACCCAAAAATGCCTACGTTGCTCAGAGCGAGACTACAGGTAACCAGGGCTTTTCTGTATCTAAAGAAGAATATAATGAGCTCCTTCAGTATCGAGCAAGTAAGCAAACATCTCCACAAGTAGCCTCAGTTGCCCAGACTGACACTCCTATTGCTGGTAATTCTTTTGCTTGTGTTTCCCAGTCTAGTACTCTTGGACCATGGGTCATGGACTCAGGCGCTTCTGATCATATCTCTGGTAATAAATCACTTTTGTCGAATATTGTATATTCACAGTCTCTTCCTACTGTTACTTTAGCCAATGGATGTCAAACTAAGGCACAAGGAGTTGGACAAGCCAACCCATTGTCTTCTATCACCCTAGATTCCGTTCTTTATGTTCCTGGTTGTCCTTTTAGTCTTGCATCTGTTAGTCGTTTGACTCGTGCCCTCAATTGTGGTATATATTTTATTGATGATTCTTTTATTATGCAGGACCGCAGTACGGGACGGACAATTGGTACAGGTCGTGAATCAGAAGGTCTTTACTACCTTAACTCGCTCAGTCCTTCCACAACATGTCTAGTTACAGATCCTCCAGATCTAATCCACAGACGTTTAGGACATCCGAGTTTATCCAAACTTCAAAAGATGGTGCCTAGTTTATCCAGTTTGTCTAGATTAGATTGTGAGTCGTGTCAGCTTGGGAAACATACCCGAGCTTCCTTTACGCGTAGTGTTGAGAGTCATGCAGAGTCTGTTTTCTCCTTGGTTCATTCTGATATATGGGGTCCTAGTAGAGTCAGTTCAACCTTGGGATTTCGTTATTTTGTTAGCTTTATTGATGATTACTCAAGATGTACTTGGCTTTTCTTAATGAAAGATCGTTCTGAGTTATTCTCTATATTCCAGAGTTTTTGTGCTGAAATCAAAAACCAATTTGGTGTCTCTATCCGCATTTTTCGCAGTGATAATGCCTTAGAATATGTATCTTCTCAGTTTCAGCAGTTTATGTCTTCTCATGGAATTATTCATCAGACATCTTGTCCTTATACCCCTCAGCAAAATGGGGTTGCAGAAAGAAAGAATAGGCACCTTATTGAGACTGCTCGCACACTTCTAATTGAGTCTCGTGTTCCGCTGCGTTTTTGGGGCGATGCAGTTCTCACAGCTTGTTATTTGATTAATAGGATGCCTTCATCTCCCATCAAGGGTCAGATTCCACATTCAATATTGTTTCCCCAGTCAGCCTTATACCCTCTTCCACCTCGGGTTTTTGGGAGCACATGTTTTGTTCATAACTTAGCCCCGGGGAAAGATAAGTTAGCTCCTCGTGCTCTCAAGTGTGTCTTCCTTGGTTATTCTCGTGTTCAGAAGGGATATCGTTGTTATTCACCTGATCTTCATAGGTACCTTATGTCAGCTGACGTCACATTTTTCGAGTCTAAACCTTTCTTCACAACTGATGTCACTTCTGCTGACCACCATGACATATCTGAGGTCTTACCTATACCGACTTTTGAGGAGTTTAGTAATCCTCCTCCACCTTCAACCACAGAGGTTTCACCCATACCAACTTTTGAGGAGTCCAGTGTTATCCCTCCTAGTTCCCCAGCCACAGGAACACCACTCTTGACTTATCATCGTCGTTCGCGCCCTACATCAGGCCCATCTGGTTCTCGTCCTGCACCTGACACGACTCCTACTGCGAATCCTGCTCCTAGTACACCGATTGCACTTTGAAAAGGTATACGGACCACACTAACCCTAATCCTCATTATGTTGGTTTGAGTTATCATCGTCTGTCATCTCCCCATTATGCTTTTATATCTTCATTGTCCTCGGTTTCCATCCCTAAGTCTACAGGTGAAGCATTGTCTCATCCAGGATGGCGACAGGCTATGAGTGACGAGATGTCTGCTTTACATACAAGTGGTACATGGGAGCTTGTTCCTCTTCCTTCAGGTAAATCTACCGTTGGTTGTCGTTGGGTTTATGCAGTCAAAGTTGGTCCCGATGGCCAGATTGATCGACTTAAGGCACGTCTTGTTGCCAAAGGATACACTCAAATATTTGGGCTAGATTACAGTGATACCTTCTCTCCAGTGGCTAAAGTGGCATCAGTTCGCCTTTTTCTATCCATGGCTGCAGTTCGTCATTGGCCCCTCTATCAGTTGGACATTAAGAATGTCTTTCTTCATGGTGATCTTGAGGATGAGGTTTATATGGAGCAACCACCTGGTTTTATTGCTCAGGGGTAGTCTCGTGGCCTTGTATGTCGCTTGCGTCGGTCACTTTATGGTCTAAAGCAGTCTCCTCGAGCCTGGTTTGGTAAGTTCAGCACGGTTATCCAGGAGTTTGGCATGACTCGTAGTGAAGCTGATCACTCTGTGTTTTATTGCCACTCTGCTTCAAGTCTATGTATTTATCTGGTAGTCTATGTTGATGATATTGTTATTACGGGCAATGATCAGGATGGTATTACTAATCTGAAGCAGCATCTCTTCCAGCACTTTCAAACTAAGGATCTAGGCAGATTGAAGTACTTTCTAGGTATTGAGGTTGCTCAATCTAGCTCAGGTATTGTTATTTCTCAAAGGAAATATGTGTTAGACATTCTTGAGGAAACAGGGATGACAGGTTGCAGACCTGTTGACACGCCGATGGATCCGAATTCTAAACTTCTGCCTGGACAGGGGGAGCCGCTTAGCGATCCTGCAAGCTATAGGCGGCTGGTTGGTAAATTAAATTATCTCACAGTGACTAGGCCCGACATTTCTTATCCTGTGAGTGTTGTAAGTCAGTTTATGAATTCTCCCTGTGATAGTCATTGGGATGCAGTTGTCCGCATTATCCGGTATATAAAATCGGCTCCAGGTAAAGGATTACTGTTTGAGGATCGAGGTCATGAGCAGATCGTTGGGTACTCGGATGCTGATTGGGCAGGATCACCTTCTGATAGACGTTCTACGTCTGGATATTGTGTTTTAGTAGGAGGAAATTTGGTGTCCTGGAAAAGTAAGAAACAGAATGTAGTTGCTCGGTCTAGTGCAGAAGCAGAATACCGAGCAATGGCTATGGCAACATGTGAACTAGTCTGGACCAAACAATTGCTCAAGGAGTTGAAATTTGGTGAAATCAGTCGGATGGAACTTGTGTGCGATAATCAAGCTGCACTTCATATTGCATCAAATCCGGTGTTTCATGAGAGAACTAAACACATTGAGATTGATTGTCACTTCGTCAGAGAAAAGATACTCTCAGGAGATATTACTACGAAGTTTGTGAGATCGAATGATCAACTTGCAGATATTTTCACCAAGTCCCTCACTAGTCCTCGCATTGATTATATATGTAACAAGCTCGGTACATATGATTTATATGCTCCGGCTTGAGGGGGAGTGTTAGAGATAGCTATGTAATTGTCCCACATTGGAATAGGAGTAGTATCCCTTTTGTATAGAGTAGCTATAAATAGCACCTCTTGTATTGCATCACACACAATATATCAATATATATCATATTTTCTCTTGTGCCTTCTCACAACTATAATTGCAAAAACTAAAAAAGTTATATTATCTCGGTTAATTTGTGTGTCTTACTTATAATTTTGATGTGTTTTAAAAAATAATTATTTTTATAATACTTTCTTTTTATCTTTAATGATACACAAGATTCCAAAAGTTTTTTTGGAATGTTAATCTAAGATTGAAAAGTGTTTGTTACATTTGTGTAACCAATCAAGTTACAGCAATAGAAAGGGAAGGAGAAGGAGTACCAACTAAAGAGGGATCCTCAAAATTCATTTCAAACTCGACCAATCCCCACTCTACTATGTTGGGTCAAGCTCAGCCACAAACCGTGGAGCAAAATGATGACGTAACCGAACTGGAAGAAGCAGGAACACTGGTGGAAGAGGTAGAATTACTGGAGGAAGAAGTTAAGCAAAAGGCTGAGAGAATAGCGGAGTACCGGGGCAGAATTCTTGCTCAGCTTGAAACTAAGCTCTCTTCCATTTTTGCGGCTCAAAGACCCGTTTTGGAGACCCGTTTTGACGACGGATCCGTATTTCAATCTGGGCCCTCTAGTGATCCCTGCAGCTCCGGTACGTTTCTTGGTTTTCTCATTTATTGTGAAATTACAAATGCATAATGTTTTAATAATATATATTTTGCTCAGTAACGTTGTAGGACTACTAGTAGTAAAATTGTGATACTCAATTTATTTTAGTTTTCTTTATCTGGAGGTGAAATTGTTGAATATATGTTGTAATTTATGAGCTCATTCTGCTTTTTCTGGCACAATATTAGTGTAGAATAAAAGCAGGTGAATAGAGGCCCAAATTTTGGTTGATTTATTAAGCTGGAAAGAGCGGCATGAACCCTAATCAGTTTGGGATTCTAGCAGAGTTGTTTGATAGTAATAGCTAAGAACACCATTTTTCTGACTTCAAGTCATTTTGTGGTGTTTGATTAGATGTAAATGCGATGGAATATAATATTAGTGGAATTATGATGAGTAAAGGTATTAAAAGCAGACGAGGTAGATGTGAAGTCACATGTCTCGAAAGACTTACAATCTTGTGGAATCCTAGGAAACCAGGTGAAAAATAAGGGGTAATGGAACAAAATGATCTATACATGCAATACCAATTAATTGAGCAACACGCTTTCTTCAAGTTCTATGTTTATGGTGAAAGCCAAAACCTCTCGTCAAAAAAATTTCAAAGCACATTGGGGAGAATAGCATCATGAATGATTTTGAAAGAGGATCAGGTGGCTCTGTTTGTATACAAAATTGTCTCTTTATACTTCTTTTTAAATGAAAAGCTCTCTTATAGTTAAACTCTTTAGTTAGCATGTACCCATTATAAGAATAGTTAACCTGGAAAGTAGGTTGGTTAAAGCTTTGATCTTCAGGAATGTAGTAAATCACTGTATGAATGTGCCACACTGGATTGGAGGAAAATATAGTTCGCGAGGAATCTTGGATTAACATCATTGTTTTGAAACTTACCATCTCTTTTTTCTCCAACTTGTTGAATCATTGTGTAGATGGTACCATGATTATCCCTTGTACTGTTTTTTGGATAATTGAGGAATCTCCGAGGGCGAGCTACTTACACGGTTCAAAACTCGATCGTGAATGGCTCAGCCCCTCTACACTTATCCACTTAAATATCAGGTTTTTATCCATGGCAGGGTTCGAAGTGACATGCCATTAACCCACATATTGTGAACCAGAGCCCTGTGGACTGCACCTTTAGGAATAATGAATGGTTGCTCGATATCTCTCTTGGGTTGTTCACTTCTTTCACATAGCAAGTTCTTCCATGTTCATAATTCTAGAAAAACCTATGTAAGCGGTAACCTTTTGAGACTAATGAAAAACATCAAAAACGGCATATGCTGTGGCAATAATGATTTACCTTATCAAAAAAAATGATTTAGGACAAAAATGAATACAGTCTGGTTCCACCTACTGTCCCAAATAAATTGTTACATTTCTCGACCACTCACAGAAAAAGGTATTGAGCGCAAGGGGTAGTATTCTAGTATTATTTCCAGTTTGGTATGGTCATGTCCATCCTATGTTTGAGAATTACAAGGCTTGAAATATACACATAGTGTGATGAGTGCTAAATGCACCCTAGTCAAATCTTCTCATTAGGGTTTAATATTGACGTTATTAGGAGCATCACCTTTTCTGTATAAAGTTTTAATATGACAGTCTAAAGATTGTCTACCTAAGTTAAAAGCTCACTGATTATTTTCAGTAACTCTTTGTTTTGTTTGTAATTGTTATCCTGGTCTGTTTACAGATGTTGGAGGACCAACTAATATTGCCATGTTAGCTGGAGAGGACCGGAAAGAAGCTGAGAAAATACAGCTCCTTAAAAAGAAGAATTTGGAGAGTGCTTCTGCTATACCCGTTGCATTAAATAGGATGAAGGATTGTATGGCAAGGATTGATAAACTACAATCATGCAACGGAGTCATACATCCTACCTTTAAAAGGAAAAGGAGTAGCTGACGAGCCTCTGCTAGCTAAATCTGCTTGAGACTAAGGCATAGTTGATTGATTAATATGATATTAGCTCACAATCTAGAAGATTTTCAAGATCTGCATTCGGCGTAACAGTATAAAACTTTGTGAAGCTGACATGAGCATAAACTGATTGTGTAATTGTTGAAAAGGATGAAATTTTTGGTTTGTTTTTTGGCTATCCGAGTCATATATTCCACTTTTGACAACTTATTTTGGCACCAAATGGCCATATATTGCATTCATGCTATTCTTTTCCTTCGTTTATTTAACCTTTGTTTTTTTCTTCTACGATGCTCGCAAGTGCCACCCTAAAGAGAGCCCTTGATATTTATCTTCTCCTCATGTTAGCCATGCCAAATGGTGCTTAGTTAACATGTCATCTGCTAGATTCTTTCAGTCAATTGCTAAACAATTTTAGATAAGCAAGTATAATCACAATGAAGACAATTCCACACCAAATCTTAAATGCTTTAATGGAAATTCAGTGTCAAGCATTGTATGAAGAGATACTAGTCGACCTGACAAAAATTGTACAATGTATTAAATCCATTAAGCCAAGAACATAACAAGTCACAGCAAGCTGTTACAATTTAATATTCCTAGACCTAAATTGTGATTGCTTTACAGCTTATTACATCATCATCAGATATTGACTTGGGAATGGAAGTGCTCATCAACACCCCATCCATGTTCCTTGCATTTTCAACATTAAATACCACAGTGCTAAGCCCCTTTCCAATAATAAAGATGTCATTCCCAACGGCCACCAGCCGACAGGGAGGCTTTGTCAATAGGGGCGACAATCTCCCCACTGCCACCCACTGCCTTATATCCTTTTGCCACATCATCAACCTGGTACCTGAAGACTGATCTAACACATAAAGCATTCCGCCTACAACGACTGCTGGACCATGCCAACCTGACGCTAAGTCAAAAGCTGCCGGCTGCCATGTGGTGCTAGAAGGTTCAAAGAAAAATGCAGGCACTGCAGGTGTTAGAGGTGAAGAAACACCGCGAATGTAAATTTTCCCATCCAAGACTATGGAATCTTCAATATCAGGAAAAATGTTGGAATTTTCACGCAAAGTCCAACTCATTGTTTCCGGGTTGTAAGTCTCCCAGGAAGGTAAATTACTGGAATTAGGCCCTATGCCCCCAATTGCAAAGATTTTTTCATCAAACACTTCAGACACACAGTAGCACCTGAAAATAACAGAATCAAATAAGCTCTGACGTATTTGGCCAAACAGTGATGAAGAGCGAGAAGGCTAGTTTGAATGAATACAACAATATGAAAAATGCTCAAATGGTAGATTCGTATTCTTAACAGTAGGATAAGGGTGAGGCTACATGGCAATAACCATGAAAACTTATAGAACGATATAAATGCACCAAAGGAGAGAGACCCCTGCATCGGAGGAAACAATAATCACAGTGATGTAAAACCAGAATTAGCAAACGAGCCACATGAATTTCTCATGGCACGGAAATGCCTGCTCTAAAAGTGTTCCATCACCTAACCTATAAGTGCCAAAAAAAATCTGATTCCTGTAAAGATTAAAGATCCTAGAAAGGAAACACAGTGTTCTCAGGAAAACGAACATACAAGCATTTAGAAATTTGAAGTCATAAAAAATTTGATTGGCAAGTGAATATTAACAGGTTGACTCTACAAAACTCAAAATACTACCAAGCAAAACAAGGATAAAATACCTTGGAACCGCCAAGGAAGCAGCTTGATTCCACTTATTCATGGCAGCATCATAGCAATAGACTTCATTAGTAGCATCTTCGATCCAGCCACATCCACCGAATAGGAATAGTTTCTTCCCTAACACTTGAAAGCCCACACCTTTTCTCCTTATGCAGCGATGCGGAAGTCCTAGAATGGGCTTCCATCCCCTTTTTAAGCGAGTCGGGTCCAATACATAACAGCACAGCTGTTCAGACTTGTCTCTACCTAAGGCATAAATCCGACTCTCCTGGAGATGATGTTTCTTTCTGTAGGAGTACCACTCTTCACCACAAACCAAGTCTCTCCATTTTCTTGACACACATTTGAGAAGCGCGTGATACCTTCTAGGAACCCTTGCCAAGCAGAAAAGTGCAATGTCATCAGGAAGCCCAGGAATTAATGGTGATACCTCTGGATCTAATTCACTATTTCCCCCCGACCCACTGTCCTCAACCTCCACCGACTGGTCATTATCCAACATATTTTCTGTCTGAACAAAATTCTCCAACTCAGAATACAATCCTTCCATGTTTGTTCTTGTGCCCTATAAATCAAAGATCCACAAGCTAATCAATATCAGTAAAATTGCTCAATCTTTTGCACGAGCCAAAACCAATCATCTTATTAGATCCAAAGAATATTAGGAGTATGTTAAGACTAAAGAAATATAATTCTTTTTCTTCTGGCAATCAAGAACTCGAAAAATATTGTAACTACAAATACCAGAAGCACACATCCCTTTCCCCGAAAAAAGAAAAGTAAAGGTCATTGCAAATATCAAAATATATCAATCAACCAACCAAGCGCCAATCCCAAACTAGTTGGATTGGCCATATGTATCCTTAATATTGATTCAGCCCTTTTCAAACTCATTTCTCTCCAATGCTCAATAGTCAATAATGTAGTAGCTTTAAGACTAGGCATTCTCTAACACTACGAGTTGTCTAAATCTCACACTTATCTTTACACTGAAAGCTCAATTATTTTGGGTGGAATTAAGGACAGGAAATTCAGATATTGTAAAATCTCTAGCATACCAATATAACTTGTATTCAGAATAGAATCAAACGGAAAAACTTAAGAAAACAGGATAACCTAAATTTTAATCACAATATTCAGTATAACTTTAAAACATAATAGAAAAAGAAAATCTGGAATGATTCGCAATTATCTTAGATATGCTCAAAAGAAGGTTCAACGTTCAGATCCCTCAAATTCAGAGATCCAGAACTATACAACAAAAAAAAAAAATCAATAAGATTTAAGCTAATTCGAAGACCTTTTGAGTAATTGGATAAAAATCAACAGATCAGGTGAAGTAATTTTATTTACATCATATTTTCTTCCAAGACTATGCACAAATTCACATCTGAGTAACTCAGATTTCCAGCAAAAGAGAAAAATGAATAGCAAGAACTGACCTTTGGATTACTGCATTTGACAATCTCAGATGAAATACGGAATGATGAAAGTACGAAAAGGAGCAATTTACAATTTCTTCAGGAGGAAGGTACGTAATTTGCAAGTCTTCTAGGGTAGAAAATAGAAACTATAAAGTTGTAGAAGTTGTATGTTGCTTGGGCTGAACCAAATATAGAGGGCCTTAAACTAGGAAAATTACATCGATGACCTTAAAATGGATAATCTTTATTGTTTAACTCCCACTTACCCCACGACAAACCTTTAAAGTAAAAAGTCGCAAGCGAGGAATAATAATTATTAAATTTGAAATTCTGAGCAGTCAAAAAACCAATAGTGGCATCAAAATATTTTATTTGTACAAATCACCCAAAGAGAAATATATATTTTTAGCCACTTCAAAAGAAAATAGCCAATAATATACATATAATTGATGATAGGTTATAATTACGTATTTTAGTCGATTATTACACTTTAATTTACTGCACTTTAGTTGAGTTTGCGCTTTAATCGCTACTGTTTTGCACTAATTGTGTGTTTTATGCCTTGTAGGTGTGATTCCGAGCTATATAGATGTTATGGAATGAATTTAAGTGGTTTGAAGCTTTGAAGTCTGAGTAAGAGCTCAAGGAATTAAGTCGGGATCGCGTTCGGGGATCAACGGATGATAAAACAACAAAACGAAAACTCGAAGAGGCATATTGCGCACTGTCTAGTAAAATAGACATAACTTTTTACTCAGAACTCCATTTGGGCTCCACAATATATGGTTGGAAAGCTAACTCAAAGAGCTACAACTTCCATGTTTTACGTTATTCAAAATTCCAAACGGAACAGGGTCAAAATCCGCGACCTCGGTAGAACCACGGCAGAGGGCAATCGCGGACAACTGAAGAATCTGAGAGGGTGTTTGGCCGCGGTTCTGGCGCGATCGCGGTGGAACCGCGGCAGGATGCGTAAATTTCAGGGACCAAGGTACAAAACACGGGATTTTAAGCCCTAAACCCTATATTAAACCAAGGAAGCCGACCAAGAAAATTAGTGGACATATTTTTGACATAGGTTTGACCTAAGGAGGCAGAGACACAATAGGAGCAAGGCTTGGGAATTCTTCTACAAGTTTTTTCTTTCCTCTTCCTATTTTTCATTGTTGGTTATGACTTTTAGTATTGTAGTTTTACATACTATTATGAATAGCTAATTTGTTATCTAGAGTTTTGATAGAACCTTTTGTAGGATAAATTCTTGTTATGTTTTTATATAATTGAGCCGTAGTATAATCTCTATTTGTTCAACTACGTTCTTATTGTAGTTAATTGAAGAGCTCTCAATTAGCTGTGCCTATTTAGTATGCATAACTCGGGAGAGAGTGCATATTTAGGTAATTGTTGAACAACACCACTCCCAGAGTATATGAGGGATCAATAACCGAGGGTTTAAAGGCGGGATTAGGGATAACGAAGCCTTGGGTGCGATCTGAAGTGAGCTGTATCAAAAGCCAGCTAGCGTAGCTCGGGAGAGTGCGTCTAGTAAATTGTCGTGATTACTCGGGAGAGATTTACGGTAATAAGAGTGCTCATGATCGGTAGAGAATACTTAGGCGAAATTATAGAAGACATAGCGGGAAGGATTCCGACAATTGGGGAAATCATAACTCTAGACCTCCTTAATCTTGTCTCTAACTCTTAGTATCTTTAGTTGTTAATTTATTATTTTAATTTGTTAATCAATTAGTTAAACACAAGAATCTAAATATCTATAAGTTAGGAACTGTTCAAGCTTGTCTTCTTGGTGATAGTGAACAGCTGTAGCTAAGCCTTAGTTCTCTGTGGGATTCGACTTCCGGACTTGTAAACCGGATTATATTTGCAACGACCGCATTGTCCTTTTTATAAGGCATAGTTGGGCGTGATCAAATTTTGGCGCCGTTGCCGGGGAACTAACGGTGTAGCTGTAGGTGTACATATTGCTAGGTTTCAAGTTTGAACTTTTATTTTTATTTTTTTGTATTTGATATTTTTTTTGTTTTACTTGTTGATTTAAGAAAAAACATGGCATCATGGAATTATGAAAGTTTTGATGTTGGTAATTCTACTTTTAATCCTCCTTATGCATATTGTGATGAAAATCACCCTTGGCAAAATTATCAAAGTATTCCCGAGAGCGAGTTATGTGCACCAACTCAATCTTATGTGTGGAATATGTGTGATATGTGTGGTGGTCAAGATGATCACTTTCATGGTTGTGCTTATATTTCTTATCTTCCCTCAACCCCTTATTATGATGATTCTATGTTTTCTTGTGAGGATAATAGGAACAAAGAACCTAGGGAAGCTGACCTAAAGAAGATCGAAGATATGTTAAAATGCATTATAGAACAACAAAGTAAAATAGAGCTGCAGATAGGCAAGATGAAACTATTCATAACTTAAAGGCTCAAGTGAGTCAATTAGTTGAAGCTTTTAATGTTCAATATGTTAATATTATGGATAGTAACCAAGAGCAGTTTGCATTAGAGACGGAAATTGAAGGGCCAATGGAGGGGTCCAAAGTTGAACCCCAACACTCTAACCATCTAGAATTTGAGGATGCCGATGTTGAAGAAGTAATACTAGAGTCAACCAGGGACGTTGAAGATACAAATCTAGTTGACTCTAGTGTTTTGGGTGTTGAGGGGGTCGAAAATCTTGAAGTTCATGTATTGGAGCATGTTGGACCTCATTCCAAACACTTCTCTACATTATGTTCGGACGGTGAAATGGGAATGGATCTTTACGAGCATAAAAAAGAGTCCAAGGAAGAGGTAGATGGGCCTTATATTTTGAAATTCTCAAGACCGTCTAGGCAAGGTGACACTCCTCGATTGAGAGCCAAAAAGTGCATAAGACTCTATCTATTTCTCAGCGCGCAAGAATTTGTACCGCCCCAAGAGCATAATCATAAGCTTGAAGCAAAACTTGTGGTGCGATTCATAAGTTCGAGGTGGAGGCAGAAAGTGATTCACGTCGTGCCGCGATGTTAAATCGAGCGCTTGTTGGGAGGCAACCCAACTTTACTGCTTTCTTTTATTTTTTGTATTAATTTTTTTTTAATTATATTATTTTTGTAGTGTCAATTTTTTATTTTCTAAGAGCATGGAAGCAAAGCTATTGGAAGAATGCAATAACAAACCAAATGGTTGGAACTAAGCGTGAGGTACCTGCACGAAGGACCAAGCTTGGGAGAAGTCTGAGTACCCCATGAGCTGCTATTGCTTCGGCCTTTAGCCTACCAGGGAGTTTCTTTTACCCTCTTATTAGTATGGTGTGCATTGGGGACAATGCACAATTTTAAGTGTGGGGTGAGGAGATTGTCTGGGTGACTTTCTATGCTATTTTAGTTGTGTTAGTTTAATTGAATAATTTTTTTAAATAGAAAAGATTGGACTTTTCCACGATGGATCTATTAGACAATTTTCTTGAGGGATTTAAGTTTAAAGAAAAAGTACAAAAAGATTTTCTTTTGTTAGGTAGTGTAATAATTCCCCCTTGGTTTTTCTTTAAACCACGGTTCTTTTCCAAGGGTTTTATTTGAACCGGGTGTAGTTAGTTTTTTTTTGGGAGTAGGAGCCATTGTGGTGTGTTTTGAAATGAAGCAATATCTTTTGACTTTGTTATGCCTTGAGAATAGTGAGTACTTTGGTTGTGACGCTTAGGCTCAGTTTTTGACTCTTGTAGAAGTACCTTAAATTGTATGATCTTAACATTGCTTAACTGCTTTGACTAGAGTGTCTTGATGATCCAATCTTGAGTGAATCATGTGCCATGTGTGTGTAAGAATTTATTATATTCTGTGCATTGCATTTTATGCCTAGAACTTGTCCCGTGTGTTTGCAAAGCAAAATAGTAGTTTTATTCAGTCTAGGAAGTGATATAGGCATTTCTTTGTTGAGCCAAATATGTATATTTTACCCACCTAATTATTATGTATCGTAGTTAACCCCTTTGAGCATGTAATCTTGTTTCTTTGGCAACCACATTACAAGCCTTACCCATTTGTTTGAATTAACCATCTATTGAACCATTGTAACCTCTCATGAGAACTTGAATTGTTTATGAACTTTGTAAAAGTTAAAGTGTGGGGTGGTTGGTTTGGCTTTTGAGTGGAACTAATGAAATAAGGAGAAAGGGTGCACTGATTTGATAAGCAAGAGTCTCTTGAATTGAAAAATAAAAAAAGAAGTTGTATTGCTGTAAAAAAAAATATATTCTTTGATAGTGGTGACTCTTGATATAATTGGGCTTAAATAATTTGGGAGTTGATGTATATTGATGTGAAGGTGGAGTTTGGTTTGACATAAGTATGGGGTTTGAATGTTAAAGTATATGTATTAAAGTGCTTAGGGAGGTGTAGTTACTCTTATATCTAAATGTATCATACCCGTCCCGTAGCCTACATTACAACCAAATAAAGTCCTAATTGATCCTAGATTAAATGAGCTCCATTAGTAGAGTAGTACACTACGGGCAAGCTTATGGTGCATCTTTTGTGGCATATGAATGTTATTTCTGAGAGTGAGTGAATTCTTTCTATCTTGAGTTCCTAAGTGTTCTTAAATTTTATTGTGTGGAACTACTCTCTTTTGTTGTGTGAGGGCACTTGATTCATGAAGGAAAGGTAATGTCAGTGACCTCTATGTTAGAGTAAGTAGGTGAATTGTGAATAATGCGTGGTACTTATGAGTCAAATCTTGAGGTGAAGATGTTACGCTTTTGTGCTTAGTCTATTTTAAATACTCTTGGTGTGATGAGTTAGGAGAATTGTTTAAAAAGGTTGTGTCTATAAAAAAAGGTGTAGTTTGATTGCTCGAGGACGAGCAATGGTTTAAGTGTAGGGTGTTGATGATAGGCTATAATTACGTATTTTAGTCGATTATTACACTCTAATTTACTGCACTTTAGTTGAGTTTGCGCTTTAATCGCTACTGTTTTGCACTAATTGTGTGTTTTATGCCTTGTAGGTGTGATTCCGAGCTATATAGATGTTATGGAATGAATTTAAGTGGTTTGAAGCTTTGAATTCTGAGTAAGAGCTCAAGGAATTAAGCCGGGATCGCGTTCGGGGATCAACGGATGATAAAACAACAAAACGAAAACTCGAAGAAGCATATTGCACACTGTCTAGTAAAATAGACGTAACTTTTTACTCAGAACTCCATTTGGGCTTCACAATATATTGTTGGAAAGCTAACTCAAAGGTATACAACTTCCATGTTTTACGTTTTTTCAAATTCCAAACGGAACAGGGTCAAAAACCGCGACCACGGCAGAACCGCGGCAGAGAGCAATCGCGGACAACTGAAGAATCTGAGAGGGTGTTTGGCCGCGGTTCCGGCGCGACTGCGGTGGAACCGCGGCAGGATGCGTAAATTTCAGGAACCAAGGTACAAAACACAGGATTTTAAGCCCTAAACCCTATATTAAACCAAGGAAGCCGGCCAAGAAAATTATTGGACATATTTTTGACATAGGTTTGACCTAAGGAGGCAGAGACACAATAGGAGCAAGGCTTGGGAATTCTTCTACAAGTTTTTTCTTTCCTCTTCCTATTTTTCATTGTTGGTTATGACTTTTAGTATTGTAGTTTTACATACTATTATGAATAGCTAATTTGTTATCTAGAGTTTTGATAGAACCTTTTGTAGGATAAATTCTTGTTATGTTTTTATATAATTGAGCCGTAGTATAATCTCTATTTGTTCAACTACGTTCTTATTGTAGTTAATTGAAGAGCTCTCAATTAGCTGTGCCTATTTAGTATGCATAACTCGGGAGAGAGTGCATATTTAGGTAATTGTTGAACAACACCACTCCCAGAGTATATGAGGGATCAATAACCGAGGGTTTAAAGGCGGGATTAGGGATAACGAAGCCTTGGGTGCGATCTGAAGTGAGCTGTATCAAAAGCCAGCTAGCGTAGCTCGGGAGAGTGCGTCTAGTAAATTGTCGTGATTACTCGGGAGAGATTTACGGTAATAAGAGTGCTCATGATCGGTAGAGAATACTTAGGCGAAATTATAGAAGACATAGCGGGAAGGATTCCGACAATTGGGGAAATCATAACTCTAGACCTCCTTAATCTTGTCTCTAACTCTTAGTATCTTTAGTTGTTAATTTATTATTTTAATTTGTTAATCAATTAGTTAAACACAAGAATCTAAATATCTATAAGTTAGGAACTGTTCAAGCTTGTCTTCTTGGTGATAGTGAACAGCTGTAGCTAAGCCTTAGTTCTCTGTGGGATTCGACTCCGGACTTGTAAACCGGATTATATTTGCAACGACCGCATTGTCCTTTTTATAAGGCATAGTTGGGCGTGATCAATAATACATATTTTATACACTTTTTTGCTAGCAAATGCGATTAATTTCGGTCGGCCAAGTTAATTTTATATTTTGCCCCACTCCATTAGATTATTCTTGGAGTAAATAAGCTACCGAAAATTAGTTCTTAAAAAGTATTTTTGAAAAGTAATTTTGGGTTTTGGGGTGGGGGGTGCGTTTGGATTAGTATTGAGACACTTCTTTTGAAAAATATTTGTGTTTAGATTATGATAGCTAAAGAAATGAAAACCACAAATTGCAACCCACAAATTATGAACTATTTCTATTTCACAATACTTGGAAGATGAATTATTTCAAATAATTCTGTTTTTTTTTTCAGTATTCAACTTCAAGTTACAGCTTGTTTGGATGGTTGTTACGCATTGTTTCATAATATATCATATCGTACTGTATTGTATTGTATTGTATCGTTTGATAAATACAATGTTTGGATAGATTGTGTTGTTTGCCATCATTTCATGATATCACGCACCAGCAATATGAAGAATAAACTTGCAATATTATAAAAAGAAATTATGATACATGATAAAATTACTATATAAAAAGGTAGGGTAAATGATAAAATAAAATAATTTAATAATAATAAAGGGTGAGATTGAGAGAAAAAGACAAGGTAACGACGCGACCACACCAAATCGGTTGTTACATAAAGTGACACATTTCGTCGTTATGTAACGATGGATATAACGATATGATACAATACAATTAAAGTAACAATCAAAACAAACATTGTATTTAAAGTAACAATACGATACGATACGATACGATACGATACAATACAATTAAAGTAACAATCAAAACAAACATTGTATTTAAAATAACAATACAATACGATACAATGGTAACAACCATCCAAACAAGGTGTATAGAATTCCTACAATATTTTTCCAAATAAACTTCGTACTACAAGCTATTTGGAGTTTTATACTCTTTTTCAACTTCAACTCAGATTTGTCCAAACGCCTACCTAGTTTTCCAACAGTTGGGTTAAACATAATGCCAAATAAAAACGAACAATCTAGTGTTGTCTTTAAAATATTCAACATCACCTCAATTCCAAATTAATTAGATCCCACTACACAAAGCTCGTTTTATGGCTTAAAAAAGGTAAATAAATATAAGTTGACAATAAATTCCAAATCTTGTTTGACACTAAATTGTCAATAAACGAGTGAACCAACGAAATTTAACCAATGGCATGAACTAAGCTCTTTGAAACCAAAGCATTATTTGCACACTTTTATTTCTAATGGTGAATGCAGAAGAGTATATACCCTGAGATACATCGAGAGTTTCTTCTATGAGACTTGTAAAAAAACAATAAATTACTGCAACTTTAATAATCGTTGGTTGATCAATATGAATGCCTCTTTTGGCGGGTTCAGTAATATATAAAGGTGAGGTGAGAGGTATAGAGACATGGTGGATGGTTTTGTATAGTAACATATAGATACAGCCATGTCTCATGTCTGGACTCGTCCACAACTCCAGCAGTTGTCTTCAATCGCAACCTCTGTCGGACTTATTTGAGCAGTTCTGCAGCTTAATTGTTAATCAACCTATAGTAACTTATCCTCTTTTCTCATTCAACTTGGTATGAACTAGAGCTTTGGTCGGACAGAAGGTGGTTTTCTGAACGGTCTCAATAAGCCCTCTTGCGTCAATGACACTACAAGCTGGAAATCAACAATCATTAAAAATAAGTACATTAACAAAAGCAAGACACGTTTCAGATCAAGCGCTTTACCTCTCCCTTCCTATTAAACATTTCGCCCGACACAAAGCCACGTGCATTATAAGCAGCAGGACTGGTGATCTATAAAATGATAAACAGTTAGAACTCCAGCTGCAAGTAATGGAAACCACTAGTAGAGGGATGACCATTCTTAAATAACATCATAAGTACTTTAGTTTTTCCTTCTTACCACAAACAATATCCAATCATCAGCTCTAAAAGGTCTGTGGAACCACATCCTGGGAAAAGGAAACAAACGTAAAAATATAAGTACAGTTGCATGTTAAAAACCCGATGAAAGACACTCGCAATTCAAGTAAGAATATCAACCCTGAACTCAAATTTGAACTTCAAACTCCACAGTACATCACGGATGCCCCATTTTCAACTATTGGTTTTTGACTAGCAGGTCATGGGAAATTCCATCAAACTCAGCCATGGGTGTGTTAGGTAGGGGCAACCTTAAATGAGGATAGGACAGGGCTCAATAAAAGTTTGCAAGGACTATAGGATGTGGTTCCCCACCCCGTAAAATGTCACTAACCATCAGAGGGCACTAGCAATTGCTTCAAAAGACCGTAGTTCATGGCTGTGGAATCAATGGATGAAGGCATGTATAGACGCATATATGTATTATAGTTTAATATAAATAAGCTTTCCACCCTTCTCAAAAACAAACAAATAAATATGCCTTCCACCATATTCTTCTCACTAATTCCCTGTGCTATTCCATTATGTGTGATGCAATTTGACTAGGGATGGAGTTTTAATGTGACTTTACGTTGTGTTATATACTGGTATGAATAAAATAAAATAAAATATAAAATAATAGTTAAGCGTGATATCAAAAACACCATAATATTGTTTTAAATTAAAACTACTAATCAGGATTGAATTCTTAAAAGAAGTGAGAGTTGTATCTTTTTAACTATTTTCACACCCCCGCCAAATTTTAACATCTCTAGATCAATTTAGCTCTAGTAAAAGATGAAATAGTCGATATGATGGCACCCTTTTCCTTTTCTTTTTTAGATAAGGTACCTGTTTCTTGACATGCATCTTGTTAATTTCAAAAGTTGGTTCTTGGTAAATTATTTTTTCCTCTTTAATTTCTTTGACAATTTAGTTTTTGTGTTCAAGGCTCAAATTTTTATTTCTTTATATTCACAGTGATATTCGTCTCTACATGTTTAAATATTGGACTGATACGGGTCTAAATAGAGCAACATAGTTGGAGAGAAATTTCATAGCCGACCTCAATTAACTTGTATTTGTTGTTTCTATGTACATTCAAATTGACTTTTCTGCTCTCTTATTCTTCACAAACTTGTGCATTTATGCATAGGGTGATGCAATGGGTTTCAGGGACTCATGGCCGGCTGCTTTGTTTAGATTTTCTCACCTGATTTAATGAACTTTCTGATTAAATGTGACTGGTTATCGCTCTTTTAACTAGTAATAACTACATGTTTCTCACATAAGAAATAAGAATCAGCTTTATAATCCAGACCAGACATACCCAAAGAAAAAGGAGAAAAGGCAGAAATAAAAGAAGTGAGAGGAGATAAGATGGTATGAAAGTTCTCTCGGTGGTTAGACATGCCGAGGTGATCAGAAAGAACAGAAATGGGAGGTAAGGAGAACCAGCTGTGAAAGGGAAAGTTGGACTTCGACATTTGAGGGGCCAAAAGGAATCATGAAAGCCTGATGTTTAGGAGTTGGGAACCATTTCCCGAAGACCTTTATTAAGCTTAGAACAGCATGTATCAGTGCATCCATATAAGCTCGCTTAGGCAAACATTGAGATATTCCCCATAAATATAAAGCTGGTACATAAAATAAAATACAAATGGTCTAAAAGTTGTTCAAAAGTTAACGGAACTCACGAATGATCCAGACTAACAGAACTTGTCTTGAAATCCTTCTTCCGATGAGGATTCAGACTGACAGTAAGAAAGATTAGATCCGATGCAAATGCTGCAACACATCTGCAACCAACATAAATATTGCATAAAAAAGATGCAGACAGCATTATGGCCTCATTCCACACAGATGTAGAAACTTATGTAGCTAAGAAATTACATGTTCCTGATTTTAATTTCTTTTAATGTTCCCTTTTATGGTAAATATGCACCTACAAGGAAGAAATACTGATTTTTTTTTAAACTAAAACTAAAAATAATTTTTGAACTGATATTAGCTATACACCATCCCAAGGGGGAGGTTACATAGAAGTGCAGATACACAAACTCATGTTCGTTTGTGTACCTCAAGTGTCCTTTAGAACTCTTTAATTTTACAACTAGAGCTATTCTAGTACAATAACAAATCTACTCATGAGAGTCTCTAATTGAGATATGTTAAAAGAATATTCTATTTGAACAATTTCAGAATAATAATTTTGTGGGAAATAGATTGTGCAATAATTTTCAAAACAATAATTTTGTGGGAAATAATTGTTCATAATCATAAGATGAGGCTGCTGAATTGCCTGCTTCACTCCTTGTCATTACAAGCTCAGCTAATTAGATGAAAGAACTGATAAGAGGAATCACTTACCTATGTAATGCTTGGTCATCTGAAAGTTTTCCTTTTGCTCTGAACCAATATCTCAAACTGCATTACATTGAAAAGAGATGATGCAAACATGAAGAGGATACACTACTAAATAGTAAATACAAGCTAACATGAACTGTCAAGTACTCCAGTTGAGTTAATTACAGTCCATCAGAAGGGAAATTAATAGCTGAAAGCAATGACTAACCTTGGAGGAGACTTGGTCTGATTAGTGGCATTATTAGGTTCACAAAACCTTATTTCTATTGGCCAGGGTACAAAATTTGCAGTAGCAACCTTATTGCGGTATGTCCTGTCAAAACTCACTGTTAGTATTACCTACCAAGGATCCCATAAATAAGTAACCGCAAACTGAATAAAAAGCTTTATGCAGCTCCTAATTTTCAGATCTCAAGACATAGTAGGAAAATATGCAACTCACTGAATCCTGATAAATGTTGTTCCTCGATTTAATTAAATCTACCGTTGTCAAAAATGATTTGAGGCTGAAGTTAGTGTGCTAAGATCAAGACCGACATGTCTATTCTCAATTAAACCTTGCTAAAGAAAAGATAATTATTTTCATGCCAAGGCCTAAACAGTTACTTCCACCACTTCATGGTGCCTTCCATAAGATGGCAGCTAAAAAACGATTTGAATTCAAAGAGGGAAAAAAAGTCAAGTTTCAACCTGTTCTGTTTTCTTTTTGAAGGAACAATAAGCAGCCCAGTGCACTAAGCTCCCGTTATGCGCAGGGTCGGGGGAAGGGCCGGACCACAAAGGTCTATTGTACGCAGCCTTACCGTGCATTTCTGCAAGAGGCTGTTTCCACGGCTCGAACGTCACATGGCAATAATTTTACCAGTTATGCGAAGGTTCCCCTTCTTTTGAAGGAACAATCAAAACAAGAAAAAGAAAACTAATGCTCTCACAGTAATCCCAAATCGATTCCCTAAAAAAAGTCCGTTTGCTTACGAAAAAACAAAAGAAAACAAATGCGTTCCTTTGTTCACATGGAATGAGATCAGGCAGTTGAATTACATATCTTAACAGCTAAATAAGTCATAGCTCGGTGGTTGGACTGGGAGCCAGACTGATACCACAGAAGGATGCTCCTATTAACAAGAGACTGCCAGCAGCATCCTTACTCATATTGCTAAATTGTGCAAGCAGATATTGCATTTTCCAGCCTTCTCTTATGATGTTTCTTTTTGTTTCTTTTTTTGTGGATAAGTAAGCATCCATCTCTAATGATATTTTTGCCAAGTAGTCTATTTTTTGACTGAAATGAGATTAAATGGAGCGACGTGGTCAGTGAGGTTTCTATACCTGAACCCAAATTGCTTGGGATTGAGGCGTATTAGTAGTCTAATTTTTGTGATTTTCTCCAGGTTTTTTATCCTTTATAGTAACTTTTCTGGTTAAGATTCTTTTCTAAGTGCTAAGCATGAAATTCCGAGTAGAAGTAGCATAAAGTGAATTAGGCCAAAAAGGATTGGAAAGTGTAACTAGGACGTAGTTGTCGCAAGAGGTACCATCTTGCTAAACTTAAGGATCTTAGAGTTCCTATAGAACATTATTAGTTTTTCGTGTCCATCACTGTCAGCTGCTTCTATCTACAAAGAAAAAATTTATAGGTGTTCCATTATATTTAGCTTACATCTTTGAAAGCAGTAGAAAGAGCTGATTCTTTGAAGCCTTGCATTAATGGCCTTAGCTAATGGGCATTTTCCTCCAAAATGGGAGTTAAACTACCTCTTTAAGAATGAGATGAACAATGTCAGCGCACAAATTTGTGGAACCATATTGCAGATATTTCCTCCCTCTCTTGTTATTCCCTTCTCTTGTCCAATTCACTTCTTCTCTCCTTCACCTGTACCTTTTTCTTATCTGTTTTCATCCAAAACTGCAGCATCTATACTAATGGATACATAGTATGGATCTCATGGTTTTAATGTGTTGAACCGTGTTACATATATCTTCTCCTCCCTCCATCATCCCACTTGAGGGCTCCTCCCAATGCTGCAGCATCTATTCTCCTCTTTCGTCATCTCAATCTCATTTTCCCTGTTATTCCTTCTGTCACAAGTCCAGTTTCACTTCTTCCTCCTCTGCTAGTACCCAGCCCTATTTCTCATCTCTTCTCATCCAACACAGCCACATCTTTTCTACACCTCTTTCTTCATCTCCCTCCAGCTCCAAGTAATTCTGCACTATTTCCATTTCTTTACATCTGGACAGATTTTTCCCCGGTCTTTTCTCCTGCAGTTTTCTCTTCTATCTAAACTGAAGCAGCTCTAATCCATCAAGTCATTCATTATTTGGTACTCAGTCTTCATTCAATTTCAGACTCACAAGTTCTAACTAAACCTTAGCACTTCCAATTTGAGAATGAACCCACCCAAGCAACCCCAACTGAAATCTCATGATTATTTCATTTCTTCTAAAAGTGAAGATGTGCTTAGTCAGGCTTGCCATGAGAAATGTGTAATGAGATTCATGACTAACCAAAAACTTGTACTGCAACATCCGCTTTGAAGCCAAAGTATTCAAGAGATATAAGACGGTTCAAGCTGGAAAAACTACACTTCCAAAGGCATACATTCAGATTCAGTAATGTATCCCATACGATTTGGTAAATTACTTCCTCTTCCACCAGATTATTTTAAATGGTTTTCTCGAAGCAAGCCTAGCCACCACACTAAATTACAAGAAGTTCCCAGAGAATATACGTGCAGACCAAATTATAATAAATACTTAAAACTTTATAGTGACATAACAGCACTTAGTAGGCAGAGTCCGACCTGGGAAGTCGAGGATCAGTCTTGCGCATTTCTCTCAAATCTTCCATTGATAAAAGCTGTAATTCGGTTTCAGTAAAAGTGTAAGAAGAAGAGGTTCCGAACAAAGTTGCAGAGATGACAGAACTATAAGCACGTTACCGTTTCTGGATCGGGCACATCAGGCATTTCTGCTTGCTGGTGATCAAATCCATCTTCATCTTTCTGTCACATTATTTTACCAATAGTACATGCAGTTTCAAAGACAATATTACAAACATAACAACCAGTCAAAAATAATGGTGTAATGAAAACATAAAAGTGCATCACGTAAAGTTGCACCTAACCAGAAAGTTACTGCAATATTCCAGGCAAAACAAGTGATCCATCAAAGTACCCGTTCATCATTGTAAAGTGTGGGGTTTTTGTGGGGGCAGCAGTTGAATCAAGAAGAAATTAGAATAGTTATTCCATGGTAGGACTTCAAAATGAGCAGAACAAGCATTTGAGAAATGACTGAAATTTGAAGAGCTGATCCAATAGTCTTCCCTAGTGAAGCTTGCTAATTTTCTTGAAACTTTCTTCGTTATAATGTGAGATTAGAAGGTCAGAAATTAATGTCTACATGTGATGCCAACATGATATCCACAGATGACGAATAGGAACAATGATGCAACAGAAATCCAAGTTTTGTTGAATTCTCGCACAACCATGCTTTCTAAGCTGATAGTTCTCCTGAATGCATTTTCTTCAGGTTGTTTTTTTTTCCACAAATCCTTGTTACGTAGCATGCACGTTCATGCCTTCACATGAATGTAATCATCTTGCTATATACAATCATATTAATTAGGTTATATATTTATGCTGAATTACAAAACCGAACCATAAAAATGGGTATCCTAAGATGAGACCAATTTGAAGAAAGGTTGATCATCACATGAAATGAATGTTATAAACTAAATCACCTGAAATGAAGCTAGCAATGTGAATATGACATTCCCTTTCTGAATCGCATCCACCCTCCGTGTAGCAAAGCTCTTTCCATCACGTACACGGTAAACTTGATATATGATTGGAACTACAGTCATAAGTGTGGGACTGGTAAGATACAAGTTTTTAGACAACTGGATTTACATTGGCAAACGAAAAAAGAGGTCTATATAGATACTTCTGACTGGGATTAAATACTGTTTACCCCACTGAGCTAACTCCTCAGTCTGGCACACATGAGAAAGACCAGAATAACTAGCCATGAAATTAGTAAACTGTCCTCAATAAACAAAACATATTTCATAAATAGTTGACGACTTTAAATCCGAAGACTTCCTTAAGGAACAGCACATGCAGCAAGTTAGCAACAGAAGACGTTTGTTTGAAATGAGCGTATGATCACAGCAAAAGAATCACAGCATATTATACGAGCCTTCACCAAAACACCTTCAATCCTAAGAAAAGTTAGCAAGGTGGTTCATTTTAAATTGCGTAAAATCCTACAAATAAGCAGAACTTGGAGCTTCTGAAAAATACCTAATGCCTGCAGATTGGATGTTTATCATTCTCCTGGCCCCACACTGGGCCTCTCATCCTCTTTCATTGGCTTCTCTTTGGGGGTTGGGTGCAGGGAAATCATTCTAGTTTCTAACATCCACCTTAGCACACAATATAAGTGGAGAACGGAAAAGAAAACCGGCTAAATGATTTAACTGGATAAGAACAACAACAACAACAACGACCCAGTATAATCCCACAAGTGGGGTCTGGGGAGGGTAATATGTAAGCAGACCTTACCCCTACCCGAAGGGTAGAGAGGCTGTTTCCAGGAGACCCTCGGCTCAAAAGAAGCAATAGGAGATGATACATTAGTACCGTAAAAATGCGTAATAAAACAGCAACAATATATAAGAGATATGAAATATGAAATACAGGATACGACAACGAAAATACGAAATAGATGGCTGGTATAGTACAACTAGAAGGTAAAGCCCTGCATCAATAGACGCCTAATGACATTCTAGTCTAACTCCTAACTGGATAGTCTCCCTCTATTGTGCTGTAGAAATATTCACACTCTCCCCTAACCTACAACCCTAATGCTCGACCTCCATAAATCCCTATCAAGGGCCATGTCCTCAGTAATCCTAAGTCGTGCCATGTCATGTCTGATCACCTCTCCCCAATACTTCTTAGGTCTCCCTCTACCTCTCCGCGTGCCCACTACAGCCAGTCGCTCACACTCCTCACCGGTGCATCAGTGCTCCTCCTCTGAATGTGCCCGAACCATCTGAGTCTCACTTCCCGCATCTTGTCCTCCATGGGGGCCACACCCACCTTCTCTCGAATATCTTCATTCCTAATCTTATCCATCCTTGTATGCCCGCACATCCACCTCAACATCCTCATCTCTGCTACTTTCATCTTCTGGGTGTGTGAGTTCTTTACCGGCCAACATTCAGTTCCATACAACATGGCAGGCCTAACCACTGCTCTATAAAACTTTCCTTTTAGTAACGGTGGCACTTTCTTGTCACACAAGACTCCCGACGCTAACCTCCACTTCATCCACCCCACCCCTATACGGTGTGTGACATCCTCGTCAATCTCCCCGATCCCCTGAATAACCGATCCAAGGTACTTGAAACTACCTTTCTTGGGAATGACTTGAGAGTCAAGCCTCACTTCAACTCCCGCTTCCGTCGGCTCAACTCCAAATTTGCACTCGAGGTATTCCGTCTTCGTCCTACTCAACTTGAAACCTTTAGACTCAAGAGCATGTCTCCAAATCTCTAGCCTCTCGTTGACGCCGCCTCTTGTCTCGTCAATTAGAATAATGTCATCAGCAAATAGCATGCACCATGGAACCTCCCCTTGAATATGATGAGTCAGTGCATCCATCACCAGGGCAAATAGGAATGGGCTGAGCGCAGACCCTTGGTGCAACCCCGTAATAACTGGAAAGTGTTCAGAGTCGCCTCCTACTGTCCTAACCCGAGTCTTAGCTCCATCATACATGTCTTTAATCACCCTAATATAGTTACTCGGGACCCCTTTATCCTCTAAGCAGCTCCATAAGACCTTCCTAGGAACCTTATCGTACGCTTTCTCCAGATCAATAAACACCATGTGGAGATCCTTCTTCTTATCTCTGTACTGTTCCACCATCCTCCTAATAAGGTGGATAGCTTCTGTGGTAGATCGTCCCGGCATGAACCCGAACTGGTTGTCTGAAATAGACACCGTCCTTCGCACTCTCATTTCTACCACTCTCTCCCAAACTTTCATGGTATGACTTAGTAATTTGATGCCCCTATAGTTGTTACAGCTCTGGACATCACCTTTGTTTTTATACAACGGGACCATTGTACTCCACCTCCACTCTTCAGGCATTCTATTAGTCTTAACTGGATAAGAAACTTTATGTAATTGTTGAGTGCACTAAAGAGCTTTATCATTGCAAGTTGATTCTTTTCTTCAGTAGTCTAAATCCAACCTCTGCTCCAAATGTTGAGGGTGTTCAAATTTTAAAGAATACTGACAAACTGAAAGTCGTAATACGTTTATCTTTTACTTAAAAAGGTTAAGGTTATTAACATAGACAAATCTCTCTTTTCAGTTCCGCATTGTGCAAACCCGTAACTGCGCAAACATTGTACCTCTTGGAACCTCAACACGAGCAGACATAAAATATTTCATGCACATCCACTAATAAATAGGGAAGAATATCTGATTCTCCAAAACAACACTAGATGAATTGTTAGCTTAAATTTCTCTAACTTAATAGGGAGGGAAATCGTCAACATTAGGATGAATCCTTAATTGAAAGTCATATGACTGTTCTCTTAAACAATGGAAAACTGAAAAACTTAATATTACTGTTGCATCCACACCCCATAATGAAATGACTGCATGTGAGAATTATCTTAAGCAGAAATATGGACAAGTTTCATCAAATCATACAGCTGTGCGCTTTGGCAATGATTCCCAAGGAATACAAAGAAAAGAGTATTAGCATATATTGGTTGTTTATTTCAGATGTAGCATAGCAGTTATGCATCATTAAACATTAGAAAGGTGAGAAAAGAGGTGCTTAAAGTATCAAAGAATAAAGGGAATTTACTTACTGTCAAAATCCCCAACGAGAAGGAAATAGGCATGCAAACTATGAACAATTTTGAGAAAATCAACAGTTTTTGATGCTGCAGCCAATGCCTGCATATTAGAATATAGAGAATGAAGCATAATTATTCACAAAGAGGTCTTCAGTCTTCTGAAGCTAAACCCCAATAGAAGTGGGTGGTCTACGGCATGGTGAAGAAAGAGAACATTTCAATTTTACCTGCCCAAGAAACTGGCCTCCAAACACTTTCCCAAATTTGGGGGCATCTGGCAAAGTTATACCTTGGAAAATGTTCACCTTCAACAAAACACTTTGTTAGAATTCCCAAATACTCCTCATTTGCATGGGCACACTGAACTGGGAATACAGTGAAACATCAAACTTCAGAAAAGAAATGTTCCGAAGGCAAACAATCAGCAAGTGCATGGTGATAGACTAGCAATTATCCTGATCTACCAAATTATCTTGAATAACACATTCAAACATGCTTTATCAAAAAACACATTCAAGCATTCATAAGAACAAGTATCTACTTTCTTAAGCAAATCGAGCCTTTAACAAATCTATCAGAGCTTGCTAAAGAAAGCATATGAAATAAATGGAACCATGATCTCACAAAAGAAAGACAAGAGACTAGGATTTCAATGTGCAATAGTAAAGATTGAAACAATATCACCAGCTATGCACCAAGAAGTTCCTTTCTTGGATACCGCCAACAATATGTTAGGCAAAAATCACTGATGCTTCAAGGGGAAGTCAAACATATTTCTTATGTATTATAGATGTCTTTAGAATTTAAACTATTGGAAGGAGGCCAAATGTTGTAAATGATATATAAATTGCATTGGACTTCATTGACTCCTTGCCCACATAAAGGAGTCAAGTCCTGTGAGATTTTCTGTATACACTCATTACCTCCTTGGTGCTGCAGTTATTTTTGAATTAAAATTATTTTTTAGAAAAATAATATAAAAAGAAACTTAGTAGTTTTTTCCTAGTAGTTAGAAGAAGGATCCTATGTTAGCCCCAAGTAGTTAAGAACTCAAAGCCACTTATTAGCAGTATCTTCTGGATACAAGTCAATTAAGTCTCTACTTTCTAACATGCAGGGAAACCCATTTGCCTTTACAATCCGAACTACTCACTAGTTAACACCATCAGCTAACAGGTGCAAGCCCATATCTCTAGATGGGGAGGAAAGGGGAGAGAAAGCTTAAGCATTGAGAATCATGCATACAGGTTCCAAAGCCAGAAAAATGATGGAGATTAAACTCCAAAATTTTGTTAAAGGCCATAGCATCTCATAGGAGGCTAACTTAGGTACATAAATTGGCATAGATAAATAAGTTTAATAAATAGAAAAAAGGAAAGAATACAGAAAGTTCATGGCCAACATATAAAAGGAACGGGAGGTCAATGATGAATAGCATACTTCTATAGAATCCAAGTGCAATATGTGCTCCACAAGTGGGCACTTATCTCTTTCTTTGTCTGCGTTCCAGATTGATTTGGGCTGGAGCAGATTATTATGCTCATGAGGCAGCACAAAGCATGTCAGCTGCCATAAGAGAAAGTTTAACATGACTACAACATTAGATGCAGAATGCTTTGGACATCATGAAGTAAATACGGAAAGAGAACTGTTGCATAGTTGGAAAGAGACAGTACCTTAGACAATGCGATCACCTCAGCTTGCTGTCTAGATGTCGCCAAACCTGCCATAACATCTGAACCGTGTTATCACCCACCACTTTTGATTTAACCAAACATTAAGATTGAAAGTCTAAAAGTGCTAGAAAATCAGTGTGCTACTAAGAGAGGCCAAAAAGGAGACCTGCAGAGGGATAGTAACTGAATCTGAACTCTAAAGAGACATATAAAATATTATACAGCAAATAGTTATTACACTTGAGTAGCGGCCATAACAGGGCAAGATAGTCAATTTAAAAATTCCTCGAATTTGGAAGTTGGGATTGAGAGAAAATCAAGAGACACAAAATATATATGAAGATGAGAAAGTGCATCTCACCATGACCAAAATAATCAAGTTTTTTCAGCTGGAATTCAGGACGATTTTCATCATCAGCCTGGCTGAAACCCCGGACTTCAGCCTGGAAATAGTATTACCATAATAATAGAAAAGTTCAATCTCATGACTTATATTCATATATATCCAGTACAACTAAAGCAAAAATAACACTCAGATATACCTCTCCATCCCATATGAAGTAAACTCCCTCCCCAGCTTCCCCTTCGCGGATAACATAATCTCCACGATCTGCAATGAAAACACAAAATGAATTGAAAAAAAAAAAAAAGAGATGAGTCAAACATGATCTTATATCTTTTATCAGACTTATTGAATTGCAATATTTATGTCTTGTTCCAGCCTAGCAATATGACCAGAAGACAACCCGAAAAAATGGATCTCCAACTGGTATAGGCCACATGACCAGAAGCAAATGCCCCAAGTCTTTCTGTTACCCCCTAGAGGAATAGCAACCATTCCACTTCCAAGAAGTAGAAATAAGAGCTAAAATGTGTTAACTCTCCAAAAAGAGAAATAAAATAGCTATAAATTGATTTTCTTCAAAAATAGCAAAAAATTGATAGATAATGAATCTTCATTGTCTTGTTATAGTTATAAGGAAAATAAATCCACTATAAACTATAATTATTTCATTTTATAGTTATAATGAAGGAGAGCCTTGGCGTAACTGGTAAAGTTGCTGCCATGTGACCAGGAGGTGACGGGTTCAAGCCGTGGAAACAGCCTCTTGCAGAAATGCAGGGTAAGGCTGCGTACAATAGACGCTTGTGGTCCAGCCCTTCCCCGGACCCCGCGCATAGCGGTAACTTAGTGCACCGGGCTGCCCTTTTTTATTTCATTTTAGGTAGAATATTTCCAGTATAACAATAGAGTTTATTAGACTTTACCAAACATTGAGCAACCTAGTAGAGAAGTACTATAGCTGAAACTCTGATACTATCACTCTGTGTCACACTGATTAATCAAATATTAAATCCTTCATTGTTATGTTAATACAACGAACATAAAATTCAGTTCCTGATAACTTCTGAAGGTCATAGCTATATAGGACAGAATTAAAAAATTAAAGAAATAGTAAGTTTAAATTTATGGGACACTCAGGAAAAATAAGAATGAAATTACCATAATGTTTAACCTTGACGAGTTGGGCAATTTTTCTGAGGGAAGAACTGGGCAGCCTCTGTAACAATGGCACGTCACCCAAGAACTCAATCACTACACAAAAACCCAAATCCATCAGAAATTTGTACATGTGTTTTTCTTGCAGAATTCTAATAACTAAAGGAACATTACAAAGAAAATAACAAAAACAAGACCAAGAAAGAACTCTAATTAATCAATTAGATCAACTGAGTTCCAAATACCGAACTAGTTCGAGAGGCTAATGAATAATTTAACGTGGAAAATTTCACAGAAATTAGCCAAGGATTTACCTGATTCAGTATCCATGTTTGAATCACCAGAGGGATAAACCAGGAAACTGTCGGAAAGAGTTTAACACTCAAGAATTTCAGTGGAAAACAGAAAGTTAATATAAAGAGTGATTTTAATAGAATATACGGTTGTTGCCAATGGAGTATTGCCAGTTATTTAGGCTGAATTTAGAAAGGACACTAATACGAAGGCCTACATACACAAGATGCGGTGCAAAAAGACACGGGTAAATTTAAATTTGCCCCACGTTTTTACATTCTTAACTGGAGTACCAATTTTAAACGTGTCCAATTTGGAAAAATATTTACAAATAAAACAATTACAAAAAATGTTTTCACTTTTAGCTTTTTTGAATACTGTGCCCATTTTTTATCGTTTGGATGAGTAAATGGCACGATATAGCCAATTTTTGGACTGGTCATTCAAAAATAGTTAGCGTTTACGAAGTCAATAAAAAATAGTCACTATTTTGCTGCAACAGAGACCGGTCCAGCATAATATACTGGAGTTCGGTGCACCTGTGTATGAACTCCAGCATATTATGCTGGACCAGTATATTTTGTTGACTCCAGTATATTATACTGGACAATTATACTTGCTGGAACTCCAGTATATTATGCTGGAGTTCTAGTGTACTTATGCTGGAACTCCATCATATTATACTGGAGTTCCAGCATACTTATCCTGGAACTCTAGTATAATATGCTAAAGTTCAAGCATACTTATGCTGGAACTCCAGTATAATATACTGGAGTATTTTCCGGGTTTTGAACAGTGTTTTCGCTCAGATTTATCTTTACATGAAAAGTGGCTAAATTTCGATTACTTTAAAACTCGACTATTTTTGAACGACCAGTTGTAAATCTGGCTATTTTTGAATTTCTCCCTTTGGATGAGGGCGACGTGGGGTATGGTTTTTTTTTTTTAACAAAAACTTTTATACCTCAAAGGTGGGAAAAGACTAAGGGTGTATTGTGGGACGGGCCCGGGCCTAAATGGGTTAAACGGGCCAAATGGTCTCGGGCTCTGGCGGGCCGGTCTCGGGCGGTCCCAGGCCAAACGGTCCCGGGCTTAGCGGTCCTGGAGAGTGGAATGGCCCACATGGTCCTGGGCTAAATGGGCCGGGCCTAAACGGGTCTAAGTGTACCGGGTTATTTTTTTTTTTTGAAATTTTTTATCTAAAGCAATTTCTTGTAAATTATATATATATATATATTATATATATATATATATAGTATATATAGTATGTATTATATATACTATCTATATCTATAATAATATATATATATATATATATATATAAGCTATATAATTTACAAGAAATTGTCTTAGATAAAAGAAAATTTTTAAAAATAATAGTCAAGGCCCGTTTCCTCTTTAATTTAACAGTACAACACAAATACAAACATAGAAACTTAGCATAACTTAAATTCAGTACAACTAATGAAAACACATGACACGGGAAACATAAAGATATACTACTAGGCTCAACACGTACATGTCATTGTTTAGTCACAACCGTCTAGTATTCTCTGCTCCAACCACTTAAATTTGTCTTCCAGCTTATTTTTTTCTTCTTCCACCTCTTTGAGTTTCTCCTTCAACTCTGCAACTTCTCGTTAGGATTGTCACTCTCTTTCCCACTGCTTCTAACACAAACAATGAAGATACTGGAATTTTTCTTTGTAGTATTCCTGCTGACAGCGTTCATCAATCCATACCTCAAAACTGCAAACAGGTTCGTCGGGAACCCTATAAAACTTGTTCATACACGCCCAGTAGCGGCGTCCAGCTTCACCATCATCCCAACAGTCTTGCATCATGCATTTTTTGCCGCAGTCGCACCTTGGCACATAAAGGGGTTCAGACATTTGTTAAAGCGTAATGAAAAACCTTGCTTTTATGGAAATATTTGCTATTGGTTATTGTTAAGCGCATAAAATAACTAGAATGCGCCCGTTATTTGTAGACAAGACAACACACAAAATGTAGTATTGTACCGCACTATACATATTCACTTTTTCTGAAATGAAACAGTTTTTTTGCAGTCGGTCAGCTTTTCAGACCGACAAGACAACACACAAAAAGTATTCCACCACCACCTATATATATTCACTTTTTCTGAAACGAAACAGCTTTTCTGCAGTCGGTCAGCTTTTCAGACCGACATGACAACACACAAAAAGTAGTCCACCACCACCTATACATATTCATTTTTTCTGAAACGAAACAGCTTTTCCGCAGTCGGTCAGTTGTTCAGACCGACAAGACAACACACAATTTATGTTTTTAAGTTGATTTGAGACAATTTGTGTTAAATTATATAATTTATATATATATATATATATATATAGAGAGAGAGAGAGAGAGCTAATGTTATATCGAAATTTGAATATAGCTTATATACTATACACTTAGTAGTTAGTATATTGTCGTATATAGTATATTGCCTTATATAAGATTGTATACATTAGCTATATATATATATATATATATATATATTAAGATGAACTCGGTATCAAAACTGCAAATTAAAGTTTACATTTAATACTTCAAATTAAAGTTCAATGCCTTCAACATAATACTTCAAATTAATCTAACAAACTAAAACACTAAGCATAATACGTCTAATAATTTTAAAATAACACAAATTGTCTCAAATCAACTTAATATCTTAAATACGAATGTCTGGAGAACGCGCAAGACAACTCTTTATATGCCTCCTTAAATAGCCTGTGTCCTCCTTTGGACGACGAGTGTAGATTCGACCACAGTTCTTGCACTTTATAATGTAAACTTCTTCATTTTCTTCTACCACATAAAGTGTTCTAAAATAAATAGGTGCAATCTAGAATCACCGGGCATGATTTAACTTGAATTAAGAATTTGAGTTTGAGAAATGAGAGATGAGTGAAGACTTGAATACTTCAATTTGAGTTTGAGAAATGAGAGAGATTGATGATTTTGTGAGTAAAAATGAAAGAATGAGGGGGTATTTATAGTTGAGAATAGGGAAAAGGTGTAATTATAAAAGGTTTGAAGTTAAAACAAAGTTTGGGGGCCAAATGGCTATTTTTTAAAAAGCCAAACGGCTAAAATGGCAGGCCAACGGCTAGTTTTTAAACTTCTAACCGTTGGCCTTTTTTAAATTTTTTTTTTTTGAAAAATAGTCGTTGGGCCCGATTGAACCGGCCCAGGCCCACCTGCCGGTCCCGGGCTCGCGAATTTTGGGAGGACCGGCCTACAGTGGGCTTTTAGGACCGTTTGAAACGGCCCGCTTGGCTCGTTTGCTAGCGGTCACGGGCTGGGCTGGGCCCACAATACAGCCTTAGAAAATACTACTATGCTACTAATGGTGTTTAAACATTACACGTCAATGGTAAAAGACAGGAAGATCATCAAATAGATTAGCCCTTAATTTTGAAGGTTAGTAAATTTTTGGTAGGTTATGCACATTAACAATATATAGATACTCAAGAAAGAGAAAATTTACGCCTAACCTACAAAATAGGTGTTATTATTTTTATATTTTAATGTTTCATCATCTCTTTCAAAAATTGAAGTTGTGAGAGAATGCATACGATTTTTTATCTAATTTTATTCAATATTCTCACCTAGTGTAAGACTAGTTTTATGTTAATGAGTTAAACACGTGTCAATTACTTTTGAAAAAGAGTAAACTTTAACTTATTTTAATGAGTTAGAGTTTAACTTATTTTTTACCTAATTTTATTCAATATGCTCACCTAGTGTAAGACTAGTTTTATGTTAATGAGTTAAACACGTGTAAATTACTTTTGAAAAAGAGAAAACTTTAACTTATGACCTAATAATATGTTGCATTGTATGATTATCAACAACAATAAAAAAATTAAGTGTAATATTACAAGTGGAGTCTGGAGAGAATAATATGTATGTATACCTTACTCGTACCTTAAGAAGGCAGATAGGTTATTTCTTATGTAGCATCTGGTCAAGGCATTGCATGATTATCACATATAAAAAATTAAATCGTTAGAGAAGGTATAACTTTTATGTACTAAATGAGGTCTTTAATATTTCTCCGTGATCATGATTCTTTTTCATTTTACTACTTAATTGGGGTTAAGTAATATTATATATTTTTATTTTTATTTGCAACTTTTAACTTTTAAAAGGGTGCCTCTAGGTTGAGAGTTGGGTCCTGGAACATAGAGACATTGACGGGAAAGTCTATAGAGCTAGCTAAGATTGTCCAAAAGAGGAAGATCAACATTGCATGTGTCCAGGAGACTAGGTGGAAGAGTACTAAGGCACGAGATGTAGACGTGTTTAAATTGTGGTACTCGGGAGGCGCTGGGAGCAAAGCGGGGTAAGAATTTTAGTAGATAGGGACCTCAGGGAGATAGTAGTCGAGGTCAAGACGGTAAACGATAGGTTGATGAGTATTAAACTTGTAGTTGGTGGGTTTATTGTAAACGTGATAGTGCTTACACCCTTCGAGTAGGCTTGGACCAGCAGGTCAAGAGGCAATTCTGGGAGGATTTGGATGAGGTTGTGCGTAGTATCCCGCACACTGAGAAGTTTTCCATTGGAGGGGATTTCAATGGCCATATTGGGGCTAAGGCTAGCTAGGGGTTATGATGATGTGCATGGTTATTTCAGTTTTGGGGATAGGTGTTAGCACGTGATTTTTGCCCTATATGAGAATTACTCCCAAAAAATTCAAAAATAAAATGATTTTCCTTGGTGTACAATATTGTGATATTTTTGAATAATTATTTGTATTTTGTCTGTGCATGTTTATTTGTTAAATTAATAAAAATACAAAAATATGTCGCATTTTGCATGTAGGATTTAATTCTACAATTGTTAGTAATTAAATTTGTTTTACAAAAATTAAAAATTACAAAAATAGGCATCGTTTGCATTTTTAGCATTTAATGTCCAAATATACAATTTTATGCTTAATTATTACTTAATTGTGCGTTAATTGTTATTGGGAGTTAATTTGCACTTTTATAACTTAATTTAGTTCTTAATAATAATTTAAGTATTTTTATAATTTAGTTTTAGAAAAATAAAAGAAGAAAAGAGAGCAAAAAATACAAAGAAAAATCGGATTGGGCCACTTCTTCAATTGTAAGCCAAAGGCCCAAAAAATTGCCCAACCTTCCCCATGACCCGGTCCATTTTAAACCGGGTCGACCCGGTCCATAACCAAAAGACCCAACATTCCTATTATCTTACATTTTTACAAAACAAACAAAAGAAAACCCTAAAAAAGGGCTAAGCCATCCGCCCCCCCTCCCTATCTTCTTCTTCTCCAAGCTTCACCAAGCTCTAACCATGGCTGCCCTTTACCCTCCATTCTCACGCCCAAACGACTCCTCGCGTCTTCTTCGTCGAGCTCAAGCTTGAGCTCAGGCTGCCATGGCTTCCACCCTTCCCCACCTCGTCATCGCGTCCAACCCGTCGACCAAACAACAACTATCGACCACTCTGCCAGACGACCCCTCTACGTCCAGCCATAAGACGACCCCCTTACCATTGTGTCATCTTCTTCTTCGACGTCTTCACGTCGATCGTCACCTCCGAACGACCCCCAGCCACGCCGGAACAACACAAACGAACCATGCTGCTATTTCTGATCCTTCGCCGCTGCTGCTGTTTCTTTTTCCTCCATTGTTGATGCTGCCGCTGCTTCGATTATCTTCTCCAACTCCTCCGAGTTGCTGCTTCTTCGCCATGGTCAGCTGCGTCTGCTTCACGTTTCTGCTTCTACTGTTGCTTCATCTTCTTCGTCAAAGTTCGAGGGACTTTGGTTGAGTCGAGGTCCGGTACGTCGAGTTTTCTGTTCGAGTTTTGGTTGGGGGTCATCAAAACAGTCCCTACATAGTCCAAGGTCGTTGTTGGTTAGTCGTTGTTCGTCGTTTCGATCCGGTTAGTAGATTTTGAGTTTTATTTTTGTCCGTATTTCGTTTTGATATTTCTCGAATCTAAAATCGGTAGATGTTTGATTTTTGTTTTGTTCATGTTCATTGTTTTGTTAATTTTTCAGTTGTTCATGTGAAATTGTTAGTTTAATATTTGTTAGATTCAAATTGAAATTTAATTAATTATTTCTTCAATTTGTTTCATGTATTTTATGTATTTTTCAGAAATTGTTAATATTGTTAGATTCAAGTTTAAGCTCATAATTGGTTCTTGTTCGATCTTGTTATTTGTCTAAAAAGAATTTAGTTGTAGTCGGGGAGTATGTTGGTTTAATCATGTGAATCCGTCATGTTTTGTTGTTTAAAAATAGATTTAATTCATGTTCATCTTTGTTTGAAGTTCGTTTTTAATTGAGTGATTTAATGAGAAGTTATGTTTTGGTTTTTAATTTTTTTGGAATCATGTATCTTTGTTATAATTTTGTTGGATTTAATTTTAAAAGATCAATTGATTATTTGAAGTTTAGTGATTTGAATAAGTTTATTTGTTTTGTTTAAGCTTAATACAAGTTTAATTCGAATTTGAATAAAACTTGCTTGTTATTGTTGTTGAATCTTTTCATTTATGTTCATACTTTGTTTGATTGTTCTTGAATCCGAAATTAGTATAAGTTTGATTTTTCTTGTTTATTGTTCATCATTTATGATTATTTCTTGAGTTTGTCTCATAATCTTGTTTAAGTTTAATATAGGAATTGTTGGTTGTAATGTTGTTAGAGTTGATTTTAAGTTCAAATGATTATTGAATTTAGAAATCTGAATATACTTGTTTGTTGTTGTTGTTGTTGAATCTGAAAGTAGGTTTGTTTGTTGCTAAAAATATTGTTCAATCAAAATTTTAGTTGTTCTTTGTTTGTTCGATTTGTGTTCATGTGATATTGTTGTTGAATTGGTTCAGAAATCATGTTCATTTGATTTGTTGTTTGAACATTGTTAGAAATTGGTCATATTTGCTATATTTTGGTTGAAATTGATTAAGTGAAGTGTTTATAGCTGATGGGGGTAGTTTGGTAATTTGCAGTACGTTCAGGGGTAGTTTGGTAATTTCACTAAGGGCAGAGGGGTATTTTTGGAATTTAATTTCTTAATAATTATTTATTTTGAATGTTCTTTCCATTAAAATTAAGATAATATTAAAGTAATTAAGCATGGGGGACAAAATGTAATGGGGTGGGGTTTGATATAATTGTTTAATTTAATGGGGGACAAAACATAATGTAGTGGAGAGGATTATGGTAATTGTTTATGATAAGCATGGGGGACAAGATGTAATGGGGTGGGGTTGATATATTTGTTTAATTTAGTGGGATTAAAATGGGGATGAGTGGGAAGATAATGGGTTTGGTAAGAGAAAATGGGTATTTTATTAATTAATTAAAGGGTTTGGAGATGTGATATATATAGGAGGCTTGATCAGATTTTAGAGGACGGACAGATAGAGAAGGAGAAAGAAAAAAAGCTGAATATTTAAGAGAGAAAGAAAAAATCCGAAAAATATTAAAACTTTCAAGAAAGAAAAAGAAAAGAAAAAAATACAAATAAAAAGAGCTGGAAATTAGAAGAGAGAGTAGTACACACCTGATAAATATTCTGATATACGGGTTTAGAAATTAAGGGTTAAACATTAATTAGCCTTTCAAATCTGAAAATTCCCTTGGTTTCTGTCCGTTGTTTGTTGTCAGTGTTTCTGGATTTTATTTTGATTTTCAAAACTGTCACTGGGATTTCTGTTGACTGGATTGCTGGTTATTATTGTTGTTGCTGTGTTACGTACTACGTGGCTGACTTTCTTCTTCTTATATTGGCAATATCAGGTACACAACTGTAATTTTGGCATTTTGTAAGCTGAAATGAAGAATGGAATGTTAAATTTCTAATTTAGTTTTTTTTAATTGTATTTAGGTCATTTCATGTATTATTATTCTGTAAATCGCCGTCGTTTGCATAATTAGGCATATTGTAGCGATGTATTAAATAATGTTTTGCTTTAACCTGATTATTAGGTAGTATATAAATTAAGCATGTTCATTACTGATTAAACTGTCAAATAATAAAAATAGAAGAAGATAATGTAAAAAATGGCTTTATTAAATCAGTTTGGCAAAATTGATTAAGTTCCTTATTCATAAGGGTTTTAGTATCGCCAACGTTAAGTTAATCGAAATCATGTAGCTAAATTCAGTTAAAACAGGAATTAATTTTGCGAATCAAGTATTAGGACATAATTTGAATTAAAACAAGGATAATCAAGGTTAAATTATTTAATTTGTAGAAATACGGTTTAGTAATCAAAATTATTTCTAATTTTCATTATTTGTAAATAATTAATTTCAATAGCTCAAGTCATCTAACAATATGATTTTCAATCCGACTATGGGATAATTAGTTTTGCTTTTTCAAAAAAAAATTATTTGACAATTCCATGTTGTATTTATAATTATAATTTTAGTAATATTACTTTCCATTAATATTTGTTTTAAACTAGTATCTAATATGTTATTTTAAGTACGTAGAGATTGATTTTATAATTATAAAAAAACTTAGCAATAATAAAATGTAGTCATTAAAGGATATTCATAAAATAAGGAAGGATTTCGCTAAAAATAAATAGATGTAAACAATATAAAAAATTTGCAGGATTCTCCAATCTCATTTATTTATTTATTTATTTTTTTAAAAAAATACTTAGATCCCGGGATGGGCCGTTTTAGTAAATTTCACGGTCCTACCCAAAAGTATAATAACGCGTAGTCTTTTGGCGCATATTTAATAAGGTTATTTTCTTAAATATGGGTGTGCATTTATGTAACCCAAATTCCGATCTTGACGGAGTCAAAATGCGTCAACAAATCACGTGTACACTGGTTGTGACGTGGTTCGAAATGCATTTTCACGACGTTGCAATTCTTGTATAAAATAATAATAAGAATAATGATAAAAGCGGTTAAAAGTTAAATTTTGCACATAGGTTCAACATGTATTAAATCAGATAATCATGCCAAATATGACAGTTGAGCGACCGTGCTAGAACCACGGAACTCAGGAATGCCTAACACCTTCTCCCGGGTTAACAGAATTCCTTATCCGGATTTCTAGTACGCAGATTGTAATATGGAGTCATTCTTTTCCTCAATTCGGGATTAAAATTGGTGACTTGGGACACCTTAAATCTCCCAAGTGGCGACTCTGAAATAAATAAACAAATCCCGTTTTGATTGTCCTTTAATTGGAAAAAACTCCTACGCCCCTTGCGGGGGCGGAAAAAGGAGGTGTGACAGCTCTGACGACTCTGCTGGGGAAAATTACCCAGAACCACTGGTTCAGGGTTAGAAATTCGAGCTTAGATGAATTGTTATATTTGTCTTTATTTATTATCTGATCTTATTACATGTTTTGGCCTAAATGTGCAAAATGATGCTTTTTACTGCTTTGATATTATTTGAACTGTACATATAAACTGTGCTGAAACCTTCTCTTCTTACCTCCGGGGATGTGCTTACTGGTTAAGACTCCCTATTCTGTTAGTGTCATACCCTGAATAAAAGAGGCTCGGAAAGTTTCTAAGCCGACTGGCCTTTTGGTTCCCGGAAAGGAGCTCCTTCCTCAGCTCGAGTTGTCCGCTCGGGTACACTGTCTAGAACACCGACCCAGGTTTTGAACATAGAATAACGTGACTTCATGCCGGATCCCTAGTAGGAACGCTTATTTGCATCACGTTGCATTTGACTTAGGGGACTCAACACAGGGGTTGGGTCCGTCTAGGACTAGCAACCTGAAATAGAAAAAGACCATCCTGCTGCATCCTGTTTGATTTGCATATTCATTTGCTTCAGATCTGCGTGCTGACCAGCTTCTGAAATCATCAATTTTTAAGAAAAATTATGAAAAAAGAGAAAAATAGCAGTGTAGGGAGATAACTATTTTTTAGAAAAATAAAGCCAAAAGTCCAAAAAGTATCAAAACCCTGCCAAAATTTTGAAAAAAATAAAATAAAAATGTTTTGTTTTTTAGTTTAATTTAAAAAAAAGGAAAAGAAGTGAGTCCTGTTTACAAGTTTAGTTTATGTCTGCGCCGGTTTGATTCTCACAGGACGTGAGATACGTAGGCAACCCTCTTCGGGTCCAACCTCCCATTTTGTAAAAAATCAAAAAATATATGTCAAAATTTTAATTTTCTGTCACAAAGTCGGGTGATGACGTTTTTTATCAAAAGCCGAATGCCCCCAAAAGGAACGCCGGAAGGCTGACTTTGTATAAATGGCCACTTCTGTCATTTTTTTTACTCGCACAACCTTAAAATCTTCGTCCCTGAAGTGCTGAAAGGTCGTGTTCGGAAGATCTGTTTTTTTAGAAAATAATCAAATCATTTTGAGTCAAATAAATTTTCTTTTGTTTAATCATATTAATAAATGTGCAGAATGAGCACGATTCAGAATGAACCTTTTTCAATCATGAATAAAATTCCCCTCCAGTTGCGGCTATGGTGGAGTGATTTAGGCAAAGAAGGGCATGACGAAATCAAGAAACATTTGAAAGGTCTCACGAGTTTGTGGGATATCAGGCCTCGAGGAGATATTATAAGAGCCCTTGTCCCTTACTGGGATCCTGCGCACAATGTCTTCCATTTCTCGGACTTTGAACTCACCCCAACTTTAGAAGAAATAGCAGGGTACATCAGCAGTACTGAGGTTCCGTTGAGGCATAATACCTGGTTGCTCCAAGAGCTGTAGCAGTGCACCGGTTTCTGGACTCGTTAAAGATAGTCAGAACAATCCATAACCCTGATTTGGCAAAAGGTTTTTGCACTCTGAGCTTCATATACCAAAGATATGGCCACATAGGAGGATTCGACAAGCCAGAAAACAAGTTGTGCAGCAAAAGTAACCGTCGAAAGTGGGACGAACATAGACGGGTTGCTTTCATGATAACCTTCTTAGGGCTTTTAATTTTCCCGAGGAAAGATGGGAATATTGACATAAAGATAGCTGGGGTCGTCAGTACTTTGCTCACTCAAAAAGATAGCACGCTGGCACCGATGATTGTATCTGATATGTTCCGAGCTCTCACGGCCTGCAAAGCCGGAGGAAACTTTTTTGAAGGTTGTAACTTGTTGTTGCAAATGTGGATGACCGAACACCTATGTCACCGAGCCCAGTTCCTAAGCCATGGGTCTTCTGAAAAGACATGCATAGAGGAGTTCTACACTAGAATTAATGAGGCCCGCCTACCTGAAGGAGTCTCGGCATGGACTTCATATTTCCAGACCCTCAACGCCAGTCAAATACAGTGGACACTGGGATGGTTACCGATCGACGAAGTCATATACATGCCAGTAGCTAGACCCTATTTTCTCTTGATGGGACTTAAGAGCATTCAACCTTATGCGCCGTATCGGGTTTTGAGGCAACTTGGGAGGTGTCAGATAGTACCCAAAGATGAGGATTTAAGCACTCAGGTAATTGAGATCAGTTCCGATGGTCAGTTTCCTGAAGCGAGGGTCCGCCAGATTTGGAGCCAATGTCAATACTTAGAGGCAAATACTTGTGTGTTGAATCAAGCAAGAGGGGAAGTTTCACCTGGATATCAGGCTTGGTACAAAGGGGAAATGTCGTCTGGAAGACCGGCTAAAAGACCTCACCTTCAAGAGTTTGCCAAGGCTTCACAAGAACATTGGGACCGGTTGGCCAAAGAGCGGGAATATCTTTCCGAAATAGGCAAACTGAAACAACATATTAAGGATCTAAAATTTAAGAACAAAGTGCAGGTTGCTGCCGACAAGGGAAAAAAGAACAGATTAACCAGAGAAAGCGAGAACCTCAAAGCTCAGATCCGGAGGATGAAAATGGATGCCAACAACCAGCTGAGAAGCCGAGCTGATACGAGGTTGATAGCAGAGTTGAGGAGTCAGGTCAGCAAAAGCCGAGAAGACTTGGAGGGATCTGAGGCTTTTATAGCAAGAATGCGGATCAGATGGGCAAGAGTTACAGCAGCGCGGAGAGAGCACCTATGGCAAGTGAAAAGGGACTACGAAATGAGTGTTACAACATTGAGAGAAATAAACTCCATTCTCAATAATCGGGTCCTTAAACAAGCCCGGGATGCTAGAACAGATAGGGAACGTTGCTTTGAGACAATAACCCGAATGGAAGAACAAATGGAGAGGTTCCAAGATCAGCTCATTGACAATACTCGAATATTGGGACTAAAGAATCAACGGATAGAACAGCTGTGCATAGAGAGGGATAGAATCAGGGGTAGGATCAATGAGATAGGGCACTATATCACCACGAAGTGCCTAACATGTGAAGAGATGCCTCGTGATATCCTTTTAGCCTCAGTCATGGGTTATGTCCATCAGATCATGGAGGAAGTAAAAAGCTTGCAAAGAAGCCTGGCCCCCAAGCCCGCGGAAAGGCCGAACGATGCCTCGCGGGCACCAAAATTCAAAGCTTTAATGTATCCCTAGTTCAATCTTGCACTTGTTTGTTTTTCGAGTCTGTTGTCTACCCATATGTTCTTTTCAAACATTCTCAAAAATATGAAATTTGTATTTTTTTTTTGATGGTTTGTAACAACATTATTTTGAGTAATAAAAAAAAATTGTCTTTATGACACGAACTACGCTTGGTCTGATTCGTGCGGGGTCACGATACGTAGGCAATCTCTATAGGATTCGACCGTAATTATGGAAAAATTAAAATATATATATATATATATATATATAAATATATCTGTCAGAACAAAATAAGCCGGGATGATGCATGCGGTCAGAGCAAAAGCATGTTAGAAATGATTAACTGCCTAGGAGCATTGCATCCCCCAACGTGCAATTACAATATCTGTTAAGACTCTAACACTGACAAGTTTGTTGTTTTACCAATCATATCAGTTAGTTTGTTAAAGCGTACTGGCACCATACCATTATCAAACAAGATCGAAAGGTCCTATACCAGAAAGCGTGACTGGGTCAGACAACAGCGTTGAGTCGGAAAAGACAGCCAATCAGATGCTGAAGGAAGCCCTGGAAAAAATGGAAAAAATGAGGCTGGAAATGAATGAAATGCAGATAGCCTTAGCTAGAGCCCAGAAAGGGGCAGGAACTACCCGTTACTCCTACCCTCTAACCAGTACACACGCCGGAATACCCCTCTCCCGATCCTTCAACAAGTTTCCCAAGCCATCACTATTATCAGGGAAGAGAGACTTATGATTCCCAAGCTCCACCACCCACTCAAAACCCTCCTCCACCAAATGTTCCCGTCTTTGTGGCACCTCCCCCAGCCCCATTGCACAGATCATCCAGTGAGCCACTGTTTCAGGCTCACGACACACAATATTACCCCCCTGAACTCACATTCACATACCTATAATCCCCACTTTGAGGTCCCGGCGGAGATTGAAAAGCCGGCTAAGAGACCAGAGCAGGACGAGGTGATGCGGAAATTTAAAAGCCTGGAGCAGTCCTTCAGGAACATACACGGGTTAGGCAACCACGTCAGCGTGGCCTACAAGGATCTATGCCCTTTCCTCGACGTTCAATTACTAGCAGGGTTCAAGATGCCCAAGTTCGATTTATACGAAGGGCATGGCGATCCTATGGCACATCTACGGGGTTTTTGTAGCAAAATGAGGGGAGCAGGGGGCAAAGATGAGCTATTGATAGCTTACTTTGGCCAGAGTTTGAGCGGGTCGGCATTAGAGTGGTATACAAGACAAGATCCGAGCAGGTGGTACACCTGGGATGACTTGGCACAGGCTTTCGCAGGACATTTCCAATACAACCTTGAGATAGTCCCAGACCGTCTCACATTGCTAAAGCTTGAGAAGAAACCCGGAGAGAGCTTCCGGGAATTTGGGTTCCGATGGAGAGAATAGGCAGCCAGAGTTGACCCCCCAATGAGAGAGGTAGAAATGGTGGATTACTTTCTACAAACTCTCGAGCCAACTTACTTTGGTCACTTGGTGACGTCAGTTGGCAAATCATTCAATGAAGTGGTGAAAATGGGAGGTATGATAGAAGAGGGACTTAAGTCCAATAAGATCCTGAGTTACTCGGCAATTAAGGCAACAACTCAGGCCATTCAGAGCGGCACGGGAGGTGCGCTCGGAAAGAAAAGGAGAGAGGAGGTCATGACAATAGAGGCTGACAATTGGTCCAGTTCTAGAGGTCCTTCCCCTCATTACCAACCCAGACACCATCGTCTAAACTACCCACACATTCCAAATTACCCTCCACAATCCTACTACCCACCACAAGAACAACATTTCACCGTCCATCAAGCCCAGACATACACCCAACCTCCGGTTCACCCACAATGGCGCGCGCCGGCTCCCCACAATACATACCCACCTCCACATAACACCTACCCACCACCACAAAACACCTATTCACCGCCGAGAGCCTACATGAACCCTCCAAGGATGGGTTTCAGGGGAAATCCGGCCTCCAGAAATGAAAGATTGCAGAGGCAAAGAACTTTTACTGAGTTGGGGGAAACCTATATTGCCTTGTTCCACAAATTGAGGCAGTTGGGCTTATTAAATCCTGTTGAGCCTAGATTGCCAAATCCCTTACCCTAAAATATGGATCACTCGGTAAGATGTGAATATTGTTCGGGAGCTCCCGGACATGATACCGAGAAATGTTGGAGGTTGAAACATGCGATACAAGATCTTATTGATACCAACAAGATCGAGGTACAGGCCCCGGAGGCACCCAACATTAACCAGAACCCATTGCCAAAGCACCCTGAAGCCCATATGACGAGCTTGTGCATGAAGGAGGGGAGCCGAAGAAACCCTCACAGACAGTGATGATGATCCGTGCCACTCCGAAAGAAAAATCGATCGATGAGGAAGCAGGGGTACAGTTGAAGGGGGAAGATGTTAAGCCAGTGGTGATATTGGGGAAGAATCCATCTACCGCTACAAGGAAACCAGAACCAGCCAAGTTGGTAATAACGGGAGCATCATCTGCACCCGTGGTTGTTGTGAAGGGGGTCTACAGGGAACCGGTAATCATAAAGCCAGTAGTCCAAACACCAGTGATTGATAGCAAGGTCGTGCCTTGGAAGTACGAGAAGGCAGTGGTGATGTACAAGGGACAACAAGTGGAGGAGAATAGTTGTGAGGCGCAGGGACTGACTCAATCAGGACGGTGTTTTGCTCCGGCAGAGTTGAGAAGACCCAATCCAGCTGTAACAAAGAAACCTGTTTCAGAAGAAGAAGCTGAGGAATTCTTAAAGAAGATGAAAGTGCAGGATTACTCCGTGGTCGAACAGTTGAAGAAAACACTGGCCCAGATCTCGCTGCTATCATTACTAATCCATTCGGATGAACATCGTCGGGCCCTGATGAAAATACTGAATGAAGCTCATGTGCCCAACGAGATTTTTATAAATCACCTGGAAACGATTGCCAACAAAATTTTCGAGGTGAACACGGTAACATTTTCAGATGATGATCTGCCAGTGGAGGGCACGGAGCATAATAAAGCTCTCTACCTAACTGTCAAATGTGAAGATTCGGCAGTTACTCGGGCATTGGTGGATAACGGATCAAGTGCCAATATTTGTCCATTATCCACCCTGAACCAGTTGAAGATCGACCACGGAAGAATCCACAAGAATAACATTTGCGTCTGAGGATTTGACGGAAATGGAACAGCCACCGTGGGGGATATTGTACTTGAGTTGACCATCGGTCCAGTCCAATTTACCATGGAATTCCAGGTATTAGATGTTGTGGTATCTTATAACCTTATGTTGGGACGACCGTGGATCCATGCAGCCAAAGCAGTGCCATCCACCTTGCATTAGATGGTCAAATTCGAGTGGGATAAACAAGAGGTCGTGTTGCACGGCGAGGACACTGCGTGCACCATAGGAGGCGCCATTGTACCCTTCATAGAGACCAATGATGACAAAGGTCCCTGGGTCTACCAGATTTTTGATGCAGTGTCGGCAAACAAGATCCCCGAGGGTGAAATTATTCAGCACCCTAGGGTAGCTTCCGCAACGGTCATGATGGTTTCAGAAATGCTGGGTAATGGGTTTGTTCCAAGAAAAGGCTTGGGAGCTGAGCTTCAGGTAATTGTTCAACCTGTTTCCTTGCCCAAGAATTTGGAGACCTTTGGGTTGGGGTTCAAACCGACTGCGGCAGATGTAAAACGAGCGCGGAAAATGAAGAAGAAAGTTTGGTTTCTTCCCAAACCTGTGCCACGTCTCTCAAGATCTTTTGTTAGAGCAAGCGCCAAGGGGTCACCGGTCCCGAAAGTTCTCGGGCCATTGATTGGGATTGACGGGGATCTGAATCAGAGCTTCGAAAGATTGTTCACTGATGTCAATATGGTAGAAGTCGGAGAGGGTTCCAGCGGAACAGACATACAGTTTATGGGGCCTGAGGCCAAAACCAACAATTGGACGGTTACTCCTCTTCCTACTCGGGGAGAGTCCTGGTAGTAGGCTTTGATTTTTGCTTTCTTGTTTTTCGGATTATTCAGGGTGTAATCCAAATCTCATTTTGTCTTGTAAAAGTGTGAACCCTGTTATCCCGCATTTTTAATAAAATTCTTTTTCTTGTCTCATTTTAATTTTGTTTTATTCTTTTCTCTTTCTGAACAGTTCTCTTTTTACTGGTTCTAATGACATGGCATGCATGACGGATCTTCGACCTAGTCTAATAAATCAATCTGACTCTGATTTAATGATACAAGAGATCGATTGTGACGATGAGTCTGGATATGATGAGGATAAAGCCTTCGAAGAAATAAACCGAGAACTATGCCAATTTGAAGAGAAACCCAAGCCTAATCTAAATGACACCGAGGCTGTAAATCTAGGGGATGCGGATAATGTCCGAGAAACCAAAATCAGCATCCACATTGAGCCTGGCATTAGGGAAGAATTAATGAAAGCACTCATTGAGTTTAAAGATGTTTTTGCATGGTCGTATGATGACATGTCGGGTTTAAGCACCAAGCTAGTGGTTCACAAATTGCCCACTGACCCGGCATGCCTTCCCGTCAAGCAGAAACTGAGGAAGTTCAAGACAAATATGAGTGTGAAGATTAAAGAAGAAGTAACCAAGCAGCTGCAAGCAAATGTTATTCGGGTCACTCGATATCCTGATTGGTTGGCTAATGTGGTGCCAGTACCAAAGAAAGATGGGAAGATCAGGGTATGTGTCGATTACCACAATCTGAACAGGGCAAGCCTAAAAGATAACTTTCCATTGCCCAATATCCATATCTTGATCGACAATTGCGCTGGACGAGAAATCGGCTCCTTTGTGGATTGCTACGCCGGGTATCATCAGATTTTGATGGATGAAGAAGATGCAGAGAAAACAGCTTTCATTACGCCATGGGGGACTTATTGCTATCGGGTAATGCCATTCGGTTTGAAGAACACTAGGGCAACGTACATGAGAGCAATGACTATTGTGTTCCATGATATGATACACAAAGAGATCGAAGTGTACGTAGATGATGTGATCATCAAATCCAAGCGTCAGGAAGATCACGTAGCAGACCTTAGGAAGTTTTTCCAAAGACTTCGAAGGTACGACATTAAGCTCAACCCAGCCAAATGTGCATTTGGTGTTCCATCTGGAAAGCTGTTGGGATTTATCGTCAGTCGGCAAGGCATTGAGTTGGATCCGTCAAAGATCAAATCCATCCAGGAATTGCCGCCACCGAGGAACAAAACAGAAGTAATGAGTCTGTTGGGAAGGTTGAACTATATCAGCAGATTCATTGCTCAGCTCACAACGATTTGTGAACCCATCTTTCGATTGCTGAGGAAAGATACCGCGATAGAATGGACGGCAGAATGTCGGAGGCATTTGACCAGATCAAAGGATATTTATCCAATCCACCTGTGTTGGTTCCACCTGAGTCGGGGAGGCCATTAATCCTTTATCTAACGGTCCTGGATCATTCGTTTGGTTGCGTGTTGGGTCAACACGACATCACAGGAAGAAAAGAGCAAGCCATCTATTATCTCAGCAAGAAGTTTACAGTCTATGAGAATAAGTACACTCAACTTGAGAAGACATGTTGTGCTCTAACTTGGGTAGCACAGAAGTTTAAGCATTATCTGTCGTCACATACTACTTACCTTATTTCACGCCTGGATCCATTAAAGTATATTTTCCAGAAGCCTATGCCCACAGGAAGATTGGCAAAATGGCAGATATTACTCACGCAGTTCGACATTGTCTATGTGACGAGGACGGCCATGAAAGCCCAAGCATTGGCCGATCACTTGGCTGAGAATCCTATTGATGAAGAATACGAGCCTTTGAGGACGTATTTTCCAGATGAAGAAGTGATACATATAGAGGAGTTAGAACTGAATGAGGAACCAGGGTGGAAGCTTTTCTTTGACGGGGCTGCTAATGCAAAAGGAGTTGGAGTAGGAGCAGTACTTATTTCAGAAACAGGACATCACTATCCTGTTACAGCTCAGCTACGTTTCTATTGTACCAACAACATGGCTGAATATGAGGCATGCATTTTGGGCCTACGATTGGCTGCAGACATGGATGTTCAGGACGTCTTGGTCTTGGGAGACTCGGACCTCCTAGTACATCAGATCCAGGGTGAATGGGAAACACGGGATTTGAAGCTTATACCATATCGACAATGTTTGCACGATCTGAGCAAGCGATTTCGATCAGTGGAGTTCAGACACATCCCGAGAGTTCACAATGAGGTTGCCGATGCTTTGGCCACTTTAGCATCGATGTTTCACCATCCAGACAAAATCCATGTTGACCCATTGTATATTCAGGTTCGTGATCAGCATGCCTACTGCAACATAATAGAAGAAGAAATGGATGGCGAGCCATGGTTTTATGATATCAAGGAATACCTCAGGATGGGGATATACCCGGAGCAGGCAACCGGAGATCAAAAGAGAGCCATTCGACGACTGGCAAATGGATTTTTCCTCAGTGGAGGAATGTTGTACAAAAGAACCCCAGATCTGGGATTGCTGAGATGTATTGATGCAGGTCAAGCCACGATAGTGATGACAGAGGTACATGCTGGAGTCTGTGGGCCCCATATGAGCGGATATGTGTTGGCAAAGAAGATTCTGCGAGCGGGATATTATTGGCTCACTATGGAGCATGATTGTATCAGTTTCGTACGAAAATGCCATCAGTGTCAGATACACGGAGATCTGATTCATTCTCCACCAACGGAATTGCACACAATGTCCGCACCATGGCCATTTGTGGCATGGGGCATGGATGTCATTGGGCCTATCGAGCCGGCAGCTTCGAACGGTCACAGGTTCATTCTGGTAGCCATCGATTATTTCACTAAGTGGGTTGAAGCCAAAACTTTTCAAGTCTGTAACCAAGAAGGCAGTGGTGGATTTTGTCCATTCCCATATCATCTGTAGATTTGGGATCCCAAAAATAATAATCACGGACAATGGTGCTAATCTTAACAGCAACTTGATGAGAGAAGTATGTGAACAGTTTAAGATTACACACCGTAATTCCACCCCGTATCGGCCCAAGGCGAATGGAGCAGTTGAGGCAGCCAACAAAAATATAAAGAAGATATTGAGGAAAATGATTGAAGGATCCAGACAATGGCATGAAAAGCTACCATTTGCGTTGTTAGGATACCGCACTACTGTTCGTACTTCAATAGGTGCGACTCCTTATTTGTTGGTATACGGAACCGAAGCAGTAATACCAGCAGAAGTTGAAATTCCTTCCCTTCGAATTATCGCTGAGGCCGGGATTGACGATGATGAATGGGTCAAAGCCCGACTAGAGCAGCTGAGTTTAATGGATGAAAAAAGATTGGCAGCAGTATGTCATGGCCAGTTATATCAGAAGAGAATGGCAAGAGCATACAATAAGAAGGTGCGCCCCAGGAAATTTGAAGTAGGGCAACAAGTATTGAAACGGATCCTCCCACATCAGATTGAAGCAAAAGGCAAGTTCGCCCCTAATTGGCAAGGGTCGTATATTGTGACCAGAGTATTATCCAACGGCGCTTTACGTCTGACAGATGTCGAAGGAAGATGCGTCGACATGGCTATCAATTCTGATGCAGTCAAAAGATATTATGTGTAACTTCGTTTATTGTTTATCTGTTTGTCTGTACTTAGTGCTTATCGGATAATGAAATGGCGGAGGCAATTCTTTCTTCTATCCAAACACTTTTAACCTTTGCTTTACCCCTTTATGACTTACTTATTCTTTCATACCCCTCTCTTGGAATCGTTAATGAAAACGAAAAATGAAAAAAAAAGAAGGAAAATAATAACAAAAACAAAAAGGGAAGGTCCCAAGAAAAACAAAGGAATCGAGTGAACTACGTTCGACCTGATTCCTCAAAGAGGATACGTAGGCGCCTCACGGCTCGGTCATAAGGTAACAAAAAAAAAATCAAAAGAAAAAATCCCCAAGCAAGAAAACTGGGGCAGAAATTATGTTTCTAAATTTTGAAAAAAAAGAGTTTGATTCCAAGAGTTGTAATACTTTACCCATCAAAGTTATTTTGAATTTTATATCCTTTTCTTCTAAAACCTACGTTGATATCCAAAAAAGACCTCCCGATCAGTATCCGAGAGGTGTTAAGATAGGCAAATGAAAACCAAGAATAAAACGCAGGTCCCCGACTGAATGAGTATCATGAGTTGAAAGAATTGATAGCCATAAGAATTTCCAGCAGAGAAAAATCTTATCGGCAACACTCCAATCCCCAGCTGAGAAAATAAGATGAGAGAGTCTTATCGGCGAAAACCTTCACAGGCGACGTAAGCTGAGAAATACAAAATGAGAGAGTCTTATCGGTGAAAACCTTCATAGGCACCATAAGGCGATGAGAGTTGTGAGAAATGAGAGAGCCTTGTTAGTGAAAACCCCGCGAAGGGCACTATGAGGCGACAAGATAGATTGGCGGAAAGGATCCGCATTTTGCGAAGAATTGGGCACCTATTTATCCCCAGCAAGTGAAGACATCAGAAAGATTGATCGACACAAATAGACTGGGTTGATTAATCCGGAATGCACAACATGATCGTTGGAATCGGTTATATCACCCAGATAAGTTCATTTCTTTTCTTTTCCCCATCATTTGTTCAGAAAGATTTTTTTTCTTCTATCTTTTCATTTCTTCGTTTAAAAGAATTTTTCTAGAAATTTATGTTTGAAGGAAGGTCTTTCAGAGCTTACTACCAGTTGCCAAAATGGTACAACATGAAATATGAAAAGGGCAGGCCAGAGACAAGGCAATAAGACAAAAGACGTTGGTTGCCAGGCCGAATAATATTGTCCTAAAATGGCAAGGAAAGTACGGGGAAGAGCTGAAAAAAAAACATGTTGAGGAAATTGTGGGCCAAGTTCCAAGACGATCCCCAGCAGGACTCCGACCGAATATCGACCAAGTCCGAGGTGGTCAGACAACACAGAATGGGAAAGGAAGAAAGGAAAATCCATCTACAGCAAAATAACCCCCAGCAAGTTTTGAGATACAGAACGGGGAAGGGATAAATGGAAAAGCCATCCCCAGCAGAATGTTATTCCCAGCGAATAACATCATCCCCAACAAGTTTTGGGAACGCCAAACAGGAATAAGGGGAAGGGAACAATCATCCCCATCAGGAGTGACATGACCACTCGCCATATGTCAAGAAAAAAACTAACTAAATTTTCTTTGATTTGAACAGGAAAATAAAGTGTTGATGATGGCCTAAAGATACGCCATAAGAAAGATCGCCAGAATTGGGGCAGAAAATTTTCTGCCACAAGTGAAAATTTTCTCGGAGAATCGAGGAAACAAATTCAAATTATTCTTTACCAACTAGGTCGCCCACCAGTATAATGCGGGAATACATTTTTTGTCTTTTCATTTCATGTTCTAGGTCGCCCACCAGTATAATGCGGGTATGCATTTATCTTTTCATTTCATGTTCTAGGTCGCCCACCAGTATAATGCGGGTATGCATTTATGTTTTCATTTCATGTTCTAGGTCGCCCACCAGTATAATGCGGGAATACATTTCTATTTTTCATTTTACCAACTAGGTCGCCCACCAGTATAATGCGGGAATACATTTTTTGTCTTTTCATTTCATGTTCTAGGTCGCCCACCAGTATAATGCGGGTATGCATTTATCTTTTCATTTCATGTTCTAGGTCGCCCACCAGTATAATGCGGGTATGCATTTATGTTTTCATTTCATGTTCTAGGTCGCCCACCAGTATAATGCGGGAAACAAATTCAAATTATTCTTTACCAACTAGGTCGCCCACCAGTATAATGCGGGAATACATTTTTTGTCTTTTCATTTCATGTTCTAGGTCGCCCACCAGTATAATGCGGGTATGCATTTATCTTTTCATTTCATGTCCTAGGTCGCCCACCAGTATAATGTGGGTATGCATTTATGTTTTCATTTCATGTTCTAGGTCGCCCACCAGTATAATGCGGGTATGCATTTCTCTTTTCATTTCATGTTCTAGGTCGCCCACCAGTATAATGCGGGTATGCATTTATGTTTTCATTTCATGTTCTAGGTCGCCCACCAGTATAATGCGGGTATGCATTTCTCTTTTCATTTCATGTTCTAGGTCGCCCACCAGTATAATGCGGGTATGCATTTATGTTTTCATTTCATGTTCTAGGTCGCCCACCAGTATAATGCGGGTATGCATTTATGTTTTCATTTCATGTTCTAGGTCGCCCACCAGTATAATGCGGGAATACATTTTTTGTCTTTTCATTTCATGTTCTAGGTCGCCCACCAGTATAATGAGGGTATGCATTTATGTTTTCATTTCATGTTCTAGGTCGCCCACCAGTATAATGCGGGAATACATTTCTGTCTTTTTATTTCTGTTCTAGGTCGCCCACCAGTATAATGCGGGTATGCATTTATGTTTTCATTTCATGTCCTAGGTCGCCCACCAGTATAATGCGGGTATACATTTCTGTTTCTTTCATTTCACGTCCTAGACGCCCACCAGTATAATGCGGGAATACATTTCTGTCTTTTCATTTCATGTTCTCGGTCGCCCACCAGTATAATGCGGGAATACATTTCTGTTTTTCATTTCGTGTGCTAGGTCGCCCACCAGTATAATGTGGGCATACATTTCAATTTTTCATTTCTAGGTCGCCCACCAGTATAATGCGGGTATACATTTTCATTTCATGTCCCAGGCGCCCACCTGTATAACGAGAGAAATACTTTTCAGTCTTATACTGTAGATCTTGAAATCAGTAACCCACCGGAAGGTAGAAGGTTACAACAGGAATTCCTAGCAGGAAACAATAAAAAATCCTCAGCACCGGAAAACAGAAGGTTACAACAAGAGGTCCCAGTACAAACTCAAGCGCATGAGTCAAAAGGAAGAAAAGACGCGTCTTGAAAGAAGTGGCATGTGAATATTGAATTATGCCCTGCATAACAAAGCTTAATGAAGAAAGCCATATCCCCAGTAGACAGAACGGAATAATGAAAACTGGTATTCAGAAAAGCAAAAGGCCAGTGTCATCCCCAAAGTCTCTGAAGAAAAGCACCGGAAGAAATGCAAGCAGACAAGAAAGCATGGCAACAAGAACAAGTTGCAGATAAATGAGATCTTATGATCCGCAGTCTAGCCTAGCTTCTTGTTTTCTTTTAAGCATGGTGTAATAAGGAGGTCAGCAAACAAGTAAAAGTAGCATACAACAACAGTAACATTGCAGTCCCATGGTAGTCCCAACTACCAAAACTTCCCGAACTACATTGACTTGATTCCTGTTTTAGCCCAGGATATGTAGGAAACCTCTGAAGCAAAGGTTCGGTTAAATCTTTTTCAAAAAATGCTTCACACGGAGTACTCGGATGGGCAAAAATCGCTCGCTTTATCTTTGCACGAAAACCCTTCGAGTCTTCGGGCAAAGAGGGGCAGATGTAAGCACGTGATTTTTGCCCTATATGAGAATTACTCCCAAAATATTCAAAAATAAAATGATTTTCCTTGGTGTACAATTTTGTGATATTTTTGAATAATTATTTGTATTTTGTCTGTGCATGTTTATTTGTTAAATTAATAAAAATACAAAAATATGTCGTATTTTGTACGTAGGATTTAATTATACAATTGTTAGTAATTAAGTTTGTTTTACAAAAATTGAAAATTACAAAAAATAGGCATCTTTTGCATTTTTAGCATTTAATGTCCAAATATACAATTTTATGCTTAATTATTACTTAATTGTGCGTTAATTGTTATTGGGAGTTAATTTGCGCTTTTATAACTTAATTTAGTTCTTAATAATAATTTAAGTATTTTTATAATTTAGTTTTAGAAAAATAAAAGAAGAAAAGAGAGCAAAAAATACAAAGAAAAATCGGATTGGGCCACTTCTTCAATTGTAAGCCAAAGGCCCAAAAAATTTCCCAACCTTCCCCATGACCCGGTACATTTTAAACCGGGTCGACCCGGTCCATAACCCAAAGACCCAACACCCCTATTATCTTATATTTTTATAAAACAAACAAAAGAAAACCCTAAAAAAGGGCTAAGCCATCCGCCCCCCCTCCCTATCTTCTTCTTCTCCAAGCTTCACCAAGCTCCAACCATGGCTGCCATTTACCCTCCATTCTCACGCCCAAACAACTCCTCGCGTCTTCTTCGTCGAACTCAAGCTTGAGCTCAGGCTGCCATGGCTTCCACCCTCCCCCACCTCGCCATCGCGTCCAACCCGTCGACCAAACAACAACTATCGACCACTCTGCCAGACGACCCCTCTACGTCGAGCCATAAGACGACCCCCTTACCATTGTGTCGTCTTCTTCTTCGACGTCTTCACGTCGATCGTCACCTCCGAACGACCCTCAGCCACTCCAGAACAACACAAACGAACCATGCTGCTATTTCTGATCCTTCGCCGCTGCTGCTGTTTCTTTTTCCTCCATTGTTGATGCTGCCGCTTCTTCGATTATCTTCTCCAACTCCTCCGAGCTGCTGCTTCTTCGCCATGGCCAGCTGCGTTTGCTTCACGTTTCTGCTTCTGTTGTTGCTTCATCTTCTTCGTCAAAGTTCGAGGGACTTTGGTTGAGTCGAGGTCCGGTACGTCGAGTTTTCTGTTCGAGTTTTGGTTGGGGGTCATCAAAACAGTCCCTACATAGTCCGAGGTCGTCGTTGGTTAGTCGTTGTTCGTCGTTTCGATCCGGTTAGTAGATTTCGAGTTTTATTTTTGTCTGTATTTCGTTTTGATATTTCTCGAATCTAAAATCGGTAGATGTTTGATTTTTGTTTTGTTCATGTTCATTGTTTTGTTAATTTTTCAGTTGTTCATGTGAAATTGTTAGTTTAATATTTGTTAGATTCAAATTGAAATTTAATTAATTATTTCTTCAATTTGTTTCATGTATTTTATGTATTTTTCAGAAATTGTTAATATTGTTAGATTCAAGTTTAAGCTCATAATTGGTTCTTGTTCGATCTTGTTATTTGTCTAAAAAGAATTTAGTTGTAGTCGGGGAGTATGTTGGTTTAATCATGTGAATCCGTCATGTTTTGTTGTTTAAAAATAGATTTAATTCATGTTCATCTTTGTTTGAAGTTCGTTTTTAATTGAGTGATTTAATGAGAAGTTATGTTTTGGTTTTTAATTTTTTTGGAATCATGTATCTTTGTTATAATTTTGTTGGATTTAATTTTAAAAGATCAATTGATTATTTGAAGTTTAGTGATTTGAATAAGTTTATTTGTTTTGTTTAAGCTTAATACAAGTTTAATTCGAATTTGAATAAAACTTGCTTGTTATTGTTGTTGAATCTTTTCATTAATGTTCATACTTTGTTTGATTGTTCTTGAATCCGAAATTAGTATAAGTTTGATTTTTCTTGTTTATTGTTCATCATTTATGATTATTTCTTGAGTTTGTCTCATAATCTTGTTAAGTTTAATATAGGAATTGTTGGTTGTAATGTTGTTAGAGTTGATTTTAAGTTCAAATGATTATTGAATTTAGAAATTTGAATATACTTGTTTGTTGTTGTTGTTGAATCTGAAAGTAGGTTTGTTTGTTGCTAAAAATATTGTTCAATCAAAATTTTAGTTGTTCTTTGTTTGTTCGATTTGTGTTCATGTGATATTGTTGTTGAATTGGTTCAGCAATCATGTTCATGTGATTTGTTGTTTGAACATTGTTAGAAATTGGTCATATTTGCTATATTTTGGTTGAAATTGATTAAGTGAAGTGTTTATAGCTGATGGGGGTAGTTTGGTAATTTGCAGTACGTTCAGGGGTAGTTTGGTAATTTCACTAAGGGCAGAGGGGTATTTTTGGAATTTAATTTCTGAATAATTATTTATTTTGAATGTTCTTTCCATTAAAATTAAGATAATATTAAAGTAATTAAGCATGTGGGACAAAATGTAATGGGGTGAGGTTTGATATAATTGTTTAATTTAATGGGGGACAAGACATAATGTAGTGGAGGGGAATATGATAATTGTTTATGATAAGCATGGGGGACAAGATGTAATGGGGTGGGGTTGATATATTTGTTTAATTTAGTGAGATTAAAATGGGGATGAGTGGAAAGATAATGAGTTTGGTAAGAGAAAATGGGTGTTTTATTAATTAATTAAAGGGTTTGGGGATGTGATATATATAGGAGGCTTGATCAGATTTTAAAGGACAGACAGATAGAGAAGGAGAGAGAAAAAAAGCTGAGTATTTAAGAGAGAAAGAAAAAATCCGAAAAATATTAAAACTTTCAAGAAAGAAAAAGAAAAGAAAAAAAATAGAAAAAAAAAGAGCTGGAAATTAGAAGAGAGAGTAGTACACACCTGATAAATATTCTGATATACGAGTTTAGAAATTAAGGGTTAAACATTAATTAGCCTTTCAAATCTGAAAATTCCCTTGGTTTCTGTCCGTTGTTTGTTGACAGTGTTTCTGGATTTTATTTTGATTTTCAAATCTGTCACTGGGATTTCTGTTGACTGGATTGCTGGTTATTATTGTTGTTGCTGTGTTACGTACTACGTGGTTGACTTTTTTCTTCTTATATTGGCAATATCAGGTACACAACTGTAATTTTGACATTTTGTAAGCTGAAATGAAGAATGAAATGTTAAATTTCTAATTTAATTTTTTTTTAATTGTATTTAGGTCATTTCATGTATTATTATTCTGTAAATCGCCGTCGTTTGCATAATTAGGCATATTGTAGCGATGTATTAAATAATGTTTTGCTTTAACCTGATTATTAGGTAGTATATATTTAAGCATGTTCATTACTGATTAAACTGTCAAATAATAAAAATAGAAGAAGATAATGTAAAAAATGGCTTTATTAAATCAGTTTGACAAAATTGATTAAGTTCCTTATTCATAAGGGTTTTAGTATCGCCAACATTAAGTTAATCGAAATCATGTAGCTAAATTCAGTTAAAACAGGAATTAATTTTGCGAATCAAGTATTAGGACATAATTTGAATTAAAACAAGGATAATCAAGGTTAAATTATTTAATTTGTAGAAATACGGTTTAGTAATCAAAATTATTTCTAATTTTCATTATTTGTAAATAATTAATTTCAATAGCTCAAGTCATCTAACAATATGATTTTCAATCCGACTATGGGATAATTAGTTTTGTTTTTAAAAAAAAAATTATTTGACAATTCCATGTTGTATTTATAATTATAATTTTAGTAATATTACTTTCCATTAATATTTGTTTTAAACTAGTATCTAATATGTTATTTTAAGTACGTAGAGATTGATTTTATAATTATAGAAAAACTTAGCAATAATAAAATGTAGTCATTAAAGGATATTCATAAAATAAGGAAGGATTTCGCTAAAAATAAATAGATATAAACAATATAAAAAATTTGCAGGATTCTCCAATCTCAATTATTTATTTATTTTAAAAAACAATACTTAGATCCCGAGATGGGCCGTTTTAGTAAATTTCACGGTCCTACCCAAAAGTATAATAACGCGTAGTCTTTTGGCGCATATTTAATAAGGTTATTTTCTTAAATATGAGTGTGCATTTATGTAATCCAAATCCCGATCTTGACGGAGTCAAAATGCGTCAACAAATCACGTGTACACTGGTTGTGACGTGGTTCGAAATGCATTTTCACGACGTTGCAATTCTTGTATAAAATAATAATAAGAATAATGATAAAAGCGGTTAAAAGTTAAATTTTGCACATAGGTTCAACATGTATTAAATCAGATAATCATGCCAAATATGACAGTTGAGCGACCGTGCTAGAACCACGAAACTCGGGAATGCCTAACACCTTCTCCCGGGTTAACAGAATTCCTTATCCGGATTTCTAGTACACAGACTGTAATATTGAGTCATTCTTTTCCTCAATTCGGGATTAAAATTGGTGACTTGGGACACCTTAAATCTCCCAAGTGGCGACTCTGAAATAAATAAACAAATCCCGTTTTGATTGTCCTTTAATTGGAAAAAACTCCTACGCCCCTCGAGGGGGCGGAAAAGGGAGGTGTGACAATAAGAACGACGGATGTAACTCGCCATTTGATTTCGCTACAACTTTTGATTTGGTGATAGTTAACTCGAGTTTTCCGAAGAGGGAGGAGCAGATAGTTACCTTCCGGAGTTTGGTGGCCAGCCTATGTTGGGTCATGAGGTACTCATTCGGGATGACCTTACAATCAGTAAGGCCTTGAGATCAAGAGGTGTAGGAGGAAGAGGGCGGTGTGCGGACAACCTAAGATCAAGTGTAGTAACTTGACTAAGGGCAAAGCTCTAGAGTTGGGAGAGAGGTTGCTGGCTATGAGGGTCTAGGGGAGTAGGGAGCCCGACTAGTATGCGGACCACGACAACGAATTACATTAGGGTAGCTGCTAGAGAGGTCTTAGCTGTCACAATCCAAAATTACCGACACATTACCTGACCCGAGTGAACCAAACTATATAATGCACCCAAACTATTTACATAAAAATCAATTTAACTGCGGAAGCTCTTTGAAAGTCTTATATATTTTAAAGTTAAATGATTGAACAATTTTCCAATTCAAAATTATATATAAAGCATTTCGTCATAATAATGAGACCAAATACAACAAATGTTTTTTAATATATGTCATCTACCATCCCATTACAGAACTATCTATGGAGCCTCTATACCAAAGAATAGAATTAAACACTTGGCTAATGCTCGAGTAACATAAATTAAGAAAATAACATGACAGCTACCACAAAATAGGAGTGGTGCCTCACCATATACCTCAGAAAGAGAGTCATCCTAGACATGTTAGCATGGCACGATCATACCTTATCCTAAATCATGTAAATTAAGTGGGGCCCTGGATGGGGTCTCTGAGGTCTGAGTACACCATTGTGATACTCAATAAGTGTCATAAACTCTCTCCAACTCAAGATCCTCGAACAAGATTCTACAAAAAATATGTAACCAATATTTGATATAAAGTGATAAACAATTATTTGAATCATGCTCTTTATCATTTTGAATAAAAGACAAGTGAAATGTAAGCCTTGCTATAGAGTTTTAGAACGTCTCTATCAATCCATGATTTTTATGGAAATCATATAAAACCATTTCAATCTCATTAAGTCATTGAAATTATTTTCGGCTCCTTAGGCCTAAATATAAGAAAGTTATCTTTTACATTTTTACCGGGAGTACTATACCGATACCAACATAATGAACAACTACTAAGTGATCAATCTAGCAACAAGTATTTGGCCCTACTTGTCTGGGTGGCTTCCAGTAGTGCCGTATGAGTCGACTTAACCTTATTATTTTAAGTAATTATTATTTGCTCTCTCAATGAGGTACTTTATCCCACAAACCTTGGCTTAGCATTGGAATATGTTCCTACACTGACACACGTAGTTTCATGGTAACGAACTCAACATTCGAACCAATCTCAGTGGTATTCACTAATAACTCCCAAAATATTTAACATATCAAAAATAAATTCATAGCATAATTACCTTAAATGATCTATTTTTATCAAATCATGATTTTCATAGCCAACCAAACCATTTGAATAAAATCAAATGAATAACCTTTTTCATGTTAAAGCCTTTAGCAATTTAACATCAATTTAAAAATACAGTCAAACCTCTCTATAACATGCTCGTTTGTTCCGAAATGGCGAAGTGTTGTTATGGAGAACATATATTATAACATAACGTGAAAGTTAGTTCTGGAAAAGCTTGACTTTTATAGTGAAATGTTGTTATATAGGGATGTTGTTATAGAGAGGTCTGATTGTACAACAACTACTTCCTTTGTTTAAATTTCAAAAGGCAAGCTTTTTCATAGAAACATATCTTTAGCACCCAAGCGTTTATATTCTTATCAACATATAAGTTTCAATAAAACTTATAATATTTCCTTAGATGTCATTTTGCCAACAAGTTTTGAAGACAAATTTTTTATAAAATTACGTAACACTTCATAAGTAACAAATTTAGAAACACACGGTGATATCTCTCCCGCTTGTCCCCACTATTACATATGCACATTTACAAATAATTCAATGTATCAACTCAAGACATGCTTTTAAAGAGAATCCCTCAAGAAGAGTAAGTCTTAATCAACTTACCTCAAACTTCAAGCTCCAAAAATACTATAATTCTCCAATTGATTAAAGTGCTCAAATGTTGCCAACAATTCGACATCTACAATTAAATATGCCAACTACATTAAAACAAATTCGAAAAGATTCATAAATATCCATTTAAGTTTCATAAGTCGTCAACAAGCATTCAACCATCCCAAATTATCTAATAGGTTTACCCATTAGCCTATTCAACTTATTTTTTATCATTTAGTACCCATTTAGAGTCATTAATGATACTATATTAATTACCCAACATTATCAAGTCACTATTTATTGTCTTCTCCAATAAAACCCTAGGTTCAAGAACTAGTGTTCTTTCTTAGCAAAACGGTGATTCCCACTTAAATTTGTTCATAAATTAAGTTATCAAGTATATTGGAATCATTAGAAACTCAAGACAATTCCATTTATATCAATTCATCACTATTCATCTTCTTTTTTGCTCAAAATATCATTTTCAAGACCCACCCTTAGGGGTCACACAATATACCATTACAATTACAACTTCAAATAAAATTCACAAACATGCTATCCATACTCCAATGTGTCGTATATATGAAGCTCAATTAAAGGGATTACCTCTTGGTGGAAGAATCTCATTTTTCCTTTTTTTGGTATTTTTGAAGACTAAACTTATTTTCTATGGATTTAATCCATAATAATGTTAGTGTTATCACTAAATGATGTTATATAATCATCCTAGTATCAAAATAACTTACCTTAAAGTGTATATATGGCGGAAGAGCTCCTCCTTCTCTCTAGAAATCAATTCCAAGTTGAAGAACTAACGTATTCTCTCTCTAAACCCATGTTTCATCCCTTCTAAAATGGCCCCTAAAGCTGTGTAGCCTACGTACAAGGCCTTCCCTTGACCAAAATATGAAATTGGCTACGCAAGTTGCGTAGCCTGCTGCGTAGCTGCGCTACCACCTTATGGTAAAAAGTCCATAACTAATTGTAGAAATATCCAAATGACAAACTGTTTGAAGCACTAAAAATTAAACCCATAAAACTTTAATTGACTATGTCATACACCATATAACTCTTCATATCTTTAGAGTTATGCTCTTTTGAAGTTAAGTTTTATGCGAACTCATTTGAACCTTTAGCCCATCATATAGTTTTCAACTTGACTTAGTCTTATGTCTCTTCTTAGACTATAAATCATTCCAAATATACGTCATACACATATTATCATGTTCAAGTGATATCATTCGTATCATTATCCCTTGCTCACATGTGGATTAATAAAATTAGCACATGTCGGTCTTTTTTTAAAACCTTTAAACACTTTGAATTTTCCGAAGTTTTACATTAGCAGTCACGAATGGTTACTCCGGAGCTCACGAAGGGGACTAATGGTAGAATGGAGAAGTCTAAGGTAAAGTAGAAGCCGAAAAAAAGCTCATTTGAAGCTAGTAGAAAGCACAAACGAGAGGGAAAAAGGACATATCGCGAGTGTTATAAGAGGCCGAAAAAAATGTGAAGTTAGCGATGATGGCAACTAAGACTGCGGTGTTTGAACGTCTCTACGAGGAACTAGGAGGCAAAGGTGGGGACAAGAAGTTGTACCAATTATCCAAGATGATGGAGAGGAAGACTTATGACTTGAACCAAGTGAAATGCATTAAAGGCGAGGACGACATAATATTGATGGATGAGGCTCATATTAGACGAATATGACAGACATACTTTCATAATCTATTGAACAAGGAGGGGGACATAACCATTGTGTTGGTGAGCTGAAGCACGCCGAGAGTCGGCGTGATTTTAGGTATTGTAGACATATTAAGGTAGAAGAGGTGGAAGGGACGATGCGTAAGATGAGCAGGGGCATATCGACAGGGCTAGACGAAATTCTGGTGGAATTTTTAAAAGAACGCGGGCCGAGAAGGCTTGGAGTGGCTTATTAGCTTATTTAATGTTATTTTTAAGACGAAGAAGATGCCCGAATAATGGAGGTGGAGTATGATGGTTCCATTGTACAAGAACAAGGGTGATATCCAAAATTACAACAACAGTAGGGGTATAAAGTTGTTAAGCCACACTATGAAGGTTTGAGAGAGGATGGTGGAAGCTAGGGTGAGGATGAGTGTGTTTATTTTCGAGAACCAGTTCGAATTCATGCTGGGAAATTCGATTATGGAAGCTATTCATCTGATGAGGAAATTAGTGGAGCAGTATAGGAAATGGAAGAAGGACTTGCATAGATGTTCATTAACCTTGAAAAAAGTACGAAAAAGTTCTAAGAGATGTTTTGTGGAGGTGTTTGGAGGTTAGCAGTGTTTCGGTAGCGTACACTAGGGTGATCAAGAATATGTACGATGGTGCTAAGACTCGAGTGAGGATTATGGGAGGTGACTTGGAACACTTTCCAATTGTGATGGGGCTACACTAGGGATCGACCCTTAGCCTATATTTATCTGTCTTGGTGATGAACATACTGATGCGACACATTTAAGGGTAGGTGCCATAGTGCAGGTTACTTGCTGATGATATAGTATTAATCGACGAGATGTGATGCGGGTTAATGCGCGGTTGGAGGTTTGGACACAAACCTTGGAGTCTAAAGATTTCAAGTTAAGCAGGACCAAAATAGAATAATTGGAGTGCAAATTCAATGATGGGATTCATAAAACAGACATAAATGTTGTTTGCCCAAGTAAAGGTGAAGCTTTGAACCAGGTCCATCTTGTGAAGCACAGTTATGATCAACTCAAACATGTGAGATGCACGTGAAGGAGATAAACCTAACTTATCAGAAGTGATATCTCCTGATCATGATCGAAAAGATTGCATATTGGATAAGGATAAAGACTCCTTACACAAAGAGAAACACGGCTCAAGAAATGGATAGAGTTAGAGGGTGAGACCAACTAGAACTTTTCCACCAAGGAAGAGTAGTATATGTATTCTAGTCAATCTCTTTTACTAACTCCATAAATATCAATGTTGTTCTCTTTTATAGGTAATGCACATAAACAGAAGTTAAACGTGAATTGAGAGCAAAATAGCAAGGCAATTTTGCAAGCAATTTATGTGTGATTCAAGTGTGCAAACCTGAAGCTACTTGAACCAGATAAAAGAACCAGTTCCAAGCGTCTGTCTTTTTATTCTAGTTCAATTGTAGTAGGAGATTTTACATTGTACCTTTTAGCTTATTTAGGATCAATTGTATTAGGTACTTAGAGTTTTCAAGTTAGAGTTAACTTGAAGTTGTCGCAACAGTTGAGGTTGTGTGCTACAACGGGATTAGAGTTAATCCTAGGTTTACAAAAGAGTTTTTGTAAATGCAATTTTTGGCTCAGTGATTTTAGTGGAGAGTATGGGAAAATCCTTCTGGAAGGTAAGTCGTGGTTTTTTCACCTTTTGAGCCAGGTGTTTTCCACGTAAACTTTGTGTTCATTATTTTTTGTATTTATTATTCCGCAATAGTACTAGTTGGAACACATAGAAGAACTGGGTCTTTTTATAATCAAGTTAAGCAAAAATTAGGTATCATACAAATCACCCCCATATTGTGTGGTATTGAAGTATAAAACATCAATTGATATCAGAGCGGGTTATCTTTAAAGAGGCTAATATCTTAGGAACAGATCAAGATGAGTGCACCACCTGAAAACTGGGAAGGAAAATCTATCGTTAGGCCTCCACTTTTTAATGGCAAGTACTATTCCTGGTGGAAGAACAGGATGAGAGACCACATCATATGAGAAGACTATGAACTTTGGGACATTGTTACTGATGGTCCCTTGGCTACTACAAAGAAGAATGCTGAAGGAATATATGTGCCAAAGACTAGAGCTTACTGCACTGCTGAAGATTTGAAGAAGTGGGAAAAGAATGCTAAGGCCAAGAAATGGCTTGTGTGTGGACTAGGTCCAGACGAGTATAGCAGAATTCAAAGTTGTATTATTGCTAAGGAGATCTGGGATACTCTACAAGTGGCCCATGAAGGAACTCCTCGAGTAAAGAGATCAAGAGGAATACTGTTGTATTGAGAATTTCACCATGAAGGAAGGAGAAACCATCCAAGAGATGTACACAAGGTTCACAACACTAACAAATGAACTTAAGTCTCTTGGAAGAATTATCCTTGAGGAAGACAAGGTTGAGAAAATCTTGACAAGGGTCTTGCCAGTAACTTGGGAAAGCAAAATCACTGCTATTTAGGAATCAAAGAACATTGCTACTCTCAAGTTAGATGAGCTGATTGGAAATCTCACTATCTATGAACTGAGAAGGCAAACCATGAAGATGGATGCACCCAAGAAGGAAAGAAGCCTAGCTCTCAAAATAGCTAAAGATGTAGACTTAGAGGATGATGAAATGGCTACGATTACAAGGGATTTCAAGAAGTACCTAATGAGAGGAAATGGGTCTTCAAGAGGTGCAACCTTCAACAAACCAAGGGCTCCTGAAAAACAAATCAACGAGGGCTGCTACAAATATGGTAAGACTGACCACATGATCAAGAATTGTCCTCAGTAGGAAATTGAATGGAAGAAAGAAAGCGCTGAACGAAGAAATAAGAAGAAGGAACATATTCAACCCAAGAAGAACAAAGGATCAACAAAGGCTATGGTTGCTGCTTGGGTAGAAAGCTCAGATGAGGATTCAAAAGATGAAGATGGAGATGAACAAGCATTTATGGCCATTGGAGAATCAGATAATGAACAAGAGGTAAGTGTGACTCATCTCAAAGACAAGATTAAATTTTTGTCTAAAGAAAGGGTATCTGAGTTACTACTAGATTTCATTGATGAGTCTGAGGTCATATACAATAAGAAGGAACAACTGTCTAGGGAATGCGTCATTCTAGAAGCTAAGTGCAAAAATCTGGAACTCAGGGCTAGTGAAAGTGATAGTAAAAATACTGAGTTGAAGAACCAGGTTCTTGAACTTGAAACCACAGTCTTAGAACTTAGATCTGAAATTTAAAACTGAAATTAGGAACAGGTAAAAAGAAAGTTGATCACACACACCTCACCTTAGAAGAAAATTTAGGAAAAATGAAGGATAAGTTGTACAATAGAGATGAGCAGATAAGAGTCCTAAAATAAGATCTAGGCAAGGTGAAGCATGAACTAGACAAAACTTGCAAATGGAATAAGTCCTCTGATGCAATATCCTGGCTACAAGAGCATCACAATAGCAATAAGAGAGGACTTGACTATGGGACTCTAGCACCTAAAAGGTATCCCAAAAGCAAGTATATCACACTTCTTGAAAACAAAATCTGCACACATTGTGGAAAGACTGGTCACTTTAAAAGTGAATGTAATGCAAAAAAAAAAGCCAGTCAGAAGAACAAAATCTTTGTTCAAGGAAAAAATAGGCTTCCAAGATGGGCTAAAAAGAATTTAATTCACCATTTTGCCTATAGAAAGGGACCCAAACTAGTTTGAGTTCCTAAGACTAACCCCTGATTTTCTCTTGCAGGTCAAAGTAAAGGGAAGCAACCAAATATGGTACATGGACAGTGGCTGCTCAAAGCATATGACTGGTAGTAAGAACTAGTTCCTTTCACTTGAGGTCCTCAAAGGAGGAAATGTCTCCTTTGGAAATGGTAAGAAAGGTGAGATCATTGGGGTTGGAAAGGTAGGTAAGATAGACTCACACTCCATTGAGAATGTCTACTTGATAGATGGCTTGAAATATAGCCTAATTAGTGTATCACAACTATGTGACAGAGGTAACTTGGTAGCATTCATCTCTACCAAATATTTTGTGATAAATCTTACCACTGATAAGATGTTTTGCAGGGAAAAAGAGTAAACAATATATACATTGTAGATCTGTCCACTCTTTCAGAAAATGAAATCACTTGTCTAAGTATGTTGGATAAGGATCCCCTCCTTTGGCATAAAAGACTAGGACATGCAAGTCTAAGTCAACTCAACAAATTAGTCTCCAACGACCTGGTGATAGGGATACTTAATATCAAGTTTAAGGAAGACAAAGTTTGTGAGGCTTGTGCAAGGGGGAAGTAAGGTCCTCTTTTAAAAGCAAGAAAGTAGTAAACACGATCAGGTCGATGGAACTGGTTCATATGGATCTCTGTGGTCCAATGAGAACATTAAGCAGAGATGGTAAAATTTATGTGCTGGTGCTTGTTGATAATTACTCTAGGTTTACTTGGACATTCATCTAAGGATGAAGCATTTGACATGTTTATTGCCTTTGTTAGAAAATCTCAGAAACAACTAGGTAATCAACTTGCATCTATTAGGTCTGATCATGGAGCTGAATTTGAAAATGCTAAGTTTTCTGAATCATGTGATGAGCATGGTATAGATCATAATTTTTCTGTCCCTAGGACTCCTCAACAAAATGGAGTAGTTGAAAGAAAGAATAGGACCCTTGAAGATATGGCTAGGACTATGCTTCTTTCTAGTAAACTGCCCCATAGCTTCTGGGCAGAGGTTATAAATACTGCATGTTACATCATAAATAGGTACATGACTAGACCTCTTGTAGAGAAGACTCCCTATGAATAACTTAAAGGGAGAAAACCAAATATATCCCATCTTAGGGCATTTAGATGCAAGTGCTTTATGCACAATAATGGAAAGGACTCCCTAGGTAAGTTTGATCCCAAAAGTGATGAGGGAGTATTCTTAGGATATTCTTCATTTAGCAAAGCTTATAAAGTGTACAACAAAATAACTATGTGTATAGAAGAAAGTGTACGTGTTATTTTTTATGAAACTAACATTCTTTCTGAGAGACATGAACATGAAGATGAAGCCATTGGGCTGGTAAAAGAATTAAGTGAAGGCATAGCTCAAGCTGAAATAACACCAAAAGAAGGAACAGGTGATGGAATAGGTTCTTCCATCCAGGGCAACATGACAGGGGGAACTGAACAAAGAAGAACTGAAACTAATCCCTGAATGGAACCTGTCCATGAGCTTGTTCCTTAGCAATAGAACATGGGAGAAACATCAAACAGAAATTAGTTGGTTGTGAAACCATACAAGTATCAAAGTTCTCATCCCATTGAGAACATAATTACTGATCCAACCTCTAGAGTTAAAGCTAGATCACAATTAAAGAATCTGTGTGCTTTTGATGTTTTCTTATCTCTTATTGAACCTAAAAATGTTATTGAGGCTTTGCAGGATGCAAACTGGGTAAATGTAATGCAAGAGGAACTCAATCAGCTTGAAAGAAGTTAAGTTTGGCATCTGGTTCCAAAACCCAAGGATATATCAGTAATTGGCACTAAATGGGTCTTCAGAAACAAACTTGATGAAGATGGAACTGTTACAAGGAACAAGGCAAGGTTGGTGGTTCAAGGTTACAGCCAGGAGGAAGGCATAGACTATGATGAGACATTTGCTCCAGTTGCAAGATTGGAAGTAATAAGACTCCTCATAGCCTTTGCAGCACACATGAAATTTATTCTTCATCATATGGATGTCAAAAGTGCTTTCCTAAATAGCTACCTAAAGGATGAGGTGTTTGTCAAACAACCTCCAGGTTTTGAGAGCAAGAAATGTCCGGAACATGTGTACAATTTAGACAAGGCTCTCTATGGACTCAAGCAGGCTCCTAGAGCATGGTATGAACGACTGTCCAAATTTCTGCTTGAACATGGTTACAAGAGAGGTAAAATTGACAATACTCTATTCTTGAGGGGAAAATGTAAGGACCTTCTTGTAGTACAAATATATGTTGATGACATAATTTTTAGGGCAACCACTGAAAAATTAAGTAAGGAATTTGCAAAACTTATGGGGAGTGAATTTGAAATGAGTATGATGGGTGAACTTAATTTCTTCTTAGGCTTGCAGATTAAGCAAAACTCAAATGGAACCATGATCCATCAGCAGAAATATGCAAGAGAGTTGATTAAGAAGTTTAAAATGGAAGAATAAAAAGAAATAGACACTCCTATTGCAACAGCCACAAAATTGGACATGGATGAACCTGGTTCATCTGTTGATCAGAAGTTGTATAGGGGTATGATTGGTTTACTTTTGTATCTTACTGCTAGCAGACATGACATTGTTTTCAGTGTAGGGCTTTGTGCTCGATTTCAAAAAAATCCAAAGGAATCCCACTTGACTGCGGTCAATAGAATATTGAGATACTTGAAAGGCACTACTGACCTTTATCTTTGGCATCCAAAAGGTAGTAACTTTAACCTAATGGGATATGCTGATGCTGACTATGCAAGTTTCCTGGTGGATAGGAAGAGCACCTCAGGTATGGCACATTTCCTTGGGTCATGTCTAGTATTATGGGCCACTAAAAAGCAGAATTCAGTGGCCTTATCCACTGCTGAGGCTGAGTATGTTGTTGCTGCCCCCTGTTGTGCTCAACTGTTGTGGATCAAACAACAGTTGATAGATTTTGGCATTGAAGTTGGTTACATCCCTATATTTTGTGATAACACTAGTGCTATTAGTATGACTAAGAATCTCGTTCATCATAAAAGGACTAATCACATAGATGTTAGGCACACTTCTTAAGGGACAACTATGAGAAATGATTGATTACTATAGAATTCTGTGCTACTGATAAACAGATTGTTGACATCTTTACTAAAGCGCTGTATAGAGAAAGCTTTGAAAGGAACATGTTAGAATTAGGGATGATTAAGATCATCTAATAGGACCTGCTCAGAATGCACCGTGAAAAAAAAATAAAAAAAAATTGGCTAGGAAATCTGGAACTTGTGTAAATATCTAGATTAATTTTTGCTCATTTCATACTGTAAATAGTATACTCCTGTAACATGTGTTGATATGACTCATTGATCTCTAACAAAATTTTCTTTATTTTTGGTAAATTGAGGCATGATCAAGAGGATTCTAAGTGAAGAACCTGGTTTATCAGTATTGGTTCATCCGAATAATGAGGTATGTTTTCTATATTCTGCACAATTAGAAATATAAATATTTAAATCATGAGCAGATTCCTACCTATGCTCAAAAACATTAGAAAATCCTATCCGTTTATTTTTTGAACCAGTTCCGTTTCTACTATAATTCTCACCACAAAAATTGCCTAAAATCTAGGGAAGCTTAACCGCTCATTCAACCTAAAATTTCAGGTTGATTGGACTTCTAATTGACTGCAGAAAGCTACTTTTAGTCATTAATTAAGCTTCTCTCTTTAAAAAACCATCATCCCTGTCTGCCACCCTCATTATTCTAAAACCGTGAAATTTTTTACTCTCAATTGTTCTCTCTTCCAAAAGCCAAGCTCACAAATTCTCTCAAGAAATCAGTCACAATGTCGAACCCTCAAGATAACCCAGGAACTCCTCCACAACCTACCTCTTCTGATTCCTCCAGACCTTCTCAACCCAGTACAACCCCCAACCTAGGAGGAGACATGTTAAGATGCTTGCTCGTAAAACTGTGGCTACAGGTGCACTGTCAAAAATATTGAACGCACAATTGAAGGATAGCCAAGCCAAGAATCTGAAAACTCAGACGATTCGTTCAAGTCTGCGAGTGAGGGGGAAGGAACTGAGTCTTCTGACTCTGAGAAGGCTCAAAACTCCCCTTCTGAGGTACGTTCTACCTTGGTTGAGAATTTAGACAATAGGTTTGTTCTGGTTGGGTCTGTTAGAGATGTGGAAATGCTTGAGTTGAGAAGGAAAGGAGGTAAAAATAAAAATGAAAAAGAAAAGAGAGAGAGGGTACGAGCTGTGATGTGAGGGGAGCAGGGGTAGAAGTAGTTGATTCGTCACCCACCTCTGAGATGATTAGACCAACAATTTGTGGGACTGAGGATGAAATTGTAGGATAAAGTGGCAAGAAAACAAGGGGAAGTGGATCAGGGGAGGCTGCTGAGGGTTTGGTAAATTTAAGTTCTCAAGTGGATGAACCCGGTTCATCTATTGAATAAACCCTAGTAGACCTTTTGAAGAAAGTATGTGCCAGTTATAATCCTAAGAAAAGGAGAACACCAACACCTAAGGTTCCCAGTACTACAAAGAATACCAGGAAAAGAAAGGCTAATTCCCCAATAATTGCTGAAATTTCCTTGCCAAAAGGGAGAGCCACAAGAAGTATAGTGAAATAGAGTGAGAGTGAATTACAAAAGGCTTTGGCTGAAAGCAAAAAGAAGAGGGTGGATAAAGGAAAAACTAAGGTTGCAGAGTCCTCTGAGGCTATTGATGTTGAGGAGATGGAACAGGTCCATCAGGAGAAATATACAACTGTGGAGGTTCAGATCCCAAAGCCCAAAAAGACCAAGACTTCTTCTAAGAAGTCTTCATATGTGTCTGAGACTACTGAACCTTCATTGGCCAAGAGGACAAGGTTTGCAGTGAAAACCAAATAAGTTAGAATTACCGAGGAGGAATGGAGTGGTGAAGAAGAGAGTGAGTCTGATGGTGAACAAGACAAGCTGGCCAAGTTTGGCAAAAGAAAAATTTTGAATGGGAGATTGCTGAAAAACTTTGTAGAACCAGGAATGGTTTGATTGGTTGATGCACTAGCTGTTCAGGGCCGGAAGGACATGGTCCTTCAGATGGATGGAGGGCTAGCTAGGAATGAAATCATTAAATTCATGGCCAATGCAGAGGTCAAGGATGACAGAGTCACCAGCCAAGTACAAGGGGTTCAAGTGACCTTCGATGCAGAAAAGCTGAGTGAGATTCTTGACATCCCTGCTGAGGGATATGATGACTACGCAAGGCAAATATGGAAAAGTTTGGAATCCCTTCCTAATGCCCTTGAAATCACCAGGAGATTTTATGATGTCCCTAAAGTGAATGAGGCCAAATTTGTGCATACGAGTGAAATGAAGCCACAACACAAAGTTCTGTTTGAATTTGTCAACAAGTACTTGTTGCGTAGGTAAGAAAGACGACACATTGCTAACTATATGGAATTGGTGTTAATGGAGTGTCTTAAAAGTGGAAGGCAGATCAACTAACCTGCATTTATTATCAAGCTACTAGACAAGGTTATAAATGGCTCCAAAGCCCATGCTACTCCTTATGGATTTATTCTGACTACTGTGCTTGATAGTTGTAACCTGGTTCATCTAGGAAGACACCTATAAACAACAAAGTTAGAGCCCTAGTGCAGGAGAGTGGAGCAAAGGATGCTGAGATAGTTAGGTTGAAGGCTCGCTTAGCGGGGGTTGAATCTGAGAGGGATGCTCTCAGAATTGAGCTCACCAAGGAAAAAGAGAAGAATGATGCCATTCTTCAAAATATGTTGACCCTTCTCCAAGCCCAAAACCAACCCTCTAGCTCTCCCAAGCCTTAGGACTCCTAGCCTTAATTTCCTGACCTTGTCTAGTACCACCAGTGGTCCAGATTAGGGATTTCTCTTTCTTTTGCTCATGTTTTGAATATTTTTGCTTTCTTTTTGTGGATTGTGGCAGAATCATATTTTCTATCAATGAATTCAACTGTTTTTGCTCTTGTTGACTGTTAATATTTCCTTGATAGTTGAATATGTTTGTTTGATTACTGATGATTAATCCATGATTGCACTTGCAGTTGCCCTAGTGACCATGGGTAATTGTTACAATTCTGGGAATCACACTTTGTTTATGCAACTTTTCGATGATGCCAAAAGGGGAAGAGATATTGTGCTTTATATATTCTGAATAAGTGATGTTTATAACCTAATGAACCTGGTCTTTGATGATAAGTAAATTTTTCTAACTTTGTATTGATGGATAAGGTGAGTTCTGACATGACCTAAGTGAGTGAAAAGCACAGAGTTTGTCATTATCAAAAAGGGGGAATTTATTGGCCCAAGTAAAGGTAAAGTTTTGAAGACTGACAAAGGAACTCAAATATGGACCGGGTCCATCTTGTGAAGCACAGTTATGATCAACTCAAACATGTGAGATGCACGTGAAGGAGATAAACCTAACTTATCAGAAGTGATATCTCCTGATCATGATCGAAAAGGTTGCATATTGGATAAAGAGAAAGACTCCTTACACAAAGAGAAACACGGCTCAAGAAATGGATAGAGTTAGAGGATGAGACAAACTAGAACTCTTCCACCAAAGAAGAGCAGTATCTGTATTCTAGTCAATCTCTTTTACTAACTCCATAAATATCAATGTTGTTCTCTTTTATAGGTAATGCACATAAGCAGAAGTTAAACGTGAATTGAGAGCAAAATAGCAAGGCAATTTTGCAAGCAATTTATGTGTGATTCAAGCGTGCAAACTTGTAGCTACTTGAACTAGATAAAAGAACCAATTCCAAGCATCTGTCTTTTTATTCTAGTTCAATTGTAGTAAGTAATTTTACATTGTACCCTTTAGCTTATTTATAAGCAATTGTATTAGGTATTTAAAGTTTTCAAGTTAGAGTTAACTTGAAGTTGTCGCAACAGTTGAGGCTATGTGCCACAATAGGATTAGAGTTAATCCTAGGTTTACAAAAGAGTTTTTGTAAAAGCAGTTTTTGGCTCAGTGATTTTAATGGAGAGTTTGGAAAAATCCTACTGGAAGGTAGGTCGTAGTTTTTTCACCTTTTGAGCCAGGTGTTTTTCACGTAAAATCTCCGTGTTCTTTATTTTCTGTATTTATTATTCCGCAACAGTACTAGTTGGAACACATAGACGAACCAGGTCCTTCTATAATCAAGTTAAGCGAAAATTGGGTACCACACAAATCACTCCCCTATTGTGTCGTATTGAAGTATAAAATATCAAGTTAAGCAAGACCAAAACAGAATATTTGGAGTGCAAATTCAGTGATGAGATTCATGAAACAGACATAGATGTGAAGCTTGATACTGAAGTTATCCCCAATAGAGGTAGTTTCAAGTATCTCAGGTCTATTGTCCAAGGTAATTGAGAGATCGACGAGGATGTCACACATCGTTTTGGAGCGGGATTGATGAAATAAAGGCTCGCATCCGATGTTCTATGTGATAAGAATGTGCCACCAAAATTTAAGGGTATATTTTACAGAGTAGTGGTCCGATCAGTTATGTTGTATGGGGCTGAATGTTGGTTAGTAAAGAACTCTCATGTGCAAAAGATGAGAGTAACTAAGATGAGGATGTTGAGATGGATGATTGTTTATACCAAGAGATATAAGATTATGAATGAAGTTATTCGGGATAAAGTGGGAGTGGCCTCCGTGAAAGACAAGATGTGGGAGTCAAGGCTGAGATATGGGCATGTTAAGAGGGGAAACATTTAATGCTCCTGTTAGAAAGTGTGAGAGACTGACTATGACGGGTTTGAAAAGAGGTCGAGGTGGGCTAAAGAAGTGCTGGGGAGAGGTGATTAGGTAGTACATGACGCTGCTCCACCTTACTGAGGACATGACCCTTGATAGGAAGGTGTGAATGTCAATGATTAGGGTAGAAAGGTAGTTAGTAGTTGATAGTTTCTCCTTTTCTTACCTATAGTATTAGTAACACTCATGTCGCTTCATATTTTTAGATTTATATTGCATCATGTTGTTTAGTTCGTTTCAGTTATCGTATTTCTCTGTTGTTATTATTTAGTACTATTTATTCTTTTCTCCTTCTTTTTCTTCTCTCTTCCTTTTCATACTTTTCCCCTCCTTCTTTCTTCTCCCTCTTTTTCTTCTTCTTCTTCTTCCTCACACTTTCTCTGAGCCAAGGATCTATTGGAAACAACTTATCTATCTTCACTAGGTAGACATAAGGTCTGCGTACACACTATCTTCCTCAGACCCCATTTGTAAAAATATAATACTAGTTTCTTTTGTTGTTGTTGTTGTAACTTTTAAGATTAAATTGATTGATCACAAACATCCAATATTGGGTACACACCTATGTTGGATCGGTATGCGCGGATTGAATGCAACCATTGTAATAGCTACGTTAGAGAGTAACACTTCACCTATTTTCACCTACAGGCTACAGTCGAGCCAGCCAATCCTGAAGATTGAGATCGAGCTTTAGTTGATCATTGACCAAACCAAACTTTGTCCAAAATCGAGCCGCAAACTAGACAAGTTGTGACGTTAATTGAATCAAGCTAAAATGCGAGTGCCAAACAAAGCCTCCAGACATTTCAACCTCGTAAGCATAATTTTCACAAATTTAATAAGTTTTCTTGTAAAATAAGAATGAAAGTATCAACAATACTTATTTAAAACAGAAAAAATGAGTAACCACGTGATTTTATATTCAAAAGAGTTTTTCAACTTTTAAAAGTTTGTAAATGAAAGGTGCAAAATTTATTGAAAGTTAAATATGTTGTCAGATAGCACAAAGACCAAATTTGGTGTATTTCCTATTCCAAATCTGTCCATTTTTATTTTTGTGTTTCTCTTTTATACGTATCTTAAGAAACTGTTAATGAGAACAAATTTTTTACTATTATACCTTTATTTATTCGTCATATTTAGACTTTCTATATTATGTAATATTTTTTACATAAAAAAATAATTAATACTAAAGACAAAATAAAAAAATAATTATATTTTAATTGTCTAAAGTAATAAATATTTTAGGCCAATTATTTTTAATAATCACAATAATTAAAATGGACTTGTGAAAGTAATAATTAAGGACCAAAAGCATATGTCCGAAATTCTCCGAGAAAAAAAAAAGAAAACTTACACAAATGTCTCAAATAAGTCTCAACTTACCAACCTCTAGCCATTAGTTATAGACTTACCAAAACTAGCCAAACGCATATAAAAGTTGAAAAATCAAATAAATAAGGTTTTTTCTTTCAAAGAATCACATGCAAAAATCTCTCTCCATATTTTAAGCGTGATTAGCAACATTAGATGCAAGACGGAAATAAAGTGATGAAATTCATTGAAAACATATAGATAAGTCAATATATAAAATTTGAGGAAGATTGGAGGTGATTTGGACTGGTTTTGTATCAAAATTTGTAGTTAAATCGAGTTCAAAAAATTCTTCTGCAACACATGTATCAAACATGTATCACACATGTATCTCACACACAGATATACATGTGATACACAATTGATACAAATATGATACATATGTGATACACAAATGATACATAGTGTGATATACATATCATTTTTTCATGTTCAGTTTTTACTTAGAATTTTCAATTCAAACCATCTCAAAACTTCACCAAATCATCCCAAAACCGAGATTCAAGATCTTAAAGATGTAACCAATCTATTCTAATAACACCCACTTAAAAGAAAGTAAAAATTTGACATTTTTTTGTTACAAATAGCTAATTGGCTAATATTATTAATATTTTATGGATTGACCAATTTTTATAATGAACTACTTATAAATGGACATATCTGATAATTTTTTTTTTTTAAAAAAAAAGAAACAAAACTAGAATGTGCTAACTTGAAAAGACCGAGGAAAAAAATTGAAAAGACCGACATGGAAAAAAAAACATGATAAGACCAAGAGAACCCCACCATTTTCAACATATATCAATGACTACCCCCATAAAACCCTAATTCTCAAACCTCTTCAAAACTGCACTTCCTTTTAGCGGAGCCTCTCCTCCGTGCCACCCCTTCTCCGTCGTCTAATCTCAAATCCACCCAGAACCCCATTTTTGTTTCTGGCTCAAATTCAGCCAAAATGTCGATGTCGAAGAGTTCCAAAATGCTTCAATACATCAATTACCGTATGCGTGTAACAATCCAAGACGGCCGTCAATTGATCGGAAAATTCATGGCTTTCGACCGACACATGAACCTCGTGCTTGGCGACTGTGAAGAGTTCCGCAAACTTCCTCCGACAAAAGGATCCAAAGAAGAACGTGAAGACCGGCGTACACTTGGTCTCGTACTTCTCCGTGGTGAAGAGGTTATTTCAATGACTGTTGAGGGCCCACCTCCTCCTGATGAATCCCGGGTTAAGTCTACTGCTGCCGGTTCTGCTGTTCCCGGCCCGGGGCTCGGTCGGGCTGCTGGTCGTGGTGTTCCTACTGGGCCTTTAGTTCATGCTCAGCCTGGACTTGCTGGGCCTGTTCGTGGTGTTGGTGGGCCTGCTCCTGGTATGATGCAGCCTCAAATTTCCCGGCCTCCGATGCCGAATGTCTCTGCTCCCCCAATGAATTACCCGCCGCCGGTGATGAGGCCGCCTGGTGGTGGCCCACCAATGCAAATGCAGATGCAGAGACCTGGGGGTCCACCACCGCCTATGGCGCCTCCACCACAGTTCAGGCCTGGTGGTGGCCCACCACAGTTCCCGCCGCAGTTTGGTCAGCGGCCAATGGTTCCTCCGCCTCCCATGATGAGGGGCCCACCTCCACCTGGTGCTCCACCTCGACCAGGAATGCCTGGTGGTCCTCCTGGTCAACCGCCTCGCCCGGGTATGCCACCCCCGCCTCCTGGCGGTCAGGTTCCTGTTTATGGGCCTCCTCGTCCTGGTATGCCTCCACCACCTAATCAGCAGAATCAGCAGTAATATAACCGGTAAGTACTGCCAACTGACTTCAAATGTCTGTGTTTTATACTCCTTCATTATGCATAAATGTGTTTCATTATGTTTTAATTTTGTATGCTAATTTGAGTTATTATGATGTTAGTGGTAGTTGACCTTTTTTCTTAATTGAAGTAATAGTTGAAATTATAGAGAATTACATCTAAGTTTAAAATATAAAAAGCTTAATGAATCTGAGTTCTAGGAAATTACGCGAGCTGTAGATGTGACGTTGTTAATGGAATAGTGTAAAAATTTAGTATCATATAAAAATGGAAGTGAAGGGAGTTGTTACGACATTTGACATGCTCAAGAAGTATGAGTTTCGTTTACTGCTGTCTAGCTTCAAACTTCAAATGTAGTTCTTTAAATCTAATCTTACGTTCAAAGTTTACAGACTCAGATGTCGGAGTAGGAATTTACTAACTCGCCTAATTTCTTTTAGGCGATGGAACTTGGGCTTACTGAAAAAATGGCTAGTATGATATACTCTATGTTGCTGTCTAGCATGAATCTTTAAGTTTAGCTCTATAATACTTATCTCAGCTCAAATTCTTGTAATTCGTTGATGAGAAATTTTGTTTCTAGAGTATATTTTGCTATTAAACTTCGAATGTTAAACACAGCTATCTCAAGGTTGAGCTAGAGTATGAGAAAAAAATTGGATGGTAGGTGCTCTTAATATTTGTTACTACTTTTATGGTTATAGCGCATAGTTCTAGCTCTAGCATCAGGTGTTATTTGATAGGGCTCTTTTTCTCTAAAGTTGATTAGAGGCTCTTTTAGTTTTCATTACCAATATCATATGAGAAAAGAATAATTTACGTGATCTGTTTAACTAGCTCTCATGTCCATGATTCTTCTGAAGGTTTTAAGAATTTCTTTGTTATCGAATTGAGAAGGAAGTACTCAAACTTTAATTCCTATATAAAGTCATTTGAGGACATTTTCTTTTTCGGATGTGTGATTCTAGGACATATGCTGAACTACTATCCAACCGCTAATAATTAACATCTTTTGGAAAGATACTTCTTATCATTTGCTTGTTGCAGTTAGGTTTTATATGGTTTCTCTTGTGTTCAATTGTGTGGTGATCTGCAATAAGATTGGTTCTATGTCAACTGAACGGGATCTCTTCTTTGATTTGGTTTCTGTTTTATGTTAGATAGCAGGTTTGTCAGACATGAAATCATGTGCGTTGTGCATATTGTAGGCATATATATGTTGATGAGTTTGTGATATTTGATGTAGTGTGTGCCCTTTTGGAAAGACAACTAGACTAAACATTCTTTTTCAGGAGTTTCCACCTTTTAAGGTCATAGCACACGTAGTTGAACACTTGTTATACTTGTCAGGTTAGCCTTTTCTTGGATGCCCTTGGTTCTTGTTTGAAACCAGTTGTTGAACACAGAACAAGCACCATAGCTGACCTTTGGCATTAAATAATTTAGGTTCGTTTTGTTTGTGTAAAACTTTTTTTATTTTTTGTTATTGCAAAAAGTGAAGTTATTTTTTGGAAACAAGCTTGTGTGTTTCAAAATTATAACCTTTTTTCTTGTGTAGAAAGATGAAAATTTATTTTGAAGTTGAAGTGTGAAGGAGTTGTTTTTCACCAAATAAACAAACTCTTCTTCCACTCGCATTCTCAGTAATAAAAGGACTACTACTACTACAGAACACATCAACTTCCTTAAACTTTTTTTGAGAAGGAAACTTCCATAAACTTTCCTTCCCATCAAATTCATCAAAAAACTTTTTTCCAGATGTCATCCAATGGGCTTCTTAGTCCCGATTGCATTTGCTAGTAACTTGTATAATTACGTGAGAAGCTGAAATCCTTAACTATTTTTTTTATGTCCGAGAAATCCATATGAAATGTAGAACTAATGTGAGTTCTTTCCATCATTTTTCTTCTTTCTTCATCTTTTAGGTTGCTACTGGTTCCTATTTCCTATTGCACTGATGATCTTCGAGCATGGCCAAGATTTTGAGTAATTTGTGGGATATCATTTCAGAGGCTCATTTTTTCCTTTGTTATGTGTACACGACAAACTTATGGTTACTTTGTGAATTGAAAGTGTGATACTACTGCCTAGATATACAGAAAATGCGTGTGAATCATTTTTCTTGCATTACTAGGAAAAACCTCAGTTTTCTAGGAATGCTCCAGTCATTTTATCAATGAATTCTCTGGAAGAATTGTTCTCTCTTTCCCCTCCCGTTCCTTGGCTCTGTTCCTGGTCCATCTTGAATGATAACTCATTTGTATTGTTTTTCTGTGAGCAGTGTAGGGCTTACTGTAAAGGTCAACTAGTCATATCTTCTCCTGCATGCGTGAATGGTGGTGTTACAAGTATCACTGGGCTAAGGCGGTTTCTATTATGTTGAGCTGGTCAGATGATCTATCTTCATGCTGTATGCACCCAATGTTCGTCGGTGTTTGCTAGAGTCCTGTAACTCTGCGATATAGGAGATTTCAGACGGATGTAGTTAACAGTATTTTTCTTTTCTCCTTTTCTTTTGAATATTAAAACTGTGTTACTATTTTGATGTGACTGAATGAGAACTTAAGTGGTGCTAGACGGAGCTGGAATGTGCGGCTTGCATCTTTATTTCTTCCATTCCCTGGATGGCAAGAATAATTGCAGATGCTCAGTACTAGGTTGTTTTTTCAATTCATTTGAAATTTTCTGCCAAATATGAATGTCGAGCTTTTAGTGTGAGGGAAAGGGGTGGATGATGCTTCAGTGAATGGGAAAGAATTTAGGGGTGGCAAACGGGCGGGTCAAAATGGGTAATTTAAAAACGGATAAATTATCTGATTCGACCCATAATTAATACGGATAAAAAAATGGGTTATCTGGTGGATAATATGGATATATCCATGGCTTTTTGAATATGATCACTTTTGGGAGAATTCTTAATCTCTCAAACTTGAGGAACTCCCAATTTTGAGTCTTTACAAATGTAAAAGTTAACCCGTTAGTTATCCATTTTCTAAGTGGATAATATGATTTTTATCCATATTCGACCTGTTATTAAAAAGTTAAAGTTTATTATCCAACTCATTTTTTAACGGATAATATGGGTGGATAATTATTTTCGTTTAACTATTTTGTTACCTCTATGAAAGATAAAGGCGTGGCATGGAAAGGATTATATAGGCTATGAAGTCTCAAGTGGAAGAGGATTTTGTAGGTGTTTATATCTGGTGGAAGAGTATGACTTGGTAGATTATTTTGTGGCTCGGGTTTGGGGAGAAATTAGGGATCTGTGCTGGCCATAGTCAGCTGAGCTTAAGCCTACTGATACTCCTCTACTATCCCTTGTCTTTACCCCGTAAGCCCTAACCACAGTTATAGAATTTTTTTGTTATAATAGCAATTCGTCGTTCTGAGGTTGCCACAAAAGGTGGTTCCACTGTTATTTTGGTTATGTTGAGCTGCTAAAATAATTGCATACTATTCATTGCTCAAGTCATTTTTTCGTTCCACTTGTCTACGACAAATTTCTACTGACAAAGGTCGTGTTTTAATGGAAGAATAGCGGCTTACTCTGAAATGGCTTTAGTGGCAGAGGCATAAATCGCCTCGCGACTTTTCAAGGAGCTCCATTGAAATTTTTCGTTCCTTCTTGAGTTTGCGGCCATAAATATCCCTGCTATTCTGGGGTTCGCCTAACTTTACCCCTTAAATGTGAATATAAGCACCATTTGTCTTCTAGGTTTGCAAAAAAAGAGCATATATTATCCAATTACCAGAAGACACCCACAAAACTGTTAAAACTACCCTAAACTCATTTCATTTGCATTGAAATTTCAAGAAGAAAAACCAGCTTTGTATACCCCCCCCCCCCCCAACAACCACCACCACCAGTGGATTCTCACTTCTTTTGGGACCCCTCCAAAAATTCCTGTTTTCATCTCGCTCATGCAAATCTCCGTAAAAGAGACAATTCTATGCAATAGAAGGTCCATCTGCTGCAATTTAGCTGAGGAACCGAATTATCTCGAGCTACTCTTCTGACTTCTCATTAGCATCCCAGCTATAGCATGTTCCTGACCTTTTCAATTATGAAATGGATGGCTCCAAGCTGCTTAAAGGAGGCATTCTGCTGCAGGTTGAGATGGAAGTTGGAGAAACAATTAAGTAAAATCCTACACTATCTCTTGATCTTATTTCTTCAACTTTTCTAAATTGACAAATTCATGAGGATTACAAGATAAACTTTCACACCTTCCGTAAGAATTAGTGAGGCAATATATTACACCCCCACCACCACCACCACCACACACAAAATTATCCGCCCACAATCTACTAGCATCCGAAATTCCTTAATGCAAGACGGTACCATCACAGATGAAAAGGTGAATTGGAAAAGAGAAGTTCTTGAAGGAAGATAAAAATTGACATACTTGAAGGTGAAAGAGAGTTGTGATATCGTTTATTTTTTTTAAAAAAATTACGTGTAAATCAATCAGTTCAGTGTTAGATTCAACAATGCTTGTGCTGTTCTCTATTAGTTGGACCATATGTGTCATGTTTTACGAACTTATAAAGCAAGTGGTGCTCAGGATAAAATTTGGAAAATAAAGTTAAACTCGCCCTTAAAGATAAGGCATAATTTAGGCCAAACATTCTTCCTTATCTCTGTTTTAAGGATTGAGGGGATTTATTGACTACTCAAATCTGCTTTTCTAATATATTAAAAGGAAAATAAATATTTTGAAATGACCAGGTCGCACTTGAGTCCTAATTTAAGAGACTATCAAGCTGAATGGCAAACTATCTTCAAACATTACAAATAATATCAAGCTGAAAAATCAAAGATTTCAACATGAACCTGGCGTTTAGAGAAGAATAAGGCCTGGGTCAACATGTCAAAACTACAGCAAAATTGAGAACCATTAAGAGCCGCTCAGAAAATCCTTTGCAATTTCATTGAATCAGACTCTGGATTGCCCAGAATCATAGTTTTAGACTTCATCATTGCGGGAAGAAGATACAGTGACCAGCCATTATTGGCTAATCTCCAAGAGTCCTAATTAAAAAGAGACTATCAAGCTAATGGCAAAAAATCTTAGAACATTCCAAAGTATATATCGGGCTGAAAAACCAAAGATTTCAACATGAAGCTGGCATTTAGAAAAGTATAAGGCATGGTTTAACATTTCAAAACTAGAGGAAATATTGAGAACCATTCAGTGCCACTCAGAAAATCCTTTGCAATTTCACTGAATCAGATTCAGGATTCCCCTAAATCATAGTTTTAGGACTTAATCATTGCGGGAAGAAGATAAATATCCATTGCCTTGACCAGCCATTATTGGCAAATCTCTAGAGTCTAGACTACCTATATATCAATTGCATTTGAGTTCTAATTAAAAAGAGACTTCAAGCTGAATGGCAAACAATCTTCAAATAGTATCAAGCTGAACCACCAAATGTTTCAACATGAATCTATCGTTCAGAAAAGGACAGGTTCAACATTTCAACACTATTAAGCACCGCTCAGAAAATCCCTTGCAATTTCACTGAATCAGATTCAGGATTCCCCCAAATCATAGTTTTAGGACTTCATCATAGCGGGAAGAAGATAAACATCACTGCCTTGACCAGCCATTATTGGCAAACCTCTAGTCTAGACTACCTATATATCAATTGCATTTGAGTCCTAATTAAAAAGAGACTTTAACCTGAATGGCAAACAATCTTCGAATAGTACCAAGCTGAACCACCAAATGTTTCAAAATGAATCTATCATTTCGAAAAGGTCTGGTTCAACATTTCAACACTATTGAGTACCGCTCAGAAAATCCTTTGCAATTTCACTGAATCAGATTCAGGATTCCCCCAAATCATAGTTTTAGGACTTCATCATAGCGGGAAGAAGATATTCCTCATTGTCTTGACCAGCTATTATTGGAGAATCTCTAGAGTCTAGAGTACCTATATATCCTATACATCAGTAATATGTGTATACATTTTAATTCACATGGTACAAATGAGTTGCAAAATATAAACGTTAAGAATTTCGAACCATTTTCATTCTGAAACAACAAATTACAAAAAGCTAAGGGTCAAGTGCTTCAACATCCAAATAAAAAGAAAAATGATAAATCAAAAATTTTCAGTTAAGAAAAGATACTAAAATAAATCTTTGCTAAGCAGTTTTCTGTGCCTAAAATTTCATGAAGAGGTCTTAACATGCAACTCATTTCTTCTTTTCACCACCTCCGGCAGCCCTGGATCATATAAGACAAAGATAAGCACTTAGTCAGACACACAATGGGTATGAGAACGCAGGGAGAGGGGAATCAAGGAAAACAATGATCGAGAATCCTAAAGTATAATATCCGAGTTGAAAATGCTGTCAATTACCTCATTTTACGGAGAACATTAGACATCTCTTCACGTTTCTTCTTTGCTCTCTTGTGAGTGCCCAGCTTCCTCTTGGCTACTTTAAGAGCACGTTTGTCCTTTCCAACTTTCAGAAGTTCAGTAATTCTCTTCTCATAAGGTGCAAAACCAGCTACTTCCCTGATAAGGCCTCTAACAAAATGTACTCTTTTGCTGGTTTTCTAAACAAGAGACAAAGAGCAACAAAACTATTAGAAGTCATCTAAATGGATTTAGATATTGGAGAATCGCTTTTTCTTTTTGATCAGTTAGATATCCAGAATGTCTAACATCCAAAACATTAAAAGACAAAGAGATCAAGTATGAAAACGAACGACTTACCCCTTTCCTATCAGAAGGGCGGGGCGCCAACTCTTTCTTAGTAACAACATGCCCTTTGTTAAGGCCCACAGAAAGGCCTGTATTTGGCTGCTTCGGAGCCATCCCTACAAATACACAAGGCACATTAAAAAAAAAACAGGCTACTAATTGTAAGCAGCAATTATTCAACTATGATAGGCACATGATCACGTGTCTGGGTCTGGTCATACACACTACTTTAACACTATACATGCACCAACACTCATACTTAACTAATACTATAACATATGGAGTAGAAAATGTATCAAACTAACTTTATTTCTTCCTGCAATGCTCTTTAAGTAATATAACCAAAATGGAGAACTATCCTTTTGAGTCAAACTGATTAAAAACGGAAACTTAAATCTCTATCCATTTCTTCTGTTTTATACCGAAGATTACACCTCTACTCATCAAAACAACCCTGACCTTAACAAACTAAGTAATTTCATCTCCAATAAAATCACTAAATTAGATATTCAACTGCCCTTTATGTCAAATAGCTTAACACTACAAAAATTGCATCCCTCTTCATCAAGTACTCCCTGGCCTAACTTTATATAACAAGAAAGAATAAAAGAAAACTGCAGAAGCTGAACAATCTCCTTTTCGAAAGATCACTTTGATAATATCTAAAATTATATGTCAATTCTAATATAGTAAAAGAAGCACAGAATTACTAATTAAGCAGATAATATTACACACTAACCCAATCATCTCCAATTGAAATATTGAATTACTAATTAAGCAGAATATATAAAAACAGAATTGTAAGAGAGAAAAAAACAGCAGAGGTTTTATATTTTCATTTTGATTTAGCAAGGGTTCTGACCTTTGGAAGAAAAGTTGCGGTGAGAAGAAATCTAGGGTTTTTCTGATTGCAATATATACAGCATTTTATATATATTCTGCATGCTGACAGGAAGAAGGGTAGTTATGGTATTAATGAAATAAGTACGATAATGTTTTGATGATAAAGCCCACGCGGTTTCTATTTGTGGAGATAGCACCTTCAAAACTTGTAAATGTAGCAAAGGCACCCTTTCTGAGAAAATGTGGAGTTGTATTATTGTTATAAATAGAATTTTATTTATGGTGAATATCTATATTTAGAGATATTCTAGGGTTCATTACTTGGTGGCTAAGTCACTCTCTCCTTATAAATAGATGGTTTTATTCCATTGTAATTCATCTCAAAGCAATAAGAATTCCCCCTCTCTCTACTTTGCTCTGCAATACTCTTCTTCTTCTTTTATTATTTTATAATACGTTATAAGCACGAGACTCTAATCAATTGAGTAGAAATTTTGGGATTGAGCATAATGATTGTCAATTGTTCCATGAAATTCCTTCATGATTAAATTATGGATTTAAGGTAAGTATTTTACTTTTCTCTTTCAAATTTTTGACATTCTATAATTTGATTTTAAATACAAGCAAAGACGATTAATTGTGATTGTAACTCTAATGGAGTTTGAAATAAATTATAACCACCCAAAGTGGTAAAATTTCTATGCCTTGCCATAATCAAATTCATATATGATTGTGGACAAAGAATTAAAAACTCATCCCATTGAATTTGTTCCATTCTCATTCCCTTAAGAGAATGTGATAACAGTATGTAATAAGTTTGAAAGAAGACAAAATTATTACTATGAATGTATCAATGAATGTGGACGTGACAATAGACGAAATTATAATCGTCATTATTGTGACAATGAGAACAATAAGGATTCTCAAAATAATCCTTCACTATGTGAAAGTAATATTTGTCATCGATTTGACATGAGATTTTGTAAAGCACATATAGATGATTATGGTTCATTCATGATGTGAATGTGACAACATATGGTTTATGAATACATATTCATTCTTGGAAGGATATGAGTGTGCTAGTGGTATATACCACACTTACCTCTAGAAGGAGCTTTGAGAGGAAATAAGAAAATAATGTCATTATTATGGCATAAATGGTCATTGGTCACGTACTTATTATACGCCAAAATATTTTGGCAATATGATTATTTAAAGACAACGGTAATGCAAGAAACAGATCTTGCATATAATTTTGACCATAACCATAATGGTATAACTTCCTTCTTAAAAGAGATATTCACCATATGGATGTTGATGAATATGTGGTACTACAAAATTAATTGGGAACTCGGCAAGAGCCAATTATACTATTTTGGAGAAACACAATTGATTACCAATAAGGTATTATGTTGTAGTAAGTATCAAAGAAGCTTATTCAGTTTCCAAATTATATGCGAAAGCGGTTGGTTATATTGAGACTATAAATAAAGGAAAGATTTGATATCTTCTATTACTACAACTTGTAGCGGGGTAATATGTATATAAAAAATTACCCGCTTTATTCTCCAGTTTGTACTACACAAATAAAAGAATACCACACTAAAGTGGATGTTTATTGATATAAAAACTCATATCATAATAAACTTGGAGTTTATTGATAATTGCACACGTCATGGTGTAAACCTGAAGTTTATCAATATTGATAATTTATTCAGTTGGCACAATTGGTTTAACCATATCAATTTAAGTATGATGTGCAAAAATAATAGAGAATTCACATGGATAAATATTAAAGAACTAGAAAGTCCTTTATGAATTCTCTTATGTTGACTGTTCTCATTAGTTAATATACCGACTAAAATTGGGATTGAATCCCATGAATGCTGAAAATATCAAAGGTGAATACGGGTACATTCACCTGCCATGTATACTACGCAAGATGCATCTATGAGATGGTTATATGTGCGATTATTATTAACCTGCAACCTGGTGTTTGCGAGGTAACTGCTCAATAATTTAATTTAGAGCATATTCCAATTTTTTTTTATTCAAGATAGTTCATCTTGATAAGTTGGTTTACATCACAGTTGGTTTAGCAAAATGATTTATTGAGTGTCTCCACTTAATAGCTAAACAATTGCTTATGAGAACAAAGTTATCTATATATGTTTGATATAGGTTATATACGAAAGTATATTACATTATCCCCTCACAAGTGGTTCATGGTCAGGAACTAAATAATTCTATCTTATTATTATTGATGTGCGGTGTATATTTTGATTAACACCATGACACACAAAAATGAACTTTCAAAGTTGAGAAAGCAAGTTAGTTTTTCTAACACGAGGGGGAGACATGATAAACAATTGAGAAAATGTTACGTAGAATGAATTATCATTTGTATGTCTAGATCCTCAAATACGATAATATGAACTTGAAGTTCATAAAAAGATAATTCATCAGCAATATATTGCAAAATATGCTAGACGCATTTGCTGGCCAAAAGAAAGTAACTATATTCCCATTGCAAATGCTCATATTAAGTCCTAGAAGGACAAAATCTATAGTACGCTTAAACCCTATAGACAAATCGGTTTCAACTAAACTTCTTGATAAAGAAGATGATCAAATGATCATAATAAAGGAGGCAAGTGATCTAGAAGATCACATGACATAACACTTCATAAAATCTCATGAAAGATTCAGGTACCTGAATATATGAATAAAGAGATCTCTATGTTATGTCTTTATGAAAAAATATTGGAACCGATATAAAATGTTTGTCGACGACATCTATCATAACGCTAAGTATAGATGAGGATCTTAAGTCTATCGAATATAGACACAAAAGTATTGTCCAAATGGAAGAGACACAATTCAAGTAGAATTGATTCCATATGAAAAACATATAGTTTTGGACCTGTAGTTCAAACACTTGAAAGTATAAAGTCAATGATATGTGCAATCAGTTTTCGATATCTTATCTGTCTAGCATGACATGAAAATTTGATATGCATCTAATTAAAGTCTATTATATGACTATCCTTATATGACAATTCTTAAATGATTTAAATCGCTTAAAGCATATACAATTCTTGGTCCTGAAGTACCATATCCTAAGTACTATTTACGCACATATGCTATAAGCATGATAATGTGATAGCGACGATTTTCAAGGTGCAACATATTCATTGGACTTAATATGGCTATTTTATTCACCAAATCTCTGTTGACCTCAACCTTCAAGAAGCTAGTGCACAAGATTGGAATGTGAAGGCTTAAAGATGTGAATTGATGCTCTTATCAGGGGGAGTTAATGCGCGTTGTACTCTTTTTCCCTTTCAAGGTTTTGTCCCATTGGGTTTTCCTTGCAAGGTTTTTAACGAGGCAACCAAAAGGCGTATTATTAGATATGCGTACTCTTTTTCCTTCTCTAGAAATTTTTCCCACTGGGTTTTATTTAGTTAAGGTTTTAACGAGGCACATTATCTGTTGAATAGACATTCAAGGGGGAGTGTTATAAATAGAATTTTATTTATGGTGAATGTCTATATTTAGAGAGATTCTAGGGTTCATTACTTGGTGGCTAAGTCATCCTCTCCCTGTAAATAGATGGTTCTATTCCATTATAATTCAACTCAAAGCAATAAGAAGTCTCTCTGTACTTTGCTCTGCAATACTCTTCTTCTTTTATTATTTTATAATAATTATAAAATTATTACGTTTTATAAGACAGTATTTATGATTTTTTAAATATTAGATTAACTTTATTTTGTTTATAAAAATCATAAGTTATAGCTTATAATTGTACTTCAAGTGCATTAAAATACATCTTTGAATTTCACATTGAAATTTAAATAATTTGACCCCATTACCCAAAATCAGTCATGTTTCTTTTCTAGATAAATTACTTTTATACTTGAACAAGGGTCTTTCTCATAATGATAAAGTTCTGGAATTTTGGTGTGTTGATGTACCTGTATCGGTGGGAAAAAACATGTATTCGTTAGATAGTTAAGACATACACAAATTGATCCATACACTATCATTAGTAAAAATTAATGAACTTCTGAGAATCTTGTATTTTATGCGACAAAAGTTTTTACTTGCTACATGATTGTATCTCTTGTAATAATTTATTCATATTTAAAAGAAAAAAGCAATGTAAAACTCTCACTAATTTTCTATAAAAATTTCATTATTGTCAAATATAAAACATGTCTTCAATTTGTGCTTGTTGTATTGGTGCTTTCCATTTATCAGTTTGTCCATTATTTATCAAGGAATGAGACGATAGTAATGGTTTTGAAGAAGTCATTTGAAATTAAAATGCCTCAAAGAGAAAAAGGAATTTAAATTGATTTGTAAGAAAATAAATTAGCACAATAATGTTTTCTGTATTTATTGGATTGACTAGATTATCGATACATGCAATGCACGTGTATCTCATGTCAATCAATACAAACATTTTAAAATAATTTTATTGTTTAAAGTATACATGAGAGTGACGAGTAACGTGAAATTTTTATGTAACATTACTTGACATGTTCCCTATGAAGTTGAAGCTGGTTAGTACAGTGTGTCAATGTGTAATGAAATTAATTTTGATGTTATTAGGTCCAAACATGTTGTACAATCGTATCTCACACCTAATATTTTATTTGAAATAATATATATTTCATTTTCACGTTTTAATTGGTATATCATGATCAGAACTTTTGGCATCTATGTAATTTTTGATTCACAATTTGTACATACACGACATGTATTATCATGTGATAATTATTAAAAAGCTTATACACGTCAAGACAACAAAATTATGATAGAATCAAATGAAATCTAATATTGTTCATGGAAAAATCATTTGCAAATACCTGCTCATTAAAAAGCTAACTATTGAGGCCAGTTCTTACAATTCTTGCAACCTTATTTTTCCAACTAAAACGACCAAGCATGACAGCCTGATTGAAGAGCTCTAGATCTTAATTTTTCACCCACCTAATAATTCTACTTTATTAGGGTTGTCATATGATTGATATTAACTAACCCGCTAGAATTTATAGAACATAAAATGATAAAACTAAATTTAAAGTAAAACTACTCAAATATTAAACAGATTAAGCATTTGCACAGATTATCATTACCAAATCACTACCATAATCTTTATTTTCCTTTCACATATATAAAAGAGTATAATTTCCGACATATATTCAAATACTATCTTTACATAAATTTATAAATAACCATATATTGATGCTTTATGTTGTTTTAGAATATCTAAAGATGATGTAATAAATACGACACAATGAAACAGAAGTAGCCACCTAAAAAAAATCCTTTAAAAAAGAATCTTCAAGCTAAAAATAAAATCACCAGCGAAATAAAAATAAATGTATACACATACAGAAAAAGAGGTGGTGGTGGAGTACTTTTTCCAACATACAGACATAAAAAAGTAACAAATATATATCCTTTTAATTTTTATGTGCCAGATTTATACTATCAAGAAAAAATAGTTGTTAACACATTAATTTGGAATAGGACTATGCATTACAAGAATTACAAAACTTAAACTTATGACAGAAATAATTGCTCACTCAGATGGTTACTCCATAGAGTTGAAGATTAGAAGATGAATAATGAAGAAGAAGAAGAATGAGTATTAAAACTCCTTGAAGAGAACGTTAATGACAATGGTTCAATAGTTTGGCAAAATGTGTAAGTTTACTTCGGGAAGTCTAAAACATTGAATAAATATAGGAAAGATAAAAAGCAATTAAGGCATTGAATAGGCTGCAGTCCGCAGTAGTAACTAGTAAGGAAATTATTCCACTCGATTCATTATACAACTTAATAATCATTTATTGGAAGGTAGGTTTTTGGTACAAAATATTTTAAAAATAGTGTTTAAGTGAGGGGTAAAATAGCCATTCAATTTTTTATGGGCATTATAGTAAATCAACTTTACCCAATAATCTTCCCACTTGTAATATACTAGTATGATATGATATAGATATCCGAGTAAGTATTTACCTTTAAAGAAAACACACATTTATGGCGTATGCTGTTTACTAATTGCAGGTCATATCTTATCCTAATAAAAGTTAAAAGTCCAAAAAACTTAATAATTTTGCTAACATTATAAATAAGCAAAATAAATCTCTCACTATTGTTTTTTTTAAAAAAAATTTCATTATCGTCAAATATAAAACATGTCATCAATTTGTGCTTGTTGTATTGTTGCTTTCCATTTATCATTTGTCCATTGTTCATCAAGGAATGGAAAGATAGTAATGGTTTTGAAGAAGTCATTTGAAATTAAAATGCCTCAAAGAGATAAAAAAAGGTTATTTAAATTGATTTGTAAGAAAATAAATTAGCACAACAATGTGTTCTATATTTATTGGATTGGTATAAACCTTCCGGTACGATTAAGTATTTTCCTCTAAAGAGAATACTCATTTATGGCTTCTGTTGTTTACTAATAACAGATCATTTCTTATCCTAATAAAAGTTGAAAATCACATAAACTTAGGGAGAAATTCAAAAATAGCCAGATTTACAAGTGATCATTTAAAAATAGTCACAGTTTCAAAAGTAATTGAAATTTAGCCACTTTTCATGTAAAGATAAATCTGAACAAAAACACTATTCAAAATCCGAAAATATACTCTAGTATAATATACCAGTCCAGGATAATATACTGGAGATGGGAGCACCAGTTCATACACAGGTGCACCAATCTCTAGTATATGTTAGCTGAAACGTAAAAGAAAGAACACAAAATTTAACGTGGTTCGGATCAAAATAATCCTACGTCCACCAGAGAATAATTGCCCTTTTAATATTAATAAAGGAATGGGAGATTTCCCAATTACACTTAAGAGAATTTCTCTCTTAACTCTCTACTCACTACAATGTATTGTATTATTTTGGGATGATTTCTACAAGTGAAGGAGTGCATCTATTTATAGAGGTAAAGACCTCCTCTTGATGTCATTGGTGACATCAAACTACCTCCTCTTGATGTCATGGATGACATCAAAGGAGGAAGCTTCCTCCTAGCATCCACACCAACTCTTTCCACCAACTCTTCCAATTGGCATGTCATTGTTGACTAAACATAAACCAACATTTTCAGCATGCCATTGTTGACTAAACATAAACCAACATTTTCAGTATATTATGCTGAAACTTTCCGTGTTGCAATAAAATAACGGCTATTTTTTAGTGACTTTGCAAACGCTAGCTATTTCTGAATGACCAGTCCGAAAACTGACTAGCCCTTGCTATTTTTACAGAAACTTAGTAATAATTTTGCTAATATTAGTGTAAGAATATCCACGTTATCACATAATACTACCCACTTTTTTTTATAGTTCGTTCTATTTGATTTAAGGCACACAATATTGCCAAAAAGAAAGGAATGCATGTACAAGACAACTTCTATTTTTATCAAAATTAAAGTAGAAATATTTGCTACAATACAAAACTAGAAGTATGACAAAAAGTTAACAGATGGCAATAATTCACAAGAAACTACCCCCTTTCCCGTTTCTTTTGTTTTTTTTTGTTATTTGCTCCCTTCAGAGGAAACTTCTACCAAACCTGAGAAAAATTTAGTACGAAAATTAAAGAAACTATCTTCCACAGAAATTACAACTAAGCAGAAGCCATCATCATAAGCTATTCTACTTGCAAATCAGAAAAAAGTTACTGTAGTACGTAATTAATTAGAAAACCAGTGCCATTAGACAGGGATCTACGCATAATCCCAAAATATTCTTTCACTCAATTGTAAGGGACCCCACTTAAAATGGTGGGTTTGACAAGTAGTTGCAGGTGTGCTACTGCTTTTTCTCCATTTTTCTCTTAAATTTTCAGTCATTTTTCTCTTTTCAAGATTCAAAAGCAACCCCTTTTTCTATCTTTATTCAATATATTATGTTCCTTTTTTGAAGTTTGTATTGATGATTACAACTGTTACCTGCCCAGCTTCTCCAAAGTTCAGTTCTTGTAATGGTAATTTTATGCCCTTTCTTTGTTATTTAATGAATAAAAATTCAATTTTGATACCTTTAGTTAGTAAAGATTCAATTTTGATCACTGAGTTAGCTCAAGTACTTACTATCTTGATACCCCATAAGGTGAACCTCAACAAAAAAATGACCCCCATTTGCAGAAACAGTGTTAGGATTCATTTTATTGGAAGTAATTGTCATTCTTGAACTGTTAGAAGATGACTGTATGGTAGGCACCAATGTCATTTGCCTGTTGTGTTCCAGTTATTGAATGTGTATACTGTTTAGCTTGTGTTCGTTGGGTGTGGAAGAAGTTCCTTTATACCGCTGGCCGTGAGAGTGAAAATTGGGGACTTGCAATTGCTAGTGAGTTTGAGCCAGTGCCACGGTTTTGTCGATATATTATAGCTGTATATGAGGATGATATTAGAAACCCCATATGGACTCCCCCTGGAGGATATGGTATTCATCCTGATTGGGTTATTGTAAAGAAAAATCATGAAGATACTCAAGGGAGGGTATCTCCTTATTTGATCTATGTTGATCATGAGAATGCCGACATAGTTGTAGCAATTAGGGGTCTTAATTTGGCTAAGGAAAGTGATTTTTTGGTCCTACTTGATGATAAACTCGGGCAAGCAGAATTTGATGGGGGCTATGTTCATAATGGTTTGTTGAAGGCAGCTCAATGGGTTTGGGAAGCAGAATCACAAATTTTAAGGGAATTAGTGGAGAAGTATCCGGATTATACCTTGACATTTGCTGGGCATTCTTTAGGGGCGGGGGTGGTAACACTATTGACAATGTTGGCTGTGAAGAACAGAGAAAAGTTGGGATTCTTAGAGAGAAAAAGGATCAGATGCTTTGCAATTGCTCCTGCAAGGTGTGTCTCACTGAATTTGGCTGTGAGATATGCGGATATCATAAACTCTATTGTGCTTCAGGTAAGCATGTGTAGGTCCTCTTTGTTGTCTGATACACTTATTTGCTTCAGTTTGACTGGTATTATTAGACTTATCTTACTGAAAAGGTGAACCAGATATTTGAGTTCGATGATGTTTTTCTTTTTCTGATATTAGACCATGTAATCCTTCTACTAAAGAACATACCATAAGCGAAGCTTATTTTCTTCTTTTAGAATTTATCCTTGAAGTGCAATGTTAATAGGATTGAGCTTGTTGCATGTTGTAAATGAATCTGTAATTATTAGTTAGTTTACCGTCACCATAAACTATATCTCTTCAAACATATGCCACGTAAGAAGCATTTGAATGGTGATTATCTTTTGATAAGTTTCGTGTCATATCAATGTTGTGGGATTAAGTAACTCGCACATTTTTGAGCAAAGAGTTGCTCCCCCGCAATTAGTGAAGCAAATGTTAGTTTGAAGGAACTGAATTGTCATTTGGAAGCAAAATCTACTGGATTGTAGGTAGAGCTACAGTTATACATAACATATGAAAGAAGGCAGAAGCTTTGTTCTTGGGAATCAATTCCTGCTAGAAAAGGTAGGTCTGGTTCAGAATTTAGGAAGGGTACTTTTGTTGATCATCAACAAGGTCTAATATCTTATGTATATTTCTTGTATTGTTGGATAATCTTTTTCCAAAGTCATACCTATTCGCTTAGAATTTATCATCACATTTTGACACACTTTTTCCATGACCAATCAGGATGATTTCTTACCTCGGACTACTGTAGCATTGGAACATGCTTTCAAGTCACTTTTCTGGTAAAAGATTGCAGGTCTTCTCTCGTTTCAGTATGACTTTTGATGTATATATCGTATGTGATCAAATATGCATGAATCAAAATTAAGCAGTCGTTAATAGCTTATGCCACATGATAGTTTTGATTTCCCAATCTATAATTACTGAATCCCCTAGGAAGAAGAGTCAAGACTTTTGATAATAATGTAACTGTGTCCATTTGCTCGTGTCTTTTTGGAATCACATATTCAATTTATCTTTGATATGATAAAACCCACACCCCAAAACCCTTGACCGAGTCAATTGTAACCCTTTTCCTATTTGCTCCCTTGGTAGCTCGAATCCCCAACCTCTTGGTTGGAGGTGTAAGGTCCTTTTTCCTAGCACTTTGTGATCATGAAATGGAGAAAATATAAAGTCCAAAAGCAAAATCTTTTAGCGTGACAGAATCAATGACAGTCCTAGACAAAATCTTTTCCTTCTGACTGCAAAATAAGAGTTTCTTGCCAATTTGAAGATTGCCACTTATACAAACAGACATTTCCTAGTAATGTTATCAAATATTCTTCCTTCAATAAGAAGCCCAAAGTTTCTTATTAACATCCGATGCAACTTGGAAGGCTTGATGAATCGAGTTATTTTCACTGTTTACTTTCAGTTTGTTGATACATAAATATTTGGTTCAACACTGTATCAGGTTATATTTTTATGATACCAAGAGACTAGTGTGACAAGCCATAGGCTGACAAGCAGTGTTTTTCTCTATAGTTTCCCGTGCTTGATGTGCATAATGTGCCTGAAAGATACATTCACCCTGGAGGAGAAGATGCTAAAAGATCCAAGACGCCTTTATGCTCCTGGTCGTCTTTATCACATTATTGTCAGGAAGCCCTTCAGGTATATGAAATTCCATTTACATATAGATTTGTGAAGTAAAATGTAAAACTTTTGCAGGATTTGATGCGCTCTCTTTTTTACTAGTAGACATTAGAAATTTAGAATTTTGGTATCATTTAAGGACTTAGCTTGGCAACAGTATTTATACTTGGTGGAGCCAAGTTGAAGAGCAAAAAGTAGCATCCCATTGGGGGAGATGTTCTTCTCTCTGAAAAAGAAAAATCCTTTGTTTCAATCACTTGGATAAATTTCATTTCTCAAATATAGCTGTTTTAGTAGCTAAGCCTTAACCTGTTTTTGCCTCTGCTGCAGCTTTGCTAATATTAGACCCATTGTGAGGACTGCTATACCTGTTGATGGACGGTTTGAGCACATAGTTCTCTCTTGCAACATGACATCTGATCATGCCATTATTCGGATATTGACAGAATCACAAAGAACAATTGATGTAAGTTTTATGCAGCTCCGTTCTTAAACATCAGATATAACTTCCTTTTCTGTCAGCCATATCTTCTGACGTTTCTAAAGAACTCCAAGTTGATTGAGAAATTAAACCTAGCTTTATCTTCTTTTTCCTTCTTTCATTGAGGAGGGTCAAGGAAGACTGAGGAGAAAAAGGAAGAGGCAATTCGAGACATTTTGAATTACAGAAGAGATGTTAGGCATCCTTGGAAATTCCTGAGAGTTTATTTCCGCCTTTGGTAGCCCTTGTTTTTTTCAGTTAGGAAAATATCTCAAACTGTAGCACCTTATCCCCCGCCCGAATAAAAGAAATCTCAAGGTCTAGCAATTACAACTTAATTGTTTGACCTTAACTATGGTTTAGAAGATGAGCAACCTAACTGGCAAAGAAGAGCTCATCAATCGTGCCTACAGTAGTCATTCTGGGGTATTTAATAATGTTTGTTGAACATGTATGTTCTATACCTACTGGTAATGGAAAGCAATATCGTCTTGGTGAGCTGACCTTGAGGCCGGCATGTTTTACCAAGCCACCTTATGTGCACCTCGAATGATCGATCGGGAAATTTGTTGTTATTCACAAGCAAATATGCAGGATAAATAAGGCTGAAACAAATGGACTCACACTGAGTGTTAGTGGTGGAATCTAAACCTGGTTTCCCCAGGTTATTCCTTGACGTCTCAGCATCTGTGACATGCGACAGACCAATCAGTAGCATTTGTGAGTTGATGTCATAGCTAAGACATGATTGGAGACTTAATAGGGCGTAGCTTAATGCTTTCAGACTGAAGTACGGAATGTCATATGAAATCGAAAAAGTTTTTCTTGCTGTTGGCACAATGTTAAAATGCTTTAAGATTCTATAGGATTAGGTTTGAATTGCTAGAGGACCTTGTTAGAACAAACACATGGGAAAAATCAGTTTTTAGAGAGTTGAACCTCGCACATTTTCCCCCCCCTTTTAGAAGTCATGGTTGGGATTGAGGCATAGTAGTTATCGTTGTGGAAGTGTTGGTAAATACATAATATATTTAATGTATAAATGCAGTTTTATGAGCACTAATGGAGGAGCCCCTTTCTATAGCATCCAGAAAACAAATTCTTGTCCTGCCTGATTTTTTTAATTGTGAGAGAATTTGTGGAAATGATACTAAGAGCTAACATTCATATCGTTATTCATGAAATTATTTCATTTTCTCTATCCACAGTCGATGTTGGAGAGGCATCAAATTGCAGAATCTATGAATTTCCCTGTGCAGCAGAGAATGGAGCGACAGGCGTCTCTCAAGGAGGAACACAAGGCTGCATTGCAGAGGGCAGTTGCACTGGATGTTCCTCAAGCATATTCTCCTTCTGCATATGGAACTTTCCGTGACATAGAGGAAGGGCAGGATTTTGAAAAACCAGGGGAGTCCTCTCTCACAATTTCCAAAAAGAGGAGAGACAGCTGGGATGATTTAGCAGGGCGTCTTTTTTTACACAGATGAGTCCAGACGAACTGGGTCAAGAAGTCTTTAATTGGTCAGTGTCATATTCATTTTTTTTCATAGGGTCCCTTAGAATACATTTGATGCCTTGTATAGGTTAGTAGGACGGCGTTTGGTAGAGAATAGGTTAGTTCACTAGTTGGAATCATGAATGATAGCACGTCCGGATCACTTTGGTTATTATCTCCAAGGGACAAAATTTTGGGTGCCCAAATATCAGTACATAGATATTTAAAAGAATCAGTTAAGGTTTCAATTACATAATTCACTGATGTTGTCATGTTTAGTAATTATGCCTCTTCATTTGGTCAGTTTCACGTTGTTTGTATCATGTTAACGTACTATCTTGGAACACGGCTAATATTTAGACTATATTCGCGAATTCACATCGGAAGTAACAGCAGACCTACCAGTTTAACGAAAGAGCAGGTGGCTAATATATATAGACCATATCACCTTAAAAGTAATACTAGACCTATCAGCTTAACAGACAATTATGATGGGTAGGAGATGCTGGCCAATATTCAGGGTATAATTGCTAATTCACCTTGAAATTAACTATTGTTTAGACATGCAAAGTTTGATTGTTGAGCTGAATATATGTTTAAAATACTTTGTATAATTACAGAATTCCTATACCATTCAAGCGGATTATATAATCATTGTGCAAGGTCTCACTGTTTCAAGATCCAGTTTCCTCATGCTAACAATCCATTCTTTGAGCACCTTGAAAACTAGTTTTGTTTTCTACAACTGAAATTGTTTAAGATAGTATGTCAACATGAATCACACATCTTAGGTCAAGTTACGGTATTTGATCATCTTCAACATGAATATACATCTTACGTCAAATTGCAGTTCGACACTGCCAGCTTCATATTTCCTATGGAAGTGTATTCTTACATTCTACTACAGAAATATAATCCCACAGAGAGGATTTGCTCACAAGCTGAAGACTGCCTGCTCTCCTGAACTATGCTTAAATTATACTGAAATATATATATAATCCTGCTTTCCCTAAGGAAGAGGGAAGTCAGGGAACTTATGCACATAGTGAAGATTGCCTGCTCTCCCGAACTACGATTGGAACTCAAGGACTGCTTCTCCTGCAAAACAGACAGGAGGAACCAATGACAAAGTCACCATAATACTGCCTATGAGATGATCTTGGGGATGACAGGTCAATAAATAGCTGGCAGAACAACCACCATCATTAAGGAATAATATACTTGCACCGAGATAAATAACATGCTTTATAATCTATTTGTTCACTGGAAGAACCATAGACGATAAAGGCAAGGAGCTGACTTATCGATATGATGAACATTAGCCATGATTTCAACTAGCATCTCCCCGTGGTTAACTGGTTATCAATTATCATCTTCCAAGACGACATTTCCTCCTCTACTAGTTGCTTTTTCTTTTTCCTCAGCTCGATCTGTTATTCTGTTTCGAAGCAAACTCAGGGTGGCGGTGTGAAATCAAACTCTTCTGTGGCTGAAGGGGTGACTAATCTCTATCTCATCCTTGGAGATTGGAGTTAATCAAGTTTATGGTGAGCTAGAGCCACAACACTACAGATGTAACTAATATTCAAATCTTAGACAATATCACTGATCCTAATTCTATAATTCATTTCGAAATCTAAGTTTTGTAGACTTGTTTTGAACCCTCAAGTCTTGACCCAACTATTTCTACCCAAATAAATCACAAACTAGTCAACCACAAAACTACCAAATATGAAAATGCAAAATTGACACATGAGTAGAAGACTTCCAATTCTTTACCATGCATGCGCTTAACAAATCGTTCAAATTCCATGAAGTTCTGTCCGTCAATGAGAAGGGGACCGAGCCTAAGGTAGGTAAAAGCAAAAATATGCTTCCCATCCGGATCATTCAAGAGCTTAGCTTTTTCCAATAAACAATTATAGCCACCTCTATCATGACACAGGAGTGCATTCTCACTGCAAACTGGTAGAGAAACATCCCAAGCCGCATTCAGCACCTGCAATGAGATGTTCGAAGGCAAAGTGAGTTAATCTGTAGTTAACATAATGGTCAACAGATTTGCAAGTATAGCAAAGCAAACTGTCCTTTTAGTAGATATTTATCTTTCAGCAGAGATGAAACTCAAGCTATAGTGTTCGAAGCTTACTTGCCACGCTAATCCTTCAGGATCACCTAAAGCTTCAGAGAAATCCACTGCCTGCTCTAACATGCTCATTTCAGCACATTTGAAGTTCAGTGCAGCTCCATGCTTCTTCAGCATTGCCGCAATTGCAACATAACCATCTCGATTGCTCGGGTTATAAAAACCAGCTGTTAATTCGGCAGCATGGCTAGATGTCTTATACCACCAATGAATTCCTGATAGCTGTTCAGATTTAAAATATGGTAGAAACTGGATCAACTATACCTAATATAAAAGAAGTCTTTTCTCTTCTAGCGAACTTCAACTAAAAGACAAAGCAAGCATATAAAACTTTCTATTTCAAGTGCATGAATTTCATCAAAGGGTGTATGCGAGAAAAACCTGAATGATTATCATTCACAAGCTTTTGAAAATTAACAAAAGAAGATTTGTGAGTACTGGCAGGCGAAACAGTATTAGAAAGTTAGCCAAAGCACTTCCGGCAGAAAGAAGAAAAAAAAAGCATACTTACAACATCTAATTATTTACCCATAAAAAAAACATATAATATTCTCATTCCTAATTGCATTTGGATTAGAAAACAGTCCGAATTGAGAAGAAATAAAAAAAATGTTTGGAATTGAATTTGAGAAAATTAGTTTTGTTTTTATTTTTGGAGAATTTATGTTGGCTGGTCATCTGCAAAAATACCATTAAAGCTCTAAACTATTTTCTTGGGAGAACGATATTCTGAGTGTTTGGATTGAATTTGAGCAATTTGTTTTTTTTTTTAGTTTTGGCGAATAAATGTTGGGCTTGTCATCTGGGAAAACAGCAATAGCTATAAACTAGTTCGGAGGCTTTCATAACTGACTAATGCTATTTTATGCAGAAAATATTTGTTTTCTGCTTTGGCTTTGGAGACCAAAGTGCAGAATTGCAACAAACATTTGCTCCTAAAATATTTCGGTCAGTGGAAAACCTTGAAGTCATTAATGGTTTCTGGACCAGCAATTAATTAATCAACAATGCCTCAATTCTGAACTAGCTGGGTCAACTATATAAATTTTCTACATCCATCAATCTGATCATAGGCGGAATCTTCAAAGCGTAAAGCCGTGAACTTTATACTACGAAGTCCAGGAGTAGAATTGAGTCCTTTTTTTTTTGATGAGATAAGTTGCTTCATTGCAAGCATCAAGAAGGTAGAATTGAGTCCTAGAATTCTTTAATCGCTTAAAAGTAATTATTCATATTATCATTTAAAGGATAAACTTTATGCACAACCTATCTTACTCAGCTAGATGAATAATGCAAGTTAGTTTGCAATGGCTTGGTGGGTTGCCACCTCTGAGTCATTTGTAACTGCCAAATTGATTTCCACAAGTAAAGGCTACCAAGGTTGGGCAAGAGGACAGATGGAGAGAATAAATAAGGTGACAGCAATATGATCATGACAAGAACAGAAGGCTGGTTACTCCTTTTCAATTTTTCAAGTAAAAGTAACAGCCCATTGCCTGTTAAGTGCCTTTCATAGTACATTGTACAGTTGAGACTTGACTGCTGGCTCTTCTACTATAATTTTGGTTGAATCCGTCCTTGATTCAAGCTTCTTGAAATTTGTTAAGAAAAAACTTTTAGTTACTAAGACAACATCAATGCATACTAAACAGTACTCTCTAATGTGCATAAGGACAATGACAGAAAAGCTTGAAACATATCATGCACCGGCCCTGTTTATTTAGATTATAGTAAGGAGGATTTTTCTGGATAAAGAAAATCATTAGTAAAAAGGTATAGAGAATTAAAGGAAATTACTTATCAACAGAAGAAAAAGCAAAATTATAATACTCCATTATTTATTAGTATTGTTTATATTATTGTCATTGTTTTTTGTGGTGAGAAGAATATAGCAACCGATAATATATCATATATTAAATTCTTTCCCTAAAGATGACTAACCTTTGCGGCAATGCATGTTCCATCAAAAGCTAACTTGGCCAAAGAAAGCACCCGATCTGCATGGTCAACCAGAACTTGAGAGTACCAGTTGAGGAAAAACCGACCATAATATCCATCATAATCACCCCCGTCACAAAAGAATCCAGTCTCTTGTGGCTGTGAATTGTAGGAACCAGCATTATCGGGTCCTCGTGCCCAGAATGAGTGTCCTCTTGCTTCAGCCGCCTTGCGCAGGCTTTTCAGCAAATACTGGTCGTAACACTATGGGAGACAAGAAAGTCATATTGATGCAATAAATGGTCACAAGGATGTGATTGAAATACACATTTTGGCTATAATTTTTGACAGAGATCCTAACAACTAGTGCAATCACTTAAGAGGAGAATAAGTGCTACAACAACATCTAAGCAAAGAGAGGTAGACAAAGCTTTTCCTTTGAGAAATGCATATTTTTAGTCACTCCAAAACATAATAGCCGACAAAATGTCTATTTTTTGTATGTTAGCGAATGCAATTAGTTCCGGCCGACCTACCAATTTTGTATTTTGCCCTTTCTTTTTCAAGTCTGACTTCATGCAGGAATATGGTGATGCATAAACAGATAAAGATTTGACAATCAAATCCTTTTGCATGGCATTCATACAAATCTAAGCTACTGCCCTCAACTTAAAAGAGAATAAGGAAAAAAATTACCTGGAATTCACCAACTCCAGGATACCTCCAGCCATGCTTTACAGGATTAGAGGGATATCTTAGTTCCCCACATGGGCCTAGTCCTACTTCAACCATGGAAATAATACCATCCTCAAAGAACTCATCAAATTCAACTCGAAAGCTTCTCATATAATCAAAGTAGACCTACATTGGTCAAAAAGACAAACATCTGGGTAAGATATACAAAGGTAGTCACACAAAGAAGAAAACTGGAGTTCTATGAATTTTAAAACCTCTTGAAAGAAATCTAATATGCAAGTATAGCATGGCACAAATCTTCTCAAAAGAGAATATCCACATCTCAATTGCTGTGTTTTTCATTTTTCTGCAGTAATCCATTGACAATTCAGCAACAGTAACTCCTAATCAATTATTGTCGTTAAGCATAAAATATACTGAGAACAATAAAGAATCTCCAGAACTGACGAGTTAAAATGGCAAAAACACCTTGTGCCAGCACTGAACCCATGTTAGATTTCCTGTTCATTACAATCACTAATTTTTTTTTGCTAATGATAAAAGAATTATTACAATCTAATTATACACTCTACATCTTCTTTTTGCTAGATAGATAAAATTGCCATTACTTATCACAAAAAATAAAAATAAAAAAAATACATATTGCGCGAGCATTAGTGGTCAGTAAAGCTTTCAACATGAAAAAGATTTCCAACTCGGATTTCTGGCAAATTTGACCGGGAGCAAAATTGGAGGTTTTTGTGGTCAGTAGAGGCTGTTCGTCGGCCCCATCCTCAATCCAAAAAGAATAAAGAAAGAGAAATGTTCTCTTAACCTCAAAATAACTAGAAGACATTCATTTACTACACAAATATTCTTCTCATTATCCTAAACAACTAGGGCATAATCATAAGAGTGCATTCTGACCGAGGTCGCATAACATACCTCTACAGCAGTGCGCCCTTTCAAAACCCGCTCTTTATCAATTCCCCACGAGAGACATTCAGGGTTTCGCCGTCCTGCTCTGTCTGTAAAATATATATCAGGATTGCTTCGACCGATTTCAGATACCCAGTGAGGCAGTGGAATACAAACATCATCACCAATGTTACCTCCACATTCATGGAAGGACATCACAACCTGTTTTCAGATAAAACCTCAATAATTTGCAGTCCAAATGATGCAATAACTATGGTGACAATCACAAGCCCCGAAAGATCACTTCCTTTAAAAATTGTAATATTCAGATAGAAATTAATTGAAGTCCTTATCTTTAATATTTGATGGTAAAAGGATCATCTTTTCCCCATTATTACACTCATTCACAATTTCACATAAACCAATAATGGGATAAAGTGGAAGAACAAGGGAGTCACAACAAAGCGCGTGTGAATCTCACCTTTATTTTGAGTTTATGCTCCCTCACAACTTGAAACAGCCTTTTATATCCATTCCAGTTATAATCCTGTGGAGCATTTGCCTCTACTATGCCCCACCAGCAGTCCACCATCACACCATCAACATTTATTGACTTTAACACTCTCAGTTGCTTCACTAGACCATCCGCATCAACAAGCTCAGACTTCATATTAATCACTCCTAACTGCCAATATAACATGGAAAAAAGCATCAGGTTAACCACATATGACTTGAGGAAAGCTGTACAACAATAAATTCTCCTCTTCTAAAGGTTTAATAACAATGCAAGTGGAATGAAGACACAAGTTACACATGTCAAAGGATCAAGTTGCTAGAGAAACAGAGATGAGATACAAGAGGCCCCTGAACAGTAATTGACAAAAGGGAAGAATAAGGAAGAATTAACAAGGTTCAAGTTCAGAAACCTCACAGGTAGCATAACATAAACAGGAATGTAGGGTGTCCCAGCAAAATCACGCTTCTGTAACTTTGTGTGTATGTCAATAACCTAACAAAATATTTCAGAAACATCAACATTAGCAGAATGCTCTTATAGGCCTGTTGAAACAGCAAAACTAAAGTTCCAAAAGTATTCAAACAAAAATGTCAATTTCACACATATGATACTATCCACCACCCATACGGGATTGCCATGGTAATTTTTTATTGTTTTGGTACTTCAAGATATTTCACGCAAATGTATTGGCAAAGTGAAAATGTATTCCTAAATAATTTACAAGTTTTACAATACGTTAAGCCACCCATTTCACCTGCTTGTCAAGTGAATCCCCAGACCCTACAAGAAATGGGTCATTTTGTGTGTCTTGTCCATCTGCAACCATGGCTGAAGTTTGCGATCGGGCAGTGGAGGATGAATCATAAGGGGATGAAGTAGGTATAAACACACTTTTCACTTGACAGGCACTGTGATCGGCTGTGTTCTGAAACCCAGAAGGCGTGCCTTTCAACGAAGCAGGTGGAGTATGTTGTGTTGGTATATGTGAAGATGATGAAGTCACCATTGTGGTGGGTGTCCCACCAGTAGCTCCAGTGACCTGTAGATGTTGAAAAAACAACACCATATTGAGTTTTCTTGGGATCTACTAGAAACAAAATAATATTGATGCATATGCCCCGTTGACAAATTTCCTCCGTAACGCTAAATTTTTCATCTTGCCTAACTTAAACTCCATGAGACTATCTGTGAACTTTGTTATATTGGAAAAAGATAAGAAATACTTTGCTTAGAATGGAGGAGGAGAGTTACCTGTGAATGTGATTTTGAGGGAAAGGTGGTTCCATCTGGAAGGACAACCCAGCCTGCTTCCCTTGCCAAAGCAGCAATAACATCATTGATATCAGCCCTAACTCTAAGGTTATAGTTCCCGTGCCTTCGGAGACCAGCCAAGATCTTAGCAGTAATAGCTCTACGTTGTCGCTCCCTAAGCTTTGTTCGTTCCTTCTCTTCTAATGGCCTACATCTACGAGATCCCCCTTGTGGGGTTGGCGGCTCTTGATATTGCTGATGGTGTTGAAACCTATTACTGCTGCTAGATCCATGTGCCCCATCGAAACCTGCCATTGCATTAAAGGTGCCATTCTTATCTTCATCATCATCATCCTCATCATCTTCTTCTTTCACATCCATCTCTTCGTCATCTTCATTTGTATCATATCTCTGCATCTCTGATGCCATTTTCAAGCTTTTCTTTTTCCACTTCGTTTGCTTGAGCTTTATTACATTTCAAACTTCACATGCAGATGACATTCTACTAGCCCAGCGTCATGCTTCAGCATAATAATTTGACTAAAGTATTTCAGAAGACATTTTTTAGAGGCTTGGCTCTTTAGCTCCCTGGTTTAGCAAAAAATTTCAAAGTCAAAATATCAATATGATTAGACCACAAAAAGCATTTCAAAGGAAAGACATGCAGAACGGAGCCACTACTTCAGGTATTCCATTAGGACAAATGACTACAGAAATTCTAAACACCTAAATCCAACTTACAACAAATAGGAATCTCATGCTTCCAAAATGCAAGTCAATATTCATGCAGGTTTAAATTTTATAAACTACTGCTAACAAATAATAAGAAATTCTACACTATTAGATTACTTAAAAACAATTAAGATAGTCTACAATATGCATGTTTGATAACAGTAAGTAACCTGCTACAACTCGTTAAAATTATGGATCATGTAAGAACACACTATTGGGTGCGTATAACTTAAATCCCATGCAGAGAATGAAAGAACATCCCACGCTATTGCTATCTTCCCAAAACCATACCAACTATCCATCTACTTCAACTATCTGAGCTAACAAATAAGCATGATCTTTGGCACCATCCAATGAAAGCTCAATTTTTGCTTATACTACCACCTTTTTAGTTTTTATAATCAGCTACACCTCAATCCCAAATAACTTGATCTCGGCTACAAGACTCCCTTTTCCATTCAGCTCTATTCAGGCCCATTAATATGACCACTCTTAAGTTTGTTTACTTTTCTTTTCTTTTTTTTCTTTTCCTTTTTGCAATGGCGTTCTAAAAAGATGATAAATTTATCCAAAAATTCATCCTTTAGATCGTTTTCAGCAATTTTTCTCATAAGAAAAAAGAGAGAGATGACTTACAATGTGTCATTTCACATCTAATTGCTCTGGAACATGAACAGAAGCCGACGAGCATCACTTGTAGAAATCAGATCCATATAAATACAATAATAAATATTCCGGCGAATTGGCCGGAGCAGAGTGACGGAAGGAAAATTGATATTCTCTACAGAAAGAACCTGAAGGATAGGAGAGGAATTCGCGGGAAGTTTTTCCGGCGAAGATCCGGCGGAACACGGCGAGCATGCGAAGGCTAGGGTTTCTCACGCGTGTGAAGGAAGCCAAGCGTGTCTAAGCATATGCGTGACACGGATGAAGTGCTTTGTGTGACCTTATCTTTGGAGCGTGCGATTCACACGTGGTACACGTGCCAAGCAAAAAGAGCAAGTATTGAAGTTATGGCTATGGAATGAATGGGCAGCAAGAACAAGTCCCAGGTGTTTATCGGGCGGGCTGGAACGGGCTGGACACAAAAATGGTCTGCCCGTTAGAGTTACGGGCGGGTTGTTAGCAGGCTGAAGTTAACGGGCTAGTGGCGGGCTGGGATTTTTCGGGTTCTATAGGGCCCGTATGGGTTCGGGCCTAGCGGGTTCGGGCGGGTCGGGCTTTCGTTTTTTTTAAATATATTATTTTTAACTATCTTATATTTTTCTTTTAACGGTCAGATTTAATTTAAAAATAAATAAATAAAAATTAGGCGGTTTTGCGGGCTGCGGCCCGTTAAGAACCCGTTAAGGGCTTAACGGGTTGTGGCTGGTTCGCGTACCCGTTTGGCGAAAACTTAACGTTACTAGCCCGCCCCCCGTCCAACCCGTCCCAACCCGCACACATATTCATAGTAACGAGCTGGACCGAGCTGACCCGGGTTGAACCGGGTTGTTAGCGGGTCAGTCCGGCCCGATTAACACCTCTTATCAAGAATGGGTGGAATTAGGAAAAAAGAACAAACCTTTTGTGATCCCAACTTTTAGGATGCACAAGAAATGTGATCCTCCTTCTTAACATATTTATTTATAAGTTTAAGATGTAAAAATAATTATACTATCAAATCACTTATATAAGATAATTATAAACAAATTTTTGTAATAAACATTAGTTGGTATCCTAGTAAAATAAACTAGGTTGCTATCAGACGATAAATTGTACCATAATATAAAAAATTATAATATCAATGTCTATAATTAAACTCTTTATTTTAATACAATTTAAGATTGTTTGCATTGTTTGTTAAAAGAATTTGCCTAGTTGTAAAATCTGAGTACTCCATTGAAAACTACCAACTTCCATATTTTCATCACCCACTAACTTCCATGTTTTCAGCTTAGCATCCCATTGCATTTCAGGAGGGCTAAGGACCAACTGTTCAACAAGATTAACCTGTTCTTTCTGTTCATCAAGAATATACAAGCCATTTTCATTAGATATATTTGTCCAAGTTCAAAAGATTATAGTACAAACAAGGGAGGGGTTCCAAAATACATGATATCCGAAAATTAGGCTACTGTTTTAACCATCACCTATTCATTGCAATAGATTATGGTTTCCTAGCAATCAATTTTCCCCATAATTCTTTTTCCTCGCATCTTCTTCTATCCAGATAGTTGTACACCTCTAAAGAAGAATGCGTTCATTCTCAATTAGATGTGGCAAAATGATTAAAAGAAAACAGTTATTCACCCATATTATCCGTTAAAAATGGGTTGGATAATGAATTTTTTTAAAAACGAGTCGAATATGGATAATAATCATATTATCAATTTAGAAAATGGTTAACCAAATGGATAACTAATATGCTTAACTTTTATATTTGTAAAGCCTCAAATTAGGGATTCCTCAAGTTTAGGAGACTAGGAATCATCCCATAAGACGGATAACCTATTTTTTATCCGTCTCAAATACGGGTCGGGTCGGATAATTTTATCTGTTTTTTGAATTACCCGTTTTTGACATGCTCATATCCGACCCGACCCGACTCGTTTGCCACCCCTACTCTCAATCATAGATTACAAACAACTCACTACATTTTAGTTGGTAGTTGCATAGATTTTTAGTGAATCCTCAACAATTTTTCTTTATGCATCCTCTGCACAAGTTGTTCAAACTCCATGAGATTGTGTTTCTCCAATAAAGTTGGGCTCAGCCTGAGGTAAGTAAAAGCCGATAAGTGTCTACTAACTGGATCATTCAAATGCTAGGCATTTATCATGACCTTGTTGTAACCTTCTCTATGGTAACACGAAGGTGCATTCTCACTAGCAATTGTTGTGTTGACATCCCATGCAACATTTAGGACCTGCAATTTTGTGAAATCCTAGTGAACAAAGAGAGTGATGTAGAGAGCTAGAGACAATACATGAAAATTACACTGCGCTATCAATTTAACACCAAACTTCACCCAAATCAACTTTTTCAAAAACTATTTGGGAATCTATGTCCAGACATGTCCTTAATATAATTCTTATTTGATTACTTAGAATTCTTATTCAAACAACTTCGAATTTTAAAATTAGAATCTAAAAAATTAATGAGGGTTTGAATAATTTCACAAATAACGCGTTTGTTTGATATAACCATTCTATTAGAAATTGAATATGGAAAAGGCCCATTTATGCCAGCGAACTATACGAAATTGAGCATATTTGCCCGTCGTTAAAAGGTGGTGTCAATCATGCTCTTGCCGTGTATAAGGTGGCTCACATATGCCATATTTTAGACGGACAACCCTAATAAAATAAATAGCACCGGATTTTGTCACGTGTCACAATATGGCGCAATCCACTATACCTTAATTTAAATAACAAACCAACACGATCCATCACCCTTATTTTAATAAACCAACCGGACCTAGTACTATAATTTAATAAACCCCAATTCTATTTTATTTCCCCCGCTCTCTCTCTCACCTCGCTTTATTCCAAATACCAATTTCTCCGCAGTCGACCACACCACAAAGCTGGACCTCTAGGGTTTCGTTTTCAGAGACAAGTCGAAGGCTTAATGCTTTTAACCGATATGTCATGTTTCAGTCTTCTTCTTCTTTTTCTATTTGTGGGTCAGAGATTCGTTTATTTGAATTTTATATGTGGGGTTAGGGTTTCTTGCTTATAATGGGATTGTTGTTTATTGATATCTTTTTGGTACTTTATCCTACTAAAGAATAAAATAAAATGAATAATGTGTTGTAATTGATGATTTTGTTGTCTGGTTGTGGTCATTACCGTATGTTTTTGAATTATTTTTACTCGAACTAGTTGTGGTCCTGCTTATGCATTTCTACTTACTGTTATGGACCGTGTCACTCTTTTTATTCCTTTGCATGTGATATAAACAGAAGATGATGGCTAAAGTGGACTTGGTATTTCATTATGGGGGTAATTAGATATTTTCACCTGAAATAGTGTATGATCAGAAGCATGTGTACACTTTGTCTGGTTATGATGCTTGCCTTGTCAACTATAAAAGTGTTTGTGAAGAATTTATCAAAAATTTAGGATTTAGCTTAGTCGAGCAACTTTTAGTGACTGGACCTTCGGGGAGGTACCACCTGGTATCTGATGATGATGGTGTGAGGACTCTTCAGTACTTATTCTCTAATGAGTTCAATGTGAATAACCTTTTTGCTGTGGATGAGTTTGAAGCTAGGGTGTTTGCTCAAAATATTGTTCATCATAAAGAGAAATATTCTGTAGACATTGATGCAACTCATGAATGAGAAAGTAGTTTGGGTGGTGGTATTTTTGATGATTTAGAAGGTTCTGACCATGATTATTCAGAAATTGAAGCTATTAGTAAAGAAAACAGAGGGTTATAACTGATAGGTTAGAATATTTTAAGGAGCTGGAGTTAGGTATTATATTTAAGGATATTGAAGAAGATAGAAGGACAGTGAACTTCTATGTATTGGCTAATAGAAGAGGGTTGCAGGTGATCAAAACTGATTCAACTAGGGCTAGCTATAAGTGTGCTCCTGGTTGTCCATTTAGATGTTATATCTCACAGGATGGCAATAGTGATAACTATCAAATGAAGATGTGGAAATATGTCCATACATGTAATCCTTGCTTCAAAAATCCTAGGGCTGATAAGAATATTTTAGCATACCTGTTTAAGAGAAAAATATAATACAATCCTCAGTATAGCCTGAAGGAAATAAAAGATGATATAGAGATTGGGTTTGAATTAAATGTGTCGATTCTAAGCTTAAAAGGGCCAAGAATTTGGCACTTAAGAAGTTAGAGGACAATTTTGTTGATGACTACAAGAAACGTGAGGCCTATGGGCAAGAACTTAGACAATCTAATCCTGGTACTGATGTTGTAGTTAATATTTCTAAAAATGCTCTTGAAGAAGGAAAAAAAAAGTTCTTAAGGATGTACATATACTTCAATGAATTGAAGATGGGTTGGAAAGATATCTTGAGACCACTTATTAGACTGGATGATATTTTTCGTAAGGGGAGATATAAGGGCCAGTCGCTAGTGGCTATTGGTCAAGAAAACATGAATCATTTTTATCCATTTGCATGGGTTGTGGTAGACAAGAAAAATGCTAGAACTTGGGAATAAAGTTTATTAAGCTTCTGAAGCTTTTTTTTGGGATCTAAATGATGGTCATAGAGTTACTTTTATCTCAGATATGCAAAAGGTACTACTTTCATCTTTTATTTGTTCTCTTTTTCTATTTTGTCTAGTTTTCTTTCTCACATTTATGTTTCTTTTTCAATAGGGTTACTTGATGCTGTGAGGAATGTACTTTCTAATGCTCACCACAGATTTTGTGTGAGATATATTGAAGCTAATTGGCAGAAAAGATGGGGAAATGGACACATGGAGAAACTTTAATGGTGGAGTGCTTGGAGCACTTATGAAGAAGATTTCAAAGATCAATTTAAGAAGTTGGGTGAAATATCTGATGATGGTACTGCTGCTAGAAACCTATTGCATTATCCACCACAAGCTTGGTGCAAAGCATATTTTGATACTCAATATAAAAATGTGATGGTTGACAACAATTACACCGAACCATTCAATGCATGGATTCTGAAATCAAGACATGTTCCAATCATCAAGATGTTAGAGGAGATAAGGATAAAAGTTATGAATTTGTTGGCTACAAATGGAGATGACATTAGTAAATGGAATGGTGACTTCAATTCATATGCTTTGAAGTTGTATAATGACTATAGGGAAATAATACATTACTGCTAGGTTGAGTTTAATGGTGACTTTAGATATGAAATTAGTGAATATGATGATAGACATATTGTAGATCTTAGAAAGAAAAGATGCACATGTAGAGTGTGGCAATTATCTGGTATCACATGCCCCCATGCAATCAAGGCTATATTGTATGACAAGGCATGAGATACAACTATCTTTTACTGAATCATTCTAATGTTATCTAATTACCAACATATTTTTACTTTGGTAGGACGAGCCACTGTCACAAATTCACTGGTACTATAGCAAAGAGGCATATTCATTGACTTACAATCACAAACTCCAGCCAGTTAGGGGGAAATTTTTTTGGAAAGTAGAACCAGCTCATGCAATGAAATCTCCTGATATTTCCAAGAATGTGGGTAGACTTAGAGCGAAGAGAACCAGGGAAAGCAAATAAGAGGGTCGGGGAGTGGAATTACTCAATGAAGGGAGTTATGATGACATGCAACAATTGTGGTGGTGAAAATCACAATGCTATGGGTTGTTTCAAGGTAAAGAATTCTAATGTGTCACATCTTCTAAGAGTTCTGATTTGTCATAATTCAAGGAAGTTGTCACATCTTCTAATAATTTTTTTTGGGTGCCAGGAGAAAACTATTGCAGAGACTACAAAATCAAGGAAAAAGAAACAATAGAAAGGTGGTTCAAGTCAAACCTCAGCTCCAGAATTTACACTTGCATCTGCTGCTTCTGAAGATGAAGGAATGGACTTTGACAGTGAACCTGTGACATAACAGATACAAGAATTCTCTTATGCCACCACTGATTTATTACAAGGTTATGGTCCTATTATTGGTACTAATGGAGATCCACCTCTAAGGCCAATGGTTATTGCTGAATCAGAAACAAGACTTGCAATTAGAAAGCTGAATGTAAGGCCACCAACAAGAACAAGAAGAATTCAATTTTGTGAAGATGCATATGGAGTGGCAGTGCCATCAAATTTGTCTTACTCACCAACTAAGGCAACCTGGAAGGGGAAACCAAATGTCACACTCAAGCAGATCCAAGATGAAACAAGAAAAAAGAAAAAATTGAAGATGGCGTCAACTTGTGAAGTTTAGCAAGTTTAGGAACCTTTTTGGGATAGATGTCTTTGTGTTAAGAACTTACATTAAGGTTGTTGGTTTTTGGTTAACATGTTGTTGGTTTTTGATGAAATTCTAACTGCTGGCTTTTGGTGAATTCAAACCTCTTATTTGACTTGAAATGATTTTATGCAAATGAATATTGTTCTAAATGTTGTTTAGGTTGTTGTTCAAGCTATTGGTTTGTAGCCAATTCCCTTGAACTGTGACAAATCAGAATGTTTGTAGCCCCTATATATTGTTGCTAATTTCATATGCACTATCATAGCCAGAACAACTCCCTTGAATATTTGTAACCAACTCCCTCTATTTGTTTGTAGCCAAAAATATATAGGATGACTATTGTTTTAAATATTGATTGTGTATGTTTAGGTTGCGTATGTTCAGATTGTGTATGTTCAGAGACTGTATGTTCAGGTTGTGTATGTTCAGGTTATTTGTAGTTGTTGGTGTGTAGTTGGAACCTGTGGAGGGTATGTTTGTTCAATAGCGTTTAGTTGAAGGGCATATTTGAACTTCTTGTAGATACACACTATTAACAAGTGTAGCAATTTTGCTGAAAGTCATTCTAAGCTGCACATTATAAGCTCAAACCATCATTTTGGGTTAAACCATTGCACTTAGGTTGTTGCAAACTCATTACATTAAGATCAAACTATTACACAAGCAAAATTTACATAAAGTCATACATTTCGTTCATTCATATAGTCACAAAATATGACTACATTCCATCCAATATTCAAAGCTTACATAACTTAACTATGTAATACATAACCAACAACAAACCCAACCAGGAAACACAATAACATAACATATACATTTTCTCTCTTCTTTGCATATCTCCCATCATTTTTAGTATAGGAAGGGAGATTTTCAATAATAGAAGATGCCTCCAAATCAACAACTATATCCCTTAATGATTTAGTTTCAAGTTGAATATCAACAACTTTTTCCTTCAAATACATGATTTCTCTCTAAAAAATCAGTTTTTTTCTTCAAGTAATCGTTTTCACCAATGTTTGACCAAAAATGTATGAGACCTTTTTGTTAAACTAATTAAATTAGAAGATAGAGAGTAAATCCTAGTTAAGGATAATTAATTCTAGATCTGAGATGAATAACATGAATAAAAAAATATAGTTGGGTAAATGCTGGCAGTGATTATGGCCAGATTTAATAGTATGAAAAAAGATGTATTAAGTAACATTAAATGACAATAAAATATAAATAAAGGAAAAGATTCACCAATATTGAGTGAGGCGGATCCTCTTTCATTTGATAAAGATGAATGATAGACAAATACAAGAATCTTAGGATCCTTTTCGGATCTGATGGAGGGTATGGGGTAAAAGATAATCTAATCTCTTTAGAGAGATGTGTTTGTATATTTTCTAGAGAGAGAGTCTGCTTCTCAGAAGTTCCTCCCTCCCCCATCCATTCTTCTCTCATACCCTTTATATGAGATATCTTCAGGAGCACTAAACAGTACAATTAAAGAGAATATTCAGTAGATTATTCCCTTTAAAGATTCCAAAGCAAAACTAGCTATTTCTATATGTACTGCTCGACCTCGACCTTGTTGTTGATCATTGCTCGACCTCGGCCTTGTTGTTGGTTACTGCTCGACATCGGCCTTGTTATTGAGCACTGTTTGACCTCGGCCTTGTTGTTGATCACTGCTCGACCGCATGTCGAATTTCTCTGGTTTGATTTTGACCCATACAGTTAGTCCCTCTGCTTATCGAGATCGTCTTTTGGTCGAGCTCGATGAGCGGACTTCATTAATCGTAGTTCGACAAATTTGGATGGGGAGGTCGACTGTAAGCACGTGATTTTTGACCCTCCCCGGGAATTTTTACGTTCTTAAGCTTAAATATTTAATTTAGGACTAATATAGCGATTTTGACTATTTTTACTTTATTTTTCTCGCAAAAGAAAAATTTCAAAAATATATATATAAATTTTAGTTTATGTATCTCTTATAAACTTGAAAAATACAAAAATTGCACTTTATTTTTGTACTTTATATAATTTCGAAAATTACAAAAAATATAGTTCTATTAAGGTTTTATAATCATTTTTAACTTTGAAAAATACAAAAATATTACCTCATATTTTATCTTAATATTTAAAACGAAAATTACAAAAAATAGTTCTATTAATATTTTGTAGCTTTTTTAAATCTTGAAAAAATATTTAAAAAGATATAGTTTTGTTTAAATACTAGTCTTATTTTTGGTAGTTATTTTGCTTACATAGGACTAATTAAGCAATGTGTTCCTATTTCTCGGGTCCGGGCGAAAGAATAATATTCGGGTTCAAACTACCCGGTTTTAGGCCTAATTTTCGGACCTAGCCCATAATAAACCGAGTCCACCGTACACGGGGAACCCCACCACGCGTGGGGGACATAAACCTTGAACCCCACCACGCGCGGGGCTCATTTTTCTGGGCAAAGACTATACAAATACACGGACAAACTTTGAAAGAGGGGGGATTTTGAAAATTTTGTTTTGGAAAAGCACTGTTCCTCCGTCTTCCTCCTTTGAAAAAACAAAAAACCTACTGTAAAAGAAAAAAAACCCTTCAACCACCGGACCCCCCCCGTTTGAACCTCTCCATCACGACCTCTCCGGTAAACCACCCAAACGACCCTTCAGCCACCACCAAACGACCACCCTCCTTCGACCTTCAAACCCCCCCAGCTAACGACCCCGCGTCCAAACCCACCGGCAAAAAACCAACTCCTCCTCCCACCTTCACCACCGAGCAAACAGCCCCCCCCCGTCGTCATTTCCAGATGACCATCAAACAACCACACCACCCAGAAACCTCCATCGACACCGACCAAACAGGCCCGTCGAACCACCGTCAACCACCTGCCCGATGCCATAACCACCAACCTTCAACGAAAACCCACCAGCTCATCCAGTCGCACCCCCACTTCCAAACGACTGCCGGCGTCGTCCAAACACCACCTTCAACCAACAACCTCCCGTCGAACCCCCTCCTCCTCACGTCCAGCAAAACCACCAGCCCCATCACCCACCCTCGCACCCCGGCAACGAACCACGACCACCTCCATAACTGCCCCTTCCTTGCATCCAAACGGCCCTTCTGCTGCAGCTTCATGCACCAGTTGCTGCGTCGGAGATACAGCAGCAACCAACAATCTTGGGGCGTCGACAGTTGTGGGGTCCAAGCTTTCCATCGAGGTCGTCTTTGGTTCGTCGAGGTGTTTGTCCGAGGTTTCGTCGTTGTTCCTCGTCCAGTGAGGTCTGGCTTGAATTCCGTCGGGGTCGTGTTTGTCGTCCTAAGTTTGCCGAGGTTCAAAGGTTAGTAAACCTCAAGCATTAAATAAGGAGATGTTATGTCAGAAGTTCAAAAAATGCAATATAGAAATTGGTATGGTAATTTCTTGCTTATGTTTTCACCATATGCGTTTTGTTCATTTGTGGTGTTATATATTTTTGTTTATTTGATATCATTTAATTAAGTAGGGTTAGTTGTTCTATGACACATTTTAACGTCAATTTGTTCGTCCTCTCCCGTGCTTAGTTCATTCGGACAAAACTAGCATTACTTGTTGTTATTACTTCCAAAACACTCATTTTGCTAGATTCCTTTTATTAAATTTGTAACGAGTTATGAGATTTCAGTTGTAAATAGGCTATAAGGTTTAGTATTGTTAAAGGCGTAAAAATGACATCCTTTTAAAAAAAAATTAAAAAAAAAAGTAAATAAAAAACAAATAAATAAATAAACAAAAAGAAAAAAAAACGAGACTAGCTTCGCCAAAAAATAAAAAATGTACAGATTGCGGAGCCCTCACAAAATATATGTATTAAATACTTAGATTCCGGGACGGGCCGTTTAGCAAAATTCACGGCCCTACCCAACATAATAATGTGCTAGTTGCTTTAGGCGCGCCTTTAATAATGTTATCTCCCTAAACTCGGGTGCACATTTATGTGACCCAAATCTAAATCTCGACGAAATCGAAATGTGTCTCTAATCACGGGTATATTGATTATGGCGTGGCCCGAGATGCATTTCCATGACGTTGTAAATTCCTTTTAATAATAAATGAGATGAGCCTCGTCGAATAAAAAATATAAATTACGGGGCCCTCAGTAAATACTTGTTTTAAATTTACTTAGAATTCAGGAGGGCCGCTTAGCGAATTTCGTGGTCTTCCCAAAATAATAACGCGTTAGCCTCTTTAGACGCGATTTAATTAAATTACTTTCTTAAACTCGGGTGTGCATTTCATGCGACCCAAATCCAAATCCTAAAACATCAAATAAAATATGTTTCGGATTGTGGGTGCATTTCATGTGACACAGTCCAAAGATATGTTTTAAGCGATGTTCACATTCCTAAAAAATAATGATAATAAAGCGGTAAAAGATAAAATTTGCACATGGTTCATAATTGTATTAAAAATCAGATAAATAAGCCGAATATAACAGTTGAGCGACCGTGCTAGAACCACGGAACTCGGGAATGCCTAACACCTTCTCCCGGGTTAACAGAATTCCTTATCCGGATTTCTGGTACGCAGACTGTAATATGGAGTCATTCTTTCTCCTCGATTCGGGATTAAAATTGGTGACTTGGGACACCCTAAATCTCCCAAGTGGCGACTCTGAAATAAATAAACCAATCCCCTTTTGATTGTCCTTTAATTGGAAAAAACTCCCTCGTACCCCGCGGGTGCGGAAAAAGGAGGTGTGACAGCTCTGGCGACTCCGCTGGGGATCAAACCCAGAATCTCTGGTTCAGGGTTAGAAATTCGAGCTTAGATAAATTGTTATATTTGGTTTTATCTGATTTTGTTACATGATCTATGCTTAATGTGCTAATTGGTTGTCTTTTACCGCTTTGATATTACGTGAACTGTATATAAACTGTGCCGAAACCCCTATCCTTTCTGAGTCTTCTAAATCATAAAGAAGGGTGTACTTCGTACGACTTCTTTTCTGTATAGTGTCAAATCCCAATTTAGAATGAGGTTCGGACAAGTTGCTAAGCCGGTGAAGCTTCTGTATTCCCGGTACGCTGCCCCTCGGCTCGAGCTGTCCGCTCGGGTAAGCCAGGTCTAGAACAAACACCCAGGTTCTGAACTTAGTATAACAAAGCCACATGCCGGATCCCTAGTAGGAACGTTTATTTGCATCATGTGCATTTGACTTAGGGGACTCAACACAAGGGTTGGGTCCGTCTAGGACAAGCAACCTGAAAATAATAGACCATCTTTTGGCATCCTATGTGCTACATGTTGTACTTATTCAAGGGTGAATTGTTATGTTGATCACGTTTAATAAGAAGGCCGCACGTTTTTCCAGCATGATCTTATTTTAATCAAAAGCATGGGGAACATTTGTGGAATTCAAGAGGCCTTGGTATTCCATATGTCCCCCACGCTTTACATTTTGGGAAAAAGCACATGGGGAACCTTTGTGGAATCCAAGAAGTCTTGGAATTCCCTATGTCCCCCATGCTTCATTTTTGGGAAAAGCACATGGGGAACATTTGCGAAATCCAAGAAGTCTTGGAATTCCCTATGTCCCCCATGGCACATTTTTGAAAAAAATACAATAAATATAAAATATATATATATATATATATATATATATATATATATATATATATATATATATATATATATATATATATATATATATATATAAAGAGCATGAAAATTCAAAAGATTTTGTATGTTGTCATCATTGTCCATAAATTAGAAAATCATGAAAAAAGGGGAGAAAATAACAGTGTAGAGATATAACTACTTATTTTTAGAAAAAAACAATGTCCAAGTAGTATCGAAACTCTGCCGAAATTTTGAGAAAATAAAAAAAATGTCTTATTAGTTTGTTATATTAAAAGCAAAGGAAAAATAGAAGAAAAAAAATCATCATTGTTCTGTCTTGTTTTTTTCCCAAAAAGAAAATAGTTTGTTGTGCCATTAAATAAAAATCAAAAAAAAAAGTCTGGTTTTTTTTTTAAAAAAAATGTTTTTTTATCTTATTTTGGTTGTCTATGAAAATGCCAAATAAAAATAAAAAGAGTCGGGCGTTAACGTGATTTTATTATCTGTTCCAAAATAAATATATATGTAATCAAAAAAAAAAATTTCAAAAGAAAATTCAAAATTAAAAAAAAAAATCCGAAAACATTTTGATTCTTCTTTAAAATCCAAAATTCAAAAAAATATTTTTTTTAAGCAAGGTAAAAATTCCAAAAAAAAAAAAATTCTTTTTCTTTAGAATAAGAAAAACAAAGGAAAAAGAAGGAATGTTTTATGTTTTTTGTATGTTTTCTTTGTTAATTTGTATGTTTGTTATGAATGAAAAATAATAGTCTATTTGATTGTTGTGGAAAAAATATAATAAAAAAAAGAAAATGGAAAAGGGTCTTCCCCAAAATAGTTTATTCGCCCGATCTACGCGGGTTTGATTCTCACCGGATGTGAGATACGTAGACAACCCTCATCGGGTCCAACCCCACCTTTTGCAAAAATAGCCAAAAATCAAAAATTTAATCTTGTCATAAATAAGTCGGGTGATGTCCAACCCACCTTTTGCAAAAATAGCCAAAAATCAAAAAAATGTGATCTTGTCATAAATAAGTTGGGTGATGTCCAACCCACCTTTTGCTAAAACCGCCAAAATCAAATAAATAAAAAATATATGTCAAATTTTAATTTTGACATAGCCGAATGTTCCCGAAAGGGACGCCGGAAGGCTGACTTTGCATAAACAGCCACCTTTGGGGTCATTTTTTAGGATTTTGGTCCAGTTGACCCACACAGCCTTAAAACATCTTCGTCCCCGAGGCGCTGAAGGGCCGTGTTTGCAACACTACGTTTTTACCGTAATTTGAAAAAAAAACAAAGAGTCAACGGTCAGGTGAATACCGTTCGAATTTTGTCATAATAAGCCGAGCCAGCTTCGGCCGCGTCTTAAACCGTTCTTGCCGAAATAGCCTTAGAGTATCTTTCAGTTGTCGAAAGGTTATTTTTGTAAAAGAATGGACAAGTTTGTAAAGTGCCAGAATAATCCTCCCCGACCTCAAAATTCATATGAATTTGGAAGAGGCCACATTTGCAAAAATAACCGTTTGGTTGCATTTGTCAAACGGAGAAAGGGAGCTCATCATCTGTTTTTGGAGTTTGTAAATCTTTTAATTAGAATATGTGTGTTGTTTGATTTTTTTCCAGTTGTAGGTCATCTTCAGACCTGTGAAACCCAGTTAGTTTTAATATAAAAATTGAAAAAATTGTTTGTTATTGTTTATCTCTTATAGTCCGAACTACGCAAGGTCTGATTCATGCGGAGTCATGATACGTAGGCAATCTCCATAAGATTCGACCACAACAAAGAGAAAAAAAAAACGAAAAAGAGAATGAAAAAAAGAATGAAAAAAAAGAAAGGAAAAAGAAAGGAAAAAGGAAAAGAAAAAAAAAACAAATGGCAAGCTGGGAATGAGGAATGAGTTTTTATTTTATTTTACTCTATTTTCAAAAAAAGAGAAAAAGAAAAAATAAATAAAATAAAATAATAATCTACTTAGTTTATAACCCGAACTACGTCGGTTTGATTCTCACCGGATGTGAGATACGTAGGCAACCCTCATCGGGTCCAACTCCCTTTTTCATTTTACCAATAATGATATACCATAAAGCATATATGTACCTATACACATGTATATAAATACGTATACTGTTTGTTTTGTTTTCCAAGATTTTTGTTTAGAGTCAAAATAAAGGTTTCTGTTTTCGCCTAAAAGGTCACCTTAATAAATGTGCAGGATGAGCACAAAGTAAAATGAACCATTCTCGGCCCTCAGCGAGGTCCCCCTACAACTCCACATGTGGTGGAATGATTTGGAAGCCAATAGCAAAGAGGTAGTAGGAAGAATATTGGGAGGTTTTGTAAATTTGTTGGGTGTTAGGCCGAGGACAGATATTCTTGAAGCTCTAATACCATTTTGGGACCCAACCCGCAATGTATTCCGTTTTGTTGACTTTGAACTTTCACCGACACTTGAGGAAGTTGCCGGATATGCGGGATTGAATGAGAGGTTAAGAGGGCAATATTTGCTTTCGCCAAGGCCAGTGTCTCCGCATGCGTTTCTGGATCTACTAAGCATTAGTCGGAAGGTACAACATGACGATTTATCGAGAGGATGTTGTGATCTCCATTTCTTGTATCAGCGGTACGGAGCCCCGCAGGGTTTCGAGGAACCGAACCTTGGGCTAACTCACGGCGGGAACAGAAACAAATGGGAAGCAAGACGTACTTTGGCTTTTATCACAGCATTCTTGGGAGTCATGGTCTGTCCAAGGAAGGATAAAAAGATAGAGATAGGTCTGGTAGGGATGGCCGACGTGGCAATCAAAAGAACCAATAGTACTGTGGTTCCTTTGATTTTGTCCGAAATCTACCGGGCTCTGACTATATGCCGAGAAGGAGGCAAGTTCTTCCAAGGTTGCAACCTGTTACTTCAGCTATGGATGCAGGAACATCTCCATCACCGAGTAGGATACATGAACCACGGGTTGACCGAGAGGAATTGTATCAGCGGATTCAAGAAGCGCATGACAGGCGCCAGATTTCCTGAAGGTGTCGAAGCATGGTTTACACGGTTAAGGTCAACAACAGCTGACCAAATTGAATGGGCATTCGGTTGGTTGACTGATACTGAGGTGATCTACATGTCGGCTGAAGAATGTCATGTTCTCTTAATGGGGCTTCGCAGCATCCAGCCATATGCCCCTCATCGGGTATTACGACAACTGGGCAGGTTTCAAGTAGTCCCTACTGATGAAGATCTGAGCAAGCATGCCTTGGAATTAAGCCCGGGAGTCATATTCCCCGAGGGGAAGATTAGAAAACTGTGGCATGAATGTAGATTCTTGGAGCCCAAGACCATGGTGCGAGAACTAGCTAAAGGTGAGGTAGACCCAAAGTACGATGCTTGGTTCGAAAGAAGGTTTCAGATTCGGCAAAGACCTGCTAAAAGGGCACACGTCCAACACTTCACAGATGATTCACAAGAGCAATGGGGATGGTTAAAAAGGGAGGAAGGTTACCGGGTGGAAATCGGGAAGCTAAAGCAACAAGTCGAAAGGCTTGTATTTGAGAACAATGTGCAAGTCGCCTCGGAGCAGGCTGAAAGAAACAAGCTAGCCCAAGAAAACCAAACCTTGAAGGCCCGCCTTCGCCAAGCCAGTAAGAGTAACGTTGACCGACAGAAGCGTCGCTCTGACGAAAGATTGATAGCAAGTTTGAGAAGTCAGGTCATCCAGAGCCAAGAAGAATTAGAACAATCAGAAGCTTGCATAGCAAGGATGAAGGTCAGATGGGCAAGGTACACAATGGCCCGGAAGCAGCGTTTGCAACAGGTCATAAGGGATTATGAAATGAGCGTCGGAATATTAAGGGAGACGAACTCCACTCTACATGATCAGATCGTCAAACAAGCACGAGATGCCCAAGCCGACAGAAGGCGATGTTACGATGCAATGACCAGAATGGAAAGACAAATGGAGATGTTCCAGGATCAGCTTGCCAACAATGCGCAAACACTGGGATTGAAGAACCGACAGATAAGGCATTTGTTCGCAGAAAGGGACAACATTCGAGGAAGGATCGACGAGATTGGGCATTACATCTACATGAGATGCCTGGCATGCGAGCAAATGCCTCGGAAGACCCTCCTTGTTTCCATCATGGGTTGCGTCCACCGAATCATGAATGAGTTGAAAAGCCTGCAGAGGGACCTCACACCAAGGGCCGCGGAAAGGCCGAATGATGCCTCGCGGGCCCCTAAGTTGGAAAATTAATCTTTGGTTGAGTCTTGTTTATTTGGCTTTGTTGCTTTTCCATATGTTGTTTTCTTTTCTTTTAGTCAAAACGGGTTAAGAACTGTGGAGTCTGTACTATTGCTATTCCTTGCTTGAAGTAATTTGTAATAGCAAAATTTTGAGAATGAATTTAACGATTTCACAAGAATTTTGTGTTTCTTTACTTTAAGGCAGAACTACGCCTGGTCTGATTCACGCGGGGACGTGATACGTAGGCAATCCCCATAAGATTCGACCGCTTTTAATAAAGAAAGAAAAGAAGATACAAAATAAAATAAAACACAGGGTTTCCCAAAGTACTTTAAAAGGGGACGAATGAGCAAACCGGGATGACGCATGTTGTTTGAAGCAAAGCATGTAGAAACGGTTAACTGCCTAGGTGCATTGCATCCTCTATGTGCTATGATAAAATCTGTTAGACTCTAACGCTAACAAAGTTTGTTGTTGTCTGAATCAAACAAAAAAGTTGTTAAAGAACTCTGGCAACACACTCCTATCAAACCAGATCCAAAGGACCGATAGCAACCAGCATGACTACTTCAGAGAATAGTAATGAGGAAGAGAGGCCGATGAGCCAGTTGCTAAAAGAAGCGATGGAAAAGATTGAAAGGATGGGACTAGAGATGAATGCAATGCAGCTAGCCATAGCCAAAACACAAAAGAGCCCTGAAACACTGGGGCACATGCCGGAATACCCTCACTCTGGCCCTTCCACAAGCCGCCCAAATCCCCTTTATCATCAAGAAAGAAGCCCTCATGATTCCCAAGCTCCACCACCCCATCAACCTCTCCCAACACCCAATATTCCCATTTTTGTGGGACCAACATCAGCCCCTTTGCAAAGAACGACCAGTGAGCCATTGTTTCAGGCTCACGATACACAATACTACCCCCCCGAGCCTACGTTTCATGCCCCCGAACCACAGGCTTACAATCCACATTTGGAAGTGCCGGCAGAGATTGAGAAGCCGGCTAAGGCCCCTGAACAGGATGAAGTATTGAGAAAGTTCAAAAGCCTGGAGCAGTCCTTCAGGAACTTGCACGGGCTGGGCAATCAAGTCAGCGTAGCATACAAAGATCTGTGCCCTTTCCCAGACGTCCAACTCCCGGCTGGGTTCAAGATGCCTAAGTTTGATTTATATGAAGGGCACGGTGATCCCATGGCACATTTGCGGGGATTCTGTAGCAAAATGAGGGGGGCAGGCGGCAAGGATGAGCTGCTGATAGCTTATTTCGGCCAAAGTCTGAGCGGATCTGCACTAGAATGGTATACCAGGCAGGATTCCAGCAGGTGGTACACGTGGGATGATCTGGCGCAGGCTTTTGCAGGTCATTTCCAGTACAATCTCGAGATAGTCCCTGACCGTCTCACATTATTGAGAACTGGGAAGAAACCCGGGGAAAGTTTTCGCGAGTTCGGGTTCCGCTGGAGAGAGCAAGCAGCTAGAGTCGATCCTCCCATGAGAGAGGGAGAGATGGTGGACTATTTCTTGCAGACACTGGATCCAACCTATTTTGGTCACTTGGTGACAACAGTTGGAAAATCTTTCAACGAGGTGGTCAAGATAGGGGTCATGATAGAAGAGGGTCTGAGGTCTGACAAAATCTTGAACTATTCGGCACTCAAAGCCACAACCCAGGCTATTCAAAGCGGCACGGGAGGTGCGCTGAGAAGAAAGAAAGAAGAGGTTGCCACGATCGAGGCAGGCAGTTGGTCCAGGGCTGGCAGGCCGCACTACAACCAACCCAGACCTCACAGGTCAAACTACCCATACAACCCACCACAAAATTTCTATCCGCCTCGAGAACCACATTGTTCCGTACACCAGGCCCAAGCATACACTCAGCCTCCGGTTCGCCCACAATGGCGCGCGCCGGCTCCCCAGAACATATATGCACCACCACAAAACACCTATCCTCCACCGAGGGCGTATAGAAACCCTTCAGGGGCAGGCTTCCGGGGAAATCCAGATGCTAGGAATGACAGGTTGCGGAAGCAGAGAACTTTCACGGAGTTGGGAGAAACCTACACCGCTTTGTTCCACAAGCTGAGGCAATTGGGTTTGGTTAGTCCTGTCCAGACTCGAGAACCAAATCCCCCACCTCAGAATTTGGATCGATCAATAAGTTGTGAATACTGCTCAGGGATGCTCGGGCATGACACCGAGAAGTGTTGGAAGTTAAGGCATGCCATACAGGATCTTATCGACACCAATAAGATCGAGGTCCAGACACCAGAAGCTCCTAACATCAACCAAAACCCACTGCCAGCGCACCACGAAACTCACATGATTGAGTTGGTGTGTGAGGGAGGAGAGTTGAGAAAACCCTCACAAACAGTGATGATGATCCAAGCCGCCCCGAAAGAAGTCTCAACCAGTGGAGGAACGAGTGTACAGTCGCAGGGAGAAGGCGTCAAGCCGGTAGTGATATTGGGAAAGAGCCCGTCCGCCATAACAAGCAAACCCGAGCCAAGCAAGTTGGTAATACCAGGGATCCCGCCCACACCGGCGGTCGTGTTGAAAGGGGTATGTAGAGAACGGGTGACCATAAAGCCTGTGGTCCAGCTGCCGATGATTGACAGCAGGGCTGTGCCTTGGAAATATGAAAAGGCGGTGGTGATGTACAAAGGAAAACAGGTGGAAGAAGTCAGTTGTGAAGCGCAAGGGCTGACTCGATCAGGTCGATGTTTTGCTCCGGTGGAGCTAAGAAGAACCAACCCAGTTGCAACCAAGAAACCTGTGTCCGAAGAAGAGGCTGAAGAGTTCCTGAGGAAGATGAAAGTACAGGACTATTCTGTGGTCGAACAGCTGAGAAAAACACCGGCCCAGATCTCACTGTTGTCGTTACTGATCCATTCTGAGGAGCATCGTCGGGCCCTGCTGAAGATATTGAACGAAGCTCATGTACCCAGTGAGATTGCTATAAACCACCTGGAAACCATTGCCAGCAAGATTTTCGAGGTGAACAGGGTAACATTCTCAGATGATGACCTGCCGGTGGAAGGTACGGAGCATAATAAAGCTCTATACCTAGATGTCAAATGTGAAGACTCAGTGGTAACTCGAGTATTGGTGGATAACGGCTCAAGCGCCAATATTTGCCCACTATCTACTTTGAACCAGTTAAAGATCGACCGCGGAAGAATCCGCAAGAATAGCATCTGTGTCCGAGGGTTTGACGGAAACGGAACAGCCACTGTAGGGGATGTTGTACTTGAACTGACCATTGGTCCAGTCCTGTTTACCATGGAATTCCAGGTGTTAGATGCCACAGTTTCTTATAACCTGCTGTTAGGACGACCCTGGATTCATGCAGCCAAAGCGGTGCCTTCCACCCTACATCAGATGGTGAAGTTCGAGTGGGAAAGACAAGAGGTCGTGTTACACGGCGAGGATACAACGTGCACCATGGGCGGAACCATTGTACCTTTCATAGAGACCGCTGATGACAAAGGTCCTTGGGTCTACCAGATTTTCGATACAGGGTCGGCCAACAAAATTTCTGAAGGAGAAATCATCCCGCACCCTAGGGTAGCTGCCGCAACAGTCATGATGGTCTCAGAAATGCTGGGTAATGGATTTGTGCCGGGAAAAGGCCTGGGAGTCGAGCTTCAAGGGATTGTCCAACCTGTCTCCCTTCCTAAAAATCTAGAAACTTTCGGATTGGGGTTCAAACCAACCGCAGCAGACAGGAAGCAAGCGCGAAAAATGAAGAAGAGGGTCTGGTTTCTGCCTAAACCAGTGCCACGCCTCTCAAGGTCTTTTGTCAAAGCAAGTGCCAAGGGGTCACCGGTCCCAAAGATTCTAGGACCTTTGATCGGTATAAATGAAGACCTGAATCAGAGTTTTGAGAAGCTATTCGCGGATGTCAGTATGGTGGAAGCTGGAGAAGGTTCCAGCAGAGCAGAGATACAGTTTGTGGGGCCTGAGGCCAAGACCAACAATTGGACAGTTACTCCTCTTCCTGTCCGAGGGGAGTCTTGGTAGTAGGCTTTGATTTATGTTTTGTGTGTTTTGTTTTGTCCGGATTATTCAAGGGTGTAATCCAAATTTTACTTTCGTTTTTGTAAAAGTGTGAACCCTTTTATCCCGCAAGTTTAATGAAGTTCTTTTCTTTTGTCCCATTTTAATTTTGTTTTGTTCTTTTTCTTTCTGAACAGTTCTCTTTTTACTGGTTCTAATGACATGGCATGCACAGCGGATCTTCGACCTAGTCTAATAAATCAATCTGATTCCGACTCAATGATGCAAGAGGTCGTTTGTGACGATGAATCTGAATGTGACGAAGGGGGAGCCTTCGAAGAGATAAACCGAGAACTGTGCCAATTTGAAGAGAAACCCAAGCCTAACCTAAATGACACTGAGGCTGTGAATCTAGGAGACGCTGATAACGTCCAAGAGACCAAAATTAGCATCCACATTGAGCCGAATGTCAGGGAAGAATTGATCAAAACCCTCATGGAATTCAAAGATGTTTTTGCATGGTCATATGACGATATGCCTGGATTAAGCACCAATTTAGTGGTTCACAAATTGCCCACTGACCCGGCATACCCTCCGGTCAAGCAAAAACTAAGGAAATTTAAAACAGAAATGAGTGTAAAAATCAAAGAAGAGGTGATTAAGCAGTTGCAGGCAAAAGGTCATTCGGGTCACTCGATATCCCGAGTGGTTGGCCAATATGGTACCAGTCCCAAAGAAGGATGGAAAAATCAGGGTGTGCGTCGACTACCGCAACCTCAACAAAGCAAGTCCCAAGGACAATTTTCCGTTACCCAACATTCATATCCTAATCGATAATTGCGCTGGGCGCGAGATCGGATCCTTTGTGGATTGCTATGCGGGTTATCATCAGATCCTAATGGACGAGGAGGATGCTGAGAAGATAGTGTTTATTACTCCATGGGGAACCTACTGCTATCGGGTAATGCCATTCGGGTTAAAGAACGCCGGGGCAACGTACATGCGAGCAATGACTGCTGTGTTTCATGACATGATACACAAAGAAATCGAGGTGTACGTCGATGATGTGATCATCAAATCTTGGCGTCAGGAGGACCATGTAGCAGACCTAAGGAGATTTTTCCAAAGACTCCGGAGGTATGATATCAAGCTTAACCCGGCCAAATGCGCATTCGGGGTTCCATCAGGAAAGCTGCTAGGATTCATCGTCAGTCGACGGGGGATTGAGTTAGACCCATCCAAAATTGAATCCATCCGAGATTTTCCACCGCCAAGGAACAAAACAGAGGTAATGAGTTTGCTGGGTAGACTCAATTACATCAGCAGGTTCATCGCTCAACTCACAGCAACTTGTGAGCCCATATTTCGGTTGCTGAGAAAGGATGCTGCGGTAGGTTGGACGGCAGAGTGTCAGGAGGCTTTCGACCAAATCAAAGGGTATCTGTCTAATCCACCCGTATTGGTCCCGCCTAAGCCCGGGAAGCCCCTAATTCTTTACCTGACGGTCTTGGAAAATTCATTTGGTTGTGTATTGGGGCAACATGATGACACAGGAAGGAAGGAGCAAGCCATCTACTATCTTAGCAAGAAATTCACAGTACATGAGGTCAAGTACACTCAACTCGAGAAAACATGTTGCGCCCTAACTTGGGTAGCTCAGAAGTTGAAACACTACCTGTCTTCGTATACTACTTATCTCATATCCCGTTTGGACCCATTGAAGTATATCTTTCAGAAACCTATGCCCACGGGAAGGTTGGCAAAATGGCAAATTCTGCTCACAGAGTTTGATATCGTCTATGTAACGAGGACGGCCATGAAAGCCCAGGCGCTGGCAGACCATTTGGCAGAGAATCCCGTTGATGAAAAATACGAGCCCTTAAGAACGTATTTTCCTGACGAAGAGGTAATGCATACAAATGAGTTGGAATTGCCTGAGGAACCGGGTTGGAAGCTTTTCTTCGATGGAGCTGCAAACGCGAAAGGGGTTGGAATAGGAGCAGTACTCATTTCTGAAACAGGACGGCATTATCCTGTTACGGCTCAACTACGCTTCTATTGCACCAACAATATGGCCGAGTATGAGGCTTGCATTCTGGGTCTGCGCTTGGCTGCTGACATGGATGTCCAAGACGTCTTGGTCTTGGGAGACTCGGACCTCTTGGTACATCAAATTCAGGGTGAATGGGAAACACGAGATCTAAAGCTCATACCATACCGACAATGCTTGCATGATCTGAGCAAGCAATTTCGATCGGTGAAGTTCAAACACATCCCGAGAGTTCACAATGAGGTTGCGGATGCCTTGGCCACCTTAGCATCAATGCTGCACCACCCTGACAAAATGTATGTTGATCCTCTACACATCCAGGTCCGTGATCAGCACGCCTACTGCAATGCCATAGAAGAAGAAGCAGATGGCGAACCCTGGTTTCATGATATCAAGGAATACCTCAGAATGGGGATATATCCAGAACATGCCTCTAGAGACCAAAAAAGAGCCCTTCGGCGTTTGTCGAATGGTTTCTTCCTCAGTGGAGGAGTATTGTACAAAAGAACCCCGGATTTGGGATTGTTGAGATGCATAGATGCCAGTCAAGCAACGACGGTTATGGCAGAGGTACATGCTGGAGTTTGTGGGCCACACATGAGCGGATATGTATTGGCAAGAAAGATCCTTCGAACAGGGTGTTATTGGCTCACCATGGAACACGACTGTATCACTTTCGTGAGGAAATGCCATCAGTGCCAGATACATGGAGATTTGATTCATTCTCCGCCAACAGAGTTACATACGATGTCAGCACCCTGGCCGTTTGTGGCATGGGGCATGGATGTCATTGGGCCCATCGAGCCGGCAGCATCCAACGGTCATAGGTTCATTCTAGTGACCATTGATTACTTCACCAAATGGGTTGAGGCTAAAACCTTCAAATCAGTAACCAAGAAGGCAGTGGTGGACTTTGTTCACTCCCATATCATCTGCAGATTTGGGATCCCAAAAGTGATCATCACGGATAACGGTGCGAATCTTAATAGCAGCTTGATGAGAGAGGTATGCCAACAATTCAAGATTACACACCGCAATTCCACCCCATATCGTCCCAAGGCGAATGGAGCAGTCGAAGCAGCCAATAAGAATATCAAGAAGATACTGCGAAAAATGGTGGAAGGGTCCAGACAATGGCACGAGAGATTACCCTTTGCTTTGTTGGGTTACCGCACTACCGTCCGAACTTCCATAGGCACAACTCCTTATTTGTTGGTGTACGGAACTGAGGCCGTAATACCAGCGGAAGTCGAAATTCCGTCCCTCCGAATTGTCGCTGAAGCCGGGATTGATGATGATGAATGGGTCAAAGCTCGATTGGAACAGTTGAGCCTGATAGATGAGAAAAGATTGGCAGCAGTGTGCCATGGTCAGCTGTACCAGAAGAGAATGGCAAGAACATATAATAAGAAGGTGCGCCCCAGGAAGTTTGAAGTAGGGCAGCAGGTATTGAAGAAGATCCTCCCACATCAGGTCGAGGCAAAAGGCAAATTCGCCCCAAATTGGCAAGGGCCTTATATCGTGACCAGAGTATTGTCCAACGGTGCTTTGTGTTTGACAGATGTCGAGGGGAGATGTGTCGACATGGCTATCAATTCAGATGCAGTCAAGAGATATTATGCGTAATTTCTTTAATTATGGCAATTGTTGGTTTATTTGTTTGTATTTGGCATTTATTGGATAATGAGATGACGGAGGCAATTCTTTCTTCTATCCAAACACTTTTTAACCCTTGCTTCCCCCTTTGAGCCTTAAGTTATTCTTTCATACCCCTCTTTTGGAATCACTAATGGAAAAGACATGAAAAAAAAGAGAAAAAGAAAAGAGAAAGAAAATAAAAAGAAGGAAAAGAAAAAAGGGAAGAAGATAAAATCATAAGAAATACAAAACCGTGGGAACTACGTTTGACCTGATTCCTCGAAGAGGATACGTAGGCGCCTCACGGCTCGGTCATAGTATGCATCATAGCGAATATAGGATGCATAATGTACATAGTGTGCATAATAGGCACAGTGTGCGTAACGCACATAGCGCAACATAAGTGTAAAAAATAAATTCCCCAAGCAAGAAAACTGGGGCAGAGGTTATGTTTTAAGTTCCAACAAAGGTTTGATTCCAAAAGTTGTAGCACATCACCCATCAAATTATTTTCATTTTTATAGCCTTTCTTTAACCCCACACCAGTGCCAACATCAACGTCCAAAAGACCTCCCGATCAATGTCCAAGAGATGCCAAGTCAGGCAAATAAGACCGAGAATAATACACCGATCCCCAGCAAAGAAGAGGATCGTAAGATTGGGAATGAATCGATGATCAAAGGAATCTCCAGAAGAGAGGGTCGTATCTACAACACCCCGATTCCTCGAAAGAAATAAAAGGAGAGAGTCTTATTGGTGAAAACCTTCACAGGCACCATAAGGCGCCGGGAGATGAGAGAAAAGAGAGAGTCTCATTAGTTAAAACCCCTCGAAGGGCACTATGAGGCGACAAGACAGGTCAACAAAGCTACAACATTCGAAATGGACACTCCTTTATTATCCCCAGCAAATCAAACCATCGGGCAAATCGATTGATACAAATAGACTGGGTCGGGAATCGGTGGTGCACGTCATGATCGCGGGGACCAGTCATGTCCTCCAGATAAGTTCTTTTGAGTTTCTTCTCCCGCTAAAATATTGGTTCAGAAAGATTTTCTCCTTTTTCTATCTTTTATTTCTTTTCCTAAAAAGTGTCTTGAAAGGATTTTTCAAAGCTTACTACCAGAAACCGGAGGGGAATTCATCCAATGCAGGATAATACAAACAGTCTTAAAGGCCGATCCCAGGCAATGCAGTGATCGTGCCCGACAATTTTGGAGGAAGTAAGCTCATAAAGGGAGTGGTTTCGGGAGTTAAAAACAGACTCCCACAGCATGAGCTTAAAGAGAAAGCAGAAAAGGGGATTAATTGAAAGCCAATCCCCCAGCAGGCTAGAGACCCCCAGCAGGCAACTCTGCCCATTAATCAATTATGGGGACATGGAGCAAGAAAAAGGGGAAGAGAGAAAAATCGTTCGACGGAGAGGCACCCTCTACCACCACGATTAAAACTGACTAAATCCTTTTGTTTGCTGCAGGAGAACAAAGGATTGATAATGGCAGCAAGACGCAACGCCAGGGAAACCACCAAAAACCGGGGCAGAAAATTTTCTGCCGATTGTCGAAAATTTTCTCGGAAGAACGGGGAAGCAATTTCAATACATTTAAGTTCTAGGTCGCCCACCAGTATAATGCGGGAATACATTTAAGTTCTAGGTCGCCCACCAGTATAATGCGGGAATACATTTAAGTTCTAGGTCGCCCACCAGTATAATGCGGGAATACATTTAAGTTCTAGGTCGCCCACCAGTATAATGCGGGAATACATTTAAGTTCTAGGCCGCCCACCAGTAAAATGCGGGAATACATTTAAGTTCTAGGTCGCCCACCAGTATAATGCGGGAATACATTTAAGTTCTAGATCGCCCACCAGTATAATGCGGGAATACATTTAAGTTCTAGGTCGCCCACCAGTATAATGCGGGAATACATTTAAGTTCTAGGTCGCCCACCAGTAAAATGCGGGAATACATTTAAGTTCTAGGCCGCCCACCAGTATAATGCGGGAATACATTTAAGTTCTAGGTCGCCCACCAGTATAATGCGAGAATACATTTAAGTTCTAGGTCGCCCACCAGTAAAATGCGGGAATACTTTTAAGTTCTAGGTCGCCCACCAGTATAATGTGGGAATACATTTAAGTTCTAGGTCGCCCACCAGTATAATGCGGGAATACATTTAAGTTCTAGGTCGCCTACCAGTATAATGCGGGAATACATTTAAGTTCTAGGTCGCCCACCAGTATAATGCGGGAATACATTTCAGTTCTAGGTCGCCCACCAGTATAATGAGGGAATACATTTTGTCTGTTCATTCCATATTCTAGGTCGCCCACAAGTATAAATACAGGCATGTCATTACCAATAGGAGACGCACTTCCTCGGTTTAGTTTCACCATAGGAGACGCACTTCCTAAGTTTAATCTTACCAATAGGAGACCCGTCTGTAGAACGGAGTTTGTTGTATGTCGAAGAAAAATAGAAATCAGACGTCCACCTGGAGAACAAGGACAAAGAAAAATAGAAATCAGGTGTCCACCTGGAGAACAAGGACAAAGAAAAGAAGTAATCAGGCGTCCACCTGGAGAATAAGGACAAAGGAAAGAAGAAATCAGGCGTCCACCTGGAGAACAAGGATAAAGAAAAGAAGAAATCAGGCGTCCACCTGGAGAACAAGGACAAAGAAAAATAGAAATCAGGCGTCCACCTGGAGAACAAGGACAAAGGAAGGAAGAAATCAGGCGTCCACCTGGAGAACAAGGACAAGAAAAATAGAAATCAGGCGTCCACCTGGAGAACAAGGACAAAGAAAAGAAGTAATCAGGCGTCCACCTGGAGAACAAGGACAAAGGAAGGAAGAAATCAGGCGTCCACCTGGAGAACAAGGACAAGAAAAATAGAAATCAGGCGTCCACCTGGAGAACAAGGACAAAGAAAAGAAGTAATCAGGCGTCCACCTGGAGAATAAGGACAACGGAAGGAAGAAATCAGGCGTCCACCTGGAGAACAAGGACAAAGAAAAGAAGTAATCAGGCGTCCACCTGGAGAACAAGGACAAAGGAAGGAAGAAATCAGGCGTCCACCTGGAGAACAAGGACAAGAAAAATAGAAATCAGGCGTCCACCTGGAGAACAAGGACAAAGAAAAGAAGTAATCAGGCGTCCACCTGGAGAATAAGGACAAAGGAAGGAAGAAATCAGGCGTCCACCTGGAGAACAAGGATAAAGAAAAGAAGAAATCAGGCATCCACCTGGAGAACAAGGACAAAGAAAAATAGAAATCAGGCGTCCACCTGGAGAACACGGACAAAGAAAAGAAGAAATCAGGCGTCCACCTGGAGAACAAGGACAAAGAAAAATAGAAATCAGGCGTCCACCCGGAGAACAAGGACAAAGAAAAGAAGTAATCAGGCGTCCACCTGGAGAATAAGGACAAAGGAAGGAAGAAATCAGGCGTCCACCGGGAGAACAAGGATAAAAGAAATAGAAATCAGGCACCCACATGGAGAATAAGGGAATACAATTGAAGTATTGAAGTCAAAAGCCCGCTCATATGAGGAAGGAGCACACTTAGAATCAATGAAGCATGGGAATACAACAGGAATCTCCAGCAGGAAGCAATAAAATCCCCAACATTCACAAAAGGCTGGTCAAAAAAAAAGACAACAAGAAAACAAGAGGGGAAAAGAACCCAAGGTACGGAAGTGGAGAACAGATGTGGTCCACTTAAAGAACTAGCACCTACAACTAGCAGTATCAAGGGTCAAATCTGAAGTCTGTATGAAGCGCCATTCAAGACTCAAGACCAAGTTTCAGAAGACTTACAGATAGGAATCCCTGTAACTAGTAGCTGATAGGCTTAGTTAGTTTTTTTTTCAGTTTTCATTTTTGTTGTAATGACAGGACCGCGGACCAGATTCTCAACGGAACGGCACCTCGATCGGCTCCTCACCTCGGTACCCTCTACCATCTCTCTCATTTCCGAACTACACGTGGCCTGATTCCTGTATAACCAAGGATATGTAGGCAGCTCAGATGCCAGGGCTCGGTCACATTCCCTCCCTTTCCTTAAGTGTAGTCCGTCCAAGTAATGGTCGGGTCAAAAACACGTCTAGTCGTTCTTTGTCGGAAAACTCTTCGTGTTTCCAGTCAAAGAGGGCAGCTGTAAGCACGTGATTTTTGACCCTCCCCGGGAATTTTTACGTTCTTAAGCTTAAATATTTAATTTAGGACTAATATAGCTATTTTGACTATTTTTACTTTATTTTTCTCGCAAAAGAAAAATTTCAAAAATATATATATATAAATTTTAGTTTATGTATCTCTTATAAACTTGAAAAATACAAAAATTGCACTTTATTTTTGTACTTTATATAATTTCGAAAATTACAAAAAATATAGTTCTATTAAGGTTTTATAATCATTTTTAACTTTGAAAAATACAAAAATATTACCTCATATTTTATCTTAATATTTAAAACGAAAATTACAAAAAAATAGTTCTATTAATATTTTGTAGCTTTTTTAAATCTTGAAAAAATATTTAAAAAGATATAGTTTTGTTTAAATACTAGTCTTATTTTTGGTAGTTATTTTGCTTACGTAGGACTAATTAAGCAACGTGTTCCTATTTCTCGGGTCCGAGCGAAAGAATAATATTCGGGTTCAAACTACCCGGTTTTAGGCCTAATTTTCGGACCTAGCCCATAATAAACCGAGTCCACCGTACACGGGGAACCCCACCACGCGTGGGGGACATAAACCTTGAACCCCACCACGCGTGGGGCTCATTTTTCTGGGCAAAGACTATACAAATACACGGACAAACTTTTAAAGAGGGGGGATTTTGAAAATTTTGTTTTGGAAAAGCACTGTTCCTCCGTCTTCCTCCTTTGAAAAAACAAAAAACCTACTGTAAAAGAAAAAAACCCTTCAACCAACCACCGGACCCCCCCCGTTTGAACCTCTCCATCACGACCTCTCCGGTAAACCACCCAAACGACCCTTCAGCCACCACCAAACGACCACCCTCCTTCCACCTCCAAACCCCCCAGCTAACGACCCCGCGTCCAAACCCACCGGCAAAAAACCAACTCCTCCTCCCACCTTCACCACCGAGCAAACAGCCCCCCCCCCCCCCCCCCCCGTCGTCATTTCCAGACGACCATCAAACAACCACACCACCCAGAAACCTCCATCGACACCGACCAAACAGGCCCGTCGAACCACCGTCAACCACCTGCCCGACGCCATAACCACCAACCTTCAACGAAAACCCACCAGCTCATCCAGTCGCACCCCCACGTCCAAACGACTGCCAGCGTCGTCCAAACACCACCTTCAACCAACAACCTCCCGTAGAACCCCCTCCTCCTCACGTCCAGCAAAACCACCAGCCCCATCACCCACCATCGCACCCCGGCAACGAACCACGACCACCTCCAAACTGCCCCTTCCTCACATCCAAACGGCCCTTCTGCTGCAGCTTCATGCACCAGTTGCTGCATCGGAGATACAGCAACAACCAACAATCTTGGGGCGTCGACAGTTGTGGGGTCCAAGCTTTCCATCGAGGTCGTCTTTGGTTCGTCGAGGTGTTTGTCCGAGGTTTCGTCGTTGTTCCGCGTCCAGTGAGGTCTGGCTTGAATTCCGTCGGGGTCGTGTTTGTCGTCCTAAGTTTGCCGAGGTTCAAAGGTTAGTAAACCTCAAGCATTAAATAAGGAGATGTTATGTCAGAAGTTCAAAAAATGCAATATAGAAATTGGTATGGTAATTTCTTGCTTATGTTTTCACCATATGCGTTTTGTTCATTTGTGGTGTTATATATTTTTGTTTATTTGATATCATTTAATTAAGTAGGGTTAGTTGTTCTATGACACAGTTTAACGTCAATTTGTTCGTCCTCTCCCGTGCTTAGTTCATTCGGACAAAACTAGCATTACTTGTTGTTATTACTTCCAAAACACTCATTTTGCTAGATTCCTTTTATTAAATTTGTAACGAGTTATGAGATTTCAGTTGTAAATAGGCTATAAGGTTTAGTATTGTTAAAGGCGTAAAAATGGCATCCTTTTAAAAAAATAAAAAATAAAAAAAAAGTAAATAAAAAACAAATAAATAAATAAACAAAAAGAAAAAAAAACGAGACTAGCTTCGCCAAAAAATAAAAAATGTACAGATTGCGGAGCCCTCACAAAATATATGTATTAAATACTTAGATTCCGGGACGGGCCGTTTAGCAAAATTCACGGCCCTACCCAACATAATAATGTGCTAGTTGCTTTAGGCACGCCTTTAATAATGTTATCTCCCTAAACTCGGGTGCACATTTATGTGACCCAAATCCAAATCTCGACGAAATCGAAATGTGTCTCTAATCACGGGTATATTGATTATGGCGTGGCCTGAGATGCATTTCCACGACGTTGTAAATTCCTTTTAATAATAAATGAGATGAGCCTCGTCGAATAAAAAATATAAATTACGGGGCCCTCAGTAAATACTTGTTTTAAATTTACTTAGAATTCAGGAGGGCCGCTTAGCGAATTTCGTGGCCTTCCCAAAATAATAACACGTTAGCCTTTTTAGACGCGATTTAATTAAATTACTTTCTTAAACTCAGGTGTGCATTTCATGCGACCCAAATCCAAATCCTAAAACATCAAATAAAATATGTTTCAGATTGTGGGTGCATTTCATGTGACACAGTCCAAAGATATGTTTTAAGCGATGTTCACATTCCTAAAAAATAATGATAATAAAGCGGTAAAAGATAAAATTTGCACATGGTTCATAATTGTATTAAAAATCAGATAAATAAGCCGAATATAACAGTTGAGCGACCGTGCTAGAACCACGGAACTCGGGAATGCCTAACACCTTCTCCCGGGTTAACAGAATTCCTTATCCGGATTTCTGGTACGCAGACTGTAATATGGAGTCATTCTTTCTCCTCGATTCGGGATTAAAATTGGTGACTTGGGACACCCTAAATCTCCCAAGTGACAACTCTGAAATAAATAAACCAATCCCCTTTCGATTGTCCTTTAATTGGAAAAAACTCCCTCGTGCCCCGCGGGTGCGGAAAAAGGAGGTGTGACATCGACTAGTGAGGATCGCGGTTGAGGGTGCCGATCTTCAGGTTAAAGTGGTATCCCCGCAGTCTGAACTTGAGTAGAATTCGATCAGGGCCAATGACTCGAGTGATGAGTTGATCGAGAAGACATTAGAGTTGGATATGGTTGATGAGTCCAGGATGGTGGCTTTGGCAAGGATGGTAGCATCAAAGGAGGTCATCCACGTCCTCAGATCTGGACGGGCGATTAAGCCCTTGTAAGATGCCTTTTCTGATACCTATTTTGATTTGGAATGCTACTTTTGCTTCTTATTTCTGATTCTATTTTTCTTTTCCTTGAACATTTTCCTCGATTGATAGTTTCAAAGGAATCGTTGGTAGGCATTAATTTGAAAGTGATTGAGTGTCTTTGATTAGTCCGAGTGAAGTCAAATTTTGTAATATTTAACTCGAACGAGGTTTAGTTGTGAATCAAGTTCGAGCTAGGTCGAATGCGAGTTAAATTCGAGCGAGGTCGAATGTCACTCAACTAGTTTGGATTGTCAAATTTGTCTTAATCAGTTCGAACGAGGTCGAGTGTGAGATAATTCGAGTGAGGTCGAAGGTTAATTCAAGTGAGATCGAATGAGAGTTAATTCGAGCGAGGTCAAATGTTAGTTAATTTGAGCGAGGTCGAATGTGATTCGAGCGAGGTCGAATGTGATTCGAGCGAGATCGAATGTGATTTGAGCGAGGTCGAATGTTAATTCAAGCGAGCTTGAATGTGATTCGAGCAAGGTTGAATGTTAATTCGGGCGAGACCGAATGTGATTCGGGCGAGGAGGCCAAATGTGATTCGAGCGAGGTCAAATGTTGATTCAAGGGCCGAATGTTAATTCGAGTGAGGTCGAATGTGATTCGAGCGAGGTCGACTGTTGATTCGAGCGAGGTCGGACGTTGATTCGAGCGAGGTCAGACGTTGATTTGAACGAGGTCGGATGTTGATTCGAGCGAGGTCGAATGTTCATTCGAGGAGGCCGAATGTTGATCCGAGCGAGAAGGCCGAGTGTTGATCCGGGCAAGGCTGAGTGTTGGTCCAGGAGAGGCCGAGTGGTGGTCCGGGCGAGGCCTTGTGTTTGTCCGGGCGTGGCTGAATGTTGGTCTAGGCATGGCTGAATGTTGATTCGAGCAAGACCGAATGTTGGTTCGAGCGAGGCCGAGTGTTATTTTGTTTAATTGATGCAGCGTCACTTCAGCCAAAATGCAGGTGATCTTTATGCACTCATGCTTTGCCTACATATATCGGAGAGATTTGCATGTTTTCTGGTATGGCAAACTGCCACACCTGCTTTTTCCAACCCCGCGAAGGGCGTAAGGAGTTTTTCCAATTAAAGGCAAAACGAGATTTATTTATTTATTTTAGAGTCGCCACTTGGGAGATTTAGGGTGTCCCAAGTCACCAATTTTAATCCCGGATCGAGGAAAAGAATGACTCTATATTACAATCTGCGTACCAGAAATCCGGATAAGGAATTCTGTTAACCCGGGAGAAGGTGTTAGGCATTCCCGAGTTCCGTGGTTCTAGCACGGTCGCTCAACTGTCATATTCGGCTTATTTATCTGATTTTAAATACAATTATGAACCAATGTGCAAATTTAACTTTTTACCACTTTATTATTATTATTATTTTTTTTTTAAAAAAATTGTGAACATCGTTTAAAACATGTCTTTGGATTACGTCACATGAAATGCACCCGCAATCCGGAACACATTTTTATTCAATGTTTTAGGATTTAGATTTGGGTCGCATGAAATGCGCATCCGAGTTTAAGAAGGTAAAATTGATTAAATCGCGCCTAAAGAGTCTAGCGCGTCATTATCTTTGGGGAAGGAAGTGAAATTCACTAAACAATCCATCCCAAATTCTAAGTAATTTTTTTAAAATAATTAAATAAATAAATGAGATTGGAGAATCCTGTAAATTTTTGTATTATTTACATCTATTTATTTTTTAGCGAAATCCTTCCTTATTTTAAGAATATCCTTTAATGACTACCTTTTTATTATTACTAAGTTTGTTTATAAATATAAAATCAATATCTACATTCTTGAAAATGACATATTAAATAGAAGAGAAAAACAAATATTAACAGAAAGTAATAAAAATTATAATCATAAATACAACATGGAATTGTCGAAAAAATAAAATAAAAAATAAAATAAAAAAAAAAAACTAATTATCCCATAGTTGGATTAAAATTCAAATTGTTAGTAAGACTTAAGCTTACTGAAACTAATTATTTACAAATACTGAAAATTGAAAGAAATAAAAACTTGATTACTAAACCATATTTTTAACTTTGTTTTAATTCACATCATGTCCTAATACTTGTTCGCAAACTAATTCATGTTATAAATGAAATTGACTACATGATTCTGATTAACTTATCGTTGACGAAAAACCTTATGAATAAGGAACTTAGTTAATTTTTGCCAAACTGATTCAATAACGCCATTTTTACGTTATTTCTTCTATTTTTGTTATTAAACAGTTTTAATTAATAATCAGGCTTAAATATATTTCCTAATAATCTGGTTAAGGCGTTATTTAATATGTCGCTATAATATGCCTAGTTATGCCAAATGACAGTGATTTACAGAATAATAATACATGAATAACCTAAATACAATACAAAAAAATTAAATTAAACTAAATTAAAAATTTAACACTCCATTCTTCATTTCAGCTTACAAAATGCCAAAATTACAGTTGTGTACCTGATATTGTCAATATAAGAAGAAGAAAGTCAGCAACGTAATACGTAACACAGCAACAGCAACAATAACCAGCAATAACCAGTCAACGAAAATCCCAGTGACAGCTTTGAAAAATTCAAAATAAAATCCAGGAATGTCCCCCATGCTTCTTTTAAAATAATGCAAGATTCCCCTTTAAATTAAATCTTGTCCCCCCTTTATATTAAATAATAATATCACAACCCACCCCATTTCATTTTGTCCCCCATGCTTCAAATAAACAATTACAAATTGTACAATTCCTAAACTACCCCTTCCGACCTTACTGAAATTACCAAACTACCCCTGAACGTATTACAAATTTACCAAACTACCCATCAACTATAACACATCAATTAATCAAACTTAACCAAAATATAGACAATATGATCAATTTCTAACAATGTTCAAACAACAATATGAACACGGATGAACATCATAACAACAATATCACATGAACATGATTTTAACAACATTTCAACAACAAATCACATGAACACAAATTGAACAACAAAGAACAACTAAAATTTGATTGAACAATATTTTAGCAACAAACAATCCTATTTTCGGATTCAACACCAACAACAAACAAAGTATGAAGATTTCTAAATTCAATCATATTGAACTTAAAATCAACTCTAACAACATTACAACAAACAATTCTTATATTAAACTTTAAACAAGATTATGAGAACAATTCAAGCAATAATCATAAATGGTAAACAAGAAATCAAACTATACAAAATTCGGATTCAAGATCATCCAAACAAAGTATGAACATGAATTAAATCTAAAAATAAAAACGACGGATTCAAATGACTAAAACCAACATACTTCCCTTATTGCAACTAAATTCTTTTAGGCAAATGACAAAACAAAACTAAGAAGAAACAATTATGAATTTAAACTTGAACTTTAACAATATTAACAATTTCCGAAAAATACATCAAATACATAAAACAAATTGAGGAAACAATTAATTAAACTTCAATTTGTATCTAACTAACATTAAACTAACAACATTTACCTAAACAATAAAACAAACATGAAATAAACATGAAAAATTCACCAAATAATGAACAAACTAGAAAATTATTTCAACGAAGAACAAACCAAACAAGAATTGAATCATTTATCGATTTTGGATCCGAAAAATACCAAACAAAAATATGGACGATAAATGAGATTCAAAAACCAACTAACCGGAAATGAAACGACGAACAACGACCAACCAACGACGAACTCGGACAGTGATCGACGACATCGACCAAAACTACTCCATGTACGCGAACTCGACTGGACTGAAGCAGTAGCATCCGCTACTGCTGGACATCGGCGCTTGAACTGAATGATGAAGACGAAGCAGAAGCAGCTGACGATGAAGAGAAATGGACGCAGCAGCAGCTTAATGAAGAAGCCATAGTCATCGAGGTTCGCGAACTCGACTGGACTGAAGCAGTAGCATCCGCTACTGCTGGACATCAGAGCTTGAAATGGACGCAGCAGCAGCTCGGACGCGAGGAGGAGCAGCGGGCAGTCCATGGTCTGGACGATGAAGCAGTGGCTATGGCTGTTCGAGCTGAAGAAGACGAAGTGAGGCAGCATCAACTCGGTTGTTCGAGCTTGGTCGTTAATGGCGGACGTCTGGCATGGTCGTTCATGGTGAAGCAACAACGAGAAACAAACGATGTGAGGCAGCAGCTAGGAGGACGCTGAAGCAGAAGCAGCGGGCAGTCCATGGTCGAGCTTGAGCTCGTCAATGGAGAAACAACGCTGGGGCGATGGACTATCGTGGTGGTTGTGTCGTTTGGTTGTGTATGTGTGTGTGAGTGTGACGACGTGAGGGGTGTTCGTGGGGGAGGGTGGTCGAAGTTGCAGGCTGGGGTTTGTGGGGGGGGGGAAGCCATGGGAGGTGTTTTTGAGTTTTGGGAAGAAGAAGGAGAATAGGGGGGGCGGATGCTTTAGGCATTTTTTAGGGTTTTCTTACTATTTTTTTTTCTTTGTTTTATTTTTTGAAATGCAAGATAATAGGGTGTTGGGTTATGGACCGGGTTGACCCAGTTCGAAATGGACTGGGTCGTAGGGAAGATTGGGCCATTTTTTGGGCCTGTGGCTTGAAATTGAAGAAGAGGCCCAATTCCGACTTTCTTTATATTTTCGCTCTCTTTTCTTCTTTTATTTATCTAAAACTAAATTATAAAAATACTTAAACTATTATTAAGAACTAAATTAAGTTATAAAAGCGCAAATTAACTCCCAATAACAATTAACGCACAATTAAGTATTAATTAAGCATAAAATTGTATATTTGGACATTAAATGCTAAAAATGCAAACGATGCCTATTTTTGTAATTTTTAATTTTTGTAAAACAAATTTAATTATTATCAATTATAGAATTAAATCCTACATGCAAAATGCGACATATTTTTGTATTTTTTATTAATTTAGCAAATAAACACGCACAGACAAATACAAATAATTATTCAAAATATCACAAAATTGCACACCAAAGAAAAATCATTTTATTTTTGAATTTTTTGGGAGTAATTCTCATATAGGGCAAAAATCACGTGCTTACAGCTGCCCCTCTTTGCCCGGAGACACGAAGGGTTTTCGTGCAAAGATAAAGCGAGCGATTTTTGCCCATCCGAGTACTCTGTTGAAGCATTTTTTTGAAAAAGATTTGACCGAACCTTTGCTTCAAAGGTTTCCTACATATCCTGGGCTAAACAGGAATCAGGTCAATGTAGTTCGGGAAGTCTTGGTAGCTGGGACTACCATGGGACTGCAATGTTACTGCTGTTGCATGCTACTTTTACTGTTTGCTGACCTCCTTATTACACCATGCTTAAAAAAAATAAGAAGCTAGACTAAGCTAGAAATTACAGAATCTTATCTGTTTTCCCCCTTGCTCCGGTTGCCTTGCTTTTTGTCGGTTTGTGTTTCCTCTGGTGCCTTTTTACCAAGACTTCTGGCCCTTGTTTTTTTTAATACCAGTTTTCGTCACTTTGTTCGGTCCGCTGGGGACATGGCTTTCTTCATTAAGCTTTTTGGCTGTTCCTCTTGGGACACGATTATCTTCATCAGATTCATCAAGACGCGTCTTTTCTTTCTTTTGACTCATGCGCTTGAATTTGCGCTGGGACTTCTTGTTGCCACCTTCTGCCTTCCGGTGTTGGGATTTTTATTGTTTCCTGCTGGGGATTCTTGTTGTAACCTTCTGCCTTCCGGTGGGGTTACTGACTTCAAAATCTGCAGTATAAGACTGAAAAGTATTCCTCTCGTTATACAGGTGGGCGCCTGGACATGAAATGAAAATGTATACCCGCATTATACTGGTGGGCGACCTGGAAATGAAAAACTGAAATGTATGCCCGCATTATACTGGTGGGCGACCTAGAACAGAAATGAAAAGACAGAAATGTATTCCCGCATTATACTGGTGGGCGACCTAGAACATGAAATGAAAAGATAAATGCATACCCGCATTATACTGGTAGGCGACCTAGAACATGAAATGAAAAGAGAAATGCATACCCGCATTATACTGGTGGGCGACCTAGAACATGAAATGAAAACATAAATGCATACCCGCATTATACTGGTGGGCGACCTAGAACATGAAATGAAAACATAAATGCATACCCGCATTATACTGGTGGGCGACCTAGAACATGAAATGAAAACATAAATGCATACCCGCATTATACTGGTGGGCGACCTAGAACATGAAATGAAAAGAGAAATGCATACCCGCATTATACTGGTGGGCGACCTAGAGCATGAAATGAAAACATAAATGCATACCCGCATTATACTGGTGGGTGACCTAGAACATGAAATGAAAACATAAATGTATACCCGCATTATACTGGTGGGTGACCCAGAACATGAAATGAAAAGATAAATGCATACCCGCATTATACTGGTGGGCGACCTAGAACATGAAATAAAAACATAAATGCATACCCGCATTATACTGGTGGGCGACCTAGAACATGAAATGAAAACATAAATGTATACCCGCATTATACTGGTGGGTGACCTAGAACATGAAATGAAAAGATAAATGCATACCCGCATTATACTGGTGGGCAACCTAGAACATGAAATAAAAACATAAATGCATACCCGCATTATACTGGTGGGCGACCTAGAACATGAAATGAAAACATAAATGTATACCCGCATTATACTGGTGGGTGACCTAGAACATGAAATGAAAAGATAAATGCATACCCGCATTATACTGGTGGGCGACCTAGAACATGAAATAAAAACATAAATGCATACCCGCATTATACTGGTGGGCGACCTAGAACATGAAATGAAAACATAAAATGTATTCCCGCATTATACTGGTGGGCGCCTAATTGGTAAAGAATAATTTGAATTTGTTTCCTCGATTCTCCGAGAAAATTTCCACTTGTGGCAGAAAATTTTCTGCCCCAATTCTGGCGATCTTTCTTATGGCGTATCTTTAGGCCATCATCAACACTTTATTTTCCTGTTCAAATCAAAGAAAATTTAGTTAGTTTTTTTTTTTGAAATATGGCGAGTGGTCATGTCACTCCTGATGGGGATGATTGTTCCCTTTCCCTTATTCCTGTTCGGCGTTCTCAAAACTTGTTGGGGATGATGTTATTTGCTGGGGATAACATTCTGCTGGGGATGGTTTTTCCATTTATCCCTTCACCATTTTGTATCTCAAAAATTTCTGGAGGTTATTTTGCCGAAGATGGATTTTCCTTTCTTCCCTTCCCATTTTGTGTTGTCCGACCACCTCGGAGCTTGGTCGATATTCGGTCGGAGTACTCTGGGGATCGTCTTGGAACTTGGCTTACAATTTCCTCAACATGTTTTTTTTTTCCGGCTCTTCCCCGTACTTTCCTTGCCATTTTAGGACAGTATTATTCGGCCTAGCAACCAACGTCTTTTGTCTTATTGCCTTGTCTCTTGCCTGCCCTTTTCACATTTTATGTTGTACCATTTTGGCAACTGGTAGTAAGCTCTGAAAGACCTTCCTTAAAACATAAATTTCTAGAAAAATTCTTTTAAACAAAGAAATGAAAAGATAGAAATATGAGAAAATCTTTCTGAACAAAAAAAATGAACTTATCTGGGTGATACAACCGATTCCAATGATCATGTTGTGCATTCCGGATTAATCAACCCAGTCTATTTGTGTCGATCAAACTTTCTGATGTCTTCACTTGCTGGGGATAAATAGGTGCCCAATTCTTCGCAAAATACGGATCTTTTCCGTCAATCTATCTTGTCGCCTTATAGTGCCCTTCGCGGGGTTTTCACTAACAAGGCTCTCTCATTTCTCACAACTCCCGTCGCCTTATGGTGCCTGTGAAGGTTTTCACCGATAAGACTCTCTCATTTTGTATTTCTCAGCTTACGTCGCCTTATGGCGCCTGTGAAGGTTTTCGCCGATAAGACTCTCTCATCTTATTTTCTCAGCTTGGGATTGGAGTGTTGCCGATAAGATTTTTCTCTGCCGGGAATTCTTTTGGCTATCAATTCTTTCAATTCATGATCCTCATTCAGTCAGGGACCGACGTTTTATTCTTGGTTTTCATTTGCCTATCTTAACACCTCTCGGATACTGATCGGGAGGTCTTTTTTGGATATCAATATAGGTTTTAGAAGAAAAGGATATAAAATTCAAAATAACTTTGATGGGTAAAGTATTACAACTCTTGGAATCAAACTCTTTTTTTTTCAAAATTTAGAAACATAATTTCTGCCCCAGTTTTCTTACTTGGGGATTTTTCTTTTGATTTTTTTTCCTTTTTTTTTGTTACCTTATGACCGAGTTGTGAGGCGCCTACGTATCCTCTTTGAGGAATCAGGTCGAACGTAGTTCACTGACTCCTTTGTTTTCTTGCGACCTTCAAAAAGTTTTTTTTTCATACATTTTTTCATTAATGATTCCAAGAGAGGGGTATAAAAAGATAAGTATGGCTCAAAGGGGTAAAACAAAGGTTAAAAGTGTTTGGATAGAAGAAAGAATTGCCTCCGTCATTTCATTATCCGATAAGCACTAAGTACAAACAAACAAATAAACAACAAAAGAAATTACACATAATATCTTTTGACTGCATCAGAATTGATAGCCATGTCGACGCATCTTCCTTCAACATCTGTCAGACGCAAAGCGCTGTTGGATAATACTCTGGTCACAATATACGGCCCTTGCCAATTCGGGGCGAACTTGCCTTTTGCCTCAATCTGATGTGGGAGGATCCGTTTCAATACTTGTTGCCCTACTTAAAATTTCCTGGGGCGCACCTTCTTATTGTATGCTCTTGCCATTCTCTTCTGATATAACTGGCCATGACATACTGCTGCCAATCTTTTTTCATCCATTAAACTCAGCTGCTCTAGTTGGGCTTTGACCCATTCATCATCGTCAATCCCGGCCTCAGCGATAATTCGAAGGGAAGGAATTTCAACTTCTGCTGGTATTACTGCTTCAGTTCCGTATACCAACAAATAAGGAGTCGCACCTATTGAAGTACGAACAGTAGTGCGGTATCCTAACAACGCAAATGGTAGCTTTTCATGCCATTGTCTGGATCCTTCAATCATTTTCCTCAATATCTTCTTTATATTTTTGTTGGCTGCCTCAACTGCTCCATTCGCCTTGGGCCGATACGGGGTGGAATTACGGTGTGTAATCTTAAACTGTTCACATACTTCTCTCATCAAGTTGCTGTTAAGATTAGCACCATTGTCCGTGATTATTATTTTTGGGATCCCAAATCTACAAATGATATGGGAATGGACGAAATCCACCACTGCCTTCTTGGTTACAGACTTGAAAGTTTTGGCTTCAACCCACTTAGTGAAATAATCGATGGCTACCAGAATGAACCTGTGACCGTTCGAAGCTGCCGGCTCGATAGGCCCAATGACATCCATGCCCCATGCTACAAATGGCCATGGTGCGGACATTGTGTGCAATTCCGTTGGTGGAGAATGAATCAGATCTCCGTGTATCTGACACTGATGGCATTTTCGTACGAAACTGATACAATCATGCTCCATAGTGAGCCAATAATATCCCGCTCGCAGAATCTTCTTTGCCAACACATATCCGCTCATATGGGGCCCACAGACTCCAGCATGTACCTCTGTCATCACTATCGTGGCTTGACCTGCATCAATACATCTCAGCAATCCCAGATCTGGGGTTCTTTTGTACAACATTCCTCCACTGAGGAAAAATCCATTTGCCAGTCGTCGAATGGCTCTCTTTTGATCTCCGGTTGCCTGCTCCGGGTATATCCCCATCCTGAGGTATTCCTTGATATCATAAAACCATGGCTCGCCATCCATTTCTTCTTCTATTATGTTGCAGTAGGCATGCTGATCACGAACCTGAATATACAATGGGTCAACATGGATTTTGTCTGGATGGTGCAACATCGATGCTAAAGTGGCCAAAGCATCGGCAACCTCATTGTGAACTCTCGGGATGTGTCTGAACTCCACTGATCGAAATCGCTTGCTCAGATCGTGCAAACATTGTCGATATGGTATAAGCTTCAAATCCCGTGTTTCCCATTCACCCTGGATCTGATGTACTAGGAGGTCCGAGTCTCCCAAGACCAAGACGTCCTGAACATCCATGTCTGCAGCCAATCGTAGGCCCAAAATACATGCCTCATATTCAGCCATGTTGTTGGTACAATAGAAACGTAGCTGAGCTGTAACAGGATAGTGATGTCCTGTTTCTGAAATAAGTACTGCTCCTACTCCAACTCCTTTTGCATTAGCAGCCCCGTCAAAGAAAAGCTTCCACCCTGGTTCCTCATTCAGTTCTAACTCCTCTATATGTATCACTTCTTCATCTGGAAAATACGTCCTCAAAGGCTCGTATTCTTCATCAATAGGATTCTCAGCCAAGTGATCGGCCAATGCTTGGGCTTTCATGGCCGTCCTCGTCACATAGACAATGTCGAACTCTGTGAGTAATATCTGCCATTTTGCCAATCTTCCTGTGGGCATAGGCTTCTGGAAAATATACTTTAATGGATCCAGACGTGAAATAAGGTATGTAGTATGTGACGACAGATAATGCTTAAACTTCTGTGCTACCCAAGTTAGAGCACAACATGTCTTCTCAAGTTGAGTGTACTTATTCTCATAGACTGTAAACTTCTTGCTGAGATAATAGATGGCTTGCTCTTTTCTTCCTGTGATGTCGTGTTGACCCAACACGCAACCAAACGAATGATCCAGGACCGTTAGATAAAGGATTAATGGCCTCCCCGACTCAGGTGGAACCAATACAGGTGGATTGGATAAATAACCTTTGATCTGGTCAAATGCCTCCTGACATTCTGCCGTCCATTCTATCGCGGCATCTTTCCTCAGCAATCGAAAGATGGGTTCACAAGTTGTTGTGAGCTGAGCGATGAATCTGCTGATATAGTTCAACCTTCCCAACAGACTCATTACTTCTGTTTTGTTCCTCGGTGGCGGCAATTCCTGGATGGATTTGATCTTTGACGGATCCAACTCAATGCCTCGCCGACTGACGATAAATCCTAACAGCTTTCCAGATGGAACACCAAATGCACATTTGGCTGGGTTGAGCTTAATGTCGTACCTTCGAAGTCTTTGGAAAAACTTCCTAAGGTCTGCTACGTGGTCTTCCTGACGCTTGGATTTGATGATCACATCATCTACGTACACTTCGATCTCTTTGTGTATCATATCATGGAACACAGTAGTCATTGCTCTCATGTACGTTGCCCCAGCGTTCTTCAAACCGAATGGCATTACCCGATAACAATAAGTCCCCCATGGCGTAATGAAAGCTGTTTTCTCTGCATCTTCTTCATCCATCAAAATCTGATGATACCCAGCGTAGCAATCCACAAAGGAGCCGATTTCTCGCCCGGCGCAATTGTCGATCAAGATATGGATATTGGGCAATGGAAAGTTATCCTTTGGGCTTGCCCTGTTCAGATTACGGTAGTCGACGCATACCCTGATCTTCCCATCTTTCTTTGGTACTGGCACCACATTAGCCAACCAATCAGGATATCGAGAGACCCGAATAACCTTTGCTTGCAGCTGCTTGGTTACTTCTTCTTTAATCTTCACACTCATATCTGTCTTGAACTTCCTCAGTTTCTGCTTGACGGGAAGGCATGCCGGGTCAATGGGCAATTTGTGAACCACTAGCTTGGTGCTTAAACCCGGCATGTCGTCATACGACCATGCAAAAACATCTTTAAACTCAATGAGTGCTTTGATTAATTCTTCCCTGATGCCAGGCTCAATGTGGATGCTGATTTTGGTTTCTCGGACATTATCTGCATCCCCTAGATTTACAGCCTCGGTGTCATTCAGATTAGGCTTGGGTTTCTCTTCAAATTGGCATAGTTCTCGGTTTATTTCTTCGAAGGCTTTATCCTCATCATATTCAGACTCATCGTCATAATCGATCTCTTGTATCATTAAATCAGAGTCAGATTGATTTATTAGACTAGGTCGAAGATCCGTCGTGCATGCCATGTCATTAGAACCAGTAAAAAGAGAACTGTTCAGAAAGAGAAAAGAATAAAACAAAATTAAAATGAGACAAGAAAAGAATTTTATTAAAATGCGGGGTAACAGGGTTCACACTTTTACAAGACAAAATAAGATTTAGATTACACCCTGAATAATCCGAAAAATAAGAAAGCAAAAATCAAAGCCTACTACCAGGACTCTCCCCGAGTAGGAAGAGGAGTAACCGTCCAATGGTTGGTTTTGGCCTCAGACCCCATAAACTGTATGTCTGTTCCACTGGAACCCTCTCCGACTTCTACCATATTGACATTAGTGAACAATCTTTCGAAACTCTGATTCAGATCCCCGTCAATCCCAATCAATCGCCCGAGAACTTTCGGGACTGGTGACCCCTTGGCGCTTGCTCTAACAAAAGATCTTGAGAGACGTGGCACAGGTTTGGGAAGAAACCAAACTTTCTTCTTCATTTTCCGAGCTCGTTTTACATCTGCCGCAGTCGGTTTGAACCCCAACCCAAAGGTCTCCAAATTCTTGGGCAAGGAAACAGGTTGAACAATTCCCTGAAGTTCAGCTCCCAAGCCTTTTCCTGGCATAAACCCATTACCCAGCATTTCTGAAACCATCATAACCGTTGCGGAAGCTATCCTAGGATGCTGAATGATTTCACCCTCGGGGATCTTGTTTGCCGACACTGCATCAAAAATCTGGTAGACCCAGGGACCTTTGTCATCATTGGTCTCTATGAAGGGTACAATGGCGCCTCCTACGGTGCACGCAGTGTCCTCGCCGTGCAACACGACCTCTTGTCTATCCCACTCGAACTTGACCATCTGATGCAAGGTGGATGGCACTGCTTTGGCTGCATGGATCCACGGTCGTCCCAACAGAAGGTTATAAGATACCGTAGCATCTAATACCTGGAATTCCATGGTAAACTGGACTGGACCGATGGTCAACTCAAGTACAATATCCCCCACGGTGGCTGTTCCATTTCCGTCAAATCCTCGGACGCAAATGCTATTCTTGTGGATTCTTCCGTGGTCGATCTTCAATTGGTTCAGGGTGGATAATGGACAAATATTGGCACTTGAGCCGTTATCCACCAATGCCCGAGTAACTGCCGAATCTTCACATTTGACAGTTAGGTAGAGAGCTTTATTATGCTCCGTGCCCTCCACTGGCAGATCATCATCTGAAAATGTTACCCTGTTCACCTCGAAAATTTTGTTGGCAATTGTTTCCAGGTGATTTACAGAAATCTCATTGGGCACATGAGCTTCATTCAGTATCTTCATCAGGGCCCGACGATGTTCATCCGAATGGATTAATAATGATAGCAGTGAGATCTGGGCCGGTGTTTTCTTCAATTGTTCGACCACGGAGTAATCCTGCACTTTCATCTTCTTTAAGAAATCCTCAGCTTCTTCTTCTGACACAGGTTTCTTTGTTGCAGCTGGATTGGGTCTTCTCAACTCCGCCGGAGCAAAACACCGTCCTGATCGAGTCAGTCCCTGCGCCTCACAACTATTCTCCTCCACTTGTTGTCCCTTGTACATCACCACTGCCTTCTCATACTTCCAAGGCACAGCCTTGCTATCAATCACTGGTGTTTGGACTACTGGTTTTATGATGACCGGTTCCCTGCAGACCCCCTTCACAACAACCACGGGTGCAGATGATGCTCCCGTTATTACCAACTTGGCTGGTTCTGGTTTCCTTGTAGCGGCAGATGGATTCTTCCCCAATATCACCACTGGCTTGACATCTTCCCCCTTCAACTGTACCCCTGCTTCCTCATTGATCGATTTTTCTTTCGGAGTGGCACGGATCATCATCACTGTCTGTGAGGGTTTCTTCGGCTCCCCTCCTTCGTGCACAAGCTCGATCATGTGGGCTTCAGGGTGCTTTGGCAATGGGTTCTGGTTAATGTTGGGTGCCTCCGGTGCCTGTACCTCGATCTTGTTGGTATCAATAAGATCTTGTATTGCATGTTTCAGCCTCCAACATTTCTCGGTATCATGTCCGGGAGCTCCCGAACAATATTCACATCTTACCGAGTGATCCATATTTTGGGGTAAGGGATTTGGTAATCTAGGCTCAACAGGATTTAATAAACCCAACTGCCTCAATTTGTGGAACAAGGCAATATAAGTTTCCCCCAACTCAGTAAAAGTTCTTTGCCTCTGCAATCTTTCATTTCTGGCGGCCGGATTTCCCCTGAAACCCATCCCTGGAGGGTTCCTGTAGGCTCTTGGTGGTGGATAGGTGTTTTGTGGTGGTGGGTATGTGTTATGTGGAGGTGGGTATGTATTGTGGGGAACCGGCGCGCGCCATTGTGGGCGAACCGGAGGTTGGGTGTATGTCTGGGCTTGATGGACGGTGAAATGTTGTTCTTGTGGTTGGTAGTAGGGTTGTGGAGGGTAATTTGGAATGTGTGGGTAGTTTAGACGATGGGGTCTGGGTTGGTAATGAGGGGAAGGACCTCTAGATCTGGACCAATTGTCGGCCTCTAATGTCGTGACCTCCTCTCTCCTTTTCTTCCCTAGCGCACCTCCCGTGCCGCTCTGAATGGCCTGAGTTGTTGCCTTAATTGCCGAATAACTCAGGATCTTATTGGACTTAAGTCCCTCTTCTATCATACCTCCCATTTTCACCACTTCATTAAATGATTTGCCAACTGACGTCACCAAGTGACCAAAGTAAGTTGGCTCGAGAGTTTGTAAGAAGTAATCCACCATTTCTCCTTCTCTCATTGGGGGATCAACTCTGGCTGCCTGTTCTCTCCATCGGAACCCAAATTCCCGGAAGCTCTCTCCGGGTTTCTTCTCGAGCTTTAGCAATGTGAGACGGTCTGGGACTATCTCAAGGTTGTATTGGAAATGTCCTGCGAAAGCCTGTGCCAAGTCATCCCAGGTGTACCACCTGCTCGGATCTTGTCTTGTATACCACTCTAATGCCGACCCGCTCAAACTCTGGCCAAAGTAAGCTATTAATAGCTCATCTTTGCCCCCTGCTCCCCTCATTTTGCTACAAAAACCCCGTAGATGTGCCATAGGATCACCATGCCCTTCGTATAAATCGAACTTGGGCATCTTGAACCCTGCTGGTAATTGAACGTCAGGGAAAGGGCATAGATCCTTGTAAGCCACGCTGACCTGGTTACCTAACCCGTGTATGTTCCTGAAGGATTGCTCCAGGCTTTTAAATTTCCGCATCACCTCGTCCTGCTCTGGGCTCTTAGCCGGCTTTTCAATCTCCGCCGGGACCTCAAAGTGGGGATTATAGGTATGTGGCTCGGGTGCTTTGAATGTGAGTTCAGGGGGGTAATATTGTGTATCGTGAGCCTGAAACAGTGGCTCACTAGATGATCTGTGCAATGGGGCTGGGGGAGGTGCCACAAAGACGGGAACATTTGGTGGAGGAGGGTTTTGAGTGGGTGGTGGAGCTTGGGAATCATAAGCCTCTCTTCCCTGATAATAGTGATGGCTTGGGAAACTTGTTGAAGGACCGGGAGAGGGGTATTCCGGCGTGTGTGTTGGTTGGAGGGTAGGAGTAACGGGTAGTTCTTGCCCCTTCTGGGCTCTAGCTAAGGCTATCTGCATTTCATTCATTTCTAGCCTCATTTTTTCCATTTTCTCCAGGGCTTCCTTCAGCATCTGATTGGCCGTTTTTTCTGACTCAACGCTGTTGTCTGACCCAGTCATGCTTTCTGGTATAGGACCTTTTGATCTTGTTTGATAATGGTACGGTGCCAGTACGCTCTAACAACTAACTGATATTGATTGGAAAAACAACAAACTTGTCAGTGTTAGAGTCTTAACAGATATTGTAATTGCACGTTAGGGGGATGCAATGCTCCTAGGCAGTTAATCATTTCTAACATGCTTTTGCTCTGACCGCATGCATCATCCCGGCTTATTTTTGCTCTGACAAATATATATTCTTCTTTTTTTCTTTTTTTTTAATTACGGTCGAATCCTATAGAGATTGCCTACGTATCGTGACCCCGCACGAATCAGACCAAGCGTAGTTCGTGCCATAAGACCAAATTTTTTTTATTTTTATTTTTTATTTTTTTATTACTCAAAATAATGCTATTACAAGCCATCACAAAAAAAACAAAAAATACAGACTTTATATATATATATATATATATATTTTGAGAATGTTTGAAGAAAAAAAAACATATGGGTAGACAACAGACTCGAAAAACAAACAAGTGCAAGATTGAACTAGGGATACATTAAAGCTTTGAATTTTGGTGCCCGCGAGGCATCATTCGGCCTTTCCGCGGGCTTGGGGGCCAGGCTTCTTTGCAAGCTTTTTAGTTCCTCCATGATCTGATGGACATAACCCATGACTGAGGCAAAAAGGATATCACGAGGCATCTCTTCACATGTTAGGCACTTCGTGGTGATATAGCGCCCTATATCATTGATCTTACCCCTGATTCTATCCCTCTCTATGCACAACTGTTCTATCCGTTGATTCTTTAGTCCCAATATTCGAGTATTGTCAATGAGCTGCTCTTGGAACCTCTCCATTTGTTCTTCCATCCGGGCTATCGACTCATAGCAGCGTTCTCTATCTGTTCTAGCATCCTGGGCTTGTTTGAGGACCCGATTATTGAGAATGGAGTTTATCTCTCTCAATGTCGCAACACTCATTTCGTAGTCCCTTTTTACTTGCCATAGGTGCTCTCTCCGTGATGTTGTAACTGTGGCCCACCTGACCCGCATTCTTGTTATACAAGCCTGGGATCTCTCCAAGTCTTCTCGGCTTTGGCTGACTTGATTTCTCAATTCCGCTATCAACCTTTCATCAGAGCGACGTTTCTGTCGGTCGCTATCACTCTTACCGACTTGGCGAATTCGGGCTTTCAGTGCCTGGTTTTCTTTGGCTAATTTGTTCTTCTCACCCTGCTCTGAGGCTACTTGAACGTTGTTTTCAAACATAAGCCTTTCAATTTGTCGCTTCAGCTTCCCGATTTCAACCCGGTAGCCTTCCTCTCTCACTAACCAGCCCCACTGTTCCTGCGAATCATCCGTAAATTGTTGGACGTGAGCTCTTTTGGCAGGCCTCTGACGAATCTGGAACCTTTTCCCGAACCAAACATCGTATTTTGGGTCTACCTCACCCTTAGCCAGCTCTCGAACCATAGTCTTGGGTTCAAGGAATCTACATTCGTGCCACAACTTTCTAATTTTTCCTTCGGGGAACACGACTCCTGGACTCAACTCAATGGCGTGCTTGCTTAGATCCTCATCAGTGGGAATTACCTGAAATCTTCCTAGTTGGCGCAGTACCCGATGAGGAGCATATGGCTGGATGCTACGAAGTCCCATCAAAAGAACATGACATTCCTCGGCCGCCATGTATATTACCTCAGTATCATTCAACCACCCAAATGCCCATTCAACTTGGTCGGCTGTTGTTGACCTCAATTGTGCAAGCCATGCTTCGACGCCTTCGGGAAATATGACGCCTGTCATTCGTTTCTCAAAGCCGCTAATGCAGTTTCTCTCAGTCAACCCGTGGTTCATGTATCCCACTCGGTGATGGAGGTGTTCTTGCATCCACAGCTGGAGTAACAGATTGCATCCCTGAAAGAACTTGCCTCCTTCTCGGCATATAGTTAAAGCTCGGTAGATTTCGGACAAAATCAAAGGAACCACAGTACTGTCGGTTCTTTTGATTGCAACATCGGCCATCCCTACAAGGCCTATCTCTATTTTTTTATCTTTGCGGGGACAGACCACAACTCCCAGAAATGTTGTGATAAATGCCAAAGTACGTCTTGCTTCCCACTTGATTCTGTTCCCAGTGTGAATTAATCCGAGGTTTGGTTCTTCCAAACCCTGAGGAATTCCGTACCGTTGATACAAGAATTGGAGAGTACAACATCCCTTCGACAAATCATCATTCTGCACCTTCCGACTAATGCTTAGCAAATCCAAGAACGCGTGCGGAGATACTGGTCTTGGTGAAAGTAAATACTGCCCTCTTAGTTTCCCATTCAACCCCGCATATCCGGCGACTTCCTCTAGTGTAGGTGAAAGTTCAAAGTCAGCAAAACGAAACACGTTGCGTGTTGGGTCCCAGAACGGTATTAGAGCCTCGATGATATCTGTCCTTGGCTTGATATTCAACAGATCGACAAAACCTCCCAAAACTCTTTCCACTATCTTTATACTATCCTTTCCCATATCATTCCACCACATGTGGAGTTGCGAAGGGACCTCGCTACACACTGAGAATGGTTCATTTTGACTTGTGCTCATCCTGCACATTTATTATAGTGATTAAAGAAGGAAAAACTTTTATTTGACTTAAAAACTATCTATATTCTAAAGAAATATTTTTTGGATTTTAATTTTTTTTTTTGAAAAAACTTTTAAGGAGAAAGGAAATATTTTTGAACTAATATTCTGAATTTATGAAAGAAATACTACAGAAAAAAATATTTTTGAATTTTATTTTGAATATCTTTTAAACAAATAATTGGGATTTTGAGATTAAAAGGAAATATTTTTTTTAAAAAAAATTGAGGTCTAAAAGAAAAACTTTCTAAAGAAGTGAGTAATGTTAAATATTTTTGGATTTTTTTTTTGAATACGGTGAGCCGAAACCAAAGAGGTTTGCCTCTGATCTCACATCCGGTGAGAATCAGACCCGCGTAGTTCAGGCTATAAACTAACTAATTTTTGAAAACAAACAAATTTTTCCCTTTTTCTTTTATAGCAAAAAAAACTATTTTCCTTTTTCATTTTTTTTTTGAAAATAAAGGAAATTAAAATAAAAGACTTATTCCTACACACTTTCTGCTTTCTAGGCAAACAAACAATTCTAAAAGTAAAAATATATATGTTTTTTTTTAAAAAAAATTCGGCAGCATTTCGACAGTACTTGGACACTGATTTTTCTAAATTAATCATCTAACTTTCCACTTGCTATTTTTATTTTATTTTATTCTTTACACTCCCGAGACTCAGAAGCCGGTCAACATGCAAGACCGAGCAAATAAATGCACATAAAACAAATAAGATGCATCAGGATGGTCATTTTCATTTTTGGTGCACCTGTCCTAGACAGACCCAACCCCTGTGTTGAGCCTCCAAAGTCAGATGCACGTGATGCAAACAAACGTTCCTACTAGGGATCCGACATGTGGCTTTGTTATACTAGGTTCAGAACCTGGGTGTTTGTTCTAGACCTGGCTTACCCGAGCGGACAGCTCGAGCCGAGGGGGGTAGCGTACCGGGAATACAGAAGCTTCACCGGCTTAGCAACTTGTCCGAACCTCGTTCTAAATTGGGATTTTACACTATACAGAAAAGAAGTCGTACGAAGTACACCCTTCTTCATGATTTAGAAGACTCAGAGAGGAGATGGGTTTCGGCACAGTTTATACACAGTTCATGTAATATCAAAGCGGTAAAAGCAGCATTTAGCACATTAGGCTCAAACATGTAAAAATCAGATAAAACCAAATATGACAATTTATATGAGCTCGAATTTCTAACCCTGAACCACTGGTTCTGGGTTAATTCCCCAGCAGAGTCGCCAGAGCTGTCACACCTGCTTTTTCCAACCCCGCGAAGGGCGTAAGGAGTTTTTCCAATTAAAGGACAATCAAAACGAGATTTATTTATTTATTTCAGAGTCGCCACTTGGGAGATTTAGGGTGTCCCAAGTCACCAATTTTAATCCCGGATCAAGGAAAAGAATGACTCTATATTACAATCTGCGTACCAGAAATCCGGATAAGGAATTCTGTTAATCCGGATAAGGAATTTAGGGTTTGACATTTTTATCTGGATCGGCTTCAACATGTCCAATTTCCTTAGCCTCTGGAACAGACTGGCATATGACTCTCCCAATGGAGTGAAGGTTTTCTTTTTTTTTTTGCAACCTCTCGTTCTTAAATGCTTGATCCGGAAACCTGATCCAGGGGGGTTTCGGTAGGCTCGTGTGGATGGATAGGCATTTTGTGGAGCTGGGTACTGGGAAAGTGATGTACGACTTCGGGAGTTTTATGGAGATAAGTAGCATTGGGGAGGGTCATCTGGTGCACAAGGATATCCATGGGGACGATATCAAGGTTGGAAGTGTTGAGCAGGAAGGCCCAACATATCATCTTTTTTGTTTCTCTTTCTTCCACCCAAGCTTACTAGGATGTTCTCCAGCTTTCCTCCGACTTCTTTTCCATTTTAGATAGGGAGGAGTAGTCTGGGGTAACGCCTGATTTGTATTGAAAGTATCGAACAAAATCTTGAGCCATGTCACCCAGTGTAGGCCATTTACTGACATCTTGACGATTATGCCATTCCAAAGATGCCCAATCAAGCTCTCACTGAAATACGCCATCAATAAATCATCTTTCTCGCCAACACTTCTCATTTCACTGCAATAATCCCTCAAATGGACTACCGGATCTCCACACCAATCATACAAGTTAAGTTGTGGCACTTTAAATCCCGCGGGCAGGCGAACGTCAGGGGACACAGACAGTTCTTTGTAAGCCATGCTACCCTGGTCTCCCCTTCCTTGCTTGTTCTTCAAGGATTGTCCTATGCCTTTCAGCCTCCTAGGTATCCCATCTTTCCCTTCTCTTCCTGTGAACCTTTCATTTTCAACATGAGACTCATCCCGCGGGCCCTGTTTGTATAAGTAGGGAACTTTGTGGGCAACGTTCGAGGGGTAATTTCGGGCATCATGAGCTTGGAGATAAGCGGGTGGATCTGGAGAGTATGGAGGATCATCTGGCATTGTGTCCGAAGCTTGGGTAAGGACGTCATCTAGGAAGCTAGGTGGTGGCGGGGCTGGTGCCTTCCCAGTCATCCAAGCCTGATACATGTCCGCCATGTGTTGTCTCCACATCTTTACCTCTTTAACCAATCCATTGTCCTGTTCAACCAACTGCTTTCGGGACCCGGTATTAACCAACTCAGTTTTGTTGTTGTCTGCCATTGCCTTTTGACTTTATGTTGTGGTGAGGAGTTACTACTTCGGGAACCACAAACCAACCACCTTTCTGTACTGAGTTGTCAACAACAAACTTGTCAGTGATTAGAGCTTAACAGATTAGGCAACTGCACATTTGGGGAATGAATGCACCTAAGCAGTTAACCGTTTTTATTATACATTTGATCGGTTGTTTGCGTCATCCCGACTTTTCCTTATTTCCATTTGCAACTTCTTCTCCTTTCTTTTCACTCATGCCTTTCTATGCTTGATTTCTCTTTTATCCTCTCATTTCTCTCTCTTGTTTTGCCATTGTTTCCTCCCCATGGTTTCTTATTTTTCTCTCTTTTCTTTTCTTATTGTTTTTTTCTTTGTCTTTCCTCTCTTTTTCTCTTCTTTTCTCTCTTTTTTTCTTTTGGTTATGGTCAAATCCTATGGAGATTGCCTGCGTATCATGACCCTGCATGAATCAGACCAAGCATAGTTCTAGGGGATAAAAATAAATAATAAAACATTTTGGGATTTTCAAATTTTTCATAAAAATAACATGTTTTTATTACAACGACTCATCCTACCGAATTTTAACCATAAAAATCAACAGACTCAAAAAGGAAACTAACAGACTCCAACAACAAGATGAAAACACAGACTCGAAAATAGACTAACAAACTCCAACAGAAAGAAAATACAGATTTGAGTAAAAATTATGAATACATCAATGCCTCAAATGCTCCTGGGGCCCGCGGGACATCATTCGGTCTCGACATGGGCCTATATGCGAGATCACTTTGAAGCCTTTCCAAGTCACTCATTATCTGCCGGACAAATGTCATTACTACCGCGGAGAAGGTGGTGCGAGTCATATCCTCACATGCTTGGCATTTTACAACAATGTAGTCGACAATAGTTCTGATCCTCTCTCGGATTCTACCCTTTTCTTGAAGCAGACGTCCGACCTGTTGATTCCGGGATTCTAATACCTGAGAGTCATGGAGATGTTGATTTTGCAACTGTTGCATTTCTTCCTCCATACGAGCCATCAAATCATAACAGTGTTCCCTATCAGCTTTAAAGTCCTTGGCCTGCTTGGCTGCCTCATTCTCGAGGGTAGTCATTTTTCTCTTCAGGCTGATGATTGTCCCTTCATACTTGCTTTTCATTTGTCGTACAAACTATGCCCGTCCTTTTGCATTTTCCGCCAATTGAGCCCTGAATTTCTCCAGACTGGCCTCAGACTTTTCTAGGTCATCTTCACACTCAAGGGCTTTCTTTTTCAGACTGCTTATAAGCCTTTCATCTGCTCGGCTTCTTTCTGGGTTTCTAGCAGCTATTTTCATCTTCCGGATTTGAGCTTTGAGGGCTTCATTTTCCTAAGTTAACTTCTTCTTCTTGCCTTTATCTGCGGCAGTTTGCAACCCATTCTCAAACTAAAGGTCCATGACTTACTTTTCCAGCCTGCTTATGGTGGCTCGGTACTAATTTTCTTTGGTCAACCAGTCCCATTGCACCTGTGCTCCATTGGTAAATTGTTGGACATGGGGTTTCTTTGCGGGCCTTTCGGACTCCTGATGAACTCGGGATCTTTTACTATACCACGCAGTGTAACTAGGCTCCACCTCGCCTCCGGATAGATCTCGTACTTGAGTTCTAGGCTCTAAGAATCTGCACTGATGCCAAATCCGACGCACTTTTTCTTCTGGAAAAACGGCTTTTGGTTCCAACTCAATAACTTGCCGACTCAAATCCTCATCGTATGTGATGGTCTGGTATCGGCCTAACTAACGTAGAACTCGATGCGGGGCATAAGGCTGGATACTCCGAAGACCCATTAACAGCAGAAAGCATACCTCAGCCGACATATAAATTACCTCACTGACCGAGAGCCACCCGAATGTCCATTTGATCTTATTTGCAGTCAAAGATCTCAAATGAGCATGCCATGCTTCCATACCATCCGGGAACTCATAACCCTCTACCCGCTTTTCATGTTTTTCAATGCACTCGAGGCCAGTCATACCACAATTCAAGTATCCAGGACAGTGGCAAAGGTGTTCCTCCATCCATAATTGTACTAGCATATTGCACCCTTCAAAGAACTTTCCCTCTTCTCGATAAAGGGTCAGAGCTTGGTAAATTTCTGCCAGAATCATTGGCACTATGGTCCCATTTGCCTTTTTCATCATAAAGTCGGCTATACCCACGAGTCCTAACTCTATGTTCCCGCCTTTTCTGGGTCAAATCAAAGTACCCAGGAACGCCATTATAAAAGCTAATCCTCTCTGATCTTCCCACTTGTCTTGGTTTCCCGCGTGAGTAAGACTGGTATCTGGTGTCTCAAAGCTGCGGGGATTCCCGTAACTTCGGTATAAAAAGTAGAAGGTACAGAATCCTTTGGTCAAATTTCTGTCTCGGATGTCCCGACTGATGCTTAACAAGTCCAAAAATTTGTGAGGGGTTACTATTCTCGGTGTTACTAGGTATTGATTTCTAAGATTCCCCTCGAAACTGGCATAGCCTGCTATCTCTTCTAGTGTAGGAGTTAACTCGAAATCAGCAAAGTGGAATACATTATGTACTGGGTCCCAAAATGGTATCAAGGCCTCAATTATGTCCTTTCTCGGCTTAACCTTCAAGAGCCCGACGAAACCACCCAAAGCTTTTGTCACAAATTTTCTGCTATTGTCCCCCAAATCATGCCACCACATATGTAGCTCCAAGGGGTCTCTTCACGGACTGAGAAAGGTTCATTTTGAATTGTGCTCATCCTGCACATTTATTAAGGTGATTTTAATTAAAAGAAAATTATGACTCATTTTGACTCAGGAAAAATGACCATTTTTTTCAAAATTTTCACAAAAATATCCGGCTTTACCAATATGGCCTTTCAGCACTCCATATACGAAGATTTTAAGGCTGTGTTCGCTAACTGGCAAAAACCTTGAAAAATGATCAAAGGTGGCTATTCTTGCAAAAATGGCCTTCCGGCGCCCTTTTGGGGACATTCGGATGTTTTAGACAAGAATGACATCACCTTACTTATTTGCAATAAAATTAAAATTTTTGTTCTTTTTGTGCTATTTTTGCAAAAAGAAAGTTGGACCCGATGGGGGTTGCCTACGTATCTCACATCCTGTGAGAATCAAACTAGCGTAGTTCGGGCAAATAAAATAAAACCAACTATTTTTCAAAACAAAACCGTTTTTTTTAATTTTTCTCAAAAAAATCGGCAGAGTTTCAGTACTATTTGGACACTAGTTTCCCAAAACAGGTGATTTAACTCACTTAACCCTCACATTGCTATTCCCTTTTTTTCAACTTTCTCCCATTATTCAAAAGTCGGTCAGCATGCAAATCCAAATCAAATAAATGCACAAGTAGCAAGTAAGATGCATCGGGATGGTCTTTTCAATTTTGGTACACCTGTCCTAGACAGACCTAACCCTTGTGTTGAGTCTCCAAAGTCAAATGCACGTGATGCAAGCAAACGTTCCTACTAGGGATCCGACATGAGGTCTTGTTATACTAGATTTAAAACCTGGGTTTATTGTTCTAGACCTGGCTTACCCGAGCGGACAACTCGAGCCGGGGGGGGGCAGCGTACTGGTAATACAGAAGCTTCACCAGCTTTGCAACTTGTCCGAACCTCATTCTAAATTTGGGATATGACTCTAACAGAAGAGAAGTCACACGAAGTGCACACTTCTCCATGATTTAGAAGACTCAGAGAGAGGAGGGGTTTCGTGGCAGTTTATAACAGTTCACATAATATCAAAGTGGTAAAAGCAACACTTAGCACATTAGGCCCAAACATGTAACAAAATCAGATAATTAATAAAGCCAACTATAACAATTCATCTAAGCTCGAATTCTTGAACCCTGAACCAGAGATTCTGGGTTCGATCCCTAGCTGAGTTGCCAGAGCTGTCACACCTCCTTTTTACCACCCGAGAGGGGGAAATATAGGGAGTTTTTTCCAATTTAAGTGACAATCGAAACAGGATCATTTATTTATTAAATTCAGAGTCGCCACTTGGGATGATTTATGGTGTCCCAAGTCACCAGTTTGGAATCTCGAATCGAGGAAAGATTAACTCTGTATTACAGTCCGCGAACACAAAAATTTGGGTAAAGAATTCTGTCAACCCGGGAGAAGGTGTTAGGCATTCCCGGAATCCGTGGTTCTAGCACGGTCGCTCAACTATTATAATTGGCCTATTATCTTATTTTAATACATCTTTGAAACCTATGTGCATTTTAACTTTAAAATCGCTTTTATATTTTTTGTGAAAATTCAAGGTTATTTAAAACACATCGTATGGCATGCATCATGAAATGCACCCGCGGTTCACGACATGCTTTATTTAACCTTGTTGGAAATTGGAGTCGGGTCACATGAAATGCATACCCGAACCTCTTTAATCTAATTTGACGTAGTTCAGTTGATGGATAGCAAACCAATTTCTATACTGTGACAAAATCATGTTCAGTTATAACCAATTCGAATAAACACGAACAGATAACCGAGCAAGCAAATTCAAAACCACGGAGAATATTAATAGAAACAACGGGATTGCATCACCAAACAAATAATTAACATCAAGCTCGAATAAAACAAATAGAGAATGAAAGAGTTGACCTTAATATAGCCGGAAAATTGATCATTTCACTGTTTTGAACTCATAAATGTGACAAACCGCAGACGGACCTCGACTTAGCACCGCAAAACTCAAACAAACCCGGATTCAACCCCAAACGAGCTCCACCAATGAACTTCCGACATTAAAACTCCAACTCAGTTTCTGTTTTGATTTTGCTCTTTTCGAAATGATATTAAATCAAAAGGAACCAGCAGAGAGGAACCAACAAATCAGTTATCACCGCATATGTACAAAGAGACATGAAAATGACTACTTATGCAAAATCAGCAGAAACAGAAAAGAAGAAACCAATAGCACAGATTAAGGTGAGCGCTCTTCAATTAAAGTTCCCCTCTGAGCAGTATACACAAGCAAAAACGAAACCATGGCCAACTCTTTCACTATGTGAAAATCAGAAAGTACACATGAATCCGACAATGAAAATTTGAATGAAAACAGCAACAAATCGCTACAGGGACTTAAACCAACAAAACTCGACCTCGACTAACATATCAGATAGGAATCCGAATCGAAAATCAGAAGAAAACCAGAAGTCGACATGAAAATCGAAAGATTGAGTTCGAAATCTTAATGAAACAAAAGAAAATCCTGTCTGTTCACCTCCCCTGTTCTCACTCTCCGCTTTGTGTGTTCAGAGGAAGACAAGTACTTTTTTTGGGGTCTAGGTTTGATGTTCTCTTCTTCAGTAAGAGTGAGATGTGGGAGATGGGAGCTTGGCGAAGGTGAGCAGGGGTGTGTGTTCAACGGCTGGTCTTGAATGGTCGACCAGACCCACCGATGATCAAATCCGGCGACTGGTGAGGGAAGCTTTGGGAGTTCGACCTTCTGTTTCGGAGATGATGATAAGGATGTGGATCTGGAGGAATTAAGGGTGGCTCTTTAGCGTGTAGGTCTGGAGGTGATCTACGGCTGGTGGCCGACTGATGTACTGCCGGTGATGAGGAAAAAGGGGGGTCGTTTGGAGAAGATGAAGTCAGGGGGTGGGGGTACGATTTGTTTTTGGTTGTTTGTTGAAATTTCAGTGCTTCAGATCTTTTGCAGAGTCTCCCCTCTATTCTCGTCCCCCCCAACTCATTTTGGTGTTACCCCTATCCCTTCTTTATTATAGAGCCTAGGTCTTGGTTATTTCTTGTATTTTTGCTAATTAGTCCCTAAGTCTTTTTGTGTTAAGTCCTTGGGGTCTTTTTATTTATTTATTTGTTCCAAAGAAGAGTCTAGAAGGGTCCCTAGGGTTGGCTTAATGGGTATTGGGTATTGGGACAAGAATTGGGCTCTAAAACTCTTAAAATTGTGGTCTAACACCTTAATTGACTCCTTTTAAAATAAGATAGAAATACTACACAATGCCAAAGCTAATCCTAATTAATTAAACTAAACATGAAACTATTTTTGTGTTTTCGAAATTCTATAAAGATAAAAATAAGGTACTATTTTTGTATTATTTTTTTTAATTTATGAAAAATATATAAACTAAAATATTTTTTTGTAATTTTTATTTTTCTTGTAATAAAATAAAGTAAAAGAGTAAGAATTAGTTGAAATAGCTATATTATGCCTAAATTAAATATTTACATGCTAAATAAAATTTTTGGGAGAGGGTCAAAAATCACATGTCTATACCCGACATAGGGGTGTCACAAGTCACGAGCATCTACTAGGGTCTAAATACAACAGAAAAGTCTGAAATATACTAAATACAGTCTAATAAAATCAAGAGGGAGAAAAGCTGTGCTGAGAACGCCGGCAGCTACCTTGCTAAACTCCGATGATTCTGCCTCCGATCAACCAATACCTGCTATCGGGTTCAGAAGTACCTGAATCTGCACACAAGGTGCAGGAATTAAAGTGAGTACTCCGACTCAGTGAGTAATAATCATAAATAAAAACTTAGTGATAGGAAATCACGAAAAATACATCAACATGCTGTATAGAGTAGTACAAAACCAGTAAGAAAGCAATGAAGCTGTGAAATCTCTTAAAGCATCTTAGCTCAGTTAAAACTCCTTTAAAAATGACTTTTTAACAGTTAAACAATTAAATGCAACACAATTAGAATGGATAAGCACAGAAAAATCCGCCCCTCAGGCAAAGTTACACAATTAAAAGGTAAATGACAGGCAATTAAGGAAAATAAACACATAAAGGTTCGCCCCTCGGGCACAGTATCAACAAATCCGCCCCTCGGGCAATATCTCAGAACAATATCATCCCCTAGGGCTATATCTCACATCACAATGGGTACCCACGCTCACTGGGGTGTGCAGACTCCTGGAGGGGCTCCTTTCGGCCCAAGCGCAATATCAAGCCATCTCGTGGCATCATCACTAGGCTCTTGGCCTCATATCAACAAGTCACTTCGTGGCGTACATATCTTAGGGCCTCGGCCTCATAATCATAATCAGTGTATCACCGCTGCGGCATGCAGCCCGACCCAAAAATATCCTCACAACACCGGCTCTCGGCCTTACTCAGTCAAAATCACATAAGCCACTCGGGCAACAGTAAAACATGATGCTCAGTCCAAAATATTATTTGAAATATCATTTGATATATTAAAACAGAGTAAACATGGCTGAGTTATGAAAATAGTGAAATATAACATGACTGAGTTCAAGCATAAAGTTAAGACAATGAGGAAATATCAATAAAATCCCCTAGGGGTTCAAATAGTTGGCACGAAGCCCAAATATGACATTCAACCCAAAACATGATGATAGCAAAAAGATTTTCAGTCAAATACGCGGTAAAATAATCATTCGGGACGGACTAGGTCACAATCCCCAACAATGCACGACCCCACGCTCGTCATCTAGCGTATGCGTCACCTCAATATAGCACAATAATGTGCAATCCGGGATTCACACCCTTAGAACATCATTTACAATCATTCACCTCGATCCGGTCCAAACTCTAGCCCGCGATGCCTTTGCCATCACGAATTGACCTCCAAATGCTCCAAATCTAGCCACAATAAGTACATAATCATTAAAATATGCTAGGGGAACAAAGCCCACTCGAAAATATCCAATTCACATCAGAAATCTCAAAATTGCTCAAACCCGTCCCCCGGGCCCATGTCTCTGAATCCGATAAAAATTATATCAATAAAATCCTCATTCACTCACGAGTCTACCCATATCAAATTCATCAAAATCCGACCTCAATTGCCTATTCAAATCCCCAAAAGAATTCTCAAACTTTTCTTCCATTTTCTCCCAATTTTCACTCTAATTTCTCAAATTAAATGATGAAATTCAAGACTCATCATGGAATTAAACCAAATATTATTGAAGAATACTTACCCTCATAGCTCCACTGAAAATCTCCTCAACTTTCACCTTCTTCCGAGCTCTCCAATGGTTTTTATGAAATTGGACTTAAACCCTCGTTTTCAAAATATAATCTGACTGCACAGGCATTTCTTCATCGCGAACGCGACATAACCCTCGCGTTCGCGAAGCACACTACTTCACAGAGCAAAATTCCTTCTACGCGAACGTGAAGTACAACAAACTCAACAGGTCGTGAACGCGACCCTCTACTATGCGAACGCGTAGAACAAAAGCATTGGGGACCCAGCTGTCCCCTTTCCTCTATGTGAATACGATAGGAGACTCGCGAACGCAATGACCAGAGACCACACACCTTCACGATCGCGGAACCATCTTCGCGAATGCGAAGGCCAACTCCATAGCCTCACACCTTAACCCTTTGCAAACACGGGACATGCATCGCGAATGCGAAGGTCAAAAACCTGCAACACCAACAGCAGGGATTCTGCAATTTTTCACAACATAAAATGGTGCGATTGACCACCCGAAACTCACCCGAGGCCCCTGGGACCTCAACCAAACATGCCAACATATTTCATAACCTCATTCAAACTTGTTCCAACCTTAGGAATGCTCAAAACAACATCAAAACACCCAATTCTCATCGGATTCAAGCCTAAGAATTCCAAAATCTTCTAAATTACGCTTTTGATCAAAAACCCAACCAATCCACGTCCGAATGACCTGGAATTTTGTACACACATCACAAATGATACAATGGAGCTATTGTAACTTACGAAATTCCATTCCGACCCCTATATCAAAATCTCACCTATCAATCGGAAAATGCCAAAATCTCAATTTCGCCAATTCAAGCCTAAACCTTCCACGGACTTCCAAATGCATTCCGATCATGCTACTAAGTCCCAAATCACCTAACGGAGCTAACCAAATCATAAAAATTCCGATCCGAGATCATATACCAACAAGTTAAATATTGGTCAAACTTTTCAAATTTCAAGCTTCAAACTGAGAACTGTTCTTCCAAATTCATTCTGATTACCCTGAAAACCACAACAATTTACATAAGTCATAATCCATCAAATGGGGCAAGTCATGCCCGAGAACTGATGAGCAAAGTGCAAAAGCTAAAAATGACTAGTCGAGTCATTACATCCTCCCCCACTTAAACATACGTTCGTCCTCGAACGTGCCCAGAGTTGTTCCAAAAGCCTACCAATCGCTGTATAACCTTACCATGCACATACCCGGGGGTGATCCCACGTCACCCTATCTCATATAGGTCCGATAACACATTGTAACTGAAATTTCACAATCCAACCTAGCCCATAAGCCTTAGAACTATATTTTCACTTTTGAAATCATCCACAAGATCAAAGCTCACACCTATACTCTGAGTAAGCCCGAACCAGCTGTAATAACCCATATCTACAACCTCAGGTGCATGTTGATACCCAAATTTTCCATATATATTTTTAATATGCAAAATACCTTCAAAATAACATATATATGCATATATAAGCATGTCCAAGGTTTTTATTATTTTTCATAATTTTAAGGTTTTAAATTGATTTATCTTCTCCCTTTTTATCCATAAAATCCCCAATAATTATTTCCAAAATTATTGTTTTGATAATTCATCTATTGGATTTCTATATTTATGAAAAATATGGCTAAAGTAATTTTGTTTTATATTATTATAATTATATTTAGTATTTTTAAAGCTAAACTACACATAATTGCAATATTAGCCCTTTTAAGATTTAATTATGTTTTATTTGCATAAAATTAGATCCCGTATTTTTAAATTGCTAATTATGTATTATAAACCATTTTAGCATTTTAAACTATTTTTCAGAAATTATCTACTATTTTTAATAAATTAAATAGGGAAACACTGGCTATTTAAATTATAGCCAAATTGGCTTTCAATTATAGCCAAATCGGACCCCAATTCCCAGCCCAATTTTACAATTAAAAACCTGACCCACACCCTATTAACCCATACCCAAACCCGGAACCCACCTACCCCATTTAATCTCGACCGTTGATCTCCCAGATCAATGGTCCACATTTTTTCTTTCCTTTTTTTAATCCAAGGACCCCCCAAACCCTACCCCATTCTCTCATTTGCTGCGCCCTTGAATCCCTTCCTCTCCAAATTCTCTCTGAGACCTAACCCTAACCCTAAAATGCTGTCACCGGCATAAACCCCTCCTACGATGTTTCTATGTGTTCTCCGACCGAACCTGGTCTTCCACACGCCACAGCTCTTTGATTTCTTGGATCCTTGAGATTTTCTCAAGGGAACCCCAACTGGTTCAGGTTTGGAACTTTGTTTATCAGCCTGTCTCAGGCCATTTTCCATTTGTGAGTAAGAACTTTTTCTTGTTTTATTACGGATCTATGGGTTCTTGACCTATTCTATCATCTCTACTACTTTTCTGGAATCCCTAGCTTTAAATCCTCCGATCTTTTTAGATCTGTGATGGATCTATGTGCCTTTTAAGGTTCTCACCTGTTTTCCTCAAAAGATTTCTCTGATTTCAAACGATTCCCTCATTTTCCAGACTAGGGTTTCAAAACCCTTTTGCAAAAACGATTTCTTTCTGATTTTTAGCAATTACTTTGTGATTTTTAGCATGTTCAAACATCACTTGAGTCTTCCCTTTTGCTCGATTCATTTTTGTTAAGAAACTCTAATACTTCTGGGTTCGATTTGAAGTTTGAGTCTGTTTGCGATGTGTTTGCATGTCTCTTATGAACATTCTAGGTTTCATGTATGTTCTATATGCTCTTGTGCTTCATGCTCTAATTTGTTCTTAGGGTTTCTCTGATTTTTATTCAACACGTGTTATTTATCGTTTAATAGGTCCGACTATTTATTTTATTGATTGTTCACATAATTTATATTGATTTTGTGTAATCTCCTTAGACATGCGATATCTTCCCTGAATCTGTGATTTTGTGTATTTTCGTTGTAATTCTGTACTGATTTTTCGAATTGCTTCCTTACTTTTGCAATACTTTGCTTAGTTAGTGCTGATTCCCTGTGATTTTCGATCTCATTCGTGATTCTTTGAACTAACTTTCAGAATTCAAATTGTACTATACCTTACTTATGTGCACAAATATGTTGTTAGTTATTTAACGTGTACTTTCCTTACTTGAAATATTTTGTACTTAGTCCTTATTACATGCTCCATGCTTTTACTACTCCTACTTTGGTAAAATCAGTCTTATAAGCAATTCATTTCCCTATTTGATACAACTTGTACCCGTTTGAACTATGACTCCGTAATTGAAGGGAGTCCAGGTCTTTAATTGATTCTGATTTGTATTATTTCTATAATTGTGCTAAGTCAGTACTTATTACTTTATTTTCCTGCCTGTTCTCAGACTATAAATGCTCTACCCTCTCTTTAGCATAGGACACGAACAATTACACCGTTCTGAACTCTCTCTTACACATATACATATTGTGACGACTCAGCTAGTCGTCTGATGAATTACCGCTCCGTTTCCTCTATTTTTGCTTCTTTATGCTTTTTTTATCCGTGTTATGTGGTCTCAGGTTGGTCGGATTGAATCTGAAATGATTTTGGTAAGGTTTGAGATGCTTAGTCTCTTTTGAGGAAGCTTAAGTTGGAAAAGTCAACCGGATATTGACTTATGTGTTAGAGGGCTCAGATGTGAGTTCCGATGGTTCAGATAGCTTCTGGAGGTGATTTAGGACTTAGGAGCGCGATCAGAATGAGTTTTAGAGGTTCAGAGTAGATTTAGGCTTGAATTGGCGAAGTTGATATTTGGTGATTTCCGGTTGGTAGGCAAGATTTTGATATAGGGGTCGGAATGGAATTCCGAGAGTTGCAGTAGTTTTGTTGTGTCATTTGGGATGTGCGCGCAAAATTTTAGGTCATTCGGACGTGGTTTGGTTGGGTTTTTGATTAAAAGCGAAATTCAGAAGATTTTGGAAACTTAGGCTTGAATCCGATGTGTTTAGGTTGATTTGATGTTGTTTGAGGTGTTTTGAAGATTGATATAAGTTTGAATAAGGTTTTGGGATATGTTAGTGCTTTTGGTTGAGGTCCCGGGGGCCTCGTGGTGATTTCAGATGGTTGACGGGGAGTTGAGATGTTGTTGAAACTGCAGAAAATTTTCAGCTTCTGGTATTTCCGCACCTGCGGATAGGGGACCGCAAATGCGATCTTGCAGATGCGGGGAAAGAAACCGCAGAAGTAGAATTAAGCTAGGGAGTCAGGAAACCACAGAAGCGGTTAATGAACCGCAGCTGCGATGGCACATGTGTGGTTGAGCGGATTGGGGCTGAGTTAACGAAAAACCGCAGAAGCGGTGGACTAGTCGCAGATGCGAAAATCCCTGGACCAGAGGGTATATATTGTCTTCTTCGCGAAATTTTGCTAAGTTTTTCATTTTTGGAGACGGGAAAGAGGCTAAGGCAGAGGATTTCAAGAGAATTCAAGGGGTATCAGTTGGGTAAGTTCCCTTAGGCTTTTTATTTGGGTTTGTGATCATTTTTCCATATGTTTAATCATGGAATTAGTGAAAATTAAGGAAGAAAAATGGGGGATTAGGGCTTGAGATTAACAGACTTTAAAATGAGTATTTGAGGGGTCATTTGGACTCCGATTTCCGCGTTCTTGGTATGTATGGACTCGTGGGAAGATAAGGATTCCGCTGATATGATTTATACAGAGTTTTGAGACGTGGGCCCTGGGGTCGGGTTTTGGTCAATTTCGAGAATTGTGCTATAATTTGATTTATTTCGCGTAGGATACGTCCCTTTAGCCTATTCTAATGTTATGATTCTGATTTTGGGTAGATTCGAAGCGAGTGGAGGCTGATTCAAGGGGCAAAGGCATCGCAGAGTAGTATTTTCACCAGTTTGAGGTAAGTAACCATTGTAAATCTGGAACTGAGGGTACAAACCCCAGTATTTGACTTGTTTTAATAAATGCGGTGACGCACATGCTAGGTGACGAGCGTATGGGCGTGCACCGATAGGGATTATGACTTGGTCCATCGCGTAGGGACTATTGAGCCGCGTATTTGATTTGAAACCTTATAATATTCCATACTTTAGTCATTTATACTGTATTATGGGCTGTATACCATGTTTGGAGCCTTGTGCCAACCTATTGATACCCTTAGGGGTATTTTTACTATTTTCCCTCACTTTATTTGTTGAAAGCATATCATTAGTCATGTTTTTTAACTGTTTAAATGTTTAAAACTGGTTTGATCACTCCACTTCTAATTGTGAGGACTGTTTTGGTTGAGTTCTCTAATTTCTATTGTTATGCCCGAGAGGCTGTGAGGTTAATGACTAAGAGAGTTTAAGAACCTAATAGTGAGGATATTATATATTTATATATTATGGATCGGGCTACATGCCGCAGCGATACTTATATGGATCGATCTGCACGCTGCAGCGATATATATTGGATCGGGCTACACGCCGCAACGATATATATATTGGATCGGGCTGCGCACCGCAGCGATATGATGCTTGGGCTGTAGGAGCCCCTCGGGAGTTTGTACACCCCCAGTAAGCGTAGTCGACTATAAATTATAGTTCAGGCTGCATGCCGCAATAGTTACTATGATTTCTATTACTATGAGATATTAATGAGCCTGAGTACTGAGAGTGAGTATTGAGTGACGAGAGCTGAGTCACGAGTGACTGAGAGGCTGCTTGAGAGGCCCAGTTATGCTATTTTTACTAATTTCACTCTTCTTTTAAAATAAGTCTCTGTTGGAAAAATTGCCAAGTATATGATTTCAAGTGTTTAAACTGAAATTTGATGATTTTACGACAAAACTGGTTTTAAACTGTGAAGTTGACCTGTTATCCTATTGTTTATTCGGTTATATGATTTTTAACTGCTCGTCACTGCTTTCAGACCTTATTTACTTTAGTTACTTACTGATTTGGCGTACTCACGTTACTCCCTGCACCATGTGTGCAAATCCGGGTGCCCGAGTGACAGAGTGAGGGTCCTCAGCTAATCCAAAGGTTGCCGGAGATTTCATGGTAGCTGCATGGCTTCCGCAGCCTTGTTTTCTCCTTCTTATCTTGTTCTTTTTCGCATTTTCTACGCATATGTTGTATTAGACAGTCAATTATGTAGTAGAGGCTCTATACTCGTGACACCAGATATTTGGGGTTGTGTAGTTTTTCATGTCTATTTGACTTCCGCATATGTAATTGTGTTTTAAACTCTTATTATGGAAATTGGGTATTTAAACCTATGTTAGAAAATGGTTTTATAAAAGGAATTTGTTGTAGTTAATGGTTTGGGTTGGCTTGACTAGTAATATGATAGGCGCCATCACGACTGTGTATTTGGGGTTGTGACAAGTTGGTATCAGAGCCTAGGTTACATAGGTCTCGCGAGTCATGAGCCGGTTTAGTAGAGTCTCGCGGATCAGTACAGATACATCTGTATTTATCCTCGAGAGGTTGCAAAACCTTTAGGAAAAACTTCATATTCTTGAAATTCTTATCGTGCGTCCTTGATTCAGCTTAAAATTTAACTCTTTGAACTGTTTTCACGCGTTCATATGCGCATGAACGCTCGATATCGGATATGCATCGATGGCTTGTGATTCCCTGATTGAGGGGTGAGATGTGATTTCTGTGCATTGATGTTGGGCCAGGCTAGAGGACTCGAGGCCAGATTTTTGCCTATAGCTTGATCCCTGAGCTGTTGATTTCGTGAGCGCGTGTTTCTGGATCCATATGTTCTGTTATGTCCCTATTAAGAGAGGTGATGACTGGATAGTTACGTGATGAGTGTGATGTGACTGCGAGATATATTCATGTGATTTGGAAGCGACGAGAAGGGTCTGCTAGAGGATAGAAGGACTTTTAGGTGCTCGATTTTTATCTTGATTTGAGGTATAGCCCCGAGTTATGGGTGTGTGAAGAATCTTTCCACGTTTCCTAGTTGGGAGTGGAGTAAATTTCATGTTGCGGTCTGAGTTTAGACTCAGGAAATTTAAGTGACTGCATAATGTTTATGACGGTGGAAGGTATATAGAAATGTTAGTTTGAGGCAAAACAGGTGGGGTTATCTCCTGCGAATTGTTCTGAAGTTTGCATAATCCCTTGTGTTATTTATTGGAAGATTTAGCAGGGAAATGTATGTTTTACAATTTGAATTTGGGTTGCTCAAGAGAGTAGACTTGACAACTATGAGAGAATGTGAGATTTGCAGAAGATATAAAGTACCAGATGGTCTGTGTTCCACGAGCTTATGAAGGAATGATCTTAATCTCACTATGGTATTATGGCAGCAATAAAGTATATGCGTTATGAGTTATTGTGTATGTTTTGGTCTATGGTTTCGAGCCAAGTGGGGAGTCCACTATTAATTAGTCGATTGCACAGTTATGTGCTATGTTGGTTCCAGTTTGAGGTGTGCAGGTAAATCAGTCATCGGCTTTAGCGCCAGTTACTTCACCACCACCCGCCTAGTCAGCTAGGGGTCGCCCTGGAGGGGGAGGTCAATCAGGTGGTGGTCATGCCTATTTTTATGAACTTTCAGGCAGACCCGACGCTATTACTTCAAACGCTGTTATTATAGGTATTGTTTCAGTCTGTCACAGAGATGCCTTTGTATGATTTGATCCTGGTTCTACCTTTTCTTATGTGTCATCATACTTTTCTCGTTATTTGGGTATGCCTCGTGAGTTTATTGCTTCACCTGTTCATGTATCTACCCCGATGGGCGATATTATCGTTGTAGACCGTGTGTGCCGATCGTGTGTGGTGATTGTTGGGGGTCTGGAGACCCGTATAGATCTAGGGTGGATTTCAATATCATTTTGGGCATGGATTGGATATATCCGTGTCGTGCTATTCTAAATTGCCATGCTAAGACAGTCACATTGGCTATACCGGGTGTGCTACAGATTGATTGGCGAGGTGTGACTGATTATGTTCCCAGTAGAGTTATCTCATTCTTGCAAGCCCAGCGTATGGTTGGGAAGGGTTGTCTTTCCTATCTAGCCTTTGTGAGGGATGTCGGTGCAGAGACTCCCAGTATTGATTTTGTTCCAGTTGTGAGGGATTTTCCTGATGTGTTTCCTGCAGACCTGCCGAGCATGCCACCGCACATGGATATTGATTTTGGTATTGACCTGGTGCCGGGCACTCATCCCATTTCTATTTCGTTGTATCGTATGGAACTAGCGGAGTTGATGGAGTTAAAGGGGCAACTTCAGGAACTCCTCGATAAGGGGTTCATTTGGCCTAGTATGTCACCTTGGGGTGCGGGGTTCTATTTGTGAAGAAGAAGGATGGCACTATGAGGGTGTGCATTGATTATAGGAAATTGAACAAGGTAACAATTAAGAACAAGTATCCTTTGCCTCGCATTGACGATTTATTCGACCAGCTTCAGGGAGCGAGAGTGTTCTCCAAGATTGATCTCCATTCAGGTTATCACCAGTTGAAGATCAGGGACTCGGATATTCTTAAGACAGCTCCCAAGACCCGATATGGTCATTATGAGTTCTTGGTGTTGTCTTTTGGGTTGACCAATGCCCCAAAAACGTTCATGCATTTGATGAACATCGTGTTTAGGCCTTATCTCGACTTATTTGTCATAGTCTTCATTGATGATATTCTGGTATATTTGCGTGGTTAGGAGGAGCACATAGAGCATTTGAGAGTTGTGTTGCAAAGATTGATGGAGGAGAAACTTTATGCAAAATTCTCCAAGTGTGAGTTTTGGCTCAGTTCAGTGACTTTCTTAGGGCACGTGGTGTCTAGCGAGGGTATTCAGGTTGATCCAAAGAAGATAGAGGCGGTACAGAGTTGGCCCAGACCGTCCTCAGCCATAGAGATTCGCAGTTTTCTTTGTTTGGCGGGTTATTATCACCGTTTTGTTCAGGGACTCTCATATATCGTATCGCCCTTGACCAAGTTGACTTAGAAGGGTGCTTCATTTGTATGGTCGGACGAGTGTGAGGAGAGCTTTTAGAAGCTCAAGACAGCTTTGACCACAGCTCCAGTGTTAGTTTTGCCATCAGCTTCAGGTTCATATACCGTGTATTGTGATGCTTAGAGAGTTGGTATTGGTTGTGTATTGATGCAGGAGGGTAGAGTTATTGCTTATGCTTCTCGTCAATTGAAGCCCCATGAGAAGAACTATCCCATTCATGGTTTGGAGTTGGCTGCCATAGTTCACGCGTTAAAGATTTGGAGGCATTACTTGTATGGTGTATCTTGTGAGGTGTTTTCTGATCATCACAGCCTCCAACACTTATTCAAACAGAAGGATCTCAATTTGAGGCAGCGAATGTGGTTGGAGTTGCTTAAGGATTATGATATCACTAAATTGTACCATCCGGAAAAGGCCAATGTGGTGACCGATGCTTTGAGCTAAAAGGCAGTGAATATGGGGAGTTTGGCATATATTCCAATTGGGGAGAGACCTTTTGCAGTTGATGTTCAAGCCTTGGACAATCGGTTCGTGAGGTTAGATATTTCGGAGCCCAATCGGGTATTGGCTCGTGTGGTTTCTTGGTCTTCCTTATATGATCGCATCAGAGACCACCAGTATGATGATCCGCATTAGCTTGTCCTTACGGACAGGTTTCAGCATTATAATGCTAGAGATGTGACTATACGTGATGATGGGGTGTTGAGGATGCAAGGCCGGATTTGTGTGCCCAATGTAGATGGGCTTCGGGAGTTGATTCTAGAGGAGGCCCATAGCTCGTGGTATTCCATTCTTCCGGGTGCCGCGAAGATGTATCATGATTTGAGGCAGCATTATTGGTGGAGAAAAATAAAGAAAGACATTGTGGGATTTGTAGCTCGGTGTCTCAATTGTCAGTAGGTGAAATATGAGAATCAGAGGCCGGGTGGCTTGCTTCAGCAGATGGATATTCCCGAGTGGAAGTGGGAGAGGATCACTATGGACTTTGTTGTTGGACTTCCACGGACTTTGAAGAAGATTGATTCTGTTTGGGTGATTGTGGATCAGCTGACCAAGTCTGCGTACTTCATTCCTATGTGTACTACTTATTCTTTAGAGCGGTTGGCAGAGATCTATATTCGGGAGATTGTTCGGTTGCATGGTGTCCCAGTTTACATCATTTCAGATAGGGGCACTTAGTTTACATCGCAATTTTGAAGGTCTGTGCAGCGAGAGTTGTGTACTCAGGTTGAGTTGAGCACAACTTTTCATCCTCAAACGGATGGGCAGTCCAAGTGCACTATTCAGATATTGGAGGACATGTTGCGTGTTTGTGTCATTGATTTCGGAGGGTCATGGAATCAGTTTCTACCGCTTGAAAAGTTTGCTTATAACAACAGCTACCAGCCGAGTACTCAGATGGATCCATATAAGGCTTTGTATTAGTGGCGGTGTAGATCTCCAGTTGGTTGGTTCGATCCTGGTGAGGCTAAGATATTAGGGACATACTTGGTGTAGGATGCTTTAGAAAAGGAGAAGGTAATTCAGGAGAGGCTTCGTACAGCGCAGTCGAGGCAGAAGAGCTATGCTGATAAGAAGATTCGAGATGTGTCCTACATTGCTGACGAGAAGGTTTTGTTGAAGGTTTCACCCATGAAGGGTGTTATGAGATTTGGGAAGAAAGGGAAATTGAGTCCTCGGTTCATTGGGCCTTTTGAGGTGCTTCGGAGGATTGGGGAGGTGGCTTATGATCTTGCTTTGCCACCCTTTTCGAGTGTGCATCTAGTGTTTCATGTTTCTATGTTCCGAAAGTATATTGGAGATCCGTCTCCTGTTTTGGATTTCAGCACGGTTCAGTTGGATGATGATTTGACTTATGATGTAGAGCCAGTAGCTATTTTGGGTCATCAGGTTCGAAAGTTGAGGTCAAAGGATATAGTTTCAGTGAAAGTGCAGTGGAGAGGTTGGCTCGTAGAGGAGGCTACCTGGGAGACCGAGTGGGAGATGCATAGCAGATATCCTCATATGTTTGAGGCTTCAGGTATATTTCTTGACTCGTTCGAGGACGAAACGTTTGTTTAAGTTACAACAAGTCACCTGACATAAGTCATCTTAGGGTATTTGGTTGCCTTTGTTATGCTAGCAACTTTCCAAGAGGAGATAAATTCAGTCCAAGGGCAAATAGATGTGTGCTGGTAGGGTATTCAACAACTCAAAAGGGGTACAGACTTTATGATCTAGAAAGAAAAGTCTTTCTAGTTAGCAGGGATGTTAGCTTTAGAGAAGACATGTTTCCATTCAAAAATTCTAAGGAGGATTCTGTTGATTTATTTCCAAAGCAGCCAGAATTGATGGTACAATCTGCCCAACCAAGCATTAAACAAGAACCAACAAGTAGTCTTGTTGATAATGACACTCAAGAACAAACGACACATGCTGAAGATTCAACAGAAACTCTTGAGGATCATATTGACACAGTCCCAAGAGAGACGTCTCCAACAGATGCAGATACTTCACAAGCCAATTCAGAAGAACAACCACTAATTCCTTCACAATCATCAGAACCATCTCTTCAGCAATCATCAGTTCAGGAAACACCTCATGAAGTTAGAAAAGGAGGGAGAATCTCAAAACCTCCTATTTGTCTAAAGGACTATGTGACAACCAAAAACACTACTAATCAGTGTCTTTATCCACTATTCCAAAAGTTTACATTATGGGAATCTATCAACAAGATATCAACTCTATTTGAGGGCAATTTTAGCATGCATTGAACCAAACTCTTTTAAAGAGGCAGTTCAAGATGACAGATGGTTAGAAGCCATGAATCAGGAAATACAAGCACTTGAAAACAACAAGACTTGGGAAATGACTGAATTGCCCAAATGAAAGCAAGCTATTGGTTCTAAATGGGTCTACAAAGTCAAGTACAAAGCAAATGGAGAGGTAAAAAGGTTTAAGGCTCGTTTGGTTGCTAAAGGATACAACCAAAAGGAAGGACTTAACCATTATGACACATTCTCACCAGTTAAAAAAAATGGTGATAGTGAGGCCTATTATCAGTATAGCCACTTCCAAAGGGTGGCCCCTATATCAAATGGATGTTAAAAATTCTTTCTTATAGGGAGATTATATGTGGAAGTCTACATGAGTATGCCTCAAGGGTTCACCAATCAGGGGGAGACCATAGTATGCAGACTTCTCAAATCTCTATATGGCCTCAAACAAGCTTCCAAACAATGTAACATTAAGCTTACTGAAGCTTTAATAGAGAGTGGATACAAACAGAGTGGATTTGATCACTCCTTGTTTACCAAGAGACAAGAAGATGGTTTAGTGGTGATTCTCATATATGTAGATGATTTACTCATTACTGGCAGTCATCCCACATTAATAGAAAATGCAAAATTTACCTTACACAATCGATTCAAAGTGAAGGATCTGGGGGAGTTGAGATACTTTCTTGGAATTGAGATTATGAGATCAAAGAAGGGAACTTTTCTTAATCAAAGAAAATATGCTTTAGAGCTCATTTCTCAGGTGGGGTTAAGTGGATGTAAACCTGCTAGAACACCTTTGGAACTAAATCAAAAGCCGACCACTGTTGAGTATGATACTCATGCAGGGGTTACAAATGATCCAGAACTTAAAGATGCCATTGCTTATCAACAATTGATTGGAAAGGTTTTTTATCTTACTATTACCAGACCAAATATTAGCTTTGCAGTTTAGAGCCTAAGTCAGTTCATGCAAATACCTAAACAATCACATTTGGAGGCAACTTTTAGAGTTGTTAGATATCTCAAAGGGTGTCCTGGATTGGGTGTGTTGCTGCCAGCTGAACCTATCACCAGTCTGACTGCCTATTGTGATTCAGATTGGGCCTCTTTCCCTAATACAAGGAGGTCAGTTACTGGTTATGTTTTCAAGTTAGGAGAAGGACTCATTTCCTGGAAGTCCAAGAAACAACACATTGTTAGCAGGAGCTCTGCAGAAGCGGAATACATGAGCATGTCAGCAGTAGTAGCTGAAATAACTTGGAACATTGGACTGTTGCAAGAATTGGGATTCACCATTACTCAACCTGTGTCCTTGATCAGTGACAATAAGGCAACAATTCAAATTGCTAACAATCTCATCTTCCGTGAACGCTCTAAGCATATAGAGTTAGATTGCCATTTTGTACGCGAAAAGATCAAGTCTGGGCTCATACTTCCTCATCATGTTTCCTCTGTTCAACAGCTGGCTGACATTCTCACCAAAGGATTGTTCACTGCCCAACACCATCTTCTCTTGTTCAAGCTTGGTGTGTTTGATGTCTTTTACCCACCAGCTTGAGGGGGAGTATTAAGAGAAGGGTATTTTAGTGTATAGTGTAGAATAGAAAGCGGGGGTATTTTTGTCATTTCACATGCTCCCTCCACTAACCATCGCGAAAGTGGTTATATTAGTTAAACACTGTACATTTTAGTTCTTCAGTTGGTTAACACAGAGAATGATATTTTTCTCTTCTTTCTCTCTACTTTCTCTCTACTTTCTCTCTCTACAATCTAGCTTGATCCTTCAATTCCTTAGCTGCATGAGTGTGAATCTGACTTCATGACACTAGATCTCAGATCTATCATAAGGTAATTTTTGTTTGCAAAAATTGTGTTACGAAAATTTGATCAGATTTATGTATTCTGCCTAATCTATATCAATACATAAAGCATTTTCCAAAAAGTTACTTTATCTACTCATCGTTTGAGCTCGTATTCTGCTGCTTGTAGGAAAATCTCAAAAGGACAAGCTATGTTTCACCATATCGGTAATCATCTTTAGTAAATCTATTTAATTCCAGGACAAATCTCGGCATTGTTTACTTTTGCAATGACTCTTTCAAGTATGTCAAATCTTCTTATTTTGCGTCGATTAGTTACCTTCTATAGCAAAGGTTGATACCTAATTTATTTAAATAAATACCTTTTTAAAAAATTATATTCCATAGCTATCTTTTGATTTTTATAGCCAAATATCTATTTATGGTCACCTCCTACCCTTAAGCCATAAAATAAACTTTGTATTATTTTTCTCTCTCATATCTCCTCAAATTTCTCCTATCCCCTACCCCATATCTATTCTCCCTCCCTCTCTCTAATTCCCGATGTCTTCTCCTCCGCCGGACGCTGGAGCAGTTGTCACCGTCCCTGTCACTGGAGCAATTAGTCCTTTGGCTTCAAGATCTACTACCAAAATTTCCTGCCAGATGGATGAGTCAATGATAAATTTGATAGTATTTGGAGTTGTATCATGGACAACATTATTTTTATTAACAAGAAAATTATTTCCAACTCGTTCTTTTGATTTTTGCAACCGTTTGGTTTCAACAATTCATGCAATTTTAGCAGTAACATTAACTTCCATTTCTGTTCAAGATTGGAGTTGCCCAATTAGTCCTTTGGCTTCAAGATCTACTACCAAACAGGTATTTTGTGTTGTATATTTCGCCGGTAATTATGTGCTAATCATCGGCAACCGGAGGCAACGGAGACGGCGAGCGAGGACTGGATACTGATGCTGCTTCAATGAGACGACATTAGGGTTGTTCTTGAACAAAGACGACGGAGTTGGGGGCTAAGCAACTTGAATTTTCTGTTAATATATTTCAATGTATCTCGATGTATTTCATTGTATTCATTATCTTTTTTTTCATGGTATTTCAATGTATCTTGCTATATTCTATGTATTTCATTTTATTCATTGAATTTTTTTCATTTTATTTCAACGTATCCCGCTGTATTCTATGTATTTCATTGTATTCACCATCTCGCTATATTCCATGAATGTATTCATATATTTTTTTTTTAGTTAATATAATTTATGTATTCAGATGTATTATATAATTTCTCTGAAAATTGCTATGTTTTTGGGGTGTTTTTTGGTTGAGAGTCTTTTTTATAACTGGAAATACAAAATTTGTGTGTTATAATTGAGTTTATTGAGTTATATTAGAAGTCTATTATGTTAATTGATTCACTTTCCATTTAAAAACAGTGTAATCCCCTGTTTCACGCAGTGAATAAAGTCGAATACAATAATCTGTCCAGCTGTAATCTCATGTTTCACGCCATGAATACAGTCGAATATAAAAATCTGTCTAGCTGAAATCCCCTATTTCACGCCTAAAAATGCTACTATATTCATGAATACAGTAGCTTAAATACATCGAATACACTCTAAAAATCTGAAAACATAGCTATAGGAAATAATATAGTAAATGGTAGCTACAACTAGCTAATAACCACTAAAACATAGTGGTTTCTGAAAGTTTCTCTATTTTATTTTACCATTTCGGCTAAAAAATCTATGCGTACAATAGTGGTTTTCTGAAAGTCTCTCTATTTTACTTTACCAATTGAATATGATAGGAAGTGTACGAAACATACTATAAGTGATATGAAGTCTAAGGAAGGTTCTAAGTCTAAGCCAAGTTGGAAAATTACATAATAGATTAAAGTTGCAAATGAGTACGCGTAAGACCTCACTTTGGACTAGTATATCTATATGGATATAATGTGTTGTGTGATGCACAACCTATCAAATTAAATCTATATAAGTCTAGTTTCCATAGAATCAAACCGTTAATCATTTGGAGGTATATACAGAAAGTTACGACCATTCTACTGGACCTGTATCATATGCGCGGCCAGGTGCGCGACTGCGCATATTCAGAAGTTTCTGTCTCGTGAGCGTGGCCTTAGCGCGGGCGCGCTAGTAGCAGGCCACTAAATACACCTAAGGACGGTAAATGAGAGGATTTAAGTCATTTTTGAAGACTAGGGCATCCTTGTTGAGTTTCTTTTTAATATAGAAAGGTATTAAAAAGAGGGTGAATGAGAAATGAAAATTTTGAGTAAAATTTTAAGTTTCCCTCTCCTTTTAATGAGACATTGTCCCTCATTGGTAGAGGAAAAGGAGTTTGGTGGGTTTATATACAAATGCACTTCATGTAGCTCTTAAAGAGTTAAGAAGAAGGCAAGCCTCGCGCCGCCGTCGTCGCTCACTCGCTCGGCTCGGCTTCGGCTTCGGCTACGGCTTCGGCTTCGGCTTCGGTTTCGGATTCGGTCAAACGATTGATTGATTAATTTTTTGGATCAAATTATTTGTTAATAGTAAATATTAACGTAATATTATTAGTGTTTGTAACAGATGTTTTCAAATCCGTGAATATTAATGAGAAAATGCTCATTCCACTATGAGTAGTGCTCCAACCACCATTGCCATATTGATTGTTCTATTAGTAAACAGCCTGGTGCTTTGTCCACCATGGCCAAGTGCTCCACTTCATGAGTGGCAGCGGGTCCATTTTTAGCAGCTAATTGCACTATAAATAGAGGGTGCAAGCAGCATGTTGAAGACACACTGAAAACTTGAGAGCAATTGATCTTCTCATCACCGAAAAGTCAACGTTAGTTATACTTTGCACTCCTTCCTCTCAGATTTTCCATACGAATTTCTGACTTCTCCTCCCTTGTTCTACATTGTTTTAAATTACTAAGAAAGCAACAATAAGTGTGATTTGCTGCCGAACTTTGTGTTCGCTGAAACATTGGGGTTTGAAGTACCGCTACACCAGTGTGTAATTCGTTCTATCCTGGGAGGAAATAATCCATAACCTTGGGTACTAGGAGGGGATTAAATTCCTTAAGGAAATACTGTGAATTCAGTGGGCTCGAATTAATTTGTGTTTCATTTATATCATTTATATTTACGTTAATAAGCTAACGTTTTAATTTCCATAATCATTATTTTACAAATACAGGCATAATAACAACAAGCTTAAGGAATTTAATAATTTTAATTTCTGTATTTGTGTTATTCTTATTATTCTGGAAACTTAAAACCTTTGTGGTATTGTGTACTCCCATTTGGAGAGTAAAGCCTTCGTGGAATTTTGTTGGAGATTAAAATCTACGTAATTTTTCACTCCAGTTTTAAACGTTTGTTTGTGTCTTTTTTTTTCAGAAAAAAAAATGGCGAATGATGGAAATCAAGCTGTTCCGACGATGACTGCCAACACATCGACAAGTCGAACTCTGGCGTTGGCACCGACAGAGAAACCCAAAAAATTTTCCGGGATGGATTTCAAGCGCTGGCAGCAGAAGATGTTCTTCTACTTGACTACGTTATGTCTACAGAAATTCATCAAGGAAGATGTTCCTGATCTTCCAGATGAAACTCCAGAGAATGAAAGATTTTTCGTGATTGAGGCGTGGAAGCATTTTGACTTCTTGTGCAGGAATTATATTCTTAGCGGACTGGAGGATAATCTGTATAATGTATACAGTGGCGTGGAGACGTCAAAAGAATTGTGGAATGCGCTTGAAAAGAAATACAAAACTGAAGATGTCGGGATGAAGAAATTCGTCGCTGCAAAATTTTTGGACTACAAAATAGTAGATAGCAAGTCTGTTATTACCCAAGTCCAGGAATTGCAAGTGATTATTCATGATCTACTTACTGAAGGTATATTTCAAATGAATACTGATGTTGAAAGTAAAATTTTTAGTAATTTTACTAACGGAATTTTCATTGAAGGTCTTGTCATCAATGAAGCATTCCAAGTAGCAGCAATAATTGAGAAGTTGCCTCCATTGTGGAAGGACTTCAAAAATTATTTGAAACATAAACGAAAGGAGATGTCCCTTGAAGATCTCATTGTTCGATTGAGAATCGAAGAGGACAATAAAGCTGCTGAAAGGAGAGGCCGTGGAAATTCAACAATAATGGGAGCAAATATTGTTGAAGATAACAAAAAGAGAAAGAAGGCTTCTGGTCCGAAATACAACCCAAGCAAGAAGCGGTTCAGTGGAAACTGCTACAACTGTGGGAAAACCGGACACAAATCTACGGAGTGTCGTGCTCGGAAGAAAGACAAGCAAAGGGGTCAAGCAAACATGGTAGAAAAGCATGATGATGTTGATGACTTGTGCGCCATGCTTTCTGAATGCAACCTGGTAGGAAACCCAAAGGAGTGGTGGATTGATTCTGGAGCCACTCGCCATGTTTGTGCTGTGAGGGAAGCATTTTCTACATATGCTTCTGCTGGACCCGAAGAGACGCTCTCTATGGGAAATGCTGCTACAACAAAAATTGAAGGATACGGTAAGATATTTCTCAAGATGACTTCTGGCAAGGTCATGACTTTGAACAACGTCCTTCATGTTCCCGAGATTAGGAAGAACTTAGTCTCTACTGGACTTCTTGTAAAGCACGGTTTCAAGTGCGTTTTTGTATCTGACAAGGTAGTGATTAGTAAGAATGAAATGTTTGTAGGAAAAGGTTACCTTACTGAGGGCCTTTTCAAGCTGAATGTAATAGTTGTTGAAACTAATAATAAAACTTCAGCTTCTTCTTACTTACTTGAGTCAAATGATTTATGGCATGTACGTTTGGGTCATGTCAATTATAAAACCTTGCGAAAAATGATTAACTTGGAAGTATTGCCTAAGTTTGAATGCGAAAAATCAAAATGTCAAATATGTGTGGAATCTAAGTATGTTAAACATCCTTATAAGTCGGTTGAAAGGAATTCAAATCCTTTAGACTTAATTCACACAGATATTTGTGACATGAAGTCAATACCATCTCGCGGTGGAAAGAAGTATTTCATAACTTTTATTGACGATAGTACTCGATATTGCTATGTTTACTTACTTAATAGTAAAGATGAAGCAATAGACGCATTCAAGCAATACAAAAATGAAGTTGAAACACAGCTTAACAAGAAAATCAAAACGATAAGAAGTGATAGGGGTGGTGAATATGAATCTCCTTTTGAACAAATATGTTTAGAATATGGAATTGTTCATCAAACAGCAACCCCTTACACGCCCCAATCCAATGGGATTGCGGAAAGAAAGAATCGTTCATTAAAGGAGATGATGAACTCATTGTTGATAAGTTCTGGTTTGCCACAGAACTTCTGGGGGGAAGCCGTTCTTACGGCTAGCCGAATGCTTAATTGAGTACCCCATAGCAAAACACAATCCATTCCATATGAAAAATGGAAAGGAAGGAAGCCCAACTTGAATTATTTTAAAGTGTGGGGGTGTTTGGCAAAAGTACAAGTTCCTAAACCCAAAAGGGTAAAAATAGGACCGAAAACAGTTGATTGTGTTTTCATAGGATATGCGACCAATAGTAAAGCATATCGATTTCTGGTTCATAAATCAGAAAATCCTGACATTCATAATAATACGGTTATAGAATCAGATAATGCTGAGTTCTTTGAAAATATATATCCGTATAAAAAGGAATGTGAGTTGTTTGTGAAGGATCTAAACGACTTCGAGAAGAAACAAAAGAAAGTACATTTTATCAGGGGGATCCAAGACGTAGTAAACGTCAAAGAACGTCTACTTCGTTTGGACCAGATTTTGTGACTTTCTTATTGGAAAATGAGCCTCGAACATTTAAAGAAGCTATGTCTTCTTCGGAATCATTGTTCTGGAAAGAGGCAGTCAATAGTGAAATAGAATCCATATTGAACAACCATACATGGGAATTGGTTGATCTTCCTCCTGGAAATAAACCTTTGGGTTCTAAATGGATTTTTAAGAGAAAAATGAAAGATGATGGCACTATTGATAAATTTAAGGCAAGACTTGTTGTCAAAGGGTATAGACAACGAGAAGGTCTTGACTACTTTGATACATACTCCCCAGTTACAAGGATTACGTCCATACGGATGTTAGTAGCATTAGCTGCAGTGTATGGTCTTGAAATTCATCAAATGGATGTTAAAACGGCCTTCTTAAATGGAGAGTTGGAGGAAGAAATTTACATGGAACAACCTGAAGGGTTTGTGGTTCCAGGTAAAGAAAATAAGGTATGTAGACTTGTTAAGTCCCTTTACGGACTAAAACAAGCACCCAAACAATGGCATGCGAAATTTGACCAAACAATGTTGTCAAATGGTTTTAAGATAAATGAATGTGATAAATGTGTGTACATTAAAAATGTTCCAAATCACATAGTCATTGTTTGCCTATATGTGGATGATATGCTGATAATGAGTAATAACATTGCCAACATAAATGCTACTAAGCGTATGCTAACTAGCAAGTTTGATATGAAGGACTTGGGAATTGCGGATTTAATTCTGGGGATTAAGATCCAAAAGACTCCTCAAGGTCTGGCATTGTCACAATCTCATTATATTAAGACAGTACTTGAAAAATTCAAGCACTTGGGCTTTAAAGTTGCAAAGACTCCAATTGACGTAAATCTTGCACTAGCAAAGAATAAAGGCCAAAGCATATCACAATTGGATTATGCTCGTGTGTTGGGATGCTTAATGTACATCATGAATTGTACATGGCCAGATATAGCTTGTGCTATAAGTAAACTAAGTCGATACACGAGCAATCCAGGTCAATCTCATTGGATGGCAATGAAATGAGTTTTGGGATACTTAGAACATACCCAAAACTTTGATTTGCACTACAGTAAATATCCTGCGGTGATTAAAGGATATTGTAATGCAAATTGGATCACCGGTTCAACTGATTCGAAGTCCACAAGTGGATATGTATTCATTATTGGTGGAGGAGCGGTATCTTGGAAGTCGTCCAAACAAACATGTATTGCCCGCTCAACAATGGAGGCTGAGTTCATAGCCTTAGATAAAACCGGTGAAGAAGCTGAATGACTCCGTAATTTCTTGGAAGACATTCCATTTTGGCCCAAACCGTTGGCACTAATATGCATACATTGTGATAGCCAAACAGCAATTGGAAGGGCTGGGAGTGTTATGTATAACGGTAAATCTCGTCATATACGACGAAGACATAAAACCGTTAGGCAACTACTCTCTAGAGGAATTATCACGATTGACTATGTAAGGTCAAGTGATAATGTGTCGGATCCACTTACAAAAGGCCTAACTAGAGAGGTAGTTGAGAAATCATCGAGGGAAATGAGACTATGGCCGAGAACAAGTCATTGTGGCGGTAACTCTACCTAGAAGACTGGAGATCCCAAGATCTAGGTTCAAGGAGATCAAACAAAGTCATTAATGACGGTTCAACATTGTCAACAAAATTTTTAGTTCATTCTCGTGATGAGACAATGTTCAGTACCAAGGATAAAGCACTAAGGCTTTTTAATGATTTCTAAATTTGATACAGGGTATATCAAATAGTGTATCTACGGGATGACACGTTTAGGAATCACCTATGTAAGTGTGAAGTGTTAGCCGCTTCAAGGAGAATTTTGCAAGGCCAATTCTCTACGCACTTATGAAACCAGGCAGTGTTCATGGCTGAAACGAACACAACAATGAGAACCAAAGACGGTTAAGGGATTGATTGTGTGACTTATGGTTGTCTAGGTATACACTAAAGTTCGACGGTTCAAAGATATCAAATCTACCGATTGACCGAGTATATCCGACATAAGTTCACTACGGAAAGTTCAAAGGGAAACCTACTTATCCAGATGCAATTAATCTTTGCTTGCAAATCACGTAAGTTTTTCATGCATATTTCCGTGATATAGCCATTCCCCATTCATGTGGAGGATTGTTGAGTTTCTTTTTAATATAGAAAGGTATTAAAAAGAGGGTGAATGGGAAATGGAGGAAAATGAAAATTTTGAGTAAAATTTTAAGTTTCCCTCTCCTTTTAATGAGACATTGTCCCTCATTGGTAGAGGAAAAGGAGTTTGGTGGGTTTATATACAAATGCACTTCATGTAGCTCTTAAAGAGTTAAGAAGAAGGCAAGCCTCGCGTCGTCGTCGTCGCTCACTCGCTCGGCTCGGCTTCGGCTACGGCTTCGAATTCGGATTCGGATTTGGATTTGGTCAAATGATCGATTGATTGATTAATTTTTTGGACCAAATTTATTTGTTAATAGTGAATATTAATGTAATATTATCCATGTTTGTAACGGATGTTTTCCAATCCGTGAATATTAATGAGCAAGTGCTCATTCCACCATGAGTAGTGGTCCAGCCACCATTGCCTTATTGATTGCTCCATTAGTAAACAACCTGGTGCTCTGTCCACCATGGCCAAGTGCTCCACTTCATAAGTGGCAGCGGGTCCATTTTTAGCAGCTAATTGCACAATAAATAGAGGGTGCAAGCAGCCTATTGAAGACACACTGAAAACTTGAGAGCAATTGATCTTCTCTTCACCGAAAACTCAACGTTAGCTATACTTTGCACTCCTTCCTCTCAGATTTTCCATACGAATTTCTGACTTCTCCTCCCTTGCTCTGCATTGTTTTAAACTACTAAGAAAGCAACAGTAAGTGTGATTTGCTGCCAAACTTTGTGTTCGCTGAAACATTGGGGTTTGAAGTACCGCTACACCAGCGTGTAATTCGTTCTATCCTGGGAGGAAATAATCCATAACCTTGGTTACTAGGAGGGGATTAAATTCCTTAAGGAAACACTGTGAATTCAGTGGGCACGAATTAATTTGTGTTTCACATATATCATTTATATTTACGTTAATAAGCTAACGTTTTAACTTCCATAATCATTATTTTACAAATACAGGCATAATAACAACAATCCTCTCCATCCCCAATCCGGCCAAGGCATCCAATTGCACACCTAAAGTGAGTTTTTAAGTGTGTTTTCATGATGATTGCACTTCTCAAACACTAGTTACAACATGGTTTTGATTGGATTTCATAGGATTTCTTCAAAATCTCAAGAACGCCCCAAAGTTGCCTTTCAATATTTGGTTTACAAGAGGTAATATTTTACCCTTAGACTTACATATATGGAGTTATTATGGAATTATGAGTATGAATCAAGTATTACAACTTATGGTATGGTGATTGGAAGCCATAAATTCCCAATTTAAATACATGATCATGGTAGGGATTTAAAGGTGATTATTTGATGGAATTTTGTTGGTTGGGTGTGAATGGTTGATCACACATGTGATGTTAGGAGTATAAATTGTTAAAGAATAATGGTGGGATGAATTATTGGTAAATTGTAGTAGTTGGATGAACTAATTATATGGTTATGAGATGTAGTCAAATGTGCACACATAGTGTTTGATGAAATGCCTAAATGAGGTAAACCCACGAATGCCCTCCTAATTATGGTTCACTTTTGTATGATTCTAAATAGATTGAAGTTGCTAGAATTTCCGAAATATTGTAGTAAGGTAAGGAAAGCTCAAGAAAGATTGGAGTCGTTCGGAGGTCGATTCGTGCAAGAATGCTATTTTGGAATATTGGACTAACTCCGTTAAGGTAAGTATCTTGCCTAACTTTGTGTGGGGGAGTACCCCTTAGGATTTGAGCCCTCTATGCTAATTGTAGTCTGTGCACGCGAGGTGACGAGAGTATGCTCGGTCTTATTTGTGGGAGAATTGTCCTTTAAGATTCTTAGGTCCTTATGTTCATTATGTGAGAAGTATGCAGTTACGATTGAGTTACCTAATTGCATAATTTACCTCTATATGCTCCATACAATGTTGTTAGCCTTCCTCTAATTCTTACATGTTACTTGGCCTTATTTGTCTTAATTGAAGTAAATGTTCTCCTTATTGTTTTGTTATCTCTTAATTGGAAATTTCTCTATGACCCCATGTATAGATGCTATGTGTCCAAAATGTTGTGATTATCGGTGTGGTTATCATGTGCTTATGTCTTATTATTTTGTTAAGGTTATTGCACTTCTTTGTTTCTCCGTGAGTCTTATATTGTGATTAATGTGACTCCGTTTCATATTGTTCATGCTTTATATGATGATTTCTATTGTTGAACAAGGCTTGTGAATGCATTAATGGTAACTGAACATTTTAGAGCATTGGCTCAAGTTGAGAATTGGGTTGTTGAATATTGTGGAGCATTGGCTCAAGTTGAGAATTGAGTTATGAAGTAAATGTGAAAAAGAGAATAGGTTGATGATATTATCTCCCTTGCCGGGATGTTGTTTCTTTGATATTCTCTCCCTTGTCGGGACGTTATTATTCATGATATTGTTTCCCTTGTCGAGGTTTTATTGTGATATTATTGATCTTCCCTTACCCAAATTGCTTTGTGATTGTTGCTTGGGTGAGGAAGAGTGATAAAGCGAAAGGTGATGTCGTGCACATTTATATTATTCATGTGGTGAGGAAAGAGTGAAAAAGCATGAAGAGTGATGTCGTGCACATTTATATTATTCATATGGTGAGGAAAGAATGATAAAGAACTAAGGGTGATGTTGTGCCGCCCGATGTACCATTCCGTGCCGATTCTATTGATTTTTATGGTGAGGATGAGAGTAAAAGCACGAAGGGTGGTGTCGTGCACGTGTTATTGAATTCTTGACTCTCGTTGATAATTGAATTATGATTTTCTTTATATTCCTTTATTGGTTTCCTGTTAATACCTGATATTTTGGAATCCCTTGCCTGAATTGCTTTGTGAATGTTGCTTGGGTGAGGAAGAGTGTAAAGCACGAAGGGTGATGTCGTGCATGGTGAGGAAAAGTGTAAAGCACGAAGGGTGATGCCGTGCATGGTGAGGAAGAGTGTAAAGCACGAAGGGTGATGCCGTGCATGGTGAGAACGAGAGTAAAAGCACGAAGGGTGATGCCGTGCGCTTTCTATTTGCTGTGTCTATTTGTTATTAACAATTCAAGTGTATTAACTGTTTATATCCATTTATTGTTGTGATCCCTTGTGTTGTAACCCATATTGTTTCAAAACCTCGCCGCATTTATATAAAGCTTTCAACACTTAAATTTTCAACAATTGTATTTTAAATGTAAAGGGTATTTTCTTTATTCAAATGATTTCTAAAAATAACTTTATCTTTTCTTGTTGATTTCCTAATTGGGTTGGAAGTTGTACTCTACTTTATATTAAGTAAATGAGGTTCTTTGAACATTCTTAATTGTATTGGGTTATGGACCCTATGAACAGAGTAACATGAGAACTTTATTGCGCAATGTGAGACAAAAACATGTGGGCACCAGGTGCCGGGAAAAATATGATGATTTTATTTAATGGCACGTGAGTTGCCCGTGCGATTGTGAAAGAAATATGGGCACGAGATGCCATGAAAATATGCAAGTGGGCTGAGACCTATATTATTTACGATTAGTTACCTTCTATAGCAAAAGTTGATACCTTATTTATTTTAAATAAATACCCTTTTAAAAAATTATATTCCATAGCTACCTTTTGATTTTTATAGCCAAATATCTATTTATGGTCACCTCCTACCCTTAAGCCATAAAATAAGCTTTATATTATTTTTCTCTCTCATATCTCCTCAAATTTCTCATATCCCCTTCCCTATATCTATTCTCCCTCCCTCTCTATACTTCCCGATGTCTTCTCCTCCGATGGACGCTGGAGCAATTGTCACCGTCGCCGTCACTGGAGCAATTAGTCCTTTGGCTTCAAGATCTACTACCAAAATTTTCTTCCAGATGGATGAGTCAATGATAAATTTGATAGTATTTGGAGTTGTATCATGGACAACATTATTTTTATTAACAAGAAAATTATTTCCAACTAGTTCTTTTGATTTTTGCAACCGTTTGGTTTCAACAATTCATGCAATTTTAGAAGTAACATTAGCTTCTATTTCTGTTCAAGATTGGAGTTGCCCAATTAGTCCTTTGGCTTCAAGATCTACTACCAAACAGGTATTTTGTGTTGTATATTTTGCCGGTAATTATGTGTTAATCGTCGGCAATCGGAGGCAACGGAGACGGCGAGCGAGGACTGGATACTGATGTTGCTTCAACGAGACGACATTAGGGTTGTTCTTGAACAAATACGATGGAGTTGGGGGCTGAGCAACTTGAATTTTCTGTTAATATATTTCAATGTATCTCGATGTATTTCATTGTATTCATTGTCTTTTTTTTTCATTGTATTTCAATGTATCTCGTTATATTCTATGTATTTCATTTTATTCATTGACTTTTTTTTCATTGTATTTCAACGTATCCCACTGTATTCTATGTATCTCATTGTATTCACTGTCTTGATATATTCCATGAATGTATTCATATGTTTTTTTTAATTAATATAATTTATGTATTCAGATGTATTATATAATTTCTCTAAAGATTGCTATGTTTTTTGGGTGTTTTTCGATTGAGAGTCTTTTTTATAACTGAAAATACAAAATTTGTGTGTTATAATTGAGTTTGTTGAGTAATATTAGGAGTCTATTATGTTAATTGATTCACTTTCCATTTAAAAATAGTGTAATCCCCTGTTTCACGTCGTGAATAAAGTCGAATACAATAATCTGTCCAGCTATAATCTCATGTTTCACGCCATGAATACAGTCGAATACACTCGAATATAAAAATCTGCCTAGCTGTAATCCCCTGTTTCACACCTAAAAATGCTACTGTATTCATGAATACAGTAGCTTAAATACATCGAATACACTCTAAAAAATCTGAAAATATAGCTATATGAAATAATATAGTAAATGATAGCTACAACTAGCTAATAACCACTAAAACATAGTGGTTTCTAAAAGTTTCTCTACTTTATTTTACCATTTCGGCTAAAAAATCTATGCGTCCTTTTTTCCTTTTTACTTTATTTTACCATTTTTGTCTTCCTTTCTCAAATTTCATAAAATTTCTTCCTTTCTCAAATTTCATAAAATTTCTTGCTTTCTTCTTTGTTTTATCTGCGCATTTGGAGAAAAAACACTTGAATATTAGTAGGCGTTTGCTCATAAGTTTTGAAGTTTTTTTTTTTAATTTTTTTTGCAAATATGTGTTTGTTTTTAGAATTAATCTAGTTTTTGGGATATTTTAAAAAGCAAATTTTTAAATCCCAAATATACCTTAAGACATCTTTTTTGGCCAAATCATGACCATTTGGGACCTTTTAGCTTAAAAATAGAACTTTTTTAGCATGTCAAAACTTGTCCCAAAATTCATATCTAAACACTTTTTTAATTTCACATCAAACTTCATCCTAATCAGCTTTTTCAAAAAATATTTGAGAATCTATGTCCAAACGGGCCCTAATTCTCTATTATAATTGATTTGTATTTATGAACAATATTTAACTAGGGAGGGAAGGCAAGAGAACTGTCATGGGTGGCTTTGCATCCATGCCCCATGGCCCCTTGTACGCACCCGATGGCATCCTGGCAAGTCTCTCAACGCCTAGCGTCATGGACGACACAGTGGTCTTAGTTGTGCCAAGTGACGAGCGGATCTGTGCCTATATTACCCCATCGATACCCCTCACTAGTGTCTAGCCGTAGGAAGATGTCAACAACGCCCCTCGGCAGGTTGCTCCCCAGCACACGCCCGTTGTCAGCTCAATCGTCGTTGTCAGCTCAATCGACCCATGCCCTGTGGCTAGAGCCGTGCACGCAGACTCTGACGCTAAAGACAAGGTTGCCGCCAATGGACCTGCTTGCTTCTACCTTGTAGGAGTCTGAGTCTTTTTTTGTCTTAAATATAGAGTAGTTTTACTTCTTGTATTTTCATTATGATTCTCTAAATTAGTAATATCGAGCCCTATAACTTTTGTTTTTTTAAACCATTATTAGGGGAATCAAGTAGTCAAACTTTCGAGCAAGCAAACAATTCTCTGTATTAGTATCTCTCCCCTCGACACTGTGTTGCCTTCTATAATAGTTTTCATTAATGTAGTCAAGCTTTCTTTCATTCTTATACTCTTTTTTGTTATCTCAATTGCTCTTGACATCGATTTTTCCGTACAGCACTAACAATCTCATCTATTGTACGGAGGGGACCTCAGTTGGCAGATAGTAACCGCATGGACATCGGTTGCTTAGCCTTACGTCAGCCTTCTAAGAAAGCTAAGAAAGGCACCACATAACAGAACTTATGTTACATATTTCAAATGTGCTGTAATTCTCTCGAGTTTTTGACCAAAAATATTCCTTAACGATACACCATATTTAAACAACATCTTTATATTACCACACAAACAAAAAATACCACTAAACTATTTCTAAAGATGGCAAGAAGCGTCCTTCCATTAGTTTTTGTTAAGAAACTAATGGCTTAAACTAAGAAATATACTACTCATATGACTTCCCCTCTAATTCACATATTATACATGTCCTCTCCCTGATCATCTTCAACCTCGAGTGAAAATCATAGCTCCGCTGACTAATTCAAAGTGGTACTTATAACAGATATGAATAAAGGTAAAGACCCTTGCTATATTATTGATTATAGAAGTCGTCTTATACAGAGGTTACATGAACACAACAAAGGAAAGGTAGCAAAGAATCATGGATATTATTTACATCGATCAATATGTAAGGAATGCTATTAGAGCAAGATATCAGGAGAAACTATAACAATCATGTGATGATTGAATATCCACCAGAAGATATTTCCTTATTACGCCTCCTCAAGATGGTGGGTCATTTGGAAACACCAATCTTGAAGCAGTTTTTCTCAAAAGGACCACGTGATAGAGCTTTGGTAAACAAGTCGGCAAGCTGGTCACCTGAACTGATGTGGACGACACGAAAAACTTTGCCTTGAATATTCAAGCTGATAAAATGGTAGTCAATATCAATGTGCTTCATTCCGGAATGGGTGACCAGATTCTCATAAAGGGGTAAGTAGCATCAAGAATGTCACAAAAAAGTGCAGGAACATCATTCATAGTAATGAATAACTCTCGAATAAGATTAATAATCCAGCAAAGTTCAGTAGCAGCAAAAGCCACAACACGATACTCTATTTCAATCGAGGATCGTGCAATAGACCTTTGTTTGCGAGAGAACCAAGATACTTGATTTTTTCCTATGAAAGCAACAAAACCATTTGTTGAGCTCCAATAATATTTGCTTCCCCCCCCCCCCCCCAATTTGCATCTGAATAGCATGCAAAATAAGTGGAAAATTGGAAGAAAGAAAGATCTCATGATCTGCCGTGCCTTTAAGATAGTGCAAGACCCGCTTGAGAGAAGACCAATGGCGTTTAGTTGGTTGGCTTGAAAACTGAACAAGCTTGTTCACAGAAAATACGATATCAGGACGAGTGAATTAAAAATATTGGACACAGCCAAGAAGTGCTCGACACTGTAGCAGAATCAAAGATCAGCTATCGATAAGGCCTAAGTTATGAGTGACTGAAAGTCGGGTTGAAACTGCCTTGGCTTCAAGCATTTAAGCACGTTCAAGGACATCCAAGATGTACTTATGTTGGAACAAAAATAGTCCTTCGGTGGTTTGACGTGCCTCTATGCAAAGAAAATAGCCCAGATCACCATGGTTTTCAAAAAAACCTATTGCCAAGACGCTAAACAAATTAATTAGTGGCAAGAGAAGAAAAACCAGTAATAATCAAGTCATCAACATAAACTAGTAAATGTAATGAGACACCTAAGCATACATAAATGAACAAGGAATTATCTGAGTGTGCCATAGAAAAAACTGAGGCAAGCAGTTATGATTTTAGTTCAGAAAATCATGCACGAGCTACCTGATTTAGATCATAAATGGCCTTATGAAACCAACAAACATGAGTTGGATTAGATGAGTCAACAAAGCCCGATGGTTGATTCATACAAACTTCCTCTTGTAATGTTCCTTGAAGGAAAATAGTATTAAAATCCATTTGTCGAAGAGGCCAATTATTAATAAGTGACAAAAGTGCCCGAATAGTTCTTTGTTCAGCTACCTTTTAAAAGGTATCACTGTAATCTAAGCCCCGATCTTTAATAGAAACCTTTGGCGACGAGCCGCGCCTTGTACTTATTGACAGAACTATCTGGATTATATTTGATTCAGAACACCCATTTGCATCCGACAAGGTTTTTAGTTGCATTATTCGGAACAAGAGACCATGTGCCTTGGGTTTTCAAAACATCAATTTCAGCCTTCTTGGAAGCCTGCCATTGCAGATGCTTTAACACTTCATGAGCAGATCATGGCTCCAAAGAAAATAAAGAAGATAAGTGGCAGTGAGTGAATTGATCAATGCTAAAAAGTTGTGAAGGTGGATAGATGGCACACTAGATATTTTGGGTATGGTATGAACGATTGAGGAAAGACGATTTACGGATTTGAAAATATTGTTCTTTGAGCGAGTAATCATATGGTGCATCGATTTGGGCATCTGTAACAATCCGACCGGTCATTTTTATATTGTAGTCTTGTTCCCCTATTTATTGTGGTTCCAAGTGTTGATATAAGTCCGTTGTGTCATTTTAGATTTGCGTGCAAAGTTTGAGGTCATTCAGAGTTGATTTGATATGGTTCAGCATTAGTTTTAAAAGTTGGAAGTTCATTAGATTTATTAGGCTTAAATTGGGGTGTGATTCGTGATTTTGATGTTGTTTGAGGAGATTTGAGACTTCTAGCAAGTTCATATTGTATTTTAGGACTTGTCGGTATGTTTAGATGGGGTCCCGGGGACCACGTATGTGATTCAGATTCATTTCGGAGTTAGGAGGGCTGCTGAAGAAATATAATTTTCTTGTGTTTACGCATCAGAGGCGGGCTTGGCTGCAGATGCAGAGCCGTAGGTACAACTGGAGGGTCGTAGAAGCGAAGGGAAGGCTGGCCAGGGGTAGTTGCAAATACGAACATATGGGCACAGGTGCGTGATAACTAGGGATTCTAGTCTATTTTATACTCCTTTTTGCTTGAGTTTTGGACTAAAATGTATACAAGTAATCCCGAAAGCTTACATGTTGTGTTTGTTTGCAGGGTTTGGTGAAAAAAGTGACAAGTAGTCAAAACCAGCTCAAAAAGGAGTGAAATCTGCACAAGTACCAAGAACAAGTCAAGGCACTGTTGCAGCATAAAATCCACTGCAGCCGCAACAGACCCACCACGGCCGCAAACCATTTAGTATGGTCCAGCGGTGGATAAGTTCAGAGAGGTGCATTTCCGGGGCTTCAAGCAGTGCGGTCCGCGGAAGATTCTTCGCGGCCGCAGTAGCCTTACCGCGGCCGCAATCCATTTTATGCGATCCGCGGAGAGGGGATTCAGAGAGTTGGGAGTTTGGAAGATTGAAAGCCATCGCGGTCCGCGGTCCGCGGTCCATTTTGTGCGGGCCGTAGTGAAGCCACCGCGATCGCGGTGGCCAGATTCAGAGACTCAAAATTAAAGTCAAAAAGCCTCATCGCGGCTGCGGTGCATTTTCTGCGGTCCGCGGTACCTCCATCGAGGGTATTTTTCTCCAGAAAATTCGGCCTTGTATAAATACTTCTTTTTCAGATTTTTAAGTTATCTAATTCATAGCTGAGCACGTGAAGGCCGTTTTGGACCTCTTTTGAGTAATTTTGTAGCTAGTTCAACATTGAATCTTTAATTCTTAGCTTGTAAACATATTTTATGGGTTATTCTTCATCTAATTATCTGATTTCTTCCATTATTATGAGTAGCTAGACCCATTAGCTAGGGTTGTGGCTCAACCCTAGTATGGGTATTTGATGAGTCTTGTGTTTTAAGGCTTAGATGTTTATAGGTGGTTGATATTTGGACTGATTTATGTTTTCTATGTTGAATTAGTGGTTGCAAACACTAATTTGTGCCTTTTTGACTTGGGCTCTCTTTAAAAAAAAGAGCTTGAGTCTAGGAAAACTAGTCCAACAAGGAATTGTGGTGTATTCAAGAGATTGATAGCCCCAATTAAAAGGTTAAACCTAGAGATAGTAATACCCGACTTGAGCCTATATTGCTTGCACAATTTCGACACCCAATTGGTCTTTAGAAAGTCAATTAGGGCAAAGTCACTTAAGCTACCGAGATGTATAGAGTGAGTAGTTCCGTGCATTAGCTATATCGCAATCCCCAACAAAACAACTTTGCCTTAAGATTTAGAACCCATCAAGTATTCACCTAGGAGAAAGTCACTTCCCTAGCGCCTCGTTATCCATTTAGAAAACCTTACAAGCATTTATTCTTAGTTTAATTTTGCATCTCATTAGCATAAAATTAGAAGTAACTAACAAACAAATATAATTGGAAGTGTAATTAAGAGCACTACACACTGTTAGTTTAGATAGGAATCCAAATCCCAAACATTCTAGCTCCCTGTGAATTTGATCCCGATCATCTCGGGTAAAAGCTGCATCGACCGCTCTTGCTACTTTGTAGTGGTGTAAGGTTGGACCTGATCACTTTTTGGTGCCGTTGCCGGGGAGATAACGGTTTTGCCTATCTATCCAAATAGTTTTGTGTACTATTTTTCTTTCCTTCTGTGTTATTAATTTGTGAGTGTCGCAAATTCCGGTACAAAATGGCAGCAAACAATGCACCTCTTGGAGATCTTCCGCCAGGGGAGGAGGTAGATGACAATATTGATGATGAGGTTCCTATAGTGCCTCAAGCTCAAAGGAGAGGCCGTCAGGCCAATGATAATGTTCCAGACCCTCCCCCGCCACCTCCAAGAGCGGCTCCTCGAGTTCTTCCCAACCAAGGCTATGATAGTGCAATTGTCCCACCCCGGATCCGAGCGGGCAATTTCCAAATTACAAATGTGATGCTGACTTTGTTGGAGCAGCGAGGGTATTTCACAGGTGCTCCCCATCAGAATGCTTACGAACATCTTAAGGGTTTCGTGGATACCTGTTGGGGGAGCAAGCAAACAAATGTGTCAGAGGATGCACTTCGGTTGAGATTATTCCCTTTTTCACTTAGAGGGAAGGCTTTGCATTGGCTTGAAAGGCTTCCCAACCATTCCATCACTACTTGGGATGAGTTGGCAGATAAATTCATTGCAAAGTTTTTCTTGTTGGTCCACATGGCGACCTTAAGGGATGAAATCTTAGCTTTCAAACAGGAGCCTAATGAACCACTGCATGAGATATGGGAGAGATACCGAACCATGGTAAAGGAATGCCCAAATAGTGATACGACTGAGGCTATGATACACCAGACATTCTACCGGGGCATTAATACAACAAATCAGTGCATAGTGAACCAACTCGCCGGGGGCAATTTCATGAACACGCCGTATGATGAGGCTAATGCAATATTGGATGAGATGGCCCACACGTCCTCTGCTTAGCAAAGTAGAGCGAATGTGCCACAGGGTGACCCCGCGGTCATTCACTTGCACAAAGAGCTCCATAATCATGGGCAGACAATAGCAGAACTGACAACAACAATGAACCAGCTAGCAAAGACACACTTACAACAGGTTCAAACTCCACGACAAGTAAATGCTATGGAGGGTGTCAACATGTTAATGAACAAAAGAAGACAAAGAGGTCAACAAAACCAATGAAGTTCATATCAATATGACCAAGATAGTGGTGGGTTCCAAGATGATGGTTATGAAGAGCAGAATGAAGAAGTGCAATACGTGAACAACTATCAGGGCCAAAGGGGCAATTCTTCCAACCAACAACAATGGAGACCCCAAGGTAATTGGGGAAATCAACAACAACAAGGGAATAGTAATTGGGGAAATCAACAACAATAAGGGAATAGTAATTGGGGGAACAACAATCAAAATTCCAATTGGGGCAACCAGGATAATAATCAGAACAATTAGGATAATTGGAGTGGCAACAACAACTGGAGTGAAAACAACAATCAGGTTGGTTGGAACAATATCAACCAAGAAAATTGGGGCAAGGATTTCAAAGGCCCCCAATGTATCAACAACCGAACAATTCACCACCATTTTCATCCCAAGGTCCTAGTTCTTCCAACAATGAAATGGGGATAATCGAAATGATGTTTGAACAGAGGATGAAAAAGAATGTTGACTCTGATGCCCAGTTGGCATCCCACAATACTTCAATCAGAAACTTGGAGGTTCAATTAGGCCAAATATCCTTAAATACTCTCCCTAAGGGGGCTCTACCTAGTGTTACAGTAGTCAACCCGAAGAGTAAGGACAATTTCGGGCATGTAATAGTGGTAACTATAAGAAGTGGACGACGCGGTGATGTGAATAACTCCAAACAAAAAGAAATTGTGAGTGATGAAGTTGTGTTGCAAGAGGATGAGATCCCTTTGGTGGTTGAGAATGTGATTGATGAGAACATGAATGAAGAAGTGAGGATTGATATCCAAGATAATGAGGTGGAAACTTAGAATGACGTGAACCCGTCTAGGGAACACGTAATAGACATGCCGGAAATGGTTGTGCCTAAATCCAAGGCTCCTTTGCCAAGGCCACCTCCACCTTATCCTCAAAGGCTCGCGAAGTAGAAAAATGAGAATCAGTTTAAGAAATTTATTGACATGATGAAGAGCTTATCCATTAATGTGCCTTTGGTGGAGGCTCTAGAGCAAATGCCGGGTTACGCTAAATTCATGAAAGACTTGGTGACAAAGAAAAGATTCATGGATTATGAAACTATCAAGATGACCCACCAAGTTAGTGCAATGGCTCCGAAGCTAGAAGACCCCCGGTACTTTCACCTTTCCTTGCACCATTGGGAGTGCAGACTTTGCAAAAGCTCTATATGATTTGGGGGCAAATATCAACTTGATGCCCTACTCAGTTTTCAAGACTTTGGGTATTGGGCAACCGAGGCCGACTTCCATGAGATTACAAATGGCGGATAGAACAATGAAGAGGCCATTGGGTATAATTGATGATGTTCTTATCCGGGTGGACAAATTTATCTTGGAAAAATTTCACATAAGAACAATTGGCCTCTCTACTTTTCAATTTATAGCCCATATTTCAGTTTGCAACCAACTAGCCCAAAAATAATAGGCTAATACTCAACATTCAACTCCAATATGTTCTCGAAATTACTATTTAATTTTTAAAAAAGATTGCTCAACCTTTTAAGTTAACTTTCAAATCATTAATTGTGACTCAAATATTAGTTCAACAAACTAAATCCATTTGGGTAGTGAAAATTAGATTTTTAACAAGCTTAAAAATGTGGGTTTAAATTTCAAATTTGATTTCGTGAGAATTTTGGAGTGGGTATTATTTAAACTTGTTAGAAATAATATAAGGAGGTTGTATATAAAATTTGAAGTCATTTAATGGAGATTTGGACTGGTTTTGAACAAGAATTGCAACTGAAAATCGTAAAAGAAGTTCGTCTACATACGTTTGTATAAAGGTATATAAAAGTGTATAATAGTAGATAAGATGTGTTTATACACTCATATACACTATTATACAAAATTATACAAAAAACTAACTTCGTCTTCTTCCTTGCGTTTTTTCTGAAATTTAACTCAAATCTTCCTCAAATATACTCCAAATCACTTCAATTTAAATCTTGAACTCCTTTTAATATTTGCAATCAATAAGAACAAAACTCAATTCAAACAACTAACAAACTTAAAAAATCATATTTTCGAAAGCAAAGCTTTGAATGACCTTCAATGGTGGACTTCTACTTTTCAATTTTCTTACATTGCAACCAGGTGATAGAGGGGGAGAAGCAAAAAATACTCATCACCTTGAAGCATATGTAGAAGATGTGAGAAGAAGAGAGAGTGAAAGCAATGGTTGTGAGAATACATATTTAACTCCATATCTTTTAGAAGCAATGATTGTAAGAATACAGATTTTGAATTTGCTAGTGCTTTCAAAATATGTACAATACGGGCTAGGTAGGGTAAAACTTAAAAATATGGCCCATTTTTTGTTATGGTGTGAAGTCATGTGCATTTTCTTGTAATTCTTTCATTTATCTTGCCAGCTGACTTCGTGGTTCTTGACTGTGAGGTCGATTTTGAGGTGCCTATAATTTTGGGAAGACCTTTCCTTGCAACCGGGAAGGCCTTAGTTGATGTGGAAGCAGTGGAACTCACCTTTCGGGTAGGTGATGAAAAAGTGGTTTTTCATGTGTGTAAGTCAATGAAGCAGCCCAACTGTACTGAAGTGTGCTCATTTGTGGATTTGTCACAGTAGTGATAATTGATGATACTAGTGCAATGATCAATGTGGAGGACCCTCTAGAGGCGGTTTTGTTGAATCTTGATGTAAATGAGGATGAATGCCGGGTGGAGTGCGTTAATGTTTTACATGGAATGGGTTCTTACTCTTATGAGCCCTGAAAACTCTCTTTGGATCTTGAGAATAGGAAGACTCCACCAACAAAGCCCTCAATCGAGGAACCTCCCATGTTAGAGTTGAAGCCGTTGCCTCCACACCTCAGGTATGAATTCTTAGGCCCTAGTTCAACTTTGCCAGTTATTCTTTCCTCGTCGTATTAACAAGCAGGTAGATGCCACATTGGTTGTGCTCCAAAAACGAAAGAAGGCAATTGGATGGACCTTAGCTGATATTCGGGGGATAAGCCCCGCCTTTTGTATGCACAAGATTATTCTTGAAGATGATGCAAAGCCCTACTTGGAACATCAAAGGAGGTTGAATGAGGCAATTCAAGAAGTTGTGAAAACGGAGGTGATCAAGTGGTTGGATGTCGGGGTTGTGTACCCCATCTCTGATAGCTCTTGGACTTCACCAGTGGAATGTGTGCCGAAGAAGGGTAGTATGACCGTGGTTACCAATGTGCAAAATGAGTTGATTCCTACCAGAACTGTCACCGGGTGGAGGGTGTGCATAGATTACCGCAAGTTGAATAAAGTGACCCGCAAGGATCACTTTCCATTGCCTTTTCTTGATCAGATGCTAGACAGACTTGCTGGGCGTGCCTTCTACTGTTTCTTGGATGGGTATTCTGGGTACGACCAAATTTTGATTGCTCTGGAAGATCAGGAGAAGATCACCTTCACTTGTCCGTATGGTACCTTTGCCTTTTCTAGGATGCCATTTGGGTTGGGTAATGCACCGGCTACATTCCAGCGGTGTATGATGGCCATATTTATCGACATGGTTGAGGACATTTTGGAGGTGTTTATGGACGACTCGATTGATGAATGTTTGAAAAATTTTGATAGAGTGTTGGCTCGTTGTGAAGAAACCAACCTTGTGCTTAATTGGGAGAAATGTCACTTCATGGTTGAGGAGGGCATAGTCTTTGTCCATAAAATTTTAAAGCATGGTATAGAGGTGGACAAAGCAAAAATTGAAGTGATTTCAAGGCTCCCTCCCCCTACTTCAGTCAAGGGAGTTGGAAGTTTTCTTGGGCATTTATCAAGGACTTTTCGAAGGTAGTGAATCTCTTGTGCAAATTGTTGGAAAAAGATGCTAAGTTCGTGTTCAATGAGAATGTATGCAAGCCTTCGAACTTCTCAAGCACAAGTTGATCACCACTCCTATTATTACCGCACCCAATTGGAGCTTACCTTTTGAGCTCATGTGTGACGCGAGTGTTGTTGCGGTTGGGGCTGTTTTGGGTCAAAGAGTGAATAAAATATTTCATCTGGTGTATTATGCGAGCAAGACAATGAATGATGCTCAAGTGAATTACACGGTGATTGAAGAGGAGTTATTGGCTATTGTGTTCGCAATGGAGAAATTTTGGCTGTATCTCATGGGTGCCAAGGTCACAGTTCATATTGATCATGCCGCACTCTGGTACTTGATGACGAAGAAGGATTCCAAAGCTAGGATGACGCGATGGGTCTTGTTACTTCAAGAGTTTGATTTGGAGATTGTGGACCGGAAGGGTTGTGAAAACCAAGTAGCGGACCACTTGTCCTGCTTGGAGGAGGAGGGGAGGCCTCGTGATGCCTAAAGATCAATGATTCATTTCCCGATGAGAAACTCCTTTCTGTGTCAGTGAATGGTATGCCATGGTTTGCAGACGTTGCTAATTTCCTTATGACTGGTATAATCTCATGTGAGCTCTCTTCTAACCAAAGGAATAAGCTCAAACGGGATAGTTTGGACTTCTATTGGGATGAGCCGTACTTGTTAAGATCTGCATTGACGGTGTGATCCGGAGGTTTGTCCCGGAGGAGGAGCAATTGAGTATCTTAAAGGCTTGTCATTCCTCTCCCTATGGTGGACATCATGACAGAGCGAGGACATCTTCAAAGGTTCTTAGTTGTGGGTTTTACTGGCCAACTTTGTACAAAAATGCAAGTGAACTTGTGAAGAAATGCGACGAATGTCAAAGAGCGGGTGGAATTTCGAAGAAAGATGAGATGCCTCTCAATACTATTCTCAAAGTTGATATTTTCTTATGTGTGAGACATTGATTTAATGGGCCCGTTTGTTAGTTCGTGTGGGAATACATACATTCTAGTGGCAGTTGACTATGTTTCAAAGTGGATTGAAGCCGTAGCTTTACCCAATAATGAGGCCCAGAGTGTTGTTGTGTTTCTTAAGAAGAGCATTTTTACTAGGTTTGGCACTCTCGAGCAATCATAAGTAATGGGGGGTCTCATTTTTGTAATCGAGCTTTTGACACTTTGCTTGCAAAGTATGGTGTCAATCACAAAGTTTCTACTCCTTATCACCCTCAGGCGAGTGGCTAAGTTGAAGTCTCAAACAGGGAAATCAAGAGTATATTGTCAAAGACGGTCAATGCAAATAGGACCGATTGGTCAAAGAAATTGGATGATGTTCTATGGGCTTATAGGACTGCTTACAAAACTCTAATTGGTATGTCTCCGCACCGGTTGGTGTTTGGGAAAGCTTGTCATCTACCGGTTGAGTTAGAGCACAAGGCCATGTGGACTTTGAGGAAGTTTAATCCTGAATGGGATATGGCAGCAAATCTTCGTGTGGATCAGCTTAATGAACTTGATGAATTCCGATTCCATGCCTACTCCAGTTCGTCCTTGTATAAGGACAAGATGAAGTACCTTCATGATAAGTATGCTCGTGGCAAGGAGTTCAAAGTGGGTGATTTGGTTCTCTTGTTCAATTCTCGGTTACGTCTGTTTCCGGGAAAGCATAAGTTGAAATGGAGTAGACCTTTTGAAGTGGTGTTTGTGACTCCGTTTGGTGCACTTGACTTGAAAAACAAAAATGGGGAGATCTTCAGAGTTAATAGGCACAGAGTCAAGCACTACCTTGGCAAGATTGATGACAGCCACATGGTGGAACTGATCCATCTAAAGTGATTTGATGGTAACCTATGTCGTGTCGCGATGTTAAATCAGGCGCTTCTTGGGAGACAACTCATGTGTCTTTCTTTTTGTTTTTCTTTGATTTTCTTTTTAGTGTAGGATTTGATTATGTACTAACTAGTTGTGAGATGTGTGTAGGGTTGTTTTGATGTAGTGCATGACCAAATTGAAAGAAAAAAAATTTCACTCTCTGAAGTTGAGACCGCTGCCACATTGCATTTTTCGCGGCGCAATCGCCTTATTGCAGAGGCAAAATTTCATTGTGGTCCGCAGTGTTGAATGGTCAAAAGAAGGGGGTTCTATGAAGTTGTCACCGTGGCCGCAATGCATTTTATGTGGTCCGCGGTGCCTTACTGTGGCCGCGGAGCATTTTGTGCGGTTCGCGGTGACTGCCTCCTCAGTGCTTCTTATGTCTAAGTACCGCGGACCGCGGTGCATTTTGTGCAGTCCGCGGTGGGTAGGTAGCGTGGGTCCCAAGTTCATTTTTCTCTAAATAGGACCTCAGACCTTCATTTAAACTTTTCGCTCTTTTGCTCTCTAAATAGAAAAACTATTGTTCATCACGCCCAAAGTGCACAAATTCAATCACTGATTCGCATTCATCTGTGTTGCATCTCATTCCCGATACTTCAAATTTTTCCCTAGTCTTTAACTTTGTTTTATTTTCTTTTAATTAGTTAGTTCGTACTTCTTTTTCTTCCCTTTTCTTTCAATCTTTAGCTTAGGGTTGCATAATGCTGTTTAGATTAGGGTTAACTAGTTAAAATGATGATTAATTACCTAGGGGGTTGATAATATGTGAATTTAGGCTAAAAATGAGAAAAATATTGAAACCCTAGCTTGGTGTTGCTGAGTTACACTTACCGTGACCGCGGTGGATTTTCCGCGGTCCGTGGTGCCTCTCCGCTGCCGCGATAGTTTTTCTGCGGTCCACGGTGAAAAACTTCAGAGGGGTTGATTTTGAGGACCGTAGACGCGGTCAATTTTTTGCGGTCCGCGGTGCCTTACCGCGGCCCCACAACATTTCTTGCAGTTTGCGGTGCCCTGAATCAGAGAGTGGGTATTCTGAACCCCACTTCACTGCGGTCCGCGTTGCCATTTTGTGCGGTCCGCGGTGGTTCCTTTGCTGCCGCACTACTTTTTATGCGGTCCGCAGTAAGCTGAGTTTAATCATAATCTTCACTGCTTCATCTGGTACTGTGATACTAACAAAAACTGAATGAATTCTCCTTGCAGATAACGGTTAAATCACGAGGCGGAGGTGAAAAATAGAAAGGTAAAGGAGAGTCCTCCCGGTGTAGGGGACGAGGTATGATCAAATTGACCCCCTAAGTCCGGAAGGCAATTGGGAACACTAGAAAGTCAATAAAGGCTGCAGATAGAGTTGTTTTCCATTTAGAGGGAAGTGAGTATTTGCCCTCCCGGGAGGCATCTGACTCTGATTCAGTACCGAAGTATGTTCCTGACTGGCCGGAGAGGCATAGATTGAGAGATGTGCCCACACCTCTGGGCTCTCCTACTGCTCAAGCTTCAGTTCAAATTTCTTCTGAGTCGTCTGAGGGCTTAGCTGAGAGCAATGACAGTGCAACGTCTACTTCACCTGCTGTTTCATCACCTGGAGAGGATCCCGTCGACGATGAGGTTCCGAATGAAGAGGGAAGGGGTGTGCCCCAACCCGGGGGTGTGGAGAGAACTAGAAACCCCGAGGTGTAGAGAAAAAGATTTGTCAGTGTTGCTTACCACAAATTCCGAGAGTGGTGGCCCGAGAGGAAACTGATACTTGAGCGGAAATTCATTGAGAGGGACCTTCTACCTCACAAACCTAATGTGAAGAGGCAATTCAGAGAGAGACCGGGCTGGGAATATTTTAAAAGCAATGTCGAAGAGGCAAATGAGCACCTAGTCAAAGGAGTTCTACGCTAATGTTGCGCACATCAAAAAGGGCACTAAAGTGACTAAGGTGCGGAATTTGATAGTGAAGTTCGATGGGAAGACAATCAATGACTACCTCGGCTTTCCGGAGGAAGATGAGTCATTATACTTAGAAAAGGTAGTATTGGATGAGGCAGCCCGGCCGTGGTTGGCAGAATACCTGGCACTCCCGGGTACTACCCCAGCATGGTTTACATCAGGAGTCGAAATTTTGAAGAGGACTTTAAACTTCGAGGTAAAGGTGTGGGAGACTTTCGTATGTAGCAGGCTGGACCCCACTACTCATGAGAACTATCTACCTATCTCCCGCGCAATATTGGTGGCTTCTATCATGGCAGGGTACCCGATCAACATCGGGAATGTTATGTCTAGGGTGATCACAAGGGTGGTAAATGAAGGTGATAGATCCTACCCCTTCCCAAACTTCCTGACAATGTACTTTGAGGATCAGGATGTGGAGAAAAGGAAGTTTGATGTGAAGGTAAAACCAAAGATGTCTTTCTCCTTGTATAGCCTCAAGGGTGATGACAACCCCAAATGCAAAGATCCTAAAGGTAAAGCTACTACTTCTACTAGCCAGTCTGAAGAGCCAGTAGTGGTAGTCTCTTCTTCTCAGCCACCCACAGCCATACCAGATACTGCCCTAGGACCCTCTACTGTTACTGCTCCAGATATCCCCTTATCCTCAGCCTACCCATTGACTGCCCACTGTTTGAGCCAAACCCTTGCCAGTATCAACAATTGGATGCAAGAATCTACTTCTAAGTTGTCTGTACTTTCTAACTCGGTGGCAGCCCAGTTCGTACCCCTACAGCCACAGGTTCCAGAGTCAGTGGAGGAGACTCTCAAGGAGCTTCTGGACAACCAGAAGAAGCTTCTGGAGAACCAGCAGTTGATATTGGAGGCTGTAGGTACTCATGGGAAAGCATTGAAGGAGCTCACAAAGGAAACAAAGAAGTTGAGAAAGACTCGAGCATCAAAGGAGTCTGTGAAGGAGTTGAGGGTAAAAGTGGAGAAGATAAAGGTTGCTGATCACTGCCATTAGAGTTGTTGTTGCATGAGCAGCCTCAAGCAACTTAGACTGAGCCGGAGCAGGAGCAGGAGATGGAGAGGGCACCGAAGAGGATGAGAGTGATCCCACAGACGACTGATGCAGTGATAGAGTTGGATGACCCGCAGAGAGGTTCCTCTAGCCAGCCTCATGCCCCATAGTAGCCTCAGGTCCCAGTGCAGGCACATGATACCGGGATCCAGTCACAGGTTCCCGAGCAGTCACAGAACCCAGGGATCCAGGCTCATGATCCCATGCAGACGGAGGGCCAATAGGGAGTTTCTCTTTACTCTCTATCTTTTCTTGAGCTATTTTTGGTTAGTTAGCATTGAGGACAATGCTAGCTTTCATTTGAAGGGGTAGCCCTATTTTGATTATATTGGGTTGTAAATATGATACTATTTTCGTTTTATTATGCTTTTTTTACTTTTGATATGTATATAATTTTATCAGTTTATTTCACTTTTCGTACTTTGTAACTTTGGTCTGTATATAAAGTTAATTTCTGATGTATATATTCATTCCCTCTTATGTATATTCGTCTAAATCCCATATTGTACATATTCATTTTACTTTCTGCATTTTCTTTCATAGCTTCTCACTTCATTTTCGTAGCTTCTTATTTTGAGTTTTGTGTGCAATAAGCCTCTGGTTTTCTTAATGCCACGGGTCTTTTCAAAGGTGGAATTTGTGTGAACCAGGTGGTTCTTCCCGGTGATGGATGGCATGACAACCTTTTTAAGGGTTTGAGTCTGTTTTTTTTTTGTTTTTGTGTAAATAGTAGATAATGAGTAATAGTGCCTCAAGCAAAGCTTCAATTGTGCCTAACACATTTGCCTTTGATCTTATGGTCAAAAACAAATTGGTGTGTATAGGATGGTGACAATTGTGACCTTGAGACTCTTATGTTGGCCGATAATCATCAAGTGATTTTCGGGACCATTTGTGTTGCTCAAATATTAACTAAGGTTGTTGTGGGCCCCCCGACTCTGTCTCTTTAGCAATCATATAGCTTGTGTGGTGAGAATTTAAATTGCAAGTCCAAGTCCCGTGCCATTAGTCTAGAACTTGCCCTGAATATTTGTCTAGGCGAAAATCCTAAGTGTAGTTTGACTTGAGAAGTGATTACAGGCTCTCCTTTATCCGAATGATATCTTGAAAACATTCATAGCCTATCAAAGATGATATCCCTAGTCAACCCTTTTGAGCCATATCCCTTTTCCTTTCAAAGACCATGATACAAACCTTTACCTATTCTAAAAAGACCCTCTCTTGGCACCCGATCTTTCCTTAGCACAAGGCAAAAGCATAAGTTTGGGGAGAGAGACGAGGAATGCAACAAAGTGGTAAAAGGTACAAAATGAAGAAAAGAAAAGCCACAAAGAAAAAGAAAGAAAAATCAAAAAGTCAAAAAGAATGAACAATGTAAAAGAAATGAAGGGATTCAATAAACGTAATGAGATGAAAGGTGTGGAAAGTTTAGAAAGGAGAAAAAGGTTTGAAATGAACAAGAAAGAGTGACAGTGTGTCTCTCTAACCCCTAAGAAAGAAGTAAATGACTCAAAAAGTCAAGAGAATGTGTGCCAAAATGAAGAAATGAAGTGCTTAAAGGAAGATGAAACCTACTTAAACTAAATATTTTCTACCCTGAACCAAAAGCCGTCACTATATCTTCACAAAAGCCCTATATGATCTTGAGTTGAATGAAGCTTACATTAGTGGTGACTCACATAAGGGGCAAGCTTATGGTACTTAGAGCCGGACTTGTGACCTTTCTTTGAGAGAGATGAGTGTGTTTTCCACAATCGTCGTTCTGAGTGCTACAACATAAACGTGAGGTTTGCTTAGGGAGAGTTGAGGATGTATGGGTTTGGGTTCCACAATGACCAAAGTAGTAAAAAGAGTTTCCTTGATGAGTTAAGTCAACTCTTGATGCTCTTGTGTCGTACTAAAATCATGGTGCTTAAAAGGTTGAATATTGTTAATGATTCATTTGATTTGAGGGCAATTGTTAGTCCCAATTGATGCTAGATGAGGTCACTTTAGGTCAACTAAATTTTCTTGGTTTTATTCCTAAGGAGGTGGTAATTACTTTGTTTGCTTGAGGACAAACAAAAGCTTAAGTTTGGGAGAGTTGATAACTAGGAATTCTAGTCTATTTATACTCCTTTTTGTTGAGTTTTGGACTAAAACGTATACAAGTAATCCCGAAAGCTTATATGTTGTGTTTGTTTGCAGGGTTTGGTAAAAAAAGTGATAAGTAGTCAAAACCAGCTCAAAAAGGAGTTAAACATGCACAAGTACCAAGAACAAGTCAAGGCACTATTGCAACATAAAATCCACTGCAGCCGCAACAGACCCACCGCGGCCGCAGACCATTTAGTGTGGTCCGCGGTGGATAAGTTCAGAGAGGTGAATTTTTGGGGCTTTCAAACAGTGCGGTCTGTGGAAGATTCTTCGCGACCGCAGTAGCCTCACCGTGACCGCAATCCATTTTATGCGGTCCGCGGAGAGGGGATTCAGAGAGCTGGGAGTTTGGAAGATTGGAATCCATCGCGGTCCGCGGTCCATTTTGTGCGGACCACAATGAAGCCACCGCGGCCGCGGTGCATTTTATGCGGTCCGCGGTGGCCAGATTTAGAGACTCAGAATTAAAGCCAAAAAGCCTCACCGCGACCGCAGTGCATTTTCTGCGGTACCTCTGTCAGGGGTATGTTTGTCCAGAAAATTCGCCCTTGTATAAATACGTCTTTCTCAGATTTTTAGATTATCTTGTGAAGGCCATTTTGGACCTATTTTGAGTAATTTTGTAGCTAGTTCAACATTGAATCTTTAATTCTTAGCTTGTAAACATATTATATGGGTTATTCTTCATCTAATTATCTTATTTCTTCCATTATTATGAGTAGCTAGACCCATTAGCTAGGGTTGTGGCCCAACCCTAGTGTGGGTATTCGATGAGTCTTATGTTTTAAGCCGTAGATGTTTATGGGTGGTTGATATTTGGACTGATTTATGTTTTCTATGTTGAATTAGTGGTTGATGTCACACCTCCTTTTTCTATCCGAAAGGGGATATAAGAGAGTTTTTCCAATTAAAGTGACATAAATCGAAATTAGATTATTTATTTAATCAGAGTCGCCACTTGGGATAATTATTTTGGTGTCCCAAGTCACCGGTTTATTTTAAATCCTTAATCGAGGAAATTTGACTCCGTTTAAAGTCTGCGAAACAAGAAATTCTAAATAAGGAATTCTGTTAACCCGGGAGATGGTATTAGGCATTCCCGGATTCCGTGGTTCTAGCACGGACGCTTTAACTATTAATAATTGGCCTAATTATCTGATTTACTACATGTTTTAAACTATTGTGCAATTTTAACTTTATAACCGCTTTTATTTATTTAGAAATATTAGAACAAGTCGCGATGTCGCGCACTCGTTTGTTTTGTACACATCGCGAATCGCGTCACGGGAGTCGTACCCACGATCTACAACATGTTTAATTTATTATGATTCGAAGTTATGGTTGAGTCACGTGAAACGCACACTCGAATTGGGAATTATGTATCATGACTATATCACGGGAACCGTACCCATAACCACGATGATTTATTAATCGCGCCTAAAGCAAGCTACAATATTTGTAAATTATTTATATTTAAAATTCGAGGTCATTGGGAATTCAAATGTTATGGAAGAATGTGGATAAACTGCAAGATAATAGAAGTCAAAAGATTAATCATTACTAAGTTATTAGAAAAATTCCATGGTTCATCCTTCATAATAACTCACAACCTGACACACAAACAACAGTAAAAGAACCATATGCACTCAAACTAATTTTCAAGAAAACTTCAGAAGCCTCAAACATGCCTAATATGAATTACTCTAAAGGTAAAATAAAAACCTCTTAAAGTAACACAACCAACAGATACTAGCACGTTTTCCCTTTCTCTTTCTTTGTTAAAATAATAAACCCAATATATAATCTTAAACACACAATAAGGGCCTAACTAGAAAGAAACTGAGTAATTAATTTTCTTTCATGATACAAAATCCTACAATAAGGTTATCGAAGTTTAGAGATAGCACTATGACATTTTTAACTTCTTTAACATTCTATAAGTGGTTCTCATACTAGAAATTTCTACAGCAGCACATTGATATCTCAAACCAGGGAAGATCAAATATACACTAACAAGACATACAAACTTATCACCATAGAACATGAAATAAATGAAGGAAAAGAGAGAAAAAAACAGACCTCACAAGAAGTTTTCTTAATTAAATTGCTGCTCGGATGTGTCACAATGCCAAATGACTATACCTGATAAAACTGCTGCAAAATCGGGACACTGACCGCGACCTCCAACCTCGAATAGACGACCTTGCCGGAAAATTAAAAAAAAACAGCCGTATCTTGGAGAGGCAGAGACAGTGACAAATTTGGTAAAAAGATCAGGACGAGCAATGGAAGCAATGATGCCCATCATGGCAGAAACAGAGTGGCCGACGTACGGTTTGCTCAACTGAACCTAGGATCTTCACGTTGTGTACTTCTTTAACTTTACCCATATTTTAATACTCTACTTTTCTTGCTTTTAGAGTGTAGATGAACTAATTTATTTTAGCAACCACCATTATTAGTAGCAGGAATATTTGGGTTTCGTTCTTTGATGTGAGGCGAGGGTCTACCGCTGGGTTTTCTTTTTGGGAGGTGATCTCTTAGCATAGGGAATGTTTAGGAATTAGGAATTATTTTATAGGTAGTGGGAATCAGGTTACGTCCAATGAGAAATAGGTATGAGCTCAATGTTTTGGGCTATCTAAAATTTGGCCTACAAAATGGGATGTTTGAGCCCAAATTTTATTTTTATTTTTCCTTGAAAAAGACTAAAAATACTACACATTTATTAATTAATCCTACTTAAGTAAAATAACTATTAAAATAAAACTATCCGTTAAAACAAACCTATTTTTGGTATTTTTTTAAAATATCATACTAAAAGATAAAAAATGGAAAACTCATTGTAAAATTAAGATAATATTCCTGAAACTATTTTTTTGTATTTTTGAATTTTATGTAAGGTAGACAAATTAAAAGTAACTAGATAAAAATATTAATTAGCTAAATAAAAGAAAAATATTTTTGTATATTTTATTTTTGTGATAAAACAAAGTAAAGAGAGCAAAACTAAACTTAAACTAAATATTTACGCTAAAATGTGTAAAATCTTGTGGAGGGTCAAAAATTACATGTCAACAGTTGCCCATCTTTGGCTGAAAACACGAAGAGTTTTCAGACGAAGAACGACGAGACAAATTTTTTGACCCGGCCCTTATTTAGAAAGACTAAAAACTAAGAGAAAGGAGAATGTGACCGAGCCCTGGTATCTGAGCTGCCTACATATCCTTGGCTATAAAGGAATCAGCCCACGTGTAGTTCAGAAGTGAATGAGGTGATGGATTAAACCGAGGTGGAGAATCGATTGAGGTGTCGTCGAGGTTCCGGTCCGCGGTCCCGTTATTACATCAAAAATAAAAATTGAAAAAACTAACTAAGCCTATCAGCTACGAGTTACAAGATTCCTATCTATGAGTCTTTTGAAGCTTGATCTTAAGTCTTGAATGGTTCTTCATGCGGACTCTGATCTGAATCTCGATGATTGTTAGTTGCAGGTGTTGATTCAATCTTCTTCGCCTTTTTGGATCAAGACCGGACATGTAACGTTCATGACCTCAACCATGTCTTGAGCAGTTCACGTCTTTTCTCCGCTTCTGCACTTTGGATTCACTTTTTTTTTTTCTTTTTTTTTTTTTGGATTGAGACAACTTCTGTTGGCCATCTTGGATTGTTGACTCTCATTCTTGTCGCGAGCTTCTGCTACTTCTAACTTGAATTGAATTCTGAAATAACTTCCCTTGTTCTCCATGTGGGCGCTTGCTACTACAACACAACCAACAAAACAAAAAAAAACTTTTCTGCTCCAGTTTGCACTAGGAAGATTTGTGAGTTGTTAGTAAAACTATAAATCACCTACACTGCTGATGAAGAATGCAATGATGAGAGTAAAATTAATGACTCGACTAGGATGTGTGTCTCCTAACAGTGATTGAGCTTGTGGAAAACTATAAACTAAGCTTGACAAAAGTTAAGACTGACCCTATTCTCCAGACGGGGCCTCCTGATTTCAAGAAAACTAAACATTGATAACTTAAGAAAACTTAAAATTGACCCCTTTTTTTCAAATTCTGACTTCCCTTTTTCTTCTTTTTTTTTGAATTATTATCCTAGGAGAAAATTCATCGGACTAGGTTTTCTATCTTAGGAGAAAGATTCATCAGACTAAGATTTTGATCCTAGGAGAAAGTTCATCAGACTAGGTCTCTTTTCTACTTCTTTTATGGTATCTTAGGAGAAAGATTCATCAAACTAAGATTTCTATCCTATGAGAATATTTATCAGACTAGGTCTTCTATCTTAGGAGAAAGCTTCATCAGACTAAGATTTTGATCCTAGGAGAAAATTCATCAGACTAGGTCCATTTTTGTTATCTTAGGAGAAAGATTCATCAGACTAAGATTTTGATCCAAGGAGAAAGTTCATTAGACTATGTCTTTTTTTTTGGTATCTTAGGAGAAAGATTCATTAGACTAAGACTTCTATCCTAGGAGAAAGTTCATCAGACTATGTCTTCTATCTTAGGAGAAAGATTCATCAGACTAAGATTTCGATTCTAGGAGAAAATTCATCAGACGAGGTCCTCTTTTTTGTTATCTTAGGAGAAAGATTCGTCAGACTAAGATTTATATTGAGAGGAAAATCCATCAGACTAAGACTTTTTATCCTAGGAGGAAAAATGTGAAGATCGGTGGCATGATTTTATGCACAATAGCAAGACAAATAAAGGCAAAGATTTGAGAAACTTCCCTTTGTAGTCTCTTCTCTTCTTTTCTTTTCCTTCTCTTTTTTTGTTTTTTCCTATTTTTTTCTTTCTTTTTCTCTTTTCTTTTCCCTTCTTTTTTTTCCTTTTTTTTGAACCGCTTTCTCTTCACTGCTATGTTCCTGTTTCAAACAAAAAAAATTTTGTCAGTTTTAAAAGGGTGGTCGGTTTGTGGACTTGAGACTTGAGCAGCTTGGATTTTGCTCAATCAGCTTGAGTCGGTCTCAAGAGACTTTTGTTCTGCACCAACTTTGATTGTTTCACATCCAGTACCATGTGTATTTGTGGCTCAATCAGCCTTATCTCAACTGGAGATCTTTGCTTAGGTGACCTTTTCTGATATCTTCAATGGCTTCCTGCTTTTTGAGCAATTTATCTGTCAGAGAGAATTACCAGTTATCTTTCCTTGCGACAAATAGGCTAACAAGAGTCTTTTTGGGGGAGTCTTTGCATGAATCCTCAAGGGATATTGACAGTAACAACTGAGTATGCTGGCCAAATTTACTTTATTCAACTGAAAAGCTGGTAGCAGATTTTGAAATCTTTTCTTGCTTGTTTTGACAAGGACTGACTCAGAGTGAAGGACACAATAATGCAAAGAAACAAGTATTAACAAGAAATGCCCTTGTTGGAAGGACAGAAGGAAGAGTTTTTTTCTTTCGATAACTAGACTAAATGATCATGACATGCATTTTGGAGTCAACGACCTGATCTATCAAACTAATCCAATCTTCCTTTTTACCATTCTTATGACCTTTGAAGTCGTGCTTGTTCGTGTTGATCCTTTGCATTGGCTTCATGACTCACTTTCGACTAGTGGTGCCCCGAAGAGTTTTCACCAACAAGTCTCTCTCATTTATTCACCTTTCTTTACCGTCACCTTACAGTGCCCGTGAAGGTTTTTACTAGCAAGACTCTCTCATTTTTTTCTTTCTCTTTTTTTTTTCTTCTGTTGCTTTCTTGAGCAACTTGACAGTGTTCTATGTCGTGTGACAACCGTTGCTCATTGCATGCATCTCTTGGCATTCTTGAAGGTTAATCATGAGGTCTTTATTTGGAAGGCTTTTGGATATGAGTAGGAAGAAAGTCCCGCATGAAGGCTCAAAACAGACTAAAGATGACGGGGTTGTATACTTACAACTCTTGGAATCGACTCTTTTAAAAATAAAATAAAATATTTGCCCCGGTTTCAGCTATTGGGGATTTTTTGGAATTTTCTTTCTTTCTTTTTCTTTGAATTCTTATTTGGTTGGACCGAACCGTGAGGCTGCCTACGTATCCTTTTTTTAAGGAATCAGGTCGAAGTAGTTTAAACATCTGACCTAACTCATTTTTTTCATCTTTCTTTCTGTATCATTTTTTCTCTTTTTTTTCAAGTTGCCCCAGCATCTATTTTTGAGGGCATGGACCTTTAACAATTCTTTTCTTCTTTCTTTTTCACTTAGAACTTTCTAAAAGCTGCCCCAGTTTGTACTCTTGGGGCATGGACTTTTATTGTTATTTTATTTTTTATTTTTTTGTTTTGATTTTTGACTCTAAACTCGATTCCAAAAGAGGATGGTCAAAGAAAATAACACATGCTCAAAGGAGTGACAAAGGGTATAAAGTATTTGGGTAGCAGAAAAAGGGCCTCTCAACCTCGAGAACGCCAAACATAGTATCTTTTTGCGATCACAGCATTGATGAACATGCCTATCTTCTTGGTGTGTCGTGGTCACAAGACACTTTCCATCCCTTAATGTCAAACTTTCCAACAAACTTCGATTGATTAAACATCCACACGCCCGATCTTCACAATGATTTAAAGGTGAACTTTACTCGACCTTAATTGTAAAGTATTTCAAATCTTTATTCATCCTCAAAGTGTTTTTTTCCTTTTTTTTTTAATTATCCAACTCGAGATTAAATTAGTTTCTAAGAACCCGCCAAAATTTCCGCATGCATGTCATGTCATTAGAACTAGTGAGAAAAGAACTAGAAATAGAATGACACGAAAGGACAAATTGTATTTTGTTGAATAAGGATGGAAGGGTTTGACAACTAAATAAGCAACCTAAAATCCGAGTTACAACCCTAAAATAACCCGGATAATGAAAATAGCAACAAAACACAGACAGACATGACTCATACAAACATAATAGAACGATAGAAGGGTTTGACTCAATAAAACAAATAGAATCTGGATCACAACCCTGAAATAACCCAGATAACAGAAAAAACATCAAAACAAACTACCAACATTCCTTCCTAGTGAGGAGAGAATGACTTTTTAATTGTTAAGCTTGCCATTTAGCCACAAATTTTGATGTGAGGCGAGGGTCTGCCGCTGGGTTTTCTTTTTTTTTTTGGGGGGGGGGGGTGATTTCTTAGCATAGGGAATGTTTAGGAATTAGGAATTATTTTATAGGGAGTGTGTCATGACCCAAAATACACTAAGGATCGTGATAGTGCCAAACACCACTGTCAGGCAAGACAACAACAATTTACTAGAAATTTCTCATTTTATTTATTTTGAAGTCATTTTCCTTTAAACAAATGAATAATAATAATAAACTCCACTGAATAAATGAGGGTGTCTTTACAAAATTTAACTACTGAAAATCCCGTGATCATCCCAGAACCCAGTGTCGCAAGTGCATGAGCATCTACCAGTGAATGAAATAAAATACAGTAACTGTCCAGAATACAAGTGGACAGAAATGAAAATACAATACAATACTCTGAAGGAGACTCTGCTTGCTACGGACATCTCGATAAATGCAGCTCACCCAAGTCTCCGTATCAACCATGCTGCTATGCCACTACGCCACTAGCCACATATGAACCTGTGCAACAAAAAGTCACAGCAAGTGTAGTATGAGTACGAAAACAACGTGTACCCAATGAGTATCTCATCTAATCTCGAAGAAGTAGAGATGAGAGGTCGACTTCGACACTTACTAGTGGTCCAATAGTAATATATTATTAATGCGAATAATCATGGATTTATTAAGAATGACAGTAATTTCAAATAAGTCACGAACAGGTAAAAGTTCTTTTTTATATTAAAAGTCTCCGGATTCATAATCTATTAATTTTCAATTACCTCAAGTCTAGGAGGGCAAATATCAATATCACTAAATTTCAAGGCAAGCAATACAAGCATGCGTCATGCCGAGGTCGTACGACCCGTTCCAACATAAATGTAAAATGTGCACTGACGAGGGTCAAACGACGCGAACCATAGATGCATCTATTACCCCGCTCGCGAATCATCCATGCGACGCGGTCTACATAAAATAAACAACTACCCTGCTCGCGAATCATACATGCGACGCAGGTACACATAGAGTCATATATTCAAACAGTTAATCAAGACTTCATCAGGGAACAACTATCCAAGGAAAATCCAATTCTCTTTTTACAATTCAAGGAAATGAAGCTCAATCCTTTAGAAATTCACTTACTAATCTGATGTGATCTAAGCAATTCAAACCGTCAATAAGATTATAATTATTTCCAAGTACAACATGTTTTTGGGTCCTAGACTACCCGGACAATAGCATAATAGTAGCTACGCAGGGAATCTCGTCACCTCGTGCGTACGTAGCCCCTACAAATAGGAGCACATAACCAATTAACTCGCATATGGGGACAATTCCCTCTTACAAGGTTAGAAAGGAGACTCACCTTGCTCCGAAGCCTATATTCCGATTCAAGAACGCGCTCAAACCTCCAATTTGGAGCCGAATGATCCAAAATTATTCAGATAGGGTAAGAACTAGTCAATACATGCTCAAAAGTTCATATTGTAATTATTAAACCAATTTCCCAACCCTAAATGCAAGGTTCCTAGAATTCATCCCTGGGCCCACGTGCCCGGATTTCGGAAATTTTGAATAAAATTGTTACTAACCTAAGGATCAAGAATATATGATTATTACTCCATCCCCTAACAAATTTCGTGGTTAAATCTTGTTTTTACCAAATTCTAGGTTTTTCATCCAAAACCCTTGATTTCCCCTAATTTTCACATGTTAATCTACCCATAATCTATGTATTTAACTTATGATATGTAGAAATTACTTACCTCTTTGATGATGATGGAATCCCTCCTCAAATGCTCTCAAAAATCGTCTAAGGCCAAGTGGGAAATGAAGGAAATGGGCTAAGTCTCGGGATAAAAAGCCCTGAGTTCCAGTCGCATTGCGATATCCGACTCGCAAATGCGATGTCGCATTTGCGACATTTGCATCGTAAATGCGAAGCCTAGCCCACCCTTCCCTGGTCGCATTTGCAACAAGATCCTTCACAAATACGAAGGTGACAGCCTCGCAAAATCGATCCTTCGTTCGCAAATGCAAACTTTCCCCTAGAAGCCCAGGCTCGCAAATGCGAACAGAAACTCGCAAATGCGAGGTCGCATTTGCGACCAATTCATCGCAATTGCGATCATACTAGTACCAACAGTCCTATTTCTTAGCAAATCACTCCGAAGCTATCCTGGATCACACCCGAGCCCCCGGGGCTCCAAACCAAACACTTGCACAAGTCTTAAAACATAACACGGACTTGCTTGTAGCCTCAAATCACATCAAACAACGCTAAAATCATAAATAGCACTCCAATTCAAGCTTAATGAACTTTAAGATTTCAACTTCTACTTCCGATGTTTAAACTCGTCAAATCACATCCGATTGACCTCAAATTTTACACACAAGTGTTATTTGACATTATGGACCTACTCCAACTTTCGGACTCGGATTCCGACCCCGATATTAAAAAGTCCACTTCCGGTCAAACTTCTCAAAAACCTTCAAATGTCTATCTTTAGCCAAATGACCCCAAAATGACCCACGGCCCTTCGAATTCACTTCGATTGCGCTCCCAATACTAGAATCACCATATGGAGCTATTCCTAGACTCGGAATCCCAAACGGGGATCGATAACACTGAAATCCACTTCAACCCAAATTTATGAAATTCTTCCAAAATGCTAACTTCCACAATAGGTGCCGAAACGTTCCCGAATCTTCCAAAACCTGGTCCGGACATACGCCCAAGTCCGAAATCATCATACGAACCTGCTGGAACCTTCGAATCCCGATTTCAATGTCGTTTACTCAAATACCCAATCTTAGTCAATTCTTTCAACTTAAGGTTTCCGAAATTAGAATTCTCTTTCCAAATCAACTCCGAACTTCCCGGAATTCAGTTCCGACCATGCGTACAAGTCATAATACCTGAAGTGAAGCTGTTCATGGCCTCAAACTGAGGAACGATGCTCTAGAGCTCAAAAAGACCGGTCGGGTCATTACATTCTCTCCCACTTAAACATACGTTCGTCCTCGAACGTGCTGAGAACTACACTGAAGTAGTCTGAGATCATTGTTTAACACCTCGTGCACCTACCCGTGCTACCACAACTCAGTTGAGCACAATAGCTCGATCAATTATGAAGATATTCCCTTTTATTCAAGCAAATAAGCCTTAGAGCCCAATTCCAACATCCGGAATTCTATGCCAGGCCTGTTTCCAACATACGCTCATTGTATCCATAACTACACGCAACACCAAAATATAACTGCATACCTTAGTCGAATTCGCACCTTGCACCACTTTACTCACAGGACCACAATAACATTCTCCGATCAAATTAGTCGAAATTCCACGAATCTGATGCTCTCAATGTACCTTTTGATATATATAAGTCTTGCTCTAACTCTTACAATACCGCCACGATGGAAGAGATGCGTAGAAATTCATAATCAACTGCTGAATCAATAATTTATTAGGTCTATACTCCTGACAGGAACCATCACCTCATTCTGAACCAAATAATAGTCTTTGCTCCTTAATATACTTTATATACTCAGATTGCAATGATCCTAAATCCAATATCTCGTCTCACCCAGTGCGAACTGCTCAGGCAATAAGCCACCCCAGACAGGATCAAAAGTCTCATATGATGCCACAATGTGCCAATAGGCTACCAATTCGAACACGATACAAAAGGAAAACGAACTCTGAAAAGGAAATCCAATTACCCCGCTCGCGAATCATACATGCGACTCGGGCACACAGTTAATATGAGTTTTCCTAAGAAAGATATGAAACAAAACACATAAAAATAGATATAGGAATCTGTACTCAACATCACACTATTGCGGTGCGCAACCCGATCCAAACAACATACCCATGGCGGCGTGCCACCCGATCCACACATAAAATTCACAAAGGAGTTACACACCAAGCTAGATTGCTCAATACAACAAAATACCGAATGTCGATCACAAGTACGCTAAGTGCATAATACCATCTCTTGAGGAGACATATAGCGCTATAAGCTACAACTCAAGCACAACTGAGGTGCGATATACGATCTGAATCTCAAGAGCCATTATGCTCATATAACACCATCCCTACGCGGAATCTCAACACATGAGAAATTCACCAAGTTGTCTCGCAACTCATACGGTGCAATATATCATTACATGAAATAGCTGACGATGAAATAGTACCCCGACTACTCTTCTATAAGGAGCGCATTGCTGAAATGAACACATCTGGCCTGATATAGAGCCCATATTCACATTTAGATCCATCCACAGACCTCAAACTGATTCTGATCACACTGAACTAGTCCAATAACCTTTCAAAGGTCCATAATAACTCCTTTTTCTCATAATACCCGAGAACTACCATCATGACCGGAGTAATCTTCCACAGTCGACAACCCAATAAATCGAGTGCCCTTCAGGCATCAATTCTCAATTTAACGACATCACTACAATCTTCATACTTGGTTTAACTCTTCGATCAATCAAGTGAATACATGCCACACTTATACAACCTTCCCGTGGGGCACACTCCCACAACCTTCCATAACAGATAACTTGTCTATACATCCAAACCACCGGTCGTGCTAATGCTGAAAAGCGATCAAGAATCCTTAGCCAGGATGCAAAGCCTTTTTCATAAAGCACCAATCTCAGGTGACGTTGAGGACAATACCAACTTACTTTAAACATCGAAACTCCCTTCCTGCTCATCCGAGCCCGTGACATCCTTGTCAATACCGAACTACAACCTTGATCCTTACTTCAATTTCCATACCACTTACTGCACCTATCATGCCAATATGCGATAGAACACAATTTTCATCATAAATCTGGAACAACTAATAGGTTAACGCTTCATCATATAAAAACTTTTCAGCTAACTCATTTCAGGAGAACCATAGTAACACACGGCTGAATTCTCATAACCGTAGAGTATGCAAATCTCTAAGTAGTGGTCTAAGCCACCATAGCCCTTCCGGGATCCGCCTTCACATAATAGGCCATAATAGTAGGATGCTTCTGAATAACATCGATTATGGCGCCGACAAGCCTCACACGTTCCGTCACAATCACTTTCATAACTTGATCACGCTAAAGGAACTGATCACTACCACCAATATGCCAACTCAACTATGGCTAACCAATCTATCTTCTTCTAATTTATCCTTGATTGCCTTAGAAATAATAATAACTCCATTCAACGCATAACACACTCCATCCGCACTCATCCCTAGTAGCCTTGAATTATGAGACCATGCTGTCTCAAATCCCATGAACCATTTCATACCCCCCAATTGCTACACTGCAAGTCAAAACATCATAGGACATTCTGGGCCTCTTGTCATACGCTGCTACAAAAGTGTGATTCTTAACCGTACCTATAGGCTCAAAATCATTAGGCACCAAACTTTACCCCTTTGAATCTACTAGGACCGTTGTTGAGAGCCACCCGCTCTGACTTGGCCCCGAATATAATCAACTCCATGAATCTTCTAGCACATGAATACCCTCTCAACGAAGCACCCAGCAGAATCACTTCCCTTTAAACCCGCACCTAAACAAGGCATACATCCTCAATCCTTCCCCAAGTCTGAACGTGAGCCAACAAGGCCAACCATAGCACACATTTAACAATTCCTTTGCTCGACTTACTACTTATGTTCCTTTCCCGTAGCTGAAATAACCCATCAATATGCTAATAACCAAAAATCTCGCAAGTAGTTAACCATACAACCCAATCATAGGCGGTGGGACTCTCCCACTTAGCTTAAAGCCACTGATACACAATATCTAGAATTCACCAGGACTCTTTATCTCTTATTGACATAACCTTGCGCAATCAACCGCCAAAATTCTCTGAATCTTTCTGTAAAACTCCTTTTTATACTCTGAATCATTAACCACATTCGCACGACCGATCCTTTTGCTGTATAACCAATAGAATTCTTCCCAGAAGCTTCTCCAACCATGCGACCGCCGATCTGCTCACTGGAGATAACCCACTTGTGGAATTTACGTGCCGACATCTTCCAACGCTGCTGCACAGGGTACAATCACTACGACACCAATAACCCATCCTGAGTCCGAGTTCACTCTCTAGCTATATAAGTCCATCCACCCCTCGTGGACATCAATTAAATGTGCGACAACATCCTTCAAATTCAATGTTATGTTGTATCCCTCTTCATATCAAGCAACTCCTTTCCGTTATATCAAATCTTCTACCGCGTAATAGCCAATACTTCAAATTAAATTTGTAGACCCTAATCACCAATCACTAAAATTCTCAAATCATTCCAAACTCTCCTTAAGGTGCGTAGTCATCCTACCGCAAAGCCCATATGCAACTCCGCCACTCTCTCACTTTGGCGGAACTCACCCCTTTAATTGACTACTCGACCTTTGCTTCTTATACCTGGCCTTCTAGAAGTTTTAACCACCACATGACACTTCCCACACGTTCTTCCTCATCCTTTGTTGCTCAGCTAATGCCTTAGATCAAAATCTATCTCGGTAGCTCTTGAACCAATAGACCGCTACTAACTTTTAAACCTTTTCGAAGATCGTCTCTCTCGAGCCGTCAGCATTAGAAATACATATTCAATCTTGAACCACCGCACCCCGCGATATCTAACAGTCGTTTCTCCAATATTATCTCACAATATCTTACCCCAAAGGCTAATTGCAGAAGACCATAACACCGGTGAACTTAACACATACAATCGAGGATGACGATACTACATCACAGATGAAAATTCCACCACGCTCGAAAATACCAAGTCTCGTTACTCCATCACCCCAAATCTGGACATTTATAGGTCAATTGCTTTTCCTTCGCCGGAAATGAAATATTAGATCTCTGAATCATGCACTAAGTAGACTTCCTTTCAAATTATTCACCGCCCCAACACATAAGCAAGTATCCTACCATCAAGGTAGTATTGTGAGATAACCAATCACGAGCAATCATAGTGATCTATGCATAGTCTCAAAGCTCTCAGGAATACTGTTACTGAGCTGAAATGACATGATATCCTCCCGCAAGGCAACGACAATAGCCTAATCAACAATATTGGGAGAAACATCCCGCACCACATCTGTTGTGCCATTACAATCCTTCAATTCTCGATTTATAACCAGCGGTTCGCGTCGCGTAAGATTGAGTAGGAACGAAAGAAGGGCATAAGCCTCAAGAAATCAAATCGCGTGATGAGGAATCAAGAAGGGAAGTACTCCTAACAGTCCTGTAGCCTCCCGAAGATAAGTACAAATGTCTCTGTACCGATCCGCGAGACTCTACTAGACTTGCTCATGACTCGTGAGACCTAAGAGAACCTAGTGCTCTGATACCATATTGTCACGACCCAAAATCCACTAAGGGTCGTGATGGCACCGGACACCACTATTAGGCAAGCCAACAACAATTTACTAGAAATTTTTTCATTTTATTTATTTTGAAGTCATTTTCCTTTAAACAAATTAATAATAATACTAAACTCCACTAAATAAATGAGGGTGTCTTTACAAAATTTAACTACTGAAAAATTCAGTGATCATCCCAGAACCTGGTGTCACAAGTGCATGGGCATCTACCAGTGAATGAAATAAAATACAGTAACTGTCCGAAATACAAGTGGACAGAAATGAAAATACAATACAATACTCTGATGGAGACTCTACTGGCTACGGATGTCTCGATAAATGCAACTCACCCAAGTCTCCATATCAACCATGCCACTATGCCACTACGCCACTAGCCACATATGAACATGTGCAACAAAAATGCACATAAAGTGTAGTGTGAGTACGAAAACAACGTGTACCCAATGAGTATCTCGTCTTAGGGCTGGGCATAATACCTACCGAACCGAAAAAATCGGCCGAACCGTGAATTTCAGTTTTTCGGTTTCGGTTTAATCGGTTTTTCGGTCGGTTCACGGTTTTAAAATTATTAATTTTCGTTTTTTCGGTGCGGTTCACGGTTTTTGTTTTTTGGTTTTCGGTTAAATCGAAAAATTGAAATTCAGGGGTATTAGACTATAAGTTCAAAACTTATAAGTTAACAATCACGTTAGTCGTTATGTTAATAGTTATATGTTTTGTCTCTATTTCTATGAGTGTACTGTCAAATATGTAACTTCTGCTCAACCTCTGGATGGCGAGCAACCAAATAGATAATAGAAGACAATAATGTAAAGGAAGTTGTTGCAGAACCAGCCAGTAAGTGCTCACAAGTTACAGCACTGATATAATCTGAGGTGAAAACATTCTTAGCTAACTTCTCAGACTCATTTGCCTGCAGTATAAGCGAAATGGCTCTTGAAGAATTGGAACAAGCAATCCCAATATGATTGAAACAGAACCTGATAAGTCCATTTTGAGTTGTGTTGTGGAGTAAATGTGTTGATTGATGAATTCTTGGACTTCACTGTCATTTTGCTCATGGTTCATTTTGTCTGATATTATGTTGGAATTGGACGTAGTCCTAGTTGTGTTGGTGTGTCAATATGTCATTGCTAAATTTTGTATTTCTGTCTAGCCAGCTTTTGTTTTGAACCATTTAAAACCGAAAAAATAAATCGGAAATAACTGAACCGAAATTTGAAAACCTGCATCGAACCGTAAATACTTTGGTTTGATTAGGTTATTAATATTACAAAACTGAAAACCAATAAACCGAACCGTACTTTCATAATAACCGACCGACGCCCGCCCCTATCCCGTCTAATCTCGAAGAAGTAGAAACGAGAGGTCGAATTCGACACTTAGTAGTGGTCCAATAGTAATATATTATTAATGTGAATAATCATGGATTTATTAAGAACGACAGTAATTTCAAATAAGTCACGAATAGGTAAAAGTTCCTTTTTATATTAAAAGTCTCCAGATTCATAATCTATTGATTTTCAATTACCTCAAGGCTAGGAGGGCAAATATCAATATCAATAAATTTCAAGGCAAGCAATACAAGCATGCGCAAATCATGCCGAGGTCGTACGACCCGATCCAACATAAATGTAAAATGTGCACTACCGAGGGTTGAACGACGCGAACCACAGATGCATCTATTACCCTGCTCGCAAATCATCCATGCGACGCGGTCTACATAAAATAAACAACTACCCTGCTCGTGAATCATACATGCGACGCAGGTAGACATAGAGTCACATATTCAAACAGTTAATCAAGACTTCATCAGGGAACAACTATCCAAGGAAAATCCAATTCTCTTTTTACAATTCAAGAAAATGAAGCTCAATCCTTTAGAAATTCAATTACTAATCCGATGTGATCTAAGCAATTCAAACAGTCAATAGGATTACAATTATTTCCAAGTACAATATGCTTTTGGGTCTTAGACTACCTGGACAAATAGCATAATAGTAGCTACGCACGGACTCTCATCACCTCGTGCGTACTTAGCCCCCAAAAATAGGAGCACATAACCAATTAACTCTCCTATGGGGACAATTTCCTCTTACAAGGTTAGAAAGGAGACTCACCTCGCTCAGAAGCCTATATTCTGATTCAAGAACGCACCCTAACCTCCAATTTGGAGCCGAATGATCCAAAACTATTCAGATAGGGTAAGAACTAGTCAATACATGCTCAAAAGTTCATATTCTAATTATTAAACCAATTTTCCAACCCTAAATGCAAGGTTCCTAAAATTCATCCCCGGGTCCACGTGCCTGAATTTCGGAAATTTTTGAAGAAAATTGTTACCCATAACCTAAGGATCAGGAATATATGATTTTTACTCCACCCCCTAACAAATTTCGTGGTTAAATCTGGTTTTACCAAATTCTAGGTTTTTCATATAAAACCCTTGATTTTCCCTAATTTTCATATGTTAATCTACCCATAATCTATGTATTTAACTTATGATATGTAGAAATTACTTACCTCTTTGATGATGATGGAATCCCTCCTCAAATGCTCTCAAAAATTGCCAAAGGCCAAGTGTGAAATGAAGGAAATAGGCTAAGTCTCGGGATAAAAAGCCTTGAGTTCCAGTCGCAGATGTCGCATTTGCGACACCCGACTCACAAATGCGATGTCGCATTTGCGACAAATTGCATTGTAAATGCGAAGCCTAGCCCACCCTGCCCTGGTCGCATTTGCAACAAGATCCTTCGCAAATGCGAAGGTGACAGCCTCACAAAATCGATCCTTCGTTTGCAAATGCGAAATTTCCCCTAGAAGCCCAAGCTCGTAAATGCGAATAGAAACTCGCAAATGCGAGGTCGCATTTGCGACCAATGCATCGCAATTGCAATCATACTAGTACCAGCAATCCTATTTCTTAGCAAATCTCTCCGAAGCTATCCCGGATCACACCCGAGCCCCCGGGGCTCCAAGCCAAACACCCACACAAGTCTAAAAACATAACACGGACTTGCTCGAAGCCTCAAATCACATCAAACAACTCTACAACCATGAATCACACTCCAATTCAAGCTTAATGAACTTTAAGATTTCAACTTCTACTTCCGATGTTTAAACTCGTCAAATCACGTCCGATTGACCTCAAATTTTGCACACAAGTCATATTTGACATTACGGACCTACTTCAACTATAGGAATCGGATTCCGACCCCGATGTCAAAAAGTTCACTTCCGGTCAAACTTCTCAAAAACCTTCAAATTTCTATCTTTAGCCAAAAGACCCCAAAATGACCCACGGACCTCCCAATTCACTTCCGATTGCTCTCCCAATACCAGAAGCACCATACAGAGCTATTCCCAGACTCGAAATCCCAAACAGACATCGATAACACTGAAATGCACTTCAACCAAAACTTATGAAATTCTTCGAGAATGCTAACTTCTACAATAGGTGTCGAAACGTTCCCGGGTCTTCCAAAACTCGGTCCGGACATACGCCCAAGTCCGAAATAATTATACGAACCTGCTGGAACCTTCGAATCCCGATTCCGAGGTCGTTTACTCAAAAATCCAATCTTAGTAAATTCTTTCAACTTAAGGTTTCCGAAATGAGAATTCTCTTTCCAAATCAACTCCGAACTTCCCGAAATTCAGTTCCGACCATGCGTACAAGTCATAATACCTGAAGTGAAGCTCTCATGGCCTCAAACTGCAGAATGACACGCTAGAGCTCAAAATGACCGATCGGGTCGTTACAGAGTGGGAATTAGGTTAGGTTTAATGGGGAATGAGAATGGGCTCAATGTTTTGGGCTATCCAAAATTGGGCCTACAAAATGGGATGTTTGAGCCCAAATTTTATTTTTATTTTTCCTTGAACAAGACTAAAAATACTACCCATTTACTAATTAATCCTACTTAAGTAAAATAACTATTAAAATAAAACTATCCGTTAAAACAAACCTATTTTTGGTATTTTTTTAAAATATCGTACTAAAAGATAAAAAATGAAAAAATCATTGTAAAATTAAGAAAATATTCCTGAAACTATTTTTTTTGTATTTTTAAATTTTATGTAAGGTAGACAAATTAAAAGTAACTAGATAAAAATATTAATTAGCTAAATAAGAGAAAACTATTTTTGTGATAAAATAAAGTAAAGAGAGCAATACTAAACCTAAACTAAATATTTATGCTAAAATGTGTAAAATCTTGGGGAGGGTCAAAAACTACATGTCTACAGTTGCAAACACTAATTTGTACCTTTTTGACTTGGGCTCTTCTTGAGAAAGAGAGCTTGAGTCTAGGAAAATTAGTCCAACAAGGAATTTGGGTGTATTCAAGAGATTGATAGCCCCAATTAAAGAGTTAAACCTAGAGATAGTAATACCCGACTTGAGCCTATATTGCTTGCACAATTTCGACACCTAATTGGTCGTGAGAAAGTCAATTAGGGCAAAGTCACTCAAGCTACCGAGAGGTACAGAGTGAGTAGTTCCTTACATTGGCTACATCGCAATCCCCAACATAACAAATTTGCCTTAGGCTTTAGAACTCGTCAAGTATTCACCTAGGAGAAAGTCACTTCCCTAGTGCTTCGTTATCCATTTTGAAAACCTTACAAACATTTATTCTTAGTTTAATTTCGCATCTCATTAGCATAAAATTAGAAGTAACTTACGAACAAATATGATTGGAAGTGTAATTAAGAGCACTACGCACTAGGGCTGTGCATTTGGATCGGATATCCGAAATCCGATCCGATCCACTCTATTTCGGATTTTCGGATTTCAAATTTCGGATTTTCGGATTGGATACGGATTGTGTTTTATGAAATTTCGGATTTTCGGATTGGATTCGGATTGGTATGATTTTAATCCGATCCGATCCGATCCGATATCCGAAATTATATGTACCTATATAAATACACACTAAAATTTTAGGGTTATGCTTATTCATTTTTCACACACCCCCTCACTCACTTAGATTTTTCCGCCTCTCTTGCACCTCTCTTCTCTTCAGTGAAGACTAAAAGAGTCTCAATGACTCAAACTTCCGATTTTACTTTGATTTTATGTCTCTTTCTTCCGCCTCTCTTCTCTTCTCTTCTGTCTTTTATGTCTATTTCATGTTCTATTCTTCAACTTTTGATTTTATTTTGATTTTTTTGTTTGTTTTGGTAGATGGAAGATGAGATAGAGACACCGAATGAACTTTAAATTGTTGAAAAATTTTGTGACAATCCGATCCGACAATCCGAAAAATTATCCGATCCAAAGTTTAAAATCCGATCCAATCCAATGTTAATTCGGATCGGATTCGGATTGCCCTTTTCAGAATCCGAAATCCGAAATCCGAATCCGAAATATGCTAAATCCGATCCAATTCGATCCGTGCACAACCCTACTACGCACTGCTAGTTTAGATAGGAATCCAAATCCCAAACATTCTAGCTCCTTGTGGATTCGATCTCGACCATCTCGGGTAAAAACTGCATCGACCGCTCTTGCCACTTTGTGGTGTAGGGTTGGACCCGATCAGTGCGCAAGCGCAAAAACACTAGTATTCCGCAGAAGTGGAGTTGGGTTGTTGGTGAGGGACCGCAAACGCGGTGTTGTTTCCGCAGAAGTGAACGCGTTGATGCGCATTTGGGTCCGCATAAGTGGACTTCCCGACTTAAGTGAAAGTCTCATATGCGATTAATTTTTCACAAATGCGGAGTAGCATATGCGACTGTTAGACCACAAGAGCAGAATGCCTAGGAAGAAATAGGGTATATCGAGGGTTTTATTTTATTTACCACATTTTGAGTTAGATAGCTCGGTTTTGGGCGATTTTGGAGGGGATTTTCAAGGTTTGGATTAGGGTAAGTGTATTTTACTCGGATTTGTTCATTATTCATGATTCCATCTTTGTTTTTATCATTTAATTAGTAGTTTAAATTGGAGAAATTGAGGATTTTTGTAAAAACTTTCTTAAACTATAAATTGAGGATTTGAAGGTCGATTTGAGGTAAGAATTGGATGATTTTGGTTTAGTTAGACTCGTATCAAAATGGGTGTTCGAAATTTATTAGTTTGGTCAGGTTCCCAGGTGCGGGTCCGGGGTTCACTTTTTGATTTTCATTAAAGACCGAATCTTTATTATCTAAAGTTGCTTTCTATTGTTTTTATTTATGATATTAAGTTATTTTGGCTAGATTACAACCGTCCGGAGATGGATTTGCACAGGAAAAGTTTATTAGTGTATTGATTTAGTTTGTTTGAGGCAATTATCTTGTCTAATTTTGTGTAGGAAAAACTACAGGATTTTGATTGTATGTACTATTCAGATTATGTGGAAGAAGTGTACATGATGTGACGAATATGTACGCGGACTTATATGCGATCGATTTAGATTCTTAAGTTACTTATAAGCACTTAATTGAAGTTATTATTATTTGTTCTATCTTTCATTGTTAATTATATTCACATGCTTTAATTGAAATTGTTATTACATGTTCTAGTTTCCACTCGTCAAGTTACTCTTATGTACATTTACTTGTAGTAGTTGTAACATACCATTTCTTCTATTATTGAGTTATTTTCATGCATTTAGTCTTAGTTGCCATTTCATGGAAAAACCTTTATTGTTGAGTTATTGAAGTGTAGTTATAAAAGCTATTAACACATTGTGATTGAAATTGCTAATTGTTGAGATATTTTTCCTTGAAGAGTTGTTTCTCATCCCTTTTGTTGCTATTGAGATTTCTTGTACAAATTGTAGTTGAGCCTTGGGTTATATGTTGTGGTGACATTGGTATTGTTAATTTTGGAAATGTTGAGTCATATGGGCACGTGTGGTGCGAGTTGATATATTGTATTATGATATTGATGTGCATGCGACAGTATAAGGATATGGGTTGATATGCATGCGATGAGATAAGATGAGATTTTTACGCGTATTGCTAGTAAGGGAATTACTAGAAGCCACAAGGTGAGATAAGGGGCTTAAAGCGCGTGTAGCTATTTCGTAAAAAATATTTTCGAAAATACAAATAACTGTGTGCAAAAAAGTAAGGCTGAGTGGCTAAGAGTTTGGCTACTGCAGTGCAATGTCAGTTGTGCTAAAATTGGCCTTGTAACAACTGGTAATTTGAAGAATTTTGATATTTAATATTGTTAAAGTTGACTTTGGTCAACATTTTGGTAAACGGACCCGGACCCGTGATTTTTCGGTCTTGAAAGGTCCATAGAAAAATATGGGAGTTGAACGTGTTTCCGGAATCGAATTCCGAGGTCCCAGGCCCGAGAGTTTCCTTTGTAACTAGGCCTATCAACCTGTCAGAGGGCCCCACATACATATCCTAACAACATATACATGTTCCATAGACATAACATAACCTGTACAACACCAACCATGGCCGTATATGCAACATATATAATTCGATGATTTTAGTGTTAGTTGAGGTGTTTTGATGATTTGAGCAAGTTTCGACCGTTTGGCCGAAACATCATATTCCTATTAAGACCCATTTTGGCTCATCTTGACTTCTTCGAGAAGGTGATCTTCCGGGGGATGCCCCCCAGCGTTCGAGGTTGATTGAAGAGAAGCCTTGAACCCTTGTGAAGTTCTCCTTAGGTTGTAATATGTTGTAATATTTGAGCACTTGATGTGCAATTTATGATATGTTTTGATATGTGATCACTTGAGGTGCAAGTTGTATTATGCTGCGATAATTGGGCACTTGAGGTGCAAGTTGTATTATGCTGTGATATTTGGGCATTTCAGGTGCGAAAGGCTCACAGGGCGATATAAGGAAGATTGTGATTGTGATTGTGATTGTGATTGTAACTTGTAAAATGAAAGTATGAGGTGTGGCACCTCGTATGATTCTTGTTGTACATTCTATGGTTGAAATTCTTGATGATTTGAAGGGTTGTCGTTCTCCTTTTCCTTATTTCTTTCCATTTGTATTTTTTATTGTAATTGATTATTTGTTGCCTTTATCACATGTACTCCCTTTTGTTGTCATTTGTTGCTTTATTTTCGTTGTTAGCCTTGTACTGATAAATTGATTTATCATTCTTTAATTGCCTTTATCTTCGGTCATTTGATTATATTATATTATATTCAGGTTTCCTTTTTGTCTAGGAGGTGTCTTGACCTGGCCTCATCACTACTTTACCGAGGTTAGGCTTTATATTTACTGGGCACCGTTATGGTATATACACGCTATGCTTCTACATATTTTTGTGCAGATCCAGGTACATTTGCTCGTGTCGGATGCAAGTTATTGACCAGTTATTCCGAAGACTTCAAGGTATACCTACTTGGTGCTCGCAGGCCTCTAAGTCACCTTCTACCATCGCCTTACTATTGTTTATCTTTATTTTAAACAGAGTTATATTTAGAGATTATTAGTACATTCTCTGTAGAACTTATGAATCAGTTACATCGGTTTTGGGAGATATTTGACAGCAGTATCGTTTGGGCGTTATTATGATAGTTAACAGTTTAATTTGATATTTAAGTTGTTATTTCTGTCAAATCTTAATTATATGTTAAGTTTACCTAATCTTAGAAACTATGTGTTATCACGACATCCTAAGATGAAAATTTGGGATGGTGACAACATCAGACATATAGGACTGGACGAAGCCAAACGAGAAGAAGATCTGTTTCCAAATTATGGTCCGAATTTCCATTTACCAGGGAGGAGGGACTTACAATTTGGGTGTCCAGATGGCAAGGTGACGCCGTTGAGAGTGAAGGAGATGTGGCCACCAAATCTATTTGCTAAGGAAGGAGATACAAAGTCTTGGGTGAACTATTTGTGGAGAATACGTTAGAGATTTGTATTAGAAAATAGGGTGGAAGCCAGCTTTTATAAGTCTAGAGAATCAAATCTTGGATAATCCAAATCAAAACCTTGAAAAAGGGAATGTATCCCCTACAAAGTCAATGTGCCTTGAGATGAAAATTTTAGATTTGGCTGGGTCATAGCAAATATAGGCATTTCGATTCTTAGAATATCCTATAAAAATGTAAGGGGGTCTCCAATTTGTGTTTGGTATGCGGCCTAAGCTAAGGATAATATAAGCAACCAAAAACTCTAAGAGTCTGTTTGGAAAGTCACCCTGTAATTGGAATTGGTGTAATTATTAGGGTAGTAATTACGACGATTTGTTTATTTGTTATAGTGTAATTACAAGTTTACTGTTTGGTTGCACAAGTATAATTACACAGTTAAATTAAATTTTAAATTAAACAATTATCAAAACTTAAAAGCTAATATAATAAATATATGCCTATAAATTTATATAGTATAAATGATATTATATTTGGTATTTAAGATGTATATTTTTTCGTGAATATACAGTAATCGTATATTTATAATTAATATTGTAAAAATAATTTTTATATATTTTTTAATTTAAAAAAATTTAGTTTAGATACTTACAAAAATTAAAAATATACGTTTTGTAAGAACATCATGGAATTCATGTTTGATAAAATAAATTAATATTTATAAATGTAATGTCATAACATTATTCAAATGTTTGGCAAAACTAAACTATCAATTCTAACTAAAAAATGAACAACATGCAATGTGAGCCAGTACTATTAAAACAAGTAAATTGGAACCATGAATAAACATATTTTCAAAGTTCAAAAAGAATAAAATCGTTTAACATATGTCAAATTCCAACGTAATAATAGTAAGCTCCATTGCAACTTAAGATTAGAAAACATGATAAATTTATAACCACATTCAACAACGAAATTCCACTTTAATTGCATCACTCATTATATGTCAAGTTTGTTAATGGCTCATTATTTCTAATATTAGGAGGTGTAGTTTCAAAAAATAAAATAATAAAATATAAAATATAATCAATTACATGGAATCACAAGAAGTAAAGATAGAGAAATAAAAGATAAATAATGTACAAAGAAAAATATATTTTAAAATTTCAAAAGAAATTAAAAAGTAAAAATAAAATTAAAAAATTAAAAATAATAGAAACAAAAAGTTATAAAGAAAATAAACTAAAATAAAAGGAAAAAGGAAAAAAACTAAAAAGCAACCTTGTAATTACATAATGTAATTACCAACAATTCTCACCTCCCCCTTGAGAATTGGAGAGTGTAATTACACCCCTCCAATTACACCCAATTCCATGTTGACCAAGTAATTACTTGGCCAAACAAACATATCAAACTGTATAATTACACCTAAATACATCCAAATCTATTTCCAAGTTAGCTTTCAAAACAGGCCTTAAGTTTGGAGTAATTGGGTTTACGACCAAAAACACGTTCAAAGGGACAATCATGATTAATGATAAGTATAAGGATGCGGTTAATAAGGTAAATTGTTGTTTGAAAGGCAAAAGACCGAAATAACATGGGTGGGTGAGCTAGATGTAGTAGTGGGATCCCACCTATCTTTATTTGTCAGGGCCGAGCGTCGTTATTATCATATTATCGAAACTGAAATTCCACTTATCTTTATTTCTTTCTTTGGAGCCAAGAACTGCTCACGAGGGTTTAAAGCATTCGCAATAGCAGGCTGACATGAAGGTGAAATTGATTACAAGTATAGCAGCGAGATAGGGATTTGAGGTGTTGTTAATAGTTTCGCTGGACATTGCTAGTGCCCTTGTGGTTGAAAAATCTGCAGGTGGAGAATTTGCGTAGATCGAAAAAGAATATTGTATAGCAGATGGCTCTGATACCATATAACATATATGAATAAAGGCAAAGACCCATGATGTGTTATTGAACATAGAAGCCATTTTATACAGAGGTTACATGAATATAATAAAGGAAATGAAGCAAAGAATCAGGGGTATTATTTACAGAGATCAATATATAAGGAATGCTATTAACAAAGCAAGATATCAAGAGACACTATAACAAATAACAATCATGTGATGACTGAATCTCCACCATAAGATATTTCCTTATTAGCACTCACATGAGTATGAAAGTCATATGGGAGTTTGTTTGGCCAAACTTCTAAAATCAGTTTATTTTGAAAATTATTTTTGGTGAAATACAGTTTGTGTTTGGTTAATCAATTTGAAAAGCACTTTTGAGCAGTAATTAGTGTTTGACCAAGTTTTTAGAAACAACTTATAAGTGTATTTTTCTCAAAACCGCTTTTCAAAAAAGTATTTTTGGGGAGAAACTATTTTTTTCTACTTCTCAAAAATTGTTTCTGGTTCTACTTAGAAGCACTTTTTTTCTTCCTCGAAGCTTGGCCAAACACCTTAACTTAAAAGAAAAAAAGAACTTTTGGCCTTGGAGAAGCTTGACCAAACATGCTATTAAGCATATTTTGAGAAGTGTTTTCCGAAAAAATAGTTTTGAATAAAAGCAGATTGTGTTTGGCTAATCAATTTGAAAAACACTTTTCACAACAATTTGTATTTGACCAAACTTTTCAAAAAGTACATTAAATATTAAATTACGAATAAGGACATAATGAGATTTACTTAATAGTTAATATAATTGGATAAATAATCACAAATATTTATTATTAAAGATAATAATTAAGTCTTTTATTTTATTTAATTAAAATATAAGAATAAAATTGAAAAGTACTTTATTCTTTTAAGGTGATTTAAATATATCAAAAAAAAGTGTTGTTGCAAACAATTGGGAATTCTCTCTATGTCTTTATCTATCTCTCAATCCCTAATTCCAGTAATGTAAAGCAAAGGAAAATAGAGCAGCAATTCCGCCATTGACAGTTATTAAAAAGCTTTGAAACTTTGAATTCGAATTTGAGTTTTCAAAAATACTTATTTGTTTGGATTGAGTGATGTTGCAAACAATTGGCAATATGGTTTGGAGTTTATATCTCAATTTTAAGAGTGTTTTGGTGAAGATTAGTCTTCATTTTGGCTGAATTTCAGATTGAAACTCGAATAAGAAGAAGAAGAAGAAGAAGAAGAAGAAGAAGAAGAAGAATACATGACATACATTATACTGCAGAAATTGTAGTAAAGTTGTAGTAAAATTATAGAAAAATTGTATTTTATTGTTTATATATATTTTTTATTTAAATATTGTATGAAAGTTGAACAATATTGTATAAAAATTGTGTAAAGTTGTATGATATTGTAGTTGTATATAACTAGATAGAAATAATGTATGAAAGTTGTAGAAAAGTTGTATAATATATAATTAGTTTTAAGAATTTTGTTTTTACTATGTATAAATCAGATACAAAATACAAAAGACATATTGTATAAAATTTATATTTAAGTGGTATGATATTGTAGTTGTATATAACTGAGCAGAAATAATATATAAAAGTTGTATAATAATACATAAGTTGTATAATATATAATTAGTTGTATGAAATTTATTTTTACTATGTATAAATCAGATACAAAAGATATATTGTATAAAATTTGTATTTTAAGTTCTATTCTATTGTAGTTGTATATAACTAGGCAGAAATAATGTATGAATGTTGTAATTATATATCAATTGATAGATGCTCTGTAGTGGCTGAAAGTAATGCGTCGTAACTTGACTCCGAGTTTATCACAATTTTGTCGACATTGAAATTAACATATCGACCACTACTATCCCAATTTTACCCTCATATTTTCACATCATTGAAACAACTGGAAGTTGGCGGGAATGCATGTGACGTCTCAATCTCTCTAATAGGTTTCCTATTGAACTTTGAAATCGATGTCATTAATTAAAGACAAAACATGAGGGGCATTGCTTGGTGTAAGAACTGGATCCAACAAATTCGAATCAGTCAATTTATTTGTTAACTATTCTATTAGCATATGCACATCCCACCAACACAAATACCAAGTAACGTTGTACACTAAGGCTTAAACAAAAGGAAAAAAATCATTTCATGTTTTTGCTTCCATTGAGATATGAACTTGAGACTTTACAGTAAATTCTTTGTTATTCACCAAAAAGATAAGTATCTTTTTCCCTTTATGATAGTGGTGTATGTTAGTTGTGTTTGAATCATCCTACATGCACCTAGACTATTTTATCAGTATATGCTATTTCCCACCAACACAGTATCGGGTAGTGTTGCGTATGAAGGCTTAACAATAACAACAACAACGACCCAGTATAATCCTACAAATGAGATTTGGGGAGGATAATATGTACGCAGACCTTACCCCTACCCCGAAGGGTAGAGAGGCTGTTTCCAGGAGACCCTCGACTCAAAAAGCAACAGGAGCCGATATATTAGTACCATAAAAATGCATAATAAAATAACAACAATAGCAATACAAGAGATATTGAAATATAGAATACGAAATACGAAAAAGATGGCTGGTATAGTAAAACTAGCAGGTAAAGCCCTGCATCAATAGACGACCAATGACATTCTTAGTCTAACTCCTAACTGGCTAGTCTCACTCTATTGTGCTGTAGAAATATTTACAACTCTCCCCTAACCTACAACCTTAATACTCGATCTCCATAATTCTCTGTCAAGGGCCATGTCCTCAATAATCCTAAGTCGCGCCATGTCCTAAGTCGCGCCATGTCCTGTATGAAGGCTTAAATAAAAGGAAAAAATTACCTCATGTATTTTGCTCAATGAGATGTGAACTTGAGACTTTACCGTAAATATTTGTTATTGAACCAAAAGATGAGTAATGTTCCTTTTTGTTGAGCATTAAAAGAATGTTGTGTAAACAACACAAAGGCGTATAATTTGGTGGCAAAATATGCAAAGAACTGAAAATACATTGGAACTGTGGAAGTTTTGTTTTAGAGCCTATTTGTTCATTTTTTTTTTTTTGGGATGAACTTACATATCAATGGAAAGGAGCAATGTGTTAAGGGTTTCTTAACAAATAAATTGACTTATTCGAATTTGTTGGATCCAATTCCTTTCCATGAAACTTACTGCAATTAGGCGTCGAAGAAGGAAAGAAAGATGAACCAAAAAGATTTAGAGTGTGGGTGAAAGATCCGGAGAGAAAAGGGAAAGAGGAGAGAAAAAGGAAAAAAAGGTATAATTAAATCTCTTAATTATAAGTACTAATAATGGAATGAGAGCCTTTTAAGGTGGAATGTATATATTTTGTAAACAAAACTTGTTTAGGTCGGATAATTAACTAAACGTGAACATTTTTAATAATAAAATTTCCAATAGTGTATAGGTATGTAAAAATCCCCCGGAGAAACTAAAGATTCATGACTTGAAGAAAATTGCTGAATTTACAACTTCTTTTGGACTCTGAGAAATGGGTCGAGTTTCCTTCTTGTCCGGACAGAAAGCCGAATGGACCTACCCATGGACTGATTTTGACTCAATTTAACCCTTACAAAAATGCATTTGTTAAAAATTTGGGATTTTGTTTTATGATTGCGGTGAGTATTTAAGGCAAAGAAGCGATAATTTAAAAACAAAGGTAGCACAAGTCATTCGTTAAAATTGTGAAGCAATAATATTCAGTTTAAATAGAATTCATAATATATTTAACTTATGTTCGATTTGAAGCTAAGACTAAAACATTGATTAATCATCATCATACTATATTATAAGCGGGAAGCCCTTTAGTGTAAAATTAATTTACTAAAATAACCTTTAAAAGTTAAACGACTAATTTACCTCTATCTAAAAGTAAAATTACCTCCCATTAAATGATTAATTTGAGCTACTTAATGTTAGGTTACTACTTAAATGGAAGAGCTTTTCATCTTCTATAACTACTCCCAACATTTTGATATGTTTAGTATGTCGTGTAGCCTTTTCATGTAATGTGTGAATTTTATCTTACACTTTATTAGTAATAAATTGTGGCCTTTTCAGCTTACCTTCTCTTATTAATTCCCATTGATCAATTCTTTTTCTCATTCCTTTTTAGAAATTTCACTGCAGTTCTTAGACTCTCTTCAAATTGTTAAAAATTAGTTAAAAATTTTGTCAATTAGTTAAAAATTCAATTTTATGTGATTATTTCAGAACTTTTGCTAATGAGCGAAAGTATTTGTGTTATTTTTACGTATTTTGGAGAAAGATGTTGGAAGAATTCATCACGAGTAGTTTAGTATATATGATCTGTTTGTCTCTTCTTCTTCTTTCTTTCTGCTTTTGCTTTAATTCCTTCAGTTGGATTTTTGGTTTTATGCTTTTTGTTTGTTACGTATTTTTCGTATTTGGGATTTTGCGTATTTTTTGACTTACTTGGATGAATGAATTGAAAATCGCTTTGTGAATTTTTGCAAATTGGTACTTTGATATGTATATTCTGCTTTTGAATATTTTAAGATTATTGAGAAAATCAGGGTTGAGATTGAAGAGTTTGGTGCCAATATTGGTAATAACCATTTTTCTTTTACTCTTATTATTATTTCGATTTTGTCTTTAGGTTTGGTAGGAGTGAAATGTTAAAGGGGTGGGGATGGGATTGAACCATTCGAAAGCAAAGTTGGCAAATAGTATATTGTAGAAATATTATTAGTTTTTGACATGTTCAAGCTTTAGACTAATAAAAAATATCTAATTATTGTAACTTCTAATCAATTGATTGTCATGGGGTTTCCTTTTGATAAAACTAAGGTCAATCAACAATAACCAACAGTTTTTTCTTAAGAGCAGAAAAGCACCTTAGTATAAAAGTTAAATTATTAAAAGTCCTTGATATTATAACTTTTCAGGAATTACACTTTATCTGCATTAATATTTTTGACTGGAAGAAGCTAAATAATATTATTTTAATCCGTCATAACTGTGATATTTCTCATATTAAAGATATTAAAATTCCATCTTCACTTGCTTTTAAATTGAATTCTGTGTTCTGAGGTCTTGAAAATCTCATTTAGCATCACCCCGATTTGTGTGCACAATCCAGGTGCGTAGCCGGAAAGCCTAAATATGAAAATCTATGAAAAGAAGTTTTGACTATAAAACGAGTTAATTTGACTTCGGTCAACGTTTTAGGTAAACGGACTAGGACCCATGATTTGACGGTCCCGGAGGGTCCGTAGGAAAATATGGGATTTGGGCGTATGCCCGGAATCAAATTCCGAGGTTCCAAGCCCGAGAAATAAATTTTTAAAGAAAATTATTTTCTGAAATTGTTTAAAGGAATTTAAAATGAATTTAATTAGAACCTGTTGGTATCGGGCCTGTATTTTGGTTTCGGTGCCCGGTATAGGTCTTATATATGATTTAAGATAACTTTGTGAAGTTTGGTAAGAAACGGATGTCATTTGACGTGATTCAGACCTAAATTGCAAATTTGAGGTTTTAAGAAGTTTGAAATAATTCATTGATTTTGAGGTTTAATTCGATGTTAATGATGTTAAATTGGCCATTTGATTGCACGGATAAGTTCATATGGTGTTTTTGGGTTAGTACGGATGTTTGGTTTGGAGCCCCGAGGGCTCGGGTGAGTTTCAGATGTGATTCAGAAGGTTTAAAACTCTTAAAAAGTTCCAGGTTTTCAGCTATTGGTATTCTGATATTTCCTTCTTCGCGTTCGCGGGAGGACCCTCGCGAACGCGATGTGTTAATTATGTTGAAGGAAATTCCTTCTACGCGAACGCGTAACCCAGGTCGCGAACGCGAGGTGTTGGGGGGTCTTCCCTTTCCGAACGCGAAGGCTAATTGAGCCTGGGCAGGGGGTGGGGCATTAAACCTACGCGAACGCGACCACATGGACGCGAACGCGAAGGCTCGAGGGTCACTTCTCCGTGAACGCGAGCCGTCTTTCACGAACACGAAGGCTTAGCAGGCCTAACCCATCGCGAACGCGATAAGTAATTTCGCCCAGTTATTTTAAGTTCCAAAAATAGAACACATTACGGGATTTTCATTATTTTTCACAAACTTCATCTTCTCCACACCTCTTGGGAGATTTTTGAAGAACTTTTTTACCATAACCTCTTGGGTAAGTAATTTTTAACTTATTTTATTCCATTTTATCAACACCCACTAGATTTTTAAGCCTAAAACATGTGATTAAGGGTAAAAAATTAGGGATTTGGGTAGAGTTAGGGCTTTTTGATTATTTGGGAATTTGACTTCGTTTTGGGGTTGGATTTCAAAACAAATTATATATTCGGGCTTGTGAGTGAATGGGTGATCGGGTTTTGGTCCGAACCTCGTATTTTGACCAAGCGGGCCCGGGGTTAATTTTTGACTTTTTGGGAAGAATGATTAGAAAGCTATAATTAAGCATTGGAATTGGATTGTTTAGCAATTATTGATGTTATGAAGTCGACTATGTATATATACAATTGATTTGGAGCCGAATTCAAAAGGAAAAGCGGTGTTTGAGGCTTGAGTTGGCCGTGGAAGTTCGAGGTAAGTGTTCGGCCTAACCTTAGCTTGAAGGATTATGAGTTGAGTCCTATTTGCTATTTACTTCTTGTTGAGTACGATGTATAGGCATGGTGACGAGTATATATACGTTGGTGTCGAGCATGATCGTGTGTCTTAAATTGCAACTTGTTGTGTTCTTAAATAATATTACGGATGCTTTAATTGCTGATTCTCAATATTGAGTAAGGATTGAGTTTGTTTTCGTGGAAATTACTCAGTTGAGTATTGGTGATAGCTGAAATGGTTAGATGTTGGATTAAGATTTGGTTATAGCTGTTTCTTCCTTGTCGGGACGTACTTATTTATGTTGTCGATTCCTTTGCCGGGATAGTGTGGTTCGTTAGTGATCCCTTGCCGGGACTGTTGTTATGATTATTGTTAACTGTATATTTAGAATTGGTTGTGCACCGCAATATTATTATTATATATGGATCGGGTTGCATGCTGCAACATTATTATATATGGATCGGGTTGCACGCCGCAACAATGTTATGTTGGATCAGGCTGCACGCCGCAACAAATATCATATTGGATCGGGTTGCATGTCACAATAAATATTATATTGGATCGGGTTGCACGCCACAACAGTGTTAAATGATAAGGGATCGGGTTGAGCACCGCAACAGTATTATTATTGTTTTGTTGTAGATTTTGAACTGTCATCTCATATTTCTCTTAAGTTTTTGTTGGATTTAATTTGTTCCCCGAAGCATGTACCCCCCTCCCATTTAAACTGCTTATTCCTGTTTATTTTCCGCCGTATATTATATAATTACATAGGTTTATCTGGAGTCTGGTCCTAGCCTCGTCACTACCTCGCTGGGGTTAGGCCAGATACTTACCATCACATGGGGTCGGTTGTGTTGATGTTAAACTCTGCACTCTGTGCAGATACCGAAGCAGCACTGGGACAGTAGCACTTGGGGAGCCAACCTTCAGTCCACAGAGATCCCGAGGTAGTCCTGCAGGTGTCCACAACCAGGCGTTCTCTTCTATCTATTTATATGTTCTGTTTTCATTTGTTTCCAAAACAGATTGTATTTCCTTGTTCAGACATTTGTATGTAGTATTCATAGACAGTCTGTGGATGTTGTGACACCGGTTTCTAGGTAGAGACGTATGTTGGCATTTTCGTACGGATTTTGATATTATATTAGTCTAAGTCTTCCGCTTAATTTCATCTTTCTCTAGTATTTAAATGTTGATTACCTGTTAGTTTAAGTTGTTAAAAGGATTAAAATGAAAGAGATTGAATTTCTATATTTCGTGGCTTGCCTAGCTTCTACGAGTAGGCGTCATCACGACTCCCGAGGGTGAAAAATCCAGGTCATGATAAGTTGATATCAGAGCTCTAGGTTACATAGGTCTCACAATTCACGGACAAGATTAGTAGAGTCTGAGGTATCGGTATGAAGTCCTCTATATTTTTCCCCAGAGGCTAAGAGTTAGGAAAAACTTCACATTTATTCCTTCTTGTCGTGCGGTTTGGGTTCTCAATGCTAATGAAATTTCTACTCAGTTCTTTGGCAAATGGCGAGAACACGTGCTTCCTCATCCCCCTCTCAGCAGCCCGAGCCTCCAGCAGTAGCTCCCATGAGAGGCCGAGGCCTGCTAGAGGTCGAGGTAGGGGTGGAGCTCAACCCCGAGCAGCAGCACCAGTGGCGGAGCCTCATGTTGATTTTGATGAGGAGATTCCGGCCCCAACATTTCCGGTGGGCCCAGCTTAGGTCCCAGAGGAGTTTATTGCTACCCCAGTTCTTCAGGGTGCTCTGGTCTGATTAGTGGGCCTCATGGATAGTGTCACCCAGGCAGGCTTCAGATGTGGTTATCACAAGTACTATTCTGGTTTGTGATAGAGATGCTTCAGTGTTATTTGATCCAGGGTCTACAAACTCATATGTGTCATCTTATTTTGTGTTGTATCTGGTCATGCCTAGTGATCCATTTATTGTTCATGTTTATGTGTCTACACCGGTGGGTGATTCTATTGTGGTAGACTGAGTCCATCGCTCTTGTGTATTTGTGATTGGGGGTCTTGAGACTCGAGTAGATTTTATTGCTTCTGGACATGGTCAATTTCGATGTTATATTGGGGATGAGCTGGTTATCACCTTACCACACTATCTTGCACTATCACGCCAAGACCGTAACCTTAGCCTTTCTTGGTTTGCCTCATTTAGAGTGGAGAGGGACTTCTGGTCATTCTACCCGTAGTGTTATCTCTTATGTGAAGGCTCGGCGCATGGTCGAGAAGGGGTGTTTGGCCTATTTGGCATATGTTCGTGATTCTAGTGCTGAGATTCCATCTATTGATTATGTGCTCGTTGTTTGTGAGTTCCCTAAGGTATTCCCTTCAGACTTGCCGGGTATGCCACCCGACAAGGATATTGACTTTTGCATTGATTTGGCTCTGGGGACTCAGCCCATTTCTACCCCGCCATATCGTATGGCCCCGCTAAAGTTGAAAGAGTTGAAGGAGCAGTTGCAAGACTTGCTTGAGAAGGTTTTCATTAGACCCAGTGTTTCGCCTTGGGGTGCGCCGGTGTTGTTTGTTAAGAAGAAGGATGGGTCGATGAGAATATGTATTGATTACCGGCAGTTGAACAAGGTTACAATCAAGAACAAGTATCCATTGCCGAGGATTGATGATTTGTTTGATCAACTTCAGGGTGCCAAGGTATTTTCAAAGATTGACTTGAGATCTGGCTACCATCAGTTGAGAATTAGGGCATCTGATATCCCTAAGACAGCCTTCCGCACTCGGTACGAGCATTATGAGTTCTTGGTTATGTCATTCGGGTTGACACATGCCCTAGCAGCTTTTATGGATTTGATGAACCGAGTGTTCAGGCCTTATCTGGATTAGTTCGTGATAGTCCTCATTGATGATATTTTGATATATTCCCACAGCCGGGAGGAGCACGAGCAGCATCTCAGAGTGGTTCTTCAGACTCTGAGAGATAGTCAGTTATATGCTAAGTTCTCGAAGTGTGAGTTCTGGTTGAGTTCAATTGCATTCCTGGGTCATGTTGTATCAGCAGAGGGTATTCAGGTTGATCCGAAGAAGATTGAGGCAGTCAAGAACTGTCCTAGACTAGTATCAACTACAGAGATTCGGAGTTTCTTGAGATTGGCAGGCTACTATCGTCGGTTCGTGGAGGGGTTCTCATCTATCGCAACCCCGATGACCAGGTTGACCTAGAAGGGCGCGCAGTTCAGATGGTCGGACGAGTGTGAGCCAAGCTTTCAGAAGCTCAAGACAGCTCTGACTACGACATCGATGTTGGTTTTGCCCACGGTTCAGGGCCTTATACAGTTTATTGTGATGCATCTCATATTGGACTCGGTGCAGTGTTGATGCAGGATGGCAAAGTCATTGCCTATGCTTCGCGGCAGTTGAATATTCATGAGAAGAACTATCTGGTTCATGATTTGGAGTTGGAAGCCATTTGCATTAAAGATTTGGAGGCATTATCTGTATGGCGTGGCATGTAAGGTGTTCACGGATCACAAGAGTGTTCAGTATTTGTTCAAGCAAAAGGAGTTGTATTTGAGGAAGACCTGGTGGTGGGAGTTGTTGAAAGATTATGACATCATTATCTTATATCATCCGAGAAAGGCCAATGTGGTGGCCGATGCTTTGAGTAGGAAGTCAGCCAGTATGGGCTGTCTTGCTTATATTCTGGATGGTGAGAGACTGCTTGCTTTGGATGTTCAGGCTTTGGCCAATCAGTTCGTGAGGTTGGATATTTCTGAGCCCAGCCATATGTTAGCTTGCACATTCGCTCGTTCTTCATTATTAGAGTATATCTGAGATTGGTAGTATGATGATCCCCATTTGTGTGTCCTTAGAGACACGGTGTAGCGCAGAGGTGCCAAGCAGGTTACCTTAGAGGATGATGGAGTTTTGAGATTGCAGGGTCAAGTTTGTGTGCCAAATGTGGATGGGCTTCGGGAGTTGATTTTAGAGGAGGCCCATAGCTTCCGGTACTCTATTCATCCGAGCGTCGCGAAGATGTATCAGGATTTGCGGCAGCATTATTGGTGGCGGAGAATGAATAAGGATATCTTTGCATATGTGGCTCGTTGTTTGAATTGTCATCAGGTTAAGTATGAGCATCAGAGGCATGGTGGTTTGTTCCAGAAGATTGAGATTCCTGAGTGGAAGTGGGAGCTGATCACTATGGACTTCGTTATTGGACTCCTACGGACTCATAGGAAGTTCAATGCAGTGTGGGTTATTGTTGATAGGCTGACCAAGTCAGCGCATTTCATTCCTGTGGCGGTCTCCTATTCTTTCGAGAGGTTAGCTGAGATCTATATCCTGGAGATTGTTCATCTTCATGGTATGCTGGTGTCTATCATTTCAGACCGAGGTACGCAGTTTACCTCACGTTTCTAGAGAGCTGTTCAGCGAGATTTGGGCATACGGGTTGAGTTGAGGACAACATTTCACCCTCAAAAGAACGGGCAGTACGAGCGGACTATTCAGATTTTGGAGGATATGCTCCGAGCTTATGTCATTGACTTTGGAGGCTCGTGGGATCAGTTTTTGCCTTTAGCAGAGTTTGCCTACAACAATAGCTACCAGTCGAGTATCCAGATGGCTTCTTATGAGGCTTTATATGGTAGGCGGTGTCGGTCTCCGATTGGATGGTTTAAGCCGGGAGAGGCTCGGTTGTTGGGTACGGATTTGGTTCAGGAGGCCTTGGACAAGGTCAGGATTATTCAGGATAGGCTTCGTATAGCTCAGTCCAGGCAAAAGAGTTATGCCGATTGCAAGGTTTGAGATTTGGCTTTCATGGTCGGTGAGCGGGTATTGCTTCGAGTGTTGCCTATGAAGGACGTGGTGAGATTTGGGAAGAAGGGCAAGCTTAGCCCTAGGGTCATTAGCCCGTTTGAGATTCTTGATCGAGTGGGAGAGGTGGCTTATAGACTTGCATTGCTGCCGAGCTTATCAGCCGTGCATCCAGTGTTTTATATGTCCATGCTTTGGAAGTATCACGACGATCCATCCCACGTGTTATATTTCAGCACTGTCTAGTTGGACAAGGACTTGTCTTATGAGGAGGAGTCGGTAGCTATTCTAGACCGGCAGGTTCGTCAGTTGAGATCGAAGAGTTTTCCTTCTGTTCGCGTTCATTGGAGAGGTCAGCCTCCTGAGGCATCGACCTGGCAGTCCTAGTCCGATATGCGGAGCCGTTATCCCCATCTTTTCCCTGACTCAGGTACTTCCTTCTTCTGTCTGTTCGTGGACGAACGATTGTTTTAGAGGTGGAGAATATGATGACCCAAAAGGTCATCTAGTCATCACTTGCTTTTAAATTCAATTATGTGTTCCGGGGCCTTGAAACCTCATTTAGCATCACCTTGATTTGTGTGCGCAGTCTGAGCGCGTAGCCAGAAAGCCTAAATATGAAAATCTATGAAAAATGATAAGTTTTGACTATAAAATGAGTTAATTTGACTTCGGTCAACGTTTTGGGTAAACAGACCCGGACCCATAATTTGACGGTCCCGGAGGGTCCGTAGGAAAATATGGGACTTGGGCATATGCTCGGAATCGAATTTCGAGGTCCCAAGCCCGAGAAATAAATTTTTAAAGAAAATTGTTTTCTGAAATTGTTTAAAGGAATTTGAAATGAATTTTGATTAGAACCTGTTGGTATCGGGCCCGTATTTTGGTTTCGGTACCTGGTACAGGTCTTATATGAAATTTAAGATAACTCTGGGAAGTTTGGTAAGAAACGGATGTCATTTGACGTGATTCGAACCTAAATTGCAAAATTTGAGGTTTTAAGAAGTTTGAAATAATTCATTGATTTTGAGATTTAATTAGATGTTAATGATGTTAATTTGGCGATTTGATCCCACGGATAAGTTCATATGGTATTTTTGGGTTAGTACGTATGTTTGGTTTAAAGCCCCAAGGGCTCGGGTGAGTTTCGGATGTGTTTCAGAAGGTTTTAATCTCTTAAAAAGTTGCAGGTTTTCAGCTGTTGGTATTCTGATATTTCCTTCTTCGCATTCGCGGAACGACCCTCGCGAACGCGATGTGTTAATTATGTTGAAGGAAATTCCTTCTATGTGAACGCGTAACCCAAGTTGCGAACGCGAGGCGTTGGGGGGTCTTCCCTTTGCGAACGCAAATGCTAATTGAGCCTGGGCAGGGGTGGGGCATTAAACCTACGCGAACGCGACCACATGGACGCGAACACGACCACATGGACGCGAGCGCGAAGGCTCGAGGGGTCATTTCTCCGTGAACGCGAGCCGTCTTTCGTGAACGCGAAGGCCTAGAAGGCCTAACCCATCGCGAACATGATGGACCTGTCGCAAACGCGATGAGTAATTTCGCCCAGTTATTTTAAATTCCAAAAATAGAACACATTACGGGATTTTCATTATTTTTCACAAACTTCATCTTCTCCACACCTCTTGGGTGATTTTTGAAGAACTTCTTCATCATAACCTCTTGGTTAAGTAATCTTCAACTTGTTTTCTTTCATTTTTATCAACACCCACTAGATTTCTAGGCCTAAAACATGTGATTAAGGGTAGAAAATTAGGGATTTGGGTAGAGTTAGAGCTTTTTGATTATTTAGGAATTTGACCTCGTTTTGGTGTCGGATTTCAAGACAAATTATATATTCGGGCTTGTGGGTGAATGCGTGATCATGTTTTGGTCCTACCTCGTATTTTGACCAAGCGGGCCCACGGTTAATTTTTGATTTTTTGGGAAGAATGATTAGAAAGCTATAATTAAGTATTGAAATTGGATTGTTTAGCAATTATTGATATTATGAAGTCGGCTATGTATAGATACAATTTGATTTGGACCGAATTTGAAAGAAAATGCGGTGTTTGAGGCTTGAGTTGGCCGTGAAAGTTCGAGGTAAGTGTTCGGTCTAACCTTAGCTTGAGGGATTAGGAGTTGAGTCCTATTTTCTATTTGCTTCTTGTTGAGTACGACGTATATGCATGGTGACGAGTATCTATACGTTGGTGTCGAGCATGACCGTGAGTCTTAAATTGCAACTTGTTGTGTTCTTAAATAATATTACAGATGCTTTAATTGATGATTCTCTATATTAAGTAAGGATTGGGTTTGTTTTCGTGGAAATTACTCAGTTGAGTATTAGTGATATCTGAAATGGTTAGATGTTGGATGAAGATTTGGTTATAGCTGTTTCTCCCTTGCCGGGACGTACTTATTTATGTTGTCGATTCCCTTGCCGTAATAGTGTGGTTCGTTAGTGATCCCTTGTCGGGACTGTTGTTATGATTATTGTTGACTATATATTTGGAACGGGTTGCGCGCCGCAATATTATTATTATATATGGATCGGGTTGCACGCCGCAATATTATTATATATGGATCGGGTTGCACGCCGCACCAATATTATGTTTGATCGGGTTGTACGCAGCAACAAATATCATATTGGATCGGGTTGCATGCCGCAACAAATATTATATTGGATCGGGTTGCACACCACAACAGTTATATAGATAGATCAGGTTGCATACCGCAACAATGTTAAATGATAAGGGATCAGGTTGCGCACCGCAACAGTATTATTATTGTTTTATTGTAGATTTTGAACTATCCTTTCATATTTCTCTTAAGTTTCTGCTGGATTTGATATGTTCCCCGAAGCATGTACCCTCCTCCCATTTAAACTGCTTATTCCTGTTTATTTTCCGCCGTATATTATGTAATTGCACAGGTTTATCTGGAGTCTGGTCCTAGCCTCGTCACTACCTCGCCGAGGTTAGGCCAGACACTTACCAGCACATGGGGTCAGTTGTGCTGATGCTACACTCTGCATTCTGCGCAGATACCGGAGCAGCACTGGGACAGTAGCACTTGGGGAGCTAGCCTTCAGTCCACAGAGATCCCGAGGTAGTCCTGCAGGCGTCGGCAGGCCCGACGTTCTCTTCTATCTATTTATATATTCTGTTTTCATTTGTTTCTGAAACAGACTATATTTCCTTGTTCAGATATTTTTGTGTAGTATTCATAGACAGTCCGTGGATGTTGTAACACCGGTTTCTGGGTAGAGACGTATGTTGGCATTTTCGTACTGATTTTGGTATTATATTAGTCTATGTTTTCCGCTTAATTTCATCTTTCGCTATTAGTTAAATGTTGATTACTTGTTAGTTTAAGTTGTTAAAAGGATTAAAATGAAAGAGATTGAATTTTCTATACGAGTAGGCGTCATCACAACTCCCGAGGGTAAGAAATTCGGGTCGTGAGAGTTGTGCAAGCTTGCAACGTTAAAGCTTGACTTTTCATGTTGTTTCCTTGTAGAAGTATAAAGGTCATAAAATGAATAAAACAACGTTACGAACAATATGAATACGAGTTAGTACATTACACTATTTTGTCTCAACTTCTAAATCAAATAAAGGCAAGGATATTTCATTTTTGAGTTAGGAGTGGGCAGTGCAAGAAAGTAACAATCATATCCGATATTAGATAATTTTACTTTTTTCTTTAATGTTTGTTTTACAACTCAAAAATACTTTTCAATAATATCTACGCAATTTTATAATGTAGTCATTCTAGTAGACCTGTTCATCAATTTCGACTTGCACTTTTCTACTTCAAAATTTTCATTGTTACACTACAATATGACTTTTATAGTTTGCACTATTTGATACGGGACGCACGTGCAACACACATGTTCAGAAATTAGTTACTATAAAAGCAAGAATAGAAGTAATGGTCATTTTGGTGATCTCATCGAAAAAGTAGTGGATGATTTGCTTTAATCGTGATAAAAACAAGTAAACTTTTCATTAGAGTGCTTTTTCTTTAGAAATTCATGTATTTTTTTTTCCCTCTTTCAAAATTTTAATTGGGTCAAGTGCACACTAACATAGTATGAGGTCTTTTGATGAAACTAAATCAATTTCTGAGTCGAAAGGCCTATGGTCTAAAGTATGTATTTCTTACCTCTTTAGTATGTATTTTCAAAAACAAATATACAAAAGAAAACGAAAATGCAGATTGTCACGACCCCTTCCACACCGTGATCGGCGTGTAAGGACTAGCCCAAGCAAGCCTTCGCCTCCCTTATTTATATGACTAGTCATAATTCCCGCATCAGCTATTGAACCCAATACTATCATAAACAAAAATATGGAGCACATAATGGAGGTAAACTACCAATCAATATCAATAAGTATTCATGTCAAGAAAGACCGCCTTAAAAACGTCTGCCAAATACCATTCTAATACTAATATTAGAAAACTTAAGACTACATGAAGTGCAACTCTAGAACAAGTATCTCTACATACAAAGCAGAGTAGTCAAACAAGATGGCTGTCTACACAAAACAAATCTGTCTAATTTTTTAACATCTTCTTCCGGATAGTTGCACATTAAACTTTCAGTAAATCCTCAATGCTTCTACTTATCATGCATCTTTTGTACAAATCTTTCAAACTCTATGAAGTTGTGTTTCTCCAGTAGAGTTGGGCTAAGCCTGAGGTAGGTAAAGGCAGATAAGTAGTGTCTGCCAAATGGATCATTCATAGGCTTGGCAATTTGCAAAATCTTGTTGTAACCTTCCCTATGGTAACACGGCAGTGCATTCTCACCCGCAACTGGTATCTTGACTTCCCATGCAGCATTTAGCACCTGTGATTCAGAAGAATAGGGGAGATTAGCAATGCAACGATAGCGATGTAATGATCGATCCTTAAAGTAAAATAAAAAAACAATCAGTGGGGTGATTTTCTAAAAGCTAGATATTGTCAGGGATCACATTCAGTTACAAGGTAATTGGAAGGAGGCCACTCGCAGATGTGGAAGAAAATGTTTGAAAACAAGTATGAGGCAGAGGAGCATTTGCTATGGAGAATAAACAAGGAGAGGTATCCTTTTGGTGGGACAATCAGACAGGCTGTGGAGCAATTGCAAATATGATACCTGATGGTATTGTGCCGAACAAAGCAACGGCATCACAGTTCATTAAAGACGACAGCTGGGATTAGGAAATACTACAACAGACTCTCTATCAACTAATTTTCTGTCAAAGGTATTTGAAGTACTCAGGCAGGTTACTAATTTTACCTGCTCTTCTGCTTGGAAGATGATCAGACAACTCAGAGGCCCTTCTTTCACAAACAAGATGATTTGGCACTGAAGAATCCCCTTCAAATCATTTATGTTTAGGATAGCTATGAAAAATGACCTACCTATCGATGATAAGCTAACAAATACGGGATACACTTTTTCTTCAAAATGCTACTGTTATAATACTATAGGCGGTGAATCATAAGAATTTATTCTTCTGACTGGAGAAAGGGCAAAGAAAGTGTGGTCACACTTTTATTCTCCTTTGGGAGTACAGGGTACTGCACTTACACATAGACATCAAGTCATTAAATGGTGGTCACAGGAGCACAAGAATGAGATGTGGAGGCTAATTTATTCTTCTAGTGTGCTGGAAATTATGGGTACACACATGTTCTACCAAGTGTGCGAGTACTATGGGGCGCTCAAATTCCAGGTTGTTGATACTATGGTGCACATCTTACAGCTATGGCTTCCAGAGATTGAGTGGCAACAGAATTGGACTCAGATTTGTACCATAACTCGAAGGTTTCAGCTAAGGAAACAGGTCACCAAAGACCTATGGGAGAGCTAAATACCCTGTCTCTAAGCTGAATGCTGATGACAGTAGCCTTCTGGCAAATTTAAACAGTGCCGACCAAGATCAAGGAGTTGAGCAGTAATTTTGATATAAAACTCTCAACCAGTGTTATAAGGAGACTAACAGGGTTTATTGACTGTTTAGCTAAAAGGCGTCACTCTTTGGACCACCCAACGTTCACCTAAATGAAGCTGATTTACCTAAGGAAGCTAGAGGTCATGTGCGAATGGGCAGGTGGGTTTTTCCTTCAATCAGGATCAAACAAACAACAACAACAACCCAGTATAATCCCACTTAGTGGGGTCTGGGGAGGGTAGTGTGTACGCAGACTTTACCCCTACCCTGGGGTAGAGAGGCTGTTTCCAAATAGACCCTCGACATCCTTCCCTCCAAGAACTCCTTGCTCTTGGAGAGACTCGAACTCACAACCTCTTACAAAACAATTTAGAATAACCTGTTCATCATATAAGCACAAGCATATATATTTACTAACACTTTTTGCAAAATGTAAAGGGTTGAGAATGTTTAACCACCAAAATTCAGACAAAAAAATAATAATGATTGAGCTTTGCATAATTCATTTACATCAGAGAATAACATTTACCTTCCAAACTAATCCTTCCGGGTCAGATAATGCTTCTGGAAATTCCCGTTCCTGATCAACCGTGCGCAATTCGAGACATGTAAAATTCAAAGCTGCCCCATGCTTCTTTAACATTGACACAATTGCAGAATAGCCAGTAAAATTGCCACTGTTGTAAAAGCCAGCTGTTAGTTCAGCTGCATGGCTTTTAGTGTTGTACCACCAATGAATTCCTGATACCTGCACATCAATTAGAGTGCACCAGGAACCAAAATCAATTTAAATAAGCAATTTATGATTCTATGAATATGTCTAGCATTTAAAGGAACATCATTTACATTTTCCTACCTTTGCTGCTATTGGAGTGCCCTTAAATGCCAAAGCTGCCAAGCCAAGTACTCGATCGCCATGATTGATTAAAATTTGCGAGTACCAGTGCAAGAAGAACCTACCATAAAATCCATTGTACTCTCCAAAATCACAAAAAAACCCAGTTTCTTGTGGTTTTGAGTTATAAGAACCTGCATTCTCGGGTGCTTTACCCCAAGCTGAATTTCCCCATGCCTCTGCTGCCTTTTGGAGGCTCTTGATCAAGTACTTGTCATAACACTGTTATGAAAGTTATACAGGATCAATAATACATTAAGCTAGATTATAAGGGTAGATAAGTAACTGTTTCACCATCTAAATGGTTAAAGCTACCTGAAATTCCCCAATTCCGGGATACTCCCACCCGAATTTTGCCGGATACGAAGGGTATCGGAGTTCTCCACAAGGACCAAGTCCTATCTCTATTTCTGAGATAACTCGTCTAGCAAAGAAGTCATCGAATTCGAGGCGGAAGCTTCTCATATAATCAGAGTAAACCTGTATGAGCAGATTAATAATTAAAATGATACACCATGAAACATCATTTGTTTTTGGAGTGCGAACAATTTTTCAAGCTAGTGATAGTGTTACCAAGTGGTGCAAAGGTAACAACCTGTATTACACTATGATAAGAGTGATGCAAAGGTAACAACCTCTATTACACTATAATAAGAGTGATGCAAAGGTAACATAGTATTAGTTTCAGAACCTTCTGTCAAGGCAATGTATGGATTGACTATAATAAGAGTGATGGAGGAAAACAACTGCTATTACATTGAATGCTGCATTCTAAATGTATGCTTCAGTACTAGTAAATGTATGACTTGACTGCTGAAAAGAAATAGCTAAGAAACAATTCAATGTCGCAAACAAGAAGGTGGTTACAAAAGCTAAAATCTTGCATTTGTTCCAGCAGGTTGTATATACATAATTACCAGTATTATTTTAGGATTCTAGTTGATAGTGCACCTATAAATGAGCTAACGTTCATAATTTTATGCATTTGAGAAGATACAGAGAACTCTGCGAGGCCAATATTACTATTAGTCTTAGCTGATTTCTTTATATGGTAAATGAGGATCTGAAAATATGACTTACTCTTAAATAAGCATAGAAAAGAGATTAAGGTCAACTATAGAAAGGCATTATGGACTAAAAATTGTTAATTCTTATCTCAAACCACTCAAATTACATGCCTCTTCATCAGACAAGAGATTTCGTCCCCTCCCCCTCATGAAATTTAAGAATTGAACACCAAGAGTCGTGCAATTGTAAATGGATTACCTCAAGTGGAGTTCTCCCATTTAAGACCATTTCTGCATCAATACCCCAAGAAAGGCACTCATGGTTTCTTCGGCCTTCTTTATCCGTAAAATATATGTCAGGGTTCTCGTAACCAATTTCTTGAACCCATTGAGGAATCGGAATATGAATATCGTCTCCCACATTGCCTCCACACTCGTGGAAGGACATAACCACCTGAATTTTTTCTTAGAATGTAAGACCACCGAGTGAAGTTTTCATCACTGACAAGAATACAAAAGCATAGAACCCGGAACATAAAAAGCTAAACCTGTAGTTTAAGACCAAGATCTCGAACAATCTCAAAAAGCTTTTTGTAGCCACTCCAATTGTATTCCTTAGGAGCACGCCTCTCTACGATCCCCCACCAGCAGTCGACCATGACGCCATCAACATTGGATGATTTCAACATTTTTAGTTGGTTGAAGAGATTGTCGGCATCCACTAACTCACCTTCCATGTTTATGATGCCCAACTGTCAAGTCAAAGTAAAAATGGTTAGTTGTTTCTAGATAATTTGAAAGATTAAATATCAAGATATGATTCAATGAGAGGGCTACGGCAATAACAACTCACCGGTAGCATGACATATATGGGAATGTAAGGGGTCTTCTCATCTAAATTCTCTGGAGCAGAATCAGCAGCCTGTGAATAGAACAAAAAACCTATAGTCAAGCAAACTGAAGAGTGATCCTAAAAAAAAGAAACAAATAAACATTCAACAATGAATTGAACTACTGTTAATGTATTATACAGTAATAGTTTATCTAGTAATTAGACAAAGAATAGAAGTATCGACTCTATCTTAGTGTAATTAGATAACGAGTAGGAGTCTTATTGTTATCTCATTGTAGAGGTAGATTATTATGACAAACACAATTTAACCAAGTTATTGTACTCGGTATCATCTTATAAATAGCAATGTAGAAGGTGTGCAGATTGTTTATTAACATGGTATCAGATAGCATTCGACATCCCTTATATAAATTATCTGGCCAACCACTTCCCTTGTTTCTCCATTCTCCATATTGGTTCCTGCTTCCGTCATATACTTTATCACCAAATATAATTCATTAATCATATCTGCCCTTTTGTTATTTCTATTTCATTAACTCTGCTTCTTCAGTATTGTTGTCTCATACTAATTAAATGCAGCAAGTAAATCTATATCCTTCTATTGTCAATCTCCTATCACATTACAATGTTGTTGGCTTGTTCTAGACTCTGCTCCTACATTTCCTTTCTTGTTTCGTGCTCATGGCTGCTCAACCTCTCAACACTTCTTACTCAGCTCTTTTTCTCAAAATAGAGGTGGCTGGTCATGGTATTACTTGGATCAAGTCATAGAGGTGCATTAGTTAGTAATTCCACAGGTTCTTAGTCTTCTATGCAATGTGGCCATGCTATTACTTGGACCTCCACCATCTCAAATAGGAGCATACTTTAAATGAAATGCTTAACACGTGGGAGCATACTAGCTTATGAAAAGCTCAACATGACAGGCACACAACACCTACGCAAAGCTTAACCACAAGAGGAGCATACTACCTGAAAGGGGCTCGGTAACAATGGGAGCATGATATCCATGGAAGGCTCGACACGTAATAACTATACAAAGCTCCACAATAGAAGGAATATAATCTCTATATAAGGCTCGACAACAGGAAGAGCACGACACTCATGGAAAGCTAAACACAATGGGGCATGCTATCCAAGGATGACTCAACAATCATGTGAGTACAGCATCTATGAAAAGCTTGTGCTCATAATGTGAATAACATGAAGACGTTGATATGATTCATCTCGAGTAGAGGAACTATACAGTATAAAAGGTCTGTGACCTGAGAGCTCAAAACTAGGAGCATGAATATATGAAAGAAGTGCATATATAATCCTGAGCGCATAGCATGGATGTTCATGTTCCTAAAAGTTTTAACATAGACTCACATGTTTAGTAAAATATACTACATTGGTCGAAACAAATGAAGTATAATAATGATATAGGAAAGCTAAGTGCTACCAACTAGGAAGAGTCAACTAATACTCTCAGATTGCTGATGAACTGTGTATATTGTTAATTTCTCAATGTTAATCCTAATCTGCTTGCATAACTGAGCAAATCTGCTATCAACTTGCAGTCACACTAGTCAAGCCCAACTTCTTCTTCTTCTACCATAAGAACTGTTTCCAGTTCTTGACCTACCCCTCTTTTCATCTCAGTGTTAATACCAGTTATTCTAGGAGTAGTTTTTAACCAACTCGAGTCCTTCGACCCGGTTTTTTTTATCTGAGCTATGTACTCTCTAGCGACCCATCCATGATCGCGCCAAAGCACAACAGTCAGATGCTCCACGGCTAGCTTATGAAAAGCTCAACATGACGGCACACAACACCTACACAAAGCTTAACCACAAGAGGATCATACTATCTGAAAGGGGCTTGATAACAACGGGACCATGATATCTATGGAAGGCTCGACATGATGGTGGCATAATTAATATCTATACAAAGCTCCACAATAGAAGGAATATAATCTCTATATAAGGCTCGACAACAAGAAGAGAACAACACTTATGGAAAGCTCAACACAATAGGGGCACGCTATCTAAGGAAGACTCGACAATCATGTGAGTGCAATATCTATGAAAAGCTCGTCCTCATAATGCGATTAACATGAAGACTCGACATGATTCATCTCGAGTAGAGGAACTATACACTACAAAAGGTGACCTGAGAGCTCAACATGAATATCTGAAAGAAGTGCATATAATCCTGATTTTCAAGAACATATAGCGTCCCGATATAGTTTTATCATCTAGGACCCTTAAGTATATACAAGAGAAACATAAGACTTGGAGGTCATGCCATAGCGGCAAATAAGAGGATTTAGCCTTATATACCTCAATTCTTGACTTAAAGAATTGCGAAGAGTTAATCCTTCCGTCAAGTTGTAGATCTAAAAGCGCAGCGAATAATAAATTAAAGCTAACATTAGCAGCTACACACAACAAGCTGCTCAGGCCACATGAGCAATATATATAGCACGCATTTGACTTGCGACAAGCTTGGAATGCCCTTATATCTAAGGTGTTTCACCACACCCTTCCTTCTTCACATAACTACAACCAACATACGACGCTCATATGATATAAACAACAAATCCAGAACTCCATGTCATAAAGAGTATCCCAATAATCAACTCATGAATACGATTAACAAAACTTGGACTTACGGCTTCCAATCACCTTTCCTTACCGAAAACATCTCTAGAACGCTCACACGAGCTCATAGATAAAGAGAGGAAAGGAACCTTACCTTGGCTGACAAACCCTTCTACTTTGTCCATCTTATATTTATGGTGTTTCACCACTCCTAATTAGTTAGTAATTCTATAGTTTCACTCGTGGGTTTCTTTTTATATTAAGGATTTGAAGATTGGGAAAGCACTCCCCTCAAATACACACACACCACACAGACACACACACACATTAAAAAAAACACAACACACACACACACAAAAAACACAAACACACACACTCGAAGGGAAAGAAAAAAACTACATCTGAATAAGCTCGGTTGGCAGCAAACATTCTGAGTGGGGAGTCCATTGGACCATCGCGGCGGAGCGAAAACCGCGGGAACTGATGAGTAGATGCACAAGTACTATCAATCTTGTAGCTGCATGCCATTTTTTTGGTCTTAAAACCAAGATGAAAGCTACTTGAAGAGAAAATGGAAGCCATGGAAGACTATGGCACTGTAAAATGGAAGCTTGAAGAGAAAATGGAAGAAGGTAAGAATATGGAGGAAAAGGCAAAATGACAGTGTACAAAAAGAAGTCGGATCAAAATGACACTGCCACTGATCAAAATGGACGTTATCAGTTGCGGAGGAGCACTTTTTGTCTTTACTTCAAATATTTCTTTTTATTTAATTTTGTATGTTGCTTATTTTAATTTATTAGTAGTACAGTATTTTAAACAAATGTTTGAGTCGTTGTATATTTTACCATGCAATAAATTAATTAGTTAGGCTTTTAATTTAAATGGTAAATTTACATGAAAATACACTTGGAGAAAGCACTTTTCACTCGCCTAACCCATAAATATGGTTTTCATCCGGAGCCCACTAACATTAATCAATTTTATGAAAACAAGTCAACTCGCAAATTTTGTCGAACTTCATCAACTACACCCATATTCACGCCTAAATGAGATTTCGCTTTTTTCTTTCATTTTTATCTGTTCCTTTTTTTCATTTTCATTCTTATTTGTTTTTTACTTCCCTATGTATAGTATTTCCTAAAATTCACAATATCAGGAAGTTGAAGTAAAAAATATATTCATCCTTAAAGTCTATAATTTTTTTTTTATTTTTTTTTGCAAAATTCAAAGTTTTGTAAGGGAAATTCTTATTTCACTAGAAAAAATAAAAATTTACATTATTAAACACCTTATATACATTGTTATACATAATCATACGTTAATTATATATAAATAAATAATAATACACACTATCTGAAGGCAATTTTTTTACAATTATCTATGTTATATAATTATGTATAATCTTGTATACTTGTGTATAATCATGTATAATTCTATATAACTATGAGAATACACACAAATATACATAGTTATAATTATGTATAATCATGTATAACTATGAGAATACACACAAATATACACGGTTATACATGAGTATACAAAGTATATATAGTTATATACAACATATACATCATTTTTCCTCCCTTCGGAAGTCATTAAAAGTGAGAAGGAGGAGGAAGAGGAGGAGGAGGAGGAGGAGGAGGAGGAGGAAAAATTACCAAAAAGGAGATTTCATAACTTAGAATAAGAGACAAGAATTAAAAGAAATAACCACTCAATATTTTCTTTTTTCTTCGAACGGGAATAAAAGGATCCTCTAATGTGAAAGTCGGAATCGGCTTCGGCGAGCACTGAATCGAAAAGAAAAAGACTACAAAAAGATAGATACAGTGTGGATTGTTCAACGGTGTTATTTGTGGGAAGAGGAAGATACAGATGAACGGAGCAAGGAAATCTGAAGAAGAACTCGACCATTTTGCCAGAGAAAGAGAAAGAGAAAGAGAGAGAGAGAGAGAGAGAGAGAGAAAGAGAGAGAGAGCAAGAGCGAATTGAAAATGAAAGAGAAAGAGGGGTGGGGAGAAAATCTGAAAGAGAAAATTGATTTGTGAATGGAAAAAATTCCTCCGCATAAAGAAAAAGAGTGAGGACAGTGATATGGCTAATCGGTGAAAATAATTTTTCAACATTATAGAAACTGGGTCATACCGGGTAAGAAGGGAAAATATAGGCCCAATTTTGTTAGAATGTTGGGCCAAGTGACAATGAGAGTAATTTTGTCTTTAATTTAAATGGTAAACTTGTCTAATAAAGCTTGAATTAATTAAAATAGTTATTTTATCCGGTTCACTTTAACTGATTTTTTACACTATTTTCACACATATTATGGAATTCACTCACATTTTAGTAGTAGTAATTAGCAATAAAAATGACCATATAAACCTTAATTTGCTCATTGAAAATATAATAATTATTCCTAGGCTCTTTACTCTAAGAGCAACTTTGGATAAAAAAAGTTAATTTCTTTTTTATACCTGAAAAAATTAATTATTATTGACCAAAAAAAGGTTAAAATTTTAATTAAAGTGGAGTGTTCTAATAAAATTCGTTAAAAAAAATAATTGATGAGCAAAAATCTTGCCAATTTAATGCGCAGCCCACGCACACACAATACCCAAAATATAAGTCTGCACGCGTAGGCCAACAGCTGGCATAGACGCATCGCAGCCGTTGAGTTGAGATGATCAACGATTCGGTTTTAATTTCCTGCCGCTTGACTGTCCTCTTTGGTCCTTTGCTTGCAGACACGAGGATTTCATTTTCACCTTTTCGGCAAAATAATCTCTTTTCGCTTTTCCTCTCCATCTCTGCCCCGTCAACGTGCCATTTTATTTGGAGCAATATTTTTTTTTTTTTTGAGTCTTTAATTAACTCTAATCGATCACTTAGGAGCACCGGTTTAAAAGGCATAATTGGAACTCGTTCGGAGTTCGTTCTGGGGCGAAACACTCGTAAAACGGCCCCGGGCTTATGTGTGTAGCTTTATTCCGTGAGATTTACATCTCGGTCGTCAGGACTTACGCCTCGGACACACCCAACGCCCAGCGTACTGGGCTCACCTAATAAAACTTTATGTAATTGTGTGTAACTAACCTTGTAAATCCTCGATTTTCTTAATAAATCGTTGACTATTCAAAATTACATTCTTCCTAATCACAAATCATTAAGTTGAGAGTATTTTATACCATAATTAAAAGAAAAATTATTGCATGTTATCCATATAAGACTACTATGATAGTAAATGTTAGTTAAATCTTTCATTAAAAGTATTTATTTATTAACTTGTGTTATGTCTTTATTACGTAATAGTCATAATGTTTTTTATAATTAGTTTTCTAAATATTATTTTTTCACGTTTACGAGATACAAATACTTATTAATTTAAAAGCTCAATATTAGCTAGTAACTATTTACAAATAATTAGTTGTCATGGTATAGTATGGTGAATTATGTATCACTTTATTAACTTGTTGAAACTTAGAAATAAATTATACTAGAGAATCATATTTAAATTGTGAATTATGTTTTTATTTAAATTCTCTTTCAAATAGAAAGCATATTAAATAAAATGAGTATTTTTAAAAAAAAATATATCAAATTGTAGTGTCGAAATTCTTTCAAGATTCATTGCTCCTTGAGAAATACATATAAGATTTCGCATCAAATACATTACTTTTGATGTTCGAGTTGTAACGACGTTGCAACTACTTTGCATATTATGATATATGTCATACTTTTAATTTGTATTACTAGTTTTTGGATACGTGCGTTGCACATGTCCCATGTTAATTTTTAAAGACTTCTAAAACAATATAGATAATATTAAAACATATAAATAATGAGAAATTAAAATTTTAAAGGGAAGTACAAACTAAAATTGATAAATAGTAAGCCTATTCAAATGACTTGATCATTGCTCGCTATCACAATTGGTAGCTGTAAGGACTCAACTGAATTGGTATAACCTTTTTCTTATGCGGTTCCTCTAACATATCAAATATTCAAGTTGACAATTTTCTTATTTTTTGATACTCCAAATACCTCATATACTAATATATCGTTTTTAATGTTTGAGTTAAGTAGAATAAGTATCCAAATATTATATTCTTTTGTATTCTACGTAAGAAATGAATTGTGGTACTCCTATTTAACATGAATCATCACACTACACCATCTTTTATAACAAGCTGATACTAAGAAAATCTGTCGTATAACCTTTAGGCATTAACCAATTGAAAAATTAATAGAGCCAAGATTCTATGTGTGTAAAGAAAAAAATGATGGTGTCTGCCTTGACTTCGTAAGCCCTTTAATATACTGTAAAGAGGACCTACTCCTATGCATAAAATGAAATAGAATAGAGAGGTTCACAAACATATTGAGTCAGCAAATATTGAATTGGTCTAATAGCAAAAAAAAAAAAAAAATTACTACCTCTCAAGATGGTGTTGAGCAAAATACACGGCAGTAAATTTTGGGGAAAAAGAGAATTTTTGAGAAGGAGAAGTAGAAAAGGATAAAGTGATTTGACACTTTTGTGGAGCACTTTAATATAGTGCAAAGTGCAATAAAGATGTGAAAAAGGCTACAATATTGCTATTATCTGTGGAAACTCAAAGGACAAAATAAATAAGCTGAGAATGTGAAAAGGCTACAATGTAAATACTATAATAATTAGTCCAAGAATCTATTACTGGAAGATAGAATTTATTCTCCAATTATCCGATTCAAATGCATCTGGAATCAACATTTAATAGAAGGATCTTCTTATTTTTTACAAGGGTAAAATTGTCATTCAAATTTTTATGGCTTTTTGGTCTTTTATCTTTTCTCTTTAGGGTTCCCGCTTATAATATAGTATGATATGATGATATGATTGTTGAATTATAATTTATAAATGTTTTATCATGCAATAGAATTAGATAAGGTAAAATAATACCAATGACCAAAACCCACATATTACATATCTTAAAGGTCACAAAATTGGATGAAAATTAATCCCATTCAATCAAATGGTAAACTTGTCTAATAAGCCATTTTTCCTTTTCAGGATGTACTTCAAGAATACAGCGTTTAATAAAGTCGCTTAATAATTGAATGATTATCTTAATTGAATCGAAACTTCGAGGTCTCAACTCTCAACATTTGAAATCAATGAACTGTAAGTAAATTAAAAGTCAGCTAATTAAAGAATGCATATAACGTTGGATATAGAGGACGCTTCTTAACTTTGTTCACGAAGGGTCTTAATTAGGGCTCGTTTGGCTAACGCAATAAGTATATTAGCTATTATAAAGTTTGGAAGTATAGTTATTTTATATTTGGTTGTGTGTATCAGCTAATGTTAGTTTAATTTTTATACTAAAATAATTGTGTTAGCTATTTCATATAGAAGGCAGATAGATAATACCACGATATATCCTACGGTTATAATATCATGAGATATATATTTATTTCTAATATATTCATTAAGAACGTATTACGATATATGCATGCAACGCGTGAAGAGATCGATACTAGTGACTACAGTTGAAGTTAGTTCCAGTGCATTTTAAAATCTCATGAGTTCTAAAAATTGAATACTCCGGTTGTGCTTAAATAATACACTTTTTATTGTTTTAAGCAGTCACTGTGCAAATCATTAATTTAGAATGAATATTTACCATTTGAATTAGCAGTTCAAGAGTGCAAGTATAAATTAGTTAACAAGCTTAATCATTACTAATACGCATACAAAACTAAAGTTGAGGAATAAAATTTGAAAGTCTATTACAAATAGTTCCAAGTAAATAAATCCATGAAAAAAATTACAAAAGATGGTGAGAAATCCTCATCCTATAAGTTTTGTTAGTAATATTCAGAATTTTACCTAGCTACGCGATTATGGGAGCCTAATTACCATTATTATGAATACTTACACCTAATTACTTAAGACAACTTACAGGTTTAGGGGTTTCTTGATTTTAGGCTCCAATTTTTTTTCTCCATTTTTCTATACTCTTACATATCTCCATTATTCATAAAAATCAGTGTGTGTGTCTGTGTATATATACTGTGAGCACGTGATTTTTGTTTTACGCGACAATCACTCCAAAAGAAACAAAATAATAGCAATTGGTCTTGCTGTACATTTGCTGGATTTTTACGTGGCATTTTTTTTGCTAGTTATTTGTGATTTTGCCCATGGTTGTTTTATTCAAAAAATATGTATAAAAAATATATGTATATATGTCGTGTGAACCGTAGTCTGTTTATTAAAAGAAAAATAAAATATGTGCGTCCTTCATTGTATTTTGTCATTAAGTGTTTAGCATAATTAATTGTGTGATAATTGTTGTCCAATGTTTACATGGTATTATTTGGCAAATTATTTTAAGGAATTAAAAAGAAAAAAAAAGAAAAAAAAAAGAAAAAAAAAGAAGGAGTTTCGGACTTGGGCCAGTCCGATTTTAAAACAAACAAGCCCAAACAAACTCAGCCCAAACCCCATGTAAACCCGGTCCAGACCAGCTGGCCTCAGGGGGCATTCCAAACGACACCGTTTTACTGCAGTCCGATCTGGGCCGTTGATCTCAAATTGATCAACGGCCAAGATCAATTCCCCGTAACCCACCAACAAACCCGACCCGTCTCACCCGGACCGACCCCAAGCCTTTATCCTTGAAACGACGTCGTCCCTTGTTAGCCAAAGGATCCTGGCCCTTCATCTCATCTCATCCAACGGCCAGGATCCATTTGCTCACTAACTATATAAACTCCTAACACTACCCTGCCCCCCTATCCAAACCCCAGCCTTCATCGTCTTCACCATAACCCCCAAACCCTAGAGCCGCCCCTGTACCCCTCACCATGAAAACCGGCGGCACGGACGCCGGTGACCTCGCCCCTAACACCATAGAACCCCCGTGCCGTCCTGAACCCAAATCTACCAACCACACACCTCGAATCCTATCCCACCTTCTCGAATCTTCATTTGAAGATTCGAGTCGGAACCTAATCTACACCGATCTGCCTTAAATTCATACCAGACACTCCCCAGACCCCCCTCGTGACCAAACCATACTTGGTTTGGTCCGAATCTGATCAGGGAAACATGAATCCCAGATCTGAGTTTTGGAACTTTTTGATTCTTCGTCACTGGTCCATATCCTTTCAAACCGAAGAGATTAAGGTCTAATGGACCTTAATCGAAGTGTTTCTCATCCGAGAAACACTTCGTTTAAAAGTCCATTCAACCTTAAAGAAGGTCTGTTCAAACGCCAGTGGATTTTTCTGATTTGTTCCTTAAAAAGCTTTAAGGTGAGTTAAATTTTCTTTTCTTTATCTCAGTTCGTATGTTTGTGTGTTGTTAAAAGTCTGTCCGTATGGTCGAACTTTTTGTTTTATATTTTTGAACTGCTATTGTCCACCTTGGCCGGACCTCTGTATTCAGTCAAATTTTTCTTCATAATGCGTGTGTATAAAATGTATGTTCTATTGAATTCGTAATTGGTCATTCATTTAGTTCCTAGGGCCTTTCTGTGTTAACATTGCAATATATGTGATACTGTTAAACGTCTGATTTTTGGCTACGATTGTATGTGTTAATGCTAATATAATCGAGTCGACATATGTCGTCAATTAGTTTCAACTGTCTGAACAAGAATAAATCGATTTGCTTCTGTTGAACATTGCCTGAATCAATTAAGAACTAAGTTCAGTTACTTATAGTTGTTAATATGATTTCAGAAACCTGAGGCTTGGTCTGTAATTGAAATCTGAATTAATGGCATGTGCACTTGTGCACAGCATGTGCATTGTGCACAGCCTGGTCCCTGTATAAAGGGCTTTTGATTTAAAAATGGTTTGACAGCATATGCTGTCAGATATATTCTGTTGCCCATACCCTACTTTAGTTCCAGAAATAATAAACATCACAAAAGGTAAGCCTGCCAAGAGAATATGATGGGGACTTTCTAATACTTAAGTAGCTAAGTGGAACTGAAAAGGGGCAGCACATGGGAGGGGTATTTGATTAATCCAACAGGCTGATAAAGGGCTGAGGTTTAGGCTTATAAAAGAGGAGGAGATAGATAGATATAGGGGACATATACAGAATCAGAGAGAAAAAATACAGAATTAGAGGGGATACCACTTGAAAAGAAAAAGGGAGACTGGGATATTAGAGAAGGAGAGTTGAAATACATACAGAGAGAGCCTACAGAGATAGAGAGAGACACTGAGAGGGAACACCTGAGAGTTCAAATTCCGAAAACAGAAACTGGAAAAGAATTCTTTTTGATAACCCAAATAGATTTCAAAACTGAGGATTGACATTCGAATTTGAAAAGAAAGGAGATAGGGAAAGGGATATCACAAAGATCAGAAATTGTCTTCTTCCTACTATTTGTTCGATTCTCAGTTTTGTTCAAACTGTCCAAATCAGTTCTGTCTTCTTTCAAGTGTCGGCTAAGTCTATTGTTTGGATTTGTATTGTTTGTTTCTTCTGGAATTGGATTGCCTGGATCTCTTATTCCATACTACTGGGAATTTGTTTCATTCTGCCCTTCCTCCATTGGCTTTACTGGTCTTTTGCACTGGGATTTTTGTTCTATTGGTACCTACTGTTACTGCTGCTGTTTGGTATCGCTTCTATTGCTCAACTGACTGCCCTACTTTCTTCATTGTAAGCATTTCCTCAGGTACACATTTCGAATCTGTCTGATGTTGCAATGAAAGTTGAATCGAAAGATCTGAAGGATGTTATAATCATCTGTTGCATTGCTTACAAATTTTTATATAAATGTTGTTAAGATATGTAAGTTTCCTAGTCCGTTAGCCTAATAGAGATACATTAGTAAGGTTGTAATTAATTAAAGTCTATGCCAATCTGAAACTGCGACATTTTATTCGTTTAGTAGCATACAAGATGTAAATACAATTCATGAAATGTGCAGCTATTCAATACGGTTGTTAACTTAAACTCGCTCTTTCAGCATGCTTTGAATATGTAAGGGCAAATGGCTGTTTTAAGTCTAGCTAAAGATAATACAGTTTCAGATTCTTGAGTTTCAGTTTCATTAGGCAGTTTATAGGATGAGTTTCAAATATCATTAGTCGCATTTTTCTAATAAGTAGTTTTAATTAATCTTGTCTAAATAAGTTAGGGTTAGGGAGCTCTTGCAGCAGTCGTAGCATTTCATCAATCTTGTATATAATTCTTCTATCAAGTTAAAAGCATGTTTCATGAGGTACAACGTCTCTTCATGCTGTAAATAATTAATCAGACGATTAACTAAAATCTGAATTTGGCCAAAGCATATAATTGAATTAGCATGCATCTTTTCTTCTATTTTAGAGACAAACACATTAGAAATGTAGTCGCTTTAGGATATCCTTTCTAAAATAGAGATGAGCCTCGCCAAATAAAAATGCAAAATTGCGGGGCCCTCAATAAATAACCATGATAATTATTTAGAATTCAGGATAGGCCATTTAATAAATTTCATGGCCTTCTACAAAATAATAACGCGTTAGACTCTGTAGGCGCGACTTAATTAAATCATATTCTTAAATTCGGGTGCACATTGATGTGACCCAAATCCAAATCTCAACGAAATCCAAATGTGTTGGCGATCACGGGCGCATTGATTGTGACGTGGTTCGAGACGCATTTTCACGACGTTGCAATTCTATAAAAAATAAGTGATAATGATAAAAACGGTTTAAACTCAATGAAAGCACATAGGTCACAACATGTATTTAAATCAGATATTTAGCCATTATAACAATTTAAGCGACCGTGCTAGAACCACGGGATTCGAGGGTGCCTAACACCTTCCCTCGGGTCAACAGAATTCCTTACTTAGAATTTCTGGTTTGCAGACTTCATTTGGAAAAGTCGAAAATTTCCTCGATTTGGGATTCAAGATAAACCGGTGACTTGGGACACCAAAAGCCAAACCTTTCCCAAGTGGCGACTCTGAATTAAATAAATAATCCCATTTCGAATATTGTCACTTAAATTGGAAAAACTCCACCCGCGCATCTTACCCCTCGGGGCCGGGCGCGCAAAAAGGAGGTATGACAGCTCTGGCGACTCTGCTGGGGATTGTAACCCAGAATCTCTGGTTCAGGGTTCAAGAATTCGAGCTTAGAATAATTGTTATATTTGGCTTTATTATCTGATCTTTATTACATGTTTTTGCATAACGTGCTAAATGTTGTCTTTTACCGCTTTGATATTATCTGAACTGTATATAAACTGTGCCGAAACCCTTCTCTTCTTACCTCCGGGGAGAAGCTCGCTGGTCGAGACTCCCTATTCTGTTAGTGTCAATACCTGAAATAAGAAAGAGGTCGGACAAGTTACAAAGCCGGACGATCTCGCGGGTCCCCGGTACGTAGCCCCCTCCTCGACTCGAGTTGTCCGCTCGGGTACACAGTCTAGAACAAATACCCAGGTTACGAACCTAGAATAACTTGACTTCATGCCGGATCCCTAGTAGGAACGCTTATTTGCATCATGTTGCATTTGACTTAGGGGACTCAACACAGGGGTTGGGTCCGTCTAGGACTAGCAACCTGAAATGAAAAGACCATCCTGTTGCATCCTATTTGTTTCCGTGCATTTATTTGTCTCGGACATGCATGCTGCCTGACTTTGGAGTATTTGAAAAATATAAACAAAAATAAAATAAAAAATAATAACAGTGTATAGGACTAATTTTCTACTTTGAAAAAATAGCAATTACTGTCGAAACTCTGCCAAAATTTTGCGATAATAAAAGGAAAATGTTTTTCTTCAATAATTTGTTTTACTAAAGAAAAAAAACGAAAAGATAGAAAAAATAGTCTTTTATTTTGGAAATTTGTTTGTTGAAAGGAAAGAATTTTGTTCTAAAATAATTCGGTTAATTTGACCGAACTACGCGGGTCTGATTCTCACCGGATGTGAGATACGTAGGCAAACCTCATCGGTTCCGGCCCCAATTTTCAAAAATAAAAAAAATAAATAAATTTCCCTTTAGTCCTTTCTTTATAAATTTTTCCTTAGAAAATATTAAAAAAAAAAGAAACAAGAAATAATATAGAAGTTTTCTTAAACTCAAATAAAATGGTCTCCTTCTTTCTGAAGTCTTTCGTGTGAAATAATGTAATAAGAATTAAAAATCAGCAATAAAAAATCCAAAAAAATATACTCTTTGCTTTCTAGTCTCTCTTTTGTAAATTTCTTTTTTTTTTTTAAAAAAATATATATATTTGAAAAAATTGAATTTCAAAATATTAGGATTTTTCCTTTGGAAGTGCTTTTGTAAATAAATAGAACTCAGAATGCCACATCATTTTCTTAAAAGTCCCTCTTTCAAAATTTAAGGGGCAACATCATATACATTCTCTCTTCCGTAGAAAAGGTAAAACGAACGAAAAAAAAATCAGCCAAAAATATTTTCTTTTTTAATAAATTTCCAGGATTCAAGGCGAAAGCAAATAAATTTTTAGAAGTCTTTCTTTAAAAAAAAAAATAAAAAAAAAAGAAAATAAAACAAAAATCAAAATAAACAAAATTTTCTTTTTTTCTTTTTTGAATAAGTAAATAAACAAAGAATAGTCAAATCTTTTGAACCCTATGCTAAATGAGCACTTGCTTCTTTATTTTTGTTAGTTCCGAACTACGTAATGATCTGATTCACGTAGGCATCGTGATACGTAGGCAATCCTCATCGGATCCGGTCGCACTTCTTTTACTGCAAAATAAAATAAAATAAAATAAAACAAAAAAAAAATATATAAAAAATAATAAAAAGGGGAAGAACTAATAAGAGGAAAAATGCCGGAATGACGCATGCTCTCGTAGCGAACATATAGTAATCCACTTAACTGTATAGGTGCATCATGCCCAACGTGAGATTAACTGTCTGTTATTTGCTGCAAATTAACCGTGCGCTTGTCGATGAGTATTCCCAGGGTTTTTTGAAAAGACGGTTGGTTTGGTGAAAGTCTGGCCTCGCACTCATACTTCACGAGGTCAAGGAGAGGTGTTCAACTACCTGTTGTTAGGACCAGAAGCAGTACTCGCACTTACTTCACTAGGTCAAAAGGAAGTGTGGAAATGTCTTCAGAAATTCCATCGCAAACAATCCCGGTTTCCGAGGAAAGCTCGATCTCAGCCGTCCTCACACCTGAATCCGCAACTGCGGAGGAAAATAGAATCCTACGGCTCCGCATGCTGGAAATGCTGGACGACTGGAATAATGGGAAAGAGCCGCCAAGTGTCGTCCCCGGATTCCCTGAATTATTCTCCAGGTCAAGTGGGACTTCAAATGTTCCCATAAATTATCCTGCTACCCCATTCGGGTACCCAGCCACCTCAGCCTTCTCTGCTGGATCGCCTTCTGACCCTCATCCCCGAATGTCAGCCACCGATGCAAGCATGAACATCTTTACTGCATCGCCTTGCCCGATTACGGCACAGCCTGCCACGTACAAGCCAAGCTTTGACTCATCCTCTTTTACATTCCAAGCACCATCGTTCTCAATGGAACCAACTAGATTCGCTACCAGCACTAATCCTCTACCGCCTCAGTGCGAGCTTGCACCCAGACAGGATCAAAACCCCAGAATTGCAGAACAAAATGAGATTACTAAGAGAATGAGAAGCCTTGAACAAAGTTTGAAAAATATGCAAAGATTGAGCGGACAGAAGAGCGTCTCTTACGCCGACCTATGCATGTTCCCTCACGTGCACTTACCAGCAGGTTTCAAGACCCCAAAGTTCGAGAAATACGATGGGCATGGTGACCCCATTGCACATCTTAAAAAATACTGCAATCAATTGCGGGGAGCTGGCGGAAAAGAAGAACTGCTAATGGCATATTTTGGAGAAAGTTTGGTGGAAGTCGCTTCGGAATGGTATATGGACCAGGACATATCTCGCTGGCATATATGGGATGATCTTGCCAGAGACTTCGTAGGGCAGTTTCAATATAATATCGACATCGCACCAGACAGAAATGCTTTGTCAAACTTAAAGAAGAAACCCTCGGAAAGTTTCAGAGAATACGCCATCAAATGGCGTGAGCAAGCGTCAAGGGTAAAACCTTCCATGGACGAGATAGAGATGGTCACTACTTTTCTCCAGGCTCAAGAGTCCGACTATTTCCAAAACATGATGTCGGCCATGGGAAAGCCTTTCGCAGAAGCGATTAAGATTGGAGAGATGGTGGAGAACGGTTTGAAAACGGGAAGAATTTTGAGTCAGGCAGCCATAAGGGCAACCTCCCAAGCCGTCCAAAGCGGGTCTGGAGGAATGGCAAGAGGGAAGAAAAAAGAGGAAACGTCCATGACAGTGGCAGAGGTGGGAGAATATCATAATCCCGGGCTTTGTTCTTCGGAAAGAACCTCGCAACATTATTTCCCCCACCAAAATGCGACCTACGCTCCTCAGCCCTACATGGTCATGAGCACCCAGCCTTATATCCAGCGGACACAACCAGTCAATCGGGGGCAGGCCCCACATCCTAGGAATCAGCCTCCTCACCGAAACCACTACAATCCTCGACCTCCTCAAAATAATTTCCGTCCTCGGGAACCACCCAGGAGACCCAACTACACACCAATCGGTGAACCCTATTCCACCCTATTCCCTAAGCTTGTCCAAATGGATTTGTTGCAGCCCATATCACTGAACGGGCAGAACCCGGGATCACCATCATATTGGCGGGGTGTCAGATGTGCATACCATTCAGGGGTAGAAGGGCACGACACCAATGACTGTTGGACATTGAAACAAGCTGTGGAGAATCTGTTAGACCAGGGGAAGATTGTGTTGAGAGACGAGGATATCCCAAATGTGACCAATAATCCGTTGCCCGCCCACAACAACGGGCCGATAGTTGGGATGATTTGTGAAGACGAGGAAGTTGATCCGGCACTTAAAGCCATAATTGCCATTGCTGATACAGAAAAAGGACCCAGGGTAACTCCGGAGCAAGAAAAAGGAATAAGTGATGTATTCAAGCAGGCCTCCATGGTATGGGGGACGATCAAACAACCTCGGCCGAACGAGCCAGTGTTTGTCAGACGCATACCACAGGAACCAGAATACAACAAAGAGGGAGATGATAAGGTGTCCCCGCTCGACGAGAGCGAGGAAATATGTGAGGCGACAAGGGAAAAGCTATGCGAAATACACATGGTCCAGCCAGGAGAGGGCACTAGCACCATTAAAGTATCGTACATGGGACCAAGCAGCTAGTTTCAAAACTAGAAGGCTACGCCATTCTTGATCAAACGGAAGTCCTAATGAACCTGTCTCGCCACTTTCTCTGCATCACAAGTAACCCCAGAGGGTGACTCAGATGTCTTTCTTCAGTTTCATGTTTTTTTTTATTTCCTGAATGTCAACCTTTTTCCTTATCTTCCCCAAAATGCCAAGAAATGAAATCATGCTTGATTACTCACTTTCTTCTTCTATGTTTTCTTTTGTGTTCTCTTCAACTCTGATAAATGCAGCTTTAATTAACATGACATGTTTGCGGTCTTCATGCCCGGATCACGAGAACTCTGATCAGACTTCAAATAATGAATCAAAATTTGAGATATAAAGAATTTAGGAACAACTAAAGAAAATTGGTTCATGGTTTGGAAAATGTCCGTCACTAAAGCAGAGTTTGAGAGCAGTAAATGGGCTTAGACCCGTACAGAATGATAACCTTAATAACTGCGGTTTGTCACGAGCAATTGTACCAAGAAAGAAGGGTCCATACGTCATTGAAAAACGTTACCAAATGGAGCATTTGTATCTGGGCGACATCGAAAGAAACGACGTCAGCCTTGCTTGGAAGACAGATGCAGTGATATGTCTAAATCACCCTGGCGATATCTTTGCACAGTTTGAGATGACGAAGGCTTTCATTCTCGCTACCCAAACACTATTACCCTTTGCAAACCCATTTGAGCTGGTTACTTTTCTTGGATTACCCTCTTTGGAACCTGAAAATATTATTGAAAAAAAATGATGAAAAAAAGAAGAAGAAGAAAGAATTGGAAAAATAAGAAAATATATAAAAAAAAAAGAAAAAAGAATATGAACTACGTCTGACTTGATTCCGAAAGGATACGTAGGCAACCTCTCCTTGGGGTTCAGTCACACCAACAAAAATCCAAGAAGTCCCCCCAAAAGTGAAACTGGGGCAGAAGTTATAACGGATCAGCAATAATCCCACCAGGTTCCAAAGTTGTAGTTCAATCCAAATTCTTTTTACCCCAAACCTTTTTCAAGTCCTTCTGATCAATCAACGAAGCATTCCAAAATAGGAAGACGGAATTATTTGGGTCCGATACAACAAATGAGGAGAATAAAGACAAGAGAGTCTTGTCGGTGAAAACCTTTGGGCACCGTGAGGCGATGCGAGAAGAGAAATTGAAAATGAGAGAGCTTGTTTAGTAAAAACTCGCAAAGAGTACTAGCAGGCGACAGTAAGAAGAGAAATGAGAGAGGTCGACTAGCGAAAACCCGCAAAGGGCGTTGTCGGCCAAAAAGATGATTCCACCTCAGAAAGTCCTGGCAAGGTTCCCGGGTTTTGAAAAATATAGATCTGTTTTGATTCATGAGGAAATACAAGTTCTCGGAGGTCGGGCATCCAGTCCAAAAGGCATGTCATGTCAGTTTGAAACTGGCATACACTCCAGATAAGTCCTTCTTTTCCCCCGAAAGGGGCTTTTCTCTTTAAACTCATATGTTCTCCTTTACATAGTTTTCTTTGATCTAACTCTTCATTCCGTAATAACCGCAAAGAAAGGTGGCAGGACCGGTTTTACAGGGCTCCGTTTGGCAAGAGTCAAATAAATGTACGACCTCAGTGGCGCGTCAGTCCTATCCCGACTGGCCATGGTAGTTGATTTGCTTCCAAAACTGACAAATCCCCGTAGGGTATCCCTTGTTACAAATCCCCATGGAGTTTCCCTTTGTACAATTCCCCAAAGAAGTCCACCCCAGCACATCCCCAGCAAGCGTATACATTAAAAAAAAAAAAAATCCTCACAGAGTTCGCATTGGACAAATCCACACGGAAGTTTCTCTTGTACAAATCCCCACAGAGTCTCCCTGATAAAATCCCCACCAAAATCCCCAAGCAGAACGGAACGAAAAACCAAAGCCTTATAAGGCAAATCATCACAAAATCTGGAAACGCAGGTCTGAGTAGTCCAAAGGGTTTCGCATGTAAATCTAATCAATGGCAGAGTTTTCCAACAAGAATTAGGCTAAGACAAAGCAATTGGAACGGTCAAGGCCCCCAAAACCAACCACCATTTTCAAACTGACAATGTTTTCTTTGTCCGGGAAATTGAGACAGGTGCGACCCGAAGCAGCCATGCATGAAGCTGGTGTAGCCCAAAAGAGACAAAGCGCGCAAGCATTGAAACAACCTTGCAGCAAAAAATGACCAAAGGTAAGTTTCCCATAATATTTTCATGCATTTTGATTAAAAAAAAATGTTTCGATGGTAGCGTAGGACCTCATTCCTCGACTATCCCCGGCATAACCCGCTGAATCTCCCCGGCATAACCCGATGAAGCCTCCCGGCATAACCCGATGAAGCCTCCCGGCATAACCCGATGAATCCTTCCGGCATAACTCGATGAATCTTCCCGGCATAACCCGCTGAATCTTCCCGGCATAACCCGATGAATCCTTCCGACATAACCCGATGAATCGTTCCGGCATAACCCGATGAATCTTCCCGGCATAACCCGATGAATTTTTTCGGCATAATCCGATAAATCCTCCCGGCATAACCCGATGAATCTTCCTGGCATAACCCGATGAATCTTTTCGGCATAATCCGATAAATCCCCCCGGCATAATCCGATGAAGCCTCCCGGCATAACCCGATGAATCCTCCCGGCATAACCCGATGAATCCTTCCGGCATAACCCGATGAATCTTTCCGGCATAACCCGATGAATCTTCCCGGCATAACCCGATGAATCTTCCTGGCATAACCCGATGAATCTTTTCGGCATAATCCGATAAATCCCCCCGGCATAATCCGATGAAGCCTCCCGGCATAACCCGATGAATCCTCCCGGCATAACCCGATGAATCCTTCCGGCATAACCCGATGAATCTTTCCGGCATAACCCGATGAATCTTCCCGGCATAACCCGATGAATCTCCCCTCGGCATAACCCGATAAATCCTCCCGGCATAACCCGACGAATCTTCCCGGCATAACCCGATGAATCTTCCCGGCATAACCCGATGAATCCTCCCGGCATAACCCGATGAATCCTCCCGGCATAACCCGACGAATCTTTTCGGCATAACCCGATGAATTTTTTCGGCATAACCCGATAAATCTTCCCGGCATAACCCGATGAATCCCCTCGGCATAACCCGATGAATTTCCCCGGCATAATCCGATAGATCTTCCCGGCATAACCCGATGAATCCCCTCGGCATAACCCGATGAATCTTTTCGGCATAACCCGAATCCCCTCGGCATAACCCGATGAATCTTTTCGGCATAATCCGAATAAAACTTCCCGGCATAACCCGATGAATCCTCCCAACATGACTCGATGAATATTTTCGGCATAACCCGAGAACTCTCTTCCATGCAGTCAGCATTAAGGTTTTAAACCCTAAACTGAATTTTCCTTTTAGTCAGCATTAGGGTTTTAAAACCCTAAACTGAATTTTCTTTTTAGTCAGCATTAGGGTTTTAAACCCTAAACTGAATTTTCCTTTTAGTCAGCATTAGGGTTTTAAACCCTAAACTGAATTCTTCCTTTGTTCGGCATTAGGGTTTTAAACCCTAAACTGAACCTTTCCCCAGCTAGTCGGTATTAGGGCTCCAATCCTGAACTAAGCATTTTTATTTCCCTTCATCAATTTTATGAACTTCCTGGCGAATAATTAACGAAATTTTCCTAGTGAAACTGGGGCAGAAAAATTTCGTTCGTTTGTTTTCTCCCGCAGGTCTAACCTCGAGCCACACGGATCGAAACAGCCCACAAGAGGAGTCTTCAACTCAGAGTCTAAGAAGAAAAGAAAAAAGAAAAGATGTCCCGAGACACCGGAGAAAATGGAAGGTGGATCGTTCCAAGATTGGATCAAGGTCTCGAGTTCTACCAACCCCGTCCTATTCAGTATCGCAGAAATAAATAGGCGCCTACAACTTGCAAGCATCAAGATTCAGATCGGAGTCTACAAGCAGAATCAGCTAAGACCCAAGATCAAGTCGCAAAAGAATCATAGATAGGAATCTTGTAACTAGCAGTTGACATGCATATAAGTAGTTAGTTCAGTTTCCAATTTTCCTTTGGTTGTAATAAGGCGGTCAGTGACCCAGCAGTGACAACAGCAACAGCAGTAGCAGCAAGCATTGCAATCCCATGGTAGCCCCAGCTACCAAAATTTTCTCGAACTACATTGACCTGATTCCTGTTTAGCCCAGGATATGTAGGAAATCTTTGAAGCAAGATTCGGTCAGATCTTTCAAAAAAAATAAAAAAAATGCTTCATACGGAGTGGTCCATAGGCGAAAATCGCTCATACACGCTCACTTTATATTTGCACGAAAACTCTTCGTGTTTCCGAACAAAGAGGGGCAGCTGTGAGCACGTGATTTTTGTTTTAAGCTACAATCACTCCAAAAGAAACAAAATAATAGCAATTTGTCTTGTTGTACATTTGCTGGATTTTTACGTGGCATTTTTTTTGCTAGTTATTTGTGATTTTGCCCATGGTTGTTTTATTCAAAAAATATATATAAAAAATATATGTCTATATGTCGTGTGAACCATAGTCTGTTTATTAAAAGAAAAATAAAATATGTGCGTCCTTCATTGTATTTTGTCATTAAGTGTTTAGCATAATTAATTGTGTGATAATTGTTGTCCAATGTTTACATGGTATTATTTGGCAAATTATTTTAAGGAATTAAAAAGAAAAAAAAAAGAAAAAAAAGAAGGAGTTTCGGACTTGGGCCAGTCCGATTTTAAAACAAACAAGCCCAAACAAACTCAGCCCAAACCCCATGTAAACCCGGTCCAGACCAGCTGGCCTCAGGGGGCATTCCAAACGACACCGTTTTACTGCAGTCCGATCTGGGCCGTTGATCTCAAATTGATCAACGACCAAGATCAATTCCCCGTAACCCACCAACAAACCCGACCCGTCTCACCCGGACCGACCCCAAACCTTTATCCTTGAAACGACGTCGTCCCTTGTTAGCCAAAGGATCCTGGCCCTTCATCTCATCTCATCCAACGGCCAGGATCCATTTGCTCACTAACTATATAAACTCCTAACACTACCCTGCCCCCCTATCCAAACCCCAGCCTTCATCGTCTTCACCATAACCCCCAAACCCTAGAGCCGCCCCTGTACCCCTCACCATGAAAACCGGCGGCACGGACGCCGGTAACCTCGCCCTTAACACCATAGAACCCCCGTGCCGTCCTGAACCCAAATCTACCAACCACACACCTCGAATCCTATCCCACCTTCTCGAATCTTCATTTGAAGATTCGAGTCGGAACCTAATCTACACCGATCTGCCTTAAATTCATACCAGACACTCCCCAGACCCCCCTCGTGACCAAACCATACTTGGTTTGGTCCGAATCTGATCAGGGAAACATGAATCCCAGATCTGAGTTTTGGAACTTTTTGATTCTTCATCACTGGTCCATATCCTTTCAAACCGAAGAGATTAAGGTCTAATGGACCTTAATCGAAGTGTTTCTCATCCGAGAAACACTTCGTTTAAAAGTCCATTCAACCTTAAAGAAGGTCTGTTCAAACGCCAGTGGATTTTTCTGATTTGTTCCTTAAAAAGCTTTAAGGTGAGTTAAATTTTCTTTTCTTTATCTCAGTTCGTATGTTTGTGTGTTGTTAAAAGTCTGTCCGTATGGTCAAACTTTTTGTTTTATATTTTTGAACTGCTATTGTCCACCTTGGCCGGACCTCTGTATTCAGTCAAATCTTTCTTCATAATGCGTGTGTATAAAATGTATGTTCTATTGAATTCGTAATTGGTCATTCATTTAGTTCCTAGGGCCTTTCTGTGTTAACATTGCAATATATGTGATACTGTTAAACGTCTGATTTTTGGCTACGATTGTATGTGTTAATGCTAATATAATCGAGTCGACATATGTCGTCAATTAGTTTCAACTGTCTGAACAAGAATAAATCGATTTGCTTCTGTTGAACATTGCCTGAATCAATTAAGAACTAAGTTCAGTTACTTATAGTTGTTAATATGATTTCAGAAACCTGAGGCTTGGTCTGTAATTGAAATCTGAATTAATGGCATGTGCACTTGTGCACAGCATGTGCATTGTGCACAGCATGTGCATTGTGCACAGCCTGGTCCCTGTATAAAGGGCTTTTGATTTAAAAATGGTTTGACAGCATATGCTGTCAGATATATTCTGTTGCACATACCCTACTTTAGTTCCAGAAATAATAAACATCACAAAAGGTAAGCCTGCCAAGAGAATATGATGGGGACTTTCTAATACTTAAGTAGCTAAGTGGAACTGAAAAGGGGCAGCACATGGGAGGGGTATTTGATTAATCCAACAGGCTGATAAATGGCTGAGGTTTAGGCTTATAAAAGAGGAGGAGATAGATAGATATAGGGGACATATACAGAATCAGAGAGAAAAAATACAGAATTAGAGGGGATACCACTTGAAAAGAAAAAGGGAGACTGGGAGATTAGAGAAGGAGAGTTGAAATACATACAGAGAGAGCCTACAGAGATAGAGAGAGACACTGAGAGGGAACACCTGAGAGTTCAAATTCCGAAAACAGAAACTGGAAAAGAATTCTTTTTTGATAACCCAAATAGATTTCAAAACTGAGGATTGACATTCGAATTTGAAAAGAAAGGAGATAGGGAAAGGGATATCACAAAGATCAGAAATTGTCTTCTTCCTACTATTTGTTCGATTCTCAGTTTTGTTCAAACTGTCCAAATCAGTTCTGTCTTCTTTCAAGTGTCGGCTAAGTCTATTGTTTGGATTTGTATTGTTTGTTTCTTCTGGAATTGGATTGCCTGGATCTCTTATTCCATACTACTGGGAATTTGTTTCATTCTGCCCTTCCTCCATTGGCTTTACTGGTCTTTTGCACTGGGATTTTTGTTCTATTGGTACCTACTGTTACTGCTGCTGTTTGGTATCGCTTCTATTGCTCAACTGACTGCCCTACTTTCTTCATTGTAAGCATTTCCTCAGGTACACATTTCGAATCTGTCTGATGTTGCAATGAAAGTTGAATCGAAAGATCTGAAGGATGTTATAATCATCTGTTGCATTGCTTACAAATTTTTATATAAATGTTGTTAAGATATGTAAGTTTCCTAGTCCGTTAGCCTAATAGAGATACATTAGTAAGGTTGTAATTAATTAAAGTCTATGCCAATCTGAAACTGCGACATTTTATTCGTTTAGTAGCATACAAGATGTAAATACAATTCATGAAATGTGCAGCTATTCAATACGGTTGTTAACTTAAACTCGCTCTTTCAGCATGCTTTGAATATGTAAGGGCAAATGGCTGTTTTAAGTCTAGCTAAAGATAATACAGTTTCAGATTCTTGAGTTTCAGTTTCATTAGGCAGTTTATAGGATGAGTTTCAAATATCATTAGTCGCATTTTTCTAATAAGTAGTTTTAATTAATCTTGTCTAAATAAGTTAGGGTTAGGGAGCTCTTGCAGCAGTCGTAGCATTTCATCAATCTTGTATATAATTCTTCTATCAAGTTAAAAGCATGTTTCATGAGGTACAACGTCTCTTCATGCTGTAAATAATTAATCAGACGATTAACTAAAATCTGAATTTGGCCAAAGCATATAATTGAATTAGCATGCATCTTTTCTTCTATTTTAGAGACAAACACATTAGAAATGTAGTCGCTTTAGGATATCCTTTCTAAAATAGAGATAAGCCTCGCCAAATAAAAATGCAAAATTGCGGGGCCCTCAATAAATAACCATGATAATTATTTAGAATTCAGGATAGGCCATTTAATAAATTTCATGGCCTTCTACAAAATAATAACGCGTTAGACTCTGTAGGCGCGACTTAATTAAATCATATTCTTAAATTCGGGTGCACATTGATGTGACCCAAATCCAAATCTCAACGAAGTCCAAATGTGTTGGCGATCACGGGCGCATTGATTGTGACGTGGTTCGAGGCGCATTTTCACGACGTTGCAATTCTATAAAAAATAAGTGATAATGATAAAAGCGGTTTAAACTCAATGAAAGCACATAGGTCACAACATGTATTTAAATCAGATATTTAGCCATTATAACAATTTAAGCGACCGTGCTAGAACCACGGGATTCGAGGGTGCCTAACAACTTCCCTCGGGTCAACAGAATTCCTTACTTAGAATTTCTGGTTCGCAGACTTCATTTGGAAAAGTCGAATATTTCCTCGATTTGGGACTCAAGATAAACCGGTGACTTGGGACACCAAAAGCCAAACCTTTCCCAAGTGGCGACTCTGAATTAAATAAATAATCCCATTTCGAATATTGTCACTTAAATTGGAAAAACTCCACCCCCGCATCTTACCCCTCGGGGCCGGGCGCGCAAAAAAGAGGTGTGACATATACAGAGGCGGACCTATATGGTGGCTTGAGGGGTCACGTGACCCCGTTAGCTTCGGCATAAATCGTATATATACATATTATATATATTTGTACATATATATGGGACCTCTTAAATATTTTAAGTGTGCCCCTAAAATAAAGAGGTGGATGGAAAAAGTGATTGCTTTGGGCCCTTTAATTCCCAACAATGATGAGGACGTTGGTTCGAAACCCTTTACTTTATCTCTTTTTTTTTTAAATTCAATTATAATTTAGTACTAATATATAATAGTCAACTTTATTAATATTTTAGTTCTTTGAATACAATATAATTTATATTTAATAACAAATTGCTTTTTTTGTTGCTTTTATCTTCTTCTTTTTTATTTCATTTATAGTTTAGTACTAATACATAATAGTTAACTTAATTAATTTTATTCTTTCTTTTCCCATAGTACCCATTTTGTGAAGCTCTCTCTCTCTCTCTCATATATATATATATATATATATATATATATATATATATATATATGTATGTATGTATGTATATTTTTTTTTTTTTATCGCTGATTATTAGCATACAGTGGTGCCCGTCTTTCTCATATCCTAGGTGTATATATATATATTATAAAAAAGTGTATATAATCTGAGTTTCTGCTGTTTTGCATCAAGGTTAAAGCTTGAAGAGAAAATGGAAGCCATGGAAGACGCATAGCTGACATGGGAAAAAAGCAAAATGACACAATGAATGAAAGTTGATTAGTGAGGACTGAGGAGCAAAATGACCAGTTGCGTTGTGGAGCAGTTTTTGTATATTTTGTTTTTGTGGTTTGATTTCAAATGATTTAAAATATTTGCTTTATTTAATTTTGGATGTTACTTATGCAAAAAAAAGTCAATAAATTTATTGTAATACATTATTCAAACAAATGTTTAAGTCGTCGTATATTTTATTATGCAATAGATTAATTAGTTATATGGTAAACTTCTCTAATAAACTTTAATTTTTTTTCCAGAATGTATTGCAAGAATACAAAAGCTTGAATTAATTAATTACTTACTCCATTCGATCTATTTTAATTGATTTTTTTAGCTGTTTTCACACATATTATGGAATTATGTTTTAGCATTAATTAACAATAAAAATGACCATATAAAACTTTATTTGTTCTTTAAAAATATAACAATTACTCCTATACTTAGGGGTATCAATGGCTCGGTTTGGCGGGTCTTTTTTTATAAAATTTATACCATACCAATTTTTCAGTTATTCAGTTATGTGTATCCAAAACTAGAGTTTTCGAAACCGTCTCAATCCTATCGGTTTCTCTTCGGTATCAGTACGGTTTGGCTACTGGTGCTGCTGCTCGGGGCTGAGCTCTGCCCCTGCCTCGGCCTCTAGCACGGCCTCGGCCTCGCCCTCTGCCCCTCGTGGGAGCTACTGCTGGGGGCTCGGGCTGCTGAGCGGTGGATGAGGAAGCGCGTGTTCTCGCCATCTGCGAAAGAACAGAGTAGAAGTTCGAATAGCATTGAGGAACCAAACCGCATGATAGAAAAGAATAAATGTGAAGTTTTCCTAACTCTGTAGCCTCTGGGGGATAAATACACACGTCTCTGTACCGATCCCTCAGTCTCTACTAAGCTTGTCTGTGAACTGTGAGACCCATGTAACCTAGAGCTCTGATACCAACTTGTCACGACCCGGATTTACTACCCTCGGGAGTCGTGATGGCGCCTACTAATGAGAGGTAGGCAAGCCAACCCTTAACTACCTACTTTGTTAACAGATTACTTCTTTTTAACAAATACAAGCGATAACATGAAAACAACGGAACTATAACTAATTAAGCGGAAGATAACGATGAAACATTTAAAATCAGCATCTATTACAACTTTTCAATTCTCAAATACCCAAAATCTGGTGTCACAGTATCATAGACGGTCTAAGATTACTACATACAGGGTCTGAAACAGTACACTGTTTCTGATTAAAAGATAGAGGAAACAGGAAATATGGATAGAGGGAGACGCCAGGGCCTGCGGACGCCTGCAGGTCTACCTTGGTCTCCGGGTGGACTGAAGGAAGCACTCCAACTACTGTCCGAAAGCTGCTCCTGGATCTGCACACAGTGTAGAGCATAGTATCAGCACAACCGACTTCCATGTGCTGGTAAGTGCCTAGCCTAACCTCGGCGAAGTAGTAACGAGGCTAGGACCATACTACCAAATAAACCTGTGCAGCTCAAATATATATACAGCAGAAAGAAATACAGGGATAACCAATCAGTATGGGAGGGGAAACATGTTGTGGTGGAGATAACAGTTCTGAATAGAAAGGCATCAAGTAAGAAAAGAAACAACATAACTCGAATATCAACAAGGAACAGAAATCAACAGTTTGCACGACATCATTCTTCGTGCTTTTACTCTCGTCCTCACCAAAACAAATATATATATAAGATGTGCACAACATCACCCTTCGTACTTTTACTCTCTTTCCTCACCATGTAATCAATAAAATCAGCACGGAATGGTACATCATGCGGCACGACATCACCCTTCGTGCCTTACACTCTTTCCTCAGAATTATGCACGGCATCACCCTTCGTGCTTTATACTTTTTCCTCACAAAACAAACAATACATGGCATCACCCTTCGTTCTTTAACACTCTTCCTCACCCAAACAACAATCACAAACAATGAAGCGAGGGAATAAACAAGATTGTAATAGGAATCCCGGCAAAGGAACAATAATTAAACAATTAAATTCCGGCAAGGGAACAACATCAACAATATCAACATCCCGACAAGGGAGATAACCAATAAAGCAATGATATCCCGGCAAGGGAACAATTCAATAACTCTTTCTCTTTTTCACTTTTACTTCATAACTCACTTTACCACTTGAGCCAATGCTCCAAAGGGTTCAATCAACTCATTTTCTTTCACAATTCGTAATATAACTTGAGTCAATGCTTCTCGATGTTCAAAAGTCACAATTACTTCCTCAACATTTCACAACCAATAGAAATCACTTCTAAAGCATAGATTATTCAACGAAATCATGAAAATCACATTATAAGACTCACGGTCATGCTATACACCAACGTATAGATACTCGTCACCATGCCTATACGTCGCACTCAACAATAATCACGTAGCAAATAGGACTCGATTCCTAACCCCTCAAGCTAAGGTTAGACCAAACACTTACCTCGATGCCTCGAACACAATTCAAGTTTCAATTATAGCTTTCCCCTTGATTCCTCCGCCAATTCGCTCGTATCTAGCCACAAGTTACTTAATTACATCAATAAACGCTAAATGAATCAATTTGAATGCATGAAAATGCGTTTCCCAAAGTTTTACCCAAAAGGTCAAAATCGCCCCTGGGCCCACGTGGTCAAAACCCGAGGTTCAAACCGAAACCCGATTACCCATTCCCCTATGAGCTCAAATATGTAATTTGTTTTGAAATCGGACCTCAAATCGAGGTCTAAATCCCCAATTTTTTGAAAAAAACCTAGGTTCAACCCAAAACACCTAATTTCCCCCATGAAAATCATTGATTTGAAGTTGGAATCATGTTAAAAGATGTTAATGATTGAAGAATATTAGTTAAAAATGGCTTACAATTGATTTGAAGAAGAAAGGTCGTTTGAATAATCGCCTCTTAGGTTTTGGGGTTTTGAAAAATGAAAAATAACTGGAAATCCCGTCTATTTATACACCTCTCAAACCCCCTGTGCGGACCGCACAAAAGGGACTGCGGCCGCACAATCCTTCTTGAGGGTACTGTAGCCCAGTGCCCCTGTACGGACCGCACCAAACTGACCACGGCCGCACAGTCTCCACCGCGCACCGCACGAACCTCACGCGGGCCGCATTGGCCCTTCCGCGGTCACACACGATTTCTCATGCCCACACTAGCGGGTTCAGAGACCTGCTAATTTTCTCTGAACCTGCAACAACTATGTTTATTTTAGCCTAAGGCATCCCGGAACCTAACCGAAACTCACCCGAGCACTCGGGGATCCTAACCCAACATACATACTAACTCAATGACATCATACGAATTTATCCGTACGATCAAATCGCCAAAATAACCTCAATAACAACGAATTAAACCTCAAAATCAAAGGATTTTTCTCAAACTTCATCGACTATCAACTTTAGCAATTTAGGTCAGAATCACGTCAAATGACATCCGTTTTCACCAAAATTTTACAAAAATGTCTTAAATCATATGTAAGACCTGTACCTGGCACCGAAACCGAAATACAGGCCCGATACCATCATGTTCTAATCAAATTACATTTCAAATTTCTTTAAACAATTTTCTTTTAAAAAAATCATTTCTCGGGCTCGGGACCTCGGAATCCAATTCTGGGCATACGCCCAAGTCCCATATTTTCCTACGGACCCTCCGGGACAGTCAAATCACGGGTTCGGGTCCGTTTACCCAAAATATTGACTGAAGTCAAATTTATTAATTTTACAGTCAAAACTTATCATTTTTCATAAAATTTCATATTTAAGCTTTCCGGCGACGCGCCCAAACTGTGCACACAAATCGAGGTGATGCTAAATGAGGTTTTCAAGGCCTCAGAACACAGAATTTTGTTTTAAAACAAGAAAAGGTCATCACATTCTCCACCTCTAAAACAACTGTTCGTCCTCAAATAGACAGAAGAAGGAAGTACCTAAGTCGGGGAAAATATGGGGATAACGGCTTCTCATATCGGACTCAGACTCCCAGGTCAATGTCTCAGGAGGTTGACCTCTCCACTGAACACGAATAGAAGGAAAACTCTTCGATCTCAACAGACGAATCTGCCGGTCTAGAATAGCTACCGGCTCCTCCTCATAAGACAAGTTCTTGTCCAACTAGACAGTGCTGAAAGCTAATACGTGGGACGGATCGCCATGATATTTCCGAACCATGGACACATGAAACACTGGATGCACAGTTGATAAGCTCGGTGGCAATGCAAGTCTATAATCCACCTCTCCCACTCGATCAAGAATCTCAAACGGGCCAATGAACCTAGGGCTAAGCTTGCACTTCTTCCCAAATCTCATCACGCCCTTCATAGGAGACTGTAATGACCCGAACCGTTGTTTCCTGTATTTTCATCTCGTATTCCCCGTTAAATACTTATTAATGTTTCAATATGTGTACTTGGTGAATTTGAGTCAATTCGGATTGAGTTTGGTATGAAATGAGACAATTAGTCTCTTTAAGGAAGAATTAGTTTGGAAAAGTCAACCGGACATTGACTTGTGAGTTAGAGGGCTCGGAATTGAATTCCGATGATTCAGTTAGTTTTGGGGGATGATTTAAGGCCTAGGAGCACAATCAGAATTAATTTTGGAGGTCCGGTGAAGAAATTAGCTCATTTTGGCGAAGTTAGTATTTTGGCGATTTCCGGTTGATAGGTGAAATTTTGATCCGACGGTCGGAATGGAATTCCGAGAATTTCTATAGCTTCGTTATTCCATTTTGGATATGTGTGCAAAATTTCAAGTCATTCGGACATATTTTGGTCGAGTTTTTGATCGAATGCTCGTTTTGGAAGTTTTAAAGGAACTTAGACTTGAATTTGATGTAATTCGATAATTTTGGTGTTAGTCGAGGTGTTTTGATAATTGGAACAAGTTTGAATAATATTATAAAATGTATTTGTATTTTTGGTTGAGGTCCCGAGGACCTCGGGATGATTTCGGATGGCTAACGAGAACTTTTGAAGTTGGAAATTTCATAATAGACGAAGTTGTAAATGAGTGCGCACAAGGCCTCACGTTGAACGATAATATCTCTCGTTATATAAGGGGTTGTGTGAGATACAACCTTTTAAATTAAAGCCCTTTGAGTCTAGTTTCCAACGCAACAAACCGTTCGTCATTTGGAAGTGTATACAGGAAGTTATGACCATTTCACTGGTCAGGTCTCAGAGCGGGCGAAGTATCGCGCGAAGTCGCGCATCTGAGGCAGAATGCTCAGCAAAACGCGCGAACAAACGCGCGAACAACGTGCGAACTACGCGACTGGAGGGTTTTTAAGTACTCTAAAGACCGGAAATGAGAGGAATTGAGTCATTTCTCAAGCTTAGGCCCAACACCCCCAATTCGACCAAGGCACCCAATTGCACTCCTAAGGTAAGATTTTTGGAGTATTTTGAGTTGATTACTACTCCCAAACACTTATATTAACATGGATTGATCTTAAAAATCCTTAGATTTTCAAGAAATTCCTTCAAGAACTCAAAGAAGGGTTTTGCAAGATTTCTTCCAAAAGGTAAATCCTACACCTTAGACTCACATATATGGATATATTATGGAAATATGAGTATGAATCAAGTATTACAACTTATTGTATGGTGGTTGGAAGCCATAAATTCCCAATTTAAATACATGAACATGGTAGGGATTTAAAGGTGTTTATTTGATGGAATTTTTGTTGGTTTGGGTGTGAATGGTTGATCACACATGTGATGTTAGGAGTATAAATTGTTAAAGAATAATAGTGGGATGAATTGTTGGTTAATGGTGATAGTTGGAGGAACCAATGCTATAGTTAAGAGGTGTAAATATTTATGCCTACAAGATGTTTGATAATATGCCTAAATGGCATAATTTATGGGATCTAGTACTAATATTGGCCCTATTGAGTGTTGTATTGTAGATTGAAGTTACATAACTGTATGGGATCATTATAGTATCATTAAGGGGCGAATTTTAGATATGTATGGTTAAAACCCCGTCTTTTAGAAATCGAACTTCATCGAAATTTGTGTGATTTTTGGCAGATTCGTCACACGAGGAGGCTAATTAGAGAGGCAAGGGCCTAGCGAGCTAGAGGTGAGTAATGATTTTAAATGATGCACTGAGGGTTTGAAACCCCGGATTGCACAACATATTGCTATGTTGAGATGAGACACGCGTTGTATGACGAGCGCATGGTCATTTACTATTGGGGATTGTGACTTGGTCCATCCCAGTTGATATTTTTACCGCGTAATTGATAAAGATTTATTATTTTTCACTATGATTGGGGCTTATTGCCATATTTGGGCTTCGTGCCAATTATCTGAAATCTTTTGTGAATTTACATTACTATTTTCCTCACGAATTGAAATATTATTTGAACTCAGTCCAATTGAATTATATTATTTTGTGAACTCAGCTACATTTATACTCAACTCGAGATTTAATGATATTTATAATGTTGTTGAGCTGAGCACTATTGTTTTACTGATGCCCAAGAGGCTTATGATTATTTTCTGGACTGATTGAGGCCGAGGGCCATACGTGAGGATATGTTGAGTGATGTGAGGAGGCTTTCAGGCCTCGAGTGTTATATGAGGAGGCTTTCAGGCCTCGTGTGTGATGTGTGAAGGCTTTCAGGCCTATTGATATTGCGCTTGGGCTGTAGGAGCCCCTCCGGAGTCTGTACACACCCCCAGTGAGCGCAGGGTACCCAGGTGAGTTGGGAGTGGGCCCGAGAGGCCGTTGCTTGTGTGTGGTGAGTTGGGAGTGAGCCCGAGGGGCTGATGTTGTGTGCTGGTGAGTTGGGAGTGAGCCCGAGGGGCTGATACTATACTGAGATTTACATATTGAGCCCGAGGGGCAAGCTTTTGATTTATCCTTACTGTGGAAATTATTTGTCTTTACTGTTTTAAAAGAAGAATTATCTGATACTCACTATTTTACTGTATAACTGATTTTACTGCTTGGGATAGCGCTATATTGTGCCGTTATGAGATTTCATGTTTTCAGTCGTTATTTATTTTTATTACTCACTGGGTCGGAGTACTCACATTACTCCCTGCACCATGTGTGCAGATACAGGCAGAGCTGAGTTCGCTCCTGAGCGCTGATTCTTTCCAGACCAGGCGGTGACTAGGAGTAACGAGGTAGCTGTTGACGTCCGCAGCCCCGTTTTCTCCCTTATCTTTGTTATTTATGATAATTCCAGACTTTGTAAAATATTAGTAAACTCTGTAGTAGCTCATGACTTGTGACACCCCGATTTCGGGCTGAGTTGGGATGGTTTTCCTTATTCTATCATGTTTATTTCGCAGTTAAGATTATATTGACCATGATTTAGACTTATTCTTGCTAAGTAATTATAAAGAGATGTACTGTTTTGTTGATTGGATGGCCTTGTCCTCACGAAAGGCGCCATCACGACCGGGTTGGGATTTTGGGTCGTGACAAGTTGGTATCAGAGCCTAGGTTACTAGGTCTCGCGAGTCATGAGCTGGTTTAGTAGAGTCTCGCGGATCGGTACGGAGACGTCTGTATTTATCCTCGAGATGCCGCAGAACCTTTAGGAAAAACTTCATATTCTTGAATTCTTATCGTGCGTCCTTGATTCAGCTTGAAAAAGTAACTTTTACAATTCCTTCCACGTATTCTTATACGCGAACGAATGCTCAGTATTAGATGTGCCTTGATGGCTTGTAATTCCCCGATCGAAGGGCGAAACGTGGTCGTTTTGAGTTTTATGTTAGGCCAGTCTGGAGGACTTGAGGCCGGATCTTTGCCAATGGCTTTAGCACCGAGTTGCTTATTGTGTGAGCAAGTATTTTGAACTTATATGTTCGGTATTGCCTCTATTAGTGGGAATCATAGCTGGATAGCTACGTGAGGAGTATGATAGTACTGCGATATGTATCTATATGACTTGGAAGTGACGAGGAAGGTATACTGGATGAGAGATGAACTATTGAGTGTATGATTTCCATTGTGATAGGATGTGTAGTCCCAAGTTATGGGTGCGTGAAGGATCTTTTTATGTCTCCTATATGAAGTGAAGTAAATTTCATGTTACGGTATGAGTTTAGACTCAGGAAGATTAAGTGATGGTGTAATGTGTGTGGCAGTGGAAGGTATACAAAAATATTAACTAAAGGTAAAGCTAGTGGGTAACTGGCTTATGAGGGGAAGCTATTTGTCATACTAGTTAGATAAGTCTGGGAGATGAGATCGCTTCTGTAAATGTATTATGACGAAATTGTTAAGTCAAGGAGACCACCTTGAAGGTCTAAAACATTAAAGAAAGAATATGTTCTTACTCGGTTGAATAGACCAATAATGGAGGATTGAAAGGTATTTTCTATGTGTTATGATTCAAATAGGTGAACACATGTCCATGTATCAATTTTGATAGTATAATACATTTAATATTGATATTAATGTAATTGATATACGTTGTGATGCTTTGTCAAGTTGTGGATGTGTTGTTAGGATGGTTTTGGTGATTCTCTGGCAGGTGGATAGGCCCAATTACAAAGGAGACTCTGCCGAAATTTTTGAAAAATTTGGGATTTAGTAAAAATTTGGTTCCCTAGAGAGTAGGCTTAACTATTAGGTGAGTGAATGCAAGAAAACGCGGAAGAGTAAAATTTTAGATGAATTGTGTTTCCACAAGCTTATGAAGGAGTGAGTTTAATCTCACTATGGTATTATCTCAGTCTGCCACACAGATGCCTCTGTCTTATTTGATCCGGGATCCACCTATTCTTATGTGTCTTCATATTTTGCCCGTCATTTGAGTATGCCCCGGGAGTCTCTTACTTTACTTGTTCATGTGTCTACCCCGATGGGTAATACTATTGTTGTGGACCGTGTGTATCGGTCATGTGCTGTGATTATTGGGGGTCTGGAGACCCGAGTTAATCTACTGCTGTTGAGCATGGTAGATTTTGATATTATTCTGTGCATGGATTGGTTATCTCCATATCATGCTATTCTAGACTGTCATGCTAAGACAATTACTTTGGCTATTCCGGGTGTTCCGAGGATCGAGTGGCGTGGCATGACTGATTATGTCTCTAGCAGAGTAATTTCTTTCTTGAAAGCCCAGCGTATGGTTGGGAAGGGTTATCTATCATATTTGGCTTTTGTGCGGGATGTTGGAGCTGAGACTCCTAGTATTGATTCTGTCCCAGTTGTGAGGGACTTTCCTGATGTATTTCCTGCAGTCTTGTCGGGCATGCCGCCGGACAGGGATATTGATTTTGGCATTGACTTAGTGCCGGGCACTCAGCCCATTTCTATTCCGGCATATCGTATGGCACCAGTAGAGCTGAAAGAATTGAAGGAGCAGCTTCAGGAACTCTTAGATAAGGGGTTCATTCGGCCTAGCGTGTCCCTGTGGGGTGCACCTATTTTATTTGTGAAGAAGAAAGATGGCACAATGAGAATGTGCATTGATTATAGGCAGTTGAATAAGGTAACAGTGAAGAACAAGTATCATTTGCCTCGCATTGATGACTTATTTGATCAGCTTCAGAGAGCGAGGATATTTTCTAAGATTGATCTCCGTTCGGGCTATCACCAGTTGAAAATCAGGGAGTCGGATATTCCCAAGACTGCTTTCAGGACTAGATATGGTCACTATGAATTTTTGGTTATGTCTTTCGGGATGACCAATGCACCAACAACGTTCATGCATTTGATGAACAGTGTATTTCAGCCTTATCTGGATGCATTTGTTATTGTATTCATTGATGATATCCTGGTGTATTCGCGTAGCCAGGAGGAGCATGCCCAACATTTGCGTGTGGTGTTGCAGAGATTGAGAGAGAAGAAGCTTTATGCAAAATTCTCCAAATGTTAATTTTGGCTAAGTTCTGTGGCATTTTTGGGACACATAGTGTCCAACGAGGGTATACAGGTTGATCCAAGGAAGATAGAAGCAGTGCAGAGTTGGTCTAGACCGTCCTCAGTCACAGAGATTCGGAGTTTTCTTGGGCTAGCAGGCTATTATCGCCGATTTGTTCAGGGGTTTTCTTCTATTGCATCGCCTTTGACCAAGTTGACTCAGAAAGGTGCCCCATTTGTATGGTCCGGCGAGTGTGAGGAGATCTTTCAGAAGCTCAAAGCACTTCTAACCACAGCTCCAGTGTTGGTGTTACCATCAGCTACAGGTTCATACACGTTATATTGTGATGCTTCCAAAGTTGGGATTGGTTGTGTGCTAATGCAGGAGGGTAGAGTTATTGCTTATGCTTCTCGTCAGTTGAAGCCCCATGAGAAGAACTACCCTGTTCATGATTTGGTGTTGGCTGCTATAGTTCATGCCTTAAAAATTTGGAGGCACTATTTATATGGCGTATCTTGTGAGGTATTCACTGATCATCGCAGTCTTCAGCATTTACTTAAACAAAAAGATCTTAATTTGAGGCAGCGGAGATGGCTTGAGTTACTTAAAGACTATGATATTACCATTCTATATCATCCGGAAAAGGCCAATGTAGTGGCCGATGCGTTGAGCCGAAAGGCAGTCAGTATGGGGAGTTTGGCTTACATCCCAGTTGGGGAGAGGCCTCTTGCAGTTGATGTTCAGACCTTGGCCAATCAGTTGGTGCGGTTAGATATTTCTGAGCCTAGCCGGGTATTGGCTAGTGTGGTTTCTCGATCTTCCTTATATGATCGCATCAGAGAGCACTAGTATGATGATCCGCATTTGCTTGTCCTTAAGGATAGAGTTCAGCATGATAATGCCAAAGATGTGACTATAGGTGATGATGGCGTATTGAGGATGCAGGGCCGTATTTGTGTGCCCGATATTGATGGGCTTAGAGATTTGATTCTTGAGGAGTCCCATAGTTCGCGGTATTCCATCCATCCGGGTGCTGCAAAGATGTATCAGGACTTGAGAAAGAATTACTAGTGGAGGAGAATAAGGAAAGACATTATGGGATATGTGGCTTGGTGTCTCAACTATCAGCAGGTGAAATATGAGCATCAGAGACTGGGCAGTTTGCTTCGGTAGATGATTATTCCTGAGTGGAAATGGGAGAGAGTTACTATGGATTTCGTGAGTGGCCTTCCTAGGACTTTGAAGAATTTTGATTCGATTTGGGTCGTTGTGGATAGGCTGACCAAGTCAGCGCATTTCATTCCGGTGTGTACCATATATTCTGCGGAGCGGCTGGCTAGGATCTTTATTCAAGAGATTGTGCGGTTGCATGGTGTTCCAGTTACTATTATTTTGGATAGAGGCACTCAGTTCACTTCTCAGTTTTGGAGGACTTTTCAGCACGAGTTGGGCACTCAGGTGGAGTTGAGTTCAGCATTTCATCCTCAGACGGACGGATAGTCCGAGCGTACTATTCAGATATTGGAGGATATGTTGCATGACTGCGTGATTGATTTTGGAGGTTCTTGGGTTGAATTTTTACCACTTGCAGAGTTTGCCTACAAAAACAGCTATCACCACAGTATTCAGATGGCACCATATGAGGCCTTATATGGGAGGCGGTATAGAACTCCAGTGGGTTGGTTTGAGCCTAGTGAGGCTAGGTTGTTGGGGACAGATTTGGTCCAGGATGCCTTAGAAAAGGTGAAGGTGATTCAGGAAAGACTTCGCACAGCTCAGTCGCGTCAGAAGAGTTATGCGGACCGGAAGGTCCAAGATGTGTCATTTATGGAGGGCGAGAAGGTTTTGCTGAAGGTTTCGCCGATGAAGGGTGTTATGAGGTTCGGAAAGAAAGGGAAGTTGAGTCCGCGGTTTATTGGACCATTTGAGATACTTAGGAGGATTGGAGAGGTGGCTTACGAGCTTGCTTTGCCGCCTAGATTGTCGGGTGTTCATCCGGTATTCCATGTGTCCATGCTCCGGAAGTACATTGGGGACCCGTCTTATATTTTAGATTTTAGTACAATATAGTTAGATGAAAATTTGACTTATAATGTGGAGCCAGTGGCTATTTTGAGTCGACAGATTCAAAAATTGAGATCAAAAGATATAGCATCAGTGAAAGTACAGTGGAGAGGTCGGCCTGTGGAGGAGGCTACTTGGGAGACAGAGCAGGAGATGCGGAGCAGGTACCCACACCTATTTGAAACTCCAGGTATGTTTCTTAACTCGCTCGAGGACGAGTGTTTGTTTTAGTTGGGGAGAATGTAACGACCCGAATCGTTGTTTCCTGTATTTTCGTCTCGTATTCCCCGTTAAATGCTTATTAATGTTTCAATATGTGTACTTGGTGAATTTGAGTCAATTCGGATCGAGTTTGGTATGAAATGAGACAATTAGTCTCTTTAAGGAAGAATTAGTTTGGAAAAGTCAACCGGACGTTGACTTGTGAGTTAGAGGGCTCGAAATTGAATTCCGATGATTCAGTTAGTTTCGGGGGATGATTTAAGGCCTAGGAGCACAATCGGAATTAATTTTGGAAGTCCGGTGAAGAAATTAGCTCATTTTGGCGAAGTTAGTATTTTGGCGATTTCCGGTTGATAGGTGAAATTTTGATCCAACGGTCGGAATGGAATTACGAGAATTTTTGTAGCTTCGTTATGCCATTTTGGATATGTGTGCAAAATTTCAAGTCATTCGGACATATTTTGGTCGAGTTTTTGATCGAATGCTCGTTTTGGAAGTTTTAAAGGAACTTAGACTTGAATTCGATGTAATTCAATAATTTTGGTGTTAGTCGAGGTGTTTTGATAATTGGAACAAGTTTGAATAATATTATAAGATGTATTGGTATTTTTGGTTGAGGTCCCGAGGACCTCGGGATGATTTCAGATGGCTAACGGGAACTTTAGAAGTTGGAAATTTCATAATAGACGAAAGGTGTAAATGAGTGCGCACAAGGCCTCACTTTGAACGATAATATCTCTCGTTATATAAGGGGTTGTGTGAGCTACAACCTATTAAATTAAAGCCCTTTGAGTCTAGTGTCCAACGCAACAAACCGTTCGTCATTTGGAAGTGTATACAGGAAGTTATGACCATTTCACTGGTCAGGTGTCAGAGCGCGCGAAGTATATCGCGAAGTATCGCGCGAAGTAGCGCATTTCGCGCGTCTGAGGCAGAATGCTCAGCAAAACGCGCGAACAACGCGCGAACTACGCGACTGGAGGGTTTTTAAGTACTCTAAAGACCGGAAATGAGAGGAATTGAGTCATTTCTCAAGCTTAGGGCTTCCTCTACATCCCAATTCGACCAAGGCACCCGATTGCACTCCTAATTTAAGATTTTTGGAGTATTTTGAGTTGATTACTACTCCCAAATACTTATATTAACATGGATTGATCCTGAAAATCCTTAGATTTTCAAGAAACTCCTTCAAGAACTCAAAGAAGGATTTTGCAAGATTTCTTCCAAAAGGTAAATCCTACACCTTAGACTCACATATATGGATATATTACGGAAATATGAGTATGAATCAAGTATTACAACTTATTGTATGGTGGTTGGAAGCCATAAATTCCCAATTTAAATACATGAACATTGTAGGGATTTAAAAGTGTTTATTTGATGGAATATTTGTTGGTTTAGGTGTGAATGGTTGATCACACATGTGATGTTAGGAGTATAAATTGTTAAAGAATAATAGTGTGATGAATTGTTGGTTAATGGTGATAGTTGGAGGAACCAATGCTATAGTTAAGAGGTGTAAATATTTATACCTACAAGATGTTTGATAATATGCCTAAATGGCATAATTTATGGGATCTAGTACTAATATTGGCCATATTGAGTGTTATATTGTAGATTGAAGTTACATAACTGTATGGGATCATTATAGTATCATTAAGGGGCGAATTTCAGATATGTATGGTTAAAACCCCGTCTTTTAGAAATCGAACTTCATCGAGGTTTGTGTGATTTTTGGCAGATTCGTCACACGAGGAGGCCAATTAGAGAGGCAAGGGCCTAGCGAGCTAGAGGTGAGTAATGATTTTAAATAATGCACTGAGGGTTTGAAACCCCGGATTGCACAACATACTGCTATGTTGAGATGAGACATGTGTTGTATGACGAGTGCGAGGTCATTTACTATTGGGGATTGTGACTTGGTCCATCCCAGTTGATATTTTTACCGCGTAATTGATAAAGATTTATTGTTTTTCACTATGATTGGGCTTATTGCCATATTTGGGCTTCGTGCCAATTATCTGAAATCTTTTGTGAATTTACATCACTATTTTCCTCACGAATTGAAATATTATTTGAACTCAGTCCAATTGAATTATATTATTTTGTGAACTCAGCTACATTTATACTCAACTCGAGATTTAATGATATTTATAATGTTGTTGAGCTGAGCACTATTGTTTTACTGATGCCCAAGAGGCTTATGATTATTTTCTGGACTGATTGAGGCCGAGGGCCATACGTGAGGATATGTTGAGTGATGTGAGGAGGCTTTCAGGCCTCGAGTGTTATATGAGGAGGCTTTCAGGCCTCGTGTGTGATGTGTGAAGGCTTTCAGGCCTATTGATATTGCGCTTGGGCTGTAGGAGCCCCTCCGGAGTCTGTACACACCCCCAGTGAGCGCAGGGTACCCAGGTGAGTTGGGAGTGGGCCCGAGAGGCCGTTGCTTGTGTGTGGTGAGTTGGGAGTGAGCCCGAGGGGCTGATGTTGTGTGCTGGTGAGTTGGGAGTGAGCCCGAGGGGCTGATACTATACTGAGATTTACATATTGAGCCCGAGGGGCAAGCTTTTGATTTATCCTTACTGTGGAAATTATTTGTCTTTACTGTTTTAAAAGAAGAATTATCTGATACTCACTATTTTACTGTATAACTGATTTTACTGCTTGGGATAGCGCTATATTGTGCCGTTATGAGATTTCATGTTTTCAGTCGTTATTTATTTTTATTACTCACTGGGTCGGAGTACTCACATTACTCCCTGCACCATGTGTGCAGATACAGGCAGAGCTGAGTTCGCTCCTGAGCGCTGATTCTTTCCAGGCCAGGTGGTGACTAGGAGTAACGAGGTAGCTGTTGACGTCCGCAACCCCGTTTTCTCCCTTATCTTTGTTATTTATGATAATTCCAGACTTTGTAAATATTAGTAAACTCTGTAGTAGCTCATGACTTTTGACACCCCGATTTCGGGCTGAGTTGGGATGGTTTTCCTTGTTCTATCACGTTTATTTCGCAGTTAAGATTATATTGCCCATGATTTAGACTTATTCTTGCTAAGTAATTATAAAGAGATGTACTGTTTTGTTGATTGGCTGGCCTTGTCCTCACGAGAGGCGCCATCACGACCGGGTTGGGATTTTGGGTCGTGACAGAGACACTCGGAGCAATACCCGCTCACCAACCATAAAAGCCACATCTCGAACCTTGCGGTCTGCATAACTCTTTTGTCTGGACTGAGCTGTACGAAGCCTATCCTGAATAATCTTGACCTTGTCCAAGGCCTCCTGAACCAGATCCGTACCCAACAGCCAAGCCTCTCCCGGCTCGAACTATCCAACCGGAGATCGACACCGCCTACCATATAAAGCCTCATAAGGAGCCATCTGAATACTCGACTGGTAGCTGTTGTTGTAGGCAAACTCTACTAAAGGCAAAAACTGATCCCACGAGCCTCCAAAGTTAATGACATAAGCTCGGAGCATATCCTCCAAAATCTGAATAGTCCACTCGGACTGCCCATCTATCTGAGGATGAAATGTTGTGCTCAACTCAACCCGCGTGCCCAACTCTCGCTGAACTGCTCTCCAAAAATGCGAGGTAAACTGCGTACCTCGATCTGAAATGATAGACACAGGCACACCATGAAGATGAATAATCTCCCGGATATAGATCTCAGCTAACCTCTCGGATGAATAGGAGACTGCCACAGGAATGAAATGCGCTGACTTGGTCAGCCTATCAACAATGACCCATACTGCATCAAACTTCCTCCGAGTCTGCGGGAGTCCAACAACAAAGTCCATAGTGATCCGCTCCCACTTCCACTCGGGAAGCTAAATCTTCTGAAACAATCCACCAGACCTCTGATGCTCATACTTAACCTGCTGACAATTCAAACACTGAGCCACATATGCAACGATATCTTTCTTCATTCTATGCCACCAATAATGCTACGCAAATCCTGATACATCTTCGCGGCGCCCGGATGAATAGAGTACCGGGAACTATGGGCCTCCTCTAAGATCAACTCTTGGAGTCCATCCGCATTAGGCACACAAACTCGACCCTGCAATCTCAAAACTCCATCATCAACTAAGGTAACTTGCTTGGCACCTCTGGCGCTGCACTGTGTCTCTAAGGACACATAAATGGGGATCATCATACTGTCGATCAAGGATATGCTCCAATAATGAAGAACGAGCGACCGTGCAAGCTAGCACACGGCTGGGATCAGAGACATCCAACCTCACGAACTGATTGACCAAAGCCTGAACATCCAAAGCAAGCGGTCTCTCACCGACCGGAATATAAGCAAGACTGTCCATACTGGCTGACTTCCTACTCAATGCATCGGTCACCATATTGGCCTTTCCCGGATGATATAAGATAGTGATATCATAATCTTTCAACAACTCCAACCACCTTCTCTGTCTTAAATTCAACTCCTTTTGCTTGAACAAATATTGAAGACTCTTGTGATCCGTGAACACCTCACATGCCACGCCATAGAGATAACGTCTCCAAATCTTCAATGCGTGAACAATGGCTGCCAACTCCAAATCATGAACCGAGTAGTTCTTCTCATGAATCTTCAACTGCCGCTATGCATAAGCAATGACCTTGCCATCATGCATCAACACTGCACCAAGTTCAATACGATATGCATCAGAATAGACTATATAAGGCCTTGAATCTATGGGCAAAACCAACACTAATGCCATAGTCAGAGCTGTCTTGAGCTTCTGAAAGCTCACCTCACACTTGTCCGACCATCTGAACTGGACACCCTTCTGGGTCAATCTGGTCATTGGGGCTGCGATAGACGAAAACCCCTCCATGAACCGACGATAGTAGCCTGCCAATCCCAAGAAACTCTGAATCTCTGTAGCTGATGTTGGTCTAGGCCAGTTCTTGACTGCCTCAATCTTCTTCGGGTCAACCTGAATACCCTCTACTGATACAATATGACCTATAAATGCAACTGAACTCAACAAGAACTCACATTTCGATAACTTAGTGTATAACTGACTATCCCGCAAGGTCTGAAGAACCACTCTAAGATGTTGCTTATGCTCCTCCAGGCTACGGGAATAGATCAAAATATCATCAATGAAGACTATTAAGAACAAATCCAAGTAAGTCCTGAACACTCGGTTCATCAACTCCATAAAATCCGTTGGGGCATTTGTCAACCCGAATGACATCACCAGGAACTCATAGTGCCCGTACCGAGTGCGGAAAGCGGTCTTAGGGACATCAGATGCCCTAATCCTCAACTTATAGTAGCCAGATCTCAAGTCAATCTTTGAAAATACCTTGGTACCCTGAAGCTAATCAAACAAATCATCAATCCTTGGCAATGGATACTTATTCTTTATTGTAACCTTGTTCAACTGCCGGTAATCAATATACTTTCTTATTGATCAGTCCTTCTTCTTAACAAACAACACCAGCGCACCCTAAGGCGAAACACTCGGCATAATGAAACCCTTCTCGAGAAGGTCTTGCAACTGCTCCTTCAACTCTTTCAACTCAGGCGGGGCCATACGATACGGCGGAACAGAATTGGGCTGAGTACCCGGAGCCAAACCAATGCAAAAGTCAATATCCCTGTCGGGTGGCATACCTGGCAGGTTTGAAGGGAAAACCTCAGGAAACTATGAACAACGGGCATATAATCAATAGAGGGAACTCCGACATTAGAATCACGAACATATGCCAAATAGGCCAAACACCCCTTCTCGACCATACGCCGAGCATTCACATAAGAGATAACACTATGGGTAGAATGACCAGGAGTCCCTCTCCACTCTAGACGAGGTAAACCCGGTAAGGCTAAGGTCACAGTCTTGGCATGACAGACTAAGATAGCATGGTAAGGTGATAACTAGTCCATCCTCAATATAACATCGAAATCGACCATGTCCAGAAGCAACAGATCTACATGAGTCTCAAGACCACCGATCACAACTATACAAGAGCGATGGACTCGATTTACCACAATAAAATCACCCGCCGGTGTAGACACATATACAGGAACACTCAATGAATCACTAGGCATGACCAGATACGGTGCAAAATAAGATGACACATACGAGTACGTAGACCCTGGATCAAATAACACTGAAGCATCTCTATCACAAACCAGAACCGTACCTATAATAAATGCACCTAAAGTCTCAGCCTCGGGCCTGGCTGGAAGGGCGTAACATTGGGGCTGGGACCCACCACCCTGTGCTACCTCTCTAGGATGGTCTGCTGCTGGCTGGCCTCCACCTCTAGCGGCCTAAGCTCCACCTCTAGTACCTCTACCTCTACCTCTAGCACCTTTACCCCCACCTCTAGCTGGCTGAGCGGGCTATGGAACACCTGGTGTCTGAACCATGGCACGGGAACCCTGATGCTGAGAGCTACTCGATGCTCGAGGGCAAAACCTAGCAATGTGACCCATATTACCACAAGTGTAGCAAGCCCTAGGCTACTGAGACTGCTGGCCTTGACGACCTGAATGACCACCCCAGAAACTCTGGAGCGGCGGTGCACTGATAGGAGAAGGTGGTGCACTGTAGGACTGCTGATCAGAATACTGCATCTGGGGACCACGGTTACCTGAAGCACCGTGGGAAACCTGAGTGCTGACTAAAAAGGCCTAGGAGGATGGCCTATACCATGTGATTCTCTACCTCAATACGAGGTACCGATAAATCTGCCTGAATGACGAGGCCTCTTGTTTGACCCCTAACCACCTCCCTATGACAGAACAATCTCAACTCTGCGGTCCACATTGGCCGCCTCTTGAAAAGTGATCTCATTCCCAGCCTCCCTAGCCATCTGAAGATGAATCGGCTGAATAAGACCGTCAATAAACCTCATCACCCCCTCTCTCACTCTCTCTCGGTAGAAAGTATGACAAGAGCATGGCGAGCCAAGTCGATGAATCTGGTCTCATACTGGGTAACCGTTATGGAACCCTGCTGGAGACGCTCAAACTGCCTCTGATAGGCCTCTCTCTGAGTAAGGGGGAGAACCTTCTCCAGAAATAGATGTGTAAACTGTTCCCAAGTCAAGGCTAGCGATCCGGCTAGTCTAGCTAAGCAATAATCTCTCCACCAAGTCTTGGCGGATCCAGACAAACGAAAAGTGACAAAATCAACCCCATTGGTCTCAACAATCCCCATGTTCCTGAGAATCTCATAATAGTTGTCTAAATAATCCTGGGGATCCTCAGTAGATGCACCGCTGAAAGTAGTAGTGAAGAGCTTGGTAAACCTAACCAGCCTCTACAAAGCATCGGCAAACATAGCTGCTCCATCACCGGCTGAGCTATCACACCCGGCTAAACTGATCCAACTGGCTGAACCGCTGGAGTCTGAATCTGGGGAGCTACCTGCTCCAGAGTGCGAGTAGCAGGAGTCTAGGCTCCTCCTCCAGCCTGAGAGACGGCTGGTGCTACAGGAAGCAAACCTGCTTGGGTGACACTCTCCATAAGGCCCACTAATCGAACCAAAGCATCCTGAAGAACTAGGGTAGCAATAAACCCCTCTAGGACATGAGCTAGGCCCACCGAAACTACTGGGGGCGGAATCTCATCATCAAAGTCAACCTGAGGCTTCGCTACTGCTGTTGCTGCTCGGGGCTGAGCTCTGCCATTGACTCGGCCTCTAGCACGGCCTCGGCCTCGGCCTCTAGCACGGCCTCGGCCTCTGCCCCTCATGGGAGCTGCTGCTGGGGGTTCGGGCTGCTGAGCGGTGGATTAGGAAGCACGTGTTCTTGCCATCTGCGAAAGAACAGAGTAGAAGTTCAATTAGCTTTGAGGAACCAAACTGTATGATAGGAAAGAATAATGTGAAGTTTTCCTAACTTTATAGCCTTTGAGGGATAAATACAGACGTCTCCGTACAGATCCCTCAGACTCTACTAAGCTTGTCTGTGAACTGTGAGACCTATGTAACCTAGAGCTCTGATACCAACTTGTCACGACCCGGATTTACTACCCTCGAAAGTCGTGATGGCGCCTACTAATGAGAGCTAGGCAAGCCAACCCTTATTTACCTACTTCATTAAGATTACTTGTTTTTAACAAATACAAGCGATAACATGAAAACAGCGGAACTTTAACTAATTAAGCGGAAGATAACGATGAAACATTCTTCTCGATGTTCAAAAGTCACAATTACTTCCTAACCTTTTCACAACCAATAGAAATCACTTCTAAAGCATAAATTATTCAATGAAATCATGAAAATCACATTATAAAACTCACGGTCATGCTAGACACCAACGTATAGATACTCGTCACCATGCCTATACGTCATACTCAACAATAATCACGTAACAAATAGGAATCGACTCTTAATCCCTCAAGGTAAGGTTAGACCAAACACTTACCTCGATGCTTCGAATACAACTCAAGTTTCAATTATAGCTTTACCCCTTAATTCCTCCGCCAATTCGCTCGTATCTAGCCACAAGTTACTTAATTACATCAATAAACGCTAAATGAATCAATTTGAATGCATGAAAATGAGTTTGCCAAAGTTTTACCCAAAAGGTCAAAATCGCCCTCGGGCCCACGTGGTCAAAACCCGAGGTTCGAACCAAAACCCGATTACCCATTCCCCCACGAGCTCAAATATGTAATTTGTTTTGAAATCGGACTTCAAATCGAGGTCCAAATCCCCGATTTTTGAAAAAACCTAAGTTCTACCCAAAAACACCCAATTTCCCCCATGAAAATCATTGATTTGAAGTTGGAATCATGTTAAAAGATGTTAATGATTGAAGAAAATTAGTTAAAAATGACTTACAATTGATTTGAAGAAGAAAGGTCGTTTGAAAAATCGCCTCTTAGGTTTTGGGGTTTTGAAAAATGAAAAATAACTGGAAATCCCGTCTATTTATACCTCTCTCAGATCCTTTGTGCGGACCGCACAAAATGGACTGCGGCCGCACAGTCCTTCCTGAGGGTACTGTAGCCCAGTGCCCCTGTGTGGACCGCACCAAACCGACCACGGCCGCACAGTCTCCACCGCGCACCTCACGAACCTCACGCGGGCCGCACTGGCCCTTCCGCGGTCGCACACGATTTCTCGCGGACCGCACGAGCGGGTTCAGAGACCTGCTAATTTTCTCTGAACCTGCAATAACTATGTTTTTTTAGGCCTAAGGCATCTCGGATCCTACCCGAAACTCACCCGAGCCCTCGGGGCTCCTAACCCAACATATGTACTAACTCAATGACATCATACGAATTTATCTGTGCGATCAAATCGCCAAAATAACCTCAATAACAACGAATTAAACCTCAAAATCAAAGGATTTTTCTCAAAGTTCATCGACTATCAACTTTAGCAATTTAGGTCTGAATCACGTCAAATGACATCCGTGTTTCTCCAAAATTTTACAGAAATATCTTAAATCATATGTAAGACCTGTATCGGGTGCCGGAACCGAAATACGGGCCCGATACCATCATGTTCTAATCAAATTTCATTTCAAATTTCTTTAAACAATTTCAGAAAATAATTTTCTTTAAAAAAAATTTATTTCTCAGGCTTGGGACCTCGGAATCCAATTCTGGGCATACGCCCAAGTCCCATATTTTCCTACGGACCCTCCGGGACCGTCAAATCATGGGTCCATGTCCGTTTACCCAAAATATTGACCGAAGTCAAATTTATTCATTTTACAGTCAAAACTTATCATTTTTCACAGAATTTCATATTTAATTTTTCCAGAGATGCGTTTGGACTACACACGCAAATCGAGGTGATTCTAAATGAGGTTTTCAAGGCCTCAGAACATAGAATTTTATTTTTAAACAAGCCAAATTAAATGTCATGTAAAAGTTACTAGTAGAAGTTAAATGTGATAATATACTTACTCTTATAGGACTTAGCAAAACTTTATAGACAGTTTACTGTTTAAAGGGTGACGAATTAAGAAAACATGAAAGTAGTTAGAGTATAGATCCGTCAACTATTCTACAACAGTATAAAAGAAACTATGCAAAAACAAAGAAAATATAAATTAAACGAGTGAAAAGATATTAACCAAGTTGAGACTCGAGAATAAAGTCTACAGAAGATTCAATATTCAAAAGGTAAATATAAATAATACGAAATGAAACATATTCAATACATTGTAGTTTACTACTCATAATTGCTATAATACTTTGTATTCTGCTAGTGAATATGCTGGAAATAATTTAGTTTCAGTATGAGTAACATAACATGTTTGAGAATTAGGATTTAGAGTTTAATTACTTGTTGGCATGTAAGCGTTTTCATAATTTCAAGCCCCGAGGAAAAATTTAATGCTTTATTATTTTTAAGCTTAAAATATAAATATATTTTTAACATATAATTTTATTGGTACAATTCAGTATTTTTTCGGTTTATTTTTATAAAATAAAAAATGTACCATAATTATCGATACGGTTATGGATTTATATAAAACATATGGTTTTATTAAATGAAACCTTAAAAGTGATTCCGTGCAATACGGTTCGGTCGGTTTAGTCGAGTTTTAAATATCCATTGACCCCCCTTCCTGGCTAGGCTCTTTAATCTAAGAGTAACTTTAGACAAAAGAAGTTAATTCATTCTTGATATATGAAAAAATAGTTATCGCGGACCACTAAAAAAAAAGCTAAAACATTACTCCATTCGTTTCAAATTAGATGACTTTTTAGTCTGTTCCAAAATAAATAATACATTTCTAAATTTGAAAATAATTCAACTTTAAACTATTCATTTTATCCTTAATGAGAAGCTTTTATAACCACACAAATGTCATGGCCGCACAAAACTTTTATCCCTTAAGCTTTTAAGATCACAAGTTATAAAAGTCTTTTTTTTTTAAATTTCCGTGACGAGTCAAATTACCTCATTTAAATTGAAACGGATGGAGTAGTAATTAAAGTGCACCGGTGGAAGTATTTTAATAAAATCGTTTGAAGAAATAATTAATGAACAAAATCTTGCGTATTTAATGCGCAGCCCACGCACACAATACACAAAATATAAGTCTGCACGCGTGGGGGCCAGCAGCTGGCATAGACGCATCACAGCCGTTGATTTGAGATGATCAACGATTCGATTTTAATTTCCTGTCGTTTGACTGTGCTCTTCGTCCTTTGCTTGCAGACTCCTGGTACTGAGGATTTCATTTTCACCTTTTCAGCAAAATTATCTATTTTGCTTCTCCTCTCCATCTCTGCCCCGTCAACGTGCCTTTTGTGTCTTTAATTAAACTCTAATTGATCATTTAGGAATTACATCCAGTTAATAAATAACCTTTCGTTTGATCACTTAGAATTAGGATGTTTAAATCGAACAGAAATATCACATCAAACCGAAAAGTTAAATTAAATCGATTAATAATTTCGATTAGGTTTGGTATTGAGTAGAAAAACTCAACCAAACCGACATATAACTCTATCATTTTATATATACTTTTAAGATTTTATATAAAATTTTCTTTAAAAAATATCTAGAAATATTTGGAATTCCCTCATGGAATGTAATATTTCATAGAATTATAAAGTGCATCCATTTTTATTTACTTTAGATAACAAGTTGTATCATCACTTTCTTATCAAATGTTACTAAATATATACGTCAATCTCTTTATTCTTCCATACTTATATGTCAAAATCTATTAAATTTCTTATTTCTTTTTCGAATTCGAAATGATATTTCGATAATTAAAATAGAATAGAACATATCATTATTTAGGTATCATATTAGTTTTTATGTTTAATTATTAAATTTGGTTAACCTTGTAAGCATATAACAACGAAATATTATTGTAAGATGACTAAGAAAATAACTATCATGTATTACTAAAAAATAATTTTACATAAGAATATTTTAATAGATCATATGTTTGTCATTTTTTTTAATTTTTACTGGACATATACTCACTTATCAAAAGTTTATTTGTAATTTTAACAAAATAAGATTGCAATAATATTCATGTAACAAAAAAATACAGCAAAATCGAACTAATCCAAACCGATATAGTTGGTTTAGTTTTGATAAAAATAGAACCAACCCGGAGAATGTACATCCCTACTTAGACTTTACGTGTAGCTAATAACTAAAGGAGTACTGATGTTATTTCCGCGTGTGTGTGTTTTAATTTCACTTTTTTGGATGTTGCTTGACATAAATGACCTATTAAATTGGTTAGTACACCAATCAAATGTTTGTGTCATATATTTTATCATGCAATACAAGATATGGTAAAATAACACCAATAACAAAAATCCAAATATTACATATCTTAAAGTTCACAATATTGGATAAACATTAATCTCATTCAATCAAATAGTAAACTTGTTTAATAAGCCATTTTTTCAGAATAACAACAACAACAACAACGACCCAGTATAATCCCACAAGTGGGGTCTGGGGAGGGTAATATGTACGCAGACCTTACCCCTACCCCGAAGGGTAGAGAGGCTGTTTCCAGGAGACTCTCGGCTCAAAAGGCTCAAAAAAAGCAATAGGAGATAATATATTAGTACCATAAAAATGCGTAATAAAATAACAACAATATATAGGAGATACGAAATATGAAACACAGGATACGAAATACGAAATACGAATTAGATGGCTGGTATAGTACAACTAGAAGGTAAAGCCCTGCATCAATAGACGACCACTGACATTCCTAGTCTAACTCCTAACTAGATAGTCTCTCTCAGTTGTGCTGTAGAAATATTCACCCTCTCCCCTAACCTACAACCTTAATGCTCGACCTCCATAATTCCCTATCAAGGGCCATGTCCTCCGTAATCCTAAGTCGCGTCATGTCATGTCTGATCACCTCTCCCCAATACTTCTTAGGTCTCCCTCTACCTCTCCGCGTGCCCACTACAGCCAGTCGCTCACACCTCCTCACCGGTGCATCAGTGCTCCTCCTCTGAATGTGCCCAAACCATCTGAGTCTTACTTCCCGCATCTTGTCCTCCATGGGGGCCACACCCACCTTCTCTCGAATATCTGCATTCCTAATCTTATCCATCCTTGTATGCCCGCACATCCACCTTAACATCCTCATCTCTGCTACTTTCATCTTCTGGGTGTGTGAGTTCTTTACCGGCCAACATTCAGTTCCATACAACATGGCAGGCCTAACTACTGCTCTATAAAACTTACCTTTTAGTAACGGTGGAACTTTCTTGTCACACAAAACTCCCGACGCTAACCTCCACTTCATCCACCCCACCCCTATACGGTGTGTGACATCCTCGTCAATCTCCCCGATCCCCTGAATAACCGATCCAAGGTACTTGAAACTATCTTTCTTGGGAATGACTTGAGAGTCAAGCCTCACCTCAACTCCCGCTTCCGTCGGCTCAACTCCAAATTTGCACTCGAGGTATTCCGTCTTCGTCCTACTCAACTTGAAACCTTTAGACTCAAGAGCATGTCTCCAAATCTCTAGCCTCTCGTTGACGCCGCCTCTTGTCTCGTCAATTAGAATAATGTCATCAGCAAATAGCATGCACCATGGAACCTCCCCTTGAATATGATGAGTCAGTGCATCCATCACTAGGGCAAATAGGAATGGGCTGAGCGCCGACCCTTGGTGCAATCCCGTAATAACTGGAAAGTGTTCAGAGTCGCCTCCTACTGTCCTAACCCGAGTCTTAGCTCCATCATACATGTCTTTAATCACCCTAATATAGTTACTCGGGACCCCTTTATCCTCTAAGCAGCTCCATAAGACCTTCCTAGGAACCTTATCGTACGCTTTCTCCAGATCAATAAACACCATGTGGAGATCCTTCTTCTTATCTCTGTACTGTTCCACCATCCTCCTAATAAGGTGGATAGCTTCTGTGGTAGATCGTCCCGGCATGAACCCGAACTGGTTGTCTGAAATAGACACCGTCCTTCGCACTCTCATTTCTACCACTCTCTCCCAAACTTTCATGGTATGACTTAGTAATTTGATGCCCCTATAGTTGTTACAGCTCTGGACATCACCTTTGTTCTTATACAACGGGACCATTGTACTCCACCTCCACTCTTCAGGCATTCTATTAGTCTTGAATATAACACTAAACAATGCAGTAAGCCATTCCAAGCCTGCTTGACCCACACACCTCCACAGTTCAACCGGAATCTCGTCTGGCCCGGTAGCTCTGCCCCTTCTCATCTTACGCATTGCCTCCATGACTTCATCGATCTCAATGTCCCTACAATTACTTACTTCATGGTGACTGTCGGCATTCCTCGATTCCCCAAGTATAATATCCTGATCCCCTTCTTCACTTAGAAGTTTATGAAAGTAGGTCTGCCACCTCCTCTTAATCTGGTCATCTCCCATCAAAACTTTGCCGTCATCATCTTTTATGCACCTCACTTGGTCCAGATCCCGAGTTGTCCTCTCTCTCGCCTTAGCGAGTCGGAATAACTTCTTCTCCCCACCTTTGTTCCTTAGCTCCTCATACAGACGAGCAAAAGCTGTCGTTTTAGCCTCTGTCACTGCCATCTTCGCCTCCTTCCTAGCTACCTTATACCTTTGACTGTTCTCTCTCTTCTCCTCCTCGTCAGTGCTCCCTACTAACCTTAGGTAAGCCGCCTTCTTTGCTTCCACTTTACCTTGGACAACTGCATTCCACCACCAATCTCCTTTGTGTCCACCATAGTGTCCCATAGATATCCCTAACACCTCCCTCGCCGCCTTTCTTATACAGTCCGCAGTCGTCGACCACATTGTGTTTGCGTCCTCACTACTTCTCCAAGCTCCCATTTCCGATAACCTTCCTTCCAACTCTTTAGCTTTATCCTTAGTTAAGGCGCCCCACCTAATCCTGGGGCGTCCTTGTACTGACCTCTTCTTCCTCACGATCCGGATTTTCCACCATCGAGTGTCGTAATGGCGCCTACTATCGGAGCTAGGCAAGCCAAATATATAAAACATTTTCCCTGCTTTCTTCCAAATAATATAATAAACGAGACAAAATTTAAGCGGAAGACTTTAAATCTAAAGCAACTGAGAACCAAAAGTGCGGAAGTTTGAACCAAAATGCTACCCAGAGTCTGGTGTCACTAACTCACGGACTACTACAGAATACTACAATCAATGTCTGAAAGGAAAATACATCATGTTTATCTGATACAAGATAAACAAACGAAAAATATGGAAAGGGACTTCGGCCTACGAACGCCAGCTAGGCTACCTCGAGAGTCCCTGGACTGAAGATAGCTCCCAGAAGTCCTACTGCTGCGGTCCGTAAGCTGCTCCCTGATCTGTGCACAAAAATGCACAGAGTGTAGCATCAGCACAACCGACCCCATGTGCTGGTAAGTGCCTGGCCTAACCCCGGCGAAGTAGTGACGAGGCTAAACAGGACCTACCACAATTAACTTGTACAGATATATATACAAGTGCAAGAAAAAAAAACAATAACAAGATAATACAAAGTAAAACTGGGGGAAGGGGGGACATGCTATCGGGGAGTAACAGATAAAAATGAAATATCGGAAATAAACAGAAGAAACTCCGGTTTCCATGATATATATATATATATATATATATATATATATATATATATATATATATATAGTGGACGGCGTGCCACACGATCCCATAATATCATATATAAGTGGACAGCGTACCACACGATCCTATAATACAATATATAGGTGGACGGCATGCCACACGATCCCAATTCATCTTTATCACAGTGCACAATATGTCACCGGCAACAGAGGCCAATAACCAAGTGGACGGCGTGCCACACGATCCCATAATATCATATATAAGTGGACGGCGTGCCACACAATCCCAATTCATCTTTATCACAGTGCACAATATGTCACCGGCAACAGAGGCCAATAACCAAGTGGACGACGTGCCACACGATCCCATAATATCATATATAAGTGAACGGCGTGCCACACGATCCCATAATATCTGACTTCTTATAGCAGACCCCTTCAGGGGAGAATAACAACTCAATACCTTTAACCCGGCAAGGGTACAACTAACAGCCCAAAATATCCCGACAAGAGAGAATATATATCAGTCTACACATCCCGGCAAGGGAGTATTCACAACACATTCCTTTTTTTTTTAAACATTCTTCCTCAACTAACACATTCATGTTCGAGCCAACGCTCCAAAAGTACACCAATCACAATTCCACCTCAACCGTTCACATTATAAGAAACTCATCAAATAAACAAGGAGGCTGTGTCATGTTATTCGAATTAAAAGGAATTAAGACTCACGGTCATGCTAGACTCCGGTGCATAGATAACCGTCACCATGCCTATACACCGTACTCCACATTAGCAAGTAGCAATTAACATCCTAATCTTATTCCCTCAAGCCAAAGTTAGAACAAACACTTACCTCGAATGCTCCAAACTCAACTCACGCTTCTAGAATAGCTTTACCTCTTGATTCCACCACCAATCCGCTCAAATCTAGTCATAAGTTACTTAATCACATTAATAATTACTAAATGAATCATCCCCAATGCATGAAAATAGATTTTTTCAAGGTTTTTCCCAAAAAGGTCAAAACTACCCCCGGACCCACGTGGTCGAAACTCGAGGTTCGGACCAAAACCCGGTTACCCATTCCCCCATGAATCCAAATATATGATTTGTTTTGAAATCGGACCCCAAATTGAGGTCCAACTTCTCAATTTGTAGAAAACCTAGGTTCTACCCAAAACACCCAATTTCACCCCTGAAAATCTTTGATTTGAAGTTGAAATTATGTTAAAAGATGTTAAGGGATAAAGAAATTAAGTTAGAAATCACTTACCAATCGTTTTGGAGAAGAAAAGTTGTTTGGAAAATCGCCTCTTAGGTTTTGGGTTTTTGAAAAGTGAAAAATGACTGAGATTTTCCGAACTTGTATACCTTTCTGAGGACCTGGCGCGGACCGCACAAAAATGTGTTGCGGCCGCGCCGAGTGGGAGAAAAAAATTGGGGCTTCTCTGAACCCTTCCAGCGCGGACCGCACTGTTTTGGTGCGTGGCCGCACTGGTTAACCTGAAACCCTAGCCCTCAGACTCAGCCACACGGACCGCACAGAAAGGCATCACGGCCGCGCGGCTCCGGCGCGAACCGCGCGGAAATGACCGCGGCGGCGCTAGTGTCTGCAACACCTGAACCTGCATTTTCTTAAGTCCAAGACCTCCCGGGCCCCATTCAAAACTCACTCGAGCCCTCGGGGCTCCAAACCAAACATTCGTATGATCTCGAAAACACCTTACGGACTTACTCGTGCGATCAAATCGCCAAAATAACATCATATACATAGGATCAAGCATCAAAATACATAATTTTCTTTCAACTTTCATAAAAACTCAAATTCTCCATTTTAAGTCCGAAACACGTCATATGACGTCCGTTTTTAGCCAAACTTTACAGATAGTGCTTAAAACATATTTAAGACTAGTACCGGGCGTCGGAACCAAAATACGAGCCCGATACCACAGTTTTTTGATCAATTTTCTTCTTCATTTTCTTTAATTAATTTCAGAAAACAATTTCACACAAAAATTCATTTCTCGGGCTTGGGACCTCTGAATTTAATTCCGGGCACACGCTCAAGTCCTATATTTTTTTACGGACCCCTCCGGGACCGTCGAATCACAAGTCCGGGTCCGTTTACCCAAAATGTTGACCAAAGTCAATATTATGCATATTAATATCGAAATTCATCAAACGTTTCACATAATTCACATATTCTAACATAAAAACTTTTCGCCTATGCGCCCGAACTACGCACGCCAATCAAGGCAACTAAAAGCGAGGTTTTCAGGGCCTCGAAAGCAAGGGAACTAGGAAGAATTACAGTGATGACCCTTTGGGTCGTCACATTCTCCACCTCTAAAATAACCGTTAGTCCTCGAACGGACAAAAGAAAGAAGTACCTGAGTTGGGGAATAAATGAGGATAGCGACTCCGTATATCGGACTCAGACTCCCAGGTCGATGCCTCAGGAGGCTAACCTCTCCACTGAACACGCACCGAAGGAAAACTCTTCAACCTCAACTGTCGAACCTGCCGGTCTAGAATAGCCATCGGCTCCTCTTCATATGACAGATCTTTGTCCAATTGGACAGTGCTAAAATCTAACACGTGCGATGGATCTCCGCGATACTTCCGGAGCATAGATACATGAAACACGGGATGCACAGCTGACAAGCTAGGTGGCAAGGCAAGTCTATAAGCCACCTCTCCCACACGATCAAGAATCTCAAATGGACCGATGAACCTAGGGCTGAGCTTGACCTTCTTCCCAAATCTCATCACGCCTTTCATAGGCGATACACGGAGCAATACCCGCTCCCCAACCATGAAAGAAACATCTCTGACCTTGCGGTCTGCATAACTCTTTTGTCTGGACTGAGCTGTATGAAGTCTATCCTGAATAATCCTGACCTTGTCTAAGGCCTCCTGAACCAGATCTGTACCCAATAATCGAGCCTCTCCCAGCTCAAACTATCCAACTGGATACCGACATCGCCTACCATACAACGCCTCATACGGAGCCATCTGAAAGCTGGACTGGTAGCTGTTGTTGTAGGCGAACTCTGCTAAAGGCAAAAACTGGTCCCACGAGCCTCCAAAATCAATGACACAGGCTCGGAGCATGTCCTCAATTATCTGAATAGTCCTCTCGGACTGACCGTTTGTCTGGGGATGAAATGTTGTACTCAACTCAACCTGGGTGCCTAACTCTCGCTGAACCGCTCTCCAGAAATGCGAGGTAAACTGTGTACCCCGATCCGAAATGATAGATAGTGGCACCCCATGAAGGCGAACAATCTCCCTGATATAAATCTCGGCTAACCTTTCGGACGAATAGGTGGCTGCAACAGGAACAAAATGCGCTGACTTGGTCAGCCTATCAACAATGACCCAAACTGCATCAAACTTTTTCCGAGTCATCGGAAGTCCAGTAACGAAATCCATCGTAATCCTCTCCCACTTCCACTCGGGAAGTGCAATCCTCTGAAATAGACCACCAGGTCTTTGATGCTCGTACTTAACCTGCTGACAATTCAAACACCGAGCCACATGCACAACGATGTCTTTCTTCATCTTACGCCACTAATAGTGCTGCCTCAGATCCTGATACATCTTCGCGGCGCCCGGGTGAATAGAATACCGAGAACTGTGGGCCTCCGCTAAGATCAACTCTCGAATCCCATCAACATTGGGCACACAAACTCGCCCCTGCAATCTCAATACACCATCATCATCTAAGGTTACTTTCTTGGCACCTCCACGCTGCACCGTGTCTCTCAAGACACACAAATGGGGATCCTTAAACTGCCGCTCGCGGATACACTCTAATAGTGAGGAACAAGCAACCGTGCAAGCTAACACTCTGCTAGGCTCAGAAATATCCAACCTCACAAGATGATTGGCCAAGGCCTGAACATCCAAAGCAAGCGATCTCTGGCTGACTGGAATATAAGCAAGACTACCCATGCTGGCGGACTTCCTGCTCAATGCATCAGCCACCACATTGGCCTTCCCCGGGTGGTATAAGATAGTAACATCATAATCCTTTAGCAACTCTAACCACCTCCTCTGCCTCAAATTCAACTCTTTCTGCTTGAACAGATACTGAAGACTCTTGTGATCAGTGTAAACCTCACACGTCACGCCATATAAGTAATGCCTCCAGATCTTCAAGGCATGAACAATGGCTGCCAACTCGAGATCATGAACCGGATAATTCTTTTCGTGGATCTTCAACTGCCTCGAAGCATAGGCAATGACTTTGCCTTCCTGCATCAACACTGCACCAAGCCCAATACGAGACGCATCATAATAGACCGTATATGGCCTTGAACCTGTGGGCAAAACCAATACCGGTGCCGTAGTCAGAGCCGTCTTGAGCTTCTGAAAGCTCGCCTCACACTCGTCCGACCACCTGAACTGGGTACCCTTCTGGGTCAATCTAGTCATAGGGGCTGCAGTGGATGAAAATCCCTCCACGAACCGACGATAGTAACCTGCTAACCCCAGGAAACTCCGAATCTCCGCAGCTGAAGCTGGTCGAGGCTAGTTCTTGACTGCCTCTATCTTCTTCGGGTCTACCTGAATACCTGCTGCTGATACGACATGACCCAGGAATGCGACCGAACTCAACCAAAACTCGCACTTTGAGAACTTAGCATACAACTGACTATCCTTTAGGGTCTGAAGGACCACTCTGAGGTGCTGCTCATGCTCCTCCTGACTGCGGGAGTATATAAGAATATCGTCAATGAAGACTATCACGAACAAGTCCAAATAAGGTCTGAACACTCGGTTCATCAACTCCATGAAATATTGCTGGGGCATTGGTCAACCCAAATGACATGACCAAAAACTCAAAATGCCCATACCGAGTACGAAATGCTGTCTTAGGGACATCAGACGCCCTAATTCTCAACTGATGATAACCAGATCTCAAATCTATCTTCAAGAACACCCTCGCACCCTGAAGCTGGTCGAATAAATCATCAATCCTCGGCAGTGGATACTTATTCTTAATTGTAACCTTGTTCAATTGCCGGTAATCGATGCACATTCTCATCGAACCATCCTTTTTCTTAACAAACAACACAGGCGCACCCAAAGCAAAACACTGGGTCTAATGAAACCTTTCTCAAGCAAATCCTGCAGCTGTTCCTTTAACTCTTTCAACTCCGGCGGGGCCATACGATATGGCGGGATAGAAATGGGCTGAGTGCCCGGGGCCAAATCAATACAAAAGTCGATATCCCTATCGGGCGGCATACCCGACAAGTTTGAAGGGAAAACCTCAGGAAACTCCCGAACAACGGGCATAGAATCAATAGAAGGGACCTCCGCGCTAGAATCACGAACATACGCCAAATAGGCCAAACATCCCTTCTCGACCATACGCCGAGCTTTCACATACGAGATAACACTACGGGTACAATGACCAGAAGTCCCTCTCCACTCTAAACGGGGTAAATCCGGTAAGGCTAAGGTCACGGTCTTGGCATGGCAATCCAAGATAGCATGGTATGGGGATAACCAATCCATCCCCAATATAACATCGAAGTCGACCATGTCCAAAAGCAACAAATCAACACGGGTCTCGAGACCCCCAAACACTACGATACAAGAATGATGAACTTGGTCGACCAGAATAGACGGTGTTGACACATAAACAGGAATACTCAACGAGTCACTAGGCATAACCAAATAGGGTGAAAAATAGGACGACACATATGAATACGTAGATCCGGGATCAAATAGCACAGAAGAATCCCTATCACAGACCAGAATAGTACCTGTAATCACAGCATCTGATGACTCAGCCTATGGCCTGGCTGGCAAAGCATAACAACGGGGCTGGGCCCCCCCTCCCTGAATCAAATCCCTGGGACGATCTGCTGCTGGCTGACCCCTACCTCTAGCGGTCTGAGCTCCACCTCTAAGACCTCTACCTCCACCTCTATGTCCTCTACCCCAGCCTCTAGCTAGCTGGGCAGGCTGTGGGGCAACCGGTGCCTGGATCATCGGGCGAGGACCCTGTTACTGTGAGCTGCTGGAAGCTCGAGGGCAATATCTGGCAATGTGACTCACATCGCCGCAAGTATAACAAGCCCTCGGCTGTTGAGAATAACAAAGTGGTGGTGGACTGATAGGTGCTGATGGTGAACTGAAGAGCTGCTGGTCAGAATACTGCGGCTGAGGACCACGACCACCTGGTGTACCATGAGAAGCTTGGAGAGCTGACTGAAAGGGCCTCGAAGGATGGCCTCTACCATAAGAATCCCTACCTCCAGACGAGATACCACTGAATTTACCAGAATAACGGGGCCTCTTATTAGACCCATGACCACCCCCTTGAGAAAGTGCCAGTTCTATCCGGCGGGCACCATCTGCCGCCTCCTGAAATGTAATCTCACTCCCGGCACTCATGGCCATCTGAATACGGATCGACTGAATTAACCCATCAACAAACCTCCGCACCCTCTCTCTCGGTGGGGAGTATCACAATGGCATGCCAAGCAAGATCTATGAACCGGGTCTCATACTAGGTAACTGACATAGAACCCTGCTGGAGACGCTTGAATTGCTTGCGAAGGGCATCCCGTTGAGTAACTGGGAGAAACTTCCCCAGAAATAACTCTAAAAACTGATCCCAGGTCAATGATGGCGACCCTGCTAGCCTGGCTAAACATAAATCTCTCCACCAAGTCTTGGCGGATCCTGCTAGGCGAAAATGGCGAAGTCGACCCCATTGGTCTCCAGAATACCCATAGTCCGAAGAACCTCATGACAACTGCATATGAAATCCTGAGCATCCTCTGAGGGAGTGCCACTATATGTGGTAGTGAAGAGCTTGGTGAAACGATCAAGCCTCCACAAAGCATCCGCGGACATAGCCGTACCATCTGACTGGGCTGCCACAACAGGCTGAACTGCCACGGCTGGCTGAACTGCTGGAACCTGGGCCTGAGGAGCTACCGGCTCTGGAGTACGAGTATCGGGAGTCTGAACTCCTCCCCCAGCCTGAGATGTGGCTGGAGCTACGGGAAGCAAACCCGCTCTAGAAATGCCCTTCATAAAGCCTACCAGTCGGACCAAAGCGTCCTGAAGCACTGGAGTGGCTATGAAACCCTCTGGGACCTGAGCTGGGCCCACTGGAACAGCTGGAGCCGGAACCTCCTCCTAAAAATCGACTTGAGGCTCCGTCCCTGGAAATGTTGCTCGGGCTGAGCTCTGCCCCGGCCTCTCCCTTTGGAACGGCCTCGCCCTCGCCCTCTGCCCCTAACAGGGGCTGCTGCTGGGGGCACTGGCTGTTGCGCGGTAGAAGAGGAAGCACGTGTCCTCGCCATCTGCGAAAGAATAGAGTGGAAAGACAATCAGTACTTGAGAAACAGAATCGCACGACAGGAATGAACAAGGTGAATTTTTCCTAACTTAGTAGCCTCTGCGGGATAGACGTCTCCGTACCGATCCCTCAGACTCTACTGAGCTTGTCCATGAGTTGTGAGACCTAAGTAACCTAGTGCTCTGATACCAACTTGTTACGACCCAGATTTCAGAAACATCGAGTGTCATGATGGCGCCTACTATCGGAGCTAGGCAAGCCAAGTATATAAAACATTTTTCCTGCTTTCTTCCAAACAATATAATAAACGAGACAAAATTTAAGCGGAAGACTTTAAATCTAAAGCAACTGAGAACCAAAAGTGCGGAAGTTTGAACCAAAATGCTACCCAGAGTCTGGTGTCTCTAGCTAACGGACTACTACAGAATACTACAATCAATGTCTGAAAGGAAAATACATCATGTTTGTATGATACAAGATAAACAAACGAAAAACATGGAAAGGGACTTCGGCATGCGAACGCCAGCTAGGCTACCTCGAGAGTCCCTGGACTGAAGATAGCTCCCAGAAGTCCTACTGTTGCGGTCCGTAAGCTGCTCCCTGATCTGTGCACAAAAATGCACAGAGTGTAGCATCAACACAACCGACCCCATGTGCTGGTAAGTGCCTGGCCTAACCCCGGCGAAGTAGTGACGAGGCTAAATAGGACCTACCACAATTAACCTGTACAGATATATATACAAGTGCAAGAAAAAAAAACAATAACAAGATAATACAAAGTAAAACTGGGGGGGGGACTTGCTATCGGGGAGTAACAGATAAAAATGAAATATCGGAAATAAACAGAAGAAACTCCGGTTTCCATGATATATATATATAGTGGACGGCATGCCACACGATCCTATAATATCATATATAAGTGGACGGCGTGCCACACGATCCCATAATACAATATATAGGTGGACGACGTGCCACACGATCCCAATTCATCTTTATCACAGTGCACAATGTCACCGGCAACAAAGGCCAATAACCAAGTGGACGGCGTGCCACACGATCCCATAATATCATATATAAGTGGACGGCGTGCCACACGATCCCAATTCATCTTTATCACAGTGCACAATATGTCACCGGCAACAGAGGACAATAACCAAGTGGACGACGTGCCACACGATCCCATAATATCATATATAAGTGGACGGCGTGCCATACGATCCCATAATATCTGACTTCTTATAGTAGACCCTTTCACGGGAGAATAACAACTCAATACCTTCAACCCGGCAAGGGTACAAGTAACAACCCAAAATATCCCGACAAGGGAGAATATATATCAGTCTACACATCCCGGCAAGGGAGTATTCACAACACATTCCTTTTTTTAAAACATTCTTCCTCAACTAACACATTCATGTTCGAGCCAACGCTCCAAAAGTACACCAATCACAATTCCACCTCAACCGTTCACATTATAAGAAACTCATCAAATAAACAAGGAGGTTGTGTCACGTTATTCGAATTAAAAGCAATTAAGACTCACGGTCATGCTAGACTCCGGTGCATAGATAACTGTCACCATGCCTATACATCGTACTCCACATTAGCAAGTAGCAATTAACATCCTAATCATATTCCCTCAAGCCAAAGTTAGAACAAACACTTACCTCAAATGCTCCAAACTCAACTCACGCTTCTAGAATAGCTTTACCTCTTGATTCCACCACCAATCCGCTCAAATCTAGTCATAAGTTACTTAATCACATTAATAATTACTAAATGAATCATCCCCAATGCATGAAAATAGATTTTTTTCAAGGTTTTTCCCAAAAAGGTCAAAAATACCCCCGGACCCACGTGGTCGAAACTCGAGGTTCGGACCAAAACCCGGTTACCCATTCCCCCATGAATCCAAATATATGATTTGTTTTGAAATCGGACCCCAAATTGAGGTCCAACTTCTCAATTTGTAGAAAACCTAGGTTCTACCCAAAACACCCAATTTCACCCCTGAAAATCTTTGATTTGAAGTTGAAATTATGTTAAAAGATGTTAAGGGATAAAAAAAATTAAGTTAGAAATCACTTACCAATCGTTTTGGAGTAGAAAAGTTGTTTGGAAAATCGCCTCTTAGGTTTTGGGTTTTTGAAAAGTGAAAAATGACTGAAATTTTCCGAACTTGTATACCTTTCTGAGGACCTGGCGCGTACCGCACAAAAATGTGTTGCGGCCGCGCCGAGTGGGAGAAAAAAATTGGGGCTTCTCTGAACCCTTCCAGCGCGGAACACACTGTTTTGGTGCTCGGCCGCACTGGTTAACCTGAAACCCTAGCCCTCAGACTCAGCCACGCGGACCGCACAGAAAGGCATCGCGGCCGCGCGGCTCCAGCGCGGACCGCAGGGAAATGACCGCGGCGGCGCTGGTGTCTGCAACACCTGAACCTGTATTTTCTTAAGTCCAAGACCTCCCAGGCCCCATTCAAAACTCACCCGAGCCCTCGGGGCTCCAAACCAAACATTCATATGATCTCGAAAACACCTTACGGACTTACTCATGCGATCAAATCGCCAAAATAACATCATATACATAGGATTAAGCATCAAAATACATGATTTTCTTTCAACTTTCATAAAAAACTCAAATTCCCCATTTTAAGTCCGAAACACGTCATATGACGTCCGTTTTTGGCCAAACTTTATAGATAGTACTTAAAACATATTTAAGACTCGTACCGGGTGTCGGAACCAAAATACGAGCCCGATACCACAGTTTTCTGATCAATTTTCTTCTTTATTTTCCTTAATTAATTTCAGAAAATAATTTCACACAAAAATTCATTTCTCGGGCTTGGGACATCGGAATTTAATTCCGGGCACACGCCCAAGTCCCATATTTTTCTACGGACCCCTCCGGGACCGTCGAATCACAGGTCCGGGTCCGTTTATCCAAAATGTTGACCGAAGTCAATATTATGCATATTAATATCGAAATTCATCAAGTTTTTCACACAATTCACATATTCTAACATAAAAACTTTCCAGCTACGCGCCCGAACTGCGCACGAGAGACAACTAAAAGCGACGTTTTCTGGGCCTCGAAAGTACAGAACTAGGAAGAATTACGGTGATGATCATTTGTGTCGTCACAAGTTATTTTAATGGAATCAAAATTTCGAAGTCTCAACTCTCAACATTTGAAATCTATGAACGGTAAGTACATTAAAAGTCAGCCAACTAAAAATAAGCTCTATTGGATCATGCCTAGAAGAATGCATATGAACCTAAATATAGAGTACGCTTCTGAGTCAATTCAAAAGCTTATTATGATAACTAGAAAATAATCCCGCGCTTCGCGTCGGTCAAATTACTCAATTTAGAAACCTTTTTTAAAAATAAATTTTTCCATTTCAAATGAGATAAAAAAATTCATATATATATATATATATATATTAATTCTTTAAATATTCATGAAGTCACAACCGTAAACTAAAAGCATTAATGTGTATGTGAAGTCTCAATGTTAAATATTGTTAAAAATATTTTTCGCTTTACATTTTTTCATTAAAATGGAAAAATATATGAAGTTTCTTATTTTTTGATATTATGTGTATGTGATTTTAATACACAATCTCTTAGTCGAATATATATTAAATATAAATATTTGATTTCTTTCGTTAATTAAATAATATAAAATATTATTTTTCTAAAATTTTCTATTATTCAAATTTAAAAAAAAACATGAAAGAATAAAAATTAAAGAAACTAAATACAAAGAAAAAAAGTGGCAACACACTCTTCTGCCCACTAAAATAATACTTACTTCGTTGTTTTGTTGTATGTTGTAATTTATTTGATTTCAATCTTTTCTTTCTTTACTATCTCATTTTACAGACAATCCTTTACTTCTCTTTTTGTTCCTCTCTCCTACTGCTTATTTCATCCCTTTTACTTCCTCCCTCCTACTGTTACTCTATAAAATTTACGTATAAACTATACTTCCATCTTCATGCCTACCTACATATCCCCTTCAATCTTCTTTTCCCAATTCGCTGGTAATTTTCCAAATATTTTACTTTTTATAATTTAAACTTTTCATTGATCACCCATAATATAAATTGGAAAAAGTTAAAAAGAAAGTGTTAGAAAAAACCTTGTAAAAGAGAGTCTGAAAAAAGAGAAATGACGAAAACATAGATGCAAAAATTGTCATATGCTATATTTAGCACTAAAGAAAACATGCTAGGACATAGAAATTGCTTTGACATCATTTTTTTCTCGCCTCAACAGAAAAAGGAAAGAAAAGAAGAATTATATATTTGTCCATGGGTGGAAAAAAGGGAGAGGTAGAGCAATCTCACAATCATCAAAGTATTAGCTAGAGAGAATAGAAGAAAAGAAAAGGTTAGAGGTTGAAGAGATTGGGACAGTATTAATCACTCACGGCGAACAGTGAAAATTAAACAGCCAAAATCCCAAATCAACATTCATGTTTATCGGGGCAGCTACATGAAAAGACACTAATTAATATAATATTTTATTGTAACATTATTAAAAGGAAGAGACCTTTATATAAAACTCCTAGACCTTAGAGTCCCAAACTCTTACCCCTGATGTGATGCTGAATGATAAATTAATTTTTGATAAACCACATCTTCTATCTAATGCCCAAGCCACAAAGAAATTAAAATATATAAACAGGCAGAACCATGCATATTTAGAAATATAGAAAGAAAAAACGAAGTGGAAGTTATGGACTTGGAAAGGCATAATGCTTCCAAAGAGGTGCGATGATGACTTTATAAAAATATAATTAATTTTTTTTAAAAAAAAAGAAAAACTATAAATAGAATTCCTACATTATGGAATATTCTCTCTCTCTATATATATATCTTACATATACAAAAATTATATATTTAGTGAAATAAAAATGAAAATTGGAAAGTTGACCTAGATAAGTAAAATAAAGGTGTAGACGTTAATCCTATATTTATTTTAATCTTTTCTATCGAGGAAATGAAATTTTTCTATGTAAATGTTGAAAAAGAAGAAAGAATAAATATCATAGACTGACTAAATAGTAAGGAAAAAGATACGGAGAAAATGGGGAATAACATAGCACGTATCTGCTAATCTCGAGCCTCTCTTTGAGAGCATAAGCTTGATACAAAATTAAAGAAAATAAAACCCAAATAGAATTATCCAAAAGCACAAAGTAAAGAAATTTAAGGAAAAAAAATCAAAATTACCTGCCGATTAACAAAACAAACGGAAAATATAAACGCACACTACAGAAATAGTCATAGTCTCACTAATGATCAAAATAATGACTTTAAACCTGTAAAAAAAAATAGTCTTTTCCAATTGAACATGTTGAATATCAGCGCATGGATCTCAAACAAAAATAAAGAAAATTAATATAACAAAAAATTACAGTGCAACAAAAATATAAAGTAACAAATGAAGCATACCTTCTGATTAACAGCAGCAAAAAGCAAAATAGACAAACTATAAGAATAATCCTAATCTTAAAATGACTAAAGTCACTACAATTTTGAAAGAGGTAAACTTATTGTGGAGATTAAAAAGTATAACTCTTGGAAGAGGAACAGAGAGGTTAATTAAAAAGATAAAAAGACATTGATTGTTGATGCATTTTCGAACACATTAAGGAAAAATAAGGAAAGGGCAAAATTAACTAGACATGAATTTGGAGCGACAAAATTGAAGTTCCTTGATATAAGCAAATCTTTTGTTGATAGTTTAGCATCAAAGTGTAAGAGGGATAATGAACTTTTTCTAGCCAATTCCAATACTACACAAGTGTGACCAAACAAACAATTAGCATAGATGAAAAATGGGGAATTTTTTGTACTCACTGCAATTTTTCTAGTAACTGCAAGAGAAAATAAACAACCCAAACTCAGCATAAGAATGTTATGTAAATGCAATTTTTTGTCGAGAGCAACAAACTTCCAAATTCGCTGGAACTACCAGCTAGAAAACGTGATCGCACTTTGATTGCGGTCAAGAAAAGACCTTATCCCTACCATGGGATAGAGAGGCTGTTTCCAAATAGACCCCGACATCCTTCCCTCCAAGAACTTCCCACCTTGCTCTTGAGGAGACTCAAACTTACAACCTCTTGGTTGGAAGTGGAGGTTGCTTACCATCAGAGCAATCCCTCTTGTAAAAAAAAAATAATCTAACTATAAGATCTCTTAAAACAAAGTCCACAATTTTAGAGATTTATCATACTTTTTTACTTGACAACCACGAGAACTGGGAAAACACAAACCCTCTCTTTCATATTGCGGCCTTCGTGGTAAGAATTGGAGTAGATTTGCTTCTGTAGTTCCATTCAAATAAAATAGGATGAAAGAAGAGGAAATAGCGTTACCTTTTTTTTCCAAAGAAAAAGACGTAACTTTTTATATTAAAGAACAAAAGAAGACGAAGAGGCTTATTAAAGAACAAAAGAAGAGGAAAAGGCGTAAGTGTAGTCATTAATCAAGACTATTCATGAGACGTGACTTTTCGATTTTTTTAAGTAGCACATAAAAAGGAATATATATGGGGAAAATGGCAAAACAAGGAGAAAAAGATAAAGAGGTTTCCTTGTTCTAGAGATTGTCATATCACCTTGCCTAAATCCCAACTTTATATATATATATATATATATATATATATATATATATATATATATATATATATATAGATGTATATTAAAGCAATGAAATTTGAAGCTTGACCTCTAATGTACAAAAAGCTATTCAAAGTTTTAAATGTTTAGCCTAACAACATAAAATGACAAAGTTAAAAAAAAAATGAAGACTAGTTTAATGACAACATAGTGATAAGATTCTAAATTTCTTTTATACCTTAAAATGAATATCAACTATCGTAAAAAAAAAAAAAAAAAAAAAGCTATCTCAGAAACACTAACAAGAAATAGGACTTTCAGTCACCAAAATCAATTGAAAAGTTATCATAAAAGACTTTTTGTGACGACATTAAGGTCCGCAAAACTAGTACTATAATTGAAGATTATTTGTTACGATCCATAGAAATGATCGCAATTAAAAAATAAAATTGCCACAAGAGTATTAGAGATCGTCAGTGGAAAAAAATGCACATGGGTATCTATTATCCTAAAAAATAATTATAAAATGAGTTATTCTTATATAAATAGGTATTTTAAATGATATGACAAATAATTTTAGTGAGAGAGTGTGACTAGTGAGGTTTTGAGATGTATAAGTAAACATGAATGATTATATTATCCTAGGAAAAATAATCAGTGACTTTCTTAAGTAATTTCTACATCATGAATGACCATCCAGGAAATTGACTCTACGTCAGGCAAGAATTTAGGGGGACGTCGAACCCCTTCGTCGAAAAATTAAACGGTATATTGTGACGACCCAAGGGGTCATCACCGTAGTTCTTCCTTGTTTCGTGCTCCCGAGGCCTTGAAAACCTCGCTTTTAGTCGCCTCGATTTGCATGCGCAGTTCGGACGCGTAGCCGGAAAGTTTTTATGTTAGAATATGTGAATTAGGTGAAAATTAGATGAATTTCGATATTAATATGCATAACATTGACTTCGGTCAACATTTTAGGTAAACGGACCCGGACCTGTGATTCGACGGTCCCGGAGGGGTCCGTAGAAAATATGGGACTTGGGCGTGTGCCCGGAATTAAATTCCGAGGTCCCAAACCCGAGAAATGAATTTTTGAAAGAAATTGTTTTTCTGAAAGTTGATATAAAAATTTGAAATGAAAAGGGGTTATAAAATATAGGTATCGGGCACGTATTTTGGTTCCGACGCGGGTACAAGTCTTAAATATGTTTTAAGCACTATCTGTAAAGTTTGGCTAAAAACGGACGTCATATGACGTGTTTCGGACTTAAAATGGGGAATTTGAGTTTTTATGAAAGTTGAAAGAAAATCATGTGTGTGAGGCTTGATCCTATGTATATGCTGTTATTTTGGCGATTTGATCGCACGAGTAAGTCCGTAAGATTTTTTTAAGGTTGTGTGCATGTTTGGTTTGGAGCCTCGAGGGCTCGGCTGAGTTTTGAATGGGGCACAGGAGGTCTTGGACTTAAGAAAATGCAGGTTCAGGTGTTGCAGACACCAAGGCGGCCGCGGTCATTTCCGCGCGGTCCGCGCGGCCGCGATGCCTTTCTGTGCGGTCCGCGTGGCTGAGTCTGAGGGGTAGGGTTTCAGGTTAACCAGCGCGGCCACGCACCAAAACAGTGCGGTCCGCGCTGGAAGGGTTCAGAGAAGCCCCAATTTTTCTCCCACTCGGCGCGGCCGCGACACATTTTTGTGCGGTCCGCGCCAGGTCCTTAGAAAGGTATACAAGTTCGGAAAATCTCAGTCATTTTTCACTTTTCAAAAACCCAAAACCTAATAGGCGATTTTCCAAACAACTTTTCTTCTCCAAAACGATTGGTAAGTGATTTCTAACTTAATTTCTTTATTCCATAACATCTTTTAACATAATTTCAACTTCAAATCAAAGATTTTCAGGGGTGAAATTGGGTGTTTTGGGTAGAACCTAGGTTTTGTACAAATTGAGAAGTTGGACCTCAATTTGAGGTCCGATTTCAAAACAAATCATATATTTGGATTCATGGGGGGATGGGTAACCGGGTTTTGGTCCGAACCTCGAGTTTCGACCACGTGGGTCCGGGGGTATTTTTGACCATTTTGGGAAAAACCTTGTAAAATTTATTTTCATGCATGGGGAGTGATTCATTTAGTAATTATTAATGTGATTAAGTAACTTATGACTAGATTTGAGCGGATTGGTGGTGGAATCAAGAGGTAAAGCTATACTAGAAGCGTGAGTTGAGTTTGGAGCATTCGAGGTAAGTGTTTGTTCTAACTTTGGCTTGAGGGATTAGGATTTGGATGTTATTTGCTACGTGTTAACTGTGGAGTACGGTGTATAGGCATGGTGACGGTTATCTATGCACCGGAGTCTAGCATGACCGTGAGTCGTAGTTGCTTTTAAATTTGAAAGACGTAAAACAGTTGAGTTAATTACTTGCTAAAATAATTATGAGGTGATAGTTGAGAAACAGATGAGTTGAAGAAGGAAGTGTGGTATTTTTCCCTTGCCGGGACTTATTGTTGATTTGTTCTCCCTTGCCGGAATGTTTAATCTTGTTGTATATTCCCTTCCCCGATTGGTTGTGACTGATGATTGGGTGAGGAAGAGCGATTATGCACGAAAGGTCTTTCCGTGCCATGTTTTGATAATTATGCACGAAGGGTCTTTCCGTGTCATGTCTCTAATTATTTGAGCACGAAGGGTCATTCTGTACCTTGATGTGAGAGTTATGTGAGGAAAAGCACGAAGGGTGATGCCGTGCACTATATTTGACAGTTTTGGTGAGAATTGAGAGTAAAAGAACGAAGGTTGGTGCCGTGCAGTTGTTGATTCACTTGCTCTCTTTCATAGATGTTGTCACACCTCCTTTTTCCGCGCCCGGGGGGGCAGGGAGTTTTTTCCAATTAAAGGACAATCGAAACGGGATTGGTTTAATTATTTCAGAGTCGCCACTTGAGAGATTTAGGGTGTCCCAAGTCACCAATTTTAATCCCGAATCGAGGAAAAGAATGACTCTATATTACAGTCTGCGTACCAGAAATCTGGATAAGGAATTCTGTTAACCCGGGAGAAGGTGTTAGGCATTCCCGAGTTCCGTGGTTCTAGCACGGTCGCTCAACTGTTATATTCGGCTTATTTATCTGATTTTTAATACAATTATGAACCATGTGCAAATTTTATCTTTTAACCGCTTTATTAATTATTATTATTAAGAAATGTGAACATCGCTTAAAACATATCTTTGGACTGTGTCACATGAAATGCACCCACAATCCGAAACATATTTTATTTGATGTTTTAGAATTTGGATTTGGGTCGCATGAAATGCACACCCGAGCTTAAGAAAGTAAATTATTAAACACGCGCCTAAAGAGACGATCGCGTTATTATTTTGGGAAGACCACGAAATTCACTAAGCGGCCCTCCTGAATTCTAAGTAATTTAAAACAAGTATTTATTGAGGGCCCCGCAATTTGTATTTTTATTCGGCGAGGCTCATCTCATTCTTATTTTTAAAGGAATTTGCAACGTCATGGAAATACATCTCGGCCACGCCACAATCAATGCGCCCGTGACTAGAGACACATTTCGACTCCGTTGAGATTTGGATTTGGGTCACATAAATGTGCACCCGAGTTTAGGGAGATAACATTATTAAAGGCGCGCCTAAAGCAACTAGCGCATTATTATTTTTGGGGAGGGCCGTGAAATTTGTTAAACGGCCCATCCCGGAATCTAAGTATTTAATACATATATTTTGTGAGGGCCCCGCAATTTGTCCCTTTTATTCGGCGAGGCTCGTCTCATTTTATTCTTTATTATTACTATTATATATTTTTTTTTTTTTAAAAAGGATGCCATTTTTATGTCTTTAACAATACTAAAACTTACGGCCTCTTTACAACTAAAATCCCATGACTTGTCAAAAGTTTAATAAAAGGAGTTTAGTGAAGGAGTGTTTCGGGATTAGTAATAACATGTACTAATAATAATTTTTTTGAATGAACTAAGCGAAGTAAAGGACGAACAAATTAACGTCAAACTTGTGTCATAGAACAACTAGATAAACTTAATTAAACGACATCAAATAAATAAGAATAACATAACATGAGAATGAACCAAAATGCAGACAATGAAACATAGGCAGAAAATTTCCATACCAATTTTTATATTGCATCTCAAACATTCAACGTAAGTTTATTTATCTAATACATCGAGGTTTACTAACCTTAGCACCTCGACCAACTCAGAGCGACAAACACGATTCCGACGGAACTCAAGCCGGACTTCACTGGACGAGGAACAACAACAAAAAAACTCGGAACAACCTCGACGTTCCGGACCTCGACGAACAATGACGACCTCAACGGACTGCACGACAACAGTGAAAGAATAACGATAACATCAGCTGAAGCAGTGGTGGTCGCGTCTGGACAGTGGGGTTGCGGGCAGTGGTTGACGGGCCTGTTTGGTGGTGGTTTTTGTTGGTTCCACAGGTGGTTTTTTTTGGCGATGGGGGAGGTGATAGACTGGTGGTTTTCGGACGCGAGGCTGGTGAAGCTGGGATGGGCAGCGTTGGTGGTCGACGACCGGACTGGGACGACGAACAATTGAGGTCGTCGGGATGCAGCGATGGGGGAGTTTAGTGGTCGTCCATGGTGGTTTTGAGGCAGCAGGTCGACGGGGATGGTACGTGGGGGTGCCGGAAGGTGGTGACTGGTTGGTCGCGATGGCTGGAGCTTGGACGTGAGAGAGTGGAGGCTATGGCGTTGTGGGTGTTCGTGGTTTTGGGGAGTTTGACGTTGGTTTAGGGTGGTTTTCCGGCGTTGATGGAGGTGGTGGTGCGACTGAGTTTTAGCTACGACGGGAGGGGTGCTGCTGGCGGGTGGTCGATGGGATGGAGATGGAGTTTGGGCAGGAGGTGAGGAGCTGGGGGGTTCAGACGGTAGGGTTTGTTTTTCTTCTTCTTCTTGTTGAAGAAGAGAGATGAACAGTACACATTTTCAAAATTTCCAAAATCTCTTCCTCCTTTGTTCGTTCCCCCCTTGTCCGTGTTTTGTAATGCTTTTGCCAAGAAAAATGAGCCCCACGCGTGGTGGGGTTCAAGGTTTATGTCCCCCACGCGTGGTGGGGTTCTCCATGTGTCCTGGACACGGTTTATTATGGGTCAGGTCCGAAATTAGGCCTAAAACCGGGTAGTTTGAACCCGAATATTATTCTTTTGCCCGGTCCCAAGAAATAGGAACACGTTGCTTAACTAGTCCTATGTAAGCAAAATAACTACCAAAAATAAGACTAGTATTTAAACAAAACTATATATTTTTATATATTTTTCAAGATTTTAAAATAGCTACAAAATATTAATAAAACTATTTTTTTTGTAATTTTCGTTTTAAATATTAAGATAAAATATGAGGTAATATTTTTGTATTTTTTCCAAGTTAAAAATGACTATAGAATATTAATAAAACTATTTTTTTGTAATTTTCGTTCTTTAATAAAGACAAAAATATGACGTAATATTTTTGTATTTTTCAAAGTTAAAATGACTATAAAACCTTAATAGAACTATGTTTTATTTATTATTTTTTTTGTAATTTTCGAAATTATACAAAGTACAAAAATAAAGTGCAATTTTTGTATTTTTCAAGTTTATGAGAAATACATAAACTAAAATTATATATATATTTTTTGTGATTTTCTTTTTTTCTTTGAAATAAAGTAAAAATAGTTAAAATAGCTATTCTAGACCCAATTTCACATATTCACGCTAAAAATGTGAAAATTCTCGGGGAGGGTCAAAAATCACGTGCTTACAGCTGCCCCTCTTTGACTGGAAACACGAAGAGTTTTCCGACAAAGAACGACTAGCCGTGTTTTTGACCCGACCATTACTTGGACGGACTACACTTAAGGAAAGGGAGGGAATGTGACCGAGCCCTGGTATCTGAGCTGCCTACATATCCTTGGTTATACAGGAATCAGGCCACGTGTAGTTCGGGAATGAGAGAGATAGTGAAGTGTACCGAGGTGGAGAGCCGATCGAGGTGCCGTTCCGTTGAGGTTCCGGTCCGCGGTCCTGTCATTACAACAAAAATGAAAACTGAAAAAGACTAACTAAGCCTATCAGCTACTAGTTACAAGGATTCCTATCTCTTAAGTCTTCTGAAACTTGGTCTTGAATCTTGAATGGTGCTTCATACAGACTTTGGATCTGAACCTTGATACTTGCTAGTTGTAGGTGCTAGTTCTTGAGCAAACCACATTTGTTCTCCACTTCCGTATTTTGGGCTCTTTTCTTTCTTCTTCTCTTTTTTTTCTTCTTTTTCTTGTTTTTTTTTTTTGTGACCAGCTTCTGTTGATCATCCCAGACTATTGATTCGCGCTCTTGAGGCGAGCTTCTAACTTGGATTGAGTGCTGGGGATTTTTGTTGTAACCTTCTGCTTTCCGGTGGGCCACTGCTTGATCTTGAAAAATGTTTCTCCGTTCTACAGGCGGACTCCTGACTTCTTCTATCTTCGACACGCAACAACCTCCGTTCTACAGGCGGGTCCCTGACAATCAAAACAAACAAAACAGACAAAATTTTCTAACCCAGTTTGTACTGGGAAGATTTGTGAGTCGTTAGCAAAATTGTAACTCACTTACACTACTGATGCAATGATGAGAGTAAACTACAGACTAGGCTAGGATGTGCATCTCCTATGAGTAAAACCAAAACTCTTGCTAGCAAATGTGTCTGCTAAAATAAAAACCTCAACGACTCAAACTAGAAAGTGTGTCTTCTATGGTTGAATCGGAATGAGCTAAACTAGGAAGTGCGTCTCCTAAGGGTGAAAACTTCAGTGACTAGAACTAGGAAGTGTGTCTCCTATGAATAAAATCTCGATTAGGAAGTGCGTCTCCTACGGGTAAACTTCAAAAAACTGGACTAGGAATGGTGTCTCCTATGGGTGAAAACTTCAGTGACTAGAACTAGGAAGTGCGTCTCCTATGAATAAAATCTCGATTAGGAAGTGCGTCTCCTACGGGTAAAACTAAACTTTGAGGAAGTGCGTCTCCTGGGGTACAATAAACTTAGGAAGTGCGTCTCCTATGGGTACAATAAACTTAGGAAGTGCGTCTCCTATTGGGAAAAACTGTTCTTAGGAAGTGCATCTCCTACTGGTTGAAACTATTCTTAGGAAGTGCGTCTCCTATTGGTACAATGGATCTAGGAAGTGCGTCTCCTATTGGTAAAACTTAGCTTAGGAAGTGTGTCTCCTATTGGTGAAATCAACTTAGGAAGTGCGTCTCCTATTGGTGAACCTATTCTTAGGAAGTGCGTCTCCTAATGGTAAAACTGAACTTAGGAAGTGCATCTCCTATGGTGAAACTGAACTTTAGGAAGTGCGTCTCCTATGGTGAAACTGAACTTAGGAAGTGCGTCTCCTACTGGTGAAACTTATCTTAGGAAGTGCGTCTCCTACTGATAAAACTTGCTTAGGAAGTGCGTCTCCTACTGATAAAACTTGCTTAGGAAGTGCGTCTCCTACTGGTGAAACTTGCTTAGGAAGTGTGTCTCCTACTGGTGAAACTTGCTTAGGAAGTGCGTCTCCTACTGGTGAAATATTTTTAGGAAGTGCGTCTCCTATGATAAACTGAACTTAGGAAGTGCGTCTCCTATGGTAAAACTGAATTTTAGGAAGTGCGTCTCCTATTGGTACAACTATTCTTAGGAAGTGCGTCTCCTATTGGTGAAACTTCTTAGGAAGTGCGTCTCCTATTGGTACAATGGATCTAGGAAGTGCGTCTCCTATTGGTAGAACTGAACTTAGGAAGTGCGTCTCCTATCGGTGAAACTTAACTTAGGAAGTGCGTCTCCTATTGGGTACAATAAACTTAGGAAGTGCGTATCCTATTGGTGAACTATTCTTAGGAGGAAAAATGCATCTCCTATGGGTAAAAATAAACTTTAGGAGGAAATACATCTCCTATGGGTAAAGACGTGGAATGTATGCCTCTGTTATCTGGGCGGGCTCCCAACTTCATTACTTGAAATAAAAAGACTGAATGTATGCCTCTGTTATCTTGGCGGGCTCCCAATTTCAACACTTAAAATAAAAGACTGAATGTATGCCTCTATTATCTGGGCGGGCTCCCAATTTCAACACTTAAAATAAAAGACTGAATGTATGCCTCTGTTATCTGGGCGGGCTCCCAATTTCAACACTTAAAATAAAAGACTGAATGTATGCCTCTATTATCTGGGCGGGCTCCCAACCTTGACACTTAAAATAAAAGACGGAATGTATGCCTCTATTATCTGGGCGGGCTCCCAACTTCGACACTTGAAAAAAAGAAAAAAGACTGAATTTATGCCTCTGTTATCTGGGCGGGCTCCCAATTTCAACACTTGAAAATATAAAGACTGAATGTATGCCTCTATTATCTGGGTGGGCTCCCAACTTCGACACTTGAAAATAAAAAGACTGAATTTATGCCTCTGTTATCTGGGCGGGCTCCCAATTTCAACACTTAAAAGCAAAGACTGACCAACATATCCTATTTGAGGGCGGATGAACCCATCATATCCTATTTGAGGGCGGATGAACCCAACAGATCCTATTTGAGGGCGGATGAACCCGACAGATCCTATTTGAGGGCGGATTAACCCGACAGATCCTATTTGAGGGCGGATGAACCCGACAGATCCTATTTGAGGGCGGATGAACCCGACAGATCCTATTTGAGGGCGGATTAACCCAACATATCCTATTTGAGGGCGGATGAACCCGACATATCCTATTTGAGGGCGGATGAACCCAACATATCCTATTTGAGGGCGGATGAACCCAACAGATCCTATTTGAGGGCGGATGAACCCGACAGATCCTATTTGAGGGCGGATGAACCCAACATATCCTATTTGAGGGCGGATGAACCCGACAGATCCTATTTGAGGGCGGATGAACCCGACAGATCCTATTTGAGGGCGGATGAACCCGACATATCCTATTTGAGGGCGGATGAACCCGACAGATCCTATTTGAGGGCGGATTAACCCGACAGATCCTATTTGAGGGCGGATGAACCCGACATATCCTATTTGAGGGCGGATGAACCCAAAAATATCCTTAAGACTTGAAATGTCTTACCTCGAATACTTGCTGGGGATTGGGATGAATTTTCATTTTCTACCTTCCCCATTTTTATTATTATTCTTTTTTATTTATTTATTTATTTATTATTATTATTATTATTATTAGCTTCCTCCTTTGAAGTCTAACCGCTGAGGATACCGACTTTCCAACCTTGTGTTGGACCCCTCGCAACTGCTAGGGATAACACTGTTGAGGAATTATTTACTTACCTGTTGGGGGTAAAATGTTATCAGCTGGGGGTACCTGACTTCCAGAAAATTTTCTAAATGGAAGGAAAATTTTCTGCCCCAGTTTGATAATATCCCTTGTGGCATGCGTTTCTGCATCAATGCCATTTCCTTTACCTGTTTCAAATCAAACAAAATTTGTTAGTTTAAAACATGGTGGTTGGCTGTGATACTCCTATTGGGATTGCTTTCCCTTTCTCCTTCATTGCGCTGTGCTCCACGACTTGTTGGGGATGATATTATGTGCTGGGGATAATCCCTTCCTGCTGGGGATATCCCTCTTCTTTTGTGGCATAGCTTGGAAACTGGCATTTCCCCGACCTTTTAGTCTAGTATGGATTTCGCCGAATCATGCTCACTGCTCTCCTTGCTTTGTTCACGGGCCTTGTCTTTGAGGTTTATAACCTTGGTTTTGGCAAGGATATCCCTCTTGACGCTCGTCAATCCTTTTGTCAATTCCCTTTTCTGGGGACATCTTTTTTGACACTGACCTCGCGCTTGTTCCTTGCTGACTATACCATTCGGATATACTAGTCAGATCTTATCTTGGAAAGCTGATGGCATATTTTGAAGTCATTTCATACTTGTTCTGACTGGACAGACTCTATTGGGGAAAATTTTTTATGAAAGGAGAAAGATAACAGAAACAAAATAAAAGACAAAGGAAACGATGACTCTTTTGCAAAAGAAACTATAAATAAAAACCTATCAAACGCAGATACCGACTCTAATGGCCATGACATGCGTATGTGGCCTATCCTCTGTCGTCAATCATCTTTTAAGATCTTCCATTGGCGATTCCCCCTCTGATTCTCAATCTTATTCGACTTGTAGTGCCCGAAGGGTTTTCACTATCAAGTCTCTCTCATTTTGGTTTTCTCTCAGCTTTCATCGCCTTATGGTGCCTGTGAAGGTTTTCACCGATAAGACTCTCTCATTTGTATCACTTTCCAGCTGGGGATTTGGAGTGTCGCCGGTATGACTCTTTCCGCTGGGGATCAGAGTCCTTTCTGCTGTGGAACAGAATGTTATGTTCGCCGGTAAGACTCTTATTTGTCTGACTTGGCATCTTTTAAAGACTGATCAGAAGGTCTTTCTTTGGACCGTAATGTGGTTTTTTGGATAGGGCTAGAAAGAAAGGGTATTAAAGGCTCAAAAATGCATCGATTTTGGGTTATTAGTTACAACCTTCGGAATTAGATTTATTTACATCAAACGCAACTTTTGCCCCAGTTTCCTGCTTGGGGATATTTTAATTGTTTTTTTTTTCATTTTTCAAAACTATGACCGAGCCGTGAAACGCCTACGTATCCTCTTTGAGGAATCAGGTCAAACGTTGTTCCCAATTCCTCTTTTCATTTGACTTTCCCTTTTTTGCTTTTTGTGATCATTTTTCTTTTCTCTTTTTCTTTTCTCATTTTCTATTGTCGTTTTTTTCTCTCTTTTTCTTTCATTCTTCTTTTCCCATTTTGTTGTTTTCTTTTCTTTCTTTTCTGTTACCCGCCATGCTTGCGTATTTTATTTGTTGCTACTAATTCCGAACGAGGGGTATGAAAGAAAAATAAATAAGGCTCAAAAGGGGTAACGAAGGATAAAGTGTTTAGGTAGCAGAACAAAATGCCTTCGTCATTTCAGCCTTCAAAACATGCCAAGTGCAAACAACACACTTTAAATTTGTAGTCTCTTCTGATGGTGCTGGACTTGACAATTATGTTAAACATTTTATTTTCCTTTGTCATTTCTAAGCACCGTTGGGCGACACTCTCATTATCATGACCGACCCTCATGCCAATTTGGCGAATCTTGCTTTTAACGGTTTTCTTTGTGCTTAACTTGCCCCAGTTCCACATGACTCAAGCTTTGAATAATCTCAAACCGTCCTTATTTTCTTTAAATGGTCTGATCGCCTTTCCAGGGTTTTATGATTAACTTTAAAGACTAGGCTCAAAGTGTGTGCGCACGTCATGTCCCTAGAATCGGCATTGAATGAAATGATAAAAGGACTAAACAAAAGACGACTGGAATAATCAAAGACCGGATTTTGCATTAGACTACCGGCGAAATGGTTTGAATAACAAACAAACGAAATAAAATCCTAAACAACCTGGACAAAACTTAAACAAACCGTTATGACAAAACGGAAAGATAAGCGGAAAGATATTGACACAAAACAAAATCCGAATTACAATCCCAATAATCCGAACAAACAGGAATGACAACAAAATAAGCCACCAACTGCTTCTTTCTTGCTAACCAAGGAACGGAGTGTTCTCCCATTTTATCAAATTTGGCATCATAGCCACTGAGCTTTGCATTAGTATTGCAATGACCATTGCCAACTTCCATATCATCAACCTCCGTCAACAAGTTCCCGATAGGATTTGAGTGCTTCTGCTATCAGGCCCAATCCCCGCCGAGTGTGTATCATGAGATGCAAGTGAAGGACTCTGAGTGTCATTGTCCGGCTTACCACAAACCAACCACCTTAACTTTATTTGCAAAACAAACAGGTTAGAATGGACTCAGTCGGTCCTCATTATTAACAACTTTTTTTCTCTTTTTTTTTCGATTTTCTTTTTTTTTCTTTCTTTTTCTTTCTTTTTTTTTCGGATTTTTCTTTTTCTTTTTTTTCATTTTTCTGTCTTCTTTTTCATTTTTCTTTTTTCATTCTTTTTCATTCTTTTTTTCATTTCTTTTTTCATTTCTTTTTTTTCATTTCTTTTTTCATTTCTTTTTTGTTGTGGTCGAATCTTATGGAGATTGCCTACGTATCATGACCCCGCATGAATCAGACCTTGCGTAGTTCGGACCAATAAAAGATAAACAATTCTAAACACACATTTTTTTTTTTAAAATTTAAAACAAACTGGGTTTCAAGGATTTAAAGATTACTCACAAACTTGAAAATTAAACAAACCGCATGTTCTAGACAAAAGATTTATAAACTTCAAAACAAATGGCCAACTTCCTTCCTCTGTTTGCTAATTTTAACCAAATGGTTATTTTTTGCAAATGTGGCCCCTTCCAATTTTCACATGAATTTTGAGACCGGGGAGGATTATTTCGACACTTTACAAACTTGTCCATTCTTTTACGAAAATAACCTTTCGACAACTGAAAGATACTCTAAGGCTATTTCGGCAAGAACGGTTTAAGATGCGGCCGAAGCTGGCTCGGCTTATTATGACAAAAGACGGTATTCACATGACCGCTGACTCTTTGATTTTTTTTTCTTTTTACAATGAAAACTTAGTGTTGCAAACACGGCCCTTCAGCGCCTCGGGGACGAAGATTTTTAAGGCTGTGTGGGTCCATATCTCAAAATGACCCAAAGGTGGCTGTTTATGCCAAGTCAGCCTTCCGGCGTCCCTTTCGGGAACATTCGGCTATGTCTTGATAAAACAGCGTCACCTGACTTTCTTTATGACAAAAATTAAAATTTGACATATATTTTTTATTTATTTGTTTTTTTCGGCTATTTTAGCAAAAGGTGGGTTGGACATCACCCGACTTATTTATGACAAGATTAAAATTTTTGCTTTTTAGCTATTTTAGCAAAAGGTGGGGTTGGACCCGATGAGGGTTGCCTACGTATCTCACATCCGGTGAGAATCAAACCCGCGTAGTTCGGGCAAATAAACTATCATTTTTTATATTTTTTTTATTATTATTATTTTCACAACAAACAAATAGACTATTATTCTATTATTTTTTCATTTATAACAAACAAACGAATTAACGAAAAACATAAAACATTCCTTCTTTTTGAGAAGGTGGGGTTGGACCCGATGAGGGTTGCCTACGTATCTCACATCCGGTGAGAATCAAACCCGCGTAGTTCGGTCAAATAAGAATAAGTAGGCAAATAATAATAAGCAGATGAACTAACTTTTTTTCGAATTTTCGTTTAAAAGAACAACTTTAAAAGAAGCAAGGAAATATTATTTTTTGATTGATTTTCCTTTTAAAAGAAAGACTAATATTTTTTTTGAATTTTCGTTTTTTTTTATTCTAAAGAAAAGAAGAAAATATTTTTCGGAATTTTACCTTTAATATAAGAAATGCTTCTAAAATGTTTTTTTTTTGAATTTTGAATTTTCTTTTCAATTTTTAAAAGAAGAATCAAAATATTTTCGGATTTTTTTCATATTATACTATTTTTGAAAACAATTAGGAAGACTTCCTAAAGAAGTCAATAATGGAGAAAATATTTTTGGATTATTTTAATTTTGTCATTTTCATAAAAAAATAAATAACACATATTTTAAAAACAAGACTCTTTTTTTCATTTTTATGGCAAGACAAACAATTTTCTTTTCTATTGATGTTTTTTTTAAAAAAAATAAAAATAAGACAAAACAATGGTTATTTTTTCTACTTTTCCCTTGCTTTAACAAAACAAACTAATAAGACATATATTATTATTATTTTTATTTTATATTCTCAAAATTTCGGCAGAGTTTCGACACTGCTTGGACATTTGTTTTTTTTTCTTTCTAAAAATAAGTAGTTATATCTCTACACTGCCATTTCCTCATCTTTTCACGATTTTCTAATTTGTGGAAAATGATGACAACATACAAAATCTTTTGAATTTTCATGCCTTGTTTTTATATGTATTTTTATTTTTTTATATTTATTGTTATTTTCAAAATGTGGCATGGGAAACATAAGGATTTCCAAGACATCTTGGATTTCGCAAATGTTCCCCATGCGCTTTTTCCAACATATGAAGCGTGGGGGACATATGGGAATTCCAAGACTTCTTGGATTCCACAAATGTTCCCCATGTGTTTTCCCAAAAAGCAAGCGTGGGGGACATAGGGAATTCCAAGGCTTCTTGGATTCCACAAATGTTCCCCATGCTTTGATTAAAATAACATCATGCTGGAAATGACCAAATGACTCATTCGCCCTTGACTGAATACAACATGTAGCACATAGGATGCCAAAAGATGGTCTATTATTTTCAGGTTGCTTGTCCTAGACGGACCCAACCCCTGTGTTGAGTCCCCTAAGTCAAATGCACATGATGCAAATAAACGCTCCTACTAGGGATCTGGCATGAAGTCATGTTATTCTATGTTCAAAACCTGGGTCAGTGTTCTAGACAGTGTACCCGAGCGGACAACTCGAGTCGAGGAGGGGGCAACTTACCGGGAACCAAAAAGCCGTCCGGCTTCGTAACTTATCCGTCCGGGTATTGACACTAACAGAATAGGGAGTCTCGACCAGCGAGCTTCTCCCCGGAGGTAAGAAGAGAAGGGTTCCGGCACAGTTTATATACATTTCAAATAATATCAAAGCGGTAAAAGCAGCATTTAGCACATTAGGCTCAAATATGTAAAAATCAGATAAAACCAAATATAACAATTTATCTAAGCTCGAATTCTAACCCTGAACCAGTGGTTCTGGGTCGAAATCCCCAGCAGAGTCGCCAGAGCTGTCACACCTCCTTTTTCCGCGCCCGGGGGGCACAGGGGAGTTTTTTCCAATTAAAGGACAATCGAAACGGGATTGGTTTAATTATTTCAGAGTCGCCACTTGGGAGATTTAGGGTGTCCCAAGTCACCAATTTTAATCCCGAATCGAGGAAAAGAATGACTCTATATTACAGTCTGCGTACCAGAAATCCGGATAAGGAATTCTGTTAACCCGGGAGAAGGTGTTAGGCATTCCCGAGTTCCGTGGTTCTAGCACGGTCGCTCAACTGTTATATTCGGCTTGATTATCTGATTTTTATACAAATATGAACTTATGTGCAAATTTATCTTTTAACCGCCTTACTATTATTGTTTTTTTTTAAAAGAAATGTGAACATCATTTAAAATACGTCTTTGGACTACATCACATGAAATGCACCCATAATCCGGAACACATTTTATTTGATGTTTTGGGATCGGATTTGGGTCGCATGAAATGCACACCCGAGCTTAAGAAAGTAAATTATTAAACACGCGCCTAAAGAGACGATCGCGTTATTATTTTGGGAAGACCACGAAATTCACTAAGCGGCCCTCCTGAATTCTAAGTAATTTAAAACAAGTATTTATTGAGGGCCCCGCAATTTGTATTTTTATTCGGCGAGGCTCATCTCATTCTTATTTTTAAAGGAATTTGCAACGTCATGGAAATACATCTCGGCCACGCCACAATCAATGCGCCCGTGACTAGAGACACATTTCGACTCCGTTGAGATTTGGATTTGGGTCACATAAATGTGCACCCGAGTTTAGGGAGATAACATTATTAAAGGCGCGCCTAAAGCAACTAGCGCATTATTATTTTTGGGGAGGGCCGTGAAATTTGTTAAACGGCCCATCCCGGAATCTAAGTATTTAATACATATATTTTGTGAGGGCCCCGCAATTTGTCCCTTTTATTCGGCGAGGCTCGTCTCATTTTATTCTTTATTATTACTATTATATTTTTTTATTTTATTTTTTTTTAAAAAAGGATGCCATTTTTATGTCTTTAACAATACTAAAACTTACGGCCTCTTTACAACTAAAATCCCATGACTTGTCAAAAGTTTAATAAAAGGAGTTTAGTGAAGGAGTGTTTCGGGATTAGTAATAACATGTACTAATAATAATTTTTTTGAATGAACTAAGCGAAGTAAAGGACGAACAAATTAACGTCAAACTTGTGTCATAGAACAACTAGTCAAACTTAATTAAACGACATCAAATAAATAAGAATAACATAACATGAGAATGAACCAAAATGCAGACAATGAAACATAGGCAGAAAATTTCCATACCAATTTTTATATTGCATCTCAAACATTCAACGTAAGTTTATTTATCTAATACATCGAGGTTTACTAACCTTAGCACCTCGACCAACTCAGAGCGACAAACACGATTCCGACGGAACTCAAGCCGGACTTCACTGGACGAGGAACAACAACAAAAAAACTCGGAACAACCTCGACGTTCCGGACCTCGACGAACAATGACGACCTCAACGGACTGCACGACAATAGTGAAAGAATAACGATAACATCAGCTGAAGCAGTGGTGGTCGCGTCTGGACGGTGGGGTTGCGGGCAGTGGTTGACGGGCCTGTTTGGTGATGGTTTTTGTTGGTTCCACAGGTGGTTTTTTTTGGCGATGGGGGAGGTGATAGACTGGTGGTTTTCGGACGCGAGGCTGGTGAAGCTGGGATGGGCAGCGTTGGTGGTCGACGACCGGACTGGGACGGCGAACAGCTGAGGTCGTCGGGATGCAGCGATGAGGGAGTTTAGTGGTCGTCCATGGTGGTTTTGAGGCAGCAGGTCGACGGGGATGGTACGTGGGGGTGCCGGAAGGTGGTGACTGGTTGGTCGCGATGGCTGGAGCTTGGACGTGAGAGAGTGGAGGCTATGGCGTTGTGGGTGTTCGTGGTTTTGGGGAGTTTGACGTTGGTTTAGGGTGGTTTTCCGGCGTTGATGGAGGTGGTGGTGCGACTGAGTTTTAGCTACGACGGGAGGGGTGCTGCTGGCGGGTGGTCGATGGGATGGAGATGGAGTTTGGGCAGGAGGTGAGGAGCTGGGGGGTTCAGACGGTAGGGTTTGTTTTTCTTCTTCTTCTTGTTGAAGAAGAGAGATGAACAGTACACATTTTCAAAATTTCCAAAATCTCTTCCTCCTTTGTTCGTTCCCCCCTTGTCCGTGTTTTGTAATGCTTTTGCCAAGAAAAATGAGCCCCACGCATGGTGGGGTTCAAGGTTTATGTCCCCCACGCGTGGTGGGGTTCTCCATGTGTCCTGGACACGGTTTATTATGGGTCAGGTCCGAAATTAGGCCTAAAACCGGGTAGTTTGAACCCGAATATTATTCTTTTGCCCGGTCCCAAAAAATAGGAACACGTTGCTTAACTAGTCCTATGTAAGCAAAATAACTACCAAAAATAAGACTAGTATTTAAACAAAACTATATATTTTTATATATTTTTCAAGATTTTAAAATAGCTACAAAATATTAATAAAACTATTTTTTTTTGTAATTTTCGTTTAAAATATTAAGATAAAATATGAGGTAATATTTTTGTATTTTTTCCAAGTTAAAAATGACTATAGAATATTAATAAAACTATTTTTTTGTAATTTTCGTTCTTTAATAAAGACAAAAATATGACGTAATATTTTTGTATTTTTCAAAGTTAAAATGACTATAAAACCTTAATAGAACTATGTTTTATTTATTATTTTTTTTGTAATTTTCGAAATTATACAAAGTACAAAAATAAAGTGCAATTTTTGTATTTTTCAAGTTTATGAGAAATACATAAACTAAAATTATATATATATTTTTTGTGATTTTCTTTTTTTCTTTGAAATAAAGTAAAAATAGTTAAAATAGCTATTCTAGACCCAATTTCACATATTCACGCTAAAAATGTGAAAATTCTCGGGGAGGGTCAAAAATCACGTGCTTACAGCTGCCCCTCTTTGACTGGAAACACGAAGAGTTTTCCGACAAAGAACGACTAGACGTGTTTTTGACCCGACCATTACTTGGACGGACTACACTTAAGGAAAGGGAGGGAATGTGACCGAGCCCTGGTATCTGAGCTGCCTACATATCCTTGGTTATACAGGAATCAGGCCACGTGTAGTTCGGGAAGATTCGGGAGTAGCTTACGGACCGTAGTAGCAGTAGATTGCGAGCGTGCCTTCAGTCCAGAGACTTCTAGGTAGTTCGCTGGCGTGCGTGGGCCCTGAGTCTCATCTATTTCATTTCTGTTTGTTTTCATTGTATCGAAGCAGACTCCTTATGTATTTTCTTTCAAACTCTTATTTGTAGTATCTTATAGTAGTCCGTGAGTATTGTGACACTAAATCTTGGGTAGAGGATGATGTTAATTTTTTCCGCATTTTCGTTCATTTAATATTAAATTAAGGCTTCCGCTTGAATTTATTGTTTTTATTATTATCTTGTTGAAAAGGTATGTTAAGGTTGGCTTACCTAGCTCCGACAGTAGGCGTCATCACGACTCCCGATGGTGGGGAATTCGGGTCGTGACAAGTTGGTATCAGAGCACTAGGTTACTTAGGTCTCACAACTCACGGACAAGCTCAGTAGAGTCTGAGGGATCGGTACGGAGACGTCTGTATTTATCCCGCAGAGGCTACTGAGTTAGGAAGACTTCACCTTGTTCATTCTTGTCGTGCGATTCTGTTTCTCAAGTACTGATTGTCTTTCCACTCTGTTCTTTCGCAGATGGCGAGAACACGTGCTTCCTTTTATACCGCGCAGCAGCCCGAGCCCCCAGCAGCAGCTCCTATTAGGAGCAGAGGGCGAGGCCGTGCCAGAGGCCGAGGCCGGGGCAGAGCTCAGCCCCGAGTGGCAGTCCCAGAGGTGGAGCCTCATATTGACTACGACGAAGGGGTTCCAGCTCCAGCAGCTCCGGTGGGCCCAACTCAGGTCCCAGAGGGTTTCATAGCCATTCCAGTGCTTCAGGATGCTTTGGTCCGACTGGTAGGCTTTTCGTTCATTTAATATTAAATTAAGGCTTCCGCTTGAATTTATTGTTTTTATTATTATCTTGTTGAAAATTAGTTGAAACGGTATGTTAAGGTTGGCTTGCCTAGCTTCGACGGTAGGCGCCATCACGACTCCCGATGGTGGGGAATTCGGGTCGTGACATATATACAAGGCAAAATATGTTTTTACCTTTATATATTATGTTTTGAATCCTCTTGACACAACCCAAAAGCATAGCTTAGTGATCAAGGGGGTTTAAAACTTTGTGAGGTCATTAGTTCAGTTCCCACTATCTACAATCTCTATCTAGTTTTTCAACTTTTTTTCTTTTAACTCCCTTAATAGAAATTCTGCCTCCGCTACGTTTCTTAACTTTGTTCACAAAAGGTCTTGGGGGTCATTTGTCTAACTCAATAAGGATATTAGCAATTATAAATTTTGGAATTATAGTTATTTTATATTTGGTTGTGAGTTTAGCTAATGTTGGTGTAATTTTTTTTACTAAAATGGTACTATTAGCTATTTTATATAGGATGGATAGATAATATCATAAAATATTTCACTGTTATAATATATATATATATATATATGGGTACCCTATATATTTATTTTTGGTTATATTGCTCATTAAATAAGTGATATAGAATACGCGTGCTGAAGGGATACCAGTATATATAAAGTTTAGTGACTATTCTTGAAGTTAACTCACGTGTAATTAAAATTTTATCTTTACGTGAGCTCTAAAAGTTGAATACTCCTTTTGTGCTTAAATAATAGTACATTTTTATTGTTTGTCCTTTCAAATTCCCAATAGCCATGAACAAGGGCGGGCGGATCTACCAGGTAAAACATGATTGATGTGAACCCGTGATCTTCAGGTTAAAGTATAGATATGATGTACATAATTTGGTAAAAATAGATATATATACTTGATGAAACTCATGGTCGAAAGAGACCAAGTGATGCACTGGTTTTGGTCTCTTATTTCCAATAGCCTAAGGTCAGGGAATTAAATCCCCTACCAACCTTTTGGTTTAATTTTTTTTTAAAAAGTAATAGTGAACCCATCCTCCGGAAATCCTGGATCCGCCTCTGCCGATGAATGCGTTGAAATTTATTCGTCAATCATTTAGCACCGCCTCGTATCTCCCTTCCTCCCTCAATTATTATAATACAAAAAAATCAAATAAAAATGTTAATGTCATATAAGGTTATAATTTATCATATTCTTATCCTGCTCTAATCTTTTTTGCCTACAATATCCATTCCATTTATCCTTTTTTTTTTCGTAATCAATTCTATTCTATCAGATTTGGCTGCAATCACAAAACTAAAGAGATGTTCACGCCTATTTGTATAGGTCTAAATTTGACAATCACGGTAAGGATAAGAAAGACATAGGACGGGGTCGACCACGATACAACAACCGATGATCGTTGTGATCAAGGCCGACGACCAAATGCGGGCAACTGAGATGAAATAATAACGGTAACTTGAACTTAGAGAGAAGCAAGAAGAATATTCCTTTGGATATTCTCTGCGTTGTACTTTTTAGGGTTTTTTGGGGAATGCCCCTTATAAATAGGAAGAGACAATGAACATTTAGGGATCTGCCTTTTTGGGAACTGAGAAACACATAAAGTCAAGAAAAGAATATACAAAAGATATGTCTTATTCACCTAATCCAAGTATATGTTATGTTATTCAACCTTCATCCATAAATCTCAAAGATTCCACATTCATATCAACTGCATATCCTTTTACGTCGTCAGAGGGAAAATGCACCCAATCGCACAATCATTGGGTGACAGTTCTTTTACATTATTGTCATTTGTCATTTCTTGCATTCATTGCACGTTTATGTTATTACGTATTTTGTCAATCTTAGTACATTGAACCCACTAATTAATACTCCTAAACTCTTCTCACTATACGAGAATCTCTTTCTATTTTGGTCTGAAATTTATTAAGCTCAACTAAGATTCACCCCATTAATTTGTTATTACTTGGTTTAGAATTTATTTGCTAAAACACTACTACCTATGAACTTCTGTCACAATTTGTAATGATCTAAGCTGTAGAAGAAAATGAGTATAGAGTTGTTGTCAACTAGGTTCGATCTCGAGCTAATGCCACTAGTAGGAGTAACTACCTTTAAAAAAGCAACTGCCGCGATTATATTTTCGTTAATGAGCAGCAAGGTACTAGATGAAGCCACGTCAGCGCTTGGTTGTTATTAATCAGACGATGAGAGAAGGGATAACAGATTTCAGGTTCACTACTCTTCTTCTTCTTCTTCTTCTTCTTCTTCTTCTTCTTCTTCTTCTTCTTCTTCTTCTTCTTCTTCTTCTCTCTCAGATTCTAACTTCTTCTTCTTCTTCTTCTCCAATTTCTGCAGATCTTCCAGCTATAGGTCAAGTTTACGTTCAGTTCGATTAGCTTAATTTTCTTCCTTAGATTTGTAATTTGGTTTCAATTTCCATTTATAAAAAATCAGAAAATTGTCCCATTTGTTTGCAATTGCTCTTATATTTGGAATTTAGTTCAAATTCATGTTAGATCCTAACATTTGGTATCAGAGCCTCGATTCTGCGACTCTGTGGTGAGAATGGCTAAAGGAAATCGTCTCAAACTCATGGATGAAAAACTCGTGAAACATGATGAAATTTTGGAGCAGGTACTCGCCAGTCAGCAGGAATTTTGTGACACAGAAACAGGGATTCAAGGTACCCTGGAACTGATTCTCGATAGGTTGACCACTCTAGAGAGGCTTCCTAATAGATTTCAAGGTGATAATCGTCAAGGTGATGGGTTACTACCTCTGCCAGTACAAGAGATGAGGCCAAACAGAAATCAGATTGTTCCAGTTCCCCCTCCTAAATAGGAATTACCCAGCTTCGTAGGAGGTATGTATTTGAAAATGTTAAAGATATTTCAATTTATATCGAACTCCAGACAATCGCAAGGTAGAGGCTGCTGCACTTTACTTAAATGGACTAGATGAAACTTAGTACCACTCTCTCACTTTAAGTGAAGGAGAGATCAGTTGGACTCAATTTAAGAAAGAATTGATCTGTAGGTTTGGGGATACAGTGATGGATGACATAGTGGAGGAATTCAATAAGCTAAGTCAGGTGGGCACAATAGATGAATTTCTGGGCAAGTTTGAAGATATAAAAGCTCAGATGTTAATCAGGAACCCTCATCTTGATGAATGTCATTTTATCTCTAGCTTCATAGGAGCTGTGAAGGAAGAAATTCGATTTGGAGTGAAGTTATTCAAGCCCACTACGCTGAAGTTTGCTATCGAATAGGCTAGGTTGCAAGAGATGGCTATAGAAGCTGCACAAAAGAAGAACAAGGCTAGTATTAGACCACCAGTTGTGAGGAGTAGTAGCACCACTGTCAAAACTGCAGTAAATCCTAAAGTTAAGCCAAATGTATTTAGGCTGAGCCCTGGAGTTTATGAGTATAGGAGGAACAATTATCTGTGCTTTAGGTGTGGGGAAAAGTACACACCAGCGCATCAGTGCAAGAAGAAACAGTTGAATTGCTTGGTTGGTAAGGTATATACTGCCTTAGAATGTCCTAGTGATAGTGAGGACCCCTCCCTTGCAAACTTAGTAATTGAAGGGGTTATAGAGCAAGTTGTACAAGAAGCTATGTGTATGAGTGCATTATCAGGGAATAACCAAGGAGTTAACTCTATCTTGGTCAAGGGTTCTATAAAAATAGGAACCTAACATTATTGGTTGATTCGGGCAGCACTCATAGTTTTATAGATGAGAACACTGTAAAGGAGACTGGTCACCAGGCTACTTATTGCCCACCTGTGAGAATGACAGTTGCTGATGGGAACTATATTATGTGTACCTCTCATTGTAAAGGGTTAATGTGGAAAATATAGGGCATAACCTTTAAGGAAGACCTACTCATCATTCCATTGGGGGGGGGGGCATTGTGCTGGGAAATGATTGGATGAAGACACACAATCCTACTAAGTTTGACCATGAGAAGAATTGTGTTACCATTGGGAGAAAGGGAAATAAACTGGTACTGCATGGAATTTCTGAAGAAAGCAAGCTAAATATGATTTCTAGTAAAACTATGAGCAAAGTGCTTAAGAAAGGGCAAGCACGGTTAGCCTAGTGGAAGAAGCTCTACAGGCAGTGCTAGAGCAGTATGAGGATGTATTTGTTGAACCTAAGTCACTACCTCCTACTAGAGCATTGGACCACTCAATTCCTCTCAAGCCAGGTGCGATGCTTGTGAGTTTGAGACCCTACAGGTGTCACACCTCCTTTTTACACACCCCGAAAAGTAGTACAAGGGAGTTTATTCAATTTAAGTGACATTATTCAAAATAGGATTATTTATTTAATCAGAGTCGCCACTTGGAATATTTGAATCGGTGTCCCAAGTCACCGGTTTATTTTAAATCTCAAATCGAGGAAATTCGACTTTCCTTTTGAAGTCACCGAACCAGAAATTCTAAATAAGGAATTCTGTTAACCCGAGGGAAGGTCTTAGACATTCCTGGGTTCCGTGGTTCTAGCACGGTCGCTTAGTTGTTTAACTACTCATTTCTAGGAACTATATGGAATTATCTTTTTAATCGCTTTTAAATCACTTGATTATTCGTAATTAAAGAATTGAGTTACGCGTATGTATACACTTTTCTTTTGGCGCGTTAAAATCATGTTACGCGAACGTGTCCATGATTAATAACGCTTTGTTTATTTATTAAGAGTGTTTGGTTGAAAGTGCGCGAACGCATCCCTCGAATCTTTTAGAGTTTGCAATTATATTACATGAACGTATATATAATCACAATACTAATCTAAATCGGGCCTAAAGCAAACTACGATTATTTCAATGATTTTGTCCATTTGTAAAGTAAATATTACAATTTGCTAGAAAAGCAAGGGATTTGAAATCATTTGACTAAAGTGTAATACCGACAGATGAAGCAGCATGTAAGAAAATACATCTACTACTAAAATAGTAAACAACTAATCCAATTCAAATGATAGAACACGTCTAGCAACATGAAATTCACATTTTATTACTAAGCCCAGACAAATGAATAATTCAAATGGCATTTAAACAAATCCATATTTAGTCCCTAGTTATACTTAACTTCAGAATAATCGTTTTCCTAAAGTGGCCATCATTCATTTTTTTTTCACGGATTTTTAATTAATAAACAACAACCATCATTAATCATTCAACTCAACATAAAAAGATAGGCGTGAGTCATTAATCATACGACTCCAAACACACTATTAACTTGCTGGGCTTTAAGCCCAGACTCAAACAGCCTAGGCCTTCGAATCTGTTCAAACAGATCTCAAGTTGGGCTTAACTGTGAGCCTGACCCAGTCACTGTTATGAACAATGGGGTCTCAACTGTACTGACCCAATACATACACAAAATCAGAAAAATGAAACAGAGTCTTCAAAATCACACGAGTCCCCTTACAATTCTTACAAATCCAGGATATAATAAAAAAAATAAATATAACCCAACCTATTACTTCACACATTTGAAACAGCTGAATATACTATATGGAACTACATTGATCAGTTTATGAATTTATAATGTTCAATCCAGTTTATTACAAATCCAAAATTGAGTAAGATAAAGATATAATGATTGCCTTAAACTAAACACGTAAAGAGAAATTTCTAAACAGCTGCTGCTCCAACTTCAAATCAGTTGAGATTCTCATGAATTTGACCATGAGGAGGGGTCAGATTCACAAGTCATCTTCAAATGTAGGGACCTACAGTGTAACCAAATTAATCCTAACACAGAAATGGGTATAAGGGAAAAGACAATGTGTCCATAAGTCTAACCATAGTGAGGGTCAGCCTTATAGACAAACAATGACCCCCAAACCATGATTTGCTCCATGATTCTCATTTCAGTACATGAGAAGAGAGGGGAGGGGAATAACATAGACATATACTGAACATCCAGGTTATCATGCACTATTAAGGGATGAATCAGACCATTTAAAGGGTTAGATTCACTTCCCTTTTGTGATGCCATAGGAGAAAAACTTTGGACATGGTTTCAAAGGTGCATATGCATACTAATTTAGCAATTCGAAAAATGTGAATTTTTACATATGAATATAACACAACCTTACAGATTTCATGGTTTCAGCTCAAACAAACATTTAGTCTAAAAAAATCATGATTCCCAAACCAAATACCAAAGATCAGCTAAACAAACAAGTTTCAAATGCAGATTTTTAAACACAGAAATTGATTCTATTAATGAGGAGCATTGTACATACCTTGAAACTGAAAAATATGACTAAAGAATGACCAAATAGAAGTCAAGAAAGCCAGAAGAGAAATGAAACCCAAACTTCAGCAGTAAAACAACAAACCAGCAACAGCAAAACCAGAAATAGCCCAGGGATTCAAAAATAGACCCAAAACCAGCTTCAAACCAGAAGATTCATCTAGACAAACTAGGAAAAAATTTCTATTCAAACAATGTTCTTGACTTGCACAAAATCAGAAAAATGAGAAAAGTTGTTTTTTCTTTTAGTATTCTTTTTTAGAATTTTTCTGGAATCTGAAATTTTCAAAGCAAGGAATGTTTTGCAGTACTTTTTTGATGAAAAAAAATCTCTCCCTTGTGAGTGAGTGAATGTTTTCTTTATATAGAGTGCCTAAAGAGCATCTAAAAAGAGAATATTCTGACCTAATTTTAAAATTTCAGAATAGTACACCACCTTTTGACAGTTGTATGTCCTTTTTCTTATCCAATATGAGCATTTTTGCTAAGGATAGGGACATATGTCCTAAGTGCTAGAACTTTCTAATTTTAACCTAAGTGAAAGTTCAATTTTACCCCTTAGGCTATCAATTATTTCAGGTTCTTTCTATGTTTACTTAGGTCCCTTAAGTCCTACTAATATTTATTCAAAGGATAAAACCTAAACTGAAATGACTCAAAGAGAAGTACTAATGCAATATTTAAGGCTAAGACTAAATTAATTATTGAATGAATATGCATTGTCTTTAAAGGAAAATTGCATTCAAACACGAATTAAGGACAGAATTAGCAATAAACAAGGAAGCAAATGAGAGTTAACAATTAACCCAATATCTAAACTTATGAAACTAAAACGAATTAGACAAAGAAAAGGAAACAATTCGAAATTAAAGAAAAATCTAAACATGCTGCTAAAACAAGAACAGCCAAGTATGCAGAGGGGAAACAAAAACCAAAATCAAACCAGTAAAAGAAGAGGAAAAGAAACTAACAGATATAAACCTAAGACGAGTTTGTACTTTTAAACAGGCTTTAATTAATAGGTACTTCAGGAACTAATCAACTAACACAAAAAAAGACAAACAAAATAAGAAAGGCCTAATCATGCTGCAAAAAAAGAAGAAAAATTAAACATGCAACGAAGGGACAAAACAGAAACCAAAATCTAACGATTAAAAGAAAGGAAGAAAAAGGATTTTACCCGATCAAAAATCGGCCCAGGATCGAAACAGGGTCTTGTCCAGAACTCTGGAAGTAATATGGACTTTGGACCAACATTACTTGACTGTTCTTGAAGAGAAAAGTCAATTAATGAAGGTTTTGAAGTCCATTTGACCAAACTCTGACTAGCGAAAGAGGAAACAAGGGTTTAGGTTTTTTTTTGGTCTGAATCTTAGATCCAAGATTCGAGTCATTCAGTGGGGGTTCAAAGAAAATTGGTTGGGGATTTAGGATGAGGATAGGACGGGGCTCCCATGGTGTCAATTTGGGGAATTTTGGACGACTTAAGGTTTTGACCATCTCTTTCGATTCAAGATTCGACGAGCTCGGCGGGGATTCAAGGAAAGAGGAATGGGATTTGGAATGAGGGGGTGAAGGAGAGTTCAGGGTGTAAATTTGGGGTCGATTGGACCACCGGAACCGCCATGAGGGTATAAGGGCGGCTAGGGTTCTGGTCTTTGAGAGGGTAAGAGATGAAGTGAGGGAGGGGGTCTGATGGGGGGTAGGTCTTTCTCAGACAGTTATATAGTAGAGTACAAATCAGTTCCGGGCCGTTGGATTGATGAGATCCAACGGCTGAGATCAAATCTTTATAAAATGGGGTCGTTTGGATGATATGGGAGGTGCTGGACCGGGTATGGTTGTGATTTGGGCCGGGTGTTTGATGGGTCCAGCCAGGTTTCAAAGGAATTCAATTGGGCTTGGGCAATTTCAATTAATTTGGCCCAAAATCTAATTTCCCTCAATTAAAAGTTTTGGTAGCTGGGACTACCGAGAAGCTGTAATTTCACTGCCGTTGCTGATGTTTCTGCTTGCTGAGCCCCTTATTACACCAAAATGGAAAGTAAAAAGCTAAGCTAGCTACGCCTATCGACTACGAGTTATAAAATTCCTATCTATAAATCTCTTAAAGCTTGATCTTGAGTCTTAGCTGGTTCTTGTTGTGGACCCTGATCTGAATCTCGACGCTTGTCAGCTGTAGGTGCTGGTTCTTTCTTCAGCTTTGGATCAAGACGGGACATATGAAGCTTGTGACTTCAATCATATCTTGAGCAGTTCGCGTCCTTCAACACTTTGAGTTCACTTCTTTTTTGTTGTTTTTCTTGATTTCTTTATTTTGGATTGAGACTCATTCTTTTGGTCATCTCGAATCCTGTGCCTCGAGCTCAAACCTTCCCAGACACCAAAACAGACAAACGAACGAAATTTTTCTACCCCAGTTTTCATTAGGAAAATTTTGTGAGTCATTTATAACTAAAACCTACATTATTTCTCTATTTAAAGCAATAAAGTAAGGATCGTGTGTCTTTAGGAGGAAGGATTAGGGAATGGAGCCCTATATCTAAAAATCTCAACTAAGGGATTGGAGCCCTAATGTTGGCAAAAGATGACTAGGGAATGGAGGCCCTATGTCTAAAAATCTCAACTCAGGGATTGGAGCCCTAATGTTGGCAAAAAGGCGACTGGGGAATGGAGGCCCTATGTCTAAAATCTCAACTTAGGGATTGGAGCCCTAATGTTGGCAAAAGGTGACTAGGGAACGGAGGCCCTATGTTTAAAATCTCAACTTAGGGATTGGAGCCCTAATGTTGGCAAAAGGTGACTAGGGAACGGAGGCCCTATGTCTAAAAATCTCAACTCAGGGATTGGAGCCCTAATGTTGGAAAAAAAGCGACTAGAAAATGGAGGCCCTATGTCTAAAATCTCAACTTAGGGATTGGAGCCCTAATGTTGGCAAAAGGTGACTAGGGAAGGGAGGCCCTATGTCTAAAAATCCCAACTCAGGTATTGGAGCCCTAATGTTGGCAAAAAGGTGACTAGGGAATAGAGGCCCTATGTCTAAAATCTCAAATTATGGATTAAAGCCCTAATGTTGGCAAAAAGTGACTAGGGAATGGAGACCCTACGTCTAAAAAGCTCAACTCAGGGATTGGAACCCTAATATTGGCGAAAGGCGACTAGGGAATGGAGGCCCTATGTCTAAAATCTCAACTTGGGGATCAGAGCCCTAATGTTGGCAAAACGAGACTAGGGAATGAAGGCCCTATGTCTAAAAAGCTCAACTCAGGGATTGGAGCCCTAATGTTGGCGAAAGGCGACTAGGGAATGAAGGCCCTATGTCTAAAAACTCAACTCAGGGGTTAGAGCCCTAATGTTGCTAAAAGCGTAAAAGATTGAGGTTGGGAATCTAAACTATCATTTTTATTTGGATTTTTTCCTTTTTGTTCTTATTTTTTTTTATTTCAATAAAATGCAGGAAAGAATTTTGGAGGAAAACTTCCCTTTTTAGGTTGATTGTTATTGCGAAGCTGTTTCTAGCCTTTGCGCAGCTTTTCTTTTGGCTGCACCTGCTTTTGCGCGGTTGCCTTGGGCTGCACCTGTTTCAATTTTAAACAAATTACAATTGTTAGTTTGAAACGGTGGTTGGTTTTGTAGCCTTGATTTGTCTCGATCACTTGATCTTGGCCTGAACCTTTGTTGAGAAGCTCTGCTGTTTGCTGGCTTTTCTGAAGATTGATCTCTATTCGAAAACCGAGAAGTGCAACTTTTCAAAATTTCTCATGACGGCGTATAGGCGCTGGCCCTTTCATTTTATTCCGCCTCTAGGGGCTTTGACTTGGGATTTCTTTTCATTTTCATTAAACTCCGATTTCAAAGCATCAGTTATTATGGCCAGTCAGGATTGACTTGATGCACTCGCTGAGGCTGGGTACTTTTTTTGGACTTGTCTTTTATTAAGCAGAACCCTGTAAAACCAATCTTGCCACCTTTTCTTTGTATTAGTTTCAGAATAGAGTTAGACCGAAAGGGATTCAAGGAAAAGTAAACAAATGACAAGAAGATGAATTTAAAGGAGAAGTGTCCCTTTCGGGGAGGAAGGACGGACTTATCTGGAGTGCATGCAGACTTCAAATAGACATAACATGCTTCTTGGACTAGACAACCGATCCGCACAACTATCCAACTTCTCATAAACCCATTGTGACCCATGTTTCAAAACCGAGAAAACTTGCCAGGACTGTTTCAATACCAATGGTGGTGAGGGGTTTCTTCTCTTCGATCAACGGCGCCCTTTGTGGGTTTTCGCCAATTGACCTCTCTCATTTCTCTTCTCACCATCGCCTTATAGTGCTCTTTTACGAGTTTTCACTAACAAGACTCTCTCGTTTTCAATTTCTCAGCTCACCGTTAACTTATGGTGCCTTGGGGGTTTTCACCAATAAGACACTCTTATTTTATTTCTCTCATCTTGATTGTATCGGATCCAAAAAACTGCGTTCTTCGATTTTGAAAAACCCTGCTGCCGATTGATCGGAAGGACTTGAACCAGGTTTGGGTAAAAAGAACTTGGATCGAATTACAACTTTGGAACCGTTCGGGCGGGATCACCGCCAAATTATTATAACATTTGCCCCAGTTTTACTTTTGGGAAAAATTGGATTTTTGTTTTGGTGTGACTGAACCCCAGAGAGAGGCTGCCTATGTATCCTTTCGGAATCAAATCGAACGTAGTTCAGGAAAATATTTTGTTTGTTGTTTTTTTTATCAAACAATTTCGAGTTCCAAAGAGGGTAATGAAAGAAAAGTAAACAGTTCAATGGGTTAGCAAAGGATGGAGTGTTTGGGGTAGCGAGAATGAAAGCTTTCGTCATCCCAATCGGGCCATGTTGTCATTGCAGAAATATTAGACATAGTACCTTTTGACTACGTCTGCATTTACAACTGCTTCGGGATCATTTCCTTCAATGTCTCCCAAGTACAATGCTCCTCTGGGCAATATCTTTCTGATGATGTATGGGCCTTTCCAATTGGGAGCAAATTTCCCTTTTGCTTCCTGATGATGGGGAAGAATACACCTTAGAACGAGTTGCCCCACTTCAAAATTTCTAGGCCGCACTTTCTTGTTGTAAGCACGGGCCATTCTTTGTTGATACAACTGCCCGTGGAAAACTACGACCATCCGCTTTTCATCAATCAGGGTCAGTTGTTCCAAACGGGTTTTGACCCACTCACTGTCTTCAATTTCAGCCTCCACAATGATCTGAAGGGAGGGGATTTCGACCTCCTCAGGTATTACAGCGTCAGTGCCATAAACCAAAAGATAGGGGTTACTCCGATCGATGTGCGCACCGTAGTGCGATATCCCACCAATGCAAAATGCAACTTTTCATGCCACTGCCTGGAACTTTGGATCATCTTTCTCAAAATCTTTTTGATGTTCTTGTTTGCTGCTTCGATGGCACCATTGGCTTTAGAGCGATAGGGGGTAGAATTTCGATGCGTTATCTTGAATTGTTCGCATATCTCCCCCATCAAATGACTATTCAAGTTTGCAGCATTGTCTGTGATTATAGTTGTAGGGATACCGAAACGGCAGATAAGATTGGAGTGCACAAAATCTACCACAACTTTCTTGGTGATAGATTTGAGAGTGATTGCTTCAACCCACTTTGTGAAATAGTCGATGGCGACCAGTATGAATCTGTGCCCATTTGAGACTTTCGGCTCAATTGGCCCAATGACGTCCATGCCCCAGACAACGAATATCCAAGGCGCTGACATGGGATGCAATTCGTGGGAGGTGCATGAATCAAATCACCGCGCACTTGACACTGATGACACTTCCGAACAAAACTGAAGCAATCTCTTTCCATGGTCATCCAGTAGTAGCCTGCTCGGAGGATTTTCTTTGCCAAAACATACCCGTTCATATGGGTTCCGCACACTCTTACGTGCATTTCATACATGATTCTTCCAGCCTCTTCGGCATCAACACATCTTACCAAGTTGAGATCCGGAGTCCTTTTGTACAAGACATCGCCGCTCAAGAAAAAAACACTTGTGTGTCGTATAATGGTTCTCTTTTGGTCTCCACTGGCTTGCTCGGGGTATTCTTTGGTTTTCAAAAATCTTTTGATGTCATGATACCATGGCTGAACATTTGGTTCTACCTCAACCGTATTACAATAGCCATGCCTTTCCCTAATTTGGATTTCTAAGGGATCAATATGGGCATTGCCTGGGTATGGTAGCATCGAGGCCAAAGTGGCAAGTGCATCAGATAATTCATTGTAGCAACAAGGGATGTACCTGAACTCTATCGACTTGAATTGCTTGCCAAGTTCTTCCACATGTTGCTTATAAGGAATAAGCTCGACATCTCGGGTTTCCCATTCTCCTTGAGCTTGTCGGATAATCAAATCTGAATCTCCCATGATTACTAGCTCTTCGACATCTAGGTCGATTGTCATGTTCATACCCATAATTCAAGCTTCATACTCAGCAGTGTTGTTTGTGCAGAAAAACCTAAGCTTGGCTGTGGCCGGATAATGTTGACCATTGGGTGAGAACAAGATGGCCCCAATTATAACACCTTTTGTGTTTACCGCTCTATCGAAGAACATTTTCCAAGCATTTGTGTCCTCGGATATTGCCTCAACTGAATTTACCTCTTCATCAGGGAAGTAGTGTTCAAAGGTTGGTATTCATCATCAACTAGGTTTTCAGTCAAGTGATCTGCTAATGCCTGGGCTTTTATTGTCGTGCAAGTGACGTAGACTATGTCAAATTCAGTGAGCAATATCTGTCACTTTTCTAGCCTTCCAGTGGGCATTGGTTTCTAGAACATGTACTTTAAAGGGTCCAACCTGGTAATGAGGTAGGTGGTGTAGGCCAGCAGGTAATGCCTCAGCTTCTGAGCAACCCAAGTTAAAGCGCAGCAAGTTCTTTCCAACAAGGTATATTTGGTCTCGTAGCTTGTGAAATTTTTGCTCAAATAGTAGATTGCATGTTCCTTCCTCCCGGTCACGTCATGTTGTCCGAGTAAACATCCAAAAGAATTCTCCAAGACTGTCAGATATAAGAAAAAAGGCCTTCCTGGTTCAGGCGAGACTAATACTGGTGGGTTCGACAAATATTCTTTGATTTTGTTAAAAGCTTCTTCACACTCGCCTGTCCATTTAATTGTTGCGTCTTTCTTTAACAGCTTAAAAATGGGTTCACATGTGGATGTCAATTGGGCAATGAATCGGCTTATGTAGTTCAATCTTCCGAGGAAACTCATAACATCTTTCTTGGTTCTTGGAGGAGGAAAATCTCGAATAGACTTTATCTTGGTTGGGTCTAACTCGATGCCCCTCCGACTGATTATGAATCCCAAAAGTTTTCCAGATGGAACCCCGAATTCACATTTGGCTGGATTCAGCTTCAGATCATATTTACGCAGCCGCTCGAAGAATTTTCTCAAATCTCACACATGGTCATCCTGAGTTTTGGACTTGATGATCACGTCGTCCACATACACCTCTATCTCTTGGTACATCATATCATAGAAAATGGTGGTCATGGCTCTCATGTAGGTTGCCCCGTCATTCTTCAAACCAAAAGGCATGACCCTGTAGCAATAGGTTCCCCAAGGTGTCGTAAACGCTATCTTCTCTACATCTTCCTCGTCTATTAAGACTTGATAATACCCAACATAACAATCTACAAAATACTGTATCTTATGTTTGGCACAGTTGTCAATGAGGATGTGGATGTTTGGCAACGGGAAATTGTTCTTAGGACTTGCTTTGTTCAGATCTCTGTAATCTACACACTCGGGTTTTCCCATCTTTCTTTGGCACTGGAACTACATTGGCTAACCAAGTGGTGTATCGAACCACTCAGATCACCCCCGATTTCAATTACTTTGTGACCTCTTCTTTAATCTTGTCACTAATATCGGTTTTAAACTTTCTCTGCTTTTGCTGAATAGGGGGATAATCAGGGTAAGTTGGCAACTTATGAACCACCGAATCAACACTCAGTCCTGCCATGTCGTCATATGACCAAGCAAACACATCTTTGAACTCAAACAAAAGTTGGACCAAAGCATCCCTAGTTCTTTCATTTGCGTGAATGTTTATCATGGTCTCTTCGACATCTTCTGAATTACCCAAATTTACCGGCTCAGTATCATTTAAGTTTGGCTTAGGTTTATTCTCAAATTGCTCCAATTCTCAATTTATTTCCCTAAAAGCCTCTTCTTTATCATAGTCTGGTTCTTGGTTCATTATTTCACAGTTAGACAGCGTGTTTGGATCTGGGCATGAAGTCCGCAAGCATATCATGTTATTTAAAGCCACATCATTAGAACTGAAAGAAGAAATAAAGAGAAAAATCACAAAAATCAGAAAGAATAAAGAACGATGAACGATGAAATATTGCTTTCATTTCATTGGATTTGAAGATAACAGGGTTTACAATGGAAATTAAAAGACAGAAAACTAAATAAAACATCCGAGTTACACCTTAAATAACTCATGATGCATAAATAGTGGCAGGACAAGTCTACCGGACTCCCTCATGATTGGGAATGGCGTAGCCTTCCAATTCTGTAGTTTGGCATTAGGTCCCATATACAACACCTCAGGGTTGTTTGAGCCTTCCCTTGGTTGAATCATGTGGGCTTCATACAGTATCTTCCTCATGGTCCCACAGATCTCTTCAATCTCTTCGGCCGTAAAGGCCTCATCCTCTTCTTCTTTATTGTATTTAGGCTTGATAAATGTTTTGTATAGATGCGACACTGGCTGCGGTAAGACCCATCCATCAATATTTCTACCATCCGCCCATTTTATATCAGCTGGTGTGGGTCTGAAGCCTACCCCAAAGAACTTTTCACTGGCAGGCAGGGTGATAGGTTCAGCTATTCCTTGCAATGATTTCCCGAGCCCCTTCCCCGATTTGAAGCCGCGCCTAATCATTTCCTTAGCGACCATGATTGATGCATTTGAAAGAAAGGGTTGAGGGCGAGGTTTTCCTTCTTCGCGCTGATCTACGACCACGATTTTAAAGGCCTGATAGACTATGTGCTCACTCCCCTCTCTTTCTTCAAGACATGAGACTGACGGGTCCCGATAAATTGATTGTTCATCTTCTCCGTGGACCACAATCTCTTGATCCTCATGCTCGAAATTCACCATCTGGTGAAGAGTAGAGGGTACAACCCCTGCTGCATGAATACACGGCCTCCCCAAAAGAAAGTTGTAGGATGTGTCCATGTCCAGAACTTGGAAGGTTACTTCAAAGTCCATTGGGCCGATGGTCATAACTAGATCAATCTCTCCAATTATGTCCCTTTTGATACCATCGAAGGCACGTACACAGACATTGTTGGGTCGGATTCTTTCGGTACCGATTTCCATACGCTGCAGAGTTGAGAGTGGGCAAATATCTACCCTAGAGCCTCCGTCCAACATAACCCTTTTCACGTAGTACCCTTCACATTTAACTGTCAGGTGCAGGGCTTTGTTATGTGCGGCCCCTTTTGGGGGCAAGTCATTTTTGCTGAAGGAGATCTAGTTGATTGCGAAAAATATTTTTGCCATTCTCTCCAACTGCTCTACAAAAGTCTCAACAGGCACATATGCTTTGTTAAGGGTCTTGATCAATACCTTTTGATGTTCGGTGGAGTTCATCAACAGAGATAACAAGGAGACTTATGCAGGAGATTTTCGAAGCTGGTCGATCACCTCATAATCCGCCATTTTCATCTTTTGAAAGAAGGCCTCCACTTCTTCGGCACTTACGAGCTTCTTAGATGGGAAGCGCTTTCTAGTGGCATTGTTCACTTCTTCCAAATTGAAATACTTTTCAACCGAGTTATTTTCTTGAACTTCTCCTGAGATTTCTTTGCCCTTATAAGTCACCATCGATTTGTTGTAATTCCATGGCACAACGGCAAGATCTGTCATGGGCTTCTGTGGTGCGCGGCTAATAACCTCGGGCTCACTCAGCCTTGGTGGATTAATTAGTCCCCTCATCACATAAGCTCTCTTGGGTACATATATTTGGGTTGTCTTGTTCAGCTCGAACCTCCTGGGAGGACTCAAAGTCATCTGCTTTTATTTGCGGCCTCGAGGGACATAGAGAACAACATCTTTGGGAGGCGTTGCCCCAGTTTCAACTTCAATTTTCTTCTCTGACTTTGGAGGGGTGGTATTTGTTCTTTTTCTCCCCTTTTTCTTGCTTCGGGACATCTTTTAATTTATTTTCTACATCAGCGATGACAATGATGGTCTTCAACGCTGGGTCAAATTCCTTTTCCTCACAAATCATTCCGATTACTGGTCCGTTATTGTGGGCCGGTAGTGGGTTGTTAGTCATATTGGGAATATCTTCATCCATTAACACTATTTTCCTTTGTTCTATCAAGTTCTCCACAGCCCTCTTCAGAGTCCAACAGTCATCCATGTCGTGCCCTTCTGCCCCTGAGTGATAGGCGCATCGGGTACCAGCTCTGTAAGCGGGTGATGCTGGGTTCTGTCTAGTTTGGGGAACGGGCTGCAACAAACCCATCTGAACAAGTTTTGGGGGAATAAGCTGGAATAGGATTCACCGATAGGCGTGAAGTTTACCCTCTTGGGTGGTTCACGAGGGTGGAAATTGTTTTGTGGAGGCCGGGGGTTGTAATGGGTTTGGTAAGGAGGCTGATTTCTAGGAAATGGAGCTTGATTCCGGTTGGCTTGTTGTTGTGGCTGGACATAAGGTTGAGCATTCATGACCGTGTATGGATGAGGAGCATAGGCCACGTCTTGGTGGGTTAATAGTTCTACGGGGTCCTTTCTGAGAAAAGAGATCTGGGAGTAAGGTGTTTTCTTGCACCCGACGCTGCCATGGATGTTTCTTCCTTTTTCTTGCCCTTTGCTACTCCTCTAGACCCACCCTGAATGGCTTGGGAGGTAGCTCTGATAGTGGATTGGCTTAGAATTCTACCCGTTTTCAAACCATTTTCAACCATTTTGCTAATCTTGATGGCTTCAACGAACGGTTTACCCATTGCGGACATCATATTTTGGAAGTAGTCAGCTTTCTGGGCTTGGAGGAAAACCGTGACCATGTCAATCTCATCCATCGGAGGCTTTACCCTGGAGGCCTGCTCACGCCATTTAACTGCGTACTCTCGAAAGCTTTCCGAGGATTTCTTCTTCAAATTTGTCAATGAGTTCCTATCTGGAGCAATATCAATGTTGTACTGGAACTACCTGATAAAATCTCTAGCAAGATCATCCCAGATGTGCCAGCAGGATATATCTTGGTCCATGTACCACTCAGATGCGATGCCAACCAAACTTTCTCCGAAATAGGCCATGAGGAGTTCTTCCTTTCCACCGGCTCCTCGCAGCTGGTTGCAATATCTCTTGAGATGAGCAATAGGATCACCGTGCCCATCATACTTCTCAAATTTTGGGGTTTTGAATCCCAATGGTAGATGCACATGAGGGAACATACATAAGTCAACATAGGATACACTTTTCTGTCCACTCAAGCCTTGTATGCTTTTGAGATTCTGTTCCATACTCCTCATTTTCCTCGCAATCTCTTCTTGCTCAGGGATTTTGGTGGTCTTTTCTTGGCCCACAGTGAACTCATATCGGGGTGGTTGAGAGTAAGTATAGGTGGGAAACTGTGCAGGTTCCAGTGGGAAAGATGGTGTTTGGATGGTGAAGGATGACGGGTCAAAGCTGGACCTGGGTAGCATAGGTTGTGTAGTAGCTGAGCATGGCGGGGCAGTGAAAATATTTGAAGCCTCTCCTGAAGCTAACACCTGGGGGCGAACCTCAGAAGGTGTTCCAACAAAGTGGGCCAAGATGTTAGGATATCCGAGTGGGGTATTGGGGTGACTGATCGGGATATTGGAGGTTCCACCTAACCTAGGAAAAAGCTCGGGAAATCTAGGGATTACACTTGGTGGCTCTCTTCCGTTTGACCAGGCATCCCATATTTCCATCATGCAGAGACGCAATAACCTATTTTCCTCGGCAGCCGCCGATTCCGAAGTCGAGATGCCCGAGATCGAACTCTCATCCGTGATAGGAACTGTTGGCAGAGTGATTTCTTAAGTCACTTCAACGCTACCTTTCGACCTCGGAAAGTATGGATGCGAAGCCAGACTACCACAAAACCAACCACCTTACTATAGAATCTGGACTTGACAGTAGACAACCAAACTGGTTAGTTTGAAACGAATAACACGTAGGAAATTGCACGTTGGGGTGTGATGCACCTATACAGTTAAACGTGTTCTCATGTTTCGTAACGGTTGCATGTTTCATCCCAGTTTTGCTTATTTTCCCCAATTTTCTCTTCTTGCCTCATTGGTTATTCCTTATTTTCCCCTCTTCTCTTTCCTTTCTTTCTTTTTTCTGTTTTTGGTTTTTCTTTAACTCTCTTTTCTTTCTTTTTGGTTTTTCTTATGTTTTTTTTTCCTCTTTTAAATTGTTTACAAAAAACATGACCGGATCCGATGAGAATTGCTTACGTATCACGACGCCGCGCAAATCAGATCATAACGTAGTTCAAGAAGTAAATGCGAAAAATAAAAGGACAATTTTTGTGGTTATTTTTTCAAATTTTCATTAATACAACTTTACCGAATTAAAAAACTCAAAACACACCTTTTCTAAGACTTTAAGACTCAGGACATGCCTTTTCTAGGAATTGAAAACAGACTCGAAATATGAAAATACAAACTCGAAAAAAGGAAGAAAATACAATCAAGAAAATATCAGTGCCTTCAACCTTGCCCTAGGAATACCAACGGGCCTTGCAGCGGGCCTACTTGCCATGTCATCATGGAGCCGATAGAGTTCTTCCATTATCTGACGGATGAAGATCACTACAGTGGCAAAAACATAGATCTTGTCATGTCCTCACACGCAATGCATTTCATGGTGATGTAGTTAGCAATCCTTCGAACCCTCTCTCTTATGATTCCATTCTCTTGCAACAAACGGCCAATCTGACGGGATCTATCCTCTAAGACCTGAGTGGCAGCGTGATTTTGCTCTTGCAGGTATTGTAAGTCCTCTTCCAACCGTGCCATTAAGGCATAACAACGTTCTCTCTCGGCCTTAAAATTTTTGGCTTGTTTAGCCATTTCACCTTCGAGGTTGCCAATTGCCTTTTCCCAACCTGTGACCCCTCTTTCATATCTTTTTTTTCATCCGTTGAATGAAAGTTGCACGCCCTTCGGCATTTTTAGCCAACCTCGTTCGGGCTTTTGCTAGTTCAGACTCAGCTTTTTGCAGGTCATCTTCATAGTCACGCACCTTTTGATTAAGGTTATAAATGAGCCTTTCATCTTTCCTGCTTCAGCCCGGATTCTCGGCTGCTATTTTCAACTGTCGAACCTGGGCCCTAAGAGCTTCATTTTCTCGAACCAATCTTCTCCTCTCACCCTCGGCCTCTTGTGCCTATAAATCATTGTTGAAGGTGACATTTCTCAACTCTTCTCGCAGATCATGGATGGTGGCCTGATATTCCTTTTCCTTTTCCCCCAGGATAACCTTTCCTGAATTTTGTCATCAAAAGCTTGAACATGGGGCCTTTTGGCGGGCCCCACAGGTTCGGGCTTAGGCTCTGGCTCATTGTACACATAAAAACTCTTTTTGAACCAAGCAGCATAATTGGGATCAACTTCGCCCTTACCTAGGTCTGGCACCTGGGTATTACTTTTTAGATTCCGACAACAATTCTAGTCTCTTTGAACTAAAGCCTCGGGTATCGTTGCTTCTGGGTGTAGTTCAATGACTTGAGTGCTTAGGTCTACCTCTTCGGGTATCACCTGATATCTTCCCAGTTGTCTCAAAACTCTTTGTGGTGTATATGGTTGTATACTTCTAGCTCCCATCATCATTAAGTAGCCCTTTGAAGAGGTCATGTAGATGATTTCTGTTATTGGGAGTCATCATATGGTCCATTCAATTTGATCTGCTCTCAATTTTCTCAAATAGGAAACCCATGCTTCAAACCCTTCCGGTGGTTTGTAATCCTCCACCCTTTCCTCATACTTTTTGATGAAATTGTTCCCGTTTGAAGCATATCTCATGAACTTAGGATGACGACAAAGGTGTTCGATCATCCATAACTGAAGAAGAATATTGCAGCCTTCGAAAAATTGACCCCCATATTTGCACAATGTTAATGCCCGGTAAATGTCTTCCAGTACTAATGGGACAAGTGTGTGATCTTTTTTGTCGACGAGGACCTGTGCGATTCTGGCCATACGAAGGTCTATTGTACCCTCAGAATTCGGAAATACCATGATTCCCAAAAATGCCACGATGAAAGCAAGCCGTCGATGAATTTGCCATATGCTCTTGTCCTGTTTGTCACTCAACCCCTTATCATGTGTTTCAAACCCGGCTGAGTGCCCAAACTTGAAATACAAGAAGTAGAACGAACAACTCCCTTTGCTTGCGCGGTCCTTGCTAATTTGTTTGGTAATTTTCAAAAGATCGAAGAATTTGTGTACTGAGGGAGCCCTAGGGAATATGAGTTTCTACTTTCTTAACTCCTTGCCGAAATCGATGTACCCAGCTATTTCTTCCAGAGTGGGTGTGAGCTCGAAATCCGAGAAATGGAACACATTGTGAACAGGATCCCAAAAGGTCACCAAAGCCTTAATTAAATCCTCTCGTGGCTTGATGTACATAATGTCTACCAAGGGACCCAACTGCTCTTTTACACAAACTTGGTCATCTTCATCTAAATCACTCCACCACTTACGTAGCTGCATCCGATCCCTCTCTATGACAATGTGCGATGATTCCTGGACGGTATTCATTTGTACCTATGGAGGGTTAAGGTTAGGGTTGACTCTTGTGGACTTTCTTGCAAACCAAGTATTTTTTTTAAGAGAAATCAGCGGACAAGGACCCCCTTTTATTGCTTTGCTAGCAAAATGGTCGTTTTTGCAAACGTGGCCCCTTCACGATTCCAAATGAATTTTGAGGTCGGGGGTAAGTAAAAGAAAAAGACACCTTCTAAACAAACTTTCCTGTTTCTCCCGAAAAATAGCCTTTTGACAATTGGAATGTAATCTAAGGCTATTCTAGTAAGAAATGACTTAAAAACAAACCGAAGTTGGGTCGACTTTATTGTTTTAACCAAAGCCCTGAAACACCTTTTATTTTATTATTTGGTAAAAAATGAGGTCGAACCTTATGTGGGTTGCCTACGTATCCCACATCGGTGAGAATCAGACCTGCGTAGTTCGGGCAGTTTTGTCATATGATATTTGACTCACTCTTTTTGAAATACATTTTTCTTTCTCTTTTTTTTCAAAAATTCGGCAGAGTTTCGGGATATTTTCAAATACTAGGATTTTTAGAAATCGAGTAAATTTTCTATCCTACCTCACTCTTTGTTTTTCTCTTTATTAACATGTCAACATGCAAACCGAAACAAATAAATATTCACATAGCACGTAGGATGCATCATGATGGTCTTTATTTTGGGTACCCCTGTCCTAGACAGACTCAACTCCTGTGTTGAGTCCCCAAGGTCAAATGCACATGATGCAAATAATCGTTCCTACTAGGGATCCGACATGAGGTTGCATTATTCTAAGTTAAAAACCTGGTATTTGTGGTTTAGACTTGGGTTACCCGAGCGGACAACTGGGGTCAAGGAGGGGGTAACGTATCGGGAGCACGAAAGTCTGTCCGGCCTTGTTGCTTGCCCAACCCCATCTTATTTGGTATAATTTCAACAGAAAAAGTGGGCCATGTGAACGTGTGCACCATTTTCAGAAGACTCAGATGGGTGGCGTAAGAAGACATTTAAATGCAGTTCAAGTAATATCAAAGTGGTAAATGACAATTAGCACATTAAGTCCATAAAATACAGTAATATCAACAATAAAGCCAAATAAAAATCGGATTAACAAGCTCGAATTCTTGAACCCTGAACCGGAAGTTCTGGGTTTTGCTCCCCAGCGGAGTCGCCAGACCTGTCACACCTCCTTTTTACACACCCCGAAAGGTAGTATAAGAGAGTTTTTCCAATTTAAGTGATATTATTCGAAATGGAATTATTTATTTAATCAGAGCCGCCACTTGGAATATTTTAATCGGTGTCCCAAGTCACCGGTTTATTTTAAATCCCAAATCGAGGAAATTCGACTTTCCTTTTGAAGTCAGCGAACCAGAAATTCTGAATAAGGAATTCTGTTAACCCGAGGGAAAGTGTTAGGCATTCCCGGGTTCCGTGGTTCTAGCATGGTCGCTTAGAAATTTATACTTGGCTTAATTGTTTAACTACTCATTTTTAGGACCTATACACAATTATCTTTTTAACCGCTTTTAAATTACTTGATTATTCGTAATTAAAGAATTGAGTTACGCATACGTATACTCTTTTCTTTTGGCGCGTTAAAATCATGTCACGCGAACGTGTACATGATTAATAACACTTTGTTGATTTATTAAGAGTGTTTGGTTGAAGGTGCACAAACACATCCCTTGAGTCTTTTAGAGCTAAATTTGCAATTATATTACGCGAACGTATATATAATCGCAATACTAATCTAAATCGGGCCTAAAGCAAACTACGACTATTTCAATGATTTTGTCCATTTGTAAAGTAAATATTACAATTTGCTAGAAAAGCAAGGGATTTGAAATCATTTGACTAAAGGGTAATACCGACAGATGAAGCAGCATGTAAGAAAATACATCTACTACTAAAAGAGTAAACAACTAATCCAATTCAAATGATGGAACACGTCTAGAAACATGAAATTCACATTTTATTACTAAGCCCAAACAAATGAATAATTCAAATAGCATTTAAACAAATCCATATCTAGTCCCTAGTTATACTTAACTTCAGAATAATCGTTTTCCTAAAGTGGCCATCATTCATTTTTTTTTCACGGATTTTTAATATACAAAGAATAACCATCATTAATCATTCAACTCAAAATAAAAAGCTAGGCGTGAGTCATTAATCATACGGCTCCAAACACACTATTAAATTGCTGGGCTTAAAGCCCAAACTCAAACAGCCTAAGCCTTCGAATCTGTACAAACGGATCTCAAGTTGGGTCTGGCTGTGAGCTTGGCCCAGTCACTATTATGAACAATGGGGTCTCAACTGTACTGACCCAATACATACACAAAATCAGAAAAATGAAACTGAGTCTTCAAAATCATACGAGTCCCCTTACAATTCTTACAAACCCAGGATATAACAAAATCTAACCCAACCTATTACTTCAAACCTTTGAAAACAGCTGAATATACTATATGGAACTACATTGATCAGTTTATGAATTTATAATGTTCAGTCCAGTTTGTTACAAATCCAAAATTGATCAAGGTAAAAATATAAATTATATGATTGCCTTAAACTAAACACGTAAAGAGAACTTTCTAAACAGTTGTTGTTCCAACTTCAAATCAGTTGAGATTCTCATGAATTTGACCATGAAGAGGGGTCAGATTCACAAGTCATCTTCAAATTTAGGCCCCTACAATGTAACCAAATTAATCCTAGCATAGAAATAGGTAGAAGGGAAAAGACAATGTGTCCATAAGTCTAACCATAGTGAGGGTCAGCCTTATAGACAAACAATGACCCCCCAAACCATGATTTATTCCATGGTTCTCATTTCAGTACAGGAGAAGAGAGGGGAGGGGAATAACATAGACATATACTGAACATCCAGGTTATCATGCACTATTAAGGGGTGAATCTGACCATTTAACGGGTTAGATTCACTTCCCTTTTGTGATGCCATAGGAGAAAAACTTTGGACATGGTTTCAAAGGTGCATATATATACTAATTTAGCAATTCGAAAAATGTGACTTTTTACATATGAATATAACACAACCTTACAGATTTCATGGTTTCAGCTCAAGCAAACATTTAGTCTAAAAAAAATCATGATTCCCAAACCAAATACCAAAGATAAGCTAAACAAACAAGTTTCAAATGCAGAGTTTTAAACACAGAAATTGATTCTATTATGCATTGTACATACCTTGAAACTGAAAAATATGACTAAAGAATGACCAAATAGAAGTCAAGAAAGCCAGAAGAGAAATAAAACCCAAACTTCAGCACTAAAACAGCAAACCAGCAACAGCAAAACCAGAAATAGCCCAAGGATTCAAAAATAGACCCAAAACTAGCTTCAAACCGGAAGATTCAACTAGAGAAACTAGGAAAAATTTTCTATTCAAACCATGTTCTTGACTTGCACCGAATCAGAAAAATGAGAAAAGATTTTTTTTTTCTTTTAGTTTTCTTTTTTAGAATTTTTCTGGAATCTGAAATTTTCAAAGCAAGGAATGTTTTGCAGTAATTTTTTGATGAAAAAAAATCTCTCCCTTATGAGTGAGTGAATGTTTTATTTATATAGAGTGCCTAAAGAGCATCTAAAAAGAGAATATTCTGACCTAATTTTAAAATTTCAGAATAGTACAGCACCTTTTGACAGCTGTATGTCCTTTTTCTTATCCAATATCAGCATTTTTGCTAAGGATATGGACAGCTGTACTAAGTTCTAGAACTTTTTGATTTTAGCCTAAGTGAAAGTCCAATTTTACCCCTTAGGCTATCAGTTATTTTAGGTTCTTTCTATGTTTACTTAGGTCCCTTAAGTCCTACTAATGTTTATTCAAAGGATAAAATCTAAACAGAAATGAATCAAAGAGAAGTGTTGATGCAATATTTAAGGCTAAGACTAAATTAATTAGTGAATGAATATGCATTGTCTTTAAAGGAAAATTGCATTCAAACACGAATTAAGGACAGAATTAGCAATAAACAAGTAAGCAAATGAGAGTTAACAATTAACCCAATATCTAAACTTATGAAACTAAAACGAATTAGACAAAGAAAAGGAAATAATTCGAAATTAAAGAAAATTCTAAACATGTTGCTAAAACAAGAACAGTCAAGTATGCAGAGGGGAAACAGAAACCAAAATCAAACCAGCAAAAGAAGAGGAAAGGAAACTAACAGATATAAACCTAAGACGAGTCTGAACTTTTAAACAGGCTTTAATTAATAGGAACTTCAGGAACTAATCAACTAACACAAAAAAGGCAAACAAAAGAAGAAAAGCCTAATAATGCTGCAAAAAAAAAAATTAAACATGCAACGAAGGGACAAAATAGAAACCAAAATCTAACGATTAAAGAAAGGAAGAAAAAGGGATTTACCCGATCAAAAATCGGCCCAGGATCGAAACAGGGTCTCGTCCAGAACTCTGGAAGTAATATGGACTTTGGACCAACATTACTTGACTGTTCTTGAAGAGAACAGTCAATTAATGAAGGTTTTGAAGTTCATTTGACCAAACTCCGACCGGCGAAAGAGGAAACAAGGGTTTAGGTTTTTTTTTGGTTTGAATCTTAGATCCAAGATTCGATTCATTCAGTGGGGTTTCAAAGAAAATTGGTTGGGGATTTAGGATAAGGATAGGACGGGGCTCCCATGGTGTCAATTTGGGGAATTTTGGACGACTTAGGGTTTTGGCCGGCTCTTTCGATTCAACATTCGAAAAGCTCGGCGGGGATTCGAGGAAACAGGAATGGGGATTTGGAATGAGGGGTGAAGAAGAGTTTAGGGTGTAAATTTGGGGTCGATTGGACCACCAGAACCGCCGTGAGGCGATTTCCGGTGGGTGGTCTGCGACGGAGGCGATGAGGGTATAAGGGTGGCTCGGGTTCTGGTCTTTGAGAGGGTGAGAGACGAAGTGAGGGAAGGGGTCTGATGAGGGGTAGGTCTTTCTCGGACAGTTATATAGTAGAGTACAAATCAGTTCCGGGCCGTTGGATTGATGAGATCCAACGGCTGAGATCAAATCTTTACAAAACGGGGTCATTTATGATAGAGGAGGTGCTGGATCGGGTATGGTCGTGATTTGGGTCGGGTGTTTGATGGGTCTAGCCGGGTTTCAAAGGAATTCAATTGGTCTTGGGCAATTTCAATTAATTTGGCCCAAAATCTAATTTCCCCAATTTCTTTCAAAATTCTTTTCTTTCTTTTCCCCTCTTCTTTTTTTTTTAAAAAAAATAAATTAAAAATCCTAAATTACATAAAATATGAAAAATTAAATAATTAATTATTTACAAAATTATAAAAGCTACTCTAATCCTAAAAAAAAGAAAAAATCAATAAAAGGAAGAAATGTAGAAACTAGCCATTTTTCGTGATTTTTATTTTTAATAAAGCAAATAGTTAACCAATTAATACTAAAAATATAAAAATAAATCTTAAATGTAATGCACGATATTTTGGTATTTTTATGATTTAAAATAAACTTAAACATGCACAGGAATGCAAATAATTAAATAAAAATCCTACAAAATCCCTAAAATAACAAATAATTAAAGGAAAAAACCTAATTATTGGAACTCTGTAGGAGTAACCCATGTGGGGCAAAAATCACTTGCTCGCAACAGGTACAACTATTATCAGAAGAATGATCTAGAGAAACAAGTCAAGGAGATGCTGACAAATGTCATCATTCAGCAGAGCCAACCTCCCTTTTCTTCCCCAGCTCTTCTTGTTAAGAAGAAGGATGGGACATGGAGGTTCTGTGTCGACTATATGGGACTGAATAATATCACTATAAAGGATAAATATCCATTTCTCATTTTGGATGATTTATTGGATGAGCATCATGGTTCTGTGATTTTGTCTAAGGTGGATTTGAGAGCTGGCTATCACCAGATCAGAATGAGGGAAGAGGATGTATTTAAGACTGCTTTCAGAACACATATGGGCCACTATGAGTTCAAGGTTATGCCATCTGGATTGGCCAATGCTCCTGCAAACTTCCAAGCACTGATGAACCAGGTTTTTCAACCATACTTAAGGAGATTTGTCTTAGTTTTTTTTATGCCATACTCATATATAGTGAATCACTAGAAAGGCATGTTGAACACTTAACTGTTGTATTTGCTGTTCTGAGAAACCATTCCCTCTTTGCAAAAATAAATCCAAGTGTTCATTTGGGCATGCTCAAGTTGAGTATTTAGGCCATGTGATCACTAAGGATGATGTTTCCACTGATCCAGCCAAGATACAAGCTATGGTTGAATGGCCCAGGCCTAGTTCAGTTAAGTCACTCAGGGTTTTTTTGGGGCTAACATGTTACTATAAGAAGTATGTTGCTGGTTATGGGGCCATCTGCAGGCCACTTACTGATCTTCTCAAGAAATTCATTCAAATGGAATGATGAGGCTGAACTAGCCTTCTCAACACTCAAGTCTGCTATGACTTCCACCCCAGTGCTAATATTACCTGATTATTCTAAGGAGTTCATAGTGGAAACAGATGCTAGCCGTAGTGGAATTGAGGCTGTACTAATGCATGTGGGTAGGCCAATGACCTATTTCAGTAAGGTCTTAGCCCCAAGGCATAGGGACAAGTCCATTTATGAGAAGGAGTACATGGCTCTACTAAATGCAGTTGATAAATGGAGACACTATCTGCAGTTCAAACACTTTGTGATCAGAAGTGACCATCATATCTTGAAGTACCTAATAGAGCAAAAGGTCACCACTGTTGTCCAATAGAAAGGGTTGACAAAATTACTGGGGCTAGACTATGAAATACAATATAAAAGGGGGCTGAGAATAGGGTGACAGATTCTTTATCTAGACAGAATGAGAATGGTGTCACTAATCTACCTCAGGAGACTGCACAACTAAGGGCAATCAATACTTCAGTTCCCTCATTGATGCAAGAAATAACTTCAAGTTATGAAAGTGACCCTCTAGTTATAGATCTAAGTGCTCAGCTGACAAATGACTTGCAAGGTCCCAATCTGTGGCATTATTCATCTGGAGTGCTTAGGAAAAGGGGAAAGATTTATGTTGGGAGTAATGGCAATCTAAGACAACAACTGGTTGCTACTTTTCATGATTCACCTATAGGGGGTCGCTTTGGACAATTGGGAACACTCAAAAGACTATCACAACTATTCTATTAGGTTGGGATGAAACAAATGGTTATTAACTTTGTGGCTAGTTGTGATGTGTATGCCAGGAGTAAAGATAACCATGTAGCATATCCAGGCCTATTGCATCCCCTTCCTATTCCTAACCAAGCATGCAGTCACATTAGTATGAATTTCATGAAGGGTTACCTAAATCAAAGAACAAGGATGTGATACTAGTAGTGGTGGACATAATGACAAAGTATGCCCATTTCATAGCTTTAGCTCACCCTTATACTACTGCAGCAGTAGTTGACTTGTTTTGGAAAAGAGTGCATAGCCTTCATGGCACACTTGAGTCCATTGTTATTGACAGAGACAAGGTCTTCTTAAGTAATTTTTGGCAGGCACTATTCAAGTTGCTAGGCACTAAGTTGCATTATACTACAACATACCATCCCCAAAGTGATGGCCAAACTGAGAGGGTGGACAAATGTTTGGAAAACTACCTAAGATGCATGATTGCTAGCAGGCATACTAATTAGAAATAATGGCTAAGTGCTGCAGAATGGTGGTACAACACCAACTTCCACACCAGCCTGAAGTGCACTCCTTTTGAAGCTTATATGGCTATTCTCCACCTCACTTATCCATTGGACTACTACTTGAAACCATAGTTCCAGCTGCTGAGGATGTTGTCATGGGGAGATAACAAATGCAGCAATTGCTTAAAGACAATTTAAGTAAGGCATAGGAAAGGATGAATTATTATGCTGACGAAAAGAGAACTGAAAGGGAATTCCAAGTTGGTGACATGGTTTACTTAAAGCTCCAACCATATAGGCAGACTTCTATTGCTCTAAGGAAGAATCTGAAGCTCAACTTGAAATATTATGGACCTTATCAGATACTTGCTCGAATTGGTCAGGTAGCTTACAAGTTGGAACTGCCTCCAGATTCTAAGGTACATCCTGTGTTCCATGTATCTCTACTCAAAAGAAGGTTGGCAACAGGGTAGTTGTGCAAACTGTACTACTTAGCACAAGTGAAGATGGACAATTTTTAGTTAAACCAACCGCAAACCTACAAAGACAGATGGTGAAGAAGAACAATGTAGCAATTGTGAAGGTATTAGTGCAATGGTCTAATTTACCACTAGAAGATGCAACATGGGAGGACTATCACGATATCAAGGCTAAATTTCCTGACTTTGATTCTCATCCATCAGGTCAAGGATGGTTTGAAGGGAGAGGGTATGTAATGATCGAAATTGTAGTAGAAAATGAGTATAGAGTTGTTGTCAACTGGGTTCGATCTCAAACTGATGCCACTAGTAGGAGTAACTAACTTTCAAAAATCAACGGCCGCAATTATATTCCCGTTAATGAGCAGCGAGGGACGAGATGAAGCCACGTTAGCGCTTGGTTGTTATTAATCAGACGATGAGAGAGAGAGAGAGAAAAGGCATAACAGATTTCAGGTTCACTTCTCCCCACTCTCTTCTTCTTCTTCTTCTTCTCACTCTTTCTCTCTCAGAATCTAACTTCTTCTTCTTCTTCTTCTTCTCCAATTTCTGCAGATCTTCCAGCTATGGGTCAAGTTTATGTTCAGTTCGATTAGCTTAATTTTCTTCTTTAGATTTGTAATTTGTTTTCAATTTTCATTTATAAAAAAACAGAAAATTATCCCATTTGTTTGTAATTGCTCTTATATTTGGAATTTAGTTCAAATTCATGTTAGATCTTGACACAATTGTTCGAAATTCTGTTTTTGAATTGCCTCTCTGATAGAGCGGAAGAATCTCAAATAATGATGCTTGTTATCAAAGGAATAATTCTTCTAATTCTTCTTCTTCTAATTCTTCTTCTTCTTCTTCTTCTTCTTCTTCTTCTTCTTCTTCTTCTTCTTCTTTATAAAAAGGAAATCATCTGATTGTTAACTTGTTACAGTTTGAATCATGAATAAACGAAATCTAGTTTGCTCGTAACATTTTATGTCGGAGGTATGATATTTGTATTTTGGAAAAGGGCCAAAACTACTCCTAAACTATTGGCCAAGAGCTAAATATACATGTAGTCATCGAAAATTTAATGGATCAAGCCTATATGAAGTTTGGGCTAAATCCTAAATTCAAGACACTAATCTTGAAATTTGAGGAGTCTATAAGAGTTGCTTGGAGACTACTCTGTCAAAACCCTAACTTGAAGGCTACTCTATCAAAACCCTAACTTGTAGGCTACTCTACCTTAACCTAGGTCACTCCTATAAACGTAGTTACATATCATCTCGAATATCCCATAAACTCACGGGATACTCACAAAGATATGACTGGATAATTCTTGATAACCAAATACTTCAAGAAGATCACGACATATTTTCATGGATATCATATACATCCAAGAAAGTCTGCATCATTCTACATTCGAGAAACACGTTGCTCCAACGTTCGAATCACAGAGATAATTAGGAGAAAAGAATCAAGGGATACACAAAATTCTACTCACGGTTGATTAATAAAATTACTTTATTCTTTTGTGATTGTAGTTATTTTTTGTGTGTCGAAAATTTGTTGCAAACAATATCCTCTGCCCACCTATCGGTTTAAAAATTCTCCCAACGGAAGGAAAATATTGGCCTTAAATTGAAATTATCCACAAGAAATGAATATTGACTATTAAGAGTAATGAATATGCGTAATTTGATTTCTTATTTCATGTAAATGATCGGATGTCCAATAACTAATGGTCAATTACTGACCAATATTACCCTATCCATTTCAGGCTAATTTGACGACCTAGGCGTTCACTAAAAAAATATGGGTTTTAATATTAAAAAGAGCCGACAGATGGACGGATGATATATTTAGTCCTGACCAATAGTTCAGGGCATTTTTAGCCCTTTTCATTTATTTAATTGGATTGGATCAGTAATAAAATGACACATGAAATTTTAATAAAAAAATACAATTTAAGTTTACAGTTAGTCATAAGGGCATAAATGAACCGAACAGATAACATTTATATTTTTGGACCAATAATTGGACAGAGGGTATATTTAACCGCGACCAATAGTTCAAGGGTAATGTTGGCCCTTTTCCGTCTGTATATTCTTGGTTGTGGAATGAATATATTATTACTGTATGTGTGGTTTATCTGAAATGTATGTAGAGTGGTATGTTTAGAATATATTTTGGTATATATGCAAGTCAGTCCTTTCTTTGAGTTTTTACTGATTTAGTTGTGTAATTATTGATATGTTTATTGTTAGCGCGGAAACATAAATCTCACTGGCTAAAGTTTCTCAACTAAAGTTGATGATATGACTTGTTGGCCCAACGTGAGAATTCGAGGGGTGAAATTCAAAAATAGTCGTGATAACTGAAAAATGGTCATAATCGATCTCTTATGATAATTAACTAACTCGGGTGTTGTCGTTAACTCAGAAATATTGAATGACCCATACTCAATTCCTGACCCAAATTGTGGACCCCGCTTGTCTCTTTTTCGCCGTTTTTGTCTTGTCTTTACTTGTTGTCATCAATGACCACAACAACGGCAGAAACAGACTTGCATATTAAAAATCTGAAATTCACAATTCAAAACACCTAGATTTCACATTACCACAAGCAAAATCAGCATCAATGCACTAAGTTCGTCCCGAGAATCATTACCTTTAGACCATTGAAAAAATGCAAAATCGCCGGAAAAATGAACTCACATCCCTTTATTTTCTTTTCCGAAATTCCCCATCTGAAACCACCCAAAGACCAGATCTAGTCAGAGAAATGCTAGCAGAAAAACTTTAGCTGGCTGTCTTCTTTGATTCGAAAATTCAGACAACTAAATCCTTACTGGTTCGCCCAATTGCCAATTCTAAAAAAGTCAACTTATTTTCTCCGACGATTTTCGTTTGCCAACTTCTAGTTGTGGTTATCTTTTATATCTTTCTTCGTCCCTCTTTAGATTTTTAAACTCAAAAGAAGAATCCCTAAGTTCTTTTTCAAGTAAAAGGAATAAAGAGAGTCATGAGGAGCAAAGGTGGGTTGAGGGATAGATGGGTGGGAGGAAGTGTTGGGTTTTTCTTTTTTTATCTCTTCTTTATTTATATATTTTTTAATACTTTTTCCATAAAAATATCATATTTATGCGCGTGGTTTGCACCCAGTTTAGCAATGTCAGCTATATTACCCTGGTCAACAGTCAAATAATTTATTAGTGTGCAAATATATAAGTTGAAATGTTTAAATAAAAAAGTTATAAATTTGTAACAAATGGGTAGAGTTTAGGTGACCCTTAAGCCATTTCGTCTTTTCCTAACGACAAGGGTCAAGGAGTCGACGAACATCACTTGGCATTTTTTGTCATACGTTACTCCGTATTCTCTTGTTTCTCTCCTTCAGTTTTTTCATAATATTTATTATTCTCCTTAATCTCGATTTATGCCAACCCCAAATCCCAATTGCTTTCTCTCAAGTAGTTTTCTCTGTAACCTTTTGGCTTTTTAGTTTTTAATTGCTTTACCTCAAAGAATTTTGAATTATTAGCATAGTTTCTTAAGGAATATTTTAGCTGTGATTTGCAAATTATTGACTGACATTAAATTACACAATGACTTGCTTAACTTTTTTTGTTTCCTATCAACTTATTGAACTTTTATTTATAATTTTTTGTTACAATATATAGTTTGTTTTTGTAAACAATTTACATATAAAGAATTAGTAATATGTTAAGACTTTCTAATATTCTTGTGCTTCATTTTGCACTAATTAAAATTTGCACTAGTTTTAATTTTTACGGTATTAAATTCTCATTAGCATTCTATTTTTCCCCTTTAAATGTGAATGGTTTAAGAAGTGTATAGTTTATCTCTTTGAATAAAATTTGAAATCAATAAAATTTGAAGTGTATAGTTTTCCCCTTTAAATTTGAATGATTCACTATCATGAATAGAGATTTTGCACCAAGTTAAATTACTGGCTATCATGGACCAAAAAGGTAAGAGAGATATGACGGTTCTTTAAAAAAAGCGCATTTTTCAAGAGATACTCTACTCCCCGTAGATTAGCTAGCTAGGCAAATTGATAATTTTGTTTGGTGAAAATCCACATATTATAGGTTGTTGCTAAATATTACAGTGAACAATCAAACGGTGAACTTGTCTAATAAATTTTTTTTTGGTTTTTGGTTAGAGAGTAGAAAGTATTTTTTTTAGGAAAATATTTTCTATGCTTCTTTTCTCAGTCCCATATGATGACCCAAAAGGTCATCACTTACTTTTAAATTGAATTATGTGTCCCGAAGCCTTGAAAACCTAATTTAGTGTCACCTAGATTTGCGTGCGCAGTCCGGGCGCATAGCCGGAAAGCCTAAATATAAAAATCTATGAAAAATGATAAGTTTTGACTATAAAATGAATTAATTTAACTTCAGTCAACGTTTTAGGTAAACGGACCTGGACCCATGATTTGACGGTCCCGAAGAGTCCGTAGGAAAATACAGGACTTGGGCATATGCCCAGAATCGAATTCCGAGGTCCCAAGCCCGAGAAATGGATTTTTTAAAAGAAAATTGTTTCCTGAAATTGTTTAAAGAAATTTGAAATGAAATTTGATTAGAACATGATGGTATCAGGCCTGTATTTTGGTTCCGGCGCCCGGTACAGGTCTTATATATGATTTGAGATGATTCTGTGGAATTTGATGAAAAACGGATGTCATTTGACGTGAATCGGACCCAAATTGCAAAAATTTATGTTTTAAGAAGTTTGAGGAAATTCCTTGGTTTTGAGGTTTAATTCGATATTCATGATGTTATTTTGGTGATTTGAGTACACGAATAAGTCCGTAGGATATTTTTGAGGTTGTGTGTATATTTGGTTTGGAGTCCCGAGGGCTCGGGTGAGTTTTGGATAGGCCACGGGGTGCATTTTGAACTTAGAAAATTGCAGGTTTTATGTTGGTGTGTTTCAAACCTGCAGGCTTCGCAAAATACGAAGCCTGTCTCGCAAATGCGAGCCATGCATCGCAAATGCCAGAGGTGGCCTGAGCAGCCTTTTTCGCAAATGCGAAGTATATGTCGCAAATGCGACACCCTCCTTAATCCCATACCGTCGCAAATGCGAGACCCCCAGTCGCAAATGCGACTTCACAATTGCGATTCACCCTTCACATTTCCCAACCTAGCAGAGGTCCGTGATCGCAATTGCGAACCCCTGTTCGCATTTCTCATATCTGCGACCTGCAACTTAAACCCATTTTTCATATCCTCTCAAAACATAAACACCCTAGGACGATTTTTCAAAGACTTCTTCTTCTCCAAATCAATTGTAAGTCGTTTTTAACTAGTTTTCTTCAATCATTAATACCTTTTAACATGATTTCCACTCAAAATCAATGATTTTCATGGGGGAAATTGGGTATTTTGGGTCGAACCTAGGTTTTTCAAAAATTGAGAATTTGGACCTCGATTTGAGGTCCGATTTCAAAACAAATTATATATTTGGGTTCGTGGGGGAATGAGTAATCGGGTTTTGGTTCGAACCTAGGGTTTTGACCATGTAGGCCCGGGGGCGATTTTTGACTTTTTCGGTAAAATTTAGAAAACTCATATTCATGCATTGGGATTGATTCATTTAGCGTTTATTGATGTAATTAAGTAACTTATGACTAGATACGAGCGAATTTGTGGTGGAATCAAGGGGTAAAGCTATAGTTGGATCGTGAATTGTGTTCATGGAATCAAGGGGTAAAGCTAAAACCCTATTTCACGCCGTGAATATAGTCGAATAAAATAATCTGTCCAGCTGTAATCCCATGTTTCACTCCATGAATCCAGTCGAATACACTCGAATACAACAATTGATTAGCTGGACTTCCCTGATTCACGCCTATTTTTGCTACTGTATTCATGAATACAATAACTTAAATATATTTTTTATGCTTCTCTTCTCAGCCCTCCTCCCCCAAGTCTCTAAAAATTCACACAAATCCAAAGGAACTAATATACTACTTTACTTTTTTATGCAAAAATAATGTTAAAATTTATGCTCAATAACTGAAAAGAAAATACTCTTTTTTTGGTTGAAAAAGAAAGAACTCTTTCTACAACATTAAAATAAAAAACTCATTTTATTGAAATAAAAGAAAATACTTTTTCTACATCATGAAAAGAAAATACTCATTTTGTTGAAATAAAAAAAATCTTTTTAACATCATGAAAAGAAAGTTTTTTTTCTTAAAATAAAAAAAATACTTTTTTATATCATGAAAAAAATACCCATTGGTTGAAATGAAAAAAAAATCCATCTTATAACATAAAAAAAGATATTCATTTTCCTTCGTTCCAAACACACCCTTGATCTCCAAGATTTTCCTTGTAGACTTAGGAGACTTGATCTCCAAGATTTTCCTTGTGCATATATTCTGATGTAACCAAACTTCTCACCGATAGAGAGAAAGAGCTTTTACAGGTACATTAAAAGTCAGCTAATTAAAATAAGCTCTATTGTATGATAATTTTCTTTTAAAAAAAATAGATTTTACAATTTGACAAAAAAAAAAAAAAATCAATAAGCAATAGTCATATGATGAAGTGTCGATTCTGTTATTGATAATCTTTAATAAAATATATTTACTAGTATAAGGTTTGGACAAGCGACTATATTATTCAAGACAAGTTTTTAAAATCAATTTTTTTCCAGTTTGTTAGATGATGATGATGACTTCCATCCATAGCAGTATAAGTAATGTAAATACTTTTTCTCTCTCTTGCTCTCTCCAACTTAAAAATAATAAAGAAAATAAATTTTGAGTACAATGTATTGAATGTATTTCCTATCGTATGATTTAGATTTATCTTTTCGAATGTTTAATTTTCTATAAACTTTATTCTTGAATTCAACTTGATTAATATCTTTCCACTCATGTGATTTATGTTTTATTTGTATTTGCTTAGTTTTCTCCCCTTTTACTGGATATTATTGCTCCCTGATGGTTACTATTTTATGCTACTTTTTCTCCTCTTTACTTTCCTTATCGTCTTTTGCCTCCCTCTTCCTTCTTTCTCCCCCTCTTTCCTCCTCTTCTTCTCCCCTCTTCTTCCTTTCCCCTTTTCTTGAACAGAGGGTCTATCGGAAACAGCCTCTACTCTACCTCTCCAGGTAAAGGTAAGGTCTGCGTACACATTACCTTCCCCAGACCCCACCCGTGGGATTATATTGGGTATGTTGTATTTGTTGTTGTTGTTGTTGTTGTATTTGCTTAGTTTCTTTTACGCTACTGTAAAATAGTTGATGGATCTATACTCTAGTCATCTTTCATATTTTCTTAATTCATCACCTTTTAAACTGTAAAAATATCTAAAGAGTTTTGCTAAGTCCTATAAAAGTTTATATATATTGCATTCTGCTTCTACTAGTGATTTTTACATGTCATTAAAAAAAATTACCGAAAATTGATCGGACCGTACCGAAACCGATATGATTGAGACGATTTTAAAAAGTCTAATTTTGCATATATATAATAGAATAATCGAAAAATTAATATGGTACAAATTTTATAAAATAACCGATCGAACCGAACCATTGACACCCCTAATTCTTGCCATCATCTACATTCTATTTTATTCCTTCTTGGTAAATTGTCCATCCTTTGAGGATAGCTACTAGTATTCTTTAGTTCTGTACTTACTAATGAAGACTTTGGACCAAAGCATGTTAGTATCCGTAAAGAGTCTCCAATAAAAACTGGCAAGAAGAGAGATTTTTTAGCTTGGGTTTTACCAAATTTAATCCCTCTTTATTTTGCCTAACATGAACTTGTCAAAAATAAATTAATTTTCTTTCCTCCTCAAGCAAAATGGATGTCAATACATGAATCTACATAATTCCCATTCTAACCTATAAGTTGGAAAATCAAGTCACGTGGAATTGGGAAATATGAGGATCTTTTATTCGCTGCGTGTTAACAAATCTTTTAGTAGAAGTTGATGAGAAATACATATTACATGTCTTAAATGGCATGCGACACTTTGCAAAAGTTAAGACAGGCATGCGACATTTCGAAAAAGTCGTACGGGCTAGATTCAAAACGAATATATATCATATTATGTTATGAGTCACAACTAGGCTAACGCAGTCCAACAAGAACTAGTATTAAAACTGATTCGGCAAATACAAATATGAAAATGGTGGAGAATAGCTAGCTCCTCATGCTGCAGCCATAGCCATGAAGAGCTAAGAAACAAGCCCGATGGAGTTATGGCAAGGAATATGTCCACAACCTAGGCCCGTAATTTGAAGATACATACGCTCAATTAAAGGAGAAGACCATGGGTTTTGGTGACTACAAAATACCTGGATGAATTTAGTGATGAGTCTTTTCTTATTTATAGCGGTAATTGCATTCTCAAGCATATGATTACATAACACTTAGGACACTCAATGCATATATATATATATATAATGAAGCGTCTAAAATGGCATCCCCATCATCTCATATGCTTCTACCAACAATTCGTTTAGGATATTTTAACATTCGTCTCTTTTACGTTTCAATTAACATTTTTCGTTTTTTTTTGTTTATTACATATTTTGATGTCTAGTTATGTGCTCTTTAAAATTTCGTCATCAAAGTGCTTGACGTGCTCTTCTCTTTCCTAGGTGTTTGTTTGCTATTTTTTTTTCTTCAAAAATGTTTGCTTACTGAAGTTTGATTTACTGAGCATTCACTTTCTATTTCTTTGATCGCGACAAACTAACAAAGATGGGGTTTTTTCAAACTAAATCATAAGTGCCATGGAGCGATCAATTTGTCATTGCCTTTTATTTCCATTGTGTTGTTAAAAATTTAAATTTTCTTAGAAGTTTTATTTCAACCCTCCGAGCACATTTTATTTGAGAAATATTAAAATCCACGACTTCTGCGCATGCACACATATGTTTTCAGGAGAAGTGACATGTTACCTCTCTTACACCATAAGAGTTATTACATTTCCTCACTTTCCCTAATTTTTCAGTCACGTAATTTTAAAGATTCAAATTTTGTAATACAATTCCTAATCGTCGACAATTCCTAATTCTTAGAACGGAATATAATATATTGGTACAACATGCATGAATTATTACTTATGACGAACATTTAAATAGGACCGGAAAGCGCAAGACAGGAAGATTCTAATATTTTACAATAATTAATACTTATTTATTATGAGCAACATTTACTTCTAAATACTTTACAAATATTAATTCTCTATTATAATTGATTTTATTTATGAACAACGTTTAAATAGGGAGGGAAGGCGAGAGAACTTATGTTACATATTTCCAATGTACTGTACTTCTCTTGAGTTTTTGGCCAAAAACATTCCTTAACAATACGTCAATTTTAAACAACATCCCTGTATTACCACACACAAACAAAAAATACCCCTAAATTATTTCTAAAGATGGCAAAAATCGTCCATCGGTTAGTCTTTGTTAAGAAACTAACTGCTTAAACCAAAAATTGTGCCACTCACATGAATTTAATTCCCCACTAATTCCCATATTATACATGTCCTATCCCTGATCATCTTCAACAACAACAATACTAATAACCCAGTATAATTCCACTTAGTGGGGTCTGGGGAGGGTAGTGTGTACGCAGACCTTACCCCTACCCTGGGGTAGAGAGGCTGTTTCCAAATAGACCCCCGACATCCTTCTCTCCAAGAACTTCTCACCTTGCTCTTGGGGAGACTCGAACTCACAACCTCTTAGTTGGAAGTGGAGGTTGCTTACCATCAGAGCAACCCTGATCATCTTCAACCTCGAGTGAAAAACATAGCTCTGCTATGGCACTTATAACAGATATGGATAAAGGCAAAGACCCTTGATGTATTATTGATTATGAAGCCTTTTTATACAGAGATTACATGAACACAATAAAGGAATAAAGGAAGCAAATAATCAGGGATATTAATTACAAAGATCAATATATAAGTAATTTTATTAATAGAGCAAAATATCAGGAGAAACAATAGTAATCATGTGCTGACTGAATCTCCACCGGAAGATATTTTCTTACTATGCCCCCTCAAGATGGTGGGTCGTTTGGAAACACCAATCTTGAAGCAGTTTTTCTCAAAAGGATCACGTGACAGACCTCTGGTAAACTAGTCAACAAGCTGGTCACCTGAATTTATGTGGACGACATAAAGAACTTTGCTTTGAATCTTCGAGTGGACAAAATGGTAGTCAATTTCAATGTGCTTCATTCTGGAACGGAAGACTGGATTCCCATAGAGGTAAGTAGCACCAAGATTGTCACCAAAAAGTGTCGGAACATCATCTATAGCAATGGATAACTCTCGAAAAAGATTAATAATCCAGCAAAGTTCAGCAGTAGCAGAAACCACATCACAATACTCGGCTTCAGTCGAAGATCGTGCAATACCTTTGTTTGCGAGAGCACCAACATACTGGATTTTTGCCCATGAAAACAAAAAAAACCACTTGTTGAGCTCTGGTCATCTTTAACCCCCCCCCCCCCCCCCCATCTGCATCTGAATAGGCATGCAAAGTGAATGCAAAATTGCGAGAAAGAAAGATCCCATGATCTACTGTGCCTTTAAGATAACGCAAGACCTGTTTGAGAGAAGATCAATGGTGTTCAATTGGTTCGCTAGAAAACTAAGTAAGCTTGTTTACAGAAAAAATGATATCAGGACGAGTGAATTGAAGATATTGGAGGCAGCCAAGAAGTGCTCGATACTATGTGGATCAATCAAAGAGGAGCTATCAACAAGGCCTAAGTATGAGTGACTGAAAGTGGGATTGAAACTGCCTTGGCTTCAAGCAACTGAACATGTTCAAGGACATCCAAGATGTACTGATTTTGGGACGAGGATAGTCCTTCAGTGGTTCGGCATACCTATATGCAAAGAAAATAGTCCAGATCACCAAGGTCCTTCAAAGAAAACCTATTGCCAAGACGCTCAACAAATTAATTAATGGCAAGAGAAGAAGTACCGGTAATAATCAAGTCATCAACATAAATGAGTAAATATAATGAGACACCGAAGCATATATAAATAAATACGGAATTATCTAAGAGTGCCATAGTAAACCTGAGGCAAGCAAATATGATTTTAGTTTAGAAAACCATGCACGAGTTGCCTGCTTGAGGTCGTAAATGGCAGGGCGGCCCAATGGTAAAGCAAGTCAAGCAATTGCTTGAGGCCCCACATCTATGGGCCCAAAATTTCTAATTTTAACTAGTTGTATGTGGTCATTTTTCTTTTAAAAATATTTAGTATATCAAAGAAAAACACATTTTTCATGAAAAAATAATAATTTGGGACCGCTAGAGATATTGGGAACAGGAATAGTTACTTTTGGGATTCACCCTAAGGTCTAAAGGCCCTAAACTTTACGTGTGTATTCTTACCTCATTTATACACCATCATCATTATCACATGCCCTACATTACTTTTATCACTTTATTACTCTCTTTTCAAACTATATTTTACTTCAATCTTTTATATTCCTTTTGACCTCTCTACCCTCACAAGTTCATTGTCTCGTAAATCATTCTGTCAAATAAGAGAGCAGAAAACAATTGCCAACACTCTTTTTTTTTCAAGCTTTCCCCACGTTACATCTTTTGTTCTTAAGTATATATTGTCTTTTGTTTATTTATTAGAATTTTAATATATCAACAAGAAAATATGATTTCGCATATTTAAAACACCAAAAAAAGGGAAGAATTAAAACTTTAATACTATCCCAAAAAGAAGTTATTGATAAATTTTTAGCGACCTATAAAAATTTTGAATCAGAAAATATGGAAGAATTTATGGTAGTGAACAAATCACTAACAAAATTGAGCTAGACGATAATAAAATCCAAGAAGAAGAAGAAGTTGGTGAGAAATCAATCATAAATCTTTCAGAAAATCAGGAAATTCGAAGAGAATGGAATAATATCCTAGAACATATATGATCCTAGTAAAAAGATCGATAATAAGTAAAATATTAACACTTTTGTATCTCAAAAAAATGTTAGAAAAATAAACTTTAAATAAAATTTTACTAAATTATTTTTTCTAATACCGAAAATTTAAGGCCCCTCGTTGAAGTATGACTTTAGGCCCCAAATATCATAGGGCCACCCTTGATAAATGGTTTTATATTTTGAATGGATTTTTACCTCCTATAGCAATGGTTAACACCTTATTTATTTTAAATAAATACCATTTAAAAAAATTATATTCTATAGATACCTTTTAAGGTTTATAGCAAAATATTTAATTTTGGTTACCTCCTAGCCCTAAGCCACTAAATACGCTAATCAGTTACACTATTTTCTTTCTCTCTCTACTTTGATACATCTCATTCTCTTCCCTCATCCCATTAAAGTTTCCGATCTCCTCCTCCTTCCACCGGATTTGTGCAAAGCCCACTTCAAAGCAGGTTCACTCTCTACTTCAGCCGGTTTAAAATCTATGGAACATTTAATCCGGTTGGTTTCTCACCAACAACAACAGCCGCCGGTAGACTTACTGCACACTTAATTATTTTTTGGGAACATAATGCGATAAGCATTTTGGCAAAATGCTCTTTGAACTTTATTTTATGGCCTTCCTAGATCACAAGTGTCTTTGTTCTTGGAATCCCAAATCTGTTAGAAGGGGTAAATCTCCATGTTTGAGTTTTGGAGTTGCTCAAGTATATTTGTCTCTGCCATCTTCGGTTTGTTAGTGGAGACAAAGGTGTCTCCAGAGATGGTAAGCCTGGAGATATGGATGTTGTAGGATGATTTTCTGTTAATATATCTCAATGTATTTTCATGAATTTCATTGTATTCATTGCATTTTTTTTCATTGTAATTCAATGTATCTCGTTGTATTCCATGTATTTTATTGTATTCACTGTCTTTTTTCTAATTGTATTTCAATGTACCCCGGTGTATTCTATGCATTTCATTGTATTCACTGTCTGGCTATATGTCATGAATGTATTCATAAGTATTTTTTAATTAATATAATTTATGTATTCAGATGTATTATATAATTTCTCTGAAGATTGCTATGTTTTTGGAGTATTTTTTGGTTGAGAATCTTTTTTATAACTGAAAATATAAAATTTGTGTGTTATAATTGAGTTTGTTGAGTTATATTAGGAGTCTATTATGTTAATTGATTCGCTTTCTTTTTTACAAAACAGTGTAATCCCTTATTTCACGGCGTGAGTACAGTCGAATACAATAATCTGTCCAGCTGTAATCCCACGTTTCACTCCATGAATACAGTCGAATACACTCGAATACAACAACTGATTAACTGGACTTCCCTGATTCACGCCTATTTTTGCTACTGTATTCATGAATACAATAGCTTAAATATATCAAATACATCTTCTAAACACATAAAAGGTATCTATAATCCGTAATATAACAAATGGTATCTATAGATGACTAACTATTACTAAAAAATTGTGATTTATGAAAATTTCCCTTATGAAGGAATTTTTACCTCCTATAGCAAAGGTTAACACCTTAATTATTTTAAATAAATACCATTTAAAAAAATTATATTCTATAGATACCTTTTAAGGTTCATAGCAAAATATTTAATTTTGGTTACCTCCTAGCCGTAAGCCACTAAATACGCTAATCAGTTACACTATTTTCTTTCACTCTCTACTTTGATACATCTCATTCTCTTCCCCCATCCCATTAAAGTTTCCGATCTCCTCCTCCTTCCACCGGATTTGTGCAAAGCCCACTTCAGAGCAGGTTCACTCTCTATTTCAGCCGGTTTAAAATCTATGAAACATTTAATCCGGTTGGTTTCTCACCAAAAACAACAACCGCCGGTAGACTTACTGCACACTTAATTATTTTTTGGGAACATAATGCGATAAGCATTTTGGCAAAATGCTCTTTGAACTTTATTTTATGGCCTTCCTAGATCACAAGTGTCTTTGTTCTTGGAATCCCAAATCTGTTAGAAGGGTTAAATCTCCATGTTTGAGTTTTGGAGTTGCTCAAGTATATTTGTCTCTGCCAACTTCAGTTTGTTAGTGGAGACAAATGTGTCTTCAGAGATGGTGAGCCTGGAGATATGGATGTTGTAGGATGATTTTCTGTTAATATATTTCAATGTATTTTCATGTATTTCATTGTATTCATTATATTTGTTTTCATTGTTATTCAATGTATCTCGTTGTATTCCATGTATTTCATTGTATTCACTGTATTTTTGCTAATTGTATTTCAATGTATCCCGTTGTATTCTATGTATTTCATTGTATTCACTGTCTGACTATATGTCATGAATGTATTCATAAGGTTTTTTTTAATTAATATAATTTATGTATTCAGATGTATTATATAATTTCTCTGAAGATTGCTATGTCTTTTGGGGTATTTTTCGGTTGAGAATCTTTTTTATAACTGAAAATACAAAATTTTTGTGTTATAATTGAGTTTGTTGAGTTATATTAGGAGTCTATTATGTTAATTGATTCACTTTCCGTTTTACAAACAGTGTAATCCCCTATTTCACGGCGTGAATACAGTCGAATACAATAATTTGTCCAGCTGTAATCACATGTTTCACTCCATGAATACAGTCGAATACACTCGAATACAACAACTGATTAGCTGGACTTCCCTGATTCACACCTATTTTTGCTACTGTATTCATGAATACAATAACTTAAATATATCAAATACATCTTCTAAACACATAAAAGGTATCTATAATCTGTAATATAACAAATGGTATCTATAGATGGCTAACTATTACTAAAAGATTGTGATTTATGAAAATTTCCCTTATGAAGGAATTTTTACCTCCTATAGCAAAGGTTAACACCTTATTTATTTTAAATAAATATCATTTAAAAAAATTATATTCTATAGATACCTTTTAAGGTTTATAGCAAAATATTTAATTTTGGTTACCTCCTAGCCCTAAGCCATTAAATACGCTAATCAGTTACACTATTTTCTCTCTCTCTACTTTGATACATCTCATTCTCTTCCCCCATCCCATTAAAGTTTCCGATCTCCTCCTCCTTCCACCGGATTTGTGCAAAGCCCACTTTAGAGCAGGTTCACTCTCTACTTCAGCCGGTTTAAAATCTATGGAACATTTAATCCGGTTGGTTTCTCACCAACAACGACAGCCGCCGGTAGACTTACTGCACACTTAATTATTTTTTGGGAACATAATGCGATAAGCATTTTGGCAAAATGCTCTTTGAACTTTATTTTATGGCCTTCCTAGATCACAAGTGTCTTTGTTCTTGGAATCTCAAATCTGTTAGAAGGGTTAAATCTCCATGTTTGAGTTTTGGAGTTGCTCAAGTATATTTGTCTCTGCCAACTTCGGTTTGTTAGTGGAGACAAAGGTGTCTCCAGAGATGGTGAGCCTGGAGATATAGATGTTGTAGGATGATTTTCTGTTAATATATTTCAATGTATTTTCATGTATTTCATTGTATTCATTGTATTTTTTTTTCATTGTAATTCAATGTATCTCGTTGTATTCCATGTATTTTATTGTATTCACTGTCTTTTTTCTAATTGTATTTCAATGTATCCCGCTGTATTCTATGTATTTCATTGTATTCACTGTCTGGCTATATGCCATGAATGTATTCATAAGTTTTTTTTAATTAATATATTTTATGTATTCAGATGTACTATATAATTTCTCTGAAGATTGCTATGTTTTTGGGGTATTTTTCGGTTAAGAATCTTTTTTATAACTGAAAATACAAAATATGTGTGTTATAATTGAGTTTGTTGAGTTATATCAGGAGTCTATTATGTTAATTGATTCACTTTCCGTTTTACAAACAGTGTAATCCCCTATTTCACGGCGTGAATACAGTCGAATACAATAATCTGTCCAGCTGTAAACTCATGTTTCACTCCATGAATACAGTCGAATATACTCGAATACAACAACTAATTAGCTGGACTTCCCTGATTCACGCCTATTTTTGCTACTGTATTCATGAATACAATAGCTTAAATATATCAAATACATCTTCTAAACACATAAAAGGTATCTATAATCCGTAATATAACAAATGGTATCTATAGATGGCTAACTATTACTAAAAGATTGTGATTTATGAAAATTTCTCATTTCTTATTTCATGCATACACACTACCCTCCCCAGACCCCACTAAGTGGGATTATACTGGGGGTTGTTGTTGTTGTTGTTCTTATTTCATGCATTTTACCAAGCCCAATCCTAAAGCATGTAATTTAATTAAGTACTAGTGGTCTTGATCTTTTCCCAATTCCCACGTCCCAATTCCCATAAAAGGCATACGAACAGTAACAAACAAAGAAAGATGGATTCAAAACATGATAAGAGCTATAAGTCCGTCAAAACTAAAATTTAACTTTACCAATGGTGCAACCCAAAAATTATAAAATACTGAGATTGATTCACGCCTTCAGTCACGTAAAGAAAACCTTATTTTAGGTAAAAACAGTAAAATGTAACTTACCAACTGCAACTATAAAACATGGATATTATAATTTCATTTCCAACAATAAGAAGCTCACTAATCCAACTTTGAATTGTCACACAATTGTAACCAGATAAGACAGTCCTGCTTTGAACTTCATATACGCAAACTAAGACAAGTGATTGTCGCATGCTAGACTCTTGAAGCAAGAAACTGAATCAATAAGCTAATTCTTGATATTTTCGATGGTCGATGCCATAGATTGAAACAGAGATATTCAAATCCTTTCAGATAGCAAAGTAACTTCTAGTTTTTAGGTTCTATTCTAGTATCTCTAACAGAATATGATCAACAAACTGCCGATTTTAACACATAATCAAGAAAACCTGACAATGAACACTAATTCGAAGTTCGAACTCAAGTAGGTGGAATTTTTTAGCTTATCTTTGGAATCCTTAAAGATGACAGCCATAACCAATTCAAACCATACTACAGAGGCACAAACAGATCTTTATCAACAAGTAAATTAGGACAATCTCAAGCGACGAATCAGTTGAAATTCAAGCAAGAAGATTAATTGAACACACCGCATATTCGTGTAAGACTCGATGCAATCGAATGCTAATTCAATAATCACAAAATTAAATCAAATTGCAGTCCAATATTTCCAAACAAACAGATTCAAAACCCTAAGCACTTAAACATGAAAGTAAAGCAGAATCCAAGTAATGAAAGGAAAATTAAATCTAACAAAAATTAAATGAGACAGGAAAGGAAATGAACCTGTTACGTTGAAGTTCGTCTAATTAACAGAAGAAAAATCAGTAAATACACACTTCTTTGATCCTAAAACTCCGACGAGAAATATCGACAGAACGAACAAAATGATCGCGATTAAGACCACGAACAAACCTCGGACGGCTGCTTCAACTCCAAAACCAACTCAAACGAACTCCACGTTTCAGACAAAAATTGAAATTCCAGAGAAGAAAAGGGATTAATTTTTTTTTTGTGTGTGTTTTTCTGATTTTGAAGTCTAATTCAAGCTAGATGAAACTGACTTTTTCTTTTTATATATGAAAATAAACTAACCAAAAATCAACAAAGAAAAAATGTGGAAAATTAAAAACTGAAACCCCAGTTTTTCTAATTTTCTCTTGATTCCTCCTTTTTTTGGTTCAAAGAACCACCTATTTATACTTGAGCTCACAAGCTTCTTCTTGTTCTCTAAGAAATTCGAAAATCCGTAAAAGAAATTCCAAAAATCCTAAAGACATAATCGGAAAATCTCTTCTATTGGTGAGATAAGATAAATGGAGGGAGTAGATGGAGTGCAACTCAATCCTACGCACCCCATTTTTCCTATTTTCTCCTAAAAGAGATAAATATGAAATGAAAAATAAAAAGAAAAGGTGTCTTTCATGATTAGGAACACATGGAGGAAGAAGAAGAAGGGGTAGAAGGGGGGACCATGGGGGAACCAGTGAGTTAACTCGCCGAAACCCGGCGAGTTTTGAGTGGGGTGCGGCGACAGAAGGTGGAAGAGGGGAGGGGGCGTCGTTTGGTTAGGATAGAGATAGGGTTTTGTTATATTAGGTTTATATACTTAGGTGTGGTGGATAATAACCATTGGATGATGTGGGGGTAAAGGGCAAGGATTGAATGGGGAGATAGGGGCAGGTCGATCCGTTTTAGACGGGTCACAGGTTGGGTAAGGGGAAAAGGAATGGGCTCCCCCAATCTGGGCTCAAATTTGGGCTAAATTTGGTCTTCTTCAATTGAACCAAGACAAAACTAGCCTTAAAAAAAATTCATTCTATTTTTTTCCTTCTTTTTTTTAAGAATAATAAAATACTAATTGGCTTTAACTAAACCAAATATATATATATTAAAAGTGGAACTGCATATATATACATACATATATATATATATATATATATATATATATATATATATATATATATATATATATATATATATATATTTCAAAGATTATATTAAAGTAAAATTAGAAAAGATAGCGAAATTAGAATAACATCGCTACAAAAAGACTAATGATATTAAATTATATTAAAATATGAACATATATGTAAAATATGAGAAACATTATAAAGGTGGAACTGTTTTTACTTTATTTTCAAATTTATGTTTTGAAATTTAAAAATAAAATAGACTAAAATTGTGTAATAAGTCAAGTAAATATTTTAAAAGTAATAAAATACTAAAACTAAATTTAAAATTTGTGCAGGTCAAAAATTACGTGCTTATAGGGAAGGATAAAGAGTTAAGAGACTCCCCATGTGGTCTCAGTCTGCATGGCATCCGCAGCACCCTCGGTCTCCTCTAACTGTATCTCATCATCACCTGGCTGAGGGATAACAGGGTTACTGAGCATCTGGATCATCTCCTTAGCAGTGTGGGCAGTAGCATCCGGCTCCTCAGACTGGCCGGCTACTGCATCTGATGCCTTGGGTACTGCTGGTGCTGCCTGTGTTGCTGGGACTGCTGGCTCCATAAGCAAGTCAAGTGGTAGATCTCTTGCAGATGCTATCTTGGCAATCTCTTTTCTCAATCTCTCCACTGACTTCTTCGACGCTGGAGACTTTCGCATCTTATTCATTTGCTTTCCCAACTCCTCAATGACCTTCCCATGCACCACGAGAGTCTCCATAATGGTCTTTTGGTTGTCCAGATTCTTCTTCAATGTTTCCTCCACTAACGGAGGTACATGTGATGTTGCTGGGCAGGGGAATGTGCTGCAACAACACTGGATATGTCAGACAGGCTTGAAGTAGCTGCCTGCATCCAGTTATTGAGACTCATCAATATTTGGGAGACGTGCAGCATAGTGTGTGGATAAGTGGATGAAACGACCACTGATAATTGAGCTGATGGTCTAGAAGAAGAAGGTGGTGGCATGGTTGTTGTCCCAGTGGATGGACCGACTGCTGTGGAAGGCTCAGCAGCTGAATTAGTAACTACTATCATTGTCTCCTTAGACAGGAAAGCGGAGGTAGTTTCCTTACCCTTGAACTTCGGGTTGTTAATGCCATGTAGGTGGTACCATGAGAAAGGCTTCTTGGCCTTTACTTTTGTATCATACTACCTCGGCTCCACCTTTTGATCATTAAATATTCTGTGAGGAAGTTAGGGTATGGGTATGATCTTTCATCTTTCTGTACAGCCAATGTAATGTTGGTGGACATGATGGAACCCACATTGATCGGATACCCAGCCATAATCGAAACCACGAGGACTGCTTGGGGAAGTGAGAGGTTGTTCTCATTTAAGCACGGATCAATACGGCTACACACGAAGGTTTGCCACCCTTTATCTTCAAAATTTACGGTGGCCTGGACTATGGGAACCCCTGCTGTGAGCCACGGGGGTGGTGGTCCTTGAGCAGCCAAAATCTCGGCTAGCCACGTGCGAGCTGCAGCACCTATAGCAAGCTTTTCCAAGTATTGGATTGCCTCCACTTATTCAAATCCCACATATGAGTTCAAAGCATAGGAGTCGAATCAGATTTTTAGATTTCGCACCTTTGTTATCTTTGTACCCTTCTTTATGTGAGCCACATTGGCATAAAATTCTTTAACCAAGTGCTCATTTGCGTCGATGACACTTTGGGGAACCATTTCCATCCTTTTCGCTCCCGGAACTGTCTAAGGAGATTTGGATTGTGAATGTCCAAATCCTTCATCAAGAATTGTTGCTCAAGTGTGAGCAATCTCTGGGGTCACCACTCTCTGAATCTATTGAAGGCAATTAAACTGACGAATTTGTCTTCCCATATCTCTATTCTCCTTGACCTCTCAAGGCCGCCCACTCGAGTGTTACCTCCTCTCCCATCATTCACGACATCTTCATCATCATCTACATTGATTGGTGCAGCTGGGGCATGTGAGGAAGAGGGCTCAGAATCTTGGCTACCCTCTTCCAAACCTTTAGAAGAACTAGCAGCGGAAGAGGATTCATCTACCAAGTGGAATCTACCCGGGACTTGTTGAGATTGGGTATCAGGCATTGCTTGCACAGAGTTACCCTTAGAAGCTTCCCTTGGTAGGAGATACTCACTGGACTCGGGGGGTTCAGGAACTATGTTGGCGGTTGCTTTCTTGCTTATGGCTCTCTAAAAGGCAAGTGGTAGGTTACTCTTGCCTCGGCCTCGGCCTCGGGAGGGCTCACCCATCCCTTTTGATGTATCACCTCTGCCCTATGATCTAACCATTGTCTGCAACACATAACTGGTAATCATTTAGAATTAAATCTCATAGTGTATACAGATGCATGCTTGATAGTTGCAGTAAAGCAGACTTAGAAGAGGCAGTGCAGACCTTACAAAATTGAGTGCGGTCGCAGAGTGCCAAGTGCAGCCCGCAAATTTTTAAAGTGCGGTCGCACAGCTTGTTATGCGGACCGCACAATTTTGAGTGCAGCCGCATAAGCCCAGGTTCAGACTACTGGGTCTCTGATCATTTAACAGTGCGAACCGCATAATTTTCACTACGACCGCATCATTTCCCTATGGACCGCATATTTTTGAGTGCGGTCCGCACAATTCAAGCACACAGATGCCCAAACTTAGAGAACTGTAGACCGTACAAAAATGTGTGTGGCTGCACAGTTTGAATTTTACGCGGTATTACGCTAGGGTTCATGCAATTTTTCACAAATTAGATATAGTTTGCACAAATTGACAAGATTAGTGGTCTACCCAGCCCCTAATAAACATATACGAAGCTACCCATATGATTCTGAAGCACATTTGATATTTTTAGGCCTAAAAATAACTAAACTAATCAAAGAAAATAAAAAAGATTAAGAAAAACCAACAAAAATTTAACATACCAGTAATGAATGATGCAGGTGAGAATCTAACTTGATAAAATGAGGAAAGATTTAGAACTAATGGGATATGCATTATGTTTGCTTAAAGAAGTCAGAGAGCGTTAAGTGTGAATAGTGGTGAAAAGCCTTATTTATAGGTTGACCCAGTCAGTCAAAAATGAAGCTGAGTGCAGCCGCACAATTTTGAGTGCGGTCCGCACTCTTTACCTGAACATTTGATGAGCTCTGTGGTCCGCACAAAAGTGAGTGCGGCCATAGAATTTTTGCGGACCATACTATTTTGTGTACAGCCGCAAAGTGTCAATGAAATTTGACAGGCCAATCTTCAGAGAGAATGCATTTTTGGTCTTCCAGTTGTGCGACCGCACACAAAATTGTGCGGCCGCAGAGTGATTGAGCGGTCCGCATAATTCTGGTGCGGTCCGAATTTTTGTGATACTTAATCAATTTTTCTTGCACAGTCCCTGAAATGCACATCCATTCCTGCATACACTTCAAAACTAGTTAGCACAAAACAAAGCCTATCTAATCTAAAGAAGAAAACAAGAAAAAGAAAAAGACACATGGGTTGCCTCCCAAGAAGCGACTGATTTAACATCGTGGCACGATGCAGATTACCAATCATTTGAAATTGAAAACCGCCATAATGTGTCCATCATCAACCTTGCCAAGATAACTTTCTTTAACTTGCCCGGAAATATTCGTAACTAGGAATTGAACAATAGCACAAGATCACCTTCTTTAAACTCCTTGTTGTGGATGTACTTTTCATGGAGGTACTTCATCTTATCCTTGTAAAGGAATGAGCTTGTGTAGGCATTATACCTAAATTCATCTATCTCATTCAATTGTGACACCCTTAGGTTTGCGGCGACATTCCACTCAAGGTTCAACTTCTTCAAATCCCACATGGCCTTATGCTCAAGTTCCACCGGAAGATGACACGCCTTCCCAAATACCAATGGATATGGAGACATCCCAATCGGTATTTTGTAGGCCGTCCTATAAGCCCAAAGAGCACCATCAAGTTTTCTTGACCAATCCGTCCGGTTGGCATTCACAGTCTTTGACAAAATACTCTTGATCTCCTGGTTGGAGACTTCAACTTGTTTGCTTGCTTGAAGATGGTAGGGGGTCGAGACTTTCTGAGTGACACCATACTTGGTGAGTAAGGTATCAAAAGCCTTGTTGCAAAAATGCGAACCCCCGTCACTAATAATGGCCCTAGGAGTACCGAATCTTGTGAAGATGTCCTTCTTCAAAAATGCCCCCATACTTCAAGCTTTGTTGTTGGGTAAAGTCGCGGCTTCAACCCATTTTGACACATAGTCCACAACTACCAAAATGTAAGTGTCCCACAAGAGCTCACGAACGGTCCCATGAAATCAATACACCAAACATCAAAGATATCAATTTCCAAGATGGTGGTGAGGGGCATCTCATTCTTCTTAGAAATCCTACTGGTGTTTTGACATTCATCACAATGCTTGACTAGATCACTAGCGTCCTTGTAGAGAGTAGGCCAATAGAATCCACAACTCAACACTTTTGTAGCCGTTCTCGCTCCACCATGGTGACCACCATACGGTGAAGAGTGGCAAGCCTCAAGAATTCCCATTTGTTCTTCCTCTGGCACACATCTTCGGATCACACCATCAGTACATATCCGGAAAATATATGGCTCATTCCAATAATAGTCAAGGCATTCCTGTTTGAGCTTCTTCCTTTGGTTTGAAGAGAATTCATTCGGTACAATGCCGCTCACAAGATAATTGGTTAAATTGGCAAACCACAACATCCCGATCATTGAAATGGCTAGCAATTGCTCGTCGGGAAAGGAATCATTGATCTAAAGGCCGTCATGTGGCCTCCCCTCCTCCTCCAAACGAGACTAGTGGTCCGCCACTTGGTTTTTACTACCCTTGCGGTCTTGAATCTCTAGATCAAACTCTTGCAATAAAAGCACCCACCGCATCAATCTTGCCTTATAATCTTTCTTACTCATCAAGTATCGAAGCGACGCATGGTCGGTGTGAACAATCACCTTTTTTACCTATCAAATACAGGCGGAGCTTCTCTATAGCAAAAACAATAGCAGGTAGCTCTTTTTCGGTCACTATATAATTGACTTGGGGATCATTCATGGTCTTGCTAGCATAGTAGACCGAATGGAAGATTTTGTTGATACATTGCCCCAAAACTACTCCAACCGCCACATCACTAGCGTCACACATGAGCTTAAAAGATAAGCTCCAATCCGGTGCGGTGATAATAGGAGTAGTAGTCAACTTGAACTTGAGCAATTCGAATGCCTTCATGCAATCTTCATTGAAATGGAACTTGGCATCCTTCTCCAAAAGTTTACACAAAAGGTTTACCACCTTGGAAATGTCCTTGATGAATCGGCGATAGGACCCCGCATGACCGAAGAAGCTCTTCATTCCCTTCACGGATGTAGGGGGAGTTTGGAGATCACCTCAATTTTGGCCTTGTCGACCTCAATACCATGCTTTGAAATTTTGTAGCCGAGGACTAGGCATTCATCGACCATGAAGTGACATTTCTCCCAATTCAACACCAAATTTGTCTCCTCACATATAGCTAAGACTCTATCCAAATTGTTCAAGCAATCTTCAAAGGAATTCCCAACCATGGAGAAATCATCCGTGAAGGCCTCAAGAATATCCTCTACCATGTCTATAAAAATAGCCATCATACACCGTTGAAAAGTCACATGTGCATTACACAAACCAAATGGCATCTGCGAAAAGGTGAAAGTACCATATGGACAAGTTAAAGTGGATTTCTCTTGGTCCTCGGAAGCAATAAGGATTTGATTGTAGACGGAGTATCCATAAAGGAAGCAATAAAAAGCATATTCGGCCAACCTATCAAGTATTTGATCAAGAAATGGAAGCGGGAAATGATCTTTCCGAGTGACTTTGTTGAGTTTCCTATAGTCCATGCATACTCTCCACCCGGTGACAGTTCTTGTGGGGATCAATTCATTCTTGTCATTTGTTCACATTTCATCGGAGAGGTCCACGAGTTATCGGAAATGGGGTAAACAACCCCGGTATCCAACCACTTCATTATCTTCTTCTTTACCACCTCTTGCATCGCTTCATTTAGCCTCCTTTGATGTTCAACGGATGATTTAACACCCTCCTCCAAAATAATCTTGTGCATGCAAAAGGCGGGGCTAATGCCCCGGATATCTGCCAATGTCCATCCGATTGCTCTTTTCCTCCTTTGTAGTACCTCCAATGTGGACTCTACCTGCATGTTAGTTAAACAAGAAGAAAGTATAGCCGATAAAGTATAAGAAGGGCCAAGGAATTCATACCTGAGATGTAGAGGAAATGGCTTTAACTCTAAAGTGGGAGGCTCCTCGATTGAGGGCTTTGTTGGAGGAGTCTTCCGATTTTCAAGATCCAAAGATAGCTTGCGGGGTTCATAAGTGTACGAACTCATTCCTTGCAATGCATTCATACACTCCACATAGCCTTCTTTCTCCTCAACATCATCAAGGTTGAGCAAAACGGCTTCCAAATTATCCTCTACCTTCATTGTGGCACTAGCATCATCAACAATCACGTCGGTGACCAAATCCATGAACGAACACACTTCATTACTAGTCGGTTGCCTCATAGATTTTCACACATAAAAGACCACATTTTCGTCACCCACCCAGAAAGTGAGCTCATCGGCTTCCATATCGACAAGAGCCTTCCCCGTAGCAAGGAAAGTTCTACCCAAAATGATAGGCACCTTATAGTCCACTTCACAATCAAGAATCACAAAGTCCGACGGGAGGATGAACTTGTCAACTCAAACCGACACATCATCAATAATGCCCAAAAGTCTCTTCATTGTACGATCCTCCATTTGCAACCTCGTAGATGTGGATCTTGGTTGCCCAATTCCCAAAGTTTTGAGCATCGAATAGGGCATCAAATTGATACTTGCCCCAAGAACACATAAAGCTTTGGAAAAGTCAGCACTCCCAATAGTGCAACAGATTGTGAAAGCATAAGGATCTTTCAATTTCGGAGCCATTGAGTGCACAATAGCACTCACTTGATATGTCATCTTGATCATCTCACTGTTAATTGATCTTTTCTTGGTCACCAAGTCCTTTATGAACTTTGCATAACCCGACATTTGCTCTAAAGCCTCAACCAATGGTACATTGATATACAAACTCTTCATCATGTCAATAAACTTTTTGAATTGGTTCTCACTATTTTGCTTTGCAAGCCTTTAAGGTTATGGAGGAGGAGGCCTTGGCATTGGTGCCGTAGCCTTCGGCACTACCGGTTCCGGCATGTCAATCACGTGTTCCCTAGACGGGTTCACTTCTTCTTGCATCTCCTCCACATTTTCATCAATATCAATTCTCACTTCTTCATTAGCTTGAACCACATTGCTTGGAATTTCATCTTCTTGACCCACAACATCTTCATCCACAATTCTTCTTTGATTTGAGATGGTTGCATCTCCACTTTTCCACTTCTTGTAGTCACAGCCATATCATGTCCCGTATTATTCCCACCCTTTGGGTTCACCACCGTATCACTAGGTAGTGCCCCCTTAGGACGAGTGTTCAAAGCTTGCGATATTTGGCCTAATTAAACTCCAAACTTCGAATAGAGGTGTTGTCAGAGGCTAGTTGAGCATCTGAATTGACAATCTTCTCCATCATTTGTTTAAACATGTTCTCAATTCTATCCATTTCATTGTTAGAAGAGCTCAGACCTTGAGGAGGATAGGGGTGGATTTCTCGGTTATTGGAACATCGGGGGTCTTTGAAAACCCGACCCTCCGTTGTTGTTGTTGTTGTTCCACCCTCCTTGGTTATTGCCTCCCCAATTGCTTCGATTGTTGCCACCCCAATTGCCTTGATTATTGCCTTCACAATTACCTTGGTTAGCTTGATTATTCCAATTGCCTTGATTATTGTTACTACCACTCCAATTGCCTTGGTGGCCTTGGTTGTTCCAATTTCCTTGATTTCCTTGTGACCTCAATTGTTGTTGATTTTGTCTTTGAGCATTGTTTCTTTGGCCTTGATAATTATTAACATATTGCACTTCTTCTTCTTGCTCATTGAATGAATCACCTTGATCATAACCATTATCATCTTGCATGAATTGCTCCGGACGGCTTTGAATTTGTTGACCTTGTTGTCGTCTCTTGTTTATAAGCATATTCACACCTTCCATCGCATTTACTTGTTTCGGCCTTTGAACTTGTTTAAGCTGAGCTTTGGCCAATTGATTCATTGTAGTTGTCAACTCGGCGATAGCTTGCCCATGATCATGTAGTTCCTTGTGAAGGTAAATTACATTAGGGTCACCTTGAGGAACATTGGCTCTACTTTTCCATGCCGATAAGGTATCCGCTATCTCATCAAAAATTTCACAAGCTTCAGCATAAAGAGTGTTCTTGAAGTTCCCACCAGCAAGTTGATTTACCATACATTGATTTGTTGTATTAATCCCTCTGTAGAAGGTTTGTTGGATCATGGCCTCGGTCATATCATTATTCGGTCACTCTTTAACCATGGTACAATATCTTTCCCAAATCTCGTGCAATGGCTTATTGGGTTCTTGCTTGAACCCGAGAATCTCATCTCGAAGTGTAGACATATGCCCTAAAAGAGAAGAATTTGTCAATAAATTTCTCCTCTAACTCATCCCATGTATGGATGGAATGATTGGGCAATCTCTCTAACCAGTCCAATGCATTTCCCCATAGAGAAAAGGGAAATAGCCTCAACTGCAGCGCGTCCTCAGAGATATTGGTTTTCTTGCTCCCCCAACAAGTATCGACGAACCCTTTGAGATGCTTGTAAGCATTTTGACTCGGAGCCTCGGTGAAGAATCCCTGTTACTCATGTAGTGTAAGCATCACATTGGTGATTTGGAAGTTGCCCACCCTAATGCACATGCATTAGGGTGGTAAAGGTGGGGGAGGGACGGACTATAGCATATGCATAACCCTCGTTCGGCAATACCAAGTGTGCCGCCGCTCTTGGTAGAGGTGGGGGAGGGACGGAAACAATATCTTGAGGCGGTCTGCCTTACCTATTTGCTTGAAGTTCGGGAAGAACCTCATCTCCTTGATCATCGTCCGCTTCCTCCCCCAATGGCACATTTTCGAAGGGCTCGTTGTTGAGAGCCATTCTCGTATCTATAATCAATTCAAAAACAAAGTTAGTGACCCGGAAGGAAAAGAAGACAAATCACACAAAAACCTAGATATATAACTAAATCTGTTTAACTCCCCAGCAACGACGCTAAAAATTTCATGCCGCCCAAACTCACACCACAAATATAGGTTGTGAGGCGTTCGAAGCAATAATAAAAACCCAATGCAAGTCGGGTCGAATCCACAGGGAGTTAGATATAGGATTAAGTATATGTATAGACTAGGTGTATGATGTGCCCAATATTGCACTTCCACATATTTGGTTGTTTCTTTCTACTTCTATTGATTATGTTAATGTTTGCAAATGAAAAGCTAAGATACAATATTTTTGGTTTTGTTGTTTTTCGAGTTGATAAAAGGTCTAGGGTCGTGACTTCCACCTAGGTGGTTACGTAACGAGTTGTAAACTCTAGGGTAAGTTTGATTGGTCGGGGTTATAATATAGCAATCACATGCAATTACCCACTCAATATCTCTCGGTGGTTAGAGTGATTCTGCCCAATTTGGCTTTCTCAAGTCCAAATGGGTATTGCACAAAACAAGTGATAAATGCTCAAGTCGAGTCTTACTATCTCTAGATTTAATCCTTTAATTGGGGTTATCAACTTCTTGAGTTCACCCCAATTTCTTGTTAACCAAAATTTCCTAGACTTAGACTCTCTTTCTCAAGTAGAGACTAAGTCAATTAGGCATGAATCAATGTTTGCAACCATTAACTCTTTAATTCAAGCAAGAACTAGGCTAAATATTACTAACCCAATCACAAACAATCCCTAAATCAAACACTCATTAAGTACCCACACTAGGGTTGGGTCACAACCCTAGCTAAAAATTTAGCTACTCATAGAAAATGCAGAAATTAAAGAAACAATTAAGATGAAATCTATAATAAAAGATTAAGGGAAGAGAATCTAATGTTAAAATACTAAACTAATACAATGTTACCCAATATAGTAAAGAAAAACGGCTCAGGTGCTCTCCCAAAACAAACATAACCTAAAAATGACAAAAAGTTCTATTTATACTAAGCTAAATATATCTGACAAAATTGCCCTTGTGGAGGTTGTGCGGCCGCATAATTATGTGTGCGACCGCACAATGAGACTTGGCTTGACAGGTTCCAGTTCTGCGGCCACACAATTCTGGATTGCGGCCGCACTCATTCAACTTTTGCGGACCGCACATTTATGAGTGTGGCCGTGCTCTTGCTTCTACAGTCGCACAATTATAGTGTCGTCCGCACTTCTTAATCTTGGGCTTTGGCTGTGTGAGACTTCTACGGACCTCATAAAAATGAGTACGGCCACGCTCTTGATTATATGGCCGCACAAAAATGGTGCGGTTCGCATTTCTTCTTGAACTTAAAATCCCATCTATCTGATCTTTGTCTTCTACGGCCGCACCAGAATTGTGCGGTCCGCACTTTGCATGTCATTTCTTGTCAAAGGTTTTCTTCATGATGTGTGGTCGCACTCAATATTGTGCGGTCTGCACAATGCCCTTTTAGCCTTATTTCTGTCCTTGTCCAAAATTACTCATTCTTGAGTTGATTTTCATCTCTTTAGCTCATGTTCTATCATTCCTGCAAGCAAGCACATTTCATTAGTTTTCGGGAGTACCTTTAAGAAATTTTGCTCTAAAACAAAAGTATTATAGAGCAAATAAGTAGTCAAAATCCCTACTTATCACAGGGTCGTGTTTGTGTGCCTAAAGTGTATGGACTTCGTGAGTTGATTATTGAGGATGCCCATAGTTCCCAGTATTCTATTCATCCGGGCACCACCAAGATGTATCAGGAATTACGGCAGTATTATTGGTGGAGGAGAATGAAGAAGGATATAGTTGCATATGCATCTCGGTGTCTAAACTGTCAGCAAGTAATGTACGAGCATCAGAGGCCTAGTGGTTTGCTTTAGAAGATAGAGATTCCTGAGTGGAAGTGGGGGGGGTGTCACTTATAGATTTCGTTGTTGGACTCCCATGGACTCATAGGAAGTTCGATGTAGTTTGGGTCATTATGGATAGGCTGATCAAGTCAGCACATTTCATTCCTGTGGCAGTTACCTATTTTTCAGAGCAGTTGGTAGAGATTTATATCCCCAAGTTGATAAATAGGGATTTTGACTGTTTATTTGCACTTCTCTACTTGCGTTTTAGCTCAAAATTGCTTAAAGGTATTCCCAAAAACTAATGAAATGTGCTTGTTCGCATGAGTGTTTGAATATGAGCTAAAGAGATGAAAATCAACTCAAGAAGGAGTAATTTTGGATAAGGACAAAAACAAGGCTAAAAGGGCGTTGTGCGAACCGTATAATATTGAATGCGACTGCAGATCATGAAGAAAGCCTTTGACAAGAAATGCTCTACATAGTGCGAACCACACAATTCTGGTGCGGCCGCAGAAGATAAAGTTCAAAGAGATGGGATTTTAAGGTCAAGAAGAAATGAGGACCGCACCATTTTTGTGCGGCCGCATAAGCAAGAGCGCTGCCGCACTCAAAAATGTGCGGTCCGCAGAAGTCCCACAATGGCAAAGCCCAAGGTCAAGAAGTGCGGACAACACTATAATTATGCGGCGCGCACTCATAAATGTGCAGTCCACAGAAGTTCAAGGAGTACGGCCGCAAACCAGAATTGTACGGCCAGAGAACTGGAACCTATCAAGCCAAGTCTCAATGTGCGGACCGCACACATAATTGTACGGCCACACAACCTTTGCAGGGGCAATTTTGTCAGATATTTTCAGCTTAATATAAATAGAACTTTTTATCATTTTTAGGTCAAGTTTTGTAAGTTGGGAGCACCTGAGCCATTTTTATTTACTGTATTGGGTAACATTGTACTAGATTAGCTTTTAAACATTAGATTTTCTTTCCTTAATCAAGTATTATGAATTCTATCTTAGTTTCTTCTTTAATTTCTTCATTTTCCATGAGTAGCTAAACTCTTAGCTAGGGTTGTGACCCAATCATAGTATGGGTACTTAATGGGTAATTGATTTAGGGCTTATTTATGATTGGGTTTATGATATTTAACCTAGTTCTTGCTTGAATTTGAGAATTGATGGTTGCAATTATTGATTCATGCCTATTTGATTTAGTCTCTACTTGAGAAAGAGAGACTAAGCCTAGGAAAACTTGGCTAACTAGGAATTGGGGTGAACTCAAGAAATTGATAACCTCAATTAAAGGGTCGAACCTAGAGATAGTAAGACCCGACTAGAGCATTTATCACTTGCTTTGTGGAATACCCGTTTGGTCTTGAGAAAGCTAAATCGAGAAAATTACTCAAATTACCGAGAGGTATAGAGTGAGTAATTCAATGTGATTGCTATATTGTATCCCAATCAACCAAACATGCCCTAAAGCTCTAAATCCGTTAGGTAACCAACTAGGTGGAAATTGCAACCCTCGATCTTTCATAACTTGAAAAACAACCAAAACCAAAAATACTATCTCTTTGCTCTACAATTACAATCAATAACTTAAAATTAGAAGTAGAAAAAACAATTGAAAATGTGGAAGTGTAATTTGGGGCACATCATACAGTCACACTAGGTGTATACCTAATCCAAAATCTAACTCCATATGGATTTGACCCCGACTTGCGTTGGGTTTTTATTATTGCTTCTTTCGCCTCACAACATATATTTGTGGTATGAGTTTGTGCAATATTATGTGCCCGCGTCTATCATTTCTAATCGAGGAACGTAGTTCACCTCGCACTTCTGGAAAGCAGTATAGCGTGAGTTGGACACACAGGTTGAGTTGAGCACAATATTTCATCCTCAGACAGACGGACAGTCCGAGCGCACTATTCAGATATTGGAGGATATGCTCTGTGTTTGTATTGTTGACTTCGGAGGCTCTTGGGATCATTTCTTGCCACTTGCGGAGTTCGCCTACAACAAAATCTATCAATTGATCATCCAGATAGCCCACTATGAGGAATTATATGATAGACGGTGTCGATCGCCGGTTGGATGGTTTGAGCCGGAGGAGTCTTAGTTATTGGGTACAGATTTGGTACAAGATGCCTTGGATAAGGTTAAGATCATTCAGGATAGACTTCGCACAGCTCAGTCCATGCAGAAGAGTTTTGTCGAACGTAAGGTTCGAGATGTTGCATTCATGGTCAGAGAGAGTGTTGCTCCGTGTGTCACCCATGAAGGGTGTAATGAGATTTGGAATAGAAGGGCAAGTTGAGCCCTAGATACATGAGATCTTTTGAGATTCTTCAGAGAGTAGGTGAGGTGGCTTACATACTCGTATTGCCACCTAGTTTGTCAGCAGCTCATCCGGTATTCAATGTGTTCATGCTCCGAAAGTATCACGCCGATCTGTCCCACGTGCTAGATTTCAGCTATGTCTAGCTGGACAAGGAATTGACCTATTAGGAGGAGCCAATGGCTATTCTAGCTTGGCAGGTTCGTTAATTGAGGTTGAAGAATTATCCTTTAGTTCGGGTAAGTGGAGATGTCATCCCATCGAGGCAACTACTTGGGAGTCCGAGTCGGACATGCGAAATAGATATCCCCACCTTTTCACCATCCCAAGTACTTTTCTATATCTGTTCGAGGACAAACGCTTATTTTAGAGATGGAGAATGTGATGACCTGACAGGTCATCTCATGTTTCGAAGCCTAATTCTATGATCTGAAGCCTTAAAGATGATGTTTTAGCCTTTCTCGATTTGCATGCGTAGTCCGAACGTCTTTTCGGAAAGCTTTTATGTTAAAAATAAGAAATTTTGCCTAAAACTTCATTTGAGTTGACTTTGGTCAATATTTTTGGTAAAAGAACTAGGATTTGTATTTTGACGGTGACGATGGGTCTATACCATGATTTGGGGCTTGGGCGTATGCCCGGAATCGAAATCGGAAGTCCCTAGCCCAAGATATCGGACTTTGTAAAAATTTGATAGTTAAAGGCTAAATGCATTTGAAATATTTGACTTTTGGATATCGGGACCATATTTTGTTTTCGGAACCCGGTATAGGTCCAATACCATATTTATTACTTGTCTGTGAAATTTGGTAAGAAATGAAGTTGGTTTGACGTGATTCGGATGTCTGGTTGAGAAATTAGAAGTTTCAAAGTTTTCTTGAAAATTTCATTTGATTTGGTGTTCAATTCGTAGTTCTAAGTATTATTTTGGTGATTTGATCGTGCGAGCAAGTTCGTATGATGTTTTTAGACTAGTGTGAACTTTTGGTTTAGAGTCCCGAGGGCTCGGGTGAATTTTAGATAGGCTACGAAGTGAAATTTGACTTGGAGAAATTGCTGGTGCATCTGATCTTATTGCAGGCCTCTGATCTCGCATTTGCGAGATCAGACATCTCATTTGTGACCTCTGAGAGGTTTGCATTTGCGAGTTTCTCATCGCAAATGCAAAGAGAAGCTGGGTCACACAGGTTTCGCATTTGCGAAATATTCTTCGCATTTGCGATGTGGGTCAGGGGACGACATTCTTCGCATTTGCGACGATTGTGTCGCATTTGTGGTCCCATCAGATTTCGCATTTGCAACCAGTCTTGCATTTGCGAAGATAGTAGATATGCGATGGTTCCTTCGCATTTGCGGGATTTGCATTTGCGAAGCCCAGGTCGCATTTGCGACATCTGCAGCTGGGTAAATATGACTTAGACAGAATTTTTCTCTCATTCTTCAAATTTTCAAAACCCAAAACCTTAGAGGCGATTTTCCAAAAACTTCTTCTTCCCCAATCCGTTGGTAAGTGATTCTAACCTAGTTTCTTTCAATCTTTCATTACATATCACGAGATTTCAACCTAAAGTCTAAGGTTTTCATGGTGGAATTGGGGATTTTTGGGTAGAAACTAAAGATTTGAAAAATTGGGGATTTAGACCTCAAATTGAGGTCGGATTCCAAAACCAATTATATATCCGGGCTCGGGGTAAATGGGTAATCGGATTTTGGTCCGAATTTCGGGTTTGAACCAAGTGGGCCCGGATGTTGACTTTTTCAATAATGGCATAAATTGAATGCTTTGCAATCATGGGTAGTTCCTAAGGCTTTATTTAAATTGTTTGGTTGGTAATTTGCTAGATTCTATTGGTCTGGAGGCTTGTTTGAAGGGAAAAGCCATGGTTGAACTTTGAGTTTGGCCGTTGGAGCGAGGTAAGTGTTGTAGTTAACCTTGACTTGAGGGATTAAGTCTTATTTGCCTATTTGTTACGTGTTTGAATGTTGGGTACAACGTATAGGTGATGTGACAAGTACCTATGTGTTGTTGTAGGGTCATAGCATTCGAGTGAGTGTTATTCTTGAAATTGTTGTTTTCCGTGATCATATTATCTATGCTTATACTAGTTAATCATTATGTTGATCGTTCTTATCATGTTTACAGACTTTGGTAATAACTGAGTATTGGTTCAGAGTTCAGGTTGGCACTGTGGAACAAAATATTGAAGTAAGACTTCTTCTTATTATTTCTATCTCCCAGTTGGCATTATTCATTGCTTTATGGTGAGGAAGAGTGTTAATGCACGAAGGGTAATGTCGTACCGTGTTGTGAGTATTAATGCACAAAGGGTGATACCGTGCCAAATTATGAGAGAGTTAATGCACGAAGGGTGATGCCGTGTCGTTTCTATTGTTTCATATGTGAGGTTGAGAGTAAAAGCACGAAGGGTGATGCCGTGCATTTTCTTTTACTGTGTTTACTTGTTTCTATCTATTTAAGATATATTGGTTGATCAAATTCTTATTACTGCTGTGATTCTTTATCTTGTGATACCCTCAGCATGCCCCCTCCCGATATTACTTGTCACGACCCGGAATTTCTACCATCGGGACCATGATGGCGCATAACATTTCACTTGCTAGGCAAACAATGTTAGTGGATTGATGTCGTGCTGATTCTATTGTTTCATATGGTGAGGTTGAGAGTAAAAGCACGAAAGGTGATGCCATGCATTTTCCTTTACTGTGTTTACTTGTTTCTATCTGTTTAAGATATATTGGTTGATCAAGTTCTTATTAATGTTGTGATTCTTTATCTTGTGATCCCCTCAGTATGTCCCCCTTCCGATATTACTTGTCTAACTTTTATTTGTCGTTATCTCCGTACATATAATGTCAAATTGCATAGGTTTATTTGTGAGTGTCTTTACTTAGTCTCGTCACTACTTCGTCGAGGTTAGGCTCGACACTTACCAGTACATGGGGTCGGTTGTACTGATACTGCACTCTGCACTTCCTGTGCAGATTTTTGTATTGGTCCCAGTTGATCGAGAGGCATAGCAACTCGGACCGGACCACCGGAGACTCAAGGTAGATCTGTCGGCGTTCACAGACCTTGAAGTCCCCGTCTATCTCTTCTGTTTTATTGTTTTTTTCGTTCAAACAATTGTATTTCTTTTAGACTTTTACTCGTAGTAAATACTAGAATGTTTGTGAATTTGTGACACCAGATCCGGGTAGTAGTAAATGATGAAGTTATTATATAATTCCGCACGCGCTGTATTTCACTTTAGCTTATTTACTGTTATTTATTGAATTGAATAAGGTTTGGCTTAATAATCCTCTAACGTTGGCTTGCCTAGCAAATGGAATGTTAGGCGCCATCACGGTCCCAATATTGGGAATTTCGGGTCGTGACATCAATTGTTTGCCAAAACCCCCACTTTATATCGAATCCAATTTCGAAAATCCAATTTTAAACTCAAAACTTCTTTAATTGAATTTATGATTTTCTTCTCCAAGTTTTAATTGATCTAACAATACTTAACACGGTTCTCAAATAAAATCAATTACTGATATATAAGTTGAAATAAAATTACTACAATGTCGAATCATATTAGAGGCAGAATAAATAATTCGAAAATGTGGATTTGAGATTCTTCTTTTCTTGTTAGGCTAAGTTTGGAGTTTGCCCATGGTGATATCTGAGTCGCCATTTGCTGCGGAAGTTATGATTTTAGGGTTATTTGATCTTTAGCTATAAGCTGTCAATTTTAAGACATACTAGGTTAAATATGCAAATAAGGAAAAATGTGTGTTTTTTGTGATCCAATGTTTTACTCGAACTAGCTTTAGTTTACGTACGTTGCACGTGTGCTTAGCGTCAATGAATGAAATATGAGTATACAAAGAACATGTAAATCAATTTATCAAATGCTAAGTTTTAAAATGTCTACATTAAATTAATATTTTAAAATAAGTAACTTTGTACCTAGAAAAGTATAGGGAGTTGCCATTTATTTAAATGAATACCAAAAGAAAGAAAATTAACTAATGGCTACTCACTTAGAATGTATTTTGCCTTCTAATGTTTTATGCTTATTGTTTTAACTTTTGCACTTTTAACAGCTTGACTCTTACTTCTAAATTATAATCGATTTTATTATAAATTTTAAAAAGAATCACTTGAATTGTTTCGCATTAGTTAAATCAAAGTTTTTTTGGTTAATTAGGATTGATCTTATCATTAAAGAGAATTCTTTTTGTTGTTGATTGAAATATCTATATTAGCTCATTCAAAGTTTAAAATATTTAACTGTAATTATAATTTTTATCCAATAAGAATTCTACATTTAGTGTAATAAAAAATCGCTATGACATCATTTTTGGACTTTTATGTTAGTACAGTGTTTGAATATTACCAACACTTTTTCTTTTATTTTCTTAATATTAAAATATTTTCTTGTTTATGCTTGGTACTTCAATTTTGAAAAAATGGGGATTGATTGAGATTACTACGATTGTGATTGCTAAATATTTATTCTTACTCCCAAGTATAATTTAATAACAAAAGTTTAGTTGATATATATTAAAATTATAAATATGAGAAAAATAATTCAATGAGCATTTTATTATTTAAAAAAATACTCGTAAATCTTGAAAAGGTACTCCTGAAACTGGAAAAAAGAGAGAAAAATAAGGACACATGCACCAAGAAATAAGGACTACTAAACCTAAATTTTTATGACAAAAAATACTCGTAACCAATATAAAAAAATACTCGTGAAATGCTTGGAATTCAATATCTTAAATCTAAATAGAGATTATATGAAGGACTCCAATCACATAACATAATTTTTTAGATCAAAGTCCTAAGAGTTAGGAAAATAATTAAGCGATTATTCATAAGTATTAGGAAAATAATTAAGCGATTATTCATAAGTATTAGGAAAATAATTAAATGGTGATTTCTACAATTTAGGAAAATAACTTAAATTATTATTTTGTGCAACGTGAAAGCTATTATTAGAGGGTAAAAATACGAACCATTGCGCGTGAACACCATCTAGATGAGTATGAACTATTAAAATATTACATAAATATTCTATTAAAAATTATGTTTGAGTGATAAAATAAATATTGTAGAAAAAATATAAGTTCTTGACAATAGTAGTTGTTGAACCTATCTTAGCTAACACAGTAAGCAAAAAAACTATACCCCATATAAGCCCTCAATCATGTCAGTCAATATATTCAGCTTAAAAATTATTATAAATTTTATAATATTATTACATTAATTTCACAAGTTATCATTCTTCATTTAGTTTTAGCAAGAACACATTAATCCTTGAACATTTAAGTTATTAAGTACAATTTATTTAAAAATTATATATTCTTAAGTTCATTATAAAAAGCACAAATAATTTAACTAACTGACAAAATATGCATTTTTTCTCGCAAATACAAATTGTGCTATATACTTTAATTAATAAGAAAAAATGTAGTAATTATTTTCAATAAATTAGTAAAGAACCTAGTGTCTATGATTGTAATAAAATTATATACAATTGACGGGTTCTAAAAACACTACGATAATACTACTCTAAAAGCAGTACAAATATAAAATACATGTTAAAATTAGAATTATGTTTAGTTCTACACGTTAGATAAATATTTTAAATGTAGATATACTTTTTGAAGGAAAAATTAGTTTTTCAAAAGGTATAAAAGTTGGTATATAGATCAATTTTCACCATGTGACAGTTAACTCTATATAACTCTCTATAAAATTTTAGGTTATTAGATATTTTAAATACTTATATTTATTGTTATGTTAATTTTCTCGAACATGAACAATTATTTTTTTCCTTTGAGAATATTTATTTTTAAAATTCAAAACATGACAACTAACCAAAATGTTAGATTTCAAAATAATTCTTCCATCTAACACTAACTAATTTTTTTCAAATCCAAAACCTTTGTTGTTTTCCAATAAATATAATATTTGGCTTGTTCTTTTATTTTAAGCTTCATAATTTATTAAAAATATTTTGGGTTCGTTTGTATCTAGAAAAAGAAACATACTCATAATTACAAAGTTAATTTTGTATAAATGTTCTTTGTGTGGAATTAGGATTATTTAATCTATAAAGAAGAATCATACTTAAACGCTAGTACTTATTTTATTCAATACAAACAAGGAAAGAATTTACCTAAATAAAAGCTTACTTGATTTAAATTCTTAAATATTAGGACTTCCTAAATAGTTCAAATAAGGAAATATTTTATAATTATAATTTTAGTTGATTTCAAAGTCCTAAATAGTAGGAAAATAAAAAGTCCTAACTATTAGAAAAATAATTAAATTACTATTTTGTCTAGTGTGAAATCTATCTTTAAAGGGTAAAAAAAGGCAAACGGCATTTTGTTAAGGGCCTTCGTGCTTTTAGTATAGTATATATAGATTAGGAGTGACAAAACTAACCCAAACTCATTTGACCTGGCCAACCCGTCCAAGTTTTAATGGGTTTAGAATAGAACAATTTTGAATTGTTTTGGGCTAGCCCAAGTTAACTCATCAAAAATCATCGACCCAAATGGACCCGTGATGATGCCCAACTTTGACCTATGAAAATGTTCAATCTTAAAGTTCGACCCATGTGCTGAAAATATTTTTTAATTTTTTTTTATGTTTGATTGGTTTAAATATTTGAAAATATTTTCTTTATGAATTCATTTTTCTGCAATCGGATGAAAGTATTTTTCCTATCAAGAGAAGGGAAAACATCTTCAAAAACTCTTTTTCAACCCTCCACAACTAACTGTCGTTGACAAAAATAATTATCAAACATAAAAAGAATCTGAAAATAAAGAAGAAACACATAATCACAACAGAAAAATAACAAATTAAATTTATATCAATAAAATAAAAGATGGGCATTGAGCTATATTTTAGGTATCACAATAAAATAAAGTAAAGTACTCAAATAAAAGATAATATTTTATCTACAACAGGAAAATAAAGTACTCATTTTGTGGAGGGAGGGGGAATACTTTTTTACATCATGAAAAAGAAAGCACATTTTTGTTGAAACAAACAAAAAAAAAAATCTACAGGATGAAAAAAGTACTCATTTTGTGATTTTTTTTTTCTACATCATAAAAAGAAAGGACTTATTTTTGAAACGAAAAAAAATACTTTTTCTACATCATAAAAAGAAAATATTTATTTTATTAAAATAAAAAAGAAATTACTCTATCTAACACATTAAAAGAAAGTACTCTAAATAATATTTCTATTTAGGGGTGAGGGTTGTGGGAGGTGGGAAGTTTTAATCTTACTACTTCTTAATTATTCTGATATTTATTAGTATTATAAGATGAAGAACTATCAAATAAAATTCTAAATCCAAATTTAGGAAAGAAATCATTTGACATGAATTGACATTTATTCCAAAACATAAGATAATTTAATGTATGTTTGTTTAAAAGTTGAGAATAAGATTTAGGTTGGACGGATTGGGTTACAACCCATTGGTTAGCTCATCTTGACCCAAGTGAACTTTAGGTAAGGTTGGACAATGACCCATTTGATGAGTCAACCCATCTTGACCAGCTCAAATACAGTCTTCCATTTGTCACCTCTAACTCGGATGGCATCTACATGATGCCAAATTCCCTAGAAAAAAATACATGAAAAACTCCAAACTTGCAAAATCTCTCTCATTCATCAAGGCAAAACATAAGAAATGAAACTATTATTAGGAAGAACAGGGGCAAAGATAGCTATAGTATTCCCGAAGTCTAAAGTAGTTTTAGACAAATGTCACGATCCGGATTTTCCACCATCGGGTGTCGTGATGGCGCCTACTATCGGAGCTAGGCAAGCCAAATATTTAAAACACCTTTCCTGCTTTCTTTCAAACAATATAATAAACGAGACAAAATCTAAGCGGAAGACTTTAAATCTAAAGCAACTGAAAACCAAAAGTGCGGAAGTTTGAACCAAAATGCTACCCAGAGTCTGGTGTCACTAGCTCACGGACTACTACAGAATACTACAATCAATGTCTGAAGGGAAAATACATCATGTTTGTCTGATACGAGATAAACAAACAAAAAAAAATATGGAAAGTGACTTCGGCCTGCGAATGCCAGCTAGGCTACCTCGAGAGTCCCTGGACTGAAGATAGCTCCCAGAAGTCCTATTGCTGCGGTCCGTAAGCTGCTCCCTGATCTGTGCACCAAAAATGCACAGAGTGTAGCATCAGCACAACCGACCCCATGTGCTGGTAAGTGCCTGGCCTAACCCCGGCGAAGTAGTGACGAGGCTAGACAGTACCTACCACAATTAACCTGTACAGATATATATACAACAAGTGCAAGAAAACAATAACAAGATAATACAAAGTAAAACTGGGAGGGGACATGCTATCGGGGAGTAACAGATAAAAATGAAATATCAGAAATAAGCAGAAGAGACTCCGGTTCCCATGATGTGTGTGTATATATATATATAAGTGGACGGCGTGCCGCACGATCCCATAATATCATATATAAGTGGACGACGTGCCACACGATCCCATAATATCATATATAAGTGGACGGTGTGCCACACGATCCCATAATATCATATATAAGTGGACGGCGTGCCACACGATCCCATAATATCATATATAAGTGGACGGCGTGCCACACGATCCCATAATATCATATATAAGTGGATGGCGTGCCACACGATCCCATAATATCATATATAAGTGGACGGCGTGCCACACGATCCCATAATATAGTTCATAATATCTGACTTCATATAGTAGACCCCTTCAGGGGAGAATAACAACTCAATACCTTTAACCCGGCAAGGGTACAACTAACAGCCCAAAATATCCCGACAAGGGAGAATATATATATCAGTCTACACATCCCGGCAAGGGAGTATTCACAACACATTCTCCTTTTAAATCATTCTTCCTCAACCGTTCACATTATATGAAACTTATCAAATAAACAAGGAGCTTGTGTCACATTATTCGAATTAAAAGCAATCAAGACTCACGGTCATGCTAGACTCCGGTGCATAGATAACCGTCACCATGCCTATACACCGTACTCCACATTAGCAAGTAGCAAATATCATCCTAATCCTATTCCCTCAAGCCAAAGTTAGAACAAACACTTACCTCGAATGCTCCAAACTCAACTCACGCTTCTAGTATAGCTTTACCTCTTGATTCCACCACCAATCCGCTCGAATCTAGTCATAAGTTACTTAATCACATTAATAATTACTAAATGAATCATCCCCAATGCATGAAAAATAGATTTTTTTCAAGGTTTTTCCCAAAAAGGTCAAAAATACCCCCGGACCCACGTGGTCGAAACTCGAGGTTCGGACCAAAACCCGGTTACCCATTCCCCCATGAATCTCAATATATGATTTGTTTTTAAATCGGACCCCAAATTGAGGTCCAACTTCTCAATTTGTAGAAAACCTAGGTTCTACCCAAAACACCCAATTTTTCCCATGAAAATCTTTGATTTGAAGTTGAAATTATGTTAAAAGATGTTAAGGAATAAAGAAATTAAGTTAGAAATCACTTACCAATCGTTTTGGAGAAAAAAAGTTGTTTGGAAAATCGCCTCTTAGGTTTTGGGTTTTTGAAAAGTGAAAAATGACTGAGATTTTCCGAACTTGTATACCTTTCTGAGGACTTGGCGCGGACCGCACAAAAATGTGTTGCGGCTACGCCGAGTGGGAGAAAAATTGGGGCTTCTCTGAACCCTTCCAGCGCGGACCGCACTGTTTTGGTGCGCGGCCGCGCTGGTTGACCTGAAACCCTAGCCCTCAGACTCAGCCACGCGGACCGCACAGAAAGGCATCGCGGCCGCGCTGGTGTCTGCAACACCTGAACCTGCATTTTCTTAAGTCCAAGACCTCCCGGGCCCCATTCAAAACTCACCCGAGCCCTCGGGGCTCCAAACCAAACATGCACACAACCTTAAAAACATCTTACGGACTTACTCGTGCGATCAAATCGCCAAAATAACATCATATACATAGGATCAAGCCTCAAACACATGATTTTCTTTCTTCAACTTTCATAACTCAAATTCTCCATTTTTAGTCCGAAACACGTCATATGACGTCCGTTTTTAGCCAAACTTTACAGATAGTTACCAGTACATGGGGTCGGTTGTACTGATACTGCACTCTGCACTTTCTGTGCAGATTTCAGAGTCAGACCTCATGAGTAGAGTTTGGGTTGCTGCCTTCAGTCCACAGGAGACCCAAGGTAGATCTGCCGGCGTTCGCAGACCCTGGAGTCGCCTTCCCTTTATCTTAGATTTCCTGTCTCTTTTAATTTCGAGAACAAATGTATTTCTTTTAAACCAGTATTTGTAGAAATCCTTAGATGTTCATGGATTGTGACACCAGATTATTGGGGTAGTCGTGTTTTAGAGTTTCGAACTGTTATAAAAATTTCCGCACTTATGTCGGTTTATCTTTAATTATTATTTATTGTTGTTTTGGGTTAGTGATTAATATTTTAGAACCGTAATTGTTGGCTTGCCTAGCATTCAAGAGTTAGGCGTCATCACGACCCAAACGGTGGGAAATCCGGATCGTGACAATTACAACCTATTGTTTAGCCCTTCTTGACCCAATTCATCTTGATCCAAGTGAACTTTAAGCAAGGTTGGACAATGATCCATTTGACGAGTCAATCCATCTTGACCAGCTCAAATACAGTCTTCCATTTGTCACCTCTAACTTGGATGGCATCTACATGATGCCAAATTCCCTAGAAAAAAATACATGAAAAACTCCAAAACTTGCAAAATCTCTCTCATTCATCGAGGCAAAACATAAGAAATGAAACTATTATCAGGAAGAACAGGGGCAAAGATATCTATAGTATTCCCAAAGTCTAAAGTAGTTTTAGACAAATATTTTAAGAAGTTTTGCTCAAAGTCATCTAACAATTGAAAAAAAAAAATTAATCCCGCAATTAGATGACACCTTCGCGTTGTTCCGCCGTCATACCAAAATTAGGGGCTCAAACTACATCATTGCAACTTAAGGGGTCCATGTATAAATTCGGATTCTCCTTAAGCAGCGCACGTGATATATCTAACAATTTTCTATGTCCGGTCACTTTAATATCCTTAATTAACTAAACCCCGTGTCCCCCGGAAGTGGAACTCCTCAATTTCCACTTAGAGAGAAGTCTCATCGCCCATTCAGAATAGGAGGAGAATTGAACTGAAATGGCTGCGGCGTTTTCTTCACTTGTTGGACAGCCACGGGCCATACTTTCAGCTTCTCCGACTGTCAGTTGTAGTCAAATCCGGAAACCGGCGAATTTCCCCTTGCAAAACTCAAGGTTTTTTTTGGTGAATTCAAGCTCTGTTCCTCGAACTTGTACCATGGCTATGGTTGGAGACGATAATGTTGATCCTGCTAGAGATGACCACTCAATTAATTGGCCTTCCTATGATGATCCAAAGGTAACCAAATATTTACTGAATGGATAACTCTATTTTTGCAGCTTTACATGTTAGATTTTGAATTAATTGCATTGCACAACGTGGTATAATTTTTGAAGTTATAATGACGTGCTTATGTCTGTTTCTTGTCGCCGGATTCATGATACCGTTGAGTCCTGAATAAGTGATTAAAATTGAGTCGAGAAAAGGAATATGTCACTTCGTGTTGATAGGTTTTACAGCTCGAGGGGATTACTATATGGTATTCTCTTCCTTTTTCATAGGAGGGAGGACAAAGAGGAATTTTGAACTACGCTATATCAGTTAACTTTTATAGATTTGTTTCGTCTTTAGGAGAAGGATTTCACTATTTTTATCTATAAATTTTTTGTGCTCTATTCACAGGTTGTTGATGTTACTCCAGGGTTGCAGGAGCGAGATTTCAGGGGTACCCCCTACATTCCCGTATACGTTATGCTACCTGTGAGTTGAATCAGATTTTCTTTCTTGTGGGACCTTATTCGTTTCGTCTCGAAGTTTATTCATCAATATAGCACCATATGATTCACTCTGTTTGGTGGCTTTTTGAACGCGAGAGCCAAGCATATTGTTAATCATTTTTTGTGTGCGCCTAAATTGTTACTTGCCTAGTCGTCTCATTAAAGCTTATCTTACCACTTAACCTGTCAAATTATTTGGAAACTGTAAACCATTTTGACTTTCATATGACAGATGGGCATCATCAACATGGAATGTGAAATTGTGGATGCTAATAATCTGGTTAACCAACTAAAGATCTTGAAGTCAGCTAAGGTGGATGGGGTCGTCGTGGAGTGCTGGTGGGGTATAGTGGAGGCGCATGCCCCAAAAAGATATAATTGGGGCGGTTACAAGAGGCTTTTTGAAATTGTTCGAGATCTTAACTTAAAATTGCGGGTTAGTTCTCGGTTGTATGGAATTGCATCATTAATGTGATCTGGTGTCTTCTTTGACTTCTTCCTTTCTAAAATATTTTATTGAAGTAATTGAACTTTCTCAGTCGTCTTACTTTTGAAGAAAATATCCAGGTGGTAATGTCATTCCATGAATGCGGAGGAAATGTCGGTGATGATGTTCATATTCCTCTTCCACGATGGGTTACAGAAATTGGTTACAAAAATCCAGACATATTTTTTGCAGACAGAGATCTTAGAAGAACCCATGAATGTCTCACCTGGGGAATTGACAAGGAGCGTGTTTTAAGAGGACGAACTGCTCTTGAGGTAATCTTTTTTTGTTCTTTTGTTTGTGCGTCATATAGTTAAGTAGGCCCACATACTGTTTTCTACTTCTTTTTTTCTTGATTCTATTTGATATCAAAGTGTAGGAGAATAAGTTGCTTAAGGTATTTACCTTTTTACCATTACTGTTAAATTACTCACAACAGCAGTGCTAATTATGTCAAAAACTTGCTATTTTTTTTTTTTTTGGTTATTCAAATACTCGTGCACCATTAACGTCGGTAATACTATGACTTCTTGAAGAATTTTCCCATCCCAAAATCAAATGATTTTTTAAGGTGTATTATTTCAATGACTAATTTGCTAGTACAGGTTTACTTTGGTTTAATGAGAAGCTTCAGCGTGGAGTTCATTGAGTTCTTTGAAAATGGAGTCATCTCTGAGATTGAAATTGGACTTGGTCCATGTGGAGAATTACGATACCCTTCTCATTCTGCAAAACTTGGGTGGAAATATCCTGGTATTGGTGAATTTCAGGTGAATTTAACCTCTCAAATGGTAATTGACTATTTTTTATCGTAAATGATATTTTACCCGATCAACAATGTGAATACTTGTAGTCACACTACAATATTAAATGTGTTATAACTTCTTTTTTTATGACGGTGGTGTTCGGCTAGCTTCCGCACTCCTCGACTATTCCACTGAGTGTCTGCTATCTCCACTAATACAAATACTAGGTAACTCTATCCACCAAGGCTTAGGTGGACGGAAAGTAATCACCTGGTATTTTTTGCCTCCACTAGGATTTGAACCCAAGATCTAATGGTTGTTCCAACGTCATTCCAATAACTGTTTTTAGTTTGATAACCCTCTGTCTTGCAATGAAAAGTGCAGAAAGACAACCAAAAAAGAAAGAAAAACAAGGAGAAAAATAATAGTCATGAGTGACAGTTTAAAGACTCAAGTATCACATAAGGTCAAAGACTTATTCAATTTATCATGCCTTTGGATAGCTTTTCTTCTTGTCGGTTTCAATAAGAAAGAATAACACCACTGTTTTCAATATCGGCTAATTTAGAAATATGGGAGAGTAGAAATAAAAACATCTCACAAGAAATAGAAACACCTCACTAGTACTTTGACTATTATCTATATAGACTTGCCAAAATGCTTGTGCGCTTCCTTGGCTTCTTGCTTCCCTTGAAAGCTCGTAATTCCAAACAACCCGCTTTTCATATCTCTGGTTATAACGATAATTCAACAACAATAACATACCCAGTGTAACCCCACGAGTGGGGTCTGGATAACGAAAATTCAAAAGGATAATAAATAATCAAAAAAATGAAAAACACAGTCTTATGTATCTTCCCAAAGCACCAAATTCTTTGTTAAAGATGCACAACAATAACAATTCAAGAATCATAGCCAAGGTTTCTCCCGTTGTGCAAACTTTCTTGCCCTTGATATCATGTTCACTTTGGCTCTTCCCGCTTTCATAATAGTAATAGATCAGCTATCGACCCTTGATATCTAGCGTGACATATTTATTAATCATGTGTGCTTACATCCTTTGCAGTGCTATGATAAGTACTTGTTTAATAGCTTGCAAAAGGCAGCAGAGGCATCCGGATCCTCATCCTCTGGTAAAGGACCTTGGAATGCAGGTTCTTACAATTCTAAACCACAAAAGACTGAGTTTTTTCGTGATGGCGGAGAATATAATCGCTTTTATGGCAGATTTTTCTTGAAATGGTACACTCAAGTTTTAATTGATCATGCTGATCAAGTACTTGGCTTGGCAAATTTGTCTTTTAAAGGCACTCCTATAGCAGCAAAGGTTGTAAAGTGTAAAACATATTCTTTTAAATGCTAGATATATTCATGGCATCATAATTTTTTTTTTTTTTTGGATTGATCTCGGTTCCTGATGCACTCTGATTGATGAGCAGCTACCAGGAATCTATTGGTGGCGCAATACTAAGAGTGGTGCAGCTGAATTAACAGCTGGCTTTTACAGTGTTAACTGTCGTGATGGCTATTCTCCAATAGCATCAATGTTAAAGAAGCGTGAGGCAGCTCTGAATTTCACATGTCTTGAATTGCACACAGTTGATCAGAAAAAGGACTTCCCACAAGCATTAGCTGACCCAGAAGGACTAGTTTGGCAGGTAAACATGTGAGAATCTAACATACAGGGATATGTTGTGATATTTAATTTTTTTCGAGGAATCCTGGTGTGAATGTGCAAGTAATAGATTGTCATACACAACACGCACTTGAAAAGTAAACTGTTAAATACGTTGATGTTTAACCATGAAAAATTGAAAGGTAACATTTGTTTGTCTAAAGGCTCGAGGTTGCAAATATGTATTATTGTCTCATGTAAATGAAATATGCAAAGCTTAATGATTTTGGCCTGTAGGAGATTACATTTTTCTTCCTTGCACATGTAAATGCTATTTTGTCGATATTGTTTCTATTTTTCAGCAAGTGATGTTTTCCCCTTTTTTTGGGGGAGGGAGGGAGGTGGGGTGGGGGGTTGTTTTTGTCAGACAAATTAATCACAAATAGTTCATAAACTTGATGTACATCTACATCAAAGAGATAATTGATCATGCAGTGTAATATCCATTTGTCTCTGGTGTAATATCCATTTGTCTCTAAATCACTGGATATACTGGGTCTTTGTTTAAGGGATTTCCCAAAATTGCAGGTGCTAAATGCTGCATGGGAAGCCAACATACCAGTTGCGGGTGAGAATGCACGTCCATGTTACCGTAGAGAAGGTTACAACAAGATCTTAGAAAATGCCAAGCCAATGAATGATCCATTTGGTAGATACTACTTATCTGCATTTACCTACCTCAAGCTGAGCCCAACTCTACTGGAGAAACACAATTTCATGGAGTTTGAACGATTTGTACAGATGATGCATGGTAAAGTCCTCTCCCTTATCAATTAGATGCATTGAGGATTTTCTGAAATTCTAATGTGCTACTATCCACTGAAATGTACTTCTCCATGCAATTGTGAGCTTTTATCCACGATTGACAAATGACTCATTCTTGTTTGTAGGTGTACAACGTAACAATCTGAACTGAAGTCATTTCTCTTACGGTAGAAGAAGAAGTTAGGAAAGAAAAGATTATGGGGACGGAAGACGGCTGAATGATTACTTTGCTTTATTTGTAGAGATACTTGTTCTAGAGTTGCACTTCATGTAGTCTTAAGTTTCCTAATATTAGTATTAGAATGGTATTTGGTAGACGTTTTCAAGTGGGTCCTTCTTGACATGATACTTATTGATATTGATCGGTAGTTTACCTCCATTTTCATATGTGCTCCATATTTTTGTTTATGATGGTATTGGGTTCAAAAGCTGATGCAGGAATTATGGCCAGCCTTATAAATAAGGGAGGCGAGGGCTTGCTTGGCCTAGTCCTTACACGCCGATCACGGTGTGGAAGGGGTCGTGACAATCTGCATTTTCTTTTTCTTTTGTACATTTGTTTTTGAAAATACATACTAAAGAGGTAAGAAATACATACTTTAGACCATAGGCCTTTCGACTCAGAAATTGATTTAGTTTCATCAAAAGACCTCATACTATGTTAGTGTGCACTTGACCCAATTAAAACTTTGAAAGAGGGAAGAAAAAATACATGAATTTCTAAAGAAAAAACATTTTAATGAAAAGTTTACTTGTTTTTATCACGATTAAAACAAATCATCCGCTACTTTTTCGATGAGATCACCAAAATGACCATTACCTCTATTCTTGCTTTTATAGTAACTAGTTTCTCGCCACGTGCGTTGCACGTGTATGCCAAATCAAGAAGTACGAGACTTTATAAAATAATAGAAATATTATTCAAATAAAATTTGAGTAAATAATTTTATACATCAAATAATACGATAAAAATTTATATGAATGATAAATAGATCGTTATATGTTGACTTATTTGTCGAAATCAAAATGATGGGATACACCTTGAATATGAAGAATCAGTGTTTAATTAGATATATGTGAGTTTCTTGACTTGTTTTAACTTTATGAGTTACAAACATGTAATAAAACGTGTTTCACCTAACATTTTCGTATACACGAAATTTCTAGTGTATCTTCCTTTCAATTATTTCGGTTGCTTTGTTGGTGAAAATACAAAAAATTACAGTGGAAAAATAAGATAAACAAAAATAATGAATATTCTTCAAGTTGAGGCGCAGATATTTTGCTCTTTCTTAAAAGGAGATTCAAGTCCATTGCGGTAGAATCTTCAGTGGTCCAGCTGTAACACTTTTGACAGCAATGTGCTGGAATTTCATAATGTGCTGGAGTTCCAACTAATATGTTGAAAGTTTATACACAAGAACTCCAAATCTAGCATATTATGCAGGAATTTTTTGTGTGTTGGAGTTCCAACATATATGCTAGAAGTTTATACGCATGAGCTCTATAATCCAACATATTATGCTGGAACTTTTCATATTTCAGCAAAATAATGGCTATTTTTCAATAATCTTGCAAATGCTGGCTATTTTTTTAATTTTCAGTCAGAAAACTGGCTAGCCCGTGCTTTTTTAACACTTTTGACTTGTCCTCTCTAGGATACAATATGTGACCCATCGTATTACTCAAATAAATTCTGAACAAAATATTGAGTCCAAAGTTCACCAAGATGAACACCTTCCTTCAGCAAAATAATATTTTCTTTTGTAGTGAATAAATTGAAAACTTAGATTTTGATATTCTCTCAATTCACTTTTTTACTATACCAACTTAATTTTTTCATGCACACTACAAAACTTTCACATACCCAAACACAATGAATATAATAAATAAGAAGATAGTGAATTAATAAAATTATAGAAGATGGGTTGGATGATTACAAAATTTAAGATAATTAGTAGTAGTTCGTGGTATTGGCAGTTATATGAGTTAAACCATGGAATAATGACCACTTTTCTTCGTAATTTATAACCATAACATGACAATAAATAATGCACTTTAATATTATAATTTCAATAATCAAATGCACATATTCCAACACTCTGTTTAGACCAAGGCTCTTATTATCAATATTGATATCTCCCTTAAAAGTACAAGTCAAAGTTGATCATATATTTGATCATGTGCTTTATTTATCATCATAGACATACATGAAATTATTTTCGGACGAATTTTAAGGATATTCTTTATTTTTAGGGGAAAAAGTTGAATTTTTATATAGGATAAACATATACTCCCACTTGATATCCAATATGAGTCAAGAACCATATCTTATATTAGAAGTACCAAGCACATGTTACATACACAGAAGACATTCCAATCTTTTATTAGAAGTACCAAGCAATTAATATTACATACACACAAAACACTCCAATCTTTTATTTAATACCAATGCAGTTACTTGTGAGCTCGCATATGATTGTCTAAAAGCCAAATAAATACCTTACATTTATGATCAAAGAGTCCATTATATCAACGTTAGAGGCTAAAATTTACATATTAATTTGAACTCCACTTTAGGCCACTCTCTTCATTTGAAAAGCACATATTGGCCGAAAGTCTTAATTCATCATCCACTAATCCAGATAAATAGTTAACGTTAACATTTGTTTTTCCTTGCTTTGTGATTTTCTCAATGTTGATTTTAATAAATTTAATACGCACCACGGCATCAGGCCTGATGATTTGGTGTTTTTTCTTTAAAGATATTACTCAAATTACAGTGCAAGAGAAGGGGGGAAAAAGCAAAATAACTGGAGTAAAGGGAATGGTGCAGTTGTAATAAAACTCAAATCATGAAAGTAAATTTTAGTTGATTCTATGAGAATAAAGCACAATAGTAAAATGAAATAATACAGCCAATAGCTTTAGTTCTAAATAGTCTTATTATAGAATAAACAGTAATTTTCTTTGATATTAAATTTTTAGCAGTTTGATATTACGTATCAGAAAAGGAGTGATCCTACATACAATAACCAAAACAATTCTTTAAATTGGAAAACGGAAAAAAAACCATAAATAGAAATGCAAATAGTTCAATCAAATTGAACAGCAAGAACTTGGCCAAAACAGAGAAGATATTCCATAATGATGCTTTTCATTATAAAATGACTTTATTCTTATATTGCACAACTCATTACTGAAGTTGCTGGTGATATATGAAACCAGCATAAAATTCATTTTCTAATTTATATATCTCTATCATATGTCCATGTTAGTATCCTACTCATAAATCTCATTGATTTCTTAGAAATCTAAATTAAGAGTACCCTAATAAAAACAATCTTGGATTTCAAAGAAACTTTAAAATAAAAAAATACATCTTTTTAGAAAACACATCAAGCTTCACTCTCCAGAATTAGTGGCACAAACTAAAAATTATCAAATGTTGGATCATCAAAAGTCAAATTAGACATTATTCTTTTCAAGAAATAAGATTATCAAGACATTATGGAACCATAAAACATTCATCGAATTCACTAAGGTTTTAGTTCTATGATCTTAAAAAAATGTTTATAACAAATTTGGCATCAAATAACCTCTGAATAAGGACACCTAAAGAGGGTGATTATCAAACTTCTAGCAATTTTTAACAAGCACAAACAGCGTAGATAATATAGTTGTTAGTGGATTATATATGTTTAACTTAATACAGACCAGTTAAACCACAAGCGAAAATTAAAGTAAAGTATTTAGAAAGGATTATAGACTCATTCTTAGTACAATAAAGACATAAAATTCTGCATGCAATTCAAGATTCATTATTATATTGTGTCTTGGTATTTTATTTCTTTTTCTAAGCGTTGTTCTCTTCCCAATTGACTCTCTAGATTATCATTCTAAAATGTTCGGTAAATCTTTGCCCCCCTTATTTTCTATTGCATCTGTTTGAAAAGGAGGTGAAGAGAATGAAAAGAATTACCACGAAAAGAATGAACCACGAAATAGCCAGTTAGAGCGCATAGAAGAGAAGTACCGCGTCTGTGCTACCAAACCTCTAACTCCAAAAGCCAAATGTGATTAACAAAACACCATCGTTGTGTAATGCCCCGACAGCAACTCTTTGCTGGAGCATATTAGCAAGTTTAAAAGGCATGGTTTTCTTCAAAACAGGTTATGAAACGTTGGCTTCTATTCGTATGTGTTTGCGTCGTTTTCTTCTAACCAAGCGTCGGCTTCTATTCATATGCGTTAGGTTGCCTTTTAAGAATTAAATAGGTATTTAAATTACTAAGAGGGGTAATTTAACTTTACACTAACGAGCTTCCCACTTTTAATATAGTATAGATTAATCAATGTTTTACTCTAAGCTTCAAATCGAACATAAGTTAAATATATTATGAATTCTATTTAAACTGAATATTAACGAATGACTTGTGTTACCTTTGTTTTTAAATTATCGCTTCTTTGCCTTAAATACTCACCGCAATCATAAAACAAAATCCTAATTTTTCACAAATGCATTTCTGTAAGGGTAAAATTGAGTCAAAATAAGTCCACTGGTAGGTCCATTCGGCTTTCTGTCCGGCCAAGAAGGAAACTCAACCCATTTCTCAGAGTCCAAAAGAAGTTGTAAATTCAGCAATTTTCTTCAAGTCATGAATCATTAGTTTGTCTTAATTATGAATTAACTAGTTAATAAGAGCAGTCTTACATCAACATGTTCACAAAATGATTTTCTTTGTAAATTAATCAAGAGATGAAGAGATAAAATTGTCATAAAACTAAAAAAAATTAAAAAGAAATACAAGGTGGGATATTTGTGCGAAAAAAATTAGAAAAATGAATGTATAAGTAAAAATACAAATGAAAAATAAAATGAAAAATTAAATCCAAATAAAATCATTGAATACATACATATCTGTGGTCTATAATGATAGGGTTTCTCGAAGAACAATCTCTCAATTGGCACTTCCTCATATGTGCCATCTCTAGGCGTCCCCACCACCAGTGGCTTGCCCGTAGGAAAATCCTTCATAACAAAGTTAAATGGTGAGAATTCAACAAAAATATTGTTATCATAACACAAGTTATACACAAAAACTAAGATTTTTCTTCATATTAGGTACACAAAGTACATTTTGAAGAGTTAAGGCTCTAGCAGTTGAAGGCGAGGATCCAGTATGAATGATAGGAACAGGGGCGGAGCTAGCATATGACTTGCGGGTTCGGCCGAATTCATTAACTTTTGTCCAAACTATGTATTTGTCTTAAAAATTCATTGAATATGTATAAATTATTAATTTAGAACCCAATAACCACGGACGAATCTACATTGTCTAGTATGGGTGCTTAAGCACCCCTTGCTTTTGGATACAACACTATTACTTTATATAAAAACACTAATAATTCATATAAATACATATTAGTTGAGCATCCAGTCTAAGTAGTAATTTTCAAATAAAATATAGTTAAGCACCTATAATTTAAAATTTTTTGATTCGTCATTGCTAGTAACGTAAACGAAGTAGGATATCGAACCCGCAAGCTTTAAATCCTAGCTCCGCCTCCGGATAGGAAGAGTATTACAATTCGGGCACCCAAATTATAATCCTTCCTCCCAGGTAAATGGGTGTAATAAATCATATATAATCCAGATGGTTCTGTCAACAAGTACAAGGTGCGGCTCGTTGCCACAGGTTTCCATCAAAAATCTTTGGGGCTTGACTACGGTGATACCTTTTCATCGGTAGCTAAACAAAAAACGGTTCGGACAATCGTTGCTTGTCATTATTAACAATTGGCCTCTTCGATAAGTGAATTTTAATAATGTTGTCCTTCAAGGAATGCTACCAGAAGAAGATTACATGAATCAACTACCGGCTTTGTTGACTTCTCTAATCCAACTCATATTTGTCAGTTTCATAATAGGGAAATTTTCATAAATCACAATCTTTTTGTAATAGTTAGCCATTTATAGATATCATTTGCTATATTACGGATTATAGATACCTTTTATGTGTTTAGAAGATGTATTTCATATATTTAAGCTATTGTATTCATGAATACAATAGCTAAAATAGGCGTGAATTAGGGAAGTCCAGCTAATCAGTTGTTGTATTCGAGTGTATTCATGGAGTGAAACATGGGATTATAGCTGGACAGATTATTGTATTCGACTGTATTCACGCCGTGAAATAGGGGATTACACTGTTTGTAAAACGGAAAGTGAACCAATTAACATAATAGACTACTAATATAACTCAACAACCTCAATTATAACACACAAATTTTGTATTTTCAGTTATAAAAAAGATTCTCAACCGAAAAATACCCCAAAAACATAACAATCTTCAGAGAAATTATATAATACATCTAAATACATAAATTATATTAATTAAAAAAAACTTATGAATACATTCATGGCATATAGCCAGACAGTGAATACAATGAAATACATAGAATACAGCGGGATACATTGAAATACAATTAGAAAAAAGACAGTGAATACAATGAAATACATGGAATATAACGAGATACATTGAATTACAATGAAAACAAATACAATGAAATACATGAAAATACATTGAAATATATTAACAAAAAATCATCCTACAACATCCATATCTCCAGGCTCACCATCTCTAGAGACACCTTTGTCTCCGCTAACAAACCGAAGTTGGCAGAGACAAATATACTTGAGCAACTCCAAAACTCAAACATGGAGATTAAGCCTTCTAACATATTTGGGATTCCAAGAACAAAGACACTTCTGATCTAGGAAGGCCATAAAATAAAGTTCAAAGAGCATTTTTCCAAAATGCTTATCGCATTATGTTCCCAAAAACTAATTAAATGTGCAGTAAGTCTACCAGCAGCTGTTGTTGTTGATGAGAAACCAACCGGATTAAATGTTCCATTGATTTTAAACCAGCTGAAGTAGAGAGTGAACCTGCTCTGAAGTAGGCTTTGCACAAATCCGGTGGAAGGAGGAGGAGATCGGAAACTTTAATGGGATGGATGAAGAGAATGAGATGTATCAAAGTAGAGAGAGAAAGAAAATAGTGTAATTGATTAGCGTATTTAGTGTCTTAGGGCTAGTAGGTAACCAAAATTTAATATTTTACTATAAACCTTAAAAGATATCTATATAATATAATTTTTTTAAATGGTATTTATTTAAAATAAATAAGGTGTTAACCTTTGCTATAGGAGGTAAAAATTCCTTCATAAGGGAAATTTTCATAAATCACAATCTTTTAGTAATAGTTAGCCATCTATAGATACCATTTGCTTTATTACGGATTATAGATACCTTTTATGTGTTTAGAAGATGTATTTGATATATTAAAGCTATTGTATTCATGAATACAATAGCAAAAATAGGTGTGAATAAGGGAAGTCCAACTAATCAGTTGTTGTATTCGAGTGTATTCGACTGTATTCATGGAGTGAAACATGAGATTACAACTGGACATATTATTGTATTCGACTGTATTCACGCCGTGAAATAGGTGATTACACTATTTGTAAAACGGAAAGTAAATCAATTAACATAATACACTCCTAATATAACTCAACAAACTCAATTATAACACACAAATTTTGTATTTTCAGTTATAGAAAAGATTCTCAACCGAAAAATACCCCAAAAGCATAGCAATCTTCAGAGAAATTATATAATACATCTAAATACATAAATTATATTAATTAAAAAAAACTTATGAATACATTCATGGCATATAGCCAGACACTGAATACAATGAAATACATATAATACAGCGGGATACATTGAAATACAATTAGAAAAAAGATAGTGAATACAATGAAATACATGGAATACAACGAGATACATTGAATTACAATGAAAAAAAATACAATGAAATACATGAAAATACATTGAAATATATTAACAAAAAATCATCCTACAACATCCATATCTCCAGGCTCACCATCTCTGGAGACACCTTTGTCTCCACTAACAAACCGAAGTTGGCAGAGACAAATATACTTGAGCAACTCCAAAACTCAAACATGGAGATTTAACCCTTCTAACAGATTTGGGATTCCAAGAACAAAGACACTTGTGATCTAGGAAGGCCATAAAATAAAGTTCAAAGAGCATTTTGCCAAAATGCTTATCGCATTATGTTCCCAAAAAATAATTAAGTGTGCAGTAAGTCTACCGGCAGCTGTTGTTGTTGGTGAGAAACCAACCGGATTAAATGTTCCATTGATTTTAAACCGGCTGAAGTAGAGAGTGAACCTGCTCTGAAGTGGGCTTTGCACAAATCCGGTGGAAGGAAGAGGAGATCGGAAACTTTAATGGGATGGGGGAAAAGAATGAGATGTATTAAAGTAGAGAGAGAAAGAAAATAGTGTAATTGATTAGCGTATTTAGTGGCTTAGGGCTAGGAGGTAACCAAAATCAAATATTTTGCTATAAACCTTAAAAGGTATCTATAGAATATAATTTTTTTAAATGGTATTTAGTTAAAATAAATTAGATGTTAACCTTTGCTATAGGAGGTAAAAATTCCTTCATATGAAATTTTTTCATAAATCACAATCTTTTAGTAATAGTTAGCCATCTATAGATACCATTTGCTATATTACGAATTATAGATACCTTTTATGTGTTTAGAAGATGTATTTGATATATTTAAGCTATTGCATTCATGAATACAGTAGCAAAAATAGGCGTGAATCAGGGAAGTCCAGCTAATCAGTTGTTGTATTCGAGTCTATTCGACTGTATTCATAGAGTGAAACATGGGATTATAGCTGGACAGATTATTGTATTCAACTGTATTAACGCCGTGAAATAGGGGATTACACTGTTTGTAAAATGGAAAGTGAATCAATTAACATAATAGACTCCTAATATAACTCAACAAACTCAATTATAACACACAAATTTTATATTTTCAGTATAAAAAAGATTCTCAACCGAAAAATACCCCAAAAGCATAGCAATCTTCAGAGAAATTATATAATACATCTAAATACATAAATTATATTAATTAAAAAAAAACTTATGAATACATTCATGACATATAGCCAGACAGTGAATACAATGAAATACATAAAATACAGCGGGATACATTGAAATACAATTAGAAAAAAGACAGTGAATACAATGAAATACATGGAATACAACGAGATACATTGAATTACAATGGAAAAAATTACATTGAATACAATGAAATACATGAAAATACATTGAAATATATTAACAGAAAATCATCCTACAACATCCATATCTCAAGGCTCACCATCTCTGGAGACACCTTTGTCTCCACTAATAAACGAAGTTTGGTGAGACAAATATACTTGAGCAACTCCAAAACTCAAACATGGAGATTTAACCCTTCTAACAGATTTGGGATTCCAAGAACAAAGACACTTCTGATCTAGGAAGGCCATAAAATAAAGTTTAAAGAGCATTTTGCCAAAATTCTTATCGCATTATGTTCCCAAAAAATAATTAAGTGTGCAGTAAGTCTACCGGCGGCTGTTGTTGTTGGTGAGAAACTAACCGGATTAAATGTTCCATAGATTTTAAACTGGATGAAGTAGAGAGTGAACCTGCTCTGAAGTGGGCTTTGCACAGATCCGGTGGAAGGAGGATGAAATCGGAAACTTTAATGGGAAGGGGGAAGAGAATGAGATGTATCAAAGTAGAGAGAGAAAGAAAATAGTGTAACTGATTAGCGTATTTAGTGGCTTAGGGCTAGGAGGTAACCAAAATTAAATATTTTGCTATAAACCTTAAAGGTATCTATAGAATATAATTTTCTTAAATGGTATTTATTTAAAATAAATAAGGTATTAACCTTTGCTATAGGAGGTAAAAATTCCATAAGAAATTAAGAAGGGAGTGAGCTTGAAATCAATTTTTATTTCTTTAGTTTTATTTATTTTACTTTTATTTCATCATCCGTTAGGAGCATGCCTAGGCCGATATCACTGCGGTAGGCAAACTTTAGGTTTTCTTTTTCTCTTTTATTTGAGGTAAGAGGCCATCCCTTTAGTTCATATTCAGGGGAATGCCCTGTAAACTCTGTAAATATTTTTATCAGGGGAATGCCCCGAAGTGAATGTAAAAGAAGATCGTGGCATCATCATTGTAGGCGTAGTATAGGATAGTTAGATTTATTTTATTTTCGTTTTCTTTTATTTATTAGGTGGGGATGGCCTCGAGCCTCTTTTGTGTTTATTTTTCTTTTATGTGTTTTTTTTTACCTTATTTGAATATTTTAAAAGCCAACTAGATCGGGTACGCAATCATGACTTTCACGGGACTCGGGGAATGCCTAACACCTTCTCCCCGAGTCAAATGAACCCCCTTTCCTAGAACTCTTGTGCAAATCAGTTTTTGAGTCAAATGTGTTTTGAAAGAAAAGTTATTTTAGATGGTGACCTGGCACACCGAAATCCAATGCTAGGTGGCGACTCAGAAATATCTTTTAAAACACTATATTATCACTTTTCAATTTTTGAAGACCCTTTTGAGCTTTTGAAATCTTTTTTATCTACTAAAAGGATTAGTGAGTTTATTGTCATCATAAAAGTTTTTCTTTATGTGTTACCGCTTTATAACTGTCATCATATGTATTACCCGATCAATTCTTTCTGCAACAAGTCTTGTAGTATGCGTCGCGTACACGAACTCTTCATTGAGTCATCCTTATTTTAGGAGGGGGGCCGTCAGACGTATGCAGTGGGTGGAAAGCTTGAGCAGCCACCATCGACCATACGCTCCCCCGAATTTCCTTGTTAGTGAACCCCAAACTTAGGTCAGCCTTTAGGTCATTTTTGTTTGCATCATATCATTACGATCTAGCAGGGGCCGGTCCCAGGTACTATGTCCTTTATAGGAAACCTATCCAAATTATATCAAATGGGACCGCTGGCCCAAAATGACATTCAATCATCATATGTACTAAATGTTGCATCTTTGAGGGTAGAAAGGTCATTTGGCAGACTGATGTTTGGGAAAGAAGGGTGAAAAATGAAGTAAGGGAGATTATTGAGGGTTTATCACTTTTATTTTCTTGCCCAATTTTCTAAAAAGATTAAAAAAAAAAGATTTTACACTTTCTTAACATTTTTCAAAAATGACAAAAAATATTTTTATGGGGTTATTTTACCCTTGTTGAGTTTACATGTCTAACCACTTCTGTCCACCTCAGTCGTTTTGCAAAATGGGGTTATTTTTGCAAAAGTGGTTCAGTGACCCGTGTCCTAACATCTTGAGTACACAAATAGGTGTCCCACTACCTTAAGGTTCGTTCTTTTTGAGTTTGCATTTCTAGCCACATTCAGCCATATCGGTCATTTTTGCAAAATGGGTCATTTCTGCAAAATAATTTTTAAAGCCTTCATTATTGGGAGTTTGAAGTTGTATAAGTCTTAATGGGGTTATTTTCCATGTCTTAGAGGTCATCTTTGTCGATTTTGCACTAATAGACACCCTTGGCCACGTAAGCCATTTTACAAAAATAGCCCAATCATGTCTTGCATCCGTCCACTAAGAAGTGTTGTTGGTATCACATAGTATCTTGAGTCGCTAACCGTGTTCTCTTCATTCAGGTATGGACCTAATTCGATCCAAAGTGCTGATGATAGCAAAGATTCCTAGGAAGTTGGTCAAGTGGTAGAAAATGTTTTCATTGTTAGAGCAACATGAGCTAATGGAAAAGTTAGGCACTCTCACTTCCCTTCTTGATATCACACCTTGCCCAGACTTAGTGGTGGGGATGTTGACCTATTGGGATCCGCAGAATTTGGTTTTCAGATTTGGAGAGTGAGATGACTCCTACATTGGCAGAAATGTTTGGTCTCACTCATCTAAACTACATAGGAAAAAACATGATACTTCCCCGAGATCACTCTAGGACAAGATTTCTTAGCGGCTTGGGCCTGAAAGACAACAAGCATTTAGGATGACTCGAGCAATCCTGGATATCCTTGGATTTTTTGTTTGCTAGATTTGGACCATAGGATAGTTTTGACATCTTTTGGGATGAGTTTTGCACAACCAAGGCAAAGTGGCAAAGACGCTGCCTCGAAGCTTTTAGCCTTGCTTTGTTGGGATTATTGGTGTTTTTTTAAGATGAGAGGCACATTAGCACCCATTTGCAATCAGTGGTAATGGCATCATTTCATGAGAAACAACGCAAAAACGTTACCATTATGCCGATGATCTTAGCAGAGTTGTATCGAGCCCTAAGTGAGGTTAGGGGAGGTGTCTGGTTTTTTTAGGGAAGTAACCTTTTGCTGCAATTGTGGATGATGGAGCACTTACACACCGTTTCCTTACTTTATCCCATCAACCGTTCCTTGCAGGATCGAGTGGTATGCATTGAGCGTATGATGAAGTCTCGTAAGTTTACATACCTAGTAGGCATCATGGCTTGGATTGAGTTTCTAGGTTTGAGGACAAATTGGAATGTTTTGTCGGCCTACCTTTGTCTACCTTTAGATGAGATCTTGGTAGGATGTCGCATGCAGACTTTCTTGATGTTGATAAAACTTAAGTATGTCAGGCCGTACACTTCTATTAGGGTGATACGACAGTTGGGCAGGAGGCAAGAGGAGCTGCCAACTCTAAATCTTCGGAGGCACATAATGAATTTTAGTAGAAAGGCGGCTGATGAGATCAAGTACGTGCAACACTGGAACAATGTAAAGAGGACGAAGAAGAATACATTAGTAGAGGACAATGGTAGGCCCGAGTGTACTCAGGAGTACTTGATTTGGTTGCAGTCTACTCCACCAGGGGTCAACACCCCATTGCCAGCACAGCTTAAGGGTTGGATAGTTCAGACAGATGATTTTGAGAAGGCTTTGGATCCAGATCCTTGGGGTAAGCTTGAGCTGATAAGGTCTCAGTTGGCAGGATTGGAAGCACATGTGGAGCAACATAGTTAGTATTTGTTTAGGGTCGGCCTTCAGGAGGCGGGGGCACACACCAGTACCTTTGTTCCCAGCATTGGTGCATCTTTATGGGGCATGTTACGGAGCTTGAGCATGACAAACGGCCCAGGACCATCCCAGCCGGGGGCGCAACATTCAAGAGCTGCTTGAGGAGGCTTTTTATTCATATGTTTTGAGTTTGTTTATGTTGTCTTTTATTTTCTAGTTTTGTCCAGTAGTACTGAGTCCGTTAGGTGGTGTCAGAGTATGTCATATCATAGTTGAGTCTGTCGAGTCTTTCATTATCGTACCCCCTGTTTTGTATTTGAAAACCAAAAATAATTATTACAAATGAAAAATCCAAAAAGATTTTTGTTTCTAGTTTATTTTGTTCACCGCTTTTCCAGAATTACACTTGGTCTAACTCATGTAGAACATGATACGTAGGCAACCTACATCGGGTTCGATCAAATTATTTTTTAAAATTAATGAAAAAGAGATGGAATTGTGGGGTGCGAGAAATGAGAGAAAAAGAGTGATAAGAAAAAATAAAAGAGTGGGAGAAAATGATGTAAGACAAGAAGTGCTAAAGAAAGAAAAGAGAAGATCGAAATGAGTGAATTGGGATGATGCCATATGACCTTGCGACCCTCAAAGTCATTCTAGAACCGTTAATTGTTGTTAGGTGCAGTACACTTAATGTGATATTATTATCTGATAAATGCCCTAACGCTAATATGTTGGCTTTGTTTCGCTATTCTCTTTTATCTTTATTATCACTCAGGAAGGTGGTTAGTTTGTTGGCATTCTGGCGAGTCATCCATACAAAACAAGATCAAAGCACAAGGTAGTCATGGCTACCAAAGTATTGGACACAAGAGTTGTTGACCCGTCGAGAGAGATGGTGGAGTCGGAATCTGAATTGAAAGAGGAGGTCCAAAGGTTGAAACATCAGATAGCAGAAATGTATTAGGCTTGGATTAGGGGGCATCCTCCACCTTTATTCCCTACTAATTACACTGAAAATCCTGCTTCCATCCCACCACTGTCACAATCCCAGGTTCCCACTACCGTTGATCTTTCCCCTCAACATGCACCAGGCTTTACCCCTTACCACAACTACCCTGGCACCTTATCCCAAACTTTCCATGTTCCACCAGCTAAAACAACCTCATATCCCCCTCTAACATCCACTCCTATTTTTGTAACCCCTCCACAAGATACCCTCCACCGATCCTCTAGCGAACCCGTGTTCAAAGCCCCAGATGCCTAATACTATGCTCTAGAACCAACCTTCAAGGTCCCGGATCTTTATTGTTACACCCCACAATTTGAGCCTCCTGTTGAAACCGAGAACCCACTAAGAACGTGGAGCAAGATGTGATATTTAAAAAGTTGAAGAGTTTAGAGAAATCTTTGAGGAATATGCAAAGGATATGAAGCCAAGCAAGTGTTGCCTACAAGGACTTGTGTTTGTTCCATGATGTCCAACTGCCTGTCGGGTTCAAGATGCCCAAGTTTGACATTTATGATGGAAATGGAGATCTAGTGGCCCATTTCAGATGCTATTGCAGTAAGATGAGAGGCGCCGGTGGGAAGAATGAATTATTGATGGCGTATTTCAGACAGAGTCTCAGTAGGGCGGCTCTTGAATGGTACACCCGCTAGGATGCTAGCAGGTGGTACACATGGGACGATATGGCTCAGACTTTTTCCCGACACTTTTAGTACAATGTAGATATTGTCCCGGATCGCCTATCCCTGACCAAGGTAGAAAAGAAGCCCAGTGAAAGATTTAGGGAATACAGGTTCAGATGGAGAGATCAAGCTGCACGAGTCAATATTTCGAAGGAAGAAGACAAAATGGTTGAGTACTTTCTTCAAGCTCTGGAGCCTACTTACTTCATCCATTTTATCTCATCCATAGGTAAGCCCTTCAACGATGTGGTAAAGATGGGAGAAATGGTGGAAGAGGGACTTAAGTCGAGCAAGATCATGAGCTAATCCGCTATAAAAGCAACCACACAGGTAGTCCAGAGTGGCACAGGAAGTTTGTTAGGCAAAAAGAAGAAGGATGAAGTTGCTATGGTTGTCTTTGGACCATGACGTGGACCAAGGGGTTTGCCTCACCAATACACTCAGCCTCGACCCCAACTTTAAGCCTACACCCAAGCTCCATATAATCCACCCCAACATTATTTCCCACCACAAAACCCTCAATGCTCAGTCAGACCACCCCAATACCATGTTCATCATGCACAGTCATATGCTCAACCCCCTACTTACCCGCAATGGCGTGCTCTATCTCCACAAAATACTTATCCACCCCTCCAGAAAAATAACAAAATAAACCAACTTTGTGTTGAAACTACGTTAGACCTAATTCATTTTAAGGATATGTAGGCAACCTTACTCTGAAGTTCGGTCCCGTCGAAATAAAATCCAAAATTTCCCAGACTCAAAGAAACTGGGGCAGAAGGTTTAGTTTTGCAAAAGATCTCATTCCAAATGTTGTAATTATGAACCCTTTCATCTTAAATTATTTTGAGCCTTCATGTCACCCTTTCTTTCTAATTCCGTCCAAAAGCCTACACTACGGTCCAAAGAAAGACGTTCCGATCAATCTTTGAAGATGCCAAGTCAAGCAAGATAGAGCTATGATTTATATCATGGGTAATACTTCATTCATGGGCACAAGGAAAAATAAATAAAATGAGAGAGTCTTATTGGTGAAAACCCTCACGGGCACCGTAAGGCGATGGTGACCTGAGAGAAAATCTAAAATGAGAGAGTCTTATGATGAAAATCCTCGCAGGCACCATACAGCGATGGTGAGTTGAGAGATGAACAAATGAGAGAGACTTGTTGGGGAAAACCATTCGGGGCACTATAAGTCGAATGAGGTTCGTGACTTTACAGAAAGATTGGATCATTGGAAGCCTGGTTTTGAAGAATGAGGACATGACATGAACTGGAAATATGATTGGTTGGATGGATTATGTTGATCAATATGAAATGCATGTCATGATTATTGGAGCAATTGCCTCACTCAGATAAGTTTCTTTTTCATTTTTCTTCAAACAGTCATCTTTGTTCAAAATTTTACTTTTTATTCATAATTCTCAAAGTCACATCGCTTTGTTTCTTTTGGGTCTAATTTTCTTAGTCCCTTTCAAGTTAGTCTTTTTAAACAAGAAAGAAAGAATTTCAAAGCCTACTACCAGCTTTTGATTACACAAGGAAAAGTTAGGCATAGCACATCGCAAGAGACATGATTAAAAAGGAGCAATGTGGTGATAACGGAGGTTTAGATGATCAGGTGATTCTTGAGTTTTTGAGAAAATGCAAAGGTTCAATAGTTATAAAAATGAAAATTCAATACAACAAGTGAGTGTAAGGGATTCAGGTCATTCAGAGGGTTTTGTGGTCTAAGTTCGATAAGAAGGTCAAACAATTCCTTGTTAGCCCAAAACAGCCAATCAGAATGAAGCATGACAGTGATAGAAACAGATACCTTCAGCAATGATGCCGCAAACTAACCACCACGTTTTCAAACTAACAAGATTTCATTTGTTTGAAACACGGGCAAGAAATTTGCTTGTTCTGCAGGAACCCTCCATGAAGAAAGCATGGTTCAGAGGGAAGAAATTTTGTTCATTCCGCAAGCATCCTTCAGGAAGAGAGCATGGCTCAGGTAAGTTCATTTTCGGCTTCTCAGGACCCTCGTGGATAATGGGATTTAGTTTTAAGTTTTCAGGACCCTCCTGGATAATGGGATTTAGTTTTAAGTTCTCAGGACCCTCCTGGATAATGAAATTTTAGTTTTAACTTCTCAGGATCCTCCTGGATAATGGGATTTAGTTTTAAGTTATCAAGACCCACCTGGATAATGGGATTTAATTTCAAGTTTTCAGGACCCCCTTGGATAATGGGATTTAATTTTAAGTTCTTAGGATCCTCCTGGATAATGGGATGTAGTTTCAAGTTTTCAGGACCCTCTTGCATAATGGGATTTAATTTTAAGTTTTCAGGACCCTCCTGGATAATGAGATTTAGTTTTAAGTTCTCAAGACCCTCCTGGATAATGAGATTTAATTTCAAGTTTTCAGGGCCCTTCTAGATAATGTGATTTAATTTTAAGTTCTCAGGACCCTCCTGAATAATGGGATTTAGTTTCAAGTTTTCAGGACTCTCCTGGATAATGGGATTTAGTTTTAAGTTCTCAGGACCCTCCTGGATAATGAGATTTAATTTTAAGTTTTCAGGACCCTCCTGGATAATGAGATTTAATTTTATGTTCTAAGGACCCTCCTGGATAATGAGATTTAGTTTCAAATTACAATATATATAATTTTAAGTTTTCAAGACTCTCCTAGATAATGGGATTTAATTTTAAGTTTTCAGGATTCTCTTGGATAATGTGATTTAATTTTAAGTTTTCAGGACCCTCCTGGATAATGGGATTTAATTTTAAGCTTTCAGGACCCTCCTGGATAATGGGGTTTAGTTTTCAAGCTCTCAGGATCCTCCTCGATAATGGGGTTTAGTTTTCAAGTTTTCAGGACCCTCTTGGATAATGGGATTTAGTTTTAAGTTTCAGTACCCTCTTAGGTAATGGGACTTAATCTTAAAGTTTCAAGACCCTCCTGGAAAATGGGATTCAACTAACACTCACAAATGCTCTGGTGCAAGCTGGGGCAGAAAATTTTCTTTGTTTTGTTTGTTTTGTTGTGATTGTAGGCACCCACCTGGAGAATGAGGAAATTCATTTCAAGTTTCAAGTCAATAGCAGGCGCCCACCTGGAGAATGAAGGAATTCGTTTCAGAGTTATTTCAAGTTTCAAGTCAGTAGCAAGCGTCCACCTGGAGAACAAGGGAATTCATTTCAGAGTTAATTTCAAGTTCAAGTCAGTAGCAGGAGCCCGCCTGAAGAATAATGTCAATTCAAGTTAGAAATAGTAGAAGTTCGCCTCAAGAATGCGAGTCAAAAGTTTGAGATGTATGACAAGACTGTAGAAGATTCAAGACACAACAGTAGATAAGATTTTGTAGTTTTCTTGTAATTTTTACTTTATTTACAGTTTTGATGTAATTACAGGAACCACGGACCGGAACCTCGACGACACTTCATCCGACTCTCCACCTTAGTATCCATCTCTATCTTTCTTGCTTCTGAACTACACGTGACCTGATTCCTTTATAGCCAAAGATATGTAGGCAGTTCAAATATCAGGGCTCGGTCACAATCTGTTTATCCACTCTTTTATTCTTCTTTAGCTTCTTTTGATTAAGTGCCGAGTTAGAAGTAAATTACGTTGCTTACTTGATTCTTTGCTCCAAAACTCTTCGAGTTTCCAAGCAAAAAGGGGCAGCTGTAAGCACGTAATTTTTGATCTGCACAATTTTTAAATTTAGTTTTAGTATTTTATCACTTTTAAAATATTTACTTGAGTTATTACACAATTTTAGTCTATTTTTTTTAAATTTAAAAACATAAATTTGAGAAATAAAATAAAAATAGTTCCACCTTTAAAATATTTCTCATATTTATACATATATTTTCATATTTTAATATAATTTAATATCATTAGTCTTTTTGTAGCGATGTTATTCTAATTTTGCTATTTTTACTTTAATATAATCTTTGGTAAAAATACTATATATATATATATATATATATATATATATATATATATATATATATATATATATATATATATATATATATACATATATATATATATATAAAAAGAATAAAAAAGTATTTTTGAAGTATTATTTTAAGTATACTTTAATATAATATTTAGTCAATTAGTATTTTATTATTCCTAAAAAAAAAGAGAAAAAAAAGTAGAATGAATTTTTTAAGGCTGGTTTTGTCTTGGTTCAATTGAAGAAGACCAAATTTAGCCCAAATTTGAGCCCAAATTGGGGCAGCCCATTCCTTTTCCCCTTACCCAACCTGTGACCCGTCCAAAACGGACCGACCCGCCCCTATCTCCCCATTCAATCCTAGCCCTTCACTCCTACCTCATCCAATGGCTATTATCCACCCCCACCTAAGTATATAAACCTAATATAACAAAATCCTATCTCTATCCTAACCAAACGGTTCCCCTTTCCCTCCTCCACCTTCTGCCGCCGCACCCCACTCAAAACTCGCTAGAAACTCGCCGGGTTTCGGTGAGTTAACTCACTGGTCCCCCCACGGCCCCCCTTCTACCCCTTCTCCTTCCTCTACGTGTCCTTAATCGTGAAAGGCGCGTTTTCTTCTTATTTTCATTTTGGATTTATCTCTTTTAGGCGAAAATAGGAAAAATGGGGTGCGTAAGATTGAGTTGCACTCAATCTACTCCCTCCATTTGTCTTATGTCACCAATAGAAAAGATTTTCTGATTTTGTCTTTAAGATTTTTGGAATGTCTTCTAGGGATTTTCGGATTTCTTGGAGAATAAGAAGAAGCTTCTGGGCTCAAGTATAGATAGGTGGTTCTTTGAACCAAAAAAAAAGGAGGAATCAGGAGAAAATTAGAAAAATTAGGTTTCGGTTTTCGATTTTCCACATTTTTTCTCTGCTGATTTTTGGGTAGTTTTTTTCATACATAAAAAGAAAAAGTCAGTTTCATCTAGCTTGATGTCACGACCCAAAAATCCCACCATAAGTGTCGTGATGGCACTTAGTCTCTAAGACTAAGTAAGCCGTTTATAATAACAATTCAAGCCATATTTTTAGGATAATCGAAACCAACAACGAAAATAAAGATACAACCTCCCAAGACTAGTAATACTGAGTCACAAACTCTAACTGAATACATGAAATGATCTGAAGGAAATTAAATATACAATACTGCTCGAGTAATATATTATAGTACGATAAAAGGGAAAGACTCCAAGGGACTGCGACGACCAAGCAGCTCTACCTTGAATCCTTGCGATCACTCTCTAAATCTGTCCGAGTCCTATATCTCCAATACCTGGCTCTGTACATAAAAAAATGTATAGAAGTTGTCACGACCCAGATTTTCCACCATCGGGTGTCGTGATGGCGCCTACTATTGGAGCTAGGCAAGCCAAATGTTTAAAACACCTTTCCTGCTTTCTTTCAACAATATAATAAGCGAGACAAAATCTAAGCGGAAGACTTTAAATTTAAAACAACTGAAAACCAAAAGTGCGGAAGTTTGAACCAAAATGCTACCCAGAGTTTGGTGTCACTAGCTCACGGACTACTACAGAATGCTACAAACAATGTCTGAAAGGAAAATACATCATGTTTGTCTGATACAAGATAAACAAACGAAAAATATGGAAAAGGACTTCGGCCTGCGAACGCCAGCTAGGCTACCTCGAGAGTCCTTGGGCTGAAGATAGCTCCCAAAAGTCCTACTGCTCGGTCCGAAAGCTGCTCCCTGATCTATGCACAAAAATGCACAGAGTGCAGCATCAGCACAACCGACCCCATGGGCTGGTAAGTGCCTGGCCTAACCCCGGCGAAGTGGACGGCGTGCCACACGATCCCATAATATCATATATAAGTGGACGGCGTGCCACACGATCCCATAATATCATATATAAGTGGACGGCGTGCCACACGATCCCATAATATCATATATAAGTGGACGGCGTGCCACACGATCCCATAATATCATATATAAGTGGACGGCGTGCCACACGATCCCATAATATCATATATAAGTGGACGGCGTGCCACACGATCCCATAATATCATATATAAGTGGACGGCGTGCCACACGATCCCATAATATCATATATAAGTGGACGGCGTGCCACACGATCCCATAATATCATATATAAGTGGACGGCGTGCCACACGATCCCATAATATCATATATAAGTGGACGGCGTGCCACACGATCCCATAATATCATATATAAGTGGACGGCGTGCCACACGATCCCATAATATCATATATAAGTGGACGGCGTGCCACACGATCCCATAATATCATATATAAGTGGACGGCGTGCCACACGATCCCTATTAACAATATATAGGTGGACGGCATGCCACACGATCCCAATTCATCTATAAGTGGACGGCGTGCCACACGATCCCATAATATAGTATGTAATATCTGACTTCATATAGTAGACCCCTTCAGGGGAGAATAACATCTCAATACCTTTAACCCGGCAAGGGTACAACTAATAGCCCAAAATATCCCGACAAGGGAGAGTATATATCAGTCTACACATCCCGGCAAGGGAGTACTCACAACACATTCTCTTTTTAAATCACTTCTTCCTCAACTAACACATTCATGTTCGAGCTAACGCTCCAAAAGTACACCAATCACAATTCTACCTCAATCGTTCACATTATATGAAACTCATCAAATAAACAAGGAGATTGTGTCACATTATTCGAATTAAAAGCAATTAAGACTCACGGTCATGCTAGACTCCGGTGCATAGATAACCGTCACCATGCCTATACACCGTACTCCACATTAGCAAGTAGCAAATAACATCCTAATCCTATTCCCTCAAGCCAAAGTTAGAACAAACACTTACCTCGAATGCTCCAAACTCAACTCACGCTTCTAGTATAGTTTTACCTCTTGATTCTATGCATGAAAATAAATTTTACAAGGTTTTCCCAAAATGGTCAAAAACACCCCCGGACCCACGTGGTCAAAACTCGAGGTTCGGACCAAAACCCGATTACCCATTCTCCCACGAATCCAAGTATATGCTTTGTTTTGAAATCGGACCCCAAAATGAGGTCCAACTCCTCAATTTGTAGAAAACCTAGGTTCTACCCAAAACAACCAATTTCCCCCATGAAAATATTTGTTTTGAAGTTGAAATCATGTTAAAAGATGTTAAGAAGTGAAGAAAATGAGTTAGAAATCACTTACCAATCGTTTTGAAGAAGAAAAGTTGTTTGGAATATCGCCTCTTAGGTTTTGGATTTTTGAAAAGTGGAAAAATGACTGAAAATCCCGAATTTATACATTTTACTGGGGGCTGGCGCGGACTGCACAGAAATGCACCGCGGCCACGCCGAGGGAGGGAAGTAGTGGGCTGTCTCAGAACCCACCCAGCGCGGACCGCACTGATTTGGTGCGCGGCTGTGCTGGTCGACCCTATGAACCCCACCATGCGGACCGCACAAAAAGGCACCGCGGCCGCGTGGCTGCCAGCGCGGACCACGCAGAAATGGCCGCGGCCGCGCTGGGCCTGCAACATCTGACCTGCATTTTTTTTAAGTTTAAAGATCTCCCGAGCCCCACTCAAAACTGACCCGAGCCTTCAGGGCTCCAAACCAAACATGCACACAACCTTAAAAACATCTTACGACTTACTTGTGCGATCAAATCGCCAAAATAACATCATATACATAGGATCAAGCCTCAAAACACATGATTTTCCTTCAACTTTTATAAAACTCAAATTCCCCATCTTAAGTCCGAAACACGTCATATGACATCCGTTTTTTAGCCAAACTTCACAAATAGTGCTTAAAACATATTTAAGACTCGTACCGGGCGTCAGAACCATAATACGATCCCGATACTACAGTTTTCTGATCAATTTTCTTCTTCATTTTCCTTAATTAATTTTAGAAAACAATTTCACACAAAAATTCATTTCTCGGGCTTGGGACCTCGGAATTTAATTCCGGGCACACGCCCAAGTCCCATATTTTTCTACGGACTCCCCGGAACCGTCGAATCACAGGTCCGGGTCCATTTACCCAAAATATTGACCGAAGTCACCTTTAACAATATTAATATCAAAATTCATCAAATTTTTCACATAATTAGTATATTTCAACATAAAAGCTTTCCGGCTTCACGCCCGGGCTGCGCACGTAAAACGAGGCAACTAAAAGCGAGGTTTTCAAGGCCTCAGAAGCGTGGTACAAGGAAGAACTACGGTGATGACCCTTTGGGTCGTCACATTCTCCACCTCTAAAACAATCGTTCGTCCTCAAACGGACAAAAGAAAGAAGTACTTGAGTCGGGAAATAAATGAGGATAACGGCTCCGCATATCGGACTCGGACTCCCAGGTCGATACCTCAGGAGGCTGACCTCTCCATTGAACACGCACCGAAGGAAAACTCTTCGACCTCAACTGTCGAACTTGCCGGTCTAGAATAGCCACCAGCTCCTCCTCATATGACAGATCCTTGTCCAATTGGACAGTGCTGAAATCTAACACGTGCGAAATCATGTTAAAAGATGTTAAGAAGTGAAGAAATGAGTTAGAAATCACTTACCAATCGTTTTGAAGAAGAAAAGTTGTTTGGAAGATCGCCTCTTAGGTTTTGGGTTTTTGAAAAGTGGAAAAATGACTGAAAATCCCGAATTTATACATTTTGCTGGGGCTGGCGCGGACCGCACAGAAATGCACCGCGGCCGCGCCGAGGGAGGGAAGTAGTGGGCTGTCTCAGAACCCACCCAGCGCGGACCGCACTGATTTGGTGCGCGGCCGCGCTGGTCGACCCTCTGAACCCCACCATGCGGACCGCACAGAAAGGCACCGCGGCCGCATGGCTGCGGTCGCAGAAATGGCCGCGGCCGTGTTGGGCCTGCAACATCTGACCTGCATTGTTTTTAAGTTTAAGACCTCCTGGGCCCCACTCAAAACTCACCCGAGCCCTTGGGGCTCCAAACCAAACATGCACACAACCTTAAAAATATCTTACGGACTTACTCATGCGATCAAATCGCCAAAATAACATCATATACATGGGATCAAGCCTCATAACACATGATTTTCATTCAACTTTCATAAAACTCAAATTCCCCATCTTAAGTCCGAAACACGTTATATGACATCCGTTTTTTAGCCAAACTTTACAGATAGTGCTTAAAACATATTTAAGACTAGTACCGGGCGTCGGAACCAAAATACGAGCCCGATACCACAGTTTTCTGATCAATTTTCTTCTTCATTTTCCTTAATTAATTTCAGAAAACAATTTCACACAAAAATTCATTTCTCGGGCTTCGGACCTTGGAATTTAATTCCGGGCACACGCCCAAGTCCCATATTTTTCTACGGACTCCCCGGGACCGTCGAATCACAGGTCCGGGTCTGTTTACCCAAAATATTGACCGAAGTCAACTTTAACAATATTAATATTAAAATTCATCAAATCTTTCACATAATTAGCATATTTAAACATAAAAGCTTTCCGACTCACGCCCGGGCTGCGCATGCAAAACGAGGCAACAAAAAGCGAGGTTTTCAAGGCCTCGAAAGCGCGGAACAAGGAAGAACTACGGTGATGACCCTTTGGGTCATCACATAAGTGTAGTATGAGTACACCACATTGGTACCCAGTAAGTATCAAGACTAACCTCGGTGGAGTAGTGACGAGGTACAGCCAAGACACGTCTAATAACCTGTGCAATATAGCATACCGAAATAATAGGAAACAAATAGCAATGATAGCAACAATTATCAACTAGTGATATGAACAGCAGGACAACAGGAACACCAAAAATATTGCTCAATAAATAATGAATGCAAGTACAACCATTTAATCAAGTCCTTCAATTACAAATCTTTCACAATTAACAAGTGACATACATAGCAGGACAACATGAACACTATAAATATTGCTCAATAAATTATGATTACAAGTACAACCATTTAATCAAGTCCTTCAATTACACATCTTTCATCTAAAAGTTTTCCAAATAATAATCTTTAGAATATAATACTTACCAATAAATATATTTCGAATGTACTTCCTTCAAATAAATATCTTTCGAATCTAATTCTTTGAAATAATATTTTGAATATAATTCTTTCAAATAAAAGTCACATTGTGACACCTTATTTCACAATCATAAAAAATACGGGTCTCAGCCCACCTTCATATTTTTCGTAATACGGGCCTCAACCCACTTTCATATTTCCATGGCACCTCGTGCCCATATTTCTATCACAACTGCACAGATAACTTACGTGCCAAAAATATCAATATATAAAAAAATATGCATGATCAATTTACTTTACAAATAGTTTGAGCGAAGAAAATGACATTGCACTTAAATTAAAGCATTATATAAACTATTGATTTGGATGTAAAGCTTATTAATTTAAAACATAATAGTAATTTTTTTTATTTAAAACAACTCAATCATCGAAAATCACTAAAAAACCAATAATAATAATAATAATAATAATAATAATAATAATAATAATAATAATAATAATAATAATAATAATAATAATAATAATAATAATAATAATAATAATAATAATAATAATAATAATAATAATAATAATAATAATAATAATAATAATAATAATAATAATAATAATAATAATAATAATAATAATAATGTCAACTAGTACATCACAGAAGAAGATAAGAATTTACATATTAATGAAACAAAATCACCAAAGACATGAACATAAACAAAGAAATATCAACAGGGCACTCCCGAGGTATCGCCTCGTAGTCCCAAATCATAAATAAATTCACAATATCTCATTTTCTTATACCAACGCGGGAGCCTTCACATATAATTTTAAAGAAAATTATTTTCCCCGAAATAGCATCCCGTGTTTTAGCCACCCTTATCACACCACATGACTTCTAGTGGTTCCCCTACTAGCCACGCGATTCAAGCCACCCTTATCTCACCACATGCGTTTCAACACCCTGGCCTTATATCACCGCATGTGTATCAATATCACAATATTTCACAAATCACACCTTAAGTACCCAAATATCACAGGATAATACAACTTGCACCTCAAGTGCGCGATTATCGCAGCATAATACAACTTTCACCTCAAGTGATCACATATCAAAACATATCACAAATTGCACATCAAGTGCTCAAATATTACAACATATCACAAATTTCACATCCAGTGCTCAAATATTACAACATATCACAAATTTCACATCCAGTGCTCAAATCTTACAACATATCACAAATTTCACGTCAAGTGCTCAAATATTACAACATATCACAAATTGCACATCAGGTGCCCAAATGTTACAACTTGTCACATAAATCAACAATACTTTATTTTTTCATATTAAGAAGCTCACGACTCGTTCATAATGCGCACCAAAAATTCTAACAAAATATCTGGGAGTGAAAACTCAACAAAATAATATTTCACAATTTAACACTTCGCCTCAATATGATTTACAACCTTTATAACTCAATATCAATTTCAACAACATGAATTGAAAAGAAACTCATCAAGGGACAACACATTTTTTCAATTCACAACTTCATGAAATAAATAGATTAATGCATCTTATTAACTAAATTTCTCATTTTAATTGTATGTAGATAAAATCAATAATGAAAATTATTTCCATAAAAATAGCAACTCAAACAAACACAGAGTTCACATAAAAGTCAAGTAGCAACCGCACCAAATTATCATATAAAAATAATCTAGACAAATAAGAATGAGACATGGCAAATAAGAGATTTAATAAGTCCCAACAATTTTCCAACTTAATACATAAGGTTGTCTACGAATTTTAACCGATATAATTTGTACATATAAACCAAGTACGTACTCGTCACCTCGCATACATGGTTTTCAATCACACAATTTGCCCATAAGTCTCAATGCCTAAGGAAAAATTCCCCCACACAAGGTTAGGCAAGATACTTACCTCAAATCACATTATCTCAATCCAATAGTAGACGTTTTTCCCCGATTATCCAACTCTGAATGGTTCGAATCTAGCCAAAATAATCCAATACAATCAACACAAATTGTTGGAATCAATCCCATATGAAAATAGCAAAATTTTCAATAAAATCCAAAATTAATTCAAAAATCACCCGTGGGACCCACATCTCGGAATCCGACAAAAGTTACAAAATATGAATGCCCATTCAACCACGAGTCCAACCATACCAAAATTACTAAATTCCAACAACAAATCGACCTCCAAATCTTAAATCTAAGGTATAGAGAATTTCTACCATTTTCAACCCAATTCACTAATTTCATGATAAAAACAACAATAGATTCATGTATTTTAACCAAAATCGAGTTAGAATCACTTACCCCAAACCATATGGTGAAAATCACCTCAAAAATCGCTTCAATCCGAGCTCCATAGCTCCAAATGTGTTAAAAATGGCTGAAACTCGCGTTTTGTAATCTGTCCAGGTAAGTCGCAGGTGTCGAATACGACTTATAAATCGCATTTGGTAATAGCGATTTGCCTCTGCCCCAGAATATAACATTACCCGCCTTTAGTAAATCAATCATAACATTTTGTACAAATGTCCAAATGATGAACGGTTTGAAGCGTTAGAAACTAGACTCAAAGACCTTTAATTTGATAGGTTCTGCATCACATAGCACCTTATATATATATATATATATATATATATATATATATATATATATATGTAAATATGCTCGTCCAAAGTGTGATCTTGTGCGTGCTCATTTAGAATTTTAGTCTATCTTGAAATTTTCCAACTTGGCTTAGACTTATGCTTCTCCTTAGACCCCAAATCACTTATAATATACTTCGTACACTTATTATCATATCCAATTGATATCCATAATATTAATAATCCGTATTTGCATACAAAATAATATAATTAGCGCACATCAACTTTCTTAATAGCTTAAGTACTTCAAAAATTTTCTGGGGCGTTACATTCTCTCCCACTTAGGATCATTCGTCCTCGAATGAGATGTAGAGTCAACCCCAATTCTGCACATAGCTTCACTCTTTTCTCACACACCTCAAGTTCCCAAAATTCTGACTAACTCTCAAATTTTCTAGAAATTTTGGCAGAGACTCCCCTGTAATTGGGCCTATCCACCTGTCTGAGTAATACCAAAATAACTCCTAACACATCCACAACCCAAATCAATAACACTAATCTCAGCATTACAAGAATTGCATCATCATAATGATATTTGAACATAAAACACATCATATATATGTCCATAACTATATCTCTGGTATTAATAATTGTCCATAATTGATTACAACATCGCCAATTAACTTGCTGAAACCAAATCTCATTTCGAACCTCCACTTTACTAACAACGAGGCACGAGACATGAAGACCTCATAATTATTTACCTGAATTAACGAGTCACATTTTACGCCACTTGGCACACACCTTATATGTTGAAACTAAATAATTACAACACGAATTTAGCAAAAATATGCACAATAACACATAAAAGAATTATCAAATAAGCCTAACAGGTATGACTCCTTGTTAATACTATAGTACAAATTATAATTTCACAAAAAGAATAATTTAAACACATAAATTTTCATCACAAGGATCTCGTCCTCATATAACTTCAATAGTAGCACATAGCCCGTTTTAAATATTTCACATACTCTAAAAATTGTGAGAACTTCGTCCTCAACGCTGAATCATAAGTATTTTGCATATTATGCCAACTGAATTCTTTTAATTTCCTTTATTTCTTCTTTTAAATAATTTCTGTTTAAATAAAATCACAACATATAATGAACCCTCATACCGGTAGGGAATATAATTCACAATTAAAATCAATTATTTGAAAATTACATCAAACTCACTGAAATGATTAACAAAAGTCACTTTTAACCTCAACAATATTCTTAGTGACCAACACATAATGACGGGTATAGCTATCTCCATAACATCTCTCAACAGGAGTATTCATATAAGTAGATTTTAGGATTAAGAAACTCACTCATGAGTGGAGAATATTAGGAGGATTTGCCTCGCTACTCAGAACCGAATCAAGTTAATGAAATTGTTACTTTGTAATAACTCGAGATCGTATTTGTAATGACAGTATCTGGTGTAGCAACCTCTACCATACCATAGCAAATATATCAATGGGCTGGGCCCCCACCTCTTAGGTGCCCTCTACCCGCTTGTCCTCCACCCCTAACTGATAGTGTAGGTAGAGTAGTAATTGTAATGGGGTACGTGGCCTGTGTGTTCTGATGAAATAGGTTTCTCCCAAGTCTCGGATAAGTTCTCATGATGTGCCTAGTATCACCACACTCAAAACAACCCACTTGCGGTTCGGCTTCTCATACTGAGTCTGTGCCGGATAACTAAATAACTATTGTAAGAAATCTCGTGCCAGCGGTGCATTAAAAGATGACCATCCCACATGAGTACCCTGATTAATTGGAGCGCAACGAGTATTTGGAAATGCGGTTTGGGCTGGACGACCGCCCAAGCCTCCGCCATAATGAGTTATAACTGCAAAGAAGAATCTGCCGAATTCTACAGAATCTCGAGACCTTTTTGTCTCCTTAGTTTCCTTTTTTTTTCCTGGCTCCAAACACGTTCTAACATCTTAGCAATTTTTTTACCACTAGTCGAAATGAAGTATCAGCCTGTAGTTCCCGAGTCATACAAAACTTTATGATCATAATAAAGTCTTTTAATGAATCCATGGACTCGTTCTCTTGCTGTAGGAGCGAATGTAGGGATATGACGTGCTAATGCAGTGAACCTGATGGAATATTCTGATATTGTCGTGGTGTCCTTACACAACCATTCAAACTCTGCGCGCCACACATTATGGAGAGTCTGGGGAACAAACTCTTTCTAAGCATTTATGAAGACTGAGCCCAAGTAGGTGGTGTTGCATTGGTTGGTCTGCCCCTTTCCATATGCTTTCCACAAACACCGATGGAGAATTATCTCTCGCAAGGCCAATTTCTTCTTATACTATGCTGACTTAACATTGTTAAGTTGATCAATTCTTTACATACGCTTTGATTATTGCTTGGGTTAACTCTTTCCCCTATTTATACACAACGATAAGTAAATCTCCATACAGACAAATCTTGGAAAGAGTCACATAGTCTAGAAGCTCATCAACCACCGTACTTCCTCTGAAGCACCCCATAATCTGCAACCGAGACGTCTATGCTGAGTAGACCTTTTGTAAATTTAAATTGGTTTATCTAACTCCTTTGGTACTGAAGTATAGTATTATTAAGGACGCAAACATACCGTAAGTCCTAAATTTATCCCTTGCAAAAATCACACGCCTTAAACATGTGTATATTTTGGGGAACCGTACAGTACCACAAATATACATTTTAGGCCAAGACTAATATAACATGTGACCCCACAATCCGTCCATTAATAGTGGACTCCCCCACTTGCTGCGAAGTCATAGGCCACAACGTCCGATGATCCACAATATTAACCTTCACAACTCGTACAAATCAACCAGATGCCAAGGTATGTTCTACCCTCACACGATTTATGAGTGATTTCAATACATCCGCATCTCCAGTTCGGACCACACATTGAGACAATGTTGAGCATTTCTAGCTCCCTTATAACCCCTATGTAGTATCACGAACTATTGGGGTATAGTTGATACCGAGTGCGTAATTTCATACACGAGTGGATGCAAAAGAACATAAGATATATGCTTCAAGCTGAATAAATGCCGCATGATAAGAAATGAAAGAAGTGAAAATTTTCCTAATAGCTCTGTAGCCTCTCGAAGATAAGTACAGACGTCTCTGTACCGATCCGCAAGACTCTACTAAACTTGTTCGTGACTCGCAGAACCTATGAACCTAAAGCTCTAATACCAGCTTGTCATGACCTAAAAATCCCATCATAAGTGTCGTGATGGCACTTAGTCTCTAAGACTAAGTAATCCATTTATAAGAACAATTCAAGCCAATATTTTTAAAGGTTAATCGAAACCAACAACGGAAATAAAATACAACCTCCCAAGACTGGTAGTACTGAGTCATGAACTCTAACTGAATACATGAAATGATATGAAGGAAATTAAATATACAATACTGCTCGAATAATATATGATAGTACGATAAAAGGGAAAGACTCCAAGGGACTGCGACGACCAAATAGCTCTACCTTGAATCCTTGCGATCACTCTCTAACTTTGTCCGAGTCCTATATCTCCAATACCTGGCTCTGTACATAAAAAAATGTATAGAAGTGTAGTATGAGTACACCACAATGGTACCAGTAAGTATAAAGACTAACCTCGGTGGAGTAGTGACGAGGTATAGTCAAGATACGTCTAATAACCTGTGCAATATAGCATACCGAAATAATAGGAAACAAATAGCAATGATAGCAACAATTATCAACTAGCGATATGAACAGCAGGACAACAAGAACACCAAAAATATTGCTCAATAAATAATGAATGCAAGTACAACCATTTAATCAAGTCCTTCAATTACAAATCTTTCACAATCAATAAGTGACATACATAGCAGGACAACAAGAACACCATAAATATTGCTCAACAAATTATGATTACAAGTACAACCATTTAATCAAGTCCTTCAATTACACATCTTTCATCTAAAAGTTTTCCAAATAATAATCTTTAGAATATAATACTTACCAATAAATATATTTCGAATGTACTTCCTTCAAATAAATATCTTTCGAATCTAATTCTTTGAAATAATATTTTGAATATAATTCTTTAAAATAAAAGTCACATTGTGACACCTCATTTCACAATCATAAAAAATACCGGGTCTCAGCGCACCTTCATTTTTTTCGTAATACGGGCCTCAACATACTTTCATATTTCCACGGCACCTCGTGCCCATATTTCTATCACAACTTCACGGACAACTTACGTGCCAAAATATCAATATATAAAAAAATATGCACGATCAATTTACTTTACAAATAGTTTGAGCGAAGAAAATGACATTGCACTTAAATTAAAGCATCATATAAACTATTGATTTGGATGTAAAACTTATTAATTTAAAACATAATAGTAATTTCTTTTATTTAAAACAACTCAATCATTGAAAATCACTAAAAAACCAAAAATATAAATCTTCAAAGTCTCGTACTAAAAAGTCAAAGCCAACACAATGCAACAAGGAGCACAAAACACATAATAATAATAATAATAATAATAATAATAATAATAATAATAATAATAATAATAATAAAAATAATAATGTCAACTAGTACATCACAGAAGAAGATAAGAATTTACATATTAATGAAACAAAATCACCAAAGACATGAACATAAACAAAGAAATATTAACAGGGCACTCCCGAGGTATCGCCTCGTAGTCCCAAATCATAAATAAATTCACAATATCTCATTTCCTTATATCACCGTGGGAGCCTTCACATATAATTTTAAAGAAAATATTTTTCCCCGAAATAACATCCCGTGTTTTAGCCACCCTTATCACACAACATGACTTCTAGTAGTTCCCCTACTAGCCACGCGTTTCAACCCACTCTTATCTCACCGCATGCGTTTCAACACCCTGGCCTTATATAACCGCATGCGTATCAATAACACAATATTTCACAAATCGCACCTCAAGTGCGCAATTATCGCAGCATAATACAACTTGCACCTCAAGTGATCACATATCAAAACATTTCACAAATTGCACATCAAGTGCTCAAATATTACAACATATCACAAATTTTACATCCAGTGCTCAAATTTTACAGCATATCACAAATTTCACGTCAAGTGCTCAAATATTACAACATATCACAAATTGCACATCAGGTGCCCAAATGTTAAAACTTGTCACATAAATCAACAACACTTTATTTTTCCATAACAAGATGCCCACGACTCGGTCATAATGCGCACCAAAAATTCTAACAAAATATCTGGGAGGGAAAACTCAACAAAATAATATTTCACAATTTAACACTTCGCCTCAATATGACTTACAACCTTTATAACTCAATATCAATTTCAACAACATGAATTGAAAAGAAATTCATCAAGGGACAATACATTTTTTTTAATTCACAACTTCATGAAATAAATAGATTTATTCATCTTATTAACTAAATTTCTCATTTTAATTGTATGTACATAAAATCAATAATGAAAATTATTTTCCTAAAAATAGCAACTCAAACAAACACAGAGTTCACATAAAAGTCAAGTAACAATCGCACCAAATTATCATATAAAAATAATCTAGACAAATAAGGAATGAGACATGGCAAATAAGATATTTAATAAGTCCCAACAATTTTTCAACTTAATACATAAGGTTGTCTACGAATTTTAACCGATATAAGTTGCACATATAAACCAAGTACGTACTCGTCACCTCGCATACATGGTTTTCAATCACACAATTTGCCCATAAGACTCAATGCCTAAGAAAAAAATTCCCCCACACAAGGTTAGACAAGATACTTACCTCAAATCACATTATCTCAATCCAATAGTAGACTTTTTTCCCCGATTATCCAACTCTGAATGGTTCGAATCTAGCCAAAATAATTCAATACAATCAACACAAATTGTTGGAATCAATCCCATATGAAAATAGCAAAATTTTCAATAAAATCCGAAATTAATTCAAAAATCACCCGTGGGGCCCACATCTCGGAATCCGACAAAAGTTACAAAATATGAATGCCCATTCAACCACGAGTCCAACCATACCAAAATTACTAAATTCCAACAATAAATCGACCTCCAAATCTTAAATCTAAGGTATATAGAATTTCTACCATTTTCAACCTAATTCACTAATTTCATGATAAAAACAACAATAGATTCATGTATTTTAACCAAAATTGAGTTAGAATCACTTACCCCAATCCATATGGTGAAAATCGCCTCAAAAATCGCTTCAATCCGAGCTCCATAACTCCAAATGTGTTAAAAATGGCTGAAACTCGCGTTTTGTAATCTGTCTAGGTAAGTCGCAGGTGTTGAATACGACTTATAAATCACATTTGGTAATAGCGATTTGCCTCTGCCCCAGAATATAACATTACCCGCCTTTAGTAGTTCAATCATAACATTTTGTACAAATGTCCAAATGATGAACGGTTTGAAGCGTTAGAAACTAGACTCAAAGACCTTCAATTTGATAGGTTTTGCATCACATAGCACCTTATATATATATATATATATATATATATATATATATATATATATATATATATATGTAGATATGCTCGTCCAAAGTGTGATCTTGTGCGTGCTCATTTAGAATTTTAGTCTATGTTGAAATTTTCCAACTTGGCTTAGACTTATGCTTCTCCCTAGACCCCAAATCACTTATAATATACTTCGTACACTTATTATCATATCCAATTGATATCCATAATATTAATAATCCGTCTTTGCATACAAAATAATATAATTAGCGCACATCAATTTTCTTAATAGCTTAAGTACTTCAAAAATTTTCTGGAGTGTTACACTTGAATTAAACTTCAAAATCAGAAAGACACAAAAAAGAATTAATCCCTTTTCTTCTCTGGAATTTCAATTTTTGTTTGAAACATGGAGTTCACTTGAGTTGGTTTTGGAGTTGAAGTAGCCGCCAGGTCTGTTCGTGGTCTTAATCGCGATCCTTTTATTCGATTCTGTCAATATTTCTCATCGGATTTTAGGATCAAAGGAGTGTGTATTTGTTGATTTTTCTTCTGTTAGTTAGACGAACTTCAACGTAACAAGTTCATTTCCTTTCCTGTCTCATTTAATTTTTTTTAGATTTAATTTTCCTTCCGTTACTTGGATTCTGTTTTACTTTCATGTTTAAGTGCTTATGGTTTTGAATCTGTTTGTTTGGAAATATTGGACGTCTGATTTAATTTTGTGATCATTGAATTAGTATTCGATTGCGCCGAGCCTTACACGAATATGCGGTGTGTTCCGTTAGTCTTCTTTCTTGAATTCCAACTGATTCGTCGCTTGAGATTGTCCTAATTCGCTTGTTGATAAAGATCTGTTTGTGCCTCTGTAGTATGGTTTGAATTGGTTATGGCTGTCATCTTTAAGGATTTCAAAGATTAGCTAAAAAATTCCACCTACTTGAGTTCGAACTTCGAATTAGTGTTCATTGTTAGGTTTTCTTGATTATGTGTTAAATCGGCACTTAATTGATCATATGCTGTTAGAGATACTAGAATAGAACCTAAAAACCAGAAGTTACTTTGCTATCTGAAAGGATTTGAATATCTCTGTTTCAATCTATGGCGTCGACAATCGAAAATATCAAGAATTAGCTTATTGATTCAGTTTCTGTGCTTCAAGAGTCTAGCATGCGACAATCACTTATCTTAGTTTGCCTACATAAAGTTCAAAGCAGGACTGTCTTATCTGGTTACAATTGTGTGACAATCCAAAGTTGGATTAGTGAGCTTCTTATTGTTGGAAATGAAATTATAATATCCATGTTTTATAATTGCAGTTGGTAAGTTACATTTTACTGTTTTTACCTAAAATAAGGTTTTGTTTACGTGACTGAAGGCATGAATCAATCTCAGTATTTTGTAACTTTTGGGTTGCACCATTGGGAAAGTTAAATTTTAGTTTTGACGGACTTATATCTCTTATCAGGTTTTGAATCCATCTTTCTTTGTTTGTTACTGTTCATATGCCTTTTGTATAGAATGGGACGTGGGAATTGGGAAAAGATCGAGCTAACTTGTACTTAATTAAATTACACGCCGTAGAATTTGGCTTGGTTAAATGCATGAAATAAGAAATTAAAAAGGGAGTGAGCTTAAAATTAATTTTTATTTCTTTAGTTTTATTTATTTTACTTTTATTACATCATCTGTTAGGAGCATGCTTAGACCAATCTCACTCGGGCAGACAAACTTTAGGTTTTCTCTTTCTCTTTTATTTGAGGTAAGAGGCCGTCCCTTTAGTTCATATTTAGGGGAATATCCCGTAAACTCTGTAAATATTTTTATCAGGGGAATGCCCCGAAATGAATGTAAAAGAAGACCGTGGCATCATCATTGGAGGCGTAGTATAGGATAGTTAGATTTATTTTATTTTCGTTTTCTTTTATTTATTAGGCTGGGAAGGCCTCGAGCCTTTTTTGTGTTTATTTTTCTTTTATGTGTATTTTTTTACCTCAATTTGAATATTTTAAAAGCCAACTAGATCGGGTATGCAATCGTGACTTTCACGGAACTCGGGGAATGCCTAACACCTTCTCCCCGAGTCAAATGAACCCCCTTTCCTAGAACTCTGGTGCAAATCCGTTTTGGAGTCAAACGTGTTTTGAAAGAAATGTTATTTTAAATGGTGACCTGGCACACCAAAATCCAGTACTAGGTGGCGACTCAGAAATATCTTTTAAAACACTATATTTGTCACTTTTCAATTTTTGAAAACCCTTTTGAGCTTTACAAATCTTTTTATCTACTAAAAGAGTTAGTGAGATAAAAAAAAAGGGACGTGACATTCCGTGTTCTTATTTTTGTTAAGCATTGGGGACAATGCTTATTTTCATTCGGGGGTGGTCTATTTTGATTGATTTGACATTGATATTGGCCTGTAATTACTATTATGCTATTTTTGTTTTATCTTTATTTTCTCTTTGGTATGTATATATTCTTCCCTTTCGTTTGATGTATATATTCAGTCTCCCTTATGTATATATTCATTTTACTTCGGTTTGTATATTCATTTGTCTTACTTTCGTAGTTTATTTCATAGCTTCTTTAGTTTGTCTTTCTTAGTAGTATAACTTCTTATTTACTTTAGTAGTTTCTTTTGTATTTGTTAGCTTCTTTTTACATTTTGAGTGAACAATAAGCTTTTGGTTTTCTTAATGCCACAGTTCTTTTCAAATGTGGGTTTTGTGTGAACCGGGTGGCTCTTCTCAACGATGGATGGCGTGACAACCTTCTTAAGGGATTGAGTCTGTTTTCTTTTATGTTTAGGTAAAAATAGAAGTAATGAATAAAAAGAGTCTCAAGCATGCTTCACTTGGTACCAACACATTTACTTGCGGCCTTATGGTTAAAAACAAGTTGTTGGCAGAAAATAGCTTTAGTTGTGACCTTTTGACTCTTGTGTTGACTTAAGCAGTCATCGAGTGGTTCAGTTGAGCCATTTGTGAATCTCAATCTTAACTAGGGTTGTTGTGAGCCCTCGACTCCATTCTCCTTAGCAATCCAGCAGCGTGAGAGGTGAGGTATTGAATTGCAAGTCCAAGTACCCATGCTAATAGTTTAGAACTTGCTCCGAATATTTTTCTAGGTGAAATTCCAAGTGTAGCTTGGCTTGAAAAATGATTGTAGGCTTTCCTTGATCCAATCTGAAATTCGAAATCTTCCATAGCCTACCAATGTGATATCCCTAGTTAACCCCTTTGAGCCTAAGCCCTTTTTCTTTCAATAACCACGTTACAAGCCTTTATCTATTCTGTAATGACCCTCTCTTGGCACCCGATATTTCCTTGGAATTCTTGAGAAACAATTGGCAAAAATATAAGTTTGGGGTAGAGGCGAGGAGTTTGAAAGTGATATAAAGGTACAAAGAAGAGAAGGAAATAAAGAAAAGGGAAGACAAAGAAAAGAAAGAAAGAACAAAAAGAAAAATGCCAAAAAGAAAGTGAATAAAGTAAAAGTTGAAGGGACTCAAAGAAGAACAAGGATGAAAGGCATGAAGTAAATAGAAATGGAGAAAACTGATTATCATGACCAAGAAAGAGTGACGTCCTTTTGAGAGAGATGAGCGACCTTTTCCCAATCCTTGCATTAAGTGTTACATTCTAAAGCGAGATATGCTAATGGAGAGTAGAGGAGAAGGAGTTTGAGATCCACAATGACCTACATAGTAGAGCGAGCGTCCCTGATGAATAGAGTCAACTCTTGATGCTCTAGTGTCACATTAGAACTATTGTACTCAAAAGGTCAAATAATTGCATTATTGATAATTCATACATGTTGTGGGTAATTATTGGTCCCAATTGATGTGTGTTTGATTCACTTTAGGCCAACTGAAATATTTCTTGTCCTGTGTGGAGATGGGAATTGCCATATTTGCTTTAGGACAAACAAAAGCTTAAGTTTTGGGTCATTATAAGTAAGGATTTTGACTACTTATTTGCTCTCTTTTACTTTTATTTTAGACCAAAATTGCTTAAAGGTACTCCCGAAAACTAATGAAATGTGCTTGCTTGCAGGAATGATAGAACACGAGCTAAAGAGATCAAAATCAACTCAAGAAGGAGTAATTATAAGGACAGAAACAAGGCTAAAAGGGCACAGTGCGGACCGCACAATATTGAGTGCGGCCGCAGATCACGGAGAAGACCTCTGACAAGAAATGACATGCAAAGTGCGGACCACAAAATTCTAGTGCGGCCGAAGAAGACAAAGATCAGATAAAAGATAATTTTAAGTTCAAGAAGAATTGCGGACCATACCTTTTGTGTGCGGTCGCATAATCAAGAGCGCGGTCGCCATACTCATTTTTATGCAGTCCACAGAAGTCTCACACAGGCAAAGCCCAAGATCAAAGAGTGCATACCACACTATAATTGTGCAGTCGCAGAAGCAAGAGTGAGGGCCGCACTCATAAATGTGCGGTCCGCAGAAGTTGAAGGAGTGCGGCCGCAATCCAGAATTATGTGGCCGTAGAACTGGAACCTGTCAAGCCAAGTATCATTGTGCAGACCGCACACATAATTATGCGGCCGCACAACATCTGCAGTGACAATTTTGTCAGATATTTTCAGCTTAGTATAAATAGAACCTTTTGTCATTTTTAGGTTAAGTTTTATATTGGGAGAGCACCTGAGCCGTTTTTCTTTACTTATTGGGTAACATTGTATTAGTTTTGCATTTTAAAATTAGATTTTCTTCCCTTAATCTTCTATTATGGATTTTATCTTAATTTCTTCTTTAATTTCCGCATTTTCCATGAGTAGATAAATTTCTAGCTAGGGTTGTGACCCAATCCTAGTGTGAGTACTTAATGGGTGTTTGATTTAGGGCTTGTTTGTGATTGGGTTAGTGATATTTGTCCTAGTTCTTGCTTGAATTCAAGAATTAATGGTTGCAAACATTGATTCATGCCTAATTGACTTACTCTTTACTTGATAAAGAGAGTCTATGTCTAGAAAAACTTGCTAACAAGGAATTGGGGTGAACTCAAGAAATTGATAGCCCCAATTAAAGGGTTGAATCTAGAGATAGTAAGACCCAACTTGAGCATTTATCACTTGTTTTGTGCAATACCCATTTGGACTTGAGAAAGCCAAATTGGGCAGAATCACTCTAACTATTGAGAGGTATTGAGTGGGTAATTGCGTGTGATTGCTATATTACAACCTCGACCAATCAAACTTGCCCTAGAATTTACAACCCGTTAGGTAACCACCTAGGTGGAAGTCACGGCCCTAGACCTTTTATCAACTTGAAAAATAACAAAACCAAAAATATTGTCTCTTAGCTTTTCATTTGCAAACATTACCATAATCAATAGAAGTAGAAAGAAACAACTAAATATGTGGAAGTGCAATCTTAGGCGCGTCATACACCTAGTCTATACATATACCTAATCCCATAGGTAACTCCATATGGATTCAACCCCGACTTGCGTTGGGTTTTTATTATTGCTTCGACCGCCTTACGACCTATATTTTTGGTGTGAGTTTGGGCGAAATCACCCTACATCCTCAAAACTCCATCATCTCCAACAGTAACCTACTTGGCACCGCCGTGTTTCACTATGTCCCTAAGGACAAGCAAATGAGGGTCATCATACTGCCGATCTCTGAAATGTTCAAACAAAGAAGACCAAGCGATTGTACAAGCTTGAACACGGCTGGGCTCAGAAACATCCAATCTCATGAACTGATTGGCCAAGGCCTGAACATCTAATGCAAGTGGTCTCTCATTGAATGGAATGTACACAAGGCTGCCCATACTAGCTGACTTTCTACTCAAAGCATCGGCCACCACATTGGCCTTCCCGGGATGGTACAAGATGGTGATATCATAATCTTTCAATAGCTCCAACCACTTCCTCTGCCTCAAATTGAGCTCCTTCTTCTTGAACAAATATTGCAAACTCCGATGATCTGTGAATACCTCACATGACACACCGTAAAGATAGTGCCTCCAAATCTTCGGCGTATGAACAATGGCTGCCAGCTCTAAGTCATGGACATGGTCATTCTTCTCATGAACCTTCAGTTTCCACGACGCATATGTAATCACCCTGCCATCCTGCATCAATATCGCACCAAGTCCAATGCGAGATGCATCATAATATACTGTATAAGGCCCTGAAGCTATGAGCAACACCAACACCGGTGCCGTAGTCAAAGCAGTCTTGAGCTTTTAAAGCTCACCTCACACTCGTCTGACCATCTGAACGAGGCACCCTTCTGGGTCAACATGGTCAATGGGGATGCTATAGATGAGAATCCCTCCATAAACCGAAGGTAATAATCTGCCAATCCCAAGAAACTCAAGATCTCTGTAGCTAAAGTAGGTCTAGGCCAGTTCTTAACTGCCTTAATCTTCTTAGGATCCACCCGAAAACCCTCTACTGACAAAACGTTCCCCAAGAAAGCGACTGATCTCAACCAAAACTTGCATTTTGAAAACTTACAATATAACTGGCTGTCTCTCAAAGTCTGAAGAACGATCCGAAGATGCTGCTCATGCTCCTCTCGACTACGGGAGTAGATCAATATATCATCAATAAACTCAATCACAAAGGAATCCAAATAGACCTTGAACACCCGGTTCATCAAATTCATAAATGATGCGGGGCCATTTGTCTGCCCAAATGACATCACTAGAAACTCATAATGCCAATACCGAGTCTGAAAAGCTATCTTAGGGACATCGGATGCCCTAATCCTCAATTGATGGTAGCCAAAAAATCGATCTTGGAAAATACCTTGAAACCCTGAAGCTGATCAAATAAGTCATCAATCCTTGACAATGGATACTTGTTCTTGATGGTAACTTTGTTTAACTATCGATAATCTATTCACATTCTCATTGATCCATCTTTCTTCTTCACAAACAACAAGGGCGCACTCCGGGGCGAGACACTAGGTCTAATAAAGCCCTTATCAAGAAAATCTTGCAATTGCTCCTTCAATTCTTTTAACTCTTGCATGGCCATTCGGTATGGCGGAATGGAAATGGGAGCCAAATCAATACAAAAGTCGATATCTCTGTCGGGTGGCATCCCCAACAGGTCTACAGGAAATACCTCTGGAAACTCTCGGACAACTGGTACAAAATCCATGGAAGGAACCTCCGCACTAGAATCGCGGACATAAGCCAAATAAGCTAGACACCCCTTCTCGACCATACGCCGAGCCTTCATATAAGAGATAACCCTTCTAGTAGAATGGCCAAGAGTCCCTCTCCACTCTAATCGAGGCAATCCTGGCAAGGCTAAGCTCACCATATTGGCGTGACAATCCAATATAGCATGATAAGGTGATAGCCAATCCATACGCAATATGACATCAAAGTCTACCATATCAAGAAGCAAAAGGTCCAAACTAGTCTCAAGACCCCGAATGGTAACCATACACGAATGATAAGTGCAGTCTACTACAATAGCATCTCCCACAGGTGTGGATACATACACGAGGGTACTTAAAGAATCATGGGGCACAACCAAATATGAAGCAAAATAGAAGGACACATATGAATAGGTAGAACCCGGATCAAATAGAACTGAAGCATCTATACTGTAAACTGAAACTGTACCTGTGATGACAATGTTAGAAGACTCGGCCTCAGGCCTGGCTAGGAAAGCATCACATCAGGGGTGGTTCCCACCACTCTGAATTGCATATCTAGGACGGGCCCTAGTTGACCAGTCTCCACCTCTAGGGGCCTAACCACCACCTCTAGCTGCCTGACCCCTGCCTCTAGTTAGCTGAGTGGTCAGTGAAGCACCCAGTGCCGGGACCATGGCACAAAAACCCTGATACTGAAAACTTCTCGATGCTCGAGGGCAAAATCTAGCAATGTGCCTCGGATCACCACAAGTATAACAAGACCTCGACTACTGACCCTAAAACTGATCCTGTCGGCCTGAGTAGCCACCCTGTAAACTCTGGAGCAGATGTGCACTAATAGGAGCTGGTGGTGCACTGTAGGCTAGCTGATTAGAATAATGCATATTAGGGCCACGGCCACACGAAGCACCGTGGGATGCCTGGAAATGCTGAATGAAACGTCTTGAGAGGATGGCCTCTACCAAAAGTACCCCTGCCTCCATATGAGGCACCACTAAATTTGCCAGAATGACAAGGTCTCTTATCCGATCCCTGACCACTCCACTGAGCTAGAACCATCTCGACTCGCCTGGCAACATTGACAGCCATCTGAAAAGAAACCTCACTCCCAGTCTCCTTGGCCATCTGTAACTTGATAGGATAAGCAAGTCCCTCAATAAACCTCCTCACCCTCTCTTTCAGTAGGAAGCAGAAGAATAATATGACTGGCCAAATCCACAAATCGGGCCTCGTACTGAGTGACTGACATAGAGCCCTGTTGAAGACCTTCGAACTGCCTCCGATAGTCCTCTCTCAATATAACAGGAAGGAACTTCTCGAGAAATAGCTGAGAGAACTGGTCCCAAGTGAGAGAAGGCGACCCAGTTGTCCTAGTTAACACATATCTCTCCACCATTTCTTGGCGGAACCCGAAAACTGAAATACAGCGAAATAGACCCCATGGCTCTCCACTATGTCCATGTTTCGTAACACCTCATGACAGATGTCCAGATAGTTCTTGGGATCCTCTAAAGATGCACCGCTGCAATGAACTGGGAAAAGCTTGGTAAACCTATCCAATCTCTATAAAGCCGTAGAAGACATAGCTGATCCATCACTGGTCTGTGCCTCAACACCCGACTGAACTACCCCAACTAGCTGGGCTACTGGGGTATGGAACTGGGGAGCGATCTGGTCTGGAGTGTAAGTAGAGGGAGTTTGTGCTTCTCCCCCAACTTGAGAGTTGGTTGGCGCTACAGGAAATGTACCGGCCTGTGCCACACTCTCCATAAGGCCCACTAGACGGGCCAAAGCATCCTGAAGCACTAGGGTAGCAATGAACCCCTCTGGGACCTGAGTTGGTCCTGCTGGAACAGCCTGGGCTAGAGCCTTCTTATCAAACTCCACCTGAGGCTCCACTGCTGGTGCTGCTGCTCGGGCTCTAGGTTGAGCCCTGCCCCTATCTCAGCCTCTAGCACGGCCTCAGCCTCGACCTTTGCCCCTTGTAGGAGCTGCCACTAGGCGCTTTGGCTGCTGCTCAGCTGAAGATGCGATACGTGTTCTTGCCATCTGCGATAGAACAAGAGTAGAAGAGTTCAATTAGCAATGGGAGAACCAAATCGCACGACAGAGAAGAATAGAAGTGAAATTTGTTCCTAAACTTCATAGCCTCTAGAAGATAAGTACAGACATCTCCGTACCGATCCTCCAGACTCTATTAAGCCTACTCGTGAATTGTGAGACCTAGGCGACCTAGTGCTCTGATACCAACCTGTGACGACCCGAAATTCCCACCGTCGGGACTGTAATGGGGCCTAACATTCCACTTCCTAGGCAAGCCAACGTTAGAGGATTATTAAGCCAAACCTTATTCAATTCAACAAATAAAGTAAATAAGCTAAAGTGAAATATAGTGAGTGCAGAATAATATAATAACTTCATCATTTACTACTACCTGGATCTGGTGTCACAAATTCACAAACATTCTAGGATTTACTACAAGTAAAAGTTTGAAAGAAATACAACTGTTTGAATGAAAGAAACCATAAAACAGAAGAGATAGACGGGGACTTCAAGGTCTGTGAATGCTGACAAATCTACCTTGAGTCTCCGGTGGTCCAGTCCGAGCTGCTATGCCTCTCGATCAATTGAGACCAATACCAAAATCTGCATAGGAAGTGCAGAGTGCAGTGTCAGTACAACTGACCCCATGTACTCGTAAGTGTAGAGCCTAACCCCGACGAAGTAGTGCCAAGGCTAAGACAAGACACCCACAAATAAACCTGTGAAATTTAACAGTATATGTACGAAGATAACGGCAAATAAAAGTTAGACAAGTAATATCGGGAGGGGGACATGTTGAGGGGATCACAAGATAAAGAATCACAACAGTAATAAGAACTTGATCAACCAATATATCTTAAATAGATAGAAATAAGTAAACACAGTAAAGGAAAATGCACGACATCATCCTTCATGCTTTTACTCTCAACCTCACCATATGAAACAATAGAAATCGCACGGCATCAATCCTCTAACGTTGGCTTGCCTAGCAAGTGAAATGTTCGGCGCCATCACAGTCCTGGCGGTGGAAATTCTGGGTCGTGACAAGTAATATCGGGAGGGGGACATGCTGAGGGGATCACAAGATAAAGAATCACAGTAGAAATAAGAACTTGATCAACCAATATATCTTAAACAGATAGAAACAAGTAAACACAGTAAAGGAAAATGCACGGCATCTGTCACGATCCAAAATCCACTAGCCATGATGACACCTAACCTAACCCGCTAGGTAAGCCAATTAACAATTATCCATTTCCATTTAACTTAATAAAACAATTAAACAAGAAATTATTTAAATCTTATACATTTCCAAAGGAGTGACAATACAAATAATGAGCTTCTAAGAGTAGAGATTTCAAAACTGATAGGAAATAAATACATCTTCTGTTTGAAAAATACATAAACAGAGTTATATATTCTAAGGCTACCATGAACAAGAGGCAGCTACAACAGGAACGCAGGTACACCTTCAAAACCAGCAACCCTCGAACACAGCAACATCGGCATCTGGGATCTGCACGCAATGTGTAGGAAGTGTAGTATGAGTACAACCGACCCCATGTACTAAGAAAGTAACAAACCTAATCTCAGGTTGAAAGTAATGACGAGCTAGAACATAGGTCAGGTCCAACACCAATAACCGAATAGCAGTTCATAACAATGTACAACAAATAAATAAAGAAATAGCTCAGAAATAAAGTGCTCAGCCTTTTCATTATTTTTCCGAAAATAGTTCCACTTTCCAAGTATACCAATGAAAGCCTAAATCTTTTACCGAAATCCTTAAAAATATGAGTAAATTTGAGAACTGTAACCTTTTCCCAAAAATCCTTTCAATAGTAAATATGATGTTTCATTTTTTTTCCAGATAGCATGTGTGAAATACCTTTCTATAATCACATATCAATGTGTGTAAAAAGTCATGAATAACGTGATACCGTATAGCATGAGGAAAATGCATCTATATGCATGTATGTCATGTGCATGTCAAATGCGATGCGACTGAGCAATAAAACCATATGCATCCTCTCAAAGTATCAATTCACTCAATTCTCCTAGTCACTCAGTCCTCATAATTACTCAGTCCCCCCAATCACTCGGCACTCGCACTCAGTAGGTACCCGCACTCATTAGGGGTGTGCAGGTTCCGGAGGGGCTCCTTCAGCCTAAGCGCTATAACAAGCCAATCATGGCATAAATCAATCAGGCCCTCGACACTCAAGCATAAATCGATAAAACATGTTGTGGCGTGAAGCTCGATCCCATAAATATACTCACCATCAGTCCCTCGGCCTTACTCAATCATAAATCAATAAAACATGTTGTGGCGTGCAGCCCGATCCCATAAATATCCTCACAATCAGGCCCTCGGCCTCACTTAGTCATCAATCTCTCCAGTCTCCCGAGCTCTTAATGTCATGAAACTAGCTCGACAACAATGATATGATGTATCAATAAATAACAACGGAGACTGAGATATGATATGAATGCATGAATATGACAGAGTATGAAATATCAATGAAATCAGTAAGGTGACCGCAAGAAACGACCACATAAGTCATAATACATCATACAAAGATACTCATGCCCTCAAACAGCCGAGCGGAGTGCAAATGCTCAAAATGACTGGTCGGATCATTACATCCTCCCCCACTTAAACATACGCTCATCCTCGAACGTGCCCAAAGTTGTTCCAAAAGCCATCAAATCGCCATGTAACCTCACTATGCACATACCCGAGGGTGATCCCACGTCACCCTAACCCATATAGGTCTGATAACACAACATGACTGAAATTGCTTATTCTACCTAGCCCATAAGCCTTAAAAAACAATTTCCACCTCTAAAATTTCTCTATGAGATCAGAATCTTGCATATATACATTGTATAAATCTGAACAAGCCATAACCATAACCCAAGATAAAATCACATGATATATCACCTAACTCAAACACTCATAGCGATAATTTCTAATCACAATAACTGCTCAAAACAACCCAACACTGGTAATAAATCTCTTATCAAATAGAGCCTTGTTCTAACACCCTCATTAGCCAACGATGAAAGAAACACGCAGAAACTCATAACCACTCACCAGATCAACAAGTTGTGGAACTCCCTCTCCTTGGATAGGAACTATAGCAAATTTCTAAGTCGTTTAGCATCAATATCCTTCCAAATATACCGCAATCAGATTCGATCGCACCCATTCTAGGCCCAATGACCTTATCTCATCCAACACGACCACTCCAGTGACATGACACATCAATATAGCTTAAAGCCACAACCCGTGCACCAAATAGCAACATTCCAAATATACTCAATCCTGAAAATGCCTCAAACAAGAGGACTGTCCTGCCAGCTTAATAAATACCATCACAACACCATGAAAAGAGCCTAGCACACACCGTAGAACCAAAACAAACAAATATAACACAAAGGATCATGCCTTAATATAACTTCCCTACAATGTGTAGCCCGATCCAAATGCTGGTTCACATTATATACCTCGAGCCACCCTGCTCAAAATCCATAATCACTCAAAATTTGATATCAAGTACCCAAAGTGCATTACCCTAACCACGGAGAGCAGATAGCACAATGCTACCATCCGGAAGGAACATAGCCAACGCGCAACCAATAACACAATACCGGAATACTCATCTTGCTCGAACTTCCGCTATAAGCCCAAATAGAACCGCACCATGTGTGCATAAAACAACTGAATCACAAATCCTCGTAACATAGAAGAGTAACTCATAGATAGTTTAAGAAGAAGAATAAGCTCAACAAAAACCGAATGGCACGTCCCTTAATAATGGCAATATGTAGCTAACCAATCCGACTCGGTGCAAAACACACATCCATATCGGGCCTACCAATGAACCCCAAATCAACTCTCGTCACCCACAATAGATAAATAACCCTCTGAAAGTCCACAATAACTGAATCACAACACATACTATCTTTTGATTAACCTGCGCTACATTTCACAGTCCAAAACCACGAAACAATCTACTCATGAGAACTCCTAGTCTTCATATCCATAGAACACACAAATCACCATATCTGATCTCAACTCCATCGCCTGAATGCCTAGCACTTCTCCAATATGCGATCATCCCCAAGGAATATTTTTATAATTCTTTTATGCCACATGGCAAAATTTGAATATCAGCAATCGATTAACTAGGAGAGCGCCACAATACCAATGAAGTATCCATAATCAAAATACATTGCCCCTTCTGAAATGTATATTCTCATCAATCCATACCAAATAGTAATATCATTTACCAAGTCATATGAAACTGTCCATGCTGCCTAAGAATTTTTATGATCTTCCCTTCAAAACTGATCTGTGACCTTGTTCATGCAAATCTCCATCCCACACAACATACCATATATAACATGCCATCATATGAAAAATACGAGAACCTCATAATCCACTCCGAATCACAAGCAACTACATACTCAATTATCCAAGGACCTTCAATTTGATTTCATCCAGGAGAAAATCACTATACATCACATGCCCCACACGCCAGTAGGAAATATACATCTCTAACCATGGTAGAAACCATCAAGAACTCTCCGAATCCCATTTGCACAAAACAACCCATCAAGACTGAACTCCTCTAACTTAACCAGGCTATGGAGGTGATCGGTTCCCAGCCTGCACTATTGTAGAATAGCAAGGATGGTCGATGTAGTTTTACCCAACAAAGGCCGAGATCGAATCCACAGGGAGTTAATTAATTTTGAGTTAGGTTTATATTCGAGTAGTGATGCGGGTTTTGCTCTTAATTGTACTTCCACAAATGGTTGGTTGTTTTCTACTTCTACTTCTATTCTATAACAAGCAATATTTGAAACTAAATACAATATTTTTGTTGGTTGTTTTCAAAGATAAAGGGACTAGGGTAGTGGCTTCTGCCTAGGTGGATATTTAATGGGTTGCAAGAATCTAGGGCAATCATGTGATTAATTAGGGTTATAGGATAAGTACTCACTCTATACCTCTCGGTAGTTTGAGTGATTTTGCCCAATTTGGCTTTCTCAAGTCCAAATGGGTATTCATGCAATTCAAGTGAATTTAGCTCAAGTCGGGTATTACTATCTCTAGGTTTAACCCTGTAGTTGGGGCTATCAATTTCTTGAGTTCACCCCAATTCTTTGTTAGCCTAATTTTCCTAGACTTAGTCCCACTTTCTCAAGTAGAGAATAAGTCATAAAGGCATGAATTAGTGTTTGCAACCACCAATTCCTTACTTCTAGCAAGAACTAGGCTAAATACTACTAACCCATACACATTCAAGCCCTAAAATTCAAGACCCATTAAATACCTGCACTAGGGTTGGATCAAAACCCTAGCTATGGGTTTAGCTACTCATAAAAATTGTAGAAATCAAAGATAAAGAGAAGATATAATCCATAATGCTAAATTAAAAGATGAAAATCTAAAGTTATAAGGCAAATCTTGTACAAAATTTCCCAAATAGGAAAAACTAGCCGTCTCACGTACTCAGCAGAACATAACATGACCTAAAAATGTGAAAAAGATCTATTTATACTAGGTTGAAATTTTCGGACAAAAATGTCCTTGCGGAGGGTTTCACGGCCACGTAATTCTGATCGCGACCGCATTCTTTCTTTCACGGCCGCGTAATATTAAGCGCGGTCCACATTTCTTTGCCTCTGAGACTGGGCTAGAATTTGTTTCGCAGACTACGTAATTGTAATCGCGTCCGCGTAATTTTGACGAGGTCCGCACTTAACATTTTTGCCTTTTTAGTGAGCTCTCTGAACCTTAGCAAACACGGTTAGTGAAATAGCAATCGTGGCCGCAGTGGTATTTTCATGGCCGCCAATTTCTAGCGCGGTCTGCGTCCATGTCTATGCCCAAAACCACATCTCCGATTCTGCCTTTCGCGGTTTGCGAATTCATGACCACGTCCACAGTGACACTTTTGCGGCTGCACTTTTCTGTCGCGGTCCGTGTTCTATAGTCTTGGCCCAGTCTTGGTATTTGTTCATGTTTTGACTCCTTTATTAGTTGAACATGGCCACTTTGGCTCATTTTGAACAATCCCTGCAAGCAAGCATATTATGTTAGTTTTCGGGACTACCTTTCATTTTAAGCCCAAAATGCAAGTAAAAAGAGAGCAACTAATGGTTAAAAATCTCTACTTATCAACTCCCCCAAACTTAAGCGTTTGCTTGTCCTCAAGAAAATAAGGTAATTCCCACCCCCACTTCAACAAAACTGAAGGATATTTCAGATGCCTTAATGTGAATCAAACATGCATCAGTTGGGACTAATAATTACCCTTAACACAAATGAATTATCAACAACACACAACCATTTTAGTACCATAGCTCTAGTGGGACACAAGAGTATCAAGAGTTGGCTTAACTCACCAAGGAAGCTCGCTCTACTACGTAGGTCATTGTGGAACCCAAACTCTTCCTCCTCTACTCTCCATAAGCAAATCTCACTTTAGATTGTAGCACTCAAAACAAGGATTCTGAAGAAGTGCACTCATCTCTCACAAGGGAATGTCACAAGTCTGGCTCTAAGTACCATAAGCTTGCCCTTTATGTAAGTCACTACTAATGTAAGCTCATTCAACTCGAAATCATATAGGGCTTTTGCGGGAATGTAATGAAGGCTTTTGGTTCAAGGTAGAACTTATTGGCATATGATGGTTTTCTCTTTCCTTAGGCACTCCATTTTCTCAAATCGGCTCACACTTTCTTGACTCTTTGAGTCATTTTCTTCTTCCTTAGTGGAACTAGAGAGGCACACTATTACATCTCGCATTTTTCGTACGTTAAAATTTTGTCTTCAATTAATTGACATAAACTCTGGGATGAGATTATTTTAAGGTTAGCATATTTATGCTATTTATAACAAGGATTATTTTAAGGTTAGCATATTTATGCTATTTATAATAAGCAATAAGTAAGTGCCATGAAGGAAATGGTACACGAATTAAAGAAAATGAGTTTCGTTGAAGGTTGTTGAATTTGGATAAAATACGGTCCGAGCTATAATACCCGATAGTTATGGACTAGTACCATATAAGGTACTATATAACCACGCTAATATGATGTATAAGGTGTATTAAAAATGAGTAGTATTTTAAGTAAGTCGAGATAATTCTTAATTATGTGGGTAATTAGTTAATTATTAGGTAATGAGATATTACCTAATTAATTAGGGATATATGTGATAATGACTAAATGTGGCAGCCCCTCCATTTAAAATGAGTGACTAATGACCTTAATTGAAAGGTGGCATTATAACGTGTAAGTCATTTAGCATTTTGGCTTCATTAGACTTAAAGAAACAAAGTAAAGGATCTTAGAGCATTTTTCCTAAATGAACAATTTCAAACAGACGTCCCTCAAATCTAGCAAGTTTATGAAAGAGATCTTATAACATCTTCCTAAATTCAAACATTAAAACAGGCGCTATAATCTAGCAAGTTCAACAAAATTTCTTGCGACAAAACAATTCCAACGAGAATTATTGAAATCATAGCAATGTAAAATTTTGCGGTTCTAAAGGAGTATGGTGCAACCTTTTTCCAAGAATATCATACGAGTTTTTCCCTACTCCAGGTATGTTAAGTCTAAGCTCTTCCTTCATTTGGCATGATCTCGTAATTATACGAGTTTGATAACGAGACATAAAGAAAAATTCATATTCCGGAACTTATGTATATTTTCCTAGTCTTGTAAGTGATATTATTCTCCTTATCAGAAATTCATATTTGATTGAGTATTTTCTTTTTCCAGTCAAGAGAGCAGAAAGTCTATATTTACAATATTACAGTATTTTTATTACTATCGAGCTATAATTGATGGGCAAGCTCCTATTGAGCAACCTCTGATCAGATGGTAAGCTATATACCGAGCCTATTGTGGCCAAGCACCTATGAACAAGCCTAGTTGGCCGACATACATAGCTTAGTATGGCCGAGCACCTATGAGCGAGCCTACTACGGCGGAGCAGTTATATATATATATATATATATATATATATATATATATATATATATATATATATATATATATATATACCGAGCCTTATAGGGTCATGCAACTATTTTACTTACTATATTGAGAGAGTTGAGTCAGTATCAGCAGGTAAGCATATGTTCAGATTATCAATTTAGTTTCAGCTTTCTGTATATTGCCTTACATACTCGGTACATTATTTTGTACTGACGTTCCTTACTGGGGGCGTTACATTTCATGCTTGCAGGTTCAGACAGACAGACGGGTAGACCTCCTCAGTAGGTATTGCCCGACTTCAGCTTTATCGGTAAGCTCTCCATCCTTCGAAGTTGCCAGGTCTAGAATTTTTGTGTGCATCTTATGTATGTATGTAGATAGGTTATTGGTAGGTCGGGGCCCTGTTCCGATCACAGTACATCTATCAGTAGAGGCTTGTAGACATATCCTATCAGTTAGTGCAGTATGTTGGGCTTATAGGCTCTGTACGTATATTTTATTGGCTTGTCAATAAAAGTAGTTATGACGGCCTTGCCGACCCACCTTTATGTTTACATTTAGTCAGCATTAGTCTCTATTCAGTTTTATATTTTGCTTCACAAATTCTCTTGCAATGTGGCCTCTTGCAAAAGTATGATATTATATGTCCAAAATTGCTGAGACGCAAGTTGGTACGCAAGGATAGATGATGCATCGGGTGCTGGTCTCGCCCCCAGGCTCGGGACTTGACAAAAGTGGTATAAGAGCAGTTTTGTCTTAGGGAGTCTACAAGTCATGTCTAGTAGGGTCTTGTTTATAGATGTGTGGTGCGCCACATTATATAAGCAGGGGACTACAAGGTATTTAGGAGTTGGTTACTCTTCTTTCAAATCTAAATCGTGCTATAGAACTGAGTTATAGGAAATTTGAGTTAAACTTACGTGTTGGCATTTGCATGCACAGATGATGGTAACTAGGAAGACTACGGGTAGCCAGAGGAGAGAAACAATAGTAGATGAGGGAACTAGCAGGGTACCCCCAGTAGATGGGGCCCAATCGGAGGCCCAGGAAGAGACCCCTATTCAGCCATTACCAGCTCCTCCACCACCTAAGGAGATTCCTAGGGAGACAACACATCTAGTCCCCCCTCCGCTTCCATCAGATCAAGACTTAAGGAGTGCGGTGCATTTGTTGGAACAGTTGGTAGCTACCCAATAATAGGCTAGAGCATCCGCTAATGCATGACCTTATGAGGGATCTAGGAGTTCAAGGGTCCGAGAGTTTATTACTTTGAGTCCGCCAGAGTTCACGGGGACAGATTAGAGGGAGGACCCACGGGATTTTGTAGATCAGCTTCACAGGATCTTTCGGGTTATGTATACCACGGAGAAAGAGGCAGTTGAGCTAGCAACTTTTCGACTCCAAGATATAGCTATCCTTTGGTATGAGGGATGGGAAAGGTCCAGGGGACGTGATGCACCTCTTGCTATTTAGGAGAATTTTTCAGATGCCTTTCTTGACCAGTACTTACTGCGAGAGATCTGATAGGCCCGAGTCGATCAGTTTCTAGCCCTCAAACAGGGCAATATGTGTGTTTGAGAGTACAGTCTCCGTTTTGACTCATTGGCTAGATATGCACTATCCATATTTGCTATTATGCGGGATAGAATCCACAGGTTTATAACAGGGTTGGCCCTAGAGTTGACCGAGGCATATGTCACCGCTGCATTATAGGATAGTATGGATATCTCCCGAATTCAGGCATTTGCCCATAATATAGAAAGGGTAGGCATCGGCTACAGGGTACGGAAAGGACTGACTCAGAGCAACATAAGAGGATGAGGTTTTCCAGGTCTCAAGAGCAGTCTAAGGGTAGTTACAGGACCCAGTACTTTGAATGGTCACCTAGACCTCCACCACCTCAGCTACAGGGTTACAGGTATGATCTCTATACTCAGTCAGGGCTAGGTGAAAACTCTCAGGCGTCAAGTTTGCAGCGACAACGAGCTTTGGGGCAGACAAGGCCATTTCCGCCGCGGTGTGCCATCTACAGTAGAGGACACTTGGGCCAATGCCGAGGCAGTTCCGATGCTTGTTATACATGTGGAAGTCTGGGGCATATGATGCAAGATTGCCCAAATAGAGATTCTGGGGGTATGGCGCAACCAACAAATTAAGCAATAGGATCATCTATGTCCATGCATCCTTCAGGGAGCGAGTCTCAGTGTTTGGATAGTAGAGGTCGAGGCAGAGGTAGAGGTTTCAGTTCAGGTGGTAACCAGAATCCTAGCTATCCGTTAGCAGGTTGACAGGACCAGGAATCCTTACCAGACGTTGTGACATGTATGTTGACCATTTGCTATCATGATGCTTATACCTTGATAGACCCAGGATCTACTTTATCGTGTATTACCCCATTTGTCGCAAGGAAGTTTGGTATAGTGCCTGAAATACTAAGTGATATTTTTGCGGTATCTACATCGGTCGGAGAATCGATTATTGCTAGACGGGTTTACCGAGGTTGTACGGTATCAGTTTATGGTCGTCAGACCTCAGGCGACCTAGTTGAGCTAGAGATATTGGATTTTGATGCTATCATGGGCATGGACTGGTTGGCAGCTTGCTACGCCACAGTTGATTGTCGAGTAAAGATAGCTAGATTTCATTTTCTGGGTGAGCCAGTCCTTGAGTGGGTGGGTAATACAGCAACAACCAGAGGTTGGTTTATTTCCTATCTGAATGCTAGGAAAATGATCGCAAAAGGGTGTATTTATCATATTGTGCGACTTAGAGATATAGATACTGAGATACCTACACTTCAGTCTATTCCAGTAGTAAAAGAGTACATGAATGTATTTCCAGATGAACCTCCAGGTATCCCCCAGAGCGAGATTGATTTTGGTATTGATTTGCTTCCGGGAACTCAACCAATATCTATCCATCCATATAGAATGGCACCTACCGAATTGAAGGAGCAGTTAAAATATTTGCTGGAGAAAGGTTTCATCAGGCCCAGTACTTCACCTTGGCGTGCACCAGTACTCTTTGTGCCGAAGAAAGACGACTCGCTGAGGATGTGTATCAATTATAGGCAACTGAACAAGGATAGACAACTTTTTTGATCAGTTGTAGGGAGCTAGATGCTTTTCAAAGATAGATTTGAGGTCGGGGTACCACTAGGTTAGAGTTCAGGAGAGAGATATCCCCAAGATAGCTTTCAGGAACAGATATGGCCACTTCGAGTTTTTTGTCATGTCCTTCGGGTTGACGAATGCACCTGCCGTATTTATGGACTTGATTAATAGCCTATTCCGTCCATATTTAGATCTGTTCGTGATAGTCTTTATTGATGATATTTTGGTTTATTCACGTTTAGAGGATGAGCATGCGGACTACCTGCGAGCGGTACTCTAAACCCTCCATGATAATAAATTATATGCTAGGTTTTCTAAATATGAGTTCTGGTTGAAGTCTGTAGCATTCTTGGGGCACATTGTATCCGATGAGGGTATAGAGGTAGATAATCAGAAGATTGAGGCTGTGAAATCCTGGCCTAGACCTACCACTCCAATAGAGGTTCGTAGCTTTCTAGGCTTTGCAGGATACTACCAGAGGTTTGTAGAGGGTTTTTCTTCTCTTTCAGCACCATTAATGAAGTTGATGCAGAAAGAAACTAAGTTTCAGTGGACAGAAGCTTGCGAGCAGAGTTTCCAGGAGCTTAAGAACAGGTTGACTTCAGCGCCAGTTCTAGCACTTCCAGAGGGTCTAGATGGTTATGCCATGTATTGTGATGCCTCAGGTGTCGGTTTAGGATGTGCCCTGATGCAACATGGGAAAGTAACTGCGTATGCTTCAAGGCAGTTAAGGAAGCATGAGCAAAATTATCCGACCCACGACCTTGAATTAGCTGCGGTCGTCCATGCACTTAAGATATGGCGGCATTATTTATATGGTGTTCATGTTGATGTATTCACATATCATAAAAGCCTGCAATACATCTTCAAACAAAAAGAGTTGAATTAACGGCAGAGGCCATGGCTTGAGTTATTGAAAGAATACGATGTTAACATTCTCTACCATCCAGGGAAAGCTAATGTTGTAGCAGACGCCTTAAGTCGTCGATCTATGGGTACCTTAGCGCATGTAGAGGCCGAAAAAAGACAATTAACTAGAGAGATTCATCAATTGGCTTGTTTGGGGTTCAGTTAGTAGACTCTGGCAATGGTGGATTTATACTCCAAAATACTGCAAAATCATCTCTCATAGCTGAATTAAAGGAGAAGCAGTACGAGGACCCAGATTTGATCGAGCTGAGAGAGAGAGTTCCGCAGCAGAAGAAGCCATTGTTAGAACTCAAGGGAGACGGGGTTCTTAGATACAGGGGTCGTTTGTGTGTTCCAGATAGGGCTATGAGACAGTATTATGTCAGAGGCACATCATTTGTGGTACTTCATTAACCCTGGGTTGACGAAGATGTATCATGACATTAAGAATGTGTATTGGTGGAACGATACGAAGAATAACATTGCTGAGTATGTCGCTCGATGCCCTAGTTGCCAGTAGGTGAAGATAGAGCACCAGAAGCCCGGAGGGATAATGCAGACTATAGAGATCCCGACATGGAAATGGGAGGCGATAAACATGGACTTTATCACGGGTTTACCTTGTTCTCATTATAAGTTCGATTCCATATGGGTGATAGTCGACAGGCTCATGAAATCAGCTCATTTTCTTCCGGTCAGATCTACATATACAGCAGAAGATTATGCAAAATTATATATTGAGGAGATAGTGCGACTACACGGAGTACCAGTATCTATTATATCTAATCGTGGGACCCAGTTTACAACACATTTTTGGAGGTCATTTTAGAGAGGTCTAGGAACTCAGGTGAATCTTAGCACAACTTTTCATCCACAAACTGATGGACAAGTCAAGCGCACAATTCAAACGCTCGAGGATATGTTACAAGCATCTGTGTTGGTTTTTAAAAGAAGTTGGGGTGAACATCTACCGCTTATCGAGTTTGCATATAATAATAGTTACCACTCCAGTATCCAGATGGCTCCATACGAGACTTTATATGGGCGTAAGTGCATATCTCCTATAGGGTGGATTAATGTTGGAGAATTTGGGTTACATGGGCCAGACCTGGTTCTGCGGGCCATAGAAAAATTAAAGCTCATCCGGGAGCGACTGTTGACAGCTCAGAGTCATCAGAAGTCATATTTTGACTTGCGGCGCCAAGATTTAGAGTTCGGGGTTAATGACTTGGTATTCTTAAAGGTGTCACTTATGAAAGGTGTGATGAGGTTTGGCAAGAAAGGCAAACTTAGCCCACGGTATATTGGGCCATATAGGATTAGTCGGAGAGTGGGCCAAGTAGATATGAGTTAGAATTACCGTCAGAATTAGAGTCTGCCCATCCTTTTTCATGTATCAATGCCATGAAAATGCATTGGCGATCCTACCCGAGTGGTGCCCATGGATGATGTACCGATTACGGAGAACTTGTCATACGAGGAAATCACGATTTCCATCCTAGACCGACAAATCCACAAGCTACAGAATAAGGAAATAGCTTCCGTGAAGGTTTTATGGAGGAGCAAGAATGTGGAAGAGATGACATGGGAAGCGGAGGAAGAAATGAAATCTAAATACCCCCACCTATTTCAAACTGAAGATATGACTTGAGGTGGGATACCTCAGCACAACTCTATTTATGAAAGTAGGTCATCAGGTAAGCTCTCATTTTTTTGACTCTCAGAATTTTTAATGGATAGTTGTGTGAAGCCAAATGTTGCTATTTATAGACAGTGGCCATGTGTGGCATGTATAGTATATTTTCTGGCTGCGTACAGGTTGGTTTTAGTCTAGTGTACGAGAGAGACTCTAGCAACAAATTTTCTTCCTAAAGTATATAAGAGTAGACATTCGAGGAAGAATGTTTCTAAGGTGGAAAGGATGTTACATCTCGCATTTTTCGTACGTTAAAATTTCATCTTCAGTTAATTGACACAAACTCGGGGATGAGATTATCTTAAGGTTAGCATATTTATGGTATTTATAACAACAAATAAGTAAGTGCCAAGAAGGAAAGGGTAAACGAATTAAAGAAAATGAGTTTCATTGAAGGTTGTCGAATTTGGATAAAGTATGGTCCGAGCTATAATACCCGATAGTTATGGACTAGTACCATATGTCCATGATAGTATGATATATAAGGTGTATTAAAAATGAGTAGTAGTTTAAGTAAGTAGAGATAATTCTTAATTATGTGGGTAGTTGGTTAATTATTGGATAATGGGATATTACCTAATTAATTAGGGATATATGTGATAATGACTAAATGTGGCAGCCCCTCCATTTAAAATGACTGACTAATGACCTTAATTGAAAGGTGACATTATAACGTGTAAGTCATTTAGCATTTTGGCTTCATTAGACTTAAAGAAACAAAGTAAAGGATCTTAAAACATTTTTTTCTAAATGAACCATTTCAAACAGACATCCCTCAAATCTAGCAACTTTCTTAAAGAGATCTTATAACATCTTCCTAAATTCAAACAACGCTATAATCTAGCAAGTTTCAACAAAATTCTTGCGACAAAACAATTCGAACGAGAATTATTGAAATCATAGCAACGTAAAATTTTGCGGTTCTAAAGGAGTACGGTGCAACCTTTTTCCAAGAATATCATACAGATTTTTCTCTACTCCAGGTATGTTAAGGCTAATCTCTTCCTTCATTTTGCATTATCATAGTTACACGAGTTTGAGCACGAGACATAAAGAAAAATTCATGTCCCGGAACTTACGTTTATTTTCCTAGTCTTGTAAGTGATAATATTCTCCTTATCGGGACTTCATATTCAATTGAGTATTTCCTTTTTTCAGTCAAGAGAGTATAAAGTCTATATATACAGTATTACAGTATTTTCATTACCATTGAGCTATAATCGATGGGCAGGCCCCTATTGGGCAACCTCTGATCAGATGGTAAGTTATATACCGAGCCTACTGTGGCCGAGCCCTTAAGAGCAAGCCCAGTTGGCCGAGATACAGAGCCTAGTATGGCGGAGTGCCTATGAGCGATCCTACTATGGCAGAGCAGTTATATATATATATATATATATATACCGAGCCTTATAGGGCCGGACAACTATTTTACTTACTATATTGAGAGAGTTGAGTCAATATCAGCAGGCAAGCATATGTTCAGATTATCAGTTCAGTTTCAACTTTCTGTATATTGCCTTACATACTCGGTACATTATTTCGTACTAATGTCCCTTACTGGGGGAGCTGCATTTCATGCTTGCAGGTTCAGACAGACAGATGGTAGACCTCCTCAGTAGGTGTTTCCGGAGTTCAGCTCTTTCGGTAAACTCCCCGTCCTTCAGAGTTACCGGGTCTAGAAGTATTGTGTGCATCTTGTGTATGTATGTAGATAGGTTATGGGTAGGTCGGGCCCTATTCCGATAACAGTACATCCATCAGTAGAGGCTTGTAGACATATCTTGTCAGTTAGTGCAGTATGTTCGGCTTGTAGGCCCTGTACGTATAAATTGTTGGCTTGTCAATAATAGTAGTTATGGCGGCCTTACCGGCCCAGCTTTATGTTGACATTTATTCAACATTAGTCTTTATTCAGTTTTCTATTTTGCTTCGCAAATTGTCTTGCAATGTGGCCCCTGGCCAAAGTTAGACATTATATGTCCAGAATTACTGAGTCGCAAGTTGGTACACAAGGATAGATGAGGCACCGGGTGCCGGTCTCGCCCCCAGGCTCAGGGTTGACACACACTGTCACTCTTTCTTGCTCATGGCAATCATTTTTCTCCTTTACTAATCTTTCCATGCCTTTTATCATCGCTTTCTTTGAATCCCTTCACTTTTCCATCTTATTCACTTTCATTTTGACATACTTATTTTTGGCTTTTCTTTCTTTTCTTTTTGCCTTTCATTTTCTATATTTTGTACCTTTTATCACTTTCACATTCCTTGTCTCTCCCCCAAAGTTATGCTTTTGCTAATTGTAAATGCTAAGGAACGATCGGGTGCCAAGAGAGGGTCATTTTAGAACGAATAAAGGCTTGTATCATGGTTATTGAAAGAAAAAGGGCTTCGACTCAACAGAGTTGAATATAGATATCATATTTGGTAGGATATAGATATTTTCAAGTTTCAAATTGGATCAAGGAGAGCCTATAATCATTTCTCAAGTCGAGCTACGCTTAGGATTTCGCCTAGACAAACATTCAGGTCAAGTTCTAGACTTATTGGCACGAGACTTGGACTTGGAATTCAATACCTCACCTCACAAGCTGTTGGATTGTTAAAGAAGACAGAGTCGAGGGCCCACAACAACCCTAGCTAAGATTGAGCATCACATATGGCTCCAAGAATCCACTCGATGACTGCTTAGTCAACACAAGAGCCTAAAGGTCAGAACTAGAACTATTCTTTGCCAATCAACTTGTTTCCAACCATAAGGTCGAAGGTAAGTGTCTTAGGCCCAAGTGAAGCTTGCTTGAGACACTTCTATTCATTACTACTATTAACTCAAAAATATAAAGAAAACGGACTCAATCCTTTAAGAAGGTTGTCACGTCATCCATCATCGGGAAGAGCCACCCGGTTCACACAACATCCACCTTTGTAAAGAACCGTGGCATTAAGAAAACCAAAGTCTTATTGTCCATATAAAATGTAAAAAAGAAGCTAGCAACTTAACAAGAAACTACTAAATGAAATAAGAAGCTATGAAGTAAATTATGGAAATCAACTGAATATATACAAAATGGAAGTAAAGAGAATATTTACATTAATGAAAATGAATATATACATAAAATGGTAAAAATATATACATACCAAATGTGAAAGTTACGAATATATACATACCAAAAGTAAAATAAAGAGAAGTAAAGATAAAAAAAATAGTCTCATAGTTATTACATACCAAAGTTATCCAATTATCATCAAATCAAAATAGACCACTCCCCAAATAAAAGATAGCATTGTCCTTAATGCTGATAGAAAAATAAGATCAGGGGAAGGATTAGAGAGTATAGAAAACTCTCTATGTGGTTTGCATCGGGTTCGGTACATGAAAGGGGTCCTCGGACTGCATAGGATCAGCAGCTCCCTCCGGGTCCTCTAACTGGATCTCTAAATCTAACTGGGGGACTATGGTGTTATGGAGCATCTAGATCAACTCCGCAGCACTATATGTAGCTGCAACTGGCTCCTCAGACTGGCCAGTTGCTGGTGCCTGCTGCTCTGCTGCATGTGCTGCTGGGACTTGCTCCTCCATGAGCAAATCCAGTGGGATATCACCAGCAGATGTGAACCTCTCCACATCCTTCCTAAGCTGCTCCACTGATTCCTTTGAAACCCGAGTCTTCTTCACTATCTTGACTTGCTTGCCCAGGTCCCTCATAGCTCTTCCATGAATATCCAAAGTATCCATGATCTGCTTCTAGTTGTCTAGGAGCTTCTTCTGATTGTCCAGAAGCTCCTTCAACGACCCCTCCACTGATGAAGTCACCTAGGGCTGTACTGAGGCTGACTGTGCTGCCACTACACTAGATAAGACAGAAAGCTTTGATGTAGTTGCCTGCATCCATTTGTTGATGCTAGATAAAGTCTGAGAAACCCATAGTGCAGTCTGAGGGTAAGTGGAAAAGATGGCACAAACAGCAACATGGTGATAGATGGCCCGTATAAAGGAGGAGGTATGGCAGAAGATCCCCCTGTTGTGGAAGGCTCTAAGCCGGCGGCTACTACATTTGGATCTTTAGACTGGGCAGTGGAGATAGTGGCTTTACCCTTTTCTTTAGGGTTGTCCGGTCCTTTTGTGCTATACCAGGAGAAGGGCTTCTTTGGCTTTGTCTTTGTGTCATAGCTCTTCTTCTCTACTCCTTGGTTCTCGAAATAGATGGTGCGGAAGTTGGGGTAGGGGTAGGATCTTTCCTCCTTTCCAACTGCCTTAACGATATGATAGTACATGAGGTTTCCCATATTGATAGGGTACCCCGCCATGGTGGAGGAAATCAAGACATACCGGGTGAGAGGGAGGATGTTGTCATGATGACATGGGTCCATCCGGCTGCACACAAAGGTAGACCACCCCTTGGCTTTAAAGTTGAGGGTGTTTCTATATATTGGCACTCCAACTGTGAGCCATGTCGGTGTCATCCCTGGGGCTAATATCTCTGCCAACCATGGACGAGCTGCTTCACCAAGTGGCAGCTTCTCCAAGTACTGCATGTCTTTCACATCCTCAAATCCAGCATACTCATTCAATGTAGGGCCATCAAACCGGATTTTCAAGTTCTGGACATTTGTCATAGTGGTGCCCTGTTTTATGTGGTCAACGTTTGCATAGAATTCCTTGACAATATATTCATCGGCATCCGGAACCTTGCTGGTAAACCATTTCCACCCTACTTTCTCCTCGAACTACCTTTTTACATTTGGATTATGGGGAAGAAGGTCTCTCTCTATGAATTGCCTCTCAAGGGCTAGTGACCTTTGGGGCCACCATTCTCGGAATTTTTGGTAAGCTAACTCACTCACAAATCTGTTAGGCCACACCTTGGCTTTTCTGGATCTAGCCAATCCCCTAATATTGGTGTCACCCCCTATCTCATCATCCAGGACCTCATCATCATCATCCACTTAAAAAGGTGCAGCTAGTGCAGCCGAAGTTGTAGCAGGTGGGGAAGATGGTGCCGAACCCTCACTACCTTCCTCTGAGCCATCAGACGATTCAGAAGAGGAGGTAGTTTCATCTCTTAATTGGTATTTCCCTGAGAACTGTGTAGGGACATGAGTAGGCACCGAGTCTCCTTCCGAAGCTTCTCGGGAATGGACATACTTACTAGTATCTGAGTGGTCCATTGATCTATCCGCAGCTTTGATGGCAGCTCTCATCTTGCCAATTGATTTTTGGACTGTAAGGGCTAATTTTATCTTTCCTTTACCCCTGTCACGGGAGGGTTCTGCCCTCCCTTTAGATGTATCTCTTTCACCTCTGGATCAGACCATTGTCTGCAGCAAACAAGCACATAAAAACAGTTAGAATAAAGCTTCAAGCATGTTAAAAATAGTGCAGTGGAAATATAGAAACTGCTTCTTAAAACCAGGCACCGCAGACCACGAAAAAGTGAACGCGGCCGCGAAGTGCCCATTACGGACCGTGAAAAAGTAACCACGACCGCGAAGAGATTAGGATCAGACTGCTAACTCTCTAATCTTTGATCACCGCAATCGCGAAAAAGTAGACGTGGCCAAGAATGATCAACTGCGAACCGCAAAAAAGTAGACGCGGCCGCGAAAGCTATTATCAGACTTCTCTGAAGCACAAGAGCACGAACCGCGAATTTTTGGGACGCGGTCGCATATATTCAAATACGGATCGTGGAAAAATCACCGCGTCCGCAAACATACATACACACTCAGTTCCCACAAATTAGGGATTGCGATCCGCGAAAAAGTGGACCGCGGACCGCGAAACCCAAACAAAACTGGCACTAACGAACATTTGTAACCTAAGGTTTTCACTAAGTGCAAAATTAGTGAAATTACAAGCATAGTTAATAACACTATCCCCCATTAGGCATGTAAAAATTACCCACATGAATTTAGGTATCAATTTTGAGATTATGGCAAGTATTCAAACCCTAACTAGAAGGAAAAATTTAAAACTAAGAAAAACGAAAAGCAAAATATAAAATCAATGCAATGATTTGAGCATACCAGTTGTGAAATTAAGAGGAAATTGGACTCTTGATTAGTGAAATGAGATTGAGAGCTACACAGATGAAGGTGAACAGTGCTATAGTCTGGTGGGAATTCAGGGTTCGAAAAGTGTAAAAGGTTTAGGGACCCCCTATTTATACTCAGTGGATGTGGACCCCACAACTTACCTGAACGCGGCCGCAAAATTCTACCGTGGTCCGCGTTCTTTTATGTGATGAAGAACAACCTCAAGCAACTGACCGCGGCCCGCGAAATGATGAACGCAGCCGTGGAATTCACCACGGACCGCCAAACTATGAACGCGGATGCAAACTCAACTTCAGAGAGCTAGTATTTTGAGCTTTTCAAGTACACGTTCGCGAACGAAAAGTGTCCCTCACGTATTTCTAATGCAGACCGCGAGATTTTGGGTGCAGTCCGTGAAATTACCCATACTTAGGAAAAATTTTCCAGCCAAAGTCCTGCACTGCACAAATAATTCTTACACAAATTTTACAACCAATTAGTCCAAAACAAAGCCTAAACTAAGAAGAAAATTAAAAAGAAAGAAAAACACATGGGTTGCCTCCCAAGAAGCGCCTGATTTAATGTCGCGACACGATGCATGTTACCATTATTCACTTGAAATGGATCAATGCCACCATGTGGCTGTTATCAAACTTGCCAAGATAGTGCTTTACTCGGTGCCCATTAACTCTGAAGATTTCACCATTTTTATTTTCAGATCAATAAGACCAAACAGAGTTACATGCACCTCTTCAAAAGGGCTACTCCATTTTGACGTGAACTTTTCCGAAAACGGTCGTAACCGAGAGTTGAATACAAGAACCAAGTCACCCTCCTTGAATTCCTTGTTTCGGGCATATTTTTCATGTGAGTACTTCATCTTGTCCTTATACAAGGACGAGCTGGAATAAGCATGAAACCGAAACTCATCAAGTTCATTTAGTTGCTCTACCCGGAGATTTGCAGCTACATCCCATTCAAGGTTTAACTTCTTCAGTGTCCACATGGACTTATGCTCTAATTCAACCGGAAGATGGCATGCTTTCCCAAATTCCAACCGATACGGAGACATACCAATTGGATTCTTGTATGCAGTTCTGTAAGCCCACAAAGTATCATCAAGTTTCCTTGACCAATTAGTTTGGTTTGCATTGATAGTCTTGGAAAGAATACTCTTGATCTCCCTATTGGAGACCTCAACCTTTCCACTTGCTTAGGGGTGATAGGGAGTTTATACCTTGTGAGTGACGCCATACTTGGAGAGTAAAGTATCAAAGGCTTTATTACAAAAATGAGAACCCACATCATTGATGATCGCCCTTGCAGTGCCAAACCTTGTGAATATGTTTTTCTTTAAGAATGCCACCACACTCTGTGCCTTATTATTGGGCAAAGCCACAGCTTCAACCCACTTGGAAACATAATCAACAGCAACCAGAATGTAAGTGTTACTACATGAACTCACAAATGGACCCATGAAGTCTATGCCCATACGTCAAAAATATCAATCTCAAGAATAGTGGTGAAAGGCATTTCGTCCTTCTTGGAAATTCCACCAGCTCGCTGACACTCATCACATCTCTTATCAAGCTCACTAGCATCTTTATACAGGGTAGGCCAATAAAATCTAGAGCTGAGAACCTTTGAAGTAGTTCTCGCCCCACCATGATGACCACCGTAGGGCGAGGAATGACAAGCATCAAGAATACTCATTTGCTCCTCTTCCGGAACACATCTCCGGATCACACCATCATTGCAAATATTGAAAAGATATGGCTCATCCTAATAATAATCCAAGATATCCCGTTTAAACTTCTTTCTTTGGTTAGAAGAGAGCTCACTCGGGACAATGCCGGTCATATGAAAGTTAGCCATGTCGGTGAACCAAGGCATACTATTCAAAGACACAGAGATGGAAACAAATCATTAATTTTGAGGCCATCATGAGTACTTCCCGCATGCCCAAGAAAACTCCTAACTCCCTTGACGGAAGTAGGAGGAGTGAGTTTTGAAATCACTTCAATCTTCGCTTTGTCCACTTTAATACCGTTCTTTGAGATCTTATGGCCGAGGACAATGCCCTCCTCGACCATAAAGTGGCACTATTCCCAATTAAGCACTAGGTTGGTCTCTTCACATCGGGCCAACACTTTGTCAAGATTATCCAAGAATTATTCAAAGAAGTCACCCATAACACTAAAATCATCCATGAACACTTCAAGGAAGTCCTCCACCATATCCGTAAATATTGACATCATACACCGCTGAAAGTTAGCCGGTGCATTATACAAACCAAACGACATTCGTGAGAATACAAAGGTGCCATACGAACATGTGAAAGTGGTTTTCTCTTGGTCCTCCAGTGCAATCAGAATTTGGTTGTATCCTGAGTACCCATCCAAAAATAAATAGTAGGCACGCATGGGAAGTCTATCCAACATTTGATCAAGAAAGGGCAATGGAAAATGGTCTTTGCGGGTCACTTTGTTCAACTTTTGGTAATCCATGCATACCCTCCATCCGGTGACAGTCCTAGTGGGGATCAACTCATTTTTCTCATTTATGACCACATTCATACCCCCTTCTTCGGCACACTTTGCACCGACAAATTCCATGAACTATCCGAAATGGGGTACACAACCCCTGCATGTAGCCACTTGATAATTTCCTTCTTAGCGACCTCTTGCATGGCCTCATTCAACCTCCTTTGATGTTCTACGTAGGGTTTGGCATCATCCTCTAGTATAATTTTGTGCATGCAAAAGGCGGGGCTTATACCCCGAATGTCATCTAGAGTCCATCTAATTGCCTTCTTCCTTCTTTGGAGCACCGCAAGGATGGCATGTACCTGCACGTGAGTTAAGCACGAAGAAAGAATAACAAGTAAAGTTGAACAAGGGCCCAAGAATTCATACCTGAGGTGTGAAGGCAAAAACTTCAACTTTAATACGGGAGGCTCCTCGATTGAGGGCTTTATTGGTAGAGTCTTTCGATTCTCAAGATCCAAGGAAAGTTTCCGGGGCTCATATGTGTATGAACCCATTCCTTACAAAGCATTAACATATTCCACCAAGACTTCATCCTCAGTCACATAATAGTTCGACAACACAACTTCCAAAGGGTCCTCTATATTAATCATAGCATTGGTGTCTTCAACAATCACCTCGGTCACAAGATCCACAAATGAACATAATATTTTGCTATTGGGCTGCCTCATTAACTTGCAGACATGGAACACAACTTTTTCATCACCCACCCAGAAGGTGAGCTCCCCTGCTTCCACATCAACTAAAGCCTTCCCTGTAGCTAGGAAAGGTCTCCCCCAATATGATCGTTACCTCATAGTCAACCTCGCAGTCAAGTATCACAAAATCCATGGGAAGTATGAACTTGTCGACCCGAACTAGCACATCATCTATGATCCCCAATAGCTTCTTCATTGTCCTATTCGCCATTTGCAACCTCATGGATGTGGGCCTTGGTTGCCCAATCCCCATTGTCTTGAACACATAATATGGCATCAAGTTAATGCTTCCCCCATGTCGCATAAATCTTTGACGAAATCGGCACTACCAATAGTGCATGGGATTGTAAAAGCATCGGGGTCTTCTAGTTTTGGGGTCATGGAAAGTGCAATGGCACTCACTTGATGCATCATCTCGATCGTTTCACAATTCATGGATCTCTTCTTTGTTACCAAGTCTTTCATAAACTTGGCATATCCTGGCATTTGTTCTAGAGCTTCCACCAAAGGCACATTTATGGATAAACTTTTTATCATATTAATAAATTTCTTGAACTGGTTCTCATTATATTATTTTGCAAGCCTTTGAGGGTATGGTAGAGGATGCCTTGGCAAGGGAGCCTTGGCTTTGGGCACTACCATTTCCCGTATGTATATTACGTGTTCCCTAGATGGGTTCACATCATTTTGTGTCTCCTCCACGTTATCATCAATGTCAATTCTCACTTCTTGCTTCTCATTCTTATCACTTACTTGCACATCATTGCTTTGATCATCATCATCTTGCACCAACACTTCATCACTTACAATCTGTCTTGCATTAGAGGTACTAGCAACCCCACCTCTACCACTTCTTGTAGTCACTGCCATAGCATGGCCCGCATTGTTCCCTCCCTTCGGGTTTACTACTGTATCACTAGGTAGTGCCCCCTTTGAGCGAGTACTTAAAGCTTGAGAAATTTGGCAAAGTTGGACCTCCAAGTTATGGATAGAAGTATTGTGGGACGCCAATTGGGCATCGTACTAGGCATTTTTCTTCATCATTTTCTCAAACATTGTCTCAATCTGTCCCATCTCATTGTTGGACGAGCTAGGACCTTGTGATGGATATGGAGGCGGGTTGTTAGGTTGTTGAAACATCGAAGGCCTTTGAAAGCCCGACCCCCATTCCGTTGATTATTATTATTCTAACCCCCTTTGTTGTTATTGCCTCCCCAATTGCTATTGTTATTTCCACCCCAGTTGCCTTGGTTTCCTTGGTTGCCCAAGTTTTGATTGTTGTTCCCCAGTTTTTTGGTTGTTGTTGTTGCCACTATTCCAATTTCCTTGTTGATTTTGATTTCTCCAATTTCCTTGGGATCTCCACTGTTGTTGATTCTGAGCATTACCACGTTGTCCTTGGTAGTTGTTCACATACTGAACCTCTTCACTTTAATCATCATACACATTATCTTGATTATAACCACTACCACTTTGCGCAAACTGATCCGGATTTCCTTGAACTTGTTGACCTCTTTGCCTCCTCTTGTTGACCATCATATTTACTCTTTCTGTGGCATTCACTTGTTTTGGCCCTTGGATTTGTTTTTTTTCCCAGGTTGACAATCTCAGTTTCGTCCAGGTTGGACTTAGGTCTGTTCTCAAAATTCTCAACTTCCTTAACAATCTCTTCTGGTATGTCATCTTCCTCTAAATCTATTTCTGTTTGTTGCGTTGTCTCGTTGCATGTCACAATCATTGGTTCATCAAGATAAGTAATAGTAATGCTGTGTAAGTAAAGTAATGAGAGAAAAATAATAATGAGTGTTGATTCATAAGAAAAGTCAAAATACTTTGATAAATTGCATAAACGTTTTGAATATTGGAGATCTTATTGTAGGAATTGAAAACATGCGAGAAATAAAAATATTTTAGTAAATAAGACAGTGCTTGTTTTAGTCTTGCTACCCTGAGGCTCATCGGGCTCTGGTTGTCCTGATGGTCCAGTTATTGAGTCATTCCCCTCTGCTTACAGCCTGTATGGAAGGGCCTTCCTCCCCGTCCTCCTCGAGAGAAACACAACAGTCCATGTCATTGTCTTCTAGGAAGAAGTTCTTTACCGCTGCCAATGCTTCCTCTTCTTCTAACTCATAGATAATATCGGCCGATTGTGGTATTGGCTGCTCCAGCGGATAGTAAGGACCGTGCCATGGTGGTGACCAGTTGTTGAATTCTTCCCAAGTGTACTCATATCCCAAACCGAAAGTGGTGTCGTGTTTCTTGAGTTTTATAGGCTTAGCAATTCCTTAGAGATTCTTTTCGAGTCCCTTGCCCGGTTGTACCCACTCCAATTCAGTATACTCTCGATCTTGTTATCCCACTATTTATCTTCGTCAATAGCATTTACCCGTTCAATGTGATGGTAAGTCTCTCCACCGAGCTTCCTTCTTCCTTCGATTGATGGAATGGTCTGGCGATTGTATATAGGGTTGCTACTGTCACCGTGAATGATCACCTCATGGTGATTCCATTCAAACTTTACGGCCCGATGCAGTTTTAATGCTACGGACCCTGCAGCGTGAATCCATGGCCGTCCCAGCAGTAGATTATAAGATGCCGACACGTCTATCACTTGGAAGTTAACATTGAAGCAAGTTGTCCCTATTTGCAAGCATAGGCTAATCTCCCCAATGGTGGACCTTTGGGAACCTTCGAAGGCTTTCACATCGACAGCTCCGTCTTTCATCTCGTGCAGTCATTTACCCAACTTCTTGAGTGTTATCAGTGGGAATATGTTAAGACTGGACCCCCTATCGATCAGGATTCTAGTGATAAAGTAGTCCTCGCATTGCATAGTGATGTGTAGTGCTTTGTTGTGTCCCAACCCTTCAGGTGGTAGCTCATCCTCATGAAATATGATCTTATGACTTTCCAGCACTTGCCCTACCATGTTAGCCATTTCTCTGCCAGTGATGTTGCTTGGCACGTACGCTTCACTCAGCACACTCAACAGAGCATTCTTGTGTGCCTCAGAATTTTGTAACAACGCAAGGATGGAGATTTGCGCCGGTGTTTTGTTCAACTGGTCGATGACCGAGTATTCCTTGGCATGTATCTTTCTTCAAAGATCATCTAGACCTGTCTCAATAATGGGTGACTGATTAGAGGCCTGCTTGGTTGACTCAGTAAGGTGTTCTGGGGTAAAGACCCTACCAGCTCTCGTCATACCCTATGCGACAATAGTTTCTTCGAACCTAACCTTGCCTTTACTCCTTGCCCTGGCTGTATAGTCCCAGGGTACAACCTTTGTATAGGAATGGTGTTATGGTCGACATCGCCACTGGGATCGGCATGACTATCTTTACTCTAAACGGAGCATGTGCCTTGGGTGGTAAAATTGCAACTTCAAATGGTGTGGGTGCATTTGATGGAGACATGACTTTGACCTCAATGGGCGCTGGTATCTTTGTAGATGATATTGCTTCAAACTCAAGTGGAATAAACATATTTACCTCAACATCCCCAGATGTATGAATCTGGACTATGATTGGATTAAGACTAACTATTGGCTTCTTTGGGTCATCAACTTCTGTGATCAACCTGATGGATCCCTCGGGATACCAATCATCCTCTATTTCAATCATGTGAATTTCTCCACCCTTGTGGTCTGGCAGTAGGTTATTGCAGACATTCAGAGCGGGTTCTTTTGCCATAATAATTTTGTTGTCAATTAAAGTCTGGATCTTGTCCTTCAAATAATGTCATTCGTAAATGGTGTGTCCTTTCATGCCGGAATGGTATACAAAGGATTTGTTTGGGTTAACCCATTGAGAAGGGTTCTCAGGGGTTGCAGCAGGGATAAGGGTGATATAACCGGCAGCTTTGAGTCTTTTGTACAACTGGGCAATGAGTTCAACAATGGCTGTATATTGTTTCGGAGGTCTGCGATCAAAATTTGGTTGAGGTCTAGGTAAATTTTGGAATGTAGGAGTTGATTGATAGTAGGAGGGTTGAGCATTGTAGGTTTGGTAGACATGTGCAGGTTAGGAATATTTGGGTAAAGTAGGCTGATATGTGGTAGGTGGATGTATTGATAAGTGGGTGGTGGAGTTTGATTGGAGGGTGAGGGTGCTTTTGATGGGAGATTTGGTTCTTTGTGCAACCATTATGGCCCCTACATCCCTTTTCTTGGACAAACCACCAAACTGTAAGGCCTTATTTGTAGCTTGAAAGGCCTCAAAGTTTGTAACCATATCACTTTTGATGCCCTCTTCGATCCTTTTACCCAGCTTGATAATATTAGAAAATTTGGGGCTCTCGATCATCATTAGTCGTTCATAATACTGCGGGTCCTAAGCCCGGACGAAGAATTTGTTCATTTGTTCCTCCTCTAAGGCAGGTCTTACCTTAGTAGCTTTGGACCTCCAGTGAGTAGCATACTCGCGAAATATTTCTGTGGACTTCTTCTTTAGATTCTGAATATAGAACACGTCTGGCATATTCTCTATGTTGAACCTGAACTTGTCCACAATGTCGGACTCCATGCCTACCCAATTTGACCACTTTTTCAGATCTTGGATAATGTACCAAGACAAAACATCTCCCTTCAAGCTCCTCATGAACAGCTTCATGCGGATTCTTTCATCTTTCCTAACTCCAACCAGCTTGTCACAGTAAGTTCTCAAATGGACCCTTGGATCCCCTGTACCATCAAACATTTCGAACTTTGGAGGTTTGTACCCCTCGAGAAGTTTGACATCGGTCTGTATGCAAAGATCTTCATAGTTCAGCCCTTCAATTCCCTTACTTCCTTCAACGCCTTGGATTTGGCTAGTCAATTTCTTGAGTTCTTCAACCAGGTTCCTGATGAGCAAATCCTTGCCATCAGACTCGGGTGTGCTTGAGATGGGTTGGGTGGAGTGTGGCATAGTCTCCACAAAGATGGGGGTGTTATGGTGGGTGTAGAAGTGGTTATTTGTGGAGTTTTGGAGTTCTGGAATGAGCAGTGGGGTGTTGTTTGAGGCATGGCAGGTGTTGCAGTGGTGGTGAGGAGTGGGATGGTTTTGTTGCTTTAGGATATTTTGTGGAGGTGTAGGGTTCTAAGCATTTGGGAAATTGATATATGGAGTGGTGAGGGAAAATGACAGATTTGCCAGATTCCGAACCTGATCAAGTTCTTCCTGGAATTTCAGCAGCTTTTGTTCGAGTTGGGATGCATTTTCTTTGGAAACCTGAGTACCGTGACCATGAGTGACCTCTACCCATTCAGTTGAGTTCTCTTTTGTGACATTATTCAAATCTTCAATCTTCCCTTTGTTCTTGTTTTTGACAGGACTAAGAGGAGGAGTGGGTGGAGGGTCCCTGGATCTCGTGGAATAAGATGATATTGCCAGAGTGCACAAACTAACCTTTGGGGAGGGGAATAATAAACAAAAAGTAAAAACAAAAAGGTAACAAGTTAGTGAGGATTATAAAAAGTGTTGTGATATTTAAACACATAGTGCAGTAATGTAAATCGTGTCCTAATTTGGGGACCTCTTTGTGCCCAAGGTAGGCCTAGCGACAAATTGATTTGGAGAACTTAGAATACTAAATGCCTCATTTTTTAGATAAAAAGTAGACGGATCCCAAATCGACACTAAATAATAGGAAATAAAAGTCACTAGTGGCCATTGGCCTTATTACATTTCATAAAGCAAAAAGAAAAACTCCTATCTATTTTTGTCCCAGAAGGCCCTTCCCCAGATTCGGCATCCTTGGCTCCGTCGAACAGCTTTCCCAGCTCGCGAAGTCCGAGCAGTAGGTAAGCTCTGGCTAGATGTCCACCTTCGTTTCCTTCATCATTTTGGCAGTCTTTGGCCCTCTTGAGAAACTTTCTTTCCAACTCTACTATGCCTCACTCCAAGTATCCCAGTCATTTGTTGGCACCGACAGCCATGTCTTTCCATTCCTCAATTAACTTCTGATTGGTTTCTTGTATTTCACGGTGCTCGCTTTCACACTCACGGATCCTCTTGCGCAATTGGTTGTATTTGAACTGTGCCTCGGCCCTTTCATCTATGATCCTGTGGCCCCTAGCAAACCCTGGCTGGCCCAGTCCATCGTGATTATCTTCCAACCAGCCTGAATAGTAGGGAGCACAACCAGCATGGTATCTGTCTGGCTCGATGGTATCTCTCACCATGACGATCTTGTAGTGCCACATATGTTGAGCTTGGCACTTATAAGGACAATCATTAGCCTGGAAGTCAGCCCGAAAGTGACTCATCTTGTCGACCCTAGGCATGACCTGCTTCCTGCCAGCTTGTCTCATAACTCGGAGAGGGATATAAAGATAGGTTCCTCTCAGACCAATTAATATCAGAAATGGTGCATCCCTGGATCAAGCGATGAATTCCTCGGTAGGGAACCACTCGAACATCCATTGTACCTAGCCCTCAGTTAGATTATCAAATAACTCTACCCATCCTTTGGCATCTTCCAGCTGAGTGAACATATTGGGCATGTAATTCATTTGCCTCGGATAATGGAAAGTGATATGATCATCCCAGTCCCTTCGCTGGATCTCTTGTTGGTACTCACCCCTTTGGAGATGCTCCATGAGCCAGAGCTGAAGTAGTAAATTGCAGCCTTCAAAGTGCTTGGCTCCTCGTTGACACTTCTCCAAGGCTCAGTATATTTTCACAATGATTATGGGCACAATGCTGAAGGGTTTCCCACCAATTCCTTCCATTAAGGTCTTAGTTACCATGGCCAGTCTGGTGTGGATTCTTGCTTTCTTCATTGGAAACACAATCAATCCCAGGAAATAAAACATGAATACAAAGACCCTTCGGTGAATATGCCCTAATGATGTGATGGCAAACTCGTCAAGATAGGTACGGTAGGATTTGCTGTGACTGTACCTCTCGTACAAATAGTCAAAGGGGATATAGGATTCTTTCAGACATGTCAGTTCTGGATTCTTCTTTAGACCCATCATTTTAAGGAAGCCCCTACCCTTGGGGTTCTCAGGCATCAACAAACCCGGAGTTTCCCATGCTATGCCGGCCAATGCTCCTATTTCTTCTAGCAAGGGTGTCATCTCAATGTCCCCAAAACGGAATACAAACCTCTCAAAATCCCAGAACAAAGTAGCAGCTTCTATGATCTTGTTATTGGGTTGGCTTTCCAGTAGAGAAGGTAGGTTGCCCATATACTTCCGGACAAGAGTTTGATCACTGGAGTGAAGATCCTCCCACCAGCTTAGCAGTTTTGGGTAGATGTTGGTGACCATGCCGAATCTAGGGACTTCGTGCCTCATATTTCTGCAAGACAAATAAGGTTAGGCCCTTACCCCCACCAGACTCGACTATTTAGTATCAACAATTGGCATAAAGCATTTAGTTCTCCAAATAAATGCACAGAACATGGTGATGTCCGTTTGGGTTCAGGGAAACCTGACGGACTTTGGACAAGGCTATCTTAAAGAGTCATTATGCGGACAACATAACTGACTCGGCTAGGTTTGACCATGATGCATGAACAGTTTAAACAGAGGAAGGTTTCTATGGGGTTTTAGACTGGTACCCTTGAGCAGACAACTCAAGGGGGAAAGACGCGGAACCGTCGACTACATCGTTGATCGATTAGTTTTATCACAAATATGCCTTTTCCGAATTTAGGGGTAATAATATTGGAAGAGCGCAACCACTCATCATAAGCGTTGATATGAGATTTGTTTGGCACGAGAGGAATATGATGTTGAGCATGATTATACAATAATTAAAAGCACGTTGTCACGTATTTGCATGTTAAGAAAGCAGTAAATACAACAGTTTCATAATTTAAAACAATAATGAAGGGAAGAAACAAAAAACAAGTCAGTTTTGCAATTAAAAAGGGAATTGAATGCTTAAGGAATTAAACAAGTAATTGCACATAAAGGAGCATAAATTCACAATAATAGTCTGAAATGGTAAAAGCCTAAAGATCCCCAGCAGAGTGCCCCCTTTTCTCGTGAAATTAGGTTTATGACATTTGAAGGGACAACTCGTTCCTTTTAAGAACTGGGTTTGCATTTGAAGAGTCGCCACCTAATGATTAAGGTGCATTAGGACACCAATAAAGATTCAACTCTGAGTTTGTTTGAATAACCAGAGATTGGGTAAGGGCTTGAAATTATCCCAAGGGGAAGGTGTTAGGCACCCCTCAAGATCCACTAGTGTGGTTCCCGGCCAGATAGCTATTGTGAATTTAGCAAATAGACAGGTATGGGCTCAAATATTAGGGGATTTAAACACATAAAAGAAAGAACATTTGAAAGAAGCATTTTAGAAAAGAAAGAGTTTGCAATTAAAGGAAAGGGGTCCTAGGTTTATATTTAATATGGATCACCCCACACAATGTCTGATAATCACTCCTCAATGAGGAGCTACACGTAACCTTATCGTGTGGTCATCATATCCATATCTACCCTTTCTACCCCGTTAAGGTATTAAAGCGCAGATTGGTCTCGATTACTTATTGCATGCTGTTACCCGTACCATTCTTATCAGTCTCGGAGGCACTTAAGACTACTAATCCTAAAAGGGAGGGATATTAGGCTGACTTGAGATTTCAAAGGTAAAACTCTAAGGCGGTATACAAAACATATAGAAGACTTCACGTTAAAGGGGAAGCACATAACACAAAAGGCTCAAGTATACCTCCTCAAACAAAAGCACATAACTAGCATGACTTGCACATACTTTTTTTTGGGTATGATTAAAGTACATAAAAATGAGGGAAGTTAATTATTGAGGCAGATTAGTTTATTGCATAACTCAGATAAGAAGTCCGAATCAAGCCTGCCTGCTAGTTGTAGCAATTAACAAAAACAGATCCAGTTTTACAGTTATTATTCTAAGGCTTGCCTAACTGTTTAGACGGGGTCCTATAGGCATTATATCTACTTAATTTAGAAGGTGGTGAAGCGGTGATAACTCAAAGGAACTGCTTGGAATCCTATAAGCATGCTTGCTAGATCTCATTAAGAAGAGGGGAATTGGGCAAGGATTCAGAATAGGCGAGTTTTAGATTAGACTGTTACGGATTCTGCAGGTTATAGTATCTACTATTACTGATTTTAATCCCTATGAACATGATATCTAACATTGATTGTGAACGAAGTGAATCAGAATTATTTAAAAATTCATATAGGCATGATTTCTATACGTTACCGATTTTAACACGTTACTAGATTACAACCACTTGGGCCCTATAACATGATATCTAAACGGTGACAAATGTGCAGAAATTTAGATAATCCCTGTAGGCATGTTAACTAGATGTGAATTGAACAAGTGAGTCCTATAGGCATGGTTTCTAAATGTAACGTGAATACGCAAAATTAGAGCAGTCCTATAGACATTGTTTCTAAATGTAGTTTGAATATGCAGAATTTAAAGTAGTCCTATAGACATGGTTTCTAAATGTAGTTTGAATATGCAAAATTAGAGCAGTCCTATAGACATGGTTTCTAAATGTAGTTTGAATATGCAAAATTTAAAGTAGTCCAATAGGCATACTTTCTACCCTTGCATGCATAGTTACCCAACCCTTTTCACTAGCCAGCCCTAAATGTTCATTACAAATTATTACAAACCAGGAATAATCAATTACATCAGGAAAAGTACAAAGAAAAGCTACAACTAGAGGAGGCCTGACTCTGGACTTCCTCTACGAGTTATGAGATAAATAACTCAAAATAGCATTGATCCAAAGCCTTTCTCAGCCTCGAGTGTGTCAGAGTTCCCTAAGGACCTCAATAGGACCCCGGGCAGTGCTCACACTCAAGTTTCATAACCGGAATAGGGACAAGTGCAGTGTGGAAATACCAGCCCTCATGTGTCCAAGTTCAGATGGAGTTCATGAATCCCAAGGCAAGGCTCACATGAGGGGGCAAAACTTGAGTCTAAGAAGAGAGTGAAAAGTGCAAAAACTGAGTTATAAGATCTGAGGGAATAAAAGAGAGGGAAAGGGTGACGGGAGACAACCATTAACATTTCAAGGAGTTGATAATGTCACACCAGGGGTGCAGGAGGATTGAGAATCCATTGAAAGGAATCTATGTAATTGAGGAAAGGCTAGCTTTAGGCATACACAACAATAGAAGATGCTAGCATGCCTATGAGTCAACCAAAACATACAACAAACAGAGGAAACATGGAGGTTGTGGCCCTAGAAGGGCCAAGTTTGAGTCATGGACAACAATGTTCAATGTTGTCATGCCCCAAACAAACCACAAGTATTAAACACATTGGGGTGGGGATTTGGGATTCATAATACGTTGATTCAGAACAGGAGAAAGGAAACTACAACATGCTAAATGATGGTACTGAATTAAATACAAGTAGTAGACAGACAAGAATGCAAGAACATTAAGCAAACATGTTGTTGTTGATGCTGAAAACTTAATTAGAACATACCAGTCAAAGAGGAAAAGTGCAATAAAGAAAAGTAGCACGACTTCGATATATAGATTTTGCTTTCAGCCAGCTAAACAAGCCACAATACAAGTAGTAAAGCAAGAGAGAGTATTTTGAGTGTAAGTGTGAGTTCAGAACTAAAAGTGTTCGTCTCTTTAAAGAGAAGAAGTACCGGGTATTTATAGATTTTGAAAACAAGTAAGAAAGAGGTAATAAGCTACAAACATGGAAACAATCATGATTCAGAATCAATTATACAAGTGATTGCCCTTAATTAAGGGGTCACTTGCTTAACGGACAGTCACAGGTTCGAAATAAGGAAAGCAATCAATTAAAAAGGTAGGCTGATAGTTGCAACAAAAGAGGTAGTAAAATAACACGTAAGCAATTCGAGTCTAGGTACAGAGATACTCTAATTTTGGAAAGGATTCAGTAAGGCAAAACAGGAAAGAAATTTATTAACCTTGATAGGTGAGTGAAATCCGAATCTCATAAAGGAAAAGTTTAAACTTAGTCACGAGTTTGAAAATTAGTCAGAGAAGGAGACTTAACAAATAAATAGGGTGCATACACATTATATATGCAAGGCTAGGCCTGTTGGTAAGAGGAAGAAAACATAGAATATTAAAAGCATGTGAAGGTCTCACAGTAGCAGGTGAGGAAAACCCCTTTAAAAAAATTAGGGTTTCGAGCATATTTGAGTTTTAGGGAAGATAGAAACCTAGTAATCGGAAGAATAACACAAATGGGACACAAGATTTCAAAATAAAGAACTTCAAATCGAGACATGCGCTTAAACAAACGGTCTCAAACCCCAAAACCATAGGATTTTCAACAACAGAAGAGTCTTAAAAAGAGGATAAATAAACAGATCAGACAAAACTCAGGCAAACAATATTCATCTAATAAACAGTTAAAAGAAATCAGGGGTTTCAACATGCAAACTCAGTCAGAAGGATAATACGAGCAAACACATCAAAACATATCAAAAATCAAAGAAAGGTTTCGAAATAACTTAACAGAATCTTAATCATAAAGATAAGGAGTTTTGAAAGCGTATTATTAAAAGAAACTTCGAGAAAAGTGCTTAAAAGTTCAGAGCAGACATAGATCTGAAACAAATCTAAGAAAAATCGAGAGAACCTTAAAGGTTAGGGTTTCAGAACAACCCCAAGTGGTGATAAAAGCTTTGAAAACCATCGATCTAAGCAAGAGAGTCAAGAGTCAGTCTTGAATAGCCATGGCTGGCCGGAGAAAGGTCAGAGACGACCGGAGAACAACCACAAACTGAAATCGACCAAGGTTTGGACCAAGCTCTTTCAAGATCTAGCCTTGAAACCATAATAATCGAACATGTAGAAGCTATGGGAGGTGGATACAGGCCTTCGATAACCTTGGAGGCCATTGATTTGGGAGATATTAGAGTTGTAGTTGAGGGCGGCGGCTAGGGTTTGAGAGAGAATTTAGAGAGAAGGGGATTCAGGTGCGGCGGTGGGTAAGAAATGATTTAGGTTTAGGGGTTAGTTCAATTTTAATCAAGGAAAGGGCAGATATTGGTCGTTGATCTAAATGATCAACGGTCGGGATTGAAAGGGTTAGGTAGGGGATTCGGGTTAGGTTATTTAAGTGGGTTGTGGGTCGGTTTGAATGGGGATTGGGCCAGGGTAATTTGAATTCAGATTGGGTCGAATTTGGGATTCAAAATCAGGCTACATTTGAAATAAAATAGGCTAGATTATAAATAACCAATTTTCCCTTATTTATTTATTTATTTATTTTAATAAAAAGCAAATTGATTTTTGAAAATGAATTAAAAGCATAAAAATTATTTATAATATATAATTATCCATTTAAAAACATTGGGCTTAATTTTTATAAGTATAAACGCAATTAAATCTTAAAAGAGGCTAATATTGCAATTATATGCAATTTTGCTTTAAAAATACCAAATAAGTTTGTTAAAATATGCAAAAATTATCTTAGCTATGTTTTTAGCATAAATATGAGTATCCAATAAATGAATCACCAAAAATAATTTTGGGAATATTTATTGGGTTTTTTCTTAATAAAATAGGGCAATAAATTGATTTTAAAATCTTTAAAAATTAAGGTAAAACAATAAATCATATGGGCATACTTATATATGTTTACATATACTATTTCGAAAGTATTTTTCATATTAAAAATATATAGGGAATAATTGGGATCAACAGTTATGTCTTTCGGGCTGACCAATGCCCCAGCAGCGTTTATGCATCTGATGAACAACGTATTTCGACCTTATCTCGATTTGTTTGTGATTGTCTTCATTGATGATATTCTGGTGTACTCGCATAGTCAGGAGGAGCACGCAGAGCATTTGAGAGTTGTGTTGCAGAGGTTGAGGGAGGAGAAACTTTATGCAAAGTTCTCCAAATGTGAGTTCTAGCTCAATTCAGTGGCTTTCTTGGGGCACATGGTGTCCAGAGAGGGTATTCAGGTTGATCCAAAGAAGATAGAGGCGCTCCAGAGTTGGCCCAGTCTGTCCTCAGCCACAGAGATTCGCAGCTTCCTTAGTTTGGCGGGTTATTATCGTCGGTTTGTTCAGGAATTTTCATCTATTGCATTGCCCTTGATCAAGTTGACTCAGAAGGGTGCTTCATTTGTATGGTCGGATGAGTGTGAAGAGGGCTTTCAGAAGCTCAATACAACATTGACCACGACTCCAGTGTTAGTTTTGCAGTCAGCTTCAGGTTCATATACCGTGTATTGTGATGCTTCGAGAGTTGGTATTGGGTGTGTGTTGATGCAGGAGGGTAGAGTTATTGCTTATGCTTATCGTCAGTTGAAGCCCCATGAAAAGAACTACCCCGTTCATGATTTGGAGATGGTTTCCATTGTTCATGCATTGATGATTTGGAGGCATTATTTGTATGGTGTGTCTTGCGAGGTGTTTACGGATCATCGTAGCATCCAGCACTTGTTCAAGTAGAAGGATCTCAATTTGAGGCAGCGGAGATGGTTGGGGTTGCTAAAGGATTATGATATTACTATATTGTACCATCCGGGGAACAATGTGGTGGTCGATGCTTTGAGCCAAAAAACGGTGAGTATGGGGAGTTTGGCATATATTCCAGTTGGGGAGAGACCTCTTGTAGTTGATGTTCAGGCCTTGGACAATCAGTTCGTGAGGTTGGATATTTCGGAGCCCAGTCAAGTATTGGCTTGTGTGATTTCTCGGTCTTCCTTATATGATCGCATCAGAGAGCACCAATATGATGATCCGTATTTGCTTGTCCTTAAGGACAAAGTTCAACACGATGATGCTAGAGATGTGACTATTGGTGATTATAGAGTGTTGAGGATGCAGGGCCGGATATGTGTGCCCAATGTGGATGGAATTCGGGAGTTGATTCTGGAGAAGGCTCATAGTTCGCGGTATTCCATTCATCCAGGTGCTGCGAAGATGTATCAGGATCTGAGATAGCATTATTGGTACAGGAGAATGAAGAAAGACAGTGGGGGATTTGTAGCTCGGCGTCTCAATTGTCAACAAGTGAATTATGAGCATCAGAGACCAGGTGGCTTGCTTCAGCAGATGGATATTCCAGAGTGGAAGTGGGAGAGGATCACTATGGAATTTGTAGTTAGACTTCCTCGGACTTTGAAGAAGTTCGATGCTATTTGGGTGATTGTGGATCGGCTGACCAAGTCTGCGCACTTCATTCCTATGTGTGCTACCTATTCTTTAGAGCAGTTGGCAGGGATATATATCCGAGAGATTGTTCATTTGCATGGTGTTCCGGTTTCCATCATTTCAGATAGAGGTACTTAGTTTACTTTGCAGTTTTGGAGAGTCATGCAGAGAGAGTTGGGTCCTCAGGTTGAGTTGAGCACAACTTTTCACGCTCAGACGTACGGACAGTCCGAGCGCACTATTCAGATATTGGAGGACATGTTGCGTGCTTATGTCATTGATCATAAGATCAGTTTTTACCGTTTGTAGAGTTTGCTTATAACAACAATTACCAGTCGAGTATTCAGATGGATCCATATGAGGCTTTGTATGGGAGGCGGTGTAGATATCCAGTTAGTTGGTTCGAGTCGGGTGAGGCTAGGCTATTGAGGATAGACTTGGTGCAGGATGCTTTAGACAAGGTGAAGGTGATTCAGGAAAGGCTCCGTACAGCACAGTCGAGACAAAAGAGTTATGCTGACAGGAAGGTTTAGGATGTGTCCTACATGGTTGGTGAGAAGGTTCTATTGAAGGTTTCACCCATGAAGGGTGTTATGAGATTTGGGAAGAAGGGGAAGTTGAGTCCTCGGTTCATTAGGCCTTTTAAGGTGCTTCAGAGGATTGGAGAGGTGGCTTACAAGCTTGCTTTGCCACCCAGCTTGTCGAGTGTGCATCTAGTATTTCATGTTTCTATTATTCCAAAGTATATTGGTGATCCGTCTTATGTTTTGGATTTCAGCACGGTTCAGTTGGATGATGATTTGACTTATGAAGTGGAGCCAGTAACTATTTTGGAGTGTCAGGTTCGAAAGTTGAGATCAAAAGATATAGCTTCAGTGAAAGTGCAGTAGAGAGGTTGGCCCGTGGAGGAGGCTACCTGGGAGACCAAACGGGAGATGCGGAGCAGATATCCTCACCTATTTGAGGCTTCAGGTATGCTTCTTGACTCGTTCGAGGACGAACGTTTGTTCATGAGTTACCGCTTCGTTTCCCCCATTTCTGCTTCTTATTTCCTTGTTCGGTTGTACTGTGGTTATCAAGTTGGCTGGCTCGGGTTCGGAGAGGTTTTGGTAAGATTTGAAACATTTAGTCTCTTTTGAGGAATCTTAAGTTGGAAAAGTCAACCGGATGTTGACTTATGTGTTAGAGGGCTCGGATGTGAGTTTCGATGATTCAGATAGCTCCGGGAGATGATTTTGGACTTAGGATCATAATCGGAATAAGTTTTGGAGGTTCGGAGTAGATTTAGGCTTGAATTGGCGAAGTTAGAATTTTGGCATTTTCCGGTTTGATAGGTGAGATTTTGATATAGGGGTAGGAATGGAATTCCAGAAGTTGCAGTAGATTCGTTGTGTTATTTGGGATGTGTGTGCAAAATTTCAGGTCATTCGCATATGGTTTGGTACACTTTTTGATCAAACGCGTAATTCGAAAGATTTTGGAAACTTAGGTTTGAATCCGATGTGTTTTGGTTGATTCGATGTCGTTTGAGGTGTTTTGAAGATTGGTATAAGTTTGGATGGCGGTATATTATGTGTTTGTGCTCTTGGTTGAGATCCCGGGGGCCTCAGGGTGATTTTGGATGGTTGGCGAAAAGATTTGGAGTTGGTTGTGACAACTAAAGTTTTCCATTGTTGTCATAACCGCACATGCGGCTAGGGGACCGCAGGTGCAGTCTCGCAAAAGCGAGATTTGAATCGCAGAAGCGGAGAGGGCCTGGGAAGGCAGAAACCGCAGAAGCGGTTGAAGAACCGCACCTGCGATGGCGCAGGTGCGGATTGGGCATCGCAAATGCGAAAGTGGAGGATTTAAGTGATGACCGCAAAAGCGGTACCGCATAAGCGGTTAAAGGGCCGCAGGTGCGAAATCCCTGGGCCAGAAGGTATAAAATGTTTTCTTCACGACATTTTGCTAAGTTCTTCATCTTTTGAAGTCGGGAATCGAGCAAGGGAAGAGAAATCAAGGGAAAATCGAAGGGAATCAGTTGAGTAAGTTCCCTAAGCTTCATTACTTGGGTTTATGATCATTTTTCCATTGTTTAATCATGGTATTAGTAGGAATTAAAGGCTAAAATAAAGGAAACTAGGTCTTAGTATTGAAGACTTAGACTTTAGGATTTGAGGGGCCATTTGTGGTCGGATTTTGGGACTTTTGATATGTATAAACTCGTGGGAAGATAAGAAATCTGTTGATGTAAAATTTATCGAATTCCGAGACGTGGGCGGTTTTGGATAATTTCGGAATTTATGTTGTAATTTGATTATTTTCGCACGGGCTTCGTTCCCTTAGCATATTTTGACGTCGTGATTCTGATTTTGGATAGATTCGACGCGAGTTGAGGCCGATTTGAGAGGCAAAGGCGTCACGGGCTAGAGTTCGGACCGGATTGAGGTGAGTAATGATTTTAAATGTTGTCCTAAGGGTATGAAACCTCGGATTGCACATCGTGGTGATATATTAAGGTGACGCACACGCTAGATGACGAGCGTGGGGTCGTGCACCGTTGGGGATTGTGACTTAGTCTGTCCCGAATGACTGTTTTACCGTGTATTTGATTGAAAACTATTTGCTATCATCATATTTTGGGCTGAACGCCATATTTGGGCCTCGTGCTAACTATTTGGACCCTTAGGGGATTTTTACAGATATTTTCTCACTATTTTGACTTTATACTTGTACTCAGTCACGCTATATTCTACTGTTTTCATAACTCAACCATGTTTACTCTGTTTTAATCATTAAATTATATTTTAAATGATAAATCAGGCTGATCATCATGTTTTACTGTCACCCGAGTGGCTTTTGAGATTCTGACTGAGTAAGGTTGAGGGCCTGTGTTGTGAGGATACACTGATTATGATTATGAGGCCGAGGGCCTGAGTTGTACGCCACGAGGTGGCTTGATATGAGGCCGAGAGCCTATTGATTATGCCACGAGATGGCTTAATATTGCGCTTGGGCCGTAAGGGGCCCCTCTAGGAGTCTGCACACCCCTAGTGAGTGCGGGTACCCATTGTGATTTGAGATATAGCCCGAGGGGCTGGTGTTGTTCCATGTGTTGCCTGAGGGGCTGTTTCTGTTGGTATTGTGCCCGAGGGACGATTCTTTATGTGTTTATCTTTCCTAGTTGCCTGTCATTTACTTGCTTAATTGTTAAAAAGGCATTTCAAGAAGTTTAAACTGCACTTAAGTGGCTTTACATATTTTCATTGTTCCATTGCTTTTACTGCTTCTTTATAGCCTGTTAAAATGCCTTTACATGATTTCTTAATACTCATTCTGCATTTATTATTATTACTCACTGAGTTGAAGTACTCACTTTACTCTATGCACCCCATGTGCAGATTCAGGCGTATCAGGTCCTGCTTGCGAGGATTGAGAGCTGTCCAGCAGATTCCGGAGATACACTAGGTAGCTGCCCGACAATTCGCAGCCCAGTTCTTCTCCCTCTATCTTATTTCCTTCTATTTTAGTCATGTATCAGTGGAGTAGACTCTTTCAGACTTGTAGTACTATTATAGATGCTCATGACTGGTGACACCCCGATGTCGGGTTATGTATTTCTCTTTCTGCAAACTATATTATTTACCTTCTTTTGGGATTTATTGCTATGATTAAGACTTAGTTCTATTATTTAATTGCTTTAGAAATGAATTGGGAGTGTGTCAGCTGGTCTTGTCTTCACGAGAGGCGCCATAACGACCGTATCAGGGTTTAGGGTCGTGACATTAAATTCAAGAGCTTCAAGCCCAACAATGGTAGATATTTAAATACACATAAAAATTCAGATCCAGGAAGCTTATTCGTAGATACTATAAGTAATATTTTATAGCACCCACATTGAATCAAACAATAAATCTTTAAAATAAAATTTCAAATTTAGGAGTTTCAAGCTCAACAATGGTGGGTCTTCATATACACACAAAAATCAGATCTGGTAAACTTATATTAAGTAATCGTATGTGCTACTTAACATAAAGAAATACCAAGTTATTTAGTTATCATATTGTAATAGCTACTAAATAATCTTGCAAAAATGAAGCTGGTTGTTTTAACATTCTATACTTCAAATGTGAAGGCAAATAGCTAATGGGTAGGTTGGATAAATAACCTGGGCCGCATAGGTATGAAAAGTAAATAGTTTAGCCTTAGTTATTAAAGGGTGAATAGTTTGAATTTAATAGGATAAAGTGAGATTTCCCCCTATTTATTTAAGACCCCATTACTAAACGCATGTCATAGGTTCCTAAATACAATGAAACTTTAAAGGGATTTTTACGCAATAGCCGGCCATAGTAATTGTTTATTTCTTTTAGCATATACATAGATTATACATTTATTATACATAATTATTATACATATATAATACATAAAATGAATTTTTACCTCCTATAACAAAGGTTGATACCTTATTTATTTTAAATAAATACCCTTTTTAAAAATTATATTCCATAGCTACCTTTTGATTTTTATAGCCAAATATCTATTTATGATCACCTCCTACCCTTAAGCCATAAAATACGCTTTGTATTATTTTTCTCTCTCGTTCTTTCAGATTTTAATAGCAGAAGATTGAAACAGAATCCGCCACGGAAGAAATTGAAGAAGCACCAAAAAGTTCATCACTATTTCCCGTTTTCCCCCAATCTCAAATAGTTGTACCGTCCAAACGTCTCATTCCTCCCTTCTTTGAGATATTCCATTTTGTCTTTTTCTTTCTTTCTTTGTTTCGTTTTATTCTTTTCCCCCAACTTTTCTTTCTGTTAAGACTTAGATGAAGCCGTAATTTTGTATGTCAAGATCAAGATAAAGAATTAGTGGTTGAAGAGTCTGTTTAGAAATCAATGTCTTATGTTTCGTATCAATGTGGAAATCTGACATAGGGTAAATTGGGGCTGACAATGGAGGTTTGAAATCTGTTATCGACGAGACGACATTAGGGTTATTCTTGAACAAAGACAATGGAGTTTGGGGCTGAGCAACTTGAAGAGTCTGTTACCTTTTTTTTTCATTGTATTTCAATGTATCTCGTTGTATTCTATGTATTTCATTGTATTCATTGTCTTCCTTTTTCATTGTATTTCAATGTATATCGTTGTATTCCATGTATTTCATTGTATTCACTGTCTCGCTATATTCCATCAATGTATTTATATGTTTTTTAATTAATATAATTTATGTATTTTATGTATTCAGATTTATAATTGTGTTTGTTGAGTTATATTAGGAGTCTATTGTGTTGATTGATTCACTTTCCGTTTAAATACAGCTGAATAGACCATGAATTATTCTATTTACGTTACTGTATTCACAAATACATATCGTGAATACAGTTGAATACAATAATCTATCTAGCTGTAATCCTCTATTTCACGTCGTGAATATAGTCGAATACAATAATCTGTCTAGTTGTAATCCCTATTTCACGCCGAGAAATGCTACTGTATTCAAAAATACAATAGCTTAAATAAATCGAATACACTCTAAAAAACCTGAAAACATAGCTATAGGAAGTAATATAGTAAATGGTAGCTACAATTAGCTAATAATCATTAAAATATAGTGGTTTCTGAAAGTTTTTTTACATAAAATATGCATAAAATATACATACACCGGCTATTTTTATTTTAAGTGATAGGGTGGCGTCTATTTGGGTTAATCCTGAATAAGCGAGGTCTCACCATATCGGGTATCATCTTTAGCAAATCTTTTCAATTCCAAGACAACTCTCTTTGCGTTTCTGACTTATGCGACGAGGCAGATGGCTCTTTCAATAGGTCAAATCTTCTTTGTTTCCTTGATATCTCATTTACGATATCGACACAATAATCTCTTTCCCCTTTTTCTGGCCATCCCTATTGTTTTATTACCTGTGAATTTAATTTGGAGCAAAAACACTTTGAGTCTTAGATTAACTCTTATTTCATCACTTAGGAGTTACATCCAGCTAATAAATAATCTTTCGTCTGACCACTTAGAATTTGCACGGAGTAACTGTAATTTGACCACGTAGAATTCACATCCTGTTAAAATTTTTGGATTTGCATCTATTTCAAATTTATCGAATCCCTCGTCTGATGTTATAATCTTCTACAGTATTATAAAATTTTAAAAAATTATGATTTACTGTTTCAGACATATTTGATTCAGCAATAGTCATATGATGAAGTGCCAACTCTATTATAGTGATAACAATTTTAAAACAATAATTTTTATCCATCAGTAAGTGAAAAATTTAATACTTGTTCCATCCCTAATTTACGTGATACTTCTTCCTTTAAAAACGTGCAACCGGAGTGCCTTTTGTTTTCCTGAGTCTAACTTGTGAAATATCAAAGTTGATTCTCTTCCCTCAAGCAAAATGGTGACAAATTCATGAATCAAACATAATTCTCATTCTAACCTATAAGTCACAACATCGAGCCACTTGGGAGTTGGGATAAATAAAGTTGCAAAAATAAATTTACGTTAATTAGAAATTGATGAGAGATTAAAACCACATTTGTAATATAGTAATATATGAGATCTTTTGGAAAAATTGTGCAAACTTGATTTAAAACAAACAATATCATACCATATTACATTTTGGCTGATTTAACCAACACGTAATATCAAAATCAATGGGTATCCCCTCATATTGTAGTCTATTCCAACTGGATTCTAGCACGGACATTCTCCGGCATCACTTTGCCCATGCTTCTAATAAATTTCCAACTTGAAAACATGATGGCTTCCTGTAGATTTGAGACTTCCATTGTGATTGGCATAGCCATAACTACACTCACACATCCCATCTGACTCCCATACTTTTTAAATTAAAAAAATATTTTACAACTAAAAATGGGTAACTAAAAATGTTTTGGTATATTTAATACTGCTCAGCCCTCGGGTTTAAACTGCATAACGTATAGTTGCAGTTCCAAAATCAGAAAACAACTCTGCATTACATGTAACCTTCTCTTTTTGCCTACTCTTCTTTGCAATTTCTCCCACTAATATGTTGTACGGGTCGAAATCTGACCAACGGAATCTTGCTCAAAGGTAGATTACTAAAAGCCGATTAGGTTGAGGTCGTACTCGAGATAGAAGGAACCAATTGGCGAGCCGAGTAACCCGGGTCGAGGTTGGATACTCAGGTCGGCCATAACAGCTAGTTTTGTAGCAAGATATTTCAGGGGAATATTGCATTGAATATTCTCTGCACTTGTACTTTATGTTAGGTAAGGAATATGTCTTATTAAAGGGAAAGGGAGAGAGAAGAAATAGGTATGTAATATTCTATATGATAAGTTCGCTCATGAGGAGTTGACTCTGAAGAAAATTACAAACATTGCCTTTCCACAAAGATTCGATTTGTTTATCCCCCTCTTTCTCGCATCAGATCCGAGAAAGCTCCCTATATTCCCACGTTCGTTTGTCTTACATCATTGCCAGAAAGAAGAATCTTCCACCTCATTAAATATTTGGGTGAATCATTCTCTCTATTTATGTTTATTGCCATTTAATATATTTATTGCTTGTCATTGCTCCCCCTATCCACTCATAACAACATCATTTAATATCCACTGTATTAAATTGGTTAAAGGCAATTCTACATTATTTGTATAAACCTATTTCAGATCTAGGATTTATTATGTTTAGCTAGGATTTACCCACTACTTTCTTATTTAATTGGCTAAACAAAAAAGTTTAATACTTTTTGGTCAAATAATTTGGCGCCTTCTGTGGGGATTTTCTAGTTAAAATTTTAGTTTCTTCTAGATCTAACAAAAAAAGTTTGCAAAAACCCTATACTTCCTTATGTGCACAAATCTATGGAGGCAACGGAGAGGAAAAGAGGAAGGCGATAGCCGACCTCATCACCAACCTCCTCCACACCATCAACGAAGTGAATGAAACGGAGGGCGAAGATATAACACCAAATACCTCTCCCAGGCGAAACGGCCCGCCCCCACCTCAGGGTAGCATCACGACCTCGCACGGTAAAAGGTCCTCTACATCAACAACAGAAGAGGCACCACCGACAGTGAAAAAGCTACTTGAGGTGTGGTTGACAAACATGCTAACCGGCTTCCTCGACAAGCCCGCTAAAAGGCTGAGCAGAGAAAAGGCAAGGGTCAGCATTGCATCGGCAGCTGACGAGAAGCACGCCCCCCCTGCAACAAGTATTACTCACAATGTTAATGATGCAGGTAATGACACCTTGCAGCCATTTTGATAAAGATGGAGGAAATGAAGAACAAGAACAAAATGCTCTACAACCAAATAAAAGAGCACCAAGAAAGGGTAGACAAAATACCGGGTGCCCCAAAACTTCTGCCAAAAAGGGACGCTGGTGGTTTGTTGAGCAGCCATATAACGACGAAGCTACACCACGTGCCATACCTAAGACTTTCAAAATGCCATCATACCTGGAAATATACAATGGCAGAATGGACCCTGAAGATCATGTGACTCATTACGTCACCGCAGTGAAAGGCAACGATCTCGCCAAAGAGAAAGTATCCTCCATCTTACTGAAGAAGTTCTGCGAAACCCTCACCGGGGGTGCATTGACTTGGTATTCACAGCTGCCCGCACGCTCAATCGAAACATTCAAAGAAATAATAGATAATTTCGTAACAACCCATGCCGGAGCAAAGTAGGCGGAGGCGAGAGTAAATGAATGACATATTCATCATAAAACAATCACCCGGAGAGGGACTCAGGGACTTCCTTGCTGGATTTAACCGAGTAAGGATGACCCTACCAAACTTATCGGAAGGAATGGCCATGGCAGCCTTTTAGAACTGGCTGAATAGAAGTGGTTCGACGGCGACCAGGAAGCTATTGAGTCGCCTCATGAAATATCCCTCGACCACTTGGGACGAGAGACACAATGCTTATTGCGCCAAGGTTCGAGCTGACGAAGATGATCTAAACCGGCCGACTCTATGGCTAACTTCAATACAATCCAAATCCAGGAAGGACCAGAGATATGATAACAAGAGAGATCTAACAGGACCCCAACCTAACTGGGAAAGACATCAGCTTTACAGCTGAGGCACCCTCATGCCGCCTACCCGACACGATGAATGCCCTTTTAAGCCATGAACAGGAACTCACCGAAATGAGAGAGGTATGACCCCTTATTATCTTCTCACACTTTCTGTGATTCCCCCTCAGAAATAGTTTACGCACTGGAGAAGCTCTGCCCAAAAGTAGAGTGGCCGCAGAAGATGAGGTCCGACTCGAGCACTAGAAAGTCAAATGCCTTCTGCGAGTTCCACTGGGAGCGAGGCCACAAAATCGAGGATTGTATCACCTTAAGACAAGAGGTCGTGAACATGCTTCTCCAAGGGCACTTGAAAGAGTTGATGAGTGATCGAGGGAGGACAAACTTTGCCCGTGGACGTGAAAAGCACCAGGGACCGCCCAAACCACCTTCCCTAGTTTGAACCATTCAAATGATCATCGGAGGGGGAGACAACACATCAATAAGCAGCGTGAAGTTTACCACCACCCAACAGTCGATCACCCATGAAAGGTATAATGAACTCAAAGAAAGTATCATCTTCGATAAGTTGGATACCCATGGTTTGGTTTTTCCTCACTATGACGCTCTTGTCATTACTTTATGCATTTTTGATACCGATGTAAAATGTATTATGGTCGATGAGGGGAGCGGCGCGTACATTATCTATCCTCGAGTTCTCGCCCAAATGAAGCTCCATGATAGGATAGTGCCACACTGCATCACACTAACGGGTTTCAACAATACAGTTGAGCGGACTTCTGGAGAGATTACGCTGCTCGTCCTAGCCGGTGGTGTCATGTTGGAAACCACGTTCCACTTCATGGACCAGGATACGGCGTATAACGCCATCATAGTTCTACCTTGGATCCACGCCATAAAAGTCGTCCCATCCAGCTTATCAAGTCATCAAATTTCCCATCCCTTGGTGAGTATTTGACATATGAGGAGAACAACGCACCGCCCGGGAATGCTATCATATTGTCCAAAACTGCACGCACACCCAACAGTTAAAAGGTAAAGCCAAAGAAGCATAGCAATCAATAGGATCGAGGTCAAGCGAGGACGAGAAGGATGTAATCAAAGATCCCGAAGTCGTAGAAGCTACAGGATCTACCGTAGAAGATCTCGACCCTGTCCTACTCAATGATAACGACCACAACAAGAAAGCTTTCATCGGTCACAAGCTCCAAGAACCAGGTAAATTCCGCCAGTTCTTAAAAGATAATGTAGACCTATTTTCTTTTTCCCATACAAACATGTCGGGCATCCTAAAGGAGATAGTAACACACAAACTGAATGTTGACCCATTCCACCTCCAGTGCGGCAAGTTTAAAGAAAATTCAATGATGCGATAAATGATGTTGTCCGCGAGGAGGTGGAAAAATTACTTGAGAATGGCTCTATCAGAGAGTCAAAATATCCCCAATCGGTTGCCAACGTGGTCATGGTAAAAAAGAACGGAAAATGGCAGATGTGCACAGACTTCACAGATATGAACAAAGCCTGCCCCAAAGAATCATTCCCACTGCCCCATATTGACCAACTCATCGACGCAACAGTCGGGCACGAGCTTCTAAGCTTCTTGGACGCCTACTCGAGCTATAACAAAATCCTCATAGAGGAGGAGGACTAGGAAAAAACTACTTTCATCACCCACCAGGGGACATACTACTACAGGGTTATGCCGTTCGGGTTGAAAAATGCATGGCAACATATCAGAGGCTGGTGACCAAAATGTTCAAAGATCAACCCAGAAAAACCATGGAAGTATATATAGACAACATGTTGGTCAAGTCGAAAAGGAAGGAATACCACATCGACCACTTGAGGGAAGCCTTCGACATACTTAGAAGGTACAACATGAAATTGAACCCCGAGAAATGCACCTTCAGAGTAACCTCAGGAAAGTTCCTCGGCTTCTTAGTATCGCAACAAGGCATCGAGGTTAACCCCGACCAAATTAAGGCTATAGAGGGAATACTAGAAAACTTGAACAACAAGAAACAGGTGTAGAAGCTGACCGGCCGTATAGCCGCCCTGTCAAGATTCATCTCACGATCCTCTGATAGGTGCCACAAATTTTTTGGAGTACTCAAAAAATACAACGGACTCCAATAGAATTCCGCGTGCGTCGAAGCCTTAAAAGAACTGAAGGCATACCTGTCTTCGCCCCCTCTGCTCGCTAAAGCGGAACCCGGAAAGCATCTCTTCATCTACCTGGTTGTGCTAGATGTCGTAGTAAGTGTAGTCCTGGTACGATAAAATAAAGTTACGCAGACTCCCATCTACTACATTAGAAAAACTTTGGTCCACGCTGAAATGAGGTACCCCAACCTCGAGAAGCTAGCCCTAGCCTTGGTCATAACTTCACGAAAGCTTAGACCCTATTTCCAGTGCCACCCCATCTCAGTGGTCACGACCTTTCCGCTAAGGAGTATCCCGCACAAACCCGAACTATCGAGTAGATTGTCCAAATGGGCTATAGAGCTGAGCAAGCACGATATAACCTATCAGCCGCGAATGACGATAAAGTTGCAAGTACTTCCCGACTTCGTTGCTGACTTTAGTACAAAGATAATGCCCGAAGTCGAAAGGGAAGCAGCCAGTACTTCTACCAAAATGCATGACCAATGGGTTCTGTACACCGATGGTGCTTCTAATGCATCAGGATCTAGACTAGGACTCGTGCTCGAGGTCCCAATAGGCAAAATAATTCGTCACTCCATACGGTGCCCTAATATGACTAACAATGAGGCCAAGTATGAGGCCGTGATTGAAGGATTAAAATTGGCACTCAAGTGTAGAGCACGACAAGTAGTCCTACAATGCGAGTTGTAACTCGTCGTTAATCAAGTCACATGGACTTTCCAAATCAAGGAACAACGACTACAAAAATACTAGGCCGAAATCTGCAGACTGTTACCTAAGCTCGATGAATTCCAGCTCGATCAAATACCTCGAGCGCAGAACACCGAAGCGACAATCTCGCCAAACTAGCAGTGGCCACCAAAAGCATAACCAGAGAAGGGAACATGATCACTTTCCTCCATTCATCGATCGATAAAATCAAGGTACGTACTATAAACTTGACTTGGGACTGACACAATTGTATTGTCTCATATTTACAGGATAGGGGTGATTCTAGACTACAAAAAAGAAGTCAAGAAGCTTCAAACGCAGGCGGCCAGGTATAATGTCATCAACAACGACTTGAACAAAAGAACGTATGGCGCCCCCTAGCAAAATGCTTAGGCCCAAATTAGATGCAAAACATCCTCAAATAAGTACACAAAGGTCACTGCGGAGCTCACATCGGCAATCGAGCTATCGTTAGATGCCTCATACGAGCAGGATATTACTGGCCCACGATGAAAAAAGAGGCCGCCGACTTCGTAAAAAAATGCGAGCACTGCCAAAAGTACCCCCCCATGATCCATCAAGCGGGCGAGCACCTCCACTTAGTCACCTCACCCTAGGCTTTCATGAAATGGAGAATGGACATCGTCGGACCCCTCCTAGAGGGGCGAGGTAATATACGATTTCTTTTAATTATAACTAACTATTTTTCCAAGTGGGTAGAAGCAGGTTCATTCGCCCAAAATACATGAGCAAGAAGTTATCACATTCACATGGAGGAACATCATATGCCGCTTTGGCATACCCAAAGAAATCAGTTGGGACAACGGGCCCCAATTCACTGGGAAAAATGTAGTCGAGTTCTTTGAAAAATGGCACATCAAAAGAATACTCTCCACACCATATCACCATGCGGAAAACGGTCAAGCGGAGTCCTCCTACAAGTCAATATTGAACATCATGAAAAAGAAGCTCAAGAACTCCAAGGGACTATGGTTGGAATTGCTACCGAAAGTTCTAAGGGCATACCACACAACGCCGAAAATGATCACAGGAGAAACAACATACTCGCTAGTCTATGGGACAAATGCAGTTATACCAATCGAGGTTGGAGAACCAAACCTGAGATATTCACATGAGAGCGGACTGACTAACGATGAAAGTATGAGGCAAGACCTCGACTAGGTCGAATAGCAAAAAGAAATGGCTTATATAAGGATGGTTGCTCAGAAACAAGTAGAGCGATATTACAACAAAAACGCCAAGGTCAGACCGCTCAAAGTAAGGGACTACGTACTCAAAGCCAAAACACAGGTGAACAAGGACTCACGAGAAGGAAAACTAAAGACTAATTGGGACAGCCCATACAAGATCACGATAGCAACAAGCAAAGGGTCATTCCAACTAGAAATAATGGAGGGAAAGTTATTACCAAACAACTGGAACATCGCCTACCTCAAGTACTTCAACTTCTAAGAAAAGATGTTCTCCGGGCCGTACTCTTTTTTCCCTCACCCGAATTTTGTCCCAATTGGGTTTTCTCGGGGAGGTTTTTAACGAGGCGACAAAGAGGACATCTCAAAGTTTAAGGTTCGAGAAAGGTAGATTACTAACCAATGCAATGCATTCGACCTCGTTTGAATCAACTAAGAGTTAACATTTGATCTCGCTCGAATCAACTCACATTTGACCTTTCTCGAATTGATTGAGTCAAAATTTGACCTCGCTCGAATTGACTCACATTTAATCCTCGTTTGAATCAACTAAGATTCAACATTCGACCTTGCTCGAATCGACTCACATTCGACCTCGTTCGAATCAACTATGAGTCAAAATTCGACCTTGCTTGAATTGACTCACATCCGACTTTGCTCAAATCGATTGAGTCAGCATTCGACCTTGCTCAAATCGACTCACATTAGACCCTTGTTCGAATCAACTAAGAGTCGACATTCGACCTTGCTCGAATAGACTGAGTCAGCATTCTACCTCGCTCGAATCGACTCACATTCGACCGACATTCGAATTAATTAAACATTGGACCTCGTTCAAGTTAACTCACATTCAACCTCGTTCGAATTAGTGCATTTGACCTCGTTCGAATTAGTAAAGAATCATATTCGACCACACTCAAATTCAACTCACGCTCAACCTGACTTGAGTTCGATTTACAACTTCGTCTTGAGTTAAGTATGATGACATGGGACTTCATCCAAACTCAATCAAAGATACACCCGACCATGTTTGAAATATCACACACCAACACAATTCTTCTGAAGAAACACATTCGAAGAAACATAAGAAAGCCCAAAAAGATACAACAAAGGGTTGTGATCATTCCATTTCAAAAAAAAGATATCTTACAAAAGGGCTTGAAAGACGCCCCCCACACAAAAACAAAAAGAAGAAAAACACCAAAAACTAAGTACAAAACACTACTCCATGTCGTCCCCGCCTTAACCATCCTGCTTGCCAGCGCCATCTCCATCATCGCCCCTGCCATCAAAATACTCATCATTATACCAAGCATCTGATGCAATCTCGGCGAGATCATATTCACCATCGTCGGTCCCCAGCGTAGCATGATCATAACCGCAGGCAATCCTAGCAGCACACGCCTTAACACGAGCATCCATAAAATCGGCCTCTGAAACCTTCCCCGCCGTCATTAAATTCCTATATATGTCCAGTTGAGCCTCGGTGTGGATCCAGATCTCGTATAAGTGCCAAGGAATGTCAGGGAAAGCAGAAGTATAAGAGGAGGATGGTTGGGCCAACAACTGCGCCTTCTCGGGCTCAAAAGCGGCAACTTGATCACTAATGCTCGAAACATCTCTCTTAAGCCCACCAATTCGCTCACCAAGTCGTGCCTCCCTCAGCACGGCCGTTTCCTCTTCACTCACCCGTTAAGATCTAAGCACGCGAATGCCCTTCTCCAATACCGCTACCTTCGCCAAATATGTCATCCTGACCTCCTCGGCCTTAACCAACTTTACCACTTTCTCGATCAACTCGTCACTCAAGCCGTTAGCTCTGATCGAGCTCTGCTCAAGCTCAACCCGCAAAGATGCCACTTGAGCTTGAAGGTCGACACACTTAGCCACGACCCCTTTACTCACCTCGAGCTCGTCCTTCTTTACTCTAAGAAATCCCTCGAGCTCACTGCATCTGCCGATGACCCTCATGAGCTCATCGTGCTTCTGGCCCAACTCGTCTCTAAGGGACTGGAAATCATCATCTGCACTAAATTGGGCACGCATCGCATGGTACTTGTCACGATATCGACGATACTTCAAAACCATCTTCTTGAAAATTACCTTCCACTTCTCCTCTCGGCGGGTGCTCTCGATCTCCAAAATAAGAGTCTAAAGAGAAAAAGAGCCGAAAAGAGTCAGTAAGAATAAAAAAGGAGAAAAAACAAGGAACAAAAACGAGATACCAACTCACCAGCAAAGCCATTCCAGATACCCTCAATGACAGATCGGCATCCTTAAATGACTGTAGAGTCATGTTCTCGATGCCAGAGCAAAAAGGGACCAAAGAGGGGACCACGCTCTCCGTGTTGGTCAACAGGTTACAGTCTATAGGGATGACAATCAAATGAGAAGATTCGTTTGTTCTCACCTCGATCCGAGTAAACCCTTTATCAAACTTCCCCTCCTCTTCGGGGTTGACGTCAAAACCTGATTCATCATCATCTATAGTCACACCTTTCTTCTTCTCTTCGGCAGAGGAAGGAACGCCAACTCGCTCTAACGTTGATGGTTCGCTCCCCAAAATGATCTCGATCGCTTTTTGTCCGCCCCTCTCCTTCCGCGATGATCTCTGATAAAGAAGCAACCACCACATTTGAAGGGGACACAGTCTCTGCATCCAAAGTCATGCTGCCCTTAAACACAATCGCGGCCAGCTCGGATCAGCTCTTGTGGGCCCTTCGTTCTCGGTCGCTTCGCCGTCAACCTATATTCTCCTCCTTTTTAGCGGAGCCTCTTCCTCCTCGCCCTACGATGACTCATCCACTAAATGAAACACTGAAGAAGCCGGAATCTCCACTAGTGGTGCAGTAGCCTGCCGGCTAGGTCTATGCGAGGCCGGGGTCCGAGAAGGAACATCAGTCTGAACGTACTCGCCTATAGTCGCGGCAAGTAGAAGCCTAGTCGAGGCACCTAACTGACGAAAAGCGGGAGCATGAGCCCTCGCCCTCCTCATAGCCCTCCGACCTATCAACAAAGAAAGATGTAAAAAAGGGGGAAAAGAGAAAAGACGATATGAAGATCGAAGCAACTGAGGTCAAAGCAAAGATGACTCACCGCTCAAAGAAGGCTTACGACCAAACTTCTTATTGAACTGCGACCACTCATGAATCCCCACTGTGTGAGGTAAAATTTGGCTCACTCAGTCGCAAATATCAGTGACCAACGAAGGAGGAGACTTCTCGGCTGCATATAAAGAAAAAGAAGAGGGGAAGATCGATTAAGTCACCGAAAAGAAACAACAAATAGCCGGTTCACAAAACACTTACGAGCAAAGTTCCACTCCTTAGGAAACCTGTTGGGGTTAGACACCACGTGCTCTGCCTTGACATAGAAGAAGTTAACTCAAAAACGATGAATTGTTTTATCATTCATCTTCATTACTAGTCGTTTGGTCCTTCGATGGCGAAGGTGTATCATCGTACCCCTGTGAAATCTTGGGGTGAAGCAATGAAGCAGATGACAGAGAGAGATCTGGTGGTTTGCTAGCTCCGCGTACTTGATAAGCATAAAGAAAAACTTATAGATGTACATGGAGAGCTGGGCCAGACAAACGCCATAATAGCAGCAGAAGTCCTCTGTCGAGGAAGGAATAGGAAGCGTATAGCTGACGATGAACGGATACGCATAGAATACGTAGGGCGGTAAACTTGTACGACATTGTCACCAGTCGGGATGAGGTCGATATGGTCTAGAATTTGCCACTTGGCCTTAAATTCAACAAGGGCCTCCACGTCCATCTCAAAGATAGCAGGCTCGGGATCATCTTCAGGCCGTTTCGAGAAGTCCGACATGGCCCTTTTTTAGCATGGAATTATTTCATCTATGGTAGGAAAACTCTCATCTTCCATAGCTATGGCTTCTCCTTCATTATGAGAAGGAATGCTTACCGTCAATGGAATCAAATCGGAAGCTTCCTTGAAGTTAGAAGATGCATTAGCCATTTTTGTCACACAAATAGGAAGAAGATACAGATACGAAAGAGGTGATAATAACAGAAAGTGCTAAATGGAGAGAAAGAAAGATGCAAGAATTCTAAGGGGAAGAAGAGAAGGCATGAAAATTCAGATTCTAGGAAGTGCAACAACCCAAATAGGGGATCACCATCCCTATTTATAAGAACATTGGCACCCTCATCGAAAAAACCAAGCGTTGCCACATTGATTTCGAAACAGAAAGGTCACGAGAAATGACGTAAGAATATGCGCCATAATGATGCATGATGAAGTGACGTCATTTCAAACTGATGCGATGGTCAGGCGTGGCTCTCGAAGTGTCATGTCTTCACCCCATCATAAAAATGTTGCTACTCGACCGCCACACCCAGATTTCTCAAGTTGCGAATGGCGGAGTCTGCCTACCGAGCTCGTCCAAAAAATAACCTCTAAAGGGAAAGAGATTTGGGGGATTTTGAGAGTTTCAAAGGACAAAATACTAAGGCGTCAATCAAAACACATAATACAAGTAAAAGTGGAGACAGATAAGCAACTAAGGCTCAAGTAAACCTCCTTAAATCAGATAAGCCATAGATTTTAGCATGTCTAGCATGTACTGGTTTGGTCTTTAAAAATTAAAGCGATAAGCGGACTGATTCAACATATACTTTTAGACAAGAAGTCCGCATTAGGCTCACTCGAATGCAGTTGTCAAAGACTGAGACACTTTAATTAGTCAACTTTACCTTAAGTGTGGGACAGAACTACTGATTGTAAAGGAGTTGCAGAATAAGATAAGTTTCAGAAAAGATTGCAGACTTAATACAAAGAAAATGGTTTAAAACGAGTTTCAAAAAACATACTTGTTTAAGAAAAAGAGTTGTCGAGTTTTAACAAAAGAACTGAATTGCAAACTGATTCAAAAGGTTTATCAGATAAGTATAAAGAAGTGAATTCAGATTGATTTGAAAAAATGTTTGTCAAATTATCAGGAAAGCAGTAAGTTTTCAGAAAATATGCACTGATTTGAGAATATTTATCAAGAAGGAAAAAGATGCACTAATTTGGTTGCAAGAAAAGTTTTAAGGGTTCAGAAAACGTGCAGAAAGTCGCTTGTTTTAGCAAAAAGGGTCAATACTGTTTTAGACGAGTGAAACAATTCTGATTTGAAGTTCCTTTAGGCATGATCTCTACGAGTTACTGATTTTAATACCTTTCAAACGTTAACAGCCTTATAAACATGATATCTATATGTTGATTTATCATTAAACCTAACGGTTTGCCGAATGTCATTATAAATGCAGAAATGCAAATCCCTATAGGCATGGTATCTATATGCATAGTTGCAGAAATAAGAAAGTTAGATCCTATAGGCATGTTTTCTACTTGTGAGATTGCATAGATTAACAGTAAAAGTCCTATAGGCATGGTTTCTACCCTTCTGTGCATAAAAGTAAATCCCCTCCCTTTTCACTAGATCCCCGAGTTTATACAAATTATTACATACCAGAAAAATAAGACAGAAATAAAAATACATCAGAAATTACAGCTACATCCGAGCAGCCTAATTCAGACTTAGTATCAAATAATATGAGATTGAACCACTTCCGAGATCTAGATTTCCAAAGCCTTCTCTTATCTAGGGTGTTTCAGAGATCCAAGGAGTTTCAAGAACTCCAGGCAGTGCTTACAGCCAAGATATTAATTAGAAAGAGTTATAGTGCAGTGTGGAAGGGCCAGCCCTCAGGTGTCCAAGTTCAGAGGGAGCTCATGGGTTCCCAAGGCAAGGCTCACAAGAGAGGGGCAGAACTTAGTTTCTAAGAATGCGTGTAAGTGCAAGAGGGGGGTTAGGGAGTGACATGGCAGGCTGGTGGTCATGCCTAGCCATAGGATAGGCCGGCACACCCCTGACCATGCATGTTCAGCCAACAAAGAAGAGCACAGACCTATTGAAGGTCAGATTATGGTCTGGACAGTGATTAGGACACTGCCAGGCCAAAGTCTCAAGCTCAGAATGCACATAAAGGGAAAGGGGAATGGGAATTGAAAGAGTTTAGGACTCAGGGAGTCTAGTCCATATACATGAACAACAATATCAAGTGTTGTCATGTTTTCTCAACATACAAAGGGTTTAGGGATGGGGATTCATATAGGAGCGGGAATAAACAAACTTGCAAAAAATAGTAAAATAAACAAAGAGAAGACTGAAGCATAAACACATAAGAGAGAGGCAGAATTTAAACAAGAAGAGACATACCAGTTGCAGAAAAGTAAGCAAGAAGAAAAGCAGAATACTTGCAGCTAAAGCACAATCAGAGAAGAGGACTCTAGCTTATGAGTTCAGAGAAAAACTCGAATGCTTTTAAGAAAAACTAAGAGTATTTGAGAGAAGAAGTAGTGGTTTATGCTATGTGTGTTCGTGATATGCAATGTGTTAGTGAGTCTCATGCAAAAGAGAATGGGGGTACTTATAGTACTGAAGACGAGTAAACAAACAAGGTAAAAATCCATATTTAAGGAACTGGGTATCAATCATAATCAAATCAGTATAAGGACTCCCCTTTAATTAAGGAATCAAAGTCAAACAGTAATAAGCAGTTGTTTAAAAGGAAAGAAATCATAAAGCATAGTATGATCACATAAGGAAACAAAATAGCATAAGGTATACAATAAAGATTAGGTATATGATACTTAATTAGGGAAATATGTCAGACAAATCAATCAACATATTTGTGCACACATATAGAGCCGAATACTACCTTAATTCTGGAAAATAGTCTCAAAAATAATGAACGAGATTGAAAACCTAGGAGATCAGTATTAATTGAGGAAGGTATCCCATAAATTAAGGAAGCAATTCGAAATCAGTACCAAACTATAAGGAAAATACGCAAAATCACAAATTTTAAGGCAAGTGTCACAGTCTTAAAGGGAGCTTGTAAGAATCAGTATAAAATCACCACGTAAACAATCAGAGAAATCTTAAGCAAAGAACACATAAGGGTAGGGTAATGAAACACTAGCGGCAAAATTAAAGCAAAGAGCACAGAACTCAGAGAAGAATCCAGAAGAACACACAAACAAGCAAACACGACAATAATACAAATATAAACCCTAAAGCTAGGGTTTCATCAGACTTAAGCAAAATGTTTAGAAATAGTGCTGAGAATCATGACTTAGTACTCAAAATCGGAAGATAAAGTATTTTCAAAAAGGGGTTAAGAAACTCTAGTTTCCAAAGTGAATAAAAACGTTTAAAACTTGAATAATCGTAAAGATCGAGTAGAGAATAGTGCAAAACATAAAGGTATGAGTTGAAAATCGTTAAAAATAAAGAGATTTAAGAGGTTTGGGTCGAGATTAGGGTTTCATAAGAAACCAGAGGGAGAAGTGAGAGAAACCTAGCTGTGAAACTTAGGAACAATGGTGTTTACAACACAATCGAAAAAAACCCATTGGAGAAAGGCTGGAAACAAACCAAGGAAAGGCTTCAGTGACTGTCTTGCATGGTGAAGACCCACGGAGTCTCATGAATAAAAGGAACCGATGAGGTAAGGCTTCAAGGTGGCTGGTGGTTGAAAGAGGCGAGGCTGGAGGTGGCCGGAGAGATGGTGAAGGCCATCGGAGAAGAAGAACCAGAAGGTTCTAGAGAAAAAGAGGAGAAGAAGAGACGGATAGATAGAGAGATCGGTTTCGAAAAGTGAGGGGTCAGGGGGGGGGGTAGGTGAGAGTTTAATTAATGAAAAGGGATCTGGGCCGTTGATCTTATTTGATCAACGGCTTAGATTAGTTCGAAGTTGGGCTGGGGCAAATTTGGTTGGGTCTTGGGTTAAATTAAATCTGATGGGGGTGGGGTTAAATTGGGGCTAAAATTGAAATAATAATGGGCTATGTGTTAAATAGCCAATTTCCCCTTTATATTTTATATAAAATAGTTAAAGTAATTTTAAAAACAAATTAAAAGCACTGAAATAATTAATAATATATAAATATTAATATAAAAATACTGAAAATGACTTTATAATTATAAAATGTTTTTAATCGCAAAATATGTTATAATTGCAATTATATGCAATTTAGCCTTAAAATACCCAATAAATTTGTAAAAATATGCAAAAATCACCTTAATTATATTTTGGTGTAAATATGAGAATGGAAATAAATTATTCACAACAATGATAATTTTGAGAGCAATTACTGGATTTTGTACTGCTGAAATAGACAATAAACTAATTTTAAAATCTTAAAAATTAGGGAAAAATACCAAAACTCTTGGGCATGCTCATATATGCATACACATGCCATTTTGAAAGTATTTGAGTATATAAAAAATACTTAGGGAAAAATTGGGTATCAACAACTGCCCCTATTTACCCGAGAAAGATGAAAGAGTTGTCGGGTAAAGATATGATGGCCAATTTTGACCGAAAGAAACGATTTGAAAAGTTTTGACCGAGCTCTGGTTCCTGAGTTGCCTACATATCCCTGGTCTTACAAGAATCAGGCCATGTGTAGTTCAGATCCATTGACGGGATATGCCGATGGAGATTTTGAAAAGAACGGACACGATGTTTGGTTGAGAAAAGTGGTTGAAGTTTGATAGACTACGAGAACTGGAGCGGGATCGCTCCTGCTGAGACAGCTGTTGATAGCCGGTGTACCTGCAAATGAATAATACCAACATACATTGTGCATAAATTTAAACGTGATGCAAGTTCCCATTGGACCATGAATGTTGTCTTTGGACGGTTAGGATGACGTCCGTAGACCATGACGTCCCGGGCTATGAAGAGCGTAAATAAAAATTTGCAGGCCATGAAATGATGTTCTCGGTCCATGTAGATGATGCCTCCGAACTATGATGCCTATTAATAATGATATGCAAAAGATAAAATGGGGTCCTCAGGCCATGACATGGCGTTCTCGGGCTATACAAATGGTGCCTCTGAACAATGACGCCTTTGGACAATTTGGCGATCTTTCAGCCCATAAAATGCATAAGGTGGCAATCTTTCAGCCCATGAAATGTAGGATTTGGTGATATTTCAGCCGATGCAAGACGTAAATAAAAGGTGGCGATATTTTAGCCATGCGAGAGAGATAAGGTGGCGATCTTTCAGCCGATGCAAGAAAATAAAGTGGTGATATTTCAGCCATGCAGGATGGAGACAGAGCTTAGTCTCGGAAGGTAGAAAGGTAGCCTTATGCAATGCAGGAAATGCAGATGGAGGTAGAGCTTAACCTCGGAAGGCATAAAGGTAGCCTTATGCAAAATGCAGATGGAGACAGGGCTTAGTCTCGGAAGGTAGAAAGGTAGCCTTATGCAATGCAGAGAAATGCAGGATGGAGATAATGCTTAGTCTCGGAAGGTAGAAATGTAGCCTTATGAAAATGATGATGGAGGTATAGCTTAACCTCGGAAGGCAGAAAAGTAGCCTTATGCAGTGCAAGAATGTAAAAGGACGATTAGTAGTAAGATCTCTTAGCTGATAGCCGATTATGACAATATGACTGTTGGGGAGATTGTGTACGGATAGCAATTGCGGGCACATAATGGTTCTGAGAAGTTGCATTCTTGGGAAAGTGTGCGTACATAAATATACTTAACGATACTGCAAGTCGAGTGCTTGCATCCAAAGAAAAATTGTGAGTTCTGTAAGGGGAAAAGGTTAGTTCGTCTTCCCCGGGCTCTTGACGTTGTGTGTCATCGGGGTAGCGTCGCTAAACAACAACAATTCGGATAATAGTTATGCATGATTTAGTAAATATAACGTAAGTATAAAATTAAAAATAGTTTTCTTTAGATGAACCGATGACTGCGACGTGGTTCCAGACATTGCAACCTCTTTCGCTCCGGAATTTTGAGGGTCCTCCTCAAAATTCTGCCCCAGTTTGCTGAGTGGACATTTCTAACGGCTATGCTGAATGACTAAAAAAAACATCTTCGGAATTTTGAGGGACCTCCTCAAAATTCTGCCCCAGTTTACTGGGTTGGCGCTTCTGGTGATGCATAGACTAAAATCAACTTCGGAATTTTGAGGGTCCTTCTCAAAATTTTGCCCCAGTTCCAATAGCGGGGAAAATGGAATTTTTATTAAATTGTGACCGAACCCATAGGGCTGCCTACGTATCCCCTCTTAAATGGGAATTAGGTCAGGCGTAGTTCAAATTACATCATAGAGGGAATCATAAGTGGTTACACATAATATCGTTTTACTGCATCTGAATTGATCGGCTTTGTCCGGACTTCTCCGTCCATTTCTGCAAGAATAAGGGCTCCTCCAGTTAGAACCAGGTGAACCATATACGGACCCTGCCAATTGGGAGAGAACTTCCCCTTGGCTTCATCTTGATGTGGGAATATTTTCTTCAACATCAGCTGCCCCAGTGTAAACTTCCTTAGTTTAACTCTTTTGTTGAAGGCTCTGGACATTCTGTTCTGATACAACTGACCGTGACAAACTGCATTCATCATTTTCCCATCTATAAGGGCTAACTGCTCGCAGAGCTGTCGCACCTCCTTTTTGCCGCGCCCGCGGGGCGCGTGGGGAGTTTTCTCCAATTAAAGGACAGTCGAAACGGGATTTGTTTATTTGTTTCAGAGTCGCCACCTGGGAATTTTGAGGCGTCCCAAGTCACCAATTATAATCCCTGAATCGAGGAGAATATGACTCTGTTTATTTTTCTGCGAACCAGAAATCCTGAGTAAGGAATTCTGTTAATCCGGAAGAAGGTGTTAGGCATTTCCGAATTCCGTGGTTCTAGCACGGTCGCTTAACTGTTTTTTATTAATGGCTTAATTATCTTGATTTTATTAAATACTTTTTGTTACGTGATTTTTCTACCGCTTTTACTTATCGTGATTAAGGACCCTTCTTTGAATCGAATTACGCGTACGTATATTCGTGTTACAAATTTAAAAATGCGGAATTGTGTCACGCGTACGTGTACACAATAATTTTTGATAATATATTAAGCAATCATTTTTCCGAGATTGTGTTGAATCAAGAATATTTATTTTTCTTGAATAGTGAACCGTACATCACGGGTTTTTATGAAATTGATTTAACGCCTTTGGATAAATCCTTTTATTAAATATTCGTTCGAAATTGCGCGTACGCATAATCCGAATTTTTTGCTTTTAAAAATATAATCAAGGTACGCGAACGTATCCCTAATTGCGCAAAAATATTTGCAATGATATTAAGGATTTTTCCACAAATTATTCATTATATCCATACATTTTTATGTGAAAATCATGATAAATTCCCATTTATGGTTTCAAAGAATTTACAATATTAAATGTTGACCGTTGATTATATTTTCCGAATATAAATAATTCATTCCAACTGTTCAAATTCAAAGGACATAATAAGAATATGATTAATACTATCTTTAAAAAAAACAAATATGACATATATATATATATATATACATGCCAAAGAATAAATGGCATATGAAACTGAAAATAAATGATTCATAAAGGAAGGAAATATTTTCCGAGAATTTTCATTGTTTACTTAATGCAAATTCTATTTCTAATTATCAATGATGTAAAGTGTGGCAATTTATGCTTGTACATCTCTTTTCATTCTCATACACTCACTTTTAGTCTAATAGGCCTAATTATTTGGTCACTTTGTTTTATGAAAGTAGATAAGCATCGAATTTGTAGAAAAGGAATTATTATGCAAGTTAATTCAACAAAGTTACATTACATGCAACCCAACTATTTGGCGTAAACATTCATAACGTTCTATCATCATGACGAGCTATACCAACTTACTTTACTCATATGATTATACCTGTCATCATACCATATAATAACTTATACCAATCTAAACAAAATCATACTTATTACAAGATATTCTACTAATGTAACTTCTTTATCTTTGCATTTAGCTAATGGTATTATGGGATGTAATCAATGGTCCATTTTTATGCCTTACTCCCTGTCTTGACAATTTATTAAACTAATGAGATAATGAACTAATATTATTACAAACCTTTATACAAACTTTCAAAGTAAGACAATTAGCTCATAGCTATCAAATTGAATTTACTACTAATTAACTAACATGAAACAAAAATGAAATTTAAATTGATGAACTTGGACAAATAAAAATAGGCTTTCAGTTCAAGCTTCATTGACGAGTCATGTTGAATCTCTTTCCAACTTAAAATTTAAAAGACATATACCTGAAAATGGAGGTAGAAGAAGTAAGTTTCAGCAGTTACAGCAGTAACACACTCAGCCAAATATCAGTATTCCCACAGATTTGAACAATAATAAGACCCGAAGAAAATAGATGCACAGTATAGTATTTTGAAAGACACTTCAGATTTTAACTGAACAGTGGAATCACACAAAGTTGAACAGATTCAACACAAGAACAACATTTCAGATTTCAGCTTTTCTGCAGTTACAAATTCAGTTTGTTTCTGATTTTCTGTTTCTGCTGCTGTATCTGTGTGTGAGTGTATATGTGAGTGTTCTATTTTCTGTTTCCTTTCTTTAAAATCTCAGCCCTCAAAATATCTTAAAGATTCTCTCTTAAAAATTCTCTCTGCCTTTCTTTTTCTTTCTTAAAATCTTCCCTCTGAAAAATTCTGCCCTTAGAAATTCTCTCTGAAAATTCTGTTTCTCTTTTTTCTTAAAATTTTATCTCTGAAAAATTCTGCCCTCTTTAACTGTCTGTCCAGCTCCTGTATTTATACAGGGCTGGTCCTAGGCAATTTAAGTGCTTCTTGGACCCCCTTCTTCTTTTTAAAAACAGAAAATCCCATTATGTAAAACCTTTTCCCTGATTTTCAGCAGCCCATTATCCCTTGTTCCCCATTAGTATCATTAACTAATAGCCACTAACATTACATTATAATATACTAGCACTACCACCCTGTTTTTTACTGCTCATTCCCAGAAGTGCCCCTGAAATCCTGATGTTATTACTTGAAAAATCAGAACCCACTGTAAAACAGATTCTACAATCTGTATAGACTTAACTATCTTTCTGATTTACAGCTATAACCAATCCTATGATTTTGAAACAGTATATTACATCTCTAATGGCTGATTGACAAAAACTGAATTAAAACAGGGAATTATCAACTGAATAAAAACAAACTTAACATTGTACAGAACATGCAGGATTCTTTCAACTGGAATTCAAAACTGAATTAAAAGCAAACAAATACAGGAGCATTGTCAATATACTGACAATGTCCCGTTTAGAAAACAACAATACAGCATACATTTGAATTCACTAATTCATAAACAAACATGATTTAATTGACGAATACTAATCAATTGACTATTTACAACTTTTGTCAATAATTAGTCCAAACAATAGAAACAGACTGTTTCAGTCAACATTTTCAGAAATGAAAAATTCGTAATATAACTAATCGACGAACTTAATCGAGTCGATTACACACATTGTAAACAATCACAATCAATAGAAACAATTCACATTCTGATCAAGTAGATAGGTAAGAAACAGTAATGACAGAATTAATCAAAACACAAATATAAAAAATTAACAAGCTATTAATACAGACAACAATATACGTAGAATACACAAAATAAATAGAAAGATACCTCTGAATTTTAATTTTATTCCGACTCGAACTCAACTTGGATTTCGGATTTTTTGTTTGAAATCAAACTGACTTTAGTCGAAGTATTTTCCACTGAAAATACTTCGACTAAGGTCGATTAAACCTCAATCTTCATCATAATCTGAACCGAATCCGGAAGTTTGGTATTTTTAGGGTTCTTAAAAACTCGATTTGGGATTTAACCATTTCTGGTCAGATTCGAGAAGAACCAAACATGACACAATGGTGAGGGTAGCCTAGGGGTCATTTGGTGTTAGTTTGAAACGGATCTGAGTTCGTCCTTGTTTGGTCCGAATCTTCAAAAGAAGATTCGAGAAGCTCAGAACTGATTCGAGCCAAACAACCAATAGATCCATACTCAGGATGACTAGGGGAAGCTATGGTGTTAACTACGTGTTGTTTGGTTTAGGTCTGAACTTGGCTCGAATCTTCAAATGAAGATTCGAGAACCTTCAGGAGGATTCGAGCCCAACGGCTAACATATTTGGATAGAGGAGGCTCAGGGGATTCTATGGTGTTATTTTGGTGACCGGCGGCGTTGATGCCGCCGGGTTTCAGGCGGTGGAATCCTAGGGCGGCTAGGGTTAGGAGTGGGGGTTTGGGGGACGATGATGAACAGTGTAGGAGGGGGGTGTTCAGTTAGGGGCTGGGTAAGGCTTGGGGACTTATATAGGGGTGGGGTGGATTGATGTTATCCGTCCGATCAAGTAAGATGAAAGGCCAGGATTAATCCACTAATCCGAACGACGTCGTTTGGTCTAAGTTCAGGGTCGGCCTGTATCGGGTCCAAGGGTCGGGTTATAGGTTTCGGGTAAGGGTAAGAGATCTCGTCCGTTGATTGGATTTGATCGAACGGTCCATGCTGAACCGCGACTAAACGCTGTCGTATTGATTCTTTTTGGACTGGACCGGACCTGGGCTAAAAGGGGGTAATTTGGTTTGGGCTGTTGGGGTAATTAATTCACTTGGGCCTGGATTTTAATCCAGGTCCAATATTCTTTCACAATTACATATATTTTCTAATAAAAAAAATCCTAATAAAAATTATAAAACAATTTTTTAACCTTACACCAAAAATATTAATTACTTCATAACAATTATTTAACACATAGTCAAAACATCAATCACACAATGAAACATTAAAATTAGAACAAACGCATATTTTTGTGATTTTATTTAAATTATCTCTTAAATGCATAATTAAATCCTATATGCATGCAATATGTATTTTATTTTATTTTTTGATTTATTTTGACAAAATAAACATTTACGGACATAACATAAACATTTAACACCATGCAAATTCAAAAATTACACAGTAAAAGAAATTTATTTTATTTTTTGATTTATTTTTGGAGTAGTTTTCGTTAAAGCAAAAATCACGTGCTCACAGCTGCCCCTCTTTGTGCGGAAACTCGAAGAGTTTTCGTGCAAAGATAAAGTGAGCGGATACGAGCGATTTTTGCCCGTTCGAATACTCCGTGGGAAGCATTTTTAGAAAGATTTGACCGAACCTCTGCTTCAAAGGTTTCCTACATATCCTTGGCTATAAAGGAATCAGGTCAGTGCAGTTCGGGAACTTTGGGGTAGCTGGGACTACCGCGGGACTGTGATGTTACTGCTGCTTCGTGCTGTTTTTACTGCTTGCTGACCTCCTTATTACACCTTACTTTAAAGGAAATACAAAATTAAACTAGACTATGGTACATGAATTATAAAATCTTATCTAGATCATGCCCTTGCGTTTCTTGTTGTCTTGATATCTTGGTGAATCTTGGGCATTTGGCTTATTCCGTATTCCTCTTGGAACTCTTGTTGTTTCTTGCTGGGGATTCTGTTGGACTCCTCTGCTTTATTGATTCTAAGTGTGCTCCTTTCTCACATGAGTGGGCTTTTGGTTTCAACACTTCAATTGCATTCCCTCGTTCTTCAGGTGGGTGCCTTGACTACTTCTTTTCTTTCTTCATCCTCATTTTCCAGGTGGACGCCTGACTTCTTTAATTCTTTATCCTCATTCTCCAGGTGGATGCCTGATTTCTTCAATTCTTTATCCTCATTCTCCAGGTGGACGCCTGATTTCTCCAATCTTTTTATCCTCATTCTCCAGGTGGACGCCTGACTCGTTCAATTTTCATCCTCATTCTCCAGGTGGACGCCTGATTTCTTCAATTCTTTGTCCTCATTCTCCAGGTGGACGCCTGACTTCTTCTTTTTCTTTATCCTCATTCTCCAGGTGGACGCCTGACTTCTTCTTTTCTCATCCTCATTCTCCAGGTGGACGCCTGACTTCTTCAATTCTTTGTCCTCATTCTCCAGGTGGACGCCTGACTTCTTCTTTTTCTTTATCCTCATTCTCCAGGTGGACGCCTGATTTCTTCAATTCTTTGTCCTCATTCTCCAGGTGGACGCCTGACTTCTTCTTTTTCTTTATCCTCATTCTCCAGGTGGACGCCTGATTTCTTCAATTCTTTGTCCTCATTCTCCAGGTGGACGCCTGACTTCTTCTTTTCTCATCCTCATTCTCCAGGTGGACGCCTGACTTCTTCAATTCTTTGTCCTCATTCTCCAGGTGGACGCCTGACTTCTTCTTTTTCTCCTGTTTTTAAATCAAAAGAAAACTTCGTTAGTTTAAAGCAGGGTGGTTGGCTGTGGTATTCTTGCAGATGGTGATGTTTCTCTTCGTCTCTCTTTATTGCCTTGGAATGATTGAAAAAAACTGTTTTGTCTTTGTAATTGATCCTTGACTATAGGATTCTCCTCTGTGTGTTTTCCTTCAAAACCTTTCAACTGTAATCATGTGCCTCTTTTGACTTTGATGATCCACTTTTGATTTCATCTTTCTTACACCCGTATTTTATCTCCCACCTTTCGTGGCTGTATTTTGTAACCTTGAATCTTGGTAGTATACCTTGACATTCCTTCTTATTTGTTTGGAATAAAACTTATCTCAAAGCTTGGAGAAAGTAAGATTATTAGTAACGAAATACGCTGATTTCGACAATTATAGAATGAAAAGAAAAATCCAATTTTTGGATGACTGTTGGAAAAGGAATAAAGGACTTATCTGATTGGAATTACCGGCACCAATGATCAGGGTATGCATTTCGGATTAATCAACCCAGTCTTTTAATCAATCTCCTCTCAATTGTCTCAAGGAGTTTTCACCGATAAATTTGTCTCGTTTTTCACTTCTTCACTTCCTTTTCGCCTTATGGTGCCTGCGAAGGTTTTCACCAATAAGACTCTCTCATTTTATTTTTCTCTCAACTTCTGTCGCCTTATGGTGCCCGTGTGGGTTTTCACCTATAAGACTCTCTCATTTTTACTTCCTTTCCTTGTTTGTACCAGAGTGTTATGAACCACTTTATTTGCTTGCCTCAACATTTTTCTAAGATTGATCGAAAGGTCTTTTTTAGTATAGGGTTAGAAATGAAAGAGGTATTAAAAGCTAAATAGCTTTGGTATGGGTTTAAGATTACAACTCTTGGAATCTTTTCTTATTTCCAATACAATTCCTGCCCCAATTTCTTGATTGGGGTCTCTTAATATTTCTTTTCTGTGCACATTGTGCATGTTGTGCACCCTATGACCGAGCCGTGAGGCGCCTACGTATCCTTCTTTGAGGAATCAGGTCAAACGTAGTTCACTACATAATAGTGAAGATTTTGATTTTTATTTTTATTTTTTTTATTTTATTGATTCCAAGAGAGGGTAGGAAAGAAACAAGTATGGCTCAAAGGGGAAGCAAATGGTATAGTGTTTGGATAGCAGAATAAATTGCCTTTGTCATTTCAATCTTCGAAATAGTGCTAAATACAAACATTCAAAAAGTTATGCATAATATCTCTTTACCGCGTCAGAATTGATCGCCATATCTATGCATTTGCCTTCAATATCTGTTAAACATAGTGCACCATTCGATAATACTCTGGTCACAATGAATGGTCCTTGCCAATTCGGGGCAAATTTGCCTTTTGCTTCAACCTGATGTGGAAGAATACGTTTCAGCACATGCTGACCTACTTCAAACTTCCGGGGACGCACCTTTTTGTTGTATGCTCTTTCTATTCTTCTTTGATATAATTGACCATGGCATACTGCGGTCAATCGTTTTTCGTCAATCAAGTTTAACTGTTCTAGACGGGTTTTGACCCATTCATCATCATCAATCTTTGCTTCGGCGATGATCCGAAGGGAAGGAATCTCAATTTCTGCAGGAATTACTGCTTCAGTGCCGTATACCAACAAATAAGGAGTTGCTCCTACTGAAGTGCGAACAGTAGTGCGGTATCCCAATAATGCAAAGGGTAATTTTTCATGCCATTGTTTTGAACCTTCTACCATTTTCCGCAGTATCTTCTTTATGTTTTTGTTGGCTGCTTCTACTGCTCCATTCGCCTTGGGCCGATATGGGGTAGAGTTACGATGTGTAATCTTAAACTGTTGACATACTTCTTTCATTAAGTTGCTGTTAAGATTAGCACCGTTATCTGTGATGATCACCTTCGGGATTCCGAATCGACATATGATATTTGAGTGGACAAAATCGACCACAGCTTTCTTGGTCACTGATTTGAATGTCTTGGCCTCAACCCATTTGGTAAAATAATCAATAGCTACCAGAATGAATCTGTGTCCATTGGATGTTGCCGGTTCAATTGGTCCAATCACATCCATGCCCCAAGCAACGAAAGGCCATGGTGCCGACATTGTGTGCAACTCGGATGGTGGAGAATGAATCAAATCTCCGTGTATTTGGCATTGATGACACTTGCGTACAAAACTGATACAATCTCGCTCCATGGTAAGCCAATAGTAACCAGCTCGGAGGATTTTCTTTGCCAACACATATCCACTCATGTGGGGTCCGCAAACTCCTGAATGTACTTCAGACATGACAGTTGCAGCTTGTCTGGCATCTATGCATCTTAATAATCCAAGATCTGGTGTTCTTTTATACAAAACTCCTCCGCTTAAGAAGAATCCATTTGCCAATCGCCTAATGGTCCTCTTTTGATCTCCTGTGGCTTGTGCGGGATATATACCCATCCTGATATACTCTTTGATGTCGTGGAACCATGGTTCTCCATCAAATTCTTCTTCCACCATATTGCAATAAGCGTGCTGATTGTGGATTTGAATATGTATTGGATCTACATAAGCCTTGTCTGGATGGTGCAACATTGATGCTAGGGTAGCCAATGCATCGGCAACCTCATTATGGATTCTTGGAATATGTTGGAATTCCACTGATTGAAACCGCTGACAAAGATCATGTAAACATTGTCGGTATGGTATGAGCTTCAAGTCTCGGGTTTCCCATTCTCCTTGAATTTGATGTACCAAAAGATCCGAATCTCCCATGACTAAGATTTCTCGGATACCCATGTCTGCAGCTAGCCTTAACCCCAAAATGCAAGCTTCATATTCAGCCATATTATTGGTGCAATAAAATCGCAATTGAGCCGTAACAGGATAGTGATGCCCTGTTTCAGAAATGATTACAGCTCCTATTCCGACTCCTTTCATGTTGGCGGCTCCATCAAAGAAAAGTTTCCAGCCAGGTTTTTCAATTTGTTCCACCTCGTCGATATGCATTGTTTCTTCATCAGGAAAATAAGTCTTCAACGGCTCATATTCCTCATCGACCGGGTTTTCGGCTAAATGATCGGCCAGTGCTTGAGCCTTCATTGCAGTTCGAGTCACATAGATGATGTCGAATTCTGTGAGCAATATCTGCCACTTTGCAAGTCTTCCTGTTGGCATAGGCTTTTGAAAAATGTATTTCAATGGATCCAACCGAGAAATGAGGTAAGTAGTGTAGGATGACAAATAGTGTTTTAATTTTTGAGCTACCCATGTTAGGGCGCAACATGTCTTTTCCAGATGAGTATACTTAACCTCATAAGCTGTGAACTTCTTGCTAAGGTAGTAGATGGCCTGTTCTTTTCTGCCCGTGAGGTCATGTTGCCCCAATACACAACCAAATGAATTCTCTAAGACCGCTTAGTAAAGAATCAAAGGTTTTCCTAGCTCTGGCGGGACCAACACGGGTGGTTTCGACAAGTATCCTTTTATCTTATCGAACGCTTCTTGACACTCATCAGTCCATTTGACCGCAGCATCCTTTTTTAACAATTTAAAAATTGGCTCGCAGGTTGTTGTGAGCTGAGCAATAAACCTGCTAATATAATTTAACCTTCCCAACAAACTCATTACTTCAGTTTTGTTTCTTGGGGGTGGTAGTTCTTGGATGGATTTGATCTTTGATGGGTCTAGCTCGATGCCTCGTCGACTGACTATGAATCCCAATAACTTTCCAGATGGAACTCCAAATGCACATTTGGCAGGGTTAAGCTTGAGGTTGTACCTGCGAAGTCTTAAGAAGAACTTCCTCAAATCCCCAACGTGGTTGGCCTGATGTTTTGATTTTATGATCACATCGTCCACGTATACCTCAATCTCCTTGTGTATCATATCATGAAACACTGTGGTCATTGCTCTCATATAGGTTGCTCCGGCGTTCTTTAGACCGAATGGCATTACCCGGTAGCAATAAGTTCCCCATGGTGTGATGAATGCCGTCTTTTCTGCATCTTCTTCATCCATTAGAATTTGATGATATCCGGCATAACAATCCACGAAAGACCCTATATCATGCTTGGCACAATTGTCGATCAAAATATGGATATTGGGTAATGGGAAATTATCCTTTGGACTTGCTTTGTTGAGATTGCGATAGTCGACGCATACTCTAATTTTGCCGTCTTTCTTTGGCACAGGAACGACATTAGCCAACCAAACAGGATATCGAGTGACTCGAATGACCTTTGCTTCCAATTGTTTGGTGATTTCTTCCTTAATTCTCATACTCATATCAGGCTTGAATTTTCTCAGCCTCTACTTGACAGGAGGCACCGTTGGATCGGTGGGTAATTTGTGGACCACTAAATCAGTGCTCAAGCCCGGCATGTCGTCATACGACCATGCAAAAACATCTTTGAATTCTATGAGTGTTTTAATTAACTCTTCTCGGATCTTTGGTTCGAGATGGACACTTATTTTAGTTTCTCGGATATTACTCGTGTCCCCTATATTGATGTCCTCGGTATCACTCAAGTTAGGTTTGATTTTTTCCTCAAAGTGAATTAACTCTTTACTAATCTCTTCAAAACCCTCATCTTCATCATATTCTGATTCGTAATCACAATATATTTCTTGAATTATTACTTCAGAACCAGATTGATTTTTAAGACTGGGCTGAAGATTCCTCATGCATGCCATATCACTAGAGCCAGCGTAAAAAGAACTGTATAGAAAAGAAGAAAAAGAAAAGAAAGCTATTAGGAATGATAATAAAAAGGAAACTGCTTTTTATTGGATAATGAAAGATAACAAGGTTTTGCACACTTCAAACCAACTGTAAGATAAACTTTGGGATTACAACCTTGAAATACCCCAAACAAACTGAAAGAAAATCAAAATAAACTACCAAGACTCCTTTCGAATTGGGAGAGGAGTGGCTTTCCAATTATTGAGCTTTGTTTCTGGTCCAACGAATTGAACTTCTGCGTTGCTACACCCTTCTCCGCCTTCCAGCATATTTACATCACTAAACAATTTCTCGAACCTTTCAATTAATTCCTCCTCAGGATTGACCTGGGATTTAGGAATTGTTGTTATCGGGCGATTTTTAGCACCGGTCTTGACAAAAGACTTCGACAGCTGTGGTACTGGTTTTGGAAGAACCCATGCTTGGTGTTTCAACTTCCTGGCCCTTATCACGTCATTGGTGGTAGGTGTGAACCCTAAACCGAATGTTCCCCAGTTCTCGGGGAGAGATACTGGTTGTACAATTCCTTGCAAAGATAAGCCCAGACCTTTGCCGGGTATAAAGCCATTCTTCAGCATTTCATAAGCTACCATGACTGATGCAGAGGATACCTTTGGATTCGCAAGGTATTTTCCTTCTGGAATTTTCTCTACCGTCACTGTGTCGGACACTTGGTATACCCATGGTCCTTGGTCAATTTCTGCTCCCTCGACTGGTACAATGGTGCTGTTGTGAGCATTTAAATTTTCTTCTCCATGCACGACTATTTCTTGATGGTCCCATTCAAACTTGACAACCTGATGTAATGTTGACGGGACTGCTTTAGCAGCATGGATCCATGGTCGACCCAACAACAAGTTGTAAGAAACAGTCATGTCCAAAACTTGGAATTCCATTGTGAATTCAACTGGCCCTATAGTTAGTTCCAACACTATGTCGCCAAATGAATCTCTACTTCCACCGTCAAATCCTCGTACGCAGATACTGTTCTTTTGAATCCTCTCCTCTTTAATTTTTAATTTGTTTAAAGTGGAGAGAGGGCATATGTTTGCACTGGACCCATTGTCGACCAATACCCGGGTTACTACGGAGTTTTCACATTTCACGGTGAGGTAAAGAGCTCTGTTGTGCTCGGTACCTTCCACAGGTAATTCATCATCAGCAAATGTAATCCTGTTTGTCTCAAAGATTCTGTTGGCTATTTTGCCCAAATGATTTACAGAGATCTTTTCAGGAACATGAGCTTCATTCAGGATTTTCATCAACGCCAGACGGTGTTCCTCTGAATGGATTAGTAATGACAACAATGAAATCTGAGCGGGGGTCTTCTTTAATTGATCCACAACAGAATAATCATGGAGCTTCATTTTTCTTAAAAACTCCTCCGCCTCTTCTTCCGTCACAGCTTTCTTTGTTAGTATTGGATTGTTTTTAGTTTTTCTCAGCTCTTCGGGAGTAAAACATCTTCCCGAACGAGTCAAGCCTTGTACCTCACACACTTCTTCCTTGATTTCTTTTCCCTTGTACATTACGGTCACCCGTTCATAGTTCCATGGGATGGTTTTGTTGTTGATGATTGGCAGCTGGATTACAAGTGCAATAATAACCCGATCTGTACGTGCTCCTTCCATGAATACAACGGGTTTGTTAGCAACCCCTGGTACTATCACTTTTGGCCTTTCTTGTTTTGCGACAACTTTATTCGATGACCCCTCATCGACTATCATAGACGGTTCATCACCACTTTTGTTCTGTTTAAACACCTGCTTCTCTTCCATTAGCTGCTTATCTGGCTTGGTTTCATGAGACTTGATCATCATGACAGTTTGTGACGGCTTCTTTGTCTCCCCATCAGCTTGTATGATTTCTATCATATTAGCCTCTTGATGGGCTGGCATCGGATTTCTATTGATATTCGGAGCTTCGGGGGTTTGAACCTCGATTTTATTAGTATCAATCAGCTCTTGTATTGCATTTTTCAAATGCCAACATTTCTCCGTATCATGGCCTGGTGTACCGGAGCAATATTCACAGCTAATGGTGTAATCCAGATTCTTTGGTGGAGGATTGGGTAGCTTGGATTGTATTGGTCTCAACATGTCTAACTGTCTCAGCCTGTGGAACAGACTAGTGTAAGACTCTCCCAATGGAGTGTAAGTTTTCTTTTTCTGTTCCCTTTCTCCCCTGAATGCTGGCCTAGGCCTGAAACCTGGTCCGGGATAAGCTCGGGGGTAGGTATTTGGTGTGACAGGAGCACGCCAATTGGTGTGAACAGGTGGCTGATTGTATGCTTGAGCGTGGTTAATGGCGAAATGAGGCTCTGAAGGGTGATAGTAATGTTGGGATGAATCATGGTGGTAAGCTGATTGGCGAGGTCGTTGCTGATTATAGTAAAGCGGTGAACCCCTGGGTCCTGGCCAAATTCCTGAATCAACTACGGTTGCTTCCTCCCTCTTTATTTCTTCCGATTCCTCCTACCCCGCCTTGAATAGCTTGAGTAGTTGCCTTAATTGCTGAATAGCTCATAATTTTATTTGTCTTGAGGCCTTCTTCCACCATACCTCCCATCTTCACTACCTCGTTGAATGATTTTCCAACCGCTGAAACCAAGTGGGCGTAGTAAGTTGGTTCCAAGGCTTGGAGGAAGTAGTCTACCATTTCGCTCTCCTTCATAGGAGGATCCACTCTTGCTGCCTGTTCTCTCCACCGAAAACCATACTCTCTGAAACTTTCATTGTGTTTCTTCTCAAATTTGGTCAAAGATAATCGATCTGGGATGATCTCCAGATTGTATTGGAAATGGTATGCGAATGCCTGTGCCAGGTCATCCCAGGTGTACCATCTTCCATGGTCTTGGCGTGTATACCACTCCAAAGCTGATCCGCTTAGACTTTGACTGAAGTAAGCCATCAATAATTCATCCTTTCCCCCAGCTCCTCGCATCTTGCTACAGAAACCCCTTAAGTGGGCTACTGGGTCGCCGTGCCCGCTGTATAGGTCAAATTTGGGCATCTTGAAGCCAAATGGCAATTGTACATTAGGGAATAAGCATAAATCTTTGTATGCTACACTGACTTGCCCACCTAATCCCCGCATGTCTCGGAACGACTGTTCTAGACTTTTGACCTTCCTGAACATCTCTTCTTGTTCAGCATTTTTGGCTGGCTTGTCAATTTCGGTTGGGAGATCAAACCGAGGAGCAGGTGAATTGATTTCGGAGGCTTTGAAGGTGGGCTCCGGGGGTAATATTGGTTGTCTTGGGCCTGAAATGTAGGCTCACTAGGAGATTTGTGAAATGTAGCAGGGGGAGGTGCTACAAAAATAGGAGTCATAGGTGGAGGAAGGTACGGAACTGGTTTTGGAGGTGGAGACTGTGGTGTCTGAGAGGTGGTGCCTCGGTAGTGCTGATAAATGGGGAAACTTGGGGATAATTCAGTGGTGATATTATCCTGAGTTTGGATCATTGATGGAGCAGGGTTATTTGGGTAAGATGGGGGTAACTGTCCTGTAGACCAAGCTTGGTACATTTCAGCCATTTGCTGCTTGAGCTTAAGCATTTCTTCTTTCATTTTCCCGACATCCATCTCTTCTATCTCCATACCTGTGTCAACATCTGGGATAGACATACTTTCGGGTATTGGTCCTTTTGATCTTGTGTGATAGTGATAATATGCCAGTATACTCTTTAGAGAAACTAACTGGTTGAATTCTGAAAATGAACAAACTTGTTAGTTTTGAGAGTTTAACACATATATAATCACACGTTGAGATGCAATGCTCCTAGACAAATAATCCCTTTCTATTATGCATTCGCTCGGTTGCTTGTATCGTCCCAGCTTTATTGAAATTGAAAAATTGTCATTCGCTTTTATTTACTATAGATATCTTTATCGTGGTGGTCGACTCTTAGAGATTGCCTATGTATTATGTCAAACATGAATCAGACCTTGCGTAGTTCGGACCAAAGTCAATCATGTTTATTTATTACACAAAGATGGAATTACATTCGAAAACTTTAAGAAAATAGCTTGAAACACACACACTTAAATCAGAATAAAAGATACAATTCATAACATCTCACAAAATGCCCCACTTTCCACTTTTGTTCTCTAATATTGGATTATCTGCTCAATGTGGGGCTTGACCTGGATGGCCTCCCAGCGTACGATACATCCTTTCCAACTCCATTGCTAGATGACGAGCAAAAGTGGGCGCATGCTCTGTAAACCTTTCATAATCCATTCCTTGGCAGTTTACATAACTTTGAGATGTGAAGACTGCCAAGTCGTGGATTTGTGCCCTGAAACCTTGGAGACGTTGGTCTTGGTCTTGCAATTGCTGCTGACGAGTGGTGGCTATGTCTCTGACACGGTTTTCACGATCTAAAGCTGATTCTAATAGAGCTCGGAGTCTGGCCTGCTCTAATCTTGCTTGCGATCTTTCCCTGTCGAGGTCTGCTTGTTGGTATTCTCTGTTGCATCTTCTTGCCTCTTCTAGTTGTGCACGAAGCTGGTCTTCTGATCGCATCCAATAGTCTTTTTCCTTCTTGAATTGAGCCTTGTCTTTTTCGGATTGCCTATCTTGGCGTTCCTTGTTAGATCTGGCTTCTTCGTTTAATTGTTGGATCCTTTCTTTTGCTTTGCTCAATGCCCTTTCGTTTTCTGCAAGAATGGAATCATAATCTTGCATTTTTTCGAAGAGATTGGCGATGGTTTTTTGATCTTTCCAGCTTCTCTTTGGCGTTTCAGAGACTCTTTTCATTTTTTGGAATCGAGCATGAAGATTTTCATTCTCACAAGCTAGACTCTTTTTCTCGCCTTTGGCTTCTTGTTCTTGCAAATCTTTCTCCAAACTGAGGCTTCTTAGATTTTCTTTTAGGGCATGGATAGTGGCTTTGTACCCTTTTTCTTTTTCTCCCCAGATTAACCGCTCTTGGATTTTATCATTGAAATTTTGAACATGGGGTCTTTTTGTTGGCCTTTTTAGCTCAGGTTCCGGTACATCATCCACGCGAGACCGCTTTTCGAACCACCTTGCATATCCAGGATTTATCTCACCCTTGGTAGCGTCTAGGACTTGAGTATCACTTTTCAAGTATCGGCACCCATTCCACATCTGCTGAAGTAGAGCTTCGGGAATAGTGGCTTCTGGGTGTAATTCGATTACTTGCATACTCAAATCTTCCTCATCAGGAACTATTTGATATCTCCCTAGTTGCCTTAGGACTCTTAGTGGTGCATATGGCTGAATGCTTCTCAATCCCAATAGTAGTAGATAACTATTTGAGGTTGACATATGTATTACTTCTCTCATCGGGAGCCATCCCAGAGTCCATTCAATTTGATTTGCCGTTAAAGCCTTTAGACGAGATACCCATGCTTCTATCCCTTCTGGAGCTTGATAATTTTTTGTTCTTTCCTCATAGCTCTCGATGCAATTAGCTTTGTTTGACCCATACTGTATGATCTTGGGCTGTTGTTGGAGATGTTCAATCACCCACATTTGCAACAAAATTTTGCATCCTTCGAAAACTTTCGCTCCTGATTTGCATAAAGTCAAAGCCCGATAAATATCTGATAGAATGATGGGGACAAGGGTGTGATTTTCTTTAGTGGTGAGGATTTGCACAACTTTTGCGGTGCGAATATCAATTGTTCGCTCTTTATTTGGGAAGACCATGACTCCTAGAAAAGCCACCATGAAAGCAAATCGACGGTGCATCTGCCAAGTGTTCTTTGTTTTGCTTATTAGTAAGGCCTTTCTCATGAATTTCGAACCCATCTGACTTTCCAAACCTGGAATACAAAAAATTGAAGGAACAACATCCATTGATGACATTGCTTTTCCTGATTTGACTGCTGATGTTCAGAAGACCGAAGAATCGATGTATTGAAGGAGCCTTTGTGAATATCAAGCTTTGATTTCTTAAACTTCCGTCAAAACCAACATAGCCAGCTACCTCCTCTAATGTAGGAGTAAGCTCGAAGTCAGAGAAACGAAAAACATTGTGAACAGGGTCCCAGAAAGTTACTAATGCCGTAATCAGATCATCCCGAGGCTTAACTTTCATAATGTCCGTGAGATTTCCCAAATGCTTGACGACCCATTTTTGACCGTCTTCGCCTAAATCATACCACCACATTTGAAGCTGACATAGAAATTCCTCCGTACTTGTGGATGAGGGGCTTTGTGTGGTGCTCATTTTGTATCTGAAATTTAATTTTAATAAAGTCAAAATTTATTTTGGAAAATTTATACTAAAAATTATTTTCGAATTTTTTTTTTATTAAAATATCTTTATTTCAAAATTTAAAACTATATTTTTTTTTCGAAATTTTAAAAACAACCCATTTTATTCCTTGCTTCTTGCCATGATTTTATTTAAGCTGGTCAACAAGCATGTTCGAGGCAAATGAATGCACAAGTAACAAGTAGGATGCATCATGATGGTCTTTTAATTTTTTGGTTCACCTGTCCTAGACAGACTCAACCCTTGTGTTGAGTCTCCAAGGCCAAATGCATATGATGCAAATATTCGTTCCTACTAGGGATCCGGTACATGGCTGAGTTATTCTAAGTGTAAAACCTTAGGTTGATTGTTCTAAACCTGGCTTACCCAAACGGACAGTTTGAGCCGAAGCGGGGGCAACGTACCGGGAGCACGAAAGTCTGCCCGGCCTAGTTACTTGTCCCAACTCCGTCTTATTTGGTATGACTTTAACAGAAAGGTGGGTCACGCGCACGTGTACACCATAAATTCAGAAGACTCAGAAAGAAGGGGGTTTCGTAGCAATTGTATATATTCACAATTCAAATAATATTAAAGCGGTAAAAAAAACATTTAGCATATTAGCATATAAACAGTTGAAAATCATATAGTAAATAAAGTCAATTAACACAGATATTCAAGCTCGAATTCTTTAAACCCTGAACCAATGGTTCTGGGTTACAATAACAGTTGATCCCCAGCAGAGTCGCCAGAGCTGTCGCACCTCCTTTTTGCCGCGCCCGCTGGGGCGCGTGGGGAGTTTTCTCCAATTAAAGGACAGTCGAAACGGGATTTGTTTATTTGTTTCAGAGTCGCCACCTGGGAATTTTGAGGCGTCCCAAGTCACCAATTATAATCCCTGAATCGAGGAGAATATGACTCTGTTTATTTTTCTGCGAACCAGAAATCCTGAGTAAGGAATTCTGTTAATCCGGAAGAAGGTGTTAGGCATTTCCGAATTCCGTGGTTCTAGCACGGTCGCTTAACTGTTTTTATTATTGGCTTAATCATCTTGATTTTATTAAATATTTTTGTTACGTGATTTTTCTACCGCTTTTACTTATCATGATTAAGGACCCTTCTTTGAATCGAATTACGCGTACGTATATTCGTGTTACAAATTTAAAAATGCGGAATTGTGTCACGCGTACGTGTACACAATAATTTTTGATAATATATTAAGCAATCATTTTTCCGAGATTGTGTTGAATCAAGAATATTTATTTTTCTTGAATAGTGAACCGTACATCTCGGGTTTTTATGAAATTGATTTAACGCCTTTGGATAAATCCTTTTATTAAATATTCGTTCGAAATTGCGCGTACGCATAATCCGAATTTTTTGCTTTTAAAAATATAATCAAGGTACGCGAACGTATCCCTAATTGCGCAAAAATATTTGCAATGATATTAAGGATTTTTCCACAAATTATTTATTATATCCATACATTTGTATGTGAAAATCATGATAAATTCCCATTTAAGGTTTCAAAGAATTTACAATATTAAATGTTGACCGTTGATTATATTTTCCGAATATAAATAATTCATTCCAACTGTTCAAATTCAAAGGACATAATAAGAATATGATTAATACTATCTTTAAAAAAAACAAATATGACATATATATATATATACATGCCAAAGAATAAATGGCATATGAAACTGAAAATAAATGCTTCATAAAGGAAGGAAATATTTTCCGAGAATTTTCATTGTTTACTTAATGCAAATTCTATTTCTAATTATCAATGATGTAAAGTGTGGCAATTTATGCTTGTACATCTCTTTTCATTCTCATACACTCACTTTTAGTCTAATAGGCCTAATTATTTGGTCACTTTGTTTTATGAAAGTAGATAAGCATCGAATTTGTAGAAAAGGAATTATTATGCAAGTTAATTCAACAAAGTTACATTACATGCAACCCAACTATTTGGCGTAAACATTCATAACGTTCTATCATCATGACGAGCTATACCAACTTACTTTACTCATATGATTATACCTGTCATCATACCATATAATAACTTATACCAATCTAAACAAAATCATACTTATTACAAGATATTCTACTAATGTAACTTCTTTATCTTTGCATTTAGCTAATGGTATTATGGGATGTAATCAATGGTCCATTTTTATGCCTTACTCCCTGTCTTGACAATTTATTAAACTAATGAGATAATGAACTAATATTATTACAAACCTTTATACAAACTTTCAAAGTAAGACAATTAGCTCATAGCTATCAAATTGAATTTACTACTAATTAACTAACATGAAACAAAAATGAAATTTAAATTGATGAACTTGGACAAATAAAAATAGGCTTTCAGTTCAAGCTTCATTGACGAGTCATGTTGAATCTCTTTCCAACTTAAAATTTAAAAGACATATACCTGAAAATGGAGGTAGAAGAAGTAAGTTTCAGCAGTTACAGCAGTAACACACTCAGCCAAATATCAGTATTCCCACAGATTTGAACAATAATAAGACCCGAAGAAAATAGATGCACAGTATAGTATTTTGAAAGACACTTCAGATTTTAACTGAACAGTGGAATCACACAAAGTTGAACAGATTCAACACAAGAACAACATTTCAGATTTCAGCTTTTCTTCAGTTACAAATTCAGTTTGTTTCTGATTTTCTGTTTCTGCTGCTGTATCTGTGTGTGAGTGTATATGTGAGTGTTCTATTTTCTGTTTCCTTTCTTTAAAATCTCAGCCCTCAAAATCTCTTAAAGATTCTCTCTTAAAAATTCTCTCTGCCTTTCTTTTTCTTTCTTAAAATCTTCCCTCTGAAAAATTCTGCCCTTAGAAATTCTCTCTGAAAATTCTGTTTCTCTTTTTTCTTAAAATTTTCTCTCTGAAAAATTCTGCCCTCTTTAACTGTCTGTCCAGCTCCTGTATTTATATAGGGCTGGTCCTAGGCAATTTAAGTGCTTCTTGGACCCCCTTCTTCTTTTTAAAAACAGAAAATCCCATTATGTAAAACCTTTTCCCTAATTTTCAGCAGCCCATTATCCCTTGTTCCCCATTAGTATCATTAACTAATAGCCACTAATATTACATTATAATATACTAGCACTACCACCCTGTTTTTTACTGCTCATTCCCAGAAGTGCCCCTGAAATCCTGATGTTATTACTTGAAAAATCAGAACCCACTGTAAAACAGATTCTACAATCTGTATAGACTTAACTATCTTTCTGATTTACAGCTATAACCAATCCTATGATTTTGAAACAGTATATTACATCTCTAATGGCTGATTGACAAAAACTGAATTAAAACAGGGAATTATCAACTGAATAAAAACAAACTTAACATTGTACAGAACATGCAGGATTCTTTCAACTGGAATTCAAAACTGAATTAAAAGCAAACAAATACAGGAGCATTGTCAATATACTGACAATGTCCCGTTTAGAAAACAACAATACAACATACATTTGAATTCACTAATTCATAAACAAACATGATTTAATTGACGAATACTAATCAATTGACTATTTACAACATTTGTCAATAATTAGTCCAAACAATAGAATCAGACTGTTTCAGTCAACATTTTCAGAAATGAAAAATTCGTAATATAACTAATCGACGAACTTAATCGAGTCGATTACCCACATTGTAAACAATCACAATCAATAGAAACAATTCACATTCTGATCAAGTAGATAGGTAAGAAACAGTAATGACAGAATTAATCAAAACACAAATATAAAAAATTAACAAGCTATTAATACAGACAACAATATACGTAGAATACACAAAATAAATAGAAAAATACCTCTGAATTTTAATTTTATTCCGACTCGAACTCAACTTGGATTTCGGATTTTTTGTTTGAAATCAAACTGACTTTAGTCGAAGTATTTTCCACTGAAAATACTTCGACTAAGGTCGATTAAACCTCAATCTTCATCATAATCTGAACCGAATCCGGAAGTTTGGTATTTTTAGGGTTCTTAAAAACTCGATTTGGGATTTAACCATTTCTGGTCAGATTCGAGAAGAACCAAACATGACACAATGGTGAGGGTAGCCTAGGGGTCATTTGGTGTTAGTTTGAAACGGATCTGAGTTCGTCCTTGTTTGGTCCGAATCTTCAAAAGAAGATTCGAGAAGCTCGGAACTGATTCGAGCCAAACAACCAACAGATCCATACTCAGGATGACTAGGGGAAGCTATGGTGTTAACTAGGTGTTGTTTGGTTTAGGTCTGAACTTGGCTCGAATCTTCAAATGAAGATTCGAGAACCTTCAGGAGGATTCGAGCCCAACGGCTAACATATTTGGATAGAGGAGGCTCAGGGGATTCTATGGTGTTATTTTGGTGACCGGCGGCGTTGATGCCGCCGGGTTTCAGGCGGTGGAATCCTAGGGCGGCTAGGGTTAGGAGTGGGGGTTTGGGGGATGATGATGAACAGTGTAGGAGGGGGGGTGTTCAGTTAGGGGCTGGGTAAGGCTTGGGGACTTATATAGGGGTGGGGTGGATTGATGTTATCCGTCCGATCAAGTAAGATGAAAGGCCAGGATTAATCCACTAATCCGAACGACGTCGTTTGGTCTAAGTTCAGGGTCGGCCTGTATCGGTTCCAAGGGTCGGGTTATAGGTTTCGGGTAAGGGTAGGAGATCTCGTCCGTTGATTGGATTTGATCGAACGGTCCATGCTGAACCGCGACTAAACGCTGTCGTATTGATTCTTTTCTGACTGGACCGGACCTGGGCTAAAAGGGGGTAATTTGGTTTGGGCTGTTGGGGTAATTAATTCACTTGGGCCTGGATTTTAATCCAGGTCCAATATTCTTTCACAATTACATATATTTTCTAATAAAAAAAATCCTAATAAAAATTATAAAACAATTTTTTAACCTTACACCAAAAATATTAATTACTTCATAACAATTATTTAACACATAGTCAAAACATCAATCACACAATGAAACATTAAAATTAGAACAAACGCATATTTTTGTGATTTTATTTAAATTATCTCTTAAATGCATAATTAAATCCTATATGCATGCAATATGTATTTTATTTTATTTTTTGATTTATTTTGACAAAATAAACATTTACGGACATAACATAAACATTTAACACCACGCAAATTCAAAAATTACACAGTAAAAGAAATTTATTTTATTTTTTGATTTATTTTTTGAGTAGTTTTCATTAAAGCAAAAATCACGTGCTCACAGCGACCTTTTACCCATTCTGCATCATCCAACTCTACTTCTTGTATGATCCTTAAGGAGGGAATTTCTACCTCGGCGGGGATGACCGCCTCTGTACCATAAACCAACATGTAGGGAGTTGCTCCGGTCGATGTGCAGACTGTGGTGCGGTATCTCAATAAGGCGAATGATAACTTCTCATGCCATTATTTGTGCCTTTCGACCATCTTCCTTAGTATCTTCTTGATATTCTTGTTGGCTGCCTCCACAGCTCCATTCATCTGAGGCTTGTAGGCTGTAGAGTTCTTGTGTTTGATCTTGAATGTTTCACACATTTCTTTCCTCAAGTCTCTATTAAGATTGGAACCATTATCGGTGATGATTGATTCCGGAATCCCGAACCGACAAACAATGCGGTCGCGGACGAAATCCACCACAACCTTCTTAGTGAACGCCTTATATGATGCTTCTTCGACCCATTTGGTAAAATAATCGATTGCCACTAAGATGAACCTGTGCCCATTTGATGCGGCAGGCTCGATAGGTCTGATAACATCCATTCCCCAAGCGGCGAATGGCCATGGTGAGCTTGTTACAGTAAGCTTGTTTGGAGGCACCTTTCTCATATCTACATGTATCTGATAACGATGGCATTTGCAAACATATTGGATACAGTCTATTTCCATAGTCATCCAAAAATACCCTGCTCGTAGTATCTTCTTTGCTAAGATAAAACCATTCATATGCAGCCCGCAGGTCCCTGCATGCACTTCGTCTAATAGCCTGGATGCTTCTTTTGGTTCGACACACCTTAGTAAACCCAAATCAGGAGTCCTCCTGTACAGGATTCCTCCATTGTGAAAGAAGTTGCTGGATAACCTACGAAGTGTGCGCTTCTGAGTAGCGTTGGCAAGTTCTGGATATTCCCCTGTTGTCAAGTACTCCTTGATGTCATGGAACCATGACTTTCCATCCACTTCTTCCTCAACGTGGGCGCAATAAGCTGGCTGATCATGAATCTTTACTGGGATGGGATCAATGAAATTTGTATCTGGATGCTGGATCATGGATGATAAAGTAGCTAATGTATCAGCAAACTCGTTCTGGACTCTGGGGACGTGCTGAAATTCTGGCTTTGTGAACCTTTTCCTCAACTCCTGTATGTGATGCAAGTAGGGAAGTATCTTAGAGTTCTTGGTTGCCCACTCTTCTTGAACCTGATGTATGAGCAAGTCTGAGTCCCCGATCACTAGCAACTCCTGAACGTTCATATCAATGGCCATTTTGAGCCCCAAGATGCAGGCTTCATATTCGGCCATATTATTGGTGCAAGGGAACCTGAGCTTCGTAGATACTGGGTAGTGCTGGCCGGTTTCTGATACTAGGACTTCTCCTATGCCAACTCTTGTGAAATTTGTAGCTCCGTCGAAAAACAACCTCCAACCATCATAGGATTCTGCAATATCTTCTCCTATGAAAGATACCTCTTCATCGGGAAAATACGTTTTTAGGGGCTCGTATTCTCCGTCCACGGGATTCTCGGCGAGATGATCCGCCAAGGCTTGCCCTTTGATTGCTTTCTGGGTCACGTAAACAATGTCGAATTCACTTAGCAAGATTTGCCACTTGGCGAGCTTGCCAGTGGGCATGGGTTTCTGGAAGATATACTTCAGAGGGTCCATTCTAGATATGAGATAAGTAGTGTAAGCACAGAAGTAATGCCTCAACTTCTGCGCGACCCAAGTCAGAGCACAACAAGTGCGTTCTAAAAGAGAATACCAGGCCTCGTACGGTGTGAACTTCTTACTGAGATAGTAGATGGCCTGCTCCTTTCTCCCTATTTCATCATGTTGTCCCAGAACACAACCGAATGCTCCATCCAATACCGCAAGGTAAAGCAATAGGGGTCTTCCTGGCTCAGGCGGAACAAAGACTGGTGGCGTTGATAGGTATTCCTTGATTCTGTCGAAGGCTTTCTGACAATCATCAGTCCACTTGGTAGCAGCATCCTTTTTCAACATTTTGAAGATAGGTTCACAAATGACAGTGGACTGAGCTATGAACCGGCTGATATAGTTGAGTCTCCCCAGGAAATTTATCACGTCCTTCTTGTTCTTTGGCGGTTTCTTGGATATTTTTGACCTTTGATGGATCCAATTCTATTCCTCGACGACTCACGATGAAACCCAATAATTTTCCAGCAGGAACCCCGAAAGCACACTTGGCAGGATTTAGTTTCATATTGTACCTCCTCAGTCTGTTGAAGAACTTTCTTAGGTCTTTCATGTGATTGTAAGCACGTGATATTTGCCCTATGTGAGAATTACTCCCAAAAATTCAAAAATAAAACAATTTTCCTTTGTGTGCAATTTTGAGATTTTTTGTGGCATTTTTGGATAATTATTTGTATTTGTCCGTGCATGTTTATTTGTTAAATTAATAAAAAATACAAACAATATGTCGCATTTGAATTTAGGATTTAATTCTACAATTAGGAGCAATTAAGTTTGTTTTTACAAGAACAAAAAAATCATAAAAATAATGTACGTTGCATTTTTAGCATTTAATGTCCAAATTGTGTGATTTTATCGTAATTGCTATTTAATTGTGTGTTAATTGTTATTAATAATTAATTAACACTTTTATAAATTAATTTAGTTCTATAGGATAATTTAGGATTTTTAGAATTTAGTTTTAGTTTAAGAAAAAATAAAAGAAGAAAAAAACGCAATAAAAGAAGAAGAAAATCGGATTGGGCCTTTTCTTCAATTCTAAACCACAAGCCCAAAACCAAATAACCCCTTATCCAACCCCAAAAACCCCACCGGGTCGACTCGACCCGGTCCGCCCCATAAACCTATCTAACCACACGACCCCCCTCACTCTTTCTCTCATTTTTGTTTCATTTGCTACTCACTACCTAAAAACCCTAAAGACACCCCATCTCTTTATCCTAGCCGTCGGACCCATGCACCGCCCCTTCTCTTCATCTTCTACGAAACCCCACAGCCCCCCCTCCGTTCACCACTGTCCAGCCCCCCTCCCCGTCCATTCTTCTTTTCCGTCGACGGACCACCCAAGTCGACCCCCCGTCCGCCATTGAAACTAAACGACCACCCAAGTCAACCCCCTTACCGCCGGACAGAACTCCAAACGAACAACCCCGTCCCGTCATTACCACCAGCCCCGTCCACCTGAAACCCCAGCGAGATCCATCTCCGCACGACCCCCTACGGACTGCCCAGCGCCGCCACTGCTGTGTTCCTGCTCGTCGAGCAACCCATCTCACTCGTCCGTCGCCCAACCATACCGGAAACCACTGACAGTTTGGTCATTTTCAGTGGTGTTCGTGGTCATCTTCGTCGTCCAGCTTCATCGCTTGAAATCAACCGAAAAACATACAAAAAATTTCCGGGCAGATTCGAGTTATTTTGGTTTCAAAGTTTCCGGGCAGATTTGTTTCCGTTCGAGTTCGTCGTTGTTCCGATCCGATTAGTTGGTTTAAGTTTCATTTCTGTCCGTATTTTGTTTGATATTCTCGGATCTGAAATCAGTATATGTTTGATTGTTTTCTTGTTTGTTGTTTATCATTTCTTGATTATTTCTTCAGTTTGTTTTTATTCATTTGTTCTTGTTTAGTTTTAATATATAAGTGTGTTAGGTTAATCACTTGAATCCTTTATCTTTGTTGTAATGTTGTTAGATTTAATTTGAAGTTCAATTGATTATTGAGTTTAGTGATTTGAATCTACTTGTTAGTTATGTTCAATTTGTTACTGTTATTGAATCTGAAAGTATGTTTGTTGTTAAAAATGTTATTCAGTCAAAATAATTTCAGTTGTTTCTTTATTGTTCATCATATGGTTTGGTTCCCTGAATCCTTAGTCTTTATTTTGATGATATTTGACATAATCTGAGTTTCTAGCTTAAATTTGTTGATGAAATTTGATTAGGAATTGGTTATAGCTGCTGTATTTTGGTTAATTGATTAGGTGAATTGGTTATAGTTGATGGGGGTAGAATGGTAATTTCAGAGGGGTATTTTTGGAATTGAAAATTTGAACAATTATTTATTTTGAGTGTTTTGTCCACGAAGCACTAATAATATTAAAATAAGGTATTAAAATAATATAGTGGGGGACAAGACATATGTTAGTGGGGAATAATACATTTGTTTAATAAAAGTGGGGGACAAAACATTAAGTAGTGGGATTCAAAAGGGGGATGAGGAGAAGATGGTGGGAGTTAATTTAAGTGCTTCAAGTTTGACTATAAATAAAGAAGAGCTTGACACAAGTTAGGGGGAATTTTCTGAATATTAAGAGTGATTTGGAGGGATTTTCTGAACATTAAGAGAGAATTGGGGATTCTTCGGAACAGAAAAAAAAACATTCTGGAAATCTAAAGAGAGAGTAGTATACACCCGATATACACTCTGAATACATTGGATATACGGAGTCAGAATTTAAGGGTTAAACATTAACTGGTCTTTCAATCTAAAAAAAAGGGTTCACTTTGTTTCTGCCCGTTGATTGTTGTTGGTATCTGGACTTTCGTTTGGTTTGTTCCTTGAGTTTGGTTGGTTATTTGTTATTGTTTCATTGGGGTGTTGCTGGAATTCGATTGGTTTCATTAAACATTGTTACTGGGCTGTTCTGTTTCCGTTACTGTTGTTGTTATTGTATGCTACTGCATTTCTGTTGATCTTCCTCTTCTTTTGCTTCCAATATCAGGTACACAACTGACACGCTGGTTACTGTAAGCTGAAACATGAAGCATGAATATAAATAAAGAGTTGAAGTTTTAATTTGATTTAGTTTTGTTACTGATTGTACTTAGGACATTCTATACACTACTGTTTCGTAAAAAAATTCTGTCATTTCTGTATAACTGGACAGTGTTATAGTAATGTAGTCAATAATGTCCCGTTGTTTTAGTTTGGTTATTAGGTAGTATAAGTTCAAATGCATGTTAAATAAAACCAGGCCAGTAGACTGTTTTAATATCATGGCAATCTAGCTCCAACAATCAATTGTTTGAATTTAGGATTAAAATTAGACCCTTAAGTTACTTCATTCCAATTAATTGCTCTTTCTAAAACTTGCATGTAACTTGCTTAGTTAGATACTATCATCTTATATCTCTGTAAGTTCAAAAATTGTGAGCATGTGTAGAAATAATTAACTAGGCCCAATATTGGAATAAGACGGCCCAAGTCACGTTTAATACTACATGCGGTGAACCTGGGCCCACATTGGCCAATGAGCTGTCCATATTGTGTTTACATTCTGATTTAACAAATTGCGTTCGGAAGCCGACTATAACAACTCGTAAGCATGTAAATAAATTAGGACCTTTTCTCTTTCATTTTTAGAGACAAATTTAATAGAAAAAATTTAGCCACTTTAGGATTATCCTTTTAAAATAAATGAGATGAGTCTCGCCCAATAAAACGCACAAGTTGCGGGGCCCTCAATAATTGGTTAATAATTGTATAGACTTCGGGATCGGCCGTTTAGCAAATTTCACGGCCTTACCCAAAATAATGATACGCTAGTCGCTTTAGGCGCGCCTTTAACAATTTACTTTCTTAAACTCGGGTGCACATTTATGTGACCCAAATCCAAATCTCAACAGAGTCGAAATGTGTCGATAACCACGGGTACATTAATGTGACGTGGTTCGAGATACATTTTTCACAATGTTGTAATTCTCTGTTAAAATAATAATAATAATAAAAGCGGTAAAAAGTTAAAATTTGCACATAAGTTCATATTTGTATAAAATCAGATAATCAAGCCGAATATGACAGTTGAGCGACCGTGCTAGAACCACGGAACTCGGGAATGCCTAACACCTTCTCCCGGGTTAACAGAATTCCTTATCCGGATTTCTGGTGCGCAGACTGTTAAACAGAGTCATTCTTTTCCTCGATTCGGGATTCAACCAGTGACTTGGGACACCATGAATCTCCCAAGTGGCGACTCTGAAATAAATAAATAAATCCCGTTTTGATTGTCCTTTAATTGGAAAAAACTCCCCTCCCGCGCCCTTTTGCGGCGGCGCGGGTGAAAAAGGAGGTGTGACAATGATCCCTGGCTTTCTTGGATTTGATGATGACGTCATCCACATATACCTCGATCTCCTTGTGTATCATGTCATGAAATATGGTAGACATGACTCTCATGTAGGTGGCACCAGTATTCTTCAAACTGAATGGCATCATTTTGTAGCAGTACATTCCCCATGGCATGATGAAAGTCGTTTTCTCTGCATCTTCCTCATCCATCCATATCCGATGATACCCAGCGAAACAATCAATAAAAGACTGTAACTCATGCTTGGCGCAGTTGTCAATTAGAATGTGTATGTTCGGCAAGGGCAAGTCATCTTTAGGATTGACCCGGTTAAGATCCCGGTAGTCAACACAAACTCTAACTTTTCCATCCTTTTTTGGCACTGGCACGATGTTGTCTAACCATGTCGGATACTCTACTACCCTGAGAACCTTGGATTTGACTTGCTTGGTAACCTCTTCTTTGATTTTGAAACTCATGTCGGGTTTGAATTTCCTGAGCTTCTGCTTTACCGGCGGACATGTTGGATCTGTTGGTAGTTTGTGAGCTACAATGGATGTACTGAGACCAGTCATATCATCATACGACCAGGTGAATATGTCTTCATATTCCTTTAGGAATTCCGTGTACTCTTTCTTTTCTGATGGTAACAGGTGAACACTGATGTGCGTTTCTTTGACATTCTCTATATCTCCCAGATTAACGACCTCAGTTTCGTCCAAGTTAGACTTAGGCCTATTCTGAAAATTCTCAACCTCTCTGACGACCTCTTTTGGTATATCATCCCCTTCTGAATCCATATCCGTTTGTTGCATTGTCTCATTGCATGTCACAGTCATTAGTTCATCAAGATAAGTAATAGTAATGTTGTATAAATAAAGTAATGAGAGAAAAATAATAAGAGTAAGTTTTGTAAGGAAACCGAAATGATTTGATAAATTTCATAACTGTTTTGAACATTGGAATATCTTATTGCAAAAATTCAAAAATGTGAAAGGAAAGTCAACTAGTAAAAATTAAAGATAGTGCATGATGCTTGTTCGCCTTGCTACCCCGAGGCTTTCCGGGCTCTGGTAGTTCTGATGGTACAGTTATTAAGGCATGCTCCTCGGCTTACGGCCTGTATGGAAGGGCCTTTTGATCTTATGGAATATGATGACGATGCTAGAGTGCACGAACTAACCTTTGGGGAGGGGAATAATAAAAGAAAAACAAAAAAGGTAACAAGTTAGTACGGATTATGAAGAAAAATGTCACAGTATTTAAACACATTGTGCAAGGATGTAAATCGTGTCCTAACTTGGGTGCCTCGTTGTGCCCGAGGTAGGCCTAGCGACAAATTAATTCGTAGAACATATAATGTTAAATGCCTCATTTTATTGATAAAAATAAGACGAATCCAAAACGACGCTAAATAACATAAAGTAAAATGTCACTAGTGGCCATCGGCTTTATTACAAAGCAAAATAAATTACTCCTAACTAATTGGTCCCAGAAGGACCTTCTTCAGGTTGAATGTTCTCGTTGATCAAGTCCTCCAGCTCGCGCAGATTTTCCAGTAAAAATGCTATCGCCAGACGTTCTCCTTTGCCTTCCTTAGCATTTTGACAGTCGATGACTCTTTTCCTCACTTTCCCTTCCAATTCCAGCAAGCTGTACTCCAGGTATTCTAGCTTCTCACTAGCCTTGGTGACTCTCTCTTTCCATTCGTTGATTTGGTTGCTCGATGGGAGGTTTCTCCACCAAGTCTGCAAGAGTGAAGGTATGTTTACCATACCAAAGTCAGGAACTTTGTCATTCATTTTTTGCAAAACAAAAGGGTTAAGACCTCACCCCTACCGAACTCGACTATTTAATACCAATAATCAACATAAAAAGCATTTAGTTCTCCAAATAAATGCACAGAACATGTAGGTGTCCGTTTGGGTTTCAGGGAAACCTGATGAACTTTGGACAAGGCTATCTTAATGAGTCATTATGCGGACAACATAACTAACTCGACTAGGTTTGACCATGATGCATGTAAAATTGAACAGAGTAAGGTTTCTATTGGGGTATTAGACAGGTACCCTTGAGCAGACAACTCAAGAGGAAAAGGTACGGAACCATCGATTGCACCGCTGATCGACTGGTTTTACCGCAAATACGCCTTTGCCAAATTTAAAGGGTGATAATATTGGAAGAGCGCAACCACTCATTATAAGCGTCGCTATGGTATTTGTTTGGCACGAGTGGAATATAATGTTGAAGATGCAGTTTACAAGAATGAAACAAATTGACATGTATTTCCACGTTCATAAGATAAATGATTACAATAATTGCAGTAATTACAACAGTATTAAAATAAAGCAGTAAAGGAAAGCAGTTAAAGGAAAGAAAAGACATGAAGAGCCAAGTCAGTTTCGTAGTGAAAGAATAAAAGACAGTAAATAAAGCAATTAATGAGATAGTAAAGTCACAAGCAACATGCAATGGTAAAAGCCTAAAGAGTCCCCAGCAGAGTCGCCATACTGTCGACGCCCCCTTTTTCTACGGGTCGAAATCGGGTATACGACATTGGGAGGACAACTCTATTCCCTTTCGAGAGTTGGGTTTTAGAATTGAAGAGTCACCACCTAATGATTATAGTGCATTAGGACACTTTTAAGAAAGGTTTGAGATGAAGAGACCAGAGATTAGGGTAAGGGCTAGAAATTATACCGAGGGGAAGGTGTTAGGCACCCCTCAAGATCCACAAGTGTGGTTCCCGGCCATGCTACAATTGTGACTTTACAAGTAAACAATCAAGGCTCAAATAAGGACTCGCATATAACATCGCAATTAGGTTGAAAACTTTTGAAGGCAAGTATAGAGGGCAAAAATTTATGAAAAAGGATTTGAATAGTTTTACAAGAAGAGATGAAAGCAAATAAAGGGAAGGGGGTCCTAGGTTTATGATTAATATGGATCACTTCAATGCAATATCCAGCAATCACTCCTCAGAAGAGGGGTCGCACGTGATATTAGCGCACCGGTCATCATATTCATATTCTACCCATCCCACCCCGTTAAGGTATTAAAGCACGGAAAGTTTTGTTACTTATTGCATGCTAGTACCCATCCTAATCCTATCAGTCCCGAAGGCATTTAGGACTACTAATCCTAAAGGGAAAGGGATTTGGGGTCTTTTGAGAGATTCAAAGAACAAAATACTAAGGCGTCAATCAAAACACATAATACAAGTAAAAGTGGAGGCAGATAAGCAAGTAAGGCTCAAGTAAACCTCCTTAAATCAGATAAGCCATAGAGTTTAGCATGTCTTGCATGTACTGGTTTGGTCTTTAAAAATTAAAGCGATAAGCAGACTGATTCAACACATACTTTTAGACAGGAAGTCTGCATTAGGCTCACTCGAATGCAGTTGTCAAAGACTGAGCCACTTTAATTAGTCAACTTTACCTTAAGTGTAGGACAGAACTACTGATTGTAAAGGAGTTGCAGAATAAGATAAGTTTCAGAAAAGATTGCAGACTTAATACAAAGAAAATGGTTTAAAACGAGTATCAGAAAACATACTTGTTTAAGAAAAAGAGTTGCCGAGTTTTAACAAAAGAACTGAATTGCAGACTGATTCAAAAGGTTTATCAGATAAGTATAAAGAAGTGAATTCAGATTGATTTGAAAAAATGTTTGTCAAATTATCAGGAAAGCAGTAAGTTTTCAAAAAATATGCACTGATTTGAGAATATTTATCAAGAAGGAAAAAGATGCACTGATTTGGTTGCAAGAAAAGTTTTAAGGGTTCAGAAAACGTGCAGAAAGTCGCTTGTTTTAGGAAAAAGGGTCAGTACTATTTTAGATGAGTGAAACAATTCTGATTTGAAGTTCCTTTAGGCATGATATCTACAAGTTACTGATTTTAATACCTTTCAAACGTTAACAGCCTTATAAACATGATATCTATATGTTGATTTATCATTAAACCTAACGGTTTGCCGAATGTCATTATAAATGCAGAAATGCAAATCCCTATAGGCATGGTATATATATGCATAGTTGTAGAAATCAGAAAGTTAGATCCTATAGGCATGGTTTCTACTTGTGAGATTGCATAGATTAATAGTAAAAGTCATATAGGCATGGTTTCTACCCTTTTGTGCATAAAAGTAAATCCCCCCCTTTCACTAGATCCCCAAGTTTATACAAATTATTACAGACCAAAAAAATAAGACAGAAATAAAAATACATCAGAAATTACAGCTACATCCGAGCAGCCTAATTCAGACTTAGTATCTAACAATATGAGATTGAACCACTTCCAAGATCCAGATTTCCAAAGCCTTCTCTTATCTAGGGTGTTTCAGAGATCCAAGGAGTTTCAAGAACTCCAGGCAGTGCTTACACCCAAGATATTAATTAGAAAGAGTTATAGTGCAGTGTGGAAGAGCCAACCCTCAGGTGTCCAAGTTTAGAGGGAGCTCAGGGGGTCCCAAGGCAAGGCTCACAAGAGAGGGGCAGAACTTAGTTTCTAAGAATGAGTGTAAGTGCAAGATGGGGGTTAGGGAGTGCCATGACAGGCTGGTGGTCATGCCTAGCCATAGGATAGGCTGGCACACCCCTGACCAGGCCTGTTCAGCCAACAAAGAAGAGCACAGACCTATTGAAGGTCAGACTATGGTCTGGACAATGATTAGGACACTGCCAGGCCAAAGTCTCAGGCTCAGAATGCACATAAAGGGAAAGGGGAATGGGAATTGAAAGAGTTTAGGACTCAGGGAGTCTAGTCCATATACATGAACAACAATATCAAGTGTTGTCATGTTTTCTCAACATACAAAGGGTTTAGGGATGGGGATTCATATAGGAGCGGGAATAAACAAACTTGCAAAAAGCAGTAAAATAAACAAAAGAGAAGACTGAAGCATAAACACATAAGAGAGAGGCAGAATTTAAACAAGAAGAGACATACCAGTTGCAGAAAAGTAAGCAAGAAGAAAAGCAGAATACTTGCAGCTAAAGCACAATCAGAGAAGAGGACTCTAGCTTATGAGTTCAGAGAAAAACTCGAATGCTTTTAAGAAAAACTAAGAGTATTTGAGAGAAGAAGTAGTGGTTTATGCTATGTGTGTTCGTGATATGCAATGTGTTAGTGAGTCTCATGCAAAAGAGAATGGGGGTACTTATAGTACTGAAGACGAGTAAATAAACAAGGTAAAATCCATATTTAAGGAACTGGGTATCAATCATAATCAAATCAGTATAAGGACTCCCCTTTAATTAAGGAATCAAAGTCAAACGGTAATAAGCAGTTGTTTAAAAGGAAAGAAATCATAAAGCATAGTATGATCACATAAGGAAACAAAATAGCATAAGGTATACAATAAAGATTAGGTATATGATACTTAATTAGGGAAATATGTCAGACAAATCAATCAACATATTTGTGCACACATATAGAACCGAATACTACCTTAATTCTGGAAAATAGTCTCAAAAATAATGAACGAGATTGAAAACCTAGGAGATCAGTATTAATTGAGGAAGGTATCCCATAAATTAAGGAAGCAATTCGAAATCAGTACCAAACTATAAGGAAAATACGCAAAATCACAAATTTTAAGGCAAGTGTCACAGTCTTAAAGGGAGCTTGTAAGAATCAGTATAAAATCACCACGTAAACAATCAGAGAAATCTTAAGCAAAGAACACATAAGGGTAGGGGAATGAAACACTAGCGGCAAAATTAAAGCAAAGAGCACAGAACTCAGAGAAGAATCCAGAAGAACACACAAACAAGCAAACACGACAATAATACAAATATAAACCCTAAAGCTATGGTTTCATCAGACTTAAGCAAAATGTTTAGAAATAGTGCTGAGAATCATGACTTAGTACTCAAAATCGGAAGATAAAGTATTTTCAAAAAGGGGTTAAGAAACTCTAGTTTCCAAAGTGAATAAAAACGTTTAAAACTTGAATAATCGTAAAGATCGAGTAGAGAATAGTGCAAAACATAAAGGTATGAGTTGAAAATCGTTAAAAATAAAGAGATTTAAGAGTTTTGGGTCGAGATTAGGGTTTCATAAGAAACCAGAGGGAGAAGTGAGAGAAACCTGGCTGTGAAACTTAGGAACAATGGTGTTTACAACACAATCGAAAAAAACCCATTGGAGAAAGGCTGGAAACAAACCAAGGAAAGGCTTCAGTGACTGTCTTGCATGGTGAAGACCCACGGAGTCTCATGAATGAAAGGAACCGATAAGGTAAGGCTTCAAGGTGACTGGTAGTTGAAAGAGGCGAGGCTGGAGGTGGCCGGAGAGATGGTGAAGGCCATCGGAGAAAAAGAGCCAGAAGGTTCTAGAGAAAAAGAGGAGAGGAAGAGACGGATAGATAGAGAGATCGGTTTCGAAAAGTGAGGGGTCAGGGGGGGTAGGCGAGAGTTTAATTAAGGAAAAGGGATCTGGGTCATTGATCTTATTTGATCAACGACTCATATTAGTTCAGAGTTGGGCTGAGTTAGTTTAGAGTTGGGCTGGGGCGAATTTGGTTGGGTCTTGGGTTAAATTAAATCTGATGGGGGTGGGGTTAAATTGGGGGCTAAAATTGAAATAATAATGGGTTGTGTGTTAAATAGCCAATTTCTCCCTTTTATTTTATATAAAATAGTTAAAATAATTTTAAAAATAAATTAAAAGCACTGAACTAATTAATAATATATAAATATTAATATAAAAAATACTGAAAATGACTTTATAATTATAAAATGTTGTTAATCATAAAATAGGTTATAATTGCAATTATATGCAATTTAGCCTTAAAATACCCAATAAATTTGTAAAAATATGCAAAAATCACCTTAATTATATTTTGGTGTAAATATGAGAATGGAAATAAATTATTCACAAAAATGGTAATTTTGAGAGCAATTACTGGATTTTGTACTGCTGAAATAGACAATAAACTAATTTTCAAATCTTAAAAATTAGAAAAAATCCCAAAACTCTTGGGCATGCTCATACATGCATACACATGCCATTTTGAAAGTATTTGAGTATATAAAAAAATACCTAGGGAAAAATTGGGCATCAACACCCTCTTTCTCGCATCAGATTCGAGAAAGCTCCCTATATTCCCACGTTCGTTTGTCAACTTACATCATTGCCAGAAAGAAGAATCATTCACCTCATTCAATATTTGGGTAAATCATTCTCCTATTTACATTTATTATCATTTAATATATTTATTGCTTGTCATTGCTCCCCCTATCCACTCATAATAACATCATTTAATACCCATTGTATTAAATTGGTTTAAAGGCAATTCTATATTATTTTATAAACCTATTTCAGATCTAGAATTTATTATGTTTAGCTAAGATTTACCCACTACCTTCTTATTTAATTTGTTTAACAAAAAGACTTAATATTTTTTGGTCAAATATAAGTGATTAAGTGGTCTTTGGCCAATGCAAATAATTATCTTAAGATTTTGAGTTGGATGCTTATTGTTGAAAAAAATTTATGAATTTTGTTTCATCTTTTATATTTTTTTGGAACTCAGTTTGATATTTTGATAAAATGACATCTGAAAAATCTACTCCCGATCTACAATAAGTGATCAATTTGGTTTGGGTACACTCATTAAGGAAATACTAAATTCTAAATAAAAGTAGTTAGTATGACTAAACTATCCTTAATTAAATGTTGCAACATAATTAATATGAGGAGTAAAAGACTTTTTAGGGATATGTACATGAGGATAATTTTGAAAAAATAAATTAAATTATTTTTAATTATATAAATGAATATTTATTTTGGATCAAAATAAAAAAATAAATTAGTCACTTATTATAAACCGGAGGGAGTAAAGGATAGAGATTGGTCCCTGGCACACCTGATAAGAATACCAATAGTTGCTTATGTCCCCCAAAACATGAAAAGTAAAAAATGTAAAGCCCACAGAAATCCAGCCGAAGAAGGAAAGAAACCAATAAAGGGTGATTTTTGTATGTGATTTAATTAGGATCCCTAAGCAAACCCATGTGGGAAGCAATCATCACCTATTAAAATAAAGAAATTGATTAAAGTGGACTGGTGACAAATTGATCATTCTAGTTAGAGTATTTTATTTACAATGTGCTCGCCAAACGAAAACAGCGTATAACTTTATGGGTTTTTTAATAATTAATAATAATAAATGCAATTACAATTTTGTTAGCATAAATTGTAGTATTGATATTGAGAAAAGCAAAATCTACTTTTATTTTCCAGACTCCTCCAAATGATTCGTCGAATCCACACAGTTAAATCCACCATTAAATTAAAGCATATGATGGTTACTTAACCATAATGTATTCAGAGGCATCACTATGATAACTATAGGTTGTGTTCTAATAAAGTTATTTTTCTGGTGAATATAAACATTATGCTCGCTGATACAGTCTAAATGTACTACTAGAGGACAAAAACATTATAGGTTGTGTTCTAAGTTGCAGTGAAGGTCTTTTTTCTCCTGGTGCATAGCATATTATATCAACATTATGCTTTTGATTATCATATAGAAGCTTATACAGTCTAAACTAACTGCTAGAGGACAAAGTTCCAAATGGTACGTTACAATGATGACCAATTTTTGGTTATGCATTCTTTTGAAAGATGATTTATCCATTCTTTATATCCTATCAGCAAAAAAGGTCCTTTAAGTAGGATTTGCTTACTTTTCTGGATCTCCAAAAAAAAAAAAAAGGTCTTTCTGCAGAGGCGGATGGAGCCTATTTTTGATGAGTTCAATTGAATTTAGCGTTTTTTACACGGAATATGGATACTTTTAAAATTCAATTAGTAAATTTTGAACCAAAAATTTCAAAAGTACAAAGAGACCAGTAATGCTGAATCTTTTAAGTTTAGATCCTGGATCCACCTCTGCCTATGGTACGAGAGTATAGTTTGAGCATGGCAATTATTTAGGTTTCAGAAATAAATTAATTGATCATTTATGTTTGGTTCTAGAATATATATGCCCTTTGCGTTTGTAGATAATTAAAAAAAAAAAAACATGCCAAGTGGGCAAACTAGAATTTTAAATAAAAACATGAGTTGGAAGTTGGACTTCCAACATACATGGATTAAGTTACTTACTATGTCAGGTCAGAGCCTTCTTAATAGGTCTTCCTATCATTCAATGAAGTAACTTGCAAACAATTTCATCAAATAGCAAGCCAGAATATTATATTGTAACAAACAGAACTCCTAGATACCTATGTTGGAATGATGGAATATGAGATGTACAAGCTAAAGAATGACAACCAGGCTTCTACAATTTTACTTAAGTCCAATCCCTGCAAAATCTTTAACTGTGAAACCAACTTTCTCAAATTTACCTTTCTCATTGTTCACTCTAAACTTTAAATAGTCAGAGCAAACGAATGGCTTGTAGATTCTTGAATTCTCTTCACCAACTACTTCATCAGGTGCCAAGATCACCTTCTCATCCTCAAAGCACCAAAAGAAAGCTAATGAAAAGCGATTTATTGGCTTCTTCAAAACGACACGGTGCTCAGAGGATCTTAGCTTGTCATTGCTCCAAGCTTGCAGCATGTCACCAATATTTACCACAAGAGTTCCTTCACATGGCAAAATATCCACCCACTGCCCATCCTTTGATCTTACTTGGAGGCCACCTAATTCATCTTGGTAGACTATTGTTATGCAGCTCATATCAGTGTGCATACCAAGACCTTCAACTTCCTTTTCTAAACTATCCGGGGGCGAGTAGTTATTTATCCTCAAGTATCCATGGCAACTACCAAATTCAGAGATATAGTACTTCATCCCAACTTCTTCTCCCAAGCTCATCAATACAGTTTTCTGGACGAGTTTTGCTAACTCTGTCATTTTGCCTCCATAATCTTGCAGTATCTCACTAAGAAAGGAATACCGTTTATCAGACAACAATATCAATCTTAGAGACATTAAATAAAAGGAGAACTTAAATGTTCTAAACGAGCATTATATTATATTACCTGAATTCCGAATTCCCTTCAGCAGTAAGCGTATCTGCAGAACCCTTAGCCGAGTCAAAGAAGTCCGGTCCAGATACTTTAAGGCTTTCGAAGAAGGGAGATGCTATGAAATGAGGAGTATAAGTTTTGAGAGATGAGGAAGGACCTGCTTTTAGTTTGATCTCAGAAGGGAGGTTGAAGAGGTGTTTGGAGAGGCAATGAATTTTTGTGTAAACATCATTGGAAATTCCATGATTTGTAACATGAAAGAAGCCCCATTCTTTGCAGGCAGCAGCAAGAGAAGATAGAGTAGATGAGTCTAATGGTTGGGAAATGTCCAAAACAGGAAGTTGCAATGGTGTTTGGGATTCAGGAATCATTTTCTAGAAGAAGCTAAAAATGGTGCTTGGGTTAATCAAACCTTTAGAAGGACATGTAGTAACCCTCATTAAAGATAATTTCAGAAAAGGAGTTTCTTTCTAGTAGCTAAATTATTCATCTCATACATACATGCATGCAACACACATATTTCAACTTTTTTAACTTCCATTTGGTGGGAATATATTATGCGAGGGGACGTGACAACTGTGGCAGCCTTTTTTCAGCCTCAATTAAAACGTATGTTCACAACTGATCGGCAATGATATGATAGATGTTCCTGTGCTTGAAGGATGACTTTGCATATCTTGTGAAAGTCAATTCAAAGTATTTATTGATAGCTTTTAAATTTTAATCTTAAAGTTTCCTGTACTATTTGCAGACCAACCGCACTCAGGAATACGTATTAAATTATCAACTTTTATCTTCTTCTTCTTTTATTTAGCTTTTTAATATAATAATATTTCTCTTTTTAATTTATATTATGGACTTCTCTTAGAATATATTTATAAATTAAAAAAATTAAAATATTATTTAAGCATATACAATATTGGAATAATAAAATATTGAGCATAGTAGAAAGTTAATTAGAACAATTTGTTCGCAATAATAATTTTGATAATAACAAAAAAAACTCAAAAAATTATTTACACAATTGAGAATGAAGAAAAAAAGTTTTAAAATATATATTCCATGCACTTACTATAGAAAATAATTATTTAAAATAAAGGTAATTTTGTAATATACGTTATATATTTTTGAATATTATGCTCAATTATATTATTATTTTGACATTATATATGCTAGAAAAATATTATTTTTTTATTTGTAAATAAAATATTTTTATTTATAGGTAAGTCCATAATGTTGTTTAAAAAGAGAAAAAAATCACAATATTGAAAAAGCAAAAAAAAAAATAGAAGAAAAAAGTTAATAATTTAGAGGGTAATACGTATTTGGCGATCAAAAGTTTGATAAATCTGGTTGAGTGACCTTCTGAGTGCTATTGACATAGTTAATTGACTTCGTTGTTACAAACGAAAGAAAGATGACTTTGGTAGATAATTTCGAAAAATTGAGTGACCATCTAAGTAATGAACTCCTATTGCAGCAACAAGCGAGTCATGTTTGAATTCATGATCAATCCAAAGTTCAATTTATCAGCACAAATAATAAAAAATGATTAGTTGTTGGTTCTGTATTTAAAGGATATAGAGTCCCAGACCCCTAGATTTCTTACATTAGCCTTATAAGAGAGATGCACAGGGACAAACTTTACCTATCTATGTTTCACAAATGACAAAGATACTAAAGGGTTATCTTATACGCATGTAAACATGTAATTTCCATACTTAGGTGCACATAAGCAGATATCTGTTCGCTTGGAGAGTAACATGAGTAGTTATTTGTCTTAGATGTTTCTAAATACTATATGTATTATATGCTACACTTTTGAACCTGAAAAAGAAAAACATCTTGATCTGTAAAGGAAAAACATGAGTTGTTAGTGTGACAGAGCTCAGTAACTCAGAAACTAAAAAATTAAAGGTCAACACTAAGCTTCACCAATAAATATGTTTCCTCATCTCCTATTTCCTTTCTTAGGCAGCTCTAGCCACAAAAATTATACTATCAGTAATACTACTTTCTAATTGTTTTAGGTACACTACTAGAAATTCGGTAAAAAAACGACCATATATAACGACCAACATTGGTAGCGCGCTTATCTCAATATACCGACTAAAACGCGTCCAAACAGGCTTGGTAGCTATATTGGTGGTCCCTTTACCTTAGCGACCAAAGTTGGTCGCTAAGGTAAAATGACCAAATGTTCACTGTAAACAAAATACCGACCAACTTTGGTCGGTACAATATTTTAATAATATAAATTTAGCGACCAACGTTGGTCTGTACATTTAAATTACGATATTTTTTAAATTATTATATATCAAAAATTAGCGACCAACGTTAGTCTGTAAATTAAAATATATATTTAACAATCTGGGTTCATAAGCGACCAACTTTGATCGCTTATTTTTAATTTTTTAATTTTTTTTTATACATAAGTGACCAACCTTGGTTGCTAATTCCCAGGATATTTGTTTTTTAATAAAATCTGGGTTCATTAGCGACCAACCTTGGTCGCCAATTTTTAATTTTTTAATTTTTTTTAGATATAAGCGACCAACCTTGGTCGCTAATTTCCAGATTTTATTTTTAATGGGTAAGCGACCAACTTTGGTCACTTTTCTGGGTAATAATTTTGGCATAAAATGTCTGTTTGGCAGCTACACCACCTGCCAACATACCAAAATCTCTAAATAACAATATAATTCAATTCATAAACTACAATTTCAATACCAAAATCTCCACAACAACCCAACAACAACAACACAACAACAACAACAACAACAACAACAACAACACAACAACAACAACACAATTCAAAAAATACATTAAAACCAACAAATTAAAGTTCAATAGAACTAACAAAACTAAGTTAACGCTTATTACACCTAGTCCAAAACCGGTTCTATTTGTCTAGTTCAAAGTATATCAAAGTCATGGAGTGTTTTGTGCAACATCATTATCATCACCATCTGATGAACTTTCATCAACAAGACGGTATACAGAAGGGTCTACTTGTCGAGGACGGTAAGAACGATCACGGGGAGGACGAAAGGAACGAGCACGGGGAGGATGGAAGGAACACTCACGTTCATGTCGAGCCTCTGGCGATGACTCACGAGACCGGGGAATCGGAAAATCTCCAGAATTTAGGAGAGATTTGATATGCTCTTGCATGCCATGGTACTGAGCTTGCATGCCAATGTACTGAGCATCTCTAAGCTTTTCTCTTTCCTTGGCTGCTTCTAGCTCGGATGTGAGCTTTGTCACAGTCTCCCGCATAGCGGAGAGGCTCTCCCCATCAAGTTTTTCGCCTTGCGAGGAAGTCCCTATTCCTTGCATTCCACACTTATAGCGATGGAATTTATTAGTAGGAAGCCCATATACTTTCCCCCATTTTGGACCGCCAACAGCCTCCATCCACATTCTTTCAGCATCCTCCTACGAAGGTTGGATTGGCTCTCCCTACTCATTAGGTGGCTAACTGCATATGAATTCCTCCACGTCAGCTGTGAAGTGACCCTATAAGAAAAATTACATTGAATTAGTATTTCAAAATTTATATAAAAGTAAATCAAAATACTTAATGAAAAGTGAAAATTTACATGTATAGTCGAGGCTCGGCCCTCGACACACCTTTCTTGATCCGTCTGTTTCTTCTTCTTTACAATATGAGTCTCCTTGAATAGCTTGTCACACCTCCTTTTTCCTACACCCGCAAGGGAGTATAAATGGAGTTTTTTCCAATCTAAGTGATAATCGAAATAGGATTATTTTATTTAAAATTCAGAGTCGCCACTTGGGATAATTTATGGTGTCCCAAGTCACCGGTTTTAAATCCCGAATCGAGGAAAAATTGACTCTGTTCTATAGTCTGCAAACACAGAAATTCGGGTAAGGAATTCTGTTAACCCGGGAGAAGGTGTTAGGCATTCCCGGGTTCCGTGGTTCTAGCACGGTCGCTCAACTATTATTATTGGCCTAAATATCTAGTTTTAAAACACTTTTTAAACCTATGTGCATTTTTAATTTTAAAACCTCTTTTATTTATTCAAGGAATTATTTCGAGGTCATTTAAAACACATCGCAAACCACGCTACATGAAATGCACCCGTGATTCACGACACGTTCTATTTAACCTTGTTGGAAATTAGAACCGGGTCACATGAAATGTACACCCGAATTTTAGTAATAACTGTGATAATTATATAATTAACGCGCCTAAAGCAAACTACGAAGTTTATTTTTAATGTCTAAGTTATGAGATTAGCATGATGGCCATAGGTGATTTAATTAAGATGGCACACCTCACTCCATTTTAAGGAACTACACTCAATTGAGCCTAATGGCACTTTTGTTCGCAAATAGCTCGGATTTAGGGCTTTGGATGATGGACAAGGAAATACAGAGCAAACCTATAATAATGTGGACAAATGTTGGGCTCATAGTTGGCCTAGAACATTATTAAACGGGCATACAAAGAGGGGTGAACGTTGGGATTGCATGGGCTTCTGAAATCGAGCCCAACAAACATAGACCTTGAAACATTTTTTGCCAAGCTTCATATGTCAGAGGCATCTCGTTTGAGGCTAAAGCCCCAGCCCAAACCCTAACAATACACGTTCAAAATTAATTGAAATGAAACAATCAACTATTAATACATGTTCATGCAGATATTAAACGATAAAATAAATCCTGTTTTGAACACGTGAAAGGTTATTAGGCCTCAATTGAGGCCCCAGACGGAAAATGGGAAGGTTTACATCACTTTCACTAGTTTTTCTTATTTCAAACCATAACATGGAGTACCGTAGAGAAACATATTTCTACACATTCAATCACTACTCAGCAGTTAACCCAATTGAGTCTCATTGCTCTTTTTACCTTGATTTTGTTTTGTATCAAGTCACAACATCTAATTACCATTAGCCTCCTAATAAAAATAGGCTTCGAGACAAACTAAAAGGGAACAAATCATGTAAAAAATAGTAGCTAATCCGTAGAATAGTAACTTTGAAATCCAGAATAAACTCAACTCCAAAACTTCAAAGAGACGACATTAACTACTTTGATTACAATTTTTCATGAAACTAATATACTAATGATTATTTTCCAAATTGAATATGGTCTATCCATCTAAGATTTAAACCATAGCAATAGAGTTATCAATTTCTAACACCATATCAACAACAGAACTATTTTTGGGGCTTAATACTTGCTAATTTGGCCAATCAGTGGCCAAATCCACAAACTACAGCCAATACTCAATAAGAAAAGCCTGCAATAACCCTCAAATATGCATCACTTTGGGAAGGATCACTGATTCCACAAGAATAGACATCATACAAAGCACAACAAGCTAATTATGAAACAAATTTCAGCGTACGAGGCTGATGAATCAAACAATGGTAAATCTAGGACATTAGATCTCTAACAGTGAATGAGAAGTCATTCAAATACATGTGAAACCACTAAGATAAACTGAGTGTCCAAAGATATGAATAATAACACCACATCACATCCCTAACAGCTGTAACATACTGAATCAAAGCTGGAACTGAGACTATATGACAAACAAACTACTAAGACATAAAAGCTACTTGAACTAGAATCAAACTATTAAAATAAATTGGAGCTTAAGCTTTTGAACATCAACTTCTCATTCAGCATTATACTCCCATTCCAAAGATTCAAAATGTACCTGGATACAAGCAATCAAAGCAATGGAATAAATCTTGAGCTTGGCAAAGGACAAAAGAAGCAGCAGAACCAATAGCCAAAAGATGCAGTAGCAATAATCAGTGTTAGCTTCAAATTAAGTCATTTCCTTCACTCCAAGATCATCAGAAATCGAATGGAGAGTTACCCTTAAACTTTTGTGAAGAAAAGAGTGGAAAAGTTTAAGGCAAGCACCAATATTTTCAGAAAATTTTCAGCCGTTTGCTATTTTTCAGTGTTGTAATCTCTGCCTAAAAAAATACAGGAAATGAGCCTTTATAGCCAGATTTTAGGGCAGCAGACTTGACTTTATTCATTCACTACCCTCCCCTCTTCAATTCCCTTTTTTTCAATTCAAACCCCAAACTTAAAACCTATTTGTTAAAACAGCCTATTCCTCACTTTCCTAGAACTTTCCTAGGCAGTTATCAAAGATTCTTTCAATATAAATGTCCTAAATACCCTTTAACTTCTTGTTATTAACCTTTTCTACTATACCCAGCATTTGAGCCAAATGCCCAGTATTTCTTTGGGCTTCTGTACTAGCAAGCCGCAACATTTCCTTTGGGTCTCTATAATAACAGACCTAATTCTAAATCCAAACCAAATAATTTCACAAGAAACCTAAAACCCACAAAGCTCTGAACTAATATAGAAAACAAACCTTCTAAATAAAAACAGAAAAAGAAAGAGGAATGAAGGGAAAATAAAAATCAGAAGATGTCAATGCATTGTCATAGGCGATTAATCGTATTACTAAGCTATTGTTGCCGACTTAATCAATTAAGAACTAATATGATTTAAACCTAACTGAGATGAAGAACAACAATAAAGAGAAAAAGAAATATACCAAATAGACCGATGATCCAGAGATGATGACATCTGGCGAAAGGGCTTTGGCTAATGGTGGGAACTGTAACATGAGCACTGGCCAAAATTTCTTCCACGGCTAGTGCTCTTTGTCACGGTCCTCAACATGAGCTAAGACGAAGAAGAGACAAAATAAAGCCCTTCGAAGATTGTTACCCAAACTTTGCCACCATGCACAAAATGAAACCTCAGCCAATGGCTCTTCACTCGAAACTGGTCGATTCACACATGTTCAACACCAAGAAGAGGCCAGATTGCGAGGAAATCAAAAGAAAAAGGACGAAGAGGATTTTATTGCTATCTTAGATCTGATTTGGAGAGGATGAGTGGTTTGGGGAAGGAAACAATGGCGGATTTGGAATGGGGGCGACAGAGGTTGTGTGGTCAATTTTTGGTGGAGTTTGGAGATCCACCGCCGCCGCTGGCGATTTCCGGTGGGGTGGCAGACGGTGGTGAGATACAGGGTGAAGGAGATGAAAGGTCCTAGGTTGTCTTTGAGGCAATTGAACATTTTTAAGCAAATATGGTGAGGCTTTCCTAGCCATTGGATGAGATTAAATGAAGGGTCGAGATTAAATATGACAAAATGATGTCGTTTGGTGTTGAAGGGGGCTGGACCGGGTTATTTGGCTGGGCTGGGGCAGGACATGGGGCTTTTGGGCTCAATTTTAAATTCTGGCCCAATTTGTAACAGCCTTCTCTTTTGTTTTCTTTTTCTTTTTATTTTTGTTTCAATTGTTTTTCCTTTCCCTTTTTAATTAATTATCTTACTTAATTAAATTAAATTGTGAGATTAAGCTAATTATCTACTATATTATTTACAAAAATTAATTACTCCTAGATTAAAAGAAAAAATTACTAATCTAAAAATTAACAGCTAAAAATGCAAAAGTAAACCAATTTTTGAGATTTTCAATTTTAATAAAGCAACTAATTTACTAATTAACCTTAAAAAATATGAAAATAAAACCTAAATGCAATGCATGGTATTTTTGACATTTTCATGATTTTAACAAAACTAAACATGCACGGAAATGCAAACAATTAACACAAATTCCCATAAAATCCTATAAAATTATAAAAATAATAATAAGAAAAGAATTATTTTTCTTGTATTTTATGGGAGTAATTCCTATAGGGCAAAAATCACGTGCTCACAGCTGCCCCTCTTTGCACGGAACCACAAAGAGCTTTCGTACAAATATAAAGTGAGCGGATACGAGCGATTTTTACCAGTTTGAATACTCTGTGGGAAGCATTTTTGAAAGATTTGATCGTACCCTGCTTCCGAGGTTGCCTACATATCCTTGGCTATAAAGGAATCAGGTCAGTATAGTTCGGAAAGTTTCGGTAGCTGGGACTACCAGGAAGGTGTGATTTCACTATTGCTGCTGCTGCTACTGCTTGCTAAACTCCTTATTACACCAAGACAAAATAAAAGAAGCTAAAAAAAACTATGATCTATGAATTACAAGAATCCTATCTATATCTTCACACTTGATCTTACAGTTTCTGCTACTCTGTTGACTTGTACTCTCCAGGTGAGCTTCCTTTGTTGCTTACTTGAATTGCATTCTGAAGTGAATTCCCTTATTCTCCAGGTAGGTACCTGATTGCCAATATTCGAACTGTCTTCCTTCGAAACATGGACTACCTTCCTTGTTCTCCAGGTGGGTGCCTGATTGCCAAAACTTGAAGTGTATTCCCTTGCTCTCCAGGTGGGCGCCTGATTGCCAAAACTTTAACTGCATTCCCTTGCTCTCTAGGTGGGCGCCTGATTGCCAAAACTTTAACTGCATTCCCTTCCTCTCCAGGTGGGCGCCTGATTGCCAAAACTTTAACTGCATTCCCTTGTTCTCCAGGTGGGCGCCTGATTGCCAAAACTTTAACTGCATTCCCTTGCTCTCCAGGTGGGCGCCTGATTGCCAAAACTTTAATTGTATTCCCTTGCTCTCCAGGTGGGCGCTTGATTGCCAAAACTTTAATGGCATTCCCTTGATCTCTAGGTGGGCGCCTGATTGCCAAAACTTTAACTGCATTCCCTTGCTCTCCAGGTGGGCGCTTGATTGCCAAAACTTTAACTGCTTTTCCTCAAAACTTGACTTGTTTTCCTTAGAATCTTGAACTGTTTCTTCTTGTTCTCTAGGTGGGTGCCTGATTTCCAACACTTGCGCATGTTCTTCCTTGAGACTTGAACTGTTACTCCTTGTTCTCCAGGTGGGCGCCTGATTGCCAACACTTGCATTGCTTTTCCCTCGAAACTTGACTTGCTTCCCTTGTTCTCTAGGTGGACTCCTGATTGTTGAACTTGAACCGTCTTCCTTTGAACATTGCTGCTTTCCTTTTGTTCTCCAGGTGGGTGCCTGATTACCAACATTTGAATTGTATTCCTTTCCTCTGAACTTGAATTGTTTTACCCTATTTGCCAGGTGGGCGCCTGATTGAAGACACTTGAACCATCTTCTCTTGCTACTTGGAACTGTTTTCCTTAGATCCTTGCACCGTTTTTCCTTGAAACTTGAACTGTCTTCCCTTATTCTCTAGGTGGGCGCCTGATTGCTGAAACTCGAACTGATTCCTCTTGAAACTTGAGCTGCTTTTCCTTGTTCTCTAGGTGGGTGCCTGACTACAACAAAACAGACAAAACAAAAGAAATTTTTATGCCCTAATTTGATATTGGGAACATCTGTGAGTGTTAACCAATTCTTGTTATCAAAATAAGTTCTAAGCTAGATTCCCTTATCCTGAAAAATTTCAAACCAATCTCATCTCAAAAGTTAAAGCTTAAATGCTAAATTATACTTCCCAAAAGTAAAACTCTCGTCAGACCTTGTCACTTGCGAGGGTCTCAAAACTTACTAAATCCCTGTTATCCAGGAGGGTACTAGAAACTTACTGCCAAGCCCGTCTGGCACTTGCTTTCCTCACGGAGGGTTTCTCCAAAACAAATGAAATTTTCTGCCTCTGTTTCAATCAAAGAAAAGTCTCGTCAGTTTGAAAATGTGGTGGTTAGTTTGCGGCATTCTTGCTGAAGGTGGCCCTTTCGTTGTCGTGCTTTGCTTTGACTGTCCGCCTTGAACTGGCCAAGAATTGTTTACCTTTCTGACTGAATTTCAACCACAGGACCCTGAATGACCCGAATGCTCTACACTCAACCCGTTGTTTTACATTTCTGTCCTTCCAATTTGAACCTCTGTATCTTCCCCAAAATTCACAAACCACTCGACCGCTTGAACTTTAATTAACACCTTATTTTTCACTTTTGCATCATGCTATTTCTGGTATGCTCTGGCCGCACTTTGCTTTACAATTTTGGAAGTTGGTAGTGAGCTTTTCAATCCTTTATTTTGATTAGAAAATCTAAAATTGAAAAAGCTTTAAAGGAATAGACCCAAAAGGAAATGAAATGCAATGACTTCGAGAGTTATGAATAGAGAAGAGAATCAAAACAGAAATACTGTTTGAGGAAGAAAGGAAAAAATGACTTATCTGAGTGAAGCTGCTGGCATCAATGGTTATGACATGCACTTCATATTAATCCGCCCAGTCCATTCAGTCAATCCTCTTTTAGTCTTCGCACTTTATGCCTGAGGTTCCCATAACTCGATTCCTTTGCAAAGTCAACAACCTTATCCGGCTTGTGGTGTCTTGAAGGGTTTTCACCAGCAAACCTCTCTCATTTATTCATTTCTCAACTCACCATCGCATTACGGTTCCCATGAGGGTTTTCATCAATAAGACTCTCTCATTTTTAATTTCTCTCAGCTTTCCATCGCCTTATGGTGCCCGTGAGGGTTTTCACCAATAAGACTCTCTTATTTTTCATTTTTCCTGCTCAGAATGGAGTGTTGCCCCTGATATGAATCACACCCCTGCTTGCTTGACTTGGCATCTCTCGAATACTGATCGGCAGGTCTTTCTTTGGACTGTAATGCGGGCTTTTGGATAGGGTTAAAAAGAAAGGGTATCACAAGGCTCAAAACAACTTGAAGGGGTTCAAAATTACAACTTTTTGAATTGGATCTCTTACAACAACCACAACTTTCTGCCCCAGTTTCTTGGCTTAGGGACTTTTAGATTTATTTTGATGGGACCAAACTGTGAGGCTACCTACGTATCCTTAAAAGGAATCAGGTCGAACGTAGTTCATGTCATAGGAATTGCTTTGTTTATGTACTTTTCTCTTTTCTTTTCTTTCTCTCTTTTTTTTCTTTTCCTTTCTCTCTTTTTTCTTTCTTTTCTTTCTTTTCCATTCTTTCCTTTCTCTTTTCTTTTCTCTTTTCTCTTTTTCTTCTTTACTTACCTTTTGCGTTCGTGTTTTTGAGTTTTGCTACCGATTCTAAAAGAGGGGTATGAAAGGAAACAAATAAGGTTTAAAGGGGTAACAAAGGATAAAGTGTTTAGATAGGAGAATAAAATGCCTTCGTCATTCCAATCTTCAAAATATGCCAAGTACAAACAACAATTAGACAAACCAAAGAAATCATACATAATATCTTTTAATTGCGTCAGAATTGATAGCCATGTCTACACATTTGCCTTATATGTCTGTTAAATATAAAGCACCATTGGGCAACACTCTAGTTACAATTAACGGCCCCTGCCAATTTGGGGTTCGCTTCAACCTGATGTGGAAGGATGCGTTTCAATACTTGCTGACCCACTTCGAATTTCCGGGGACACACCTTCTTGTTATATGCTCTTGCAATTCTCTTTTTATACAACTGGCCATGACACAATGATGCCAATATTTTCTCGTCAATCAAACTCAATTGCTCCAAATGGGTTTTGACCCACTCATCATCATCAATTTCGGCTTCAGCAATAATCCGGAGGGATAGGATTTTAACTTCTGCGGGTATCACTGCTTCAGTGCCATATACCAACAAATAAGGAGTTGCACCTTTTGAAGTGCGAATAGTAGTGTAATAACCCAACAACGCAAAGGGCAACTTCTCATGTCATTGCATGAAACCTTGCACCATTTTCTAAAGTATCTTCTTTATGTTCTTGTTGGCCGCCTCGACTGCTCCATTCGCCTTGGGGAGGTATGGGGTAGAATTCCGATGTGTTATCTTAAACTATTGACACACTTCTTTCATCAGATGACTGTTGGAATTAGCCCCATTATCTGTGATGATCACCTCTGAGATTCCAAACCGACAAATGATATTTGAATGAATAAAATTGACCACTGCCTTCTTGGTCACAGATTTGAAAATTTTAGCTTCGACCCACTTAGTGAAATAGTCAATGGACACCAGAATGAACTTGTGCCCGTTTGATGCTGCAGGCTCAATTGGTCCAATAACATCCATGCCCCAAGCAACAAAGGGCCACGATGCGAACATTGTGTGCATCTCGTATGGCGGGGAATGAATCAATTCTCCGTGTACCTGGCATTGATGACACTTACGCACAAAGCTGATGCAATCTCGTTCCATGGTGAGGCAATAATACCCCGCTCGAAGAATCTTCTTTGCCAGAACATACCCACTCATATGCGGCCCGCAAACTCTGGAATGTACGTCGGTCATGATAGTCGTGGCCTGCGTAGTATCGATGCACCTCAACAGCCTAAGATCTGGAGTTCTTTGTACAACATTCCCCCGCTCAAGAAAAATCCACTAGCCAAACGCCGAATTGTTCTCTTTTGATCGCCTGTGGCTTGTACCGGATACACACTCATCCTGATGTACTCCCTAATGTCATGGAACCACGGTTCACCATCAAGTTCTTCCTCAACCACATTATAGTAGGCATGCTAATCATGAACTTGAATATGTAGAGGGTCGACATAAGCTTTGTCCGGGTGGTGCAACATTGACGCCAAGGTAGCCAAAGCATCGACAACCTCATTATGGATTCTTGGAATATGCCTGAACTCTATTGAGCGAAACTGTTGACAAAGATCATGCAAACATTGTCGATACAGTATGAGTTTTAAATCTCGTGTCTCCCATTCTCCTTGAATCTGGTGCACAAGAAGGTCTAAGTCTCCCAAGACTAAGGCTTCCTGGACTCTCATGTCTACAGCAAACCTCAAACCCAAAATGCATGCCTCGTACTCAGCCATGTTATTGGTACAATAGAAAGGAAGCTAGGCCATAACAGGGTAGTGATGCCCTGTCAAGCACGATCCCTATTCTGACACCTTTCATGTTAGCGGCCCCGTCAAAGAAAAGTTTCCAACCTGGTTTTTCAACCTTCTCCAATTTGTCAATATGCATCACCTCCTCATCGGGAAAATAAGTTCTCAATGGTTCATATTCTTCATCGACCGGGTTCTCAGCCAAATGATCGACCAATGCTTAGGCTTTCATCGCCGTCCGAGTCACATATACGATGTCAAATTCTATGAGCAAGATCTGTCACTTTGCGAGACTTTCTGTGTGCATGGGCTTCTGAAAGATATGCTTTAAAGGATCTAGGCGAGAAATGAGGTAAGTAGTGTAGTATGTCAAATAATGCTTCAACTTCTGTGCCACCCATGTCAGGGCGCAACATATTCTCTCAAGGGGAGTATACTTAACCTCATAAGATGTGAACTTCTTGCTGAGATAATAGATGGCTTGCTCTTTCCTGCCAGTGATGTCATGCTGACCCAACACACAACCAAACAAGTTGTCAAAGACTGTCAAATAAAGAATCAAAGGTCTTTCAGATTCTGGCGGGACCATCACAAGTGGGTTTGACAAATATTCTTTGATCTTATCGAATGCTTCCTAGCACTTATCAGTCCATTTGACCGCAACATCCTTCTTTAGCAACTTAAAGATGGGCTCACAAGTTGTCGTTAGCTAAGCAATAAACCTGCTGATGTAGTTCAGCCTCCATAACAGACTCATCACCTCAGTCTTGTTCTTTGGCAGTGGTAATTCCTGGATAGCTTTGATCTTTGACGGATCCAATTCAATGCCCCGTCGGCTGACTATGAAACCCAATAGTTTCCTAGATGGAACACCAAATGCATACTTTGCAGGATTGAGCTTAAGATTGTACCTGCGGAGCCTCTGGAAAAACTTTATCAAATCTTTGATGTGGTCAGACTGCTTCCTGGACTTTATGATCACGCCATCCACGTAAACCTCGATCTCCTTGTGTACCATGTCATGGAATATGGTGGTCATTACCCTCATGTAAGTTGCCCCAGCATTTTTCAAACCAAAAGGCATGACTCGGTAGCAGTATGTTCCCCACGGCGTGATGAATGTCGTCTTTTCCGCATCTTCCTCATCCACTAAAATCTGATGATACCCCGCATAGCAGTCCACAAAAGATCCAATCTCATGCTTGGCAGAATTATTGATCAAAATGTGGATATTTGGCAGTGGGAAATTGTCCTTTGGACTTGCTTTGTTGAGATCACGGTAGTCAACACACACTTTGGTCTTACCATCTTTCTTTGGCATAGGCAGAACATTGGCTAACCACGTGGGATACCGCGTGACTCGAATGACCTTTGCATCAAGCTGCTTCGTGACTTCCTCTTTAATCTTCACACTCATGTCAGTTTTGAACTTTGTCAACTTTTGCTTGACGGGAGGGAATGCTGGATCAATTGGCAATTTATGGAAAATATCCTTATACTCAAGCAATGCTTTAATTATTTCTTCCCTGATTTGCGGTTCAAAGTGGACACTTATCTTAGTTTCTTTGACATCATCTGGGTCCCCTAGATTGATTGCCTCCGTATCATTCAGATTAGGCTTGGCTTTTTCTTTAAAATAATTTAGTTCTTTACTAATCTCTTCAAAAGCCTCATCCTCATCATATTCTGATTCATCATCACATTCTATTTCTTGGATTATTATTTCATAATTAGATTGACTTTTAAAACTTGGCCGAAGATTCCTCATGCATGTTATATCATTGAAACCAGAATAAAAAGAACTGTACAAAGAAGAAAAAAAACAAAATAAAAGCTATCAGGAATGATGGAAAAGGGAAATTGCACTTCATTGAAAATAAAGGATAACAGGGTTTGTACATCAACAAGTGAAAAATAAAATATCTGGGTCACAACCCTGGAATGACCCAGATAGAAAGGAAAACAAAATAAACTACCAAGACTCCTTCCGAGTAGGGAGAAGATTAGCCTTTCAATAGTTAAGCTTTATATTCGGCCCGACGAACTGCACGTCTGCTTTCTAGAGCCTTCTCCAACTTCTACCATGCTCACATCATCAAACAATCTTTGGAACCTTTCAATTAACTCTTCATCAATGTCAACCACAGAACTTGGAACTGTCGTCACTAGGCGTTTACCGGCACCGGGCTTGACAAAAGACCTGGAGAGACACGGGATAGACTTTGGAAGTGACCATGCCTTCTGTTTCAACCTTTTAGCCTTTTTCATATCTGTTGCTGTAGGTTTGAATCTAAGGCCGAACGTACCCAAATTTTCATGGAGGAATACTGGCTGTATGATACCCTACAGGGATGCACCCAGACCTTTACCTGACACAAAACTATTTTTCAGCATTTTATAGGCCACCATGACGGATGCAGAGGTTATCTTTGGAGTTGGAATACATTTCCCTTCTGGAACCTTCTCGACCGGCACTGTTTCAAAAACTTGATAGACCTAAGGCCCTTTGTCATCTTCAGCCTCAATGAACGGGACAGAGGCATCACTGTGAGCACATGAATTCTCCTCACCATGCATGACAATCTCCTGCATATCCCACTCGAGCTTGACTATCTGATGCAAAGTGGACGGGACTGCTTTGGCGGCATATATCCAAGGCCGACCTAACAACAAATTGTAAGAGACTGCTACGTCCAGTACCTGGAACGCCATGGTGAATTCCACCGGTCCTATCATCAAGTCAAGCACTATATCACCAACCGAGTCTTTCCCTACACCATCAAAACCTCGGACGCAGATGTTATTCTTATGAATCCTCTCATCCTCCACTTTCAAATTGTTCAGAGTAGAGAGAGGGCAGATGTTTGCACTGGAATCATTGTCAACTAACACCCTGGTGACCACAGAATCTTCATATTTTAGCATAAGATAGAGAGCTCTGTTGTGTTCAGTACCTTCCACAGTCAACTCTTCATCAGAGAAGGTGACCCTGTTCACGTCAAATATTTTATTGGTGATCTTTTCGAGATGGTTCACTAAGAAATTGTCGGGGACATGAGCCTCATTCAGAATTTTCATTAGGGCCCGACGATGCTCATTTGAATGGATCAGTAATGATAGCAAGGAAATCTGAGCAGGCGTCTTTCTCAGCTGCTCCACGATGGAGTAATCTTGTATCTTTATTTTTCTCAGAAACTCCTCCACCTCTTCTTCAGTGACTGCTTTTTTTACTAGAACTGGATTATCTCTGGATGTTTTAGCTTTCCTTAACTCTTCTGGGACAAAGCATCTCCCTGAACAAGTTAATCCCTGGGCCTCATTGACTTCTTCTTTCACTTCCTTTACCTTATAGGTCACTATCACCCGTTCATAGTTCCATGGGATAGCCTTGGTGTTGATTACTGGCAGCTGGGTTACAAGCTTGATGATGACAGGATCCATATGGGTACCCTCTACAATTACGATAGACTTGTTTCCCAACCCTGGCATGACCACTTTTGACTTTTCTTGCTTTGTTATAACATCACTTGGGGATCTTTTCTTAACTACCACAGATGGTTCACCGTCTGTCGTGCTCAACTTGTTCACTGATCCTTCAACCATTAGTTTTTTGACTGGCTTGACCTCACTGGACCGAATCATCATAACGGATTGTGAGGGCTTCTTGGGCTCCCCCTATGTAATATCTCGATCATGTTTGTTTCCTCATGGGTTGGCAATGAGTTCTGATTGATGTTGGGTGCCTCTAGAGTCTAGACTTCAATCCAGTTTGTGTCGATGAGCTCTTAGATGGTATTTTTCAAGTTCCAACACTTCTCCGTATCATGCCTCGGAGTACCATAACAATAAGCACAACTCAAGGAGTAATTAAGATTATTTGGAGGAGGGTTTGACAATTTCGACTCAATTGGCCTCAGTATATCCAACTGCCTCAATTTCTGGACCAAATTGGTATAAGATTCCCCCAACGGGATGAAAGATTTCTTCCGCTGCAACCTCTCATTTTGGAACACTAGATTGGGTCAAAAACCTGGGCTGACAGGGTTTCGGTAGGCTCGTGGGGTGGATAAGCATTTTGTGGAGCTAGGTAGGTGTTTTGTGGAGATGGGGCACGCCATTGTAAGTAGGAAGGAGGTTGAGTATATGAATGGGCGTGGTGGACAGAAATCTGAGGGTCTGGTGATGGGATGCTGGGTGGATTATATGGGGTTTGGGTATAGGTTCAGTGATGGGGTTGAGGCTGAGTATAATTGTGTGACGGGTCCTGGGTCCAAACCATGATCCTGAATCAACTGTTGCCACATCTTCTTTCTTCTTCTTTCTGATCACTCCACCAGTACCATTCTGAATGGATTGGGTAGTTTCCTTGATGGCCGAGTAGCTAATGATTTTGCTTGATTTAAGCCCTTCTTCCACCATGCCACCCATCTTCACCACCTCCTTGAAAGACTTTCCTATAGCCGATATTAGATGGCCAAATAAGTAGGCTCTAGAGCCTGCAGAAAGTACTCCACCATTTTGCTCACCTCCATCGGGGGGGGGGGAGTTAACTCTTGCCGCTTGTTCTCTCCAGCAAAAACCATATTCTCTGAAACTTTCACTAGGCTTCTTCTCAAACTTAGTCAGAGACAAAAGATCTGGAACAATCTCGATGTTGTATTGGAAATGACGAGTGAATGCTTGGGCCAATTCATCCCAGGTATACCATCTGCTGTGATCCTGACGAGTGTACCACTTCAATGCCGCGCCGCTCAAACTCTGGCTAAAGTATGCCATAAACAACTCATCTTTCCCACCGGCTCCTCTCATTTTATTGCAGAAACCCCTCAAATGGCCAATGGGTCTTTGTGCCCTTCATACAAATCAAACTTCGGCATCTTAAACCCCACATGCAACTGAACATCGAGAAATAGACACAAATCTTTGTAGGCTACGCTCACTTGGCCTCCCAACCGCTGCATGTTTCTTAACGATTATTCCAGGCTCCTTACCTTCCTGAACATCTCCTCCTGCTCTAGGTTTTTAGGGAGTTTCTCAGTATCAACAGGGAGGTCGAAACGGGGAGTGTAGGAGTAATGCTATGGGGCCTTGAAAGTAAACTCCGGGGGATAGTATTGATTATCTTGGGTCTAGAATAATGGCTCACTGGAGGATCAATGTAGTGTAGCGGGCGGGGGTGCCACGAAAACAGGAGTAGCTGGTGGAGGGGGTATGGGATTGGTTTAGCTGGTGGTGCTTGTGTGGTTTGGGAAGTGGTGCTTTTGTAGTGGTGGTAATGGGGGAAGCCTGGAGATGAATCAACAGTGGAGGTTCTTGGGACTGAGCCAGGGGCGGGATGAAAGCAGGGTTGGCGGGGTATGAAGGTTGTAGATGTCCTTTCATCCATGCCTGGTACATCTCTGCCATTTGGTGTTTCAACTTATGTAACTCCTCTTTCAGATTAACATCAGACTCTTCCCCTTCCCTTGATGGATCAATAATGCTTGCATCCAATTCTTGGCCGGCCATGATCAACTTGTCTTTGGACTTGGTGTTGTACGGGTGAGTTGCCAAAATACCAAAAAAACTTACCACCTGCATAGACTTGATGACAACAAGCAAACTTGTTAGCGATTAAGAGCTTAGCAGATATGCAACCGCACGTTGGGGATGCAATTCACATAAGTAGTTAACCATTTCTAATATATGTATTTGAATGGCTGCTTGCGTCATCCCGGCTTTCACTATTTTGAAATTTCTTCCTCTTTTTTTTTTTTTCATTCCTGCTTTTCTTTGCTTGATTCTTGTTTTTATCCTTTTATTCTCTCAATTTTCCCTCTCTTGTTATGCTATTATTTCTTTCCCATAGTTTTTTTCTTGTTTTCTCTCCTCTTTTTTTTCCCTTTTCATTTCACGATTATGGTTGAATCCTATGGGGATTGCCTACGTATCATGACGCCGCATGAATCAGACCAAGCATAGTTCTGGGGATAAGTGTAAAATAAAAGAAAGATACATTTTTTTGGGTTTTCAATTTTTCATAAAATAAAACAAAACATCCTGGTTACAACGACTTCTCTTACAGAATTTAACCATAGAAACTAACAGACTCGAAAAGGCGGACTAACAGACTCCAACAAAAAAAATGAACATACAGACTCAAAATGGACTAACAGACTCTGGAAGAAAGATGAAAATACAGACTCAAATGAAAATCATGAATATATAAGTGCCTCAATTACTGCTCTAGGGTCCCGCGGGACATCAGTCGGTCTCGCCGCGGGCCTATGCGCCATATCTTCTTGAAGGAGAAATAGGTCATCCATGATCTGTCGGACAAAAATCATAACAGAAGCGAATAACATGGACCTGGTCATGTCTTCACATTCGTTTCACTTCATCACAATGTAGTCCGCAATGCTCTTAACCCTTTCTCTGATAATACCCTTCTCTTGTAGCAACCGTCTGATCTGCTGAGATCTGGCCCCCAAAACTTGTTCAGCTGTATGATTTTTCTCTTGAAGCTGCTGCAGGTCTTTTTCTAGCTGCGACATCAGAGCGTAGCAGTGTTCTCTTTCTGCTTGAAGCTCTTTGTTTGTTTGGCCATCTCGTTCTCAAGGATAGTTAGTTGCTTCTTTAGGTTGGTGGCTTCTCCCTCATATTTCCTTTTTAATTGCCGGACAAACTCTGCTCGTCCCTCTGCGTTCTTTGCTAACTGTGCCCGTACTCTCGCCAAATTACCCTCAAATTTTTCCAAATCATCCTCGCACTCAACTATTTTCCTCCTAAGACCATTTATGAGTCTTTCATGCTTTCGGCTCTTTTCCTGATTCTCAGTAGCTATCTTCATTTTTTTGATTTGGGCTTGAAGGGCCTTATTTTCTTGAGCCAATTTCTTCTTCTCCCCTTCATCAGCGGAGACCTGTACACTTTTGTCAAATTTAAGATCTCGGATATGTCCCTCCAATTTGCTTATTGTGGCTCTGTAGCTTGCCTCTTTTGCCAACCAATCTCATTGCTCCTGCGCTCCATGAGTGAATTATTGGACATTGGGCCTTTTGGCGGGACGTTCGGGCTTTTGGATGGACTTGAGACCTTTTACCAGACCAAGTTGTGAAACTAGGCTCCAACTCGCCTCTGGACAAATCCCGTACTTGAGTCTTTGGCTCTAGGAACCTACATTGATGCCAAATTCGACACACCCTTTCTTCAGGGAAAGAAGTTTTTGGCCCCAGTTCGATGACCTGCCGACTCAAATCCTCATCATGCGAGATACTCTGGTACCTGCCTAGCTGGCACAAAACTCTTTATGGGGCATAAGGCTGAATGCTCCGGAGACCCATCAATAGAAGAAAATATACTTCGGCCGACATGTAAATGACCTCACTGACCGGGAGCCACCCGAATGTCCACTCAATCTTGCTTGCAATCAGGGAGCTCAAATGTGCAAACCATGCTTCCGTACTATTTGGAAACTTACATCCCTCCACCCGGTTTTCATGTTTTTTAATGCATTTAAGGCCGGTCATCCCACAGTTCATGTACCCCGGACGGTGGCAGAGGTGTTCCTCCATCCAGAGTTGTAGAAGCATATTGCATCCCTCAAAAAACTTTCCTCCTTCTCGGCAAACAGTTGGAGCTCGGTAAATCTCCGACAACATCATCGGTACAATGGTGCCATTAGCCTTTTTAGTCATGAAGTCGGCTATTCCCACAAGCCCCAATTCTATATTTCCATCCTTTCTTGGGCAAATTAAGACGCCCAGGAATGCCACTATAAAAGCCAGCTTATGAGCTCCCTCAGCCATAAGTAGGAATCTCAAAACTGCAAGGATTCCCGTATTGTCGGTACAACAAGTAGAATGAGCAGAATCCCTCAGCCAAATTTCCGTCTTTAACTTCCCGACTGATGCTTAGAAGATCTAAAAACTTATGAGGAGTCACCATTCTAGGTGCCACTAGGTATTGATTTTTGAGATTCCCACTAAAACCAGCGTAGCCCGCTATTTCCTCAAGCGTAAGGTTAGCTCAAATCAGCAAAAAGGAACACATAATACCCTAAGTCTCAAAAGGGTATCAAAGCCTCAATTATATCCTTCCTCGGCTTAATCTTTAGAAGACCAACAAGACCGCCCAAAGCTTTTATTACAGTATCTCTGCTGACCTCCCCTAAATCATTCCACCACATATGGAGCTCTAACAGGATTTCCTCGAGGACTGTGAAAGGTTCATTTTCAATCATGCTCATCCTGCACATTTATTTAAAGTGATCCGTAAAAAAAACCATGATTTACTTTGACTCAAGAGAAAAATACCAATTTTCGAAAATGGCAATTAAAACAAAACACTTTTACGAGTGCAGCCCTTCAGCACCTCAAGAAAGAAAATTTTAGGGTTGTGTTTGCTAATCAACCAAAATTTGAAAGAGGACCTTAGGTGGCTATTCTTGCAAAAAGGGCCTTCCGGTGCCCTTTTGGGGCATTTTGGCTATTTTGGACAAGAACAACATTACCTAATTTATTTATGACAAAATAGCGACACTTCATATTTTTTTTGGGTTATTTATGCAAAAATGGAGTTGGACCCGATGAGGGTTTCATACGTATCCCACATCCGGTGAGAATCAAACTTGCGTAGTTCGGTCAATTTTGACGCAACAGAAAACATAAATATTTGAAATAGGTTTTTTTTCTTTTTCTTTCAAATATTTCGGTAGAGTTTCGGGATATTTTGGATACCATATTTTTTCGCAGACAGGGAATTTCCTCTCTCTCACCTTAATTGGTTTTTCTAAAAAACAAAATCCTATTCTAGAAGCCGATCAGCATGCAATCCGAGTCAAATAAATGTGCAAGTAGCAGGTAGAAATGCATCAGGATGGTCTTTTTATTTCGGGTACACCTGTCCTAGACGGACCCAACCCCTGTGTTGAGTCCCCAAAGTCAAATGTGCGTGATGCAAACAAGCGTTCCTACTAGGGATCCGGCATGAGGCTATGTTATACTAGGTTTGAAAACCTAGATTTATTTGTTCTAGACTTGGCTTACCCGAGCGGACAGCTCGAGCCGGGGGGCAGCGTATCGGGAATACAGAAGCTTCACCGGCTTTGTAACTTGTCCGAATCTCATTCTAAAATTGGGATATGACTCTAACAGAAGAGAAGCTACACGAAGTGCACCCTTCCTAGATGATTTAGAAGACACAGAGAGAGGAGGGTTTCACAACAATTTATATACAGTTCAACAATATCAAAGCGGTAAAAAGTAACATTTAGCACATTAGGCCCAAACATGTAATAAAGTTCAGATAATAAATAAAGCCAACTATAACAATTATTCTATGCTTGAATTCTCGAACCCTGAACCAGAGATTCTGGGTTCGGTCCCCAGCAGAGTCGCCACAGCTGTCATACCTCCTTTTTCCTACACCTGCAAGAGAGTATAAGGGGAGTTTTTTCCAATTTAAATAACAATCGAAACGGAATTATGTTATTTAAAATTCAGAGTTGCCACTTGGGATAATTTATGATGTCCCAAGTCACCGGTTTTGAAATCTCAAATCGAGAAAAAATTGACTTTGTTCTATAGTCCGCGAACACAGAAATTTGGGTAAGGAATTCTGTTAACCCGGGAGAAGGTGTTAGGCATTTCAGGGTTCCGTAGTTCTAGCACGGTCGCTCAACTATTATTATTGGCCTAATTATCTCGTTTTAAAATACTTTTTAAACCTATGTGCATTTTTAACTTTAAAACTGCTTTTATTTATTCAAGAAAGTATTTCAAGGTAATTTAAAATACATCACGAACCACGCTACATGAAATGCACCCGTGATTCACGAAGCGTTCTATTTAACCTTGTTGAAAATTAGAACCGGGTCACATGAAATGTACACCCGGATTTTAGTAATAGCCGTGATAATTATATAATTAACACGCCTAAAGTAAACTACGAAGTTCATTTTTAATGTATAAGTTATGAGATTAGTATGAGGGCCATAGGTGATTTAATTAAGATGGCACACCTCACTCCATTTTAAAGAACTATACTCAATTGGGACTAATGGCGCTTTGTTCGCAAATAGCTCGGATTTAGGGCTTTGGATTATGGACAAGGAAATATAGAGCAGGCCTATAATAATGTGTACAAATGCTGGGCCCATAGCTGGCCTAGGACATTATTAAATGGGCTTACAAAGAGGGGTAAACGTTGGGATTGCATGGGCTTCTGAAATCGAGCCCAACAAACATAGACCTTGAAACATTTTTTGCCAAGCTTCATATGTTAGAGGCATCTCATTTGAGGCTGATGCCCCAGCCCAAACCCCAACAATACACGTTCGAAATTAATTGAAATGAAACAATCAACTATTAATACGTGTTCCTGCAGATATTAAACGACAAAATGGATCATGTTTTGAACACGTGAAAGGTTATTAGGCGTCAATTGAGGCCCTAGATAGAAAATGGAAAGGTTTACATCACCTTCACTAGTTTTTCTTGTTTCAAACCATAACATGGAGTACCATAGAGAAACATATTTCTGCACATTCAATAACTGCACAACAGTCAAACCAATTGAGTCATATTGCTCTTTTCACCTTGATTTTGCTGTGTATCAAGTCCCAACATCTAATTACCATTAGCCTCCTAATAAAAATATGCTTCGAGCCAAACTAAAAGGGAACAAATCATGTAAAAAAATAGTAGCTAATCCACAGAAGAGTAACTTTGAAATCCAGAATAAACTAAACTTCAAAACTTCAAAGAGAGGACATTAACTACTCTGATTACGATTTTTCATGAAACTGATATACTAATGATTATTTGCCAAGGTGAATATGGACTATCCACCCAAACTTTAAACCATAGCAATAGAGTTATCAATTTCTAACAAATATCAGCAACAAACCTATTTTTGGGGCTTAATACTTGCTGATTTGGCCAATTAGTGGCCAAATCCACAAACTACAGCCAATACGCAATAACAAAAGCCTGCAACAACCCTCAAATATGCATCACTTTGGGCAGGATCACTGATTCCACAAGAATAGACATTATACAAAGCACAACAAGCTAATTATGAAACAGATTTCAGCATATAAGGCTGATGAATCAAATAATGGTAAATCTAGGACATTAGATATCTAATAGTGAATGAGAAGTCATTCAAATACATGTGAAACCACTGAGATAAACTGAGTATCCAAAGTTATGAATAATAACACCATATCACATCCCTAACAGCTATAACATACTGAATCAAAGCTGGAAATGAGACTATATGACAAACAAACTTCTAAGATATAAAAGCTACTTGAACTAGAATCAAACTATTAAAATAAATTGAAGCTTAAGCATAGGAGAATCAACTTTTCATTCAGCATTATACTCCCATTCCAAAGATTCGAAATGTACCTGGATACAAGCAATCAAAGTAAAGGAATAAATCTTGAGCTCGACAAAGGACAAAAGAAGCAGCAGAACCAACAGCCAAAAGATGCAGTAGCAATAGTCAGTGTTAGCTTCAAATTAAGTCATTTCCTTCACTCCAAGATCACCAAAAATCGAATGGATAGTTTCCCTTAAACTTTTGTGAAGAAAAGAGTGGAAAAGTTGAAGGCAAGTACCAATATTTTCAGAAAAGTTTTCAGCCGTTTGCTATTTTTTAATGTTGTAATCTCTGCCTCAAAAAATGCATGAAATGAGACTTTTATAGCCAGATTTTAGGGCAACAAACTTAACTTTATTCATTCACTACCCTCCCCTCTTCAATTCCCTTTTTTCCAATTCAAATCCCAAACTTAAAACCTATTTGTTAAAACAGCCTATTCCCCACTTTCCTAGAACCTTTCTAGGCAGTTATCAAAGATTCTTTTAATATAAATGCCCTAAATATCCTTTAACCTCTTGTTATTAACCTTTTCTACTATACTGATCATTTGAGCCAAATGCCCAATATTTCTTTGGGCTTTTGTACTAGCAAGACACAACATTTCCTTTGGGCCTCTACACTAACAGACCCAATTCCGAATCCAAACCAAATAATTCCACAAGAAACCTAAAACCCACAAAGCTCTGAACTAATACAGAAAACAAACCTTCCAAAGAAAAACAGAAAAAGAAAGAGGAATGAAAGGAAAAGAAAAATTAAAAGATGTCAATACATTGTCATAGGCAATTAATCGTATTACTAAGCTATTGTTGCCGACTTAATCAATTATAAACTAATATGATTTAAACATAACTGAGATGAAGAACAGCAATAAAGAGAAAAAGAAATATACCAAATAGACCGATGACCCAGAGATGATGACATCCGGCGAAAGGGCTTTGGCTAATGGTAGGAACTGTAACATGAGCACTGGCCGAAATTTCTTCCACGGCTAGTGCTCTTTGTCACAGTCCTCAACATGAGCCAAGACGAAGAAGAGGCAGAAATAAAGCCCATCGAAGATTGTTACCCAAACTCTGCTACAATGCACAAATTGAAACCTTAGCCAATTGGCTATTCACTCGAAACTGGTCGATTCACGCATGTTCAACACCAAGAAGAGGCCAGATTGAGAGGAAATCAAAAGAAAAAGGACGAAGAGGATTTTATTGCTATCTTAGATCTCTGATTTGGAGAGGATGAATGGTTTGGGGAAGGAAACAATGGCAGATTTGGAATGGGGGGGGGGGCGACAGAGGTTGTGTGGTCAATTTTTAATGGAGTTTGGAGATCCACCGTCGCCGCTGGCAATTTTCGATGGGGTGGCAGACGGTGGTGAGATACAAAGTGAAAGAGATGAAAGGTCCTAGGTTGTCTTTGAGACAATTGGAAATTTCTAAGCAAATATGGTGAGGCTTTCCTGGCCGTTGGATGAGATTAAATGAAGGGTCGAGATTAAATACGATAAAACGACGTCGTTTGGTGATGAAGGGGGCTGGACCAGGTTATTTGGCTGGGCTGGGCCGGGACATGGGGCTTTTGGGCACAATTTTAAATTCTGGCCCAATTTGTAACAACTGTCTCTTTTGTTTTGCTTTTCTTTTCATTTTTGTTTCAATTGTTTTTCCTTTCCCCTTTTAATTAATTATCATCCTAAATTAAATTAAATTGTGAGATTAAGCTAATTATCTACTATATATTTACAAAAATTAATTACTCCTAGATTAAAAATAAATTACTAATCTAAAAATTAAAAGCTAAAAATGCAAAAGTAAACCAATTTTTGAGATTTTCAATTTTAATAAAGAAACTAATTTACTAATTAACATTAAAAAATGTGAATATGCATGGTATTTTTTATATTTTTATGATTTTAAAAAAAAAACTAAACATGTACGGAAATGTAAACAATTAGCACAAATTCACACAAAATCCTATAAAATTGTAAAAATAAAAAAAATTGTTTTTCTTGTATTTTATGGGAGTAATTCCTATAGGAAAAAAATCACGTGCTCACATAGCTCATCTTGGTTCATTGGACTCCCCAACTTCTTTTCCCGAAAACTCATAAATTTTAGTTAATAAACAGAATAGATATACTTTGAAAATTAAAATAAATTAAGCAATTACGTACCAAATGTGATGACCCAAAAGGTCATCACTTGCTTTTTAATTAAATTCCGTGTTCCGAAGCCTTGAAAACCTCATTTAGCATTACCTCAATTTGCGTGCACAGTTTGGGCGCGTAGACGGAAAGCTTATGTGTGAAAATCTGTGAAAAATAATAAGTTTTGACGATAAAATGAATTTATTTGACTTCGGTTAACGTTTTGGGTTAACGGACCCGGACCCGTGATTTGAAGGTCCCAGAGGGTCCGTAGGAAAATATGGAACTTGGGCGTACGCCATGAATCGAATTCCGAGGTCTCAAGCCTGAGAAATGAATTTTTGAAAGAAATTATTTTCTGAAATTGTTTAAAGGTTTTTGAAATAAAATTTGATTAGAACATGATGGTATCGGACCCGTATTTTGGTTCCGGCCCAAGGTACAAGTATTATATATGGTTTAAGACATCTCTGTGGAATTTGGTGAAAACGGATGTCGTTTGACGTGATTCGGACCTAAATTGCAAAAAAATGATGTTTTAAGAAGTTTGAGAAAATTCTTTGATTTTGAGGTTTAATTCGTTGTTATTGAGGTTATTTTAGCGATTTGATCGTACGAATAAGCTCGTATGATGTTGTTGAGTTAGTACGTATGTTTGGTTAGGAGCCCCGAGGGCTCGGGTGTATTTCAGAAGGTTTCGTACTTAGGAAAAGTTGTAGGTTTTCAGTTGTTGGTATTCTGATATGTCCTTCTTCGCATTCGCGGGAGCACCCTCGCGAACGCGATGCGTTAATTTTTCTGAAAGAAATTCCTTCTATGCGAACACGTAACCCAAGTCACTGACGCAAGGAATTGGGGGGCCATCCCTTCGCGAACGCGGTCCTGGCCACGCGAACGCGAAGGCTAATTGAGCCTAGGCGGGGATGGGGCATTTACCCTATGCGAACGTGACCAACGCGATGCGAACGCGAGGGCTCAAAGAGTTCTTCTCCGTGAACGTGAGCACATGTACGCGAACGCGAAAGTCTCTCAGGCCTGACTCATCGCGAACGCGAAGACCATTTTCGCCCAGTTATTTTAAAAGACCTGAAACAGTAGCATTGCGCGACTGAAGCAAAATTTCATAACTTCTTCATCATAACCCCAAATTGGGCGATTTTTGAAAGAGGATTTCACCACCAATTCGTAGGTATGTAATCTCAGTCTCATTTTCTTCAATTTCCATTAACACCCATTAGATTTCTAGGCTTAAATTATGTGATTAAGGGTAGAAAATTAGGGATTTGGATAGAGTTAGGGCTTTTTGATTATTTATGATTTATACCTCGTTTTGGGGTCGAATTTTGGAACTAATTATATATTCGGGCTAGTGGGTGAATGGGTGATCGGGTTTTGGTCTGAACCTCGTGTTTTGACCAAGCGGGCCCGGGGTCAATTTTTGGATTTTTGGGAAGAATGATTAGAAGGCTATAATTAAGCATTGGAATTGAATTGTTTAGCAGTTATTGATGTTATTAAGTCGATTATGTCTAGATACAATTGATTTAGAGACGAATTCGAAAGGAAAGGCGGTGTTTGAGGCTTGAGTTGGTCGTGGAAGTTCGAGATGAGTGTTTGGTCTAACCTTAGCTTGAGGGATTAGGAGTTGTGTACTATTTGCTATTTGCTTCTTGTTGAGTACGACGTATATGCATGGTGACGAGTATCTATACGTTGGTGTCGAGCATGACCGTGAGTCTTAAATCGATATTTGTTGTGTTCTTAAATGATACTACGGATGCTTTAATTGGTGATTCTCGATATTGAGCAAGGATTTAGTTTATTTTCGTGGAATTTACTTATGATTGAGTATTGGTATTAACTGAGATGAGTAAGAGTTGGTTAAGATTGTTTATAGCTAATTCTCCCTTACCGGGACATATATTCTTTTCTGTTGAATTCACTTGCCGGGATAGTGTAGTTTATTGTTGATCCCTTGCCGGGACTCGTGGTATGGTTGAGTTTAAAGTATATAAATATATCGGATCGGGTTGCATGCCGCAACAATGTTATATATATTGGATCAGTTTGCACGCGGCAACAATGTTATATATATTGGATTGTGTTGCACGCCGCAACAATGTTATATATATTGGATCGGGTTGCACGCCGCAACAATGTTATATATATTGGATCGGGTTGCACACTGCAACAATGTTATATTGGGTCGGGTTGCACACCGCAACAATGTTATATGGATCGGGTTGCGCGCCGCAACAGAGTTATAATTACTTTGTTGTAGATTTGAGTTGTTTCTCTCATATTTCTCTTTATTTCTGCTGGATTTGATATGTTCCCCGAAGCATGCACCCCCTCCCATTTAAACTGACTATTCCTATTTATTTTCCGTTGTATATTATATAATTGCACAGGTTTATCTGGAATCTTCTTCTAGCCGCGTTACTACCTCGCCGGGGTTAGGCCAGACACTTACCAGCACATGGGGTCGGTTGTGTTGATGCTACACTCTGCACTCTGATACTCTTCTATCTACTTATATGTTCTGTTTTCATTTGTATCCGAGACACACTATATTTCTTTTCTTCAGACATCTGTATGTAGTATTCATAGACAGTTCGTGAATATTGTGACGCCGGTTTTTGGGTAGAGACGCATGTTGGCATTTTCATATTTATTTTGGTGTTATATTAGTCTAAGTCTTCCGCTTAATTTCATCTTCCGCTATTATTTAAATGTTGATCACCTGTTAATACAAGCTGTTAAATGGATTAAAATGAAAAAGTTCAAAATTTCTAAGTTGCGTGGCTTGCCTAGCTTCTACGAGTAGGCGCCATCATGACTTCCGAGGGTGGGAAATACGGGTCGTGACACCAAAATTCTTTTTATTGTGCCTAGGCTGATCGCACCTCCAGTGTGCAAGGAGCCTCCCTTCTCAGATGCGTGAGCTTTCTTTCCTTTTTCGCTCATCTCTAAGAACTTTGCGATAATCCATTGCCTTTGCAAATCCTCCCATAGATTTTGAAGCAACCAGTCAGGCTTCTGGTTCAACTTTCTAGCTTTGGAGAAACTATGCGACAACCGCTTGCGAGCTTTGTGATGAAAATTTGCAGCCACTTTCACGCTATACCGGTGTTCCCATACACATTTGCTCTGTATTTTAAAAGTTAAATATTATATTTAAATATCATAATATAAATAATTATACTGATTAAAAGAACATTTATACCTTAAATTGATTGGAAATTTGCTCCTTCAGCGAGAATGAGAATTCACTCCAAGTCGCATAAGGGTCATCATAAATGTCACGACCCTAAACCCGGACCCGATCATGATGGCACCTCTCATAAAGACAAGGCCAACCGACACTTCCCATTTCCAGTTATTAACAGTTAATCCATAAGAAATAAATCTAAAGCATGATAAGATAATCCAAAGTTAATAGATAATAGCATAATTTGCGGAATAATACCCAAACACAGCCCGATACCGGGGTGTCACTAGTCATAGGCATTTAAACAATCCGGAATACTCCAAATCAAACTGCAAAGTTTAATACATAAACTAAGAACATGAAGAAATAAGATAGGGAAGAGCTCCGGGCTGTGAACGCCAATAGCTACCTAGAGACTCCGCGGATCCGCCTGAGCCGAAAATGATCAGCACTCGGGAGCAGAACCAAATATGCTTGAATCTGCACACAGGGTGTAGGGAGTAAAGTGAGTACTCCAACTCAGTGAGTAATAATAATAAATAAAGACTGAAAACAGAAAATCACGTAAGGAACAAGGCATGCTATAATGAAGTAGTAAAACCATTTAGAACAATAATCCAGTGAAAAATAGGTAAAATCCTTTAACTCAAGTTAACTTCATAAAAAGCTTTTTTCAACAATTAAGCATGGCAATTGACAGGCAATTAAGAAAAGATAAACACATAAAGGTTCGCTCATCGGGCACCGTATCAACAAATCCTCCCCTCTAGCAACATCTTAGAACAATACTGGCCCCTCGTGCTCAATCTCACATCACAATGGGTACCCGCGCTCACTGGGGGTGTGCAGACTCCTGGAGGGGCCCCTTACGGCCCAAGCGCAATATCAAGCTATCTCGTGGCATCATCACTAGGCCCTCAGACTCATATTAACAAGCCACCTCATGGCGTACATATCGCAGGCCCTCGGCCTCATAATCAATATCAAATGTTTCCTCACAACATAAGCCATCGGCCTTACTCAGTCAAAATTCTCACAAGCCACTCGGCAATAGTAAAAACATGATTCTGAGCCCAAAATATCATTTAAAAGATCATTTAAGTGTTAAAACAGAGTAAACATGGTTGAGTACGAAAACAGTGAAATATAACATGACTGAGTTCAAGTATAAAGCCAAAACAGTGAGGATAAATCAATAAAAGTCCCCTAAGGGTTCAAATAGTTGGCATACAGCCCAAATATGGCATTCAACCCAAATAATGATGATAGCGAATAGATTTTAGTCAAATACGTGGTAAAATAGTCATTCGGGATGGACTAAGTCACAATCCCCAATAGTGCACGACCGTACGCTCGTCATCTAGCATGTGCGTCACATCAATATAGCACAACGATGTGCAAATCCGGGGTTTCATACCCTTATAACATCATTTACAATCATTACTCACCTTGAACCGGTCAAATCTCTAGCTCGCGATGCCTTTGTCCCTTGAATCGGCCTCCACTTGCGTCGAATCTATCCAAAATCAAAACGAAGACGTCAAAATATGCTAAGGGAACGAAGCCCAAGCGAAATAATCAAAATATGACACAAATCCCGAAATTACCAAAATTCAACCCCCGGGTCCACATCTCGGAATTTGATAGTTTTTACATCAGTAGACTCCTTATCTCCCCACGAGTTCATACATATCAAAAGTTATGAAATCCGACCTCAAATAGTCCTTCAAATCCTCAAGCAAAGGTCTAAGTTTCCAAGCCCTAGTTTCCCCACTTTTAGCCCTTAAATTCCATTAATCATAGCTCTAATCCGTGAAATAGTAGCATAGGAACGAGTTTTAGGTCCAAATTCTTTATCTTAATGAAGTTCCCTTGAAATCCCTCTTCAAAATTGTCCAAAAAGCTCCCAAGCCGAATTAGAAATGGTGAAAATAGCTCAAAATCGCGAAGGACACAATTTATACATTCTGCCCAGGCATTTTCTCATCTGCGGCCCAATTTCTGCTTCTGCGGTACCGCAATTGCAGCCAACCAACCGCTTCTGCGGTTTTTCACTTAACTCACCACTTTCCGCATCTGCGGTGCCATTCCCGCATCTGCGGCATCGCAAGTGCAGTCCCTATAACCGCTTATGCGGTTACCTGACACCTTACCAAATTCCGCTTCTGCGGCCCCTTTCCCGCATATGTGGTGTCGCACCTACGGTCCCCAATCCGCAGGTGCGGAAATACCAGAAGCAGCACAATATGCAATTGCAACAATTTCTCAAACTCCCCGTCAACCATCCAAAATCACCCCGAGACCCCCGTGACCTCAACCAAAAGTACCAACATATTCCAAAACCTTATTCAAACTTGTACAAACCTTCAAAACACCTCAAACAACATCTAATCAACCAAAACACACCGGATTCAAGCCTAAGTTCCAAAAATCTTCCGAATTTCGCTTTTGATCAAAAACTTAACCAATCCACGTCCGATTAACCTGAAAATTTGCACACACATCCTAAATGACACAACGAAACTATTGCAACTCTCAGAATTCTATTACGACACCTATACCAAAATCTTGCCTACCAACCGGAAATCGCAAAAATATCAACTTCGCTAATTCAAGCCTAAATCTATTTTGAACCTCCAAAACTCATTACGATCATGCTCCTAAGTTCCAAATCACCTCCTGAAGCTATCCGAACCATCGGACCTCATATCCGAGCCCTCTAACACATAAGTCAACATCCGGTTGACATTTCCAACTCAAACTTCCTCAAAAGAGACTAAGTATCTCAAACCTTACCAAAATCATTCCAGATTCGATCCGACCAACCCGATACCACATAACACTGATAAACAAAGCATAAAGAAGCAGAAATGGGGGAAACAGAGCGCTAACTCATGAGACGACTGGCCGGGTCGTCACATCCTCCTCAACTTAAACAAACCTTCGTCCTCGAACGAGTCAAGAAACATTATTGAAGCCTCAAACAGGTGAGGATATCTGCTCTGCATCTCCCGCTTAGTCTACCAGGTAGCCTCCTCTATGGGCTAACCTCTCCTCTGCACTTTCACTGAAGCTATATCCTTTGACCTCAACTTTCGAACCTAACACCCCAAAATAGTTGTTGGCTCCACATCATAAGTCAAATCACCATCCAACTGAATGGTGCTGAAATCCAGAACATGAAATGGATCCCAATATACATTCGGAGCATAGAAATATGAAATACCGGATGCACACTCGACAAGCTAGATGGCAAAGTAAGCTCATAAGCCACCTCCCCAATCCTCCGAAGCACCTCAAAAGGCCAAATGAACCGAGGACTCAATTTACCTTTCTTACCAAATCTCATGACACCCTTCATGGGCGAAACCTTCAACAGAACCTTCTCACCAACCATGTAGGACACATCCCGACCCTTCCTGTCAGCATAACTCTTTTTCCTCGACTGCACTATACGAAGCCTCTCCTGAATCACCTTCACCTTTTCTAAAGCATCCTGCACCAAGTCTGTCCCCAATAGCCTAGCCTCACTTGGCTCAAACCAACCAACTGGAGATCTACACCCTCCCATACAAAGCCTCATATGGAGCCATCTCAATACTCGATTGGTAGCTGTTGTTATAAGCAAACTCTACAAGTGGTAGAAACTGATCCCATGGCCCTTCAAAATCAATGACACAAGCATGTAACATGTCCTCCAATATCTGAATAGTGTGCTCGAACTGCCCGTCCATCTGAGGGTGAAAAGTTGTGCTCAACTCAACCTGAGTACCCAACTCTCGTTGCACCGACCTCCAAAACTGCGATGTAAACTAAGTGCCCCTATCTGAAATGATGGAAACGGGGACACCATGCGAACGAACAATCTCCCGAATATAAATCTCTGCTAACCGCTCTGAAGAATAGGTAGTACACACAGGAATGAAGTGTGCGGACTTGGTCAGCCGATCCACAATTACCCAAATAGCATCGAACTTCTTCAAAGTCCGTGAAAGTCCAACTACAAAGTCCATAGTCATCCTCTCCCACTTCCACTCTAGAATATCCATCCGCTAAAGCAAGCCACCCGGTCTCTGATGCTCATATTTCACCTGCTGACAATTGAGACACCGAGCTACAAATCCCACAATGTCTTTCTTCATTCTCCTCCACCAATAGTGCTACCTCAAATCCTAATACATATTTGCGGCACCCGGATGAATGGAATACCACGAGCTATGGGCCTTCTCCAGAATCAACCCCCAAAGCCCATACACATTGGGCACAAAAATCCGGCCTTGCATCCTCAACATCCCATCATCACCAATGGTCACATCTCTGGCATCATCGTGCTGAACTCTGTCCTTAAGGGCAAGCGAATGCAGATCATCATACTGGTGCTCTTTGATGCGATCATATAAGGAAGACCGAGAAACAACACAAGCCAATACCCGACTGGGCTCCGAAATATCTAACCTCACGTACTGATTGGCCAAGGCCTGAACATCAACTGCAAGAGATCTCTCCCTAACTAGAATATATGCCAAACTTCCCATACTCACCGCCTTTAGGCTCAAGGCATCGGCCACCATATTGGCCTTTCCCGGATGGTACAATATAGTGATATCATAATCCTTAAGCAACACCAACCACCTCCGCTGCCTCAAATTGAGATCCTTTTGTTTGAACAAGTGCTGGAGGCTACGATGATCAGTAAACACCTCACAAGACACACCAAGTAATGCCTCCAAATCTTCAATGCGTGAACTATGGCAGCCAACTCCAAATCATGAACGGGGTAGTTTTTCTCATGGGGCTTCAACAAATGAGAAGCATAAGCAATAACTCTACCCTCCTACATCAACACACAACCAATACCAACTCTCAAAGCATCACAATATACAATATATGAACCTGAAGTTGATGGCAAAACTAACACTGGAGTTGTGGTCAAAACTGTCTTGAGCTTTTGAAAGCTCTCCTCATACTCGTTCGACCATACAAATGAAGCACCCTTCTGAGTCAACTTGGTCAAGGGCGATAGATGAGAATCCCTGAACAAACCGGCGGTAATAACCCATCAAACCAAGAAAACTGCGAATCTCTGTTGCTGGGGATGGTCCGGGTCAACTCTGAACCGCCTCTATCTTCTTTGGATCAACTTGAATACCCTCATTGGACACCACGTGCCCCAAGAAAGCCACTGAATTGAGCCAAAACTCACACTTGGAGAATTTTGCATAAAGCTTCTCCTCCCTCAATCTCTTCAACACAACTCTCAGATGCTCTGCATGCTCCTCCTAACTACGTGAATACACTAGAATATCAACAATGAAGACTATGACAAACAAGTCGAGATAAGGCCAAAACACATTGTTCATCAAATTCATGAACGATACTGGGGCATTGGTCAGCCCAAAAGACATCACCAAGAACTCATAATGACTATATCGGGTCCTGAAAGCTGTCTTAAGAATATCCGAGTCCCTGATCTTCAACTGGTGATAACCTGAACGGAGATCAATCTTGGATAACACTCTCACTCTTTGAAGTTGGTCAAATAAATCATCAATGTGAGGCAAATGATACTTGTTCTAAACTGTTACTTTGTTCAATTGCCTATAATCAATGCACATCCTCATAGTGTCATCCTTCTTCTTCACAAATAGAACCGGTGCACCCTAAGGTGACACACTAGGCCGAATGAACCCTTTATCAAGGAGTTCCTGAAGCTGCTCCTTTAATTCCTTCAACTCCGTTGGTGCCATACGATACGACGGAATAGAAATGGGCTGAGTGCCCGGCACCAGGTCAATACCAAAATCAATATCCCTGTCCGATGGCATGCCCGGCAGGTCTGCAGGAAACACATCGGGAAAATCCCTCACAATTGGAACAAAATCAATGCTGGGAGTTTCAGCACCGACATCTCTCACAAATGCTAGATACAAAAGATAACCCTTCCCAACCATACACTGGGCTTTCAAGAATGAAATCACTCTACTGGGAACATAATCAGTCACACCTCGCCACTCAATCCGTGGCACACCCGTTATAGCCAATGTGACTATCTTAGAATGACAGTCCAGAATAGCACGACACGGAGATAGCCAATCCATGCCCAAAATGACATCGAAATCCACCATACACAATAATAAAAGATCCACACGGGTTTCCAGACCCCCAATAGTCATCACACACGACCGGTACACATGGTCTACAACAACAGTATCACCCATCGGGGTAGATACATGAACAGGTGAAGCAAGAAACTCATGGGGTGTACCCAAATAACGAGCAAAGTATGATGACACATAAGAAAGGGTGGAACCGGGATCAAATAATACAGAGGCATCTCTGTGGAAGACTGAAACAATACCTGTAATAACAGCATCTGAAGCAATAGCATCAGGTCTGCCTGGAAGTGCATAGAAATGGGACTATGATCGACCTCCCCCTCTAGAGCGACCCCTAGTTGACTGACCTCCACCCCTTGATGGCTGGGCGGGTGGTGGTGAAGTAACTGGCACTGAAGTCGATGATTGATTCTCCCGAACACCTCAAATTGGAATCAATATAGCACATAACCGTGCAATCAACTACTCAATAGCAGACTCCCCCACTTGGCTCGAAACCATAGATCAAAACACACTCAATAACTCATAACAAATGTACTCTATTGCTGCCATAATACCATAGTGAGATTAAACTCAATCCTTCATAAGCTTGTGAAACACAGACCATCTGGTACTTTAACTCTTATGCAAATCTCGCATTCACTCTCGTAACAGTTAAACCCACTCTCTTAAGCGACCCAAGTTTAAATTGCAACACATATATTTAACTTATAAATGAGATCTTCTAATAGACAACATAAGGGTCACACAACCTCAGAACACTCCGCAGGAGATAACCCACCGGCTTTGCCTCAAACTGGCATTTCTGTATATCTTCCACCATCATAAACGTTACGCAGTCACTTAATCTTCCTGAGTCTAAACTCATACCGCGACATGAAATTTACTTCACTCCCAACTAGAAAACATGAAAAGGTTCTTCACACACCCATAACTTGGGGCTATACCTCAAATCAAGATTAAAAAAATCGAGCACCTAATAGTCTTTCTATCCTCTAACAGACCCTTCTCGTCGCTTCCAAATAACATGAATACATCTCGTAGTCGCATCACACTCATCACGTAACTATCCAGTCATCACCTCCCTTAATAGGGACACAACAGAACATATGGATCCAGAAACACGCCCTCACGAAATCAACAACTCAAGGCTCAAGCTATAGGCAAAAATCCGGCCTCGAGTCCTCCAGACTAGCCCAACGTCAACGCACAAAGATCACATCTCGCCCCTTGATCAGGGAATCACAAGCCATCGATGCACATCTAATACTGAGCACTCATATGCGCATACGAACGCGTGGAAAGAATTCAAAGAGTTACATTTCAAGCTGAATCAAGGACGCATGATAAGAATTTCAAGAATATGAAGTTTTTCCTAAAGGTTATGTAGCCTCCCGAAGATAAGTACAGACATCTTCGTACCGATCCGCAAGACTCTATTAAACCTGCTCATGACTCGTGAGACCTATGCAACATAGGCTCTAATACCAACTTGTCACGACCCTAAACCCGGACCTGGTCGTGATGGTGCCTCTCATGAAGACAAGGCCAGCCGACACTTCCCATTTCCAATTATTAATAGTTAAGCCATAAGAAATAAATCTAAACCATGATAAGATAATCCAAAGTTAACACATAATAGCATAATTTGCAGAATTCAACCCAAACACAGCCCGATACTGGGGTGTCACTAGTCATGAGAATCTAAATAATCCGGAATACTCCAAATAAAACTACAGAGTTTAATACAGAAACTAAGAACATGAAGAAATAAGATAGGGAAGAGTTCCAGGCTGTGAACACTAACAGCTACCTAGAGACTCCTCGGATCCGCCTGAGCCGGAAATGATTATCATTCGGGAGCGGGACTAGATACGCCTGAATCTACACATAGGGTGCAGGGAGTAAAGTGAGTACTCCAACTCAATGAGTAATAATCATAAATAAAGACCTAAAGCAGGAAATCACGTAAGGCACAAGGCATGCTATAATGAAGCAGTAAAACCATTTAGAACAGTAATCCAGTGAAAAATCGATAAAGTCCTTTAACTCAAGTTTAACTTTATGAAAAGCCTTTTTCAACAATTAAGCATGGTAATTGATAGGCAATTAAGAAAAGAAAAACACATAAATGTTTGCTCCTCGGGCACTGTATCAACAAATCCGCCCCTCGGGCAACATCTCAGAACAATACTGGCCCCTCGGGCTCAATCTCACATCACAATGGGTACCTGCGCTCACTGGGGGTGTGCAGACTCCTAGAGGGGCCCTTTACGGCCAAAGCGCAATATCAAGCCATGTCGTGGCATCATCACTAGGCCATCGGCCTCATATCAACAAGCCACCTCATGGCGTACATATCTCAGGCCCTCGGCCTCATAATCAATATCAAATGTTTCCTCACAACATAGGCCCTCGGCCTTACTCAGTCAAAATCCTTACAAGCCACTCGGGCAATAGTAAAAAAATGATTCTCAACCCAAAATATCATTTAAAAGATCATTTAAGTGTTAAAACAGAGTAAACATGGCTGAGTACAAAAACAGTGAAATATAACATGACTAAGTTCAAGTATAAAGTCAAAACAGTGAAGAAAAATCAATGAAAGTCCCCTAAGGGTTCAAATAGTTAGCACGCAGCCCAAATAATGATGATAGCAAATAGATTTTAGTAAAATACGTGGTAAAATAGTCATTCAGGACGGACTAAGTCATAATCCCCAATAGTGCACGACCCCACGCTCGTCATCTAGCATGTGTGTCACATCAATATAGCACAACGATGTGCAAATCCAGGGTTTCATACCATGAGAACATCATTTACAATTATTACTCACCTCGAACCAGTCAAATCTCTAGTTTCCGACGCCTTTGCCCCTCGAATCAGCCTTCACTTGCGTTGAATCTATCCAAAATCAGAACGAGGACATCAAAATAAGCCAAGAGAACGAAGCCCAAGCGTAAATAATCAAAATACGACACAAATCCCAAATTTACCAAAATCCGACCCCAGGCCCACGTCTCAGAATTCGATAATTTTTACATCAGTAGATTCCTTATCTCCTCACAAGTTCATACATATCAAAAGTTCTGAAATCCGACCTCAAATGGTCCTTCAAATCCTCAAGCAAAGGTCTAAGTTTCCAAGCCCTAGTTTCCCCAATTTTAGCTCTTAAATTCCATTAATCATAACTCTAATCCGTGAAATAATAGCATAGGAACGAGATTTTGGTCCAAATTCCTTACCTCAATGAAGTTCCCTTGAAATCCCTCTTCAAAATCGTCCAAAAAGCGCCCAAGCCGAATTAGAAATGGTGAAAATAGCTCAAAATCGCGAAGGATACAATTTATACCTTCTGCCCAGGCATTTTCACATCTGTTGCCCAATTTCTGCTTTTGCGGTACCACATTTACAGTCGACCAACCGTTTCTGTGGTTTTTCACTTAACTCACCACTTTCTGCATCTGCGGTGCCATTCCCGCATTTGCGGCATCGCATGTGCGGTCCCTATAACCACTTCTGCGATTTCTTGACACCTTGCAAAATTCTACTTCTACGACCCCTTTCCCGCATATGTGGCGTCGCACCTGCGGTCCCCAATCCGCAGGTGCAGAAATACCAGAAGCAGCACAATCTGCAGCTGCAACAATTCCTCAAACTCCCCGTCGACCATCCGAAATCACCCCGAGGCCCTCGGGACCTCAACCAAAAGTACCAACATATCCTAAAAACTTATTCAAACCTATACCAATCTTCAAAACACCTCAAACAACATCAATCAACCAAAACACACCAGATTCAAACCTAAGTTTCCAAAATCTTCCAAATTCCGCTTTTGATAAAAAACCCAACAAAACCACGTCCGATTGACCTGAAATTTTGCACACACATCCCAAATGACACAACAGAACTATTGCAACTCTCGGAATTCCATTCTGACCCCTATACCAAAATCTCGCCTACCAACCGAAAATTGCCAAAAATATCAATGTCATCAATTCAAGCCTAAATCTACTCCGAACCTCTAAAACTCATTCCGATCATGCTCCTAAGTCCTAAATCACCTCCCAAAGCTATCCGAACCATCGGAACTCACATCCGAGCCCTCTAACACATAAGTCAACATCCGGTTGACTTTTCCAACTTAAGCTTCCTCAAAAGAGACTAAGTGTCTCAAACCTTACCAAAATCATTCCGGGTTCAATCCGACCAACCCGATACCTCATAAATGGATAAAAAAAGCATAAAGAAGTAAAAATGGGGGAAACGGAGTGGTAACTCATGAGACGACTGGCCGGGTTGTCACAATAAAGCTTTCTGGTAGCTTTGGTGATTATCCCCATAGTAATATTACTCGGGATGAACCTGCAATTTAACAAAAAAATACATTAATATCTTAGTACAAACTGTACAAAACAATAAACGTAAACATAACAAATAACTCTTACCATTCACCCTTAGGGACTATGATAATCCTGCCATATTGATCATAATGCACCTCCTCGTCATCATCATCATCACCGTCCGAAGCATGTATATCAGAGGCATGTGTGGAAGGTGTAGGGGGTCAGAGCTACTATCTCGCAGGAGAAGGTCTGAAATAGATGGAGTCGCTGATGAAGATGGTTGTGATCCCAAAAGAATTCGCAATCATATTATGAATTCTAGAATCATGATTTGTATTCTCCACTGACCTATTACTTTCACCCATAACCATATTATGAAATATCTCATGGCTACCATCGATCTCTCCATGATTAGTCCACACAAAGTAATTGGATATAAACCCCTTCCTATAAAGATGAAGCTTAACTTCCTCCGATTTTCCAACCTTCATACAGTTGTACCTAACACAAGGGCACCTAATTACTCCTTCATTTCGGTATGGTTGAAGTGACATTGCATGTCTAATAAAGTCATCAACCCTTTCTACAAAATCCTCCCACAATCCCCACCGATTAGGATAATTCATATTGTACATCCAAGTACGATGTTCCATCTATACAAATAAAACAAGAACAAATTAATTAGTTAATTCATATCCTAATCTTTTTTTAGTTAATTAATTTCATATCCTAAATTTTTAATTTAAAAATAAAAGTTCAATTCATAAACTAAAAGTTCAATTCATATCCAAAAATTTCAATTCATATCCAAAAGGTTCAATTCATAAACTAAAAGTCCAATTTATATCCTAAAATACTCAATTTATAAACTAAAAGTTCAATTCATATCCTAAAATTTAAATTTATAAAGTAAAAGTTCAATTCATAAATTAAAAGTTCAAATCATATCCTAAAATTACAATTTATAAACTACAAGTCCAATTCATAAACTAAAATTCCAATACATATGTAACGACTCAACCGGTTGTTTTGATCTCTAGCGCATCGTTCAGCAGTTTGGGGCCATGAGCAGCTTCACTTCAGGTATTATGACTTGTACGCATGGTCAAAATTGAATTCCGGGGAATTCAGAGTTGATTTGGAAAGAGAATTCTCATTTCGGAAGCTTTAAGTTGAAAGAATTGACTAATATTGGACTTCAGAATAAACGACCTCGAAATCAGGATCTAAAGGTTCCAGTAGGTTCGTATGATGATTTCAGACTTGGGCGTATGCCCGAATAGGGTTTTGGATGACCCGGGAGCGTTTTGGGGCCTATTGTGGAAGTTAGCATTTTGGAAGAAATTTCATAAGTTTGGGTTGAAGTACATTTCAGTGTTATCGATATCTGTTTGGGATTCTGAGTCTGGGAGTAGCTCCGTATGGTAATTCTGGAGTTGGGAGCACGATCGAAAGTGAATTCGGAGGTCCGTAGGCCATTTTGAAGTCATTTGGCTAAAGATAGAAATTTGAAGGTTTTTGAGAAGTTTGACCGAGAGTTTGACTTTTGATATCGGGGTCGGATTCCAATTCCGAAAGTTAAAGCAGGTCCATAATGTCGAATATGACTTGTGTAAAAAATTTGAGGTCAATCAGACGTGATTTGACGGGTTTCGGCATCGAATGTAGAAGTTGGAAATTTCAAAGCTCATAAAGTTTGAATTGGAGTACGATTCATGATTGCGACATTGTTTGATGTGATTTGAGGCCTCGAGCGAGTTCGTATCATGTTTAGGGACATGTTGATATAATTGGTTAAGGTCACGAGGGCCTCGGGTGGATTTCGGAAGGTTAACGGAATGAATTTCGGACCAAAGAGTTGCTGAAATATTCTGCAGAAAGCTGTTTTGACAGCAACTAGTGCAATCATGGAGCTGTATTTGGAAGCTTATATCTCAAAATCTATAAGGAATCTAAAAATTTACAAAACATAAGAGTTGTTTCCCTTTCATTCTAGTTTCTATAAAGTTAAACCATTCATGATTTGGACAATGTATTAGAAAGTTATGATTGATTAAAGATGGCTAGTGAAGCAGTTTTGACAAAATTTTCTGATGCATGGAGCCGACTTTAGAAGCTCATATCTCGGAATATATAAAGAGTTATATAGTGTGCAACCTATCAAATGAAATATAGTCGAGTCTAGTTTCTAAATCTTCAAACCGTTCGTCATTTGGATATTTTCACAGGGGAAAATTGTAATAGGATGTACAACCTGCATAGTGCAAGGTACAACTCGATGAAACCTTGGTAGATTGTTTTATACACGAGTTTTGGCCTATTTCTTTCATTTATTTCATTTGGCTTGGACGATTTTGGAGAGATCAAGGAGGGATTTTTACCAAGTGACACTAGGTAAGTGATTTCTTCCTATTTTGAGTTAAATATGTGATCTTACATGGATTTAGACATGGAAAATTAGTATAAATTTGGAATTTTTAGGGAAGACCTAGAATTTGGAATTTTGGACTTTTATCTTGAATTTGAGAATGAAAATTAGAACAAATTGTATATTTGAGTTAGTAAACCTATGGGTAGAATTAATCTTCGAGAAATTTCGGAATCCGGGCACATGGGCCCGAGGGCATTTTGGTCGACTTTTCGAGCGGAGTTGGGAACTTATATAATTTTAATTGTTAAAAGTATTAGAGTAAATTTTTATTGGTTTGCATGTTGTTTAAATAGTTTTGGGGCATTGTGCATCAATTGGAGTCGTTGGAAGGGCTTGGAAGCCAGCTATGGAAATTTCGGAGCGAGGTGGGTCTCCTTTCTAGCCTTGTAAGAGAGAATTGTCCCCATAGGTGAGTTAATTGGTTATGTGCTCCTATTTGTGGAGGCTACGTACACACGAGGTGACAAGAGTCCGTGCGTAACTACTATTATGCTTTAGTCCGGGTAGTTTAGGGCCCAAAAGCATGCTTTCTTATAATACTTGCAACCTTGTTGACAAACTTAAAATGCTTAAAACATATCGAATGTGTAAATGAATTTCTAAAAAAGGCTAGATATCATTTCTTGACTTTTAAAAGAGAAATTTGCCTTTTCCTGAATATTTTCTCCTTGATGAATTATTGATTTGATTGTTTGAATGTGTTTATCTATTGTGGAACGGGCCGAACGCCTCGGTAGATTAAATAGATGCATCTATGGTCGCGCCATTCGACCCTCTAACAGTGCACAATTTAAATATTGTTGGATCGGGTCGTACGTCCTCGGTATGATTTGCGCATGCTTGTATTGTTTGCCTTGGAATTTATTGAAGTGATATTGTTCCTTCCCGGCTTGAGAATAAATGTATAATGACGAAAAGGAATTTGAAAATTTCCTATAAAAGAAAGAATTGTTTACTTGCTTCATTCTATTGAATTACAATCATGTTTATAAAAATCCACGATTTAATATATTAATGATATAACATTATTGGACCACTAGTAAGTGTCGAAGTCGACCTCTTGTCTCTACTTCTTCGAAATTAGACGGGATACTTACTGAGTAAATATTGTTTATGTACATAACTATACTGTCTGTGCATTTTTTTGCACAGATTTATGTGTGACTAGTGACTTAGTGGCATAACGGCATGGTTGATACAGAGACTTAGGTGAGCTGCACTTATCGAGATGACCCGCAGCCAGCAGAGTCTCCTTCAGAGTATTGTACCGTATTTTTATTTCTGTCCACTTTGTATACCGGACAGTTACTATATTTTATTTCATTCCCTAGTAAATGCTCATGCACTTGTGACACCGGGTTCTGGGATGTCTATGGGTTTATTCAAAAATTTAAAATAGTTAAGTGTTTCATTATTTATTTAGTGAAATTTATTATGTATTATTTAAACGTATAAAGAAGTGATTTCAGAAATATTTAAAATGAGAAGTTACTAGTTATTTATTGTTGGCTTTCCTGACAATGGTGTCCGGCGCCATCACGACCCTTAGTGGATTTTGGGTTGTGACAACATAAACTAAAAGTCCCATTCATATCCTAAAAGTTCAATTCATATCCTAAAATTTCAATTTATAAACTAAAAGTCCAATTCATATCCAAAAAGTTCAATTTAAAAATTAAAAGTTCAAATCATATCCTAAAATTACAATTTATAAACTACAAGTCCAATTCATAAACTAAAATTCCAATACATAAACTAAAAGTCCAATTCATATCCTAAAAGTTCAATTCATATACTAAAATTTCAATTTATAAACTAAAAGTCCAATTCATATCCAAAAAGTTCAATTCATAAATTAAAAGTTCAAATCATATCCTAAAATTACAATTTATAAACTACAACTCCAATTCATAAACTAAAATTCCAATACATAAACTAAAAGTCTAATTCATAGCCTAAAATTTCAATTTATAAACTAAAAGTCCAATTCATAAACTAAAATTCCAGTACATAAACTAAAAGTCCAATTCATATCCTAAAAAGTTCAATTCATAAACTAAAAGTCCAATTCATATCATAAAATACTCAATTTATAAACTAAAAGTTCAATTCATAAACTAAAAGTCCAATTCATATCCTAAAGGTTCAATTCATATCCTAAACCCTAGATTCTAACTAAACTATCAAGACAATACAAAGTATAATTCAAATCTAACTAAACTAAATTCAACACTAATTAAACTAATTAGTTAATAAAATTAATTAACAAAACTAATTAAAATAATACCTAAACTCTAATCCTCAATAAAATACAATGTTCAAAGAATTGAAACACTAATTGAAATAATATACTACAATATTGAAATAATTGAAACAAAAACTAGAAATAACAAAGATTCAAGGTTATAATTCAAACCTAGGTTTTTTTTAGGTGGAGAAGGAGAGAGAGGGGGGAGGCAGTGGTGGGCGGTGGCAGTCCGGCGGTCACAGTGGTGGCACGGGGTGGGGGAATGAGATTTGTGTGAGGGAAATAGAGAAGTAGAGGGGGAGGTGTTGAGAGAGCGTTGGGGAAATTTTGGGGAAGAAAATAAGAGAAATGGGGGGAAACCCGTTTTTGAGTCTGTTATTAGAAAAAGAGTCTATTATTAGAAAAAGAGTCTGTTATTAGAAAAAGCGACCAACGTTGGTCGTTATTTTTGGTAGGTATAAAAAATTCTTATTAGCTATAAATATTTATTTTATTTAACTACAATTATTATAAATAATTATAAACTATAAGCATAATCTTTAAAAAAATTATATTAACTAGGTAATTACTTTTAATAGATTATAATAGCAAGTATGTATAGGAATTTTTTAAGTTATATTTAAGTATATGAGTAATTTCATACACACGCATAAACTATATTGTAATTGATGATCAATCTTATATATTACTACGTACGAATAATTAGTGAATTGATAAACCAATATAATATTATTCTATTAATTGATATAATAGTATTCATTATTTGTATTATAACAAAGTTAATGATTACATTCATTCATCACTAGGTTATAAGTCGATAAATCAATTATAACAGATTAATTGATATAATTTGAGAGGTTATGTTTTTAATATTCAACGATGCATCTGAGTAGGTTATAAGTCGATGAATCAATTTACAAGTATATCAATGCCTAAAAGAACCTGACTCTGTGTTCCTAGCGCTTTATGTACTTATATATATATATATATATATATATATTGCGATGACACAAAAGTTCATCACTTATTTTAGAAATAAATTTTGTGTTCCAAGGCTTTAAAAACCTCTTTCAGTATCACCTCGAGGTCCCAAGCCCAAGAAATAAATTTTTTAAAGAAAATTATTTTCTGAAATATTTATGAGTTTTTTGAAATGAAATGTGTTTGAAATTTGATGGTATCGGGCCCGTATTCTAGTTCCGGAGCCCGGTACAGGTCTTATATGTGGTTTAAGTCAAGCCTGTAAAATTTGGTAAGAAACGAAAGTCGTTTGATGTGATTCGAACTCGTAGTTGTGAAAATTGATACTTTGAAAGTTTTGAGATTTTTCTTAGATTTTTGTGCTAAATTCATCGTTTAAGATGTTATTTTGGCGATTTGATCACACGGATAAATCCATATGATGTTTTTGAGTTATTATGAATGTTTGGTTTGGAGCCTCGAGGGCTCGGGTGAGTTTCGGGTAGGTTCCGGGTTGTTTAGGCTTAGGAAAACACTGTTGTTGCATCAGTTCTGGTGTAACCGCACCTGCGAGCCAAGAACCGCAGGTGGGAATAGTGGGTCGTAGGTGTGGTCCAGCCTCTCACAGATGCGGACAAGCTTTCGCAGGAGCGGGTTTCCCCTCGCAGATGCGGCCCCAGCGGGCCTAATCATTTCCGCATAAGCGGTCTATTTTCCGCACGTGCGAATGTGCAAGTGCGACCCAAGCACAACAGGTGCGAGAGTCGGGCAGTGGAGTCTTTTAAAACAAAACTTCAGCGTTTCTCTTTCAAAATTTCATAAAAATAGAAGGCCTAGGGCGATTTTCTCAAGAGATTTTCTTCCCAATTCATAAGTAAGTGTTCATTAATTGATTTCTTTCAACTCTCTAATGTTTTTCATCGACTTTTATCTAAAATCCTACAGTTTTAATGGTAGAAAATTGGGGATTTGGGTAGAGTTAGGACTTTTGATTAATTGGGACTTAGACCTCGTTTTGGGGTCGAATTTTGAAACTAATTGCATATTCGGGCTCATGGGTGAATGGGTGATCGGGTTTTGATCCAAACTTCGAGCTTTGACCAAGCGGGCCCGGGGTCAATTTTTGACTTTTTGAGAAAAATGATATAAAACCTATAATTAAGCATTGGGTATGAATTCTTTATCATTTATTGATGTTGTTAAATCAATTTGGACTAGATACGAGTTGTTTGGAGGCGAAATCTAAAGAAAAAGCGGTGTTTGAGGCTTGAGTTGGCCGTGGAAGTTTGAGGTAAGTGTTTGGTCTAACCTTAGCTTGAGGGATTAAAAGTTGTTTCCTATTTGCTATGTGTTACTTGTTGAGTACGACGTATAGGCATGATGACGAGTATCTATACGTTGGTGTCAAGCATGACTGTGAGTCTTAAATTGAAATCGTTGAGTTCTTAATAAGTATTACGAATGCCTAAGTTGTTGATTCTCTGTGTTGAGCAAGAATTTTGATTATTCTCGTGGAAATTGCTTATGGTTGGGTATTGGTGTTAGTTGAGATTTCTTTATGAAGTTAGATGTTGGAACAAGTTTGGTTATAGCTTATTCCCTTGCCGGGATAGTGTTGTTTCCTTATCATTCCCTTGCCGGGACTCTTTTGTGATTGGTGTTGAATTGCATGATATGGATCGGGTTGCATGCCGCAACAATATTATATTTGGATCGGGCTGCACGTCGCAATAATATTATGTTTAGATCGGGTTGCATGCTGCAACAATAATATAATTGGATCGGGTTGCACGCCGCAACAGTGATAAATGATGTGGATCGGGTTGCACGCTGCAACAGTATTTTTATGATTTGGATCGGGTTGTGCACCGCAACAATATATAATAAAAGTGTTTATTGATTGGTTACGATTTCCTTATTCTTTTGTTGTGAACTATAAATTGTTCTTTATGTTTTTCTCTTAAATTACGGTTGGTAAATGATATTCCCCTGCAGCATGTCCCCCTCTCATCTTTAATTATTTATTTATGTTTTATTTTCCGTTGTACATAATATAACTGCACAGGTTTATTTGGTAGTCTGGTCCTAGCCTCGTCACTACTTCGCTAGGGTTAGGCCAGACATATACCAGCATATGGGGTAGGTTGTGCTGATACTATACTCTGCACTATGTGCAGATACCGGAGCGGCAGCTTTTGGACCGTAGCTTTAGGTGGCTGCCTTCAATCTAGTGAGAGATTTCCGAGGTAGTCCTGCAGGCATCCGCAGACCCTGGCGCTTTCTTCCATTTTTATATTCTGTTTTCATTTACTTTAGAGACATATTGTATCTTTCTTTCCAGACAATTGTGTGTAGGATTCGTAGATAGTCCTTGATATTGTGACACCAGTTCCGGGTAGAGATGGACTTGGTATTGTCGTACTTGTTTTTGGCTAAGTTATCATATTTCGTCTTCCGCATGTCTTTAATTATTGTTAATATTTCACGGTTGATCGAATGTTGTTTTAAACTATTAAAAAGGGCTAAATAAAATAGTTAGTGAATCTATAATACTCGACTTGCCTAGCTTTCACGAGTAGGCGCGATCACGACTCCCGAGGGTGAGAAAGTCGGGTCGTGACAAGTTGGTATCAGAGCTCTAGATTACATAGGTCTCACAATTCACGGACAAGATTAATACAATCTGAGGGATCGGTACGGAGACGTCTGTATTTATCCCCAGATGCTACAAAGTTAGGAAAAACTTCACATTTATTCTTTCCTATCGTGCGGATTGGTTTCTCAATGCTAATTGAATTTCTACTCTGTTCTTTCGCAGATGGCGAGAACACATGCTTCCTCATCTACCGATCAGCAGCCCGAGTCCCCCAGCAGCAGCTCCCACTAGGGGCAGAGGGCGAGGCTGTGCTAGAGGCCGAGGTAGGGGCAGAGCTCAGCCTAGAGCAGCAGCACCAGCGGCGAAGCCTCAGGTTGACTTTGATGTTGAGGTTCCAGCCCAGGCAGTTCTGGTGGGCCCAACTTAGGTCCCAGAGGGGTTTATTGCTACCCTAGTACTCCAGGATGCTCTGGTCCGTCTAGTGGACCTTATGTAGAGTGTCATCGGGCAGGCTTGTTTCCTGTAGCACTAGTCGTCTCTTAGGATGGAGGAGAAGCCCAGACTCCTGTTACTCGCACTCCGGAGCAGATGGCTCCCCAGTTTTAGACTCTAGCAGCTCAGCCAGTTGGAGCAGTTCAGCCAGGTGTGGTAGCTCAGACCGGTAATGGAGCAGCTATGTCTGCCAATGCTTTGTGGAGATTGGACAAGTTCACCAAGCTCTTCACTACTACTTTCAGCGGTGCATCTTCTGAGGATCCCCAGGATTATCTAGACAATTGTCATGAGGTTCTTAGAAACATGGGGATAGTGGAGACCAATGGGGTCGACTTTGCTACTTTCTGCTTGTTTGGATCCGCCAAGACTTGGTGGAGAGATTATTGTTTGGCTAGACCAGCCAGTTCACCAGCTTTTGACTTGGGATTAGTTTACTCAGCTATTTCTGGAGAATATTCTCCCTATCACTCAGAGAGAGATCTATCGGAAGCAGTTTGAGCGTCTCCAGTAGGGTTCTATGACCGCTACTCAATATGAGACTAGATTCATCGACTTGGCCCGTCATGCTCTTATCATACTTCCCACCGAGAGAGAGGGGGTGAGGAGGTTCATTGAGGGACTTATTCAGCTGATTCGACTTCAGATGACTAAGGAGACAGTGAGTAAGTTTTCTTTTCAGGAGTCGGCCAATGTGGCCAGGAGAGTTGAGATGGTTCTATCGTAGGGGGGTGGTCAGGGGTCTGACAAGAGCCCTCGTCATTCAAACAAATTCAATGGTGCCTCGTCTAAGGGCAGGGATTCGTATGGTAGAGGCCATCCTCCTAGGCCTTTTCAGTCAGCACTTCAGGTTTCTCACGGCGCTTCAGGTGGTCATGGTTCTCATATGTAGTATTCTAATCAGCAGTTCTACAGTGCACCACCAGCTCCTATCAGTGCACCGCTGCTCCAAAGTTTTTGGGGTGGTCATTCAGGTCGCAAAAGTCAGTCTCAGTTTCCTCAGCCGCAGCTCTCAGGTGGATGCTTTGAGTGTGGTAAGTATGGTCATATCCATAGGGCTTGTCTGAGGTTGGTGGGTATTCAGTCGCAGTAGCAGGATTCCCTTGCTATGGTTCAGGCACCAGGTATTCCACCGCCTACTCCACCAGCTAGGGGTGGGGGTAGAGGTGCTAGAGGTGGAGGTAGAGGTATTAGAGGTGGAGGTCAAGCAGCTAGAGGTGCAGGCCAGCCAACATCAGGCCATCCCAGAGATGTAGTTCAAGGTGGTGGGGCCCAGCCCCGATGTTATGCTCTTCCAGCTAGGCCTGAGGCTGAGGCTTTCGATGCAGTTATCACAGCTATTGTTCTGGTTTGTAGCAGAGATGCTTCAGTTTTATTTGTTCTAAGATCTACATACTCATATGTGTCATCTTATTTTTGCACAGTATCTGGTCATGTCTAGTGATTTTTTGAGTGCTCTTGTATATGTGTCTACCCCGGTGGGTGATTCTATTGTGGTAGATCAAGTCCATCGTTCATGTATAGTTGTGATTAGGGGTCTTGAGACTCGTGTAGATTTGTTACTTGTGGACATGGTTGATTTTGATGTCATATTAGGGATGGACTGGTTATCACCTTACCATGCTATCTTGGACGGTCATGCCAAGACTGTGACCTTAGCCTTGTCGATTTTACCTCGTTTAGAGTGGAGAGGGACTCATGGTCATTCTACCCATAGTGTTATCTCGTATATGAAGTCTCGGCGTATGGTCGAGAAGGGGTGTTTGGCCTATTTGTCCTATGTTCATGATTATAGTGCTGAGGTTCCTTCTATTGATTTTGTGCCTGTTGTTCGTGAATTTCCTGAGGTATTTCCTTCAGACCTGCTGGGTATGTCACCCGATAGGGATATTGACACTTGCATTGATTTGTCTCTGGGCACTCAGCCCATTTCCTTTCCCTTGTATCGTATGGACCCGCCTAAGTTGAAGGAATTGAAGGAGAAGTTGCAAGACTTGCTTGAGAAAGGCTTCATTAGACCTAGTGTCTCGCCTTGGGGTGCACTGGTGTTGTTTGTTAAGAAGAAGGACGGATCGATGAGCATATGTATTGATTACCGACAGTTGAACAAAGTTGCAATCAAGAATAAGTATCCATTGCCGAGGATTGATGATTTATTTGATCAGCTTCAGGGTGCCAAGGTATTTTCGAAGATCGCTTGAGATCTGGCTACCATCAGTTGAGGATTAGGGCATTTGATGTCCCTAAGACAGCTTTCCGTACTCGGTACGGGCATTATAAGTTCTTGGTGATGTCATTCGGGTTGACTAATGCCCCATCAGCATTTATGGATTTGATGAACCGAGTGTTCAGGCCTTACTTGGATTCATTCGTGATAGTTTTCATTGATGATATTTTGATCTATTCCCGTTGTCGGGAGGAGCACGAGCAGCATCTTAGAGTGGTTCTTCAGACTTTAAGGGACAGTCCGTTGTATGCCAAGTTTTTGAAGTACGAGTTCTGGTTGAGTTCAGTTGCATTCCTAGGTCATGTTGTATCAGCAGAGGGTATTCAAGTTGATCCGAAGAAGATAGAGGCAGTCGAGAACTAGTCTAGACCCGCATCAGCTACAGAGATCCGGAGTTTCTAGGGTTTGGTAGGCTACTATCGTCGGTTTGTGGAGGTGTTTTCATCTATTGCAGCCTCGATAACCAAGTTGACCCAGAAGGGTGCCCAGTTTAGGTGGTCAGATGAGTGTGAGGTGAGCTTTCAGAAGCTCAAAACAACTTTGACTACGGCACCGGTGTTGGTTTTGCCCACAGGTTCAAGGCCATATATAGTTTATTGTGATACATCCCGTATTGGACTTGGTGCAGTGTTGATGCAGGATGGCAAGGTCATTGCCTATGTTTCACGGCAGTTGAAGATTCATGAGAAGAACTATCTGGTTCATGATTTGGAGTTAGCAGCCATTGTTCATGCGTTGAAGATTTGGAGGCATTATCTATATGGCGTGGCATGTGAGGTGTTCACGGATCACAAGAGTCTGCAGTACTTGTTCAAGCAGAAGGAGCTAAAAGGTGGTTGGAGCTGTTGAAAGACTATGATATCACCATCTTATATTATCCGGGAAAGGCCAATGTGGTGGCCGATACTTTGAGTAGGAAGTCAGCCAGTATGGGCAGTCTTGCTTATATTTCGGTCGGTGAGAGACCGTTTACTTTGGATGTTCAGGCTTTCGCCAATCAGTTTGTAAGGTTGGATGTTTCTGAGCCCAGCCGTGTGTTAGCTTGCACAGTCGCTCGTTCTACTTTGTTGGAGCATATCCAAGATCGGCAGTATGATGATCCTCATTTGTGTGTCCTTAGAGACACGGTGCAGCACAGAGGTTCCAAGCAGGTTACCTTAGGAGATGATGGAGTTTTGAGATTGTAGGGTCGAGTTTGTGTGCCTAATATGGATGGACTCCAAGAGTTGATTTTAGAGGAGGCCCATAGTTTCCGGTACTCCATTCATCCGGACGCCGCTAAGACGTATCAGAATTTGCGGCAACATTATTGGTGGAGGAGAATGAAGAAGGACATTGTTGTATATGTGGCTCGGTGTTTGAACTATTAGCAAGTTAAGTACGAGCATTAGAGGCCCGGTGGTTTGTTCCAGAAGATTGAGATTCCTGAGTGGAAGTGGGAGCGTATCACTATAGACTTCGTTGTTGGACTCCCACGGACTCAGAGGAAGTTTGATGCAGTGTGGGTTATTATTGATAGGCTCACCAAGTCAGCATATTTTGATTCATGTGGCAGTCTCATATTCTTCCAAGAGGTTAGTTGAGATCTATATCCGGAGATTGTTCGTCTTCATGGTGTGCCCGTGTCTATCATTTCGGATCGCGGTACGCAGTTTACCTCGTATTTCTGGAGAGCAGTCAGCGAGAGTTGGGCACACGGGTTGAGTTGAGCACAATGTTTCATCCTCAGACGGACGGGCAGTCCGAGCGGACTATTCAGATTTTGGAGGATATGCTCCGAGCTTGTGTCATTGACTTTGGAGGCTCGTGGGATCAGTTTTTTCCTTTAGCAGAGTTTTCCTACAACAACAGCTACCAGTCGAGTATCCAGATGGCTCCTTACGAGGCTTTGTATGGTAGGCGGTGTCGGTCATCGGTTGGATAGTTTGATCCGGGAGAGGCTCGGTTGTTAGGTACGGATCTAGTATAGGATGTCTTGGACAAGGTCAAGATTATTCAGGATAGGCTTCGTACAGCTCAGTCCAGGCAAAAGAGTTATGCCGACCGTAAGGTTCGTGATTTGGATTTCATGGTTAGTGAGCGAGTATTGCTTCGAGTGTCGCCTATGAAGGGTGTGATGATATTTTGGAAGAAGGGCAAGCTTTGACCTAGGTTCATTGGTCCGTTTGAGATCCTTGATCGAGTGGGAGAGGTGGCTTACAGACTTGCGTTTCCGCCGAGATTATCAACCATAATCCAATGTTTCATATGTCTATGCTTCGAAAGTATCACAGCGCTCCATCCCACGTGTTAGATTTCAGCACTGTCCAATTGGACAAGGACTTGTCTTATGAGGAGGAGCCGGTAGCTATTCTAGACCTGCAGGTTCATCAGTTGGGATCGAAGAGTTTTCCTTTTGTTCATGCTCAGTGGAGAGGTCAGCCTGTTGAGGCATCGACCTGGGAGTCCGAGTTCGATATGCGGAGCCGTTATCCCCATCTTTTCCCTGATTCAGGTACTTTCTTATTATGTCTGTTCGAGGATGAACGGTTGTTTTAGAGGTGGAGAATGTGATAACCCAAAAGGTCATCACTTGTTTTAGAAATAAATTATGTATTCCGAAGCTTTAAAATCCTCTTTCAGTATCACCTCGATTTACGTACACAGTCTGGGCGCGTAGTCGGAAAATTATTATGTGAAAATCTATGAAAATGATGAATTTTGCCTTTAAAATGAATAGAAGTTGACTTCGGTCAACATTTTGGGTAACCAGACCCGGACCCGTGATTTGACAATCCCGGAGGGTCCGTAGGAAAATATAGGACTTGGCCGTATACCCGGAATCGAATTCTGAGGTACCAAGCCCGAGAAATGAATTTTTTAAAGAAAATTATTTTCTGAAATATTTATGAGTTTTGAAAATGAAATGTGTTTGAAATTTGATGGTATCGGGCCCGTATTCTAGTTCCGGAGTTCGGTACAGGTCTTATATGTGGTTTAAGTCGAGCTTATAAAATTTAGTAAGAAACGGAAGTCGTTTGATATGATTCGGACCCGTAGTTGTGAAAATTGATACTTTGAAAGTTTTGAGATTTTTCTTAGATTTCTATGCTAAATTCGTCGTTTAAGATGTTATTTTGGCGATTTGATCGCATGGATAAATTCATATGATGTTTTTTAGTTAGTATGCATGTTTGCTTTGGAGCCCCGAGGGCTCGGATGAGTTTCGGGTAGGTTCCGGGGTGTTTAGGCTTAGGAAAACACTATTGTTGCATCAGTTCTAGTGTAACCGCACCTGCGAGTCAAGCACCGCAGGTGCGAGCTCGCAGGTGCAAATAGTGGGTCGCAGGTGCGGTCCAGCCTCTCGCAGATGCGGACAAGCTTCCGCAAAAGCGGTTCCGTAGGAGCGGGTCTCCCCTCGTAGATGCAGCCCCAGCGGGCCTAATCATTTCTGCAGAAGCGGTCTATTTTCTGCTCGTGCGATTGCGCAGGTCTTTTAAAACAAAACTTCGGCATTTTCTCTTCCAAAATTTCATAAAAATAGAAGGCGTAGGGCGATTTTCTCAAGAGATTTTCATCCCAATTCATAAGTAAATGTTCATTAACTGATTTCTTTCAACTCTCTAATGTTTTTCATCAACTTTTATCTAAAATCCTAGGGTTTTAGTGGTAGAAAATTGGGGATTTGGGTAGATTTAGGCCTTTTGATTAATTGGGAATTAGACCTTGTTTTGGGGTCGAATTTTGAAACTAATTGCATATTCGGGCTCGTGGATGAATGGGTGATCGGGTTTTGGTCCGAACCTCGAGTTTTGACCAAGCGGGTCGGGGGTCAATTTTTTACTTTCTGGGGAAAATGATTGAAAACCTATAATTAAGCATTGGGTATGAATTCTTTAGCATTTATTTATGTTGTTAAATCAATTTGGACTAGATACGAGTTGTTTGGAGGCGAAATCTAAAGAAAAAGCGGTGTTTGAGGCTTGAGTTGGCCGTGGAAGTTCGAGGTAAGTGTTTGGTCTAACCTTATCTTGAGGGATTAGGAGTTGTATCCTATTTGCTATGTGTTACTTGTTGAGTACGACGTATAGGCATGGTGACGAGTATCTATATGTTGGTGTCAAGCATGACCGTGAGTCTTAAATTGAAATCATTGAGTTCTTAATAAGTATTACGAATGCCTAAATTGTTGATTCTCTGGGTTGAGCAAGAATTTTGATTATTCTCATGAAAATTGCTTATGGTTGGGTATTGGTGTTAGTTGAGATTTCTTTATGAAGTTAGATATTGGAACAAGTTTGGTTCTAGCTGATTCTCTTGCCGGGATAGTGTTATTTCCTTATCATTCCCTTGCCGGGACTCTTTTGTGATTGGTGTTGAATTGCATGATATGGATCGGGTTGCATACCGCAACAATATTATATTTGGATCGGGCTGCACGCCGCAATAATATTATGTTTAGATCGGGTTGCACGCTGCAACAATAATATAATTGGATCGGGTTGCACGTTGCAACAGTGATAAATGATGTGGATCGGGTTGCACGCTGCAACAGTGTTTTTATGATTTGGATCGGGTTGTGCACCATAACAATATATAATAAAAGTGTTTATTGATTGGTTACGATTTCCTTATTCTTTTGTTGTGAACTATAAATTGTTCTTTATGTTTTCTCTTAAATTACGCTTGGTAAATGATATTCCCCTGCAACATGTCCCCCTCCCATCTTTAATTGTTTATTTCTATTTTATTTTCCGTTGTATATAATATAACTGCACAGGTTTATTTGGTAGTCCAGTCCTAGCCTCATTACTACTTCGCCGGGGTTAGGCCAGGCACTTACCAACACATGGTGTCGGTTGTACTGATACTACACTCTACACTGTGTGCAGATCCCGGAGCGGCAGCTTTTGGACCATAGCTTTGGGTGGTTGCCTTCAGTCCAGTCAGAGATTTTCGACGTAGTCCTATAGGCGTCCGCAGACCCTGACGCTCTCTTCCATCTTTATATTCTGTTTTCATTTATTTCAGAGACAGAATGTATCTTTCTTTCCAGACAATTGTGTGTAGTATTCGTAGATGGTCCGTGATATTGTGACACCAGTTCCGGGTAGAGATGTACTTGGTATTGTCGTACTTGTTTTTGGCTAAGTTATCAGATTTCATCTTTCGCATATCTTTAATTATTGTTAATATTTCACTGCTGATCGTATGTTGTTTTATACTGTTAAAAAGAGCTAAATAAAAGAATTAGTGAATATATAATACTCGGCTTGCCTAGCTTTCACGAGTAGGCGCCATCACGACTTCCGAGGGTGGAAAATCTGGGTCGTGACATATATATACACACACACACATACACACACACACACACACACACAGACACTTCAATGTAATACTATAACGTATATATAACTTATTATAGTATATGTTACTGTGTGTATATATATAACACATACTTCGTGCTACTTTAACTACATATATAGCATGTTATAGTATATGCTACTGTATTCATTATTTGTATTATAACAGAGTTAATAAATTACATTCATTCATCACTAGGTTATAAGTCGGTGAATTAATTATAACAGATTAATTGTTATAAGTCGAGACGTTTTGTTTTTAATATTCAACGATGCATCTGAGTAGGTTATAAGTCGATGAATCAATTTACAAGTGTATCAATCCCTAAAAGAACCCGACCCTGTGTTCCTAGCGCTTCATGTTCTTATATATATATATATATATATATATATATATAGAGAGAGAGAGAGAGAGAGAGAGAGAGAGAGACACACACACATACACACACAGACATTTCACTGTAATACTATAACGTATATATAACTTGTTATAGTATATGTTAGTGTGTTCATTATTTGTATTATAACAGAGTTAATGAATTGCATTCATTCATCACTAGGTTATAAGTCGATGAATCAATTATAACAGATTAATAGATATAGGTCGAGATGTTTTGTTTTTAATATTCAACGTTCTTTTAGGGATTGATAGACTTGTCAAGATCCTAAGTAGTATATATAATTTTTCATCAAATATATCTATGTGTAAATTGATTCATCGACTTATAACCTACTCAGATGCATCGTTGAATATTAAAAACAAAACATCTCGACCTATATATATATATATATATAACACGCTTCGTTGTACTACTTTAACTACATATATAGAAGCATGTTAGAGTATATTTTAGTGTATTCATCCCTTGTATTACAAAAGTGTTAACGGATTACATTTATATTATTTAGATAGTAAATACAAAAGTGATTTTTAATTTTGACCAATGTTGACCTGAAAAGAGACCAACTTTGGTCGCTAATTATCCAGAATTAAAAATTAGCGACCAACGTTGGTCGCTAATTTTAAATAAGATTTTTTTATATTTTATAAAATATTTTAAATAATAATAATAATATAATTATTAAACGTTATAATTGAGTCCCAAATTAGCGACCAAAGTTGGTCGCTACTTGCTTCCCCTTTCATAACCGACCAACATTAATCGCCAATTTTAAATAATATTTATTTATATTTTATAAAATATTTTAAATAATAATATAATTATTAAAATGTTATAACTGGGTCCCACATTAGCGACCAAATTTCAATATTTCTTTGACCAAGCAAGTTTGACCAGCTCAGTCAACATGTTGACCACTTTACCGACCAAAAAAACGACCAACCTTGGTCGGTAAATTATTTAAAATAATTATTTAATAATTTTCTCCACATTAGCGACCAATGTTGGTCGCTTTTTTTACCAGCCAACTTTGGTCGCTTTTTTTGACCAACCAACTTTGATCGCAAATTTTTAGTCGGTAATTCCCAGATTTCTTGTAGTGGTATTAAAACATACATATAGTTAAGTTGCCATTGTTTTTGCGTAAAGGGCAAGAGAGGGGATTCATAAACAGCCTAGACATTTAGTGCCGATTGAAGAAATCGAAAAAAACTTGCAAACAATATAAAATTATACAATTGAATCCAACTTCATTTCTTGTTGCAAGGGAAACAAACCTGAGCTACAGATTCCTAGACATATGCCTTATATATTAGCAATGCTATTGGCAGTATACCATAGGGGCTATTAACCTATCGCTTCATTCCAGTTTGAACTGAGGGAGGCAACCCACCTCTTCTTTTACACATTTCCATGTTTCCATACCAACCTATCCAATTAAATGTCAAGTTAGATCCATCATCCATGTATTATAGTAACAAAGAAGAACCACTTCAATTTGGAGCAACTTTTAGCAGTAATTATGGGATGAAATATATCTTGCTTTTTAAGTACCTGATTTTAATTACATTCTCAAAATAAAAGAGGGAGATAGAAGAGACCTGCGGCCATGTCGAAGCCTTGATTTTTAAGCTCTCTGTACTCTTGACACAACGCACATGTCTCACAACAACAATGGCTGCAGAAATCGGTGCAAGGGATTTCGTCCAAAAAATATTGTCCTCTTAATTTGGAACGATAGAAGCATGAGTACAAACACGAGCACCCCGTCACACACAGAAGTAATAAGTAGAGTGCACCACTCACCCCAGATGCTGCATAGTTTAACCAAACAGAAAAAAAGATTCATCGATCACATAGTTTTGCATATTACTGGAATAAAGAAAATATAAACATGTCTCATTTGAAACGTACAAGTTGATCCTCTGTCAACAATCTCTGCTACACGGCCAAATGTGATACACGGGCACCAGCATGTTAAGCAACCTATGTAAAACAACATACTTCAAATGAAAGGGAAACTCCAATTTCATTTAACGTTTTCTTACAGTAACAATAACAATTAAATAAAACATGAAGGACAAAGCGCGCAAGGGATTCTTAAAAATTATATCAACTTACAACTGTGTACATCTTGGCAGCAGTCGAATAGACCAGTGGACCAAGGAACGAGAGGACGAAATTCCAAGTTGTTAACTTTGGGACTTTTCTTTGGAAGAACGTCTTGATTTGCGACACATTTTGGTATAATTGGAGCGGAAGGGGCTGCCAGTTGAATCTCAGTAGGCGACATTCTATTGTGGATCGGAACTAGAGATGATATGGTTAAGATGAGAACATGTAGTTTTGTGATGACATAAGTAGTGCATGTGAGGGCAATTTGGCGGTTTAGAAACCGTTTCAAAACTTTAACTGCATTTCTAAACGGATCTCACTTTCATATTCTTTTTTGAAATTTGAAACAATTACCAGGAACTATATAGGTGGGTACTTTCCCAACCAATTTTTGTTTATATTCTTCTTTCTTACCTTCTTTAGCCTATTTTGTATGTATAATTTGAGACTTCTTTTCACCAATTAAAAGGATATCAAAATATTATGTGTTAAGAACTAATTTGAGAGTGATATTCATATTTATCATCACAAATTTAAACATTGTGGGGTGAACTTAAGTGAAAATTTGAAAACTATATTGTTGGGGTTTCTAAAAGTTTGAAAATTCATAAATGAGTTTTGTGACTTGTTAAAAATTTTGATAAATTGATGATTGTGATTTGTAGGAATGTCATGTTGAAGTTGTAGTTAAAATTTGAAGCGATTCAGTGAAGATTTAAGCTATTTGGTAATGTTTTTGTCAATTAAAGTTTGTAGAAGATGAAAATACAACATTATAATAAGTGGATAATGTTGTATACGGACTGCAAACCACTGATGCAAAAAAATAATGGGGCTATGCAGTTGTAAACTATAAAACATGGATTCATAAATGCAATGTGGTGTATTAAGTTATACTTCTGTAAATAAAATGTTTTCATAGTGGAATCTGATCCTTCTTAATCTTAATAGTCAAACTTGAACTTAGTCAAATCTTTTATAGTTTTTGAGGAACTATTCAATATATTATATCCACCTACTTGACCCACAGAAAATAGAATTTATGCACAAAAATATCCAAATTGATTCCTTAAAACTACATATCGAGAAAGAGAATAAAAACATGAAGCATCGAGAACAATCAGATTGATCGTACAAGAAACGATGAAATGGATAAATACGAGTACGTCTTTTCTTGAAGATCAAGGAAACAACGCTTTTTTGGTGCAAGGAAACTACTTATAAGCTAAAAAAATTATGAATTGAAGGATATGAATTGTAAGAGATCAACTTACTGACTTTTAACTTATTTTGGCTTATAAGCAATTGTAGTATTTACCAAATACGTAAATAAACTTATTTGTTACTACTTGGTAGGAGTACATAATATATTACTCTTTTGAACCAAAAAATAAAAAATCATCTTGATCGTCAAGAAAAAACATGAGTTTTTAGTCTGACAAGAGCTCAGAAACTGAAAATCTAGATGTCAATATTATGCTCCACTATTACATATTAATTGTACCCTATTCCCTTTCTTAGGTAGCTCTAGCTACAAGAATTATATCAGTAATAGTATTTTCTGATTGTTTTAGGAATAGTAGCATACAAGACTAAAAAGTTTCAAAGGAGTTATTACTGCATCAAAGCCCTTTCTCTTGCTTTCTCATCCCCTCTCTTTTTATCCCCCTTTCCCCCTTTCATTTCATACTCGGTAGTCAAAACTGAACAAATTAAAAGTGAAATCTTTTATAGCTTTAAGCAACTATTCGATATAAAGAAACACCTATTACTTCAATAGAGTCCGGTTGGAACTAAGTATCCAATGACAGAATTGACCCATAAAAAATATATACTCGAATTTATGTAGAAGTCATCCAAGTTGATTATTAGAACTGCATACCAGGAAAAAGAGCAAAGGCGTGAAGCATCCGGAACAATCAGATTGATCCTACAAGAGACTATGAAAGGAATAATTTGTAGTACATCTTTTTTTTTTTTAACTCATTGGATGATCAAGGAACACAATATTAACTACTTGTAGAATTGCACTTGTGAGACTTTACGGACATGCATAATTGAGCTCATAAGGAACTAGCTAGAATATATTGTACATACAATGCTTAGCTAGTTCTGAGAAAATTTTAGTGCCATCCACCATTCTAAAAGCATGCTTAATTAAGTTGCAATTTGTATGATGGGAAATAAGTTGAAACGTTATATGAAAGGGAACAATAAGTGCTTTCACTTTACAGCTACAGTACCGCGTCATCAAAGAAAAGCTCTGGCTTCTATTTCTACAAATCCTATAACCAAATCAAAATCTAAACAAACCAAATACTAACAACATTGAGAAGAACTAGGTAGCACATTTCGTTTGAATAATGGTACACGAGGTTTACAGTTTATTCTAATACTTGACCAATATCCGCCTCAAACATCAGTAGCTCTGAAGGCCGAAACACATGAACTAAATCTCTTTCAAACACCAGAATCTCAGAAATTCTCATACCATTTTTGCATCCAATATCATAGCTGAAGTTTCCACAATAAATAAAATAAAATGGGTTTAGGTACTGTGGCAGAGATTTTTGATCCCTCAAAAGGCACCTACTGAGGTTTCCATTATCTCGACCACGAAACTCCATATTTTTTGTTAGTGATAGTTCGTTAAGCAGAATATCAAAAATCACAGGTAACATTCTCTGGTGGTAGGAGGATTTAAAGACAGGTTCACCCCCTCTCTGTCTCCCCCCCCCCCCTTAATGAAGTTCAATTTCTAAGCAGTAGGCATACGTCTATGTTGATCGTATAGCATGAATGCAGTATGTATGTATATAGACTATATATAGTTCGAGAAAACTGTAAACATATAGAAACTGATGGGACTGCGACTCTCTATGACAAGGTTTACAAATTTGTTGATTGGCACATATCACGTAAGCATGCATATGCGCGGAGACAGCGGTACCACACTTTCAACAATGGAGTTTCTCAAATCTATCTCGAAGGTAGTAAGGAAGGAAAGGGGTTAGGTTAGATTTGGACCAAACCATGTGTTATGTCGAGCGATGTGCCCAAATAGCCACTAATAGCACCTTTTTTTATTTTAAAGTGAGTATTTTAAATGTCTTTAGGCTTTAGTCACTGATTTAATAAACTTATACTTGACTGGACGAAAATACTCTTGTACTATAACTTATAGTTACGCTTTTATTAACGATCAGAAGTAGCAACATTTCCAAATTATATAACAAATAACAACACGTACGATCCAGTTTGGTGTGGTGATCTTTGCCACTAAATATCAAATTTGTTGAATGCATTTCCAAAAGACGTGATGTTTGTCAAACTGTGAGAATTTTAGCAAGTGGAGATCATGTGTGCATACATTTCAATGTGATTCATTCTTGCCTCATATGGCTCACTATATATGGAATCGCACACATCAATTTTTTTCTCATTCAAGTCCAATACCACCAAAAGAAAATGTGTCACAGCATTATCATCTTCTGAAGGAAGCCGACATGGAAAAAGGATTTTGTCAAACTCTGTCCAAGCAATTCCACATCTACGACTGTCACCCCACACATATGGTGTCAGAAACAATTGATTATCACCACACCAAAACTCTTCTGTAGCATCTTCATTGAAATCCTTATACACAAGCACCATATAGTTATCAAAAAGTATATTTGTAGTTGTGCAACGAAAAGGATGGTCGCGAGGGTGGTAGCATTCCTTCTTTCTCAGATAATATAGGGCAATGTCAATATGCTTCATAAAAAGGCAAAAAATAAAAAAAAATCAATCAGCCGTAAAATAATTTTAAAAAAATGGTAAATTAAGAATGAAGAAAATAAATGCCTTGCGAATTATCAAACCTTATCATCAAGTACAAAACTACTATCTGAAAGCTCAAGGAAGAACATTTTGCTACTGATTTTTTGATAATACAATTTGTATGGATTCTTTCTCACACCATTATCATCAGCATATATATCAGTTTGTCCCCTGAAAATTTTGAAAATATCAAAGTTAGAAGTTAGTCCTCAATTTAGCCTTTCATGTTGAAAAGATAAAGACACTTGGTCCTGAAGTTTGAGTTTCAAGTTCAAATGTTAAGGACACTTGGTCCTGAACTTAGACTTACAAGTTCAAAAGTTTAGGACACATGGTCCGAAACTTAGACTTACAAGTTCAAAAGTTCAGGACACTTTGTCCTTAACTTAGACTAACAAGTATAAAAGTTAAGGACAAGCAGTCCTTAACTTATAGTTCCAACTTCAAAAGTTAAGGACACTTGGTCCTGAACTTCAAGTTTCAAGTTCACACATGGTTGTCACACCTCCTTTTTACCACCCCGAAAAGTATATAAGGGAGTTTTTCCAATTAAAGGGACATTACTCGAAATGAGATTATTTACTTTATCAGACTCGCCACTTGGAATAGTTTATTTGATGTCTCAAGTCACCGGTTTATTTTAAAATCCAAAATCAGGAAATTCGACTTTTATTTTAAAGTCTGCGAACCAGAAATTCTAAGTAAGGAATTCTATTAACCCGGGAGAAGGTGTTAGGCATTCCTGGGTTTCGTGGTTCTAGCACGGTCGCTTAAACTAATATAATTGGCCTATTATCTGATTTTAATACATGTTTTAGACTATTGTGCATTTTTTAAACTTTAAAACTGCTTTTGATTATTTTAGGAAGATTCAACATTATTTAAACCACGCCTTGAACCACGCCACATGAAATGCACCCGCGGTTCGCGACACGTTCTATTTAACTTTATTGAAAATTAGAATCGGGTCACATGAAATACACACTCGGATTTATAAAATGTTTATTTCTACTATCATTATTCAAAATTATGGTAGGGTAACATGAAATGTACATCCGAGCCTCTTTAATCTACTTTGACATAGTTCAGTTGATGAATAGCTCCCAGTTTCTATACTGTGACAAAATCAAGTTCAGCTTCAAAACTACGAAAAAACAACTACACAAACAACGGGATCATATCACCAAACAAACATTTAACATTAAGCTTGAATAAAGCGGATAGAGAATGATAGAATTGGACCTCAAGATAGCCGGAAAATTGGTGTTTCAATGTTTAACACTCAAAAATATGACAAACCGCGGACGGAACCCGAATTAGCACCGGAAACTCAACCAAGCTCGGATTCAAACCCAAATCTTAACCAAAATTCATCCTTGAAACCCAAACAAACGGAATCAAAAAAGTGAACATATCTGTATTTTTAGTTTTCCTTTTTATTTTTATTTTTTGTGGAAAAAGATTTGTGTTTCTCGACTGTGTATGTGCAGTCGCCGGTGGAGCTGGTGAAGACGGAATCACCACTTCAACGGTGGTTATTGTTGGAACAGCAGTGTAGGAAGAGGAAAACGAGCAACGGGATCATGGGTCTATTCTCGCCGGCATTCTCAGTGTTCGACGACAACTAGCGCCGGATGTGGGCTCGTTCTCCGGTGAGGTCAACGAAAATGGCAGAAAGGTTCAGTCGTCGGGGTTGTGTGTGAGGTGTTGCGGCTGTTGGTTTTGACGAGGTTGGTGAAGATGAAGGTCGGGGGGTTCGTTTTTGTTGAAGACGAAAGAGTCCGGTGGGGGAAGGGGTCGAAGAAGACGGGATTTTAGGGTGGGGTCTCGTCTGCGGCGCTGTCAGCCCTTTTTGCTGCCGATGTCAGCTTTTTCCTTTTAGGGCAGCTTTTTCTTTTGTCTATTCTATTTTTCGTGTCCTTTTGGTGTTAGGTCTAGCATCTCCTATTGAAACGGTTGGCTGATGGGTTTTTTAGGCGTTTATTTTCGTGTATTTCAACTGATCCTCCTTTTAGGTCTAGGGGTTAGCTTTTGTAGGTTTTTCAAGTTAGGGGTATGTGCCTAGAAATTATGGGTTAGGTCCAAAAATTAGTTTTAAAAATTGAATTGTTTGAGCCCAAATGTTATTTTTTCCCCGCGAACAAGACTAAAAATACGATCTTATTTATTAATTAATCATACTTAAGTAAAATAACTATTAAAATAAGATTGACCATTAGAACAAAACTATTTTGGGTTTTTTTCAAGATTAAAAATGACTACAAAACATTAATAAAACTATTTTTTGTACTTTTTATTTTCTTGTAATAAAATAAGTAAAAGAGTTAAAATGAGTTGAAATAGCTATATTATGCCTAAATTAAATATTTAAGTGCTAAAATATGAAATATCTTGGGGAGAGTAAAAAATCACATGTCTACAATGGTCCTGAACTTAGACTTTCAACTTCAAAAGTTGAGGATACTTGGTCCTGATCTTAGACTTATAAGTTCAAAAGTTAAGGACACATGGTCCTGAACTTTGACTTACAAGTTCAAAAGTTCAGGACATTTGGTCCTGAACTTTGAATTCCAAGTTGAAAAGTTAAGGACACTTGGTCCTTAACTTTGATTTTCAAATTCAAAAGTTAAGGACACTTAACTTTAGCAATTTCAATATCAATACACTTAGTCCTAAATTTAAAATTACAAGTTAAGGACACGAATTTAAAGCAATTAACAAATAATGAAATACATTAAGGGACTTGCTGTTTTTTACGACATTTCCTTTTCTCGTTGCCCAACCACACAATGAATTTCTTCAACAATTTTGCATCATCTTTGGCATAATGAAAAATATATCTATGAGTATATATTGATTTTATCTAGCCCAAACTCTTGGGAGTATTTTCATTGTGCGTCATCGATGTTCCTGTTTTTCTTTCCTGATCAAAGGGAGATTTCAACTGCCAACTAAGCTTCTTATTCCTTTTACCTCGACCAAGCTCTTCTTCAACATTTCCTTCAACCTCCATAGACAAACTCTCATCAATGCTCATTTGTGTACTTTGAGGAGTAGGAGTAAGAATAGAAAATGACAGACCATCATAACCAGTACTATCTCTCTTTCTTTTCCTAGTATATTGGTTAAGAGCTTCATCATTGTTTTCCTCTGCATACGACACTATATATATATGAGTTTGCTGCAAGTCGTCAAGTGAAGAGACAAAAACTAAGAACATTATTTTTGAAATGTACTGGCATTTTCAATTATGAACATAATATTTAGGACACAATCAATATATATCTTATTCACACTGCCTTCTTGTGTTTTTTCAACAGACAATTGAGCTGACATATTGGTTGCATAATTTTCTTTATCTTCCAACTGCACATTTTCTTTATCTTGCAACTATTCTCCATATTCTTCAGTTGCAAGTTCACAAGATTCTGCAAAATATTTACAAGAGTTAACACAATTAGTACTTGTTTCTAATCTTTGATTAAAACAAACATGTATAAAATTAAAAAAAATTGTCTAACCGTTTGCAATTGTCAAGATCATCCAGTTAAATTATTATCTTCACTAGCATTTTCTTGGCTTCCAATATTGTCGGTAAGAGAGCGAGGTGTAGAGAGATCACATGTTCCATCTATGCATTTGGAAACAATCTCACTTATGTTTGTTCCTTCGGTATTTTCTAGGTCTTGAGATTGTACTCCACTTTTCTCTTGATACTCCACTCCAGCTTCTTCCCTTGCAGCTTCAAAAGATTCTGTAACATTTGCAATTAATACCCATTCTAATAGTTCACTAAAACTAACATTCAACATATCATGAAAATTTCATCTAACCTTGATTGGCACAATTTTGAACTCCAAATTTCTCTTTATATGATAGAGGTGTAGACATATCATATGTTCCTTCTAAACATTTGCATACAATCTCACTGACACTTGTTCCCAATGGACTTTCTAAATCCTCAGATTGCAATCCATATTTACAAATTATTTATGTTACTCCTGTCTCTTTTTAATTTTTCTGGTCTTGACATTCTACAACATCTTGAACTTTCACTCCATCAATAGATTCTACAAATATTTGTAATCACAAAAAAGTTTATATGTATTACACTATTGAATATAAATTTCAATGAAAAAAATTCAAAATCTATGTCTAACATTTCCCAATTTCAGTGACGTTATCAGTTTCATCATCTAGATGTGCATCTCTAAAATCGCTTTCATACTGAACTTTTGCATGCACATCCATATCACCACGTTCATCACCACCTGTATCTTTGTTAATTGTAACAGTAGGCTTTGTACCATGACAATGATCATCAACTCCATCTTTAGTAATTGGAATACTAGATTCTCTCTCTATGTTCCTTTCATCAGGTTTCACATTAATCTTCAACAAAGTATCAGGCTTTGATCCTAGACTTCTCTTTAAATCCTGTGAAAGAAACTAAGTTAGAAAGTTAAGGACAGGTAGTCATAAACTTCAATTTACAAGTAAAGTAGTTAAGGACAGCCAGTCCTTAACTTAGAGTAACAAGTTCAAAAGTTAAGGACATTCAGTCCTTAACTTTGAATTCCAAGTTAAAAAGTTAAGGACACCTGGTCCTGAACTTCAAGTTTTAAATTGAAAAGTTAAGGACACTTGGTCCCAGACTTCAAGTTTCAAGTTCAAAAGTTCAGGATAGATGGTCCTGAAATTAGACTTACAGGTTCAAAAATTAAGGACATTTGGTCCTAAACTTCAAGTTTTAAGTTCAAAAGTTAAGGACAGATAGTCCTTAACTTATAGTTACAAGATCAAAAATTAAGGGCAATAGGTCATTAACTTCAAGTTTCAAGTTCAAAAGTTAAGGACAGACAGTCCTTAACTTTGAATTTCAAGTACAAAAGTTAAGGACAATGGTCCTGAACTTCAAGTTTCAAGTTCAAAAGTTAAGGACATATGGTCCTGAACTTAGACTTACAAGTATAAAAGTTAAGGACAGGTAGTCATTAACTTTGAGTTACAAGTTCAAAAGTTAAGGACACAAGGTCCTGAACTTAGACTAACTGAAATTAATGATATTACCTTGATTTTATTCTCAATCTTTTTTTTCTGATACAGATATTTTCTGATTTATTCTAGTAACTTCAGCATGCAGATCCTTTTTAAAACTCTCTGATAATCTCTGAATCAAAAACCATAAAAACAAAAAAGTCTCTTAAGAAAAAAATAATAAAATAAAAAACTAATGCTATTCAAAGGCAGAAAACCTACTTTAACAATTTTCTTAAGCATGGCTTCATCAAATTGTATGGAAGAAGACATTGAGCCTTTATCTTGAGAAATTGGCTCATGCACACTAATAGGCTTTGTATCTTCTTCAATATGAATAAATGGTGCCACCTCGATCAACTTATACAACTATTATATAACAAAAAAACAAAGTTTTCAGAACTAAAACAAATAAACAAAAAAAATAGCTAGTAATTAGATTAACTTACATTTTCAGTATGGAAGTATTTTTTATACAGAGAATCATATTGTGGAGATTTTATTTCCAAATAACATAACATCCGAGGAAAACCACATTCTCGAAAGTTCACAAATTGTTTTTCTTGGAAAATAGGCAATACTTCCATAATCCAATCACAAAAAGCAAAAGGAAAGCCAAGTATAGTGTAACTATCCTTGTCTTTATCTTCGTCTTTCTCTTTCTCATTCTCATTCTCATTGGGCTTCAAACAACTCTTCAATAATTTTAATAACGTTTCATAATAAAGAGAGCCCCAGTTGAAAGAAGAGTAGAGTTCATCATCGTCTACAATTTTCATTATCTGCTCGGACACATTCCTATTCTTTCGCTTCCCCATCAAAACAGATTCAACAAAATAAATTGTTGCCAACTTCATAGCATCATCATCGCTGCCTACAAATGATGCAGTTGTACCATATGGGTGACTAGTAATAAAATTAAACAAATCACCCAACTCAACTCTATCCTTTCCGGGGAAATAGGCTTTCGAAAGCCTATTCTCTTTTTCATGCAAACCTTTGATGTCCATTGAAGAATAACACTTCAAACCAGTAATTATATGAAATGTTTCACGTGTAAACTTAATTTCATGGTCAAAAACCTTGAATGTCATCAAATCAGTGTCATTATTTACAATTTCTGAAAGCAATACACAGTGAATAAGTTTACCACAGAACTTCACACTTTGTAATCGGAAAAAGTTTCCGAAAATACCATCCCTCAACTTCTTCCACTGCCTGTTTGACAGAAAAGTTTTGATTGTCTCCTTATACTGTAAATCTCTTTTCCAATAGATCATAAAATTACGCCAAACATCACACTCGAACACACGATCTCCTTCCATTATCACACTACAAAGAAGGAAAAAGAACATAAAAGATTAGCACTAAAAGATTAGAACTTACAGTTACAACTTAAAAAGTTTGAGGCACTTGGTCCTTAACTTCAAGTTTCAAGTAAAAAAGTTAAGGACATGCAGTCCTTAACTTAAAGTTTCAAGTTGAAAAGTTAAGGAAAATAGGTCCTGAACTTCAAATTTCAAGTTCAAAATTTAAGGACACTTGATCCTTAACTTTAAGTTTCAAGTTAAAAAGTTAAGGACATGTAGTCCTTAACTTATAGTTTCATGTTGAAAAGTTAGGGACACTTGGTTCTGAACTTCAAGTTTCAAGTTCGAAAGTAAAAGACACTTGGTCCTTAACTTTGAATTCCAAGTTCAAAAGTTAAGGACACTTAGTCCTGAACTTTGACTTATAAGTTCAAAAGTTAAGGACACTTGGTCTTTAACTTAGAGTTACAAGTTAAAAAGGTAAGAACAGACAGTCCTTAACTTATAGTGTCAAGTTCCAAAGTTAAGGACACTTGGTCCTTAACTTCAAGTTTCAAGTTCAAAAGTTAAGGACACTTAGTCCTTAACTTTGAGTTCCAAGTTCAAAAGTTAATGTCACTTGGTCCTTAACTTTTTTGAACACAGTTAACTAAAAATTCACAAACACAGTTAGCTTATGAATTTGTACGACTATTTTTTTTGACATGTCCTTACATAATCAAATATATTGATTGAACCACAAACACATTTCAATACAAAAAATTTCTGAATAACAGCCTCACAAAAATACGCTACTTATTCGACACTGAATCAACTTATAATCATTATTTTTGAAATTTCACACATACTTCACACAACATTGATCACGATTACACATATAAAAAAACAAAAATGCATAAAAGCAAAAAAAATACCAATTCGATCGTTCGATGCAGAGAAGATGACAAAGAAGATGAAGAAGGAAAAAGATTAAGTGCAGCTAGTTTGCATGCGAGGATGATATAGATACTGAGGAGCACGCGAAACTTGCCCTGAAATTTTCGCTCTCAAATTTTTCCTCTTCTGAATGAATAAAATAAGGGTTTGGGAAAATAAGAATTGAAGAAAGGGTAAAACTGTCTTTTCAAAATAATTTTAATAGTGTAGTGACTATTTTTGCTGAGCATTATAATTAGTGGATAAAAAATAAAGACTACCTTACTTAGTGGCTACCACACGCCATTTTTAATGTTATGTCTGAACCATATAACATATGGGTTGGAAAGTTTTGGGCTCCAGCTATTTTACTTCGTTTTGGGCTTTTCATCTTTGGCCAACGAGAAGGCCGTGGAAAGTAAGATTCAGAAATTAGGTTGTAAATATTATTTTATGCTTATATGTATTTATCTTTTAGTTTGTTATAGCTAAGCTAATAGTTTAGGTATACGCAACATATGTCGTTATTTTTAGATTCCATTCTTGTTGTATATATACACAATCTGTACAGTGCAGAATTCATTCAATACAAAAAAAAGAGAATTTTCTCAATCAATCTTCTTCCTACAATTCTGATTTGCTTCAAGCCACATTTTTTTTTACAAATTCAAATCCATCTTTTGTCCTCATTTTACAATGGGAACCAATTCACAAACTACTGATTCAATCATCTCTTCTCCTTTTGTTCTAGCAACTTCTGTTTCTGAATGGTATTCGTCTAGTTGATTCAGCCCATCCCTACTACCTCCATCCTTCAGACTACCTAGGAATGAACCTGGTTTCCATAGGGTTTGATGGCAGAGGTTATGGTGGGTTGAGGAGAGCAATTGGCATAGCTCTATCTGCACAGAACAAGGTAGGGTTCATTGATGGAACCTTAGTTGTGCCATATGCAGAATCTGGGCTTTAGAGAGCTTGGGCAAGATGCAATGACATGGTCCTCTCTTGGCTCCTCAACTCCCTTTCCAAAGAAATTGTTGTGAGTATCTTGTACTCACAGAGTGCAAAAGATCTGTGGAATGACCTGGAAGATAGGTTTGGTCAGGCAAGTGGAGCAAAGTTGTTCCAACTACAAAAGGAATTAAGTGTTGTGGTGCAAGGTAACTCTAGTGTTTCAACCTATTTTACTAAGATGAAAGGACTGTGGGATGTGATAGATGCACTCAATACTTTTTCTTCTTGTGTTTGTGGGTGTGATTGTGGAGCTAACGCAAAGAGTATCAAGGCTCATCAAGATGAAAGACTTTTGTAGTTCCTTATGGGATTGAATGAAGCCTTCATAGGAGTTAGGAGCAACATATTGTTGTCCTCACCTTTACCTTCCATTGGGCAGGCATACTCTTTAGTCATATAGGATGAAAAATAAAGAGAAATTCATGTTGTACATGCTTACACGGGAGAGTTACGTTCCTTCATGGTTGCTAACCAATCAGGTGGGAAGAAGTATGGTGATTCCAAAGGACAGAAGGGGCCTTATGATGCAAAGAAGAGTTCAGGGATTTGTGCTTATTGTAAGAAGCCAGAACATAGCATTGATAAGTGCTTTAGAATCCATGATTTCCCTGCAGATTTCAAATTCACAAAGCCAAAGAAAGTTCAGGGACAAGTTCAGGCAAACAATGTATTAACCTCAAATGAAGAAGGAGAACAGGGAATTGGAATCTCAGAAGGAAAATCACTTACCCTGGAGAATGTAGCTCAGCTACTTCAGCTTCTTCAAGAGTTGAAGATGGGATAGCAGGGAGCCAATACTTCTAATGGTGCTGCTAATGCCAACTACGTTGGTATACCCAAATTCTTTAAATCACATGTATGTTTTTTTTCAAATCAATAGTCATTCATGGATAATTGGATACTGGATAGTGGTGCTTAAGAACATATGTCTTATAACAAGAAATTCTTTTCTAATCTCAAACCTTTGATCAAGCCTAGAATAGTCCATCTTCCTAATTCTCAGAAAGTATTAGTTACGCATTATGAATCAGTAGCTCTTTTCTCTAATCTGGTATTAGACAATGTGTTGTATATACCTTCTTTTAAGTATAATCTACTATTTGTGCACAAATTGTGTAAATAGCTGTCACTCACACTTTTATACTTCTACTTCTTATTTTCTGCAGGGCCTTTCAGTGAAGAGCCCTTCAGAGATTGGTAAGGAGAGAAGTGGACTTCACATTCTTCAATCAAGGCCAGCAATAGCCATTCCCAATAGTTTACATTCCAACAGTAGTTTTGTATCTAGAAAGAAATTCTGCAAAAGATGATTTGTTCCAATTTTACATTCTTGTTTTAGTTCAAACTATGGCACTATAGACTAGGCCACGTTCCTTCGAGTAATATGAGAAATATATCTATTATTCATGTTTCTTCTTATTCAAAATTTTCTGTGCCTTGTGTTATTTGTCTTATGGCTAGACAGTCCAAACTTCTTTTTCTCATTATTTCTATTTCCATAAAGAAAGTTTTTGAGCTAATTCACATAGACACATGGGGACCCTATAGCAACCAAACTTATGATGGTTACAACTACTTTATTATAATTATTGATGACTACAGTAAGGGAACATGAACTTATTTACTAAGTACAAAATAAAATGCATATCCAGTCCTCAAATCCTTTTTGGCTAAGGTAGAAAGACAGTTCAATACCAAAGTTAAGACAATAAGATCGGGATACTTTTTTCCTTCCAAGGTTCTTTCTTGCAAAACACCCTATGAGATACTTTTCAAATCCAAAACTAGTTACTCTAAGCTGAGGTAGTTTGGGTGTCTATGCTTTGTTTCCACTCTCTCAAATCAAAGAACAAAGTTCCAACCAAGGGCTATACCTTATGTTTTCTTGGGTTATCCACATGGAAAGAAGGGGTACAAAGTTCTCAACCTTAGGACTCTAAAGCCTTTTGTTTCTAGGGATATTGTCTTTCATGAAGAATTCTTCCCATTTTCCTCTATCAAATCCAAGGAGTCGGTTGACTCTTTTTTACCTACTAAACCAATGTTAAGTTCTCCTAGTTTCTCCCCTGATTTACCATACATTGCTACTGAACATTCAGACCTGCCTAATGTAGATACACTTGAGCTATGTTTTTATGATTTTTCACCTCCCATTCCTACATCATCTCCATCTCTTATCACTCACTCCCTTATTCCTATTGCCTCACCATCAGCTAGTGAGCCTATTTTGGACAATCTTATTAAAATATCCTCAAGGCCACATAATCCCCCTCCTTATCTCAAGGACTACATTTGCAATCTTATTTAATTGACTAATGTAAGTAGTTTTTGTTTCCTTTCATATGTCACACCTTCTATTTTTCCTTCAATGGCCAGTCATACAACCAACATCTCCTCAATTTCCCTTCCAATATCTAGGAACCAACTAGCTATACCCAAATATCCCATCACCCAGGTTGACAGGAAACAATGGAAAAAGAGAGAGAGGCACTTGAGCTCAATCACACCTGGGAGGTCATGGAGTTATCCTCTGGAAGAAAGGCATTACCCTGCAAATGCGTGTATAAAGTGAAGCATAGCTCTTGATGGGAGTATGGAAAGGCTCAAAGTTGGGCTTGTGGTTAGAGGGGATATTCAAAAGAAATAGATAGACTTCAATGAAACATTTTCCTTAATGGTGAAAGTGACTATCATCAGATGTATTCTGGCTACATCAGTTAAGAAAGGATGGAGAATTTTTCAGTTGGATGCGAATAATACATTTTTGCATGGGGATTTAAATGAATAGGTGTACATGAAATTTCCAGTTGGGTTCACACCTCCCTCACTTATACATATTTGCAAGCTAAGGAAGTCAGTTTATGGGCTTCGCCAAGCATCCCGACAGTGGTATGCTAAATTAACAACAACCCTTAATTTTAAATGTTTTCCCCATTATTTAAATGATTATTCTCTATTTTTTAAAAGGTCTGCCTTCTCTATCTCTATAGTGCCCATCTATGTCGATGACATACTCTTAATAGAAAATAATTTAAAGAAGCTAAATGTTTTGAAAGTATTTCTACATCAGAAATAAAAAATAAAGGATTTAGGGAACTTACATTATTTTCTTAGAATGGAAGTACTGCGTGAATCTGAGGGATAATTTTGACTAAGCGGAAATTCACCATTGATTTGTTGGCTAAATCTGGTTCTCCTATCAAAGACCTGAACTTGTATCAATATTTGCTGGGCAAATTGAACTATTTGACCCATACAAGACCGGACTTTCCTTCACTGTACAACATTTAAACCAATATATGTAGGATCTACGGGTTCCTCACATGCAAGCAGTCCCTCGTGTCCTTCGATATTTATCAAAGGATCCTGGTCTAGGCCTATTTATGTCTTCTTCCCCTTCGTATCAATTGTTGACCTTCTATGACTCTAATTGGGGAACGTGCCCAAAATCACGCAAATATGTCAGTGATTTCTGCAAAACGCTTGGAACTTCTCCTATTTCCTAGAAATCCAAGAACATACCTCAATTTCTCTTAGATCTGTAGAAGCTGAGTATTGCTCCATACGACGCATGGTCGCCGAGCTCACCTGGTTAGTCAGGCTCTTTGATGATTTGTCCATTCTGATATCTCTTCCGGTGCCTCTTCACTTTAATAGTGTTGATACCCAATTTTTCCCTATGTATTTTTTATACAACATACTTTCAAAATAGCATATATATCCATACATAAGCATACCCAAGTGTTTTAGTATTTTTTTCAATCTTTTGAAGAGTTTTTAAATCAATTTACTATCCATTTTAGAGGTACAAAATCCATAATTATTCCCAAAAATCAATAATTTTGGTGAATAATTTATTTTTATTCCCATATTTATACCAAAATATAGTTAAGATAATTTTTGTATATTTTTACAAATTTATTTGGTATTTAAAAGACTATATTGCATATAATTGCAATTATAGCCTATTTTAAGATTAATAGCATTTCTATAATTGTAAAATTGGTTTCAATATTTTTAAATTAATATTTATGAGTTATTAATTGGGTCAGTACTTTTAATTTGTTTTTAAAGTCTTTTTTCGCTATTTTTATAAAATAAAAGAGAAAATTGGCTATTTAACATTTAGCCAATTTCTATTTCAATTACAGCCTCATTTCCTTTCAATTTTAACCTCAATTTGACCCCAATTCCGCCCAATTTAAAACGACCTAATTCCAATTTTAACCCGACCCCTTGACCCATTTTCAGACCCGCCCGGCCTCCCCTTTAATCCTAGTCGTTGATCACTTTGATCAACGGTCGTGATTTGTTCTTTCCTTTTTTAATTCCCATACTCCCCTAACCCTAGCTCATTTGTATCAAAGACGCTGCCTTTGAACTATCTTCATCTCCCAAATCCTCCCTAGCCCTCCCCGAAACCCTAATCGATTCCCACCTACTTCTGTCATGTTTCCATCAGAATCCATGGCATTCCTGGCCATGGATGACCTGTGCTCACTCTCTCTCACCATTAAACCTAAGCCACTCAAGGTTTGAAGGCCGGTTTCAATGGATCCCTTTAGATCTGTCTTAGATCTGTAAGATCTATGGCCTCTCCGGCCATTTTCCGGCGTATGCGAGCAACATGAGTCTCTTCGACTCAGGATCCGACTTTCCTCAAGACCTTCTCATTCTAGGGTCTTCTCTGTTGTTTTTAAGCCGTATAAGGTTCTATACTTACTTATTTTCTCTTAGATCTGTGCCATGCCTAGTCTTTACTTGACGTCTTAAGATTTTTCCCCAAAATTTCCTTTTCAAAATTGTTCAAATTCAATTTTTAGGGTTTTTGGAAAGTTTCTTTAAATGTTTTCTGACTCCTTTGTTCTCTCTTTATGTGTGTTTATACCCGTATGTTTATTTCTTATTATGCTCGAGTTTTCTCTCTTTTGTTTCTTTTCTGATTATGAAAGACCTTTCTGTTCTTTTTGTCACTCTCATGCTCACATGTTAACTCGGTTTGTTGTTCCTCATTCTTTGCTATATGTGTTTAAGTTTGAGCTCTTTGATTTTGTTTCACCTTACTAAATTTTGTTGATGTTCCTTCTAAGCATGTTTTTACCTGCTTTGTTTAAAACTCGTAGCCTCTCTTTCTTCTGAATTTGTTTGTGTATGTTTGCCTCTCACAAGCCTTTGAAAGGGGCTTCTAAGCCTCTCTCAATGACTTTGATTTCTCACCGCTGATTCTATTTGAAACCCGAAAGATTTGGAAATTTTCTTTGATAAGTGGCACTAGGGTTCCACTCTGGGACCCTAGGTTTGCAGACTCACTATGAGCCTGTAAATCGAACTTGAATCCTTTTGTTTATGACTCTGAAACTTTTAGTAACTCTTTTCTAGGGTAAACGACTCTTTTGTTTGATTTAGGTGCTTTATATATGAGAAAACTCCTCTTTCAAAAGGTTTTTACAACCAAGTGATTGATTCCGAAATCCCTTTAATAAAGCTAATGATTCCTTACTGATTTCTTTCGATTGAACCTCCTTTACCCTACTGGCTGTTTATTTTGATCTTTTTGTGTAGAAATTCTATGCTTGTGATGTTTTCCTTAAATACATGGTCTCGTGTATTCCTTCTGTAATTCTGTACCAATGTTTGAATTATTTCTATACTTATATGATTCTTTCCTTTATTACCTTGATTCCCTGTGATTACAATTGGATCCGGGATCCTCTTGATTGATTTTCAAACTGATGCCCTATTTTTACTTTATAAATACACTATTATTCCAACTTTCATTAATTACCCACTATGTATTTGACCTTGTTTATGCATTATGTGGTTTCTCTGCCCTAATCAGCCCTATTGAACTAATTTCTTTCCTTATTCTGTCTTGACTAACCGTTTGAACTAGACTACTTAATTAAAGGATTCCAGTTGTCTTAATTGACACTAATTGATTGCTATTTCCATGTTTGTGCATCCTTTGACTATGTATTTCTTGTTTTCAAAACTATATAAAGACCTAGTCTTTCCTCTTTACACACACTGAAATACACACGAACAAAAACACTTCTGATTACTTACTGTCTTGCAATACTGTTTGAATTCAATACTTGGCTTTGCTTGAGATCTTTTGGAACTACTTTGTTTGCAACTTGGCTCTCTCAAGGCTACTATTTTCTTACTTATTTTCCTTTGAAACTGGTACGTCTTTTATTTAATTTTCTGCCTCACCCCTTGTGAGCACGTGATTTTTGTTTACGCGACAATCACTCCAAAAGAAATCAAAATAATAACAAATGGTCTCGTCGTACAATTTTTGAAATTTACGTGACATTTTTTGGTAGTTATTTGTGGTTCTGTCCATTCTTATTTAGTCTTATCAAACAAAAATACAAAATATATATGTCGTTTGTAATTAAACCATAATTCGGTTATTAAAAGAAAAATCACAAAAATATGCATCTTTTATTCTATTTGTCGCTATGGTGTGATTTTACCTATTCAAATATTTTAATATGTGTGTGATAATTGTGTTAAGTGCTAATTAATGGGTGTTTAAGTTCATTTTTTTTAATTAGTTTTTGTGTTTTAAAATTAGAAAATAAAAGAAAAGAGTGCAAATTGGTTTAAAAATCGGATTGGGCCTATTTTCTTTTTAAAATTTGAGGCCCAATAGCAGCCCAAGGCAGCCGGTCCAAGCAGCCCATCTCCCAGGCCACCAAAACGACGTAGTTTGACACCAAAACTACGTCGTCTCAAGGACAATCCATCTCATCCATTCAAACCAGGTCGATCTAACGGCCCTCGTCCCATCTCCCTTACCCATTACTTAACCCGACCCAATGAAACCCGGTTTGATCCGTTCCAGCATAAGACCAAACGACCCCGTTTCATATAATTAAAGTAATCCAAACCGTTGAGCTCATCAGATCCAACGGTTTGGATCTACTCACCTACCCCGTATATAAGCCCATCCCTCTTACCCCACGCCACCAAGCCAGACCCCCCCTGCCCTTAGGTCGTCCTCACCAGACCCAATCCCCACGGAACCCTAGCGCCGCCCCCCTTTCCCCTCACCATAAACCCGGCGGCAAGGACGCCGGTGACCACCACCTTAACACCCTAGGACCACCTCGACCCCCTGAACACAGATCCACTAACCGTGGGTCTCGAATCCTCCCCCACCATCTCGAATCTTCATTTGAAGATTCGAGCCGGACCTCGACCTACACCAAACCACCCCGGATTCACACTAGACACTCCCCCGACCTCCCTCGTGACCAAACCAGGCTTGGTTTGGTCCGAATCTAACCAGAAAACATAAATCCTAAATCTGCCCTAAGAACCCTAGAAATCCAGAATCCGGGTTTTGTCCATTTAAACAAGAAAGTTGAGGTCTAATAGATTTTAATCGAGGTGTTCTCAGTTGAGAACACTTCGATTAAAGTCCGTTCAACCCCAAGAAAGGTCGACTCAAAATCCGAGATAAGGCCTTCTGATTTTTCAAACCTTTAAGGTATTTCTGTTCTCCTTTTTCTTATCAGTTCATTTTATTGTTTGTTTTAATTTGTTCGTCATGTTTAATTAGTTTTGTTTATTTCTGGGATTCCACTGCCAGTTATTCTCCATCTCCGATAGACCTTTTATTCGGTTGATTGTGTTTCTGTTTACGTTTGAATACGTATAATGATATACATATTTCAGCTTGATTAAATTGTCAAATTAATAATGCCTTTGTTTCCCCTGTATCGTGTAAAATTGTCGAGAACAGTCTATGCCCTATTTGTGTTGTTTGTTTGATCGACTGTTTGTTCTTAATTGGTATAGTCGATTCGATACGCGTCGTCAATTAGTTCAGCCTTGAATGGTGATAATTTGACTCATGCTATTTAATTTGATTTACTGAAACATGGTTAAAACAGCTGAGAATTGATTGTCATTGTGTGTTAGTCTGTTTAGCTAAGTCAGAAAGCATTTAAGAATTGATCTATAGCTGCAGTCTAGGTTAGATTTCAGACTTTGGTTTAAATTGATAGCATGTTCACCTAGTTTAGGTTTTGGGCAGCATGTGTTTTGTCAGCTGCTAAGGAATTAGAGTAAAATGGACAGCATGTGTTGTCTGAACACACCCCTGCTGCCCATACCTGTTCAAACTAATAAAATGATAAACCATTTTAATAAGAGAAGAGGGTCTGTCAGGGGAATCTTATGGGCTATCTTTTCTTTTAAACTGGTGAGTGGAAAAACAGAAGAGGCCACATGGGAGGGGGTTCAGTTTGTCTAAGAGGCTGTTAAAGGGTCTGATAGGGGATAAATAGAGGGGTCTTTCCACTAGTTGGGGGGGACACACATATAGACACATAGAGAGAAATAGATACACAGATTGGAGGACAGAGAGATACAGACAGAAGCTAAAAACTAGACAGAAACAGTTCTGAATTAAGAAAGGTTGTTTTCCAGATATAAAAAACAGTCCTGAAAAGAGAGAAATTTAGTTTTTGATTGGCAACATAAATCCATCAGGCTTTGGTTTAGTTTGAAGCCTCAGTAGTTAATACTGTTTCTTTTTGGTTTTGACTCCAATTCGTTGAAACTTCCTCTGCAATCTACTGCTCCAACCTTGGTTTGAGTTCGAGTCTATTTTGAGTATTGCATGTTGTTTGTTGCTACCTGGTTTTTCACAAATCTTTCGGGTTTCATTTGAGTTGTTCCTGGTGCACTTGGTTACTGTCACTACTGCTGTATTTATTGTTGTTGCTGCCTTTCCTGTTTGCTGTTGCTGCTGATTTCTCTGCCTTCTGTTTCTTCTGTTGTATTCAACATCCAGGTACACGCTTCTGAAACTATGGATTGATGTACGTTTGAATTGGAAGTTGAGTTGAAGTAAACAAAGAAATGAATCGTTCACCTACTTTCACAATACCTGTGTTTCAAATATAGCAATAGGATTAAAATGATTCATTTGGTTCGTATTTGCTTGGACTCATTCTAATCGCATTTGTTTTTTTGTATAAATTGGGGTGTACCTGAACCAATATGGACTGTTAAGTAGTATGTTGTTATATTGGTTAGACATATGTCCATGTGTTTTTAGCAATTTAGTTTGGTTGGTGATGATAACATAATACAGAATATTAGCAGACATTTGTATGTATCCCGTTGGATCTTTGAATTGTTTTGCCATGGCCCGATTCAGTTTGATTTCAACGCATATGTCAAGCAAATTTCATATAACGTTAGTTATTGCCAATGGATTAACCATTAATGTCAACTCTCTCGTTTGAATTCCCTGTTTCAATATAGGTTTAATAGTGTAGTTTAATAATTAATGTTAGCATCGGCTCACCATGTAAATAAAGTGGTTATTAACTCTATAGAATCGGCAGGTTTTTACATATTAGGGAATACGAATCAATGGTGCGGGGTTAAGAGCTTTAATCTAATAGGCGTGAATCTAGAAAGATGGCTAAAATTTAGATCTAATAAACTTTCGAATAAGCACTAAGACTCAAGGTTGATGTTTATTTTGACTAGTCGAAAACAATTATTGGTCTATCCCTATAATTATGTGAAGTTAATCTAGTTATAGAATAATTAATCTTCTTTGAATATATTATTTTGTCGATTTTGTATTCACTTATAATTCCAAATTTTAAGTAATATTCTTTTCTGTTAACATTCATCTTAATCTAGTATGTAATATGATGTGCTTGTAGCATGTAACTAAATAAGATCTTCCTTTCGCTCTCTCTTATTTTTAGAAACAAAATTAATGGAAATGTAGTCTTTTTTAGGACACCTTTTAAAATAAATGAGATGAGCCTCGCTAAATAAAAATGCACAAATCGCGGGGCCCTCATAAATGTACATGTTAAATACTTAGAATCCGGGATGGGTTATTTAGCGAATTTCATGACCCTCCCCAAAAATAATGTGATAGTCTCTTTAGGCGCATTTCAATAATGTTACTTTCTTAAATTCGGGTGCGCATTTATGTGACCCAACTTCAAATCTCAACGAAGTCGAAATGTGTTAACAATTACGGGTGCATTGATTGTGACGTGATTCGAGATGCATTTTCGCGGCGTTGCAAGTCTATAAAAATAATAATAAAGCGGTTTAAATTTAATAAAAGCTCATAAGTTATAACATGTATTTAAATCAGATATTTAGCCATTATAACAATTTAAGCGACCGTGCTAGAACCACGGGATTCGAGGGTGTCTAACACCTTCCCTCGGGTCAACAGAATTCCTTACTTAGAATTTCTGGTTCGCAAACTTCATTTGGAAAGTCGAAAATTTCCTCGATTTGGGATTCAAGATAAACCGGTGACTTGGGACACCAAAAGCCAAACCTTTCCCAAGTGGCGACTCTGAATTAAATAAATAATCTCATTTCGAATATTGTCACTTAAATTGGAAAAACTCCATCGTGCATCTTAACCCTTCGGGGCGGGCGCGCAAAAAGGAGGTGTGACAGCTCTGGCGATTCTGCTGGGGATTTCAACCCAGAACCTCTAGTTCAGGGTTCAAGAATTCGAGCTTAGAATAATTGTTATATTTGGCTTTATTATCTGATCTTTATTACATGTTTTGGCATAACGTGCTAAATGTTGTCTTTTACCGCTTTGATATTATCTTAACTGTATATAAACTGTGCCAAAACCCTTCTCTTCTTACTTCCGGGGAGAAGCTCGCTGGTCGAGACTCCTTATTCTGTTAGTGTCAATACCTGAAATAAGAAAGAGGCCGGACAAGTTACAAAGCCGGACGATCTCGCGGGTCCCCAGTACGTAGCGCCCTCCTCGACTCGAGTTGTCCGCTCGGGTACACAGTCTAGAACATATACCCAGGTTATAAACCTAGTATGACAAAACCTCATGCCGGATCCCTAGTAGTAACGCTTATTTGCATCATGTTGCATTTGACATATGGGACTCAACACAGGGGTTGGGTCCGTCTAGGACAGGCAACCTGAAATGAAAAGACCATCCTGCTGCATCCCGTTTGTTTTGCGCATTTATTTGCTTCAGATCTGCATGCTGACCGGTTTCTGAAATAAAAAAAAATTAAAGAGGAAAAAAATAGCAGCGTAGGGAGATAACTACTTATTTTTAGAAAAATAAAACCAATGTCCAAGTAGAATCAAAACCTCGCCGAAATTTTCATAAAAAAAAATGAAAACAAAATTTGTCTTTTAGTTTGATTTATAAAAAAAAACATATATAATTTCCTTTTAATCACTTTCAAAATCCAAAAAAAAGTATTTGTTTAAAAATTAAAAAAAAGGGAAAATTCGAAATTCAAAAAAATATTTTTTCTTTTGTAGTATCTCTTTCATAAATTCATACTAATAGTCCAAATACCTCCTTAGAAGATTTTTCGAAATTTCAAAAAAAAAAAGTGAAAAGAAGTTAAAATTCAAAGAAAAAATATTTCTTTAGTCGTCGTCTCTTTTCAAAAAAAAAAAACAAATAATAAAAAAAATCGAAATCCAAAAATATTTTCTCCTTTTCTTTGTAAGTATTTCATTCAAAAAAAAGGGAGTAGTTTATTTCCTCTACGCCTGATCGGACCGAACTACGCGGGTCTGATTCTCACCGGATGTGAGATACGTAGGCAAACCTCATCGGTTCCGACCCCAATTTTTAAAAATCCAAAAAATATTTTTTCATTAGTTCATTCTTTAGAAATCTTTCCTTAGAAAATTCAAAAAAAAAAGAGAAGAAGTTTTTAAGGTGTAGTTTCCTTCTTTCTGAAGTATTTCATACGGAAAAAGAAATAAAAAATAATAAAAAAAAATAAAAAATCAAAATCCAAAATACAGGTTTCCTTTATTTTGAAGTATTTTTCCAAAAAATCAAAAAAAAATCAAAAAAAAAAAAAGAGAATCAATATATATATTCGTTCTTTTAAAGACTTTCTTTCTTCAAAAGTCTTTCTTTCGTAAATGGCATAGAATTAAAAATTAAAGTCCAAAAATATTTTCATTTTTCTTTAGAGGTACTTTTGTAAATTTTAAAAAAAAATTCGAAAATCCAAAATATTTTCTTAGAAGTGCCTCTTTCAAAAATCAAGAGACGACAGCCAAAATCCAAAGAGAATATTTTCTTTCTTATTTAGAAAAAAGAGAGAACAAATGAAAATTCAAACAAAAATATTTTTTTTTCTTACTTCTAAAATTCTCGAAGTTCCAATCAAAAGAAAAGGAATTTTTAGAAGTCTATCTTTCAAAAATAAAAATAGAGTCAAATTTAAAAATCCAAAAAAAAAATATCCTTTTCTTCTTTTAAAGCATTTTTTTAAGAAAAAATCCAAAAGAAACAAAAATCCAAAAAAAAAAACCTTTATTCTTTTAAAGCATTTTTTTTAAAAAAAAAATTATTCCAAAAAAAGTTAGTTTACTTACTCTATTCACGATCGCCCGAACTACGCCGGTTTGATTCTCACAGGGTATGAGATACGTAGGCAACCCTCATCGGGTCCAACCTCCTTTTTTTTCAGAAATAGCCGAAATGTCAAATTTTAATAAATAAGTCAGGTGATGTTGTTTTGTCATAAATAGTCGAATGTTCCCGAAAGGGACGCCGGAAGGCTGACTTTGCATAAACAGCCACCTTTTGGGTCATGTTTAGGATTTTTGTCCAGTTGACCCGCACAGCCTTAAAATCTTCATCCCCGAAGTGCTGAAAGACTGTGTTCGAAAATCTGATCTTTTTTTTTTAGAAAAATAGTCAAAATATTTTTTTAAAGTCACCTTAATAAATGTGCAGGATGAGCACGATGCAAAATGAACACTTTTCGATAATGACTAAAATCCCAGTCAAGTTACGACTATGGTGGAATGATCTAGGTGCTGAGGGGCAAGATGAGGTCAAGAAATATCTGAAAGGTCTCACAGGTTTACTGGAAATCTAGCCTCGGGGAGATATCATAAGAGCTTTGGTCACCTACTAGGACCCAGCGCACAATGTTTTCCATTTTTCCGATTTTGAACTCACCCCGACTCTGGAGGAAATGGCTGGGTACATCGGAATTGCTGAACTTCCCTTAAGGCAAAGATACATGGTCGCCCCAAGGGCTGTCACGGTGCATCGGTTTCTAGACTCACTAAAATTACCCAGGACGGTCCACAACCCATATTTGGCCGCCGGTTTTTGTACTCCATGCTTCATATACGACAGGTACAGTCATGTAGGAGGATTCAACAATCCGATTAACAAGCTGTGCAGCAAAGGTAGTCATCAGAAGTGTGATAAGCACAGACGGGTGGCTTTCATGATAACGTTTTTGGGCCTTCTGGTATTTCCGAGGAAAGATGGAAATATTGATCTGAAGATATCCGGGGTCGTCAGTACTTTACTCACTCAAAATGACAGTACTCTCGCACCTATGGTGGTATCCGATATCTTTCGAGCTCTCACAGCTTGCAAAGCCGGGGGGAATTTCTTTGAAGGTTGTAACTTGCTGCTACAAATGTGGATGACTGAACATCTCTGCCATCGTTCCGAGCTTTTGAGCCATGGTTCCTCGGAGAAAACTTGCATAGAAGAATTTTACACGAGAACCAAAGAGATCAGTCTGCCCAAAGGAGTTATGGCATGGACCTCATTCTTTCAAGCTCTTACTGCCAGCCAAATACAGTGGACACTGGGATGGCTGCCTGTTGATGAGGTCATATATATGCCAGCAACTAAAACTCATTTCCTACTGATGGGACTTAAGAGCATTCAACCTTACGCGCCCGGCCAAGTCTTGAGACAACTCGGAAGATACCAGATAGTACCACACGAGGAAGATCTTAGTGCTCAAACAATTGAGATAAGCCCTGACGGACAATTTCCTGAAGCAAAAATCCGCCAGATCTGGAATGAATGTCAATATTTGAAAGCAGATACTTGCGTGCAGAATCGGGCCAAAAGTGAGATGGCACCAGGTTACCTTGCATGGTACAGAAGAGAACTCGAACATGAAAGGCCGGTTAAAAGACCCCACATCCTGAATTTCACTGAGTCATCGCAAAGGCAGTGGGATTGGTTGGCAAAAGAAAGAGGCTATCATACCGAAATCAGAAAGTTGAAGCAACAAGTGGAAGGCCTGAAATATGAGCACAACGTGCAAGTTGCTACCGATCTGGGATAACAGAACAGGTTGACTCAGGAAAACGAGATGCTCAGGGCCCAGATCAAACAGATGAGGATAGATGCTGATAAACAACCAAGGAGTCGATCAGACGAGCAGTTGATAAAAAGGCTGAAAAGTGAAGTCTTGGAATGACGAGATGGTTTAGAAAAGTCTGAAAACGTCATGGCAGAGCTCAAGGTACAGTGGGGTACACGAGCAGATAAGCATCGCCGATACTTGAATCAATTGAGAGGCAACCACGAGAAAACTGTTGCCAAAATGAAGAGAGAGATGGCTACACTTGAGGTTAAAGCAGTTAATCAGGCCGAGGATTTCCAAATTGAGAGCAGATACTGTTACGACTTGTTAGCCCAGATGAAGGTAGAAGTGCGGTAACTGAAGAATCAGCATATGCAGGATTCTCAGGTTTTAAAGACGTGCAATGATCAGATAAAACGCCTGCTCATAGAGAAGAAGCAAACCAGAGATAAGATCAGGACCATTGCCCATGCCATCATCAGACGGTGTCTACGGTGTGTGAACATGACCAGCATTACCATTCTCTTGGCAGTGATGGGTTATGTCAAGCAGACCATGCATGAGCTGGAACAACTTGAAAGGGATCTCACACCTAGGACCGCGGCGAGGCCGAACGATGCCCCGCGGGCACCAATTTTCGAAACCTTAATGTATTCATAGGTCGAGTCTGTATCTTAGCATCTTCTGTCCGTCTTTTCGCATCAGGGTGCATTAGTCTGTTTGAGTCTATGTTTATTTTCAAGGTTTGTTTTTCCTTTTTCAAAAATGTTGGTTGTAATAAATTGTTTCAGTAATAAAAGGTGTGCTTCTTTTACACTCATCTGTTTTGAACTACGTAAGGATCTGATTCACGCGACATCGTGATACGTAGGCAATCCTTATCGGATCCGGTCACATTTTTTTAACTGCAAATATTGAAAACAGTAATAAAAAAGGGGAACAAAGAGAAAGAAAGAAAAATAAAAATAATAATAATAAAATAAAGGGGAAGCCTAAAAGGAAGCCGGAATGACGCATGCTTTCGTTGCAAAGATGTAAGAATTCACTTAACTGTATAGATGCATCATGCCCAAACGTGAGATTACCTATCTGTTATTTGTTTCGAACTAACCGTTCGTTTGTCGTTGAGTCCTTCCAGGTTTTAGAAAAGGCGGTTGGTTTGGTGAAAGTCTGGCCTCACATTCATACTTCACGAGGTCGAAAGGGAGTGTTCAATTACCTGTTGTTAAGTCAAGAGGGGGTACTCACACTTACTTCACAAGATCAAAGGGAAGCATAGAAATGTCTTCAGAAATTCCTTTGCCGACAGTTCCTGTTTCCGATGAGAGTTCGATCTCGGCCGTCCTCACACCCGAGTCTGCAACTGCGGAGGAAAATAGAATCCTGCGGCTCCGCATGTTGGAAATGCTGGATCACAGGAATAACGGAAAAGAGCCACCAAGTGTTATCCCTGGATTCCCTGAGTTGTTCTACAAGACAAGCGGGGCTTCTAACGTCCCCATAAGCTATCCGGCTGCCCCATTCGGGTACCCAACCATTTCGGCCTTCTCCGCTGGATCGCCCTCTGATTCTTATCCCTGGGTGTCAACAACGGATGTAAATAGAAACATCTTTACTGCACCTCCCTGTCCAATCATGGCACAACCTGCTACACACAAGCCAAATTTTGACTCATCCTCGTTTACATTCCAAGCACCATATTTCTCAATGGAACCAACTCGGTTCGCCACCAGCACTCATCCTCCACAGCCTCAATGCGAGTTTACACCTGGGCAGGATCAGAACCCCAAAATTGCTGAACAAGATGAGATAGCCAAAAGAATGAGAAGCCTTGAGCAGAGTTTGAAAAACATACAAGGTTTGAGCGGACAGAAGAGCGTCTCCTATACCGATCTATGCATGTTCCCTCACGTGCACCTACCCGTGGGTTTCAAAACCCCAAAGTTTGAGAAGTACGACGGGAAGGCGACCCCATTGCTCATTTCAAGAGATATTGCAACCAACTGCGGGGAGCCGGCGGCAAAGAGGAATTGCTAATAACATATTTTGGGGAAAGTCTGGTAGGAATAGCCTCAGAATGGTATATGGACCAAGACATATCTCGATGGCATATATGGGATGATCTCGCCAGAGATTTTGTGAGACAATTCCAGTATAACATCGACATTGCACCAGACCAAAATTCTCTATCAAACTTGAAGAAGAAACCTTCAGAAAGCTTTAGAGAATATGCTATTAAGTGGCGCGAGCAGGCATCGAGGGTAAAACCTCCCATGGATGAGATAGAAATGGTCACTACTTTTCTCCAGGCTCAAGAGTCAGACTATTTCCAGAATATGATGTCAGTCATGGGAAAGCCTTTCGCGGAAGCAATCAAGATTAGGGAGATGGTGGAGAACGGTTTGAAAACGGGTAGAATCCTAAGTCAGACAGCCATAAGGGCAACCTCCCAAGCCGTCCAAAGCGGGTCCGGAGGAATGGCAAGAGGAAAGAAAAAGGAAAAAACGGCCATGGCAGCATCAGAAGCAAGGGAATATCGTACTCCCAGGCCCCATTTTCCAGAAAGAACCCCACAACACTACTACCCCCACCAAAATGTGACATATGCTCCTGAACCCTACATGGTCATGAACACCCAGCCTTATGTCCATCCGCCACAGCAAGCCAATCGAGGCCAAGCTCCACCTCCCAGAAATCAGCCTCCCTACTGCAACCACTATAATCCACAGCCTCCTCAAAATAACTTCCGCCCTCAGGAACTACCTAGAAGGTGGACTTTCACACCCATCGGTGAACCGTATTCTACTTTGTTCCCAAAGCTAGTCCAGTTGGGTTTCCTGCAGCCAGTCCCTCAGACAAGGCACAATCCGGCATCACCTACTTACAAAGCCGGTGTTAGATGCGCCTATCATTCAGGAGCGGAAGGGCACGATACAAATGACTGCTGGGCTTTGAGAAGGGTAGTCGAGAATTTAATAGAGCAGGGGAAAATAGTACTAAGGGACGAGGAGGTCCCAAATGTGACTAACAATCCGTTGCCTGCTCACAATAACGGGCCGCTAATTGGAATGATCTGCGAGGACAAAGAATTTGATCCTGCTTTAAAAGCTATAATCGCCATCGTCGACGCAGGGAAAAAGCCTGAAACAGCCCCGAAGCTAGAAAAAGGGGAAAAAAAGGTCAGTACAATCAAGGGCGAGCCCGAAGAGAAGGTGGAGAGAAAGACGGTGCCTGTGAAGAATGGAGTTCTTTACGTCCCACGAGGTCGAGCAGAGAAGCCGCAGAGTTTCGAAGTCAAAAGGGAAAAACCAATGTACGTATCAAAAAGGGCCTATGTGATCCGGGGGACGATTAAACCACCTCGGCTGAATGAGCCAGTGGTTATCGGACGCGTGCCACAAAAGCCAATGACAAACCCGTCCACAGTACCGTGGAACTATCAAAGAACGTTGGTTACGTACAAAGGCAGAGAGGTCACGGGAGAACTTCCGGAAAATACTTTCATTGGAAGGTATTCGAACACTCAAGATCTAAACAACGCCACACGGAGACGCTTCCCACCAAAGAAGCCTGTAAGCGCTGAAGAAGCGGAAGTTTTCTTCCAAAAGATGAAAATGCCAGACTACGAAGTGGTAGATCAACTACGCAAATGCCTCGAGCAAGTGTCCATGCTATCTCTGCTGATGAAGTCGGCTGAACACCAAAAGATCTTGCTCAAGACCCTGAACGAAGCATACGTACCAGTTGAAACCTCAGTCGAACAATTGGAACGAATGACGGAGAGGTTCTTCGCCGTTAACCAGGTTTCTTTCAGCAAGAACGACTTACCCCCAGAGGGAGCAGCTCACAACAAAGCCTTGCATTTGACAGTTAAATGCGAAGACTACTACGTCAAGCGGGTAATGTTGGACGGAGGTTCAGGTGTTGACATTTGTCCGCTCTCCACGCTACAGAGAATGGAAATTAGGACCGGAAGAATCCGTCCCAATAATGTCTGCGTAAGGGCTTTTGATGGTGTCAAGAGGGACACCCTCAGGGAAATAGACTTGGTGTTGACTATAGGACCAGTGGAGTTTGAAATAACTTTCCAGGTGCTTGACGTGGATACGTCCTACAATTTTCTCCTCGGCAGACCTTGGATTCACGCGACAGGGGCTGTACCTTCCACTCTTCACCAAATGGTGAAGTTTGAGTATGAAGACCGGGAAATTGTGGTCCACGGAGAAGACGAACAGTCTATTTATCGAGACCCATCCATTCCATATCTTGAACCAAGGGAAGGGAGCGAGCACACGGTTTATCAGGCTTTCGAAGTTGTGCTAGCAGGGCAGTATGAAGAGGGAAGACCTTGCCCCCAACCTTTCTTGTCTAACGCCTCGATCATGGTGGCTAAAGAAATGATCCGACATGGATTCAGGCCAGGAAAAGGGCTCGGACGAACACTGCAAGGAATAACGGAACCCATCACCTTGCCTTCCACCAAGAAACTTTTTGGGATAGGTTTTCAACCCACTCCAAAAGATGAAGAGTGGGCAAAGAAGAGGAAAAATGAGGGTTGGAAACTTCCTCGGCCATTGCCGGATTTATATGAAACTTTCGTAGAACCAAGATACACCGAAGAAGAAGACGATGAGGTTTTCACGGCCGAAGAAATCGAGGAGATATGTGGGGCAATGAGAGAAATGCTCTACGAAGCCCACATGGTTCAACCAGGAGAAGGCACAAGCACCGCTGAGATGCTATATGTGGGGCCAAACGCCAAGCTTCGAAACTGGGAGGCCACGCCATTCCCGACTAGACAGGAGTCCGGGTAGACCTTCCCTGCCACCTTTCCTGCATCACGAGTTATCCCCAGGATACAACTTGGATGTTTTTCCCTTCAATTGTTGTTTTGAATTCCTGAGTTATAAACATTGTTATCTTCCAAATTCCAAGAAAATAAAAATCATTGTTTTCTCATTTTTTCCTCTGTTCTAATTTTTGTTATTTTTCCTTTATATTTTATTTCAGTTATAATAATGCGGCTTTAAATAATATGACATGCTTGCGGACTTCACGCCCAGATCACAACGAGCTATTTAATTGTGAAATAATGAACCAAGAACCAGAATATGACGAAGAAGAGGCTTTTAGGGAAATAAACCGAGAATTGGAACACTTTGAGAATAAAACTAAGCCGAATCTGAATGACACCGAACCGGTTAATTTGGGAACTCCTGAAGAAATCCGAGAGACCAAAATAAGCATTCACACGGACAAGAAAACGCGAGACGCGATAATTCAACTCCTTTTGGAATTTAAAGATGTGTTTGCTTGGTCATACGATGACGTGCCAGGACTATGTGTTGATCTAGTGGTTCATAAATTGCCAATTCACCCTGACTGTCCTCCTGTTCAACAAAAGCAAAGAAAGTTCAAAACTGATGTCAGTGACAAAATTAAAGAAGAGATCGCCAAGCAACTGAAAACGGGAGTGATTCGGGTAGTCCAGTATACCACATGGTTGGCAAATGTAGTTCCAGTGCCGAAAAAAGATGGAAAGACTCGGGTATGCGTGGATTATCGAGACTTGAATAGGGCGAGTCCCAAAGACAATTTCCCATTGCCCAACATCCACATCCTTGTTGATAATTGCGCCAAACATGAGATACAGTCTTTCATAGATTGTTACGCTGGGTATCATCAGGTGTTGATGGATGAAGAAGACGCCAAGAAGACTGCCTTCACTACACGGTGGGGCACTTACTGTTATCGAGTTATGCCATTTGGTCTGAAGAATGCTGGGGCAACTTACATGAGGGCCATGACTGCCATTTTTCATGACATGATGCATCAAGAAATAGAGGTGTATGTGGACGACGTGATTGTCAAGTCCAGGATGCAGGATAATCACATCCAAGACTTGAGGAAGTTCTTCGAGAGACTGAGGAAGTACGACTTGAAGCTGAACCCAGCTAAATGCGCTTTCGGGGTCCCATCGGGCAAGCTTTTGGGCTTCATAGTAAGCAGGAGAGGCATCGAATTAGATCCAACGAAGATAAAATCCATCAGAAATCTACCTCCCCCGAGAACGAAGAAAGACGTGATGAGTTTGTTGGGCAGGTTAAACTATATCAGTCGATTTATTGCCCAGCTGACGAGCACGTGTGAGCCCATATTTAAGCTATTGAGGAAAGACGCGGCGATCAAATGGACGGCTGAGTGTCAAGAAGCTTTTGACAAAATCAAAGAATATCTTTCAAATCCCCCCGTTTTGGTCCCGCCAGAGCCAAAGAGACCACTGTTCTTGTATCTAACAGTCTTGGAAAACTCTTTCGGTTGCGTCCTCGGGCAACATGACATAACCGGAAAGAAGGAACAAGCGATCTACTACTTGAGCAAGAAATTCACCGACTACGAGGCCAAGTACACTCTGCTAGAAAGAACGTGTTGTGCTTTGACGTGGGTTGCTCAAAAGTTGAGACATTATCTCTAAGTTCACACTACTTACCTCATAAGCAGCCTGGATCTTTTGAAGTATATATTTCAGAAACCAATGCCTACTGGAAGACTGGCCAAGTGGCAAATTTTGCTTACTGAATTTGACATAGTCTATGTCACCCGCATGACAATGAAAGCCCAGGCGTTAGCCGATCATTTGGCCGAAAACCCGGTTGATGAAGAATACCAACCATTGAGTACTTATTTTCCGGACGAAGAAATAAACACCATAGAAGTAGTCACGGAAAATGCTCATGTTTGGAAGATTTTCTTTGATGGGGCCGTAAACGCCAAAGGTGTAGGAATCGGGGCAATTTTGATCTCGCCCTCTGGTCAGCATTATCCTGCTACAGCTAGACTGCGTTTCTTTTGCACGAACAATACAGCTGAGTATGAAGCCTGTATCATGGGCATGCATATGGCGATCGATCAGGATGTCGAATATTTATTGATTATGGGAGATTCTGATCTGATTATCCGGCAAGCCCAAGGTGAATGGGAAACTCGGGATATCAAGCTTATTCCTTACCAACAGCACGTGGAGGACCTCGGCAAGCATTTTAAATCAATAGAGTTCAGGTATATCCCGCGGTGTCACAATGAACTAGCGGATGCACTTGCTACCTTGGCTTCAATGCTACCCTACCCAGGCAACGCCCACGTCGATCCCTTGGAAATCCAAATCAGGGAGAGACACAGTTACTGTAACGTAATCGAGGAAGGATCGTGTACACAGCCATGGTACCATGATATCAAGAGGTTCTTGAAGACACAAGAATACCCCGAGCATGCTACTGGAGATCAAAAGAGAACTATTAGGCGGCATGCAAGTGGTTTCTTTTTGAGCGGCGAGTTGTTGTATAAGAGGACCCCGGACCTCAATCTACTAAGATGTGTTGACGCCGAGGAGGCGAGAAGGATCATGCACGAAGTACACGTAGGAGTGTGCGGGCCCCACATGAACGGGTATGTTTTGGCAAAGAAAATCCTTCGAGCAGGTTACTACTGGATAACCATGGAAAAGGACTGTTTTAGCTTCGTTCGAAAGTGTCATCAGTGTCAGGTGCACGGCGATTTGATTCATGCTCCCCCCACAGAACTGCATCCCATGTCTGCACCTTGGCCATTCGTTGCTTGGGGTATGGACGTCATTGTTCCGATCGAGCCGAAGGCCTCAAATGGACACAAATTTATATTGGTTGCTATCGACTACTTCACAAAATGGGTAGAGGCTGTCACTCTCAAGTCGGTCACTAAAAAAGCTGTAGTGGATTTTGTACATTCAAATCTTATCTGTCGTTTCGGTATTCCTGCAACTATCATCACAGATAACGTAGCGAACCTGAATAGTCACTTGATGGGGGATGTATGTGAACAGTTCAAAATAACGCATAGGAATTCCACTCCTTACCGGCCCAAGGCCAATGGCGCTGTGGAAGCAGCAAACAAGAACATCAACAAGATTTTGAGGAAGACGATCCAGAGTACCCGACAGTGGCATGAACAGTTACCCTTTGCATTATTAGGATATCGCACTACGGTACGCACGTCAGTAGAAACAACCCCTTATCTGTTGGTTTATAGGACCGAGGCTGTGATACCAGCAGAGGTAGAAATTCCATCACTCCGAACCATTGTCGAAGCAGAAATTGAAGATAGCGAGTGGGTTAAGACTCGATTGGAGCAGTTGACCTTGATTGGCGAGAAACGAATGGCTGCGATTTGTCACGGGCAGTTGTACCAACGAAGAATGGCCCGTGCTTACAACAAGAAAGTCTGACCCAGGAATTTCGAAGTGGGTCAACTGGTACTGAGGCACATTCTGCCACATCACCAGGAAGCGAAAGGAAAATTTGCTCCAAATTGGAAAGGCCCATACATCATCAGGAAGATATTGCCGATAAGAGCATTGTATCTGGGTGATATTTTGGGAAATGATCCTGAACAGCGGTGAATGTGGATGCAGTCAAAAGGTACTATGTCTGAGTTATACTCCAGTGGTCCTGACACATTTGAAATGATGAAGGTTTTATTCCCACTACCCAAAACACTATCAACTCTCTCTACAAGCCCTTTGAGCTGGTTACATTTCTTCAGCTACCTATCAAAAAAAAAGAGAAAGAAAAAAAAAGGAAAAAAAAGAAAAAAGAAAAAAAAAAAGAAAAAAAGAAAAAAAGAAGAAGCAAACAAACAAAAACAAAACATTGATGAGGCCTGAACTACGTCTGACTTGATTCCGAAAGAATACGTAGGCAGCCTCTCTCTGAGGTTCAGTCTCACCAAAAATAAAATCCCATTTACCCTGAAATCGAAACCGGGGCACACCGAATGGCTTAGAAGTTGTAGTGTCATCCACCATTCTTTACCAAGCACAAGTCCTTCAGATCAATTACCAAAGATAGGGGAGCCAAGAGATATCATGATTGAAGGCCAGTATATTCAGAATTGAGAGAAGTAAAACGAGAGTCTTGTCGGTGAAAACCTTCGGGCACCGCGAGGCAACGAGAGTAGAGAAACCAAAATGAGGGATCTTGTTTAGTAAAAACTCGCAAAGAGTGCTATCAAGCGACAACAATAAGAGAAATGAGAGAGGTCAACTAGCGAAAACCCGCAAAAGGCGCTGTCGGCCGAAAGGATGGCTCCACCTCAGGAAGTCTCGGCAAAGTTCCACCGGTTTGGAAGCATAGATCCATTTTGGTTCATGAGGAAATGCAAGTTCGTTGAAGGTCAGGCCTCCAGTCCAAAAAGCATGTCATGTCAATTTAAAGTCAGCATGTTTCCATCAGATAAGTCCTTCTTGTCCCGACAGGGACACCTCTCTTCTAAATTTGCTTTCTCCGTTCTTCGTTTTACTTTTCTTAGAATCCTTTCCATTTTTAACTCCAAGTTCCAGATATACCAGGAAAGAATAGGTGGCAGGACCGGTTTCACGGAATTCCGTTTCGTAAGAAGTAAAGACCCTGCTTCAGTGGTACGTTTGTCCAAACCCGATGGATCATGATGTTGGCTGCATTCGAAGTAGATCCACACCCATAGGGTTTCCCTTTGTAAAAATCTCCACAGAGCCTCCCTTTGTAAAAATTCCCCAAAGAGTCCGCCCCAACAAATCCCCAGCGAGTCTGCTTTGTAAAAAATCCCCACAGAGTTCCCTTTAGACAAATCCCCACAGAGCCTCCCCTTGTACAAATCCCCACAGAGCCTCCCCTTGTACAAATCCCCACAGAGTCTCCCCAATAAAAATCCCCACTGAGAATCCCCAAGCAGAACGGGATGATATATATATATATATATAAAAAAAAACCAAAGCCTTACAAGGCAAATCATCACAAAATCTGGAAACATAAGTCTGAGCAGTACAAAGGGTTTCGCCTGTGAATCCAATCAATGGCAAAGTTTCTCAACAGAAATAAGGACGCAACAAAGCAACTGGAACAATCAAGGTCACCGAACCAACCGCCATTTCCGAATTGACAATTGTCCTTTGTTTGGAAATTAAAACAGGCGTGATCCAGAGCAACCGTACAAGAAGCAGGTTGCCACCCAAAAAGAAGAGAAATACATGAGTACAAGAAACGGCTCGGCAAAGGAGTCCGCTCAAAAGGGAAGTTTCCCCAAAATTCTCTTTTACATTTTACTAAAAGAAGAAAACTCAAAAAAAGAGGGTCAGTTTAGAATCACCGGCATTTTTCTGTTAGCCAGCATTAGGGCCCCAACCCTGAACTGAGCATTTTTCTATTTAGCCAGCATTAGGGCTCCAACCCTGAACTGAGCATTTTCCATTTAGCCAGCATTAGGGCTCCAACCCTGAACTGAGCATTTTCTTGTTAGCCAGCATTAGGGCTCCAACCCTGAACTGAGCATTTTCCATTTAGCCAGCATTAGGGCTCCAACCCTGAACTGAGCATTTTCCATTTAGCCAGCATTAGGGCTCCAACCCTGAACTGAGCATTTTCCATTTAGCCAACATTAGGGCTCCAACCCTGAACTGAGCATTTTTCTGTTAGCCAGCATTAGGGCTCCAACCCTGAACTGAGCATTTTTCTGTTAGCCAGCATTAGGGCTCCAACCCTGAACTGAGCATTTTCCATTTAGCCAGCATTAGGGCTCCAACCCTGAACTGAGCATTTTCCATTTAGCCAGCATTAGGGCTCCAACCTTGAACTGAGCATTTTCCTGTTAGCCAACATTAGGGCTCCAACATTGAACTGAGCATTTTCCATTTAGCCAGCATTAGGGCTCCAACCCTGAACTGAGCATTATCCTGTTAGCCAGCATCAGGACTTCAACCCTGAACTGAGCATTTTCCATTTAGCCAGCATTAGGGCTCCAACCCTGAACTGAGCATTTTCCATTTAGCCAACATTAGGGCTCCAACCCTGAACTGAGCATTTTTCTGTTAGCCAGCATTAGGGCTCCAACCCTGAACTGAGCATTTTTCTGTTAGCCAGCATTAGGGCTCCAACCCTGAACTGGGCATTTTCCATTTAGCCAGCGTTAGCGCTCCAACCCTGAACTGAGCATTTTCCATTTAGCCAGCATTAGGGCTCCAATCCTGAACTGAGCATTTTCCTGTTAGCCAGCATTAGGGCTCCAACCCTGAACTGAGCATTGTCCATTTAGCCAGCATTAGGGCTCTAACCCTGAACTAAGCATTTTCTGTTAGCCATCATTAGGGCTCCAAACCTGAACTGAGCATTTTCCATTAGCCAGCATTAGGGCCCCAACCCTGAACTGAGCATTTTTACCTTTGGCGACATTAGGGCTCCAGCCTCTGAGTTGTGTTTTGCAGACTAGTTTTTTCTTATCCCCGCATCAGTGCTGTAGATTATTATGGCAATTAACTCACGAAATTTTCCTAGTGAAACTGGGGCAGAAAAATTTCGTTCGTTTGTTTTGTTTTGTCTCGGCAGGTTTGGCCTCGAGACGCATGGATCGAGACGACCTACGGGATGAGTCTCAATCCAGAATGAAGAAAAGAAGAAAAAGACAAAAAGAAGATGTTCCGAGACATTGGAACAAACAAAGGGCGAATCACTCCAAAATTTAATCAAGGTCCCGACTCCGCCAATCCCGTATCACTCAATATCACAGAAATAAACGGGCACCTACAACTTGCAAGCATCAAGATTCGGATCGAAGTCTACAAGCAGAATCAGCTAAGACCCAAGATCAAGTTGCAAAAGAATTATAGATAGGAATCTTGTAACTAGTGGTTGACAAGCGTAAATAGTTAGTTCAATTTCAATTTCCTTTGGTTGTAATAAGGGGGTCAGTAAAGCAGTAGTGGCAACAGCAACAGCAGTAATGGCAAGCATTGCAATCCCATGGTAGTCCCAGCTACCAAAAATTTCCTGAACTACATTGACTTGATTCTTGTTTAGCCCAGGATATGTAGGAAATCTTTGAAGCGAAGATTCGGTCAAATCTTTCAAAATGTGCTTCACACGGAGTATTCCAATAGACAAAAATCGCTCATATCCGCTCACTTTATCTTTGCACGAAAACTCTTCGTGTTTTCGGACAAAGAGGGGCAGCTGTGAGCACGTGATTTTTGTTTACGCGACAATCACTCCAAAAGAAATCAAAATAATAACAAATGGTCTCGTCGTACAATTTTTGGAATTTACGTGATATTTTTTGGTAGTTATTTGTGGTTCTGTCCATTCTTATTTAGTCTTATCAAACAAAAATACAAAATATATATGTCGTGTGTAATTAAACCATAATTCGGTTATTAAAAGAAAAATCACAAAAATATGCATCTTTTATTCTATTTGTCGCCATGGTGTGATTTTACCTATTCAAATATTTTAATATGTGTGTGATAATTGTGTTAAGTGCTAATTAATGGGTGTTTAATTTTATTTTTTAATTAGTTTTTGTGTTTTAAAATTAGAAAATAAAAGAAAAGAGTGCAAATTGGTTTAAAAATCGGATTGGGCCTATTTTCTTTTTAAAATTTGAGGCCCAATAGCATCCCAAGGCAGCCGGTCCAAGTAGCCCATCTCCCAGGCCACCAAAACGACGTAGTTTGACACCAAAACTACGTCATCTCAAGGACAATCCATCTCAGTCGTTCAAACCAGGTCGATCTAACGGCCCTCGTCCCATCTCCCTTACCCATTACATAACCCGACCCAATGAAACCCGGTTTGATCCGTTCCAGCATAAGGCCAAACGATCCCGTTTCATATAATTAAAGTAATCCAAACCGTTGATCTCATCAGATCCAACGGTTTGGATCCACTCACCTACCTCGTATATAAGCCCATCCCTATTACCCCACGCCCCCAAGACAGACCCCCCTGCCCTTAGGTCGTCCTCACCAGACCCAAACACGGAACCCTAGCGTCGCCCCCCTTTCCCCTCACCATAAACCCAGCGGTAAGGACGCCGGTGACCACCACCTTAACACCCTAGGACCACCTCGACCCCCTGAACACAGATCCACTAACCGTGGGTCTCGAATCCTCCCCCACCATCTCGAATCTTAATTTGAAGATTCGAGCCGGACCTCGACCTACACTAAACCACCCCGGATTCACACTAGACACTCCCCTGACCTCCCTCGTGACCAAACCAGGCTTGGTTTGGTCCGAATCTAACTAGAAAAACATAAATCCCAAATCTGCCCTAAGAACCCTAGAAATCCAGAATCCGGGTTTTGTCCATTTAAACAAGAAAGTTGAGGTCAAATAGATTTTAATCGAGGTGTTCTCAGTTGAGAACACTTCGATTAATGTCCGTTCAACCCCAAGAAAGGTCGACTCAAAATCTGAGATAAGGCCTTCTGATTTTTCAAACCTTTAAGGTATTTCTGTTCTCCTTTTTCTTGTCAGTTCATTTTATTGTTTGTTTTAGTTTGTTCGGCATGTTTAATTAGTTTTGTTTATTTTTGGGATTCCACTGCCAGTTATTCTCCATCTCCGATAGACCTTTTATTCGGTTGATTGTGTTTCTGTTTACGTTTGAATACGTATAATGATATACATATTTCAGCTTGATTAAATCGTCGAATCAATAATGCCTGTGTTTCCCCTGTATCGTGTAAAATTGTCGAGAACAGTCTATGCCCTATTTGTGTTGTTTGTTTGATCGACTGTTTGTTCTATGTTATAATTGGTATAGTCGATTCGATACGCGTCGTCAATTAGTTCAGCCTTGAATGGTGATAATTTGACTCATGCTATTTAATTTGATTTACTGAGACATGGTTAAAACAGCTGAGAATTGATTGTCATTGTGTATTAGTCTGTTTAGCTAAGTCAGAAAGCATTTAAGAATTGATCTATAGTTGCAGTCTAGGTTAGATTTCAGACTTTGGTTTAAATTGATAGCATGTTCACCTAGTTTAGGTTTTGGGCAGCATGTGTTTTGTCAGATGCTAAGGAATTAGAGTAAAATGGACAGCATGTGCTGTCAGAACACACCCCTACTGCCCATACCTGTTCAAACTAATAAAATGATAAACCATTTTAATAAGAGAAGAGGGTCTGTCAGGGGAATCTTATGGGCTATCTTTTCTTTTAAACTGGTGAGTGGAAAAACAGAAGAGGCCACATGGGAGGGGGTTCAGTTTGTCTAAGAGGCTGTTAAAGGGTCTGATAGGGGATAAATAGAGGGGTCTTTCCACTAGTTGGGGGGGACACACATATAGACATATAGAGAGAAATAGATACACAGATTGGAGGACAGAGAGATACAGACAGAAGCTAAAAACTAGACAGAAACAGTTCTGAATTAAGAAAGGTTGTTTTCCAGATATAAAAAACAGTCCTGAAAAGAGAGAAATTCAGTTTTTGATTGGCAACATAATTCCATCAGGCTTTGGTTAAGTTTGAAGCCTCAGTAGTTAATACTGTTTCTTTTTGGTTTTGACTCCAATTCGTTAAAACTTCCTCTGCAATCTACTGCTCCAACCTTGGTTTGAGTTCGAGTCCATTTTGAGTTTTGCATGCTGTTTGTTGCTACCTGGTTTTTCACAAATCTTTCGGGTTTCATTTGAGTTGTTCCTGGTGCACTTGGTTACTGTCATTGCTGTTGTATTTATTGTTGTTGCTGCCTTTCCTGTTTGCTGCTGCTGATGATTTCTCTGCCTTCTGTTTCTTTTGTTGTATTCAACATCCAGGTACACGCTTCTGAAACTATGGATTGATGTACGTTTGAATTGGAAGTTGAGTTGAAGTAAACCAAGAAATGAATCGTTCACCTACTTTCACAGTACCTGTGTTTCAAATATAGCAATAGGATTAAAATGATTCATTTGGTTCGTATTTGCTTGGACTCATTCTAATCGCATTTGTTTTTTTGTATAAATTGGGGTGTACCTGAACCAATATGGACTGTTAAGTAGTATGTTGTTATATTGGTTAGACATATGTCCATGTGTTTTTAGCAATTTAGTTTGGTTGGTGATGATAACATAATACAGAATATTAGCAGGCATTTGTATGTATCCCGTTGGATCTTTGAATTTTTTTGCCATGGCCCGATTCAGTTTGATTTCAACGCATATGTCAAGCAAATTTCATATCACGTTAGTTAATGCCAATGGATTAACCATTAATGTCAACTCTCTCATTTAAATTCCCTGTTTCAATATAGGTTTAATAGTGTAGTTTAATAATTAATGTTACCATCGGCTCACCATGTAAATAAAGTGGCTATTAACTCTATAGAATCGGCAGGTTTTTACATATTAGGGAATACGAATCAATGGTGCGGGGTTAAGAGATTTAATCTAATAGGCGTGAATCTAGCAAGATGGCTAAAATTTAGATCTAATAAACTTTCGAATAAGCACTAAGACTCAAGGTTGATGTTTATTTTGACTAGTCGAAAACAATTATTGGTCTATCCCTATAATTATGTGAAGTTAATCTAGTTATAGAATAATTAATCTTCTTTGAATATATTATTTTGTCCATTTTGTATTCACTTATAATTCCAAATTTTAAGTAATATTCTTTTCTGTTAACATTCGTCTTAATCTAGTATGTAAAATGATGTGCTTGTAGCATGTAACTAAATAAGATCTTCCTTTCGCTCTCTCTTATTTTTAGAAACAAAATTAATGGAAATGTAGTCTTTTTTAGGACACCTTTTAAAATAAATGAGATGAGCCTCGCTAAATAAAAATGCACAAACCGCGGGGCCCTCATAAATGTACATATTAAATACTTAGAATCCAGGATGGGTTATTTAGCGAATTTCATGACCCTCCCCAAAAATAATGTGATAGTCTCTTTAGGCGCATTTCAATAATGTTACTTTCTTAAATTCGGGTGCGCATATATGTGACCCAACTTCAAATCTCAACGGAGTCGAAATGTGTTAACAAATACGGGTGCATTGATTGTGACGTGATTCGGGATGCATTTTCACGGCGTTGCAAGTCTATTAAAATAATAATAAAGCAGTTTAAATTTAATAAAAGCACATAAGTTATAACATGTATTTAAATCAGATATTTAGCCATTATAACAATTTAAGTGACCGTGCTAGAACCACGGGATTCGAGGGTGCCTAACACCTTCCCTCGGGTCAACAGAATTCCTTAGAATTTCTAGTTCGCAGACTTCATTTGGAAAGTCGAAAATTTCCTCGATTTGGGATTCAAGATAAACCGGTGACTTGGGACACCAAAAGCCAAACTTTTCCCAAGTGGCGACTCTGAATTAAATAAATAATCCCATTTCGAATTTTGTCACTTAAATTGGAAAAACTCCATCGCGCATCTTAACCCTTCGGGGCGGGCGCGCAAAAAGGAGGTGTGACACCCCTATGTGTTCACTCTACAGTTTCAGACTTTTTGTTTACTTTACTGCTCATGTTCAGTAATTTGTGCTAAATATTTTCTTCCTTGCTTCTGTTTCTGTTATGAATCCCTACCCATATTCCCTTCTATATGCTTGAGTTAAGGTCTTGGCCTGATAGTATCCTAATTACTGTCTAGGCCATAACCTGGTCCACAATGGATCCTAACTCTCAATGTTTGGCTAGCAGGTTGGTCAGGGGCGTGCCTGCATTCCAAATGCTGGGCATGACCACCAGCCTGCCATGTCTCTCCCTGATTCCTTTCCCCCTGTGCACTTACACTTATTCTTAGACTCTTAAGTTCTGCCCCTCTCTTATGATCCTTGCTTTGGGACCTTGAGTTCCCTATGAACTTGGGCATCCGAGGGCTGATATTTTCACACTACGCTATGTTCTTAATTCTGCAATGTTTTGGGGTGTAAGCATTGCCTGGAGTCCCTTTGAGACTCTTGGGAACTTTGACACACTCCAAATATGAGAATGTCTTTTGGAAATCTGATCCTGGAAGTTGTTTTATCTCATATTGTTGGACTTCGAGTCTAAATTACGCTGTTTAGATGTAGCTGGAACTTCTGATGTAATTTTACTTTTCTTTCTGATTCACTCGAGTCTGTAATAATTTGTAATAACTATGGGGTGTATAGTAAAAAATGGGGGAGGGTCTCTCATGTTATGCATATGGGGTAGATATCATGCTTTAGGTTCTATTTCTGCAATCACAACATTTTTCGTTTATATATCTGCATTTAGAAATTCTGCCTATAAGATTGTTTCATTATACATTTAGAAATTCTACCTATAAGATTGTTTCATCATGCATTTAGAAACCCTGCCTATAAGTCTTTATAACTTCTGCATTACTGCATTTATAAAACATGCCTATAAGTCATGCATTTCTGCATTTTAGAAAACATGCTTATAAGTTCTACATCTTAGAGATTATGCCTATAGGTTCTGCATATAGAAAACATACCTATAAGTTTTTTTGCACTTCTGCATATACCCGCCATTAGGCAAACAATCTTAGTCTTAATAATAACCAATCCATTCTAGATATCATGGCTATAGGGTTCTTGCATTTATGTAACTTTTTTTTAAAACCAATGACACTTAGAGATCATGCCTATAGGAATGAATCAACTAAACCAGTCCCGTTTTGAATCTAAAACCAGTCTTAAAGTGTGCAGATCCATTTATAAAACCAGCAAACTTTTTCCTTAAAATCAATACAGATCTATTAGATGTCATGCCTATAGGCCTCACTTAGGCAAACTATTAGGTGATTAATTAACTATGTCAGTATTTGATAACTATATCCAGGGAAGGCTAATTCAGATTTCTCATCTTAGAAATATGTGATGAATCAGCCTATCCTACGCTTTAATTTGATTTCAGACCATAACCACTACTTGTAAGTCCTGCTAAATAATTTGCTACTTTGAATGAGGAGGCCTACTTGAGCCTTAACTGCTATTTGTTCCCCCTTTAACTGCTATTTGTTATTGCTTATCGCCGAGATTTTTATCCTTTTAAAAACTCTAGAAAAGCCCCAACTCCCTCCCCTTAAGGATTAGTAGTCTCAATCCCTCCAAGGCTGATAGGATTGGGGCGGGTACTAGCATGCAATAAGTAACGACACCATTCTATGCATTAATATCTTAACGGGGCGGGAAGGGTAGATATGGATATGATGACCGGTGCGCTAATACCACGTGTAACCCCTCTTTTGAGGAGTGATTACCGGGTATTGCATTGATGTGATCCATATTGTTTGTAAACCTAGGACCCCCCTTTCTTTTTAACTTGTTTTATTGTCCGAACTATTTTCTTAAAATTTATGCTTTCTTTATTCTCTTCAAACTTTCAATCTACTTGCAATAATATGTGAACCCCTTCTTACTTGAGCCCGTAATTGTTTATTTGATTATGTGAAGTCACAATTGCAACATGGCCAGGAACCATACTAGTGGATATTGAGGGGTGCCTAACACCTTCCCCTCGAGATAATTTCTAGCCCTTACCCAAACTCTGGTTCTTCAAACTCAAACCCTTTTTAGTGTCCTAATGCACTTAATCATTAGGTGGCGACTCTTCAAATTCCAAAACCCAATTCCCCAAAAGGGAACGAGTCGTCCTCCCAAATGTCACAAGCCTGATTTCGCGAGAAAAGGGGGCGCGACAACATGGCGACTCTGCTGGGGAAACTTCTTTTAGGCTTTTACCATTTCATGTTATTTGTGACTTTACTGCTTCTTTATTGCCTTTATTTAATGTCTTTATTTCTCTTCTATTACGAAACTGGCTTGGCTCCTTGTTTCTTTTCTTTAATGCTTTCTTTTACTACTTCCTTCAATAATGTTGTAGTTATGAGCAATTATTGTAATCATTACTTTATGAACGTGCAAATACATGACAACTTACTGCATATTCAACATCATATTCCACTCGTGCCAAACAAAATACCGTAGCAATGCTTATAATGAGTGGTTGCACCCTTCCGATATCATTACCCCCTAAATTTGGCAAAGGCGTATTTGCGGTAAAACCAGTCGATCAACGGTGTAGTCGACGGTTCTATGCCTTTCCCTCTTGAGTTATCCGCTCAAGGGTACCAGTCTAATACCTTATAAAAACCCTACTCTATTCAATTGTGCATGCATCACTGTCAAAATCTAGCTAAGTCAGTTATGTTGTCCACATAATGACTCTTTAAGATAGCCTTGTCCAAAGTCCACTGGGTTTCCTTGGAACCCAAAAGGACGTTACCATATTCTGTGCATTTATATGGAGAACTAAATGCTGCTTATGCTAATTATTGGTTTGAATAGCCGAGTACGGCGGGGTAAGGGTCTAACACTTTGTTTTGCAGAAATGAGGCACGAAGTCCCCAGATTTGGTATGGTCACCAACATCCACCCAAGGTTGCTAAGCTGGTGGGAGGATCTTCACTCCAGTGATCAGGCTCTTGTTCGAAAATACCTAGGAAATTTGCCTTCTCTCCTAGAGGTCCAACCCAACAACAAAATCATAGAAGCTGCTACTCTGTTCTGGAACTGTGACAGATCTGTGTTTCGCTTTGGGGAGATTGAGATGACACCTCTACTCGAGGAAATAAGAGGATTAGCTGGTATTCCGTGGGAGACTCCGGGTTTACTTATGCCGGAAAATCACAAGAGTAGGGGTTTTCTCAAAATTACGGGACTAAAGAAAAACACAGACTTGACTTGTTTGAAGGATTCTTACATTCCTTTCGACTATCTGTACGAGAGGTACGGCCATAGTAAGTCCTACCGCACTTACCCAGATGAATTCGCCCTCACCTCATTGGGGCATATCCATAGAAGGGTCTTTGTCTTTATGTTCTGCTTCTTAGGGATGATAGTGTTTCCTATGAAGAAAGTAAGGATTCACACCAGGCTAGCTATGGTCACTAAAACCTTAATGGAGGGAATTAATGGGCAACCCTTTAGCATAGTGCCCATGATCGTTGCAGAAATGTACCGAGCCCTGGAAAAGTGTCAAAAAGGAGCCCCACACTTCGAGGGCTGCAACTTGCTACTCCAGCTCTGGCTCATGGAGCATCTCCAAAGGGGTGAACATCGGCAAGAGATTTAGCGTAGAGACTGGGACGATCATATAGCCTTCCATCAACCAAGGCGAATGAACTACATGCCCGACATGTTTGCTCAGCTAGAAGATGCCAAATGATGGGTGGAGCTGTTTGAAAATCTGACTGAGGATCAAATACAATGGATATTCGAATGGTTCCCTACTGACAAGTTCATCGCCCGATCCAGGGATGCACCATTTCTGATACTGATCGGTTTTAAGAGGAACTTACCCTTATGGCCCCCTCCGGGTCATGAGACAGGCTGGTAGGAAGCAGGTTATACCAAGGGTCGATAAGATGAGCCACTTCCGAGCTGACTTCCAAGCTGATGACAGTCCTTATAAGTGTCAAGCTCAGCATATGCGACATTGCAAGATCATCATGGGAAGAGATACTATCGAGCCTGACAGATACCATGCTGGTTGCACCCTATACTATTCAGGATGGCTGGAGGATAATCACAATGGTCTGGGCCAACCTGGGTTTGTTCGAGGTCACAGGATCATCGATGAAAAGGCTGAAGCACAAGTCAAGTACAACCAATTGTGCAAGAGGATTCGGGAAGGCGAGAGTGAGCACCGGGAGATTCAAGAAGCCCATCAAAAGTTGATTGAAGAACGGAAAGATATGGCTGTCAGCGCCAACAAACGACTAGGGTATTTGGAGCAGGGCCTAGTGAAATTGGAAAGGAAGTTCATCCAAAGGATTGAAAACTACCAGAACACTGAGGGAAACGAAGGAGGAAACTTGGCTAGAGCCTATTTGCTGCTGAGACTACGTGAGCTGGTGAAGATGTTCGATGGAGCTAAAGATGCCAAGTCTGGGGAAGGTCCTTCTGGGACCAAGTAGTTAGGAGTCTTTTCTTTTGCTTTAAAAATGTAATAAGGCCAACGGCCATTAGTGACATTTTATTTTCTGCTATTTTAGTGTCATTTTGGGATTCGTCTTATTTTTATCAATAAAATGAGGCATTTAGCATTATAAGTTCTCCAAATTAACTTGTCGCTAGGCCCACCTCGGGCACAACAAGGCTCCCAAAGTAGGACACAATTTATATTCTTCCACTATGTGTTTAAATACTGCAACATTTTCTTCTTATAATCCGCACTAACTTGCTACCTTTTTGTTTTTACCTTTTGTTTATTCCCCTTCCCAAAGGTTAGTTCGTGCACTCTGGCATCGTCATCATACTCCACAAGATCTAGGGTCCCTCCACCTCCTCCTCCTCCGAGTCCTATCAGAAATAAGAACAAGGGAAAGATGGAAGATTTGAGCAACATCAGAAAGGAGAACTCAATTGAAAGGGTAGAGGTTCCTCAGGGTATTCAGATTTCTAAGGAAAGTGCCTCCTAGCTCAAACAGAAGTTATTGAAGTTTCAGGAAGAACTGGACCAAGTTCGGAACTTGGCAAATTTGTCATTTTCTCTCACTACCCAAAATGTCAACTTTGCCAACACTCAAAACCCCACGCCTCCACAAAGCATCCCGAAATCACAAAACCAACCCACTCCCCATCACCACTGCAACACATGCCGCACGTCAGATAATACCCCACTGCTCATCCATGAACCACTAAATTCCACAAATGATCATCCTCACAATGCCCCCATCTATGTGGAAACTATGCCACGCTATATTCAACTAATTTCAAGCACACCCGAGTCCAATGATAAGGAATCGATTATCAGGAATCTGGCGGAAGAACTCAAGAAGCTGACTAGCAGAATTCAGGGCGTCGAGGGAAGTAAGGGGATTGAAGGACTAAACTACGAAGACCTTTGCATTCAACCCGATGTCGAACTGCCCTAGGGGTACAAACCTCCTAAGTTCGAAATGTTTGACGGTATCGGGGATCCAAGAGTTCATCTGAGGACATACTACGACAAGTTGGTCGGAGTAGGGAGGGACGAAAAGATTCGCATGAAACTCTTCATGAGGAGTCTGAAGGGAGATGCTTTGTCTTAGTACATCAACCAAGACCCTAAGAAGTGGTCAAATTGGGTAAGTATTGTCACACCTCCTTTTTCCGCCCCCCGCGAGGGTGCAAGGAGTTTTTTCCAATTAAAGGACAATCGAAACGGGATTTATTTATTTATTTCAGAGTCGCCACTTGGGAGATTTAGGGTGTCCCAAGTCACCAATTTTAATCCCGAATCGAGGAAAAGAATGACTCCATATTATAGTCTGCGTACCAGAAATCCGGATAAGGAATTCTGTTAACCCGGGAGAAGGTGTTAGGCATTCCCGAATTCCGTGGTTCTAGCACGGTCGCTCAACTGTCATATTCGGCTTATTTATCTGATTTTAATACAAATATGAACTTATGTGTCAATTTTAACTTTTTACCGCTTTATTATTATTATTTTAAAAGGATGTGAACATTGTTTAAAACATGTCTTTGGATTACGTCACATGAAATGCACCCGCAATCTGAAACACATTTTTATTCAATGTTTTGGGATTTGGATTTGGGTCGCATGAAATGCACACCCGAGTTTAAGAAGGTAAGCTTATTAAAATGCGCGCCTGAAGCAATTAACATATTATTATTTCTGGGTAAGGCCGTGGAATTTTGCTAAACGGCTCATCCCAAAGTCTAATTAATTTTAATTAAACATTTATCGAGGGCCCCACAATTTGTATTTTTATTCGGCGAGGCTCGTCTCATTTATTTTTAAAAGACAATCCTAAAATGCCTACATTATTCTCTATTAAATTTGTCTCTACAAAATAAAATAAAAAATGTCTTAATTTATTTACATGTTGAAATTAACCAATAATATTTAATTAAACAACATTCCTCCAAGTTCCAAAATGGTCTATTTTGATAAACTAACGTGCTTTTTGAGACATGGTAATCATCCAACAATAGCGAATTAACTAGACGAAGTTACTACACCATTTATTTATTTTAGGCAATATATAGATAGTTCGTCCGTTAAGCTATTATCCGATGTTTCACTATATATATTAAAAAACTACATGATTCTGATTAGAGTAAGCTAAACAATTTATATATACAAAAAAAATTTAGAATATAATTAAAATAAATCTGAAACTTCAACTCTTCATTTTCGTATTCATGCCACATGTTTCAGTTTACAATAACCAGCGTGTCAGTTGTGTACCTGATATTGGAAGCAAAAGAAAATGAAGATGAGAATCAGCAGCAGTAATAACAATACAGCACAACAACAACAGTCCAGCAACAGTAACAACCCAAGAACAGATCGGTGGAGTAGTAATCCCAAAACAAAAGCTTCAAGCTCTTATGAAACAACCAACAATTAATGCTGATTTCAAAACAATGAAATGAAAGCAGAAGATTTTTTTTTAGTTTTTTTATTTGAAAGTTTAAATATTTTTCGGAATTTTCTTTCTCTCTTAAATATTCAGCTCTTTTTTTTTTCTCTCTCTCTTATTCTATATCTGTCCGTTTTTTTCTTTCTGCTTTATTCTCTCTCTTATTTTTCTCTAATCTTTTTCTCGTATCTTTGTATTCTCTCTGTTTTTTCATCTTTTGTATCAAGACCTCTCTATATATAACACATTCCCAAAATCAATTAAAATCAATCACTTTCTCCTACCAAACCCATTATCTTCTCACTCACCCCCATTACATTAAATAAATATATCAACCCCACCCCATTACATTTTGTCCCCCATGCCTAACATAAACAAATACAAGATTCCTCCCCACTAAATTTTGTCTTGTTCCCCCTTTATATTAAACAACTATATCACAACCCACCCCATTACATTTTGTCCCCCATGCTTCACATAAAAAATTACAAAAATATACAATTCCTAAACTACCCCTCCAACCTTATTGCAATTACTATTTTACCCCCAAACGTACTGCGATTTACCAAATTACCCCCATCAGCTATAACAAATCAATTAATCAAACTCAACCAAAATATAGCCAATATGACCAATTTCTACATAAATTCAAACAACAAATCTCATGAACATGATTTCTTCAACATTTCAACAATAAATCACATGAACATGATTTCAACAACAAATCATATGAACACAAATTGAACAACAAAGAACAACTAAAATTTGATTGAACAATATTTTTAGCAACAAACAAACCTATTTTCAGATTCAACAACAACAATCAAACAAGTATATTTAGATTTCTAAATTCAATAATATTGAACTTAAAATCAACTCTAACAACATTACAACAAACAATTCCTATATTAAACTTTAAATAAGATTATGAGACAAATTCAAGAAATAATCATAAATGGTAAACAAGAAATCAAGCTATACAAATTTCGGATTCAAGAACAATCAAACAAAGTATGAACATGAATTAAATCTATTTTAAACAACAAACATGACGGATTAAATGACTCAAACAACATTAATAATTTCTGGAAAATACATAACAATCATTAAACAAATTGAAGAAATAATCAATTAAATTTCAATTTGAATCTAACAAACATTAAACTAACAAATTTTTACCTAAACAATAAAACAAATATGAAATAAACATGAAAAACAAATTAATTAATTTCCCATTTGAATCTGAAAATTAAAATCAACAAAACACATGAACAAACTAAAAATTAATTCAAACGATAGACAAACAAAACAAGAATTGAATCATTTATTGATTCTGGATCCGAAAATAACGAACAAATATTACGGACAATAAATGAGATTCAAAAACCAACTAACCGGAAATGAAACGACGAACAACGATTGTAAACAAATCTGTCCGGGCTTCGACTCAATAAAAAACATTCGAACTTTGACGAGACGAAGAAGATGAAGCAACGTGAAGCAGGAGAAACTGCTGCGACGAGCAGCAGCAGCAATTCGTCGAGTGAGGAAGAAGAAGCAGCATGAAGCAGAAGCGCCGGCAGCAGCACGACGGAGGAAGCAGGCAGGTTGTTTCGACGATGGACTGTTTTAAGCATTCTTTTGAAGGAGACGCAGCCGGTCGACGCAGCTGGCCATGGCGAAGAAGCAGCAGCTCGGAGGAGTTGGTTTTGGATGCGTCGAACGTGGAAGAAGAAGCTGGAACGGAGCAGCAGTAGCGCGATGCTGTTGGGCTTCGATGAAGAAGAAACAGCGGCGTCCATGGCGACGTGAAGCTGGTTGACGAAGCAGTGGCGATGCAACAATAGCAGACGCAGCTGAAGCGAGCTTGATGTTGGGTTGTTCATGGTGCGATGAAGAAGATGAGGATGAGGCAGCCATGGGATCTTGACAAGCTCGTCAATGGCGGATAGGGGCGGAGGTTGTTGGACGTTGACGATGATGAAGGAGCTTGGGCAGCAGCTATGGCTGCTTGGAGACGAGACGAGGTGTGTAAGTGTGTACGGGGTGACAATGAAAAGCCATGGATGAGCTTGAGGGGGGAAGCCATGGATGATCTTTGGAGAAACTTTGAGAAGAAGAAGATAGGGAGGGGGCGGATGGCTTAGCTCTTAGGGTTTTCTTCTTCTTTTTTTTTTGTTTTGTTTTTGTAAAATGTAAGATAATAGGATGTTGGGTTATGGACTGGGTCGACCCAGTTTGAAATGGACTGGGTCGTTTTGGAAGATTGGGCCATTTTTTGGGCCTGTAGCTTGAATTTGAAGAAAAGGCCCAATTCCGATTTTTTGTATTTTTGCTCTCTTTTCTTCTTTTATTTTTCTAAAACTAAATTATAAAAATACTTAAACTATTATTAAGAACTAAATTAAGTTATAAAATTTCAAATTAACTCCCAATAACAATTAACGCACAATTAAGTAATAATTAAGCATAAAATTGTATATTTGGACATTAAATGCTAAAAATGCAAACGATGCCTATTTTTGTAATTTTTATTTTTTTGTAAAACAAACTTAATTACTAACAATTGTAGAATTAAATCCTACATGCAAAATGCGACATATTTTTTTATTTTTATTAATTTAACAAATAAACATGCACAGACAAACATACAAATAATTACACAAAAATACCACAAAATATCACAAAAATTGCACACCAAGAAAAATTATTTTATTTTTGAATTTTTTGGGAGTAATTCTCATATAGGGCAAAAATCACGTGCTTACAGCTGCCCCACTTTGCCCGAAGACATGAAGGGTTTTCGTGCAAAGATAAAGCGAGCGATTTTTACCCATCCGAGTACTCCGTATGAAGCATTTTTTTTTTTGAAAAAGGTTTGACCGAACCTTTGCTTCAGAGGTTTCCTACATATCCTGGGCTAAACAGGAATAAGGTCAATGTAGTTCGGGAAGTTTTGGTAGCTGGGACTACCGTGGGACTGCAATGTTACTGTTGTTGCATGCTATTACCACTGCTTACCGATCTCCTTGTTACACCGTGCTTAAAAGAAAACAAGAAGCTAGGCTAGACTGCAATTTATTCTTGTTGCCTTGCTTTCTTGTCTGCTTGCATTTCTTCCGGTGCTTTTCTTCTTTTTGACACATGCACTTGAGTTTGTGCTGGGACCTCTTGTTGCAACCTTCTGCTTCCCGGTGCTGGGGATTTTTATTGTTTCCTGCTGGGGATTCCTATTGTAACCCTCTGTTTTATTGTCCTCTGACTTGATCTAGAAATGTATGCCTCTGTTGTATGGGCGGGCTCCCAACTTCAATACTTGAAAATTAATGCTGAATGTATTCCTCTGTTATATGGGCGGGCTCCCAACTTCAATACTTGAAATGAAAAGACTGAATGTATTCCTCTGTTCTATGGGCGGGCTCCCAACTTCAACACTTGAAATGAAAAGACTGAATGTATGCCTCTGTTCTATGGGCGGGCTCCCAACTTCAACACTTGAAATGAAAAGACTGAAATGTATGCCTCTGTTCTATGGGCGGGCTCCCAACTTCAACAACTGAAATGTAAAGACTGAAATGTATGCCTCTGTTCTATGGGCGGGCTCCCAACTTCAACACTTGAAATGAAAAGACTGAATGTATGCCTCTGTTCTATGGGCGGGCTCCCAACTTCAACGCTTGAAATGAAAAGACTGAAATGTATGCCTCTGTTCTATGGGCGGGCTCCCAACTTCAACACTTGAAATGTAAAGACTGAAATGTATGCCTCTGTTCTATGGGCGGGCTCCCAACTTCATCAAAAACTTTAAAAATAAATGTCATTCCTCTCTTCAGGCGGGCTCCTGACTTCAACAACAACTTCTAAAATAAAATGCCTTTCCTCTCTTCAGGCGGGCTCCTGACTTCAACCAATAAATCGCCATTCTATTCTTCAGGGGGCTCCTGACTTCAACCAATACATCGCCATTCTATTCTTCAGGGGGGCTCCTGACTTCAACCAATAAATCGCCATTCTGTTCTTCAGGGGGCTCCTGACTTCAACCAATAAATCGTCATTCTATTCTTCAGGGGGGGCTCCTGACTTCAACCAATAAATCACCATTTTGTTCTTCAGGAGGGCTCCTGACTTCAACCAATAAATCGCCATTCTATTCTTCAGGGGGGCTCCTGACTTCAACAACTTTAAAAATGCCATTCCTTTCTTTAGGTTAGCGAGATTTCAACAACTTTTAAAAATAAAACGCCTTTCCTTTCTTTAGGCGGGCTCCTGATTGCTGATACTTCAACTGTTCTTCCTTGTTCTCCAGGTGGACTCCTAATTACTAATACTTCCATTGCTCTTCCTTGTTCTCCAGGTGGACGCCTGATTGCTGATATTTCCCCTATTCTTCCTTGTTCTCCAGGTGGACGCCTGATTGCTAATACTTCAATTGTTCTTCCTTGTTCTCCAGGTGGACGCCTGATTGCTGATATTTCCCCTATTCTTCCTTGTTCTCCAGGTGGACGCCTGATTGCTAATACTTCAATTGTTCTTCCTTGTTCTCCAGGTGGACGCCTGACTACTAATACTTCCATTGCTCTTCTTGTTCTCCAGGTGGACGCCTGATTGCTGATATTTCCCCTATTCTTCCTTGTTCTCCAGGTGGACGCCTGATTGCTAATACTTCAATTGTTCTTCCTTGTTCTCCAGGTGGACGCCTGATTGCTTATACTTCCATTGCTCTTCCTTGTTCTCCAGGTGGACGCCTGATTGCTGAGGATAATACCACTAGGGGAGTCTCCTTTCTTCCCCTCCTTCAATTTTTTTTTTAATTTTCTCTCAACACTGCTGGGGATAAAAGTGTTATCTTCTTGGGATAACGTTGTTGAGGATAACGCTGCTTGGGAATTTTATCCCTTCAAATCGATGCTTCATTCTTCTGGAAGTTGCTGGGGATGACAATGGCTTTTGCTTTTTCTAAACACCAGTTTCATCTCTTTGGTTCTGTCTGCTGGGGAACTACTTCCTCCATTGGAAACTTATTATGTTGGGGGAAACCCTGGTTCAAAGACCACTTCCCTGGTGCTATTTTTATTCTTCCCCAAATGGGTACCTGATTTCCAGAAAATTTTCTAACTGAAAAGAAAATTTTCTGCCCCAGTTTGACAATCTTTCTTGTGGCATGCATTTCCGTTATAAATTCCATTTCCTTTACCTGTTTCAAATCAAACAAAATTTGTTAGTTTAAAACGCGGTGGTTGGTTGTGATACGCCTACTGGGATGGCTTTTCCCTTTCTCCTTCCCTGCTCTGCGTTCCAAAACTTGTTGGGGGTGATATTATTTGCTGGGGATAATCCTTTTCTGCTGGGGATATCCCTCTTCTTTCGTGGCATGGCTCAGAAACTTGCATTTTCCCGACCTTTTAGTCTCGCATGAATTTCCCAAATCATGCTTATTGCTCTCCTTGTTTTGTCCATGGGCTCTGGTCTTGAGGTTTAATAACCTTTGATTTCGGCAAGGATATCCCTCTTGACACTCGTCAATCCTTTTGTTGGGGATATCTTTTTTGACACTGGCCTCGCGCTTGTTCCTTCCTGACTATACCACTTGGATGTAATAGTCAGATCTCATCTTGCATGATTGGAAAGCTGATGGCCTATTTTGAAGTCATTTCCCACTGGTTCTGACCAAACAGACTCTACTGGGGAATTTTCTATGAAAGGATAAAGATAAAAAGGAACAGAATAAAAGACAAAGGAAAAAAATGACTCTTTAACAAAAGAAACTATAAATAAAAACCTATCAAACGCAGACACCGACTCTAATGGTCATGACATGCATATGTGGCCTATCCTCCATCGTCAATCATCTTTCAAGGTCTTCCCTTGACTATCTCCCATCTGATTCCCAATCTTATTCGACTTGTAGTGCCCGAAGGGTTTTCACTATCAAGCCTCTCTCATTTTGGTTTTTCTCTCAGCTTTCATCGCCTTATGGTGTCCGTGAAGATTTTCACCGATAAGACTCTCTCATTTGTATCACTTTCCAGCTGGGGATTTGGAGTGTTGCCGGTATGACTCTCTCTGCTGGAGATTAGAGTCCTTTCTGCTGTGGAACAGAATGTTATGTTCGCCGGTAAGACTCTCATTTGTCTGACTTGGCATCTTTTGAAGACTGGTCAGAAGGTCTTTCTTTGGACCGTAATGTGGGTTTTGGATAGGGCTAGAAAAAAAAGGGTATTAAAGGCTCAAAAATGCATTAATTCTGGGTTATTAGTTACAACTTTCGGAACTAGATTTATTTGTCAAACCTTCTTATCTTTCCATTTTTGTCGTATCAGTTTGTTTAAGTCTCGTTGATGTTGTGTTAAGATTTTATTCTGGTTGTTTTGTTTGTTTTTCTAACCATTTCGCCGGAAGTTTAATACAAAAGCCGGTCTTTTATTATTTCCAGTCATCTTTTTATTTAGTCCTTTTGTCATTTTCGTTCAATGCCGATTCTAGGGACATGACATGCGCACACAGTTTGGGCCTAGTCTATAAAGTTAATCATAAAACCCTGGGAAGGTGATCAAAGCATTTAAAGGAAATAAGAACGGTTTGAGATTATTTGAAGCCCGAGTCATGTGGAACTGGGGCAAGTAAAACATAAAGAAAACCGTTAAATGCAAGATTCGCCAAATTGGCATGAGGGTCGTTCATGAGAGTGAGAGTGTCGCCCAGCAGTGCTTTAGAAATGACAAATGAAAAAGCAAGTGTTTAACATAATTGTCAAGTCCAGCACCATCGGAAGAGACTATAAATCTATGTTCAATTGTGTTGTTTGCACTTGGCATGTTTTGAAGACTGGAATGACGAAGGCATTTTGTTCTGCTACCTAAATACTTTATCCTTCGTTACCCCTTTTTGAGCCTTATTTATTTTCTTTCATACCCCTCGTTCGGAATCAATAGCAACGACTAGGAAATACGAGCCTGGAAGGTAAAAAAAATCAACAAAAAACGAAAAAAAATAAGAAGAGAAAAATGATAACAAAAAAAAAGAAAGTCAGAAGAACAAGAGGAAAAAAAAAACGAATCTGAAATAAGAGAATAAAAAGAGTTATTTCAGAGTCGCCACTTGGGAGATTTAAGGTGTCCCAAGTCACTAATTTTAATCCCGAATCAAGGAAAAGAATGACTCCATATTACAGTCTGCGCACCAGAAATACGGATAAGGAATTTTGTTAACCCGGGAGAAGGTGTTAGGCATTCCCGAGTTCCGTGGTTCTACACGGTCGCTCAACTGTTATATTCGGCTTGATTATCTGATTTTATACAAATATGAACTTATGTGCAAATTTTATCTTTTTACCTCTTTTATCATTATATTTTTTTTAAAAAAAAATGTGAACATCGTTTAAAAATATGTCTTTGGATTGCATGAAATAAAATGCACCCGCGATCCAGAACGTATTTTTATTCAGTGCTTTGGGATCTGGGCTTGGGTCGCATGAAATGCACACCCGAATTTAAGAAAGTAAGCTTATTAAAATGCGTGCCTAAAGCAATTAACGTGTTATTATTTGTGGGTAAGGCCGTGGAATTTTGCTAAACGGGTCATCCCAAAGTCTAATTAATTTTAATTAAACATTTTTATGTGGGCCCCGCAATCTATACATTTTATTAAGCGAGGCTCGTCTCATTTTATTTTTAAAAGGACAGTCCTAAAATACCTACATTTTTCCATTGAAATTTGTCTCTACAAAATAAAAGAAAAAATATCTTAATTTATTTACATGCTTGAGTTGTTATAGATGAATTTTGAATATGATTCATAAAATCTGAAAATGATGCAAACATGACAGTCTGTTGTCACTGCAGACCCAGGCCCAACGTGTATGACATAAAACTAAACCTGGGCCGTCTTATTTACATGTTATTACCTAGTTACATTATACTAGGCATGCTATCAGTTTGTCAAATTAAAAAACAACTTACCAATCTAATTTTAATCCTACACCATATACATGCTGAAATTAACCAATATTATTTAACTAAACAATATTTCTACCAAGTTCCTACTAGATGGCCTATTCGTTTGATTTTTACTTGACGGAGTTACTACACCATTTATTTTTATTTTTTGGCAATATATAGATAGTTCAATCGTTAAGCTATCGTCGGATGTTCCACTATATGTATTAAATAGCTACACGATTCTGATTTTTTGCAAACTAAATAAATTATACATACAAATAAAATTCAGAATATAATTAAAGCTAATTCAGAATTTCAACTCTTCATTTTTCGTATTCATGCTTCATATTCGGATTACAATAACCAGCGTGTCAGATGTGTACCTGATATTGGAAGCAAAAGAAAATGAAGATGAGAATCAGCAGCAGTAATAACAGTACAACACAGCAACAACAGCCCAGCAACAGTAACAACCCAGTAACAGACCGGTGGAGTAGTAATCCCAAAACAAATGCTTCCAACTTTTATGAAACAACAACAATTAATGCTGATTTCAAACAATGAAAGAAAACAGAAGATTTTTTAGTTTTTTTTTTTTGAAAGTTTGAATATTTTTCGGAATTTTTCTCTCTCTTAAATATTCAGCTCTTTTTTTTCTCTCCCTTTGTGTTTTTCTGTTCTGTCTCTTTTTATTCTCTTATTTCAGATTCATTTTTTTTTCTTTTTTATTTTGTTGATTTTTTTTCTTTACCTTCCAGGCTCGTATTTCCTAGTCGTTGCTATTGATTCCGAACGAGGGGTATGAAAGAAAATAAATAAGGCTCAAAAGGGGTAATGAAGGATAAAGTGTTTAGGTAGCAGAACAAAATGCCTTCGTCATTCCAGTCTTCAAATCATGCCAAGTGCAAACAACACAATTGATCCTAGATTTATAGTCTCTTCCGATGGTGCTGGACTTGACAATTGTGTTAAACACTTGCTTTTTCATTTGTCATTTCTAAAGCACTGTTGGGCGACACTCTCATTCTCATGAACGACCCTCATGCCAATTTGGCGAATCTTGCATTTAACGGTTTTCTTTATGTTTTACTTGCCCCAGTTCCACATGACTCGGGCTTCAAATAATCTCAAACCGTTCTTATTTCCTTTAAATGCTTTGATCACCTTCCGAGGGTTTTATGATTAACTTTTAAGATTAGGCCCAAACTGTGTGCGCATGTCATGTCACGAGAATCGGCGCTGAACAAAAATGATAAAAGGACTAAACAAAAAGATGACTGGAAACAATAAAAGACCGGCTTTTGTATTAGACTACCGGCGAAATGGTTTGAATAATAAAACAAACAAAACAACCAGAATAAAATCCTAACACAGCCTTGACAAAACTTAAACAAACTGTTATGACAAACTGGAAAGATAAGAAGGTTTGACACAAGACAATATTCGGATTACAACCCTAAGAATAATCCGGACAATAGAAATGACAACAAAATAAGCCACCAAAAACTTCTCTCTGGCTAACCAAGGAACGGAGCGTCCTCTCATTTTATCAAAACTGACATCTCAGCCACTGAGCTTCGCATCAATATTGTCGAGACCATTGCCAACTTCAATATCATCAACCTTAGTCAACAAGTCCCAATAGGATTCGAGTGCTTCTATTATCAAGCCTGATCCCCGCAAAGTGTGCTTCTGGGTCTTGTATTTCCGGCTTACCACAAACCAACCACCTAACTTTCTTTGCGATTCAAAACAAAACAGGTTAGAATGGACTCAGTCGGTCCTCATTATTAACAACATCTTTTTTTTTCTTTTTTCTTTCTTTTTTTCGATTTTTTTTAATTCATTTTTTCATCATTTTTTTTCGTGGTCGAATCTTATGGAGATTGCCTACGTATCATGACCCCGCATGAATCAGACCTTGCGTAGTTCGGACCAATAAAAGATAAACAATATTAATCAATTTTTTCAATTTTCATATTAAAATAAATTGGGTTTTAAAGGTTTGAAGATGACCTACAAACTCGAAAATCAAACAACCCACATATTCTAATTAAAAGATTTACAAACTCCAAAACAAATGGCCATCTTCCTTTCTCCGTTTGACAAATGCAACCAAACGGTTATTTTTGCAAATGTGGCCCCTTCCAAATTTTGAGGCCGGAGAGGATTATTTTATAACACTTTACAAACTTGTCCATTCTTTTACGAAAATAGCCCTTTGACAACTGAAAGATACTCTGAGGCTATTTCGGCAAGAACGGTTTAAGATGCGGCCGAAGATGACTTGGCTTATTTTTGACTAAAAATCCAGACGGTATTCACCTGACCGCTGACTCTTTGTTTTTTTTTTCAAATTACAATAAAAACCTGGTGTTGCAAACACGGCCCTTCAGCGCCTCGAGGACGAAGATTTTTTAAGGCTGTGTGGGTCAACTGGACCAAAAATCCTAAACATGACCCAAAAGGTCGTTGTTTATGCAAAGTCAGCCTTTCGGCGTCCCTTTCGGGAACATTCGGTTATGTCTTGATAAAAACAGCGTCACCCGACTTCATATATATATATATATATATATATATATATATATATATATATATATATATATATATTTTGCTAAAGGGGAGGTTAAACATCACTCGACTTATTAAAACATATATTTTTTATTTATCTTTGGCTATTTTAGCAAAAAAGGGGGTTGGACCTGATGAGGGTTGCCTACGTATCTCACATCCGGTGAGAATCAAACCCGCGTAGTTCGGGCAAATTAACCGAACTATTTTAAAACAGGATTTTTTTTCCTTTTCAGCAGCAAATAATAAAAACACTTTCAAAGCACGACTCTTTTTATTTTCATTTTGGCATTTTCAGAAACAAAAAAAAACTATTTTAAAAATACGACCCTTTTTTTTTCATTGTCATTTTTCAGGGGAAGACAAACTATTTTCCTTTTTTTATTTTTAATTTTTTTTTGAAAAATAAGACAGAACAACGACCTTTTTTTTTCTTCTATTTTTCCTTTGCTTTTTAGTAAAATAAACTAATAAAATATTTTTTTTCATTTTCTCAAAATTTCGGCAGAGTTTTGACAGTATTTGGGCATTGTTTTTTTTTTCAAAAATAAACAATCAATTCCCTAACCGCTATTTCTTTTTTTTTTTAATTTGAAAATATTATTCCTAATATTCAAAAGTCAGTCAACACACAAGTCCGATTCAAATAAATGCGCAAGTAGCAGCAAGTAAGATGCATCAGGATGGTCATTTTCATTTTTGGGTACACCTGTCCTAGACAGACCCAACCCCTGTGTTGAGCCTCCAAAGTCAGATGCACGTGATGCAAACAAACGTTCCTACTAGGGATCCGGCATGAAGCTGAGTTATTCTAAGTGAAAAACCTGAGGCATATTGTTCTAGCCCTGGCTTACCCAAGTGGACAGCTTGAGCCGAAGTAGGGGCAACGTACCGGGAGCACGAAAGTATACCCGGCCGAGTTACTTGTCCCAACTTCGTCTTATTTGGTATGACTTCTAACAGAAAGGTGGGCCACGCGCACGTGTACACCATAAATTCAGAAGACTCAGAAAGAAGAAGAGTTTCGTAGCAGTTTTATATACACAATTCAGATAATATTAAAGCGGTAAAAACATCATTTAGCACATTAGGCATATATCATGTGATAATCAGATAATAACCAAATATAACAATTTTATCTAAGCTCGAATTTCTAACCCTGAACCAGTGGTTCTGGGTCTAGTCCCCAGCAGAGTTGCCAGAGCTGTCACACCTCCTTTTTCCGCCCCCCGCGAGGGTGCAAGGAGTTTTTTCCAATTAAAGGACAATCGAAACAGGATTTATTTATTTATTTCAGAGTCGCCACTTGGGAGATTTAGGGTGTCCCAAGTCACCAATTTTAATCCCGAATCGAGGAAAAGAATGACTCCATATTATAGTCTGCGTACCAGAAATCCGGATAAGGAATTCTGTTAACCCGGGAGAAGGTGTTAGGCATTCCCGAATTCCGTGGTTCTAGCACGGTCGCTCAACTGTCATATTCGGCTTATTTATCTGATTTTAATACAAATATGAACTTATGTGTCAATTTTAACTTTTTACCGCTTTATTATTATTATCTTAAAAGGATGTGAACATTGTTTAAAATATGTCTTTGGATTACGTCACATGAAATGCACCTGCAATCCGAAACACATTTTTGTTCAATGTTTTGGGATTTGGATTTGGGTCGCATGAAATGCACACCCGAGTTTAAGAAGGTAAGCTTATTAAAATGCGCGCCTGAAGCAATTAACATATTATTATTTCTGGGTAAGGCCGTGGAATTTTGCTAAACGGCTCATCCCAAAGTCTAATTAATTTTAATTAAACATTTATCGAGGGCCCCACAATTTTGTATTTTTATTCGGCGAGGCTCGTCTCATTTATTTTTAAAAGACAATCCTAAAATGCCTACATTATTCTCTATTAAATTTGTCTCTACAAAATAAAATAAAAAATGTCTTAATTTATTTACATGTTGAAATTAACCAATAATATTTAATTAAACAACATTCCTCCAAGTTCCAAAATGGTCTATTTTGATAAACTAACGTGCTTTTTGAGACATGGTAATCATCCAACAATAGCGAATTAACTAGACGAAGTTACTACACCATTTATTTATTTTAGGCAATATATAGATAGTTCGTCCGTTAAGCTATCATCCGATGTTTCACTATATATATTAAACAGCTACATGATTCTGATTAGAGTAAGCTAAACAATTTATATATACAAATAAAATTTAGAATATAATTAAAATAAATCTGAAACTTCAACTCTTCATTTTCGTATTCATGCTACATGTTTCAGTTTACAATAACCAGCGTGTCAGTTGTGTACCTGATATTGGAAGCAAAAGAAAATGAAGATGAGAATCAGCAGCAGTAATAACAATACAGCACAACAACAACAGTCCAGCAACAGTAACAACCCAGGAACAGACCGGTGGAGTAGTAATCCCAAAAGCTTCAAGCTCTTATGAAACAACCAACAATTAATGCTGATTTCAAAACAATGAAATGAAAGCAGAAGATTTTTTTTTAGTTTTTTTATTTGAAAGTTTAAATATTTTTCGGAATTTTCTTTCTCTCTTAAATATTCAGCTCTTTTTTTTCTCTCTCTTATTCTATATCTGTCCGTTTTTTTCTTTCTGTCTTATTCTCTCTCTTACTTTTCTCTAATCTTTTTCTCGTATCTCTGTATTCTCTCTGTTTTTTCATCTTTTGTATCAAGACCTCTCTATATATAACACATTCCCAAAATCAATTAAAATCAATCACTTTCTCCTACCAAACCCATTATCTTCCCACTCACCCCCATTACATTAAATAAATATATCAACCCCACCCCATTACATTTTGTCCCCCATGCCTAACATAAACAAATACAAGATTCCTCCCCACTAAATTTTGTCTTGTTCCCCCTTTATATTAAACAACTATATCATACCCCACCCCATTACATTTTGTCCCCCATGCTTCACATAAAAAATTACAAAAATGTACAATTCCTAAACTACCCCTCCGACCTTATTGCAATTACTATTTTACCCCAAACGTACTGCGATTTACCAAATTACCCCCATCAGCTATAACAAATCAATTAATCAAACTCAACCAAAATATAGCCAATATGACCAATTTCTACATAAATTCAAACAACAAATCTCATGAACATGATTTCTTCAACATTTCAACAACAAATCACATGAACATGATTTCAACAACAAATCATATGAACACAAATTGAACAACAAAGAACAACTAAAATTTGATTGAACAATATTTTTAGCAACAAACAAACCTATTTTCAGATTCAACAACAACAATCAAACAAGTATATTTAGATTTCTAAATTCAATAATATTGAACTTAAAATCAACTCTAACAACATTACAACAAACAATTCCTATATTAAACTTTAAATAAGATTATGAGACAAATTCAAGAAATAATCATAAATGGTAAACAAGAAATCAAGCTATACAAATTTCGGATTCAAGAACAATCAAACAAAGTATGAACATGAATTAAATCTATTTTAAACAACAAACATGACGGATTAAATGACTCAAACAACATTAATAATTTCTGGAAAATACATAACAATCATGAAACAAATTGAAGAAATAATCAATTAAATTTCAATTTGAATCTAACAAACATTAAACTAACAAATTTTTACCTAAACAATAAAACAAACATGAAATAAAGATGAAAAACAAATTAATTAATTTCCCATTTGAATCTGAAAATTAAAATCAACAAAACACATGAACAAACTAAAAATTAATTCAAACGATAGACAAACAAAACAAGAATTGAATCATTTACTGATTCTGGATCCGAAAATAACGAACAAAAATTACGGACAATAAATGAGATTCAAAAACCAACTAACCGGAAATGAAACGACGAACAACGATTGTAAACAAATCTGTCCGGGCTTCGACTCAATAAAAAACCTTCGAACTTTGATGAGACGAAGAAGATGAAGCAACGTGAAGCAGGAGCAACTGCTGCGACGAGCAGCAGCAGCAGTTCGTCGAGTGAGGAAGAAGAAGCAGCATGAAGCAGAAGCGCCGGCAGCAGCACGACGGAGGAAGCAGGCAGGTTGTTTCGACGATGGACTGTTTTAAGCATTCTTTTGAAGGAGACGCAGTTGGCCATGGCGAAGAAGCAGCAGCTCGGAGGAGTTGGTTTTGGACGCGTCGAACGTGGAAGAAGAAGCTGGAACGGAGCAGCAGTAGCGCGATGGAGTTGGGCTTCGATGAAGAAGAAACAGCGGCGTCCATGGCGACGTGAAGCTGGTTGACGAAGTAGTGGCGATGCAACAATAGCAGACGCAACTGAAGCGAGCTTGATGTTGGGTTGTTCATGGTGCGATGAAGAAGATGAGGATGAGGCAGCCATGGGAGCTTGACAAGCTCGTCAATGGCGGATAGGGACGGAGGTTGTTGGACGTTGACGATGATGAAGGAGCTTGGGCAGCAGCTATGGCTGCTTGGAGACGAGACGAAGTGTGTAAGTGTGTGCGGGGTGACAATGAAAAGCCATGGATGAGCTTGAGGGGGGAAGCCATGGATGAGCTTTGGAGAAACTTTGAGAAGAAGAAGATAGGGAGGGGGGAGAATGGCTTAGCTCTTAGGGTTTTCTTCTTCTTTTTTTTTGTTTTGTTTTTGTAAAATGTAAGATAATAAGATGTTGGGTTATGGACTGGGTCGACCCAGTTCGAAATGGACTGGGTCGTTTGGGAAGATTAGGCCATTTTTTGGGCCTGTAGCTTGAATTTGAAGAAAAGGCCCAATTCCGATTTTTTGTATTTTTGCTTTCTTTTCTTCTTTTATTTTTCTAAAACTAAATTATAAAAATACTTAAACTATTATTAAGAACTAAATTAAGTTATAAAAGTGCAAATTAACTCTCAATAACAATTAACGCACAATTAAGTAATAATTAAGCATAAAATTGTATATTTGGACATTAAATGCTAAAAATGCAAACGATGCCTATTTTTGTAATTTTTATTTTTTTGTAAAACAAACTTAGTTACTAACAATTGTAGGATTAAATCCTACATGCAAAATGCGACATTGTTTGTATTTTTATTAATTTAACAAATAAACATGCACAGACAAATACAAATAATTATTCAAAAATATCACAAAATATCACAAAATTGCACACCAAGAAAAATTATTTTATTTTTGAATTTTTTGGGAGTAATTCTCATATAGGGCAAAAATCACGTGCTTACAAGTATGGCGTCCGATTTCATGGACATATTCAGGTTCAACGCGGAAAATACACCAGACGTGTTCTACATCCAGAACTTAAAGAAGAAACCCACGGAGATATTCCGCGAGTATGCTACTCGTTGGAGATCAGAAGCTGCTTAGGTGAGACCGGCTTTAGAAGAAAAACAAATGAACAGGTTTTTCGTCTGAGCTCAAGACCCATAGTACTATGAAAGGTTAATGCTGATTGAAAGCCAGAAATTTTCCGACATCATCAAACTAGGGGAAAGGATCGAGGAAGGTATCAAAAGTGGTATGGTCACTAACTTTGAAGCTTTGCAGGCCACCAACAAGGCTCTACAATCTGGTAGCACGTCCAAGAAAAGGGACGTGAGCGCCATGATGGTTGCACAAAGAACAAAATACCCAATTGAATACCAAACCTACCCAATACCTCCACTCACATATCAACCTACCCCAAATTACCAAGCACCATCGCCCTTTTACCAAACTCCACCACCTACTTACCAATCACCTCCACCTCCCACATATCAGCCCACTTCACCTAGAAATTCCCAACCAGCACATGTCTACCAAACCTACAATACTCAACCACCTCCCACCCGCCAAAACTTTCCTAGACCCCGACCAAATTTCGACCGCAGACCCCCCAAATAGTATACCGTCATTGCCGAACCTATCGACCAGTTGTATGAAAGGCTCAAAGCTGTTGGTTACATCACCCCTATCCCTGCCGTAAACCCCGAAAACCCCTCCCAATGGGTCAACCCAAACAAAACTTGTGCATACCATTACGGCATGAAGGGGCATACCATTGATGAGTTCCGCTCTCTGAAGGATAAGATCCAAGCTTTGATTGACAACAAGATCATTGTAGCAAAGGAGACAACCCCGAATGTCCGCAACAACCCTCTGCCTGACCACAAGGGTGGGGGCATTCACATGATTGAGATAGAGGACGATTGGGACCCCAAAGGGTCGATCGGATTGATCGCTAAAGGTGATGAGCCAAAGGAACCAATGGTCACACTTAATCCAATTGTGGTCCAGATCCAGCCTTTTGAAAACGCTGAAGTAGACATGTCCATACCACTTGAGTTCGAAGCACCTTCTTTTGCAAAGATGCCAGGACCTATTAAGGTCGAGTTTGGGTCTCCAAAGACACATGTACCATTCGAAGTGGCTGTGTTACCATCCAAGGCAAAGGTACCCATCCTGGTGGATATGACAGCCGTAGCACCGTTCCATACGAAGTCCATACCATGGGATTACACCGCCGAGGCGAGAAGGAAAGGAAAAAACAAATCTGGAGAAGCAATTGCAGCACAGGGTATGACAAGAGCCGGCAAGGTTTATACCCCAGAGCATCTAGCCGAGTCTAGTAAGCAGGCCTCTGGACGATCAACCGTCACTGCAACTGGGCCTAATGATCTCTGGAGAAAGATACAAGCCAAAGAGTATTCGTTCATTGATCAGTTGAACAAAATGTCAGCCCAGATCTCTATCTTGGCTCTTCTACAAAGCTCTAACACACATAGGAACGCCTTATTGAAGGTGCTGAGCGAGGCATATGTACCCAACAACATAACTGGAGGAGAAATGGCAAACATGGTAGGGCAAGTATTGGAGAGTCACAAAATCACTTTCCACGAAGATGAGCTGCCACCTGAAGGGATAAGTCACAACAAGGCATTGCACATCACTGTGCAGTGCGAAGATTATTTCATCACCAGAATCCTGATTGACGGAGGGTCCAGCCTCAATATTTGTCCATTGGTGACTCTCAGAACATTGGGAAAGAGCCTGCATGAGATCAAGGATGGAGCCATCAATGTTAAAGCTTTCGATGGATCCCAAAGATCCACTATTAGGGAAATCAGCTTGTGTCTGCAAATGGGACCGACTTGGTTCGACGTTGATTTTCAAGTGATAGATGTCCCAGCATCTTACAACTTGCTATTAGGACGGCCTTGGATCCATGCCACTAGGGCTATAGCATCAACCCTACATCAAGCAGTAAATTTCGAGTGGAATCACCAAGAGGTAATTATTCACGGCGACGGTAGCAATCCCATATACAGTTGTCAAACCATCCCAACAATCGGAGGAAGAAGGAAGATAGGCGTAGAAACCTACCATCATATTGAGCGAGTCAACGCTGTGGACAAAGACAAATAGTGGGATAACAAAATTGAAAGTATACTGAATTGATGTGGATACGAACCTGGGAAAGGACTTGGCAAGAGTCTCCAAGGAATCGCTAAGCCTATCAAGTTGAAGAAATACGGTACCACGTTTGGTTTGGGATATGAATACACTTGGGAGGAATTCAACCACTGGTCGCCACCATGGCGCAGTCCCTACTACCCACTGGAGAATCCGATACCTTGCTTGGAGCAGACTTTCTAGCCAGCCAATGTCATATATGGGTCGGGAGAAGAGGAAGCACTGGCGGCGATGAGGAATTTGTTTTTGGAAGATGATAATATGGAATATTGTGTCATTTTCAAGGAGGAGGGGGAGGAAGGCCCTTCTATACAAGCCGTGAGCCAAGGAGCATGCCTCAATAATTGGTCCATCAGAACCACCAGGGCTCGGAAAGCTTTGGGGTAGCAAGGCTGAACAAAGCACCATGCATTATCTTTATTTTTTGCTAATCGACTTACTTTCCGCATTTTAATATTGAAATAAGAGCTCCAATGTTCAAAACAATTATGAAATTTATCAAAGCATTTCAGTTTCTTATAAATCTTGCTCTTATTACTTTTTATCGTTTACTTTATTTACACAGCATTACTATTACTTATCTTGATGAACCGACGATTGTGACGTGCAATGAGGCAATGCAACAAACGGATATGGACTCAGAAAGAAAATAATATACCAGAAGAGGTTGTTAAAGAGGTTGAGAATTTTGAGAACTGACCTAAGTCTAATCTGGATGAAACTGAGATTGTCAACCTGGGAAATGCAGAAAATGTCAAAGAAACGCGCATCAGTGTTCATCTGTCACCATCAGAAAAGAAAGAGTACACGGAATTTTTGAGGTAATATGAGGACATATTCACCTGGTCTTATGATGACATGACTGGTCTCAGTACATCTATTGTGGCTCACAAACTACCAACCGATCTGATATGCCCACCAGTAAAACAGAAGCTTAGGAAGTTCAAACCTGACATGAGTTTGAAAATCAAGGAAGAAGTCACCAAGCAAGTCAAAGCCAAGGTTCTCAGGGTAGTAGAGTATCCAACATGGTTAGCCAATATTGTGCCAGTGCCGAAGAAGGACAGGAAGGTTAGAGTCTGTGTCGACTACCGGGATCTCAACCAGGACAGTCCGAAAGACGACTTCCCCTTGCCAAACATACACATTCTAATTGACAATTGTGCCAAGCATAAATTGTAGTCGTTCGTTGATTGTTTTGCTGGATATCATCAGATATGGGTGGATGAGGAAGACGTGGAGAAAATGGCTTTCAATACGCCATGGGGGATGTATTGTTACAAGATGATGTCGTTCGGTTTAAAGAATGCTGGAGCCACCTATATGAGGGCCATGACTGCTATTTTTCATGACATGATACATAAAGAGATCGAGGTATATGTAGACGACGTCATCATCAAATATAAGAGAGCCAATGACCACATGGAAGATCTGAGGAAGTTCTTCAATAGACTAAGAAGGTACAACTTGAAGCTGAATCCCACCAAATAGGTATTCGGGGTTCCTGCCGAAAAACTACTTAGGTTTATTGTGAGTCGTCGAGGAATAGAACTGGATCCGCCAAAGGTCAAAGCCATCCAAGAATTGCCACCACCGAAGAACAAGAAAGAGGTTATGAGTTTCTTGGGAAGACTTAACTATATCAGCCGGTTCATAGCTCAATCTACTGTCATTTGTGAGCCAATCTTTAAGATGTTGAAGAAGGACGCCACTACCAAATGGACTAATGATTGTCAGAAAGCCTTTGACAGAATCAAGGAATACCTATCAACGCCACCAGTTTTGGTCCCTCCCGAGCCGGGTAGACCTCTATTACTCTACCTCGTAGTATTGGATGGAGTTTTCGGTTATGTTCTGGAGCAGTATGATGAACAGGAAGAAAGGAGTAGGCCATCTATTATCTTATCAAGAAGTTCACATCGTACAAGGCCCAATATTCTCTATTGGAACGCACCTATTGTGCTCTAACTTGGGTAGCTCAGAAGTTGAGACATTATTTCTGTGCCTATACCACTTACCCCATATCAAGAATGGATCCTTTGAAGTACATCTTTCAGAAGCCCATGCCCACTGGCAAGATAGCCAAGTGACAGATCCTGCTGAGTGAATTCGACATTGTTTACGTAACTCAGAAGGCAATCAAAGGACAAGCACTGACCGATCATCTTGCTGAAAATCCTGTGGATGGAGAATACGAGACTCTAAAGATGTATTTTCCTGATGAAGAGGTATCTTTCATAGGGGAAGATATTGCAGAACCCTATGATGGTTGGAGAATATTTTTAGATGGAGCAGCAAACTTCAAAGGAATTGGCATAGGAGCGGTCCTAGTATCAGAAACCGGCCAGCATTATCCGGTGTCTTCCAAGCTCAGGTTCCCATGCACCAACAACATGGCCGAGTACGAAGCCTGTATCTTAGGGCTCAAGATGGCCATTGACATGAACATTTGGGAATGCTAGTGATCGGAGATTCAGACCTGCTCATACATCAGGTCCAAGAAGAATGGGAAACCAAGAACTCCAAGATACTCCCTTATCAGCATCATGTACAGGAATCGAGGAAAAGGTTCACAAAGACAGAGTTCCAACATGTTCCCAAAGTTCAAAATGAGTTTGCCGATGCATTGGCTACCCTATCGTCCATGATACGGCACCCCGACAAGAACTTCATTGATCCTATTTTGGTAAAGATAGATGATCAGCCAGCTTACTGCACTCGTGTAGAAGAAGAAGCGGACGGAAAACCTTGATTTCATGATATCAAGGAATATTTGATGAAAGGAGAATATCCAGAACTCGCAAATCCTACTTAGAAACGCACACTTCGGAGATTATCTAACAACTTCTTTCATAGCGGAGGAATCCTTTATAGGAGGACTCCTGATTTGGGGTTACTAAGGTGTCTCGACGCAAAGGAAGCATCCAGGCTATTGGAGGAAATTCATGCAGGGACCTACAGCCCGCATATGAATGGTTTTGTCTTAGCCAAGAAAATACTCCGAGCTGGATATTTTTGGATGACTATGGAAATGGACTGCATCCAGTATGTCCGAAAATGCCATCGCTATTAGATACATGCAGACATGATAAAGGTGCCTCCAAACGAGCTTACTGCAATAGGCTCGCCATGGCCGTTCGCCGCTTGAGGAATGGATGTTATTGGATCTATCGAGCCTGCCGCATCAAACAGGCATAGGTTCATTCTAGTTGCAATTGATTAATTCACTAAATGGGTTGAAGTAGCATCATACAAAGCAGTGACTAAGAAAGTGGTAGCAGATTTTGTCCGCGACCGCATTATTTGTCGGTTCGGAATTTCGGAGTCAATCATCACTGATAATGGTTCCAATCTCAATAGCGACCTGATGAAAGCCATGTGTGAAACCTTCAAGATCAAACATAAGAATTCTACAGCTTACAAACCTCAGATGAACGGAGCTGTAGAAACCGCCAATAAGAATATCAAGAAGATACTAAGGAATATGATAGAAAAGCATAAGCAGTGGCATGACAAGTTATTATTTGCCTTGTTGGGATACCGCACCACAATCCACACATCAACCGGGGAAACTCCTTATATGTTGGTTTATGGTACAGAAGCAGTCATTCCCGCCGAGGTAGAAATTCCCTCCTTAAGAATCATACAGGAAGCAGAACTTGACGATGCAGAATGAGTAGAGAGTCGCTACGAGCAGCTAGCTCTTATAGACGGAAAGAGAATGAATACAGTTTGCCACAGTTAGCTCTATCAGAACAGAATGTCTAGAGCCTTCAACAAAAGAGTCAAGCCAAGACAGTTTACACCGGGGCAGCTGGTGTTAAAGAAGATTTTCCCACATCAAGAGGAAGCCAAAGGGAAGTTCTCTCCCAACTGGCAGGGTCCATACATGGTTCACCAGGTTCTCACCAGAGGAGCCCTCATACTTGCAGAAATGGACGGGGAAGTTTGGCCAAAGTCGATCAATTTAGATGCAGTGAAGCGATACTATGTGTAACTTTTATGCGTTCCTCATATGATGTAATTTCAACTGTGCCTGACCTGATTCCCGTTTAAGAGGGGATACGTTGTCATTTAATAATTCAATAAAATTGTCATTTACCCCCGTTGTTGGAAACTGGGGCAGAATTTTGAGGAGGACCCTCAAAATTCCGGAGCGAGAGAAGTTGCAATATCTTGGACCGCGTCGCAGTCGTCAGTTCATCTAAAGAAAACTATTCTTATTTATGTATTTATTTTCATATTTCTTTACTAAATCATGCATGTCTGTTACCAAAGTTTCTTTGTTTAGCAATGCTACCCCAATGATACGCCCAATATCATCGGAACGGAGCCGAATAGGTTAAGCAGAGACAGCGGGAATACGAACTAACCTTCCCTCTTTACAAAACTCACGATTTTTCTTTGAATGCAGGCACTTGAGTTGCAAAATCATCAAATTTACTATACACTCATGAGACTCACATTGCTCATGAATATAACTATCAGAACCGTTGCACTTACTCACAGCTGCTATCCGCACGCAGTGCTCCCTGCAGACACAGTATCCCCAGCAGTCGCAATGCCTCGATCCGCTATCAGCTAAGAAAATTCTATCATTATTTTTCCCTTTTTACTCCTTGCATAAGGCTACCTTTCTGCCTTTCGAGGCTAAGCATTGTCTCCATCTGCATTCATGCATTGCATAAGGCTACTTTTCTGCCTTCTGAGACTAAGCATTGTCTCCATCTGCATTCTTGCATTGCATAAGGCTACCTTTCTGCCTTCCGAGGTTAAGCTCTACCTCCATCTGTATTTCTCTGCATTGCATAAGACTACCTTTCTGCCTTCCGAGGTTAAGCTCTACCTCCATCTGCATTCCTGCATTGCATAAGGCTACCTTTCTGCCTTTCGATACTAAGCTCTGTCTCCATCTGCATTCCTGCATTGCATAAGGCTACCTTTCTGCCTTCCGAGGTTAAGCTCTACCTCCATCTGCATTTCCCTGCATTGCATAAGGCTACCTTTCTGCCTTTCGAGGTTAAGCTCCACCTCCATCTACATTTCCCTGCATTGCATAAGGCTACCTTTCTGCTTTCCGAGACTAAGCATTGTCTCTATCTGCATTTCTTAGCATTTCATAAGGCTACCTTTCTGCCTTCCGAGTGTCACACCTCCTTTTTCACCTACACCCCCGAAAGGGCATAAAGGCGTTTTTCCACTTAAAGGACAATCGGAACGGGATTTAATTATTAATTATTCAGGGTCGCCACTTGGGAGATTAATGGTGTCCCAAGTCACCGGTTTAATCCCGAACCGAGGAAAATACTGACTCTGTATTACAGTCCGCGAACTAGAAATCCGGATAAGGAATTCTGTTAACCCGGGAGAAGGGGTTAGGCATTCCCGGGTTCTGTGGTTCTAGCACGGTCGCTCGACTGTTGTATTTGGAATATTCTGATTTCAAAACATGTTTTAGCCTATGTGCTTTTTAACTTCGAACCGCTTTTATTATTATTTTTAACGAGAATTGCAACGTCGTGAAAACGTGTCTCGAACCACGTCACATCAATGCACCCGTGGTTATTGACACATTTCGACTTCGTTGAGATTTGGATTTGGGTCACATAAATACGCACCCGAGTTTAAGAAAATAATATTATTAACTAAAGTGCCTAAAGTAATTTCGCATTCGTAATTTGCGAGGGCCATGGAATTTAGCTAAATGACACGCCTCAGAATCTAAGGATCAATTCATGATTAATTAAACGATGTCCATGGAATTGTCATTTTGATTGGCACAGCGCACCTTAATTCTATACTATGACAAAATCATGTTTCGTGTAACAAGCTGCAATCTTAAGGTAACTTCTCTACCATAATATAGTTTTTCCTTTTTTTTTTGAGAAATTAATCTAATCTCCTATATTAACAAATTATAATCTCCAAATATGTATCTTGCCATGATTACTGACTACTCATTATTTTTACATTTTCAACTAACAAACAAAAGAAAGAAAAGCAAAATACATAGAGCTGAAAATTAATTACACTATTTAAGATAGACCAACACATTCTAAAAGCAGAATTAACTTGACAAATTAAAACTAAATCCAACTCTCGTGACACAAATACAAAGCCATTCATATGAAACAAATTTATGGAAAAAGCGGACCAAATAGACAAACACAAATTCATTTAAATTCACTTGAAATTGACGAGCAAGACAGCAACGGTTTCAAGGGAGTCAAATTTCTCTTTCTTCCGTACATGCACCTTTCGTACACTTTCCTAATACTACCCTCACATGCCTTTTGTAATATTATGCCATTAAATTTATCTCACTTCCTAATGAAATTATTTTTGGGAAAAAAAAAACAAAACGGTAAATCCAAAATGACATAGAAGAAGGATAAGAGTAAAAGGGGATAGAAAACAGATAATAAAAAAAAATCTGAAACAATACTAATCAGCAACTATAGAGCTTAACAATATAAAATCCCAAACAATTAAAATTTAGGCATGTGATCAATGATATCAAATAGTAATACGCAATTTACATGACATTTTACCAACGAATTAAAACAACTGACTCTATATTCATATAGTTAAAGGAAATCAAAGCAACAAACAACTTCAGAAAGCATAGAAACAATAAGATGACATTCAAAATTAATGAAGTAGCAATGGGGAAGATGGACCTTCGTTACTGAAAATTTTCCAACGAGTACAGTGCAAAATAATCTCCAAAGAAAAATCAATCCTCAAGCGAGCTACGGACAATTTCACTCAATTCCGACTGTTTCGATGCCAAAATGAACCAACATGAAGCCCTTCAAACCAAGGACCAAAGACTCAAGCAGCCGATCGGAAACCTCGACACGACAAACCTCGAACGGGCTTCAACCAAAAACCAGTGGAAACGATCGTCACTACTCGATCGGGTAACTCGGGACTTGCCGGAAACTTTGATGACAACAACTTACAAAGCTTAAACAGAGGGGTCAATATTTGGTGAAGCTTTGAAGAAGAAGAAGAAGAAGAAGAAGAAAGAGTTCAGGCGGGTGTGGAGAAACCGAAGCGACGACCTAGTGTTTGTAGGGTGGTCATTTGCGAGGTGAAGCGTTGCTGGGATTGTGAGCGTTACAGAACAGGGGGTTGTTTTGAGAAGATGGAGACGGGGGACGGGGGTCCGTTTTGCACTGTTACGACGCTTCTTTTTATTTCAGTCCATCTCCCCTTTTTCATATTTTTTTAAGTATTATTTATAGGTAGAGTCTAGGTCTAGGTATATTTTTGTGTCTTTTGCCCATTGGTCCCTAGGTTTTTTGTGTTAATTCCTTAGGATCTTTTTTTATTTATTTGTTATCCCAAAGAAGATTCTAGAAGGGTCCCCTAGACTACACAATGACTCTTTGTTTTTAATTTTGTATATTTTTTTAAAAAAATAAGATAGAAATACACAATGCCAAAGCTAATCCTAGTTAATGAAACTATATTTTTTTTTGTTTTCGAAATTATACAAAGATAAAAATAAGGTACTATTTTGGTATTTTTTTTGAATTTATGAAAAATGCATAAACTAAAATATTTTTTGTAATTTTCATTTTTCTTGTACTAAAATAAAGTAAAAGCGTCAAAATAAACTGAAATATCGCTATTAGGCCAAATTTAAATATTTACATGCTAAAATATGAAAAATCTTGGGGAGGGTCAAAAATTCACATGTCTACAGCTGCCCCTCTTTGACTGAAAACGCGAAGAGTTTTCAGACAAAGAACGACTAGACAGGTTTTTTGACACGACCCTTATTTGGGAGAGGCTAATACTGAGAGAAAGGAGAATGTGACCGAGCCCTAGTGTCTGAGCTGCCTACATATCCTTGGCTATAAAGGAATCAGGCCACATGTAGTTCATAGATGAGTGAGATGACGGAGTATGCCGAGGTGGAGATCCGGTCGAGGTGTCGATCCGCCGAGGTTCCGGTCCGCGGTTCTTGTTATTACATCAAAAAATCAAATGAAAAAGACTAACTAAACCTGTCAACTACGAGTTACAAGATTCCTATCTATAAGTCTTCTGAATCTTGATCTTGAGTCTTGAATGGTTCTTCATGTAGACTTTAGATTTGAACCTTGACACTTGTTAGCTGCAGGTGCTAGCTCGTTCTTCTACAGCTTTTGGGTCAGGACCGGACATGTAGTGCTTGTGACCTCGGCCATGTCTTAAGCAGCTCACATCCTTCATCAACTTCTGAATTGCATTCTGAATTGAATTCCCTTTTTTTCCAGGTGGGCGCCTGATTGCTGAACTTGAACCGTCTTCTCTTATTACTTGACATTGTTTTCCCTTGCACTTTGAACCATTTTCCCTGAAACTCGAACTGTCTTCCTTCGAAACTGTTTTCCCTAGAAACTTGAGTTGTTTTCCCTTGTTCTCCAGGTGGCATCTGATTACAACAAAATAGCCAAAACAAAGAAATTTTTCTGCCCCAGTTTGCACTAAGAAGATTTGTGAGTTGTTAGCAAAATTGTAAACCACCTGTATTATTGATGCAATGATGAAATTAAACTAAAGAATAGACTAGGAAAACTGTAAACTAAGCTTGACTAAAGTAAAAATTGACCCTATTCTCCAGGCGGGGCTCCCTGACTGCTAACTTGAAATGTATTCCCTGCTTTCCAGGCGGGCTCCTGACTTCAACTTGACATAACAAAGAATTTAAAATCTAAAACTTAAATTGCACTCCCTTGTTCTCCAGGCGGGCTCCTGACTGCTAACTTGAAAGTATTCCCTGCTCTCCAGGCGGGCTCCTGACTTCTGAATCTTGAAATTTAATGTATTCCTCTGTTATCCAGGCAAGCTCCTAACTGCTGAACTTGAAATTGAATGTATTCCTCTGTTATCCAGGCGGGCTCCTGACTGTTGAACTTGAACTGAATGTATTCCTCTGTTATCCAGGCGTGCTCCTGACTACTAAACTTGAAATTGAATGCATTCCTCTGTTATCCAAGCGGGCTCCTGACTGCTGAACTTGAACTGAATGTATTCCCTACTCTCCAGGTGGGCAGCTGATTACCAAAACTTGAATCGTATTCCATCATTATCCAGGTGGGAGCCTGATTACCAAAACTTGAATTGTATTCCCTCATTATCCAGGTGGGTGCCTGATTACCAAAAATTTGAATTATATTCCCTCGTTATCCAAGTGGGCACCTGATTACCAAAACTTGAATTCTAGTCCCTCGTTATCCAGGTGGGTGCCTGATTACCAAAACTTGAATTCTATTCCCTCGTTATCCAGGTGGGCACCTGATTACCAAAAACTTGAATTCTATTCCCTCGTTATCCAGGTGGGCGCCTGATTACCAAAAACTTGAATTGTATTCCCTTATTATCCATGTGGGCACCTGATTGCCAAAATTTGAAATGTATTCCCTTGTTATCCAGGTGGGCGCCTGATTGCCAAAACTTGAAATGTATTCCCTTGTTATCCAGGTGGGCGCCTGATTATTGCAACAAAAGAAATTTGTCTGCCCCAGTTTGGGATCTGGGCATATTTGTGATTGTTAATCAGATCATGTTACCTACAGAGCTCTAAGAATTTAAAAGCTAAATCCCATTTTCCAGGAGGGGCCTGAAAACTTCGAATTAAATCTCATCTTAAGAGTGATAACTTTAAAGCTAAATTATATTTTCTAAAGGGAGAACTTATGCTAAAACTTTTAGCTAAATCCCATTATCCGGGAGGGTCCTGAAAACTTTAAATTAAATTCTATTATCTAAGAGGGTCCTGAAAATTTTAAATTATATCCCATTATCCAGGAGGGTCCTCAAAACTTCTAAAATTAAATCTCATTATATAGGAGGGTCCTGCGAACTTTAAATATTAAATCCCATTATCCAGGAGGGTCCTGAAAATTTTAAATTAAATCCCATTATCCAGGAGGGTCCTGAAAATCAAAAGTCCAATCTTATCTTAAGAGTGACAACTTTCATGTCTGAATTATACTACCCGACAGCAGACTTTACGCTAAATGTTGTTATCTAATCAAAATCTTAAAACTAAGTCCCATTATTCAGGAGGGTCCTGAAAACTCGTAATTAAATCCTATCTCGAACATGCAAACTTCTAAACCAACTTATATTTTTTTAGGATACATTTATGCTAGATTATGCTGTTTTCTGAACTTTAAACTAGGTCCCATTTTTCAGGAGGGTCCTGAAAATTTAAAACTAAATCCCATTATCCAGGAGGGTCCTGTAGGTTTACGGTCAAACCTGTTTGGTGACTGCCTTTCTCCACGAAGGGTTTCTCCGAAACAAACGAGTTTTCTGCCCCTGTTTCAAATCAAAGAAAAATCTTGTCAACTTAAAATGTGGTGGTTGGTTTGTGGCCTTGACTTTGAGGGAGATTGCTCCTTCATTTCCCATGGTAACTGATTTCCACTCGAGGGCCTTTCTTGCTTATGTACTACCCACTTTCTCTGTCATCTTTATCACAGAAAATAATCTTTTTCCGTTCAGACACAATTCCCTTTATCTGTTGCATTGCTCATGAACTGTCTTTGTGTTTCACCAAAAATACCTTTGATTCGTTCACCTATCAACCTCCATCTTGTTGCATTGTTCCTGAATTGCTATGTACCAAACCTTTGTATTTCACATGAATCCCAAGGCACGTCAATTACTGTCCCCTCAATGTGCATGCTGTTCTTTCCTGACTTAACCCACTGGCATTGGCCTTGAGGTCTATTGCTCCTCCACTTGCCATGACAACTTTGATTTCTACTTGGAAGACCTCGTTTGTCACTTGTTAAACATTTCCTTTGTTGATCTCATCACAGAGAATACCTTTGACCCGTTCACCCAACATCCTCTAACTGTTGTACTGTTCACGAGTTGAAATATACCAAACCTTTGTATTTCTCATGGACCCCAAAGCATGTTGGTTGCTACCAACTCAGTGCGCTTGTTGTTCTTTTCTAACTTATGCTATTTTGATGTGCTGGCCAGATCCCATTTTTGTGCAATTGAAAAGCTGGTGGCAAATTTTGAAGTCATTTCTCACTTATTCTGACCAAACCGACTCAGAAAGAGAAAGTAAACAAGACAGAAGGAACAGAGTAAAGGACAAAGGAAAGAAATGATTCCTAACAAGAAAACTACAAAGTAGAAACCTATCATATGTGGATACCAACTCTAATGACCATGGCATGCACCTGTGGTCTATTCTGATGAGCAAGTCTTATGTTCAACTCCTGTTACACCCCTAAACCGTGAAACTGGGCTTCAATGCTCCGATTATTCAATCTGATTCACCATCCTTATTCGACTTATAGTGCCCGAAGGGTTTTCACCATCAAGCCTCTCTCATTGTCTGTGATAATCACCTTCGGTATCCCAAACCGACAAATAATGTTCGAATGCACAAAATCCACCACAACTTTCTTGGCCACAGACTTGAACGTCTTAGCTTCCACCCATTTGGTAAAATAATCTATAGCTACCAGAATAAACCTGTGCCCATTTGACGCTGCTGGATCAATTGGCCCAATCTGCACAACTAACCAGCTGTCACACCTCCTTTTTCACCTACACCTCCGGAAGGGCATAAAGGAGTTTTTCCACTTAAAGGACAATCGGAACGGGATTTAATTATTAATTATTCAGAGTCGCCACTTGGGAGATTAATGGTGTCCCAAGTCACCAGTTTAATCCCGAACCGAGGAAAATACTGACTCTGTATTACAGTCCACAAAATAGAAATCCGGATAAGGAATTCTGTTAACCCGGGAAAAGGGGTTAGGCATTTCCCGGGTTCCGTGGTTCTAGCACGGTCGCTCGACTGTTGTATTTGGAATATTCTGATTTCAAAACATGTTTTAGCCTATGTGCTTTTTAACTTCGAACCGCTTTTATTATTATTTTTAACGAGAATTGCAATATCGTGAAAACGTGTCTCGAACCACGTCACATCAATGCACCTGTGGTTATTGACACATTTCGACTTCGTTGAGATTTGGATTTGGGTCACATAAATGCGCACCCGAGTTTAAGAAAATAATATTATTAACTAAAGTGCCTAAAGTAATTTCGCATTCGTAATTTACGAGGGCCATGGAATTTAGCTAAATGGCATGCCTCGGAATCTAAGGATCAATTCATGATTAATCAAATGATGGCCATGGAATTGTCATTTTGATTGGCACAACGCACCTTAATTCTATACTATGACAAAATCATGTTTCGTGTAACAAGCTGCAATCTTAAGGCAACTTCTCTATCATAATATAGTTTTTCCTTTTTTTTTTTGAGAAATTAATCTAATCTCCTATATTACCAAATTATAATCTCCAAACATGTATCTTGCCATGACTACCGACTACTCATTATTTTTGCATTTTCAACTAACAAACAAAAGAAAGAAAAGCAAAATACATAGAGCTGAAAATTAATTACACTATTTAAGATAGACCAACACATTCTAAAAGCAGAATTAACTTGACAAATTAAAACTAAATCCAACTCTCGTGACACAAATACAAAGCCATTCATATGAAACAAATTTATGGAAAACACGGACCAAATAGACAAACACAAATTCATTTAAATTCACTTGAAATTGACGAGCAAGACAGCAACGGTTTCAAGGGAGTCAAATTTCTCTTTCTTCCGTGCATGCACCTTTCGTACACTTTCCTAATACTACCCTCACATGCCTTTTGTAATATTATGCCATTAAATTTATCTCACTTCCTAATGAAATTATTTTTAGGAAAAAAACAAAACGGTAAATCCAAAATGACAGGATAAGAGTAAAAGGGGATAGAAAACAGATAACAAAAAAAAATCCCAAACAATACTAATCAGCATCTATAGAGCTTAACAGTATGAAATCCCAAACAATTAAAATTTAGGCATGTGATCAATGATATCAAATAGTAATACGAAATTTACATGACATTTTACCAACAAATTAAAACAACCGACTCTATATTCATATAGTTCAAGGGAATCAAAGCAACAAACAACTTCAGAAAGCATAGAAGCAATAAGATGACATTCAAAATTAATGAAGTAGCAATGGGGAAGATGGACCTTCGTTACTAAAATTCCAACGAGTACAGTGCAAAATAATCTCCAAAGAAAAATCAATCCTCAAGCGAGCTACGGACAATTTCACTCGATTCCGACTGTTTCGATGCCAAAATGAACCAACATGAAGCCCTTCAAACCAAGGACCAAAATCTCAAGCAGCCGATCAGAAACCTCGACACGACAAACCTCGAACGAGCTTCAACCAAAAACCAGTGGAAACGATCGTCACTACTCGATCGGGTAACTCGGGACTTACTGGAAACTTTGATGACAGCAACTTACAAAGATTAAACAGAGGGGTCAATATCTGGTGAAGCTTTGAAGAAGAAGAAGAAAGAGTTCAGGCGGGTGTGGAGAAACCGAAGCGACGACCTAGTGTTTGTAGGGTGGTCATTTGCGAGGTGAAGCGTGGCTGGGATTGTGAGCGTTACAGAACGGGGGGTTGTTTTGAGAAGATGGAGACGGGGGTCCGTTTTGCACTGTTGCGGCGCTTCTTTTTATTTCAGTCCATCTCCCCCTTCTCAGATTTTTTTAAGTATTATTTATAGGTAGAGTCTAGGTCTAGGTATATTTTTGTGTCTTTTGCCCATTGGTCCCTAGGTTTTTTGTGTTAATTCCTTAGGGTCTTTTTTTATTTATTTGTTATCCCAAAGTAGATTCTAGAAGGGTCCCCTACACTACACAATGACTCTTTGTTTTTAATTTTGTATATTTTTTTTTAAAAATAAAATAAAAATACTACACAATGCCAAAGCTAATCCTAGTTAATGAAACTATATACTTTTTTTGTTTTCGAAATTATACAAAGATAAAAATAAGGTACTATTTTTGTATTTTTTTGAATTTATGAAAAATGCATAAACTAAAATATTTTTTGTAATTTTCATTTTTCTTGTACTAAAATAAAGTAAAAACGTCAAAATTAACTGAAATATCGTTATTAGGCCAAATTTAAATATTTACATGCTAAAATATAAAAAATCTTGGGGAGGGTCAAAAAATCACATGTCTACACCGAGACTAAGCTTTGTCCTCATCCTGCATGGCTGAAATATCACCACTTTATCACTCTTGCATCGGCTGAAATATCGCCACCTTTTATTTACGTCTTGCATCGGCTAAAATATCGCCACCTTCTTTATTTCATGAGCTGAAAGATCGCCAAATTGTCCAAAGGTGTCATTGTTCGGAGGCACCATTTGTATAGCCCGAGAACGCCATGCCATGGCCTGAGGACCCCATTTTATCTTTTGCATATCATTATTCAAAGGCATCATAGTTCGGAGGCATCATTCTCATAGCCCGATAACATCATTTCATAGCCTGCGAATCCTTCATACGCTTCATGGCCCAGGATGTCATAGTCCGAGGATGTTATCCCAACCGTCCGAAGACAGCATTCATGGTCCAATAGGAACTTGCAACACGTTTAAATTTATGCACAATATATGCTCATTTGCAGGTAAACTGGCTAGCAATGACCGTCTTAGGAGGGGCGATCTCGTTCCAGTTCCCGCAGCTTATCAGACTCCGACCATCCTTCTCAACCCGAATATTGCGTCCGCTTTTCAAAATCTCCATCGGTATATTCCGCCAATGGATCCTGAACTACATGTGGCCTGATTCCTGTAAGACCAGGGATATGTAGGCAGCTCAGGAACCAGAGCTCGGTCAAAATTCTTCAAATCGTTTCATTCAGTCAAAATTGACCATCATATCTTTACCCGGCAACTCTTTCATCCTTCCCGGGTCGGGCAGTTGTTGATACCCAATTTTTCTCTATGTATTTTTATACAAAATACTTTCAAAATAGCATATATATATATACATAAGCATACCTAAGTGTTTTAGTATTTTTTCCAATCTTTTGAATAGTTTTTAAATCAATTTACTATCTATTTTAGAGGTACAAAATCCATAATTATTACCAAAATCATCAATTTTGGTGAATTATTTATTTTTATTCCCATATTTATACCAAAATATATTTAAGATAATTTTTGTATATTTTTACAAATTTATTTGATATTTAAAAGACTAAATTGTATATAATTGCAATTATAACCTATTTTAAGATTAATAGCATTTCTATAATTGTAAAATTGGTTTTAATATTTTTAAATTAATATTTATGTATTATTAGTTGGGTCAGTACTTTTAATTTTTTTTAAAGTCTTTTTCACTATTTTTATAAAATAAAAGAGAAAATTGGCTATTTAACATTTAGCCTATTTCTATTTCAATTACAGCCTCATTTCCTTTCAATTTTAACCTCAATTTGACCCCAATTCCGCCCAATTTAAAACGAACCAATTCCAATTTTAACCCGACCCCTTGACCCATTTTCAGACCCGCCCTGCCTCCCATTTAATCCTAGCCGTTGATCATTTTGATCAATGACCGTGATTCGTTCTTTCCTTTTTTAATTTCCATACCCCCTAACCCTAGCTCATTTGTATCAAAGACTTCGCCTTTGAACTCTCTTCATCTCCGAGATCCTCTCTAGCCCTCCCCGAAACCCTAATCGATTCCCACCTACTTTTGTCATGTTTCCACCGGAATCCATGGCATTCCTGGCCATGGATGGCCTGTGCTCACTCTCTCTCACCATTAAACCTAAGCCACTCGAGGTTTGAAGGCCTATTTTAATTGCTCCCTTTAGATCTGTCTCAGATCTGTGGCCTCTCTGGCCATTTTTCGGCGTATTCGAGCAATATGAGTCTCTTCAACTCAGGATCCGACTTTCCTCAAGACCTTCTCATTCTAGGGTCTTCTGTGCTGTTTTTAAGTCGTCTAAGGTTCTATACTTACTTATTTTCTCTTAGATTTGTGCCATGCCTGGTCTTTACTTGACGTCTTAAGATTTTTCTCCAAAATTTCCTTTTCAAAATCGTTCAAATTCGATTTTTAGGGTTTCTGGAAAGTTTCTTTAAATATTTTCTGACTCCTTTGTTCTCTCTTTCTGTGTGTTTATGCTCTTATATTTATTTCTTATTATGCTCGACTTTGCTCTCTTTTGTTTCTTTTCTGATTATGAAAGACCTTTCTGTTCTTTTTGTCACTCTCATGCTCACATGTTAACTCGGTTTGTTGTTCCTCATTCTTTGTTATATGTGTTTAAGTTTGAGGTCTTTGATTTTGTTTCACCTTACTAAATTTTGTTGATGTTCCTGCTAAGCATGTTTTTACCTGCTTTGTTTAAAACTCGTAGCCTCTCTTTCTTCTGAATTCATTTGTGTATGTTTACCTCTCACAAGCCTTTGAAAGGGGCTTCTAAGCCTCTCTCAATAACTTTGATTTCTCACCCCTGATTCTATTTGAAACCTTAAAGATTTGGGGATTTTCTCTGATAAATGGCACTAGGGTTCCACTTTGGGACCCTAGGTTTGCAGACTCACTATGAGCCTATAATCAAACTTGAATCCTTTTGTTTATGACTCTGAAACTTTCAGTAACTCTTTTCTAGGGTAAACGACTCTTTTGTTTGATTTAGGTGCTTTATATATGATAAAAACTCCTCTTTCAAAAGGTTTTCACAACCAAGTGATTGATTCCGAAATCCCTTTAATAAGGCTAATGATTCCTTACTGATTTCTTTCGATTGAACCTCCTTTACCCTACTGGCTGTTTATTTTGATCTTTTTGTGTAGAAATTCTATGCTTGTGATGTTTTCCTTAAATACATGGTCTTGCGTATTCCTTCTGTAATTCTGTACCAATGTTTGAATTATTTCTATACTTATATGATTCTTTCCTTTATTACCTTGATTCCATGTGATTACAATTGGATCCGGGATCCTCTTGATTGATTTTCGAACTGATGCCCTATTTTTACTTTATAAATACACTATTATTCCAACTTTCCTTAATTACCCACTATGTATTTGACCTTGTTTATGCACTATGTGGTTTCTCTGCCCTAATCAACCCTATTGAACTAATTTCTTTCCTTATTTTGTCTTGACTAACTGTTTGAACTAGACTCCTTAATTAAAGGATTCCAGTTGTCTTAATTGACACTAATTGATTGCAATTTCCATGTTTGTGCATCCTTTGCCTATGTATTACTTGTTTTCAAAAACTATATAAAGACCTAGTCTTTCCTCTTTACACACACTGAAATACACACGAACAAAAACACTTCTGATTACTTACTGTCTTGCAATACTGTTTGAATTCAATACTTGGCTTTGCTTGAGATCTTTTGGAACTACTTTGTTTGCAACTTGGCTCTCTCAAGGCTACTGTTTTCTTACTTATTTTTCTTTGAAACTGGTACGTCTTTTATTTAATTTTTTGCCTCACCCCTATGTGTTCACTCTACAGTTTCAGACTTTTTGTTTACTTTACTGCTCATGTTCAGTAATTTGTGCTAAATATTTTTCTTCCTTGCTTTTGTTTCTATTATGAATCCCTACCCCTATTCCCTTCTATATGCCTGAGTTAAGGTCTTGGCCTGATAGTATCCTAATTACTGCCAAGGCCATAACCTGATCCACAATGGATCCTAACTCTCAATGTTTGCCTAGCAGGTTGGTCAGGGGCGTGCCTGCATTCCAATTGCTGGGCATGACCACCAGCCTGCCATGTCTCTCCCTGATTCCTTTCCCCCAGTGCACTTACACTTATTCTTACACTCTTAAGTTCTACCTCTCTCTTATGAGCCTTGCTTTGGGACCTTGAGTTCCCTCTGAACTTGGACATCTGAGGGCTGACATTTCCACACTGCACTATGTTCTTAATTCTGCAATGTTTTGGGGTGTAAGCATTGCCCAGAGTCCCTTTGAGACTCTTGGAAACTTTGACACACTCCAAATATAAGAAAGCCTTTTGGAAATCTGATCCTGGAAGTTGGTTTATCTCATTTTGTTGGACTTCGAGTCTGAATTAGGCTGTTTAGATGTAGCTGGAACTTCTGATGTAATTTTACTTATCTTTTTGATTCACTCGGATCTGTAATAATTTGTAATAACTATGGGGTGTATAGTAAAAAATGGGGGAGGGCCTCTCATGTTATGCATATGGGGTAGATATCATGCTTCATGTTCTATTTCTGCAATCACAACATTTTTCGTTTATATATTTTGCATTTAGAAATTCTACCTATAAGATTGTTTCATTATGCATTTAGAAATTCTGCCTATAAGATTGTTTCATCATGCATTTAGAAACCCTGCCTATAAGTCTTTATAACTTCTGCATAACTACATTTAGAAAACATGCCTATAAGTCCTGCATTTCTGCATTTTAGAAAACATGCTTATAAGTTCTGCATCTTAGAGATTATGCCTATAGGTTCTGCATATAGAAAACATACCTATAAGTTTTTCTGCATTTCTGCATATACCCGCCATTAGGCAAACAATCTTAGGCTTAATAATAACAGATCCATTCTAGATATCATGGCTATAGGGTTCTTGCATTTATGTATCTTTTTTTTAAAACCAATGACACTTAGAGATCATGCCTATAGGAATGAATCAACTGAACCAGTCCCGTTTTGAATCTAAAACCAGTCTTAAAGTCTGCAGACCCTTTTATAAAACTAGCAAACTTTTTCCTTAAAATCAATACAGCTCTATTAGATGTCATGCCTATAGGCCTCACTTAGGCAAACTATTAGGTGATTAATTAACTGTGTCAGTCTTTGAGTACTACATCCAGGGAAGGCTAATTCAGACTTCTCATCTTAGAAATATGTGATGAATCAGCCTATCCTACGCTTTAATTTGATTTCAGACCATAACCAGTACTTGTAAGTCATGCTAAATAATTTGCTTCTTTGAATGAGGAGGCCTGCTTGAGCCTTAACCGCTATTTGTTCCCCCTTTAACTGCTATTTGTTATTGCTTGTCGCCTAGATTTTTATCCTTTTGAAAACTCTAGAAAAGCCCCAACTCCCTCCCGTTTAGGATTAGTAGTCTCAATGCCTCCGAGGCTGATAGGATTGGGGCGGGTACAAGCATGCAATAAGTAACGAAACCATTCTATGCTTTAATACCTTAATGGGGTGGGAAGGGTAGATATGGATATGATGACCTGTGCGCTAATACCACGTGTAACCTCTCTTTTGAGGAGTGATTATCAGGTATTGCATTTATGTGATCCATATTGTTTGTAAACCTAGGACCCCCCTTTCTTTTTAACTTGTTTTATTGTCCGAACTATTTTCTTAAAATTTCTGCTTTCTTTATTCTCTTCAAACTTTCAATCTGCTTGCAATAATATGTGAACCCCTTCTTACTTGAGCCTTTAATTGTTTATTTAATTATGTGAAGTCACAATTGTAACATGGCCGGGAACCACACTAGTGGATATTGAGGGGTGCCTAACATCTTCCCCTCGAGATAATTTCTAGCCCTTACCCAAACTCTAGTTCTTCAAACTCAAACCCTTCTTAGTGTCCTAATGCACTTAATCATTAGGTGGCGACTCTTTAAAGTCCAAAACCCAATTCCCCAAAAGGGAACGAGTCATCCTCCCAAATGTCACAAGCCTGATTTCGCAAGAAAAAGGGGGCGCGACAAACAGACAAGCCACAATTCACGTAGCTAAAAATTCCGTCTTTCACGAAAGAACGAAGCACATGGATCTTGATTGGATTTTGTTTGTCAGCAGTTCATGACGAGTTTGATTTCTCTCTCATTTGTTTGCTCCTTTCTCAGCTCGCCGATTTGTTCACAAAACCTCCTACTAGCATATTTCATTACCGATTGTTGGGAAAGTCTGGAGTACTTTCATCCCTCTCCAACTTGAGAAGGGGGTGTTGGTGATGAAAATGACAACAATGGAGTTTCTCAAATCAATCTCGAAGATTCTAAGGGCATCTCCAACCCTTGCACCATTTTTTACACCAAAATGGTGCAAAGTAACTCCAACCCATTACGCTATTTTTTACACCAAAAAAGAATATTCCTTTTATATTCTTCTTTCTCTTCAAATATTATATTATTTTATTTATAAAACAAATCCTTTATTTTTCTTTTTTACATATTTATCCCATATAATTCATATTTATTTCTTATATAACCATAAAATATAAAATTATTTTATACCTCTAATTTTTAAATAATATAAATTATAAGTAAATATTATACATTATACAGATTAATGAATAATAAAAATGAAATAAATGATAAGATATAAATAAATAAATAAATATTACATTATGGTAAAATTTAGTTTAATTTTTACCTAAATATTCAACTTACAAGATTAGTATGTTGCTCCCATAAATTCTCTATTAATGCATTAGGAAGTGCAAAATGAGCATCTTTGTCCTTAATAAAATAAAAATAAAATATACGAAAATTAATTTATAAAAATTATACACCAAAATTAAAATATAAAATTAATATTATAAAGATATTACATAAAAACTATAATTAATTACAAAATTATAATATATTAAATTAAAAGTGTTATATAATAAAAGATAATATTAAAATAATGGTGAATAATAATGGTATTGATAAATAGTGTTACACTAAATTTGGTGTAACACTATTCATATACCAAAATGGTGTAAGAAATGGTGTTGGGTTAGAGCAAAAAAATACTAAATCTTACACTAAAATGGTGTTTGATGTCAAAATTGATGTTGGGTTGGAGATGGTCTAAGGAAGGAAAGGGGTTAGGTTAGATTTGGACCAAACTATGTGCTAGGCGTGTGTTTTAGACCATTGACGCCTATGTGGTGCTGACATGGGTAAATCTTCCATTCTTTTCTCAACCTTTTGTGCTCCCGAATGTGCTTTAATAAAAGAATCTGCAAGCTCAGCAAAAGAATTAATAGAATTTTCAGATAAAAGAGAATACCAGGTTAACGCACCCTTGGTGAGTGTTTCTCCAAATTTCTTGACCAATACTGATTCAATTTCTTGTTTGTTCAAGTCGTTGCCTTTTACGCCTGTTGTAAATGCAGTCACGTGGTCACGTGGGTCTGTAGTACCATCATATTTCGGGATGTCAGGCATTTTGAACTTTTTCGGAATTGGAAGGGGAGCAGCACTAGGCTTCCATGGTTGTTGTGAGTATTTGTCCATGTCTACTCCTTTTATTACAGGCGGAACTCCAGGGATTTGTTCAATACGCTCATTTTGTTCCTTAAGCTGTTTCTGCAAGGTTAGTACTAAATTTTGCAAATATGAATTATTTAAATTACCTGGTACCCCTTCCTGTGGTTCACTGGGGGTTGCTCCGTTTCCAGAATTATCAAGACCAGAACGGGGATTCTCCAATGTATTATTATTAGGAGTTGGTGTGGGTGGCGCAGCAGGCAATCGACTAACAAGTGTCTGAAGAGCTTTGCCGACCTGTGCATCAATTAGCTTTTGTAAAGCTTCAGTTGTAACTCCTTCAAAATGTTCAGATTGCTCTTGTTGATCAGCACGAGATTCAGTAACAGGAGTGCCTTCACGAGATTGACGTGGTGAATTTAGAGGAGAGGGAACCACGTCATCTTGATTTTGATGTATTTGATTCTCATGGTTTCCCAATGTGTTATTACTGTTGTTGTTGGTGTTGTTGTTTGACATGGTGACGACAATATAGATAAGATATAGTTTAAAAGAAAAGATTATCAGATTCCCGGTAACGGAACCAATTTGTTTAACCAAAAATCTGAGTCTTTGGTCAAAGCTAAAAAGAAATTCGGGTTACTGATAATCAAGAGACAAAATAAAATAATTTTGAGAATGATGGTAAAGCAGTAAATAGTTGTGTATTTCAATGAATTCTCAATAGTATTCCGTGTCCTTACAAATGATGATACTTCTTCCCTTTATAGATAATTCTAGGTAAAGGAATGAAGCCTCAGATTTAATGATATAATTACGAATAATAAATGACATTAAATAAGCCGTTACACAATCATTCCTATTAAATACCGATTTTTTAACGTATCAAGTATTTAATAATGAATTTGGACTCCTTTCTGTCATCAGATCTTTGTCTTTAATGCCTTCTAATCCATTGGCTGTAAATAATTTAAATTGGTACGACACTCGTATCTATACGACGTCTCGTGCCTATTTAAATTCTTCTTCCCGTGGCTGTCTCCATCCGTGCCTCTTAGTCAATTATTGCGCTTTGACCATTTAACTAAACCACGTGTCATGTCACATCATCTTTAATATAAACTCAGTTTTTTCCCAATACAACCATATCCTTAATATTTACGCATTAACCATATCTAGCACCGGGGTGTTTTTGCCTGGGCGAATAAAAATTAGTGGTTAAAATTTTCGCGAGTAGTTAAAAAGTGAAGACATCTTTAATTAATGGCTAATTGTGCACTTCCCCTCTGCTGGCAATGTGGGGCCCAACAGACACTTGTCAACTATTGTTGGTTGCGTCTCGACCACAATAAAACTTTTCCCCGAGAAATTTGAATTGAGGACCAAAGTCAAAGGAACAACTCTTACCAAAGGTAACAATAAAAAATTGCAGACGTGGTAAGTTCTTTAGTTCATTTGATTATATGACACGGGGAAATATGTGCTAATTTGAAGAACCAAACAGCTATTGAGCCATTAGTTAGGGACTAATATGGTTACCAGAAACAGTTAAGATAACAGGGACAGAACCAAAAACAGAAGTTTCCTCGCCATCACAACAAGGTCTCAGCTTGGTTGTGCTGCTATGCTGGTTCTTCTGCATGTCTCTCTCTTTGCATATGCATATGTGCTTATCCAATAGAATATTAGCCCGATTTGGCGACTTTTATTGTTCAATGAATTGTTGATGAAGTTAGTAGTTAAAAATGCATACAAGCTGTTTACTAAATTTCCAAAGAGAAATTACTCGTCGCGAATTTCATTGAACATGCGCGAAAGCTCCTTTTTTTTGCACCCACTTAAGTTTGCTGGAAAACAAAATGTGAGATCATGGACGTCAAAAATATCCAGTTTGGTGAGGGAAAACCAATCCATCGAAGCCATCTACTTGTTCAAAACAATGCTAAGAAATGAACACAAACCCAATTACGTGACAGTTTTAAGCATTATAAGAGCTGTCGAAAAATGGGAGCCTATGGTCAAAGGAATTCACGGGTTCACAATCAAAATGGGATTTGAATTGGAACTGCCCGTTGTGACGGCTCTTGTTGGTGTTAACTCTATTTGGGATATGGATACCGCATGGAAATTATTTGATCACACAAGAGGCAAAGATGTAATTTTGTGGAGTGCAATGGTTTCAGCTTGTGTCAAGAGTGGAGAGTACGTAGAGGCTGTTGAGCTTTTCAGGAAAATGCTATCCTTTGGTGTGGAACCAAATTATGTTAGCATTGTGGGGATTGTCCCTGCTTGTGCCAATCTTGGTGCTTTGAAAGTTGGAAAAGAAATTCATGCTTATTCAATAAAAAGTTTGTTTATTTCTCATGTTAATATCCAAAATTCCCTTGTGGATATGTATGCTAAATGTGGGAGTTTGAAGACTTCCCTAACTGTTTTTCACGGAATAGAGAAGAAGGATCTTGTTTCATGGAGGACTATGATTCATGGATGTGTAGAAAACGACAGTTTCAGTGAATCTTTGAGTTTATTCTCTGAAATGAGATATTGTTGCTATGAGCCAGATGAGAGTGTTATTCGCGAAGTAATTGGAGCATTGTCACAATTGGATGAGATTAAAATTGGGCAGTGTTTTCACAGCCTCGTGCTCAAGCAGGGATATTCGAGATCTGTTTCGGTAGTAACTGCTCTTCTTCACATGTATGGTGATTTTGGTGATATTGAGTCGGCCAGGAGTCTGTTTGATCACCTGAAACCAAAAGATCTTATTGCCTGGAGTACGATGATTGCAGCATATGCCCAAAGCGAACTGCCTAGTAATGCTTTTGATATATATCAGCAGATGCGATCAGCAAATGAGAAGCCTAACGAGATCATCTATGTCAGCCTATTACGTGCTTGTTCTTCGATGGCTGCTGAAGAGATTGGAGAAGGTATACACGCACAAGTGGTAAAAATTGGAAATACATCAAATGCCTTTTTGATATCCTCACTTATTGACATGTATTGCAAATTTGGACGCATAAGCCAAGGGGAGGCAATTTTCAGTGAATGTCCTAGCAAAGATCTTATTTGTTGGAGCTCAATGATCAATGGCTATGGAATTAATGGGCATGGAAATGAGGCTCTTCAGTGTTTCTTAGACATGTTAAACACTGGGATTAAACCAAATGATGTTGTTTTCATTTCTGCTCTATCTGCCTGCAGTCATTGTGGTCTTGAATATGAGGCATGGAACTGGTTTTATGCAATGGAAGAGAGATTCAGTGTTACACCAAAACTTGCACATTATGCGTGCATGGTTGATATGCTTAGTCGTCAAGGCAATGTAGAAGAAGCTCTTGAATTCGTCAACAACATGCCTGTTGAACCTGATAAGCGGATATGGGGAACTCTGCTTGCTGGCTGTAGAAAAACTTGCATATCAATTGAAATATGTGAGATCGTTGCCAAAAGGCTCATTGCTTTAGACCCAGAAAATACAAGCTCTTTTGTGATTCTGTCTAACCTATACGCAGAGCAGGGAAGATGGAAAGAGGTAGAACAGTTGAGGCAACTCATGGATGAGAAGAATTTGAAGAAAGACTTCGGTTATAGCTTAATTGAAACCAGTCTGTAGAAAGGTAGAGAAAATAGACAGATGGTATCTCAGTACTTCATCTACTTGGAAACCCAGTCTATGTTTGTGAAATCTAATTTCTTTTAAGTGTCCTCTTATTCGCCAATTTTGTTGCCTTATTTCAACCAAAATTTTCAGAAGTTGGACAAATGAAAATCTCAATTATTTTCCTTCTTATGTTCTCTGAAGTGAGTTTTCACTTTTAGAACTTGAAATTCCTTGGTCTTTATCGGGTATATGACAAGATAATAACATGTCAAGTTACTATTCTACTAAAGCATTATAAAATGTGCCAAGAAGGTCCAATTCTTCAAGCCCAGTGGTTGGATTGAGCTTAAGTTGATATACATGTTTCACGAGTTATCTGAGAGACATTTGTTCCAGGAAAGGGCGAGGCAAAAAAGGAGAAGATGTTTCCTTTTCTGCTATAAAGTTTGTTCCAGACAAACTTTGATTGATAAAAAGGCGCATGCTTGTTCCAGAAACTACAATTTGTATGATCTTTAACTTGTATATAGTCTTTAATATCTCATGTTGTCGTTGATAGGAAATGGCGGTTACTTTTGCCTATGCATATATTCTAAAATAGGTTACACACCTCTTTTTGGCAGGTGCAATGGCAAGATCTCTGACTTGATGTTGCGTCCAAGGATTGATTGCTTTGGCTTCATAGCAACTGCCAAGACATAAAGGCTTCTGAATAGTGATGACAGTCAGTATTGAAGTCGAATAGGAGCTTCTCTCACAGATTCTCAGGTCTAAAAACTGGCCTCATAGAAATACAGCATTATAGGATTTGAAATGCCACTTTGGAAAAAGAGAGCACAAGTGAGCCATCCTATCCCAAAGGTTCCCCACAGATTGAATTGTGAATTGCACATCAAGGTGGAATGCCTTCTTGCTACTAACGTGTTATTTCCCTTTGCAAGAGTTTAAGCTGAACCATACAAATATATTTTAATTGGTGCAGCCTATACAAGTCCAGAAGAATAATGGGTATTAATAGATGAACCATCACTGTCTGATATCTCTTGCTACCATGATAGCACCTAGGGGTGGCAAATGGGCGGGTCGGGTTGGATATGAGCGGGTCAAAACAAGTAATTTAAAAAAAACGAATTAATTATCCGACCCGTATATGAGACGAATAAAAACAGGTTTATCCGGCGGATAATATGGATATCCATATTATCCATGGCTTCTTAAATATGATCATTTATGAGAGAATTCCAAGTCTTCCAAACTTGAGGAACTTCAATTTGAGGTTTTACAAATGTAAAAGTTAAATACATTAATTATCCATTTGGTTAACCATTTTCTAAGTGGATAATATGGTGGGAAGAAATTCAAAAATAGCCAGATTTACAAGTGGTCATTCAAAAATAGCCACAGTTTCAAAAGTAATCGAAATTTAGCCACTTTTCATGTAAAGATAAATCTGACGAAAATATTGTTCAAAATCCGAAAAATACTCCAGCATAATATACTTGTTACACCTTGTGTATTCGGCGTTATCATGTTGTAAATGGGCTAATTCGATAGGAAGATAATTTCTATGAGATATTTAAATTATGCAATAGTTATACGTTAAGATTGGAAGTCATTTGAGTTGTGATTAAAAATTCGACAAAGATCGCGCGCAAGTTACGGGTTTAAATTTCACTGGAATTTGGATAAAATGTTGATGAGCTTTTCTCTCAATATACTGGGAGTTATGGTGTGTTCTACCTACCGAATCGAAGGTCTATGAGTCTAGTTTCCAAAGCAATAAACCGTTCATTAATACGACTTCGGAGTAGATAGATATTACCATTTTCGTACAGGGGTGCACACTGTTACGGGAACAGTGTGCCTAGTCGGGTTTAGTCAAAATTTCTTTATTTAAATCAATTTTTAAAACAGAACCCCTGCGTTTTATCCTCTCCAAAACATAACCAAAAACCTAGGGATTTCCTCTCAAACTCCTCCCATCCATCTAGCCAAGCATAACAACAATTTAGTCATCCTCAAGATGGAGAACACCATGGTAGCTTCGGAATCGTGAATTCTTCGGTGTTTCACTTTTCATAGCAAGACTCTGCCTTGAAGTAATTTCGAATTTTGAGTAATTCTGGTCACATAAGGTATGATTTAACTTCCTCTTTGATCTTTGTAAACTTCTACCATAAGAATTCCTAAGAAATAGTTGAAACCTCTATAGAAATGTTCTTGATTTTGTTAAGAAACCTCTCTTAATATGGCTTGATTGTTGGGGCTGTTCTATATGGTTTTATTGTGTTGTTTGGATCTGTGAAGACATGGGTGGAATCCTGTCGATGAGGAGATGTAGTAAAGAAAAATTTGGTGGTGTGTTGGGGCGAAATTAATCTACAAAAGAGTCTACAAATTCATGGCCACAAGTTATTCGCGTAAATGTCTAAATGAAGAATTATATAAGCTATGAGCTTGAATTTGATTTTGAATGGTTCATATTATGTAGGAAATCATTCCTAAGGCTTTCGAGGTCTCGGAAACAGTATATAACTCCATCGACAAGGTATGTAGGGCTTTCGCTATACTTTTCGGCATGACTAGAATTCGAATAAACGTTTATCGAATTGTCTCGTTGGATTCGAGTTATTTCACCTTCAACTTATAAAGATGCTTAGACCTGATCTTTTCTCATAGATTGCTTACTCTAGAGGATATCTATGAATTCTCGGATTTCCTTGTTCCTTGCTTAAAAAGAACTAGAGCCTTTTTACTCGTTCTCCTTTCGACGTTCATATAAATCATGAATAAGTAACATTTACTTCAAAGGTACTCATAATACACAACTCTCATGTTCTTAGTACTTGTTGGCTCGTAGTTGAAAATTAAATATTTTTAGCCACAACCATGATAGTCGGGGAAGAATGATGATAGGCCACTTCGACTCTTCTTAGAATACGTCTTTTAAGGTTGGTTTCGCATTGCACCTATATAATTCATGATTTAGTACATGTATGTATTTACTTTCATTACCGAGCCGCACTATAGACGGCCGGGTATGACACATATTGTGTAACCACTGATCAGTTGGGATTACCGAGCTCCACGTGGCCGGGTACGATTCTACCGAGCCTTTATTATGGCCGGGTATGTTATGGATATTATAGCCCCACAGAGGGATTTATTATTATATAATGTGATATATTATAAGTAGCGATAGTGAACGACGGTGTCACGAGCATACATTTATATCCATGTTGAATTTTAGTTTCCTACCGAGGCTAGTTTCAGAATTTAAATTATCTCTATGTCTCTTCTCTTGTTAATTACATTTTTCATGTTACACTTGTCGCCCTACATATTCAGTACATATTTCGTACTGACGCATTTTTATGCGCTGTGTTCATGCCCACAGGTTCGAATAGACAGAGTGGTGTGCCTCCTCAGTAGGACCCCCAGGATCAGCGTTGGGTTTCGCACTCCACTTCTTCGGAGTTGCTGACTTTGAGTCCATAGGTACTATTACAGATGTATATGTGTGGTTTTGGGCATGTCGGGGGCTTTGTACCGCCCTGTTGAGATTGTCTTACACTCTTAGAGGCTTGCAGACTAGCGGTCATTGTATATATATATTTTTCGTATCACCCTATCAGCTTTCTGGATAGTTGTTATACTGTTGTTGCAGCCTTGTTGGCCTAGTTTATATATATATATATATATATGTCGTGTTGGGCTCTTCTGCCTGCAGGTTATTATATTTCAGATCATATCTCATGGTTGGTTCGCTCGGGCCTTCGGGCATCGGGTGCCAGCCACACCTCCCAAGGTTGGGGTGTGACAAACTTGGTATCAGAGCAGGTCAATCCTAGGGAGTCTGCAAGCCGTGTCTAGTAGAGTCTTGTTTATGGTGTGTTGTGCACCACACTTATAAACATGAGGCTATTGGGCATTTAAGATTATTACTTTCTTCTTGATCTAGATCGTACAATAGAGCCTAATCATAAGTGTTCATTCCTAATTCTCTTTTTGTTTACCTTCTCAATGATGGATAACACTAGGAGACGACAAGTGGCTATGAAATTTATTCAGAGGTTGGATGAGGAGACGGGAAGAGCACAAGTCAAATGCCACATGCTAATGTAGATCAACATGAGCCACAAAATGAGGCTATTTCTTAGGCTTCCGGGGCAGTATTCCCTCCACCCCCGGAAGGGCGTAGAGGAGCTAACATACCTCCAGTCCCTCTCCCAGTTGTTCCTGATCAGGACCTAGACATGCGGAGTGCTGTACAATTGCTGACTCGAATAGTGGCCTCCCAGGCCCAACACCAGACCCTCGGTATTGCTGATATGTCTGTGAGTGCGAGAGTTCGGGACTTTATCAACTTGGATCCTCCAGTATTTACAGGGGTTGATCCTAATGCTGACCCACAGGATTTTCTGGATCTTATGCAATGGACCTTACAAATTATACATGCAACGGATGTTGAGTCAGTGGAGTTTACTTCTTATAGACTACGTGATGTTGCTGTGACATGGTATGAGACTTGGAAGCAGACTCGGGGGCCTAATGTGCCACCAGTGACATGGAAGGAGTTCTCTGAGGCATTTTTACAGCAATATTTGCCAATCGAGCTTCGAAGAGCCCGACGAGATAGGTTCTTACACTTAGAACAGGGTAATATGAGCGTTCGGGAATATAGCATGCAGTTCAACTCTTTGGCTAGGTATGCTCCTACGATTGTTGCTGATATGAGTGATCGGGTACACCAGTTTGTTAGTGGTTTGGGGGCACACTTGATAAATGAGTGCACTACAGCTTCTCTAAACCAAGGAATGGATATTGCCCGTATTCAAGCATATGCACAGGGTCTAGAGGATCGCAAGAGGCAACTACGAGCCAATCGAGAGCATGATAGAGGGCAGCAGAAGAGGGCGTGGTTCGCAGGTAACACAGGAGAGTTTCAAGGTGGATTTAGGCCACAGTTTCCCGGCGTCAATCTTATCCGGCAGCCAGTGCACCACCACAGTTTCACGGACAACGACAGGATCAGACCACTTATTCTGGTCCAAGTCAGAGTTCACGGACCCCAGGTCCACAGTTTAGAGGCGAGTTCAGTCAGATGAGGCCTCAGTTTCCTAGATGTGATCGATGTGGCCGAAATCATTTTGGACCATGTCTCCAGGGTTCTGATGCATGTTATACATGTGGACAACCAGGTCATATTATGAGACATTGTCCGATGACAGTTGGAGGGGGTATGGCTCAGTCGACGACATCTGCAAGGGCTTCTTCTTCTTCTTCGGTACGTCCTCCTAGGCAGAGTATGCAGACATCAGTTGGAAGGGGTAGGGGAAGATTTGGAGCTTCTGGTTCAGGAGGTCAGCAGAATTGCATATATGCTTTATCGAGTCGTCAGGATTTAGAGTCATCTCCGGACGTGGTTACAGGTATACTATCCGTCTTTTCTATCGATATGTATGCCTTGATAGATCCTGGTTCTACATTGTCGTATATCTCCCCCTTCATTGCTAGTAAATGGGATAGAGAGCCTGAATTGTTGCATAAGGACTTTGAGGTATCTACGCCAATGGATGAGTCTGTTGTAGTTAGACGGGTATATCGAAGTTGTGACGTGAAGATTCATGACCGCCATACGTTAGCTGATTTGCATGAGCTAGAAATGGTTGATTTTGATATCATTATGGGTATGGATTGGTTGGCTTCTTGTTATGCCAATGTAGATTGTTGGACAAAGATTGTTCGTTTTAATTTTCCAGGTGAGCCTATTATTGAATGGAAAGGTGATGCTGCAGCGCCTAAGGGAAAGTTTATTTCTTACCTTAAAGCTCGAAGGATGATTATGAAAGGGTACATCTATCATTTGGTACGAGTGCATGATATGGAGGTGAAATCTCCAACTCTTCAATCGGTTCCCGTCGTGAATGAATTTCCTGATTTATTTCCTGATGAACTTCCTGGTCTTCCTCCGGAAAGAGAAATTGACTTTGCTATTGATATGCTTCCCGATACTCAACCAATATCTATTCCTCCATACAGAATGGCTCCTGCTGAGTTAAAAGAATTGAAAGCCCAGTTGAAGGATCTTCTGAATAAGGGCTTTATCAGGCCCAACACATCTCCCTGGGGTGCACCAGTGTTGTTTGTTCGTAAGAAGGATGGTTCGTTAAGAATGTGTATTGACTATCGCCAGCTCAACAAAGTGACTATCAAGAACAAGTACCCTTTACCCAGAATTGATGATTTGTTTGATCAGTTGCAAGGTGCCAAATATTTCTCAAAGATTGACCTTCGATCCGGCTATCACCAATTGCGAGTTAAGGAGAGATATATTCCGAAAACGACTTTCCGGACTAGATATCGCCATTATGAATTTCTTGTGATGTCTTTCGGTCTTACTAATGCGCCAACAGCTTTTATGGATTTAATGAATCGGGTTTTCAAGCCATTTCTAGATATATTTGTAATTGTTTTCATTGATGATATTCTGGTATATTCTCGATCAGAAGCAGAACATGAGGATCATTTGCGTGTGGTGTTGCAGACTTTGAAAAATCAAAAATTATCTGCTAAATTCTCCAAATGTGAATTTTGGTTAAATTCAGTGGCTTTCCTTGGGCATATCATTTCCGATGAAGGTATTAAGGTAGATGGTCAGAAAACTGAAGCAGTACAAAACTGGCCTAGACCTACAACTCCTACGGAAGTTCGTAGTTTCTTGGGCTTAGCTGGTTATTATCGGAGATTTGTTGAGAAATTCTCTTCTATTGCTGCTCCCATGACAAAATTGACACACAAAGCCGTTAAGTTCCAATGGTCTGATGCATGTGAAAGGAGCTTTCATGAGTTGAAGAAACGCTTAACATCAGCACCTGTTCTAGCACTTCCTGAAGGATTTGAAGGTTATGTGGTATATTGTGATGCATCCAGGGTTGGATTGGGATGTGTTCTAATGCAGCATGGAAAAGTTATTGCATATGCTTCGAGGCAGTTGCGGAAGCACGAATACAATTATCCGACTCACGATATTGAGTTAGCAGCCGTTATATTTGCCTTGAAAATATGGCGTCATTATCTTTATGGTGTTCATGTGGATATCTATACAGATCACAAAAGTTTACAATATATATTTAAGCAGAAAGACTTGAATTTGAGACAAAAGAGATGGCTTGAATTGCTGAAGGACTATGATGTGGATATTTTGTACCATCCGGGCAAAGCAAATGTGGTAGCTGATGCATTGAGTCGCAAATCCATGGGCAGCTTGAAGCATGTAGAAGCTGGGAAATTTGAAATGACTAAGGAGATATATTGATTGGCTAACCTGAGTGTGCGGCTACATGATACAGGTGACCAGGGTGTAGTAGTCCAAAATATTGCGGGGTCATCACTGGTAGCTGAGGTAGAAATGCGTCAATTTGAGGATCCGGAGTTAGTCAAAATTAAAGAGAGTATCCCTTTTCAGAAGAAGCAGTTGTTCGAGCAATCTGATGATGGAATTCTAAAATATAAAGGCCGATGGTGTGTACCTAATGTTGGGGAGCTTCGTAAGCAAATTATGACAGAGATGCACCAGTCTCGGTACTCAGTTCATCCTGGTTCAACCAAAATGTATCATGATCTTCGTCAGCTATACTGGTGGAACGACATGAAGAAAGATATAGCCACATTTGTGGCTCAGTGTCCCAACTGCCAGCAGGTTAAAGCTGAACACCAGAAACCTGGAGGGCTACTTCAAAATATTGAGATTCCAGCTTGGAAATGGGAATCGATTAATATGTATTTCATTATAGGATTGCCCAATTCTCGCCGTAAGTTCAATTCTATTTGGGTCATTGTGGATAAGCTGACGAAATCAGCTCACTTTCTCCCAGTTAGGACCACCTATTCAGCTGAAGACTATACGAGCCTGTATATCAAGGAAATAGTTCGGCTAAATGGAGTTCCGTTTTCTATTATATCTGACAGAGGTGCCCAATTTACAGCTAATTTCAGGAGGTCTTTTCAAGAAGGTTTGGGTACTCTTGTTAACCTTAGTACAACATTTCATCCGCAGACCGATGGACAAGCCGAACGCACTATTCAGACACTCGAGGATATATTGCGAGCTTGTGTCTTAGACTTCAAGGGAAGTTGGGAAGATCATTTACCGCTTATTGAGTTTGCCTACAATAACAGTTATCACACCGGTATTCAGATGGCACCTTATGAGGCACTATATGGGAGGAAATGCAGATCTCCTATTGGCTGGTTTGATGTTGGCAAGAAAAAGTTGCTAGGACCCAAATTGGTACAACAAGCTATAGAAAAGGTAAAGTTGATCCAGGAAAGGTTGCGTATAGCTCTAAGTCGACAGAAATCATATTCAGATAACCGACGTCGAGACTTGGAATTTCCTATGGGAGACTGGGTATTCTTGAAAGTGTCGCCTATGAAGGGTGTAATGAGATTTGGTAAGAAAGGAAAACTCAGCCCTAGATATGTTGGGCCATATCAGATTGTTCAGAGAATTGGGCGAGTAGCCTACAAACTTGACCTGCCACCAGAATTAGAAGCAATCCATCTGGTATTTCACATTTCCATGCTTCGGAAATTCTTAGGTGATCCTTATTGCATCACCCCTATCGAGGATATTGAAGTTTCCAAGAACTTGTCATATGAAGAAATACCCGTTGCCATTATTGACCGTCAAATCCGTAAGCTACAGACTAAAGAGGAAGCCTTAGTAAAAGTACTTTGGAGGAGCAATAATGTAGAGGAAATGACATGGGAGGCCGAGGAGGACATGAAGTCCAGATACCCTCATTTATTTAAGTCTTCAGGTGATATGCTTGAGACAAATATGGCAGGTGTTGCACATATATCAACCAGTGACAGTTGAGGTAATTAAGTTATGGCTAACCTTCTTATTATCATTATTGTATAAGTAAATGGTCGTGTGAGACCAAGTTGATGTTATTATTATGATGTGTAGCCCTGTGTGGCCTTAGATATGTATGTTTGGGCTGATGACAAGTTTTGGATATTCCTATTTATAGGGAAAACTCTGGCGAATTTTTTTTTTTTAAAAAAAATTCAGAAGTTAGGTTAACCGTTAACATTCGAGGACGAATGTTCTTAAGGAGGGAAGAATGTTACACCTTGTGTATTCAGCGTTATCATACTATAAATGGGCTAATTTGATAGGAAGATAATTTCTATGAGATATTTAAATGACGTGATAGTTATACGTTAAGATTGGAAGTCATTTGAGTTGTGATTAAAAATTCGACAAAGATCGCGCGCAAGTTACTGGTTTAAATTTCACTGGAATTTGGATAAAATGTTGATGAGCTTTTATCTCAATATACTAGGAGTTATGGTGTGTTCTACCTACCGAATCGAAGGTCTATGAGTCTAGTTTCCAAATCAATAAACCGTTCATTAATACATCTTCGGAGTTGAGAGATATTAACATTTTCGTACAGGGATGCACACTGTTACGGGAACAGTGTGCCTAGTCGGGTTTAGTCAAAATTTCTTTATTTAAGTCAATTTTTAAAACAGAACCCTTGTGTTTTTTCCTCTCCAAAATAGAACCAAAAACCTAGGGATTTCCTCTCAAACTCCTCCCATCCATCTAGCCAAGCATAACAACAATTTAGTCATCCTCAAGATGGAGAACACCATGGTAGCTTCGGAATCGTGAATTCTTCGGTGTTTCACTTTTCATAGCAAGACTCCGCCTTGAAGTAATTTCGAATTTTGAGTAATTCTGGTCACATAAGGTATGATTTAACTTCCTCTTTGATCTTTGTAAACTTCTACCATAAGAATTCCTAAGAAATAGTTGAAACCTCTATAGAAATGTTCTTGATTTTGTTAAGAAACCTCTCTTAATATGACTTGATTGTTGGGGCTATTCTATATGGTTTTATTGTGTTGTTTGGATCTGTGAAGACATGGGTGGAATCCTGTCGATGAGGAGATGTAGTAAAGTAAAATTTGGTGGTGTGTTGGGGGGAAATTAATCTACAAAAGAGTCTACAAATTCATGGCCACAAGTTGTTCGCGTAAATGTCTAAATGAAGAATTATATAAGCTATGAGTTTGAATTTGATTTTGAATTGTTCGTATTATGTAGGAAATCATTCCTAAGGCTTTCGAGGTCTCGGAAACAGTATATAACTCCATCGACAAGGTATGTAGGGCTTTCGCTATACTTTTCGGCATGACTAGAATTCGAATAAACGTTTATCGAATTGTCTCGTCGGATTCGAGTTATTTCACCTTCAACTTATAAAGATGCTTAGACCTGATCTTTTCTCATAGATTGCTTACTCTAGAGGATATCTATGAATTCTCGGATTTCCTTGTTCCTTGCTTAAAAAGAACTAGAGCCTTTTTACTCGTTCTCCTTTCGACGTTCATATAAATCATGAATAAATAACATTTACTTCAAAGGTACTCATAATACATAACTCTCATGTTCTTAGTACTTGTTGGCTCGTAGTTGAAAATTAAATATTTTTAGCCAAACCATGATAGTCGGGGAATAATGATGATAGGCCACTTCGACTCTTTTTAGAATACGTCTTTTAAGGTTGGTTTCGCATTGCACCTATATAATTCATGATTCTAGTATATGTATGTATTTACTTTCATTACCGAGCCGCATTATAGACGGCCGGGTATGACACATATTGTGTAACCACTGATCAGTTGGGATTACCGAGCTTCACGTGGCCGGGTACGATTCTACCGAGCCTTTATTATGGCCGGGTATGTTATGGATATTATAGCCCCACAGAGGGATTTATTATTATATAATGTGATATATTATAAGTAGCGATAGTGAACGACGGTGTCACGAGCATACATTTATATCCATGTTGAATTTTAGTTTCCTACCGAGGCTAGTTTCAGAATTCAAATTGTCTCTATGTCTCTTCTCTTGTTAATTACATTTTTCATGTTACACTTGTCGCCCTACATATTCAGTACATATTTCGTACTGACGTATTTTTATGCGCTGTGTTCATGCCCACAGGTTCGAATAGACAGAGCGGCGTGCCTCCTCAGTAGGACTCCCAGGATCAGCGTTGGGTTTCGCACTCCACTTCTTCGGAGTTGCTGACTTTGAGTCCATAAGTACTATTACAGATGTATATGTGTGGTTTTGGGCATGTCGGGGGTTTTGTCCCGCCCTGTTGTGATTGTCTTACACTCTTAGAGGCTTGAAGACTAGCGGTCATTGTATATATATATTTTTCGTATCGCCGTATCGGCCTTCTGGATAGGTGTTATACTGTTGTTGCAGCCTTGTTGGCCTTGTATATATATATATATATATATATATATATATATATATATATATATATGTCGTGTTGGGCTCTTCTGCCTGCAGGTTATTATATTTCAGATCATATCTCATGGTTGGTTCGCTCGGGCCTTCGGGCATCGGGTGCCAGCCACACCTCCCAAGGTTGGGGTGTGACAATACTTTAACTCTAGTATATTATAATCGAGTTCCAACATAAGTATATTGGAACTTCAGTATATTATAATGGAGTTTCAACATAAGTATACTGGAACTCCAGCATAATATACTGGAGTACCAGTATAATATACCGGTCCAACATAATATGCTGGAAGTTCATACACAGGTGCTCCAATCTCCAGTATATTGTGCTAGAACTTTTTGCGTGTTGGAGTTCCAGCATAATATGGTGGAAGTTCATGCATAGGTGCACCGATCTCCAGTATATTATGCTGGACCGGTCCCTGTTGCAGTAAAATAGTGGCTATTTTTCAATGAACTTGCAAACGCTAGCTATTTTTGAATGACCAGTCCAAAAACTGGCTAGCCCGCGCTATTTTAACTAATATGATTCTTTATCCATATTCGACCCGTTTTTTAAATGGTTCATTATTCAATCCATTTTTTGATGAATAATATGGGAGGATAACTGTTTTCTTTTAACCATTTTGGTTACCTCTAATAGCACCCAGTGTGATCAGCATCAATGAATCGTATCAGAAAATGAAAATAGAGCACAACGTTTGCTTCTCCACTACTTGAAGGAGGATCAACCTAGGTCAAATAGTCAGGATATTTACATGGATCTGGGAGAGATCTTGTAGATAGCAAAGGATTGAAAATCTCCATTTTAAATTCTTACTGTGGAAGGCTATATGCAGATCTAACTGAAATTGTGCTGAGCTCATAGACTTGATGCATTGAAGAGATCACCTAAAAATACACTGGGTGGTTTCAATCTAAAGCTGTCTCTGTTGATGAAGTAAAAAAAAAAACATTTCATTCTTTATCTTTTTGGTAGTTTTGCTTTGTGTGATCGGAGCCAACTAAAAAAATGGAAATGATACATATTATATAAACTAGTTTGCACAGCAGAGAGCAATCCATTTTTCATCCTTTTATTTAATTTAGTAACTATAGAAAGAGTAGACTATAGGTGAGCGCCAATTTGTTTGAGACAGACCTCTGTGAACAATTTTATTCTTGTTTCACGTTGCATGTTTCAATTATTGTTTTCATTTGGTTTTCTTTTGATGCCTTCCTGAACTTCAGATTGACCCCAACTTCTTATCCCCTTTTTGGTTGGTCTAGTGGTAAGCACCATCCACTTCCAACCAATTGGTTGTGAGTTCGAGTCACTCCAAGAGCAAGGTGGGTAGTTTTTGGAAGGAGGGATGCCAAGGGTCTATGCCACGACCCAAAAATCTACTAGTCGCGATGACACCTATCCCAACCTGCTAGGTAAGCAAACTATCCTATCCAATTCCAACAATATTCCATAAGACAATTTAAATAAGAGATCTAAATCTTATTCATTTCTCGAGGACTGGTAGTACAAATCATGAGCTTCTAATAATAGAATTTACAAAGACGATATTAATTAATACATCTTCTATATGAAAAGTACATAAAGAGAGTTTTAAAATCTAAGGCTACCATAAACAAGATGCAGCTACAACAGGGACGCAAGCACATCTTCCAATCTAACGCGCATCGAACACAGCAACATCAACATCTGAGATCTGCACACAATGTGCAAGAAATATAGTATGAGTACAACTGACTCCATGTTACTCAAAAAGTAACACAACTGGAACATAGGTCGAGTACAACACCAATAACCAAATAGCAGTTCATAACAATGTAAAGTAAATAAATAAAGAAATAGTTCAGAGATAAAGTGATCAGCCTTTTCATAGCTTTCCGAAAACAATTCCGCTTTTCAAGTAAACTAATGAAAGCCTAAATCCTTTCCCGAAATCATCAAGAATAAGAGTAAGTTTGAAAACTGTAACTTTTCCCAAAAATTCTTTCAACAGTAAATATGATGTTTCATTTTCTTTCCAGATAGCATGTGTGAATTACCTCTCTATGCCCACATATCAATGTGTGTAAAAAGTCATGAATGACGTGATACTGTACAACATGAGAAAAATACATCTCTATGCCTATATGTCATGTGCATGTCAAATACGATGCAACTTAGTAATAAAACCATATGCATACTCTCAAAGTATCAATTCACGCAATCCTCACACTCACTCAGTCCTCATAGTCACTCAGCCATCACAGTCACTCAGCCATCACAGCCACTCAGTCCTCCCAATCACTCGTCACTTGGCACTCGCACTCAGTCGGTACCTGCGCTCACTGGGGGTGTGTACAGACTCCGGAGGGGCTCCTTCAGTCCAAGCGCTATAATCTGCACAGACAACTCACATGCTGCACAGACAACTCACGTGCTATAGTATCAAATTAGAATCCGCACGGACAACTCACGTGTCATAGTATCAATATCCTCACAATCAAGCCCTCAGCCTCACTCAGTCATCAATCTCTTGAGTCTCTAGGGCTCTCAATGTCACAAAAATAGCCCGACAACAATGATATGATGTATCAATAAATAACATCTGAGACTGAGATATGATATGAATGCATGAATATGACTGAGTAAATATTAATAATATCAGTGAGGTGACATCAAGAAACGACCACTATGGGCCCTAACAATATCACTATAAAGCTTAAACGTGATATCTAGCATGATTGATAGCTCAATTAATTAATCACATAGTGAAAACACAGATATCAACAAACTAGGGCCACTAAACGGTGCCAGGAAAAACAACGAAGTCACAATTCACAGGGTGTATGCCTATACGCCCATCACCTAGCATGGGTATCACCTCAATACCAAACACACAACACATAACATAATTTGGGGTTTCATACCCTTGGCCAATGAAGGTTCAACAGTCTCAGACACAGATGAAGACTTCTTAGATGAAGTCTTGGTCTTTTTGGGCTTGGGGGTCTGAACCTCCATGGTGCACGTTAGTTAAACCTATGCCTCCGATGGATCCATGGCCAAAGGACGAGGAAGAGGATGGGGCCGACCAAAAAAACTGACCATTGCTGCCTTTGGAAGCTCGGTGGGAACTAGGCTACAGAAGGAGATAGCTATACAAGACCAATTGTTGTCAACCCCCTTCCCCCAACCAATGACCCAATTGAATAGGGAGTCTGGAGTCTCTTTTAGCAACTCAGGGGTTTCTAAAGTGTTGAACCTCAACGAAGAACAATCAGGAGGTCAAACACCAGAAGCTCCAATTGTTTGATGTATTTGAGTTGTTTTTGGTTAGTTTCGAGACGTTTGGAGGTCGGAACGCGCGAAATGGCATTTTTGGAGCATCACTTGGCTTGCTCGGTGTTGGAATCAGCTTGTTCAAGTTAAGCTTGGCTTAGAGAGAGAGAGAATCTTTCTTGTTTTTCTGATTACTTGAATTTTTGTTGCTTTTTATCCGGACTACAGTATTAGTGTAATAAAATAATTTGTAAAATAGAGAAATTGTTATTAGTTGTTAAAAATATATTAATTAGTTACTTTTTACTGTGGTATATGTAATTTCGTTATTGTTTTGTGATTAAATTGATTTATTGTTTTATCCGATTTAAATTATTAATTTGCTAAAAGACTAGTAAACTAGATAAATTCTTACTTTAGTACCATGTAGTGGTATCTTGTGGCCTAATGTAGTGTTCGTATTTATAATGTAATGACCTTTTAGGAGTACTCGAGCTTTTAGCTTAGTAAAATGTAGTGCCTTTTAGAGTAGTATCCTTGTAGTTATAGAAATGAATCATTTAAGTATCTCTTATTCCCAAAAATACGTCAAAAAGCTGATATTCAAACACAAATTATCTCCAGTTATAGTCAACAAATGTAAGAACATAAGAATTCAGGATACATTGGTGCTATTGGGACTCAAATATTGTGTCCGGAACACAAATATAATTATTTAATAATTAAATCTTGTATAGTTATAAAAATTAATTATTTAATTTTAGTATAGTAAAAAATAAGTCAATAACAAACAAACATATACAACAATAAGCTAACATATTAAATAATAAAACTGACATATACAATAATAAACTAACATATTAAATAATAAAATTAAGATATATTATAGTAAACTAACATATTAAATAATAAAACTAACATATACAATAATAAACTAATATATAAAATAACAGACCCGTTGAGTGAAAAATCGGAAAAAATTTCTCATCATGAACATAAGAATTCAGGATACATTGGTGCTACTGGGCCTCAAATATTGTGTCCAGAACTAAAATGTAAATATTTAATAATTAAATCATGTGTAGTAAAAAATAGGTGAATAACTAACGAACATATAAAATAATAATACTAACATATAAAATAATAAAACCAACATATTAAAGTAATGTATAAAAAATAAAAGTATAATATTGAATATGTATCAACCTAATTAACAATATAGTAAAAATATCAAATAAAATTTAATATTCAAGGTATTGCAATATATTTAAGCAGTGGAAAAGAAAAATAATGTAATTAATTTTGTTCAATTTACAGTAGTCGTCATGGAGGTTCCACCTTTGCATTCAGGACCTGCCTCCCTAGAGCTATTATATCTACAGGCCGAGCATAGGTCTTCCTACATATGAGAGGGTGAGTTATTGGCCCAGACTTTATGTTTTAGGAGAATAGACGATGTCCGAGACTTTCTTAAGGAATGCCAGCTCCATCCCTATGTAGTCAGACTCCTGTAGAATATGGGCTTTTATAGGATCATTGAGATCGGCCGGTTGCAGCTGGATTGGTCGTTGCTCACGACTTTGATAGAGCGATGGCGATCGGAGACGCACGCATTCCGTTTTCCCATTGGCGAGGCCACTATCACTCTGCAGAACGTGGAGGTCCTTTATTGGCTCCCAATTGATGGACTTGATGTGGCTCACCGGTTTTCGGCCAGAGGATGAGGGTGTATTGGTTGGGGCTAGTCATATTTTGTTGATGGCCATCCGACTGTATTTGGAGGCCATGCATGATGACATTACTCATGATACACCGGAACTTCATATTAGGTGGTACATGAGGTCGTTGCTGCTGCTTATGTTTGGAGGCGTATTGTTCTCAAACACTTCAAAAAACTTAGTCAGCTTGATATTTCTTCATCATCTTAAGCTACTAGATGATTTACCTTAGTACAGCTAGGGTGTTGCTGTTCTTGGTTACTTGTACTGGCAGATTTGTCGGACATGCATGGGCACAAGCGAGACATTGCAGGATTTATGCCGCTGCTGCAGGCGAAAACATAGTCAAATACTCTCTTAGTTATAACATACATCATAAAAATATACCTTAAATTTTACGTCCAAATTGTATATCAGGTTTGGGCCTGGGAGCGGTACCTGCAGTTTCAGCCACCTCTACCACCTATAGCTCAGAATGCACCACCTCCACCATTTCTCCCTTTGGCTAGAATGTGGGTCGAGAGGAGGGGATATGGACGCGAGTACGAGGCTCGACATAATCTCCCGTATTGCAGAGATTTGTTAGATTTATTGGAGGACGCGCAACTAATTCTATACTTAAGTTTACTTGGCCTGGATTTATATGTGTTGCATATACTCATGGTTCCTGTTTTTATGTGATAGTTCATTTGGACGCCCTACAGGCTACAGCGACGCGCTAATAGCTAGTTTACCTGATTATTGCTCGATCGGGCGACTTATGTGAAGCTCTACAGTCCCGTTAGTATGTCTCGATATTGTCGAGCATCATGCCACTGATCGAGTCCTTCCCTAGTTTGATCGACCGCAGTATGTACCTCCACCGCCCACTTGGGTTAGGACTCATTACTAGCGGGATGATTGTTCAAAGGTTGGCCAGGCATATGAGGCATGGCTAGAGGCGCAGATCGAGAGTTGGGACCAGCGGCATGACCTGATTCCACCACCCCCTCCAGCCCATCTTATAGATGATTAACATGTGTATATCGGCTGGTGCCGTAGCATTACCTGACTTATCATCGGGAATCCCGTTCATCGCACCGGAGATCGGTTGGTTCCATTACCGTTCCATCGCACCGGAGATCGGAGATCAGTGTGTATATCGGATGGTATGTTATTTGGTAACATTACTGTTTAATGAATACTTAGTTATAACATTAACATTACCATTTTGCAATTAATATTTTACATGTTGTGCAGGTTATTGGACTACATATGTTCCACCAGTTGGGACTGCAGATGCAGCAGAATGCCGGTGAGGGAGCGACCGCTTTGCACGACTATGGCCGGCAGGTTATAGATTTGGCTTCCTAGACATTGCAGCGAGCCCGTGATACTGAGCGCTTAGCACATGAGGCTGATTATATAGCGCCAGAGCAGTACCTTCGTGGGCTAGCAGTGCAGCCTGAACGTGGTCGACATGGAAGGGATGTGCCACGAGGGGGGTATGCCACTAGGTAGGGCTGTCCCACGAGGCCGTGGTGGTCGGTGAGGAGGTAGTCCCCAACAAGGGGGCGTTGAGGCACCTGTTGAGGATGTTGGAGTGGATCAGTCCGGTGACCACCCTAATCCTAGAGATATCCCGTCATTTAGCCTGGGGCTTACTCTAGGGACTTCGCGGGTGACCCCATAAGCTCTATTGTTGATTGAGGGCATGACCTTTACCTCACAGGACTGGGATGCATATTTTCCCGACCTTCCAGAGGCATCGACGGTTGCTGATGCTCGTCCGATATGAGATGTAGATAGTGGGCACCGACTTAGTTATGGCTCACCACCGAGGGATGCTGAGGATATTCCATAAGATTTGGTTAGTTTGTATTACTATTACTTAATTTTTGTGTTTGTCTCATTGATTAGTCATAATTATCTAATGCATATTTTTTTTGAAGCCATTATCCTCGTCCGTCGCAGAGGCCACTAGGTGCGACACTCACATACTTGAGACGGATAAGTATATTCAAGAGCCCGCTGCGACCGTGGTAAGACATTTTAATTATTTTTATACAATCAACCCTTACATTACTATTAGATATAAAATATGTCATTATTCTGTAGGTTACTGTTGCACCGACGACCCCCTTCTACCGAGCCTGCCAGCCTTATTGTTGATCATGTTGTAGCTCATCCTTTGATAAAGAGGCGTCGTAATGAGGATGATCCTGATAGTGTTTCCTAGCGGGATGGGATGTGCCTGAGGCCAGCGGCTGCTTTAAAGCATAAAGGATATGGGACACATTGTTTTTTTGATTTTATGTACATGTGACAATCAGTAAATAATGAAAACTATTTTTATTGTTTATATTATATGTGCATTATATTCTTATTTCTCTGGTTCTTCGTTGTTTTAATACTACAACACAAATACAAACATAGCAACTTAACATAATTTAAGTTCAGTACAACAAACAAAAATACAAGACACGAAAAACATAAAGATAAAATACTACACTCAACACATACATGTCATTGGTTAGTCACTACCGCCTAGTATTCTCTTCTCCAACCACTTATTTTTCTCTTCCAGGTTATTTTTTTCTTCTTCCACCTCTTTCAATTTCTCTTGTAATCTGCAATTTCTCGTTTCATTTCAGACTCACGGCGTCGGTATTCACAGTTCATATTCTAAATATACTGCAAAGATTTTTTGTAGCATTCCTGCTTAATGGGTTCATCATACCATTCCTCAAAATAGCAATAATTTCTGTCATTGCCTCCAAACCTGTTTACACACATCCAGTATATACGCCCAACATGAACATCAGACCAACATGAGTTCATCATACAATGTTTTCCACAATAGCACATTGGTTGGTCATTGCGTCCAGACATATGTTAATGAAAAAAAATCCTGCTTTTATGGAAAGTGTTGCTATTTGTTTTTGTTAAGTGCAGATAATAACTAAAATGCACTAGTTATTTGTAAACAAGGCAACACACATAATGTGGTATGTAACCGCGCTATGCTTCGCATGCTAATGATTCTTTACAGTACAATACAACTTTTCCAGGCGAGCAGCTTTTGCAGAACGACAGCTTTATCAGGTTGGCAAGACAATACACATAACGTGGTATATAACCGCGCTATGCTTCACGTGCTAATGATTCTTTATGGTACAATACAACTTTTCCAAAAGACAACTTTTGCAAAATGGCAGCTTCATCAGGTCGATAAGACAATACACATAACGTTGTATGTAACTGCGCTATGCTTTGTGTGCTAATGATTGTTTCGGGTATAAGAAAGCTTCTTAAACTGAACCAAGTCATATGTATTTCAAAGACCTTTTGAATAAACATTACAACATCCATTAAAAAAAGGCCACTGACATTTAACAAGTGGTTCAAAAAGAGGCAAATGGGTGAAGGAAGTTCAACAGATCCCCATAGATCACGTCTTAGCACTATCGATCCCTACCTTGAAAAAAATATGCTAGGTTGCTACACTGACTTGAGTGATGACAAGTGGTATGGTGTTCTCCGTACCTTGGAAAATCAACATATCAATATACACACTGATCTCAAAGTTGCATGACACATTATTGAGGGCGAAGCGCATTCTACAAAGCCTGAAGGTATGCAAATTTGGGGGAAAAACTACAATGGGTTCCCCTTTACTCAAAACAGTGTGATTATGAAGTACTGTATCACTGGCATGGGCTTGTTGTTCCACAAGCACTGTCTGCAGCCTTCCAAACAAACACACACAAATATGAACCATAAGTGATTAGGCATCTGATGAAGGAGATTCTAGAGATAGAAAAGGCACTTGTTGTTCATCATGCAATGGATGATCTTAACTTCTTGAGAGGAATAGAGGATCAGTAATGGGATTTATTAGAAATAATAAATTGCATAGAGACAATGATTATCCTGTTTTCCCAACAGTTGTCTAGTGGGAGGGACTACCTAAGTTTCTACCACAAACGTTGGACGTAGGTGTCCCATATTGTTGTAGAAATAAGGCAAGTGATCTTCTTGATGATAGCGATGAAATACGAGAAATGTGTGTCAACTGGGGCCTAGATTACGATGCCCACGGTCCCGAAGGGTACATACACGATGCTGACGAAGAAGTTGAAGACAGTGACAATGAAATAGTGCCAGACAACGACGATAATGGTGAATGATAATTTTTTTGGTTGTTTAAATGGGTTTATGTTAGATTGTTGTACTGAAGTATTAACGTTAAATATCAATAAGATTTAACAACAATGGAAATATAATTTTATTTCATACATTCTTCAAGATATACAAGTACAGACACTTATTACAACCACATTACAAACAAGATAAACAAAATATTATGTGTATCCTTGATAGTTGGGCACGTTAGATGAACTTCCACCAGGAGCTGGATTATCACCGCCACCCAAACCAGCTGAAGGACATTTATGACGTTCGTGTCCTTTTTGCGAGCATATGCCATATTTACGTGCATAAACAATATCACCAACATCCATTTGGTTCCGTATACATGTTTTTTTGCACTAGTCCTTATTAAACACCATTTTAAATGGTTCCGGCGGCCAATAATGCTCAGCACCCACTGGCTACAACTGCCCACTATATGTGTTTAAGTATGCAACAATACTATATTGCTTATCAACATAGTTAGTTGGCCCTAAACCTGAATGTTGAAAACACTTGATGGCATGTGGTAGATGGACCATTTCCCACAAGAAAACAACCTGCTGGCTTCATTTATGGTGTGTATATTATTCCCCCGATTTTGATGGATAGTTGTGTGAACTTCAAAAATATTTCGCACGTTGCAATACTATAAAAATGAATGCCAATGTACTCGACTCCTGTATTTCTCTAATGTTTTCATTTGTATTGTCATAAATTCAACACCCCTCTCCATCAATTCCGATGCACCTCTATGCCTTTCAACAAACATCTTCGCTGTAACGACTCGACCGGTCATTTTGAGCTCTAGCGCGTCGTCGAGTAGTTTGAGACCATGAGCAGCCTTGCTTCAAGTATTGTGACTTATACGCATAGTTGGAACTGAATTTCAAGGTGTTCGGGAATGATTTGGAAAGAGAATTATCATTTCGGAAGCTTTAAGTTAAAAGAATCGATTAAGATTAGATTTTTGAGTAAACAGCCTCGGAATCGGGATTCAAAGATTCCAGCAGGTTCGTATGATCATTTTGGACTTGGGCGTATGTCTGGATCGAGTTTTGGAAGACCCGAATTCGTTTCAGCACCTATTATGGAGGTAGCATTTTTGGAAGAGTTCCATGAGTTTGGGTTAAAGTGCATTTCAGTGTTATCAATGACCGTTTTGCATTTTGAGTCTGGGAATAGCTCCGTATGGTGATTTTGGTATTGGGTGGGGGGTGGGGGCGATCGGAAGCGAATTCGGAGGTCCGTGGGTCATTTTGGAGTCCTTTGTCTAAAGATAGAAATTTGAAGGTTTTGGTGAGTTTGACCGGTGGTGGATTTTTGATATCGGGGCCGAATTCCGATTCCGAAAGTTGGAGTAGGTCCGTAGAGTCAAATATGGATTGTGTACAAAAGTTGAGGTCAATCAGACGTAATTTAATAGGTTTCGGTATCGAATATAGAAGTTTGAAATTCTAAAGTTCATTAAGCTTGAATTAGAGTACAATTCATGGTTTTAGCATTATTTGATGTGATTTGAGGCCTCGAGCAGGTCCGCGTTATGTTATGGGACTGGTTGGTATAATTGGATGGGGTCCCGGGGGCTTCGGGTGGATCCTGGGCGGTTAATGGATTGAATTGGAGTTGGGAGGAAGAGTTAAAGCCTGCTGTCATCTGGTGTTGTCGCGCCCACTTTTTTCCTTTTTGACGGGGAAGTCCGGGTTTCGACATTCATGGGGGTAATAACTCATTTCCTTTTTTGGGAATTGGGTGTTTGAAGAGTCGCTGCCTAACGGATTACGGTGTGTTAGGGCACCTAGAGTGATTAACTCTTGGGTTGGTCTGCATTATCAAAGATTATGGTAAGGGCTTGAAATAACCTCGAGGGGAAGATATTAGGCACTCCTCTTGGTCCACAACTATGGGTCCCAGCCGAACTTATATTCACAAATTAGTCCATTACAAGTAGACATTTGAATAGGTTGCAAGTAAAGCACGTTGGATAACTCAAGTAATAAGCTAAAGATTTGGACAAGTTGTAAAGCAAAGGCTTAAATAAAAAGGGAATTTTGGTAAAAGAGGGGTCCTAGGTTGGTTAGCCTATAAGATCACCACATACAATGTCCGATAAACACTCCTCGATGAGGGGCTACACGTGACATTAGCGCGTAGTCATCATATCCCATATCTAGCCTTTCCATTCCCTTAGTGGTCATGCAAAGTGAGTGTTTGGTCAACGATTTCTATTGTGTGCTACTACCCGTCCCTTTTAAATGGTCCTATAGGGAGTTAGGACCTCTACCTATAGGTGGTTCTAGACGAACCCCTAAGGTTTTAAAGGGTGAAAATTCTAAGGCGACAATCAAAACACTCAGGACTTTTAGCACATAAATGGAGCAATTAGAGGCTCAAACTTTCCTCCTCAAACAAGCACATAAACGACACGACTCAAGCACAATTAAGGGCTTTTATTAGACAGTGTCCTAAGGTAAGATATCTAGGTGAATATGCAGAAACAAGCAACTTGTATTTTAGAAACTCAGGAGTAGTAACCCTGGTAGTTGCCTATTGATTTTCTAAAGCCTGTTAGGATAAGAAAACATTAAGCAATAGAAACAGTTTTCAGAAATGCAGTTTTGAAAACGCCCTAAAGGCTTGCCTATACGTGGAGTACTGATTAGCACATTTGTGTAGTGAAACAAAGCAGGTTTTGAAATGGATTTTCTGTAATATTCATAGGCATGATATCTAATGATATTGAGGCAGTTTTAAAGAACTTGTTTCAGGAAACATGGAATACTTAGTTAAACCAATCCGGGAGTCAACTAGGCATGGACTAAGTGGAATTATTCAGACTAGTCTTAGATTGACAGGCATGAGTTCGAGTATGATTTCCTATAGGCATGATATCTACGTTTGATACTAATTTTAAAGACATGCAGGCATGGAAACATACATAACACTTGTTATAATAAAATCCAAATTAAGTCCTATAGGCATGACATCTATTAGTTAATCTGATTTCAATACATTGAAAGCATACATAAACACTCATCATAACAAAATCTGGGTTAAGTCCTATAGGCATGACATCTATTAGTAAATCTGATTTTAAGAAATTGAAGGCATGCTTATTTAGAACCTATAGGCATGGTTTCTAAACATGACCAAAATGTAAACCCTTACAAACATGATTTCTACTTGGTAAGACAATCGAATTTAAACATAAAGTCCTAGGAGCATGATTTTTACTGGAAAACAATCAGATTTAACCATAAGGCCCTAGGAGCATGGTTTCTACCCGTATTACCCCTACAAACATGCATCTACCTATCCTTTTCACTAAATACCCTAATATTTGTTTACAAGTTATTACAGACTAATGAACGAATTACATAAGTAAATAAGAAAACAAGAAGCTATTATATAGGGAGCCTTCGATTATGCCCAGATGTCCAAAGCCTCCAATGGCCTCAAATGCCTCAATTCCATAGACAATGACATAGTCTAGGTGCATCAAAGTTCCCTAAAGATCTCAAGGATCCCGGCCAGTGCTTACACCTAGACTTGGTAACCAAGAATTGAACAAGTGCAGTGTGGAAGGGCTAGCCTCAGTATGCCAGAGTTTAGAGGGTTCTCAAGAGGATCCCAATGCAGTACACATACTAGTGGAGGCAGAACTTATTGACATAGGAGTAGAGTGAAAGTGATTGACACAAGTTGAGAGGTTTTAGTAAAAAAACTGTACTAAAAAGGAAGCCTGTTTGAAAGTAATGTCGTAAAACAACAGAGACTGTTTGGAAAAAGATTGAAGAAATGAACAGAAGTCCAAATGCAACACCTTAGGACAGGTTTAGACATATCCAGTAGTCACAGAACCAAATTAAATTCAGTAATAACAAACAGGGGTCGATGGGTTTGGGATACATAGAACACCTGATTGCAGGAATATAATCAAGCAAAGGTCTAGGAATTGGTATAGACATGCTCAGAAACAGCTGACCAGGCATAGTCACAAAAATAGACATGAAGAACAAATCACATAGAGGGGTGATAGGGATTTGGGGATTCATGGAGTCTATGATGGTAAGTATACAACAAGTAAGAGATAACTAGTAAGACATGCTCAGAAACACACATAAAGGGGGAATATACTGATCTCAAGGAAGGGGAAAGACATAATAACGTGCTAATAGTGTAACAAGCAACTACAAGTTTCACAGCAAAACCACAAATATAAGCAAACTAGAAACAAAATGAACTGAAACAATAAGAGAATCATATTGTTGTTGGAACTTTGAATTGAAACTAGAACATACCAGTAAAGAGGACAGTGAGCAGAATGAAAGAACAAGAGAACACAATGGTTAGACTTGGCTTGCAGCCGGCTAACTTAAAGCAGTAGCAACTAGTGCAAAAGAGAGAGAGAGAGCAAAACGTTTGAGTGTGAGAGATAGTTTTTGAACCAAGAGTTCGTGTGTCGTGCTAATGAAAGACTAGGGTATTTATAGTGTTAAAGCAGGTAGTAAAATAGGGTAGGAATCAAAGTCCATCAGTAATTAAGGAACTCAGAATCAATCAGTCAGGAAATCAAGGTAAGTACTCCCTTAAGTTAAGGGAATTAATTCAAACTCTAAGAACCAGTAGCATATAAGGCAAGAAATCAGTATATGACTAATAAGGAAAGAATCAAAGTTCAGTAAGCATAGGGTAGACAATTAGGACTAAGTTCAGAAAACTCCAATTAAGGAAATGGTTCAGTAAAAATAAAGTACCACATAAAATAAGGCAGGAGAATCAGTTAATTTAGACAAACGAGGTAGAATTTTAGGGTTTAAAAGAGGATCTTTCAAACAAACCATAAAATTAGGAAATCAAAATCAATCAAGAGGAAGTTATGATTCTATACTCCACATATAAATTGAGTAAGAACAAACAGACGTAGCAAACAGGCAAGGTCAGCAATATCAATAGAAAGAGGCAAGTCTTGAACAATCAAGATGAATATGATCACATAGAGGTGATATAAGTAGGCTAAGAACTCAGTAAAACCTATTCAAAGCATGGTAACCACAGAAACTTAACAAGAATCGAGTAGTCATGCTAACACACAGAACCAAAACAAAAAATATCTAGAAAAATTAGGGCTTTTAACATAGGCGAGTTGAAAAAGTAGTAGAAATATAGAATCAGTCAAGATATGCAAAGGATAGAAGTTTGAACATACAAATCGGTTTAAACAAAGTGTAGAAGAAGTTCCGAAAAAACCTAACTTTAGAAGAAAGTGAAAACAACTCGAAATCAATGATTTTTGCAAAAGAAGTTCAAGAACTGTGTAAAACATAAAAGGAACAGACTTGAATTGTTTAAAAATAGCACAGATCTAGGAGGTGTAAACAAAAATTAGGGTTTCAGAAGAAACCCAAATAGAAACGGAAGAACCTGTTTAGAACTTCAAGGATCGTAACAAATACGGTGTGATTTTACTCGCAATCACACCGGAGTAGCCATGAACAGCCGAAACAGCAAACCCTAAATACAATTCGGCATGGCCCAAGGCCCTTGAAGGCCTCAGAGAAGATGAGCAAGGCAACGGAGGGTCCATTGGAGGCTTGGGGTTCAAGGGTGGTCACCGGAGAAGACCGGTGAAGGGAGGCGGTTGAAAGAGGTTAGGGTTAGGTTGAGAGAAGAGAGAAGATGATAGGATTTGAGGGCGGTGGAATTTTGGAAATGAGATAGGGTTAGGGGTTGTTGGGATTAAAAAAGGAAAGGATTGATATGGGCCGTTGATCTGGGCGATCAACGGCCAGGATTTGATTTATGTTGGATCGGGTAGATGGGTCCCGGGTTTGGATAAGTGTATATAGCGTCTGGGTTGGGTAATTTGGTAGGAAATTGGGTTGGGTTGGTTTCAATTTAGGCTACAATTGAAAGCCAAATCTGGCTATAATTTAAATAACCAATTTTCCACTATTTAATTTATAATAAATAATACGTAATATTTTGGAAAATAATTTTATGTACCAAAATGATTTAAAATATATATTTATCATTTTAAAAATATAGTGACCAATTTTACACATATAAAATGTAATTATACATTAAATGGGGCTAATATTGCAATTATATGCAATTTAGCTTTAAAATACCAAATGTAATCATAAAAATGCATAAAAAATATTTTAACCATATTTTGGCATAAATAGAGAAATTTAATGACTAAATCACCATAACAATAATTTGGGGAATAATTATTGGGGATTTTATGAATAAAAAGAGAGGAAATAAATCAATTTAAATCCTTAAAATTATGGAAAAAATTATAAAAACCTTGTGCATGCTTATATATGCAGGTATATGCTATTTTTAAGGTATTTATACATATTTAAAATATATAGGAAAAAATTAGGTATCAACAGCTGCCCCTCTTTACTGGCAGGGATGAAAAGGTTTTCAGGTAAAGAAATGATGGCTAATTTAGACCAGACGGGATGTTTTAAAAGATGGAGGCCAGACTCTGATTTCTAATTGCCTACATATCCCTGGTTTTATAAGAATCAGGCCATGTGTAATTCTGGATTCACCCGCGGAGTATTCCGATGAAATTATTGCAAGAACGGACACGAGATGCGAAAGCGGCTACGGTGAGCAGTTAAGGCTCGGGACGGTTGGAGAGAACTGGAGCAAGATTGCTCCTGCTAGGATAGTGGTTGCTTACTAGTTACCTGCAGATAAAATATGCTCCAAATGTATTTGCGAAAATTTAAACATGATGCAAATTCCCTTCGGACCGTGAGGGTTGTCTTTGGACGTTTAAATATGATGTCCTGGGCCATGCATTGTTTATTGAGGGATTCGCAGTCCATGAAATGGTGTTCTCAGGCCATGAAAATGGTGCCTCTGAACCATGACGCCTTTGAATAATGATATGCAAGTTTGAGGAATCCTCAGGCCAAGGCATGATGTCTTCCGGCTATGAGGATGATGCCTTTAGACTACGACGCCTTCGGATAGATTGGTGATATTTAAGCCCATGATATGCAATAATATGACATTATCAAGACAATGCTCAATCTTGTGAAGTGGAGGGTAGAGCTTAGCCTGATGGGAAAGCAAATAGATAGTAAAATAGAGCAATATCTATGCAAAATAGGACAACGCTTAGTCCCATGCAAATGTGGAGGCAGGGATTAACCTCATGCAGATAGGGAGGCAAGGATTAGCCTCATGCAAATAGGGAGGCAATGGTTAGCCTCATGCAAATATGGGGAGGCAAGGATTAGTCTTATAGAGTCAAGGATTAGACTAATGCAAATAGGGAGACAGGGATTAGCCTCATGCAAGTATGGAGGCAAGGATTAGCCTCATGCAGGTATGGAGTCAAGGATTAGACTCATGCAAATATAAAGTCAAGGATTAGACTCATGAAAGTAGGGAGTCAAGGATTAGACTCATGTAAGTGGGGAGGCAGGGATTAGCCTCATGCAAACATGGAGTTAGGGATTAGACTCATGCAAATATAGAGAGGCAAGGATTAGTCTCATGCAGGTAGGGAGTCAAGGATTAGACTCATGCAAGTAGAGAGTCAATGATTAGACTCATGCAAGTGGGGAGTCAAGGATTAGATTCATGCAAATATGGATTCAAGGATTAGACTCATGCAAATATGGAGTCAAGGATTAGACTCATGCAAGTGGGGAGGCATGGATTAGATTCATGCAAATATGGAGTCAAGGATTAGACTCATGCAAATATGGAGTAAAGGATTATACTCATGCAAGTAAGGAGTCAAGTATTAGACTCATGCAAGTGTGGAGTCAAGGATTAGGCTCATGCAAGTGGGGAGTCAAGGATTAGGAAAGAGCAAATAGTAGGTAAGAGTAGCGTATTTCTTAGTTGGAGATGTATTTGATGTCTGATGGCCTGATAGATAGTGAATTATATTTGTGTACACATGTTTCGTGAATGCTACCGTTACGTCAAATGTGCCTCCATTCAAAGAAAAATCATAAGTTTTATGAGGGGAGTTTGGTTCTTGCTTCGTCCGCCGGCCTTGCTCTGCTTCGTTCTGAAATCCCCTTCGAGTCCCCCTAGGTAGCACTTGACTGTTATAGAAATAGAATTTTTTAAAAATATGCAATTATTGCTAAAAATAGAGTTGTTTCGGAAACGTATTGATATATCAAGTAATTTTTGATGAACTAGTGACCGTGACACATTTCAAAGGCGTTGCAGCTATCTCTTATTGGAATTTTGAGGGTCCTCAAAATTTTGCCCCAGTTTGGTAGATGATCTTTGACTGTTTGCGGATGATGGACCCTACTGAGCCTTCTTCGGAATTTTGAGAATCCTTCTCAAAATTCCGCCCCAGTTCTTAACTGATTACTGAATTCTTGGCATGCGATGGCACTTGCTGGACTTGCTCCGGAATTTTGAGGACCCTCCTCAAAATTCTGCCCCAGTTTCTGATTTTGGGAAAAATGAAAAATTTATTATAATATGACTGAACCCATAAGGCTGCCTACGTATCCCCTCTTAAGTGGGAATCAGGTCAAGCGTAGTTCAATTACATCAAGTGGGAAATTTACATAATCTAAGCATAATATCTCTTGACTGCGTCTGAATTGATTGGTTTTGGCCAGACTTCTCCATCCATTTCTGCAAGTATGAGTGCTCCCTCATGTTAGTACTCTGTGAACCATGTATGGACCTTTCCAGTTGGGAGAGAATTTCCCTTTGGCTTCATTTTGATGTGGGAAGATTTTTTTCAATACCAGCTGCCCTGGTGCGAACTGTCTTGGTTTGACCCTTTTGTTGAAAGCTCTGGACATTCTATTCTGATAAAGTTGGCCGTGACATACTGCGTTTATCCTCTTTCCATCGATAAGGGAAAATTGTTCATAGCGACTCCTTATCTACTCTGCGTCGCTGAGTTCTGCTTCCTGTATGATTCTCAAGGAAGAAATCTCTACCTCAGCTAGGATGACAGCCTCGGTACCGTAAACCAACATGTAAGGGGTTGCCCCGGTTGACGTGCAAACTGTAGTGCAGTATCCCAATAAAGAAAAATGTAGCTTCTTATGCCATTGTTTATAGTTCTCTACCATTTTCCTTAGTATCTTCTTGATGTTCTTGTTGGCGGTTTCTACAGATTCATTCATCTGAGGTCTGTAGGTTATGGAATTCTTGTGCTTGATTTTGAAAGTTTCACATATAGCTTTTATCAGATCACTGTTGAGGTTGGCAACATTGTCAGTAATGATGGACTCGGGAACTCCGAATCGGCAGACGATACGATCCTTGACGAAATCGGCGACGACTTTCTTGGTTACAGCTTTGTAAGATGCAGCTTCTACCCATTTTGTGAAGTAATCAATGGCTACCAAAATAAACCTGTGTCCATTTGAAGTAGTGGACTCAATCAGACCAATAACATCCATCCCCCAGGTGGCGAATGCCCAAGGTAAGCTTGTTGCATTGAGCTTATTTGGCAGTACTTTTATCATGTCGGCATGCACTTGACATTGAAAGCATTTGCGGACATACTGAATGCAATCCGTCTCCATGGTCATCCAAAAGTAACCTGCCCTGAGTATCTTCTTAGCCAGAATGAAACCATTCATGTGCGGACCACAGGTCCCAGCATGCACATCCTCAAGTAGCTTAGAAGCTTCCTTTGCGTTGACACACCTTAGTAGCCCCAAATCAGGAGTTCTTCTGTATAAGTTTCCTCCGTCGTGGAAGAAGTGATTTGCCAATCTCTAGAGCATGCATTTATGAGTGTGATTTTCATGCTCCGGGTATTCTCCTTTTGATAAGTATTCTTTGATGTCATGGAACCAAGGCTTTCCATCGGCTTCTTCCTCGACATGAGCATAGTAAGCTGGTTGATTATAAATCCTCACCGGAATGGGATCAACATAGTTCTTATCTGGATGTTGTATCATGGATGACAAAGTGGCTAATGTGTCGGCAAACTTATTCTGAATACTGGGCACATGTCTGAATTCTATTTTTGTGAACCTCTTTCTCAATTCCTGCACGTGGTGCAGATATGGCAATATCTTGTCATTTTTGGTGGCCCACTCTCCTTGTACCTGGTGCACAAGCAAATCTGAATCACCGATTACCAACAACTCCTAAATGTTCATGTCGACTGCCATGTTGAGCCCTAGTATGCAGGCTTCATATTCTGCCATGTTGTTGGTGCAGGGAAATCTGAGCTTAGCAGATACTGGATAATGCTGAACCATTTCTGATACCAAAACTGCTCCAATACCTATTCCTTTGAAATTTGCGGCTCCGTCAAAGAACATCCTCTAACCGTCATATGCTTCAGTAATGTCTTCTCCTACGAATGATACTTCTTCATTAGGAAAATACGTTTTCAAGGGTTTGTATTCTTCTCCCACCAAATTTTCAGCAAGGTGATCTGCCAATGCTTGTCCTTTGACCACCTTCTAAGTTACATAGACAATATCGAACTCACTTAGTAGTATTTGCCACTTAGCCAACTTCCCAGTCGGCATGGGTTTCTGGAATATATACTTCAGAGGATCCATCCTGGATATGAGATATGAAGTGTAGGCACAGAAGTAATGCCTCAATTTCTGGGCTGTCCAGGTCAAAGCGCAACAAGTGCGTTCAAGTAGAGAATACCGTGCTTCATAAGGTGTAAACTTCTTACTCAAGTAGTATATAACTCTCTCCTTTCTTTCTGTCTCATCATGTTGTCCCAAAATACATCCGAAGGCTCCATCCAATACGGATAGATAAAGTAGCAAAGGTCGTCCTGGTTCTGGCGGGACCAGAACTGGCAGTGTGAATAGGTATTCCTTGACCTTGTCAAACGATTTCTGACAATCCTCGGTCCAACTTGTCTCGGAATCTTTCCTCAGCATCTTGAAGATGGGTTCACATATTACTGTGGACTGTGCTATGAATCAACTGATGTAGTTGAGCCACCCTAGGAAGCTCATCACGTCCTTTTTGCTCCTAGGTGGTGGTAACTCCTGAATAGCTTTGACTTTAGATAGATCAAGCTCGATCCCTCGGCGATTGACAATGAATCCTAATAATTTTCCTGCATGAACCCCGAATGCACACTTTGCGGGGTACAATTTCAAATTGTACCTCCTTAGCCTGTCGAAGAACTCCCTCAAGTCTGCTATGTGATCTGCAGCACTCTTGGATTTGATAATGACATCATCCACATACACCTCTATTTCTTTGTGTATCATATCATGGAATATGGTTGTCATGGCTCTCATTTAAGTGGCCCCAGCGTTCTTCAAACCGAATGGCATCATCTTGTAACAATATACACCCCATGGTGTAATAAAAGCTGTCTTCTCTGCATCCTCTTCATCCATCCAAATTTGGTGATAACCCGCGAAGGAATCTACAAAGGATTGGAGTTCATGCTTGGCGGAGTTATCGATCAGGATGTGTATATTCGGCAATGGAAAGTCATCCTTGGGACTTGCTCTATTTAAATTCTGATAGTCAACACATACTCTGACCTTCCCGTTCTTCTTTAGAACTGACACAATGTTGGCTAACCAAGTTGGATATTCAACCACCCTGAGAACCTTGGCTTTGATCTGCTTGGTGACTTCCTCCTTGATTTTCAGGCTCATGTCTGGTTTGAACTTTCTGAGTTTCTATTTTACTGGCGGGCACATGGGATTAGAAGGAAACTTGTGAGCCACTATGGAAGTGCTCAAACCGGTCATGTCATCATATGACTAGGCAAAAATGTCCTCATACTCCTTTAGGAAATAAATGTACTCTTATTTCTTTGTTGGCGACAAGTGAATGCTGATGCGGGTCTCATTGACGGTCTTGGTGTCTCCCAAATTTATTGCTTCTATTTCGTCCAGGTTGGACTTAGGCTTGTTCTCAAAATTCTCAACTTCTCTGATAATTTCCTCGGGTATCTCATCTTCCTCCTCTGAATCACTATTCTCATGTTGCGTTGCCTCGTTATATGTCACAATTACTGGTTCATCAGGAAAAGTAATAATAGTGTTGTGGAAAGAAAAAGTGTAAAGATAGTAGTGAATAATAAAGAGAAAATGCATTTGATTAAAACTTGAGAAATTGTTCAGACAAAACAGGGCTCGATGAATCGAGCATTTATTTTGAAATAAGTAAAAATTAAAACGAAACTACAGGAAATTTTAAACGCCTAAAACGTCTATAGAAGTAAATCCTGCTGAGCTACCCAGGGACTCGGCGGGCTCAGGATGGTGTGGCAGTCCATTTTCTGAGAACAGCTCCCTTTGCCACAGTCTGAATGGTGAGGCCTTCTTCCTCCTCCTCCTCAATTATAGCACAACAATCGATGTCCTCATCTTCCAAGAACAGATCCTTTAGCCCAGCTAGTGCTTCTTCTTCTGCAGTTCCCCATATTGTGTCGGCCTCGTGAAAAGCTTGTTCCAAACATGGCACTGGCTGCTCAATAGGGTAGTACGGCCCACGCCACGAAGGTGACCAACCATTATACTCTTTCCATGTATACTGGTATCTGAGCCCAAAGGTGGTACCATGATTTTTCAGCCGTATTGGTTTGGTGATACCTTGGAGGTTCTTTCCCAACCCTTTGCCGGGTTCATATCCAGACCATGCTAGTATGCTTTCTATCTTGTTACTCCACTGCTTATCTTTCTCGACGGCATTGACCCATTCGATGTGATGATAGGTTTCCCCTCCTAGCCTTCTTCTATGTCTAATGACCGGGATAGGTTGTCTAGTGTAGATGAGGTTACTCCCATCTCCATGGATGATTACCTCCTAACGGTTCCATTCAAACTTCACAGCTTGATGTACTGTGGAGGGAACGGCTCCGGCAGCATGGATCCATAGACGACCTAACAAAACATTCTATGAAGCTGGTATGTCAAGCACTTGGAATTCAACATCGAACCAAGTTGGCCACATCTGCAAGCAAAGGTTGATTTCCCCGATCGTGGCCCTCTAGGAACCATCAAAAGCCTTCACATTCATGCTTCCTGTCTGTATTTCATGGAAACCTTTGTCCAACCTTTTCAGGGTGTCCAATGGACAAATATTTAAGCTCAAACCTCCATCAACCAGGACCCTGGAAATGAACTTGTCTTCAAATTGCACTGTGATATGCAATGCTCGATTGTGATTCAAACCCTCGGTCGGCAGCTCATCTCCATGGAAGATAATCTTATGGCTTTTCAATACTTGACCGACCATGTTGGCCATTTCTCCACTAGTGATGTTATTGGGTAAATAATCCTCACTCAGTACTTTCATCAAGGCATTCTTGTGTGCCTATAAATTCTACAATAGTGACATGACAGATATCTACGCAGGGACTTTATTCAGATGGTCAACAATAGAGTATTACTTTGCCTATACTTTCCTCCACAGGTCATCCGACCCAGTCTCAATGATAGGCTGCCTAACAATGGCATCCTTACTTGAACCTCCCAGGTGTTCAGGTGTATAGACTCTTCCAGTTCTAGTCATTCCTTGTGCGGCGTCAGATTCCTCTATCTTAGTCTTCCCTTTTCGCCGAGCCTCAACAACATAATCCCAGGGTATTGCTTTTGAGTTGAATGAGGGTGTGGTTGATACCGTCACAGTAAAAAGTGTAACCACTTCTACCTCAAATTGAGCGGAGGTGGCTGCGGGCGAAGCCACTTCTACCTCGAATGGAACGGATGAGGTTACCTCAACATCAGTAGGTGCCTGAGTCTGAACCACAATAGGGGTGAGCGTGACTGCAACCTTAAAGTCACCGCCCTCTTGAATAAGGCCGATTGACCCCTCAGGGTCCCATTCTTCATTCGTCTCTATCGCATGTACACCATCACCTTTGTGATCAGGGAGGGGATTGTTATGGACATTGGGTGCAGCTTCCTTTGCTGTCAATGAGTGTCTGAATCTTGTCCTTCAATGTTCAGCACTCAGCAGTGGTGTGCCCTTTCATACTGGAATGATATGCACAAGTTTGTTCGGATTGACCCATTGGGATGGATTTTCTAGTGCCACAGCGGGAACATGAGTGACGTAACCTGCGGCTTTCAACCTTTCATACAATTGGTCGATGGGCTCAGCAATGGCGGTGTATTGTCTGGGTGTCTTGTGGTCAAAATTGGGTCTTGGTCTTGGCTAATTTTGGCGAGATGGTGGTGATTGGAAGTGGGATGGTTGGGAATTATAGGTGTGATGGGCAGTGACTGGTTGGGAATATATGGGAGATGAAGGCTGATATGTAGGCGGAGGTGTTTGATATGTGGGTGTAGGTGTTTAATATGTAGGCAGAGGTGTTTGATATGTGGGAGGAGGTGTTTAATATGTAGGCGGAGGTGTTTGATATGTGGGAGAAGGTGTTTGATAGGTGAGTGGGGATTTTGGGCCCTGGCCACCATTACTGCCCCAACATCTCTCTTCTTCGATATGCCACCTGATTGGAGTTCCTTATTTGTGGCCTGCAGTGCCTCGAAGTTTGTTACCATCCCTCTTTTAATTCCTTTCTCGATCTTTTCCCCGAGCTTGATGATATCAGAGAATTTGTGATTTTCGATGACCATCAACCTCTTATAATATTGTGGATCCTGTGCCCTGAATAAGAATTTATTCATTTGTTCTTCGTCTAAAGATGGTCTGACCTTGGCTGCTTCCGACCTCCAATGAGTAGCATACTCACAGAAAGTTTCAGTAGGTTTATTCTTGAGATTCTGAATGTAGAAGACGTCTGATGCATTCTCTGTATTGAACCTGAACCGGTCTATGAAATCCGATGCCATGATTACCCAATTGGACCATTTCTTGGGATTTTGGCTGATATACCAAGACAAAGCATCCCCAGTAAGTCTCCTCATAAAGAGCTTCATCCGGATCTTTTCCTCTTTCCCGATTCCAACAAGTTTGTCACAATATGTCCTTAGATGAACCCTGAGATTACCTGTACCATCAAACATTTCGAACTTGGGAGGTTTGTATCCCTCTGACAGTTCGACATCCGACTGTATGCACAAATCTTCATAGTTCAAACCTTCTATCCCTCTATAGCCTTCAATACCTTGAACTCGTCTTGTTAACTTCTTGACTTCTTCAGCTATGTTTTTAATGAGCAGGTCCATCTCGGAGGATTTCAGTGTATAGGAGATTGGTTGGGTAGAGTGAGGTATAGTTTCCACATATGTAGGTTTGCTTTGATGGGTGCCAGGAACTTGGGTATAGTGATGGTTGTCGCACCTCCTTTTTACCGCGCCCGCGGGGGTGCGTGGGGAGTTTTCTCCAATTAAAGGACAGTCGAAACGGGATTTGTTTATTTGTTTCAGAGTCGCCACCTGGGAATTTTAAGGCGTCCCAAGTCACCGGTTTTAATCCCTGAATCGAGGAGAATATGACTCTGTTTGTTATTCTGCGAACCAGAAATCCTGAGTAAGGAATTCTGTTAATTCGGGAGAAGGTGTTAGGCATTCCCAAATTCCGTGGTTCTAGCACGGTCGCTTAACCATTTTTATATTTGGCTTAATTATCTTGATTTACTAAATACCCTTTTTCTTGTTACCTGATTTTATTACCGCTTTTGTTTAGATTGTTTACAATTATATAAACGAATCACGCGTACGTATATTCGTATTATATACCTTTTATAATTGTAGAGAATCGTGCCACGCATACGTGTACACAAAAAGGTTGATAATATTTTTTATATTTTTATTATAAAAAAAACCATACGTTCAAAATTAAAAATAAAATTAAGAACATCGTCGCCCTTGTATGATTAAACAATGAACTGCACATCTCGGGTTTTTAGGAAATTAATTTGCTATTCTCCGAAAAATCCCTTTTATTAAATATTCGCTCGAAGTTGCGCGAACGCATAATCCGAATTGCTTTTAGAAATATAATCAGGTTACGCGAACGTATCCCTAATCACAAAAATATTCTTGATGGTAGTATAAATTTGTTTACAAATTGTTTATTACATCCATATTATTTTTATGTGAAAATCATGAGAAATCCCCATTTTAGATGCCCTTAAATTCTTTGAAAACAATTCACAATTTATTAGACGTTGATCACAAATTATATTTTTCGCGTATGAATTATATTCCTCCAAGCTATTCAAATTTAAAGAAGAGAATAAACATATGATTAACACTATTTTTAGTAAATACAACATATGTATACTCAAAATGTGAATAGCGTATAAAACTAAAAAAAATCAATTCTTGAAAGGAAGTGATATTTTCGAAGTATTCTCATTATTCTATTTGCAACGAATGTTATTTTTTACATTCTTAAACTTGTTCACATTATAAATCTAATCTCTTTCTACATTGCTTGTTCCTAATCTGATAGGCCTAATTATTTTTGATTAATTGCTATTGATTGAATTCGAGATATACTTAATCAAACCAATTTTTATTCTCAACCTATGCGAGTTATTTGGCAAACATTAATATAAAAACAACCGTTGACTTAATAAGACAATATCACATATAACATGAATATACCCCTACACCATTCACCATATGGCAATATCGTGAATATAACAGATTTTATCGATGCATCTTTCGGCTATTGATTGTGAACATGACCATTATTATGCTAAATATGAACAAGATACAATTAATACTATCTTAGCCTTAAAAATCAGATGTTTAACAACATAGACTAGTAATGCAGTTGTCTTGACATTTCCATACTAGTCTATACTAGTAATATTAAGAGATGCAATTAATGGCCAGTTTTCTGCCATGTTCCCTATTTTGATGATTCAAATATAACTTATACTAAATGAAAATTCGAAATAAATAACTTTATTACAACATTTATACGAACTTCAAAAGGGAATAATTAGCTAATAGTTATCATATCAAGCATATTGTTATATTAACCAACATGAAACAAAACAGAAGTTTGAACTACTGAATTTAGACAAGTGGAAGACAGAATTATAATTCTCAAACTTCATCTATTCGTCATGTTGGAGCTTTTCATGACATGAGTTTACAGATATGTACCTGGAAATGGAGGTAGAAGGAGTAAATTTCAGCAGTAGCAGCAGTAACAAAATCAGCAGAAAATGCCAGTATTTCCACAGATTTGAGCAACAATACAGAACCCGAGAACCCAGACACAACGTAGAATGACTCTTTAAGGAATTTAAGACTTTAAACTCAATAATGGGATTTGAACAAATCCAGACAGATAAAACACAATATTTCTAATTTTTCAAGACTTAGGAGAAGGCCAACTGACAATTTCAATCTCAGAAATTCAACCTTAACACTAGCTTCTATTGTAGAAATTTGTTTTTTCCTGCTTCTGATTTTTCTTTCTTTATTTCTGTTTTCTTTCTTTTTTCTTGAATCAGATTTCTATTTCTGCTTCTGTGTGTTTTTTTTCTCTTAATTTCTGTCCAGATTTTCTCTCTGTGTATATGTATTTTTGTGTGTATTAAAATCTCAGTCTCTCTCTCTTAAAAAATCTGATCCTTCTTTATAAACAATTCCCTGTATTTATACAGGTCTGCCCCTTTTCCTTTCAGTGCTGCCTGGACCCCCTTCTTCTTTTAAAAATCAGAAAATCCCATTAAAATCTGCTTTTACTACTTTAAATCCCATTAAGTGATCTTATCCTGATTTTCAGCATCCCCATTACCCTTTGTTTCCCATTATTACATTAAATTATATCCATTACACTCCACTATCAGCACACTACTATTATCAAATTACCTTCACTGTTTTATTCCTCAAATACCCCTGAAATCCTACTGTAATTACTGTTCTTAATACAAAATCAGAACAGATTCTACACTCTGTTCAAACAGCTATAACCAATCCTATTAACATTATCTAATCAATCTCCTAACACAGTTGTATCTAATCAACTCTTGTAAACTTGAATTCAAACCCAACACCACAACAACATTATACTGAATTCAGCATAACAAGTTAAACTGAATTTCAACATTGAACTAAGATCCAAACAAATACAGGAGCATTGTCAATATACTGACAATGCCCTGAAACTTAATGCTCAGAAATCAACACATACACAGCATCCTTTTGATGAACTTATTGAACTATAAAGAAGGATGATTTAATTGACGAGTATTAATCAAACTGATTATCTACAACAATTGTCCACAAACAATAGGTAAACAGATTGTTTCAATTAGCAATATCATAAACGGGAATTCATAATGTAACTAATCGACAAACTTAATCGAGTCGATTACACACATTGTAAACAAACATAATCAACAGAAACAATTCACTTATTTGATTAAATAGACGGGTATGAGACAGAATCACAGAATTAAATAAACAAAAATATGAAAAATAAATTACACAAGCTACTGAAACAGGCAACAATATACATGTAGGAAACAAAAAGAAGTAGAAAAATACCTCTGAATCTTCGATTTTACACAGACAAGAACTCAGCTTTGGATTCGGACCTTTTTGAGATTGAACAGACTTTATTCGAAGTATTCTCAATTTGAGAATACCTCGATTAAAGTCTCTTAGTCCTCAATCCCTTATTTAATTCGGGCAAATTCCATGTTTTGAAATTTTTAGGGTTTCTGATTCTTGGATCTTAAATTCTAACACTTCTGGGCAGATTCGAAGGGAACCAAGGATGACTCGAGGGTGAGGGAGGCCTAGGGGTCATTTGGTGTTAGTTTGGAACGAATCTGAGTGAGTTCATGTTTGGTTCGAACCTTCAAAAGAAGATTCGAAGAACTCTGAGGTGATTCGAGCCAAACAAACACCAGATCCATAGCTAGGGTAGTTTAGGAGGTGCTATGGTGTTAATTCGGGGGTGGTTGGTTTGGATCTGAGTTTGGCTCGAATCTTCAAATGAAGATTGGAGAACCTTCAGGAGGATTCGAGCCAAGTGGCTAACAGATTCGGATAGAGGATGGTCAAGGGGTTCAGGGGTGTTAAGGTGGTGACCGGCGGCGTTGTTGCCGCCGGGTTTCAGGCGATGGGGAATGAGGGCGGCTAGGGTTAGGGGTGTGCTTTCGGAGAGGATGATGAACAGTAGAGAGGAGGGGGGGTGTTTAGTTAGGGGGCCGGGGTAGGGATTTGGATTTATATAGGGATGGGGTTGATTGATACTGACCATTAGATCAGGCAGAATGGATGGCCAGGATCTATCTGCTTACATGAACGGCGTCGTTTTGGTTTAGTTGGGGAATGGGTCGGCCCGGGTAATGGATCGGGTAGGGGTTACGGGTAAGGGATGTGGGATCTCAGCCGTTGGATGGATTTGATCCAACGGTCCTTGATAAAATGTGACCAATCGTTGTCGTTTGGTTTGGTCGAATTGGATCGGACAGGGGTTGTTTGGACTGGGCTGTGAGGTGGGGGGGTGGGGTAATTTGGTTTGGGCCTGGATTTCGGTCCAGGCCTGATTTATGACTTATTTTCCTATTTTAAAATCCTAATTATAAAAAAAAATACTAATTAAAATTATAAAACAATTTTAACCTTACAAAATATTAATTACTTTTTTAACAACTATTTAACACATAGACAAAGCGTTAATCACACAGTGAAACATTAAAACTAGAACAAATGCATATTTTTGTGATTTTATTTTTAATCAATTATTAAATGCATAATTAAAACTTAGATATGCATGCAACATGTATTTTTATTTTATTTTCGTTTAATTATATCAAAGCAAACATTTACGGACAAACACAAACAATTAATAAACGCCACATAAATTCTAAAAATTGCATACTAAGAGAATTTTGTTTTATTTTTGATTTATTTTAGAGTATTTTTCGTGAGGCAAAAATCACGTGCTCACAGCTGCCCCTCTTTGTGCGGAAACTCGAAGAGTTTGCGTGCAAAGATAAAGTGAGCAGATACGAGCAATTTTTGCCTGTTAGAATACTCTGTGAGAAGCATTTTTTGAAAGATTTGACCGAACCTCTGCTTCAAAGGTTTCCTACATATCCTTGGCCATAAAGGAATCAGGTCAATGTAGTTCGGAAAGTTTTGGGTAGCTGGGACTACCATGGGACTGTGATGTTACTGCTGTTTTGTGCTGCTTTTACTGCTTGCTAACCTCCTTATTACACCTTTCTTCAAAGGTAAAACAAAAGCTAAACTAGACTATGGTATATGAATTACAGAATCTTATCTAGATCATGCCCTTGCGTTTCTTGTTGTCTTGATGTCTTGGTGACTTTTGGGCATCTTTTGCTTCTGACTTGTTCCGCATTTCCTTTCATTGTGCCTCGTATTTCCTTTATTTGTTTGGGACTCTTGTTGTTTCTTGCTGGGGTTTTGGTTGGACTCCTCTGCTTTATTGACTTTACGTGTGCTCCTTTCTTACATGGGCGGGCTTTTGACTTCAAACAGTAATGTCAAACTACATTGCCATTCTGTTCTTCAGGTGGGCGCCTGACTGCTGATCCTTCAATTGTATTCCCTTATTCTCCAGGTGGACGCCTGATTGCCTTTTCGATTCTTCATCCTCATTCTCCAGGTGGACGCCTTACTTTTTCTTAAATTCTTCATCCTCATTCTCCAGGTGGACGCCTGATTTCTTCTATAATTCTTCATCCTCATTCTCCAGGTGGACGCCTGATTTCTTCTTAATTTTTTCTTCATCCTCATTCTCCAGGTGGACGCCTGACTTCTAAATTTTTCATCCTCATTCTCCAGGTGGACGCCTGATTTCTTCTTTAATTCTTCATCCTCATTCTCCAGGTGGACGCCTGACTTCTTCTTAATTTTTTCTTCATCCTCATTCTCCAGGTGGACGCCTGACTTCTAAATTTTTCATCCTCATTCTCCAGGTGGACGCCTGATTTCTTCTTTAATTCTTCCATCCTCATTCTCCAGGTGGACGCCTGATTTCTTCTTCATTCTTTCATCCTCATTCTCCAGGTGGATGCCTGACTTCTAACACTTCCATTGCTCTTCCTTATTCTTCAGGTGGATGCCTGATTTCTAACACTTCCATTGCTCTTCCTTATTCTTCAAGTGGATGCCTGATTTCTTCTATTTCCTTCACCGGGTGTTTCCTGACACAAATGTTGTTTTTGCCCCTGTTTCAAATCAAAGAAAACTTTGTTAGTTTAAAGCAGGGTGGTTAGCTGGGGCATTCTTGCCGATGGTGGGGTTTCTCTTTGTCTTGTTTTTGTTGCCTTGGAATGGTTGAAAAGACTGTTTGTCCTTGTAATTGATCCTTAACTATAGGATCCCCAACTGTATGTTTTCCTTCAAACCCTTTTAACCGTAATCATATGTTCTCCTGACATTGCTTATCCGCTTTTGATTCCACTTTTCTTACACCCATATCTTATTATTTTTTATTACCTCCTGCCCATCATGGCCGTATTTTTGTCCTATGCAACCTTGAATTTTGGTAGTATACCTTGACATTCCTTCTTATTTGTTTGGAACAAAGCTCATCTCAAAAGCTTTTAGAAGAGTAAGATTATTAGTGACGAAAACATGACGATTTCGACAATCTAAAAATGAAAAGAAAAATCCAAATTTGGATGATTGTTGGAGAAGGAATAAAGGACTTATCTGATTGGAGTCACTGACACCAATGATCATGGTATGCATTTTGGATTAATCAACCCGGTCTTTTAATCAATCTCCTTTCAATTGTCTCATTTTGTTTTCCCAAAATTTCCATAACCCAACTTTATTTTTTTTTCATTTTACAGACCTGTTTGACTTGCAATATCTTAAAGAGTTTTCACCGACAAACCTTCCTCGTCATTTCTTAATTCCTTTTCGCCTTATGGTGCCTGCGAAGGTTTTCACCAATAAGACTCTCTCATTTTACTTTCTTTTCTTGTTTGGACCAGAGCATTATGAACCATCTTCATTTGCTTGACTCAGCGTTTTTCTAAGATTGATCGAAAGGTCTTTTTGGTATGTGGTTGGAATGGAAAGGTATCAAAAAGTTAAACAGTTTTGATATGGGTTTAAAAATTACAACTCTTGGAATCGTTTCTTATTACCAATACAATTCCTGCCCCAGTTTCTTGATTGGGGTCTCTTGATGTTTCTTTTTGTGCACATCATGCATATCGTGCACCCTATGACCGATCCGTGAGGCGCCTACATATCCTTCTTTGAAGAATCAGGTCAAACGTAGTTCACTAAAATAATAGTGATTTTTTTTTTTAAAAAAAATTATATTTTTCATATTTGATTTCCATTGATTCCAAGAGAGAGTAGGAAAGAAACAAATGTGGCTCAAAGGGGAAGCAAAGGGTATAGTGTTTGGATAACAGAATAAATTTTCTTTGTCATTCCAATCTTCGAAATAATGCCAAATACAAACATTCAAAAAGTTATGCATAATATCTCTTTACCGCGTCAGAATTGATAGCCAGGTCTATGCATTTTCCTTCGATATCTGTTAAATATAGTGCACCATTCGATAATACTCTGGTCACAATGAATGGTCCTTGCCAATTCGGGGCAAATTTGCCTTTTGCCTCAACCTGATGTGGAAGAATACGTTTCAGCACATGTTGACCCACTTCAAACTTCCGTGGACGCACCTTTTTGTTGTATGCTCTTGCTATTCTTCTTTGATACAATTGGCCATGACATACTGCGGCCAATCGTTTTTCATCAATCAAGTTTAACTGTTCCAGACGGGTTTTGACCCATTCATCATCATCAATCTTTGCTTCGGCGATGATCCGAAGGGAAGGAATTTCAACTTCTGCAGGAATTACTGCTTCAGTGCCATATACCAACAAATAAGGAGTTGCTCCTACTGAAGTGCGAACAGTAGTGCGATATCCCAATAACGCAAATGGTAGTTTTTCGTGCCATTGTCTTGAACCTTCTACCATTTTCCGAAGTATCTTCTTTATGTTTTTGTTGGCTGCCTCGACTGCTCCATTCGCCTTGGGCCGATATGGGGTAGAGTTGCGATGTGTAATCTTAAACTGTTGACATACTTCCTTCATTAAGTTACTGTTAAGATTAGCACCGTTATCTGTGATGATCACCTTTGGGATTCCGAATCGACATATGATATTTGAGTGGACAAAATCGACCACAGCTTTCTTGGTCACTGATTTGAATGTTTTGGCCTCAACCCATTTGGTAAAATAATCAATGGCTACCAGAATGAACCTGTGCCCATTGGATGCTGCCGGCTCAATTGGTCCAATCACATCCATGCCCCAGGCAACGAAGGGCCATGGTGCCGACATTGTGTGCAACTCGGATGGTGGAGAATGAATCAAATCTCCGTGTATCTGGCATTGATGACACTTGCGCACAAAACTGATACAATCTCGCTCCATGGTAAGCCAATAGTAACCAGCTCGGAGGATTTTCTTTGCCAACACATATCCACTCATGTGGGGTCCGCAAACTCCCGAATGTACTTCAGACATGACAGCTGTAGCTTGTCTGGCATCTATGCATCTTAATAATCCAAGATCTGGTGTTCTTTTATACAAAACTCCTCCGCTTAAGAAGAATCCATTTGCCAATCGCCTAATGGTCCTCTTTTGATCTCCTGTGGCTTGTGCGGGATATATCCCCATCCTGATATACTCCTTGATGTCGTGGAACCATGGTTCACCATCAAATTCTTCTTCAACCATATTGCAATAAGCGTGCTGATCGTGGACTTGAATATGTATTGGATCTACATAAGCTTTGTCCGGATGGTGCAACATTGATGCCAGGGTAGCCAATGCATCGGCAACCTCATTATGGATTCTTGGAATATGTTGGAATTCCACTGATTGAAACCGCTGACAAAGATCATGTAGACATTGTCGGTATGGTATGAGCTTCAAGTCTCGGGTTTCCCATTCTCCTTGAATTTGATGTACCAAAAGATCCGAAATCTCCCATGACTAAGATTTCCTGGATACCCATGTCTGCAGCTAGCCTTAAACCCAAAATACAAGCTTCATATTCAGCCATATTATTGGTGCAATAAAATCGTAATTGAGCCGTAACAGGGTAGTGATGCCCTGTTTCAGAAATGATTACAGCTCCTATCCCGACTCCTTTCATGTTAGCGGCCCTATCACAGAAAAGTTTCCAGCCAGGTTTTTCAATTTGCTCCATCTCATCGATATGCATTATTTCTTCATCGGGAAAATAGGTTTTCAATGGCTCGTACTCCTCGTCGACCGGGTTTTCAGCTAAATGATCAGCCAGTGCTTGGGCTTTCATTGCAGTTCGAGTCACATAGATGATGTCAAATTCTGTGAGCAATATTTGCCACTTTGCAAGTCTTCCCGTTGGCATAGGCTTTTGAAAAATATATTTCAACGGATCTAGACGCGAAATGAGGTAAGTAGTGTAGGATGATAAATAGTGTTTCAATTTTTGAGCTACCCAAGTCAGGGCGCAACATGTCTTCTCCAGATGAGTATACTTAACCTCATAAGCTGTGAATTTCTTGCTAAGGTAGTAGATGGCCTGTTCCTTTCTGCCGGTGAGGTCACGTTGCCCCAATACACAACCAAATGAATTTTCCAAGACTATCAAGTAAAGAATCAGAGGTCTTCCTGGCTCTGGCGGGACCAACACGGGTGGGTTCGACAGGTATCCTTTTATCTTATCAAACGCCTCCTGACACTCATCGGTCCATTTGACCGCAACATCCTTTTTCAACAATTTGAAAATAGGCTCACAAGTTGTAGTAAGCTGAGCAATAAACCTGCTGATGTAATTCAACCTTCCCAACAAACTCATTACTTCAGTTTTGTTCCTTGGAGGGGGCAATTCTTGGATGGCTTTGATTTTTGACGGGTCTAAATCGATGCCTCGCCGACTAACTATGAATCCCATCAACTATCCAGATGGAACTCCAAATGCGCATTTGGCAGGGTTAAGCTTGAGGTTGTACCTGCGAAGTCTTAAGAAGAATTTCCTCAAATCCCCAACGTGGTCGGCCTGATGCTTTGATTTTTTGATCACATCGTCCACGTATACCTCAATCTCCTTGTGTATCATATCATGAAACACTGTGGTTATTTCTCTCATGTAAGTTGCCCCGACGTTCTTCAAACCGAATGGCATTACTCGGTAGCAATAAGTTCCCCATGGTGTGATGAATGTCGTCTTTTCTGCATCTTCTTCATCCATTAGACTTTGATGATACCCGGCATAACAATCCATGAAAGATCCTATATCATGCTTGGCACAATTATCGATCAAAATATGGATATTGGGTAATGGGAAATTATCCTTCGGACTTGCTTTGTTGAGATTGCGGTAGTCGACGCATACTCTAATTTTGCCGTCTTTCTTTGGTACAGGAACGATATTAGCTAACCAAACAGGATATCGAGTGACTCGAATGACCTTTGCTTCCAACTGTTTGGTGATTTCTTCCTTAATTCTCACACTCATATCAGGCTTGAATTTTCTCAGCCTCTGCTTGACAGGAGGCACCATTGGATCGGTGGGCAATTTGTGAACCACTAAATCAGTGCTCAAGCCCGGCATGTCGTCATATGACCATGCAAAAACATCTTTGAATTCTATGAGTGCTTTAATTAACTCTTCTCGGATCCTTGGTTCGAGATGGACACTTATTTTAGTTTCCCGGATATTATTCGTGTCCCCTATATTGATGTCTTCGGTATCACTCAGGTTAGGTTTGGTTTTCTCCTCAAAATGAATTAACTCTTTACTAATCTCTTCGAAAGCCTCATCCTCATCATATTCTGATTCATAATCACAATATACTTCTTGAATTATTATTTCGGAATCAGATTGATTTTTAAGACTGGGCTGAGGATTCCTCATGCATGCCATATCACTAGAGCCAGCGTAAAAAGAACTGTACAGAAAAAGAAGAAAAGGAAAAGAAAACTATCAGGAATGATAATGAAAAAGGAAACTGTATTTTATTGGATGATGAAAGATAACAAGGTTTGCACACTTCAAACAAACTGTAAGATAAGCATTGGGATTACAACCCTGAGGTAACCCAAACAAACTGAAAGAAAATCAAAATAAACTACCAAGACTCCTTTCGAATGGGGAGAGGAGTGGCTTTCCAATTATTAAGCTTTGTTTCTGGCCCAACGAATTGAACTTCTGCGTTGCTACAACCTTCCCCGCTTTCCACCATATTCACATCGTCAAACAATTTCTCGAATCTTTCAATTAATTCCTCCTCAGGATTGACCAGTGATTTAGGAATTGTTGTTATCGGGGCGATTTTTAGCACCGGTCTTGACAAAAGACTTTGATAGATGTGGGACTGGTTTTGGAAGAACCCATGTCTTTTGTTTCAGCTTTCTGGCCTTCCTCACGTCTGTGACAGTGGGTATGAATCCCAAACCAAATGTTCCCCAGTTCTCGGGGAGAGATACTGGTTGAATAATTCCTTGCAAAGATGAGCCCAAACCTTTGTCGGGTATAAAACCATTTTTTAACATTTCATAGGCTACCATGACTGATGCAGAGGTTATCTTTGGATTCAGAAGGTACTTCCCCTCTGGAATTTTCTCTACCGACACTGTGTCGGACACTTGGTAAACCCATGGTCCTTGGTCATTTTCTATTCTTTCGATCGGTACAATGGCACTGCTGGGAGCATTTAAACTTTCTTCCCCATGCACAACTATTTCTTGCAGATCCCATTCAAACTTGACCGCCTGGTGTAGTGTTGACGGGACTGCTTTAGCAGCATGGATCCATGGTTGACCCAACAGCAAATTATAAGAAACAATTATATCCAACACTTGAAACTCCATTGTGAATTCAACTGGCCCTATTGTCAGCTCCAGCACTATGTCGCCAAATGAATCTCTGCTTCCACCGTCAAACCCCCGTACGCAAATACTATTCTTCTGGATCCTCTCCTCTTTTATTTTCAATTTGCTTAAAGTGGAGAGAGGGCAGATGTTTGCACTTGACCCGTTGTCAACCAATACCCGGGTTACTACGGAGTTTTCACATTTCACGGTGAGGTAAAGAGCTCTGTTGTGCTCAGTACCTTCCACAGGCAATTCATCATCAGAAAATGTAATTCTGTTTGCCTCAAAGATTCTGTTGGCTATTCTTCCCAAATGATTTACAGAGATCTTATCAGGAACGTGCGCCTCATTCAGTATTTTCATCAAAGCTTGACGGTGCTGCTCTGAATGGATCAGTAATGACAATAATGAAATTTGAGCGGGCGTCTTTTTCAATTGTTCCACAACAGAATAATCATGAAGCTTCATCTTTCTTAAAAACTCTTCCGCTTTTTCTTCCGTCACAGCTTTCTTTATTGGTGTTGGATTATTTTTATTTTTTCTTAACTCTTCGGGAATAAAACATCTTCCCGAACGAGTCAAGCCTTGCACCTCACAGACTTCTTCCTTGACTTCTTTTCCCTTGTACATTACTGTCACCCGTTCATAGTTCCATGGAATGACCTTGTTGTTGTTCACAGGTAGCTGGGTTATAGGTTTGATAATAACCCGATCTATACGGGCTCCTTCCACGACTAAAATGGGTTTGCTGGCAACCCCTGGTACTATCACTTTCGGCCTTTCTTGCTTTGTGGCAACTTTGCTCGAAGATCCCTTCTCGACTACCACAGATGGTTCATCACTATTTCTGTTTTGCTTAGGTACCGGCTTCTCCTCTGTTAACTGCTTATCTGGCTTGGCTTCATGAGACCTGATCATCATGACAGTTTGTGACGGCTTCTTTGTCTCCCCATCAGCTTGTACGATTTCTATCATATTGATGGGCTGGCATTGGATTTCTGTTGATATTGGGAGCTTCGGGGGTTTGAACCTCGATTTTATTAGTATTAATCAGCTCTTGTATTACATTTTTTAAATGCCAACATTTTTCCGTATCATGGCATGGTGTACCGGAACAATACTCACAGCTAATGGTGTAGTCCAGATTCTTTGGAGGAGGATTGGGTAGCTTGGATTGTATTGGTCTTAGCATGTCCAGCTGTCTCAGCCTGTGGAACAGACTAGTGTAAGACTATCCCAATAGAGTGTAGGTTTTCTTTTTCTGTTCCCTTTCTCCCCTGAATGCTGGCCTAGGCCTGAAACCTGGTCCGGGATAGGCTCGTGGGTAAGTACCTGGTATGGAAGGAGCACGCCAATTAGCGTGAACAGGTGGCTGATTGTATGCTTGTGCATGGTTAATGGAAAAATGAGGTTCCGAAGGGTGATAGTAGTGTTGGGAGGAATTGTGGTGGTAAGTTGATTGGCGAGGTCGTAGTTGATTATAGTAAGGCGGTGAACCTCTGGGTCCCGACCAAATTCCTGAATCAACTACCGCTGCTTCCTCCCTTTTCTTTCTTCCGATTCCTCCTACCCCGCCTTGAATAGCTTGAGTAGTTTCCTTAATAGCCGAATAGCTCATGATTTTATTTGTCTTGAGTCCTTCTTCCACCATACCTCCCATCTTCACTACTTCGTTGAATGATTTTCCTACCGCTGAAACCATATGGGCATAGTAAGTTGGTTCCAAGGCTTGAAGGAAGTAGTCTACCATTTCACTCTCCTTCATAGGAGGATCCACTCTTGCTGCCTGTTCTCTCCACCGGAAGCCATACTCTCTGAAACTTTCATTGTGTTTTTTCTCAAATTTTGTCAAAGATAGTCGATCTGGGATGATTTCCAGATTGTATTGGAAATGGTATGCAAATGCCTGTGCCAGGTCATCCCAGGTGTACCATCTCATATGGTCCTGGCGTGTATACCACTCCAAAGCTGATCCGCTTAAACTTTGACTGAAGTAAGCCATCAATAATTCGTCCTTTCCCCCCGCTCCTCGCATCTTGCAGCAGAAACCCCTTAAGTGGGCTACTGGGTCGTCGTGCCCATTGTATAGGTCAAATTTAGGCATCTTGAAACCAACTGGTAATTGTACATTTGGGAACAAGCACAAATCCTTGTATGCTACACTGACTTGCCCACCTAACCCTCGCATGTCTCAGAACGATTGTTCTAGGCTTTTGACCTTCCTGAACATCTCTTCTTGTTCAGCATTTTTGGCTGGCTTATCAATTTCGGTTGGGAGGTCAAAACCAGGAGTAGTTGAATGGATTTCGGAGGCTTTGAGGGTGGGCTCCGGGGGGTAATATTGGTTGTCCTGGGCCTGGAATGTAGGCTCACTAGGAGATTTGTGGAGTGTAGCTGTGGGAGATGCCACAAAGACAGGAGTTACAGGTGGAGGAAAGTATGGAACTGGTTTAGGAGGGGGAGACTGCAGTGTCTGAGAGGTGGTGCCTCGGTAGTGTTGGTAAATGGGGAAATTTGGGGATAATTCAGTGGTAATATTATCCTGAGTATGGGCCATTGATGGAGCAGGGTTAGTTGGGTAAGATGGGGGTAACTGCCCTGTAGACCAGGCCTGGTACATCTCAGCCATTTGCTGCTTGAGTTTAAACATCTCTTCTTTCATTTTCCCGACATCCATCTCCTCTAGCTCAATACCTGTGTCAACATCTGGGATAGACATACTTTAGGGTATTGGTCCTTTTGATCTTGTGTGATAATGATAATATGCCAATATACTCTTTAGAGAAACTAACTGCTTGAATTCTGGAAATGAGCAAACTTGTTAGTTTTGAGAGTTTAACACATATATAATTACACGTTGAGATGCAATGCTCCTAGACAAATAACCCCTTTCTATTATGCATTTGCTCGGTTGCTTGTGTCGTCCCAGCTTTCTTGAAATTTTTATTGTTACTCACTTTTATTTTATTTATATATTCCTTATTGTGGTCGAATCTTATAGAGATTGCCTACGTATCATGCCCCCGCATGAATCAGACCTCGCGTAGTTCGGACGTAAGGCAAACACTTTTATTCATTATACAAAGATGGAACAGACATTTCATTTGAAAACCTTATAAGAAAAATGGTTTGAAACACACACACTCAAGTCAAAATAAAAGATACAACTCTTAATATCTCTCAACATGCCCCACTTTCCACTTTTGTTGTCAATCATTGGATTATCTGCTCAGTGTGGGGCTTGACCTGGATGACCTCCCAGCGTACGATACATCTTTTCCAACTCCATTGCTAGATGACGGGCAAAAATGGGTGCATGCTCTGTAAATCTTTCATAATCCATTCCTTGGCAGTTTACATAACTTTGAGAGGTGTAGACCGCCAAGTCGTGGATTTGTGCCCTGAAATCTTGGAGACGTTGGTCTTGGTTCTGCAATTGCTGCTGGCGAGTGGTGGCTATATCTCTGATACGGTCTTCACGATCTAGAGCTGATTCTAATAGAGCTCGGAGTCTGGCCTGCTCTAGTCTTGCCTGCGCTATTTCTCTGTCGATGTCCGCTTGTTGATGTTCTCTGTTGTATCTTCTCACCTCTTCCAGTTGTGCACGAAGTTGGTCTTCTGAACGTATCCAATGGTCTTTTTCCTTCTTGAATTGTGCCCTGTCTTCTTCGGATTGCCTTACTTGGCGTTCCTTATTAGATCTGGCTTCTTCGTTTAATTGTTGGATTCTTTCTTTTGCTTTGCTCAACGCCCTTTCGTTTTTAGCAAGAATGGAATCATAATCTTGCATTCTTTCAAAAAGATTGGCGATGGTTTTTTGATCCTTCCAACTCCTCATTGGTGTTTCAGAAGCTTTTTTCATTTTTTGAAATCGAGCGTGAAGATTTTCATTCTCACAAGCTAGACTCTTCTTCTCGCCTTCGGCTTCTTGTGCTTGCAAATCTTTCTCCAGACTGAGGCTCCTCAGATTTTCCTTTAGGGCATGGATAGTTGCTTTGTACCCTTTTTCCTTTTCTCCCCAAATCAACCGCTCTTGGATTTTATCATTAAAGGTTTGAACATGGGGTCTTTTTGTTGGCCTTCTTAGCTCGGGTTCTGGTACATCATCCACGCGAGACCGTTTCTCAAACCACCTTGCATATCCTGGATTTATCTCGCCCCTTGTAGTGTCTGGGACTTGAGTATCACTTTTCAAGTATCGACATCCATTCCACATATGCTGAATTAGAGCCTCGGGAATAGTGGCTTCAGGGTGTAATTCGATTACTTGCATACTCAAATCTTCATCATCAGGAACTACTTGGTATCTCCCTAGTTGTCTTAGAACTCTTAATGGCGCATATGGCTGGATGCTTCTCAATCCCAATAGTAGCAAATAACTATTTGAGGTTGACATGTGTATCACTTCCCTCATCGAGAGCCATCCCAAAGTCCACTCAATTTGATTTGCCGTTAAAGCCGTTAGATGAGATACCCAGGCTTCTATCCCTTCTGGAGACTTATAATCTTTTATTCTTTCCTCATAACTCTCGATGAAATTATCATTGCTTGGCCCATACTGTATGATCTTGGGCTGATGTTGGAGATATTCAATCACCCACATTTGTAACAAAATTTTGCATCCTTCGAAGACTTTTGCCCCTGATTTACATAAAGTCAACGCCCGATAAATGTCTGAGAGAATGATCGGGACAAGAGTGTGATTTTCCTTGGTGGTGAGGACCTGTACAACTTTCGCTGTGCGAATATCAATTGTTCGCTCTTTGTTTGGGAAGACCATGATTCCTAGAAAAGCCACCATGAAGGCGAAGCGACGGTGAATCTGCCAGGTGTCTTTGTTTTGCTTGTTAGTAAGGCCTTTCTCATGAATTTCAAATCCATCTGGCTTTCCGAACCTTGAATACAAGAAGTTGAAAGAACAACATCCGTTGATGACATTGCTTTTCCTGATTTGATTACTGATGTTCAGAAGACCGAAGAATCGATGTACCGAGGGAGCCTTTGTGAATATCAGGTTTTGATTTCTTAGACTTCCGTCAAAACCAGCATATCCAGCTATCTCTTCTAATGTAGGAGTAAGCTCGAAATCAGAGAAACGAAAGACATTGTGAACAGGGTCCCAAAAAGTTACTAACGCCGCAATCAGATCATCACGTGGTTTAACTTTCATAATATCCGTGAGATTTCCCAAATGCTTGACGACCCATTTTTGACCATCTTCGCCTAACTTATACCACTACATTTGAAGCTGAAATAGAAACTCGTCTGTATTCGTGGATGGGGGGTTTTGTGTGGTGCTCATTTTGTATCTGAAATTTAATTTTAACAAAATCAAGACTCATTTTGAAAACATACACTAAAAAAAATCATTTTCAAATTTTTATTTATTAAACACTTTTTATTTCAAGATTTAAAACTATTTTTGGGAATTTAAAACAACCCATTTTATTCCTCGGCTCTCACAATGATTTCGATTAAGCTGGTCAACAAGCAAATCCGAGGCAAATGAATGCACAGGTAGCAAGTAGGATGCATCAGGATGGTCCTTTCATTTTGGGTTCACCTGTCCTAGACAGACCCAACCCCTGTGTTGAGTCTCCAAGGCCAAATGTACATGATGCAAATAGACGTTCCTACTAGGGATCCGGTACATGGCTGAGTTATTCTAGGTGAAAAACCTGAGGCATATTGTTCTAAACCTGGCTCACCCAAACGGACAGTTTGAGCCGAAGTGGGGGCAACGTACCGGGAGCACGAAAGTCTACCCGGCCTAGTTACTTGTCCCAACTTCGTCTTATTTGGTATGACCTTTAACAGAAAGGTGGGCCACGCGCACGTGTGCATCATAAATTCAGAAGACTCAGAAAGAAGGGGTTTTCGTAGCAATTGTATATGCACAATTCAAATAATATTAAAGCAGTAAAAATTTCATTTAGCATATTGAGCATATAATCATGTAAAAATTAGATAATAAATAAAGCCAACTATAACAGTTATTTTAAGCTCGAATTCTTAAACCCTGAACCAGTGGTTCTGGGTTACAGTTTTCACAAAAGTTCCCCAGCAGAGTCACCAGAGCTGTCGCACCTCCTTTTTACCGCGCCCGTGGGGGCGCGTGGGGAGTTTTCTCCAATTAAAGGACAGTCGAAACGAGATTTGTTTATTTGTTTCAGAGTCGCCACCTGGGAATTTTAAGGCGTCCCAAGTCACCGGTTTTAATCCCTGAATCGAGGAGAATATGACTCTGATTGTTATTCTGCGAACCAGAAATCCTGAGTAAGGAATTCTGTTAATTCGGGAGAAGGTGTTAGGCATTCCCAAATTCCGTGGTTCTAGCATGGTCGCTTAACCATTTTTATATTTGGCTTAATTATCTTGATTTACTAAATACCCTTTTTCTTGTTACCTGATTTTATTACCGCTTTTGTTTAGATTGTTTACAATTATATAAACGAATCACGCGTACGTATATTCGTATTATATACCTTTTATAATTGTAGAGAATCGTGCCACGCATACGTGTACACAAAAAGGTTGATAATATTTTTTTATATTTTTATTATAAAAAAACCATACGTTCAAAATTAAAAATAAAATTAAGAACATCGTCGCCCTTGTATGATTAAACAATGAACTGCACATCTCGGGTTTTTAGGAAATTAATTTGCTATTCTCCGAAAAATCCCTTTTATTAAATATTCGCTCGAAGTTGCGCGAACGCATAATCCGAATTGCTTTTAGAAATATAATCAGGTTACGCGAACGTATCCCTAATCACAAAAATATTCTTGATGGTAGTATAAATTTGTTTACAAATTGTTTATTACATCCATATTATTTTTATGTGAAAATCATGAGAAATCCCCATTTTAGATGCCCTTAAATTCTTTGAAAAGAATTCACAATTTATTAGACGTTGATCACAAATTATATTTTTCGCGTATGAATTATATTCCTCCAAGCTATTCAAAATTAAAGAAGAGAATAAACATATGATTAACACTATTTTTAGTAAATACAACATATGTATACTCAAAATGTGAATAGCGTATGAAACTAAAAAAAAATCAATTCTTGAAAGGAAGTGATATTTTCGAAGAATTCTCATTATTCTATTTGCAATGAATGTTATTTTTTACATTCTTAAACTTGTTCACATTATAAATCTAATCTCTTTCTACATTGCTTGTTCCTAATCTGATAGGCCTAATTATTTTTGATTAATTGCTATTGATTGAATTCGAGATATACTTAATCAAACCAATTTTTATTCTCAACCTATGCGAGTTATTTGGCAAACATTAATATAAAAACAATCGTTGACTTAATAAGACAATATCACATATAACATGAATATACCCCTACACCATTCACCATATGCCAATATCGTGAATATAACAGATTTTATCGATGCATCTTTCGGCTATTGATTGTGAACATGACCATTATTATGCTAAATATGAACAAGATATAATCAATACTATCTTAGCCTTAAAAATCAGATGTTTAGCAACATAGACTAGTAATGCAGTTGTCTTGACATTTCCATACTAGTCTATACAAGCAATATTAAGAGATGCAATTAATGGCCAGTTTTCTGCCATGTTCCCTATTTTGATGATTCAAATATAACTTATACTAAATGAAAATTCGAAATAAATAAATTTATTACAACATTTATACAAACTTCAAAAGGGAATAATTAGCTAATAGTTATCATATCAAGCATATTGTTATATTAACCAACATGAAACAAAACAGAAGTTTGAACTACTGAATTTAGACAAGTGGAAGACAGAATTATAATTCCCAAACTTCATCTATTCGTCATGTTGGAGCTTTTCATGACATGAGTTTACAGATATGTACCTGAAAATGGAGGTAGAAGGAGTAAATTTCAGCAGTAGCAGCAGTAACAAAATTAGCAGAAAATGTCAGTATTTCCACAGATTTGAGACACAATACAGAACCCGAGAACCCAGACACAACGTAGAATGACTCTTTAAGGAATTTCAGACTTTAAACTCAATAATGGGATTTGAACAAATCCAGACAGATAAAACACAGTATTTCTGATTTTTCAAGACTTAGGAGAAGGCCAACTGACAATTTCAATCTCAGAAATTCAACCTTAACACTAGCTTCTATTGTAGAAATCTGTTTTTTCCTGCTTCTGATTTTTCTTTCTTTATTTCTGTTTTCTTTCTTTTTTCTTGAATCAGATTTCTATTTCTGCTTCTGTGTGTTTTTTTTTCTCTTAATTTCTGTCCAGATTTTCTCTCTGTGTATATGTATTTCTGTGTGTATTAAAATCTCAGTCTCTCTCTCTTAAAAAATCTGATCCTTCTTTATAAACAGATCCCTGTATTTATACAGGTCTGCCCCTTTTCCTTTCAGTGCTGCCTGGACCCCCTTCTTCTTTTAAAAATCAGAAAATCCCATTAAAATCTGCTTTTACTACTTTAAATCCCATTAAGTGATCTTATCCTGATTTTCAGCATCCCCATTACCCTTTGTTTCCCATTATTACATTAAATTATATCCATTACACTCCACTATCAGCACACTACTATTATCAAATTACCTTCACTGTTTTATTCCTCAAATACCCCTGAAATCCTACTGTAATTACTGTTCTTAATACAAAATCAGAACAGATTCTACACTTTGTTCAAACGGCTATAACCAATCCTATTAACATTATCTAATCAATCTCCTAACATAGTTGTATCTAATCAACTCTTGTAAACTTGAATTCAAACCCAACACCACAACAACATTATACTGAATTCAGCATAACAAGTTAAACTGAATTTCAACATTGAACTAAGATCCAAACAAATACAGGAGCATTGTCAATATACTGACAATGCCCTGAAACTTAATGCTCAGAAAACAACACATACACAACATCCTTTTGATGAACTTATTGAACTATAAACAAGGATGATTTAATTGACGAGTATTAATCAAACTGATTATCTACAACAATTGTCCACAAACAATAGGTAAACAGATTGTTTCAATTAGCATTATCATAAACGGGAATTCATAATGTAACTAATCGACGAACTTAATCGAGTCGATTACACACATTGTAAACAAACATAACCAATAGAAACAATTCACTTATTTAATCAAATAGATGGGTATGAGACAGAATCACAGAATTAAATAAACAAAAATATGAAAAATAAATTACACAAGCTACTGAAACAGGCAACAATATACATGTAGGAAACAAAAAGAAGTAGAAAAATACCTATGAATCTTCGATTTTACACAGACAAGAACTCAGCTTTGGATTCAGACCTTTTTGAGGCTGAACAGACTTTATTCAAAGTATTCTCAATTTGAGAATACCTTTTTGAAATTTTTAGGGTTTCTGATGCTTGGATCTTAAATTCGAACACTTCTGGGCAGATTCGAAGGGAACCAAGGATGACTCGAGGGTGAGGGAGGCCTAGGGGTCATTTGGTGTTAGTTTGGAACGAATCTGAGTGAGTTCATGTTTGGCTCGAACCTTCAAAAGAAGATTCGAAGAACTCTGAGGTGATTCGAGCCAAACAAACACCAGATCCATAACGAGGCAGGTTAGGAGGTGCTATGGTGTTAATTAGGGGGTGGTTGGTTTGGATCTGAGTTTGGCTCGAATCTTCAAATGAAGATTCGAGAAACTTCAGGAGGATTCGAGCCAAGTGGCTAACAGATTCGGATAGAGGATGGTCAGGGGGTTCAGGGGTGTTAAGGTGGTGACCGGCGGCGTTGTTGCCGCCGGGTTTCAGGCGATGGAGAATGAGGGCGGTTAGGGTTAGGGGTGTGCTTTCGGAGAGGATGATGAACAGTGGAGAGGGGGGGTGTTTAGTTAGGGGGCCGGGGTAGGGATTTGGATTTATATAGGGATGGGGTGGATTGATACTGACCGTTAGATCAGGCAGAATGGATGGCCAGGATCTATCTGCTTACATGAACGGCGTCGTTTTGGTTTAGTTGGGGAATGGGTCGGCCCGGGTAATGGGTCGGGTAAAGGTTACGGGTAAGGGATGTGGGATCTCAGCCGTTGGATGGATTTGATCCAACGGTCCTTGATAAAATGTGACCAAACGTTGTCGTTTGGTTTGGTCGAATTGGATCGGACAGGGGTTGTTTGGACTGGGCTGTGAGGGGGGGGGTAATTTGGTTTGGGCCTGGATTTCGGTCCAGGCCTGATTTATGACTTATTTTCCTATTTTAAAATCCTAATTATAAAAAAAATCCTAATTAAAATTATAAAACAATTTTAACCTTACAAAATATTAATTACTTTTTTAACAACTATTTAACACATAGACAAAGCGTTAATCACACAGTGAAACATTCAAACTAGAACAAATGCATATTTTTGTGATTTTATTTTTAATCAATTATTAAATGCATAATTAAAACCTAGATATGCATGCAACATGTATTTTTATTTTATTTTCGTTTAAATATATCAAAGCAAACATTTACGAACAAACACAAACAATTAATAAATGCCACATAAATTCTAAAAATTGCATACTAAGAGAATTTTGTTTTATTTTTGATTTATTTTTGAGTATTTTTCGTGAGGCAAAAATCACGTGCTCACAATGGTCATTGGTGGAGTTTTGTCGATCGGGAATGAGTGGTGGTGTATTTAGGGAGTGTGGTAAGTAGTGGTTGGTGGGTACGGAATTGGTTGATAATGATGTTGTGGTGGAGTCGGTATTGGCAGTGAATTGATATTTTGGGGCGGAGTTGTGTATTGATTTGGTGCGGGAGGATTTTGTGGCTATTGGTTTTGTGTATTCTGAGGAGGTGTCGGGTTCTTTATGTTTTGTTGGTGGATATCACGGACATTGAGGATAAGTGACAGGATTGCCAAATTGCGGACCTGCTCAAGTTCCCCTTGAAGTTCTAGTATCTTTTGTTCAAGTCTCAAAACCAGGTCACTCAGGGCCAGAGTACTACGGCCATCTGAAGTCTCTGCGTTCTCAACATTTTCCTTTCGGATCCCACTTAAGTCATCCATCTTTGCTTTCCCTCTTCTTTTTGTGTTGCTTGGAGGAGGAGGAGGTGGAGGGCCTCTAGATCTGGTATGATACACTGATGAGACCAGTATGAGTGAACCAACCTATGGGGATGGGAATAATAATAAAATAAGCAAAAATGAAAGGTAACAAGTTAGTGAGGATCCTGAAATGTTTGTAGTATTTAAACACATATTGCAAAATGTAAACTCGTATCCTAACTTGGGAGCCTTGTTGTGCCCGAGGTAGGCCTAGCGACAAATAAATTTGGAGAACTTCAAATGCCAATAAATGCTTTATTTCATAATATTAAAATAGACGAATCCCAAAACGACACTAAGATAATAAAAATAAGTCATTGCTGGCACTTGGACTTATTATATTTGGAAAGCGAGTAAACCTAATCTATTTGGTCTCAGAAGGACCTTCCTTAGGTTGAATGCTCTCATTGATCAAATCCTCCAGTTCACATAGGTTCATCAGTAAGAATGCCTTTGCCAGATGTCTTCCTTCGTTTCCCTCAGCGTTCTGGCTGTCGGTGACTCTCTTCCTCACTTTTCCTCTCAATTCCAATAGGCTGTATTCCAGAATATTCCAGCTTTTTGCTAGATTTGGTGGCCCTCTCTTTCCATTCATTGATTTGGTCATTTGATGGAAGATTCCTCCACCAGTCTAGCAAGAGTGAGGGTGTGCTAACCATACCGAATCTGGGGACCTCGTGCCTTATGTTCTGCAAAACAAAAGGGTTAGACCTTACCCCTACCGGACTCGACTATTTATACATTTATGATCAACATATCGGCATTTAGTTCTCCAAATTAATGCACAAAATGTGATTGCGTCCGTTGGGATTATGAAAAACCCGATGGACTTTGGATAAGGCTTATCTTAAAGGATCATTATGTGCACAACATAATTGATCCAACTAGGTTTGACCATGATGCATGCACAACTTTAACCAAAGTAAGGTTTCTTTGGGGTTTTAGACTGGTACCCTCAATTGGACAACTTGAGGGGGAAGGCACGGAACCATCGACTACACCGCTGATCGATTGGTTTTACCGCAAATAAGCCTTTCCGAATTTAAGGGTAGTAAATAGGAAGAACGCAACCACTCATTAAAGCATTGCTATAGGATTTGATACGTACGAGTGGAATATGATGCGGAGCATGATTTATGCAGCAATAAATAACATGTAGTCAAGTATTTTCACATAGGAAAAATAAATACAATATTTAAATAATTGAAAAACAGTTACAGGAAAAAGAAACCAAAGAGACAAGTCAGTTTCAGGGCAATAAAGAAATCATAAAGGCTTAAAAAATAGATAGTTAAATTCAAATAAGGAGGAAGGGTACGGGATAAACATGCTTGGACTAATTTGTAAAAGACAAGTTCGTTATGGTAAGAGCCTAAAAGGTATCCCTAGCAGAGTCGCCATGCTGTCGCGCCCCCCTTTTTCCTTTTTGACGGGGAAGTCAGGGTTTCGACATTCATGGGAGTAATAACTCATTTCCTTTTTTGGGAATTGGGTATTTGAAGAGTCACCACCTAACGGATTACGGTGCGTTAGGTCACCTAGAGTGATTAACTCTTGGGTTGGTATGCATTATCAGAGATTATGGTAAGGGCTCGAAGTAACCTCGAGGGGAAGTTGTTAGGCACTCCTCTTGGTCCACAACTATGGGTCCCGACCGAACTTATATTCACAAATTAGTCCATTACAAGTAGACAGTTGAATAGGTTGCAAGTAAAGCACGTTGGATAACTCAAGTAATAAGCTAAAGATTTGGACAAGTTATAAAGCAAAGGCTTAAATAAAAAAGGAATTTTGGTAAAGGAGGGGTCCTAGGTTGGTTATCCTATAAGATCACCACATACAATGTCCGATAACACTCTTCGATGAGGGGCTACATGTGATATTAGCGCGTAGTCATCATATCCCATATGTACCCTTCCCATCCCCTAAATGGTCATGCAAAGCAAGTATTTGGTCAATGATTTCTATTGTGTGCTGCTACCCATCCCTTTTAAATGGTCCTAGAGTGAGTTAGGACCTCTACCTATAGGTGGTTATAGACGGACCCCTAAGGTTTTAAAGGGTGAAAATTCTAAGGTGACAATCAAAACACTTAGGACTTTCAACACATAAATGGAGTAATTAGAGGCTCAAAGTTTCCTCCTCAAACAAGCACATAAACGGCACGACTCAAGCACAATTAAGACATGCTCAGAAACACACATAAAGGGGGAATATACTGATCTCAAGGAAGGGGGAAGACATAATAACATTCTAATATTGTAACCATCAACTACAAATTTCACAACAAAACCACAAATAGAAGCAAACTAGAAACAAAATGAACTGAAACAATAAGAGAATCATATTGTTGTTGGAACTTTGAATTGAAATTAGAACATACTAGTAAAGAGGACAGTGAGCAGAATGAAAGAATAAGAGAACACAGTGGTTAGCCTTGGCTTGCAACCGGCTAACTTAAAGCAGTAGCAAGTAGTGCAAAAGAGAGAGAGAGAGAGCAGAAAGTTTGAGTGTGAGAGATAGTTTTTGAATCAAGAGTTCGTGTGTCGTGCTAATAAAAAACTAGGGTATTTATAGTGTTAAAGCAGGTAGTAAAATAGGGTAGAAATCAAAGTCCATCAGTAATTAAGGAACTCGAAATCAATCAGTCAGGAAATCAAGGTAAGTACTCCCTTAAGTTAAGGGAATTAATTCAAACGGTAAGAACCAGTAGCTTATAAGGCAAGAAATCAATATATGACTAATAAGGAAAGAATCAAAGTTCAGTAAGAATAGGGTAGACAATTAGGACTAAGTTTAGAAAACTCCAATTAAGGAAACATTTCAGTAAAAATAAAGTACCATAACAAATAAGGCAGAAAAATCAGTTAATTTAGACAAACGAGGTAGAATTTTAGGGTTTAAAAGAGGATCTTTCAAACAAACCATAAAATTAGGAAATCAAAATCAATCAAGAGGAAGTTATGATTCTATACTCCACATATAAATTGAGTAAGAACAAACAGACGTAGCAAATAGGCAAGGTCAGCAATATCAACAGAAAGAGGCAAGTCTTGAACAATCAAGATGAATATGATTACATAGAGGTGATATAAGTAGGCTAAGAACTCAGTAAAACCTATTCGAAGCATGGTAACCACAGAAACTTAACAAGAATCGAGTAGTCATGCTAACACACAGAACTAAAACAAAGAAGATTTATAAAAACTAGGGCTTTTAAATAGGTGAGTTGAAAAAGCAGTAGAAACATAGAATAAGTCGAGATATGCAAAAGATAGAAGTTTGAACATACAAATCAGTTTAAACAAAGTGTAGAAGAAGTTCCGAAAAACCCTAACCTTAGAAGAAAGTGAAAACAACTCGAAATTGATGATTTTTGCAAAAGAAGTTCAAGAATAGTGTAAAACATAAAAGGAACAGACTTGAATCGTTTAAAAATAGCACAGATATCAGAGGTGTAAACAAAAATTAGGGTTTCAGAAGAAACCCAAATAGAAACGGAAAAACCTGTTTAGAACTTCAAGGATCGTAACAAATACAGTGTGATTTTACTCGCAATCACACCGGAGTAGCCATGAACAGCCGAAATAGCAAACCCTAAATACAAGTCGGTGTGGCCCAGGGCCCTTGAAGGCCTCACAGAAGATGACCAAGGCAATGGAAGAGTCAATGGAGGCTTGGGGTTGAAGGGTGGTCACAGGATAAGACCGAAGAAGGGAGACGGTTGAAAGAGGTTAGGATTAGGTTGAGAGAAGAGAGGAGATGAGAGGATTTGAGGGCAACGGAATTTTGGAAATGAGATAGGGTTAGGGGTTGTTGGGATTAAAAAAGGAAAGGATTTATATGGGTCATTGATCTGAGAGATCAACAACCAGGATTTGATTTATGTTGGATCGGGTAGATGGGTTCCGGGTTTGGATAAGTGTATATAGTGTCTGGGTCAGGTAATTTGGTAGGAAATTGGGTTGGGGTTGGGTTCAATTTAGGCTACAATTGAAAGCCAAATCTGACTATAATTTAAATAGCTAATGTTTCCCTTTTTAATTTATAATAAATAATACACAATTTTTGGAAAATAATTTTATGTACAAAAATGATTTAAAATATATATTTATCATTTTAAAAATATAGGGACCAATTTTACACATATAAAATGTAATTATACATTAAATGGGGCTAATATTGCAATTATATGCAATTTTGCTTAAAAATACCAAATGTAATCATAAAAATGCATAAAAAATATATTAACCATATTTTGGTATAAATAGAGAAATTGAATGACTAAATCACCATAACAATTACTTGGTGTATAATTATTGGGGATTTTATGAATAAAAGGGGAGGAAATAAATCAATTTAAATCCTTAAAATTATGGGGAAAATTATAAAAATCTTGTGCATGCTTATATATGCAGGTATATGCTATTTTGAAGGTATTTATGTATATTTAATATATATAGGGAAAAATTGGGTATCAACAAGTGTAACCGCACCTTTGAGGTCTTGGCCGCACGTGCGAAGCCGCAGAAGCGGCCAAAGGGGCACAAATGAGGTTGAGAAGGGAGAAGGTTAGGAGCGCAAATGCGGTCGTGTTGCCGCAGAAGTGGGACCGCACCTGCAGAAGGAGAAACACAGAAGCAGAAGGAGGAGGGCCTGGCGAAGGACCGCAAATGCGGTAGTGAGGCCGCACCTGCGGAACCGCAGAAGCGGTCAAGTGACCGCAGGTGCGGAAAGGATGGAGGTAGTGAGTTGTTTTAAAGTTGGGATTTGACCATTTTCTTTCATCTTTCTCTTGTTTGGATGATTTTTGGAGAGCTTCAAGTGAGGGTTTTTCATCATCAACGATAAGGTAAGCTAACCCCACCTATCTTGAGTTAAATATATTGATTATGTATGGATTTTAGCATGAAAATTGGTAGAAATTTAGGGGGTTGAGGAAAACCTAGAAAATTGGTGTTCTTTGGTTTTGACCACGATTTTTGGTATGAAATTGAGAATAAATTATATATTTGAGTTCGTGAGGTTATGGGTAGAGTTTATCTTCGAAAATTTTGAAATCCGGGCACGTGGGCCCAAGGGTGATTTTGTCAACTTTTCGAGCGGAGTTGAGAATTTATATAAATTGAATTGTTATGAGTATTAGGGTATATTTTCATTGGTTTGCCTATTATTTGGCTAGTTTTGGAGCATTGGGGCATCGACTTGAGTCGTCGGAAGGGCTTGGATGTCGATTTTGGAACTTCGGGGCGAGGTGAGTCTCTTTTCTAACCTTGTAAGAGGGAATTTTCCCCATAGGTGAATTAATTGGATTTGTGCTTCTATTTGTTGGGGCTACGTACGTACGAGGTGACGAGAGTCCATGTGTAGCTTCTATTATGTTTAAGTCCGGGTAGTCTAAAACCCAAAAGCATGCTATACTTGAAATATTTGTAATCTTATTGACAACTGAAATTGCCTAAATCATATCGAATTAGTAAAAGAATTTCTAAAAAAGATTAAACCTCATTTTCTTCAATCATTAAAAGAGAATTGACTTTTCCTTGGATAAATATTTCTTGATGAATTCTTAATTGACTGTTTAAATGTGTGTATCAATGAGTACTTGCGTCACACATATGATTTGCGGTAACTCTATTATTTATATTTGACCTCGTCACACATATGATTCGCGAGCGGGATAATAGATTTATCTATGGTTCGCGCCATTCGACCTCTTGCAGTACACAATTTAAATATTTATTGGATTGGGTCGTACGACCTCGGCATGATTTGCGCACGCTTGTAATGCTTGCTTGAGATTTACAAATTGATATTGCCTCCCTGGTCTGAGACAAATTGATAAATAATGGATTATGAATTTGGAGACTTCTAAATATAAAAAGTAATGTTTACTTGTTTCTTTTCTTACTTGAGTTTACTGCCATTTTTAATAAATCCATGATTATTCGCATTATTAATATATTATTATTGGACCACTAGTAAGTGTCGAAGTCGACCTCTCGTCTCTACTTCTTCGAGGGTAGAATGGATAGTTATTAGGTACACGTTGTTTTATTGTACTCATACCACACTTGTTGTGCATTTTGTTGCACATGAACATGTATGTCTAGTGGCCTAGTTGGGCACAATGGCATGGTTGATACGGAGACTTAGGTGAGCTGCACCTCTCGAGACGACCTGCAGCTAGCAGAGTCTCCTTCGGAGTATTGCATTGTATTTTCTTTTCTGTCTAATTTGTATTCCGGACGGTTGTTGTATTACATTATTTCCTAGAAACTGCTCATGCACTTGTGACACCGAGTTATGGATGATTATGGAGTATTCTGTATTAACTTCTAAATATTTTTTTATTTATTTTGTAAAGATTATCTTTTACTGGCCAAATTAGAGGAAAAATATAGTTTTCTTTTACTGGCCAAATTAGAGGAAAAATATAGTTTTCAAAATTATTTAATCAAGAATTTAATTAAGTATTTATGGTTGGCTTACCTGACAGCAGTGTCCGGCGCCATCACGACGCTTAGTGGATTTTGGGTCGTGACAACATGGTATCAGAGCACTAAGTTCCCTTAGGTCTCACGAGTCATGAGCGAGTCTAGTAGAGTCTTGTGGATTGGTACGAAGACTTTTGTACTTACCTTCGAGAGGCTATAGGGCTATTAGGAGCACTTCCCTTCTTGATTCCTCATCGTGTGGTCTAATTCCTTTTAGGCTTGTGCCCTTGTTTCCTTGCTACTCGATCTTATGCGACGTGAAGCACTTATTATAAATCAAGAATTAAATAATTGTAATGGTACTACAAATATGGTGCGTGATGTTTCTCCCGACATAGTTGGTTGGGCTATTGTTGTCGCCTTGCGGAAGGATATTCTGTCATTTCATCTCGATAGCTGCACTTCTGAGAGCTTCGAGGCTATGCATAGGTTGCTATGATGCTCATGAACGGTTATCGTACAATATTGACGTGTTGGTAAGGTGCTTGCCTATGTGTAAGGGCAATGAATGACTTGAAGGGAGGTCTACTCAGTGCATGATTCAGAGATTCGGTATTTCATTTCCGACGGAGAAAAAAAGCAATTGGCCGATGAATGTCCAGATTTGGATTGATGGAGTAACGAGACTTAGTGTTTTCAAGTATGGTGGAATTTTCATCTACGACATGGTATCATCGTCCTTGATTGGATGTGTTAAGTTTGCTAGTGTTATGATCTTCTACAATTTGCCTTTGGGGCAGGATATTGTGAAATAATATTGGAGACGACTGTCAGAGATCGTGGTGTGCGGTGGTTCAGGATTGAATCGGTGTTTCTAATGTTGACGGCTCGAGAAAAGATTATATTTGAAAAAGTTTAAAGTTAGTGACGATCTGCTGGTTCAAATGTCACAAAGATAGAGAATGAATTAAGGCAACAACTAGGCAACAAGGGATGAGGAAGGACATTTGGGAGGTGTCAGGTAGTGGTTAAACTCCTAGAAGGCCAGGTGTAAGGAGCGAAGGTCGAGTAGTTGCTTAAAAGAGTAAGTTTGGCCAAAGTATAAGAGTGTCATAGCAACACGTGGATTCAATGGCAGGATAACTACACCCTTGAGGAAAGTTTAGAGTGATTTGGGAATTTACTGGACGGTGATTGGGTCTACGAGCTTAATTTGAAATATTGGCTAGCATACGGCGGGAGATTTGATATGACAGAAAAGAGCTGCTTGATATGAAGAAGGATGCAACATAAATTTTGATCTGGAAGATATTGTCGCACATTTAGTTGATGTACACGAGGAGTGAATGAACTTGTGCAGCTGGTGGATGAGCACATGCTCAAGTAGGTTATCTCCTGTGAGCAGATCATCGGTTGCATGGTTGGCGAAGCATCTGCGAAGGATTTTATTGGTCATCTGGTAAGAGGTTGAATATGTGAATGTTGATAGAGATTCAGAGTGTTCATGAAATGCTAATGGAAGGATTTCGAGGAATCTGGCGGTTTGATTGCGCAAGGTTATGTCAATAAAAGATAAAGAATCTTGGTGGATTCCATAGTTGTTTTATAGTGGCTTCAAGCTAAGTGGGAGAGTCCCACCGCTTACGGTTGGATTGCATGGTCGTCTATTTGTGAGATTTCTGGTTATTAGCATATTGATGGGTTATTTCAGCTAAGGGAAAAGAACATAAGAGGTAATTTGAGCAAGGGAAGTGTTAAAGGTGTGTTATAGTTGGCCTTGCTGACTCATGTTCAGACTTGGGGAAGGATTCAGGATTTATGCCTTGTATAGATGCGGGTTCAAGGAAAATGGTTCGGCCGGGTGCTTCGTCGAGAGGGTGTTCATGTGATAGAAGATTCATGGAGTTGATTATATTCGAGACCAAGTCAGAGTGGTGGCTCTCAACAACAATCCTAGTGGATTCAAAAGTTAAAGTGTGGTGCCTAATGGTTTCGAGCCCATAAGATGGTTAAGAATCGAGCTTTTGCAGCAGACTATGAACATAGGCTTGGAATGTTCTACGATATCTTCGGCTTGCAGTGTATAGTTGGGGGAATGAGAGAAAATGAATTTGGATTCGTAGAGGAATTATCAGAATGAATGTATCAGTTGAGATGCGAATATACGCACAAGTAAGGTATGATGTGGTTCGTGGGGCTTGAGACATCATGGTCTTGTGTACAAGGCCACTCGGGATGAGTGCGGATTGAGTTCGTTATGGGTTGAATAGAGTTATTATTATTTTAAGGCAATTGAGGATAAGTTAAAAGAAGTCAGGTCTGTTAGCCATGGTTGAATTGGCATGATGGTGGCAGTGATCAGTTCCTCTAGTGTGACTAGATTATGCATGTGATTTGTGGCGGTAAGTGTGAGGCTTGACGGCCGCTGTAATTAACTTTAATTGGAAATATTCAAGTATTATGGCCTGTTATGTGTAGGCGGATCCCGGAAGGGCTATGGTGGCTTAGACCACTATTTAAAGATTTCCATATTCTATGGTTATGAGAATTCACTCGCGTGTTGCTATGGTTTCCCTGAAAAAAAGTTAAGTGAAAAGTTTCTATATGGTAAAGTATTAACCTATTAGTGGTCTAGGAGTTAAGATGAAATTCTGGTGCTATCGTATATTGGCATGCTAGGTGCAGTGAGTGGTATAGAATTTGAAAGTGAGGACCAAGGTTGCGGTTCGATGTTAGCAAGGGCGTCACGAGCTCGGATGAGCAGGAAAGGAGTTTGGACGTTTAAATAGGTTGGTATTATCCTCAGCATCACCGGAGATCAGTGCCTTGTGCAAGAGGCTTCGTGTATTAGTTTACGGATTCATGATTTTCTTTACAATGTTAATATGGCCAGTGGTATGAATGTGCATAATTGTATAAGTGTGGCATGTATTCACTTAATTTATTGAAGAACTAAACCAAGTATGAAGAATGTGGTGATATCGTTAATTTGAGAATTTATGCCTGGAGAGCACTCAGTTTATTGGGTGGTGGGCTGTGGAGGATTGTTCCGGTTATGATGATTGTTCTTGTGTGTTATGGGAAAAGGGGGGTTATTATGGACCCAGGAAAGATTATTGGCCTAGTTTGGTACAACCAGAATGGGCTTGAGGTCTGTTAATGGATTTAAATATGAATACGGGCTTTATATCACGCCAGATGTGTTCATTTCAGCATAACGCTCCATGTGGAGGAGTATTTGGACGTTGGATGTTATTTCGTCGTCGGCTATCTCTCATAATGCTATATTGTTCCGTGTGAGTTGCGAAACGGCTTGACCAATTTCTTATGTGTTGAGGTTCCACGTAGTGATGGTGTTATGTGAGAAGGATGACTCTTGAAATTCAGATCATATATCGCGCTTCAGTTGTGCTTAAGTTTTGTAGCTTATGGCGCTATCTGTCTCCCAGTAGATGGTATTATTCACTTAGCGTGCTTGTGGCCGATATTCGATATTTTGTAGTAATGAGTGATTTAGCTTGGTATGTATCTTCTTATGTGAATTTTATGTGTGGATCGGGTGGCACGCCGCCACGGGTATGTTATTTGGATCGGGTTGCACGCCGTAACAATGTGATGTTGAATATAGTTTTCATATTTTATCTTTTGTGTGTTTTGTTTCCCATTTTCTAAGGAAAGCTCATATTAGTTGCGTGAGTTGAGTAGTCCCTTCTAGAGTTCATTTTCCTTATGTATCACGTTTGAGCTTGTAGCCTATTGGCACGTTGTAGTATCATATGATACTTTTGGTCATATCCAGGGTGACTTATTTCCTGATCAATTTGTACTGTGTGAGACGGGATTATTGGAACTAGGATCAATGCGACTGGATTATATGAAGTATATTAAAGAGCAAAGATCATTATTTGGTTCAGAATGAGGTAATGGTTCTTGTCAGGAGTATAGACTCAATGAATTATTTACTCGACAGTTGGTTATGAATTTCTACATGTCTCTTCCATCGTGGCGGTATTGTACAAGTTGGAACAAGACTTATATATGTCATGAGATGCATTGGGAGCATCAGGCTCGTAGAATTCTGGCTATTATGATTAGAGAATGTTATTATGATCTTGTGAATAAAGTGGTGCAAGGTGTGAATTCAGCAAAGGTATGCAATCAGGTATTGGTGCATTGTGTGGTGATTGATACGGTGTTCATATGTTAGGAACAAACCTGGCAGAGAATTTCGGATGTTGGAACTGAGCTCTAAGTTTATTTGCTTGAATAGAATAGAGTATCTTTAGAATTGATCTAGTTAAGGTGCTCAACTGAGTGGTAGCATGGGTAGGTGCACGAGGTATTAAGCAGTGATTTCGGACAACTCCAGTGCAGTTCTTAGCACGTTTGAGGACGAACATATGTTTAAGTGGGAGAGAATGTAACGACCTGGCCGGTCGTTTTGAGCTCTAGTGTATCGTTCAGCAGTTTGAGGCCATGAGCAACCTCGCTTCAGGATTGTGACTTATATGCGGTGTTGGAACTGAATTTCGGGGTGTTTGGGAGTGATTTGGAAAGAGAATTCTCATTTCGGAAGCTTTAATTTGAAATAATTGACTAAGATTGAATTTTTGAGTAAACGGACTCGGAATCGGGATTCGAAGGTTCCAACAGGTTCGTATGATGATTTAGGACTTGGGCGTATGTCCGGATCGGGTTTTGGAAGACCCGGGAACGTTTCGGCACCTATTGTGGAAGTAGCATTTTTGGAAGAGTTCCATGAGTTTGGGTTAAAATGCATTTCAGTGTTATCAATGTCCGTTTGGGATTTCGAGATTGGGAATAGCTGCGTATAGTGATTCTGGTATTGGGTGCGCGATCGGAAGTGAATTCGGAGGTCCGTGGGAAATTTTGGAGTCCTTTGGCTAAAGATAGAAATTTGAAGGTTTTGGTGAGTTTGACCGGAGGTGGATTTTTTGATATCGGGGTCGGATTTCTATTCCGGAAGGTGGAGTTGGTCCGTAATGTCAAATATGGCTTGTGTGCAAAAGTTGAGGTTAATCGGACGTGATTTGATAGGTTCCAGCATCGAATATAGAAGTTTGAAATTCTAAAGTTCATTAAGCTTGAATTGGAGTGCAATTCATGGTTTTAGCGTTATTTGATGTGATTTGAGGCCTCAAGCAGGTCCGCGTTATGTTATGGGACTGGTTGGTGTGATTGCATGGGGACCCAGGGGCCTCGGGTGGATCCCGGGTGGTTAATGGATTGAATTGGAGTTGGGAGGAAGAGCTGAAGCCTGCTGTCATCTGGTGTAACCGCACCTGCGAGGCCTTGTCTGCAGGTGTGGAGCCGCAGAAGTGGCCAAAGGGGTGCAGATGCGGTTGAGAAGAGAGAAGGCTGGGGCTACAAATGTGGTCGTGTTGCTGCAGAAGCGGGACCGCACATGCGGAAGGAGTAACACAAAAGCGGAAGGAGAGGGCCTGGTGAAGAACCGCAAACGCGGTAGTGAGGCCGCACCTGCGGAACTGCAGAAGCGATCAAGTGACCGCAAGTGCGGAAAGGCTGGAGGCAGTGAGTTGTTTTAAAGTCGGGATTTGGCCATATTCTTTCATCTTTCTCTTGTTTGGACGATTTTTGGAGAGCTTCAAGTGGGGGTTTTCATCATCAATGACAAGGTAAGCTAACCCCACCTATCTTGAGTTAAGTATATTGATTATGTATGGATTTTAGCATGAAAATTGGTAGAAATTTGGGGGTTTGAGGAAAACCTACAAAATTGGTGTTCTTGGATTTTGACCACGATTTTGGGTATGAAATTGAGAATAAATTATATATTTGAGTTCGTGAGGTTATGGGTAGAGTTTATCTTCAAAAAAATTCGGAATCCGGGCACGTGGGCCCAAGGGCGATTTTGTCAACTTTTCGAGCGGAGTTGAGAATTTATATAAATTGAATTGTTATGAGTATTAGGGTATATTTTCATTGGTTTGCCTATTATTTGGCTAGTTTTGGAGCATTGGGACATCGACTTGAGTCGTTGGAAGGGCTTGGACGTCGATTTTGGAACTTTCGGGCGAGGTGAGTCTCTTTTCTAACGTTGTAAGAGGGAATTGTCCCCATAGGTGAATTAATTGGATTTGTGCTTCTATTTGTTGGGGCTACGTACGTACGAGGTGACGAGAGTCCGTGCGTAGCTACTATTATGTTTAAGTTCGAGTAGTCTAAGACCCAAAAGCATGCTATACTTGAAATATTTGTAATTTATTGACAACTGAAATTGCCTAAATCATATCGAATTAGTAAAAGAATTTCTAAAAAAGGTTAAACCTCATTTTCTTAAATCGTTAAAAGAGAATTGACTTATTCTTGGATAATTGTTTCTTGATGAATTCTTAATTGACTGTTTGAATATGTGTATCTATGAGTACATGCGTCACACGTATGATTTGCGAGCGGGGTAACTCTATTATTTATATTTGACCGCGTCGCACATATGATTAGCGAGCGGGGTAATAGATGCATCTATGGTTCGTGCCATTCGACCCTCTGGCAGTGCACAATTTAAATATTTGTTGGATCAGGTCGTACGACCTCGACATGATTTGCGCATGCATGTAATGCTTGATTGAGATTTACAAATTGATATTGCCTCCCTGGTCTGAGACAAATTGATAAATAATGGATTATGAATTTGGAGACTTCTAAATATAAAAAGGAATGTTTACTTGTTTCTTATCTTACTTGAGTTTACTGCCATTTTTAATAAATCCATGATTATTCGTATTATTAATATATTATTATTGGACCACTAGTAAGTGTCGAAGTCGACCTCTCGTCTCTACTTCTTCGAGGTTAGACGAGATACTTACTGGGTACACGTTGTTTTTTTGTACTCATACCACACTTGTTGTGCATTTTGTTGCACAGGCACATGTATGTCTAGTGGCCTAGTTGGGCGCAACGACATGGTTGATACAGAGACTTTGGTGAGCTGCACCTCTCGAGATGACCAACAACCAGTAGAGTCTCCTTCAGAGTATTGTACTGTATTTTCTTTTCTGCCCAATTTGTATTTCAGACAGTTATTGTATTACATTATTTCCTAGAAACTACTCATGCACTTGTGGCACCGGGTTCTAAGATGATTATGGGGTATTCTGTATTAACTTCTAAATATTTTTTTATTTATTTTGTAAAGATTATCTTTTACTGGCCAAATTGGAGGAAAGTCATAGTTTTCACAATTATTTAAACGAGAATTTAATTAAGTATTTAAGGTTGGCTTGCCTGACAGCGGTGTCCGACGCCATCACGACCCTTAGTGGATTTTGGGTCGTGACATCCGCCATCTATTTAAATGGCATTCACAGTATGGCAGTGACAGGCAATGCGGGCATGTACCTGGGTAGAGATGCAAATGACTTATCCCAGTCACCATAAACAATTTCAAATGCACGTTTGCGCTCGAGATATGCCTTTCTTTTAGTAATAGTACACCCATATTCCTGGTGGACAGATGTAATACACTCTTTGATCTTGTACATTATGGACGCTTCAATGTGTGGAATCAAGAGAAGAGAAATCAAGTCAACATCCAAGTTGAAGTGATTCCCACTGAATGTGTCCATTTCACAATTGTGGGTGCTAATGTATTTACCCACTTTCCGCATATTTGTTTTCTTCTTTATCGCATGCAGCATCCAGTTACAACTCGTAAACCATCTACGACAAACAACCTTGTATACATCCGAAGATGACTTCTATACGATCATCTCACGACACTCTTTTATGTTGTACATTTTCACCCCCGTACTTAGGCACACATTATCAGGAAAAAACATGTCATTTGACAACACCGTTGGTCTAGATTCATCCTACATTGGTGTCTGAATTTCGTCAATATCCCTTGTGAAGGCATCTATATCCGGTGTACTTGGCAAATGATCAAGGTAGGGAATATGCCTTGAATGAAACTGCACGTGGGACTCGTACACTCTTGGTCTAACAGGAGGTGGAGCATGATCCCTCGTCAAATCAGGTTCGACATTCTCTTCCTCCTCATCATCCCCCTCGTCAGGGAAGGGTGTGTCATCTCCAGACTCATCGACATTGTTGTCATAATAACTATTATCTTCCTCACTCTGTGCATCTGCCAAATCCCAAGTAAATACGTCCTCTACGGCCAATTGAGTGAGGACAGAACCATCAAGTTGCTCGTTTTCACTGCACAACCAAAGAAATAATGAGTTACTGAAATTGGTCCAAACAGTACATATAACTTTATATATTCACTTACACATCATAATGTGTTGATATCCCATGATGCACGTTATCTTGTTGATACTGACTCCCGGATGGACCACCATGATCCAACATACCAAAACTAGGTATATTCCAACTGGCCGTTGGTTCATAACTAGTAAAATTCACATATGGTCGGTACCCCCTATGGAATAAACGAGTGTTAATACAAATGCAATATACAAAAATATATATCGTAATACAAAGGAGAAATTATTTCATCGCTCCTCATTCGCCCGTGGAAATAAGTTTAGATCCGGCCAAACTCTTTCAGTCGGAACCTGTTCGGCTAAAATTGCTCCAAAATAACCACCCGATGATTGAGGGATTTCCCTACTTTGCACAACCTCATTATTGCGAACGTCTTCAACCTTGACGTATATTTCCAACAATATTATCACAATAAATTTCCTGTATTCATCTGGAGTTCCCAAAAAATCCCTCAGAGTTTCATCGTCTTCGATGTTAAACTCAACATAACAAGCAACCTCTTGCGGAGTCACAGAATACGGATATCTTCCGGTTAATTTAAGATTCACCGAACGTTTGCTCACACTCATTTTATTACATAACGACGATACCAATCTATCGTACTCCATTGTAAGTGGCAACTTAACATGACACTGTGGAGATAAATTATAGCTTATTGAGTTATTCATCACCACAACCTCACCCCCTCCCCCTCCCCAATATAATGAAACCCTAATTTTTCACTCTTCAGACATTATGACAAAATGCAAAATAACTTAACAACGAAAAATTTCAGAACACTTGAAAATTTTCAGAACACTTGAAGATGTTTATGAATGGATTTTTACAAAATCCTTCACCTTTATAAATAAGGTAAAAATTAGTCTGGGGTTCAATTATTAGAGCTATAGTATTTTTTTAAAAAAATGCTATACCCAGTTGAATTATTGTTATCTCAGTTATCCACACAATAATTATTTGTGGGCCTACTTAATATGTATGGTGTTTTAGTAAAAAACGCTATATATTTATATATCATTTTTTTGAAAGACACTATACTTAACTGGCCTAACTTTTTGTCCACATATTTCGGTTATTTGAGTCAAAAAGAATCACATTTTGGTCCGGATTCGAAAGAATTGTCTCATTTCGAGTAGTTTAGGGCCAAAATTGACCATTTTCAGTCCAAATTGCGGCAAACCGCTAGTGGGTAGCGCAATTTTGAGCTACTTGGTTAACTGAGGAGCATCTTTGAGCTACTTGATGAACCGTAAGCCATTTTTATACCAAATATGAAACAATGTGTAAAGTCATTCCATTTACATGGAGTCGAAATTGTGGCATTTGGACAAAATTGGTCATACCCTAAAATTAATTATAGGTTCGCTTATCGATTCAGGTCATGTGAACTTGATGTTACCATTGAGTTGGTGTTATGCCTGGGGGCGTAACAAGAAAACCAATAAAGTGCACTAAATCCCTAATCCGAGTTAAACGAGAAAAAAAATCGATTATGGCTTAGTTTGGTTTGATTTGATTTGGTGTTAGGATAAAAAACAACCATTATTGATTTGGTTTAGTTTGATTTTAATAAAAAAAAAAGTCAAACCGTAACCAAACCAACCCCGATAGTATATTTATAAAATTTTTAAAATTATTTTATACATATAAATATTTATTGTAATGTAATTTATTAAAAAATTTACAATTTTATCTTTTAATGTATTATTTTAAGTTTGGACTTAATATTTTCGAATGATAAATAAATTTTATAACCCATAAATGTAGTAACTCCAATAAAGTTCAAATCAATACTAACGCTAACAAAAGAAATTCAATTCAATACTAGGAATGATGATAGTATTGGATATCTATATTTTTAGTTTTACATTGGTTCATAATGAAAATGCATAACTTAGTTTATCTTTTTCTCTAGTGCTTAGTTATGTAATTAATAGTACTTGTTAGCTATACTTATTTTAACGTGACCTATAGAGTATTTTTAGATTATGTTAATTTTTATTATGGCTTATAATTAACAATATTTGCTATACAATTTTATTATCTTTGTTATTGAATATTTTAGTATAATGCTGTGACTTATCTCATATTATTGTGGTTTTTTCCTGGAAAATACATTATATAGTTGTATCTTATTGGGACTAAAGAAATATTTGGAGCACAAGTTACATATTTTGTGCTACGAAGACTTTACCGAAAATAAATCTTGAAACCCGAAAAAAAACGAAAAACCTTAGAAAAATCGAGATTAAAAAACTCATATAAGAATAGGAATCGAATCCACAACTATTGATATTGAATCCACTGTTCTCACCTTAAAAGCTGGGTAAGCCAAGGGGGGACTTTGAACTGTTAAGAGGTGCCTAGCGCTTTCATCAATATGAAAGAGGAACTTTATAGGTTTGGTTTATAGATTTAAAAACCAGATACCATTGGTTTGGTAATTAAAAAAATTTGAACCAACCCGACTTATGTACACTCCTACATAGGCATTTAATTTTGAAGGAAGAATTTCCAGGAATTTTTTTTCTTTCATAGGAGTATGAGCAAAATGTCGTTCTCCCTTTTTACTCTTTCAAAATAGAATTTATACTGAATAAAATAATCATTTGAATATTTTTCTAATATGTAGGAATAATCATTTAATTATTTTTTCTTATATTTAAGAATAGTTATTTAATTATTCTCCTAATGCTTAGAACTTTAATTTTTCCAACTCCTTCCAATTCTAGAATTCCTTCTTTTAAGTTTAGGTGAAAAAAAGTATTTCGAATGTTTGGGCTTAGGAGCCTTGATAAGGAAAAGGCACAAGGAATCAAATAAGTAAAACTCTGAGGAACAGAGGAAGAGATATTTGACCAATTTTTAACTCTTTTTTCTATAGAACATCAATGAAATATTCTTTCTTTTCAGACCCTTATTAACATTTATTTATTAGCAAATTAAATGTAAGATATGCACTATTCAGTCTCCCAAAGTAAAAAAAAAGTATCCCTCTTTCTTTTCTTTTTTTGGAAAGATATCCTTCTAGCTCCTTTATTTTAGGCACTGAATTCCGGCTCTTTGTCAATAGTTGTTTAATGAAATATGACCTTATTCTTAGACGCTTATTATGATTTATTTATAAGCAAATTGAAATGGAAGAATTATGCATAACTTACGTCTCTAATTTGTAATTTTTTTATAAAATATCATCCTTTATTTAGGAGTTAGATTAGCTACAGTTTTTTTTGGCAATTAAATATTTTTTAATTATTTGATTTAGGTAAGAGCTCCTAATTAAAAAAGGGAGAATTGCACAAAAATGCAGTCCACCTATATACATTGCAGCAGAATAACCCAGTTACAACTTTACAAATTTCTAGGCCATAGCCAAAGTTTGAAAAATAAGCATTTTTTATTCTGCAGATCTTCAAGCACGAAAATTCGGTGATTTTTTATTCTTCTTCCCCAAGTTTTGTATATATTTGTCACGACCCGAATTTTCCGCCCTCGAGAGTTGTGATGACGCTTACTAGTGAAAGTTAGGCAAGCCAATCATTCCAAATATTTTACCTTTTCCATTTTTAATCCTATAACAGTTGTGAATTAACATTATATAAACAACGGAAATAATAAAGCAGAAGAATGAAATGTAACAATTTAATAATAATACCGATATCAATCCATAAACATAAGCTACCTAGAACTGGTGTCACAATCTCACAAACTATTTAAGAATACTACAACGGGGTTCGAACAAAATAGATACATGTCTGTCTCTGAAATAGTAAAGAACAAAAGAAAAAAAAACTAGATAGGAAGGGGACGCCAAGGCTTGCAGACGCCTGCAGGACTACCTCGGGTCGCCTGATGGACTGAAGGCAGCAACCTCACTGTGGTCCAAAAGCTGCAGCACCGGGATCTGCACACAGTGCAGAGTGTAGTATCAGCACAACCGACCCCATGTGCTAGTAAGTGCCTAGCCTAACCTCGGCGAAATAGTGACGAGGCTAGGACAAGACTACTAAATAAACTTGTGCAGTTAAATCATATACAACAGAAAAATAAAGGCAGAAATTTACAGTTAAAGATCGAAGGGGGGAAAACGTGCTGCGGGGAATATCAGGTAACAACAGAAAACCAATAGAAGAATGTAAAGAAAGCCATAATTTAATTATCAGCAAGAATCAAGAACTTAATAACACGTGCGCAGCATCACCCTTCGTGTTTTTACTCTCATCCTCATTATAAAAGTCAATAGAATTGGCACGTCATCACTCTTCGTGCTTTTACCTCACATAATCATGGCACGGAATTATCCTTCGTGCATTATCACTCATATCATGGCACGACATTGTACATCGTGCGGCACGGCATCACCCTTCGAGATTTTACCTCACAATATTGGCACGTCATCACTCTTTGTGCATTAATACTCTCAAAATCATACACGACATCACCCTTCGTGCTTTACACTCTTCCTCACCCAAGCAACAATCACAAAGCAATCTGGGCAAGGGAATCAATAATATCACAATAAAATCCCGGTAAGGGAACAATAACATAACAACAATATCCCAGCAAGGGAAAATAATATCATGAGTAATAATATCCCGGCAAGGGAAATAATATCAAAAGCAATAATATCCCAGCAAGGGAGACAATATCATAAACCTCTTCTCTTTTTCACAGTTACTTCACAACTCAATTCTCAACTTGAGCCAATTCTCTACAATGTTCAATTACCAATAATACTTCCACTGGCCTTGTTTAATAATAGAAATCATCATATAAAGCATGAACAATACGAAACGGAGTCACATTAATCATAGTATAAGGCTCACGGGCATGCTTGACACCGACGTATAGATACTCGTCACCATGCCTATACGTCGTACTCAACATTTAACTCATAGCTAATAAGACATAACTCCTAATCCCTCAAGCTAAGGTTAGACCAAACACTTACCTCAATGCCAAGAACACAATTCAAGCCTCAACTATCGCTTTACCTATTGTTTCCACCACCAATTCGGTTGTATCTAGCCACAATTTACTTAACGATATCAATAAATGTTAAATGAATCAACTTTAGTGCATGAAAATAGGTTTTCTAAAGATTTTCCCAAAAAGTCAAAAATCGCCCACGGGCCCACATGGTCAAAACCCAAGGTTCGAACCAAAACTCGATTACCCATTCACCCACGAACTCAAATATATAATTTGTTTTGAAATCGGATCCCAAATCGAGGTCCAAATCCCCAAAATTTAAAAATCCTAAGTTCTACCCAAAACACCCAATTTCCCTCCGAAAACCCTTAATTTTGAATTGAAGTCATGTAAAAAGATATTATAGATTAAAGAAAATAAGTTAAAAATTGCTTACAATCGATTTGGAGAAGAACGTTTCTTTGAAAAATCGCTCAAGAGAGCTTAGGGTTTGAGGGAGTTTGAAAAATGAAGAATTTTCGGCTAAGTTCTAATTTGCACAGGTGCAGATATCGCATTTACGATGTAATGTTCGCAAATGCGAACTCGAAATTGCGGCCAAAGCTTCGCAATTGCGAAGGAAGGCCTACCTCTACTTTCTTTGCAAATGCGAACAACTGTTCGCAATTGCGATGCCTGCTAAGGTCGCATTTGCGACATCAGCCTCGCAAATGCGAAGTTTCCTTGCCCCAGCCCATCATCGCAATTGCGATGTTTCTTCGCAAATGCGAGCTCGCATTTGCGAGCCAAGCTTCGCAATTGCGAAGCCTGCAGACCTGCAACACAACAACAGTTTTCCTAAGTCCAATTTCACTCTGCGGCCTATCCAAAACACACCCGAGCCCTCAGGGCTCGAACCCAAACATGCAAGCAAGTCCAAAAACATCATACAGACTTGTTCATGCGATAAAATCATCAAAATAACGTCAAAAACTATGCGTTAAGCCTCAAATTCATGAAATTACTCAAAAATATCAAAATTTTCAATTTCTCAAATAAAGGTCCGATTTATCCTAAACGGACTCCGATTCTTACCAAACTTCACAGATTCATCTTAATTATTATTTCAAACTTGTACCGGGCTCTGGAACCAAAATACGGGCCTGATACCATCAATTTCAAACATCTTTTTATTTCCAAAACCTCTTATATTTTCTAAAAAACAATTTTCTTTAAAAATTTATTTCTCGGGATTGGGACCTCGGAATTCGATTCCGGGAATATGCCCAAGTCCCAAATTTTAATACGGACCCTACGAGACCGTCGGATCACAGGTCCGGGTCCATTTACCAAAACATTTGACCAAAATCAATTTTATTTAATTTTTAAAAGCCATTTTCCTTGTTTTACTTAGTTTTCACATAAAAGCTTTCCGGAAACGCTCCTGGACTATGCATGCAAATCTAGCTGAGACAAAGAGAGGTTTTTAAGGCCCCGGAACACATAATTTACTTCTCCACCTCTAAAATAACTGTTCGTCCTCGAACAGACATCAGAAAAGTACCTGAGTCGGAGAAAAGCTGGGGATATCGGCTCCACATATCGGACTCGGACTCCCAGGTCGCTGCCTCAACAGGCTGACCTCTCCACTAAATATGAACAACAGGGAAACTCTTTGACCTCAACTGACGAACCTGCCGGTCTAGAATAGCTATCGGCTCCTCCTCATAGGACAAGTCCTTGTCTAACTGGATAGTGTTGAAGTCTAACACATGGGATGGATCACCATGATACTTCCGAAACATGGACAGATGAAAGACTGGATGCACGGATGATAAACTCGGTGGCAACGCAAGTCTATAAGACACCTCTCCCACTTGATCAAGAATCACAAACGGGCCAATGAATCTAGGGCTAAGCTTGCCCCTCTTCCCAAATCTCATCACGCCCTTCATAGGCGATACCCCAAGCAACACCCGCTCGCCGACCATGAATGCCACATCACAAACCTTACGGTCGGCATAACCCTTTTTCCTGGACTGAGTTGTACGAAGCCTATACTGAATGATCCTGACCTTGTCCAAAGCATCCTGTACTTGATCCGTACCTAACGACTGAGCCTCTCCCGGCTCAAACCATCCAACCGACGACCAACACCGCCTACCATATAAAGCCTCATAAGGAGCCATCTGGATGCTTGAATGGTAGCTGTTGTTGTAGGCGAACTCCGCTAAAGGCAAGAACTGATCCCACGAGCCTCCAAAGTCAATGACACAAGCTCGGAGCATATCCTCCAAAATCTGAATAGTACGCTCGGACTGCCCGTCCGTCTGAGGATGAAATGATGTGCTCAACTCGACCCGTGTGCCTAACTCATGCTGAACTGCCCTCCAGAAATGTGAGGTAAACTGCGTACTTCGGTCAGAAATGATAGACATGGGCACACCATGAAGACGAACAATTGTTGATACCCAATTTTTTCCTATGTATTTTTATATACAAAATACTTTCAAAATAGCATATATATGTATACATAAGCATACCCAAGTGTTTTAGTATTTTTCCAATCTTTTGAAGAGTTTGTAAATCATATTACTATCCATTTTAGCAGTACAAAATCCGTAATTATTCCCAAAATCATCAATTTTGGTGAATAATTTTTTTTATTCCCATATTTATACAAAAATATAGTTAAGATAACTTTTTGTCATTTTTACAAATTTATTTAGTATTTAAAAGACTAAACTGCATATAATTGCAATTATAGCCTACTTTAAGATTAATAGCATTTCTATAATTGTAAAATTAGTTTAAATATTTTTAAATCAATATTTATGCATTATTAGTTGGGTCAGTATTTTTAATTTGTTTTTAAAGTCGTTTTCACTATTTTTATAAAATAAAAGAGGAAAATTAGCTATTTAACATTTTAGCCTATTTCTATTTCAATTACAGCCTCATTTCCATTCAATTCTAACCTAAATTTGACCCCAATTCTGCCCAAATTAAAACCAACCCAGTTTCAATTTGGATCCAATCCACGACCCAATTACAAACGACCCAACTCGTTCCCCACCTACCACTTAAATTTGGACCGTTAATCACTCAAGATCAACGGCCAAGACTCGCCCTTCCATAATTAAAACTAAACTACTACCCTAATCTCCCTCATTCTCACCTGACCCGCCGCCTTGAAACCCTTCGTCTCTCAAAACACTCTCAAGCTCTCTGAAACCCTTCCATCTCCCACCTTATTCTACCATGTTTCCACCGGAATCCATGGCTTCTTAGGCCATGGATGGTTGGTACCCACCCCCCTCCACCATCGAACCATGGTTGTTCGAAGCTTCAAGGCCCGACTCCGATGGCTCTCTTCAGATCCTTCTCAGATCTGTAGATCTATGGCTTCTCCAGCCATTATTCCGGCGTGTTCAAGAAATATGAGTCTTTTCGACTCAGGATCAGATTTTCTTCCAAGCCTTTCTCATTTCTAGGGTTTCTCTGAAACCCTAAGCTATTCGAGGTTTTCTCTGGTTGTTTTCTTGGATCTATGCTATATCGGTGTTCTACTGGAATTTTAAAACGTTTTCCCCAATCTTCTCTTTCAAAATTTTTTTCTCTTTGATTTAGGATTTCTGAAAAAAGTTTTCAAATGTTTTCTGACTCCTCTTCTTCTTTTCTTTGTGTGAATCTGTCTATGCTATGTTTTTATGTTCTCTTTTCTACCTCGCATGTTCTTCTCATGTGTTCTTAGGTTTGCCTTATTATGCATATTCTTCTACTGTGCTCCGTTCTTTCTTCTACTAGTTTCTATATCATGCTTTCACACGTTTATCTTATGTGTTCGTCTAACCCTATGTTCCTTTACTGTAATTTCTTCTAAGCTATTAGTTCTTATTTGCCTTCTTCTGGACTTTGTTTGAGTTCTTTATAAACATGTTTCATCTTCTGTTTTCTTAAGTTTATGCTACCTCTTTGTCTTCTGAACTTGTTTAAGTTCCAAGCTTTTCTTAAAACATGTTCTTTATGCTTTAAATCACCTTTTTCACTATGTTTGTTTCGAACCTGCTATTTTACCTGTTTGTTTTCTCATGAGCCTCTGAAAGAGACCTCTGAGCCTGTTTCAGTTATTTGTCTTCTCGTCTCTGCATCTGATTCGAGTTGAAAACCCTAGAATTTGGGGTTTTTGGCGAGTTTGATCTTATGTTTGGACTAGGATTCTATTATGGAACCCTGGATTCTCTCGAACTAAGTATGAGTCTATGTACTGAATTTGAGCCTCTTTGCTTGTGACTCTAAACTTTTCTATGCTAGATTCTTTCTAATTAGCATGACAGTTCTTTCATGTTTTACATGTCTGTATGCTTTATATATGAGGAATTCTTCCTTCAAAAGAGATTTTGCCAATTTGTGATTGATTCAGAATTCCTTTTAATAGGGTTTGATTGATTGTTAATGATTTTCTTTAATTAGACCTTTCTTCACTTTTTCTGGTTGGATTCATTCATACCAAAACTCAATTTCTGATTTTACTGGCTGATGATTGATTGCCTTTCCTTATTTGCACAAATTGTGTTATTATCAAACTCTTTCCTTAAATAGTTTCTATGTATTTGCCCTCCTTGTACTACTTTGGAAAAGATTTTAATCCAATTCTTTCCTTAATTGTCCTCTACCCATTTGAAATCAGAATCCCTTAACTGAAGGGAGATTCTGTGTGATTGATTGCAAACTATTACCTTAACTTTTCTTGTTTTCTGCACTATAAATGGGGCACGACCCTTCTGCACTTAGACACCTTGAACCTTCAGTTCAACACTTCGAATTCAACACTTTACACGCACACCTCTCAATTACAATACTCTTTCAATACTCTACTCTATTCTAAGATATTTTGTACTGTTTGCTCGCAATTTGGTTTACAAGACTTTAGCTTTCACTTATTTGTTTCCCTGAAATTGGTATGCCTTAATTTCGATTTTAGCACCATCCCTATATGTTTATTTTACAGTTGCTACACTCCTGTCTACTTTCTATTCATGTTATGTATTGAGTATGCTACTCTCTCTTTGCATCTGCTATTTGTTATGAACTACCTATACCCCTACTCCCTTCTATGTTTTTGAGTTACGGTTCATGGCCTGGCAGCATCCAAATTGCTGCTTAGGTCTGAACCTGATCCTCAATGGATCCCAACTCTCAAAATGTGGCTAATAGGCTAGTCCGGGGTGTGCCAACACTCCTGATTGCTGGGCATGACCACCAGCCTGCCATGGCTCTCCCCAATTCCCCCTTGTGCACTTACACTTACTCTTAGATTCTAAGTTCTGCCCCCCTTATGAGCCTTGCTTTGGGACTTTGAGTTCCCTCTGAACTTGGACATCTGAGGGCTGGCATTTCCACACTACACTATGCTCTTAATTCTGCAATATATTTGGGTTGTAAGCACTACCCGGAGTCCATTTGAGGCTCTTGAGGAACTTTGACTCATCCCAAATAAGAGAAGGCTTTGGAAACATGATCTTGGAAGTTGGTTCACCTCATATTGTTAGACCTTGAGTCTGAATTAGGCTCATTGGTTGTAGTGATGTAATTTACTTTTCTTAATTCATTCCCGTCTGTAATATGTTGTAATAACTTATGGGGTTCTAGTGAAAAAGGGATGGTCACTTATGTATGCAAAGGGTAGACATGATGCTCATAGGCGTTACTATTCACAAGTTCTGCATATCATATATAAATCCTGTCTGTAGGTTTTCTGCACCTCTGCATACATAGAGATCATGTCTATAGGTTTTCTTGCACTTTCGCATATCATATAGAAATCCTGTCTGTAGATTTTTTTGCACTTCTGCATATAGAAATCATGACTATAGGTCTTCGACACTTCCGCATTTTACATCTATCATTAGGCAAACAATTATAGGTTAAGTAATAATAAGTTTCATTCTAGATACCATATCTATAGGACTCCTGCACTTTTATAATCGTCTTAAAACAAACAACGCCTAGAAATCATGCCTATAGGAGTAACCAGTTGAATCTGATTCATTTATTTCATTTACAAGTCTAAAATCAGTAGTAATGTCGTTTAACATCCGCAGAACTTATGTGTTTTCTACAATCAGTAAGCCTTCTTTAAAATCGGAGTAAGCACTGTTAGATATCATGCCTATATGTCTCACTTAGGCAAACCATTAGGAGATTAATCAACCGCATCAGTCTTTGATAATTTACAACCAGGGAAGGCTAATTCGGACTCCTCATCTGAGAAATATGTGATGAATCAGCCTATCCTACGCTTTAATTTAATTTTAGACCATAACCAGTACTTGTAAGTCATGCTAGCCAATTTATTTCTTTAAATGAGGAGGCATGTTTGAGCCCGTTAACTGTTACGTGTGCTCCCATACCTGCCTTATATGTTTTGACTGTCGCCCTAGAATTTTATCCTTTTCAAACTCTGAAAAGCCAAATTTCCCTTCCCTTTAGGACTAGTAGTCCCAAATACCTACGGGACTGATAGGATTGGGGCAGGTACTAGCATGCAATAAATAACGATACTATTCCGCGCTTAATACCTTAACAGGGTGGGAAAGGGTAGATATGGATATGATGACCGGTGCGCTAATACCACGTGTAACCCCTCTTTTGAGGAGTGATTACTGGGTATTGTTTGTAAACCTAGGACCCCCTTTCTTTTAACTTGTTTTATTGTCCGAAATATTTCCTTAAAATTTTTGCTTTCTTTATTCTCTTCAAACTTTCAATTTGCTTGCAATAATATGTGAACCCCTTCTTACTTGAGCCCTTAATTGTTTATTTGATTATGTGAAGTCACAATTGTAACATGGCTGGGAACCACACTAGTGGATCTTGAGGGGTGCCTAACACCTTCCCCTCGAGATAATTTCTATCCCTTACCCAAACTCTGGTTCTTCAAACTCAAACCCTTCTTAGTGTCCTAATGCACTTAATCATTAGGTGGAGACTCTTCAAGTTCCAAAACCCAATTCCCAAGAGGGAACGAGTTGTCCTACCAAATGCCAAAATCCAAATTTCGTGAGAGAAAGGGGGGCGCGACAGCGTGGCGACTCCGCTGGGGATACTTCTTTTAGGCTTTACCATCTCATGTTATTTGTGACTTTTCTGCTTCTTTATTACCTTTATTTAATGTCTTTATTTCTCTTCTATTACAAAACTGACTTGGCTCTTTGTTTCTTTTCTCTAATGCTTTCTTTTACCGCATTTCTTCAATACTGTTGTAATTATGAGAAATTATTGTAATCATTACTTTATGAACGTGCAAATATATGACAACTTGTAACTGCATACTCAACCTCATATTCCACTCGTGCAAAACAAAATACCATAGCAACACTTATAATGAGTGGTTGCGCCTTTCCGATATCATTACCCCCTAAATTTGGCAAAGGCGTATTTGCGGTAAAACCAGTCGATCAACGGTGTAGTCGACGGTTCCGTGCCTTTCCCTCTTGAGTTGTCCGCTCAAACCTTACAGAAACACTACTCTGTTCAATTGTGCATGCATCACTGTCAAAACCTAGTCGAGTTAGTTATGTTGTCCATATAATGACTCTTTAAGATAGCCTTGTCCAAAGTCCACTGGGTTCCCTAGGAACCCAAACGGACGTTACCATATTCTGTGCATTTATTTGGAGAACTAAATGCTGCTTATGCTAATTATTGGTTTAAATAGTCGAGGCCGGCGGGGTAAGGGTCTAACACTTTGTTTTGCAGAAATGAGGCACGAAGTCCCCAGATTTGGTATGGTCACCAACATCCACCCAAGGTTGCTAGGCTGGTAGGAGGATCTTCACTCCAGTGATCAAGCTCTTGTCTGGAAATACCTAGGAAATTTGCCTTATCTCCTGGAGGTCCAACCCAGCAACAAAATCATAGAAGCTGCTACTCTGTTCTAGGACTATGATAGATCTATGATTCGCTTCGGGGAGATTGAGATGACACCTCTGCTCGAGGAAATATGAGGATTAACTGGTATTCCGTGGGAGACTCCGGGTTTACTTATGCCAGAAAATCGCAAGTTAAAGGGTTTTCTCAAAATGATGGGACTAAAGAAAAACACAGACTTGACCTGTTTGAAGGATTACTACATCCCTTTCGACTATCTGTATGAAAGGTACGACCATAGTAAGTCCTATCGCACTTACCCTGATGAATTTGCCCTCACCTCATTAGGGTATATCCACAGAAGGGTCTGTCTTTATGTTCTGCTTCTTGGGGATGATAGTGTTTCCTATGAAGAAAGCAAGGATTCATACCAGGCTAGCTATGGTCACTAAAACCTTAATGGAGGGAATTGGTGGGCAACCCTTTAGCATAGTGCCCATGATCATTGCAGAAATGTACCGAACCTTGGAAAAGTGTCAACAAGGAGCCCCACACTTCGAAGGCTGCAACTTGCTACTCCAGCTCTGGCTCATGGAGCATCTCCAAAAGGGGTGAATATCGGCAAGAGATTCAGCGGAGAGACTGGGACGATCATATAGCCTTCCATCAACCAAGGCGAATGAACTACATGCCCGATATGTTTGCTCAGCCAAAAGATGAAAAATGATGGGTGGAGTTGTTTGAAAATCTGACAGAGTATCAAATACAATGGATGTTCGAATGGTTCCCTACCGACGAGTTCATCGCCTGATCCAGGGACGCACCATTTCTGATACTGATCGGTTTAAGAGGAACCTACCCTTATGTCCCCCTCCGGGTCATGAGACAGGCTGGTAGGAAGTAGGTTATACCAAGGGTCGACAAGATGAGTCACTTCCGGGCTGATTTCCAAGCTGATGACAGTCCTTATAAGTGCCAAGCTCAACATATGTGGCATTGCAAGATCATCATGGGAAGAGATACTATCGAGCCAGACAGGTACCATGCTGGTTGCACCCCATACTATTCAGGATGGCTGGAGGATAATCACAATGGTCTGGGCCAACCTGGGTTTGTTCGAGGTCACAGGATCATCGATGAAAAGGCCGAAGCACAGGTCAAGTGCAACCAATTGCGCAAGAGGATTTGGGAATGCGAGAGTGAGCACCGGGAGATTCAAGAAGCCCATCAAAAGGTGATTGAAGAATGGAAAGATATGGCTGTCAGTGCCAACAAGCGACTAGGGTATTTGGAGTGGGGTTTAGTGGAATTGCAAAGAAAGTTCATCCAGAGGATTGAAACTGCCAGAACGCTGAGGGAAACGAAGGAGGACACTTGGCTAGAGCCTATTTGCTGCTGGGACTGCGTGAGCTGGTGAAGCTATTCAATGGAGCTAAAGATGCCGAGTCTGGGGAAGGTCCTTCTAGGACCAAGTAGTTAGGAGTCTTTTCTTTTGCTTTAAAATTGTAATAAGGCCAACGACCATTAGTGACATTTTAGTGTCGTTTTGGGATTCGTCTTATTTTTATCAATAAAATAAGGAATTTAGCATTATAAGTTCTCCAAATCAACTTGTCACTAGGCCTACCTCAGGCACAACGAGGCTCCCAAATTAGGACACAATTTATATTCTTCCACTATATGTTTAAATATTGCAACGTTTTCTTCTCCTAATCCACCCTAACTTTCTACCTTTTTTGTTTTTACCCTTTGTTTATTCCCCTCCCCAAAGGTTAGTTCGTGCACTATGGCATCGTCATCTTACTAAACAAGATCCAAGGGCCCTCCACCTCCTCCTCCTCCGAGTCCTATCAGAAACACGAACAAGGGAAAGATGGAAGATTTGAGCAACATTAGAAAGGAGAACTCAGTTGAAAGGGTAGAGGTTCCTCAGGGTATTCAGGTTTCCAAGGAAAGTGCCTCCCAGCTCGAACAAAAGTTATTGAGGTTTTAGGAAGAACTGGACCAAGTTCGGAACTTGGCGAATTTGTCATTTTCCCTCACTACCCCAAATGTCAACTTTGCCAACACTCAAAACCCCACACCTCCACAAAGCATCCCAAAACCACAAAACCAACCTGCTCCCCATCACCACTGCAAAACATGCCACACTTCAGACAACACCCCACTGCTCATTCCTGAATCAATAAACTCCACAAGTGATCATCCCCACAACACCCCTATCTACGTGGAAACCACACCACACTATACTCAACCTATTTCAAGTGCACCTGAGTCTGATAACAAAGACTCTCTTATCAGGAATCTGGCGGCGGAACTCAAGAAGCTGACTAGCCGAGTTCAAGGTGTCGAAGGAAGCAAGGGGATTGAGGGACTAAATTACGAGGACCTTTGCATACAACCAAATGTCGAACCGCCCGAGGGGTACAAACCTCCTAAGTTCGAAATGTTTGATGGTACCGGGGATCCGAGAGTTCATCTGAAGACATACTACGACAAGTTGGTCGGAGTAGGGAGGGACGAAAAGATTCGCATGAAACTCTTCATGAGGAGTTTGAAGGGAGATGCTTTGTCTTGGTACATCAACCAAGACCCTAAGAAGTGGTCAAATTGGGTAAGTATGGCGTCCGATTTCATGGATAAGTTCAGGTTCAACACGGAGAATGCACCATACGTATTCTACATCTAGAACTTAAAGAAGAAACCCACGAAGACATTCCACGAGTATGCTACTTGTTGGAGATCAGAAGCTGCTAAGGTCAGACTGGATTTAGAAGAAGAACAAATGAACAGGTTTTGCGTCCGAGCTCAAGACCCGCATTACTATGAAAGGTTAATGCTGATTGAAAGCCAGAAATTTTCCGACATCATCAAGCTAGGGGAAAGGATCGAGGAAGGTGTCACACCTACTTTTTCACCCGCGCCCGCAAGGGCGCAGAGGGGAGTTTTTCCAATTAAGGGACAATCGAAACGTGATTTATTATTTAACTCAGACTCATCACTTAGGAGATTTATGGTGTCCCAAGTCACCGGTTGAATCCCAAATCGAGGAAAAGATTGACTATGTATTACAGTCCGCGAACCAGAAATCCAAGTAAGGAATTCTGTTAACCCGGGAGAAGGTGATAGGCATTCCCGAGTTCCGTGGTTCTAGCACGGTCGCTCAACTATCATATTCGACTTATTTATCTGATTTTAATACATGTTGAACCTATATGCAAATTTTAACTATTTACAGCTTTTATTATTATTATTATTTTTAACGAGAATTGCGACGTCGTAAAAATACATCTTGAACCACGTCACATCAATGCACCCGTGGTTATTGACACATTTCAATGCTATCGAGATTTGGATTTGGGTCACATAAATGTGCACCCGAGTTTAAGGAAGTAAATTATTAAAGGCTAAAGCGACTAGCGTATTATTATTTTTGGCTAAAGCTATGAAAGTTTGCCATGCGGCCCATCCCGAAATCTAAGTAATTTTACCAATACGTATAAAGGGCCCCACATCTTGTGTACTTTTGCTTGTCGAGGCTTGTCTCATTCATTATTTTTCTAAAAGGGATTTGCAACGTCATGGAAATGCATCTCGAACCACGTCACAATCAATGTACCCGTGATTAGTGACACATTTCGACTTTCGTTGAGATTTGGATTTGGGTCACATAAATGTGCACCCGAGTTTAGGGAGGTAATGTTATTAAAATACGCGCCTAAAGAGACTAACACATTATTATTTTGGGGAAGGCCATAAAATTCGCTAAATAGCCCGTCCCGAATTCTAAATGTTTTATTTTAACCATTCATTGAGGGCCCCGCAATGTTGCATTTTTATTTGGGCTCATCTCATCTCATTTTTACTATCATTAAAGATCAAACCTAAAGTAATCTATAGTGTTCTACTTAGTTCGTTTCTAAAAATAAAAGGAGGAGTCCTAGCTAATTATATGGTTTAAGAGCTATTATAATTGGGTCATGAACACCATCCGTTTAAAATCAGAACCTAAGTACGCAGACGGGCATGGCTACTCACCAACCTGGGCCCAAGTCCAAACGAATGTAGTGTTAAAAATAGGACCTGGGCCATCTTATTCAAGTGCTGAGGCCCAATCCGCCTAAATACGGGCTATTGATCTCTTTTCGACAAAACACATCACTCTTCTGATTTTAAACGAACTAAACACTTAATGAAACTTACTTAAGTTATTCTACACATGTTCAACAATTTACCACGTAGAGATGTGAAGTGATTATATCTAATTACGTATATTACTACAGGTTTTAGAAGAGCAATAGTTAGAAAGAGGTAAATTAGATGTCTATTCCTAATCCTAAACTCAAACCATTGATATTACAACTAGAGTGCTGTATTAATTAAATAGTCTATTAGGTCGGATTCTAACGGACATGCATTCAAAATACCCTACCTAATAATCCAGATAAAACAAACCAAATGTTATCGACTACAGCACCCCCCCCCCTTTGGCCAAGAGCAGATATAAAGTTCAATCTAAAATTCACAAATTAAATCATTACAAGAACTGTCACGTTATACATCCCGCAGGCATTTACATGATATTAGTGAGTGAGGTATCCTAATATACAAATCAGTAGAAAAGCTAAATCAAACTTAAAGCTTCAAATCTTCATGTATATTCATGTTATGTTTTCAGCTTACAAATAACCAGGGTTACAGCTGTGTACCTGGAAATGGCAATACAATGAGAAGAGAAGGAGGCCAACAACGGGTAACAATTCCAGCAATTAACAACAACTCAACAGCAACAAGTCAACCCAATTTCGAAGCCCAGAAAATTTTGAGAAAACCAAACAGAGTTGATAGAACAGCCTCAAACAATGCCAAAACCCACGAATGAAACAGGGACTGAAGTATAAGCAGTCAGCTGATCTATCCACTTACTCGAACCAACAGCCTCGAATCAAATAGATTAAGGGACTGGATTTTAGTTCAAAACTGGAATTTATAACAATGAAGAAAGAGCAGTCAGTAGTAGCAAACAGCAGGCATAACAACAGATTTGGGGTTCGAATAGCCACGAACACAACCAGTTCAGCCCAGAACACAGTTGAACACAATAGGAATGAAGTGTGAATCAACAATCATAGCCAACACCCAAACAAACTCAAAACTCCTCTAATCACACAACAGTATCAAGCGTAATCCATTTTTCTAGTCCCAACCTACTCGACAAAATATTTCAAGAATTGAAAAAAAAACTAAAAGTTCACTTAAAATGCCCTGAAACAGCAGTTGTATTTGTATCTTGTTACCCTTTCCAAAAATCTCTTTTTTTCTAAAGTCTTCCTAAAAGAACAGCCAGACCAGATTCTCTCCAAAAGTCCCCCCCCCCCCAAATTCTGCCCAGACCCCCTTTTTTATACCTAAACCTCAGCCCATTTTTCAGCTCTAAGGAGCACTTTAGGAAGAATTTTTAAACTAATTTTGACCATCATCCCTTTTTCAATTCCACTAGTATATGTTTTGTTCCTCTTTTTGTTTATTAATTCCACGCAGGTATGGGCAACCTATTTTCTATTCAAAAACCCTTAAACCTTGTGAAATGGTGCCCATGCTCCCTTACACAGCCTTCAACCCCCCCACTACTGTTTTAAACTATTTCATTAGTTTAATGGTACTTTAGTACCCTACTATCAGAATATTCAACTAAGCCATTTGCTACACTGATTCAATTACCTAAATGAACTGAATTTAAACTCTAAACACCTTGGCTATAACCAATCCAGCCTATCAAATTCCAACAGTGATTCAATCAGAATTGAAGCAGCATGAGTCAAATCAGGTTATTCTAACATTCAAGCATGTAAAACTAATCAACGACACTTATCCAATCGACTACATGAATTACAACACATACAATCAATAGCAAATAAGAATCGAATAGGCACACAGGTGATTCGAATCGTATTGATAGAAACAGGGATTCATAATAAAACTTAACTAATCGACGACACTCATTCAAATCAATTATATAGTTTATCATATACATTGACCATGACCAGAAAAAAGTTCGACCAAATAAAAGGTCATTGAAGAAGGACAGAATCAATCGACAAAAAAAATTGAAAAATCAATAAAACTAAACTAAACAAATAAACAGATATAAACACATACAAAATGGAACCAACAGGGCAGGAAATATACCTCAAGAACTCGGACACTGGACGATCCTAACTTGGGCTCTGACTCAGACCTTTTTGAGGTCGAACGGACCTTAATCGAGTGTTCTCAACTGAGAACACTTCGACTAAGGTCCACTGGACACCCAATTTCCTTTTCTTCGGACAAACTTCAACATTTGGTTTTCTAGGGTTCTTGGGGGTTCAATTTGGGGTTCGAACGGTTCTGATATGATTCGAACCAAGCCAACAGTGGTTTGGTGACGACGGAGGTCAGGGAGATGTCTGGTATGAGTTTGGGGTCGGTTGGGGTAGGTTTAGGTTTTGCTCGAATCTTTGATTGATGATTCGAGAAGCTACAGGCTGATTCGAGCAAAACAGGTAAGGGATTCGTGGAGAGGGTGGTTAGGTGCTCTAGAGGTGTTAGTTTCATGGTCATCGGTGTTGTTGCCACTGGGTTTACGACGAAGGGACTTGGTGGCGGCTAGGGTTTGGGGGATCGTCTTTGAGAGAGACGATGAACAGGGGGTATGGCTTAGGGGGTGCGAGGTGAGAGGTTAGACTTATATACGGAGGGGGTGGTTTAATCCTGGCTGTTGGATCAAGCACGATCAATGGCCCGGATCAATTCATTTAAAGGAAACGATGACGTTTGGTCATGCCTCGAGACTGGGTCGATATGGGGTGAAATGGTTCGGGTTATGGAGGAAGCCTGGGACTGTCAGATCAAGTTAATTTCAACGGTCCAGACTGAAACGCCTGAAACGACGTCATTTTGGCTAAGGCTGGAGACGGACTGGATTGGGGCGGGTATTAGGCTGATTTGGGGTGACATTGGCCCTGAAACTTTCTTTTAAAAACTAGCCCAATCCGATTTTAACTCTTCTTCTCTTGTTCCTTCTTTTTCTTTTATTTTCTTTTAATTCCTTTTCAACTAAAAATCCTAATTAAATTATAAAATTGACAATTAACTAAAAATATTAACTCTCAATAATAGCTATCACACGAAATTAAACATCAAATAAAGATAAAAGCACACAATTCGTACATTAAATGCAAAAATGCAAAGTACATATTTTTTGTGATTTTTCCATTTTGTAAAACAAACTTGATTGTTTAATTAATTCCTAAATTGTAAAATTAAATCCTAAATGCACATGCAAAACATATTTTTGTATTTTTCTTAATTAAAGTAGAAATAAACATTCACATACAAAATCCAAATAAATCACAAACAACACAAACCATTTTATTTTGAGTTTTTGGGAGTAGTTCTCATAGGGCAAAAATCACGTGCTCACAGCTGCCCCTCTTTGTCCGAAAATACAAAGAGTTTTCGTGCAAAGATAAAGTGAGCGGATACGAGCAATTTTTGCTCGTTGGAATACTCCGTGTGAAGCATTTTTGAAAAGATTTAACCGAACCTTTGCTTCAAAGGTTTCCTACATATCCCTGGCTAGAAGGGAATCAGGTTAATGTAGTTCAGGAAGTTTTGGTAGTTGGGACTACCATGGGACTGCGATGTTGTTGTTACTGTTGTTGCATGCTGTTACTACTGCTTTCCGACCTCCTTATTACACAATTGCTAGAAAGAAAACAAAAATCTAGACTAGACTAATGATTACAGAATCTTATCTATCTTCGACTTGCTCTTGTAGTCTTCTTTCAGATTTCTGAAATGGGATTCATGCTGGGAGTATTTTTGTTGTAACCCTCAGCATTACTAACCTCTAATTTGATCTTGAAATGTATTGCTCTGTTCTACAGGCAGGCTCCTGACTTTAACAACTTAAAAAGTAACGCCTCCGTTCTACGGGTGGGCTCCCGAAAGCAATAACTTTTAAAATTTAACAACCTCCGTTCTACAGGCGGGCTCCTGACCTCAATCTTGAAATTTATTCCTCTGTTCTACAGGCGGGCTCCTGACTCCAGCTTGGCTTTTAAAAAAAAAATAATACGGCCTCCATTCTCCAGGCGGGTTCCTGACTTCAACGGCAATTTAAAGATAATGCAACCTCCATTTTCCAGGCGGGCTCCTGACTTCATAAACTTCAAATATAACAACCTCCGTTCTAACAGGCGGGCTCCTAACTGCTTCAACTTAAAATATAACAACCTTCGTTCTACTGGCGGGCTCCTGACTTCATCAACTTTAAATATAACAAACTCCATTTTACAGGCGGGCTCCTGACTCCTTTATCTTAAAATATAACAACCTCCATTCTACAGGCGGGCTCCTAACTTCAGCTACTTCTTAAAAATATAATACATCCATTCTCCAGGCGGGCTCCTGATTTTGTCTGCAACTTGCAATGATAACAACCTCCATTTTCAGGCAGGCTCCTGACTTCCAACACAACTTAAAAATATAACACCTCCATTCTCTAGGCGGGCTCCTGACTTCTTCGACGAATTAAAATATAATACCTCCATTCTCCAGGCGGGCTCCTAACTTCAACAACTTCTTTAAAATATAATACCCCCCATTCTCCAGGCGGACTTCTAACTTTATCAACTTAAAATTTAACAACCTCCACTCTACAGGGGGCTCCTGACCTCTTCGACTTAAAATTATAATAACCTCTGTTCTACAGGCGGGCTCCTGACTTCTTCGACTTAAAATTATAATAACCTCCGTTCTACAGGCGGGCTCCTAATTTCGTCAACTTCGAATATAATGACCTCCGTTCTACAGGCGGGCTCCTGACTCCAACAACAACTTAAAAATAATTCAGCCTCCATTCTCCAGGAGGGCTCCTGACTCCAACAACAACTTAAAAAAAATAATTCAGCCTCCATTCTCCAGGCGGGCTCCTAACCCCAACTTAAAATTAAACAACCTTCATTCTACAGGCGGGCTCCTGACTTCTTCAGCAATTACTTCCCTCAAACTGGTGTTCTCACTTCTCTGAAATCTGCCAGGGATAACACTGCTAGGGAATTATCTTCCTTCTTTAAGACTAGTTACTTTCCTCCTTTTAACAATTGTGGGGATGATACTGATTCAAAGACCACTACCCTTAAAACTTGGGTTATCTTGCTTCTTCCAAGATTGCTTTCTTTAAAACTTGTATTGCCTTCTCCCGTAAACTGTTGGGATTCCACTTCCTTCAAAACTTGTGTTATCTTCCATCTTCCCCCAAGTGGCTATCTGATTTCAAGAAAATTTTCGCAATGAGAGAAAATTTTCTGCCCCAGTTTGATAATCTTCTTTGTGGCCATGTCTTCCCGTTGTCAATAACATTTCCTTTCCCTGCTTCAAATCAAAGAAAAATTTGTTAGTTTAAAACGTGGTGAGTGGTCGTTCCACTCCTGCTGGGGATGGTTTTTCCCTTTTTCCTTTCCCTGCTTTGCGCTTTATTACAAAACTTGTTGGGGATGATATTATTTGCTGGGGATGATATTCTTGCTGGGGATGGTTTTTATTTTCTCTTCCTTCCCCGCTCTGTGTTGTCCGACCATTACGGAACTTGGTCGATAATCTGTCGGAGTTGTTCCTGCATCTCACAAATCTGCTGGGGATTCTCTTGGAATTTGACCCATAACTTTTCAACTGTTGTTTTTTCTGTTTTTCTCCAACTTCCCCTGGAAATTCGGTCCTCTTGGAATCTAGACCCATTCATCATTTGGTCTTGCGACAAACTTCTTTTCGCTTTGTCACCTTATCTTTGGCCCGTCCTATCCATATTGTGTTTTTGCACCATCTTGGCAACTGGTAATAAGCTCTGAAAATCCTTTTCAAAAACAAACAGCTGGGGAGATAAAGTCTTTAGACCAAGAAATGAAAAAGTGATGATTTCAAAAGATAGAAAAAGAAGAAATCTTTCTGAACAAATGCTGGGGAAAAGGAAAGAAAAGAACTTATCTGAATGATATAACCGATCCCAACGATCATGTCGTGCATTCCGGATTAATCAACCCAGTCCACTTGTATCAATCAACCTTTCGGACGGCCTCATCTTGCTGGAGATAAACAGGCACTCAACTTTTTGCCAAATGCGGATCTTTTCCACCAATCTCGTCTTGTCGCCTCATAGTGCCCTTCGAGGGATTTTCACTAATAAGACTCTCTCATTTCTCTCAATTCCCGTCGCCTTATGGTGCCTGTGAAGGTTTTCACCGATAAGACTCTCTCATTTTATTTCTCTGAAACTTACGTCGCCTTATGGTTCCTGTGGAGGTGTTCACCGATAAGACTCTCTCATTTTATTTTTTCCAGCTGGGGATTGGAGTGTTACCGATATGACACTCTCTGCTGGGGATTCTTTAGGCTATCAATTCATCTCCAGCTTATGATCCTCTTCTCTGTTGGGGATCAGAGTGTTATTCCCGACTTTCGTTTGCATGACTTGGCACTTCTCAGATACTGATCGGGAGGTCTTTTTTTTGGACATCAATATGGGTTTTTGTGTATGGCTAAAAGAAAAAGGCTATCAAAAGGTTCAAAATAATTTTGATGGGTAAAACATTACAACTCTTGGAATCAAACTTCCTTCCCAAAATTACGAACACAACTTCTGCCCCAGTTTCTTGCTTGGGGATTTTTATATTTTTTTTTGTTACACTATGACCGAGCCGTGAGGTGCCTACGTATCCTTCTTGAGGAATCAGGTCAAACGTAGTTCCCAATTCCTTTGTTTTTCTTGTGACTTTTCTTTTGTGTTTATTATCATTATTTTTCACTTCTCTTTTTCTTTCATTTTCATTACTGATTCCAAGAGAGGGGTATGAAGGAATAAATAAGGCTCAAAAGGGGAAGCAAAGGTTGAAGTGTTTGGATGGAAGAACAAATTTCCTCCGTCATTTCATTCTCCGATACCATGCCAAATGCAAACAAACAACAATTATAATCAAAAGAAATCATACATAATATCTCTTAACTGCGTCAGAATTGATAGCCATGTCGACGCATTTCCCTTCGATATCTTTAAACATAAAGTGCCATTGGACAACACTCTGGTTACAATGAATGTGCCAATTCGGGGTGAACTTGCCCTTTGCCTCAGCCTGATGTGGGAGGATGCGTTTCAGCACTTGCTGGCCCACTTCAAACTTCCGAGGACGCACCTTTTTGTTGTATGCTCTTGCCATTCTCTTTTGATATAACTGACCATGACACACAGCTGCCAATCTCTTTTAATCAATCAAGTTCAACTGCTCCAAATGGGTTTTGACCCACTCGTCATCATCAATCTCAGCTTCAGCGACAATTCGAAGGGATGTAATTTCAACTTCTGTCGGTATCACTGCTTCAGTTCCGTATACAACCAAATACGGAGTTGCACCTACCGAAGTATGAGCAGTAGTGCGATAACCCAACAATGCCAATGGTAACTTCTCATGCCATTATCTGGATCCTTCTACCATCTTCCTCAGTATCTTCTTTATGTTCTTGTTGGCCGCCTCGACCGCTCCATTCGCCTTGGGATGATATAGTGTGGAATTACGGTGTGTAATCTTGAACTGTTGACATACTTCTTTCATCAAACCGCTGTTAAGATTAGCACCATTGTCCGTGATGATCACTTTTGGGATCCCAAATCTACAGATGATATAGGAATGAATAAAATCTACCAGTGCCTTCTTGGTTATCTACTTGAAAGTTTTAGCTCCAACCCACTTAGTGAAATAATTGATGGTCACCAGAATGAACCTATGACCGTTGGTAGCTGCCGGCTCAATAGATCCAATGACATCCATGCCCCAGGCAACAAATGGCCATGGTGCTGACATTGTATGCAATTCTGTTGGCGGAGAATGAATAAGATCTCCGTGTATCTGACAATGATGGCATTTCCGCACGAAACTGATACAATCACGCTCCATAGTGAGCCAATAGTACCCTACTCGAAGAATCTTCTTCGCCAATACATATCCGCTCATATGTGGCCCACAAACTCCAGAATGTACCTCTGTCATAACTGTCGTGGCTTGACTAGCATCTATACATCTCAGCAATCCCAAATCTGGTGTTCTTTTGTACAACACTCCTCCACTAAGGAAAAATCCATTTGCCAGTCGCCGAATGGCTCTCTTTTGATCTTCAGTGGCCTGCTCCGGGTATATCCCCATCCCAAGGTATTCCTTGACATCATAAAACCATGGCTTGCCATCCATTTCTTCCTCTATCATATTGCAATAAGCATGCTGATCACGAACCTGGATACACAATGGGTCAACATGAATTTTGTCTAGGTGGTGCAACATCGATGCTAAAGTGGCCAAAGCATCGACAACCTCATTATGAACTCTTGGGATGTGTCTGAACTCCACTGATCGAAATCGTTTACTCAGATCGTGCAAACATTGTCGATATGGTATAAGCTTCAAATCCCTTGTTTCCCATTCACCCTGAATCTGATGCACTAGGAGGTCCGAGTCTCCCAAGACCAAGACATCCTGGACATCCATGTCTGCAGCTAACCGTAAGCCCAAAATGCATGCCTCATATTCAACCATGTTATTGGTACAATAGAAACGTAGCTGTACCGTAACAGGATAATGATGTCTTGTTTTAGAAATAAGTACCGCTCCTATTCCAACTCATTTCGCATTTGCGGCTCCATCAAAGAAGAGCTTCCAACCTGGTTCCTCAGATAATTCCAACTCATCTACATGCATCACTTCTTCATCAGGAAAATATGTCCTCAAGGGCTCGTATTCTTCATCAACAGGATTCTCGGCCAAGTGATCAGCCAATGCTTGGGCCTTCATGGCCGTCCTCATCACATAGACGATATCGAATTCTGTGAGTAATATCTGCCATTTCACCAATCTCCCTAGGGACATAGGCTTCTGAAAAATATACTTCAGTGGATCCAAGCGTGAAATGAGATAAGTAGTATATGATGACAGATAATGCTTCAATTTTTGGGCCACCCAAGTTAGGGCGCAACATGAGTGTACTTAACCTCATAGCCTGTAAACTTCTTGCTGAGATAATAGATGGCTTGCTCCTTCCTTCCTGTAATGTCGTGTTTCCCCAGTACGCAGCCAAACGAATTCTCCAGGACCGTTAGATAAAGAATTAACGGTCTTCCCGGCTCAGGTGGAACCAACACAGGTGGATTTGATAAGTATCCCTTGATTTGGTCAAATGCTTCCTGACATTCTGCCATCCATTCTACAATAGCATCTTTCTCCAGTAGCCGAAAAATGGGCTCACAAGTTGCCGTGAGTTGCGCAATAAACCTGCTGATATAATTCAACCTTCCTAACAGACTCATTACTTCTGTCTTGTTCTTCGGCGGTAGCAAATCTTGGATGGATTTGATCTTTGACGGGTCCAACTCAATGCCTCGCCGACTGACGATGAATCCCAACAACTTTCCAGATGGAACACCAAATGCACATTTGGCTGGGCTGAACTTAATATCGTACCTTCAAAGTCTTTGTAAAAACTTCCTTACGTCTGCTACGTGGTCTTCCTGATGCTTGGATTTTATGATCACATCGTCCACGTATACCTCAATCCCTTTGTGTATCATGTCCTGAAACACAGTAGTCATTGCTCTCATGTACGTTGCCCCAACATTCTTCAAACCAAATGGCATTACCCGGTAGCAATAATCCCCCCACGGCGTAATGAAAGCCGTCTTTTTCGCGTCTTCTTCATCCATCAGAATCCGATGATACCACGCATAGCAATCTACAAAAGACCCGATCTCACATCCGGCACAGTTATCGATCAAGATATGGATGTTGGGTAATGGAACGTTATCCTTTGGGCTTGACCTGTTCAGATTGCGGTAATCGACACACACCCTGATCTTCCCATCTTTCTTTGGCACTGGCACCACATTAGCCAACCAATCAGGATATCGAGTAACACGAATAACCTTTGCTTGCAGATGCTTGGTTACTTCCTCTTTAATCTTCACACTCATGTCTGTTTTGAACTTCCTCAAATTCTGCTTGACGGGAGGGCATCTCGGGTTAATGGGTAATTTGTGAACCACTAAATCCGTGCTTAACCCCGGCATGTCATCATACGACCATGCAAAAATGTCTTTGAACTCAATAAGTGCTTTGATTAGTTCTTCCATGAAATTAGGTGCAATGTGGATGCTTATTTTAGTTTCCCTGATATCAACTGCATCCCCTAAGTTGATGGCTTCTGTGTCACTTAAGTTGGGCTTGGATTTCTCTTCAAACTGGCTTAACTCTCTGTTTATCTCTTCGAAAGCTTCATCCTCATCGTATTCCAATTCATCATCATAATCGACCTCTTGTATAATTAGTTCGGAATCAGATTGATTTTTTAGACTGGGTTGAAGATCCGTTGTGCATTCCATGTCATTAGAACCAATACAAAGAGAACTATTCAGAAAGAGAAAAGAAGAAAACAAAGTTAAAACAAAATAAGAAGAACAAAAGCTTTCACTTTATTAAAATACGGGATAACAGAGTTTCACACTTTGCCAAATACAAAACAAAATTGGATTACAACTCTGGAATAATCGAAAAAGACAAGAAAGAAAAATCAGAGCCCACTACCAAGACTCCCTCCGGGTAGGAAGGGGAGTAGCCATCCAATTGTTGATATTTGCCCTAGGCCCCAAAAATTGTACATCTAACCTATTGGACCCTTCTCCAGCTTCTATCATGTTTACATCGGTGAATAGCCTTTCAAAGCCCTCATTCGAATCTCCATCTGGCCCAATCAGTGGTCCGAGAATGTTCGGGACCGACAACTTTCTGATACCTGCTCTGACAAATGATCTGGATAGGCGCGGGATTGCCTTAGGAAGGACCCAGACTCTTTTCTTCAACTTGTGGGCCCGTCTCACATCCGCCGCTGTAGGCTTGAACCCCAACCCAAAGGTGTCCAGATTTTTGGGCAAAGAAACTGGCTGAACAATACCCTGAAGATCAGCCCCTAAACCTTTGCCTGACACAAACTCGTTCTTCAACATCTCCGAGTCTACCATAACAGTCGCAGCTGCGATCCTGGGAAGTGGAAGGTCCTCGCCTTCAGAAATTTTATCCACTGAAACCGTATCGAAAACCTGGTAAACCCACGGTCCCTTATCATCATCAGTCTCTATGAAGGGCACGATGGCATAACTTACGACGCTTGCATTGTCTTACCCATGTACTATGATCTCTTACCTATCCCACTCGAATTTGACCATCTGATGTAATGTAGAAGGCACTGCTTTGGCAGCGTGGATCCAGGGTCGCCCCAACAGAAGATTATATGACACGGCCACGTCTAACACTTGAAACTCCATGGTGAACTCGACTAGACCAATTGTTAATTCAAGTATGATGTCACCCACTCTGTCTGTACCACCACCATCAAACCCTCGAACATAGATGTTGTTCTTGTGAATCCTGTCACCATAGACCTTCAGTTTGTTCAATGTGGCCAAAGGACAGATATTGGCACTGGACACATTATCAATCAGTACTCGAGTGACTACCGAGTCTTATCACTTCACGGTCAAATAAAGGGCTCTATTATGTTCTGTACCCTTCACGGGCAACTCATCGTCTAAAAAGGTGACCCTATTGACCTCGAAAATCTTGTTTGCTATTTTCTCCAGATGATTCACAGAGATCTTATCCGGAACATGGGCTTCGTTCAGAATTTTCATCAATACCTGGCGATGCTCATCTGAATGGATCAACAATGATAACAATGAGATCTGTGCCGGGGTCTTCCTCAACTGCTCCACAATGGAGTAATCTTGCTCCATTTTCTTTAAAAATTCTTATGCCTCTTCCTCGGTAACTGGATTCTTTATCGTTACTGGATTGGCCCTTCTTAACTCTGCGGGGGAAAAACACCTTCCCGAATGAGTTAACCCCTGTGCCTCACATATTTCTTCCACAACTTCCTTCCCCTTATGCATTACCATTACCTGACTGTAGCTCCATGGCACAACTTTCTCGCTGATTATCGGCAACTGCATTACTAGCCTGATAACAACTGGTCCTATGCATGCCCCCTTCACGGCTACTAGCTTGCTTGATATCCCTTGCACCGTTACTTTGACCGGCTCTGGATTCTTGGCAACATCAGACGAACTCTTCCCTATCACCACCACTGGCTTGCCTTCTACCCTTTCCGACTGTACTATCGCTTTTCCACTGATCAACTTTTCTTTCAGACTGGCACGGATCATCATTACCGTTTGTGAGGTCTTCTTGAGCTTCCCTTCTTCGTGCACTAGTTAGATCATGTGGGCTTCATGGTGTGCTGGCAACGGGTTCTGATTGATGTTAGGTGCCTCTAGCTCCTGGACCTCGATCCTATTTGTGTCAATGAGATCTTGTACGATAGTCTTCAACTTCCAACACTTCTCAGTATCATGCCCGGGAGCCCTAGAACAATATTCACAGCTTACCGAGTTGTCCAGATTTTTGGGAAAGGGATTTGGCAATTTGGGCTCCATAGGACTCAATAGGCCTAACTGCCTCAATTTGTGGAACAGAGTAGTATAAGTTTCTCCCAGCGGAGTGAATGTTCTCTGCCTCTGCACCCTTTCATTCCTAAAGGTCTGATTCCCACGAAAGCCTGGTCTCGAAGGATTCATGTAGGCCCTTGGTGGTGGATATGTGTTTTGTGGAGATGGATATGTGTTTTGTAGGGGTGGATATGTATTTTTTGGAGGTGGATATGTATTATGGGGAGCCAGTGCACGCCATTGCGGGCGTGCCAGAGGCTGGGTGTAAGTTTGGGCGTGATGGACAGAGAAGTGTGGCTCTTGTGGTGGGTAGTAGGGTTGTGGAGGGCCGTATGGAATGTGTGGGTAATTTGAGTGATGGGGTCTAGGTTGGTAGTGAGGGGGGGGGGACCTCTGGATCTGGACCAAGTACCTGCCTCGATTGTTGCGACATCTTCCCTTTTCTTCTTTCCGAGCGCATCTCTCGTGCCGCTCTGAATGGCCTGAGTGGTTGCTTTAATCGCCGAATAGCTCAAGATTTTGTTGGACTTAAGTCCCTATTCAATCATACCGCCCATTTTTACTACTTCATTGAAAGATTTGCCAACTGACGTCACCAAGTGACCAAAGTAAGTTGGCTATAGAGTCTGTAGAAGGTAGTCCACCATTTCCCCCTCTCTCATCGGAGGATCAACTCTTGCTGCCTGTTCTCCCCACCGGAACCCAAATTCTCTAAAGCTCTCTCCCGGCTTCTTCTCAAGTTTCAGCAATGTGAGACGGTCAGGGACGATCTCAAGGTTATACTGGAAGTGACCTGCGAATACTTGTGCTAGATCATCCCAGGTGTACCACCTGCTCGGATCCTGTCTTGTATACCATTCCAGTGAAGACCCACTTAGACTTTGACCAAAGTAAGCTATTAGCAGCTCATTTTTACCACCTGCTCCTCTCATCGTGCTGCAAAAACCACGCAGATGTGCCATTGGATCACCGTGCACCTCGTATAGATCAAACTTTGGCATCTTGAACCCTGCCGGCAATTGAATGTCGGGGAATAGGCACATATCTTAGTAGGCCACACTGACTTGGTTGCCTAACCCATGGATATTCCTGAAGGACTGATCCAGGATTTTAAACTTTCGAAGCACTTCGTCTTGCTCTAGGCTTTTAGCCGGCTTTTCAGTCTCTGCCGGTATCTCAAAGTGAGTATTATAAGTATGAGGCTCGGGTGCTTTGAAGGTTGATTCAGGGGGGTAATATTGGTTATCATGAGCCTGAAACAACGGCTCGCTAGATGATATTTGCAGCGTGGCTGGTGGGGGTGCCATGAAAACAGGAACATTTGGTGGAGGAGGGTTCTGATTGGGTTGTGAAGCTTGGGGATCATAGGCATTTCTCCCCTGATAGTATTGGTGACTAGGGAAGCTTGTCGAAGGGTCGGGGGGAGGGTATTCCGGCGTGTGTCCTGGTGGGAGAGTGGGAATAACGGGAGGGTTAGGCACTTTTTGTATCCTAGCTAAGGCCAGCTGCATTTCTTTCATCTCCTGTCTCATCTTATCCATTTCCTCCTTCAGCATTTGATTCTCCGTCCTTTCATCCTCGACACTTTGGTCTGAACTTGTCATGCTTTTTAGTATGGGCCCTTTGGATCTTGTTTGGTAATGGTACTCTGCCAGAACGTTCTAACAGACTAACTGGTTCGAAATCTCTCTGGATCAACAACAAACTTGTTAGCGTTAGAGTTTAACACATATTGCAATTTCACGTTGGGGGATGCAATGTTCCTAGGCAGTTTAACCATTTCTAACATGTCATTGCTTCGACCACATGCGTCATTCTGCCTTACTTTGTTTGTTCCTCGTTTAAGTGTCTCCGAAACTTTTTTATCTCTCTTTTATTTCTTTCTTTTCCTTTCTTTTATTCACTTTGCCTTTTTTTTTCTTTTTCTTTTTAGTGGTGGTCGAATCTTATGTGGATTGCCTACGTATCATGTCCCCGCATGAAATAGACCGGGCATAGTTCTGCCCTATAAGTGTGAAAAGTAAAGAGATGATTTTTTGGAAATTTTCGATTTTTCACTAATAAACAGTCTATTACAAACCAGACGCTTTTGGAAAAGGAAAATAACAGAATCGAAACCAAACCAAGTACGAACTCAATAACTACTGACATACTCTGATGCGAAATAAAGACAAACTATAACGAGCAACAGACTCTAAGAAAAAGAAAATGCAGATTCAAACTATGAACACATTAAAGTTTTAAATTTGGGTGCCCGCGGGGCGTCATTCGGCCTCACCGCGGGTTTAGGTGTAAGGTTCCTTTCTAGCTGTTCCAATTCATACATGATGTGCTTCACAAATATCATCACCTCCGAGAAGAAGGTAGTACGGGTCATGTTTTCACACTCCCGACATTTCCTGGTAATAGCACGAGCAATAGTCAGAATCTTGTTCCTGGTTCGGTCTTTCCCTAGGAGTAGGCATTCTATCTGATCCCCTCTAGCCTTCAAAACCCGAGAATCATGCAGATGTTCTTTCCGTAACTGCTGTATTTCATCTTCCATTGAGGCCATCAGATTATAGCAGTGTTTACTCTCGGTTTCAAAAGCCTTGGCTTGTTTAGCCGTCTCGCTCTCTAGGGTGGTCACCTTCCTTTTTAGACTGACAATGGTCTTTTCACGATCTTTCCTTGCCTGCTATGTGCACTTTTTCGTTCTCTTTGCCCATTGTGCCTGGAGTTGTGCCATGGTATCCTCAGAATTCTTCAAATCATCCTGACACTCACTGATTTCCTTTTTTAACCCTTTTATTAACCGCTCATCCGATCGACTCCTTTGTTGTTTGTCAGCATCTCTCCTCATCTGTCGGATTTGGGCTTTCAGCGCCTCATTTTCTTGGGCCAATTTGCTCTTTTCTCCCCTATCGGCATCAACTTGCAGACTATTTTCAAATTCCAGGTCTCTAATCTGTTGCCTCAGCTTGCCTATTTCTGCCCTGTAAATCTCTTCTTTAGCCAACCAATCCCACTGTTCTTGCAACGCCTGGACGAACTCCTGGAGATGGGGCCTTTTGGCCGGTCTCCCAAACTCGATTTCTTTCCTAAACCAAGCAAGGTATCCCGGCGAAACTTCACCCTTGGACCGATCGCGTACACATGTATTGGCTGTTAAGTATTGACACTCGCTCCAAATTTGTCGGACTGCTGCTTCAGGAAACTGTCCGTTGGGCCCGATCTCGACTACTTGGCCACTAAGATCTTCATCTTTCGGAACTATTTGGCATCTCCCCAACTGTCTCAAGACTCGATACGGGGCATAGGGCTGAATACTCCGGAGTCCCATCAAAAGGAAATGGGGTCCAGTAGCTGGCATATATATGATTTCATCCATAGGCAACCATCCTAGTGTCCACTTTATTTGGCTGGCGGTGAGGGTCCGAAAGAATGATGTCCATGCCGTAACTCCCTCTGGTAGACTGACCCCCTTGATTCTTGTGTAGAACTCTTTTATGCAAGTTTTCTTCGAGGAACCATAACTCAAGAGCTGGGAACGGTGGCAGAGATGCTCAGTCATCCATATTTGTAGCAACAAGTTACACCCCTCGAAAAAGTTCCCTCTGGCTTTGCAGGCTGTGAGAGCTCGGAAGATATCAGATACTATCATAGGTGCAAGAGTGCTTTCATCTTGAATGAGCAAGGTACTGACGACCCCGGCTATTTTCAGATCAATGTTTCCGTCTTTCCTTGGAAATACCAAAAGGCCCAAAAAGGTTATCATAAAAGCCACTCGTCTATGCTCGTCCCATTTCTGACGGTTACTTTTGCTGCATAACTTGTTACCCGGGTTGTTGAATCCTCCAACATGACCGTATTTGTCGTATATGAAGCGCGGATTACAAAAACCTGCAGCCAAATTTGGGTTGTGGACCATCCTGGGTATCTTTAACGAATCTAAAAACCGATGCACAGTGACAGCTCTTGGAGCAACCAGGTATTTTTGCCTCAACGGAACTCCAGCATTTCCGATGTACTCGGCTATTTCCTCCAAAGTCGGAGTGAGTTCAAAATCGGAGAAGTGGAAGACATTGTGTGCCGGGTCCCAGCAGGAGACCAAAGCTCTTATGATATCCCCCCGAGGCTGGATTTCCAATAAACCCGTAAGACCTTTTAGATATTTCTTGACCTCATCTTAACCTTCCCCACCTAAATTATCCTATCATAGCCGCAACTAGAAAGAGATTTTAGTCATTATTGAAAAAGGTTCATTTTGCATCGTGCTCATCCTGTACGTTTATTAAGGTGATTCAGAAATAAAATTTCTTTGACTCAACAAATTGACTATTTTTTAATTTTCACAGATTAAAAGGAAGATCTGGCTCCGCACACGGCTTTTCAGCACTTCGGAAACGAAGATTTTAAAGCTGGGTGAGTCGACTGGTCCAAAATCCAAAAGTGACTAAAAGTGGCCGTTTATGCAAAGTCAGCCTTCCGGCGTCCCTTTCGGGAACATTCGGCTATTCTTGCCAAAAATGGCATCACCTGACTTATTTATGTTGACAATTAAAATTTGACATTTTTGGCTATTTTTGTAAAAGGGGAGGTTGGACCCGATGAGGGTTGCCTACGTATCCCGCACCTTGTGAGAATCAAACCGGCGTAGTTCGGGTCGATAAAACAAACTCTTTTTTGAAAAACCAGACTCTTTTCATTGGCAAATAAAACTATATATTTTTTTCTTTTTCTTTTTTTTACCACTTTCTCAAAACAAAATCGACAGAGTTTCGACACTATTTGGACATTGGTTTTTTTTTCTTGTCAAAAACAGGCAATTAACTCTCCTTAACCCTCATACTGCTATTTCGCTTTCCTCAAAACGTCGGTCAGCATGCAAGTCCGAAGCAAATAAATGCACAAGTAGAAGCAAGTAAGATGCATTAGGATGGTCATTTTCATTTTTTGGTACACCTGTCCTAGACAGACTCAACCCTTATGTTGAGCCTCCAAAGTCAAATGCATGTGATGCAAACAAACGTTCCTACTAGGGATCCGGCAGGAAGCTGAGTTATTCTAGGTTCATAACCTGGGTATTTGTTCTAGACTGTGTACCCGAGCGGACAACTTGAGTCGAGGAGGGAGCTACGTACCGGGAACCACAAGGCCATCCGGCTTAGTAATTTGTCTGGCCTCTTTCTTATTTTAGGTATAACACTAACAGAATAGGGAGTCTCAACCAGCAAGCACATCCCCGGAGGTAAGAAGAGAAGTGTTTCAGCACAGTTTATATACAGTTCAGATAATATCAAAGCGGTAAAAGCAGCATTTAGCACATTAGGCCCAAACATGTAACAAAATCAGATAAAGCCAAATATAACAATTTATCTAAGCCCGAATTCTGAACCTTGCGAAACCAGAGATTCTGGGTTCGTTCCCCAGCAGAGTCGCCAGAGCTGACACACCTCCTTTTTCACCCGCGCCTGCAAGGGCGCAGAGGGGAGTTTGTCCAATTAAGGGACAATCGAAACGGGATTTATTATTTAACTCAGAGTCACCACTTAGGAGATTTATGGTGTCCCAAGTCACCGGTTGAATCCCGAATCGAGGAAAACATTGACTCTGTATTACAGTCCGCGAACCAGAAATCCAAGTAAGGAATTCTGTTAACCCGGGAGAAGGTGCTAGGCATTCCCGAGTTCCGTGGTTCTAGAACGGTCGCTCAACTGTCATATTCGGCTTATTTATCTGATTTTAATACATGTTGAACCTATGTGCAAATTTTAACTGTTTACCTCTTTTATTATTATTATTATTTTTAACGATAATTGCGACGTCATAAAAATACATCTCGAACCACGTCACATCAATGCACCCGTGGTTATTGACACATTTCAACTCTGTCGAGATTTGGATTTGGGTCACATAAATGTGCACCCGAGTTTAAGGAAGTAAATTATTAAAGGCGCGCCTAAAGCGACTAGCGTATTATTATTTTTGGGTAAAGTCGTGAAATTTTGCTAAACGGCCCATCCCGAAATCTAAGTAATTTTACCAATACGTATAGAGGGCCCCACATCTTGTGTACTTTTGCTTGTCGAGGCTCGTCTCATTCATTATTTTTCTAAAAGGGATTTGCAACATTGTGAAAATGCATCTCTACCACGTCACAATCAATGTAGCCGTGATTAGCGACACATTTCGACTTTCGTTGAGATTTGGATTTGGGTCACATAAATGTGCACCCGAGTTTAGGGAGGTAATGTTATTAAAATACGCGCCTAAAGAGACTAACGCGTTATTATTTTGGGGAAGGCCATAGAATTCGCTAAATAGCCTGTCCCGAATTCTAAATGTTTTATTTTAACCATTCATTGAGGGCCCCTCAATGTTGCATTTTTATTTGGGCGAGGCTCATCTCATTTTTACTAACTTTAAAGAGCAAACCTAAAGTAATTTGTAGTGTTCTACTTAGTTCGTTTCTAAAAATAAAAGGAGGAGTCCTAGCTAATTATATGGTTTAAGAGCTATTATAATTGGGTCATGAACACCATCCATTTAAAATCAGAACTTAAGTAGGTAGACGGGCATGGCTACTCACCAACCTGGGCCCAGGTCCAAACGAATGTAGTGTTAAAAATAGGACCTGGGCCATCTTATTCAAGTGCTGAGGCCCAATCCCCCTAAATACGAGCTATCGATCTCTTTTCGACAAAACGCATCACTCTTCTGATTTTAAACGAACTAAACACTTAATGAAACTTACTTAAGTTATTCTACACATGTTCAACAATTTGCCACGCAGAGATGTGAAGTGATTATATCTAATTAAGTATATTACTACAGGTTTTAGAAGAGCAATAGTTAGAAAGAGGTAATTTAGATGTCTATTCCTAATCCTAAACTCAAACCACTGATATTACAATTAGAGTGTTGTATTAATTAAATAGTCTATTAGGCCTGATTCTAACGGACATGCATTCGAAATACTCTACCTAATAATCCAACTAAAACAAACCAAATGTTATTGACTACAGCACCCCCCCTTTGGCCAAGAGCAGATATAAAGTTCATTCTAAAATTCACAAATTAAATCATTAGAAGAACTGTCCAGTTATACATCCCGCAGGCATTTACATGATATTAGTGAGTGGGGTATCTTAATATACAAATCAGTAGAAAAGCTAAATCAAACTTAAAGCTTCAAATCTTCATGTATATTCATGCTTATGTTTTCAGCTTACAAATAACCAGGGTTACAGCTGTGTACCTGGAAATGGCAATACAATGAGAAGAGAAGGAGGTCAGCAACGGGTAACAATTCCAGCAATTAACAACAACTCAACAGCAGCAAGTCAACCCAAGTTCGAAGCCTAGAAGATTTTGAGAAAACCAAACAGAGTTGATAGAACAGCCTCAAACAATGCCAAAACCCACGAATGAAACAAGGACTGAAGTATAAGCAGTCAGTTGATCTATCCACTAACTCGAACCAATAGCCTCGAAGCAAATAGATTAAGGGACTGAATTTTAGTTCAAAACTGGGATTTATAACAATGAATAAAGGGCAGTCAGTAGTAGCAAACAACAGGCATAACAACAGATTTGGAGTTCGAATAGCCACGAACACAACCAGTTCAGCCCAGAACACACTTAAACACAGCAGGAATGAAGTGTGAATGAACAATCACAACCAACACCCAGACAAACTCAAAACCCCTCTAATCACACAACTGTATCAAGCGTAATCCGTTTTTCTAGTCCCAACCTACTCGACAAAATATTTCAAGAATTGAAAAAAAACAACTAAAAGTTCACTTAAAATGCCCTGAAACAGCAGTTGTATCTGTATCTTGTTTCCCTTTCCAAAAATCTCTTTTTTTTCTAAAGTCTGCCTAAAAGAATAGCCAGACCAGATTCTTTCCAAAAGTCCCCCCCAAATTCTGTCCAGACCCCCTTTTTTATACCTAAACCTCAGCCCATTTTTCAGCTCTAAGGAGCAGTTTAGGCAGAATTTTTAAACTAATTCTGCCCATCATCCCTTTTTCAATTCCACTAGTATATGTTTTGTTCCCCACTAAACTTCTTTTTGTTTATTAATCCCACGCGGGTATGGGAAGCCTATTTTCTATTCAAAATCCCTTAAACCTTGTGAAATGGTGCCCATGCTCCCTTACACAGCCTTCAACCCCCCCACTACTGTTTTAAACTATTTTATTAGTTTAATGGTACTTTAGTACCCTACTGTCAGAATATTCAACTAGCCATTTGCTACACTGATTCAATTACCTAAATGAACTTAATTTAAACTCTAAACACCTCAGCTATAACCAATCCAGCCTATCAAATTCCAACAGTGATTCAATCAGAATTGAAGCAGCATGAGTCAAATCAGGTTATTCTAACATTCAAGCATGTAAAACTAATCGATGACACTTATCCAATTGACTACACAAATTACAACACATACAATCAATAGCAAATAATAATCGAACAGGCACACAAGTGATTCGAATCGTATTGATAGAAACATGGATTCATAATAAAACTTAACTAATCGACGACACTCATTCAAATCGATTATATAGTTTATCATATACATTGACCATGACCAGAAAAAAGATCGACCAAATAAAAGGTCATTGAAGAAGGACAAAATCAATCGACAAAAAGAATTGATAAATCAATAAAACTAAACTAAACAAATAAACAGATATAAACACATAAAAAATGGAACCAACAGGGCAGGAAATATACCTTAAGAACTCGGACACTAGACGATCCTTACTTGGACTTTGACTCGGACCTTTTCGAGGTCGAACGGACCTTAATCGAGTGTTCTCAACTAAGAACACTTCGACTAAGGTCCACTGGACACCCAAATTCCTTTTCTTCGGACAAACTTCAACCTTTGGTTTTCTAGGGTTGTTGGGGGTTCGATTTGGGAGTAGTTCTCATAGGGCAAAAATCACGTGCTCACAGAAGGTATCAAAAGTTGTATGGTCACTAACTTTGAAGCTTTGTAGGCCACCAACAAGGCTCTACAGTCTGGTGGCACGTCCAAGAAAAGGGACGTGAGCGTCGTGATGGTTGCACAATAAACAAAATCCCCAATTGAATACCAAACCTACCCAATACCTCCACTCACATATCAACCTACCCCAAATTACCAAGCACCCTCGCCCTCTTACCAAACTCCACCACCTACTTACCAATCACCTCCACCTCCCACATATCATCCTACTTTACCCAGATATTCTCAACCCGCACATGTCTATCAAACCTACAATACTTAACCCTCTCACTATCAACCACCTCCCACCCGCCAAAACATTCCTAGACCCCGACTAAACTTCGACCGCAGACCCCCCAAACAGTATACCGCCATTGTCGAACCTATCGACCAGCTGTATGAAATGCTCAAAGCTACTGGTTACATCACCCCTATCCCTGCTGTAAACCCCGAAAACCCCTCCCAATGGGTCAACCCAAACAAAACCTGTGCATACCATTCCGGCATGAAGGGGCATATCATTGATGAGTGCCGCTCTCTAAAGAATAAGATCCAATCTTTGATTGACAACAAGATCATCGTAGCAAAGGAGCCAGCTCCGAACGTTCGCAACAACCCTATACCTATCCACAAGGATGGAGGCGTTCACATGATTGAGATAGAGGACGATTGGGACCCCAAAGGGTCGATCGGATTGATCGCTGAAGGTGACAAGCCAAAGGAACCAACGGTCACACTTAATCCGACTGTGGTCCACATCCAGCCTTCTGAAAATGCTGAAGTAGACATGTCCATACCATTTGAGTTCGAAGCATCTTCTTCTGCAAAGATGCCAGGACCTATTGAGGTCGATTATGGGTCTCCAAAGACACCTGTACCATTCGAAGTGGCTGTGTTACCATCTAAGGCAAAGGTGCGCATTCCGGTGGCCATGACAGCCGTAACACTATTCCATACGAAGGCCATACCATGGGATTACACAGCCAAGGTAAGAAGGAAAGGGAAAACCAAATCTGGAGAAGCAATTGCAGCATAGGGTATGACAAGAACCAGCAGGGTTTATAAACCAAAACACCTAGCCGAGTCCAGTAAGAAGGCCTCTGGACGACCAACTGTCACTAAAATTGGGCCAGATGATCTTTGGAGGAAGATACAAGCCAAAGAGTATTTGGTCATTGATCAGTTGAACAAAACGCCAACCCAGATCTCTATCTTGGCTCTGCTACAAAGCTCTGACGCACATAAGAATGCCTTATTGAAGGTGCTGAGCGAGGCATATGTACCTAACAACATAACTGGAGGAGAAATGGCAAACATGGTGGGGCAAGTATTGGAGAGTGACAAAATCACTTTCCACAAATATGAGCTACCACCTGAAGGGCTAAGCCACAATAAGGCCTTGCACATCACTGTGTAGTGCGAGGATCATTTCATCACCAGAATCCTGATTGACGGAGGGTTCAGCCTCAATATTTGTCCATTGGTGACTCTTAAAACATTGGGAAAGAGCATGCATGAGATCAAGGATGGAGCCATCAATGTCAAAGCTTTCGATGGATCCCAAAGGTCCACTATTAGGGAAATTAGTTTGTGTCTGCAAATGGGACCGACTTGGTTCGACGTTGATTTTCAAGTGATAGACGTCCCAACATCTTACAACTTGCTATTAGGACGGCCCTGGATCCACGCCGCTAGGGCTGTAGCATCAACCCTACATCAAGCAGTGAAATTCGAGTGGAATCACCAAGAGGTAGTTATACAGTAGCCAAACCATCCCAGCAATCGAAGGAAGAAGGAAGATAAGTGGAAAAACCTACCATCACATTGAGCGAGTCAACGCCGTGGACAAGGAAAAATGGTGGTATAATAACATTGAAAGTATACTGAATTGATGTGGATACGAACCTGGCAAGGGACTTGGTAAGAATCTCCAAAGAATCGCCAAGCCTATCAAGTTGAAGAAACATGGTACCACTTTCGGTTTGGGATATGAATACACTTGGGAGGAATTCAACCACTGGTCGCCACCATGGTGTAGTCCTTATTACCCACTGGAGCATCCAATACCTCGCTTGGAACAGACTTTCCATCCCGCCAATGTCATATATGGGTCAGGAGAAGAGGAAGCACTAGCGGCGATGAGGAATTTGTTTTTGGAAGATGGTAATATGGATTGTTGTGTCATTTTCGAGGAGGAGGGGAAGGAAAGCCCTTCTATACAAGCTGTGAGACGAGGAGCACGCCTCAACAATTGGTCCATCGAAAAGCTTCGGGGTAGCAAGGCTGAACAAAACACCATGCATTATCTTTATTTTTTCGCTAATTGACTTTCTTTCCGCATTTTTAATATTGAAATAAGAGCTCCAATGTTCAAAACAATTATAAAAATTTATCAAAGCATTTCAGTTTCTTATAAATCTTTCTCTTATTAATTTTTATCATTACTTTATTCACACAACATTACTATTTCTTATATTAATGAACCAACGATTGTGACGTACGACGAGGCAACGCAACAAACGGATATGGACTCAGAAGAAGATGATATACCAGAAGAGGTTGTTAAAGAGGTTGAGGATTTTGAGAACAGACCTAAGTCTAACCTGGACGAAACTGAGATTGTCAACCTGGGAGATGCAAAAAATGTCAAAGAAACACGAATCAACGTTCATCTGTCACCATCGGAAAAGAAAGAGTACACGGAATTTCTAAGGGAATATGAGGACATATTCGCCTGGTCTTATGATGACATGACTGGTCTCAGTACATCTATTGTGGCTCACAAACTGCCAACCGATCCGGCATACCCACCAGTAAAACAGAAGCTCAAGAAGTTCAAATCTGATATGAGTTTGAAAATCAAGGAAGAAGTCACCAAGCAAGTCAAAGCCAAGAGTATCCAACATGGTTAGCCAATATTGTTCCAGTGCCGAAGAAGGACGGGAAGGTTAGAGTCTGTGTCGACTACCGGGATCTCAACTAGGCCAGTCCGAAAGATGACTTCCCCTTGCCGAACATACACATTCTAATTGACAACTGCGCCAAGCATAAATTGCAGTCGTTCGTTGATTGTTTTGCTGGATATCATCAGATATAGGTGGATGAGGAAGACACGGAGAAAACGACTTTCATTATGCCATGGGGGATGTATTGTTACAAGATGATGCCATTCAGGTTAAAGAATGCTGGGGCCACCTACATGAGGGCCATGACTACTATTTTCCATGACATTATATAGAAGGAGATTGAGGTGTATGTAGACCACATCGTCATCAAATCCAAGAGAGCCAATGATCACATGGAAGATCTGAGGAAGTTCTTTAACATACTAAGAAGGTACAACTTGAAGCTGAATCCCGCCAAATGTGCATTCGGGGTTCCTGCCGGAAAACTACTTGGGTTCATTATGAGTCGTCGAGGAATAGAACTAGATCCGTCATAGGTCAAAGCCATCCAAGAATTGCTACCACCGAAGAACAAGAAAGAGGTTATGAGTTTCTTGGGAAGACTTAACTACATCAGCCGGTTCATAGCTCAATCCACTATCATTTTGAGCCAATCTTTAAGATGTTAAAGAAGGACGCCGCTACCAAATGGACTGATGATTGTCAGAAAGCCTTAGACATAATCAAGGAATACCTCTCAACACTGCCAGTTTTGGTCCCACCCGAACCAGGTAAACCCCTATTACTCTACCTCGCAGTATTGGATAGAGCTTTCAGTTGTGTTCTGGGGCAGCATGATGAAACGGGAAGAAAATAGCAGGCCATCTATTATCTCAGCAAGGAGTTCACCCCGTACGAGGCCCGATATTCTCTATTGGAACGCACTTTTTGTGCTTTGACTTGGGTAGCTCAGAAGTTGAAACACTATTTCTGTGCCTATACCATTTACCTCATATCAAGAATGGATTCTTTGAAGTACATCTTTCAGAAGCCCACGCCCACTGGCAAGCTAGCTAAGTGGCAAATCCTGCTGAGTGAATTCGACATTGTTTACGTGACTCAGAAGGCAATCAAAGGACAAGCACTAGTAGATCATCTTGCTGAAAATCCCGTGGATGGAGAATACGAGCCTCTAAAGACGTATTTTCCTAATGAAGAGGTATCTTTCATAGGAGGAGATATTGCAGAATCCTATGATGGTTGGAGAATGTTTTTCGACGGAGCAACAATCTTCAAAGGAATTGGCATAGGAGTGGTCCTAGTATTAGAAACCGACCAGCATTATCTGGTGTCTTCCAAGCTCAGGTTCCCGTGCACCAGCAACATAGCCGAGTACGAAGCCTGCATCTTAGGGCTCAAGACGGTCATTGACATGAACATTCAGGAATTGCTAGTGATCGAAGATTCAGACCTGCTTATACATCAGCTCCGAGAAGAATGTGCAACCAAGAACTCCAAGATACTCCCTTATCTGTATCATGTACATGAATTGAGGAAAAGGTTCACAAAGACAGAGTTCCAACATGTTCCTAAAGTTCAGAATGAGTTTTTCGATGTATTGGATACCCTATCGTCCATGATGCAGCACCCCGACAAGAACTTCATTGATCCTATTCCGGTAAAGATCTATGATCAGCCAGCTTACTGCACTCATGTAGAAGAAGAAGCGGACGGAAAACCTTGGTTTCATGATATCAAAGAATATCTGACGAAAGGAGAATATCTAGAACTCACAAATCCTACTCAGAAACGCACACTTTGGAGATTATCTAACAACTTCTTTCATAGCGAAGGAATCCTGTATAGGAGGACTCCTGATTTGGGGTTATTGAGGTGTGTCAACGCAAAGGAAGCATCCAGGATACTGGAGGAAACTCATGCAGGGACCTGCGGTCCGCATATGAACGGCTTTGTCTTAGCCAAGCAAGTACTCCGAGCTGGTTATTTTTGGATGACTATGGAAATGGACTGCATCCAGTATGTCCAAAAATGCCATCGCTGTCAAATACATGCAGACATGATAAAGGTGCCTCCAAACGAGCTTACGGCAAAAAGCGTGCCATGGCCGTTCGCCTCTTGGGGAATGGATATTATCGGACCTATCGAGCCTGCAGCATCAAATAGGCACAAGTTGATTCTGGTGGCAATTGATTATTTCACCAAATGGGTTGAAGCAGCATCATACAAAGCAGTGACTAAGAAAATGGTAGCAGATTTTGTCCGCGACCGCATTGTTTGTCGGTTCGGAATTCCGGAGTCAATCATCACTGATAATGGTTCCAATCTCAACAGAGACCTAATGAAAGCCATGTGTGAAACCTTCAAGATCAAACACAATAATTATACAGCTTACAGACTTCAGATGAACGGAGCTGTAGAAGCCGTTAATAAGAATATCAAAAAGATACTGAGGAAGATGATAAAAAAGCATAAGCAGTGGCATGAGAAGTTATCATTTGCCTTGTTAGGATACCGCACCACAGTCCGCACATCAACCGGGGCAACTCCCTATATGTTGGTTTATGGTACAGAAGCAGTCATTCCCGCGAGGTAGAAATTCCCTCCGTAAGAATCATACAGGAAGCAGAACTTGACGATACAGAATGTGTAAGGAGTCGCTACGAGTAGTTAGCTCTTATAGATGGGAAGAGAATGAATGCGGTTTTCCACGGTCATCTCTATCAGAACAGAATATCCAGAGCCTTCAACAAAAGAGTCAAGCCGAGATAGTTTACACCGGGGTAGCTAGTGTTAAAGAAGATTGTCCCACATCAAGAGGAAGCCAAAGGGAAATTCTCTCCCAACTGGCAGGGCCCATACATGGTTCACCGGGTCCTCACTGGAGGAGCCCTCATACTTGTAGAAATGAACGGTGAAATTTGGCCGAAGCCGATCAATTCAGATGCAGTGAAGAGATACAATGTGTAACATTTATGCTTTCCTCATATGATGTAATTTGAACTATTCCTGACCTGATTCCTATTTAAAAGGGGATACGTAGGCTGCTTTATGGGTTCGGTCATAATTCAATAAAATTTTCATTTTCCCCCACTATTGGAAATTAGGGCTAAATTTTGAGGAGGACCCTCAAAATTCTGAAGTGATTTCAGCCATTCAACGCAAGCAGCAGTCGGAAGTAGCAGCCCAGTAAACTGTGGCAGAACTTTGAGGAGGACCCTCAAAATTCCGGAGCGAGAGAAGTTGCAGTACCTTGGACCATGTCGCAGTCGTCAGTTCATCTAAAGAAAACTCTTCTTAATTATGTATTTATTGTCACATTTCTTTACTAAGTCATGTATGTCTATTACCAAAGTTGCTTCGTTTAGCAACGCTACCCCAATGATATGCCCAATATCATCGGAACGAAGCCGAGCAGGTCAAGCAGAGCCAGCGGGAATACGAACTAACCTCCCCTCTTTACAAGACTTACAATTTTTCTTTGAATGCAGGCACTTGAATTGCAAAATAATCAAATATACTATACACTCACAAGACTCACATTGCTTAGGAATATAACTCTCAGAACCGTTGCACTTACTCATAGCTGCTATCTGCACATGGTGCTCCCAGCAGACACAGTATCTCTAGTAGTCGCAATGCCTCGATCCGCTATCAGCTAAGAAAATTCTATCATCATTTTTGCCTTTTTTACTCCTTGCATAAGGCTACCTTTCTGCCTTCCGAGACTAAGCATTGTCTCCATCTGCATTTCTATGCATTCCATAAGGCTACCTTTTTGCCTTCCGAGACTAAGCATTGTCTCCATCTGCATTTCTATGCATTGCATAAGGCTACCTTTCTGCCTTCCGAAACTAAGCTCTGTCTCCATCTGCATTTCTCTACATTGCATAAGGCTACCTTTCTGCCTTCCGAGACTAAGCTCTGTCTCCATCTGCATTTCCCGCATTGCATAAGGCTACATTTCTGCCTTTCGAGACTAAGCTTTGTCTCCATCTGCATTCCTGCATTGCATAAGGCTACCTTTTTGCCTTCCGAGACTAAGCTCTGTCTCCATCTGCATTCCTGCATTGCATAAGGCTACCTTTCTGCCTTCCAAGACTAAGCATTGTCTCCATCTGCATTTCTATGCATTGCATAAGGCTACCTTTCTGCCGTCCGAGACTAAGCATTGTCTCCATCTGCATTTCCTGCATTGCATAAGGCTACCTTTCTGCCTTTCGAGACTAAGCACTGTCTCCATCCTGCATTGCTCTGTATTGCATAAGGCTATTGTTCTGCCTTTCGAGACTAAGCAATGTCTCCATCCTGCATGGCTTAAATATCGCCACTTTATCACTCTTGCATCGGCTGAAATATCGCCACCTTTTATTTACGTCTTGCATCGGCTGAAATATCGCCACCTTCTGCATTTCATGGGCTGAAAGATAGCCAAATTGTCCAAAGGCGTCATTGTTCGGAGGCACCATTTGCATAGCCCAAGAACGCCATACCATGGCCTGAGGACCCCATTTTATCTTTTGCATATCATTATTCAAAGGAATCATAGTTCGGAGGCATCATTCTCAAAGCCCGAGAACATCATTTCATAGCCAGCAAATCCTTTATCTTACGCTTCATGGCCCAGGACGTCATAGTCCGAGGACGTCATCCTAACCGTCCGAAGACAGCATTCATGGTCCAATGGGAACTTGCATCACGTTTAAATTTATGCACAATATATGCTCATTTGTAGGTAAACCGTCTAGCAACGACCGTCTTAGCAAGGGCAATCTCGCTGCAGTTCCTGCAGCCTATCAGACTCTGACCATCCTTCTCAACCCGAACATCGCGTCCGCTTTTCGAAATCTCCATCGGTATATTCCGTTAATGGATTCTGAACTATGTATGGCCTGATTCCTGTAAGACCAGGGATATGTAGGCAGCTTAGGAACCAGAGCTCGGTCAAAATTCCTCAAATTGTTTCATTCGGTCAAAATTGGTCAGCTGTAAAGAGGGGCAGCTGTTGATACCCAATTTTTTCCTACGTTTTTTATATACAAAATACTTTCAAAATAGCATATATATGCATACATAAGCATATCCAAGTATTTTAGTATTTTTCCAATCTTTTGAAGAGTTTTTAAATCAATTTACTATCCATTTTAGTAGTACAAAATCCGTAATCATTCCCAAAATCATCAATTTTGGTGAGTAATTTATTTTATTCCCATATTTATACCAAAATATAGTTAAGATAACTTTTGTACATTTTTACAAATTTATTTGGTATTTAAAAGACTAAACTGCATATAATTGCAATTATAGCCTATTTTAAGATTAATAACATTTCTATAATTGTAAAATTGGTTTCAATATTTTTAAATCAATATTTATGCATTATTAGTTGGTTCAATACTTTTAATTTGTTTTTAAAGTCTTTTTTACTATTTTTATAAAATAAAAGAGGAAAATTGGCTATTTAACATTTTAGCCTATTTCTATTTCAATTACAGCCTCATTTCCTTTCAATTTTAACCTCAATTTGACCCCAATTCCGCCCAAATTAAAACCAACACAATTTCATTTTGGATCCAACCCACAACCCAATTACAAATGACCCAACCCGTTCCCCACCTACCACTTAAATCTGGATCGTTGATCACTCAAGATCAACGGTCAAGACTCGCCCTTCCATAATAAAACCTAAACGACTACCCTAATCTCCCTTATTCTCACCTGACCCGCCGCCTTGAAACCCTTCGTCTCTCAAAACACTCTCAAGCTCTCTGAAACCATAGCCATCTCCCACCTTATTCTACCATATTTCCACCAGAATCTGTGGCTTCTCAGGCCATGGATGGTTGGTACTCACCCCCCCACCATAGAACCATGGTTGTTCTAAGCTTCGAGGACCAACTCTGATGGCTCTCTTCAGATCCTTCTCAGATCTGTTGATATATGGCTTCTCTGGCCATTATTCCGGCGTGTTCAAGCAATACGAGTCTTTTCGACTCAGGATCGGATTTTCTTCCAAGCCTTTCTCATTTCTAGGGTTTCTCTGAAACCCTAAGCTATTCGAGGTTTTCTCTGGTTGTTTTATTAGATCTATGCTATATCGGTGTTCTATTGGAATTTTAAAATGTTTTCCCCAATCTTCTCTTTCAAAATTTGTTTCTCTTCGATTTAGGGTTTCTGAAAAAAGTTTTAAAATGTTTTCTGACTCCTATTCTTCTTTTCTTTGTGTGAATTTGTCTATGCTATGTTTTTATATTCTCTTTTCTACCTCGCATGTCCTTCTCTTGTGTTCTTAGGTTTGTCTTATTATTTATATTCTTCTACTGTGCTCTATTATTTCTTCTACTGGTTTCTATATCATGCTTTCACATGTTTATCTTATGTGTTCGTTTAACCCTGTGTTCCTTTACTGTAATTTCTACTAAGCTCTTAGTTCTTATTTGCATTCTTCTGGACTTTGTTTGAGTTCTTTCTAAACATGTTTCATTTACTGTTTCCTTAAGTTTATCCTACCTCTTTGTCTTCTGAACTTGTTTAAGTTCCAAGTTTTTCTTAAAACATGTTCTTTATGCTTCATATCAGCTTTTTCACTGTGTTTGTTTTGAACCTGCTATTTTACCTGTTTGTTTTCTCATGAGCCTCTGAAAGAGACCTCTTAGTCTGTTTCAGTTATTTGTCTTCTCGTCTCTGCATCTGATTCGAGTTCACAACCGAACTAGGATTTGGGGATTTTGGCGAGTTTGATCTTATGTTTGGACTAGGATTCTATTATGGAACCCTGGATTCTCTCGAACTAAGTTTGAGTCTATGTACTGAATTTGAGCCTCTTTTCTTGTAACTCTGAACTTTTCTATGCTAGATTCTTTCTAATTAGCATGACAGTTCTTTCTTGTTTGACATGTCTATACGTTTTATATATGAGGAATTCTTCATTCAAAAGAGATTTTGGCAATTTGTGATTGATTCAGAATTCCTTTTAATAGGGTTTGATTGATTGTTACTGATTTTCTTTCATTAGACCTTTCTTCACTTTTTCTGGTTGGATTCATTCATACCAAAACTCAATTTCTGATTTTACTGGCTGATGATTGATTGCCTTTCCTTATTTGCACAAACTGTGTTACTATCAAACTCTTTCCTTAAATAGTTTCTATGTATTTGCCCTCCTTGTACTACTTTGGAAAAGATTTTAATCTAATTCTTTCCTTAATTGTCCTCTACCCGTTTGAAATCAGAATCCCTTAACTGAAGGGAGATTCTGTGTGATTGATTGCAAACTATGCTCTTAATTCTGAACTTGGACATCTGAGGGCTGGCATTTCCACACTGCACTATGCTCTTAATTCTTCAATATATTTGGTTTATAAGCAATGGTCGGAGTCCATTTGAGGATCTTGAGGAACTTTGACACATCCCAAATAAGAGAAGGCTTTAGAAACCTGATCCTGGAAATTGGTTCACCTCATATTGTTGGACCTTGAGTCTGAATTAGGCTCCTTGGTTGTAGCTTAATTTCTGATGTAATTTACTTTTCATAATTCATTCTGGTCTGTAATATGTTGTAATAACTTATGGGGTTCTAGTGAAAAGGGGAGGGTCACTTATGTATGCAAAGGGTAGACAACATGTTCATAGGCGTTACTATTCACAAGTTCTGCACTTCTGTATATCATATAAAAATCCTGTTTGTAGATTTTTCTGCACCTCTGCATACATAGAGATCATGTCTATAGGTTTTCTGCACTTTCACATATCATATAGAAATCCTGTCTGTAGGTTTTTCTGCACTTCTTCATATAGAAATCATAACTATAGGTCTTCGGCACTTCTGTATTTTACATCTATCATTAGGCAAACAGTTATAGGTTAAGTAATAATAAGTTTCATTCTAGATACCATGTTTATAGGACTCCTGCACTTTTATAATTGTCTTAAAACCAATAACGCCTAGAAATCATGCCTACAAGAGTAACCAACTGAATCTGATTCGTTTATTTTATCTACAAGTCTAAAATCAGTAGTAATGTCGTTTAACATCCACAGAACTTATGTGTTTTCTACAATCAGTAAGCCTTCTTTAAAACGGAGTAAGCACTATTAGGTATCATGCCTATAGGTCTCACTTAGGCAAACCATTAGGTAATTAATCAACCGCATCAGTCTTTGATAAATTACAACCATGGAAGGCTAATTCGGACTCCTCATCTGAGAAATATGTGATGAATCAGCCTATCCTACGCTTTAATTTGATTTCAGACCATAACCAGTACTTGTAAGTCATACTAGCCAATTTGTTTCTTTAAATGAGGAGGCCTGCTTGAGCCCGTTAACTGTTACGTGTTCTCCAATACCAGCCTTATATGTTTTGATTGTCGCCCTAGAATTTTATCCTTTTAAAACTCTGAAAAGCCAAATTTCCCTTCCATTTAGGACTAGTAGTCCCAAATGCCTCCGGGACTATAGGATTAGGGCGGGTACTAGCATGCAATAAGTAACGATACTATTGCGCGCTAAACACCTTAACGGGGTGGGAAAGGGTAGATATGGATATGATGACCGGTGCGCTCATACAACATGTAACCCCTCTTTTGAGGAGTGATTACCGTGTATTGCGTTGATGTGATCCATATTGTTTGTAAACCTAGGACCCCCTTTCTTTTAACTTGTTTTATTGTCCGAAATATTTCCTTAAAATTTCTGCTTTCTTTATTCTCTTCAAACTTTCAATTTTCTTGCAATAATATGTGAACCCTTTCTTACTTGAGCCCTTAATGTTTTATTTGATTATGTGAAGTCACAATTGTAACATGGCCGGGAACCACACTAGTGGATCTTGAGGCGTGCCTAACACCTTTCCCTCGAGATAATTTCTAGCCCTTACCCAAACTCTGGCTCTTCAAAATCAAACCCTTCTTAGTGTCCTAATGCACTTAATCATTAGGTGGTGACTCTTCAAGTTCCAAAACCCAATTCCCAAGAGGGAACCAGTTGTCCTCCCAAATGTCACAAGCCCGATTTCACGAGAGAAAAGGGGGCGCGACAACAATCTCCTGGATATAGATCTCGACTAACGTCTCAGAAGAATAGGAAACTGCCATAGGAATGAAATGTGTTGAGTTGGTCAGCTTATCTACAATAACCCACACTGCATCGAACTTCCTCTGAGCCTGTGGGAGTCCAAGAACAAAGTCCATAGTGATACGCTCCCACTTCCACTCAGGAATCTCAATCTTCTGGAACAAACTACCAGGTCTCTGATGCTCGTACTTTACCTACTGACAATTCAAACATCGGGCCACATATGCGACAATATCCTTCTTCATCCTCCTCCACCAATAATTCTGCCGTAAATCCTGTCACGACCCGAATTTCCCACCCTCGGTAGTCATGATGGCGCCTACTAGTGAAAGCTAGGCAAGCGAATCATTCCAAATATTTTACCTTTTCCATTTTAATCCTTTAACAGTTATAAATTAACATTATATAAATAGTGGAAATAATAAAGCGGAAGAATGAAATGTAACAATTTAATAATAATATCGATACCAATCCATAAACATAAGCTACCCAGAACTGATGTCACAATCTCACAGACTACCTACAAATACTACAAATAGGGTCCGAACAAAATAGATATATGTTTGTCTCTGAAATAGTAAAGAACAGAAGAAAAACACTAGATAGGAAGAGGACGCCAAGGCTTGCGGATGCCTGCAGGACTACCTCGGATCGCCTGATGGACTGAAGGCAGCAACCTCACTGTGGTCCAAAAGCTGCAGCACTGGGATCTGCACATATTGCAGAGTGTAGTATCAGCACAACCGACCCCATATGCTGGTAAGTGCCTAGCCTAACCTCGACAAAGTAGTGGCGAGTCTAGGATAAGACTACCAAATAAACCTATGCAGCTAAATCATATACAGTGGAAAAATAAAGGCAGAAATTTATAGTTAAAGATAGGATGGGGAAAACATGTTGTGGGGAATATTAGGTAACAACAGAAAACCAATAGAAAAATGTAAAGAAAGCCATAATTCAATTATCAGCAAGAATAAAGAACTCAATAATACGTGCACGGCATCACCCTTTGTGCTTTTACTCTCATCCTCACCATAAAAATCAATAGAATCGGCACGACATCACCCTTCATGCTTTTACCTCACATAATCATGGCACGGAATTATCTTTCGTGCATTATCACTCATATTATGGCACGACATTGTACATCGTGCGGCACGACATCACCCTTCGTGCTTTTACCTCACAATATCGGCACGACATCACCCTTCGTGTATTAACACTCTCAAAATCATGCACGACATCACCCTTTAAGCTTTACACTCTTCCTCAACCCAAGCAACAATCACAAAGCAATTTGGGCAAGGGAATCAATAATATTAAAATAAAATCCCGACAAGGGAACAATAGCATAACAACAATATCCCGGCAAGGGAAAACAATATCATGAGTAATAACATCCCGGCAAGGGAGATAATATCAAAAGAAATAACATCCCGGCAAGGAAGATAATATCATAACCCTCTTCTCTTTTCCACGGTTACTTCACAACTCAATTCTCAACTTGAGCTAATGCTCTACAATGTTCAATTACCAATAATACTTCCACAAGCCTTGTTTAACAATAGAAATCATCATATAAAGCATGAACAATATGAAACGGAGTCACATTAATCATAGTATAAGACTCACGGGCATGCTTGACACCGACGTATAGATACTCATCACCATGCCTATACGCCATACTCAACATTTAACACATAGAAAATAAGACACAACTCCTAATCCCTCAACTATCAGTTTACTTCTTATTTCCACCACCAATTCGCTTGTATCTAGCCACAATTTACTTAACGATATCAATAAATTATAAATGAATCAATTCTAATGCATGAAAATAGGTTTTCTAAAGATTTTCCCAAAAAGTTAAAAATCAACCCCGGGCCCACATGGTCAAAACCCGAGGTTCGAACCAGAACCCGATTACCCATTCACCCACGAACTCACATCATATAAAGCATTAACAATAAGTTCTAATTTTCACAGTGCGCAGATATCGCATTTGCGATGTCATGTTCGCAAATGCGAACTCGCAATTACGGCCAAAGCTTTGCAATTGCGAAGAAAGGCCTGCCTCTGCTTTCTTCGCAAATGCGAACAACTGTTTGCAATTGCGATGCCTTCTAAGGTCGCATTTGCGACATCAGCCTTGCAAATGTGAAGGTTCCCTTCCCCAGTCCATCATCGCAATTGCGAAGCCTGCAGACCTGCAACACAACAACAGTTTTCCTAAGTCCAATTTCACTCCGCGGCCTATCCAAAACACACCCGAGCCCTCGGGGCTCCAACCCAAACATGCACGCAAGTCCAAAAACATTATACAGACTTGCTCGTGCGATCAAATCATCAAAATAACATCAACAACTATGAATTATGCCTCAAATTCATGAAATCACTCAAGAACATCAAAATTTTCAATTTCTCAAATAAATGTCCGATTTATACTAAATGGACTCCGATTCTTACCAAACTTCACAAATTCAACTTAATTATTATTTCTAACTTGTAACGGGATCAGAAACCAAAATACGGGCCTGGTACCATCAATTTCAAATATATTTTCATTTTCAAAAACTCTAATATTTTCTAGAAAATAATTTTCTTTAAAAATTTATTTCTCGGGCATGGAACCTCGGAATTCGATTCCGGGCATATGCACAAGTCCCAAATTTTACTACGGACCCTACGATACCATCGGATCACGGGTTCGGATCCATTTACAAAAAATATTGACTATAGTCAATTTTATTCAATTTTTAAAAGCCAATTTCCTTATTTTACTTAGTTTTCACATAAAAGCTTTCCATAAACGCGTCCGGACTGTGCACGCAAATTGAGGTAAGACAAAGAGAGTTTTAAGGCTTCGGAACATAGAATTTACTTTCAAAACGAGTGATGACCTTTTGAGTCATCTCAATATTCCTATTCCAGCTACAAAAATTCAAATTCATATATAATGCAACTTGAAACCTTAAATTTTCTTCTTTTCCAAGTTCCAAATAGCATAAATAAAAAAAAATTGAAAAAACTATTGCACGTTCATGATTTTACAAAATAAATCAATAATAAAAGTCAATTTATACATAGATTGAACATATTAAATTTTAATTTTAGATTTTAACTGCACATGTGCATTACATGTGGAATGATGTATAACTTTGTATAAACTTGTATATACAATCTCTAATAATGTATATCAGAAAAATAAGACAAAGAAGAAAAAAGATGAAAGTGTCAAACATCCATGGATGCCTATTATACACGTACAATGTATATACACACTTATACATTAAAAAGATATCTAATTTATACAACGTTGTACGCATATACACACACTTATACATGTTTATACAATATTGATAAAGTGTGTATAAACACTACCTATACAAATTTTCACTAGAAATACCTTCTGTCCATCACCACATTACAATTTTCGGTGGTTGCTGGTGTTGAATTTTTCCGGAGAGGTTTTGGCATTCAAATCTGGGCTTCACCAGTAGCAAAGGATGAAACAAAAACTAAGAGAAATAAGAAAATATGAGACGAGGTCTCCGGAGATGATTTTTTAGGCAAGATCTGATAGTTTCAGGCCAGATCTTATAGTTTTTGGATTGATATGCCAAATTTTATTGTGGTTCCTTAACCTCTTTTTGTCAATTAACTCAAAAATCGAAATCTAATTGACATAGAATGCGAGGATTATCACGAGTGTGTACAAAACAATTCTGTAATTTTTAGGGAGAACGAAGAGAAAGGCTGTCACGACCCGAATTTTCCACCCTCAGGAGTCGTGATAGCACCTACAAATGGGAGTTAGGCAAGCCAAACCTTAACTACCTGCTACATTTTCATACTGCTTCTTTTCAACAAACACAAGGCGACGATATAATAAAAGCGGAACTTTAAGAAATAAGGTGGAAGTCAACAATTATATAACTTAAGGCTACATCTATTACAACTTTTAAAACCTCAATACCCCAAAATCTGGTGTCACAGTGCCACAGACTGTCTAAGAGTTACTACAACCAAGGTTTGAAGAAAATACAATATACTGTTTCTGAACGAAAGAAAACGAAATAGAGAAAAAGGATATAGGGGGATGTCAGGGTCTGCAGTCGCCTGCTGGTCTACCTTGGGTCTCCGGGTGGACTGAAGGAAGCCCTCCAACTACTGTCCGTAAGCTGCTTCTAGATCTGCACACGGTGCAGAGTGTAGTATCAGCACAACCGACCCCATGTACTAGTAAGTGTCTAGCCTAACTTCGGTGAAGTAGTGACGAGGCTAAGACCAGACTACCAAATAAACTTGTGCAGTTCAAATATATATATATATATATATATATATATATATATATATATATATATATACAACGGAAAAGAAATACAGGAAATAACCAGTCAATGTGGGAGGGGGAAACATGATGTGGTGGAGAAAAAATTTCCGAATAGAAAGCATCAAGTAAGGAAAGAACAACATAACTAGAATATCTGCAAGAATCGGAAATCAACAATTTGCACGGCACCTCCCTTCGTGCTTTCACTCTCATCCTCACCAAAGCAATTTTTTAATAATGATATGCAGACATCTCCCTTCATGATTTTACTCTCTTTCCTCACCATATAATCGATAAACATCGGTACAAAATAGTACATCGTATGGCACTGCATCACCTTTCGTGCTTTACACTCTTTCCTCACAATAACAAACAATGCACGACATCATCCTTTGTGCTTTAACACTCTTCCTCACCTAAACAACAATTACAAACAAAGGGAAAAGGGAGTAAACAAATAATAACACAAATTTCGGCAAGGGAACACAATTAAACAATTAAATCCCGACAAGGAAATAACATCAACAATCTCAGCATCCCGGCAAGGGAGATAATCAACAAAGCAACAACATCCCGACAGGGGAACGATTTAATAACACTTTCTCTTTGTTTTACTTTTACTTCATAACTCTTTTTACCACCGAGCCAATGCTCCAAAGGGTTCAATCATCTCATATATTTTCACAATTTGTAATATGACTTGAGCCACTCCTCGATGTTCAAAAGTCACAATTCCTTTCACAAGATTTTCACAACATATAGAAATCATCACCAAGGCATGGAAGATTCAACGAAATCATAATATACACAATATAAAGACTCACAGTCATGCTAGATACCAATGTATAGATACTCATCACCATGCCTATACGTCGTACTCAATAAATACCACGTAGCATATAGGACTCAACTCCTAATCCCTCAAGCTTAGGTTAGACCAAACACTTACCTCGATGTCACGAACGTAATTCAAGCCTCTACTATCACTTTACCTCTTGTTTCCACCACCAACTCGCTCGTATCTAGCCACACGTTACTCAATTATATTAATAAATGCTAAATGAATCGATTTAAATGCATGAAGATGGATTTTCCAAAGTTTTACCCAAAAAGTCAAAATCACCCTCGGGACCACGCGGTCAAAACCCGAGGTTCGAACCAAAACCCGATTACCCATTCCCCTACGAACTCAAATATATAATTTGTTTTGAAATCGGACCTCAGATTGAGGTCCAAATCCCTAATTTTTGAAAAACCTAGGTTCTACCCAAAACACCCAATTTCTCCCATGAAAATCATTGATTTGAAGTTGGAATCATGTTAAAAGATGTTAATGATTGAAGAAAACTAGTTAAAAGCGACTTACAATCGTTTTGGAGAAGAAAAATTATTTGAAAAATTGCCTTTTATATTTTTGGGGTCTTAAAAATTAGAAAATAACTGAAAATCCCGTCTAAATATACTGCCCTCAGATGCCCTGTGCGGACCGCACAAAATCAACCGCGGCCGCACAGGCTTCCTGTGTTCTGCAGTGACAGGTTTTTGTATTTTAGCCATAACATTCTCTACAGATGTCCAAATGCCTATTATACTATGTTTCCGAAAGCAAGACACGAAGGGATACAACTTCATTTTTGAATCATCTCAAAATTCCTTATGGATCAAAAGATATAGGCTTCCGAAGTCGGACCAGTGAAATGTTCTTCACCGCGGACCGTACCAAAACTAGTGCGGCCGCACAAGCCTCTCTGCGGCAGCAGTCCATATCGTGTGGACCGCACTGCCCTGTTCAGAGGTCCCCCACCTCTCTGAGCCTGCAACAGCTCCTGTTTTAAGACTAAGAAACCTGAAACCTACCCGAAACTCATCCGAGCCCTCGGAACTCCAAACCAAGTGTACACAAAACTTCAAAAGCATTCTACGGATTTATTCATGTAATCAAATCATAAAAATAACATCATGAACATCAAATTAAATCTCGAGATCAATGAAATTTTCTCAAAACTTCTTTAAACATAATTTTGCAATTTAAGTCCGAATCATGTTAAATGACATCCGTTTTTCACCCAAATTCCACAAAAATGTCATAAATCATATATAAGACTTGTATCAGGCGCCGGAACCAAAATACGGGCCCGATACCATCATGTTCTAAGCAAATTTCATTTTGAATTTCTTTAATCAATTTCAGAAAACAATTTTTTTCTTTGAAAATTCATTTCTCGGGCTTGGGACCTCGGAATCCGATTCCGGACATACGCCCAAGTCCCATATTTTCCTACGGAACCTCCGGTACCGTCAAATCACGGGTCCAGGTCCGTTTACCCAAAATGTTTACCGAAGTCAAATTTATTCATTTTATAGTCAAAACTTATCATTTTCACAGATTTTCACATTTAAGCTTTCTGGCTACGCGCCCGGACTGTGCATGCAAATTGAGGTGGTGCTAAGGGAGGTTTTTAAGGCCTCGGAACGTAGGATTTCATTGCAACACAAGTGATGACCTAAAAGGTCATCACATTCTCCACCTCTAAAACAACCATTCGTCCCCGAACAGACAGAAGAAGGAAGTACCTGAATCGGGGAAACGATAGGGATAATGAATCTGCATATCGGACTTCGACTCCCAGGTCGATGCCTCAGGAGGCTGACCTCTCCACTGAACATGAACAGAAGGAAAACTCTTCGATCTCAACTGACGAACCTGCTGGTCCAGAATAACCACCAGCTCCTCCTCATAAGATAAGTCCTTGTCCAACTGGACAGTGCTGAGATCTAACACGTGGTATGGATCAATTAGATACCTCCGAAACATGGACACATGAAACACTGGATGCACGGCTGGTAAGCTCGGCGGTAAAGCAAGTCTATAAGCCACCTCTCCCACTCGATCAAGAATCTCAAATGGGCCAATGAACCTAGGGCTAAGCTTGCTTTTCTTCCCAAATCTCATCACATCCTTCATAGGCAACACTCGGAGCAATACCCGTTCTCTAACAATAAAAGCCACATCTCGAACTTTGCGGTCTACATAACTCTTTTGCCTGGACTGAGATGTACGAAGCTTATCCTGAATGATTCTGACCTTGTCCAAGGCCTCTTGAACCGGATCTGTACCCAATAACCGAGCCTCCTGATACGCTCAAATTGCACTTTAATAAATAGTATAAGGCGGTCGGTGTCAAATATAATAACCCAACAAGGTTGGGGTCGAATACCACAGGGAATAGGTGTGAAAAGGTTACTCTTATAGTGTGTTGCTCGACTAAAGTTGTATCTCTATTCGGTTAACAGTAACAAGAGAATGGTTTTATAGTAACAAGAGTATGAATTGAGTTTATTTGGAAGTATCAACTAATTGGAATATTTATAGAGTAATTAATTGGATTAAAGAAACCAAGGTTGTGTCCCCTTTAATGGAGTGTAATGCTTATCGGTGTTAATATGATATATTTCTAATGGAAGGTTCTTTTGATATGCAAATGATGTCTAAGTGACTACCCAATAATTCCCAATAGTTGAGTAGTATTTCCTCTTTATAATTTTCCCAAATATAAAAGAGTTGAAATTTAGAACAATCAATATATGCCAAGTAAAACCCATTTATTCCTAAGCGATTCTATTAAACAAGGTTTAAAGCCTTGAGTCATTGATATTTACTTCTACCAAATTCTAACCCACTTTCCCAAGCAAAGCAAGAATTTAATGGCACTTGTTAATATTTGCAACCACCAACAATAAATGAAGAATGAGAGGTAAATAAATATCAACCAACCATTATATATATATTCAATGTTAAACACCCATTAGCATAACATTTAGGGTCCACAACCTTAGTATTTAAAGTTAGCTACTCATACTACAATACAAAAATCAAAGAGTATTTAATGTCATAAAAGCTTACAAAGTAGAGAATCTTCACCCAAAAGCTTCCAAAAGTGAGGAATATTAATGTCTTGGAATGTGGTTCAAAGACTAGACAATATAAGGCCACAAAGACATCATAAAACTATTTATAGTGGACTCAAAATCAGGACAGAAAACGGACAAAAATGCCCTTTCAAGTCTGATATGCGATCGCATTCTTGTCGCAGAGCACATATGCGGTCCGCATCTTGAACATCCTCATCGCAGACTGGAACCCTAGTTTACAGGTCTTCTTCGCATTCCAATTATGCGGATCGCATTGCAGAAATGCGATCGCATTTTGCATCGCATCTTCGTCCTTCAGTGACCTTCATGGTTGGTTTGCGGTTCACTCTGCGGCTCGCATGTTGGTTCTGCGGTCGCATAATGGACCACATTCTTGACTTGAGATTTAACCCAGATCTCTGCTTTTGTCCGCGATTTGACGTGCATTCTGCGGCTCGCATGTCTTATCTGCGATCGCATAGTGTATCGCAGACCAGCATTTTTGCTACATTTTGCTCTTTTCTTGTCTTTTTACTTCCATTTCCATGTTCTTGGGTTCTCAGTCCTTATGTACTGTAGAAAAAACAAAGCTACATAAGTAACGGAGATAATTGCATTAAAATAAGCTAAAATCTAAGCAATTAGTATTGAAATGTGCCGAAATTCTCCGGCACATCAACACCCCCAACTTAAACTCTTGCTTGTCCTCAAGCAACTAAAACAAACTAAGCCTATTCTAGACTTTATTTACAAAATATGAAACGATAATGACTACGGGTGGTGTTCATTGCTAGTACTTCAAGCAAGCATTTATAATTGTTTTACCCTTCCTGAACTGATAGTATATACAAGGAAAACTAATCAACTTGTGAACCTTGAGCCTCAGACATTGCGACAAAATGTTACCCTCAACTGAGTGCAATTGCATTTGACTCAAAAGCTCAACTTTTGTTTAACTCCACAGTTCATGTACCCTCACTAGAAAGAATGTCCCAAAATTACAATATTTACAAGGATAACAAAAAAGGGACAGTTTACAAATACACTCACTCTCAGAAAGAACTTCAAGTGTTACAACATTTCATACCATAAGCTTGCCCTTATTTTAATTCACCGCTTATTCAAGAATGTTCAGTTGGAGGTCTCATAAGGACTTTTTAAGCTTGTAATGTAGGTTTCGGGAAGGGTTGGATAGACATTTGGGTACAAGTGACTTCACCCTCATTGAACACTACTCACAATTTTCCATTTTCTTTTTTTACTTTGCTTCTTTTCAAACCCTCATAGCCTCATTTGCGTCTAGTTTCCAATATAGAACCACCTTACATACCTCTTCTAATTTTGTTCAAGGCTCCATACTTTATATACATACACATATTTTCTCCTTTTTTTTTGTACACAAATCTTTCTCTTGTTTTTTTCTCTTTTGGAGCTTGAATAATCTAAAACAAACACTTTTGAGGCATGTGGTCCTAACTCAACGTACAACCTTACCAATCTCCACTGCGACACCACCCCCAACTTAGGCTTTTAGCCTCGTTCTCAATGTTCAAGGAGGGATTCAAGAGAGGGGATTATTTTACAAAAAAAGGGAGAGGTTTGTAATGAGTTGGCCAAAGAAAAGGCTTAAAGGCTCAAATTGGGTACTAGTGATATTATTTATGTACAGGTCGGTTTGAAAGGCTACAGAGGTCTAGCAAATAAGACAAAGAATGCCTAAGATCATCCCTCCAACCAAACATACTATCATTAGCATTGAAAGACCAACCGAGCAAGTTCTAGATGATAGAAGTAAACACGAGAGTTATATACACACAGAGAACTCACACACACATGGTACACGAGCTATTTCATTCACATAATTTGACGCTTTCGAGTCAACACTTGGCAACTCAATGCTTTCATCATAGACACATGTATAACTCTAGGTCGCCATAGAGTCACAGAGCGAGCCTCAAGTTCACAAAGTTGATCACAAAGACTAATTCCCTTAAGAAAGTTGTCAATCTATCCATCATCGGGAAAAGTCGACAAAAACAATATTTTTTTTATATGTGGAAGGGTATATGCTATGTACAGACACACATGTTTGATACTAGACAATTACACCAAACCGATCAAAATGATTCATTCTACGATCCTAGTTCTACTATTACACCCTTGGAAAAGAACCGGGAGAAGAAAAACCAAGAGGAATTGATTCCTAATCACTATCTACTTGTTTTTGTTGTTTTTCTTTTATATGGACAACGGTATCATATTTAACCGGGAGAAGAAAAACCAAGAGGAATTGATTCCTAATCACTATCTACTTGTTTTTGTTGTTTTTCTTTTATATGGACAACGGTATCATATATACACAACGCTATTATGAACACAAAACAAACACTAATATTAACATCATCACGAATTTCATAACACAACTCATGTACCAAAGTCATACTAATATATACAGAACACAAAATACACATAAGTACAAGAGTCTGATTGTAACATAAAGATATGCATATGTACAACAGTTTCCAATATCACAAAAATATATACAATGCTACCCTCCACCCCCAACTAAAAGCATGCATTGTCCCCAATGCATAAAAATAGAGAGATGAGTTTGAGGGGGGCTCCCTGAGGCACACTAAGTGCTATAGGAGTCAGTAGCTGGCTGAGTACTAGAGGGGTCACCCTCGGATGTGGAAGCTGGAACCGATGAGAGCTCGGTCTAAGGAGTGACCTCTCCTGATGGAGTAATGCTCTCAGGCTGGTCCAAAGCATAATTTGGAGCTGGAGCTGGAGCTGGTGCTGGAGCCTGTGAGCTGCTACTCTCGCCCACTGATGGCTGGGTGACTGATGGATCTATAAGGCTGGCCATGTCTACTAGAGACCGCTGGATCGCTATCTGCATATCTACTTGTTCCACTTCTGCAATAGTAGCCTCCTCAATAATAGCATCCTCGATAGAGGCATCCGCAATCTGCTTTCCTTTATCTTGAGGGCCATCATCGCTTGAATATCCAGAACTTTCCTCATCCTTGCTCCCATCTTCCTCCTCATCTTCTAATTTACCAGAACCTCCGGACTCCTCCCCAGAATGGATCACAATATGGGCTGGAGGGGCTTTAGGCTAGGAAGCACCGGCAGTAGGAGGGGCAGTATTAGTCATCAATGCAGTAAATTCAAGACCTATGTCCGGAGGTGCTGTGCCTGTCACCTGATCACCATCTGTGGGAAGGAGGGATGATAGATCGAACTCCAAGGTTTGCATCTTTTGGAGCTCGATCTTCATAGAAGCAACCTCCTTCTTGAATCCAGGCAACCCACTAACTTCACCCCGCTCTATCTTCTCCACCCTCAACTCAAGTTGCTGTAGATGATCCTCATATTTTGACTGTTGCTGTTGGAGGGCCGTCACTGAGGATTGCATGGGCATCAGGGCTTGTTTGATTAGATTTGGCAATGTCTTCAAAAGCTGATCTACTTTGGCATTGGCATGCTGAGCCAATAGACCAAGCTTCGAGACAGTAGGAATGGTGATGGCAGGCTGGAAAGTGGTGGACTGAGAAGCAGACTCGGAAGTGGAAGTGGGGGCCGCTGTAACCTGAGGAGTCACTGGTGTCTGGGAGTCACTGTCCTATAGATCAATCGGATCTTGGACCTGAACCTGTGATGGGGTAGCAGCAACAGTGATACGAGGGATATCCATGATACGTGTGATATTAATATCCCTCGTTTCCTTTCCAGTTTTATCAGTTGGCAGGATGGGAACTTTCACATCTTTACACAAAGCTATGATCAGGCAAGGAAAAGGAAGTGAAGTTGCATGCTGCATTGCTCAAATCCCTATTTCTTGGAAGATCAACGCTCCCACATCTATCTTGATACCAGTCATGATGAAAGCAATCAAAAGGGCCTTCTCGATGGCTATTTCAGTTTCATTTTGAGTTCGTACCAACCGAGAAGTGACAAAACTAAGCTAGTAGCGACCCTCTCTCATGAGATCTTCCTTATATATATTGTGCTGAGGATCGACCCAAGCGGGAGTCCCTTTTGCTATCACTGAGGCAATCCATCCACATTCATTCTCCTTATTTTTCAATTTTTCAGTGTACTCAGTTGTGCCTGCTCTCCATCCTTTGACGTAGAACTCATTAAGGGCCTCAATGTTGCAGAAAACAATCTTTCCCCGGACAAGCACTTGGTCGGTGAAAACTTTGTTGCGTTTGTGGTATTTCATCCTGGAGGACCCATAGGATGCATAGAATTCCCTCACAAGGGTCTCATTGTACTCTGTGGGTGGCTCAGTGAATTCTCTCATCTCCGTGTTTTTATGTTTTCCAGGATATGGGGGTATTTGTCTTTGAGCCCGTTCAAGCTCAATTGTTTCTTGCCCAGGATTTTGCGCTTTGTAAGCCCTTTTCTAAATACCTCCCTGGACCCATCAACCCTAAATCGGAGCTGGAAATCTTCACCTCATTTCCTTCTCTCTTCAGCCTCTATATTGATTGAGGGCTTGAGCTCCTCCGCCTCAGACTGGGAGAGGCTCAGCATGTTGTCCTCTATCCACAATCACTTACTGGTGGAAGCCCGCTTTGATGAGCGTCTCTTTTGACCCATATCGGCACAATGGTGAAGAGTGAGTGACATCATTAACAATACGGAGAAGATATAGACGAATCAAAAGCAAGAAAGAAAATGCAATCTGGTCTGCGATCGCAAAACCATAATGCGGACCGCAGACTTGTCGCAGATCTTGTAGTCTCAACTGGTGGTCTCATTCTGCGATGAGTTATGCGGTCGCATAACCACTATGTGGACTGCATAACCATCGCACAATTGACATGGCTATATGGTTCAAAGCTGAAATCTCTGCATCACTCTGCGGTGAATTTGCGGTCCGCATGTCAAATCTGCGATCACAAAGACACCGCATTTCATCATCTTCTTCAGAAGATTTAGGGTTTAGTTGTGCGGCCAAAATGCCAACCGCATTTTCACAATGCGGGCTGCAAATGCCTTCTTCTACACAGGTCACCCAAGCTTTCAACAATGGCGGTCCTATTTCATTCTACCCCGTACCCCCAAATTATTTTCAACCCAAAAGCATCTACATTACATAGAAGCAACTACACAAACATCTAAACACATTTTTGCATAGGATTTAAACAAAAAATCTCTGAACCTACAGTGGAAATCAAAGATAAAACGAGGGAGAAATGGGTACAGACCAGCAGAGTTTGATGATTGGGACAATGAGTGTGACAAATGGAGTCCTTTGGTTGCACACAATTTGAGCTTGATTTGGTTCGAAGACCGTTCGTGTTCTTCCCCCTTTTTTCATTTTTTTTGTTTTTGTTTTAAGTGAGTGAGAGACGAGAGGGTTATGCGGACTTACCTTGTCGATTCTACGATGGATAGGACACCGCATAACACACAGTACGACCGCATGTGTGTTATGCGGTGAGGTTAAGGACCAAGCTGAAGGGAGGCAAATGCGGTGCAAAATGCGGTCGCATAAATTAAATTGGGACAGTATAATGCACCACCTCACCGCATTTTCAACCACAATTTTAACCCAAATCTCTGCTTAAGTTTGCAGTCAGAGTGTGGTCCGCATAGCTAAAATGCGACCGCATTTGTGCAGCAGAATTCACCTAGTGGTTTTTCTTCCACTTTTTATGCATTCGTACCAATTGTTGTGATCTTTTGAACCCCCTACACTCTGACACACACTTTAAATTGCTCAAATAATCTATCCATCAAAAACCAAAAATTCATAGAACAAAAGAGTGTTACCACACATGGGTTGCCTCCCATGAAGCGCTTGATTTAACGTCGTGGCACGACGAAGTTGATGTTCCTTTGGTTTCACTCAATGGTCGGGCATGGACCATCTTTGAGAGCCATCTGCTCCACCAAATGTTTTTCTCCATCAGTGCCCAAGTAGTGCTTGATGCGTTGGCCATTTACCTTGAATGTCCGGGACCCATCTGTTGATTCTAATTCCACCGCTCCATAAGGAGAGACATTGACCACTTTGAATGGACCAGACCATTTTGATTTAAGCTTGCCCGGAAACAATTTGAGCCTTGAGTTAAAGAGCGAGACCAAATCACCCATCTTGAACTCTCTTTTCAAGATCTTCTTGTCATGGACAAACTTCATCCTTTCTTTGTACACAGCTGCACTTTCATAAGCATGGAACCGGAATTCCTCCATTTCATTGAGTTGTGTTAACCTCAAATTTGCAGCTTCAGCCCAATCTAAGTTCAGCCTTTTCAACGCCCACATAGCTTTGTGTTCCAATTCCACGGGTAGATGACATGCTTTACCAAAGACTAGCCGATAAGGAGAAGTACCAATAGGGGTTTTGTAGGCCGTGCGGTATGCCCACAATGCATCATCTAGCTTCCTTGACCAGCCGGTCCTATTTGCGTTCACAGTTTTTGCTAGAATACTTTTAATCTCCCGGCTGGAAACCTCAACTTGACCACTTGACTACGGATGATAAGGTGTGGCCACCTTGTTCTTTACGCCATACTTCTCAAGTAGCCCCGAGAATGCCTTGTTACAAAAATGAGATCCACCGTCACTAAGGATGGCTATAGGAGTGCCAAACCGAGTGAATATGTTTTTCTTCAAGAAGGCGGTCACACTCCTTGCCTCATTGTTTGGTAAGAAAACTTCTTCAACCCATTTGGACACGTAGTCCACAGCTACCAAGATGTATTTCATCCTGCAAGAACTTACAAAGGGGCCCATGAAGTCGATTCCCCACACGTCAAAGATCTCTATCTCCATCACAAAGTGCATTGGCATTTCATGCCTCTTGAAGATTGAACCTTGTCATTGACATCGGTCGCAAGCCTTGACCATTTGACTGGCATCATGGTAGATGGAAGGCCAATAATACCCACATTCAAGAACTTTAGCATCTTTGCGATCTTTGACTTCGAAGTCAAATTCTTGCAACAACAAGACCCATCGAATTAATCGAGGCTTTGCATCCTTCTTTGCCATGAGATATCGAAGAGCCGCATGATCACTGTATACCACCACCTTGGACCCCAACAAATAAGCCCGGAATTTTTCAAAAGCATACACAATAGCAAAAAGCTCTTGCTCAGTTACTGTGTAGTTCATTTGTGCACCATTGAGAGTTTTACTTGCATAGTACACCTGGTGGATAACTTTGTTGTGACGTTGGCCAAGCATTACTCCAATGGCTACACCAGTGGCATCACACATGAGCTCGAAAGGAAGTGACCAATCGGGCATGACAATAATGGGTGTCGTGGTGAGCCTTTGCTTTAACTCCTTAAAAGCTTTAAGACAGTTCTCATCAAACACAAACTTGGCATCCTTTTCGAGGAGTTTGCACATGGGGTTAGCAATCTTGGATACGTCCTTGATGAAGCGCCTGTAAAACCCAGCATGCCCTAGAAAACTTATAACACCTTTCACGGAGGTCGGTGGAGGAAGCTTAGAAATAATCTCAATCTTTGCCCGATCGACTTCAATACCATGCTTTGAAATTTTGTGCCCAAGCACAATGCCTTCGTCAACCATGAAGTGACACTTCTCCCAATTTAGCACAAGGTTGGTCTCTTCTCATCGCTTAAGCACTTGTCTAAGATTGTTAAGACAGTGCTCAAACAAATCACCAACCACCGAGAAATCATCCATGAAGACTTCAAGAAAGTCTTCAACCATGTCGGAGAAGATGGACATTATACACCTTTAGAAAGTGGCTGGAGCATTTCACAAGCCAAATGGCATCCGGCTAAAAGCAAAAGTGCCATACGGGCAAGTGAACGTAGTTTTCTCTTGATCTTCCAAAGCAATGTTGATTTGATTGTAGCCGGAGTAACCATCAAGGAAACAATAAAATGACCTCCCCGCTAGCCGATCAAGCATTTGATCAATAAAAGGCACAGGGAAGTGGTCCTTTCAAGTAGCACTGTTAAGTTTCCGATAGTCCATACAAACTCGCCATCCGGTCACAATTCGCGTTGGAATGACTCATTCTTCTCATTTTCGATCACGGTCATGCCACCCTTTTTTGGCCCACATTGTACTGGGCTCACCCACGAACTGTCGGCAATGGGGTAAACTACCCCGGCATCCAACCACTTAATAATCGCCTTCTTTACTACCTCTTGCATTGACGGGTTCAACCGCCTTTGATGTTCCACACTTGGCTTTATTTCGCTCTCCAATTAGATTTTATGTTCACAAATTCCCGTGGGGATTCCACGAATGTCCGAAATGGTCCATCCAATGGCTTGCCTATGTTCTTTCAAGACTTCCAACAATTGGTTTACCTGCACATCATTTAGCAAAGACGAAATGATTACGGGTAAAGTATCATTAGAGCCAAGAAATTTATACCTTAAGTGCGGCAGGAGAGGTTTGAGCTCTAGTTGTGATGGCTCAATGATTGATGGCTTGGCGGGAGGTGTAAACCTATTCTCCAAGTCAAGAGAAAGCTTTGCCGGAGTGTAAGTATAGGATCCAAGACCCTCCAATGCATTTACCGACTCCATGTACCCATCCATGTCCTCACCATCAAAGTTTACCAAGATAGCCGCCAATGCCTCACCAAGGCATTATTCTTCCATTTTCGATTCGACTGCATCTTCAATCTCATCAACCACATCTATCACTAAAATGCTCTCATACTCATGGGGTAATTTCATACCCTTGCTCGCTTGAAATGCGACTTCTTCATCATTCACCCGGAACTTAATTTCATTTCGCTCCGAATCCATGAGTGCTCTTCCCGTGGTTAGGAATGGTCTCCCCAAGATGATAGGGATCTCTTTATCAACAGCACAGTCAAGAATTACAAAGTCGGCGGGCAAATGGAATTTTCCAACTTTCACAATCACATCATCAACAATTCCTCCCGGTCGCTTAATAGATCAATCGGCCATTTGTAACCTCATGCTTGTTGGCCTCGGCATCCCTAATCCCACTTGCTTGTAGATGGCAAGTGGCATCAAGTTGATGCTAGCCCCATTGTCACAAAGGGCTTTTGCAAAGTCACGCTCCCCGATAGTGCATGGAATAGTAAATGCTCCCGGGTCCTCTTTCTTTTGGACAGGGCTTGTGGCAATAATAGAGCTAACCCGGTGAGTCATGTTTACCACCTCATTCTTTGTGGTCCTCTTTTTGGTGATCAAATCCTTCAAATATTTGGCAAACCCTGGCATTTCTTGAAAAGCCTCCAAGAATGGAATGTTCACCGAAAATTGCTTTAGAATATCATAGAATTTCTCAAGCTTGCTATCATCAACCCTTCTAATAAGTCTTTGAGGAAAAGGCGGAGGAGGTCTAGGAATAGGAGGTGGAGCTTTTGATGTCTCCTTCTCCTTTTCCTTCACCCCTTCTTGGTTCACTTCTTGCACCTTCTCTTTTTCTGGCACCCTTTCAACTTCAACAACCCCTTGCTCTTCTGCTTCAACTTCTTGTTCGGCTTCTTCCCCAACAACCTCTTGCTCAATGTCACCTTGTAAAAACTTCCCACTTGTAGTAGTTATTGCCATGACGTGAGAAGTTGATCCACTTCCACCACGCTTCGGGTTCGCAATGGTATCACTAGGAAGTTGCCCTTTTTGCTTTGGGTTTTGCTCTCTTGAAAGGTCTTTCATTTGCATCTCTAACTTTTGGATAGATGCGGTGTGGGAGCCAACAACTTCGGTCATGTTTCTCATGGACGCATCAGACTTTTCTTGGTTTTGCAATACTCTTTCAAGAATGCTTTCTAACTTTGACTCACTTGACGACCCTTGATTTGCATAATGACCTTTTGGGGGAACATACGGGTTGGAGCTCCGGTTTGCAAAGTTGTTGTAGTTCCAATTTCCTTCATGCGAGTTACTTTGATCATTTCTCCATTGTTGTTTGCCTTGCCCTTGCGGGTTTGGCCTCCACTGGCTTTGTTGCCCTTGACCATGGTAGGGTTGCCTTTGATACCCTGCTTGAGGGTTGTTGATATAATTTTCTTCATCAAAATTTTCATCTAAGATAGGTTGGACATCTTCCACTGCATTCACTTTCTTTGTATGATTCTCGATAAACATCTTTGTCGGCCCATTTACATTTGTTGCAAGCCCGGCAATCACTTGATCCCTCTCTTGATTTTCCTTGATTAATTTGCTCAAGGAAGGAGAGACATATGAGATTCCTCCGGTAGTATCCTCTGAATACCATGCTTGGTTGTGCTTTGCCATTTTGTCCAGGATTTGTGTCACTATTGCAAATGATTTGTCCATGAAAGATCCGTCAGATGCATTCTTGGCAATGGCTTGGTTCATGGGATCCAAACCCATATAAAATTTTTCCAACAACATGGAATCCGGAAAACCATGGTTTGGAGACCTCACCAAGTATAATTTGAAGCGATCCCATGCCTCATGCAACTGCTCTCCCTGTATCTACTTGAATAAGAAAATCTTGTCCCGCAACTCAGACTTTTTGCTCTGCGGGAACCACTTGGACAAAAATGCCCGGACAAGTTCGGTCCAATAATGGATAGAGTTGGGTGGCAGATTCTGGAGCCATTTCCTCGCATCCCTAGCTAGAGAATACTTGAAGCATCTCAACCTCGGGACATCGTCAAAGACATTGTTTTGTTTGTGCATTGCACACACACCCAAGAAATTACTAAGGTGTTGTGTTGGATCATCATCTGTGGAGTTTCTGAAAAATCCTTCTGCCTTGAGCATCAGAATTAGACCGTGTTCCACTTTAAATGTTGCAACTCCAACAACTGGCGGTACAATGGCGTTAGTATCCTCAATGTACTCCTCGATGTCTGCGAAAGGATTCTATCCCATTTCTGTCTCTGCATCATCACCATATTCAGACATGTTTTGCTATTAATACCAAGCAAAGCAAGCAAAGTGTGATGGAATAGAAATAGATGTTAAGTAAAGTACATACTAAATAGTAATTTCAAAACCGTATTCCCCGGCAACAGCGCCAAAATTTGATACGCTCAAATTACACTTTAATAAATAGTGTAAGGCAGTCGGTGTCAAATATAATAACCCAACAAGGTTGGGGTCGAATCCCACAGGGAATAGGAGTGATAAGGTTACTCTTATAGTGTGTTGCTCGACTAAAGTTGTATCTCTATTCGGTTAACAGTAACAGGAGAATGGTTTTATAGTAACAAGAGTATGAATTGAGTTTGTTTGGAAGTATCAACTAATTGGAATATTTATAGAGTAATTAATTGGATTAAAGAAACAAAGGTTGTGTCCCCTTTAATGGAGTGTAATGTTTATCGGTGTTAATATGACATATTTCTAATGGAAGGTTCTTTTGATATGCAAATGATGTCTAAGTGACTACCCAATATTTTCCAATAGTTGAGTAGTATTTCCTCTTTATAATTTTCCCAAATATAAAAGAGTTGCAATTTAGAACCATCAATATATGCCAAGTAAAACCCACTTATTCCTAAGCAATTCTATTAAATAATGTTTAAAGCCTTGAGTCATTGATATTTACTTCTACCAAATTCTAACCCAGTTTCCCAAGCAAAGCAAGAATTTAATGGCACTTGTTAATGTTTGCAACCACCAACAATAAATGAAGAATAAGAAGTAAATAAATATCAACCAACCATTATATATATATATATATATTCAATGTTAAACACCCATTTAGGGTCCACAACCAAAGAGTATTTAATATCATAAAAGCTTACAAAGTAGAGAATCTTCACCCAAAAGCTTCCAAAAGTGAGGAATATTAATGTCTTGGAATGTGGTTCACAAACTAGACAAGATGAGCCCACAAAGACATCATAAAACTATTTATAATTGACTCAAAATCGGGACAGAAAACAGACAAAAATGCCCTTTTAGGTCTGCTATGCGATCGCATTCTTGTCGCAGAGCACGTATGCGGTCCGCATCTTGAACATCCTCATCGCAGACTGGAACCCTAGTTTACAGGTCTTCTTCGCATTCCAATTATGCAGATCGCATTGCAGAAATGCGATCGCATTTTGCATCGCATCGTCGTCCTTCAGTGACCTTCATGGTTGGTTTGCGGTTCACTCTGCGGCTCGCATGTTGGTTCTGCGGTCGCATAATGGACCGCATTCTGACTTGAGATTTAACCCAGATCTCTACTTTTGTCTACGATTTGACGTGCATTCGGCCGCTTGCATGTCTGATCTGCGATAGCATAGTGTATCGCAGACCAGCATTTTTGCTACATTTTGCTCTTTTCTTGTCTTTTTGCTTCCATTTCCATGTTCTTGGGTTCTCAGTACTTATGTACTATAGAAACAACAAAACTACATAAGTAACGGAGATAATCGCATTAAAACAAGCTAAAATCTAAGCAATTAGTATTGAAATGTGCCGAAATTCTCCGGCACATCACCTCCCCCGGCTCAAACCATCCAATCGGAGATCGACACCGCCTACCATATAAAGCCTCATAAGGATCCATCTGGATACTCGACTGGTAGCTGTTGTTGTAAGCAAACTCTGCTAGAGGCAAGAACTAATCTCACGAACCTCCAAAGTCAATGACACAAGCTCGGAGCATAATCTGAATAGTCTGCTCGGACTGTCCGTTCATCTGGGGATGAAATGTTGTGCTCAACTCAACCCGCGTGCCCAACTCTCGCTGAACTACTCTCCAGAAACACGAGGTAAACTGCGTACCTCGGTCTGAAATGATAGGCACAGGCACACCATGAAGGCGAACAATCTCCCAGATATAGATCTCAGCTAACCTCTCGGATGAATATGAGACTGCCACAAGAATGAAATGCACTGACTTAGTCAGCCTATCAACAATGACCCATACTACGTCGAACTTCCTCCGAGTCTGTGGGATTCCAACAACGAAATCCATAGTGATCCGCTCCCACTTCCACTTGGGAAGCTCAATTCTCTGGAACAAACCACCATGCCTCTGATGCTCGTACTTAACTTGCTGACAATTCAAACACCGAGCCACATATGCAACAATATCCTTCTTTATTTTACGCCACCAATAATGTTGTCGCAAATCCTGATACATCTTCGCGGCGCCCGAATGAATAGAGTACCGGGAGCTATGGGCCTCCTCTAAAATCAACTCTCAGAGCCCATCCACATTAGGCACACAAACTCGACCCTGCAATCTCAAAACTCCATCATCATCTAAGGTATCCTGATTGGCACCTCCGCGCTGCACTGTGTCTCTAAGGACACACTAATGGGGATCATCATACTGCTGATCACGGATACACTCCAATAAAGAAGAACGAGCGACCGTGCAAGATAATACACGACTAGGCTCAGAAATATCCAACCTCACAAACCGATTGTATAAAGCTTGAACATCCAAAGCAAGCGGCATCTCACCGACCGGAATATAAGCAAGGCCCATACTGGCTAACTTCCTACTCAAAGCATCGGCCACCACATTGGACTTCCCTGAATGATACAAGATAGTGATATCATGATCCTTCAACAATTCCAACCACCTTATCTGCCTCAGATTCAGCTCCTTTTGCTTGAACAAATACCGGTGACTCTTGTGATCCGTGAACACCTCACATGCCACGCCGTACATATAATGCCTCCAAATCTTCAATGCTTGAACAATGGCTGCCAACTCTAAATCATGAACCAGATAGTTCTTCTCATGAATCTTCAACTTCGCGAAGCATAGGCTATAACCTTGCCATCCTGCATCAACACTGCACCAAGCCTAATACGAGATGCATCACAATAAACTGCATAAAGCCCTGAACCTGTGGGTAAAACCAACACTGGTGTTGTAGTCAGAGCTGTCTTGAGCTTCTAAAAGCTCGCCTCACACTCGTCCGACCATCTGAACTGGGCACCTTTCTAGGTCAACCTGGTCACCGGGGCAACAATAGATGAGAACCCCTCCACGAACCGACGATAGTAGCCTGCCAATCCCAAGAAACTCCGAATCTCTGTAGATGATGCTGGTCTAGGCCAGTTCTTGACTACCTCAATCTTCTTCGGATCAACCTGAATATCCTCTGCCGACACAACATGACCCAGGAATGCAACTGAACTCAACCAGATTCACACTTTGTAAATTTAGCATACAGCTGACTATCCCTCAAATTCTGAAGAACCACTCTGAGATGTTGCTCGTGCTCCACTCGGCTACGGGAATATATAAAAATATCATCAATTAAGACTATCACAAATGAATCCAAATAAGGTCTGAACACCTGATTCATCAAATCCATAAAAGCTGCTGGGGCATTTGTCAACCCGAACGACATAACCAAGAACTCATAATGCCTGTACCGAGTGCGGAATGTTGTCTTAGGGACATCGGATGCCCTAATCCTCAACTGATGGTAGCCAGATCTCAAATCAATCTTTGAAAATACCTTGGCACCCTGAAGTTGATCAAACAAATCATCAGTCCTCAGCAATGGATACTTATTCTTGATTGTAACCTTGTTCAACTGTCGGTAATCAATACACATTCTCATCGATCCATCCTTCTTCTTAACAAACAACACCGGCGCACCCGAAGGCGAAACACTAGGTCTAATGAAACCCTTCTCAAGCAAGTTTTGCAACTAGTCCTTCAACTCTTTCAACTCTGGCGGGGCCATACGATATGGCGGGATAGAAATGGGCTGAGTTCCCGGAGCCAAATCAATGAAAAAGTCAACATCCCTGTTGGGGGGCATACCCGGCAGGTCTGAAGGGAAAACATCAGGAAACTCACGAACAACGGGCACAAAATCGATAGCGGGAACCTCAGCACTAGAATCACGAACATATGCCAAATAGGCCAAATATCCCTTCTCGACCATACGTCGAACCTTCACATAAGAGATAACACTACGGGTAGAATGACTAGGAGTCCCTCTCCACTCTAAATGAGGCAAACCCGGTCTAGCTAAGGTTACAGTCTTGGAATAATAGTCTAAGATAGTGTGGTAAGGTGATAACCAATCCATCCCTAATATAACATTGAAATCGACCATGTCCAGAAGCAACAAATCTACTCAAGTCTCAAGACCCCCAATCACAACTGCGTAAGAGCGATGGACTCGATCTACCACAATAGAATCACCCACCGGTGTAGACACATAAACAGGAACATTCAATGAATTACTTGGCATGACCATATACAGTGCAAAATAAGATGACACATACGAGTATGTAGAACCTGGATCAAATAACACTGAAGCATCTCTATCACAAACCAGAACCGTACCTGTAATAACTGCGTCTGAAGCCGCAGTCTCGGGCCTAGCTGAAAGGGCGTAACATCGGAGCTGGGCCCCACCACCCTGAACCACATCTCTGAGATGGACTTCCGCTGGCTGGCCTCCACCTCTGGCGACCTGAGCTCCACCTCTAGTACCTCTACTTCCACCTCTAGCACCTCTACCTCCACCCCTAACTGGATGGGCGGGCTGTGGAACACCTGGTGCCTGTATCATAGCGCGATAAACCTGATGCTAAGAGCTACTCGATGCTCGAGGGCAAAACCTGGCAATGTGACCCATATCACCAGAAGTGTAACAAGCCCTCGGCTGCTGAGACTTCTAGCCTTGACGACCTGAATGACCACCCCGAAAACTCTGAAGTGGCGGTGCACTGATAGAAGCAGGTGGTGCACTATAAGACTGTTGATCAGAATACTGCATCTGGGTACCACAGCCACCTGAAGTACCGTGAGAAACCTGGAGCGCTGATTGAATGGGCCTAGGAGGATGGCCTCTACCATACGAATCTCTACCTCCAGACGAGGTACCACTGAATCATCCTGAGTGATGAGGCCTCTTGTCTGACCCATGACTGCCTCCCTATGACAGAACCATCTCAACTCTATGGGCCACATTGGCCGCCTCCTAAAAAGTGATCTCACTCCCATCCTCTCTAACCATCTGAAGGTGAATCGGCTAAATAAGACCGTCAATAAACCTCCTCACCCCCCCCCTCTCTCTCGGTGGGAAGTATGATGAGAGCATGGCGAGCCAAATCGATGAACCTGGTCTCATACTAGGTAACCGTCATGAAACCCTGCTGGAGGTGCTCAAACTGCCTCCGATAGGCCTATCTCTGAGTAATGGGGAGAAACTTCTCCAGAAATAGCTGTGCAAACTGCTCCCAAGTCAAGGCTGGCGATTCGGCTAGTCTAGACAAGCAATAGTCTCTCTACCAAGTCTTGGCGGATCCAGACAAGCGAAATGTATCAAAATAAACCCCATTAGTCTCAACAATACCCATGTTCCTGAGAACCTTGTGGCAGTTGTCTAGATAATCCTGGGGATCCTCAGTAGATGCACCACTGAAAATAGTAGTGAAGAGTTTGGTGAACCTATCCAACCTCCACAAAGCATCAGCAGATATAGCTGCTCCATCACCGGTCTGAGCTACCACACCCGGCTGTACTGCTCCAACTAGCTGAACCGCTAGAGTCTGAATCTGAGGAGCTACCTGCTCCGGAGTGCGAGTAGCAGGAGTCTGGGGCCCTCTTCTAGCCTGAGAGACGGCTGATGCTACAAGAAGCAAGCCTGCCCGGGTGACACTCTCCATGAGGCCCACTAGTCAGACCAGAGCATCTTGAAGAATTGGGGTAGCAAAAAACCCCTCTGGGACCTGAGCTGGGCCCACCGGAACTGCTGGGGCCGGAACCTCCTCATTAAAGTCAACCTGAGGCTCCGCCACTAGTGCTGCTGCTCGGGGCTGAGCTCTGCCTCTACCTCAACCTCTAGCACGGCCTCGGCCTCTACCCCTCGTGGGAGCTGCTGCTGGGGGCTCGGGATGTTGATAGGTGGATGAGGAAGCACGTGTTCTTGCCATTTGCGAAAGAGCAGAGTAGAAGTTCGATTAGCATTGAGGAACCAAACCGCACAATAGGAAAGAATAATGTGAAGTTTTCCTAACTCTGTAGCCTCTGGGGAATAAATATAAACATCTCTGTACCGATCCCTCAGACTCTACTAAACTTGTCTGTGAACTGTGAGACCCATGTAACCTAGAGCTCTGATACCAACTTGTCACGACCCAGATTTCCCACCCTCGGTAGTCGTGATGGCGCCTACAAATGGGAGCTAGGCAAGCCAAACCTTAACTACCTGCTACACTTTCATACTGCTTCTTTTCAACAAACACAAGGCGACAATATAATAATAGCAGAATTTTAAGAAATAAGGAGGAAGTCAACAATTATATAACTTAAGGCTACGTCTATTACAACTTTTAAAACCTCAATACCCTAAAATATGGTGTCACAGTGCCACAAACTGTCTAAGAGTTACTACACCCAAGGTCTGAAGAAAATACAATATACTGTTTCTGAACGAAAGAAAATGAAATAGAGAAAAAGGTAGAGGGGGACGTTAGGGCCTGCGGACGTCTGCAGGTCTACCTTGGGTCTCCAGGAGGACTGAAGGAAGCCCTCCAACTACTGTCCGAAAGCTACTCCTAGATCTGCACACAGTGCAGAGTGTAGTATCAGCACAACCGACCCCATGTGCTGGTAAGTGTCTAGCCTAACCTCGGCGAAGTAGTGACGAGGCTAGAACCGGACTACCAAATAAACCTATGCAGTTCAAATATATATATATATATATATATATATATATATATATAAAGCGGAAAAGAAATACAGAAATAACCAGTCAATGTGGGAGGGAGAAACATGCTGTAGGGGAGAAAACAGTTCTGAATAGAAAGCATCAAGTAAGGAAAGAACAACATAACTAGAATATCTGCAAGAATCAGAAATCAGCAATTTGCACGAAACCACCCTTCGTTTTTTCACTCTCGTCCTCACCAAAGCAATTTTTTAATAATGATATGCACGACATCACCCTTTGTGCTTTTACCCTCACCATATAATCGATAAAAATGGTACGGAATAGTACATCGTACGGCACGACATCATCCTTCGTGCTTTACACTCTTTCCTAATAATAACAAATAATGCACGGCATCATCCTTCGTGCTTTAACACTCTTCCTCACCCAAACAACAATTACAAACAATGGGCAATGGAGTAAACAAATAATGACAGAAATCTCGGCAAGGGAACACAATTAAACAATTAAATCCCGGAAAGGGAACAACATTAATTATCTCAGCATCCCGGCAAGGGAGATAATCAACAAAGCAACAACATCCCGGCAGTGGAACAATTTAATAACTCTTTCTCTTTCTTTCACTTTTACTTCATAACTCACTTTACCACTTGAGCCAATGCTCCAAAGGGTTCAATCATCTCATATATTTTCACAATTTGTAATATGACCTGAGCCAATGCTCCTCTATGTTCAAACGTGACAATTCCTTTCACAAGCTTTTCACAACATATAGAAATCATCACCAAGGCATGGAAGATTCAACGAAATCATAATATGCGCAATATAAAGACTCACGGTCATGCTAGACACCAACGTATAGATACTCGTCACCATGCCTATACGTCGTACTCAATAAATACCACGTAGCATATAGGACTCAATCAACTCCTAATCCCTCAGGCTAAGGTTAGACCAAACACTTACCTCGATGTCACGAACGCAATTCAAGCCTCAACTATCGCTTTACCTCTTGTTTCCACCACCAACTTGTTCGTATCTAGCCACAAGTTACTTAATTATATTAATAAATGCTAAATGAATAGATTTAAATGCATAAAAATGGATTTTCCAAAGTTTTACCCAAAAAGTCAAAATCGCCCCCGGGCCCACGTGGTCAAAACCCGAGGTTCAAACCAAAACCCGATTACCCATTCCCCCACGAAATCAAATATATAATTTGTTGTGAAATCGGACCTCAGATTGAGGTCCAAATCCCTAATTTTTGAAAAACCTAGGTTCTACCCAAAACACCAATTTCCCCCATGAAAATCATTGATTTGTAGTTGAAATCATGTTAAAAGATGTTAATGATTGAAGAAAACTAGTTAAAATGACTTACAATCAATTTGGAGAAGAAAGGTTGTTTGAAAAATCACCTCTTATGTTTTTGGGGTCTTAAAAATTGAAAAATAACTGAAAATCCCGTCTAAATATACTGCCCTCAGATGCCCTGTACGGACCGCACAAAATCAACTGCGGCCGCACAGGCTTCCTGTGTTCTGCAGTGATAGGTCTTAGTATTTTGGCCATAACTTTCTATACAGATGTCCAAATGCCTATTATAATATTTTTCTACAAACTGGACACGAAGGACTACAACTTTTATTTTTAAATCATCTCAAAATTTCTTATTGATCAAACGATATAGGCTTCCGAAGTCAGACCAGTGAAGTGTTCTTTACCGCGGACCGCACCAAAACCAGTGCAGCCGCGCAAGCCTCTCCGTGGCAGCAGTCCATATCGTGTGGACCGCACTACCCTGTTCAGAGGTCCCCCACCTCTCTGAGCCTGCAACAGCTTTGTTTTTAAGCCTAAGACACCCCGGAACCTACCCGAAACTCACCCGATCCCTCGGAACTCCAAACCAAGTGTACACAAAACTTCAAAAGCATCCTACGGATTTATTCGTGTAATCAAATCATCAAAATAACATCATGAACATCAAATTAAATCTCGAGATCAATGAAATTTTCTCAAAACTTCTGTAAGCATCAATTTTGCAATTTAAGTCCGAATTACATCAAAATGACATCCATTTTTCACCCAAATTCCACAGAAACGTCTTAAATCATATATAAGACCTGAATCGGGCGCCGGAACCAAAATACGGGCCCGATACCATCATGTTCTAAGCAAATTTCATTTCGAATTTCTTTAATCAATTTCAGAAAATAATTTTTTTATTTTGAAAATTCATTTCTTGTGCTTGGGACCTCGGAATCTGATTCCGGGCATACGCCCAAGTCCCATATTTTCCTACGGACCCTCCGGGATCGTCAAATTACGGGTCCGAGTCTGTTTACCCAAAACGTTGACCAAATTCAAATTTATTCATTTTACAGTCAAAACTTATCATTTCTCACAGATTTTCACATTTAAGCTTTCCGACTACGCGCCCGGACTGTGCATGCAAATCGAGGTGGTGCTAAGAGAGGTTTTTAAGGCCTCAGAACATAGAATTTTATTGCAACACAAGTAATTACCTTTTGGGTCATCACAGAGGCGAGTGAAGAGAGATTAAGTATGCTGGGAAAGAAGAAAGAAGAAAACAAAAAAAAACCCTAGAAGTCTGTCTTTAATAATGGAATAAAAACTGAAAAAGTTTCTTTTAAATTATATACAACCTGTGGCAAGTGATTAAATACGTAACTTTTTCATTAAAAAATTTAAATTATAAATCTCTTGCTAATATATAAAATATTAAAATTAACTAAGATTTTAAGTACAATTATAAAGATATGTAATTATAGATTTTGTGTCTGCAAAGGTGAAGATGTCACGACCCAAAATCAACCGTCGTGATGGCACCTATCGTAGAACTAGGCCAACCTCAACTTGACAACCCAACACAGTAAAAATAACTTTAAAATAATGATAGAAATAGTTAACATTAAAGAAAACCTTTTGAAAACATGATAAAACCCAAAGTGTGATACAATCTAGCCCAAAACCAGGGTGTCACTTAGTGCATGAGCATCTATTCGGAATACAATGCACTACAGTGTCTAAAGAAAACAATTGAAAATACATCAAATGATAAAGAAGGAGAGTCAAGGCCTGCGAACGCTGTGCAGCTACCTTGATAGTCAGCAAACTCTTGGGCCTCAATCAACAACTACTACCGTAAACAGAATCGCCTAGATCTGTACACCAACTTAGTAAGTAAAAAGTCCAAACTTTGGACTAAAAGGTAGTGATGAACTTAACCGCAACGGATATAATAGAGATAAATGTGCAGAAATGTAGGCATGTTTTCAAGTTAAATAGACAGCTCAAAGCAATAAAGTAAATACAGATCTGAACAATGTAAGGTATATAACTCAACTATCTCTACATGCCAATGCACATACTGTATGAAATGTACCATGTACTCCCACTCTCAAGTGCTCAACCACTTGGTACTATATATGGCCATCCGTCCCAGGAAAGATCTATCATGGAACACATACAACACTGACTATAAGTCACCCAGTACCGAGGAAATGGGCAATCCAACCCTGTGGAGAAGATTCATCTCCAGGTATCAAGTGCTTCGAATAAGATCCATGTCCAGGAAAGATCCATCCCTCAATAATATCATCTGCTCTCACAAGGGGTGTGTTACAGACTCTGGGGATCCTACAGCCCAAGCGCTATCACAAATCAATATAACCGCTGTGGCGTGCAGCCCGATCCCATAACGGTCACTCATAATCAGGATTTCGGCCTCACTCAGTCATCAATCTCTCCATTCTCACCCACGGGCTCACAATGTCATGAAAACTAACCTTGAACAATGATATGATGAATCAATAAATAACTGAGACTGAGATATTATATGAAAATGCATGAACATGGCTGAGTACGGAATATCAATGAAAATAGTGAGATGACAGCAAGAAACGATCACTAAGGGCCCCAACAATACTGGTATAAAGCCTAAACATGATATCTAGCATGATTTACGGCTCGATTACTTTATCACATGATGAAAACATGGATATCAACAGTATAGAGTCACTAAACGATACCATAGAATCACCTAGGTCACAATTCTCACGGTGCACGCCATCACACCCATCACTTGGCATGTGCGTCACCTCAATACCAATCACATAACAAATAATATGGGGTTTCGAAACCTCAGAACCAAGTTTGAAAGCGTTACTTACCTCGAACTGAGCAAAATCTTACTCCGCAATGCCCCTACCTCTCAAATTGGGCTTCAAATGTCCCGAATCTAGCCACAAGTAATACATTACAATCAATATAGGCTAAAGGGATCAATTCCACAAGAAAACTACCAAATTAGAGCAAAAATCCAAAATCAGCTCAAACCTAGCCCCCGGTCCCACGTCTTGAAATCTAACAAAAGTCACAAAACTCAAAATCTCATTCACTCACGAGTCTAACCATATTAAATTCATTAAAATTCGACATCATTTGCCCCTCCAAATCCCCAAAATTTACTCCCCAATTCTCAAGCCCTAATCTCCCAAATTTCACCTCAAAAACTCACCAACTAGGTGTAAAATCAAAGGAAAAACACCATTATTGAAGATAAATAGGCTCAAGGAACTTACCTCAATGATTGCTTCGAAATACCTCTCAAAATTCCCAAAATTCGAGCTCAAAAATGATAAAAATGGTAAAAAATCTTGAAGTCTTCTATTTATAGGTTCTGCCCAGCAAAACCACACATGCGTACCTCTTGTTGTATCTACGACGCTGCACCTGTGGAAACTCTATCGCAGGTATGGATTTCATATAAAATCTCAGACTCTGCTCGTGCGGCTCTAAGACAGCATCAGTGTCCATCGCAGGTGCGGGAATCCATCGCATCTCCGACTAACTATCGGACATGTGCTCAGCTTTTTGCTTCTGCGGACCTCATAGGTGCGGGAGAGTCGTCGCACCTATGGCTTCTTCCCAGCTCGCCCTTGGCCGCTTCTACGGACTCGCACCTATGGTTCCTACTCTGCAGGTGCGATTACACCAACAACAACAGCACTTCAGCTCCTTATTCAATTCCAAAACCAAGTTTGAAACCTCCCGAATTCCACTTGAGGCCCCCGGGACCTCAACCAAACATGCCGACAAGTTATATGGCCCCATGTGAACTTAGTCGAACCTTCGAATCACTCAAAAAGGCATCATAACACCAAGCTACACCCGAATTCAGGACTAAAGAACTTTTATACTTTCAAATTCTATAAACGATGTTGAAACCTATCAAGCCATGTCCGATTGACCTCAAACTTTGCACACACGTCATAAATGACACTATGGACCTACTCCAATTCTCGAAATTTCAATCCGACCCTGATATCAAAATTTTCACTGCTAGTCAAATTCGCCAAAATTCCAACTTTCACCAATTCAAGTCTAATTCTACTACAAATCTCCAAATCACATTCCGGACGTGCTCCTAAGTCCAAAATCACATAACGGGGCTAACGGAACCATCAAAATTCAAATCCTAGGTCGTTTACACATAAGTTGACATCCGATTAACTTTTCTAACTTAAGCTTTCAATTAAGAGACTATACGTCTCAATTCACTCCAAAAACTACTCCCGACCTGAACCAACTAACCCGGTATATCATAATATAGCTGAAGAACACAAAAGAAGCAGAAAATGGGGGAATGGGTCTATAACTCTCAAAACGACCAACCGGGTCGTTACATCCTCCCCCTCTTAAATAAACGTTTGTTCTCGAACGAGTCTAGAAACATACCTGGAGCCTCAAATAGGTGTGGGTATATACTCTGCATCTACCGCTCGATCTCCCAAGTAGCCTCCTCCACGGGCTAACCTCTCCACTACACTTTCCCTGAAGCTATATCCATTGACCTCAATTTTCGAACCTGACGCCCCAAAATAGCCACCGGCTCCATACCATAGTCAAATCACCATCCAACTAAACTGTGTTGAAATCCAAAACATGAGATGGATCGTCGATATATTTCTGAAGCATAAAAACATGAAATACTAGATGCACACTCGGTAAGCTAGATGGCAAAGCAAGCTCATATGCCATCTTTCCAATCCTCCGAAGCACCTCAAACAACCCAATAAACTGAGGGTTCAACTTGCCCTTTTTTCCCAAATCTCATAACATCTTTCATTGGTGAAACCTTCAGCAAGACCTTCTCCCCAACCATGTAAGACACATCACAGACCTTTCTGTCAGCATAACTCTTCTGTCTCGACTGTGCCGTGCGAAACCGCTCCTGAATCAATTTCACCTTGTCCAATGCATCATGTGTAAGCCTAGCCTCACCAGGCTCAAACCAACCCACTAGAGATCTACAATGTCACTTATATAAAGCGTCATACGGAGCCATCTAAATACTCGACTGATAACTGTTATTGTAAGCAAACTCTGCGAGTTTCAGAAACTGGTCCCATGAACCCCCAAAATCAATGACACAAGCGTGTAGCATTTCCTCCAATATCTAAATAGTGCGCTCGGACTGTCCATCCATCTGAGGGTGAAATGTTGTTCTCAACTCAACCTGAGTGCCCAACTCTCGTTGCACGTCCCTCCAAAAATACATGCCTTGGTCTGAAATGATGAAAACCGGCACACCGTGCAGGCGAATAATCTCTCTAATTTAAATCTCAACCAACCAGTCTGAAGAATAGATAGTACTCACAGGAATGAAGTGCACGGACTTGGTCAGCCAATCCACAATCACCCAAATAGCATTAAACTTCCTCAAAGTATGTGGGAGCCCAACTACGAAATCCATGGTGATCTGCTCCCACTTCCACTCTAGGATCTCTAACCTCTGAAGCAAGCCACCAGGTCTCTAATGCTCATATTTGACCTGCTGACAGTTGAGACACCGAGCTACAAACCCAACTATATTTTTTTCATTCTCTTCCATCAATAGTGTTGTCTCAAATCCTGACACGTCTTCGCGGCACCCGGATGGATGGAATACCGCAAGTTGTGGGCCTCCTCAAGAATTAATTCTCGTAGCTCATCCATATTGGGAACACATATACGGCCATGCATCCTCAATACCCCATCATCACCAATAGTCACATCTCTGGCATCACCATGCTGAACCTTGTCCTTGAGGACAAGCAAATGAGAATCATCATACTGGCGCTCTCTAATGCGATCAAATAAAGAAGACCAAGAAACCACACAAGCTAGGACCCGACTAGGCTCCAAAATATCCAATCTCATGAACTGGTTGGCCAAAACCTGAACATCAACAGCAAGGGGTCTCTCACCAATAGGAAGGAATGCAAGACTACCCATACTCACTGCCTTGTTACTCAAGGCATCGGCTACCACATTAACATTTCCCGGATGGTACAAAATCGTAATATCATAGTCATTTAGTAGCTTCAACCATCTCCTCTACCTCAAATTGAGATCCTTCTACTTGAACAAGTGTTGGAGGCTATGATGATCAGTAAATACCTCACAGGACACACCATAGAGATAGTGCCTCCAAATCTTCAACGCGTGAACAATGGTAGCCAATTCCAAATCATGAACGGGGTAGTTCTTCTCCATGGGCTTCAACTGACGCGAAGCATAAGCAATCACTCTACCCTCCTGCATCAAAACACACCCAATGACGACCATAGAAGCATCATAATATACTGTATAGGAACCAGAACTGATGGCTAAACTAACACTGGAGTTGTGGTCAAGGTAGTCTTGAGCTTCTAAAAGCTCGCCTTGCACTCATCCGACCACCTAAAAAGAGCACCCTTTTGGGTCAATTTGGTCAAGGGTGATACAATAGACGAGAAACCCTGAACGAACCAATGATAATGACCAACCAAACCAGGAAAGCTCTGAATCTCTGTGGATGAGAACGGTTTGGGTCAACTCTGAACTGCCTCTATCTTCTTCGGATCTACCTGAATACCCTCAATGGACACCATGTGCCCCAAGAATGCCACTAAATTGAGCCAAAACTCGCTTTTAGAGAACTTGACATAAAGCTTCTCCTCCATCGGCCGCTATATTACAACCCTCAAATGCTGGGCATGCTCTTCCTGGCTACGAGGGTACACCAGGATATCATCATTGAACACAATAACAAACGAGTCGAGATAAGGCCAAAACATGTTGTTTATCAAATGCATGAACGTTGTTGGGGTGTTGGTCAGCCCAAAAGACATCACGAGGAACTCATAATGACCATAACGGGTCCTAAAATCTGTCTTAAGAATGTCTGAGTCACTAATCTTCAGCTGGTGATACGCCGACCGCAGATCAATCTTGGAGAACACCCTCGCTCCCTGAAGTTGGTCAAATAGATCATCAATACGAGGTAAATAATACTTGTTCTTGATTGTGACTTTGTTCAACTGCTTATAATCAATGCAAATTCTCATAGTGCCATCCTTATTCTTCACAAATAGAACTGGTGCACCCCAAGGTGACACACTAGGCCAAATAAATCCCTTATCAAAGAGTTCCTAAAGTCGTTCCTTCAATTCCTTTAACTTTGCCAGTGTCATACGATACGGTGGAATAGAAATAGGCTGAGTGCCAGGAACCAAATCAATACCGAAGTCAATATCCCTATCTGGCGGTATGCCCAACAGGTCTACAGGAAACATATCAGGAAATCTTGCACTACCGGGACAAAATCAATGGTAGGAGTCTCTGCACTGACATACCTCACAAAGGCCAAATAAGAAAAACAACCCTTCCCAACCATCAGCTGGGCCTTCAAGAATGAAATCACTCTACTGGGAACATAATCGAATGAACCTTGCCACTTAATCCGTGGCAATCCTGGTATAGCGAACGTCACTATCTTAGCGTGACAATCCAGAATAGCATGACACGGAGACAATCAATCCATGGCCAATATCATATCAAAGTCAACCATACTAAGAAGCAACAAATCAAGCCTAGTCTCTAATCCCCTAATAGTCACTACACACGACCTGTATACACAGTCCATAACAATAGATCATCCACCGATGTAGATACATAAACAGATGAAACTAGATACTTATGGGGCATGTCCAAAAAATAAGCAAAATATGACGACATATATCAAAAGGTGGAACCAGGGTCATATAATACAGATACGGGGATAATACCTATGATCACTGTGCTTGAACAATGGCATGTGTTCTGGCAGGGAGTGCATAGAAACGGTCTTGAGCGCCACCAGATCGGCATCCCCCTCTTGGGTGACCCTAGCTGATCGAGCTCCACCCCGAGTTGGCTGGGTAGGCGGTGAAGTAACTGGTGCTGAAGTCAAGGGATGACTCCTCTACTGAGATGAACCTCCTATAACGCAGGGACAATACCTCTTGATATGATCAAAATCTTCACACTCAAAGCAACCTCTACCGGCGAGTGGCGGTGGGGACTGAAGAGAGCCTAAAGCACCGGGATACCTGCTAGAAGGCCCCGACATAGATGAACCCTGAGATGATGGTGCATGAAACAAACTCTGAGTTGGAAGGGCACTAAGAGATGAGTGGCCCTGCTAAGAACTGTCAGAACCATGGCTAGATGATGCACCACGGTGAACTGGGCGGGCCGTCTGAGCATGCGTGTATGGACGACCTCTGCCGTGGTGAAACTGACCTCCACAAGGAACACCACCAAAGATACTTGATCCATGAGACCTCTTGGTCTCCTTTGCAACCCGTTCCTGACTGCGGACCGACTTTATCTTCCGAGCAATGTCAATAACCTCATCAAAGGTAGCACCAGACACCCTCTCTCTAGTCATAAGTACTCACAACTAAAATGTGAGGCTCTCAATGAACCTCCTGATCTTTTCCCTATCTGTGGCAACCAACCAAATAGCATGACGGGCTAACTCAGAAAATCTCATCTCGTACTGCATCACAGTCATGTCATCCTGATGCAAACTCTTGAAATACCTGCGCAGCTCTTCTTTGCGAGACTACGGCACATACTTCTCCAGGAAGAGAACATAGAACTCCTGCCATGTAAGTGGCGCTGCACCAATCGTCCTATGCCTCTCATATGCCTCCCACCAGGTAAAGGCAGCTCCAGTAAACTGAAAAGTAGTGAACAAGACCCCACTGGTTCCAGAATACATGCAGAATCCTCTGACACTTATCCAAGAAACCATGTGCATCCTCTCCCTCTACACCGCTAAAAGATGGGGGATGGAGTCTCCCAAACCTTTCTAATCTATGCTACTCATCATCAGGCATGGCGGGGACCACATAATCTTGACCAGCTACAATCGACTAAGCTGGTGGTGCTCCCAGTGTCTGGAGTCCATGCACCACCTGCTCTAGTGTGTGGGGGCTAGGAGTCTGAGTACCTCTCATGGCCTGAGAAGTGGCTACTATAGTAGAAACAGAGACCGCCTGAGCAAGACTAGTGCACATGGTTAGAATCTGAGCTAAGGCCTCTTGAAGGCCTAGATTATGATGTGCACAACTAGTGCTTGAGCTAGTCCCGCTTGTGCATCTACAACTGGGACCTGATCCTTAACGGGGGCAACTGGTGGATCTGAAGGTGCTGCCCTAGTTGTTGTGCGGGCTACACCTCTACCCCTACCATGGCCTCTACCACGACCTCGGCCTCTCGCGGCCCCAACTGGTGGCACTGGTGGTTTCCGTCCTGCCCAGTAGTATGTGTCCTCACCATCTGTGAGAGAATAGAATAAAAAAAGTTTAGTTACCAGTATCAGCAGATTAGCATGATAATAATTCAAGAACGTGAAGTTTCCTAAGAGTTCTTCAACCTCTCGAAGATAAGTACAGACATCTCCATACCGATCCGTAAGAATTTACTAAACCCGCTCATGACTCGTGAGACCTATGTAACCTAGGCTCTGATACCAACTTGTCGATATCCAAAATCAATCGTCGTGATGGTTCCTATCATAGAACTAGGCCATCCTCAACTTGACAACCCAACACTGTAAAAATAACTTTAAAATAAAGACAGAAACAGTTAACATTAAAGAAACCCTTTTAAAAACATGATAAATCCCAAAGTGCGATACAATCTAGCCCAAAACTGGGGTGTTACTGAGTACATGAGCAGCTATTCGGAATACAATCCACTACAGTGTCTAAAGAAAACAACTGAAAATATATCAAATGATAAAGAAGGAGAGTCAAGGCCTGGGAACGCTGTGCAACTACCTTGATAGTCTCTAAACTCTGAGGCCTCAATCAGCAATTGCCGTCGTGAGCAGAGTCGCCTGGATCTGCACACGAGGTGTAGGGAGTAACGTGAGTACACCAACATAGTAAGTAACAAGTCCAAACTTTGGACTGAAAGGTAGTGACGAACTCAATCGCAATAGATATAATAGAGATAAATGTGCAGAAATGTAGGGATGCTTTCAAGTTAAATAGACAGCTCAAAGCAATAAAGTAAATACATATTTGAATAGTGTAAGGTATATAACTCAACTATCTATACATGTCAATGCACATACTGTATGAAATGCACCATGTGCTCCCACTCTCAAGTGCTCAACCACTCTGTACTGTATATGACCATCCGGCCCAGGGAAGATCCATCCCGGAACATATACAACACTGACTATAAGTCATCTAGTACCGAGGAAAAGGGCAATCCAACCTTGTGGAGAAGATCCATTTCCAGGTATCAAGTACTTCGGACAAGATCCATGTCCAGGGAAGATCCATCCCTCAACAATATCATTTGTGCTTACTAGGGTGTGTTACAGACTCTGGAGGGGATCCTACATCCCAAGAGCTATCATAGATCAATATAACCGATGCGGCGTGCGACCCGATCCCATAAATGCCACTCATAATTAGGCTCTCATCCTGACTCAATCATCAATCTATCCAGTCTCACTCACGGGCTCACAATGTCATGAAAACTAACCCGAAGCAATGATATGATGAATCAATAAATAACTGAGACTGATATATGATATGAAAATGCATGAACATGACTGAGTATGGAATATCAGTGAAAATAGTAAGATGACAGCAAGAAACGACCACTAAGGGCCCCAACAATACCGGTATAAAGCCTAAACATGATATCTAGCATAATTTACAGCTCAATTACTTTATCACATAATGAAAACATGGATATCAATAGGATAGAGTCGCTAAACGGTACCATGAAATCACCCAGATCACAATTCTTATGGTACATGCCTGCACGCCCGTCACTTGGCATGTGCTTCACTTTAATACCAATCACACAACACATAATTTGGGGTTTCGAACCCTCAGAACCAAGTTTGAAAGCGTTACTTACCTCGAAGCGAGCAAAATCATACTCTGCAATGCCCTTGCCTCTAAAACCGGCCTCCAAACATCCTGAATCTAGCCACAAGTAATACATTACAATCAATATAGGCTAAAGGGATCAATTACCCAAGAAAACTACCAAATTAGAACCAGAATCTGAAATCGACTCAAACTTGGCCGCTGGGTCCATGTCTCGAAATCTGAAAAAACACAAAACCCGAAAGGCTATTTACTTACGAGTCTAACCATACTAAATTCATCAAAATCCAACAACATTTGCCTCTCCAAATCCCCAAAATTCACTCTCCAATTCTCGAACCCTAATCTCCCAAATTTCACCTCAAAAACTCACCAACTAGGTGTAAAAACAAAGGGGAAACACCATTATCGAAGATAAATAGGCTCAAGGAACTTACCTCAGGGATTTCTTCGAAATCCCTCTCAAAATCTCTAAAGTTCGAGTTGAAAAATGATGAAAATGGTAAAAAGTCTCAAATCTTTCTATTTATAGGTTTTGCCCAGCAAAACTGCACCTGAGGACCTCTTATCGCATATGCGACCCCGTACCTACGGAAGCTCCATCGTAGGTGTGAATTTCACCTAAAATCCTAGACTCTGTTCCTGCGGCTCCAAAACCACATTTGCGTCCATCGCAGGTGCGGGAATCCATTGCATTTGCGGCCAACCATCGCACCTACGCTCAACTTTTCACTTCTGCGACCCTCGCAGGTCAGGGAAAGTCGTCCCACTTACGGCTTCTGTCCAGCTCGCCCTTGGCTGCTTCTGCGACTCATTCTTCACTTCTGTGGACTCGCACCTACGGTTCCCACTTCGCAGGTGCGATTACACCGGCAACATCAGCACTCCAGTTGCTCATTCAATTCCAAAACCAAGTCCGAAACCTCCCGAATTCCACCCAAGACCCCGGGACCTCAACCAAAGTTGCCAAAAAGTCATATGACCCCATGCAAAGTTAGTCAAACCTTCGAATCACTCAAAACAACATCAAAACACCAAGTTACACCCAGATTCAAGCCTAAAGAACTTCTAGACATCCAAATTCCACAAACGATGGCGAAACCTATCAAGCCACGTTCGATTGACCTCAAACTTTGCACACACGTCATAAATGACACAACGGACCTGCTTTAATTCCCGAAATTCCAATTCCACCCCGATATCAAAATTTCACTGCCGGTCAAATTTGCTAAAATTTCAACTTTTACCAATTCAAGCCTAATTCTAGTACGGACCTCCAAATCACATTCCGGACGCACTACTAAGTCCAAAATCACCTAATGGAGCTAACAGAACCATCAAAATTCAAATCTGAGGTCATTTACACATAAGTCGATATCCGGCCAACTTTTCCAACTTAAGCTTTCAATTAAGAGACTATATATCTCAATTCACTCCAAAAACCACTTCGGACCCGAACCAACTAACCCGGTATACCATAATATAGCTGAAGAATGCAAAAGAAGTAGGAATGAGGGAACGTGGCTATTAATCTCGAAACGACTGGTCGGGTCATTATAGAAAAAATGTTTGATTAAAGGGTAATGAACGTACCGTTGTATGCCGAGACTGTCAAACATATTTTTTACAAAAATTCTTTCTCTATTTTCTTTTTTGTCATTACTAAAATAAGTTAATTATGTATAATTAATTAATTTTTATTTCATGACGGGATATAAATCTATAATCTAAGTAGAAAACCATAACTAGAGTCGATAATATTCGTTGACACTCCTTTTATTTTCTATTGTTAATCATAAATTTATAACAATAATTATATCATAAATTTAAAACTAATTAATTTAATACAATTAAAGCATTTTTGTAAAATTAAAAATGAAATAAAAAGACTTTTTGCTGAAAATTATGTTTGAATTCCTAGGTATTCAATAGTATGTCCACTACCCTTTAATTAAATATAAGTTCAAAATTTATATACCAAAATATAAACCATATTCTAATAGATACTAAATTATCATTCACTATTGTGATATCCTTTAACTCTTTATCAAATATTAGAAATGGTATTTAACAATTGCACGTTATGTATACATAATTTAATAATACTATTATAATTTTTAAAAGTTTATACTTATTGATATAAGTTACACGTGCAAAGCGCGTATCTTAAACTAGTATTTTCAAAATTATAACCTTATGTAATATTGAATTACGGAAAAGGATCTCGAAAAGACGGAAAACAGGTCCTAAAACTAGGGGTGTACATAGGTCGGGTTGGTTCGAATTTTCAATTATCAAACCAAACCAATTGTGTCGGGTTATTAAATCAAAAGACCAAACCAAATCAATAAAACTCGGGTTTTCTCGGATTTTCAGGTTTTTTCGGTAAAATCTTCGTTGAACAAAACATATAACTTGTGCTCAAAATATTTCTTTAATCCTAGAGATACAACTATATAAAGTATTTTTCAATAAAATAATACAAAATATGAGATGTGTCATGACATTATCCTAAAATATTCAATAATAAAGACAATAAAATTATGTAATATAAATATTGCTAATTAAAGAGTCATAATAAAAATAAACATAATCTAAAAGTATTGAGTCATGCTAAAATAAGTAGACTAATAAGGGAGTATTAATTACATGACTAAACGCTAAAAAAAAATAGGTTATGCATTTTTATCTAAATTATTGCAAAACAAAAAATAGATATTCAATACATTCATGTTCATAGTATTGAATTGAATGTCTTTTTTTAGCATTAGTATTGATTTGGTTTTGGTTTGGGCTTCTGTTAGCATTATTTAATTTACTAATATTAATGGATATAAAACTTATTGGAACATTCAAAAGTTCTAAGTCCAACCTTGAAATAATACCTTAAAAGATAAAATTATGAATTTTTTTAAGAAATATTTATAAATTACATCACAATAAGTATATTTATATATTAAATATATCTAAAATTTCTATATATTTAATGTCGGGTTGGTTTAGTTTTGGTTTGACTTTCTTTAGTTAAAACCAAACCAAACCAATTATGGTCGGATTTTTTTTCCAACACCAAACCAAATCAAACCAAACCATAGTCGGATTTTTTTCTATGTTTGACTCGGATTATCGGGTTAGTGCGGTTTGTCGATTTCCTTTGTACACCCCTACCTAAAACTACGTACTAGTAGAGGGGAGAGAGCTATTCAAATGAGACAATAAATAACCGGAGCAAAATTAATGAAAATAGATTTCTGTTATAAAATCTTTAGTAAATGTGGATGTCAACTACTCCAACTATTTTCACTCATGATGTAAATAACCTCCCACTACTCATCACCATTATGATTGTAACTCCCACACCTCCATAACTCCTCCCCATGATCTTCCTCCTTGATCTCAATTGTTAATGTCATGTTTAAGACAATCATTTTGTAACCTTCATATGTAATAGTATAAATAGAGGCATGAAATATGAGATGGAATACACTTGAACACTTGATGAAATAAGAAAGTTATCTCTTCTTCTCTTATTCTACTTATCTTCTTCTTTTATATTGTTACTTTGAGCTACATTTTTTAACACGTTATCAGCACGATGTGATGACCCAAAAGGTCATCACTTGTTTTAGAAATAAATTCTGTATTTCGGGGCCTTAAAACCTCTTTCAGCATCACCTCGATTTGTGTGCGCAGTTCGGGCGCGTAGCCGGAAAGCTAATATGTGAAAATCTATGTAAAATGATGAATTTTGACTTTAAAATGAATTTAAGTTAACTCCGGTTAATATTTTGGGTGAACGGACCCAGACCCGTGATTTGACGGTCCTGGAGGGTCGGTGGAAATATTTGGGACTTAGTAAACATTTGGGAGCTTGATATGTGTGTTAAAAGAGTTAAGTTATGTTATGTGATTGGGGAAGACTCTACTTATCATTCGAGGACTATTAATTTAATGGATATCGATTGGTTATGGTAATAAGTGTACGCGATATATTAAAAGTGATTTGGGGTGTAAGGAAAGGCCTAAGCCTAAGCCAAGATGGAAAATTTCATGGAAGACTAAAATTTCAATTGAGCACGCACAATATCAAACTTTATATGAGCATATATACACATGTATAATGAGTTATGTAATGAACAACCTATAATGAAAGGTCTATGTGTCTAATGTCTAATGCTCCAAGCCGTTCATCATTTGGATATTTCTGCAAGAAGTTATGACCGTTTTACTAAAAGGTAGCGGAGCAGGCTACACAACCTGCGTAGCCAAAATCAGAATTTGGCCAAATTGAAAGACTCCTACATAGGTTTCATGCGTAGGCTATGCAAGGAGGCTACGCAAATCTAGAGTTGATTTTAAAGAGCTGAAAACGTGGGTTTATAGAGAGAATGAGTTAGTTCTTCAACTTGGAATAAATTTTAGAGAGAAGGGGGAGCTCTTACACCATGAACACTTCAAGGTAAATTATTTTGGCACAAAGATGATTATATAACATCACTAAGTGAGACTTCTAACATTATTATGGATCAAATCTATAGGAAATGGGTTGAATCTTCAAGAACACCAAAAAGAGAAAAAATGAGATTCCTCCACCAAAAGATAATTCCTTCACTTGAGCTTCATATATATGTAATATTGGAGTATGGATAGCATGTTTATGAGTTTTATTTGAAGTTGTAATGGGATATTGTATGAACTCTAAGGGTGGGTCTTGAAAATGCTATTTTTGGGGAAAGAAGAAGATGAATAGTGAGGAATTGAATTGGGAATCACCATATATATTGGAGTAAATGATTTTAACTTGAATTTGGTTAAATTACATGAATCTTTTATTATTTTTATCAACAAATTAGTGTTTGGGTTAAAAATGGTAGAAAATTCCATAGACTTGAATTGAGAATTTGAAGGTCGAGTTGTGGTCGTATTTGAGTAATTTTGGCATGATTAGGCTCGTGAGGGTATAAGGATTCTGAAAATATAAATTTTACCCGATTTTGAGACGTGGGCCCGAGGGGTATTTTGGTCATTTTACATAATTTTATATATTAGCTTAGAATTTAATTGTAGAATCAGTTACTTGAAGTGTTATTTACATTATGAAATTGAATTGACTAGATTTGGACCATTTGGAGTCGGATACTCGTGGCAAAAGCGGTGTTTGAGGCTTGAGTTGGCTGTGGAAGTTCGAAGTAAGTGTTTGGTCTAACCTTAGCTTGAGGGATTAGGAGTTTAGTCCTATTTGCTATGTGTTAATTGTTGAGTACAACGTACATGCATGGTGATGAGTATCTATACGTTAGTGTCTAACGTGCCCGTGAGTCTTTATATTGTGATTATCATGACTTCGTTGTATCTTTCATGCCTTAGTGATGGTTTCTATTTGTTGTATAAAGTTTGTAGAAAGAATTGTGAACTATGAACATTGAGGAGCGTTGGCTCAAGTTGTCTAACGAATTGTGAAAGTATATGTGACAATTGAACCTTTAGAGCACTGGCTCGAGTTGTGAAATGAATTGTGAAGGTATAAGTGATAATAACCTCTAGAGCATTGGCTCGAGTTGTGAAGTGAATTGTGAAATAAAAGTGAGAAAGAGAAGAGATCATCATGTTGCCACCCTCGCCGGGTTATTGTTGCTTTATTTGTTATCTCCCTTGCCGGGATGTTGATGTTATTGATGTTATTCCCTTGCCGGGTCTTAATTGTTGAATTGTTGTTCCCTTGCCGGGATTATTATTGCAATAACATTTATTTCCCTTGCCCCATTGTTTGTGATTGTTTTTTTTTGGGCGAGGAAGAGAGTTAAAGTACGAAGGGTGATGTCGTGTATGATTGTGAGGAAAGAGTGTAAAGCACAAAGGGTGATGTCGTGCCACATGATGTACCATTCCGTTCCTATTATATTGATTTCATGGTGAGGATGAGAGTAAAAGCATGAAGGGTGACACTGTTAAATTTATATTGATTCTTACGGTGAGGACGAGAGTAAAAGCACGAAGAGTGATGCCGTGCACTTGTCCTTAATTTTCCTGATTCTTGCTGATAATTGAGTTATGTTGTCCTTTACGTTTATTTACTGATTTTCTGTTGTTACTTGATTCTATTTCGATGTTATAGATTCCCTTACCCTATTTGCCTTGTTATTGTTGCTTGGGTGAGGAAGAGTGTAAAGCACGAAGGGTGATGCCGTGTACTGTTTTGGTGAGAGAGTGTTAAAGCACAAAGGGTGATGTCGTGTATTGTTTTGGTAAGAGAGTGTTAAAGCACGAAGGGTGATGTCGTGCACTTGTCTTTTATTTTCCTAATTGTTAGTGATAATTGAGTTACGGTTTCTCTACATTTAATTGTTGGTTTCTTGTTGATACTTGTTGTACCCCGCAGCATGATTTCCTCTTCCTATTTTCAATTGAACTGTGGTGATCCTCATATTTATTTGTTACTCTTCTATTACTATTCGATGTTTCCCCCGAAGCATGTATCCCCCTCTCATACTTGACCGTATATTACTGTTCTTCTTTTCTGCTGTATATAGTTAAATTGCACAGCTAGCCTCGTCACTACTTCGCTGAGGTTAGGCTAGGCACTTACCAGCACATGGGGTCGGTTGTGCTGATACTACACTCTGCACTCTTTTGTGCAGACCCCAGTGTTGTAGACTTCGGACCGCAGTGGGGAATGTTGATTCTTGTTCATCAGGCGACCCGAGGTAGTCCTACAGGCATCCGCAGGCCTTGGCATCTCCCTCTACCTCTATTTCCTATTTCATTTCCCTTTTATTCAGAAACAGTGTACTGTTATTTCTTTATACCTTGTATGTAGCAATCTTAGATAGTCTGTGACACTGTGACACCAAGTTTTGGGTATTTGAAGTTTTAAGGGTTGTAATAGATGCAGATTTCAGATAATTAATTGTCATCTTCCGCTTATTTATTTTAAGCTCCGCCGTTATCATGTTAGTGCTTTACATTTGTTAAAAAGAAGAAATTGGTTAATGAAGTAAGTAGTTAAGGATTGGCTTGCCTGGCTCTCATTAGTAGGCGTCATCACGACTCCCGAGGGTGGGAAATCCGGGTCGTGACACACGAAGTTGAGCTTTTTTCATTGTTCAGGTATATTTGTTCATTTTGTTTTTTTTTTCCGTTGTATATTTTGATTTCATGATTAGTGTCTTTAATATGCAGTTTTATAATTTCTCACATCTCTAGATATATGTAAAAATAAAGAATTCTATGTTTTTTTATTTTAAGTTATTTGCATGATTGTCATGTGAAAGTTGCTAATTTTTATGTTAATAGAATTAATTGAGAGAAGAATACTTGTTTTATGTTGTTCAACAATTGAAATTGTGTTAAAGTTAGAAGATATTTTGTTCTAGTTAACATCAAAGATATACTAATAATTTGAAGAAAAAATAGTATTCTTTTCTATGGAATTATCACTTTAGTGTACATAGATCACAAATTTTATATTATGTCAATTTTTAAGATTCTTTACTATTATCATAATGATTTCTAATTATTTATCTTCTTTGACAGTTTTCACTAAGTTGAATTTGTCAAAACATGAGTTTGTGGCACTTTACATTTCTGGAAAGAATTACCTATCATGGGTTCTCGATGCTGGTATTCACTTAGCCGCTAAAGGCCTTGGTGACACCATTACTCAGGGTAATGAGGCATCAAGCCAGGACAAAGCGAAGGCCATGATTGTAACGACCCGGCCGGTCGTTTCATGAGTTACCGACCCGGCCGGTCGTTTCATGAGTTACCGCTCCGTTTCCCCCATTTCTTCTTCTTATTGTTTTGTTCAGCGGTATTATGTGTTATCGGGTTGGTTGGCTCAGGTTTGGAGAGGTTTTGGTAAGGTTTGAGACACATAGTCTCTTTTGAGTAAGCTTAAGTTGGAAACTCAATCGGATGTTGACTTATGTGTTAAAGAGATCGGATGTGACTTCCGATGGTTTGGATAGCTTCAGGAGGTGATTTGGGGCTTAGGAACGTGATCGGAATATGTTTTGGAGGTCCGAAGTGGATTTAGGCTTGAATTGGCGAAATTGAAATTTTGGCGTTTTCCGGTTGATAATTGAGATTTTGATATAGGTGTTGGAATGGAATTTTGGGAGTTGTAGTAGTTATTTCAAGTCATTCGGACGTGGTTTGATAGACTTTTTGATCGAAAGCGGAATTTGGAAGTTTTTAGAGTTCTTAGGCTTGAATCCGATGCAAATTTGGTGTTTTGATGTTGTTTTGAGCATTCTGAAGGTTGGAACAAATTTGAATGATGTTATGGGATATGTTGGCATATTTTGTTGAGTTCCGAAGGCCTCAGGTTAGTTTCGAGTGGTTAAACGGACCATTTCAAGTTAGGTAAAAATGCAGAAAATCTGATGTTGATGTTGCAGATAGTTGTTCTTCGCGTTCGTGAGTGTAACCTCGCGTTCGCGAAGGGCTAGGATGGGAGGATGTGAAGTTGGACTTCGCGTTCGCGAAGGAGGTCCCGCGATCACGAAGGGTTGAGCTCGTTGGTCATCACATTCGCGAGGGTGATGCCGCGTCCGTGAAGGGTTGAGTTGCTGAGGCATCACATTCGCGAGGGGTAGTCGCGTTCGTGTAAGAGGAATTTCTGGCAACTTAAGTTTGTGCTTTGCGAACGCGAGGCGTTGACCGCGTTTGCGAAGAAAAGATTAAAATAACTGGGCAGAATGATTTAAAAGGCCTATTCCGCGATTTTGAGCCTAAGTTCCTCCATTTTTGGGTGATTTTGAAGCTTTTTGAAGAGGATTGAAGAGGGAATCAAGGGAGAACAATTGGAGGTAAGATTTATGGATTTAATACTCAATCCTAATGTGATTTCTACCTAATTAATCATGAAAATTGTTGAATTTAAGCCTAAATATTAAAGAACTTGGGCTTGTAATTGCAGACCTAGAATTTGGGATTTGAGGGGTCGTTTATGGTTGGATTTGGTGCTTTTGATATGAATGAACTCGGGGAGTGATAAGGAGTCTATTGATGTAATTTTTTTCAGATTTCGAGATGTGGGCCCAGGGGTCGGGTTTGGCCAATTTCGGGGATTGTGTTGTAATTTCATTTTTTTCAAGTGGGCTTTGTTCCCTTAGCATATATTGATGGTTTTGCCCTGATTTTGGTTGGATTTGGAGCATCCAGAAGCCGATTCGAGAGGCAAAGGCATCGCGGGCTAGAGTTGGGACCGGATAGAGGTGAGTAATGATTGTAAATGTTGTCCTAAGTGTATGAAACCCCAGATTTCACATCGTTGTGCTATATTGAGGTGACGCAAACGTTAGATGACGAGCGTGGAGTCATGCACCGTTAGGGATTGTGACTTAGTCCATCCCGTATGACTGTTTTACTGCGTATTTGATTGAAAACTGTTTGCTATCATCATGTTTTGGGTTGAATGCCATATTTGGACCTCGTGCTAACTGTTTTGGACCCTTAGGGGATTTTTACTACTCTTTCCTCACTGTTTTGATTTTATATCGGTACTCAGTCATGCTATAATCTACTGTTTTCATAACTCAGCCACGTTTACTCTGTTTTAACACTTTAAAATGATATTTTGGGCTGAGCATCATATTTTACTATGCCCGAGTAACTTTTAGAGATTTCTGACTGAGTAGGGCCGAGGGCCTGTGTTTTGAGAATTATTATGGGATCGGGCTGCACGTCGTAGCAGTGTTGAACTGATTATGATTACGAGGCTGAGGGCCTGAGTTGTATGCCACAAGGTGGATTGATATGAGGCCAAGAGCCTATTGATTATTCCACGAGATGGCTTGATATTGCGCTTGGTCCGTAAGGGGCCCCTCCCGGAGTCTGTACACCCCAATGAGCGCGGGTACCCAGTATGATATATGATATAGCCTGAGGGGCTAAGGTTGTGCTAGGTTATTGCCCGAGGGGCTGAATTCTGTTGACATTGTGCCCGAGGGGCTGATTTTGTGTATTTATCTTTTCTCGCTGCTTTTCATTTACTTATTTAACTATTAAAAAGGTGTTTTAAAGAAGCTTATACTGAACCAAGGTGTTTTTATAAGATTACACTGTCTTATTGTATTGTATTGGTTTTACACTGCCTCTTGTAGCATTTTGCTGTGTTTTACGTGTTTTCTTATCGTTCAGTCTTCCTTTATTTTTATTACTCACTGAGTTGGAGTGCTCACTTTACTCCATACACCCTGTGTGCAGATTCAGGAGTTTCGGGTCTCGCCAGTGAGGGTTGATTGCTCCCAGAAGGCTATTTGGAGTCCATTAGGTAGCTGCTCGGCGTTCGCAGCCTGGTGTTTCTCCCTCCTATTTTACTTTCCTTGTTCTAGTTTTGTAATAGATTGTATAAACTCTTTCATACTCTTAGACTTATGTTAGATGCTCATGACTGGTGACACCCCGATGTCGGGTTGTGTTGGTTTCCGCAAATTGTACTAGTTCACTTTTATTTTGGGATTATTAGCATGTTAATGACTTAAATTGTGTTCTAGGTCTAGGTTTAGGGTCGTGACAAGTTGGTATCAGAGCCTAGGTTACATAGGTCTCACGAGTCATGAGAATGTTTAGTAGAGTCTTGCGGATTGGTACGGAGACATCTGTATTTATACTCAAGAGGCTGCAGAACCTTTAGGAAAAACTTCATATTCTTGAAATACTTGTCGTGCAAATCTGTTGATCCAAGTACTAAGCTTCTATTATTCTATTCTTTAACAAATAACAAGGACACGGGCGACCAGTCAAGATGGACGACCACCAGTACCACCAGTTATGGCCATTAGAGGCTGAGGACGCGGTAGGGGTAGAGGTGTAGCCCGCACAATAGCTAGGGCAGCACCTGCAGATCTACCAGCCGCCCTAGTTCAGGATCAGGTACCAGTTGCGAACGCTCTAGCACCACCAACTCAGGCACCAGTTGTGCCTATTGTGATTTCGGGTCTTCAAGAGGCCTTGGCTCAGATTCTATCAGTATGCACTGTCCTAGCTTAGGTGGTCTCAGTTACTACAGCAGCAGCTACTTCTCAGGCCGGGGGAGGCACTCAGACTCTCGCCGCTCGCACACCTGAGTAGCTCGTGCAGGGACTTCAGACACTGGGGGCACATCCAGCCCAGCCGGTTGTAGCTGCTGAGGACTCTGTAGCTCCTGCCATGCCAGAGGACGATCAGCGTAGGTTGGAGAGGTTTGGTAGACTTCAGCCTCCGACTTTCAGCGGTGCGGAGGGCGAGGATGCCCAAGGTTTCTTGGAAAAGTGTTAGAGGATTCTTCGTACAACGAGTATTTTGGAGACCAACGGGGTCGCTTTCACTACCTTTCCGTTTTCCGGAGCTGCCTTCTCTTAGTAGAAGGCATATGAGAGGCGTAGGCCTATTGGTGCAACACCCCTTACCTGGCAGTAGTTCTCCGTTCTCTTTTTGGAGAAGTATGTGCCACAGTGTCATAGGGAGGAGCTGCACAGGCAGTTCGAGTGGTTGCATTAGGGATATTTGACTGTGATATAGTATGAGATGAGTGTGGAGATATGGCTCATATGTGGAGGCAGTGTCCTCATCGTCTTGGGGTTTCATCTCAGTAGAGAAGTCAGTCATCGACTTTAGTGTCAGTTACTTCACCACCACCCTCCCACCCAGCTAGGGATGGAGGTTAGTCGGCTAGGGGTCACCCTAGAGGAGGAGGTCGATCAGGTGGTGGTCAGGCCCATTTCTATGCACTTCCAACTAGGCCCGATGCTATTGCTTCAGACACCGTGATCACAAATATTGTTTTAGTCTGCCACAGAGATGCCTTTGTATTATTTGATCCCGGTTCCACTTATTCTTATGTGTCATCATACTTTTCTAGTTATTTGGATACGCCCCGTGAGTCTCGTGTTTCATTTGTTCGTGTATCTACTCCAGTGGGCGATACTATTGTTGTAGAGCATGTGTATCGGTCATGTGTTGTGACTATTAGGGGTCTGGAGACCCGAGTGGATCTATTGTTATTATGTATGGTAGACTTCTATGTTATATTATGCATGGATTGGCTATCTATGTGTCATGATATTTTGGATTGCCATGCTAAGATAGTGACATTGGCTATGCCGGGTGTGCCATGGATTGAGTGGCGAGGTTTGACTGATTATGTTCCCAGTAGGGTAATTTCATTCTTGAAGGCCCAGCGTATGGTTGGGAAGGGTTGTCTTTCTTATTTAGCCTTTGTGAGGGATGTCGGTGCAGAGACTCCTAGTATTGATTATGTTCCTATTGTGAGGGATTTTCCCAATATATTTCCTACAGACCTGCCAGGCATGCCACCGGTCAGGGATATTGATTTTGGTATTGACATGGGGCTAGGCACTCAACCCATCTCTATTCCACCGTATCGTATGGCACCAGCGGAGTTAAAGGAGTTAAAGGAGCAGCTTCAGGAACTCCTTGATAAGGGGTTCATTCGGCCTAGTGTGTCGCCTTGGGGTGCGTCGGTTCTATTTGTGAAGAAAAATGATGGCACTATGAGGATGTGCATTGATTATAGACAGTTAAACAAAATAACAATTAAGAACAAGTATCTTTTGCCTTATATGGATGATTTGTTTGACCAGCTTCAGGGAGCGAGAGTGTTCTCCAAGATTGATCTCCGTTCAAGTTATCACCAGTTGAAGATCAGGGACTCGGATATTCTTAAGACAACTTTGAGGAATCGATATGGTCACTATGAGTTTTTGGTGATGTCTTTTGGCCTGACCAATGCCCCGGCAACGTTCATGAATTTGATGAATAGCGTGTTTCGGCCTTATCTCGACTCGTTTGTCATAGTTTTCATTGATGATATCCTAGTGTATTCGCGTAGTCAAAAGGAGCACGCAGAGCATTTGAGAGTTGTGTTGCAGAGGTTGAGGGAGGAGAAGCTTTATGCAAAGTTCTCCAAGTGTGAGTTTTGGCTCAGTTCAGTGGCTTTATTGGGGCACGTGGTGTTCAGTGAGGGTATTCAGGTTGATCCGAAGAAGATAGAGGCAGTTTAAAGTTGGCCCAGACCGTCCTCAGCCACAAAAATTTGTAGTTTTCTTGGTTCGGCAGGTTATTACCGCCGGTTTGTGCAGGGATTCTCATTTATCACATCGCCCTTGTCCAAGTTCACTTAAAAGGGTGTTCTATTTACGTGGTCGGATGAGTGTGAGGAGTGCTTTCAGAAGCTCAAGACTGCCTTGACCACAGTTCCAGTGTTAGTTTTGTCATCAGCTTCAGGTTCATATATCGTGTATTGTGATGCTTCGAGAGTTGTTATTGGTGTGTGTTGATGCAGGAGGGTAGAGTTATTGCTTATGTTTCTTGTCAGTTGAAGCCCCATGAGAAGAACTACCATGTTCATAATTTGGAGTTGGCTGCCATTGTTCACACGTTGAAGATTTGGAGGCATTACTTGTATGGTGTGTCTTCTGAGGTGTTTACTAATCATTGTAGCCTCCAATACTTGTTCAAGCAGAAGGATCACAATTTGAGGCAGCTGAGATGGTTGGAGTTGCTAAAGAATTATGATATTACTATTTTGTACCATCAGGGAAAGGCTAATATGGTGGTCGATGCCTTGTGCCGGAAGGCGGTGAGTATGGGGAGTCTGGCATATATTCTAGTTGGGGAGAGACCTCTTGTAGTTGATGTTCAGACCTTGGCCAATCGGTTCGTGAGGTTAGATATTTCGGAGCCCAGTTGGGTATTGGCTTGTGTGATTTATCGGTCTTCTTTATATAATCGCATCAGAGAGCGCCAGTATGATGATACTCATTTGCTTATCCTTAAAGACAGAGTTCAGCACGATGATGACAGAGATGTGACTATTGGTGATAATGGGGTGTTGAGGATGCAGGGCCGGATATGTGTGCCTAATGTAGATGGGCTTCGAGAAATGATTCTGGAGGAGGCCCATAGCTTGCGGTATTCCATTCATCCGGGTGCCGCGAAGATGTATCAGGGTTTGAGACAACATTATTGGTGGAGGAGAATGAAGAAGGACATTGTGGGATTTGTAGCTCGGTGTATCAACTGTCAGCAGGTGAAATATGAGCATTAGAGATCGGGTGGCTTGCTTCAGCAGATGGATATTCCAAAGTGAAAGTGGGAGCGGATCACTATGGACTTTGTAGTTGGGCTCCCACAGACTTTGAAGAAGCTCGATGCTATTTGGGTGATTGTAGATTGGCTGACCAAATCCGCACACTTCATTCCTGTGTGCACTACCTATTCTTCATAGTGGTTGGCAGAGATCTATATCCGGGAGATTGTTCGTTTGCATGGTGTCCCAATTTCCATCATTTCAGATAGGGCACTCAATTACTTCACAGTTTTGGAGGTTTGTGCAGCGAGAGTTGGGTACTCAGGTTGAGTTGAGCACAACTTTTCACCCTCAAATGGACTGACAGTCCGAGTGCACTATTCAGATATTGGAGGACATGTTGCGCGCTTGTGTCATTGATTTCGGAGGGTCATGGAATCAGTTTCTACCGCTCGCAGAGTTTGCTTATAAAAGCAGATACCAATCGAGTATTTAGATGGCTCCATATGAGGCTTTGTATAGGAGGCAGTGTAGATCTCCAGTTGGTTGGTTTGAGTCGAGTGAGGCAAGGCTATTGGGGACAGACTTGGTGCAGGATGCTTTAGAAAAGATGAAGGCAATTCAGGAGAGGCTTCGTACAGCGCAGTCAAGACAAAAGAGTTATGCTGACAGAAAGGTTCGGGATGTGTCCTACATGGTTGGTGAGAAGGTTCTATTGAAGTTTTCACACATGAAGGGTGTTATGAGATTTGGGAAGAAGGGTAAATTGAGTCCGCGGTTCATTGGGCATTTTGAGGTGCTTCGGAGGATTGGGGAGGTGGTTTATGAGCTTGCTTTGCCACCTAGCTTGTCGAGTATGCATCTAGTATTTCATGTTTCTATGCTCCGGGAGCATTGATAGCTAGGGATTATGGTTCATTTTACACTCCTTCTTACTTGAGTTTTGGTTAAAAATGTATACAAAATAGTCCCAAAGGCTTACATATTGTACTTGTTTGCAGGGTTTAGTCAAAAAGGTGACAATTAGTCAAAACCATCTCAAAAAGGAGTGAAACATGCACAAGTACTAAGAACAAGTCCAGGCACAGTGCAACATTCCACTGCGGCCGCACTCCATTTAGTGCGGTCCTCAATGAGGAGGTTCAAAGAGGTGCTATTTCGGAGACTCAAGCATTGCGGCCGCAAAGCATTTTATGCGGACCGCAATGAACTCACCCCTGCCGCACTCGATATTGTGCGATCCGCAAAGACGGAGTTCAAAGAGTTTCCACTTTAGGGAATCAATGTCAATGCGGTCCGCGGTCCTTTTGTGCGGACCGCAATAGAAGCCACCACGGCCACGGTGCATTTTGTGCGGCCCGCGGTGGCCAAGTTCAGAGAGCAGAGTTTAAAGCCAAGAAGCCTTACTGCGGCCGCACTTGATTTTGTGCGGACCGCACTACCCCGCATGGGTATTTTTGTCCAGAAAACTCGGCCTAGTATAAATAGTTTCTTTTCCCATTTTTAGGTCATCAGTTGTATTTTAACGTTGCGTTGCGCTCGTGAACAAGGTTTCTTAACTGTTTTGAGTAATTTTAGAGTAGTTTTATCATTGAATCTTCAAGTATTAGCTTGTAATTAAATATTATGGGTTTTTCTTCATCTATTTCTTTGTTTTCTTCTATTATCATGAGTAGCTAGACCCATTAGCTAGGGTTGTGGCTCAACCCTAGTGTGGGTATTTGATGGGTCTTATGTTTTAAGGCTTGAATGTCTATGGGTGTTTGATATTTGGACTAATTTATGGTTTCAATGTTGAATTAGTGGTTGCAAACACTAATTTGAGCCTATTTGACTTGGGTTCTTCTTGATAAAGAGAACTTGAGTCTAGGAAAATTAGTCCAACAAGGAATTGGGGCGTATTCAAGAGATAGATAGCCCTAATTAAAGGGTTAAACCAAAATATAGTAATACCCGACTTGAACCTAAATTGCTTGCACAAATTATCATACCCAATTGATCTTGAGAAAGTCAATTGGGGCAAAATCACTCAAACTACCGAGAGGTATAGAGTGAGAAGTTTAGTACATTAGTTATATCGTAATTCCCAACATGACAACCTAGCCTTAGACTCGAGAACCCGTCAAGTATCCACCTAGGAGAAAGTCACTTCCCTAGTGCATTCTTAACTATTTAGACAACCTTCAAGTATTTCACTATTAGCTTAATTTAGCATCTTATTAGCATAAAATTAGAAGTAAAATCAAAAGACCAACTATGATTAGAAGTGCAATTAAGAGTAGTTACACATCCCTAGTTTAGATAGAAATCCAATTCCCATTTCTAGCTCTCTGTGGAAATCGATCCCGACCTTCTCAGGTAAAAGGTGCTTCGACCACTCTCGCTACTCTGTAGTAGTGCAGGGTTGGCACCGATCACTTTTTGGCGCCATTGCTGGGGAGCTAAAGGTTTTGGCTATCTATCTAAATAGTTTTGTGTATTGTTCTTCTTTCCTTCTTTGTTACTAATTTGTGTGTGTCACAACTTCAGGTACAAAATGGCAGCAAACAACCCACCTCTTGGAGATATTCCGCTGGGGGAGGAGGTAGATGACAATGTTGATGATGAGGTTCCTATTGTGCCTCAAGGACAAAGGAGAGGCCGCTAGGCCAATGATAATATTCCAGACCCTCCCCTGCCACCTCCAAGAGTGGCTCCTCGAGTGCTTCCCAACCAAGGATATGCTAATGCAATTGTCCCACCCCGGATTCGGGTGGCAATTTTCAAATTACAAATGTGATGCTGACATTGCTGTAGCAGCGTTGGTATTTCACAGGCACTGCCAATCAGAATGCTTACAAACATCTCAAGGGTTTCGTGGATATCTGTTGGGGAAGCAAGCAAACTAATGTGCCGGAGGATGCACTTCGGTTGAGACTATTCCCTTTCTCACTTTAGAGGGAAGGCATTAGATTGGCTTGTGCGACTTCCCAACCATTCCATCATTATTTGGGATGAGTTGGTGGATAAGTTCATTGCAAAAATTTTCTCACCGAGGCACATGCCAGCATTGAGAGATGAGATTTTTGCTTTCAAGCAGGAGCCCACTGAACTATTACATGAGATTTGGGAGCAAAATAGAACCATGGTAAAGGAATGCCCCAACAATTATATGACTGAGGCAATGATCCAACAGACTTTCTACCGGGGTATTAGCACAACAAACCAGTGCATAGTGAACCAACTTGTTGGGGGTAATTTCATGAAGCTATCTTATGATGAGGCTTGTGACATTCTTGATGAGATGGCTGACACATCCTCTGCTTGGAAAAGTAGAGCCAATGTGCCACAGTGTGACCCCATGGTCACTCACTTGCACAAAGAGCTATATGACCATAGGCAGGCTATAGCAGAACTACAATGAACCAGCTAGCAAAAGCACAGTTACAATAGGTTCAAAATCTGCGCCAAGTAAATGCTATGGAGGGTGTCAACATGCTAGTGAACAATAGAAGACAAAGAGGTCAACAAAACCAGGGGAGTTCTGATCAATTTGACAATGATTGTGGTGGATTCCAAGATGATGGTTATGATGGGAAGAATGAAGAGGTGCAATACGTGAATAACTACCAAGGCCAAAGGGGCAATTCTTCCAATCAACAACAATGGAGACCCCAAGGTAATTGGGGCAATCAACAACAACAAGGGAATAGCAATTGGGGGAACAACAATCAAAATTTCAATTGGGGCAATTAGAATAATAATCCGAACAATCAGGGTAATTGGAATAGCAACAACAACAATTGGGGTGGTGATAACAATCAGGGTGGTTGGAACAATGGCAATCAAAGAAATAGGGGGCAAGGCTTTCAAAGGCCCCCAATGTATCAACAATTGAACAATCCACCCCCATTTCCATCCCAAGGTCTGAGCTCTTCTAACAACAAAATGGAGAGAATTGAAATGATGTTTGAACAGATGATGAAAAAGAATGCGGACTCTGATGCTCAGTTGATTTCCCACAATACTTCAATTAGGAACTTAGAGGTTCAATTAGGCCAAATCTCCCAATCCTTGAATACTCGCCCTAAGGGGGCTCTACCAAGTGATACAGTAGTTAACCCAAAGGGTTGGAACAATCATGTTATGGCGGTAACAACAAGAAGCGGAAGAGGCTGTGATATGAATACCTCCAAACAAAGACAAATTTTGAGTAATGAAGTTGAGTTTCAAGAAGATAAGATTCCTTTGGTGGTTGAAAATGTGATTGATGAGAACGTGAATGAAGAAGTGAGGATTGATATTCAAGATGCCGATGTGGAGACTCAGAATGACGTGAACTCGTCTAGGGAACACGTAATAGACATGCTAGAAATGGTTATGCCTAAAGCCAAGGCTCCTTTTCCAAGGCCACCTCCACCTTATACTCAAAGTCTCACGAAGCAGAAAAATGAGAATCAATTTAAGAAGTTTATTGACATGATGAAGAGCTTATCCATTAATGTGCCTTTGGTGAAGGTTCTGGAACAAATGTCAGGATATGCTAAATTCATGAAGAACTTGGTGACTAATAAAAGATCCATGGATTGTGAAACTACTAAGATGACCCACCAAGTTAGTGCAATAGTGCACTCAATGGCCCCAAAGCTAGAAGATCCTGGTGCTTTCACCATTCCTTGCACCATTGGGAGTGCGGACTTTGCAAAAGCTCTATGTGATTTAAGGGAAAGTATCAACTTGATTCCCTACTCAGTTTTCAAGACTTTGGATATTGGGTAACCGAGGCCGAAGTCCATGAGATTGCAAATGACAGATAGAACTATGAAGAGACCATTGGGTATTATTGATGATGTTTTTGTTCGGATGGACAAATTTATATTGCCAACTAATTTTGTGATCATGGATTGTGAGGTAGATTATGAAGTTCCAATCATATTTGGAAGACCTTTCCTTGCTACTGGGAAGGCCTTAGTTGATGTGGAAGTAGGGGAACTCACCTTCCGGGTGGGTGATGAGAAAGTGGTCTTTCATGTGTGCAAGTCAATGAAGCAGCCCAACAGTTCTTAGGTGTGCTCTTTTGTGGACCTTGTCAAAGCAGTGATAGTTGATGATACTAGTGCAATGATCAATGTGGAGGACCCTCTAGAGGACGTATTGTTGAATCTTGATGTAAATGACGATGAAGGCCGAGTGGAGTGCGTGAATGCCTTACATAGAATGGCCTTTTACTCTTATAAACCTAGAAAACTCTCTTTGGATCTTGAGAATAAGAAGACTCCACCAACAAAACCTTTAATTGAGGAACCTCCGGTGTTGGAGTTGAAGTCGTTGCCTCCACACCTCAGGTATGAGTTCTTGGGCCCTAGTTCAACTTTGCCAGTTATTCTTTCTTCTTGTCTTACTAACATGAAGGTAGATGCCACATTGGAGGTACTTCAAAAGCGGAAAAAGGCAATTGGATAAACATTAGTTGATATTTAGGGAATAAGCCCTGCATTCTATATGCACAAGATTATTCTAGAAGATGATGCAAAGCCCTCCTTGGAACATCAAAGGAGGTCGAATGAGGTAATGCAAGAAGTTGTGAAAAAGGAGGTGATCAATTGGTTGGATGTCGGGGTTGTGTACCCCATATCTGATAGCTCTCGGACTTCGCCGGTGCAATGTGTACCGAAGAAGGGTGGCATGACCGTGGTTACAAATTCGCAAAATGAGTTGATTCCTACCAGGACCGTCACCGGTTGGGGGGTATGCATGGACTATCGCAAGTTGAATAAAGTGACCCGCAAGGATCACTTTCCATTGTCTTTTCTTGATTAGATGTTAGATTGACTTTCTTGGCATGCCTTCTACTATTTCTTGGATGGGTATTCTGGGTACAACCAAATCTTGATTGCTTCGGAAGATCAGGAGAAGATCACATTCACTTGTCCATATGGCACCTTTGCCTTTTCTGGGATGCCTTTTGGGTTGTGCAATGCACCAGCCACATTTCACCGGTGTATGATGGCCATTTTCACCGATATGGTGGAAGATATTTTGGAGATATTCATGGGCGACTTTAGTGTTGTGGGTGATTCATTTGATGAATGTTTGAAAAATCTTAATAGAGTGTTGGCCCGTTGTGAAAAAACCAACCTTATTCTTAATTGGGAGAAATGCCACCTCATGGTTGAGGAGGGCATAGTTCTTGGGCATAAAATTTCAAAGCATGGTATATAGGTGGACAAAGCAAAACTTGATGTGATTTCAAGGCTCCCTCCCCCTACCTCTGTCAAGGGAGTTAGAAGTTTTCTTGGGCATGTGCGGTTCTACCGGAGATTTATCAAAGAATTTTCGAAGGTAGTGAATCCCTTATGCAAGTTATTGGAAAAAGATGCCAAGTTCGTGTTCGATGAGAGATATATGCAAGCCTTTGAACTTCTCAAGCACAAGTTGACCACCACCCCTATTATTACCGCACCCAATTAGAGCTTGCCTTTTGAGCTCTTGTGTGATGCAAGTGATGGTGCGGTTGGGGCGGTTTTGGGTCAAAGAGTGAACAAAATATTTCATCTGGTTTACTATGCGAGCAAGACAATGAATGATGCTCAAGTGAATTACACGGTTACTGAGAAAAAGCTTTTGGATATTGTGTTCGCGATGGAGAAATTTCGGTCGTATCTCATGGGTGCCAAGGTCATAATTCATACCGATCATACCGCACTCCGGTACTTGATGACGAAGAAAGATTCCAAAACTAGACTGATGCGATGGGTCTTGTTACTTCAAGAGTTTGATTTGGAGATTGTGGACCGGAAGGGTAGTGAAAACCAAGTGGCTGACCACTTGTCCCGCTTGGAGGAGGAGGGGAGGCCTCATGATGTCCTAGAGATCAATGATTCATTTCCCGATAAGCAACTCCTTTCGGTGTTGGTGAATGGTATGTCATGGTTTGCAGACGTAGCTAATTTTCTTGTGACTAGGATAATTCCGTGTGAGCTCTCTTCTAACCAAAGGAAGAAGCTCAAACAGGATAGTTTGGATTTCTATTGGGATGAGCCATACTTGTTCAAGATTTGGACGGATTGTGTGATCCGAAGGTGTGTCCCAGTGGAGCAGCAATTGAGTATCTTAGAGGCTTGTCATTCCTCTCCCTATGGTGGTTATCATGGCGGGGCAAGAACGGCTTCAAAAGTTCTTAGTTGCAGGTTTTTTTGGTCAACTTTGTACAAAGATGCAAGTGAACTTGTGAATAGATGTGACGAATGTCAAAGAGCGGGTGGAATTTCGAAGAAAGATGAGATGCCTCTCAATACCATTCTTAAAGTTGATATTTTTGATGTATGGGGCATTAATATTATGGCCCTATTTGTTAGCTCGTGTGGGAACACTTACATTCTTATAGCGGTTGATTATGTTTCAAAGTGGGTTGAAGCGGTGGCTTTACCCAACAATGAGGCCCGGAGTGTTGTTGTGTTTCTCAAGCAGAGCATTTTTACAAGGTTTGGCACTCTTCGTGCAATCATACGTGATAGGGAGTCTCATCTTTGTAATAGAACTTTTGACATTTTGCTTGCAAAGTATGATGTCAATCACAAAGTTTCTACTCCTTATCATCCTCAAGCGAGTGGCCAAGTTGAAGTCTCAAACAGGAAAATCAAGAGTATATTGTCAAAGACGGTCAATGCAAAGAGGACCGATTGGTCAAAGAAGTTGGATGATGCTCTATGGGCTTATAGGATTACTTACAAGACTCCGATTGGTATGTCTCCATATCGGTTGGTGTCTGGAAGTTTTCCATCTACCAGTTGAGTTAGAGCCCAAGGCCATGTGGGCTTTGAGGAAGTTGAATCTTGAATGGGATGTGGCAGCAAATCTTTGTGTGGAGCAGCTTAATAAACTTCATGAATTTTGATTCCATGCCTACTCCAGTTCGTCCATGTACAAGGAAAAAATGAAGTACCTTCATAATAAATATGCTCGCGGCAAGGAGTTCAAAGTGGGTGATTTGGTTCTCTTGTTCAACTCTCGGTTACATCTGTTTCCCGGGAAAGCTTAAGTCGAAATAGAGTGGACCTTTTGAAGTGGTGTTTGTGACTCCGTTTGGTGCACTAGACTTGAAGAACAAAAATGGGGAGATTTTCAGAGTTAATGGGCACAGGGTCAAGCACTACCTGGGCAAGATTGATGACAGCCACGTGGTGGCACTACTCCATCTAAAGTGATTTGATGGTAACCTGCTTCGTGCCGCGACGTTAAATCAGGCGCTTCTTGGGAGGCAACCCATGTGTCTTTCTTTTTGTTTTTCTTTGATTTTCTTTGTAGTATAGGATTTGCTTTTGGACTAACTGGTTGTGAGTTGTTGTAGGATTGTTTTGATGCAGTGCAGGACTAAGTTGGAAAAATACCCACTCTCTGAAGTTTGCAATGCAGACCGTAATGCATTTTGTCGGCCGCAAAGGCCTTAGTGCGGGGGCAAAAATTCAATGCATACCGCAGAGTTGATTGGTACAAAATGAGGAGTCTCTGAAGTTTTCCACCGCGGCCAAAATGCATTTTGTGTTGTCCATGGTGGACCACTGCGTCCGCATTGCATTTTTGCGGTCTGCAATGGTCATCTCCCCAGTGCCATTATTTCTGAGTACCGCAGATCACGGTGCCATTTTGTGCGGTCCGCAGTTGGTAGGTGAGATGGGTCCCAGTTTCCTTTTCTATAAATAGGACTTGAGGCCCTCATTTCAAACTTTTCGACCCTTTGCACTCAAAATCTAAAAAATCACTGTTCATCCCTCATACTGCACGAATTCAACTGATAAGTCTCATTAATCAAGATTGCATCTCACTTCTGGTAACTTTAATTCTTTCTTAGTTGTTTAATTTTGTTATTTTCTTTTAACTTTTATTTGTTTTTAGTTTTTCTTCTTTTTCTTCCCGTTTTCTTTCAATTATGTAAAGTAGGTTTGTTTAATCATGTTTAAATTAGGACTAGTTAGTTAAAAACGTGAAAATTTTGAACCCTAGGTTGGTATTGTTGTTGGGTATTCACCGCGGAGCGCGGTGGATTTTGTGCGGTCCGCAGTGCTTCTGTGCAGTTCGCAATGCTATTTTGTGCGGACCGCGGTGGTGAAAGTTCTGAAAGTTGTTGATTGAGGACCGCGTCCGAGATGGATTTTGTGCTGTCCGCGGTGCCTCAATGCGGACTGCAATGCATTTTGTGCGGTTTGCGATGCCTAGAATCAGAGAGTGGGTAGTTTGATCCCCACATCAGTGCAGACCATGGTGCATTTTGTGCGATCCGCGGTAGCTTTTTTGTAGCCGCACTTCATTTTGTGCGGTCCGCGGTCTGTAATTTAACTGTCTGCAACATTATTATGCAATGTTTCACTGATTCTGCTGACACTAACAAAACTCAACTGAATGTCCTTTGCAGATCATGGTGAAATCATGAGGCAGATGCGATAAATAGAAAGGAAAAGGAGAGTCCTCCCGGGGTAAGGGACAAGGCATGATTAGATTGACCCTGCAAGCTCGACAAAACATCAAAAACACCAGAAGGCTCATAAAGGCTGCTGATAGAGCTATTGACCAATCCGGGAGTGAATATGAGCCTTCCCGGGAAGCATCTGACTCAGACTCTGTGCCAGATTATGTTCTTGACTGGCCGGAGAGGAACAGATTGAGGGATACACCTTCGGGCTCTCCCATGCCTAATTATTAGTGCGCATATCTTCTAAGTCATCTGAGGGCTCAGCTGCAGGCAGTGGCAATGAATATTCCACCTCACTTACAGCTTCACTATACGGGGAGGGACCCGTAGAAGAAGAAGAAGAAGAATAAGAAGAAGAAGAAGTAGGAGGGGGTGAGCCCCAAGTAGGAGGGGTATAGAGAACCAGGAACCCGGAGGCATGGCAGGACAGGTTCGTGAGTGAAGTAGCCTACCACAAGTTTATAGAATGGTGGCCTGAGAGAAAGTTAATACCTGAGCGGAAGTTTATCATACGGGACCTTTTGCCTCACAACCTCAATGTCTTGAGGCAGTTCAGAGAGAGAGCAGGCCGGGACTAATTCATAGGCCATATGTAGGATGCCAATGAGCACTTAGTCAAGGATTTCTACACCAATGTTACCCACATCAAAAAGGGTACCACAGTGACTAAGGTGCGAAATCTGAAAGTAAAATTTGATGGTAAGACGATAAATGATTACCTGGGCTTCCCGGAGGAGGATGAGGCCTTGTACTTAGACAAGGTAGCTTTGGGGGAGGATGCCCGTCCGTGGCTAGTTGAGTACTAGGCAATCCCAGGTACCACCTCAGCATGGCTGACAGCGGGGGTAAAAATTCTGAGGAGGACATTGAACTTTGAAGCAAAAGGGTAGGAGACATTTGTCTGTAACTAGCTAGACCCCACCACTTATGATAACTCCCTTCCTATCTCCTGGGCTATATTGGTGGCATCGATCATGGCGGGGTACCATATTAACATCGGGAATGTGATGTCAATGGTGATTACACGGGTGGTGAAGGAAGGTGATAGATCCTACCCTTTCCCCAATTTCCTGACCATGTACTTTGAGGACCTAGATGTGGAGAAGAGGAGGTTTGATATGAAAGTGAAAGCAAAGGCTCTATTCTCCTGGTACAGCACCAAGGGTCCCGACAACCCCAAGGACCCTAAGGGCAAAGCCACTACTTCAACTGGCCAGTCTGAAGAGCCAATAGTAGTAGTGGCTCCTACTCAGCCTCCTTCCGCAACAGCAGACATGGCCCCAGGACCCTCCACTTCTACAGCTCCAAAGATCCCCTCATCCACTGCATATACTTTGACTTCCCACCACCTGATCCAAACCCTTGCCAGCATTAACAATTGGATGCAGACAGCCACTTCTAAGTTGTCTGTACTATTTACTTCAGTGGCAACACAGTCAGCACCTTCTCCGCCACAAGTCCCCCAGTCAGTAGAGGACACTCTCAAGGAGCTTCTGGATAACCAGAAGAAGCTCCTAGAGAACCAGAAATTGATCATTGATGTTGTTGATTCTCATGGAAAGGCGTTGAAGGAGCTTGCTAGGGAGGCAAATAAAATAAGGAAGACTCGTGCTTCAAAGGAATCGGTGAAGGAGTTAAAGGAGGAGGTAGAGAGGTTGAAGGTTGATCACTTGCCTCTAGATCTTCTATTGCATGACGCAGCTCCAGCAGCCCAGCCTCAGCCAGAGACAGAGAGGCCACCCAAGAGGAAGAGGGTGATTCCCCGTACTGATGATGTTGTTATAGAGTTGGAGGACCCGCGAGAAGGTTTCTCTAGCCAACCCCAGATTCCAGTGCAGGCCCAAGACTCAGTCCAGGCCCCGATCCCAGTGGAGACACAAATCACATGGAGCTAATCATAGGTTCCCGAGCAGACCGAGGACCCAAGGACCCAAACTCAGGATCCTATGCAGACGGAGGGCCAATAGGGAGTTTCTTTTTCCTCTCTTTCTTATTTTTGTGCTTATTTTAGTTAGTTAGCATTAAGGACAATGCTAGCTTTCATTTGAGGGGGTAGCCCTATTTGGATGACTGTATATATGACATTACTTTTTCTTTATGCTTTCTTTTTACCTTTGGTTTGTACATAATTTTATCATTTTATTGCACTTTTCATACTTTTTACTTTTGGTCTGTATATAAAGTTACGTTCTAATGTATATATTCATTCTCCCTTATGTATATTCGACTAAATCCCCTCTTGTATATATTCATTTTACTTTCCACATTTTTCCGTTCATAGCTTCTTATTTTATGTTCGTAGCTTCTTGTGTTGAGTTTTTGCAATAAGCCTTTGGTTTTCTTAATGTCACGGTTCTTTCAAAAGGTGGAATCTTGTGTGAACCAGGTGGCTCTTCCCGATGATGGATAGCATGACAACCTTCTTAAGGGTTTAAGTCTATTTTCTTTTTGCTTTTAGTGTAAATAGTAGCTAGTTGGTAAGGGTGCCTCAAGCAAAGCTTCACTTGGGCCTAACACATTTGCCTTTGATCCTATGGTCAAAAACAAATTGTTGTGTATAGGATGGTGAAAGTTGTGACCTTGAGACTCTTGTGTTAGCCGATAATCATCAAGTGGTTTTTTGGGACCATTGTGTTGCTCAAATCTTCGCCAAGGTTGTTGTGGGCCCCCGACTGTATCTCTTTAGCAATTCCAAAGCTTGTGTGGTGAGAATTTGAACTGCAAGTCCAAGTCCCGAGCCATTAGTCTAGAACTTGCCCTAAATATTTGACTAGGCGAAATCCTAAGTGTAATTTGACTTGAGATGTGATTATAGGCTCTCCTTGATCCGAATGATATCTTGAACACTTCCATAACCCACCAATGATAAAATCCCTAGTCAACCCTTTTGAGCCATAGACCTTTTTCTTTCAAAAACCACGATACAAGCATTTACCCATTCTAAAAATAGCCTCTCTTGGCACCCGATCTTTCCTTAGCACAAGGCAAAAGCATAAGTTTGGGGGGAGAGACGAGGAATGCAACAAAGTGGTAAAAAGGTACAAAATGAAGAAAAGGAAAGATAATGAAAAAGAAAGAAAATCAAAAAGACAAAAAGAATGATCAATGTAGAAAAGAATGAAGGGATTCAATAAAAGTAAAAATATGAAAGGTGTAGAAAGTTGAGAAAGGAGAAAAAGGTTTGAAATGAACAAGAAAGAGTGACAGTGTGTCTCTCTAAACCCTTAGAAAGAAGTTAAATGACTTAAAAAGTCAAGAGAATATGTGCCAAAATGAAGCAAAAGAAGTGCTAAAGGGAAGATGGAACCCACTTAGACCAAACATTTCCTACCCTGAACCAAAAGCCTTCACGATATCTCCACAAAAGCCCTATATGATCTTGAGTTGAGTGAAGCTTACATTAGTGGTGACTCACATAAGGGGCAAGCGTATGGTACTTAGAGCCGGACTTGTAACCTTTATTTGAGAGAGATGAGCGTGTTTCCACTATCCTCGTTCTGAGTGTTACAATCTTAAAGGTGAGGTTTTCTTAGGGAGAGTTGAGGATGCATGAGTTTAGGTTCCACAATGACCAAAGTAGTAGAAAAAGTTTCTTTGATGGGTTGAGTCAGTTCTTGATGCTCTTGTGTCGCACTAAAATGATAGTGCTTAAAAGAGTGAAATGTTGTTAATGATTCATTTGAATTGAGGGCAATCGTTAGTCCCAATTAATGCTAGATGAGGTCACTTTATGTCAGCTGAATTTTCTTAGATTTACTCTTAAGGGGTGGGTCTTATTTTGTTTGCTTGAGGACAAGCAAAAGCTTAAGTTTGGGGGAGTTGATAGCTAGGGATTATGGTTCATTTTACACTCCTTCTTACTTGAGTTTTGATAAAACATGTATATAAAATAGTCCCAAAGGCTTACATGTTGTACTTGTTAGCAGGGTTTGATCAAAAAAGTGACAATTAGTCAAAACCAGCTCAAAAAGGAGTGAAACATGTACAAGTACCAAGAATAAGTCTAGGCACAGTTCAACAGGTCCACTGCGGCCGCACTCCATTTAGTGCGGTCCGCAGTAAGGAGGTTCAGAGAGGTGCTATTTTGGAGACTCAAGCATTGCGGCCGCAAAGAATTTTATGCGTACCGCAATGGACTCACTGCGGCCGCACTCGATATTGTGCGGTCCACAAAGACGGAGTTTAGAGAGTTGCCACTTTGGGGAATCAACGCCAATGCGGTCCGCGGTCTTTTTTGTGCGGACCGCAGTAGAAGCCACCGTGACCATGGTGCATTTTGTGTGGCCCGCTATGGCCAAGTTCATAGAGCAGAGTTTAAAGCCAAGAAGCCAAGAAGCCTCACTGCGGCCGCACTCAATTTTGTGCGGACCGCTTTACCCCGCAGGGGTATTTTTGTCCAGAAAATTCGGCCTAGTATAAATAGTTTCTTTTCCCATTTTTAGGTCATCAATTGTATTTTAACGTTGAGTTGCGCTCGTGAACAGGATTTCTTAACTGTTTTGAGTAATTTAGAGTAGTTTTATCATTGAATCTTCAAGTATTAGCTTGTAAATAAATATTATGGGTTTTTCTTCATCTATTTTTTTGTTTTCTTCTATTATCATGAGTAGATAGACCCATTAGCTAGGGTTGTGGCTCAACCCTAGTGTGGGTATTTGATGGGTCTTGTGTTTTAAGGCTTGAATGTCTATGGGTGTTTGATATTTGGACTAATTTATGGTTTCAATGTTGAATTAGTCCAACAAGAAATTGGGGCATATTCAAGAGATTGATAGCCCCAATTAAAGAGTTAAACCTAGAGATAGTAATACCCAACTTGAACCTAAATTGCTTGCACAAATTATCATACCCAATTGGTCTTGAGATAGTCAATTAGGGCAAAATCACTCAAACTACCGAGAGGTATAGAGTAAGAAGTTTAGTGCATTGGTTATATCGTAATCCCCAACATAACAACCTAGACTTAGACTCGAGAACCCGTCAAGTATCCACCTAGGAGAAAGTCACTTCCCTAGTGCCTTCTTAACTATTTAGACAACCTTCAAGTATTTCACTCTTAGCTTAATTTAGCATCTTATTAGCATAAAATTAGAAGTAAAATCAAAAGACCAACTATGATTAGAAGTACAATTAAGAGCAGTTACACATCCCTAGTTTAGATAGAAGCCCAATTCCCATTTCTAGCTCCCTGTGAAAATCGATCCCGACCTTCTCGGGTAAAAGCTGCTTCGACCACTCTCGCTACTCTATAGTAGTGCAGGGTTGGCACCGATCAAGCATATTGGGGATCCATCTCATGTTCTGGATTTCAACACGGTTCAGTTATATGATGATTTGACTTATGATGTGGAGCCAGTAGCTATTTTGGAGCGTCAAGTTGAAAAGTTGCAGTCAAAGGATATAGCTTCAGTGAAATTGCAGTGGAGAGGTCGGCTCGTGGAGGAGGCTACCTGGGTGACCGAGTGGGAGATGCGGAGCAGATATCCTCACCTGTTTGAGGCTTCAGGTATGTTTCTTGACTCGTTCGAGGACGAACGTTTGTTTAAGAGGGGGAGGATGTAACGACCCGGCCGGTCGTTTCATGAGTTACCGCTCCACCCATTTCTGCTTCTTATTTTCTTGTTCAGCGGTACTATGTGTTATCGGGTTGGTTGGCTCGGGTCGGAGAGTTTTTGGTAAGGTTTGAGACACTTAGCCTCTTTTGAGTAAGCTTAAGTTGGAAAAGTCAACCGGATGTTGACTTATGTGTTAAAGGGCTCGGATGTGAGTTTCGATGATTCGGATAGCTTCGAGAGGTGATTTGGGACTTAGGAGCATGATCGGAATAGGTTTTGGAGGTCCGGAGTGGATTTAGGCTTGAATTGGCGAAATTGGAATTTTGGCATTTTCCGGTTGATAGGTGAGATTGTGATATAGGGGTCGGAATGGAATTTCGGAAGTTTTAGTAGGTCCGTTGTGTCATTCGGGATGTGTGTACAAAATTTCAGGTCATTCGGACGTGGTTTGTGTAGACATGTGATTTTTGACCCTCCCCAAGATTTTTCATATTTTAGCACGTAAATATTTAATTTGGGCCTAATATAGCTATTTCAATTCATTTTTACTCTTTTACTTTTATTTTATTAAAAGAAAACGAAAATTACAAAAATAGGTTCATTAATGTTTTGTAGTCATTTTTAATCTTGAAAATACCAAAAAATAGTTTTGTTTTAACAGTTAGTCTTATTTTAATAATTATTTGTACTTAAGTAGAGTTAATTAATATTTTTGGTAATCTTTCTATATGGATAGATTTTTAGTTAATTAAGTTGATTTAAGCAAAACTAGTCATAAATGCCCATAATTCTCAAACACATACCCCTTAACCTAGAAAACCCTACAAATACATAGACCCTTAGAGCTAAGAGAAGGGGCTGAAAAGAGTAACAAAGAAAAGGTTGGCGCAGCGGCATTACAAAAAAAAAATGCAGCAGCTTCTGTTGAAAAAGACCATATTGTTTCCTCCATTTTTAACTATGAAAGATCCGTAGGCTTCACCTCCATCTCCATTGTTAACCAACCCCCAAAACTCCATTAAAGCCACGTTTAGCCACCGTTGAAACCAAGGAAACAGATCTGAAATTGTCACCTAAAATAGTCCCTAAAGCCACGCAAATCAGTCCAAAAAGACAGCCGTGAAATCCTGGCTCAAAACCATCCAAAAACACCTGAGAATATATCCAAAACCAACCTTGTTTCCACACCAAAATCCTAGCAAAACCAGCTGAAAAATAGCCTCTCAAACCCTCAAAACAACTGCAAAAATCATCCACCAAACAACCTTAAAAAATAGCAAAATTCCAACGTCAACCATACCTCCAAATACCGATAGAGTATAACGATATAGGCTTCTAACGAGTTCGAGTCAAGTGGGGTCGCAGCTGGCGAGTTCTTCAGTTCAAGGTTGTGATGAATAGCTCACTTTGTTATTTCTTTCGGAGTCTCATTTTCACTATATGCAGCAGAGAGAGTAAGTTGAATTTATAATTATTTGGCATCATTTGATTGATTGAGATTGTTTGTTGTTAACTTCTTGTTGGTCCTTAATTTATTGTCAAGTGTGCTGTAAGTTAAATTTTGAAAGAAGAATCCATATGCTTCTTGATTGAAGTTTAATATCTGAAGATAGAAGATATCAAATGGGTCATGTGCTTTTGATTATATTTTCAGGAAAAAAAGGGGCAGTTTGTGTTGGGTAGAGGAATTTGATTTTCCTTTAAGGATAATAGGTCATATTTGAAAATGAATTTTTTATGTTTAATTTAGTCAAGACATAGCTGTCCCGTTTCCATTTAATTTCCTCGTCCATTTCGTAAACTAGTTGGTACAATTCTTGTAAATACATAAGGTGTCCTTTTCTTTAATTACTATGTAAGTGTATCAATAAAATTCATAACATCTTCTCTACAATTTTACTCTCATAACTCTTAGCCTTACAATAATCTTGAAATAGCTTTAGGAAAATAATTCAAGAAAATGCGTAATTACTTTAGGCACGCTATCTTAAAATTACCTTCCTAAACTCGAGTGCGCATTTATGTGACCCAAATTCAAATCTCAACAATGTTAGATAAAATATGTCAAAGACCGCGGGTGCATTTATGTGACGTTGTTCAAGACGTATTTTAAATGACATTGCAATCTTCCTTAAAGATGATTAAAAGCGGATAATGATTTAAGATTGCATCATAGGCTAAAACATGTACTAAAATCAGATAATAGGCCAATTATAATAGTTGAGCGACCGTGCTAGAACCACGGAATCCGTGAATGCCTAATACCTTCTTCCGGGTTAACAGAATTCCATACCCGAATTTCTGTGTTCGCGGCTGTAATACAAAGTCAATCTTTTCCTCGATTAGGGATTTGAACCGGTGACTTGGGACACCATAAAATTATCCCAAGTGGCGACTCTGAATTTAATAAATAAATAATCCCATTTCGATTATCACTTAAAGTTGGAAAAACTCCCTTATACCCTTCCGGGGGTAGAAAAAGGAGGTGTGACAGCTCTGGCGACTCTGCTGGGGATAAGAACCCAGAATCTCTGGTTTAGGGTTCAAGAATTCGAGCTTAGAATAATTGTTATATTTGGCTATATTTATTATCTGATTTTATTACATGTTTGGGCCTAATGTGCTAAATGTTGCTTTTTACCGCTTTGATATTATTTGAACTGTATATAAACTGCTACGAAACTCCTCTCTTCTCTCTTCTGAGGAGTGCACGCTGGCGTGACTTCTTTCTGTTAGTGTCATATCCCAAATAGAACGAGGTTCGGACAAGTTGCAAAGACGGATGATCTTTTGGTTACCGGTACGCTGCCCCCCCCCCCGGCTTGAGTTGTCCTCTCGGGTAAGCCAGGTCTAGAACAATACACCCAGGTTTTAAACCTAGAATAACTCAGCCTCATACCGGATCCCTAGTAGGAACCTTTGTTTGCATCATGTGCATTTGACTTTGGACACTCAACACAGGGGTTGGGTCAGTCAGGACAGGTGTACCCGAAATGAAAAGACCATCCTGATACATCCTATTTGCTACTTGCGCATTCGTTTGCTTCGGCTTGCATGCTGACTCGCTTCTAGAATAGGGAAATAAAATAAAAAAAATGAAAATCGAAAAAAAGAGAAAAGAAAAGAGAGTGAGAGGTAGTTATTTGAATTACCCTGAAATTCTGTTGAAATTTTAAAAAAGAAAAAAGAAAAGTCATTTCAAAATAAGTCATATTTTCTTCTGTTCCGTCAAAACTGGCGAACTACGCGGGTCTGATTCTCACCGGATGTGAGATGCGTAGGCAAACCTCATCGGTTCCGACCCATAATTTTCAAAAAAATCCAAAAATATTTTTCTTTACTTCCTCTCTAGAAAAGTCTTTTTTTTTTAGACCCCAATTTTCAAAAAATTCAAAAATATTTTTCATTACTTGCTTCTTTAGAAAGCCTTTCTTTTAGACCCAAATTGTTATTTTTTAAAAAAATATACAAAAATATTTTCTTTTAATTTCTTCCAAAAATCAAAAAATATTTTCATTCTTCTTTCAAAATTGAAAAGAAAATTCAAAATTCAAAAATATTTTCTTTTTTTTAGAAGCATTTCTTTCATAAATTCAAAATAAAATTCCAAAAATATTTTCTTTCTTCTTTAGATGTTTTTCTTTCGAAATTCCAGAAAAACAATTCAAAAAAATAAACTTTCCTCTTTAGAAGTCTTTTTTTTGCAAAAATGCTGAAGAAAAATCAAAATCCAAAAATATTCTCTTTCTTCTTTATAAGTCTTTCTTTCGAAAAATAAAATAAAAAATTCAAAAAAAAAAGTTAGTTTATTTACTTTATTCATGATCTTTCCGAACTATGCAAGATCTTATTCATGTTCCCACATGTTACGTAGGCAACCCATATCAGGTTCGATCGAATGGTTAAAAATAAAAAAGAGAGAAAAAAAATAAGAGAAAAGAGAAAAAAGAAAGAAAGAAAGAAAGAAAGTGAGTGTTTATTTTAACATGTTTTTTGTTTTAAAATAAAAGCTAATCAAAGGTGGTCGGTTTGTTGGTTTGCAATGGCGAGTCACAAAATCCATCCAAGATCTCTCGGAAATAAAAGCATCTTCTCAACCGATGGAACAAGCACCATTATTGTTGATCCAAGGTCAAGAAAAGGCAAGTAGTCAAGTTGGCGGTGAAAAATAAAAAAATGGAGACAAATGTGGGTGTGACTTTACTAGATTTGAGCAATAGGACATGGGCTGCTCGGGATGATTGTCAAAATTTGAGTGTTGAATCCAAAGCAATTAAAATGGTCAAAATGTCGTGGTAATGTTGATGTGGGAATGTATGGCTAAGATGTCGCTTAGCAACTGGAAAGTCACTCCTCCTTTAGCCATGGTAGCTTATTTTGTCTTCTTTTCTTCTTCTTTTGTGTTATCGGACCCTTATATCCTTCATTCAATAAAAAAACAGCCAGCCATTTTGTGTCCATTTTGTGCATAATTCTTTTCATGCTAGTACTAGTAACATGACATGCATGCGGAATTTTTGGCCAGATCTTAGAAAATTGACGTAGTCTTGAATTGGATAAGTGAGAAAGAGATACTTTTGGAAGATGAATAAAGACATGAAACATTTGAAAAATAAGCATGAGCCAAGTTTACATGGAACCAAAGCAGTCATGCTCATGGAAGTTAAGGATCTCTACCTTTTGAATCATTTGAGAAGATCGGGCTTAAGGATAATCGGATAGGCTGAAGTCTGTTTAGCACTAAGAGATAGAAAGTGTTTTCAATAGAAGGTGTATTCCAGACAACTTGAAATGGATTAGTTAGTGGCAAAATGCATCTTCTACATCAAGACAAAATCCAAGAAAAGTCACCCAAATTGACATGGGTCATTCACAACGAGGAAGTATTGCTCATACAGCTTTACACTGAAAAAGACCCAAGAAGTCAGGCATGTTCATCAATGATGTGATCGTAAAAAAATACTATAATTGGCATTCTCGAGGCTGGGAGACCCTTTTTCTGCTATTCAAACACTTTATACCCTTTGTTACCCCTTATGAACCTGTGTTATTTTCTTTGACCACTATTTTTTGGAATCATGTTTAGAGTCAAGAGTCAAAAAAAATATGAAAAAAAAAGAAAAGAAAAAAAATCCATGTCCCAAGAGTACAAACTGGGGCAATTCATAGAAAGTTCAAGTGAAAGAAAAAAGATTTGTCAAAGGTTCATGCCCTTAAAAAAATAGAAGTTGGGGCAACTTGTTTTGAAAAAAAAAAGAAAAAAAAAAGAAAAAGAAAGAGATATAGAAAGAAAGAAAAAAATTAGTTAGGTCAGATGTTTGAACTACGTTCGACCTGATTCCTTAAAAAAAAGATACGCATGCAGCCTCACGGTTTGGTCCAACCAAATAAGAATTGAAAAGAAAAAAAATTCAAAATAATCCCCAATAGCTGAAACTGGGGCAAAGATTTTATTTCATTTTTAAAAGAGTCGATTCCAAAAGTTGTAAGTATACAACCCCATCATCTTTAGTCTGTTTTGAGCCTCATGTCGGCCTTTCGTCCAACCCTATCCAAAACCGTCCAAATAAATACCTCCCAAAATTCCTTCAAGAATGCCAAGAGAAGCATGCAATGAGCAACGCTGTCACGCGACATAGAACACTGTCAAGTTACTCACATAAGAAAGTAAAAGAGAAAGAAAAATAAGGAAAATGAGATATTCTTACTAGTGAAAACCTTCACGGGCACTGTAAGGCGACGATAAGCAGAGATGAAAAAATGAGAGAGACTTGTTGGTGAAAACCCCTCGGACACTACTTGTCGAAAGTGAGTCGTGAAGCTGATGCGAAGAATTGGCATAATCAAGCCCGACTTCAAAGGTCATAAGAATGGTAAAAGGGAAGATTGGATTAGTTTGATAGATCGGTCGTTAAGTCCAAAATGCATGTCATGATCATTAAGGCTAGTTATTGAAAAAAAAAAGAAAAAAAAAGGAAAAAGAACTCTTCCTTCTGTCCTTCCGACAGGGGCATTTCTTGTTAATACTTGTTTCTTTGCATAATTATGTCCTTCACTCCGAGTCGGTCCTTGTCAAAACAAGAAAGAAAATATTTCAAAATCTGCTACGAGCTTTTCAAATGTATAAAGCAAATTTGGCCAGCACTAAGTTGTTTCTGTCAATATACCTTGAGGATTCATACAAAGGCTTCCCCAAAAAGACTCTTCTCATCCTACTTGGCGCAAGAAAGATAACTGGTGATTCTCTTTGACAGACAAATTGCTCAAAAAGTAGAAAGTCATTCAAGATATCAGAAAGGGTCACCTAGGCAAAATCTCCAGTTGAGATTAGGCTGATTGAGCCGCAAGTACAAATGATACTAGGTGTGAAACAATTAGGGTTGATGCAGAGCAAAAATCTCTTGAAGCCGACTCAAGCTGATTGAGCTGAAGCCAAGCTACCCAAGACTCAAGGCCACAAACTGATGTCACACCTCCTTTTTCCGCACCCGCGAGGGGGCGCAGGGGAGTTTTTCCAATTAAAGGACAATCGAAACGGGGATGGTTTATTAATTTCAGAGTCGCCACTTGGGAGATTTAGGGTGTCCCAAGTCACCAATTTTAATCCCGAATCGAGGAAAATAATGACTCTATATTACAGTCTGCGTACCAGAAATCCGGATAAGGAATTCTGTTAACCCGGGAGAAGGTGTTAGGCATTCCCGAGTTCCGTGGTTCTAGCACGGTCGCTTAACTATCATATTCGGCTTGATTATCTGATTTTATACAAGTGTGAACTTATGTGCAAAATTTAACTTTTAACCGCTTTTATCATTTTACTGTTTTTATCAGGAATTGCAACGTTGTGAAAATGTATCTCGAACCGCGTTACAATCAATGTACCCGTGGTTGTCGACACACTTTGACTCCGTTGAGATTGGGATTTGGGTCACATCAATGCGCACCCGAGTTTAAGGAAATTAAATTACTAAAGACGCGCCTAAAGCGACTAGCGTACTTATTTTGGGTAAGACCGTGGAATTTCACTAAACGGTCCATCCCGAAATCCAAATAATTTTTAAAGCAAATATTTACTGAGGGCCCCGCAATTTGTATTTTTATTTGGCGAGGCTCATCTCGTTCTTTATTTTTTATGAATTTGCAACGTCATGGACATGCATCTCGAACCACGTCACAATCAATGTACCCGTGATTAGAAACACATTTCGGCTCCGTTGAGAATTGGATTTGGGTCACATAAATGCGCACCCGAGTTTAAGAAGGTAAGATTTATTAAGGCGCGTCCTAAAGAGTCTATCGTATTGTTATTTTTAGGAAGGTTGTGAGATTTGCTAAACAACCCGTCCTGGAACCTAAATGCTTCGATAATATACATTTAAACAAGGGCCCCGCATTTGCACGTTTTGTTTATTTTCATCGAGGCTCATCTCGTTCTTATTTTAAAAGGATATCCTATAGCAACTACGTTTCTTATCGCGTTTGTCCTTATCAATTGTAAAACAGTAGATAGTCCTAATTAATTACATGCTTACAAGTTGATTGTAACAACATTCAGAAATGCCTAAATCAGAAATGAGGCTGTCCGAACAAATAATATCGGGCCCAAATCCAGCCCAAGCGTGATTGGCCAGACTGGGCCATTGCTTGTTCGAAGCAGGCTGGCTTGGCCTGTTTTGGCCTGAACTCGATCTTTGTGAGGTTGAGGCCCTGAGTTTGTGTTCCTGATCTTAAAACATGGTTTTAAGAGTTATATATAGCAATTTATTGGAAAGGAAAGAACTTATTTAGTGTACGAATTTCATGCTTGGCATACATTACATGCTTATACTACACTATTGCACTAAATCTGAGATACAACCTGTTGCCTTAGGCATACTCTTATCACCATCCTATATGCACAATCTAACATTCAAACTACCATTCATTGACAGTTGTCAAACCTGAAGGCTATCTCCAGCATCCAAAACAAGCATAAAATTTCATACATTACATGATATTTCAAGGGACAAACTACGTATATAAACAAAATTCTTCAGGTCTTTCATTTACATTCATGCTCAAATTTCCAGTTACATCTGACAGTGTATTGGGTGTGTACCTGGTATAGAAAGGAAAGGAAGAAAGGGAATAATCAGTCGAGTAGTGTGCCACAATCAACAGCAGCAACAGACACAGCAACAACACAGCAACAAATAAACAGCCGATAATGGTGAAGCTCAGCAAGGAGTCGAGCGACCAATGAACAATCCCAGAAAAAAAACAGAGCAGGAAACAACAGCCCAGAGTGTTGAATGTAACAGCAACAGAAATCCAATAACCACAAGAAAGCTTGGCAGACAACAGGAAAAGCAAAACCCCACAGAAAGCCTGATCAAACTGGACTCTTGCACAGTTTCTTCTAGACAATACTCATTCACAATGTTCTGAAATTTATTTCTGTTTTTCCTTTTTAGTTTTTCTTACTCCCAGGATCTCTCCAGACTCCAAAAATTGAACCCCCATTCTAATGGAAGGTCTGCCTCTTTTATAGCCTAACCTTAACACTTTACAGTCTTTTTTGACAACTCCAAATTCCCCCCTCCCTGTTGTTTTTCCACTCACCTCTTTTAAATAAATAAAACTCCCATCAAATTCCTGACAGCCCCTCTCTCTTTTGTTGTTAAAATGTACTAATCACTTGTTTATTTAACAAAAGTATGGGCAGTGGGAATATAATCTGACAGCACATGCTGTCCAGTTATTTTAATTCCTTAAAGCTAACCATACACATGCTGCCCACGGTCCAAACCAAATGGCATCGTGTTTTAAAATCAAAGTCTGAATCTGCCATTATAACCTTTCCCCTAGATGTTCTTTAATTCAATTTGAACAAAATCAATAGGCAATACAATTCAGTTCCTAATGGGATTCAAATACGATCACAGCAAAAATAAACAACATGAATCAAGTTGTTATCATTAATGACTGCAACTAATTGACGACATATATCGACTCGACTATATTAGTCGTAACACATAACAATCAATCGTTCATATAAACAACACGTACAGAGTCCCGAGTGACTTCAGACAACTTTGTTCAATCACTGGGAACCTATATGAATTAACTCATTTGACGACTAATCTAATCGAACATGTATATCACAGAATACATTCAAATCATACACAGAAAACAATTGACCAAATAAAAGGTCTTTACAAAGACGGAAGAAATTAAGAAGAGTATCAGAAAACACCGAACAAACACAACAGAACATGCTAACATACTTAACTAGCAGTTGAATAAAACAAAAAGGAAAAGAAAACTTACCAAAAATGTCCAAACAAAACTGAACCAAATCTGACTCGACATTGACCCTTTGAGGCCGAACAAACTTTAATCAGGGTGTTCTCACATGAGAACACCTTGATTAAGGTCTATTAGACCTCAAACCCCCGTTAAGGCTAGCCGGATTCCCCATGTGCATGTGTTCTAAAGTCTGGATTTTCAGATCTGGATTTTTGGGAGTTGTGGGTAGATTCGGACCAAACCAAGCTTGGTTTGGTCACGAGGAAGGTCAGGGGGGTGTCTGGTATGAAGATGGGGTGGTTTGGCATAGATCCGGGTTCGACTCAAATCTTCAAATGAAGATTCGAGACGAACGAAAGTGATTCGAGGCTAGGGAGTAACAGATCCATGTTCAGGAGAGTGAGGGGGTCTTAGGGTGTTCGGGAGGTGGCCACCGGCGTTCATGCCGCCGGGTTTTGGTGGAAGGGAAACTAGGGCGGCGTTAGGGTTTGGGGGTTTCAGGGTTCGGGGAAGGAGATGACTGAAGGGGGGTTCGGATAGGGGGTGCGGGGTAAAGGGCTGAGTTTATATATGGGGAGGTTGATTGGATCTGAGCCGTTAGATCAGATGATCTCAACGGCTGGGATCTGATGCTGAGAAATGAGACGGGGTCGTTTGGTAGTCAAACGGGGTCGTTTGGTTTAAGTGAGGGGTTGGATCGGATTGGTTCCTGGGTCGGGTTTTGAAGCGGGTTACTGATAGAGGTCCTGAGCCGTTGGATCGAGAGTTTGAACGGCTGAGATGGATTGGCCTGAAACGGTGTCGTTTCAGGAGGTGTCTGGGCAACCGGATTTGGACTGGGCCTGATCGAATTGGTTTGGGCCTATTTTTGGTTTATTTCCTTGGCCCAAACCGTTTTCTTCATTCTTTTCTCCCTTTCTTTTTTCCTTTTTCTTTTCTTCTTTTTTTTTCTAATCTTAAAACTAAAAATAAAATGAAATTCAAACAAACATAATTATCAAAATATTTAAATAGGTTAAATCGCACCCTAGAATATTTTTGTGAATTTTTCTTTTACTGAATGAATTATGGTCTAATTACCAGGACATACACATTTTGTATTTTGTTTAATAATGTAAAAATGGACAAAATGGACAGAACCACACATGACTAGCAGCACACGTTACGGAAAATTGAAAATTGTACAGCGAGGTCCTTTGTTACTATTTCTTTTGGAGTGACTGTCCGTGAAGCAAAAATCACGTGCTTACAGCTGCCCCTCTTTGCACGAAGACACGAAGGGTTTTCGCGCAAAGATAAAGCGAGCGATTTTTGCCCGTCCGAATACTCCGTGTGAAGCATTTTTTGAAAGAGATTTGACCGAACCTTTGCTTCAGAGGTTTCCTACATATCCTGGGCTGAACAGGAATCAGGTCAATGTAGTTCGGGAAATTTTGGTAGCTGGGACTACCGTGTGACTGTAGTGTTTGCTGTTGTTGTGCGCTGTTGTATGCTGCTGTAGGATGCTACTGCTCAACCGATCTCCCTATTACATTGCTCTAAAAGGAAAACAAGAAGCTAAGCTAAACTGAGGATCCTGAAATCTCATCCATCTTCAACTTGTTCTTGTTGCCTTGCTTTCTTGTCGGCTAACGCTTTCCTCTGACGCCTTTATTTTGTGAACTTGGAGATGATGCTGGTCCTTCACCTTTTCTGAATGCCAGTTCTCATCACTTTGCTTGATTTGCTGGGGACACGGCTTTCTTCTTTAGATCTTCCAATGGTTTCTTCAGTGGTATGGCTTTTCATCAGAATTGTTATACTGGGCATGCTACAACGTTCCCAAACTACTTCTTTTGAGACGCGTTCCTTCTTCCCTTTGAATTGTGCGCTTGCCTCTGCAGTTGTCTGCTTCTTGGTGCTGGGATTTTATTGTTTCCCGTTCGGGGCTCTCTGTTGTACCCTTCCGTTTTCGGGTGGGGTGACTGATTCCAAAATCTAGAGCTAAAGGGTATTCCCGCATTATACTGGTGGGCGACCTAGAACTTAAAAGTATTCCCGCATTATACTGGTGGGCGACCTAGAACTTAAAAGTATTCCCGCATTATACTGGTGGGCGACCTAGAACTTAAATGTATTCCCGCATTATACTGGTGGGCGACCTAGAACTTAAATGTATTCCCGCATTATACTGGTGGGCGACCTAGAACTTAAAAGTATTCCCGCATTATACTGGTGGGCGACCTAGAACTTAAATGTATTCCCGCATTATACTGGTGGGCGACCTAGAACTTAAATGTATTCCCGCATTATATTGGTGGGCGACCTAGAACTTAAATGTATTCCCGCATTATACTGATGGGCGACCTGGAACTTAAAATGTATTCCCGCATTATACTGGTGGGCGACCTAGAACTGAAATGTATTCCCGCATTATACTGGTGGGCGACCTAGAACTTAAATGTATTCCCGCATTATACTGGTGGGCGACCTAGAACTTAAATGTATTCCCGCATTATACTGGTGGGCGACCTAGAACTTAAAAGTATTCCCGCATTATACTGGTGGGCGACCTAGAACTTAAATGTATTCCCGCATTATACTGGTGGGCGACCTAGAACTTAAAAGTATTCCCGCATTATACTGGTGGGCGACCTAGAACTTAAATGTATTCCCGCATTATACTGGTGGGCGACCTAGAACTTAAATGTATTCCCGCATTATACTGGTGGGCGACCTAGAACTTAAATGTATTCCCGCATTATACTGGTGGGCGACCTAGAACTTAAAATGTATTCCCGCATTATACTGGTGGGCGACCTAGAACTTAAATGTATTCCCGCATTATACTGGTGGGCGACCTAGAACTTAAATGTATTCCCGCATTATACTGGTGGGCGACCTAGAACTTAAAAGTATTCCCGCATTATACTGGTGGGCGACCTAGAACTTAAATGTATTCCCGCATTATACTGGTGGGCGACCTAGAACTTAAAAGTATTCCCGCATTATACTGGTGGGCGACCTAGAACTTAAATGTATTCCCGCATTATACTGGTGGGCGACCTAGAACTTAAATGTATTCCCGCATTATACTGGTGGGCGACCTAGAACTTAAATGTATTCCCGCATTATACTGGTGGGCGACCTAGAACTTAAATGTATTCCCGCATTATACTGGTGGGCGACCTAGAACTTAAAAGTATTCCCGCATTATACTGGTGGGCGACCTAGAACTTAAATGTATTCCCGCATTATACTGGTGGGCGACCTAGAACTTAAATGTATTCCCGCATTATACTGGTGGGCGACCTAGAACTTAAATGTATTCCCGCATTATACTGGTGGGCGACCTAGAACTTAAATGTATTCCCGCATTATACTGGTGGGCGACCTAGAACTTAAAAGTATTCCCGCATTATACTGGTGGGCGACCTAGAACTTAAATGTATTCCCGCATTATACTGGTGGGCGACCTAGAACTTAAATGTATTCCCGCATTATACTGGTGGGCGACCTAGAACTTAAATGTATTCCCGCATTATACTGGTGGGCGACCTAGAACTTAAATGTATTCCCGCATTATACTGGTGGGCGACCTAGAACTTAAATGTATTCCCGCATTATACTGGTGGGCGACCTAGAACTTAAAATGTATTCCCGCATTATACTGGTGGGCGACCTAGAACTTAAATGTATTCCCGCATTATACTGGTGGGCGACCTAGAACTTAAATGTATTCCCGCATTTCCCGTTCTTCCGAGAAAATTTTCGACAATTGGCAGAAAATTTTCTGCCCCGGTTTTTGGTGACTTCCATGGCGGTGCATCTTGCTGCCATCATCAATCCTTTGTTTTCCTGCAGCAGACAAAAGGATTTAATCAGTTTTAATCGTGGTGGTAGAGGGTGCCTTTCTGGCGAGCCGTTTTTCTCCCTTCCCCCTTTCTTGCTCTTTGTTCCCATAACTGGTTGGCGGGCAAAGTTGCCTATTGGGGGTCTCTAGCCTGCTGGGGATTGGTTTTCAATTTATCCCCTTTTCTGCTTTCTCTTTAAACACATGATGTGGGAGTCTGCTTCTAACTCCCGGAACCACTCCCTTTTGGAGCTTACTTCTTCCAAAAATTTCCGGGCACAATCACTGCATTGCCTGGGACCGGCCCTTAAGACTGTTTGTATTATCCTGCATTGGGATGAATTCCCCTTCGGTTTCTGGTAGTAAGCTTTGAAAAATCCTTTCAAGACACATTTTAGGAAAAGAAATAAAGATATGGAAAAGAGAAAAACTTTCTGAACCAATATTTTGTGGGAGGAGACAATCCAAAGAACTTATCTGGAGGACACAACTGGTCCCCGTGATCATGACGTGAACCATAGATTCCCGACCCAGTCTATTTATATCAATCAATTTGCCCGATGGTCTGACTTGCGGGGGATGATAAAGGAGTGTCCGTTTCGGATGTTGTAGCTTTTGCCAATCTGTCTTGTCGCCTCATAGTGCCCTTCGAGGGGTTTTCACTAATGAGACTCTCTCGTTTCTCTCATCTCCCGGCGCCTTACGGTGCCTGTGAAGGTTTTCACCAATAAGACTCCCTCATTTCATATCCCTCATCTTACATCGCCTCTCGGTGCCTGTGAAGGTTTTCACCGATAAGACTCTCTCATTTTATTTCTTTCGAGGATCCGGGGTGTTGTAGATACGACCCTCTCTTCCGGGGATTCTTTTGACTATCAACTCAATCCCAGTCTTACGATCCTCTTCTTTGCTGGGGATCAGTGTATTATTCTCGGCCTTATTTGCCGGATTTGGCATCTCTCGAACATTGATCGGGAGGTCTTTTGGATGTCGATGTTGGTTTTGGTGTGGGATTGAAGAAAGGCTATAAAAATGAAAACAACTTGAAGGGTGATGTGCTACAACTTTTGGAATCAAACCTTTGTTGGAACTTAAAACATAACCTCTGCCCCAGTTTTCTTGCTTGGGGAATTTATTTTTTACGCTTATGTTGAGTTACGTGCGTTACGCACATTGTGCTATATTGTGCACACTATGTACATTATGCATCCTATATTTGCTACGATGCATACTATGACCGAGCCGTGAGGCGCCTACGTATCCTCTTTGAGGAATCAGGTCAAACGTAGTTCCCACGGTTTTATATTCCTTGATTTTTCTTTTCTTTCTTTTCATTTTCTTTTCCTTTTCTTTTTCTTTTTCTTTTCTTTTCCTTTCTTTTCTTTTCTTTTTTTCGTATCTTTCCCATTAGTGATTCCAAAAGAGGGGTATTGAAAGAATTTGCTTAAGGCTCAAAGGGGGAAGCGAGGGTTAAAAGTGTTTGGATAGAAGAAAGAATTGCCTCCGTCATCTCATTATTCAACAAATGCCAAATACAAACAAATAAACCAAAATTGCCATAATTTAAAGAAATTACGCATAATATCTCTTGACTGCATCTGAATTGATAGCCATGTCGACACATCTTCCCTCGACATCTGTCAAACACAAAGCACCATTGGCCAAGACTCTGGTCACGATATAAGGCCCTTGCCAATTTGGGGCGAATTTGCCTTTTGCCTCGACCTGATGTGGGAGGATCTTCTTCAATACCTGCTGCCCTACTTCAAACTTCCTGGGGCGCACCTTTTTATTATACGCTCTTGCCATTCTCTTCTGGTACAGCTGACCATGGCACACTGCTGCCAATCTTTTCTCATCTATCAGGCTCAACTGTTCCAAGCGAGCTTTGATCCATTCATCATCATCAATTCCGGCTTCAGCGACAATTCGGAGGGACGGAATTTTCGACCTCCGCTGGTATCACGGCCTCAGTTCCATACACCAACAAATAAGGAGTTGTGCCTATGGAAGTCCGGACGGTAGTGCGGTAACCCAACAAAGCAAAGGGTAATTTCTCGTGCCACTGTCTGGACCCTTCCACCATTTTTCGCAGTATCTTCTTGATATTCTTATTGGCTGCTTCGACTGCTCCATTTGCCTTAGGACGATATGGGGTGGAATTGCGGTGTGTAATCTTGAATTGTTGGCATACCTCTCTCATCAAGCTGCTATTAAGATTCGCACCGTTATCCGTGATGATCACTTTTGGGATCCCAAATCTGCAGATGATATGGGAGTGAACAAAGTCCACCACTGCCTTCTTGGTTACTGATTTGAAGGTTTTAGCCTCAACCCATTTGGTGAAGTAATCAATGGTCACTAGAATGAACCTATGACCGTTGGACGCTGCTGGCTCGATGGGCCCAATGACATCCATGCCCCATGCTACAAACGGCCAGGGTGCTGACATCGTATGTAACTCTGTTGGCGGAGAATGAATCAAATCTCCATGTATCTGGCACTGATGGCATTTCCTTACGAAAGTGATACAGTCGTGTTCCATGGTTAGCCAATAACACCCTGTTCGAAGGATCTTTCTTGCCAATACATATCCGCTCATGTGCGGCCCACAAACTCCGGCATGTACTTCCGCCATAACCGTCGTTGCCTGCCCGGCATCTATGCATCTCAACAATCCCAAATCCGGGGTTCTTTTGTACAATACTCCTCCACTGAGGAAGAAACCATTCGACAAACGCCGAAGGGCTCTTTTTTGGTCCCCAGAGGCATGTTCTGGATATATCCCCATCCTGAGGTATTCCTTGATATCATGAAACCAGGGTTCGCCATCTGCTTCTTCTTCTATGGCATTGCAGTAGGCGTGCTGATCACGGACCTGGATGTGTAGAGGGTCAACATACATTTTGTCAGGGTGGTGCAGCATTGATGCTAAGGTGGCTAAGGCATCCGCAACCTCATTGTGAACTCTCGGGATGTGTTTGAACTTTACCGATCGAAATTGCTTGCTCAGATCATGCAAGCATTGTCGGTATGGTATGAGCTTTAGATCTCGTGTTTCCCATTCACCCTGAATTTGATGTACCAAGAGGTCCGAGTCTCCCAAGACCAAGACGTCTTGGACATCCATGTCAGCAGCCAAGCGCAGACCCAGAATGCAAGCCTCATATTCGGCCATATTGTTGGTGCAATAGAAGCGTAGTTGAGCCGTAACAGGATAATGCCGTCCTGTTTCAGAAATGAGTACTGCTCCTATTCCAACCCCTTTTGCGTTTGCAGCTCCATCGAAGAAAAGCTTCCAACCCGGTTCCTCGGGTAATTCCAACTCATTCGTATGCATCACCTCTTCGTCAGGAAAATACGTTCTTAAGGGCTCGTATTTTTCATCAACGGGATTCTCGGCCAAATGGTCTGCCAGCGCCTGGGCTTTCATGGCCGTCCTCGTCACATAGATGATATCAAACTCTGTGAGCAGAATTTGCCATTTTGCCAACCTTCCCGTGGGCATAGGTTTCTGAAAGATATACTTCAATGGGTCCAAGCGGGATATGAGATAAGTAGTATATGAAGACAGGTAGTGCTTCAACTTCTGAGCTACCCAAGTTAGGGCGCAGCACGTTTTCTCGAGTTGAGTGTACTTGACCTCATGCACTGTGAATTTCTTGCTAAGATAGTAGATGGCCTGCTCCTTCCTCCCTGTGTCATCATGTTGCCCCAGTACACAACCAAATGAATTTTCCAAGACCGTCAGGTAAAGGATTAGGGGTTTCCCGGGCTTAGGCGGGACCAATACGGGTGGATTAGACAGATACCCTTTGATTTGGTCGAAGGCCTCCTGACACTCTGCTGTCCAACCTACTGCAGCGTCCTTTCTCAGCAGCCGAAATATGGGCTCACAAGTTGCTGTGAGTTGAGCGATGAACCTGCTGATATAATTGAGTCTACCCAGCAAACTCATTACCTCTGTTTTGTTCCTTGGCGGTGGCAAATCTCGGATGGATTCAATTTTGGATGGGTCTAACTCAATCCCCCGTCGACTGACGATGAATCCTAGCAACTTTCCTGATGGAACCCCGAATGCGCATTTGGCCGGGTTAAGCTTGATATCATACCTCCGGAGTCTTTGGAAAAATCTCCTTAGGTCTGCTACATGGTCCTCCTGACGCCAAGATTTGATGATCACATCATCGACGTACACCTCTATTTCTTTGTGTATCATGTCATGAAACACAGCAGTCATTGCTCGCATGTACGTTGCCCCGGCGTTCTTTAACCCGAACGGCATTACCCGATAGCAGTAGGTTCCCCATGGCGTAATAAACGCTGTCTTCTCAGCATCCTCCTCATCCATTAGGATCTGATGATAACCTGCATAGCAATCCACAAAGGATCCGATCTCGCGCCCAGCGCAATTGTCGATCAGGATATGAATGTTGGGCAGCGGGAAATTGTCCTTGGGACTTGCTTTGTTGAGGTTGCGGTAATCAACGCATACCCTGATTTTTCCATCCTTCTTTGGGACTGGTACCACATTGGCCAACCACTCGGGATACCGAGTGACCCGAATGACCTTCGATTGTAATTGCTTAATCACTTCTTCTTTGATCTTTACACTCATTTCTGTTTTAAATTTCCTTAGTTTTTGCTTGACCGGAGGGTATGCCGGGTCAGTGGGCAATTTGTGAACCACTAAATTGGTGCTCAATCCAGGCATATCATCATATGACCATGCAAAAACATCTTTGAATTCCCTGAGAGTTTCGATCAATTCTGCTTTGACATTCGGCTCAATGTGGACGCTAATTTTGGTCTCTTGGATGTTATCAGCGTCTCCTAGGTTCACAGCCTCAGTGTCATTTAGGTTAGGCTTGGGTTTCTCTTCAAATTGGCACAGTTCTCTGTTTATTTCTTCGAAGGCTTCACCTTCGTCACATTCAGATTCATCGTCACAAACGACCTTTTGCATCATTGAGTCGGTTTCAGATTGATTTATTAGACTAGGTCGAAGATCCGCTGTGCATGCCATGTCATTAGAACCAGTAAAAAGAGAACTGTTCAGAAAGAAAAAGAACAAGACAAAAATTAAAATGAGACAAAAGAAAAGAACTTTATTAAATTTGCGGGATAAAAAGGGTTCACACTTTTACAAAACGAAAGTAAAATTTGGATTACACCCTTGAATAATCCGATCAAACAAACAAACAAACAAAACATTAATCAAAGCCTACTACCAAGACTCCCCTCGGACAGGAAGAGGAGTAACCGTCCAATTGTTGGTCTTGGCCTCAGGCCCCACAAATTGTATCTCTGCTCTGCTGGAACCTTCTCCAGCTTCCACCATACTGACATCCGCGAACAGCCTCTCAAAACTCTGATTCAGGTCTTCATTTATACCGATCAAAGGTCCTCGAATCTTTGGGATCGCTGACCCCTTGGCACTTGCTTTAACAAAAGACCTTGAGAGGCGTGGCACTGGTTTAGGCAGAAACCAGACTCTCTTCTTCATTTTTCGCGCTTGCTTCCTGTCTGCTGCGGTTGGTTTGAACCCCAACCCGAAAGTTTCCAGATTCTTAGGAAGGGAGACAGGTTGGACTATCCCTTGAAGTTCAACTCCCAGGCCTTTTCCCGGCACAAACCCATTACCCAGCATTTCTGATACCATCATGACTGTTGCGGCAGCCACCCTAGGGTGCGGGATGATTTCTCCTTCAGAAATTTTGTTGGCCGACCCTGTATCGAGAATCTGGTAGACCCAGGGACCCTTGTCATCAGTGGTCTCTATGAAAGGCACAATGGTTCCGCCCATGGTGCATGTTGTATCCTCGCCGTGCAACACGACCTCTTGTCTTTCCCACTCGAACTTCACTGTCTGATGTAGGGTGGAAGGCACCGCTTTAGCTGCATGAATCCAGGGTCGTCCTAACAGCAAGTTGTAAGATACCGTGGCGTCCAACACCTGGAATTCCATGGTAAATAGGACCGGACCAATGGTTAATTCAAGTACAACATCCCCCACAGTGGCGGTTCCGTTTCCGTCAAACCCCCGGACACAGATGCTATTCTCCCGGATTCTTCCACGGTCAATCTTTAACTGGTCCAGGGTGGATAATGGACAAATATTGGCGCTTGAGCCGTTATCCACCAATACTCGAGTTACCACCGAGTCTTCACATTTGACAGCTAGGTATAGAGCTTTGTTATGCTCCGTACCTTCCACCGGCAGGTCATCATCTGAGAATGTTACCCTGTTCACCTCGAAAATCTTGCTGGCAATGGTTTCCAGGTGGTTTACAGAAATCTCACTGGGTACATGGGCCTCGTTCAATATCTTTAACAGGGCCCGACGATGTTCCTCGGAATGGAGGAGTAATGACAATAGTGAGATCTGGGCAGGTGTTTTTCTCAGCTGCTCAACCACAGAATAGTCTTGTACTTTCATCTTCCTCAGGAAGTCTTCAGCCTCTTCTTCTGACACTGGCTTCTTGGTTGCCACTGGGTTGGTTTTTCTTAACTCCACCGGAGCAAAACATCGACCTGATCGAGTCAGCCCTTGCGCTTCACAACTGACTTCTTCCACCTGTTTTCCTTGGTACGTCACCACTGCTTTTTCATATTTCCAGGGCACAGCCCTGCTGTCAAGCATTGGCAGTTGGACCACCGGCTTTATGGTCACCCGTTCTCCACATACCCCTTTCAACATGACTGCCGGTGTGGGCAGGATCCCTGGTATTACCAACTTGCTTGGCTCGGGTTTGCTTGCTATGACGGACGGGCTCTTCCCCCATATTACTACCGGCTTGACGCCTTCTCCCTGCGACTGTACATTTGTTCCTCCACTGGTTAAGACTTCTTTTGGGGCAGCTTGGATCATCATCACTGTTTGTGAGGGTTTTCTTAATTCTCCTCCCTCACACACCAACTCAATCATGTGAGTTTCGTGGTGCGCTGGCAGTGGGTTTTGGTTGATGTTAGGAGCCTCCGGTGTCTGGACCTCGATCTTATTGGTGTCAATAAGATCCTGTATGGCATGCCTTAACTTCCAGCACTTCTCGGTATCGTGCCCGAGCATCCCTGAACAGTATTCACAACTGATTGAACGATCCAAATTCTGAGGCGGGGGATTTGGTTCCCGAGTATGGACAGGACTAACCAAACCCAATTGCCGCAGCTTGTGGAACACAGCGGTGTAGGTTTCTCCCAGTTCGGTGAAGGTTCTTTGCTTCCGCAACCTGTCATTTCTGGCATCTGGATTTCCCCGGAAACCTGCCCCTGAAGGATTTCTATATGCCCTTGGTGGAGGGTAAGTGTTTTGTGGTGGTGCATATATGTTCTGGGGAGCCGGTGCGCGCCATTGTGGGCGAACCGGAGGCTGAGTGTATACCTGGGCTTGGTGTACGGAACAATGTGGTTCTCGAGGTGGATAGAAATTTTGTGGTGGGTTGTATGGGTAGTTTGACCTGTGAGGCCTGGGTTGGTTGTAGTGCGGCCTGCCAGCCCTGGACCAACTGCCTGCCTCGATCGTGGCAACCTCTTCTTTCTTTCTTCTTAGCGCACCTCCCGTGCCGCTTTGAATAGCCTGGGTTGTGGCCTTAAGTGCCGAATAGTTTAAGATCTTGTCCGACCTCAAACCTTCTTCTATCATGACCCCTATTTTGACCACCTCGTTGAAAGATTTTCCAACCGTTGTCACCAAGTGACCAAAGTAGGTTGGATCCAATGTCTGCAAAAAGTAGTCTACCATCTCTCCCTCTCTCATGGGAGGATCGACCCTAGCTGCTTGTTCTCTCCAGCGGAACCCGAACTCGCGAAAACTTTCCCCGGGTTTCTTCCCAGTTCTCAATAACGTGAGACGGTCAGGGACTATCTCCAGGTTGTACTGGAAATGACCTGCAAAAGCCTGCGCCAGATCATCCCACGTGTACCACCTGCTGAAATCTTGCCTGGTATACCATTCCAGTGCAGATCCACTCAGACTTTGGCCGAAATAAGCTATCAAAAGCTCATCCTTGCCTCCTGCCCCTCTCATTTTGCTACAGAATCCCCGCAAATGTGCCATGGGATCACCGTGCCCTTCATATAAATCAAACTTGGGCATCTTGAACCCAGCCGGGAGTTGGACATCTGGGAAAGGGCACAGATCTTTGTATGCCACGCTGACTTGATTGCCCAGCCCGTGCAAGTTCCTGAAGGATTGCTCCAGGCTTTTGAACTTTCTTAACACTTCATCCTGTTCAGGGGCCTTAACCGGCTTCTCAACCTCTGCCGGTACTTCCAGATGGGGATTGTAAGCCTGTGGTTCGGGTGCATGGAATGTAGGCTCAGGGGGATAGTATTGTGTATCGTGAGCCTGAAACAATGGCTCACTGGTCGTTCGCTGCAAAGGGGCTGATGCAGGTCCCACAAAAATGGGAATATTGGGTGTTGGGAGAGGTTGATGGGGTGGTGGAGCTTGGGAATCATGAGGGCTTCTTTCTTGATGATAGAGGGGATTTGGGCGGCTTGTGGAAGGGCCAGAGTGAGGGTACTCCGGCATGTGTCCCAGTGTCTCAGGGCTCTTTTGTGTTTTGGCCAGGGCTAGCTGCATTGCATGCATCTCTAGTCCCATCCTTTCAATCTTTTCCATTGCCTCTTTTAGCAACTGGCTCATCGGCCTTTCTTCCTCATTACTATTCTCTGAAGTAGTCATGCTTGTTGCTACCGGTCCTTTGGATCTGGTTTGGTATGAATGTGTTGCCAGAATTCTTTAACAACTAACTGTCTGGTATCAGACAACAACAAATTTTGTTAGTGTTAGAGCTTAACAGATTTGATCATAACACATAGAGGATGCAATGCACCTAGGCAGTTAACCATTTCTACATGCTTTGCTTCAAACCACATGCGTCATCCCGGCTTGTTCATTCGTCTCTTTTAAAGTATTTTGCGAAACTCTGCGTTTTATTTTATTTACATTTTCTTTTCTTTATTTATTAAAAGCGGTCGAATCTTATGGGGATTGCCTACGTATCACGTCCCCGCGTGAATCAGACCAGGCGTAGTTCTGCCCCAAAGTAAAGACACATAGAAATTCTTCCGGAGTCACTTAATTTCATTATCAAAATTTGCTATTACACATTGCTTCAAACAAAATAGCCACAGTACAGACTCCACGGTTCTTTGACCCTATTTGATTGAAGGAAAAATGGAAAACAATATATGGGAAAACATCAAAGCTCAACTAAAACAAGACTCGACCAGAGGTTAATTTTCCAACTTAGGGACCCGCGAGGCATCGTTCGGCCTTTTCGCGGTTCTAGGTGCGAGATCCCTTTCGAGCTGCTCCAACTCGTGCATGGTCTGTTTGACATAACCCATCACTACTGGGAGAACGGTAACGCAGGTCATGTTTTCACACCGTCGACACCTTCTGATGATGGCATGGGCAATGGCCCTGATCTTGTCTCTGGTTTTTTTCTTCTCTATGAGTAGGTGTCTTATCTGATCACTGCACGTCTTGAATACCTGTGAGTCCTGTATATGCTGATCCCTCAGCTGTCGCACTTCTTCCTTCATTTGGGCCAACAAGTCGTAACAGTATCTACTCTCCGATTGGAAATCCCCGGCCTGCTTAACTGCTTTAAACTCAAGTGTAGCCATCTCCCTCTTTATTTTGGCCACAGTCTTCTCGTGGTCACGTTTCAATTGGTTCAAACATCGGCGATGCTGATCTACTCTTGTTCCCCACCGTGCCTTGAACTCTGTCATGACCTTTTCGGATTCTTCTAACCTGTCTCGCCATTCCGTGATCTCTCTTTTCAAACCCTTTATCAACCGTTGGTCTGATCGACTTCTGGGCTGCTCATCGAGAGACAATCTCAATTTTTGGACTTAGGCCTTAAGCTCTTCATTCTCTTGGATCAATCTATTCTTTTCGCTTCGATCCGCCGCGATTTGTACGCTGTTATCGAATTTCAGACCGTCCATTTGTAGCTTCAAATCGCCAATCTCTGCCCGATAACCCTTCTCTTTTGCTAACCAGTTCCATTGCCCTTGGGATGATTCTACGAAATCTTTGAGATGCGGCCTCTTAGCCGGTCTTTCGTAGGACAGGCTACCTCTAAACCAAGCGTGATATTCTGGGGCGACTTCCCCTTTTGCCGTATCAATCACACAAGTGTTTGCTGTCAGATGTTGGCATTCACTCCAGATTTGGCGAACTTCTTCTTCAGGGAAATGACCGTTCGGACTGATTTCAATCACTTGGGTACTCAAATCTTCATCTTTCGGTACCACTTGGTACCTCCCAAGTTGCCTCAAAACCCGATACGGTGCATAGGGTTGGATACTTTTCAGTCCCATCAACAGAAAGTGAGGCCGGGTTGCCGGCATGTAGATGATTTCCTCGATAGGTGACCATCCGAGTGTCCATTGGATTTGGCTGGCAGTGAGAGTTCGGAGAAATGCGGTCCATGATGTGACTCCCTCAGGTAAATTGAGCCCTTTGATTCTCGTGTAGAATTCTCCAATACAAGTTTTCTCTGGCGAACCATAACCCAAAAGTGAGGAGCGATGGCATAAATGATCGGTCATCCACATTTGCAACAGTAGGTTACATCCTTCGAAAAAGTCGCCCCTGGCTCGACAAGCAGTGAGAGCCCGGAAAATGTCAGCCATAATCATAGGCGCCAGAGTACTTTTATCTTGGGTAAGCAAAGTATTGACGACCCCGGTTATCTTTAGATCAATGTTTCCATCTTTCCTAGGGAACACTATAAGACCCAGAAAGGCTGTCATAAAAGCCACTAGCCTGTGTTCGTCCCACTTTTGTCGGTTGCCTCTACTGCATAGTTTGAAATCCGGCTTATTGAACCCGCCCACGTGGCCGTATCTAGCATATATGAGGTGGAGACTGCAGAATCCTTTGGCAAGATCTGGATGGTGGAATGTCCGAGGTATTTTTAGGAAATCCAGAAACCTGTGTACCGTGACAGCTCTAGGTGCAATCAAGTATTTGAACCTAAAAGGGGCTTCATCAATCCCGATGTACCCTGCTATTTCTTCCAACGTCGGGGTGAGCTCGAAGTCCGAAAAATGGAACACGTTGTGTGCGGAATCCCAACAAGTGACCAATGATCTGATGATATCACCCCGAGGCTGAACGTTTAGTAGGTCCGGGAGACCTTTCAGATATTTCCTTACTTTGTCTTGCCCTTCTTTGCCTAAGTCGTTCCACCATAACCGCAATTCAAACGGGATCTTGGTCATTACTGAAAAAGGTTCGTTTTGTACCGTGCTCATCCTGCACATTTATTAGGGTGATTATGCCAAGTGAATAAAAAAATAAAACTTTATTTAGACGTATACTTTTTATAAAACTTTATGAAAAACCCTGCACATTTATTACTGTGCTCATCCTGCACATTTATTACCTTTTTTTTGAAAATTAAGGGTCTAAAAACTTCCATGACTTTTGGCCAAACAAGTATTTTTGCCACAAATAAAGACATATATTTATATTTATATATATATATGTAGAGATATATATATATCAAAAATAAGACTCTTTTCCATCTTCATTTTTGTGACAGGACAAACTATATATATATATATATATATATATATATATATATATATATATATATATATATGTATTTTTTTATTTTTTTTTATTTATTTATTTATTTTTTATTATTTTTATAAAAAGTATATAAAAGCAGAACGACGACCCCTTTTTTGTCTCTTATTTTCTATTTTTCCTTTGCATTTAATAAAACAAAACTAATAAGACATTTTCTTTTCATTTTCTCAAAATTTCGGCAGAGTTTTGACGGTATTTTGGCATTGGCCTTTTTTTCAAAAATAAACAATTAACTCCTTAACCGCTATTCCTTCCCTTTTTTTTCTTTTTTTTTTCAATTTCACATTATTCAAACACTGGTCAGCATGCGGGCTCGAGACAAATAAATGCACGGAAAACAAATGGGATGCATTAGGATGGTCCTTTCATATCAGGTTGCTAGTCCTAGACGGACCCAACCCCTGTGTTGAGTCCCCTAAGTCATATGCAACATGATGCAAATAAGCGTTCCTACTAGGGATCCGGCATGAAGTCACGTTATTCTATGTTCAAAACCTGGGTCAGTGTTCTAGACAGTGTACCCGAGCGGACAACTCGAGCCGAGGAGGGGCAACTTACCGGGAACCAAAAGGCCGTCCGGCTTCGTAACTTATCCGTCCTCTTTCTTATTTCGGGTATTGACACTAACAGAATAGGGAGTCTCGACCAGCGAGCCTTTCCCCGGAGGAAAGAAGAGATGGGTTTCGGCACAGTTTATATACAGTTCAGATAATATCAAAGCGGTAAAAGCAACATTTAGCACATTAGGCTCAAACATGTGAACATCAGATATAACCAAATATAACAATTTATCTAAGCTCGAATTTCTAACCCTGAACCAGTGGTTATGGGTCAAAAGTCCCCAGCGGAGTCGCCAGAGCTGTCACACCTCCTTTTTCCGCACCCGCGAGGGGCGCAGGGGAGTTTTTCCAATTAAAGGACAGTCGAAACGGGGATGGTTTATTAATTTCAGAGTCGCCACTTGGGAGATTTAGGGTGTCCCAAGTCACCAATTTTAATCCCGAATCGAGGAAAATAATGACTCTATATTACAGTCTGCGTACCAGAAATCCGGATAAGGAATTCTGTTAACCCGGGAGAAGGTGTTAGGCATTCCCGAGTTCCGTGGTTCTAGCACGGTCGCTTAACTATCATATTCGGCTTGATTATCTGATTTTATACAAGTGTGAACTTATGTGCAAAATTTAACTTTTAACCGCTTTTATCATTTTACTGTTTTTATCAGGAATTGCAACGTTGTGAAAATGTATCTCGAACCGCGTTACAATCAATGTACCCGTGGTCGTCGACACACTTTGACTCCGTTGAGATTGGGATTTGGGTCACATCAATGCGCACCCTAGTTTAAGGAAATTAAATTACTAAAGACGCGCCTAAAGCGACTAGCGTACTTATTTTGGGTAAGACCGTGGAATTTCACTAAACGGTCCATCCCGAAATCCAAATAATTTTTAAAGCAAATATTTACTGAGGGCCCCGCAATTTGTATTTTTATTTGGCGAGGCTCATCTCGTTCTTTATTTTTTATGAATTTGCAACGTCATGGACATGCATCTCGAACCACGTCACAATCAATGTACCCGTGATTAGAAACACATTTCGGCTCCGTTGAGAATTGGATTTGGGTCACATAAATGCGCACCCGAGTTTAAGAAGGTAAGATTTATTAAGGCGCGTCCTAAAGAGTCTATCGTATTGTTATTTTTAGGAAGGTTGTGAGATTTGCTAAACAACCCGTCCTGGAACCTAAATGCTTCGATAATATACATTTAAACAAGGGCCCCGCATTTGCACGTTTTGTTTATTTTCATCGAGGCTCATCTCGTTCTTATTTTAAAAGGATATCCTATAGCAACTACGTTTCTTATCGCGTTTGTCCTTATCAATTGTAAAACAGTAGATAGTCCTAATTAATTACATGCTTACAAGTTGATTGTAACAACATTCAGAAATGCCTAAATCAGAAACGAGGTTGTCCGAACAAATAATATCGGGCCCAAATCCAGCCCAAGCGTGATTGGCCAGACCTGGGCCATTGCTTGTTCGAAGCAGGCTGGCTTGGCCTGTTTTGGCCTGAACTCGATCTTTGTGAGGTTGAGGCCCTGAGTTTGTGTTCCTGATCTTAAAACATGGTTTTAAGAGTTATATATAGCAATTTATTGGAAAGGAAAGAACTTATTTAGTGTACGAATTTCATGCTTGGCATACATTACATGCTTATACTACACTATTGCACTAAATCTGAGATACAACCTGTTGCCTTAGGCATACTCTTATCACCATCCTATATGCACAATCTAACATTCAAACTACCATTCATTGACAGTTGTCAAACCTGAAGGCTATCTCCAGCATCCAAAACAAGCATAAAATTTCATACATTACATGATATTTCAAGGGACAAACTACGTATATAAACAAAATTCTTCAGGTCTTTCATTTACATTCATGCTCAAATTTCCAGTTACATCTGACAGTGTATTGGGTGTGTACCTGGTATAGAAAGGAAAGGAAGAAAGGGAATAATCAGTCGAGTAGTGTGCCACAATCAACAGCAGCAACAGACACAACAACAACACAGCAACAAATAAACAGCCGATAATGGTGAAGCTCAGCAAGGAGTCGAGCGACCAATGAACAATCCCAGAAAAAAAAAAACAGAGCAGGAAACAACATTCCAGAGTGTTGAATGTAACAGCAACAGAAATTCAATAACCACAAGAAAGCTTGGCAGACAACAGGAAAAGCAAAACCCCACAGAAAGCCTGATCAAACTGGACTCTTGCACAGTTTCTTCTAGACAATACTCATTCACAATGTTCTGAAATTTATTTCTGTTTTTCCTTTTTAGTTTTTCTTACTCCCAGGATCTCTCCAGACTCCAAAAATTGAACCCCCATTCTAATGGAAGGTCTGCCTCTTTTATAGCCTAACCTTAACACTTTACAGTCTTTTTTGACAACTCCAAATTCCCCCCTCCCTGTTGTTTTTCCACTCACCTCTTTTAAATAAATAAAACTCCCATCAAATTCCTGACAGCCCCTCTCTCTTTTGTTGTTAAAATGTACTAATCACTTGTTTATTTAACAAAAGTATGGGCAGTGGGAATATAATTCTGACAGCACATGCTGTCCAGTTATTTTAATTCCTTAAAGCTAACCATACACATGCTGCCCACGGTCCAAACCAAATGGCATCGTGTTTTAAAATCAAAGTCTGAATCTGCCATTATAACCTTTCCCCTAGATGTTCTTTAATTCAATTTGAACAAAATCAATAGGCAATACAATTCAGTTCCTAATGGGATTCAAATACGATCACAGCAAAAATAAACAACATGAATCAAGTTGTTATCATTAATGACTGCAACTAATTGACGACATATATCGACTCGACTATATTAGTCGTAACACATAACAATCAATCGTTCATATAAACAACACGTACAGAGTCCCGAGTGACTTCAGACAACTTTGTTCAATCACTGGGAACCTATATGAATTAACTCGTTTGACGACTAATCTAATCGAACATGTATATCACAGAATACATTCAAATCATAAATATGTCCAAACAAAACTGAACCAAATCTGACTCGACATTGACCCTTTGAGGCCGAACAAACTTTAATCAGGGTGTTCTCACATGAGAACACCTTGATTAAGGTCTATTAGACCTCAAACCCCCGTTAAGGCTAGCCGGATTCCCCATGTGCATGTGTTCTAAAGTCTGGATTTTCAGATCTGGATTTTTGGGAGTTGTGGGTAGATTCGGACCAAACCAAGCTTGGTTTGGTCACGAGGAAGGTCAGGGGGGTGTCTGGTATGAAGATGGGGTGGTTTGGCATAGATCCGGGTTCGACTCAAATCTTCAAATGAAGATTCGAGACGAACGAAAGTGATTCGAGGCTAGGGAGTAACAGATCCATGTTCAGGAGAGTGAGGGGGTCTTAGGGTGTTCGGGAGGTGGCCACCGGCGTTCATGCCGCCGGGTTTTGGTGGAAGGGAAACTAGGGCGGCGTTAGGGTTTGGGGGTTTCAGGGTTCGGGGAAGGAGATGACTGAAGGGGGGGTTCGGATAGGGGGTGCGGGGTAAAGGGCTGAGTTTATATATGGGGAGGTTGATTGGATCTGAGCCGTTAGATCAGATGATCTCAACGGCTGGGATCTGATGCTGAGAAATGAGACGGGGTCGTTTGGTAGTCAAACGGGGTCGTTTGGTTTAAGTGAGGGGTTGGATCGGATTGGTTCCTGGGTCGGGTTTTGAAGCGGGTTACTGATAGAGGTCCTGAGCCGTTGGATCGAGAGTTTGAACGGCTGAGATGGATTGGCCTGAAACGGTGTCGTTTCAGGAGGTGTCTGGGCAACCGGATTTGGACTGGGCCTGATCGAATTGGTTTGGGCCTATTTTTGGTTTATTTCCTTGGCCCAAACCGTTTTCTTCATTCTTTTCTCCCTTTCTTTTTTCCTTTTTCTTTTCTTCTTTTTTTTTTAATCTTAAAACTAAAAATAAAATGAAATTCAAACAAACATAATTATCAAAATATTTAAATAGGTTAAATCGCACCCTAGAATATTTTTGTGAATTTTTCTTTTACTGAATGAATTATGGTCTAATTACCAGGACATACACATTTTGTATTTTGTTTAATAATGTAAAAATGGACAAAATGGACAGAACCACACATGACTAGCAGCACACGTTACGGAAAATTGAAAATTGTACAGCGAGGTCCTTTGTTACTATTTCTTTTGGAGCGATTGTCCGTGAAGCAAAAATCACGTGCTTACAGCTGCCCCTCTTTGCACGAAGACACGAAGGGTTTTCGCGCAAAGATAAAGCGAGCGATTTTTGCCCGTCCGAATACTCCGTGTGAAGCATTTTTTGAAAAAGATTTGACCGAACCTTTGCTTCAGAGGTTTCCTACATATCCTGGGCTGAACAGGAATCAGGTCAATGTAGTTCGGGAAATTTTGGTAGCTGGGACTACCGTGTGACTGTAGTGTTTGCTGTTGTTGTGCGCTGTTGTATGCTGCTGTAGGATGCTACTGCTCAACCGATCTCCCTATTACATTGCTCTAAAAGGAAAACAAGAAGCTAAGCTAAACTGAGGATCCTCTCCTAGGATCGCAATCTTAGTTTGATGAATTTTTCTCCTAAGATAGAAGACCTAGTCTGATGAATTTTCTCATAGGATAAAAATCTTAGCCTGATGAATCATTCTCCTAAGATACCAAAAAAAAAAGAGACCTAGTCTGATGAATCTTTCTCCTAAGATAGAAGACCTAGTCGGATGAATATTTCTCCTAAGATACCAAAAAAAACAAAAACAAAAACAAAAAAGAGAAAAGGACCTAGTCTGATGAATTTTCTCCTAAGATCAAAATCTTAGTCTGATGAATCTTTCTCCTAAGATAGAAGACCTAGTCTGATGAACTTTCTCCTAGTAAAGAAATCTTAGTCTGATGAATCTTTCTCCTAAGATACCAAAAAAAAGACCTAATCTGATGAATTTTCTCCTAAGATCAAAATCTTAGTCTGATGAATCTTTCTCCTAAGATAGAAGACCTAGTCTGATGAACTTTCTCCTATGATAGAAATTTTAGTCCGATGAACCTTTCTCCTAAGATACCAAAAAAGAAGTAGAAGAGAGACCTAGTCTGATGAACTTTCTCCTAGGATCAAAATCTTAGTCTGATGAATCTTTCTCCTAAGATAGAAATCCTAGTCCGATGAATTTTCTCCTAAGATAATAATTTTTTTTTAAAAAAAAAGGAAGTCTGAATTTGAAAAAAAAAGGAAGTCATTTTTTAGTTTTTTTAAGATTTTCAATGTTAAGTTTTCCTGAAATCAGGGGGCCCGCCTGGAGAATAGGATCAGTTTTTACTTTAATCAAGCTTAGTTTATAGTTTTCCGCAAGCTCAATCACATTTAGGAGACACACATCCTAGTCGAGTCATTAATTTTACTCTCATCAGTGTATCCTTCATCAGCAGCGCAGGTGATTTATTGTTTTGTTAACACTCACAGATGTTCCCAATATCAAACTGGGGCACTCACCTGGAGAATAAGGGAAGACAACTCAAGTTTTAAGGTAAAGCAGTTTTGAAGGAAGACAGCTCAAGTTTCAAGGGAAATGGTTCAAGGTGCAAGGGAAAACAGTGTCAAGTAACAAGAGAAGACGGTTCAAGTTCAGTAATCAGGCGCCCACCTGAAAAAAAGGGGAATTCAATTCAGAATGCAATTCAGGTCAGCAACAAAAGAAGCTCACGTCAAGAATGCGAGTCAGCAGTCCAAGATGATCAACAGAAGTTAGTCACAATCTAGAATAAAAAGAAAAAAAAAGAAAGACAAGAAGTGAATCCAAATGCAGAAGTTAATGAAAGATGTGAGCTGCTCAAGATAGGGCTGAGGTCACAAGCTCTCCATGTCCCGTTTTGGTTTGAAAAGTTGAAGAAGAATGAACTAGCACCTGCAACTAGCAAGCATCAAGGTTCAAATCCAAAATATGTATGAAGAACCATTCAAGTCTCAAGATCAAGCTTCAGAAGACTTATAGATAGGAATCTTGTAACTTGTAGTTGGCATGCTTAGCTAGTCTTTTTCATTTCTTGATTTTTTGATATAATAACAGGACTGCGGACCGGAACCTCGGCGGAACGGCACCTCGACTGGCTCGTCACCTCGGCATACTCCATCATCTCACTCACCTCTGAACTACACGTGGCCTGATTCCTTTATGGACATGGATATGTAGGAATCTCAGATACCAAGGCTCGGTCACATTCCCCTTTTATCTTAGTTTTGGTCTTCTTAAATAAGGGTCGGGTCAAAAAAAATCTGTCTAGTCGTTCTTTGTCCGAAAACTCTTCACGTTTCCAGTCAAAGAGGGGCAGCTGTAGACATGTGATTTTTGACCCTCCCCAAGATTTTTCATATTTTAGCACGTAAATAATTAATTTGGGCCTAATATAGCTATTTCAACTCATTTTTACTCTTTTATTTTTATTTTATTACAAGAAAACGAAAATTACAAAAATAGATTCATTAATGTTTTGTAGTCATTTTTAATCTTGAAAATACCAAAAAATAGTTTTGTTTTAACAGTTAGTCTTATTTTAATAATTATTTTTACTTAAGTAGAGTTAATTAATATTTTTGATAATATTTCTATATGGATAGATTTTTAATTAATTAAGTTGATTTTAAGCAAAACTAGTCATAAAGCCCCATAATTCTCAAGCCTGTAATTCTCAGGCCCATACCCCCTAACCTAGAAAACCCTACAAATACATAGACCTTTAGAGCTAAAAGAAGGGGCTGAAAAGAATAACAAAGAAAAGGTTGGCATAGCGGCATTACAAAAAAAATACAGCAACTTCTGTTGAAAAAGACCATATTGTTTCCTCCATTTTTAACCATGAAAGATCCATAGGCTTCACCCCCTTCTCCATTGTTAACCAACCCCCAAAACTCCATTAAAGCCACCTTTAGCCACCGTTGAAAACCAAGGAAACAGATCTGAAATTGTCACCTAAAATAGTCCCTAAAGCCACGAAAATTAGTCCAAAAAGACAGCCGTGAAATCCTGGCTCAAAACCATCCAAAAACACCTGAGAATATATCCAAAACCAACCTTGTTTCCACACCAAAATCCTAGCAAAACCAGCTGAAAAATAGCCTCTCAAACCCTCAAAACAACTCCAAAAATCAGCCACCAAACAACCTTAAAAAACAGCAAAATTCCAACGTCAACCATACCTCCGAATACCGATAGAGTATAACGATATAGGCTTCCAACGAGTTCGAGTGGGGTCGCAGCTGTCGAGTTCATAGGTTCAAGGTTCTGATGAATAGCTCACTTTGTTATTTCTTTCGAAGTCTCATTTTCACTGTATGCAGCAGAGAGAGTAAGTTCAATAATAAATGTCTAATTGTGTCTCCCTTTTCTCATTCATTTAGGATGCTTATGAATATCTGATTTTATCTCAAGTTGTTTTTTGAATTTATAATTATTTGGCATCATTTGATTGATTGAGATTATTTGTTGTTAACTTCTTGTTGATCTTTAATTATTGTCAAGTGTGCTGTAAGTTAAATTTTGAAAGAAGAATCCATATGCTTCTTGATTGAAGTTTAATATCTGAAGATAGAAGATATCAAATGGGTCATGTGCTTTTGATTATATTTTCAGGAAAAAAAAAGGGGAAGTTTGTGTTGGGCAGGGGAATTTGATTTTCCTTTAAGGATAATAAGTCATATTTGAAAATGAATTTTTTATGTTTAATTTAGTCAAGGCATAGCTGCCCCGTGTCCATTTAATTTCTTCGTCCATTTCGTAGACTAGTTGGTCCAATTCTTATAAATACATAAGGTGTCCTTTTCTTTAATTACTATGTAAGTGTATCAATGAAATTCATAACATCTTCTCTACAATTTTACTCCCATAACTCTTGGACTTACAATAATCTTAAGTTAGCTTTAGAAAAATAATTCAAGAAAATGCATAGTTGTTTTAGGCGCGCTATCTTAAAATTACCTTCCTAAACTCGGGTGCGCATTTATGTGACCCAAATTCAAATCTCAACAATGTTAGATAGAATATGTCGAAGACCGCGGGGTGCATTTATGTGACGTTGTTCAAGACATATTTAAATGACATTGCAATCTTCTTTAAAGATGATTAAAAGCGGCTAATGATTTAAGATTGCATCATAGGCTAAAACATGTACTAAAATCATATAATAGGCCAATTATAACAATTGAGCGACCGTGTTAGAACCACAGAATCCGGGAATGTCTAACACCTTCTCCCAGGTTAATAGAATTCCTTACCCGGATTTCTGTATTCGCGGACTGTAATACAGAGTCAATCTTTTCCTCTATTCGGGATTTGAACCGGTGACTTGGGACACCATAAAATTATCCCAAGTGGAGACTCTGAATTTAATGAATAAATAATCTTGTTTCAATTGTCATTTAAAGTTGGAAAAACTCCCTTATACCCTTCCGGGGGTAGAAAAAGGAGGTGTGATAGCTCTGGCGACTCTGCTGGGGATAAGAACCCAGAATCTCTGGTTCAGGGCTCAAGAATTCGAGCTTAAAATAATTGTTATATTTGGCTATATTTATTATCTGATTTTATTACATATTTGGGCCTAATATTCTAAATGTTGTTTTTTACCGCTTTGATATTATTTGAACTGTATATAAACTGCTACGAAACCCCTCTCTTCTCTCTTCTGAGGAGTGCACGCTGGCGTGACTTCTTTCTGTTAGTATCATATCCCAAATAGAACGAGGTTCGGACAAGTTGCAAAACCGGATGATCTTTTGGTTACCGGTACGTTGCCCCCCCCCCCCGGCTCGAGTTGTCCGCTCGGGTAAGCCAGGTCTAGAACTATACACCCAGGTTTTAAACCTAGAATAACTCAGCCTCATGTCGGATCCCTAGTAGGAACGTTTGTTTGCATCATGTACATTTGACTTTGGAGACTCAACACAGGGGTTGGGTCTGTCTAGGACAGGTATACCCGAAATGAAAAGACCATCCTGATGCATCCTATTTGCTATTTGCGCATTCATTTGTTTCGGCTTGCATGCTGACTCGCTTCTAAAATAGGGAAAGAAAATGAAAAAAATGAATGATTTAAAAGCTTACATGCTGAGGCATCGCGTTCGCGAGGGGTAGTCGTGTTCGCATAAGAGGAATTTCTGGTCAACTTAAGTTTGTGCTTTGCGAACGCGAGGTGTTGATCGCGTTCGCGAAGAAGGAATTAAAATAACTGGGTAGAATGATTTAAAAGGCCTATTCCGTGATTTTGAGCCTAAGTTCCTCCATTTTTGGGCAATTTTGAAGCTTTTTGAAGAGGGACACTTGGAGGTAAGATTTATGGACTTAATATTCAATCCTAATGTGATTTCTACCTAATTAATCATAGAAATTGTTGAATTTAAGCCTAAATGTTGAAGAACTAGGGTTTGTAATTGGAGACCTAGAATTTGGGATTTGAAGGGTCTTTTGTGGTTGGATTTTGGTGCTTTTGATATGAATGAACTCGGGGAGTGATAAGGAGTCTATTGATGTAATTTTTATCGAATTCTGAGTCGTGGGCCCGGGGGTCGGGTTTGGCTAATTTCGGGAATTGTGTTGTAATTTGATTTTTTCGAGTGGGCTTTGTTCCCTTAGCATATAGTGATGGTTTTGCACTGATTTTGGTTAGAGTTGGAGCATTCGGAGGCCGATTCGAAAGGCAAAGGCATCGTGGGCTAGAATTTGGACCGGATAGAGGTGAGTAATGATTGTAAATATTGTCCTGAGGGTATGAAACCTCGGATTTCACATCGTTGTACTATATTGAGGTAATGCACACGTTAGATGACGAGCGTGGAGTCATGCACCGTTGGGGATTGTGACTTAGTCCATCCCATATGACTGTTTTACTACGTATTTGATTGAAAACTATTTGCTATCATCATGTTTTGGGTTAAATGTTATATTTGGGCCTTGTACCAACTATTTTGGACCCTTAGAGGAGTTTTACTACTCTTTCCTCACTGTTTTGATTTATATCTGTACTCAGTCATGTTATATTCTACTATTTTCATAACTCAACCATGTTTACTCTGTTTTAACACTTTAAATGATATTTTGGGCTGAGCGTCATATTTTACTATGCCTGAGTGGCTTTTAGAGATTTATGACTGAGTAGGGTCGAGGGACTGTGTTGTGAGAATTATTATGGGATCGGGCTGCATGCCATAGCAGAGTTGTACTGATTATGATTATGAGGCCGAGGGCCTGAGTTGATATGAGGCTGAGAGCCTATTGATTAGCTTGATATTGCACTTGGGCCGTAAGAGACCCCTCTCGGAGTCTATACACCCCCAGTGAGCGCGGGTACCAAGTATGATATGTGATATAGCCCGAGGGGCTGAGGTTGTGCTAGGTTATTGCCCGAGGGGCTGAATTCTGTTGACATTGTTCCCGAGGGGATGATTTTATGTGTTTATCTTTTCTCGCTGCTTTTTATTTACTTGTTTAACTGTTAAAAAGGTGTTTTAAAAAAGCTTATACTGAACTAAGGTGTTTTTATAAGATTACACTGTCTTATTGCATTATATTGGTTTTACACTGCCTCTTGCAACATTTTGCTGTGTTTTACGTGTTTTCTTATCGCTCAGTCTTCCTTTATTTTTATTACTCACTAAGTTGGAGTACTCACTTTACTCCCTACACCCTGTGTGCAGATTCAGGAGCTTTAGGTCCCGCCAGTGAGGGTTGATTGCTCCCAGCAGGCTATTTGGAGTCCACTAGGTAGCTGCTCGGCATTCGCAACCCAGTGTTTCTCCCTTCTATTTCACTTCCCTTGTTCTAGTACTGTAATAGATTGTATAAATTCTTTCATACTCTTAGATTTATGTAAGATCCTCATGACTGGTGACATCCTGATGTCGGGTTGTGTTGGTTTTCGCAAATTGTACTAGTTCACTTTTATTTTGGGATCATTAGCATGTTAATGACTTAAATTGTGTTCTTATAATTGTTTAAAATGAATTGGGTATTGTGTCGGCTGGCCTTGTCTTCATGAGAGGCGTTATCACGAACAGGTCTGGGTTTAGGGTCGTAACAATGCTTTTTCTTCGTCATCATTTGGATGAAGGTTTGAAGGTTAAATATTTGACAATGAAAGATCCACTTGAATTGTGGATTGGCCTGAAGGAAATGTATGATCACCTTAAGGCTACAGTATTGCCAAGGGATTGATATGAGTGGATGCACTTACGGTTGCAAGATTTTAAGACCGTAAGTGAGTATAACTCTGATGTATTTCGAATAACTTCTCAATTGAAATTATGTGGGGAAGTTATAAATGATGAGGATTTGTTGGAAAAGACTCTTACGACTTTTCATGCCTCAAATATGGTATCACAGCAGCAATACCGTGAAAAGGGTTTTAAAAAGTATTCTGAATTGATCTCATGCCTTCTGGTGACTGAGCAACATAATACCTTTTTGCTGAAAAATCGTGAAGCCTGTCCCACAAGGTCAGATCCGCTTCCTAAAGCGAATATGGTAGCTAGATGTGATAAGTCTGGAAAAAGACAAAATAATAATCATGTCCATATGAATGTACGTGGGCATGACAATGGTAAGAGACGATATAATAGTCGTCATCGTTGTGTTTATGGAAAACGAGAAAACAATATGGGTTCTCAAAACAATCCTTCAAGAGGCAAAAGCGGTAACTGCCACCATTGTGGCATGAAAGGTCATTGAAAAATTGAATGTCGTGCACCTAAGCATTTTGTCAGCTTTATCAAAACTCCATCAAAAGAACGACACATAATGTTGGGGAATCTTCTGCTAATGCCCTAGTGGAGTCTCACTTGACCTTTAAAAATGAATTTTAGGCAGGGCCTTCAAACAAAAATGATGACAATGCCAAGGCAAATCTTGCTTTGAATGATGATAATTTTCAAGGCCTCGATGATCTTACTCATTTGGAAGTTGAAGATTTCTTTGGAGATCAAAACTAAAGTTTGATCATTTTACTGGGGAATGCAATTATGTTGTTATTTTTATTTTCAGTGTTTTTGTCTCGTCTAAAGTTATTTTTATTTTTAAGTAGTACTTAAGTTGTCTTATGTTGTCGTTGGTGATGTTAGTTTTTTCGTATTTCTCATGATGTACTTTTATTTTTTTTATGAAGAAATTAAAATTTCTCAGTCTTCAATTGGATCCAAGATGAGTAATGAAGATTTATGTCTTTTGGATAGTGCTACAACTCATACAATATTAAGAGAAAAGAAAATTTTTTCTTATTTGGTAATGAAAAAGGCATATGTTAATATAATATCCGGTAGTACAAAGTTGAGTAAGGGCTCTGGAAGAGCGGCCTTATTATTACCTGGAGGAACGATATTAACTATTGATAATGCATTGTATTGTAATAAGTCTCAAAGAAACTTGTTGAGTTTCAAAGTTATTCGCCAAAATGGCTACCATGTTGAGACATCAAACGAAGGAAAGGTTGAATACCTTTGTATTACTACAATAAAAGCGGGTAAAAAATATGTGCACGAAAAATTACCGGCATTTTCTTTTGGGTTGTACCACACAAACATTGGTGTGGTTGAATCACATGCCATAGTAAACAAAAGGTTTACTACTTCTAATGATTTTATCATTTGTCATGACCGGTTGGGCCATCCCGGTCTAACATGATGCGCAGAATAATAGAGAATTCAAATGGGCACACATTGAAGAACAAGAAGATTCTTCAATTTAAGGAATTCTCTTGTGTTGCTTGTTCTCAAGGAAAATTGGCTATTAAACCATCAGTAGCTAAAGTTGGGATTGAATCCCCTGCATTTCTGGAACGTATACAGGGTGATATATGTGGGCATATATACCCTTCATGTGGACCATTCAAGTATTTTATGGTCTTGATAGACGCATCTACAAGATGGTCACATGTGTGCTTATTGTCAACTCGTAATATGGCATTTGCGAGATTGTTGGCCCAAATAATAAGGTTGAGAGCACAATTTCCAGATTATGCAATTAAGACAATTCGTCTTGATAATGCTAGTGAATTTACAACTCAGGCCTTTACAGATTATTGTATGACCACAGGAATAAAAGTTGAGCATCTTATTGCTCATGTTCATACTCAAAATGGTCTAGCAGAATCATTGATTAAACGCCTCCAACTAATAGCTAGACCATTGCTAATGAGGACAAAACTTCCCCTTTCTGTATGGGGACATGCTATTTTGGATGTAGCAACAATTGTACGCATAAGGCCAACCAGTTATCATAAAGTCTCCCCATTACAGTTGGCTTTTGGTCAGGAGCCAAACATTTTCCATTTAAGAATTTTTGGATGTGCGGTATATGTTCCAATTGCTCTACCAAAACGCATAAAGATGGGTCCCCAAAGAAGGTTGGGAGTATATGTTGGTTATGAGTCTCCTTATATTATTAAATATTTGGAGCCTATGACAGGAGATTTGTTTATAACCAGATTTGCTGATTGTCATTTTGATGAATCAGTTTTTCCAACATTAGGGGGAGAAAATAAACAGCTGAAAAAAGAGATAGATTGAAACCTATTATCTCTATCTCATTTGGATCCTCGTACAAATCAATGTGAACAAGAAATTCAAAAGATCATTTATATGCAAAATGTTGCAAATCAATTGCCAGATGCATTTACTAACTTTCCATAGGTTACTAAATCGCATATTCCAATTGTAAATGCTCCAATTCGAGTTGATATCTAGCTGGACAGTATGATGATGCAAATGAGTCTACGCTATGCCTTAAATGTGGTAGACCAATTGGTTCAAAGGATAAGAATCCCCGAAAAAGGAAAGGAGAAAACGATCAAGTTAATCATAACATGGAGGCAATTGCTCAAGAGGAGCATAAAGACATAGCAATTGATAAGACCTCACAGGAGGTTCTAGTACCTGGAAATGATGAAAATGAAGAGATCTCAAGAAGTTATGTCTCTACGGAAAAAAGGTAGAACCGAAATAACGTTGTTGTTAACAACAAATTTGCATATAATGTTGCAGTTGAAATAATACAACAAGATGAGGATCTTGAGCCAAAATCTGTCGATGAATGTAGACAGAGAAATGATTGGTCAAAATGGAAAAGCGCAATTCAAGAGGAATTGGCTTCACTCGAAAAACGTGAAGTTTTCGGACCAATAGTCGAAACGCCTGAAGGTGTCAAGCCAGTGGGGTACAAATGGATTTTTGTGCAAAGACGAAATGAGAAAGGTAAAGTCGTAAGATATAAAGCACGACTTGTGGCACAAGGGTTTTTGCAAAGGCCTGGTAATGATTATATGGAGACATATTCTCCTAAGGTAGATGCAATTACCTTCAGGTATTTAATAAATCTAGCAATCCATGAAATTCTTGATATGCGGTTGATGGATGTTGTCACAGCCTACTTATATGGCTCATTGGACAACGAAAATTTTATGAAAATCCCTAAAGGATCCCAAGCTTGCCGAGGAAGGAACAAAATAGAGAAAGACACTGTCCAACCGCTTTTTTATTTAAAGTTCCTGAAGCACATAAAAGTTCAAGAGAAACTTGTTCAATAAAGCTTTAGAAATTCTTATACGGATTGAAGCAATCAGGGGGATGTGGTACAATCGCATTAGCAAGTATTTGCTAAAGGAAGGGTACAAAAATGACCCTATTTGCCCTTGTGTCTTTATTAAGAGGTCTGGATCTGAATTTGTCATCGTAGCAGTGTATGTTGATGACTTGAATATCATTGGCACTTCTAAAGAGCTTTCAAAAGCTGTAGAATGTTTGAAGAAAGAATTTGAAATGAAAGATCTTGGTAAGACAATATTTTGTCTTGGCCTACAAATTGAGCATGTACCAAATGAAATTTTTGTCCATCAATCAACATATATTGAAAAGATTTTAAAGTGATTTTATATGGATAATGAACATCCATTGAGTACCCCAATGGTTGTAAGATCGCTTGATATAAATAGAGATCCATTTCGGCCTCAAGAAAATGATGAAGAACTCGTTGGTGATGAAACTCCATATCTTAGTGCAATTGGGGCACTGATGTATCTTGCCAACAATACTCGACCAGATATTGCTTTTGCAGTAAGCTTATTAGCAAGATTCAGCTCCTTCCCAACAAGAAGACATTGGAATGGTGTTAAGCATATATTTAGATATCTTCAGGGAATCATAGACATGGGATTGTTTTATTCTAATAAATTCAAGTCAGAAATAATTGGTTATGTTGATGCAGGTTATTTGTCCGATCCACATAAAGTCTGATCTCAAACAGGCTATTTGTTTACATATGGAGGTACAACTATATCATGGCGTTCAATGAAACAAACAATAGCTGATCACATCTTCAAATCATGCTGAGATAATAGTCATTCATGAAGCTAGTCGGGAATATGTTTGGTTGAGATCAATGACTCAGCATATTCAGGAAATGTGTGGTTTTCTTATGAAAAAGATAATCCAACAACACTATATGAAGACAATGTTGCTTGTATTGCTCAACTGAAAGGAAAATACATCAAAGGAGGCAGAACAAAGCATATTTCACCAAAGTTCTTTTTCACGCATGATCTTCAACAAAATGGTGAAATTAATGTTCAACAGATTCGTTCATGTGAAAATTTGGCTGATCTGTTCATTAAGGCTTTACCAACCTCAACATTTGAGAAGTTGAGACAGAAGATTGGAATGCGGCGTCTTCGAGAAATAAAGTGATATTTTCATGAGGGGGAGTAAGATACGCGTTGTACTCTTTTTTTCTTAACCTAGGTTTTGTCCCACTGGATTTTCCTGGTAAGGTTTTTAAAGAGGCAGCAAATAAAGCGTATTACAGATATGTGTACTTTTTTCCTTCATTAAGATTTTTTCCCACAAGATTTTTTCTTAGTAAGGTTTTAACGAGGCATATTATCTATTTTTTGGACATTCAAGGGGGAGTTTATAAAATCTTTGGTAAATGTGGATGTCCACTACTCCCACTATTTTTACCCATGATGTAAATAACATCCTACTACTCATCACCATTATGATTGTAACTCCTACACCTCCATAACCCTTCCCATGATCTCAATTGTTAATGTCATGTTTAAGACAATTATTTTGTAACCTTCATATGTAATAGTATAAATAGAGGCATGAAATATGAAATGGAATACACTTAAACACTTGATGAAATAAGAAAATTATCTCTTCTTCTCTTATTCTACTTATCGTCTTGTTTTATATTGTTACTTTGAGTTACATTTTCTAACAATTTCAACACATTCCTCAATTATTGTACTGGGAAGTATAAACGAAAAAACGACGAAAGTGCATGTTTAACCACAACTCCACAATGATTACTAAATATTTTGGACACGTGTAAAAATAAGTTTTTACTTACTGTCTTTGGGGTTAATTCGACATATGTGGTCAGTAAAATTAATTTATTATGATAGTAAAGTTATAAAATTATTATTTTATATTAAAATAATTTAAACTTAGTCATTATAATATAATAGTAAACTCGGAGAAATATTTTTATCACATTAAATTAGTTAAACTTTACCTCTATAACAATAAAATAAAATAAAAAATATCCCATCATAACAGTTAAATTAACTGTAATGGGCGGATTTGATCGTAATAGCATATGATATTTACTTATTTTATTGTTATAATAAAATTCAATTATTTTAGTGTGGCGGAAAATCTTTGTGATTTTTTTTATTATAGTAGATAATGTTTAATGACAATTTCTAAAAATAACAACTCTCTTTGTCTTTTGTTAATTTGATATTTTCGCTTTTTTCAAATTACTTTGATCAATTCATAAGTTAAATCATATTACATCAAACTCATGTTCTTGAATTAAATATACTTGTATACATTAGAAAAATGATATGATCTTCACAATTGAAGATGAAATCGAGAGACCTAAAGAACAACGATGGAAGAATTGCTCTTGAACAATTACTCGAATAATTGGATTATGAATTTAGACAGATATAAAGAGAGATATTAGTGACTGATAGGAGTAAAATCATAACTACGAATGGGAATAAATCCAGCTAATATAGGCTAGGGAATCTGCGAGGGAAAGTTGTAACTAACTTTGGGAAATCATGTGCTCCTCACGTGCCTACAACTAACTGTCCTAACTAACTTTTAGTTGGAGAATCCGGAAATCAAAATGCGAAATGAAAATTACAAAGAAATGCATTTCTAATATAATTGAATCGTAACAACTACCCTCCCCTTCGAACAATCCTTGTCCTCAAGAATTGAAGATAGGAAACCTGAGCTGGAAATCATGTAAATCTTCCTAAGTGCCGTCTTCAGGGGCAGTTTAACCATTTGACAAGGACCTGAGTAGTAACATGACCATATTTAGGGGTCATCCGTCTATCCAAAATAGCCTCAGGAGCCAGTAGAACATAGCCATGCTTAGTATGAACAGTAGGGAGAACTGGAGAAACAAGTTGAGTGCCAATCTTCCTATTGAGTTGGGAAATGGGGAAGATTGGATGAATTTTGGAATAAACCAGCAAGGCTAAGGTATAAGCAACAACTCCAACCTTGTGAGTGATCTGAATAGGGACATAGAACTTAGCAGAGAGCTTTTGAAATGAATAGTCCTTCAAGGAAAGTTGTCTGCAAGGATGTAATTTGACATATATCCAATCTCCTGCATATGTCCTATCACTATCAGTCATACCTTTATCTGCATGAGCATTCATCATATCCTGGGCCTTGAGCTAGTGAGCCTTCACAATTCTCAGGGTGGCCTCTCTTACTTGCTGACTTCTATCAACAAGTTCCAATTAAGAGTCCAAGGGCATATATGGAAGTAGAGGTGGGGTTTGCTGGCCATAAACAACCTTATAGAGAGTCATTTTAGTGGTTGAGTGATAGGTGGTATTGTATCACCATTCAGCTAGTAATAACCACTAAGGCCATTTCTTTGGCCTGTGAAATGTCATGCATCTGAGATAACACTCCAAACACCTGTTGATCACTTTTGTTTGACCATCTATTTGAGGATGGTAGACAGTAAACGTGGGTAAATCAACCTTCTAAAGTGTCATGCCCCAAACCAGGGGAGACGTGGTTGGCACCTGGTGCCGCTCTGGTCCGAGCGAACCACTCTGTATTTGTTTTTTCTTTGTAACTATTATGGGCCAACATGGCTGTAAGCACGTGATTTTTACCCAATATGAGAATTACTCCCAAAAAATAAAATGATTTTTCTTTGGTGTGCAATTTTGTGATATTTTGTGATATTTTGAATAATTATTTGTATTTGTCTGTGCGTGTTTATTGGCTAAATTAATAAAAAAAAATACAAAAATATATTGCATTTTGCATGTAGGATTTAATTATACAATTGTTAGTAATTAAATTTGTTTTGCAAAAATTAAAAATTACAAAAATAGGCATCGTTTGCATTTTTAGCATTTAATGTCCAAATATACAATTTTATGCTTAATTAATACTTAATTGTGCGTTAATTATTATTGGGAGTTAATTTGCGCTTTTATAACTTAATTTAGTTCTTAATAATAGTTTAAGTATTTTTATAATTTAGTTTTAGAAAAATAAAAGAAGAAAAGAGAGCGAAAATATAAAGAAAGTCGGAATTGGGCCTCTTCTTCAATTTCAAGCCACAGGCCCAAAAAATTGCCCAATCTTCTCCATGACCCAGTCCACTTCAGACCGGGTCGACTCGGTCCGCCCCATTAACCCATTAACCCAACACCCCTTTTTCATTTTGTCAAAACACAAAACAAAACAAAAATAGAAAAAACCAAAAACCCTAAAAAAGGGAAAAGTGGTCGGCCCCCTCCCCTCTCCAACTTTTGGTTTTCTTCTTCTCAAAACTTCCCAAACACCCCAACATCCATGGCTGCCATTCACTAGCCCTGTCAACCACCAGCTCCCCCCCTTCGTCGAACACCACCCAAACACCGTCCAAACACCATCTACGGCCATAACCAGTCGACGACCAAACGACCCAAACCATCACCCTCGTCCCCAGCTGCTCGTCGCAGCTGCTGCTGCGTCGTCACTATCCCGTCGCGCTTCATCTTCCTCACCATCGTCAAGCAGCAGCTGCTGCGTTATCCGAACGCAGTCACGTCCAAACAACCCTCCGACGCTGCTGCTTCTCCTCCTTCCTCCGAGCTGCGGCTTCATCGTCCAAACCCCGTTGCTGCGTCTTCACAGAACCAGTCAGTGTTGCCCGGACAAACCAGTCGAGCCAAACAGACCCAGCGCTGCCGCTTCCGCTTCACCTTCCTTATCGTCGACCTTGCTGCGTCCAACGCTTTCTTCTTCTCGTCGCCTTCAGTCCCAAAACAAGATTCGACCATTTCGTTTGGTCGAGTTTTAGTCGAGGACGTCAAGCGTAGTTTTGAGTTCGTCAAGTTTACAAGGAAGGTGAGTTCATCGTTGAATCTGGACAGATTTATTCCCATTCGAGGTTTGACGAAACAGTCCGCACGTATGTTGTTCATCTCCGGTTAGTAGATTTTTGAGTTTTATTTTGTCCATATTTTGTTTTGATATTTTCCGGATCCAAAATCGTTAAATGATTTAATCCTTGTCTTGTTCGTTGTTCATCGTTGAAATAATTTTCTAGTGTGTTCATGTTGTTTGTTAAATTAATTTTCAGATTTCAAAATAGAAGTTTATTAGTTGTTTTCATATTCATTTCATGTTTGTATTATTGTTTAAGTGAATATTTGTTAGTTTGATGTTTGTTAGATTCAAATTGAAATTTAATTAACTATTTCTTCAATTTGTTTCATGTGTTTATGTATTGTTAGAAATTGTTAATATTGTTAAGTTCAAGCTTAAGTTCATAATTGTTTATTCGTCGATCTTGTTATTTGTCTAAAAAGAATTTAGTTGTGTTAAAGGAAATATATTGATTTAATCGTTTTAATCCGTCATGTTTGTTGTGTTAAAATAGATTCATTCATGTTCATACTTTGTTTGGATGATCTTGAATCCGAATTTTGTATAGTTTGATTTCTTGTTTATCATTTATGATTATTTCTTGAATTTGTCTCATAATCTTATTTAAGTTTAATATAGGAATTGTTTGTTGTAATGTTGTTAGAGTAGTTGATTTTAAGTTCGATATTATTGAATTTAGAAATCTAAATATACTTGTTTGTTGTTGTTATTGAATCCGAAAATAGGATCGTTTGTTGCTAAAATATTGTTCAATCAAATTTTAGTTGTTCTTTGTTATTCAATTTGTGTTCATGTGATTTGTTGTTGAAATCATGTTCATGTGCTTTGTTGTTGAAATGTTGAAGAAATCATGTTCATGAAATTTGTTGTTTGAACATTGTTAGAAATTAATCATATTGTCTATATTTTGGTTAAGTTTGATTAATTGATGTGTTATAGCTGATGGGTAGTTTGGTAATTTATAGTACTTTCGGGGGTAAAATAGTAATTTGCAATAGGGTCGGAGGGGTAGTTTAGGAATTGTACATTTTGTAATTGTTTATTTGAAGCATGGGGGACAAAATGAAATGGGGTGGGTTGTGATATGGTTATTTAATATAAAGGGGGGACAAGACAAAATTTAGTGGGGGGAATCTTGCATTATTTTATGTTAGGCATGGGGGACAAAATATAATGGGGTGGTGTGATATGTTTATTTAATGTAATGGGGATGAGTGGGAAGATAATGGGTTGGGTAGAGAAAAAGTATGGATTTTAATTAACTGAAAGGTTTATGGGATGGGTTATATATATGAAGTCTTGAAATCAGATTTAAGGAAGACAGAGAAGAAAAAATACACATACAGATAGAGAGAGAAAACGGACAGAGAATAGAAGAGAGAAAAAAATGGCTGAACATTTAAGAGAAAGAAAAATTCCGAAAAATATTTAAGCTTTCAAAATAAAAATAAAAACTAAAAAATCTTCTCCTTTCTTTCTTTGTTTGAAATTAGTATTAATGGTTGTTGTTTCATTCAAATCTTAAAGCTTTTGTTTTTGGGATTACTACTCCACCGGTCTGTTACTGGGTTGTTACTGTTGCTGGGCAGTTGTTGCTGTTGTACTGTTATTACTGCTGCTGATTCTCATCTTCATTTTCTTTTGCTTCCAATATCAGGTATATATTTTAAATTCATGTCATGAAAAGCTTCAACATGGCAAGTAAATGAAGTTTGGAATTATAAGGATGTCTTCTACTCATTTAAATTTTATTAGTTTAAGTTTCAGTTTTGTTTTAGTTGGTTAATATAGTATTATACTTGACATGATAAACTGTTAACTAATTAACCTTCTGGAGTAGTAAATTCCACGATAATCTTATATGTTTTGAGGACTAGTGATGACATTTACTGTTTAAATTGTTGAGATAGGGAACATTGCAGAAAATTGGCCATTAATTAAATCTTGTGATATTGTTAGCTAAGTAAAGAATAGTACGGAAATACCCAGAAATTACATTACTAGCTTATTTTGTCAAATATCCAATTTTGTTTAAGGCTAGATGATGTCGTCTTATTAAATCAATTGGTAGATTAGTTCTCTTTCTTAATAACAAATGGCATAGTTATTTTAGGAACGCGATCAACTCATTTCTTTTAATGTATGAAATAATGTCGATGATTTTTTTTACAAAATATAGAGTTAGTGTTTGTAAATATTCGCATAGGCAGAGTTAGTGTTTATCTCAAACTCAATCTTCGTAATCAAAAATTAACTAAATAATTATAACCTCGGACTAAAAACAAGTGGTGTAAAAGAAGGATGAGATTTATAAATTGTAACATTTTAAGTCAAAAATGTGTAAATAGCGTTTGCTACAAATAGAATAATGAAAATTCTTCGAAAACATCACTTCCTTTTGTGAATCATTTTTTTTAGTTTTATACGCCATTCACTTTTTGGGTATACACATATTGTATTTATGAGAAAAATGGTAATATTAATCACACGTTGTTTATTTTTACTCTTTAAATTTGAATGGCTTGGAGGAATATAATTCATACGCGTAAAATAAGACTTGCGGTGAACACATAATAACTTTTGAATGTTTTTTTTCAAGAAAATATAGAGACGTCTAAATCAATGTTTCTCTATGGCTTTCATATAAAAATAATATGGATGTAATAAATAATTTGTAAACAAATTTATATTACCATCAAGAATATATTTGTGATTAGGGATACGTTCGCGTAACCTGATTATATTTCTAAAAGCAATTCGGATTATGCGTTCGCGCAACTTCGAGCGAACATTTAATAAAAAGGGGTTCTTCAGAGATTATCCATATTAATTTCATATAACCCGAGATGTGCAGTTCACTATTTAATCATACAAGAGCGACAGACGTTCTTAATTTTATTTAAGCACAATTTCGAACTTAAGTCTATTTTTATAATTAAAAAAAATCGAAAAAAATAATAATTATATTATCAATATCATTGTGTATACGTACGCGTGACACGATTTCTCACGTTAAAAAATATATAATATATAAAACGAATACACGTATGCGTGATTCAATTCAAAGAAGGGTCTTTAATTATAAACAATCTAAACAGAAGCGGTAACAAAATCATGCAATAAAAATGTAAAATCGAGATAATTAAGCCAAGAATAAAAACAGTTAAGCGACCGTGCTAGAACCACGGAATTCGGAAATGCCTAACACCTTCTTCCGGATTAACAGAATTCCTTACTTAGGATTTCTGGTTCGCAGAATAACAAACAGAGTCATATTCTCCTCGATTCAGGGATTAAAACCGGTGACTTGGGACGCCTTAAAATTCCCAAGTGGCGACTCTGAAACAAACAAACAAATCCCGTTTCGACTGTCCTTTAATTGGAGAAAACTCCCTTGTACCCTCTCAGGTATGTAAAAAGGAGGTGCGACAGCTCTGGCGACTCTGCTGGGGATAAAACCCAGAACCACTGGTTCAGGGTTCAAGAATTCGAGCTTAAAATAACTGTTATAGTTGGCTTTATTTATTATCTGATGTTTACATGATATATGCCTAATGTGCTAAATGATGTTTTTACCGCTTTAATATTATCTGGATTGTGTATATAAAACTGCTACGAAACCCTTCTTCTTTCTGAGTCTTCTAAATTTATGGTGTACACGTGCGCGTGGCCCACCTTTCTGTTAGAAGTCATACCAAATAAGACGAAGTTGGGACAAGTAACTAGGCCGGGCAGACTTTCGTGCTCCCGGTACGTTGCCCCCACTTCGGCTCAAGCTGTCCACTTGGGTGAGCCAGGGCTAGAACAATATGCCTCAGGTTTTTTTCACTTAGAATAACTCAGCTTCATGCCGGATCCCTAGTAGGAACGTTTGTTTGCATCACGTGCATTTGACTTTGGAGGCTCAACACAGGGGTTGGGTCTGTCTAGGACAGGTGTACCCAAAATGAAAATGACCATCCTGATGCATCTTACTTGCTGCTACGTGCGTATTTATTTGATACGGACTTGTATGTTGACTGACTTTTGAATATCAGGAATAATATTTTGATTTTGAAAAAAAATAGCGGTTAGGGAATTGATTTTTTATTTTTGAAAAAAATAAAAAAACCAATTCCCAAATACTGTTAAAACTCTGCCAAAATTTTGAAAAAAAAATGTCTTATTAGTTTGTTTTATTAAAAGCAAAGAAAAAATAGAAAGAAAAAAAATCGTTGTTCTGTCTTATTTTTCAAAATAAATATATATATATATATATATATATATATAAAGGAAAATAGTTTGTCTTCCCCTGAAAATGACAATGAAAAAGAGTCTTACTTTTAAAATAGTTTTTTTTATTATTCATTTCTAAAAAATTCAAAATGAAAATGAAAAGAGTCGTTGCTTTGAAAGTGGTTTTGTTATTTGTTGCTGAAAAACATAAAAAGTCCTGTTTTAAAATAGTTCGATTAATTGGCCCGAACTACGCGGGTTTGATTCTCACCGGATGTGAGATACGTAGGCAACCCTCATCGGGCCCAACCCCACCTTTTTGCTAAAATAACCAAAAACCAATAAATAAATAAAAACGTGTCAAAATTTTAATTTTGTCATAAATAAGTCGGGCGGTGTCCAGTCTCCCCTTTTGCTAAAAAAAATATAAAAAAAAATATGTCAAATTTTAATTTTGTCATAAAGAAGTCGGGTGACGCTGTTTTGTCAAGACATAGCCGAATGTTCCCGAAAAGGACGCCGGAAGGCTGACTTTGCATAAACAGCCACCTTTTGGGTCATGTTTAGGATTTTTGTCCAGTTGACCCACACAGCCTTAAAAAATCTTCGTCCCCGAGGCGCTGAAGGGCCGTGTTGCAACACCTGGTTTTTATTGTAATTTGAAAAAAAAAATAAAGAGTCAACGGTCAGGTGAATACCGTTTAGATTTTTGGTCAAAATAAGTCGAGCCAACTTCGGCCGCGTCTTAAACCGTTCTTGCCGAAATAGCCTCAGAGTATCTTTCAGTTGTCGAAAGGCTATTTTCGTAAAAGACGGACAAATGTGTAAAGTGTCAAAAAATAATCCTCTCCGGCCTCAAAATTTGGAAGGGGCCACATTTGCAAAAATAACCGTTTGGTTGCATTTGTCAAAACGGGGAAAGGAAGCTGACCTTTTTGTTTTGAGGTTATAAATCTTTTGATTAGAATATGTGGGTCGTTTGATTTTCAAGTTTGTAGGTCATCTTTAAACCTTTGAAATCCAGTTGTTTTATTATGAAAATTGATAATTCCAAAGAAAAAATGTGTTTCATTGTTCTTACCCAGTCTATTGGTCCGAACTACGCAAGGTCTGATTCATGCGGGGTCATGATACGTAGGCAATCTCCATAAGATTCGACCACAACAAAAAATGAGAAAAAAAATCGAAAAAAAAAGAAAAGAAAAAATGAAAAATGAAGAAAAAAAAATGAAAAAAAAGATGTTGTTAATAATGAGGACCGACTGAGTCCATTCTAACCTGTTTTGAATCGCAAAGAAAGAAGGTGGTTGGTTTGTGGTAAGCCGGAAATACAAGACCCAGAAGCACACTTTGCGGGGATCAGGCCTGATAGCAGAAGCACTCGAATCCTATTGGGACTTGTTGACTAAGGTTGATGATATCGAAGTTGGAAATGGTCTAGACAATACTGATGCAAAGCTCAGTGGCTAAAGATGCCAATTTTGATAAAGTGGGAGGACGCTCCGTTCCTTGGTTAGCAAAAGAGAAGCTGGTGGTGTCTTATTTTGTTGTCATTTCTGTTGTCCGGATTATTCTTAGGGTTGTAATCCGAATATTGTCTTGTGTCAAACCTTCTTATCTTTCCAGTTTGTCATATCAATTTGTTTAAGTTTTGTCAAGGCTGTGTTAGGATTTTATTCTGGTTGTTTTGTTTGTTTTATTATTCAAACCATTTCGCCGGTAGTCTAATACAAAAGCCGGTCTTTTATTGTTTCCAGTCATCTTTTTGTTTAGTACTTTTATCATTTTTATTCAACGCCGATTCTAGTGACATGACATGTGCACACAGTTTGGGCCTGGTCTTTAAAGTTAATCATAAAACCCTGGAGAGGTGATCAAAGCATTTAAGGGAAATAAGAACAGTTTGAGATTATTTGAAGCCCGAGTCATGTGGAACTGGGGCAAGTAAAACTTAAAGAAAACCGTTAAATGCAAGATTCGCCAAATTGGCATGAGGGTCGTTCATGAGAATGAGAGTGTCGCCCAACGGTGCTTTAGAAATGACAAATGAAAAAGCAAGTGTTTAACATAATTGTCAAGTCCAGCACCATCGGAAGAGACTATAAATCTATGATCAATTGTGTTGTTTGCATTTGGCATGTTTTGAAGACTGGAATGACGAAGGCATTTTGTTCTGCTATCTAAACACTTTATCCTTCGTTACCCCCCTTTGAGCCTTATTTATTTTCTTTCATACCCCTCGTTCGGAATCAATAGCAACGACTAGGAAATACGAGCCTGGAAGGTAAAGGAAAAAAAATAAAAAAAAACGAAAAAAAGGAAAAGAAAAGAAAAATGATAACAATAAAAAAAACAAAAGAAAGTCAAATGAAAATAGAGGAATTGGGAACTACGTTTGACCTGATTCCTCAAAGAGGATACGTAGGCGCTTCACGGCTCGGTCATAGGATGCATAGTGTGCATAATGTGCATGGTGTGCATAGTGTAACATAAAAATTAAAAAACAAACAATATAAATAATAAATAAATAATCCCCAAGCAAGAAACTGGGGCAATGGTTGCGCTTGTGGGAAGTAAAAAATTGGTTCCGAATAAATTTATTTTATTTTTGAGCCTTTAATACCCTTTCTTTCTAGACTGTCCAAAAACCCACATTACGGTCCAAAGAAAGACCTTTTGATCAGTCTTCAAAAGATGCCAAGTCAGACAAATGAAGAGTCTTACCGGCGAACATAACATTATGTTCCACAACAGAAAGGACTCTAATCTCCAGCAGAGAAAGTCATACCGGCAACACTCCAAATCCCCAGCTGGGAAGTGATACAAATGAGAGAGTCTTATCGGTGAAAACCTTCACAGGCACCATAAGGCGATGAAAGCTGAGAGAAAACCAAAATGAGAGAGGCTTGATAGTGAAAACCCTTCGGGCACTACAAGTCGAATAAGATTGGGAATCAGATAGGGAATCGTCAAGGGAAGGTCTTGAAAGACGATTGACGGCAGAAGATAGGCCACATGTGCATGTCATGACCAATAGAGTCGGTATCTGCGTTTGATAGATTTTTATTTATAGTTTCTTTTGTTAAAGAGTCATCTCTTTCCGTTGTCTTTTATTCTGTTTCCTTTTTCCTTTCATAGAAATTTCCCCAGTAGAGTCTGTTTGGTCAGAACCAGTGGGAAATGACTTTAAAATAGACCATCAGCTTTCCAAGATAAGATCTGACTAGTACATACGAATGGTATAGTCAGCAAGGAACAAGCGCGAGGCCAGTGTCAAGAAAGATATCCCCAGCAAAAGGATTGACGAGTGTCAAAAGGGATATCCTTGCCGAAATCAAAGGTTATTAAACCTCAAGACCAGAGCCCGTGGACAAAACAAGAAAAACAATAAGAATGATTGGGAAATTCATGCGAGACTAAAAGGTCGGGAAAATGCAAGTTTCCGAGCCATGCCACGAAAGAAGAGGGATATCCCTAGCAGAAAAGGATTATCCCCAGCAAATAATATCATCCCCAACAAGTTTTGGAACGCAGAGCAGGGAAGGAGAAAGGGAAAAGCCATCCCAGTAGGAGTATCACAACCAACCACCGCATTTTAAACTAACAAATTTTGTTTAATTTAAAACAGATAAAGGAAATGGCATTGATTACAGAAATGCATGCCATAAGGGAGACTGTCAAACTAGAGTCAAAATCTTGGTCTGATGAAATTTTTCTCCCAAGATAATATAATAAAATCTTAGTCGGATGAATCTTTCTCCTAAGATCACAACAAAATGGACCTAGTCTGACGATTTATCTCCTAGAGTCAAAATCTTGGTCTGATGAAATTTTTCTCCCAAGATAATATAATAAAATCTTAGTCGGATGAATCTTTCTCCTAAGATCACAACAAAATGGACCTAGTCTGACGATTTATCTCCTAGAGTCAAAATCTTGGTCTGATGAAATTTTTCTCCCAAGATAATATAATAAAATCTTAGTCGGATGAATCTTTCTCCTAAGATCACAACAAAATGGACCTAGTCTGACGATTTATCTCCTAGAGTCAAAATCTTGGTCTGATGAAATTTTTCTCCCAAGATAATATAATAAAATCTTAGTCGGATGAATCTTTCTCCTAAGATCACAACAAAATGGACCTAGTCTGACGATTTATCTCCTAGAGTCAAAATCTTGGTCTGATGAAATTTTTCTCCCAAGATAATATAATAAAATCTTAGTCGGATGAATCTTTCTCCTAAGATCACAACAAAATGGACCTAGTCTGACGATTTATCTCCTAGAGTCAAAATCTTGGTCTGATGAAATTTTTCTCCCAAGATAATATAATAAAATCTTAGTCGGATGAATCTTTCTCCTAAGATCACAACAAAATGGACCTAGTCTGACGATTTATCTCCTAGAGTCAAAATCTTGGTCTGATGAAATTTTTCTCCCAAGATAATATAATAAAATCTTAGTCGGATGAATCTTTCTCCTAAGATCACAACAAAATGGACCTAGTCTGACGATTTATCTCCTAGAGTCAAAATCTTGGTCTGATGAAATTTTTCTCCCAAGATAATATAATAAAATCTTAGTCGGATGAATCTTTCTCCTAAGATCATAACAAAATGGACCCAGTCTGACGATTTATCTCCTAGAGTCAAAATCTTGGTCCGATGAAATTTTCTCCCAAGATAATATAATAAAATCTTAGTCGGATGAATCTTTCTCCTAAGATCACAACAAAATGGACCTAGTCTGACGATTTATCTCCTAGAGTCAAAATCTTGGTCTGATGAAATTTTTCTCCCAAGATAATATAATAAAATCTTAGTCGGATGAATCTTTCTCCTAAGATCATAACAAAATGGACCCAGTCTGACGATTAATCTCCTAGAGTCAAAATCTTGGTCCGATGAAATTTTCTCCCAAGATAATATAATAAAATCTTAGTCGGATGAATCTTTCTCCTAAGATCACAACAAAATGGACCTAGTCTGACGATTTATCTCCTAGAGTCAAAATCTTGGTCTGATGAAATTTTTCTCCCAAGATAATATAATAAAATCTTAGTCGGATGAATCTTTCTCCTAAGATCACAACAAAATGGACCTAGTCTGACGATTTATCTCCTAGAGTCAAAATCTTGGTCTGATGAAATTTTTCTCCCAAGATAATATAATAAAATCTTAGTCGGATGAATCTTTCTCCTAAGATCACAACAAAATGGACCTAGTCTGACGATTTATCTCCTAGAGTCAAAATCTTGGTCTGATGAAATTTTTCTCCCAAGATAATATAATAAAATCTTAGTCGGATGAATCTTTCTCCTAAGATCACAACAAAATGGACCTAGTCTGACGATTTATCTCCTAGAGTCAAAATCTTGGTTTGATGAAATTTTTCTCCCAAGATAATATAATAAAATCTTAGTCGGATGAATCTTTCTCCTAAGATCACAACAAAATGGACCTAGTCTGACGATTTATCTCCTAGAGTCAAAATCTTGGTCTGATGAAATTTTTCTCCCAAGATAATATAATAAAATCTTAGTCGGATGAATCTTTCTCCTAAGATCACAACAAAATGGACCTAGTCTGACGATTTATCTCCTAGAGTCACAATCTTGGTCCGATGAAATTTTTCTCCCAAGATAAGATATCAAATCTTAGTCCGATGAATAATGGCGATTATTTTCAAAGTTGTTGTTGAAGTCAGGAGCCCGCCTGAAGAGAGGAAAGGCGTTTTTAAAAGTTGTTGAAATCTTGCCAACCTAAAGAAAGGAATGGCGATGTATTGGTTGAAGTCAGGAGCCCGCCTGAAGAGAGGAATGGCGATTATTTTCAAAGTTGTTGTTGAAGTCAGGAGCCCGCCTGAAGAGAGGAAAGGCATTTTTAAAAGTTGTTGAAATCTTGCCAACCTAAAGAAAGGAATGGCGATGTATTGGTTGTAAAAGTTGTTGAAATCTTGCCAACCTAAAGAAAGGAATGGCGATGTATTGGTTGAAGTCAGGAGCCCGCCTGAAGAGAGGAATGACGATTATTTTCAAAGTTGTTGTTGAAGTCAGGAGCCCGCCTGAAGAAAGGAAAGGCGTTTTTCAAAGTTGTTGTTGAAGTCAGGAGCCCGCCTGAAGAGAGGAAAGGCATTTTTAAAAGTTGTTGAAATCTTGCCAACCTAAAGAAAGGAATGGTGATGTATTGGTTGAAGTCAGGAGCCCGCCTGAAGAGAGGAATGGCAATTATTTTCAAAGTTGTTGTTGAAGTTAGGAGCCCGCCTGAAGAGAGGAAAGGCGTTTTTAAAAGTTGTTGAAATCTTGCCAACCTAAAGAAAGGAATGGCGATGTATTGGTTGAAGTCAGGAGCCCGCCTGAAGAGAGGAATGGCGATTATTTTCAAAGTTGTTGTTGAAGTCAGGAGCCCGCCTGAAGAGAGGAATGACGCTTATTTTTAAAAGTTGTTGTTGATGTTGGGAGCCCGCCCAGATAACAGAGGCATACATTTCAGTCTTTACATTTCAGTTGTTGAAGTTGGGAGCCCGCCCATAAAACAGAGGCATACATTCAGTCTTTACATTTCAAGCATTGAAGTTGGGAGCCCGCCCAGATAACAGAGGCATACATTTCAGTCTTTATATTTCAAGCGTCGAAGTTGGGAGCCCGCCCAGACAACAGAGACATACATTTCAATCTTTACATTTCAAGCAATGAAGTTGGGAGCCCGCCCAGATAATAGAGGCATACATTTCAAGTCTTTAATTTTCAAGTATTGAAGTTGGGAGCCCGCCCAGATAACAGAGGCATACATTTCAAGATCAAGTCAGAGGACAATAAAACAGAGGGTTACAATAGGAATCCCCAGCAGGAAACAATAAAATTCCCCGGCACCGGGAAACAGAAGGTTGCAACAAGAGGTCACAGCACAAACTCAAGTGCATGTGTCAAAAAGAAGAAAAGCACACTGGAAAAAAAATGCAAGCAGACAAGAAACCAAGGCAACAAGAAAAAATTGCAGTCTAGCCTAGCTTCTTGTTTTCTTTTAAGCACGGTGTAACAAAGAGATCGGTAAGCAGTGGTAATAGCATGCAACAACAGTAACATTGCAGTCCCACGGTAGTCCCAGCTACCAAAACTTCCCGAACTACATTGACCTGATTCCTGTTTAGCCCAGGATATGTAGGAAACCTTTGAAGCAAAGGTTCGGTCAAATCTTTTTCAAAAAATGCTTCACACGGAGTACTCGGATGGGCAAAAATCGCTCGCTTTATCTTTGCACGAAAACCCTTCGTGTCTTCGGGCAAAGAGGGGCAGCTGTAAGCACGTGATTTTTGCCCAATATGAGAATTACTCCCAAAAAATCCAAAAAATAAAATGATTTTTCTTTGGTGTGCAATTTTGTGATATTTTGTGATATTTTGAATAATTATTTGTATTTGTCTGTGCGTGTTTATTGGCTAAATTAATAAAAAAATACAAAAATATGTTGCATTTTGCATGTAGGATTTAATTCTACAATTGTTAGTAATTAAATTTGTTTTACAAAAATTAAAAATTACAAAAATAGGCATCATTTGCATTTTTAGCATTTAATGTCCAAATATACAATTTTATGCTTAATTAATACTTAATTGTGCGTTAATTATTATTGGGAGTTAATTTGCGCTTTTATAACTTAATTTAGTTCTTAATAATAGTTTAAGTATTTTTATAATTTAGTTTTAGAAAAATAAAAGAAGAAAAGAGAGCGAAAATATAAAGAAAGTCGGAATTGGGCCTCTTCTTCAATTTCAAGCCACAGGCCCAAAAAATTGCCCAATCTTCTCCATGACCCAGTCCACTTCAGACCGGGTCGACTCGGTCCGCCCCATTAACCCATTAACCCAACACCCCTTTTTCATTTTGTCAAAACACAAAACAAAACAAAAATAGAAAAAACCAAAAACCCTAAAAAAGGGAAAAGTGGTCCGCCCCCTCCCCTCTCCAACTTTTGGTTTTCTTCTTCTCAAAACTTCCCAAACACCCCAACATCCATGGCTGCCATTCACTAGCCCTGTCAACCACCAGCTCCCCCCCTTCGTCGAACACCACCCAAACACCGTCCAAACACCATCTACGGCCATAACCAGTCGACGACCAAACGACCCAAACCATCACCCTCGTCCCCAGCTGCTCGTCGCAGCTGCTGCTGCGTCGTCACTATCCCGTCGCGCTTCATCTTCCTCACCATCGTCAAGCAGCAGCTGCTGCGTTATCCGAACGCAGTCACGTCCAAACAACCCTCCGACGCTGCTGCTTCTCCTCCTTCCTCCGAGCTGCGGCTTCATCGTCCAAACCCCGTTGCTGCGTCTTCACAGAACCAGTCAGTGTTGCCCGGACAAACCAGTCGAGCCAAACAGACCCAGCGCTGCCGCTTCCGCTTCACCTTCCTTATCGTCGACCTTGCTGCGTCCAACGCTTTCTTCTTCTCGTCGCCTTCAGTCCCAAAACAAGATTCGACCATTTCGTTTGGTCGAGTTTTAGTCGAGGACGTCAAGCGTAGTTTTGAGTTCGTCAAGTTTACAAGGAAGGTGAGTTCATCGTTGAATCTGGACAGATTTATTCCCATTCGAGGTTTGACGAAACAGTCCGCACGTATGTTGTTCATCTCCGGTTAGTAGATTTTTGAGTTTTATTTTGTCCATATTTTGTTTTGATATTTTCCGGATCCAAAATCGTTAAATGATTTAATCCTTGTCTTGTTCGTTGTTCATCGTTGAAATAATTTTCTAGTGTGTTCATGTTGTTTGTTAAATTAATTTTCAGATTTCAAAATAGAAGTTTATTAGTTGTTTTCATATTCATTTCATGTTTGTATTATTGTTTAAGTGAATATTTGTTAGTTTGATGTTTGTTAGATTCAAATTGAAATTTAATTAACTATTTCTTCAATTTGTTTCATGTGTTTATGTATTGTTAGAAATTGTTAATATTGTTAAGTTCAAGCTTAAGTTCATAATTGTTTATTCGTCGATCTTGTTATTTGTCTAAAAAGAATTTAGTTGTGTTAAAGGAAATATATTGATTTAATCGTTTTAATCCGTCATGTTTGTTGTGTTAAAATAGATTCATTCATGTTCATACTTTGTTTGGATGATCTTGAATCCGAATTTTGTATAGTTTGATTTCTTGTTTATCATTTATGATTATTTCTTGAATTTGTCTCATAATCTTATTTAAGTTTAATATAGGAATTGTTTGTTGTAATGTTGTTAGAGTAGTTGATTTTAAGTTCGATATTATTGAATTTAGAAATCTAAATATACTTGTTTGTTGTTGTTATTGAATCCGAAAATAGGATCGTTTGTTGCTAAAATATTGTTCAATCAAATTTTAGTTGTTCTTTGTTATTCAATTTGTGTTCATGTGATTTGTTGTTGAAATCATGTTCATGTGCTTTGTTGTTGAAATGTTGAAGAAATCATGTTCATGAAATTTGTTGTTTGAACATTGTTAGAAATTAATCATATTGTCTATATTTTGGTTAAGTTTGATTAATTGATGTGTTATAGCTGATGGGTAGTTTGGTAATTTATAGTACTTTCGGGGGTAAAATAGTAATTTGCAATAGGGTCGGAGGGGTAGTTTAGGAATTGTACATTTTGTAATTGTTTATTTGAAGCATGGGGGACAAAATGAAATGGGGTGGGTTGTGATATGGTTATTTAATATAAAGGGGGGACAAGACAAAATTTAGTGGGGGGAATCTTGCATTATTTTATGTTAGGCATGGGGGACAAAATATAATGGGGTGGTGTGATATGTTTATTTAATGTAATGGGGATGAGTGGGAAGATAATGGGTTGGGTAGAGAAAAAGTATGGATTTTAATTAACTGAAAGGTTTATGGGATGGGTTATATATATGAAGTCTTGAAATCAGATTTAAGGAAGACAGAGAAGAAAAAATACACATACAGATAGAGAGAGAAAACGGACAGAGAATAGAAGAGAGAAAAAAATGGCTGAACATTTAAGAGAAAGAAAAATTCCGAAAAATATTTAAGCTTTCAAAATAAAAATAAAAACTAAAAAATCTTCTCCTTTCTTTCTTTGTTTGAAATTAGTATTAATGGTTGTTGTTTCATTCAAATCTTAAAGCTTTTGTTTTTGGGATTACTACTCCACCGGTCTGTTACTGGGTTGTTACTGTTGCTGGGCAGTTGTTGCTGTTGTACTGTTATTACTGCTGCTGATTCTCATCTTCATTTTCTTTTGCTTCCAATATCAGGTATATATTTTAAATTCATGTCATGAAAAGCTTCAACATGGCAAGTAAATGAAGTTTGGAATTATAAGGATGTCTTCTACTCATTTAAATTTTATTAGTTTAAGTTTCAGTTTTGTTTTAGTTGGTTAATATAGTATTATACTTGACATGATAAACTGTTAACTAATTAACCTTCTGGAGTAGTAAATTCCACGATAATCTTATATGTTTTGAGGACTAGTGATGACATTTACTGTTTAAATTGTTGAGATAGGGAACATTGCAGAAAATTGGCCATTAATTAAATCTTGTGATATTGTTAGCTAAGTAAAGAATAGTACGGAAATACCCAGAAATTACATTACTAGCTTATTTTGTCAAATATCCAATTTTGTTTAAGGCTAGATGATGTCGTCTTATTAAATCAATTGGTAGATTAGTTCTCTTTCTTAATAACAAATGGCATAGTTATTTTAGGAACGCGATCAACTCATTTCTTTTAATGTATGAAATAATGTCGATGATTTTTTTTACAAAATATAGAGTTAGTGTTTGTAAATATTCGCATAGGCAGAGTTAGTGTTTATCTCAAACTCAATCTTCGTAATCAAAAATTAACTAAATAATTATAACCTCGGACTAAAAACAAGTGGTGTAAAAGAAGGATGAGATTTATAAATTGTAACATTTTAAGTCAAAAATGTGTAAATAGCGTTTGCTACAAATAGAATAATGAAAATTCTTCGAAAACATCACTTCCTTTTGTGAATCATTTTTTTTTAGTTTTATACGTCATTCACTTTTTGGGTATACACATATTGTATTTATGAGAAAAATGGTAATATTAATCACACGTTGTTTATTTTTACTCTTTAAATTTGAATGGCTTGGAGGAATATAATTCATACGCGTAAAATAAGACTTGCGGTGAACACATAATAACTTTTGAATGTTTTTTTTCAAGAAAATATAGAGACGTCTAAATCAATGTTTCTCTATGGCTTTCATATAAAAATAATATGGATGTAATAAATAATTTGTAAACAAATTTATATTACCATCAAGAATATATTTGTGATTAGGGATACGTTCGCGTAACCTGATTATATTTCTAAAAGCAATTCGGATTATGCGTTCGCGCAACTTCGAGCGAACATTTAATAAAAAGGGGTTCTTCAGAGATTATCCATATTAATTTCATATAACCCGAGATGTGCAGTTCACTATTTAATCATACAAGAGCGACAGACGTTCTTAATTTTATTTAAGCACAATTTCGAACTTAAGTCTATTTTTATAATAAAAAAAAATCGAAAAAAATAATAATTATATTATCAATATCATTGTGTATACGTACGCGTGACACGATTTCTCACGTTAAAAAATATATAATATATAAAACGAATACACGTATGCGTGATTCAATTCAAAGAAGGGTCTTTAATTATAAACAATCTAAACAGAAGCGGTAACAAAATCATGCAATAAAAATGTAAAATCGATATAATTAAGCCAAGAATAAAAACAGTTAAGCGACCGTGCTAGAACCACGGAATTCGGAAATGCCTAACACCTTCTTCCGAATTAACAGAATTCCTTACTTAGGATTTCTGGTTCGCAGAATAACAAACAGAGTCATATTCTCCTCGATTCAGGGATTAAAACCGGTGACTTGGGACGCCTTAAAATTCCCAAGTGGCGACTCTGAAACAAACAAACAAATCCCGTTTCGACTGTCCTTTAATTGGAGAAAACTCCCTTGTACCCTCTCGGGTATGTAAAAAGGAGGTGCGACAGCTCTGGCGACTCTGCTGGGGATAAAACCCAGAACCACTGGTTCAGGGTTCAAGAATTCGAGCTTAAAATAACTGTTATAGTTGGCTTTATTTATTATCTGATGTTTACATGATATATGCCTAATGTGCTAAATGATGTTTTTACCGCTTTAATATTATCTGGATTGTGTATATACAACTGTTACGAAACCCTTCTTCTTTCTGAGTCTTCTAAATTTATGGTGTACACGTGCGCGTGGCCCACCTTTCTGTTAGAAGTCATACCAAATAAGACGAAGTTGGGACAAGTAACTAGGCCGGGCAGACTTTCGTGCTCCCGGTACGTTGCCCCCACTTCGGCTCAAGCTGTCCACTTGGGTGAGCCAGGGCTAGAACAATATGCCTCAGGTTTTTTTCACTTAGAATAACTCAGCTTCATGCCGGATCCCTAGTAGGAACGTTTGTTTGCATCACGTGCATTTGACTTTGGAGGCTCAACACAGGGGTTGGGTCTGTCTAGGACAGGTGTACCAAAAATGAAAATGACCATCCTGATGCATCTTACTTGCTGCTACTTGCGCATTTATTTGATACGGACTTGTATGTTGACTGACTTTTGAAAATGAAGGGAAAAAAAAAGAAAGATGAAAAAAAAGAGATGTTGTTAATAATGAGGACCGACTGAGTCCATTCTAACCTGTTTTGAATCGCAAAGAAAGAAGGTGGTTGGTTTGTGGTAAGCCGGAAATACAAGACCCAGAAGCACACTTTGCGGGGATCAGGCCTGATAGCAGAAGCACTCGAATCCTATTGGGACTTGTTGACTAAGGTTGATGATATCGAAGTTGGAAATGGTCTAGACAATACTGATGCAAAGCTCAGTGGGTAAAGATGCCAATTTTGATAAAGTGGGAGGACGCTTCATTCCTTGGTTAGCAAAAGAGAAGCTGGTGGTGTCTTATTTTGTTGTCATTTCTGTTGTCCGGATTATTCTTAGGGTTGTAATCCGAATATTGTCTTGTGTCAAACCTTCTTATCTTTCCAGTTTGTCATATCAATTTGTTTAAGTTTTGTCAAGGCTGTGTTAGGATTTTATTCTGGTTGTTTTGTTTGTTTTATTATTCAAACCATTTCGCCGGTAGTCTAATACAAAAGCCGGTCTTTTATTGTTTCCAGTCATCTTTTTGTTTAGTACTTTTATCATTTTTATTCAACGCCGATTCTAGTGACATGACATGTGCACACAGTTTGGGCCTGGTCTTTAAAGTTAATCATAAAACCCTGGAGAGGTGATCAAAGCATTTAAGGGAAATAAGAACAGTTTGAGATTATTTGAAGCCCGAGTCATGTGGAACTGGGGCAAGTAAAACTTAAAGAAAACCGTTAAATGCAAGATTCGCCAAATTGGCATGAGGGTCGTTCATGAGAATGAGAGTGTCGCCCAACGGTGCTTTAGAAATGACAAATGAAAAAGCAAGTGTTTAACATAATTGTCAAGTCCAGCACCATCGGAAGAGACTATAAATCTATGATCAATTGTGTTGTTTGCATTTGGCATGTTTTGAAGACTGGAATGACGAAGGCATTTTGTTCTGCTATCTAAACACTTTATCCTTCGTTACCCCCTTTGAGCCTTATTTATTTTCTTTCATACCCCTCGTTCGGAATCAATAGCAACGACTAGGAAATACGAGCCTGGAAGGTAAAGGAAAAAAATAAAAAAAAAACGAAAAAAAGGAAAAGAAAAGAAAAATGATAACAATAAAAAAAACAAAAGAAAGTCAAATGAAAATAGAGGAATTGGGAACTACGTTTGACCTGATTCCTCAAAGAGGATACGTAGGCGCTTCACGGCTCGGTCATAGGATGCATAATGTGCATAATGTGCATGGTGTGCATAGTGTAACATAAAAATTAAAAAACAAAAAATATAAATAATAAATAAATAATCCCCAAGCAAGAAACTGGGGCAATGGTTGCGCTTGTGGGAAGTAAAAAATTGGTTCCGAATGTTGTAATTTTTAACCCCAAATTTATTTTATTTTTGAGCCTTTAATACCCTTTCTTTCTAGCCTGTCCAAAAACCCACATTACGGTCCAAAGAAAGACCTTCTGATCAGTCTTCAAAAGATGCCAAGTCAGACAAATGAAGAGTCTTACCGGCGAACATAACATTCTGTTCCACAACAGAAAGGACTCTAATCTCCAGCAGAGAGAGTCATACCGGCAACACTCCAAATCCCCAGCTGGGAAGTGATACAAATGAGAGAGTCTTATCGGTGAAAACCTTCACAGGCACCATAAGGCGATGAAAGCTGAGAGAAAACCAAAATGAGAGAGGCTTGATAGTGAAAACCCTTCGGGCACTACAAGTCGAATAAGATTGGGAATCAGATAGGGAATCGTCAAGGGAAGGTCTTGAAAGACGATTGACGGCAGAAGATAGGCCACATGTGCATGTCATGACCAATAGAGTCGGTATCTGCGTTTGATAGATTTTTATTTATAGTTTCTTTTGTTAAAGAGTCATCTCTTTCCGTTGTCTTTTATTCTGTTTCCTTTTTCCTTTCATAGAAATTTCCCCAGTAGAGTCTGTTTGGTCAGAACCAGTGGGAAATGACTTTAAAATAGGCCATCAGCTTTCCAATATAAGATCTGACTAGTACATACGAATGGTATAGTCAGCAAGGAACAAGCGCGAGGCCAGTGTCAAGAAAGATATCCCCAGCAAAAGGATTGACGAGTGTCAAGAGGGATACCCTTGCCGAAATCAAAGGTTATTAAACCTCAAGACCAGAGCCTGTGGACAAAACAAGAAAAACAATAAGCATGATTTGGGAAATTCATGCGAGACTAAAAGGTCGGGAAAATGCAAGTTTCCGAGCCATGCCACGAAAGAAGAGGGATATCCCTAGCAGAAAAGGATTATCCCCAGCAAATAATATCATCCCCAACAAGTTTTGGAATGCAGAGCAGGGAAGGAGAAAGGGAAAAGCCATCCTAGTAGGAGTATCACAACCAACCACCGCGTTTTAAACTAACAAATTTTGTTTAATTTAAAACAGATAAAGGAAATGGCATTGATTACAGAAATGCATGCCATAAGGGAGACTGTCAAACTGGGGCAGAAAATTTTCCTTTCATTTGGAAAATTTTCTGGAAGTCAGGTACCCATTCGAGGAAGAATAAAGATAACACCAGTCTCAAGGGAAATGGTCTTTGAACCAGTGTTGCCCCAACATAATAAGTTTCAATGGAGAAGTTGTTCCCCAACAGACATAACAAAGGGATGACACTTGTGCTCAGAAAAACAAAAGCCACTATCATCCCCAGCAGCTTCCAGAAGAATGAAGCATCGATTTGAAGGGATAAAACTCCCCAGCAGCGTTATCCTCAACAACGTTATCCCAAGAAGATAACACTTTTATCCCCAACAGTGTTGAGAGAAAATAAATTCTGAAAAAAAAATAAAAAAAATTGAATTTGAAGGAGGGGAAGAAAGGAGACTCCCACAGTGGTATTATCCACAGCAAGCAAGAACAAAGCAGAGCGAAGGAAGGAGAAAAGAAAAGAAGAAATTACGAAGGTAAGTTTCTCAAATCATTGATCTTTACATTTTCCTCTTAGGATAAAAAGTCCTAATCTGATGAATTTCCCTCCCGATACAATCTTGGTCCGATGAAATTTTTCTCCCAAGATAAGATATCAAATCTTAGTCCGATGAAATTTTCTCCTAAGATATCAAATCTTAGTCCGATGAATCTTTCTCCTAAGATCACAACAAAATGGACCTAGTCTGACGATTTATCTCCTAGAGTCAAAATCTTGGTCTGATGAAATTTTTCTCCCAAGATAATATAATAAAATCTTAGTCGGATGAATCTTTCTCCTAAGATCACAACAAAATGGACCTAGTCTGACGATTTATCTCCTAGAGTCAAAATCTTGGTCTGATGAAATTTTTCTCCCAAGATAATATAATAAAATCTTAGTCGGATGAATCTTTCTCCTAAGATCACAACAAAATGGACCTAGTCTGACGATTTATCTCCTAGAGTCAAAATCTTGGTCTGATGAAATTTTTCTCCCAAGATAATATAATAAAATCTTAGTCGGATGAATCTTTCTCCTAAGATCACAACAAAATGGACCTAGTCTGACGATTTATCTCCTAGAGTCAAAATCTTGGTCTGATGAAATTTTTCTCCCAAGATAATATAATAAAATCTTAGTCGGATGAATCTTTCTCCTAAGATCACAACAAAATGGACCTAGTCTGACGATTTATCTCCTAGAGTCAAAATCTTGGTCTGATGAAATTTTTCTCCCAAGATAATATAATAAAATCTTAGTCGGATGAATCTTTCTCCTAAGATCACAACAAAATGGACCTAGTCTGACGATTTATCTCCTAGAGTCACAATCTTGGTCCGATGAAATTTTTCTCCCAAGATAAGATATCAAATCTTAGTCCGATGAATCTTTCTCCTCAGGAGCCCGCCTGAAGAGAGGAATGGCGATTATTTTCAAAGTTGTTGTTGAAGTCAGGAGCCCGCCTGAAGAGAGGAAAGGCGTTTTTAAAAGTTGTTGAAATCTTGCCAACCTAAAGAAAGGAATGGCGATGTATTGGTTGAAGTCAGGAGCCCGCCTGAAGAGAGGAATGGCGATTATTTTCAAAGTTGTTGTTGAAGTCAGGAGCCCGCCTGAAGAGAGGAAAGGCATTTTTAAAAGTTGTTGAAATCTTGCCAACCTAAAGAAAGGAATGGCGATGTATTGGTTGAAGTCAGGAGCCCGCCTGAAGAGAGGAATGGCGATTATTTTCAAAGTTGTTGTTGAAGTCAGGAGCCCGCCTGAAGAGAGGAAAGGCGTTTTTAAAAGTTGTTGAAATCTTGCCAACCTAAAGAAAGGAATGGCGATGTATTGGTTGAAGTCAGGAGCCCGCCTGAAGAGAGGAATGACGATTATTTTCAAAGTTGTTGTTGAAGTCAGGAGCCCGCCTGAAGAGAGGAAAGGCGTTTTTAAAAGTTGTTGAAATCTTGCCAACCTAAAGAAAGGAATGGCAATGTATTGGTTGAAGTCAGGAGCCCGCCTGATGAGAGGAATGGCGATTATTTTCAAAGTTGTTGTTGAAGTCAGGAGACCGCCTGAAGAGAGGAATGACGCTTATTTTTAAAAGTTGTTGTTGATGTTGGGAGCCCGCCCAGATAACAGAGGCATACATTTCAGTCTTTACATTTCAGTTGTTGAAGTTGGGAGCCCGCCCATAGAACAGAGGCATACATTCAGTCTTTACATTTCAAGCATTGAAGTTGGGAGCCCGCCCAGATAACAGAGGCATACATTTCAGTCTTTATATTTCAAGCGTCGAAGTTGGGAGCCCGCCCAGACAACAGAGGCATACATTTCAGTCTTTACATTTCAAGCATTGAAGTTGGGAGCCCGCCCAGATAACAGAGGCATACATTTCAAGTCTTTAATTTTCAAGTATTGAAGTTGGGAGCCCGCCCAGATAACAGAGGCATACATTTCAAGATCAAGTCAGAGGACAATAAAATAGAGGGTTACAATATGAATCCCCAGCAGGAAACAATAAAAATCCCCAAGCACTGGGAAGCAGAAGGTTGCAATAAGAGGTCCCAGCACAAACTCAAGTGCATGTGTCAAAAAGAAGAAAAACACCGGAAAAAAAATGCAAGCAGACAAGAAACCAAGGCAACAAGAAAATATTGCAGTCTAGCCTAGCTTCTTGTTTTCTTTTATGCACGGTGTAACAAGGAGATCGGTAAGCAGTGGTAATAACATGCAACAACAGTAACATTGCAGTCCCACGGTAGTCCCAGCTACCAAAACTTCCCGAACTACATTGACCTGATTCCTGTTTAGCCCAGGATATGTAGGAAACCTTTGAAGCAAAGGTTCGGTCAAATTCTTTTTCAAAAAATGCTTCAACGGAGTACTCGGATGGGCAAAAATCGCTCGCTTTATCTTTGCACGAAAACCCTTCGTGTCTCCGGGCAAAGAGGGGCAGCTGTAAGCACGTGATTTTTGCCCAATATGAGAATTACTCCCAAAAAATCCAAAAAATAAAATGATTTTTCTTTGGTGTGCAATTTTGTGATATTTTGTGATATTTTGAATAATTATTTGTATTTGTCTGTGCGTGTTTATTGGCTAAATTAATAAAAAAAATACAAAAATATATTGCATTTTGCATGTAGGATTTAATTCTACAATTGTTAGTAATTAAATTTATTTTACAAAAATTAAAAATTACAAAAATAGGCATCGTTTGCATTTTTAGCATTTAATGTCCAAATATACAATTTTATGCTTAATTAATACTTAATTGTGCGTTAATTGTTATTGGGAGTTAATTTGTCGCTTTTATAACTTAATTTAGTTCTTAATAATAGTTTAAGTATTTTTATAATTTAGTTTTAGAAAAATAAAAGAAGAAAAAAGAGCGAAAATATAAAGAAAGTCGGAATTGGGCCTCTTCTTCAATTTCAAGCCACAGGCCCAAAAAATTGCCCAATCTTCTCCATGACCCAGTCCATTTCAGACCGGGTCGACTCGGTCCGCCCCATTAACCCAACACCCCTTTTTCATTTTGTCAAAACACAAAACAAAACAAAAATAGAAAAAACCAAAAACCCTAAAAAAGGGAAAAGTGGTCCGCCCCCCCCCCCTCTCCAACTTTTGGTTTTCTTCTTCTCAAAACTTCCCAAACACCCCAACATCCATGGCTACCATTCACTAGCCCCGTCAACCACCAGCTCCCCCTTCGTAGAACACAACCCAAACACCGTCCAAACACCATTTACGGCCATAACCAGTCGACGACCAAACGACCCAAACCATCACCCTCGTCCCCAGCTGCTCGTCGCAGCTGCTGCTGCGTCGTCACTATCCCGTCGTGCTTCATCTTCCTCACCATCGTCAAGCAGCAGCTGCTGCGTTATCCGAACGCAGTCACGTCCAAACAACCCTCCGACGCCGCTGCTTCTCCTCCTTCCTCCGAGCTGCGGCTTCATCGTCCAAACCCCGTTGCTGCGTCTTCACAGAACCAGTCAGTGCTGCCCGGACAAACCAGTCGAGCCAAACAGACCCAGCGCTACCGCTTCCACTTCACCTTCCTTATCGTCGACCTTGCTGCGTCCAACGCTTTCTTCTTCTCGTCGCCTTCAGTCCCAAAACAAGATTCGACCATTTCGTTTGGTCGAGTTTTAGTCGAGGACGTCAAGCGTAGTTTTGAGTTCGTCAAGTTTACAAGGAAGGTGAGTTCATCGTTGAGTTCGTCGTTGAATCCGGACAGATTTATTCCCATTCGAGGTTTGACGAAATAGTCCGCACGTATGTTGTTCATCTCTGGTTAGTAGATTTTTGAGTTTTATTTTTTCCATATTTTGTTTTGATATTTTCCGGATCCAAAACCGTTAAATAATTTAATCCTTGTCTTGTTCATTGTTCATCGTTGAAATAATTTTCTAGTGTGTTCATGTTGTTTGTTAAATTAATTTTCAGATTTCAAAATAGAAGTTTATTAGTTGTTTTCATATTCATTTCATGTTTGTATTATTGTTTAAGTGAATATTTGTTAGTTTGATGTTTGTTAGATTCAAATTGAAATTTAATTAACTATTTCTTCAATTTGTTTCATGTGTTTATGTATTGTTAGAAATTGTTAATATTGTTAAGTTCAAGCTTAAGTTCATAATTGTTTATTCGTCGATCTTGTTATTTGTCTAAAAAGAATTTAGTTGTGTTAAAGGAAATATATTGATTTAATCGTTTTAATCCGTCATGTTTGTTGTGTTAAAATAGATTCATTCATGTTCATACTTTGTTTGGATGATCTTGAATCCGAATTTTGTATAGTTTGATTTCTTGTTTATCATTTATGATTATTTCTTGAATTTGTCTCATAATCTTGTTTAAGTTTAATATAGGAATTGTTTGTTGTAATGTTGTTAGAGTAGTTGATTTTAAGTTCGATATTATTGAATTTAGAAATCTAAATATACTTGTTTGTTGTTGTTATTGAATCCGAAAATAGGATCGTTTGTTGCTAAAATATTGTTCAATCAAATTTTAGTTGTTCTTTGTTATTCAATTTGTGTTCATGTGATTTGTTGTTGAAATCATGTTCATGTGCTTTGTTGTTGAAATGTTGAAGAAATCATGTTCATGAAATTTGTTGTTTGAACATTGTTAGAAATTAATCATATTGTCTATATTTTGGTTAAGTTTGATTAATTGATGTGTTATAGCTGATGGGTAGTTTGGTAATTTATAGTACTTTCGGGGGTAAAATAGTAATTTGCAATAGGGTCGGAGGGGTAGTTTAGGAATTGTACATTTTGTGATTGTTTATTTGAAGCATGGGGGACAAAATGAAATGGGGTGGGTTGTGATATAGTTGTTTAATATAAAGGGGGGACAAGACAAAATTTAGTTGGGGGAATCTTGCATTATTTTATGTTAGGCATGGGGGACAAAATATAATGGGGTGGTGTGATATGTTTATTTAATGTAATTGGGATGAGTGGGAAGATAATGGGTTGGGTAGAGAAAAAGTATGGATTTTAATTAACTGAAAGGTTTATGGGATGGGTTATATATATGAAGTCTTGAAATCAGATTTAAGGAAGACAGAGAAGAAAAAATACACATACAGATAGAGAGAGAAAACGGACAGAGAATAGAAGAGAGAAAAAAATGGCTGAACAATTAAGAGAAAAAAAAATTCCGAAAAATATTTAAGCTTTCAAAATAAAAATAAAAACTAAAAAATCTTCTCCTTTCTTTCTTTGTTTGAAATTAGTATTAATGGTTGTTGTTTCATTCAAATCTTAAAGCTTTTGTTTTTGGGATTACTACTCCACCGGTCTGTTACTGGGTTGTTACTGTTGCTGGGCAGTTGTTGCTGTTGTACTGTTATTACTGCTGCTGATTCTCATCTTCATTTTCTTTTGCTTCCAATATCAGGTATATATTTTAAATTCATGTCATGAAAAGCTTCAACATGACAAGTAAATGAAGTTTGGAATTATAAGGATGTCTTCTACTCATTTAAATTTTATTAGTTTAAGTTTCAGTTTTGTTTTAGTTGGTTAATATAGTATTATACTTGACATGATAAACTGTTAACTAATTAACCTTCTGGAGTAGTAAATTCCACGATAATCTTATATGTTTTGAGGACTAGTGATGACATTTACTGTTTAAATTGTTGAGATAGGGAACATTGCAGAAAATTGGCCATTAATTAAATCTTGTGATATTGTTAGCTAAGTAAAGAATAGTACGGAAATACCCAGAAATTACATTACTAGCTTATTTTGTCAAATATCCAATTTTGTTTAAGGCTAGATGATGTCGTCTTATTAAATCAATTGGTAGATTAGTTCTCTTTCTTAATAACAAATGGCATAGTTATTTTAGGAACGCGATCAACTCATTTCTTTTAATGTATGAAATAATGTCGATGATTTTTTTACAAAATATAGAGTTAGTGTTTGTAAATATTCGCATAGGCAGAGTTAGTGTTTATCTCAAACTCAATCTTCGTAATCAAAAATTAACTAAATAATTATAACCTCGGACTAAAAACAAGTGGTGTAAAAGAAGGATGAGATTTATAAATTGTAACATTTTAAGTCAAAAATGTGTAAATAGCGTTTGCTACAAATAGAATAATGAAAATTCTTCGAAAACATCACTTCCTTTTGTGAATCATTTTTTTTAGTTTTATACGCCATTCACTTTTTGGGTATACACATATTGTATTTATGAGAAAAATGGTAATATTAATCACACGTTGTTTATTTTTACTCTTTAAATTTGAATGGCTTGGAGGAATATAATTCATACGCGTAAAATAAGACTTGCGGTGAACACATAATAACTTTTGAATGTTTTTTTTCAAGAAAATATAGAGACGTCTAAATCAATGTTTCTCTATGGCTTTCATATAAAAATAATATGGATGTAATAAATAATTTGTAAACAAATTTATATTACCATCAAGAATATATTTGTGATTAGGGATATGTCCGCGTAACCTGATTATATTTCTAAAAGCAATTCGGATTATGCGTTCGCGCAACTTCGAGCGAACATTTAATAAAAAGGGGTTCTTCGGAGATTATCCATATTAATTTCATATAACCCGAGATGTGCAGTTCACTATTTAATCATACAAGAGCGACAGACGTTCTTAATTTTATTTAAGCACAATTTTGAACTTAAGTCTATTTTTATAATAAAAAAAAATTCGAAAAAAAAAATAATTATATTATCAATATCATTGTGTATACGTACGCGTGACACGATTTCTCACGTTAAAAAATATATAATATATAAAACGAATACACGTATGCGTGATTCAATTCAAAGAAGGGTCTTTAATTATAAACAATCTAAACAGAAGCGGTAACAAAATCATGCAATAAAAATGTAAAATCGAGATAATTAAGCCAAGAATAAAAACAGTTAAGCGACCGTGCTAGAACCACGGAATTCGGAAATGCCTAACACCTTCTTCCGGATTAACAGAATTCCTTACTTAGGATTTCTGGTTCGCAGAATAACAAACAGAGTCATATTCTCCTCGATTCAGGGATTAAAACCGGTGACTTGGGATGCCTTAAAATTCCCAAGTGGCGACTCTGAAACAAACAAACAAATCCCGTTTCGACTGTCCTTTAATTGGAGAAAACTCCCTTGTACCCTCTCGGGTATGTAAAAAGGAGGTGCGACAATGGCCACAACTCGTAATGTATAACTATAAGTGGACAACACTATATTAATAAACTATTGTTCTTAAAATATGAATACATATGGGCCGTCAAAGCCTCTAACATACTATACAAAATGAACCTCTGTCTATAAAGCCTCTAAGATTATTTGATATCAAATAGGACAGGGTATCGGCCTACCCATAAGTTTGTAGCAAACTCTAACACGATGACTTATAGACTCGGCTGCACTTCGAATGTGGTGGAGTCTTACCGATCCTTCGCAGAATGTTGATCTTGTCTACTATGAAGGCTCGTCAAATTTGTAATCTATACTTGCAGGCATGAATGCAATGTCCCCAACAAAAGGACATCAGTACGAATAATGTACTGAGTATGTAAGGCATGTAAATAAGTATATAAAGGACATAGAAGAAACATGGAGTAAATGACTCATCCTGTAAGTCTGGATAACTCTGTAAATCAGGAAATACTTAGAGTATCATGCATATGCGTATGAATGTCATGTCGTGCATAGGTACATGTGTTCATAAAATTATCAAGCCTCTGAGGGCATCCCATCATATCATTTCAGCCACTGTGGGCAACATCATCATCGTGTACCAGCTGATCAGGTGGTGGTGCGTATATAACGTCGTAACCTTTTCCCATATGCCATATACATATATACGCGTATATAACGCCGTCTGAGTCATATTTCAGCCACTGTGGGCAACATCATCATCATATACCAGCTGATCAGGTGGTGGTGCGTATATAACGTCATAACCTTTCCTATATCCCATATACATATATATACGCATATATAACGCCATCTGGTCATGGGTCAATATGCATGTATAAATGCATGAAATACGTTAATAAAATATCTCGGTACGTCATAGTATAGTTATTCTTTCTCAATCTATGAAACTCTAAATGCATATACGCTTCCCGTCAATCTAACTTCTAACGATATTTTCTTCTGTATAAGACTTTGAATCACATATTATAAACTAATGAATTTATGGAGAAGTGCGAATTCCCAATGACAACAATAGAGTTCAAAGTGCAAGTATAATTATTATACAAAGGTGAAAGATTATAGAAAGGAATGCAACTACGACCTAAAAACTCCAGACACATCAATGTAGGATGAAAAGTGGTAGATTTTGTCCTATTAATAAGGTTCAAATGCAACATATCAGAAATTATTAAGTACTTGTTATTTTTCATTTGTAAAGTTTTATGTTACAAATAACGTTTTAAGAACGTACCACTTGAATTTTACACTAATTTATTTAACTTTGTTCTTATGATTGTGTACACTTGATATATGATTGAGTACACCAATATACAAGTGGGTTACTAGTGGATATATATATATATTCAAATCATCAGAAATTCTGGTGGATTTTACTCGAAATTAATTCTTTCAAATCACCTCTAAACTACTGCAAAGGTATCCTCAATTGTTTGCCAAAACACCCCACTTTATATCGAATCCAATTTCGAAAATTCGATTTTAATCTCAAAACTTCTTTAATTGAATTTATGATTTTCTTCTCGAAGTTGTAATTTATCTAACAATACTTAATAAGGTTCTCAATTAAAATCAATTACAGATATTTAAGTTGAAATAAAATTACTACGATGTCGAATCAGATTAGTGGCAGAATAAATAATTCGAAAATGTGGATTTGAGATACTTCTTTTCTTGTTAGGCTAGGTTTGGAGTGTGCCCATGGTGATATTTGAGTCGCCGTTTGCTGCGGAAAATTAGGATTTTAGGGTTATTTGATCTTTAGCTATAAGCTGTAAGTTTTAAGATAAATATGCAAATAGGGAAAAATGTGTCTATTTTATGTTCCAATCTTTTACTCGGATTAGGGATGACAGAACTAACTCAAACTCATTTGACCCGCCCGACCCGTCCAAGTTTTAATGGGTTAGGGTTGGAACAATTTTGAAAATGGGCTGTTTTGGGCTAGCCCAAGTTAACCCATCAAAAATCATCAGCCCAAATGGACTCATGATGATGCCCAACCTTGACCTATGGAAATGCTCAATCTTAAAGTTCTATCTTGACACATGTGCTGAAAATATTTTCTAATTTTTTTATGATTGATTGTTTAAATATTTAAAAATATTTTCTTTATGAATTCATTTTTCTCCAATCGGATGAAAATATTTTTCCTATCAAGAGAAGGGAAAACATCTTCTAAAATTCTTTTTCAACCCTCCACAACTAAGTGTCGTTGACACACATAATTATCAAACATGAAAAAATCTGAAAATAAAGAAGAAACACATTATCACAACAGAAAAATAACAAATTTAATTTATATAAATAAAATAAAGGACGGGTGCTGAGCTATATTTTAGGTATCACAATAAAATAAAATAAAGTACTCATTTAATAGAAATGAAAGAAATACCTTTTCTATAGCATAAAAAGAAAATATTCTTTTATTGAAATAAAAGATAATATTTTTTCTCCAACAGGAAAATAAAGTACTCATTTTGTGGGGGAGGGGGGAGGGGGGAATACTTTTTTTACATCATGAAAAAGAAAGTACATTTTTGTTGAAACAAAAGAAAATACTTTTTCTACAGCATGAAAAGAAAGTACTCATTTTTTGAAAAAAAATATTTTTTCTACATCATAAAAAGAAAGGACTTATTTTTGAAATGAAAGAAAATACTTTTTCTACATCATAAAAAGAAAATATTCATTTTCTTGAAATAAAAAAGAAAATACTTTATCTAACACATTAAAAGAAAGTACTCTAAATAATATTTCTATTTAGGGGTGAGGTAGCGTTGGGGTTGTGGGAGGTGGGAAGTTCTAATTTTACTAGTTCTTAATTATTCTGATATTTATTAGTATTATAAGATGAAGAACTATCAAATAAAATTCTAAATCCAAATTGAGGAAAAAAATCATTTGGCATGAATTGACATTTATTCCAAAACATAAGATAATTTTATGTACGTTTGTTTAAAAGTTGAGAATAAGATTTGGGTTGGGCGGATTAGGTTACTGTAATGACCCAAAGGGTCATCTTTCGTTTTAGAATCCAATTCCTTGTTCCGAGGCCTTGAAAACCTCATTTTTTCCTCCTCGATTTGCGTGCATAGTTCGGACATGCTTCTGGAAAGTCTTATATGAAAATGTGAGAAAAATATTGAGTTTTGTCTTTAAAAATAATTTAAGTTGATTTCGGTCAATATTTTGAGTAAACGGACCCGGACCTGTGATTGGACGGTCCTAGAGGGTCCGTCGTAAAATATGGGACATGGGCATATGCCCGGAATCGAAATCCGAGGTCCCTAGTCCGAGAAATGAATTTTTAAAGAAAATTATTAATTGAAAAATATAATGGTGTAACGACCCGATCGGTCGTTTCATGAGTTACCGCTTTGTTTCTCCCATTTCTTCTTCTTTATGTATTGTTCAGCTGTATTTCATCGCATCGTGTTAGTTAGTTGGGTTCGGAGTGGTTTTATAGAGAAATGAGACATTTAGTCTCTTAAGTTGGCCTTCTAGTTGGAAAAGTCAACCGGAAGTTGACTTGTGAGTAAATGATCTCGGAACTTGGTTTTTATGGTTTGGATAGCTTCACGAGGTGATTTGGGACTTAGGAGCGTGATCGGAATGTATTTTGGAGGTCCTGGGTAGATTTAGGCTTGAATAGGCGAAATTGGAATTTTGGCGTTCTCTGGTTGGTAGTTAAAATTTTGATATCGGGATCGGAATGGAATTCCGAACATTGGAATAGGTCGGTTGTGTCATTTGGGACGTGTGTGCAAAATTTCAGGGCATTCGAATGAGGTTTGATAGACTTTTTGATCAATTGCGGAATTCGAAAGTTTTGGAATCCTTAGACTTGAATCTGAGGGTAATTTGGTGTTTCGGCGTTGTTTTGAGTGTTCCAAGGATTGGTACAAATTTGAATAGTAGTATATGACTTGTTCGTATTTTTGGTTGAGGTCCCAGGGGCCTTGGGATGGATTCGGAAGGTTGACGGGGAGTTTGGAAATTGAAGCTGAGCAGCTTCAGCTGCTGTTATTATCATAACCGCACTTGCGGATTGGGGACCGCAGGTGCAGTGTCGCAGATGCATGAAGGAGGTCGCAGAAGCGGTTTTGGTTATTTGGAGCTGGATCGCAGGTGCGGAGTTTCTAGCGCACTTGCGGGGCCCTAAGTGCAAGGTTCTAACCACAGATGCAGAATTGGCCCTTAAGTGAAAATCGCGGGTGCGGTTATTTTGATCGCAGAAGCGGTCCGCTGGTGCGGGAACACCTGGGCAGAAACTATATAAGCTTTCCTTCGCGATTTTTAGCCTTGTTCTACCATTTTTGAGACCGTTTGAGAGCTTTTTGAGAGGATTTGAAGAGGGATTCAAGGGATAACGCTTGAAGGTAAGATTTTTGAACCCAATACTCGATTCTAATGGCATTATTCTACTGATTAGGCTTGAAATTGATGGAAATTAAGGGTTAAAATTAGAGAATTAGGGCTTAGTATTAGAGAGTTTCCATTGGGGATTTGAGGGGCCATTTGGGGTCCGATTTTGATGTTTTTGGTATGCATAGACTCGTGGGGGGATAAGGATTCTAGTAATGTGATTTGTATCGAAGTCTGAGGCGTGGGCCGGGGGATCGAGTTTGGCCGATTTCGAAATGTTTGAGTTAATTTGATTATTTTCGCTTGGGCTTTGTTCCTTTAGCGCATATTAATGGTATGATACTGATTTTGGTTAGATTTGGAGCATTCCGAGGCCGAGTCAAGAGGCAAAAGTATCGCGGGCTAGAGTTTGGACCGGTTTGAGGTAAGTAATGATTGTAAATATTGTCCTGAGGGTATAAAACCACGAATTTTACATCGTTGTGCTACTTTGAGGTGACGCACACACTAGATGACGAGTGTGGGGTCATGCACCATTGGGGATTGTGACTTGGTCCGTCCCGTACGACTGTTAAGTCGCGTATTTGATTGAAAACTGTTTGATATCATTGTGTTTTTGAAAGTATTACCATATTTTGGGCTGGATGCCATATTTGGGCCTCGTGCCAACTGTTTTGGACCCTTAGGGGCTTCTTACTACTATTCCTCACTATTTTGACTTAATATCTGTACTCAGTCATGCTGTATTATGCTATTTTCATAACTCAGCCATATTTACTCCGTTTTGATATTTTAAAGATATTTTGGGCTGAGCATTATGTTTTACTATTGCCCGAGTGGCTTGAGAGGTTTCTGACTGAGTGAGGCCGAGGGCCTGTATGTGAGTATATTATGGGATCGGGCTGCACGTCGTAGCATGTTGCACTGATTTGTGACATATGAGAGGCCGAGGGCCTGATTTGTTATGCCAAGAGATGGCTTGTGATAACGCTTGGGCTGTAGGAGCCCCTCCGGAGTCTGAACACCCCAAGTGAGTGCGGGTACCCAGTGTGAGTGATGTGATATTGCCCGAGGGGCTGTTGTTGTTTCATGTTGTTTCCCGAAGGGCTAATTACGAGTGATTGTGAGGTAGCCCAAGGGGCTGGTTCTGTTGATATTTTGCCCGAAGGGCGATTTATGGTACATGTTTTGCCCAAGGGTCTGTTTACGTTTCTATCCTTTTTCTCACTGATTTCACCACTCGTTTAAAACTATTGAAAGATGTTTTAAAAAGGTTTTACTGAACTGAGCTGTTTTTACGAGTTAATTGATTTACTGTATTGTTCTAGACATATACTGTTTTGTTGTAATTCTATGACGTGGAATTACCTGTTTTCTTATTGCTCAGCTGCTTTTACTTTTATTACTTACTGAGTTGGCGTACTCACATTACTCCCTGCACCTTGTTGCAGATCCAGGAGTCTCGGGACGCGATAGTGAGTACTGATCAGTCTTCCAGCAGGTCTCCGGAGTTGCCTAGGTAGTTGTTTGGCGTTCGCAGCCCTGTGCTTCTCCTTCTTATCTCACTCATATTGGCTTAGTATTTTTATTTTCGGACTATGTTGTCCTTTCTTGTTCCTAGACAAGTTTGTAGCTGCTCATAACTGGTGACACCCCGATGTCGGGCATGTGTTATATTTCCGCACTGCTTAAACTTATGTTATGGGATTTTAGTAATTAATGGCTTAAAAAGACATCTTATGATTTTCTGGTTAGTTTTGGGTTTGTGTCGGCTGTCCTAGTTTCATGATATGCGTCATCACGATCAGGTCAGTTTTAGGGTCATGACAAATGTCACACCTCTTTTTTCGCCCGCGCCGCCTCAAAAGGGTGCGGAAGGGAGTTTTTTCCAATTAAAGGACAATCGAAACGGGATTTATTAATTTATTTTAGAGTCGCCACTTGGGAGATTTATGGTGTCCCAAGTCACCGGTTGAATCCCGAATCGAGGAAAAGAAGAACTCTGTTTAACAGTCTGCATACCAGAAATCCGAATAAGGAATTCTGTTAACCCAAGAGAAGGTGTTAGGCATTCCCGAGTTCCGTGGTTCTAACACGATCGCTCAACTATCATATTCGGCTTGATTATCTGATTTTATACAATTATGAACTTATGTACAAACTTTAAACTCTTTACCGCTTTTATTATTATTATTATTTTAACAAAGAATTACAACATTGTGAAAAAACGTATCTCGAACCACGTCACATCAATGTACTCGTGGTTATTGACACATTTCAACTCTGTTGAGATTTGGATTTGGGTCACATAAATGTGCACCCGAGTTTAAGAAAGTAAATTGTTAAAGGCGCGCCTAAAGCAACTAGCGTATCATTATTTTGGATAAGGCCGTGAAATTTGCTAAACGACCGATCCCGAAGTCTATACAATTATTAACCATTTATTGAGGGCCCCGCAACTTGTGCGTTTTATTGGGCGAGGCTCATCTCATTTATTTTAAAAGGATAATCCTAAAGTGCCTACATTTTTTCTATTAAATTTGTCTCTAAAAAATGAAAGAGAAAAGGTCCTAATTTATTTACATGCTTACGAGTTGTTATAGTCGGGTTCAGAACGCAATTTGTTAATTCAGAATGTAAGCTCAATATGGACAACCCGTTGGCCAACGTGGACCCAGACCCAACGTGTATGGCACAAAACTAGACCTGGGCCATCTCATTCACATGTTACTACCTAGTTACATTATACTAGGCATGCTCACAGTTTGTCAAATTAAAAAAAAAAAACTTGGCAATCTAATTTTAATCCTAAACCATTTACATGCTGAAATTAACCAATAGTATCTAGCTAAACAATATTCCTACAAGTTCCGAAATGGTCTATTCGTTTAATGAGCTAACTGTTGAATGTTTAAGAATAGCCTAAATCAGCTAACATGCTTTTTGAGATATGATAATCATCAAACAATAACGAACTATCTGAACAGAGTTACTACACCATTTATTATTATTTTTTTAGCAATACATAGACAGTTCGTCCACTAAGCTACTGTCAGATGTTCCATTATACATTAAACAACTACATGATTCTGATTAGAGGAAACTAAATAATGTATATACACAACTAAAATTCAGAATATAACTAAGATAAATTCGGAACTTTAACTCTTCATTTCATATTCATGCTTCATGCTTCAGCTTACAGTAACCAGCGTGTCAGTTGTGTACCTGATATTGGAAGTAAAAGAAGAGGAAGATCAGCAGAAATGCAGTAGCATATAACAACAGCAACAACAGTAGCGAATTGAACACCCAAGGACAGATCTTAAAACCAACAGAGATGATTCCACAACCAGTAACAGATTCAAGAATAACCCAACAGCAAACAATACCAGAAACCCAAGCTGAAACCCAATAATTCAATGAAACAGCACTCCAGAACCAAAAGAAAACCCAAAAAGACCAATCTGAAAATTAGTAGTACCAAATGCAAACCACAGAAGCAGTAACAATATTCTGATTCTCAGTAGTAAAGAAAGGCTTTACTTTCAGTTTTTAATTCTCAAAGACTGAATTTTTTAAGTTATGACAAATCCGTTTTCTTTTCAACTTAAGCTCTGAATTTATGATGATCAAATCCCCCTCCTAATTATGTCCAAGTCTGCTCTATTTATGCCTCATAACAGACCCCTTAATCAATTAAACAGATAATAAAACAATCTACTTTCTCTTACCAAACCTACTACTACATAAAAAAATACAATTATTATTTTATTTAATCAACTTTTCTTGAGCCCCGTAATCCTACTATGTCTTGTTCCCCATTATTAATTAAACAAATGCATTATTCCCCACTACCACATGTCTTGTCCCCCACTATATTATTTTAATACCTTATTTTAATATTATTAACTTAGTGGACATAGCACTCAAAATAAATAATTGTTCAGATTTTCAATTCCAAAAATATCCCTCTAAAATTACTGAAATTACCATTTTACCCCTGGAAATACTGCAATTTACCATTCTAAACCCCATCAGCTATAACCAATTCCTAATCAATTCTAACCAAAATACAGCAGCTATAACCAATTCCTAATCAAATTCAAACTAGATGATGAACAACAAAGAAACAACTGGAATTATTTTGAGTGAACAATATTTTTTAACAACAAACCTACTTTCAGATTCAACAACAATAACAAACAAGTATATTCAAATCACTGAGATCAAATTCAAATTAAACTTAAACAGAACAAATAAACAGATTCAAATCACTAAACTCAATAATCAATTGAACCTCAAACTAAATCTAACAATATTACAACCAAGATGAAGGATTCAAGTTATTAAACTAACACACTTCTATATTAAAACTAAATTCTTTTAAATGAATAAAAACAAACTGAAGAAATAATCAAGAAATGATAAACAACGAACAAGAAAAGAATCAAACATATACTGATTTCAAATCCGAGAATATCAAACAAAGTACGGACAGAAATGAAACTTAAACCAACTAACCGGAAATGAACAACGACGAACTCGAACGGAAACGGAAAACTCGGACAGCAACCTCGACGTACCGGATCTCGACTCAACGAAAATCCACCTTCTCTTTTAACCTCGACGAACTCAGACTGGACCTCACCGAATGACGAACAACGACGGACTCAAACAAAACCAAACGAGACCTTGACAGAACGTCGGACTTTAACCGGACTGCTTCGCTTTTCCTCCGTCTATCTCTCACTTTGTTTCAATGACCTCTATGTTGCTGCTCTATCCATATGTGTGCGTGGGTCGTGAAAGGATGTTGAAGGAGGTCGTGTGTGTGTGTGTGTTGAGTAGCAGTTTGACGAGAGAGGAGATGAAGCAGCAACAACTATGTGTTTGGATGTGAGGCTGTGCGTGTGTGTGTGTAGAGGTGAAATAGCAGCAATGGCAGCTGGAGCTCGACGGGAGGGCAGCAATGGTGCTTTGGGTGGTGTTCATGGATGCTGAACGAAGAAGAAGAAGAAGCAGCGAGGGTGGTCGACTGTTTTTTTCTGGTGATTGGATGCGACGGACTGTTTGGTTGACGGTGGAGCAGCTGGTTGTGAGAATGAAGATGAAGACAAAGAAGCATCAAGGGTGGACTGGGGCTCGATGCAGCAGTGCTGCTGCTCATCAATGGCGGCCGGGGGGGGGGGGGGGGGGGGGGGTGCTCGCGACTGAGACGAACGGAGTGTTGTGTGTATAGATGAGAGAATGACGATGGAGAAGGGTGTTGTTCGTCGTGGGCTGGTGGTCGTTTGGAGTAGATGGTGGTGAGGAGGAAGGGGCAGTCATGGGACGTGAGGTTGGGGAAGATGAAAGAGGAGAGGGGGGTGGTTTAGGTTTTTTAGGTTTAGGTTTTTAATTTTTTAATTTTTTATTTTTTCAAAAAATGAAAAATGGAAGAAGGGGGTGTTTGTTTGGGGTTATGGGACGGACCGGGTCGGGTCGACCCGGTAGGAGTTTATTTGGTTTGGGCCTGGTCGCTTTAAATTAAAAGGTGGCCCAATCCGATTTTCTTCTTATTTCCCATGCTTCATTTTTCTTCTTTTATTTTTTCTTAAACTAAAACTAAATTCTAAAAATCCTAAATTATCCTATAGAACTTAATTAATTTATAAAAGTGCAAATTAATTCTCAATAACAATTAACACATAATTAAATAGCAATTACGAAAAAATCACACAATTTGGACATTAAATGCTAAAAATGCAAACATACATTATTTTTTGTGATTTTTCATAAAACAAACTTAATTGCTCCTAATTGTAGAATTAAATCCTAAATGCAAATGCGACATATTTTTGTATTTTTTATTAATTTAACAAATAAACATGCACAGACAAATACAAATAATTATCCAAAAATGCCACGAAATTCTCAAAATTGCACACAAAAGGAAAATTGTTTTATTTTGAATTTTTTGGGAGTAATTCTCATATAGGGCAAAAATCACGTGCTTACAGCTACCCCTCTTTGTCCGAAGACACGAAGAGTTTTCGTGCAAAGATAAAGTGAGCGATTTTTGCCCCATCCGAGTACTCCGTGCGAAGCATTTTTTGAAAAAGATTTAACCGAACCTTTGCTTCAAAGGTTTCCTACATATCCCTGGCTAGAAGGGAATCATGTTAATGTAGTTCGGGAAGTTTTGGTAGCTGGGACTACCATGAGACTGCTTTTTGTTGTTACATGTTATTACTACTGCTTTTCGATCTCCTTATTACACCGTGCCAAAAGAAAACAAGAAGCTAGACTTAAACTAGGAATTTAAAAAAATCATATCTATCTACGACTTGTTCTTGTTGCCTTGCTTTCTTGTCGGGTTATGTTTCCTCCGGTGCTTTTTCTTCCGAAAACTGCTGGGGGATGACACTGGCCTTTTGCTTTTACAAGTGTCATCATTTTGTTCGATCTGCTGGGGATACTGCTTCCTTCAAAAACTTGTTACGCTGAGGATTTTTGTTGTAACCCTCCTCATTACTAACTTCTGATTTAATCTTGAAATGTATTCCTCTGTTCTGCAGGCGGGGACGCTCCTGACTCCAACTTGACTTCTTCAACTTAAAATATAACAACCTCCGTTCTACAGGCGGGCTCCTGACTCCAACTTAACATTTAACAACCTCGTTCTACAGGCGGGCTCCTGACTTCTCCAACCTTAAAAATAATTCAACCTCCGTTCTACAGGCGGGCTCCTGACTTCTCCAACCTTAAAAATAATTCAGCCTCCATTTTCCAGGCGGGCTCCTAACTTCAAAAACTTCTTAAAAATAATTCAGCCTCCATTCTTCAGGCGGGCTCCTGACTTCAATAAATTCTTAAAATGTAAAACCTCCGTTCTCCAGGCGGGCTCCTGACTTCAACAACTTCTTAAATGTAACACTTCCGTTCTCCAGGCGGGCTCCTGACTTCAACAACTTCTTAAAAAGAATTAGCCTCCATTCTCCAGGCGGGCTCCTGACTTCATCAGCAACTTTGAAAATAAAATGCATTTGGCAATGATTTATGAAAATATATATTTTGGCAATGTTTATACAAGCAGGACCACTCGGGTCGAAATAAATTAAATATCCTTTTGAGGAAGGATTAAATTCAATATCCTATTCGAGGGTGGATAGACCCATCATATCCTATTCGAGGGCGGATAGACCCATCATATCCTATTCGAGGGCGGATAGACCCATCATATCCTATTCGAGGGCGGATAGACCCATCATATCCTATTCGAGGGCGGATGAACCCAAAATATCCTATTCGAGGGCGGATGAACCCAAAATATCCTATTCGAGGGCGGACGAGCCCAAAATATCCTATTCGAGGGCGGACGAGCCCAAAATATCCTATTCGAGGGCGGACGAGCCCAAAATATCCTATTCGAGGGCGGACGAGCCCAAAATATCCTATTCGAGGGCGGACGAGCCCAAAATATCCTATTCGAGGGCGGACGAGCCCAAAATATCCTATTCGAGGGCGGACGAACCCAAAATATCCTATTCGAGGGCGGACGAACCCAAAATATCCTATTCGAGGGCGGACGAACCCAAAATATCCTATTCGAGGGCGGATGAACCCAAAATATCCTATTCGAGGGCGGATAGAACCCAAAATATCCTATTCGAGGGCGGATGAGCCCAAAATATCCTATTCGAGGGCGGATGAGCCCAAAATATCCTATTCGAGGGCGGATGAGCCCAAAATATCCTATTCGAGGGCGGATGAGCCCAAAATATCCTATTCGAGGGCGGATGAGCCCAAAATATCCTATTCGAGGGCGGATGAGCCCAAAATATCCTATTCGAGGGCGGATGAGCCCAAAATATCCTATTCGAGGGCGGATGAACCCAAAATATCCTATTCGAGGGCGGATGAACCCAAAATATCCTATTCGAGGGCGGATGAACCCAAAATATCCTATTCGAGGGCGGATGAACCCAAAATATCCTATTCGAGGGCGGATAGACACATCATATCCTATTCGGGGGCGGATGAACCCAACTTCAAAACTTGAAATTGTCTTACCTCCGACTGTTTTTCTTAAAATTGTGTTGTCTTGCTATCCTTTAAAACTTGAATTGATTTCCTCGTTCCTCTGAGAAAATTTTCGACAATGGCAGAAAATTTTCTGTCCCAGTTTTGGTGCTCTTCCTCGTGGCATGTTTTTTCGCCATTAATAAGATTTCCTTTTCCTGCTTCAAATCAAAGAAAATTTGTTAGTTTTAAACCATGGTGGGTGGTCGTGCCACTCCTGCTGGGGATGGTTTTTCCTTTTCTCCCTTCCTCGCTCTGTGTTTCATTACGTTATCAAAACTTGCTGGGGATTATTTTGCTGGGGATGAATTTTCCTTTTCTTCCTTCCCCACTCTGTGTTGTCCGAACCTCTTGGAACTTGGTCGAAAATCTGTCAGGGATGCTCATACATCTCGATGATCTGCTGGGGGCCCTCTTGGAATTAGGTCCACAATTTTCTCAACTGTTGTTTTCCTGTTTTTCTCCAACTTCCCCTGGAAATTTGGTCCTCTTGGGATCTAGACCCATTCATCATTTGGTCTTGCGACCAACTTCTTTTTGCTTTATCGCCTTATCTTTGGCCTGTCCTATTCGCATTTTGCTTTGCATCATTTTGGCAACTGGTAGTAAGCTCTGAAAATCCTTTTAAAAAACAAACTGTGGGGGAAGTAAAGTCTTTAAACCAAGAAATGAAAAAGTAATGATCTCAAAAAATAGAAAAAGAAGAAGTCTTTCTGAACAAATGCTGGGGAAAAGGAAAGAAAAGAACTTATCTGAATGATATAACTAATCCCAACGATCATGTCGCGCATTCTGGATTAATCAACCCATTCTATTTGTATCAATCAACCCTTCGGACGACCTCATGTTGCTGGGGATAAACAGGCACTCAACTCTTTGCCAAATGCGGATCCTTTCCGCCAATCTTGTTATGTCGCCTCATAGTGCCCTTCGAGGGGTTTTCACTAATAAGACTCTCTCGTTTCTCTCAACTCCCATCGTCTTATGGCGCCTGTAAAGGTTTTCACCGATAAGACTCTCTCATTTTATTTTATTTTTCAGCTGGGGATTGGAGTGCTGTCGCTCTCTCTACTGGGGATTCTTTTCGGTTATCAATTCATTTCCAGTTTATGATCCTCTTCTCAGCTGGGGATCAGAGTGTTATTCCCGACTTCCGTTTGCATGACTTGGCACTTCTCGGATACTGATCGGGAGGTCTTTTTTTTTTGGACATCAATATGGGTTTTTGGGTATGGCTAAAAGAAAAGGGGTATCAAGAGGGTTCAAAATCATTTTGATGGGTAAAACATTACAACTCTTGGAATCGAACTTTCTTCCCAAAATTACAAACACAACTTCTGCCCCAGTTTTCTTGCTTGGGGATTTTTTTTTACACCATGACCGAGCCGTGAGGCGCCTACGTATCCTTCTTTGAGGAATCAGGTCAAACGTAGTTCCCAATTCCTTTGTTTTTTTCTTGTGACTTTTCTTTTGTCTTTATTATCATTATTTTTTTCTTCTCTTTTTCTTTCATTTTCATTACTGATTCCAAAAAGAGGGGTATGAAAGAATAAATAAGGCTCAAAAGGGGAAGCAAAGGTTAAAGTGTTTGGATAGAAGAAAGAATTGCCTCCATCATTTCATTCTCCGATAAATGCAAAGTACAAACAAACAACAATTACAATTACAAGAAATCATACATAATATCTCTTAACTGCGTCAGAATTGATAGCCATGTCGACGCATTTCCCTTCGATATCTGTTAAACATAAAGCGTCATTGTGCTTGCTCTGTTCAGATTGCGATAATCAACACACACGCGGATTTTTCCATCTTTTTTGGCACTAGCACCACATTAGCCAACCAATCAGGATATCGAGCGACCCGAATAACCTTAGCATTCAGCTGTTTGGTTACTTCTTCCTTAATCTTCACACTCATGTCGGTTTTGAACTTCCTCAATTTTGCTTGACGGGAGGAAATGCCGGGTCAGTGGGCAATTTGTGAACCACTAGATTGGTGTTTAAACCCGACATGTCGTCGTATGACCATGCAAAACGTTTTTGAATTCAATAAGTGCTTTGATTAGTTCTTCCCTGATGTTTGGCTCAATGTGGACGCTTATCTTAGCTTCCCTGATATCATCCTTATCCCCTAGATTGACGGCTTCCGTGTCATTTGAGTTGGGCTTGATTTTTTTTTTTTCAAATTGGCTCAACTCTCTGTTAATTTCTTCGAATGATTCATCCTCATCGTATTCCGACTCATCATCACAATCTTGTACTATAAGTTCGAAATCAGATTGATTTTTTAGACTAGGTTGAAGGTCCGTCATGCATGCCATGTCATTGGAACCAGTATAAAGAGAACTGTTCAGAAGAGAAAAAGAAGAAGAAAAATTAAAACAAAATAAGGAATGAAGAAAAAAAACTTTCACTTTATTAAAATATGGGATAGCAAGGTTTCACACTTTGGCGAGCACAAAAAGAAATCTGGATTACAACCCTGGAATAATCCAGACAACAAGAAAGAAAATCAGAGCTCACTACCAAGACTCCCTTCGTATAGGAAGAAGAGTGGCCATTCAATTATTGATTTTTGCTTTCAGCCCCACAAACTGTACATCTTCCCCACTTGACCCTTTTCCCAACACCATAACTAGCTTGTCATCTACCTTTTCCAACTATACCACCGCTTTTCCACTGGTCGACTTTTCTTTTGAACCGACACGGATCATCATCATTGTTTGTGAGGGTTTCTTTAGCTCCCCTCCTTCGTGCACTAGCTCGATCATGTGGGTTTCATGGTGTGCCGACAACGGGTTCTGATTGATGTTGGGTGCCTCTGGTGTCTGAACCTCAATCTTGTTGGTGTCAATAAGATTTTGCACTGCATGTTTCAACTTCCAACACTTCTCAGTATCATGTCCGGGAGCCCCCGAACAATACTCACAGCTTACCGAGTGGTCCATATTTTTGGGAAGGGGATTTGGCAATCTGGGCTCAACAGGACTCAACAAGCCTAACTACCTTAATTTGTGGAACACGGCAGTATAGGTTTCTCCCAACTCAGTGAATGTTCTCTGTATTCTTTCATTTCTGAAAGCCTGATTTCCCCGGAAACCTGCCCCTGGAGGGTTCCTATAGGCCCTTAGCAGCGGATAGGTGTTTTGTGGGGGTGGGTATGTATTTTGTGGAGGTGGATATGTGTTTTGGGGAGCCGGCGCGCGCCATTGCGGGCGAGCCGGAGGCTGAGTGTATGTCTGGGCTTGGTGTACGGAGAAGTGTGGTTCTTGTGGAAGGTAGTAGGGTTGTTGAGGATAATTTGGAGTGTGAGGGTAGTTTGGGTGAAGGGGTCTGGGTTGGTAGCGAGGGGAAGGACCTCTCGATCTGGACCAGTTGCCTGACTCTATTGTCGCGACCTCTTCTCTCTTTTTCTTTCCAAGCGCACCTCCCGTGCCGCTCTAAATGGCCTGAGTTGTTGCCTTGATTGCCAAGTAACTCAGGATCTTATTGGACTTAAGTCCCTCTTCTATCATAACTCCCATTTTCACTACTTCATTGAAGGATTTGCCAACTGACATCACCAAGTGACCAAAGTACGTTGGCTCTAGAGTTTGCAGAAAATAGTCCACCATTTCGTTTTCCCTCATTGGAGGATCAACTCTGGCTGCTTGTTCTCTCCACCGGAACCCAAATTCCCGGAAGCTCTCCCCGGGCTTCTTATCAAACTTTAGCAATGTGAGACGGTCAGGGACTATCTCAAGGTTGTACTGGAAGTGACCTGCGAAAGCCTGTGCTAGATCGTCCCAGGTGTACCACCTGCTCGGATCTTGTCTTGTATACCATTCCAGTGCTGACCCACTTAGGCTTTGGCCAAAGTAAGCTATCAACAGCTCGTCTTTGCCACCAGCTCCTCTCATCTTGCTACAAAAACCCCGTAGATGTGCCACAGGATCGCCATGCCCTTTGTATAAATCGAACTTGGGCATCTTGAACCCTGCTGGCAATTGGACGTCAGGGAAAGGGCATAGATCCTTGTAGGCCACGCTGACCAGGTGGCCTAACCCGTGCATGTTCCTGAAGGATTGCTCCAGGCTTTTGACCTTTCGAATCACCTCCTCATATTCTGTGTTCTTAACCGGTTTCTCAGCTTCCTTTGGGATCCCAAATTGGGGTGTATATGTGTATGGCTCAGGAGCTTTAAAAGTGGGTTCAGGAGGAAAATATTGGGTGTCGTGAACTTGGAACAGTGGTTCACTAGACGATCTTTGTAATGTGGCTGGGGGAGGTGCCACAAAGACGGGAACATTTGGTGGTGGAGGGTTCTGATTGGGTGGCGGAGCTTGGGGATCATAGGCATCTCTCCCCTGATAGTAGTGGTAGCTTGGGAAGCTTGTTGAAGGGCCGGAGGAAGGGTATTCCGGCGTGTGTCCCAGTGGGAGAGTAGGAGTGACAGGTGGTTCGGGCCCCTTTTGCACCTTAGCCATGGCTAGCTGCATTTCATTCATTTCCAATCTCATTTTTTCCATATTGGCCATCGCCTCCTTCAGCATATGATGTGCCGTCCTTTTTGACTCAACACTATTTTCGGATCCAGTCATGCTTTCTGGTGTAGGCCCTTTTGATCTTGTTTGATAATGGTATGGTGCCAGTACGCTTTAACAACTAACTGTTTGGAATTTGACAAACAACAAACTTGTTAGCGTTAGAGTTTTAATAGATATTGCAATTGCACATTGGGGGTTGCAATGTTCTTAGGCAGTTAACCATTTCTAACATGTTTTTGCTCCTACTGCATGCATCTTCCCGGCTTGTTTTATTTGTGCCTTTTTCAAGTGTTTCGGAAACCCTTCATTCCCTCTTTTTTCTTTTTTCTTTCTCTCTCTCTCTCTCTCTCTTTTTTTCTTTTCTTTTATTCACTTTCTTTTTTTCTTTTTTAGCGGTGGTCGAACCTTATGTAGATTGCCTACATATCATGTCCCCGCATGAATCAGACCTTGCGTAGTTCGGACCAATAAAAGATAAATAATAATAAAACATTTTTTTGGAATTTTCAATTTTCATAATAAAACAAACTTGATTACAAAAGTTTAAAAACTGACCATACTAACAGACTTTGACAAAAGACAACAAACGGTCTCGAAAATCAAATAACCCGCATACTCTAATCAAAGAATTACAAACTCAAAAACAAACAGCCAGATTCCTTCCCCTATATGCCAATTTTAACCAAATGGTTGTTTTTCAGACGTGGCCCCTTCTCAATTTCACATGAATTTTAAGGCCGGGAAGGATTATTTTACGACCTTTCACAAACTTGTTTGTTCTTTTATGAAAATAGCCCTTCGACAACTGAAAGATACTCTAAGGCTATCTCGGCAAGAACGGTTTAAGACATCACCGAAGCCGGCCGGCTTATTTTAACTAAAAACCAAACGGTATTCACTTGACCACTGACTATTTCCTTGTTTTTCAAATAATAAAAGACCTGGTTTTGCAAACACGACCTTTTAGGACTTCCGAGACGAAGATTTTAAGGTTGTGCGGGATAACTGGTCACAACCCAAAAGAATGACCAAAGATGGTCGTTTATGCAAAGTCAGCCTTCCGGCGTCCTTCGAGAACATTCGGCTATTTTTGACAAAACGGCGTGACCCAACTTATTTATGACTCTTTTCTTGTTTTTTTTAGAATAAAAGACCCGGTATTGCAAACACGGCCTTTCAGCGCCTCAGGGACGAAGATTTTAAGGCTGTGAGGGTCAAGAATCAAAACATAACCAAAGGTGGCTGTTTATGAAAAATCAGCCTTCCGGTGTCCCGTTTGGGAACATTTGGCTAATTTTGACAAAACGGCGTCACCCGCCGTATTTATGACTCTTTTTTTCTATTTTTCAAATCAAAATGAAAGATCCGGTAAACACAGCCTTTTTAGCGCCTCGGGGATGAAGAATTTAAGGCTGTGTGGATAACCGGTCAAAATTCTAAAAGAATGACCAAATGTGGCCGTTTATGCAAAGTCAGCCTTCCGGCGTCCCTTTTGGGGACACTTGGCTATATTTGACATGAGCGGCATTACCCGACTTATTTATGACAAAATTTCGACATTTTTTTGACTATTTTTGCAAAGGAGAGGTTGGACATCACCCGACTTATTTATGACAAATTAAAATTTTGACATGTTTTTTTTTGTTGCTATTTTTGCAAAAGGGGAGGTTGGACCCGATGAGGGCTGCCTACGTATCTCACATCCTGTGAGAATCAAACCGGCTTAGTTCGGGCAACATAAACTAAACTTGTAAACAAGACTCCTTTCTTTTGTTTTTCAAAAAAATAAAACTAAAAAAGACAATTTTATTTTTCATTTTTTCAAAATTTTGGCAGGGTTTTGACACTACTTGGACATTGGTTTTATTTTTCTAAAAATAAGTAGTTATCTCCCTACACTGCTATTTTTCTTTTTCTTTTTTTTTTCAAAAATTCCCGATTTCAAAAGCCGGTCAGCATGCGGATCTGAAGCAAATAAATGTGCAAAACAAACAGGATGCAGCAGGATGGACTTTTTCATTTCAGGTTGCTTGTCCTAGACGGACCCAACCCCTGTGTTGAGTCCCCTAAGTCAAATGCAACATGATGCAAATAAGCGTTCCTACTAGGGATCCGTTCATGAGGTTTTGTTATACTAGGTTTATCCTGGGTGTTTGTTCTAGACCTGGCTTACCCGAGCGGACAACTCGAGCCGAGGATGGGAACTACGTATCGGTAACCAAAAGATCATCCGATTTTGCAACTCCTCTGAATCCTCGTTCTATTTTGGAATAGGACACTAACAGAAAGAAGTCACGACCAGCGTGCACTCCTCAAGAGAGAGAAGAGAGGGATTTCGTAGTAGTTTATATATACAGTTCAGATAATATCAAAGCGGTAAGAGTAACATTTTGCACATTTAGGCTAAAACATGTAATAAAATCAGATAATAAATGAAGCCAAATAATAACAATTATTCTAAGCTCGAATTTTTGAACCCTGAACCAGAGATTCTGGGTTACCTCCCCAGTAGATATTCAGTCCCCTAAGTCAAATGCAACATGATGCAAATAAACGTTCCTACTAGGGATCCGGCATGAAGTTAAATTATTCTAGGTTCAACCTGGGTATATGTTCTAGACAGTGTACCCGAGCGGACAACTCGAGTTGAGGAAGGAGCTCATTTCCGGGAACCAAAAGGCCAGTCGGCTTAGAAACTTTCTGAGCCTCTTTTATTTCAGGGTATGACACTAACAGAATAGGGAGTTTCAACCAGTAAGCATATCCCCGGAGATAAGAAGAGAAGGGCTTCGGCATAGTTTATATACAATTCAGATAATATCAAAGCGGTAAAAGCAGCATTTAGCACATTGGGCCCAAACATGTAACAAAATCAGATAACTCCAAATATAACAATTTATCTAAGCTTGAATTTCTAACCCTGAACCAGTGGTTCTGGGTTAACTCCCCAGCGGAGTCGCCAGAGCTGTCACACCTCCTTTTTCGCCCGCGCCGCCTCAAAAGGGTGCGGAAGGGAGTTTTTTCCAATTAAAGGACAATCGAAACGGGATTTATTTATTAATTTATTTCAGAGTCGCCACTTGGGAGATTTATGGTGTCCCAAGTCACCGGTTGAATCCCGAATCGAGGAAAAGAAGAACTCTGTTTAACAGTCTGCATACCAGAAATCCGAATAAGGAATTCTGTTAACCCAAGAGAAGGTGTTAGGCATTCCCGAGTTCCGTGGTTCTAACACGATCGCTCAACTATCATATTCGGCTTGATTATCTGATTTTATACAATTATGAACTTATGTACAAACTTTAAACTCTTTACCGCTTTTATTATTATTATTATTTTAACAAAGAATTACAACATTGTGAAAAAACGTATCTCGAACCACGTCACATCAATGTACCCGTGGTTATTGACACATTTCAACTCTGTTGAGATTTGGATTTGGGTCACATAAATGTGCACCCGAGTTTAAGAAAGTAAATTGTTAAAGGCGCGCCTAAAGCAACTAGCGTATCATTATTTTGGATAAGGCCGTGAAATTTGCTAAACGACCGATCCCGAAGTCTATACAATTATTAACCATTTATTGAGGGCCCCGCAACTTGTGCGTTTTATTGGGCGAGGCTCATCTCATTTATTTTAAAAGGATAATCCTAAAGTGCCTACATTTTTTCTATTAAATTTGTCTCTAAAAAATGAAAGAGAAAAGGTCCTAATTTATTTACATGCTTACGAGTTGTTATAGTCGGGTTCCGAACGCAATTTGTTAATTCAGAATGTAAGCTCAATATGGACAACCCGTTGGCCAACGTGGACCCAGGCCCAACGTGTATGGCACAAAACTAGACCTGGGTCATCTCATTCACATGTTACTACCTAGTTACATTATACTAGGCATGCTCACAGTTTATCAAATTAAAAAAAAACTTGGCAATCTAATTTTAATCCTAAACCATTTGCATGCTGAAATTAACCAATAGTATCTAGCTAAACAATATTCCTACAAGTTCCGAAATGGTCTATTCGTTTAATGAGCTAATTGTTGAATGTTTAAGAATAGCTTAAATCAGCTAACATGCTTTTTGAGATATGATAATCATCAAACAATAACGAACTATCTGAACAGAGTTACTACACCATTTATTATTTTATTTTTTTTAGCAATACATAGACAGTTCGTCCACTAAGCTACTGTCAGATGTTCCATTATACATTAAACAACTACATGATTCTGATTAGAGGAAACTAAATAATGTATATACACAACTAAAATTCAGAATATAACTAAGATAAATTCGGAACTTCAACTCTTTATTTCATATTCATGCTTCAGCTTACAGTAACCAGCGTGTCAGTTGTATACCAGATATTGGAAGTAAAAGAAGAGGAATATCAGCAGAAATGCAGTAACATATAACAACAGCAACAGCAGTAGCGAATTGAACACCCAGGGACAGATCTTAAAACCAACAGAGATGATTCCACAACCAGTAACAGATTCAAGAATAACCCAACAGCAAACAATACCAGAAACCCAAGCTGAAACCCAAGAATTCAATGAAACAACACTCCAGAACCAAAAGAAAACCCAAGAAGACCAATCTGAAAATCAGTAGTACCAAATGCAAACCACAGAAGCAGTAACAATATTCTGATTCTCAGTAGTAAAGAAAGGCTTTACTTTCAGTTTTTAATTCTCAAAGACTGAATTTTTTAAGTTCTGACAAATCCATTTTCTTTTCAACTTAAGCTCTGAATTTATGATGATCAAATCCCCCTCCTAATTATGTCCAAGTATACTCTATTTATGCCTCATAACAGACCCCTTAATCAATTAAACAAATAATAAAACAATCCACTTTCTCTTACTAAACCTACTACTACATAAAAAATGCAATTATTATTTTATTTAATCAACTTTTCTTGAGCCCCGTAATCCTACTATGTCTTTTTCCCTATTATTGATTAAACAAATGCATTATTCCCCACTACCACATGTCTTGTCCCCCACTAAATTATTTTAATACCTTATTTTAATATTATTAGCTTAGTGGACAGAGCACTTAAAATAAATAATTGTTCATATTTTTAATTCCTAAAATATCCCTCTGAAATGACTGAAATTACCATTTTACCCCTGGAAATATTGCAATTTACCATTCTAAACTCCATCAGCTATAACCAATTCCTAATCAATTCTAACCAAAATACAGCAGCTATAACCAATTCCTAATCAAATTCAAACTAGATGATGAACAACAAAGAAACAACTGGAATTATTTTGACGGAACAATATTTTTTAACAACAAACCTACTTTCAGATTCAACAACAATAACAAACAAGTATATTCAAATCACTGAGCTCAAATTCAAATTAAACTTAAACAGAACAAATAAACAGATTCAAATCACTAAACTCAATAATCAATTGAACCTCAAACTAAATCTAACAATATTACAACCAAGATGAAGGATTCAAATTATTAAACTAACACACTTTTATATTAAAACTAAATTTTTTTAAATGAATAACAACAAACTGAAGAAATAATCAAGAAATGATGAAAAGAATCAAACATATACTGATTTCAAATCCGAGAATATCAAACAAAGTACAGACAGAAATGAAACTTAAACCAACTAACCGGAAATGAACAACGACGAACTCGAACGGAAACGGAAAACTCGGACAGCAACCTCGACGTACCGGATCTCGACTCAACGAAAACCCACCTTCTCTTTTAACCTCGACGAACTAAGATTGGACCTCACTGAACGACGAACAACGACGGACTCAAACAAAACCAAACGAGACCTTGACAGAACTTCGCCGGACTTTAACTGAACTACTTCGCTTTTCCTCCGTCTATTTCTCACTTTGTTTCAATGACCTCTATGTTGCTGCTCTATCCATATGTGTGCGTGGGTCGTGGAAGGCTGTTGAAGGAGGTCGTGTGTGTGTGTGTGTTGAGTAGCAGTTTGACGAGAGAGGAGATGAAGCAGCAGCAGCTATGTATTTGGATGTGAGGCTGTGCGTGTGTGTGTGTTGAGGTGAAACAGCAGCAGTGGCTGCTGGAGCTCGACGGGAGGGTAGCAATGGTGCTTTGGGTGGTGTTCATGGATGCTGAACGAAGAAGAAGAAGCAGCGAGGGTGGTCGACTGTTTTTTTTTCGGTGATTGGATGCGACGGACTGTTTGGTTGACGGTGGAGCAGCTGGTCGTGAGGATGAAGATGAAGACGAAGAAGCATCAAGGGTGGACTGGGGCTCGTCAATGGCGGACGGGAGGGGGGTGCTCGCGACTGAGACGAGCGGAGTGCTGTGTGTGTAGATAAGAGAATGACTACGGAGAAGGGTGTTGTTCGTCGTGGGCTGGTGGTCGTTTGGAGTAGATGGTGGTGATGGGGAAGAGGCAGTCATGGGACGTGAGGTTGGGGAAGATGAAAGAGGAGAGGGGGGGCGGGTGGTTTAGGTTTTTTAGGTTTAAGTTTTTTATTTTTTCTTTTTCAAAAAATGAAAAATGGAAGAAGGGGGGTGTTTGTTTGGGGTTATGGGGCGGACTGGGTCGGGTCGACCCGGTAGGAGTTTATTTGGTTTGGGCCTGGTCGATTTAAATTAAAAGGTGGCCCAATCCGATTTTCTTCTTATTTCTCATGCTTCTTTTTTCTTCTTTTATTTTTTCTTAAACTAAAACTAAATTCTAAAAATCCTAAATTATCCTATAGAACTTAATTAATTTATAAAAGTGCAAATTAATTCTCAATAACAATTAACACACAATTAAATAGCAATTACGAAAAAATCACACAATTTGGACATTAAATACTAAAAATGCAAACATACATTATTTTTTGTGATTTTTCATTTTTATAAAACAAACTTAATTGCTCCTAATTGTAGAATTAAATCCTAAATGCAAATGCGACATATTTTTGTATTTTTTATTAATTTAACAAATAAACATGCACAGACAAATACAAATAATTATCCAAAAATGCCACGAAATTCTCAAAATTGCACACAAAAGGAAAATTGTTTTATTTTGAATTTTTTGGGTGTAATTCTCATATAGGGCAAAAATCACGTGCTTACAACAAATGTTCTTAGAAATTGAATAATGCTTGATCTTGTTGGTATCAGACACGTATTTTGGTTTCGGAGCCGGGTACAGGTCTGTTATAATATTTAAACCTTATATGTGAAATTTGGTGAAAATGGAAGTAATTTGACATGATTCGGACGTCCGCTTGTAAAAATAGAAATTACAAGTGCTCTTAGGGATTTCATGAGTTTTGATGATAAATTCGTTGTTTAAGATGTTATTTTGGCGATTTGATTGCACGAGCAAGTCCATATGATATTTTAGACTTGTGTGCATGTTTGGTTTGGAGCCCCGAGTATCGCACTTGCAAAGAAAGATCGCATTTGCGATCAGTGGGGCTGGGAGGGGACCTTTGCAATTGCGAGGCGCAGGATCGCACTTGCGATGTGAGCAGGCTGCACTTGCGATGAAGGCAGGTCCTAGACATTCTTCGCATTTGCGAACCCCTGATTGCAAATGCGATATCTGCAACTGTTCAAAAGAGTTTTGGATGGAATTTTGAACTCATTTCTCAAAGTTTCAAACCCTAAACTTCAAGAGGTGGTTTTCTAAAGAGTAGTTCTTCCCCAAATCATAGGTAAACAATTTCTAACTCATTTCTTTCAATCTACTTCATCTTTTTATAAGATTGCATCACAAAATCTTGGGATTTTCATGGGAAATTGGGTGTTTTTGGGTAAAATTTGAGAATTTTAAAATTTGGGGATTTAGACCTCAAATTGAGGTCGGATTCCAAAACCAATTGCATATCCGGGCTCGAGGGTGAATGGGCAATCGGGTTTTGGTTCGAATTTTGAGTTTTGACCAAGTGGGCCCGGGGTCAGTTTTTGACCTTCTGGGAAAAATGTTGAGAACCCTATAATTAAGCATTGGAATTGAGTTCTTTAGTATTTATTGATGTTATTAAGTTAATTATGACTAGATACAAGCGGATTGGAGATGAAATCGAGAGGTAAAGTGCTAATTGAGGTTTGATTGTGGCCGTGGAATAGAGGTAAGTGTTGTGGCTAATCTTAACTTGAGGGATTAGGTGTTGTTGCCTTATTTGCTACATGTTTAGTTTTTGAGTACGACGTATATATGTGGTGACGAGTATCTGTATGTTGATGTTGGGTCATATCATGCAAGTGAGTCTTATACTTGTGATCGTTGTGTCTCTTATTACGTATTGTTCATGCTTAAGCTGGTTATTCTTCATGGTGAACAAGTATTGTTATGTTTTCTTGTTATTGGGTAATTTTTGAGTATTGACTCAAGTTGAGACTTACATTGTGAATTTAACTATTGAAACGAGATTGGTTATAGTTGATTCCCTTGCGGGGATGCTATTGTTTCTATTCTTTGAGTGAGGAAGAGTGTAAAGCATGAAGGGTGATGTCGTGTACGATATTGTGAGTGAGTATTAATGCACGAAGGGTGATGCAGTACCATATTCTGTGAGTGTTAATGCATGAAGGGTGATGTCGTGCCATATTCTGTGAGTGTTAATGCATGAAGGGTGATGTCGTGGCATGATAATAAGAGAGTTAATGCACGAAGGGTGATGTCGTGTCATTTTTATTGTTTCTTATGGTGAGGAGAAGAGTAAAAGCATGAAGGGTGATGTCGTGCACATGTTACTATGTTATTACTTCTGCTTGTTCAAAGCCTGATATTCATTTTGCTTCTTTACTGTATTACTGTCACAATTCCCCTCAGCATGTTTCCCCTTCCCATTATGTTTTGTTAAATTTCTGTTGTTATTACTTTCTCGTATATGATTTAACTGCACAGGTTTACATATTGTTGTCGTGTCCTTGCCTCGTCACTACTTTGCCGAGGTTAGGCTCGTCACTTATCAGTATATGGGGTCGGTTGTACTAATACTACACTCTGCACTTTTTGTGCAGATTTTGGTGCCGGACCTCGTGAGTAGAGTTTGGGTTGCTGCCTTCACTCCACAGGAGACCCAAGGTAGATCTGCCAGCATTCGCAGACCCTGGAGTTCTCTTCCTTTTATCTTAGATTTCCTATCTTTTTTCATTTCGGGAACAAATATATTTCTTTTAAACCAGTATTTTTAGAAATCCTTATACGCTCATGGATTTGACACTAGATCATTGGGGTAGTCATGTTTTAGAGTTTCGAACTGTTATAAAAATTTATGCAATTATATCTGTTTAGCTTTAATTATTATTCATTGTTGTTTTGGGTTAATGATTAATATGTTAGAATCGTAATTGTTGGCTTGCCTAGCATTCAAGAGTCAGGCTTCATCACGACCCCAACAGTGGGAAATCTGGGTCGTGACAAGTTGGTATTAGAGCACTAGGTTGCCTAGATCTCACCATTCACGAACAAGCTAGGTAGAGTTTGAGGAATCGGTACAGAGACGTTTGTACTTATCCCCATAGGCTACAGAGTTTAGGAATAACTTCACATTTATTCTTCTCTGTCATACGATTTGACTTCTCAATGCTAATTGAAATTCTACTTTGTTCTTTCACAGATGACGAGAACACGTACAACTTTATCAGCTGATCAGCAGCGCGAGCCCCCATTGGCAGCTCCTACGAGGGGTAGAGGATGAGGCCGAGGTCGTGCTAGAGGCCGAGGCAGGGGCAGGTCTCAACCCAGAGCTCAAGCAGCATCACCAGCAACGGAGCCTTAGGTGGAGTTTGATGATAAGGTTCCAGCTCAGACTGTTCCGGCAGGGCCAACTCAGGTTCCCGAGGGGTTCATCGCTACCTTGGTACTTCAGGATGCTTTGGTCCGTTTAGTAGACCTTATGGAGAATGTAGCTTAGACTGGCACATTCCCTGTAGCACCAGTCATCTCTCAGGCTGGGGGAGGAGCTCAGACTCCCGCTACCTACACTTTGGAGCAGATAGCTCCTCAATTCCAGACTCCAGCAGCTCAGCCAGTAGGAGTAGCTCAGCCAGTTGTTATGGCTCAGACCGCTGGTGGATCATCTATGTCTTCTAAGGCTTTGTTGAGGTTGGATAAGTTCACCAAGCTTTTCCCGGTTCATTACAATGGGGCAGCTTCTGATGACCCCCGGGATTATTTTGACAGCTACCATGAGGTGTTGCAGAACATGGGGATAGTATAGAACAATGGGGTCGACTTCACTGTATTCCAGCTGATAGGGTCCGCCAAGAGATGGTGGAATGATTTTGTGTTGACTAGACCAGCTGGGTCGCCTGCCTTGACTTGGGACCAGTTCTCTCAACTATTTCTCGATAAGTTCCTTCCTATCACTCAGAGAGAGGTGGTTCGAACATCTTCAGTAGGGTTCTATGGCTGTCACCTAGTACGAGACTAGGTTTGTTGATTTGGCTCATCATGCTCTTCTCATACTCCCCACTGAGAGAGAGTGGGGAGGTTTATTGAGGGACTCGCTCAGCCTATCAAATTGCAGATGGCTAAGGAGACCGGTAGCGATATTTCTTTTCAGGATGAGGCCAATATGGCCCGGTGAGTTGAGGAAGTTCTAGGTCAGAGGAGTGTTCAGGGGTATGACAAGAGGCCTCATCATTCTGGTAGGTTTAGTGGTGCCTCGTTTGAAGGCAAGAATTCTTTTGGTAGGGGCCATCCTCCCAGGCCGTTTCATTTAGCACTTTAGGCTTCTTAGGGTGCGTCGGGTGGTGGTGGTTCTCATATGCAGTATTCTAATCAGCCACCCTATAGTGCATCACCAGCTCCTATCAGTGTACCTTCGCTCCAGAGTCTTCAGGGTGGTTACTCAGGCCATCAGGGCCAGTTTCAGGGTCAGCAGTCCCCGCAGCCGAGGACTTGTTATACTTGTGATGATCCAAGGCATATTGCTAGATTTTACCCTCGAGCATCGAGCAGTTCTCAGCATCAGGGTTCTCGTGCCGTGGTTCCGGCATCAGGTGTTCCACCGCCCGCTCAGCCAGCTAGAGGTAGGGGTCAGGCAACTAGAGGTAGAGATTGAGGTATTAGAGGTGGAGGTCAGGCTGCTAGAGGTGGAGGCCAGCTAGCAAGAGGCCATCCCAGGAATGTAGTTCAGAGTAGTGGGGCCCATCCCTGGTGTTATGCTTTCCCAGCCAGACCTGAGACTGAGGCATCCGATGCGGTAATCACAGCTATGGTTTTAGTTTACAGTAGAGATGATTCAGTTTTATTTGATCCAGGGTCTACATACTCCTATGTGTCATCTTATTTTGCTACGTATTTGGTTGTGCCTCATGATTCTTTGAGTGCTCATGTATATGTGTCCATACCGGTGGGTGATTCTATTATTGTAGATCATGTATATCGCTCGTGTGTGGTTATTATTAGGGGTCTTGAAACCCGTGTAGATCTCCTACTTCTTGATATGGTCGATTTTGATGTCATTTTGGGGATGGATTGGTTGTTACCTTATCATTCCATATTGGACTGTCACGCCAAGACTATGACCTTAGCCTTGCCGGGGTTGCCTCGATTGGAGTGGAGAGGGACCCATGGCATTCTACCAGTAGGTTCATTTCTTATATGAAGGCTCGGCGTATGGTCGAGAAGGGGTGTTTGGCTTTTTTGGCTTATGTTTGTGATTCCAGTGTAGAGGTTTCTTCCATGGTTTCCATACTAATTGTTTGTGAGTTTCCAGAGGTATTTCCTGCAGACCTGTCGGGGATGCCACCTAACAGGAATATTGACTTTTGCATTAATGTGGCTCCGGGCACTCAGCCTATTTCTATTCTGTCATACCGCATGGCCCCGCCAGAGTTGAAAGAATTGAAGGAACAGTTGCAAGATTTGTTATATAAGGGTTTTATTAGACCTAGTGTCTCGCCCTAGGGTGCGCCGGTGTTGTTTGTTAAGAAGAAGGATGGGTCGATGAGGATGTGCATAGACTATCGGTAGTTGAACAAAGTCACCATCAAGAACAAGTATCCATTGCCGAGGATTGATGATTTATTTGATCAGCTTCAGGGTTCCAAGGTGTTTTCGAAGATTGATTTGAGGTCTGGCTACCATCAGTTGAGGATTAGGGCATCCGATGTCCCTAAGACAGCTTTTCACACTCGGTACGGGTATTATGAGTTTCTAGTGATGTCATTTAGGTTGACAAATGCCCCAACAACATTCGTGGATTTGATGAACCGAGTGTTCAAGCCCTATCTGGATTTCTTTGTGATTTTTTTCATTGATGATATCTTGATCTACTCCCGCAGCCGAGAGGAGCATGAACAGTATATTCAAGTCATTCTTTAGACTCTAAGAGACAGCCAGTTATACGCTAAGTTTTTTGAAGTATGAATTTTGGTTGAGTTCAGTTGCATTCTTAGATCATGTTGTATTAGCAAAGGGTATTCAGGTGGATCTTAAGAAGATTGAGGTAGTCAAAGACTGGCCTAGACCCACATCAGCTATAGAGATCTGGAGTTTGTTGCGTTTGGTAGGCCACTACTGTCGGTTCGTGGATGGGTTTTCATCCATAGCAGCCTTGATGACCAGATTGACCCAGAAGTGTGCCCCATTCAGGTAGTCAGACGAGTGTGAGGCGAGCTTTCAGAAGCTTAAGATAGCTTTGACAATGGCACCGGTGTTGGTGTTGCCCACAGGTTCAGGGCCATATATAATGTATTGTGATGTATCTCGTATTGGGCTTGGTACGGTATTGATTCAGAATGGCAAGGTTATTACATATGCTTCGCGGGAGTTGAAGATTCACGAGAAGAATTACCCAATTCATGATTTGGAGCTAGCAACCATTGTTCACGCGCTGAAGATTTGAAGGCATTATTTATATGGCATGTCATGTGAGGTGTTCGCGGATCACAAGAGTTTGCAATACTTGTTCAAGTAGAAGGGTTAAATTTGAGGCAAATGAGGTGGTTGGAGCTACTAAAGGACTATGATATCACCATCTTGTATCATCTTGGGAAGGCCAATGTAATGGTCGATGCCTTAAGTATAAAGTCGGCTAGTATGGGCAGTCTTGCATATATTCCAGTCGGTGAGAGACCGCTTGCTTTGGATGTTGAGTCTTTGGCCAATCAGTTCATGAGGTTGGATGTTTCTAAGCCCAGTCTTGTTCTAGCTTGTACAGTCGCTCGGTCTTCATTATTTGAGCATATCAGAGATCGGCAATATGATGACCCTCATTTGCTTGTCCTTAGGGACATAGTGCAGCACGGTGGTGCCAAGCAGGTTACAGTTAGAGATGATGGAGTTTTGAGGATGCAGGGTCGAGTTTATGTGCCTAATGTGGATGGATTTCGTGAGTTGATTCTAGAGGAGGCCCATAGTTCCCGGTACTCTATTCATCCGGGCGCTGCCAAGATGTATCAAGACTTGCGGCAACATTATTGGTGGAGGAGGATGAAGAAGGATATTGTTGCATACGTAGCTTGGTGTTTGAATTGTTAGCAGGTAAAATACGAGCATCAGATACCTGGTGGTTTGCTTCAGCAGATTGAGATTCTTGAGTGGAAGTGGGAGAGTATTACTATGAACTTCATTGTTGGACTCCCACGGACTTAGAGGAAGTTCGACGCAGTATAGGTTATTATGGATCGGCTGACCAAGTCAGCGCATTTCATCCCTATGGTAGTTTCCTATTCTTCTGAATGGTTGGCAGAGATTTATATCCATGAGATTGTTCCTCTCCATGGTGTGCCCGTGTCTATCATTTTTGACTGAGGTACGCAGTTTACCTCGCATTTCTGGAGGGCAGTACAATGTGAGTTGGGTAAGCGAGTTGAGTTGAGCACAGCATTTCATCCTCAGACGGACGGACAATCCGAGCGTGTTATTCAGATTTTGGAGGATATGCTCCACGCATGTGTTATTGACTTTGGAGGTTCTTGGGATCAGTTCTTGCCGTTAGAGGAGTTTGCCTACAACAACAGTTATCAATCGAGCATCCAGATGGCTCCCTATGAGGCATTATATGGTAGACGATGTCGGTCGCCGATTGGATGGTTTGAGCCGAGGGAGGCTCGGTTGGTAGGTATAGATTTAGTTCAGGATGTCTTGGATAAGGTTAATATCATTCAGGATAGACTCCGTACAGCTCAGTCCAGGAAAAATAGTTATGATGACCGTAAGGTTCGTGATGTGGCATTCAAGATCGAAGAGCGAGTGTTACTTCGGGTGTCGCCCATGAAGGGCATGATGAGATTTCGGAATAAGGGCAAACTAAGCCCTAGATTTATCGGGCCTTTTGAGATCCTTGATCGAGTGGGAGAGGTGGCTTACAGATTTGTGTTGCCGCCAGGTTTATCTGCTGCGCGTCCAGTTTTTCATGTGTCCATGCTTCGGAAGTATCACGGTGATCAATCCCACGTATCATATTTCAGCACTGTCCAGTTGAACAAGGATTTGACCTACTAGGAGGAGCCGGTAGCTATTCTAGACCAGCAGGTTCGTTAGTTGAGATCAAAGAGTTACCCTTCGGTTCGTGTGCAGTGGAGAGGTCAGCCTATTGAGGCAGCTACTTAGGAGTCCAAGTTCGATATGAGGAGTATATATCCCTATTTTTTCACCAGATCAGGTACTTTTCTATGTCTGTTCGAGGACGAATGGTTGTTTTAGAGGTGGAGAATGTGATGATCTAATGGGTCATATTCCGTTTTAGAATCCGATTCCATATTTCGAGGTCTTGAAAACCTCATTTTCTTCCTCCTCGATTTACGTGCACAGTCTGGGCATGCTTCCAGAAATCCTTATATGAAAATTTGAGGAAAATATTGAGTTTTGCCTTTAAAATTGATTTAAGTTGACTTCGGTCAATATTTTAAGTAAACAAACCCGAACCCGTGATTGGACGGTCCCGGAAGGTCCATAGTAAAATATGAGACCCGGGCGTATTCCTAGAATTGAAATCCGAGGTCCCAAGCCCGAGAAATGAATTTTTGAAGAAAATTATTAACTGAAAAATATAATGGTTTTTAGAAATTGAATAATGCTTGATCTTGTTGGTATCGGGCCTGTATTTTGGTTTAGGAGTCCGGTACAGGTCCGTTATAATATTTAAACCTTATATGTGAAATTTGGTAAAAAACGGAAGTAATTTGACGTGATTCGGACGTCCGGTTGTAAAAATGGAAATTTCAAGTGTTCTTAGGAATTTCATGAGTTTTGGTGTTAAATTCATTGTTTAAGATGTTATTTTGGCGATTTGATTGCACGAGCAAGTCTTTATGATATTTTAAGACTTGTGTACATGTTTGGTTTGGAGCCCCGAGGGCTCGGGTGAGTTTTGGATAGGCCATTGAGTGTTTTGAAACTTAAAAAAATTGCTGGTATGTTTCAGGTCTGCAGGCTTCGCATTTGCAAAGCCTGGCTCGCAAATGCTAGTGTCGCACTTGCGAAGAAAGATCGCATTTGCGATCAGTGAGGCTGGGAGGGGACCTTCGCAATTACGAGGCTCAGGATCGCATTTGCGATGTGAACAGGTCGCATTTGCGATCAAGTGTTCGCATTTGCGATGAAGGCAGGTCTTGGACATTCTTCGCATTTGCGATGAATTGTTCATATTTGCGAACCCCTGATCGCAAATGCGATATCTGCAACTGTTCAAAAGAGTTTTGGATAGGATTTTCAACTCATTTCTCAAAGTTTCAAACCGTAAACTTCAAGGGGCGATTTTCTAAAGAGTAGTTCTTCCCCAAATCATAGGTAAACAATTTCTAACTCATTTCTTTCAATCTACTTCATCATTTTACAAGATTTCATCACAAAATTTAGGGATTTTCATGGGAAACTGGGTGTTTTTGGGTGAAATTTGAGAATTTTAAAATTTGGGGATTTAGAACTCAAATTAAGGTCGGATTCCAAAATCAATTGCATATCCGGGCTCGGGGGTGAATGGGCAATCGGGTTTTGGTTCGAACTTCGAGTTTTGACCAAGTGGGCCCCGGGTCAGTTTTTGACCTTTTGGGAAAAATGTTGAGAACCCTATAATTAAGCATTGGAATTGAGTTCTTTAGCATTTATTGATGTTATTAAGTTAATTATGACTAGATGCAAGCGGATTGGAGGTAGAATCGAGAGGTAAAGCGGTAATTGAGGTTTGATTGTAGCTGTGGAATCGAGGCAAGTGCTGTGGCTAACCTTAACTTGAGGGATTAGGTGTTGTTGCCTTATTTGCTACGTGTTTAGTTGTTGAGTACGACATATAGGTGTGGTGACGAGTATCTATACGTTGATGTTGGTTCATAGTATGCAAGTGAGTCTTATACTTGTGACCATTGTGTCTTTTATTACGTATTGTTCATGCTTAAGCTGTTTATTCTTCATGGTGAACAAGTCTTATTATGTTTTCTTGCTATTGGGTAATTGTTCAGTATTGACTCAAGTTGAGACTTATATTGTGAATTTAACTGTTGAAACGAGATTGGTTATAGTTGATTCTCTTACCGGGATGTTATTGTTTCTATTGTTTGGGTGAGGAAGAGTGTAAAGCACGAAGGGTGATGCCGTGCACGATATTGTAAGTAAGTGTTAATGCACGAAAGGTGATACCGTGTCATATTCTGTGAGTGTTAATGCACGAAGGGTGATGTCGTGCCATGATTATGAGAGAGTTAATGCACGAAGGGTGATGTCATGCCGTTTCTGTTGTTTTTATGGCGAGGACGAGAGTAAAAACACGTAGGGTGATGTCGTGCACATGTTACTATGTTATTACTTCTGTTGGTTCAAAACCTGATATTCATTTTGCTTTTTTACTATATTACTGTCAGAATTTGATATTCCCCTCAGCATGTTTTCCCTTCCCGTTATGTTTTGTTAAATTTCTGTTGTTATTACTTTCTCATATATGATTTAACTGCACAGGTTTACATATTGTTATCGTGTCCTAGCCTCTTCACTACTTCGCCGAGGTTAGGCTCGATACTTACCAGTACATGGGGTCGGTTGTACTGATACTGCACTCTGCACTTTCTGTGCAGATTTCAGAGTCAGACCTCATGAGTAGAGTTTGGGTTGCTGCCTTCAGTCCACAGGAGACCCAAGGTAGATCTGCCGGCGTTCGCAGACCCTGGAGTCGCCTTCCCTTTATCTTAGATTTCCTGTCTCTTTTAATTTCGAGAACAGATGTATTTCTTTTAAACCAGTATTTGTAGAAATCCTTAGATGTTCATGGATTGTGACACCAGATTATTGGGGTAGTCGTGTTTTAGAGTTTCGAACTGTTATAAAAATTTCCGCACTTATGTCGGTTTAGCTTTAATTATTATTTATTGTTGTTTTGGGTTAGTGATTAATATTTTAGAACCGTAATTGTTGGCTTGCCTAGCATTCAAGAGTTAGGCGTCATCACGACCCAAACGGTGGGAAATCTGGATCGTGACAATTACAACCTATTGTTTAGCCCTTCTTGACCCAATTCATCTTGATCCAAGTGAACTTTAAGCAAGGTTGGGCAATGATCCATTTGACGAGTCAATCCATCTTGACCAGCTCAAATACAGTCTTCCATTTGTCACCTCTAACTTGGATGGCATCTACATGATGCCAAATTTCCTAGAAAAAAATACATGAAAAACTCCAAAACTTGCAAAATCTCTCTCATTCATCAAGGCAAAACATAAGAAATGAAACTATTATCAGGAAGAACAGGGGCAAAGATATCTATAGTATTCCCAAAGTCTAAAGTAGTTTTAGACAAATATTTTAAGAAGTTTTGCTCAAAGTCATCTAACAATTGAAAAAAAAAAATTAATCCCGCAATTAGATGACACCTTCGCGTTGTTCCGCCGTCATACCAAAATTAGGGGCTCAAACTACATCATTGCAACTTAAGGGGTCCATGTATAAATTCGGATTCTCCTTAAGCAGCGCACGTGATATATCTAACAATTTTCTATGTCCGGTCACTTTAATATCCTTAATTAACTAAACCCCGTGTCCCCCGGAAGTGGAACTCCTCAATTTCCACTTAGAGAGAAGTCTCATCGCCCATTCAGAATAGGAGGAGAATTGAACTGAAATGGCTGCGGCGTTTTCTTCACTTGTTGGACAGCCACGGGCCATACTTTCAGCTTCTCCGACTGTCAGTTGTAGTCAAATCCGGAAACCGGCGAATTTCCCCTTGCAAAACTCAAGGTTTTTTTTGGTGAATTCAAGCTCTGTTCCTCGAACTTGTACCATGGCTATGGTTGGAGACGATAATGTTGATCCTGCTAGAGATGACCACTCAATTAATTGGCCTTCCTATGATGATCCAAAGGTAACCAAATATTTACTGAATGGATAACTCTATTTTTGCAGCTTTACATGTTAGATTTTGAATTAATTGCATTGCACAACGTGGTATAATTTTTGAAGTTATAATGACGTGCTTATGTCTGTTTCTTGTCGCCGGATTCATGATACCGTTGAGTCCTGAATAAGTGATTAAAATTGAGTCGAGAAAAGGAATATGTCACTTCGTGTTGATAGGTTTTACAGCTCGAGGGGATTACTATATTGTATTCTCTTCCTTTTTCATAGGAGGGGGGACAAAGAGGAATTTTGAACTACGCTATATCAGTTAACTTTTATAGATTTGTTTCGTCTTTAGGAGAAGGATTTCACTATTTTTATCTATAAATTTTTTGTGCTCTATTCACAGGTTGTTGATGTTACTCCAGGGTTGCAGGAGCGAGATTTCAGGGATACCCCCTACATTCCCGTATACGTTATGCTACCTGTGAGTTGAATCAGATTTTCTTTCTTGTGGGACCTTATTCGTTTCCTCTCGAAGTTTATTCATCAATATAGCACCATATGATTCACTCTGTTTGGTGGCTTTTTGAACGCGAGAGCCAAGCATATTGTTAATCATTTTTTGTGTGCGCCTAAATTGTTACTTGCCTAGTCGTCTCATCAAAGCTTATCTTACCACTTAACCTGTCAAATTATTTGGAAACTGTAAACCATTTTGACTTTCATATGACAGATGGGCATCATCAACATGGAATGTGAAATTGTGGATGCTAATAATCTGGTTAACCAACTAAAGATCTTGAAGTCAGCTAAGGTGGATGGGGTTGTCGTGGAGTGCTGGTGGGGTATAGTGGAGGCACATACCCCACAAAGATATAATTGGAGTGGTTACAAGAGGCTTTTTGAAATTGTTCGAGATCTTAACTTAAAACTGCGGGTTAGTTCTCGGTTGTATGGAATTGCATCTTTAATGTGATCTGGTGTCTTCTTTGACTTCTTCCTTTCTAAAGTATTCTATTGGAGGAATTGAACTTTCTCAGTCGTCTTACTTTTGAAGAAAATATCCAGGTGGTAATGTCATTCCATGAATGCGGAGGAAATGTCGGTGATGATGTTCATATTCCTCTTCCACAATGGATTACAGAAATTGGTTATAGAAATCCTGACATATTTTTTTCTGACAAAGATCTAAGAAGAACCCATGAATGTCTCACCTGGGGAGTTGACAATGAGCGTGTTTTAGGAGGACGAATTGCTCTTGAGGTAATCTTTTTTTTGTTCTTTTGTTTGTGCATCATGTAGTTCAGTAGGCCAACATACTGTTTTCTACTTCTTTTTTTCTTGATTTTATTTTATATCAAAGTATGGGAGAATAAGTAGCTTAAGGTAAATACCTTTGTACCATTACTGTTAAATTACTCACAGCAATAGTGCTACTTATGTCAAAAACTTGCTAATCTTTTTTTTTCGGTTATTCAAATAATGGTACACCATTCACGCAAAATCGGTAATACTATGACTTCTGGAAGAATTTTCCCATCCCAAAACATAAAATGTTGTAAGGTGTATTATTTCAATGACTAATTTGCTCGTACAGGTTTACTTTGATTTAATGAGAAGCTTCCGTGTGAAGTTCGATGAGTTCTTTGAAAATGGAGTCATCTCTGAGATTGAAATTGGACTTGGTCCATGTGGAGAATTACGATACCCTTCTCATCCTGCAAAACTTGGGTGGAAATATCCTGGTATTGGTGAATTTCAGGTGAATTTAACCTCTCAAATGGTTATTGACAATTTTCTATCGTAAATGATACTTCACCCGATCAACACTGTGAATACTTGTAGTCACATTCCAATATTAAATGTGTTATGACTTTTTTTTTTATAACGGTGATGTCCGGCTAACTTGCACCATGTAACTTTATCCACCAAGTCTTAGGTAGGCGGAAAGTAATCACCTAATGTTTTTTTGCCTCCACTAGAATTTGAACCCGAGATCTAATGGTTGTTCCAACGTCAATTCCAATAGCTGTTTCTAGTTTGATAGCCCTCTGTCTTGCAATGGAAAGCGCAGAAAGACAACCAATAAAGAAAGAAAAACAAGGAGAAAAATAATAGTCATAAGTGACAGTTTAGAGACTCTTAAGTATCACAATAAGGTCAAAGACTTGTTCAATTTATCATGTCTTTGAATAGCTTTTCTTCTTTTCGATTTCGATAAGAAAGAATAAACACACCACTATTTCCAATATCTGCTCATTTAGAAATATGGGAGAGAATAGAAATAGAAACATCTCACAAGAAATAGAAACACCTCACTAGTAATTTGACTACTATCCATATAAACTTGCCAAAATACTTGAGCGCTTCCTTGGCTTCTTGCTCCCCTTGAAAGCCCATAATGTCAAACAACCTGCTTTTCATATCTCTGATTATAATGATAATGCAGCAACAACATACTCAGTGTAACCCAACACGCAGTGTCTGGATAACGAAAATTCAGAAGGATAATAAATAATCAAAAAATGAAAAACACATGCTTATGTATCTTCCGAAAGCATCAAATTCTTTGCTAAAGATGCACCATATATCCGAAGCAATAACGATTTAAGAATCTTAGCCAAGGTTTCTCCCGTTGTGCAAACTTTCTTGCCCTTAATATCATGCTCACTTTGGGTCTTCCCACATTTATAATAATAGTAATAGATTAGCTATCGACCCTTGATATCTAGCGTGACATATTTATTAATCATGTGTGCTTACATCCTTTGCAGTGCTATGATAAGTACTTGTTAAATAGCTTGAAAAAGACAGCGGAGGCATTCGGATGCTCATCCTGTGGTAAAGGACCTTGGAATGCAGGTTCTTACAATTCGAAACCACAAAACACTGAGTTTTTTCGTGATGGTGGAGAATATAATAGCATTTATGGTAGATTTTTCTTGAAATGGTACACTCAAGTTTTAATTGATCATGGTGATCAAGTACTTGGCTTGGCAAATTTGTCTTTTAAAGGCACTCCTATAGCAGCAAAGGTGGTAAAATTGTAAAACATATTCCTTTAAATGCTAGACATGTTCATGGCATCATAAATTGCTTTTTTAGATTGATTTCGGTTCCTGATGCACTCTGATTGATGAGCAGCTACCAGGAATCTATTGGTGGCGCAACACTAAGAGTGGTGCAGCTGAATTAACAGCTGGCTTTTACAGTGTTAACTGTCGTGATGGCTATTCTCCAATTGCGTCAATGTTAAAGAAGCACGAGGCAGCTCTGAATTTCACATGTCTTGAATTGCACACAGTTTATCGGGATATTGACTTTCCAGAAGCATTAGCTGACCCGGAAGGACTAGTTTGGCAGGTAAACATGTGTGAATCTAACATGCAGAGGATATGTTGTGATATTTAATTTTTTCGAGGAATCCTGGTGTGAATGTGCAAGTAATAGATTGTCGTACGCAACACGTACTTGAAAAGTAAAGTGTTAAATACGTTGATGTTTAACCATGAAAAATTGAAAGGTAACATTTGTTTGTCTAAAGGCTCGAGGTTGCAAATATGTATTATTGTCTTATGTAAATGAAATATGCAAAGCTTAATGATTTTGGCCTATAGGAGAGAATCATGTTGTCAAGCAACTAGGCTGTGAGCCATTTAAACATTTCAAAGAATCAACTTCTCTTACATTTTTCGTCATTGCTCATGTAAATGTTGTTTTGTCGATATTGTTTATATTTTTTAGCAAGTGAATGTTTTTCCTTTTTTTTTGTGGGGATGGTGGTGGGGATTGTTTTTGTTGTACAAATTAATCACAAATAGCTCAGAAACTTGATGTCCATCTACATCAAAGAGATAATTGATCGTGCAATGTAATATCTATGTATTGTCTCTGCATCACTGGATATACTTGGTCTTTGTTTAAGGGATTTCCCAAAACTACAGGTGCTAAATGTTGCATGGGAAGCCTACATACCTGTTGCTGGTGAGAATGCACGTCCATGCTACCATAGAGAAGGCTACAACAAGATCTTGGAAAATGCCAAGCCTAGGAATGATCCATTTGGTAGACACTACTTATCTGCGTTTACCTACCTCAGGCTGAGCCCAACTCTGTTGGAGAAACACAATTTCATGGAGTTTGAACGATTTGTGCAGAAGATGCATGGTAAAGTCCTTCTCCCTATCAATTATAAGCATTGAGGATTTACCGAAATTCCAATATGCAACTATGCAATTACCCATTAAATGTACTTCTCTATGAAGTAGCGAGTTATCTATGATTGACAGTGGTCTCATTCTTGTTTGCAGGTGTACAATGTAACTATCTGAGTTGGAGTCATTTCTGGAATCTGGAATAAATTCCTGTGGCAGCCCCAGGAATTTGAGTAAGGGTCATTCCATATTTCGAAGTTATGACAACGTCCGAGTTCTTTATCGTAAGAGATTGATAATGTCCTGACTGTCACATTTGTTCAAAATGCGACCTCAAAATCACTTCGTTTGTAGGGTTTGTTTTTTTCCTTTGAAAGATAGGTATCTTATAGTGCACCAATGATTTAATAAATTCATTTTGCAGTATCATTTTAACATATGTCTATTTAGTTTATTTAACAAAATAAAAATTTAATTAAACTATGTGAAATTTAAAAAATCAATAAATTTTTGATGTTTTGGATTATGTATATTTTGTTTTCCAAAAATTCAATTATAAGTATATTATATTACTTTTGTTAATTAATAAAAGAGGAGTACATGTTTTACGGTAGAATGATGAAGTATAAGATTATCTACACTCTTGTAGGTGAGCCTGTAGATCTAAAAGGATTCCAACCTTAGGCTTGATCGGATATCCTTTGTCCACGAAGACAAACGTGAATTTATTTCCTTTGTATTCTCTCATAAAGAATGACCTCTCTTGTGGATACAATTTGTCTTTATATAATGATTTATAGCCAAATAAAATTTATGCGCCTTATTTTACATCATAAGCTCATTTCTTAAAAAAAAGTCATTAATCTAATTCATTTAAGTTAAAAAAAAACAGGGGGGATTTTTTCTAAAATTAGGCCTCTAATTACGCTATTTAACTGTGGAACTAGTATTTCTAAAATTAGGGCAATTCAAGAAGGGAGTAAAATTCGAGCAATTGCGATAGAAGTTCATAGGAAGTAGGCGGGAACATCCTTTTTAGTTTTGTGATTGCAGCAAAAACTGATGGTCCAAACGAATAGAATTGATAATGAAAAAAAAAAGAGAAGAATATTGTAGGCAAAAACGATCAGAGCAGGGTAAGAATATAAAAAAATGGAAAAAAAAAAATTGGAGCCTAAAATAAAGAAACCCCAAAACCTGTAAGTTGTCTTAAGTAATTAGGATGAGGATTTCTTACCATCTCTTGTAAATTTTTCATGGATTTATTTACTTGGAACTATTTGTAATAGACTTTCAATTTTGTTCCTCAACTTTAGTTTTGTATGCGTATTAGTAATGATTAAGCCTGTTAGCCAATTTATACTTGCATTCTACAACCGGAGTATTCAATTTTTAGAACTCATGAGATTTTAAAATGCACTGGAATTAACTTCAACTGTAGTCACTAGTATCTCTTCACGCGTTGCATGCATACTTCGTATACGTTCTTAATGAATATATTAGAAATAAATATATATCTCATGAGATTATAACTGTAGGATATATCGTGGTATTATTTATCCACCTTCTATATGAAATAGCTAACACAATCATTTTAGTATAAAAATTAAACTAACATTAGCTGATACACACAACCAAATATAAAATAACTATAATTCCAAACTTTATAATAGCTAATATACTTATTGCGTTAGCCAAACGAGCCCTAATTAAGACCCTTCGTGAACAAAGTTAAGAAGCGTCCTCTATATCCAACGTTATATGCATTCTTTAATTAGCTGACTTTTAATTTACTTACAGTTCATTGATTTCAAATATTGAGAGTTGAGATCTCGAAGTTTCGATTCAATTAAAATAATCATTCAATTATTAAGCGACTTTATTAAACGATGTGTCCTTGAAGTACATTCTGAAAAGAAAAAAATGGCTTATTAGACAAGTTTACCATCTTATTGAATGGATTAATGTTCATCCAATATTGTGAACTTTAAGATATGTAATATGTGGGTTTTGGTTAATGGTATTATTTTACCTTATCTAATTCTACTGCATGATAAAATATATGACACAGACATTTTGATTGGTGTACTAACCAATTTAATGGTGATATTTGTAAAGCAAAATCCAAAAAGGTGAAATTAAACACACACACATGGATATAACATCAGTGCTCCTTTAATTATTAGCTACACGCAAAGTCCAAGCAGAGACGTATATGGACCGGGTTGATTCGATTTTTATCAAAACCAAACCAACTATATCGATTTGGATTGGTTTGATTTTGCCAGATTTTTCGGATTTTTTCGTTACATGAATATTATTTCAATCTTATTTTGTTAAACTTTTAAATAAAGTTTTGATAAGTGAATATATGTTTAGTAAAAATAGAAAAACCTAACAAACATATGATCTATTAAAATATTCTTATGTAAAATTATTATTTAGTGGTACATGATAGTTATTTTCTTAGTCGTCTAACAATAACTCTTATTTCGAATTCGAAAACGAAATAAGAATTTAATAGATTTTGACATATAAGTATGGAAGAACAAAGAGATTGATGTATTTCAATAATATTTGATAAAAAAGTGATGATACAACTTATTATCTAAAATAAATAAAAATGGATGCACTTTATAGTGCTATAAAATATTACATCACATGAGAGAATCCCAAATACTTCTAGATATTTTTAAAAAAAATTCTAAATAAAATCTTAAAAGTATATATAAAATGATAGATTTATATGTCGGTTTGGTCGAGTTTTCAAGTTATACACGAAAACAAGATTTTTATTCATATTAGATATAACAACAACAATAATGACCCAGTAGAATTTCTCAAATAGGGTCTGGGAGGGTAGTGTGTACGCTGACCTTATCCCTACCCCAAGAAACAAAGAGGCTATTTCCGAAAATCCCTCGACTCAAGAAGATGGAAAAGACGAGAAGAGAGGGAAGGGATAACATATTAATACTATCAAACAGAAACCAAAGAAATAATAACGTCATAAGAACAAGAAAATAGTTGTGATGACCCAAAAGGTCATCACTTGATTTACGAATAAATTATGTGTCCCGAGGCCTTAGAAGCCTCCTTTTTCCTTACCTCGATTTGTGTGCATGGTCTGGGCGTATATCCGGAATGCTTTTATGTGTAAATGTGATGAAAATTTTAATTTGGCCTTTAAAATTGAATTTAAGTTGACTTCGGTCAATATTTTGGGTAAACGGGTCCGAACCTGTGATTTGACGATCCCGGAGGGTCCGTAGGAAAATATGGGACTTGGGCGTATGCCCGGAATCGAATTCGGAGGTCCCAATCCCGAGAAATAAATTTTTGAAAGAAATTGTTTTACTGATAATATAAGAGTTTTTGTAAAGTTGATTATATTTGAAATTTATGGTATCGGGCCCGTATTTTAGTTTCAAAGCCCGGTACAGGTTCAATGTGACATTTAAGATGCGTCTGTGAAATTTGGTAAGAAACGGAAGTCGTTTGATGTGATTCGGACCCGTAGTTGTGAAATTTGATACTTTAAAAGTTTTGAGATTTTTCTTAGATTTCTATGCTAAATTCGTTATTTAAGATGTTATTTTGGCGATTTGATCACACGAGCAAGTCCGTATGATGTTTTTAGACTTGCGTGCATGTTTGGTTTAGAGCCCCGAGGGCTCGAATGAGTTTCGGATAGGCGTCGGGGTGATTCGAACTTAGAAAATCTGGTGTTTTTGTTGTTTGGTGGTGTCTAGGCTTTTGTTCTATGCGATTGCATAGGTAGGTCCGCGATAGCATAGTGTTAATTCTGGGGGTCATCATTTGTTCTATGTGATTGCATAGGTAGGACCGCGATAGCATAGAGTTAATTATGGGGGTCACCCTTTGTTCTATGCGAACGCATCCAATTGCGTGCGAACGTATAGATTCCCTGCCCAGTTATTTTAAAACCGTAGCAAAACGGGATTTCTTCAAAACTTCATAACTTTTTCACTTAAACTCGAACTTGTGCGATTTTTGAAGAGGTATTTCACTACAAACCCATAGGTATGTGCTCTTAGACTCGTTTTCTTCAATTTCCATTAATACCCATTAGATTTCTAAGCCTAAATCATGTTCTTAAGGGTAAAAAATTGGGGATTTGGGTAGAGTTAGGGCTTTTTGAATAATTAAAAATTAGACCTCGTCTTGCCGGGATGTTGTTGTAATATTATTGTTCCCTTGTCGGGATGCTGTTGTAATATTATTGTTCACTTGCCGGGATGTTGTTGTGATATTGTTGTTCCCTTGCCGGGATGTTGTTGTAATATTATGGTTCCCTTGCTGGGATGTTATTATTATGCTATTGTTCCCTTGCCGAGATTCTTTTATGATTGGTATTGATAAATTAAATGGGAGCGGGTTGCACGCCTACAACGGTAATACATGAAATGGGAGCGGGTTTCACGCCTGCAACGGTAATATATGAAATGGGAGTGGGTTGCACGCCTGCAACGACAATATATAAAATAGGAGCGGGTTGCACGACTGCAATGGTACTATATGAAATGGGATCAGGTGCACGCCTGCAACGGTATTACATGTGTACTTGTTTTCTTATTTCCTTGTCTTTTGCTGGTAATTGATTTATGGCATTCCCTTCATTTCTCTACTGTTATTATGTTGCTATCTGTTACTCCCCGCAACATGTTTCCCCCGCCCAACTTTAGCTGTAATTATCTGCTTTTATTTCCGCTGTATATGATTTAACTGCACAGGTTATTTGGTAGTCTGGTCCTAGCCTCGTCACTACTTCGCCGAGGTTAGGCTACGCACTTACCAACACATGGGGTCGATTTTGCTCATACTACACTCTACACTGTATGCAGATACTGATACCGGAGCGTTTGGACCGCAGTGAGGGTGCTGTCTTCAGTCCACTCGGCGACTCGAGGTAGTCCTGCAGACGTCCGCGGGCCTTGGTGTCTCCTCCTATCTTTTCTCTTTCTGTTTTTACTTATTCAGAGACAGACTTATGTATTTCCATTCATACCTTATTTGTAGTATTCTTAGATAGTCTGTGACTTGTGACACCAAATTCTAGGTAGTATTGTACTTCAGATTATGTAGCAGTGTTTGGTTGAATTATTAAGTTTTCGTCTTCCGTATTTCTGGTTATTTAATTTATTCTGTTGTTTAATCACTTATTATTTTGAATTGTTGAACATATTTAATAAAAAGGAAGGTAATGATTTTATAATATTTGGCTTGCCTAGCTTCCACGAGTAGGCGCCATCACGACTCTCGAGGGTGGGAAATTCGGGTCGTGACAAGTTGGTATCAGAGCTCTAGATTACATAGGTATCACAATTCATGGACAAGCTTAGTAGAGTCTGAGGAATCAGTACGGAGACGTCTATATTTATCCCTCAGAGCCTACAGAGTTAGGAAAAACTTCACATTTATTCTTTCCTGTCGTGTGGTTTGGTTTCTCAATGCTAATTAAATTTCTACTCTGTTCTTTCGCAGATGGTGAGAATACACGCTTCCTCATCCACCGATCAGTAGCCCGAGCCCGCAACAGCAGCTCCCATGAGGGGCAAAGGGCGAGGCCGAGGCCGTGCTAGAGGCCGAGGCAGGGGCAAAGCTCAGCCCAGAGCAGCAGCACCAGCGACAGAGCCTCAAGTTGAGTATGATGATGAGGTTCAGGCCCAGACAGTTCTGGTGGGCCCAGCTCAAGTCCCAGAGGGGTTCATTGCTTCCCCAGTACTCCAAGATGCTCTGGTCTGTCTAGTGAGCCTTATAGAGAGTGTCAACCGGGCAGGCTTTCTACCTGTAGCACCAGCCATCTCTCAGGCTAGAGGAGGAGCTAAGACTCCTGCTACTCGCACTCCGGAGCAGATGGCTTCCCAGTTTCAGACTCCAGCAGGTCAGCCAGTTGGAATAGTTGAGCCGAGTGTGGTAGCTCAGACCGGTGATGGAACAGCTATGTATGCTGATGCCTTGTGGAGATTGGACAGGTTCACCAAGCTCTTCACTACCACTTTCAGTGTTGCATCTTCTGAGGATCCCTAGGATTATTTAGACAACTGTCATGAGGTTCTCAGGAACATGGGGATAGTGGAGACCAATAGGGTCGACTTTGCTACTTTTCGCTTATCTGGTTCCTCCAAGACTTGGTGGAGGGATTATTGGGTCACCAGCTTTGACTTGGGACCAGTTTTTTTAGCTATTTCTTGAGAAGTTTCATCTATCACTCAGAGAGAGGTCTATCGGAGGCAGTTTGAGCGTCTCCAGCAGGGTTCTATGACTGTTACTCAGTACGTGACCAGATTTATTGACTTGGCCCGTCATGCTTTTCTTATACTTCCCACTGAGAGAGAGAGAGAGAGAGAGAGAGAGAGAGAGGAGGAGGTTCATTGAGGGACTCATTCAGCCTATTCGACTTTAGATGGCTAAGGAGACGGGAGTAAGATTTCCTTTCAGGATGCGGCTAATGTGGCCAGGAGGGTTGATATGGTTCTGTCACAGGGAGGTGGTCAGGGGTTTGACAAGAGGCCTCGTCATTTAGGAAGATTCAGTGGTGCCTCGTTTGGAGGAAGGGATTCTTTTGGTAGAGGCCATCATTCTAGGCCTTTTTAGTCAGCACTTTAGGCTTCTCACAATGCCCCAGGTGGTCGTGGTTCTCACATACAGTATTCCGATCAGTAGTCCTACAGTGCATCACCAGCTCCTATTAGTGCACCTCCGCTTCAGAGTTTTCAGGGTTGTCAGCCCCAGCAGCCAAGGGCTTATTTTACTTGTGGCGACACGAGGCACATTGCTAAATATTGCCCTCGAGCACCGAGCAGTTCTCAGCACCAGGGTTCCGATGCCATGGTTCAGGCACCGAGTATTCCACCGCCTGCTCAGCCAGCTAGAGGTGGAGGTAGAGGTGCTAGAGGTGGAGGTAGAGGTATTAGAGATGGAGCTCAGGCCACTAGAGGTAGACTCTAGCCAGCAGCAGGCCATCCCAGAGATGTAGTTCAGAGTGGTGGGGCCTAGCCCCGATGTTATGCTCTTCCAGCCAGGCCTGAGGCTAAGACTTCTGATGTAGTTATCACAAGTACTGTTCTGGTTTGTAGTAGGGATGCTTCAGTGCTATTTGATCCAGGGTCTACATACTCCTATGTGTCATCTTATTTTGTACCGTATTTGATCATGCCTAGTGATTCTTTGAGTGCTCATGTATATGTGTCTATACTGGTAGGTGATTCTATTGGGTAGATCGTGTCCATCGTTCTTGTATAGTTGTGATTGGGGGTCTTGAGTCCCGGGTAGACTTGTTACTTTTGGACATGGTTGATTTTGATGTCATATTGGGGATGGACTGGTTATCACCTTACCACGCGATCTTGGACTGTCATGACAAAACTGTGACTTTAGCCTTGCCGGGGTTACCTCGTTTAGAGTGGTAAGGGACTTTTGGTCATTCTACCCATAGTGTTATCTCATATATGAAGGCTCGGCGCATGGTCAAGAAGGGGTGTTTGGCCTATTTGGCATATGTTCGTGATTGTAGTGCTGAGGTTCCTTCTATTGATTCTGTGCTTGTTGTTCATGAGTTTCCTGAGGTATTTCCTTCAGACCTGCCGGGTATGCCACCCGACAGGGATATTGACTTCTGCATTGATTTGGCTTCGGGTACTCAGCCCATTTCTATCCCACTATATCGTATGGCCCCGCCTGAGTTGAAAGAGTTGAAGGAGCAGTTGCAAGACTTGCTTGAGAAAGGCTTCATTAGACCTAGTGTCTCGCCTTGGGGTGCGCCGGTGTTGTTTGTTAAGAAGAAGGACAGATCGATGCGAATGTGTATAGATTGCAGGCAGTTGAACAAGGTTACAATCAAGAATAAGTATCCATTGCCGAGGATTGATGATTTGTTTGATCAGCTTTAGGGTGCCAAGGTATTTCCGAAGATTGACTTGAGATCTGGCTACCATCAGTTGAGGACTAGGGCATCCGATGTCCGTAAGACAACTTTTCACACTCGGTACTGACATTATGAGTTCTTGGTGATGTCATTTGGGTTGACCAATGCCCCAGTAGCTTTTATGGATTTTATGAACCGGGTATTCAGGACTTATTTGGATTCATTCATGATAGTCTTCATTTATGATATTTTGATTTATTCCCGCAGCCGGGAGGAGTATGAGCAGCATTTGAGAGTTGTTCTTCAGACTTTCAGAGATAGTCAGTTGTATGCTAAGTTTTCGAAGTGCGAGTTTTGGTTGGGGTCAGTTGCTTTCTTGGGTCATGTTGTTTCAGTAGAGGGTATTCAGGTAGATCCAAAGAAGATAGAGGCAGTCAAGGATTGGCCTAGACCCATATCAGTTGCGGAGATCCGGAGTTTCTTGGGTTTAGTAGGCTATTATCATCGGTTTATGGAGGGGTTTTCATCTATTTCAACCCCGATGACCAGGTTGACCCAGAAGGGTGCCCAGTTCAGGTGGTCGAATGACTGCGAGGCGAGCTTTCAGAGGCTCAAGATATCTTTGACGATGGCGCCGGTGTTGGTTTTGCCCACAGGTTCAGGGCCATATACAGTTTATTTTGATGCATCTCGTATTAGACTTGGTGTGGTGTTGATGCAGAATGGCAAGGTCATTGTTTATGCTTCGCGGCAGTTGAAGATTCATGAGAAGAATTATCTAGTTCATGGTTTATAGTTAGCATCCATTGTTCACGTATTGAAGATTTGGAGGCATTATCTATACGGCGTGTCATGTGAGGTGTTCATGGATCACAAAAGTTTGCAATACTTGTTCAAGTAGAAGGAGATAAATTTGAGGCAGAGAAGGTGGTTGGAGATATTGAAGGACTATGATATCACCGTCTTATATCATCCGGGGAAGGTCAATGTGGTGGCCGATGCTTTGAGTAGGAAGTCAGACAGTATGGGAAGTCTTGCGTATATTCCGGTCGGTGAGAGGCCGCTTGCTTTGGATGTTCAGGCTTTGGCCAATCAGTTCATGAGATTTGATATTTCTGAGCCCAACCGTGTATTAGCTTGCATAGTCGCTCGTTGTACTTTATTGGAGCGTATCCGAGATCGACAGTATGATGATCCTCATTTGTGTGTCCTCAGAGACACGGTGCAACACGGTGGTGCCAAGCAAGTTACATTAGGAGATGATGGGTTTTTGAGGCTTCAGGGTCGAGTTTGTGTGCCTAATGTGGATGGACTCCGAGAGTTGATCTTAGAGGAGGCCCATGGTTTCCGGTACTCTATTCATCCGTGCACCGCTAAAATGTATCATGATTTGTGGCAACACTATTGATGGAGGAGGATGAAGAAGGATATTGTTGTGTATGTGGCACTGTGTTTGAATTGTTAGCAGGTAAAGTACGAGCATCAGAGACGTGGTGGTTTGTTTCAGAGGATTGAGCTTCCCGAGTGGAAGTGGGAGCGTATCACTATGGACTTTGTTGTTGGACTCCCACAGACTTAGAACATCGATGCAATGTGGGTTATTGTTGATAGGCTGGCTAAGTCAGTGCATTTCATGACTGCCGCAGTCTCCTATTCTTCCGAGAGGTTAGCTTAGATCTATATCCGGGAGATTGTTCGTCTTCATGGTGTGCCGATGTCTATCATTTCTGATCGAGGTACGCAGTTTACCTCGCATTTCCGGAGAGCAGTTCAATGAGAGTAAGGCACACGGGTCGAGTTGAGCACAACATTTCATCCTCAGACGGGTAGGCAGTCCGAATGTACTATTCAGATTTTGGAGGATATGTTTCGAGCTTGTGTCATTGACTTTGGAGGCTCGTGGGATCAGTTTTTGCCTTTAGCGGAGTTTGCCTACAACAACAGTTACCAGTCGAGTATCCAAATGGCTCCTTATGAGGCTTTGTATGGTAGGCGATGTCTGTCGCCGGTTGGATGGTTTGAGCCGGGAGAGGTTCGGTTGTTGGGTACGGATCTAGTACAAGATTCCTTGGACAAGGTTCATATCTTTACCCGACAACTCTTACAACTTTCCCGGGTAAAGAGGGGTAGTTGTTGATATCCAATTTTTCTCTGTATATTTTTTATATGCAAAATACTTTCAAAATAGCATATATATGCATATATAAGTATATCCCAATGTTTTATTAATTTTCTTAATTTTAAAGATTTTTTAACCAATTTATTCCTTTGTTTTATTCATAAAAAACCCAATAATAATTCCCAGAGTTATCAATCTTGGTGATTCATTTATTTGATTTTCATATTTATACTAAAATATAGTCAAGATAATTTTTGCATATTTTTACAAATTTATTTAGTATTTTTAAAGCAAAATTGCATATAATTGCAATATTAGCCTCTTTTAGATTTAATTGCATTTATACTTATAAAAGATTAAGTACAATATTTTTAAATTGATAATTATGTAGTACAAGTCATTTTGGTACCTTCAATTTATTTCCAGGAATTAATTTACTATTTTTATAAAATTAAAAGGGAAAAGTGGCTATTGCAATTATAGCCCAAATTGAGTTTCAATTATAACCCAAAATAGGCCCCCAATTTCCCAACCCAATTTCAATTTCAACCCAACCGACCCAATCTAAATAACCCAACCCGGCTCCCCTACCTAACCCTTTCAATCCTGGCCGTTGATCATTTAGACCAACTACCAACATCGGCCCTTTCCATTTTTAACCTCAAAAGACCCCTTACCCCACCTCATTTCACACCAAACGCTGCCCTTGAATCCCTTTCCCTCTCAACTCTCTCTGCAATCCCTCATGAACCCTAGCCGCCGCCACCTAACCCAACCCTAATACCACCCAAATCTATGGCTTCCAAGGTCATCAGAGACCTATATCAACCCCCCATGGCTTCTACGTCGATTCTTATGGTCTCAAGGCTAGATCTTGAATGAGCTTGGTCCAGACCCTATTTAATTTCAGTTCATGACTGTTCTCCGATCAGCCATGGCTATTCGAGTCAGACTCTTGACTCTCCTACTTAGATCGATGGTTTTCAAAGCCTTTCTGATCACTTGGGGTTCTTCTGAAACCCTAACCTCTAAGGTTCTTTCGATTTCTTTTAGATTTGTTTCAGATCTATGTTTGCTCTGAACTGCTAAGCGTTTTTCTCGAAGTTTCTCTTAAAACTCTGCCTTCAAAACCCCTTATCTTTTCCGATTAGGGTTCTTGTTAGTTTATTTCAAAACTTTTCTCTGACTTTTGACATATTCTGCTGTGTTTCCTTATATCTTTCTTCTACTTGAGTTTTTATGTTAAAAGCCCTAATTTCTTATGACTGTTTATTAGACGAATGTTTGTTTGCTTGAGTTTCTGTACGATTTGTTTGTTTATCCTCTTGTAAAAACTCTTCTATTGTTGAAAACCCTATGGTTTTGGGTTTGAAACTGTTCGTTTAAGTGCGTAACTCGATTTTGAAGTTTTTTATCTCAAAATCTCTTATTTCTCTTTGTGATTCTTCTGACTCTGTTTTCTATCATCTCTAAACATCGATTATGCTCGAAACCTTAATTTTCAAGAGGGGTTTTCTTCACCTGCTACTGTGAGATCTTCACATGCTTTTATATTCTATGTTTTCTTCACTACTTGACCTACTGGGCTATCATGTTTCGAATGTTGCTATCCACTGAATTTTGTGCTACTATTGTATGCTATTTCCTTCTGCCAACAGGCTTGGCCTTGCATGTATAATGTTTATGCACCCTATTTATATGCTAAGTTTCCTTCTTTGTTTGAACTTCAACTTGTGACTTATTTCAAACTTTTCCTTTGTGAAATTCTGATTTCAATCGCCCGTTAGGGTTAATTGATTTTCTTTTCCTGTTTTGCCTTGCTGAATTCTTTCCAAAATTAGTGTATCTCTGTACCTAGACTCGATGGCCTACTTAATGTTTTACTACTTCTTTTATGGCAACTGTCCGCCTGCTTATAAATTGATTTCTTTCCTTATTTTTGAACCTGTCACTACCTATTAAGCAAAGTGATCCCTTAACTAAAGGCAATCACTTGTATAATTGATTCTGAATCATGATTGTTTCCATGTTTGTAGCTTATTACCCTCTCTTACTCGTTTTCAAAAAGCTATAAATACCATATACTTCTTTTCTTTCAAAAAGATGAACACAAGGCATAAACACTTGAGTTCAAACACACACTCCACCAAATCTCTCTTTTCTTTGTCACTAATATATTGCTGTCTTACCTAGTCGGCTGAAAGCTAAGGCTAGGCTATGGGGAAACTTGCTTATTTTCTACATTTAAATTTCTTACTGGTATGTTCTAATTAATTTTTCTGCACTAATAACAATATGCTTATTTACTGTTTCTTGCATTCTTGTCTGCCTACTGTTTGTATTTAGCCCAGTACCATTGTTTAGCATGCTGTAATTTCTTTTCTCCTGTTCTGAATCAATGTATCATGAACTGTGAATTTTAAATCCCTACCCCAATGTGTTTAATACTTGTGGTTGGTTTGGGGCATGGCAGCATTGGAAATTGTTGTGCATGACCCAAAATTGATCCTCTTAGGATCATAACCTTCATGTTTCTCGTATATGTTGTGCGTTCTGGTTGATTTACAGGCATGTCCGCACTTTGTATTGTTGTACATGCCCAAAGTTAACCCATGCCTAAGTGTATAAGCTCCTTGCAATAGATTCCCAATCCCCTGCCACCTTTTGTGAAGTTATTGACTCCCTGAAATGTTAATGGATGTCTCCCATCACCCTTTCCTCTCCTTTATTCGCTCAGCTCTTAGAACTCTGTTTCTGCACTTTCACTCTCTTCTTAGACTTAAGTTCTATCCCTCCTCATGTGAGCCTTGCCTTGGGACCTATGAGCTCCCTTTGAACTTGGACACATGAGGGCTGGAATTTCCACACTGCAATCATCTCCATTCTGGTTATGTAACTTGGGTGTGAGCACTGCCCGGGATCCTATTGAGGCCCTTAGGGAGCTTTGACACACTCAAGTCTGAGAAAGGCTTTGGATCAATGGAAAATTGAGGTGGTTTACCCCATAACTCAGAGAGGAAGTTAAGAATCAGACTTCCTCTGGTTGTAACTTTTCTTTGTACTGTTCTGATGTGATTCAGTATTCCTAGTTGGTAATAATTTGTAATGAACATTTGGGGCTGGCTAATGAAAAGGGTTGGGTAATTATGCATGCTCAAGGGTAGAAAACATGCCTATAGGACTGCTTTTTCTACATGTTCAATTCGCATTTAGAAAACATGCCTATAGGACTACTTTTAATTTTGCATATTCACTACATTTAGAAACCATGTCTATAGGATCTACTTGTTCAACTTCATATCTAGATAAACTGCCTATAGAAATTGTCTAAAATTCTGCATGTTTGTTACCGTTTAGATATCATGTTTTTAGGGCCCAATTGGCTATAACCCAGTCGCTTGTTAAAATCAGCATAATGAATAGAAATCATGCTTATAGGAATTCCCAAGTGAAAACCTGCCTGTTTCCATTGTCTACTAGATATTATGCCTATAGGGGTTTGACATTATTCAGATACTATGTATGCAAAGGTTTAAAATCGGTAATTATGTCTACAAGGGTCTAAAATAGTAATCCTAAATACCATGTTCATAGGAGTAAAAATTAGCGATAGTGGATATTGTCATCTGTAGAAACTGAAACTAGTCTAATCTAAAATTCGTCCATTCTGAATCTTTTTTAATAATCTGATTTCGTTATTTTAACGAGGTTTAGCGAGCATGCCTATAGGATTTCAAACAATTCGCTTTGAGTTATCATTGTTTCACCACCTTATGAATTAAGTAGATATCATGCATATAGGACCCCGTCTAAATACTTAGGCAAGCCTTAGAGTAATGACTGTAAAATTGAATCCGCCTTTGTTAATTGTTACAACCAGCAGGCAGGCCTGATTCAGACTTCTTATCTGAGTTGTGTAATAAACAAATCTGCTTCAATAATCAAACTCCCCTCGTCTTTAGTATTTTAATCAGACCTAAAAAGTATGTGCAAGTCATGCTAGTTATGTGCTTTTGTTCAAGGAGGTATATTTGAGCCTTTATCTGTTTATATGCTTCCCCAACATGCAGTATATGTTTTTTTGTATATCGCCTTAGATTTTTATCCTTTGAAACCAATCAGCCTAATATCCCACCCTTTAGGACTAGTAGTCCTAAGTGCCTTCGGGACTGATAGGAATAGGATGGGTAATAGTATGCAATAGTAATCGAGACTAATCTGCGCTTTAGTACCTTAACGGTGTGGGAAGGGTAGATATGGATATGATGACCGGTGCGCTAATGACACGTGTAACCCCTCTTTTGAGGAGTGATTACCGGGTATCGCATTGACATGATCCATATTAAATATAAACCTAGGATCCCCTTTCCTTTTATTTGCAAACTTTTTTTTAACTCTTCTTTTAATTGTTCTTTCTTTTTTATGTGTTTAAATCCCCTAATATTTGAGCCCGTACTTGTATATTTGCTAAATTCACAATAACTGTCTGGCCGAGAACCACACTAGTAGATCCTGAAGGGTGCCTAACACCTTCCCGTTGGGATAACTTCAAGCCATTACCCTATCTCTGGTTATTCAAATGACTTAGAATTAAACCCCATTGGTGTCCTAATGCACCTTAAATCATTAGGTGGCGACTCTTCAAAAATGCAAAACCCAGTTCCTGAAAGGAACGAGTTATCCCATACTAAATGTCATAAACCCGATTTTGCGAGAAAAAGGAGGCGCGACAGTGTTAAAGCACGAAGGGTGATGCCATATATGATTTGTGAGGAAAGAGTGTAAAGCACGAAGGGTGATGTCGTGCCATGCGATGTACTATTCCCTGCCGATTATATTGATTATATGGTGAGGACGAGAGTAAAAGCACGAAGGGTGATGTCGTGCACATTTTCATTCCTTGATTGCTTTGGTGAGGACGAGAGTAAAAACATGAAGGGTGGTGCTGTGCACTGATTTCTGATTCTTTGTTGATATTTGAGATATGGTGGTTCTTTCTCTTGTCTTTCTATTCTAAATTGATAGTTCTCCCGCAGCATGTTACCCCTCCCATACTTGACTGTATATATTATTGTTCTTCTTTTCCATTGTATATAGTTGAATTGAACAGATTTATTTGGTAGTCTGGTCCTAGCCTCGTCACTACTTCGCTGAGGTTGGGCTAGGCACTTACCAGCACATGGGGTCGATTGTGCTGATACTACACTGTGCACTATGTGCAGATCCTGGAGCAGCAGCTTTTGGACAGTAGATTGGGTGCTGCCTTCAGTCCACGCGGAGATCCAAGGTAGTCCTGCAGGCATCTGCAGGCCCTGGCATCTCCCTCTATCCCTTTACTCCTATTTCATTTGCTTAGTTCAGAAAAAGTGTATCTTTTATCTTTCAAACTTTGTATGTAGTATTCTTAGATCGTCTGTGAAGTTGTGACTCCAGTTCTGGGTATTCTTGTTTAAACAGTTGTATTGGGTATACTTAGTAATTTTATTATTTTTCTTCCACTTATTGTAATTTTCGCTTTCTACACGTTATTGCTTTAAAATTGTTAAGGATATAAAATTGGTAAAAAGGTAATTTGTTCAAACAGTCGGCTTGCCTAGCTCACATTAGTAGGTGCCATCATGACTCCCGAGGGTGGGAAATCCGGGTCATGACAGAAGGTGTTAGGAACCCCTCGCGGTCCATAACGGTGGGTCTTGGTCGAACTTATACTTATATGAATTAGTCCTTTTGACAAATAAATAGTTTTAACACACTTGCAAATAAAGGCATGTTTTGACATTGTATGACTCAAGTAATGAAATAAAGAAAATGTTTGTACAAGTTGCACATATATAAAGGAAAATAAATTTATTTAAACAATGGGAATTAGGAAAGAGGGGTCCTAGGTTGGTTAGCCTACAGGATCACCCTACACAATGTCCGGTAATCACTCCTCAATGAGGGGCTACACGTGACATTAGCGTGTAGTCATCATATCCTTACTAGCCAATTCCCTCCCCTTGGTCGTATCCTAAAGCATTCTAATAACCTTGATAGATGTCCTATGTGTGCACTACCCGTTCATTCCTCGTGGCCCTGGAGGTATTTAGGACCTCTAATTTAGGTAGTTCTAGACCATCCTAAGGTACTTAAAGGAGAAAAATCTAGGCGTCAGTCGAAAATAATTAGGACTGCACATAAAAAGGGAACAATTAAAGGCTCATATTTACCTCCACAAACATAACAAGTAAGTGCACATCTCAAACAACAGTTTCAAGTATGTAATTGAAAAAACCTTAGAACATGATATCTAGGTGAGCAGAAAGTATACATCATTGAATTAGGACTTAAGTGTCAAAAAACCTATTCAGCTTGCCTACTGATTTTAGACCTGTGAATGTGAGCAGTCTTAAATAACAGAGCGTAGTTTTTATAGTTGCAGGATTTTAGTCGCCCTATAGGCTTGCCTAAATGCGTAAAAGTGACGTCCTAAGAGCATGATATCTATATTGATGCAGTAAAATAGTAAAACAATTTTTAAACGACAACTTGAGATCGTATAGGCATGTCTTCTAGCAGTATTAATTTAAGGTGGTATTTGAAAACTTATTAAAGAAGCGGACAGATTAATTAATTAAGCCGATTCAGAATAAACGAACATAAATTGAACTTACTTTTCTAACTGAACTTTTTTAAGTCTTATAAGCATGACTCCTAATTAAGCAAAGTAAAACAAACAACCTTCATTTAACCAAAGTGAAACCCCTATAGACATGGTATCTATAGAGCTGATTTTTTAATCCTATAGGCATGATTTCTATAGAGCTGGTTTTTAATCCTATAGACATGATTTCTATAGAGCTGGTTTTCAATCCTATAGACATGACCTCTAGTTAAGCAAGGTAAAAAAACGAACAACATTCATTTAACCAAAGTGAAACCCCTATAGGCATGGTATCTATAGAGCTGATTTTCACCCTATAGGCATGATCCTTATTATTAAAGCCATTTTTAGGTCCTATAGGCATGGTTTCTATTATTGTGGAAGTAAAGCAAACATAGCAACCACATTTGAATCAACACGACCCTATAGGCATGGTATCTACCTAATTTACCCAACATATATATAACTACCCACCCTTTTTCACTAATCACCCCAATGTTTGTTTACAAAAAATTATTACAGACCAATGAATTAAATAAGAAAACATAAATAAATAGGAGTTAATCTATATGGAGCCTGCAGTAGGCCCAAATGACTTCCCAACCTCAAATGCCCAAAGTTCCATAGCCAATTTCATGTCTAGGTATATCAGAGTTCCCTAAGAACTTCAAGGATCCCGGGCAATGCTCACACCAAGACCTTTTTCTCAAATAATACTGACTTAGGTGCAGTGTGGAAAGGCCAGCTCTGACATGCCAGAGTTCAGAGAGATCTCAAGGTAGTACACATATCAGAGGGGCAGAACCTAGTATTCTAAGAGTGAAGTGAGAGTGCTTGACATAGTTATGAAAAGGTTTTGAAAATAATACAGAGATGACTTTAGGAGTGAAAAAGGTTTTCAGAAACAGAAAATAGTTTGGTAGTAAAAGACAGTTTGTGAAGAGTACAACAGACAATCAATTGGTCATAAAACATCCAGATTCAAAAACACTTAACAAACAGATCCCACGTGGGGATAAAGGGATTGGGGCACATAAGAGTCACATTGGGGTACTTGGATAGGGTATAGAGGAAATATATAGTCAACAAACTGCATAAAACACTTGGGGTCTTAGAGACTTAGCAAGCTAATCATGGACAGTAAGTAGTTAAGTCATAGACCACAGTTGTAATACAGGAAACCTGAAATGTCTTGAACAGGATTAAACATACAGTTTAGACATGCTAGGCAAAGAAGTAAGCAGGAAAGAGTGCAGACTATAAAGCATACATCGAACAGGACAGAGTTTAGACATGCTGAGCAAAGAAGTAAGCAGGAATACAAATTGAATTCATAATTGATGAACTCGTGTAGGAATGAAACATATAGGGTTTGGATTTCAAAACTTAACTAGAGACAAACCAGTTGAAGAAACTAGCCTTGGCTTTCAGCCGGCTAGACCAGTGAATACCACAATTAGCAGAGGAGAATAGAAAGCTTTAAAGTGTAAGTGTAATTTTTGTGAGCTAATATTCTGTTTTGAAGTGGGAATAGGAGAATGCTTATATAGCAGTTCGAGGGTAGAGTCAATAAGGTAAAAGAATAAGAAATCAAAAATTAAGGGCAATCAGGACCCAATCATATAAGGAGTTCATAATAGACTCCTTTAATTACGGGCAACTAGCCAAACGGTAACAACAGGGGTTTAATTAAGGCAAAAAAGTCCAAACCATACCAAATAAAGAATCAGTAAGAATCCCAAAGTTATACAGGCAAGCAATTAAGGCAGAGACAACCAATTAATGTTATAAATAAGGAAACAAATAAAGTCTATGCATACCAATCTTTAACGGAGTAATCAATCAGCCAGAATTTCAAAGTAACGTTGATTTCTAGAAAGAATGTATATTAATTCCCATAAATAGAAAATAAACTAAGTAAAATTCCACAGAAAAATAGAACTTAGTTGGAAAAAATTAGGTTAGAACCCTAATAGGGCTCAGTTAAAGGGAAAATCACGAAAGAGTCAGCAAGTTTAGCAGATAAGGTAAGAAATGAATAGTCAGGATGAACACAAACATATAGAATCAGTGAAAAGTTGAATTAAGAATCTCAGTAGAGGCATATTAGGATAAGAAAACCATGAGACATTCAAATGGCTAAAGAAAAATCACAAGAACCAAAGCAAGAACACAGTCGATATACCAGTACTTAGAAATCAAATGAAGAACGTCAAAAAATTAGGGCTTTCAGTACAAGCGAGTTAAGGTTGTAGCAAACTTACAAAATCAGTCAAAACACATGAGAAGCAGAAGATCAAACACTCAAAAAATCATCAAACATTTTGTAAAAGAAATTTTCGGAAACCCTAGTTTAGAAAAAGATGAAAATCACTTGAAAATCATACGATTCTTGTAAAGAATCTCAAGGTTGTTGTAAAACTCACATGAAACAAGTCCAAATCGTCTCAGATTTGTACATATCTAAAAGGTTTAGAATAAAGAGATTAGGGTTTCGAGGAGAACAACACAGAGGTGAAGAAACGTGCTTAGAAACTCATAGATCATAGTCAATATAGGACGGCCTTACTCAGAATAACACTAGAATGGCCTGAAAGAGGCGATAAAGGGACCATAGATGCAAGCCAACTGACCCCCAGTCCCATGAGGACCCTGGAGATGGCAGTACCAACGTGAGGGAGGTCATTAGAGGCTAGTGAGAAACCATCATACATAGCCATAGGTGAGTGCCACTGAGGTTCGATTAGGGTTAGGTTTGAGAGCGTTTGAGAGAAGAGAGGGTTTCAGGGCGGCGGATGGTGTAGAATGAAAGGGTTTGGCGGGGTGGGGGGGGGTCGTTTGGTTTATTTTAGGTAAAGGTTTATTGTGGTCGTTGATCTCTATGATCAACGACCGAGATTAAAAGGGTTTGGGGGCCGGATCAGGTAGCTAGGTTTGGGCTAGGTAAAATCAAATTAAAATTGGACTGGTATTGGGTTGAAATAGGGTTGAAATTGAAATAAAAATAGGCCAGATTTTAAATAGCCACTTTTAATAACTATATAATTTATAAAAATAATGAATGATTTTCAAAAAATAATTTCATGTACTAAAATAATTTAAAATAGTTTTTAACATTTTAAAATATAAAAGTCCATTTTATGCATCAATAATGTAATTATGCATTAGTAGGGCTATTATTGCAAAGACGTGTAATTTAGCCTAAAAATGTAAATATAATTACAAAAAAATGCACTAAAAATATTTAAATACTATTTTGGCATAAATAAAGAATTAAAATGACTAAATCATCACAAAAGTAATTTGAAAGATAATTATTGGATATTTTATAAATAAAAGAGAAGAAATAAATTGATTTGGAGCTTTTAAAATTATGGGAAAATTATTAAAATGTTTATGCACGCTTATAACTGCATATGTGCTATTTTGAAAGTACATATACATATATACAACAACAACTACCCAGTAAAATCCCACATAGTGGGGTCTGGGGAGGGTAATGTGTACGCAGAACTTACCCTTGCCCTGGTAGGACAGAGAGGCTGTTTCCGATAGACCCTGATATATATATATATATATATATATATATATATATATATATATATATATATATATATATATATATATATATATGTATGTATGTATGTATGTATGTATGTATGTATGTATATATATATATATATATATATATATATATATATATATATATATATGTATGAGGAAAAATTGGATATTAACAACCGCATTTGCAAAAGACGAGCTTCACATTTGTGAAGTTTTTGTCGCAATGCGACCTTAACAGGGGAGTTTCCAGCTTCACAATTACAATGTATTTTTCGCAATTGCGGGGTTCGCTCGCAAATGCGACATCTGCAACTTGTTAAGTACTGAGAATTCCAAGTTTTTACTTCATTTTTCATATTTTTGAACCCTAGCTTCGAGGTGAGGCGATTTTGAGAGGGGATATTCATACCAAGATATTGGATTGAGCGGAGTGTTGATGAATTGGTAAAGAAAAGGCTAAATTGATTATTGAATTGGCCAGATTGAGGTAAGTATCTTGCCTAACCTTGTGTGGGGGACTCCCCCTTAGAATTTGAGTCTTCTATACTAACTGTAGTCCGTGCACGCGAGGTGACGAGTGTGTGCTTGAACTTATTTGTGGAGAATTTGCCTTTAGGGTTCTTAGGTCCTTATGTTCATTAAGTGAGATGTTTTTCGATATTATTGGGTTTTCTAATTGCTTGTTTTACCTCTATATGCTCGTTGTTAGCTTTCCTCTAATTCATACTTGTTACTTGACCCTTATTTGCCTTAATTGAAGTGATTGTCCCCTTATTGTTTTGTTATCTCTTAATTGTGAATTTCTCTATGACCCCGTGCATAAATGCTACGTGTCCAAATTGTTGTGATTGTCGGTGTAGTTATCACATGCCTTATATGTATTGTTGTTTTTGTAAAGGTTGTTTTACTTCTTGGTTTTCCGTGATTCTCTTGTTGTCGTGCACTAATACTCTTGGTGGTAGAAATCCTTGTAATTGGGTTGTTGAATTGTTGTTGTTGTTGATTTTAAACTATGTCTGGTTGTTGATATGTTGATGAGGAATAAGGGGGAATTGATGTTGTCTAGTGGGATCGGGTTGCACGCTGAAACAAGAAGTAATAAGGGCGGACATGTGGGATCGGGTTGCACACCGCAACAGGAGAAATAAGGGTGATATATATTAAGGAGTAATAAAGGTGTTGTTGTAAAGGTTGTTTTACTTCTTGGTTTTACGTGATTCTCTTGTTGTCGTGCACTAATACTCTTGGTGGTAGAAATCCTTGTGATTGGGTTGTTGAATTGTTGTTGTTGTTGATTTTAAACTATGTCTGGTTGTTGATATGTTGATGATGAATAAGGGGGAATTGATTTTGTCTAGTGGGATCGGGTTGCACGCTGAAACAAGAAGTAATAAGGGCGGACATGTGGGATCGGGTTGCACACCGCAACAGGAGAAATAAGGGTGATATATATTAAGGAGTAATAAAGGTGTTGTTGTAAAGGTTGTTTTACTTCTTGGTTTTCCGTGATTCTCTTGTTGTCGTGCACTAATACTCTTGGTGGTAGAAATCCTTGTGATTGGGTTGTTGAATTGTTGTTGTTGTTGATTTTAAACTATGTCTGGTTGTTGATATGTTGATGATGAATAAGGGGGAATTGATTTTGTCTAGTGGGATCGGGTTGCACGTTGAAACAAGAAGTAATAAGGGCGGACATGTGGGATCGGGTTGCACACCGCAACAAGAGAAATAAGGGTGATATATATTAATGAGTAATAAGGGTGGACTGGTAGGATCGGGTTGCACGCTGCAACAAGGAGTAATAAGGGTGAATGATCATGTTGTTACTGATATGGTGATATATATACTATTTACTCTAGTTGTAATTGTTAAGGAGGAATAAGGGAGGATTGGTGGGATCAGGTTGTACGCTGCAACAAATATATATTATTACTTTTATTGAAATTGTTTCGGAGGAATAAGGAAGGATCGGTGGGATCGGGATGCACGCCTGATAAGTTGATATTTTACCAACTTATCTTGTCTTTAAACCTATACGTTTGCTATGCTTGAGTGATAAAATTGTGTGTTTAATGTCATTTACTTCTACTTCATAGGTTGTACATGATTTAGAAGTAATGGTGAAGAAACCAAGTTAAAACAAGTCAAAAAGGAGCTAAAATGGACAATGAGAACCTGCCCAGTGAATTACTCTTCGCGAACGCGAAGATCTACCGCGAACGCGAAGAAGAAGGAAGCCAGGCCTTCGTGAATGCGAAGGACCAAACGCGAACGCAAAGAATCAGTATGCAAACATTCATGAACGTGAAGGAGTGAACGCGAACGCGAAGCTCAAGAAACACAAACCTTCGCGAACACGAAGGTATACTCGCAAACGCGGAGAAGAAAATGGGCGGAAAATCTGGGCAGTTCTGGAATTTCACATTTTTGACCCCAAACCCTTTAATACCCAAACCAGCTCATTTGTAAAAAGATCTTTGGCTTATTTTCAGTTCCATAGACTAGAGAAAAACAAGTTTTGAAAGCTAGAGTTTGCACACACACTTGGGTTTTGAAGGTTTCAAGCTTGTGGTTAATGATTTCTTACTCATTTATGTTGTTTTATTCATTTCCTTACTTTGTATTGTATATCTAAGTATGTAGTATTTTATTCAACACTTGAATCTTGTTTATGGAAATATTCATGTTTAAAGTGTGGATTAAATACCTTGTTGTGCTTATGTATTGAATGATTTTTATCCTTTTATGAAGTGAGTTATTGTTACTTTAATTATTCTTGTTCTTTAATGTTTCCAAAGGGATTAGCTAACCTTAGGACTCACCCATTAACTCCGAATTAATTTTGGAAAAGATAATTTGGGGTTGGGAAAGATTAATTAACAAGAACATGAGGCTTTAACCCTCATTTTATAGATTCTACCTAGGGATAGGATTGAACTACTTGTAGCCATTCCGGGTGTGCTTAATCTCATAATTGGGTTAGGAATAATTCAATTAGGAAGTCTTGTTAGTCTTCAGAAAAAGCTAATTAAGAATTATTATCTGTGGCTAATTAACATAAACTCACTCATATTTGTAAAATCGTGAAATACATTGGATCGTTACTTGAGTGTAATTCTCTATGCATTCATACTTGTAGCCATTGATCATTTTACTTGCTTTCTAGGTTAGTTTACATTTCTGCATTTAGGTATAAAATATTTTTTAAACCAAAATCTAAGTGTTTGGCATTGCGCGATAAGTGATAATTCTCTTACATTCCTAATCGCCTACATATTGTTATCTATGGGATTCGACCCCGACTTATAGTTGGGTAAATTATATTGCATACAACCGTGTCCATTTACTCTTTAGTAGTGGATTTGGACGTCATCAAAATTGGTGCCGTTGCCGGGGAACAATTTGTCGTAATTTAGGTTGTTTGAGAAATAAGCGTAAGTGCTTTGGTCCAAACTTGTGAATATTTGTGTAATTAATTTTTCTTACCTTGGTCTATTTTTCTTGTTTGTTTCTTGTTTATTTTCTTATTTTTGAAAAATGGCATCGTATAATGAAAATTGATCGGATGGTAGTTGTTCATACTGTGATGATCCTTGTCCTTATTATGGAGGACCACACTCGTGGCAAAATTGTTTAAATTTTTCCGGGGGTAGATTGTGCACATAATCTCAAACCCATGAGTGGAGTATTTGTGATAAGTGTGGTTTTAAAAATGGTCATTGGGATGATTGTGATTATTTGTCCTTCCCTTCCCCAATCCCCTGCTGTGATGGTTCTATTTTTTTGGATGAAAATGATAGGACTATGGAAATGGAAGAAGTTGAGCATGACCGAAATGGAGAGTTCAAGCTCATGTTGGAGTGCTTACTTGAAGGAGGAAATGAAGAACAAAGTGCCTTGGAGGACCTTATTCATTTACACCCTAGAAGCTAAAAATCCTAGAAAAAACATTGATTAGAGAATCATGATTCACATCACAGCTTACTAATATTACAAAGCAGACTTAAGACATAAACAAAAGAATAACTATGATGAAAGCGAAATTAAACTATTCTACAACGTCTAAAGATTTCCATGAAATCAGTAACAACGCTTCAGAGACAATGAAGAAGAAAGGAGAATAAGACTAAGTTATGAACAAAAAAATGGTGTCATTGCTTCAAATTCCCATTTCCATTTTTCTTCAACTTGAGCATCAAGTTATATGAGTTTCAGGACATGTACCTGGAAATGAACCGAAATAAGAAGTGAAGGGTCAACAGTAGCAATAGCAGAAGTCAGCACCAGCAGAACCAATTTCAAACAGAAAAATGATGTGCAACAATCCAAAAACCATTTTTCAATCGAGAAATAACCACAGCGAACTTCAAACCAGACTTTTAAAACACCAATTCAATCCATGTCTACCCCAGATGACTCAGAAATTGTTTCAGAAATTGAAAACTCCAAAAATCACAGAAGAAGTTCGATGGAACAATGATTTTTATGAAAATTTCTAGTTGTTTGGTCTATGAAATAGTAAAATTTCTACAACTTCTGTATTTTCTGGATTTCCAGCCCTCAAAAACTCTGACTTGAGCTCTAAGTAACAATGCCTTTATAGGCAAGCTACTAGGGCAGCCTCAAAGAGTTCAAAATTGCACTTAAAACCTTCTGAAATTTTCATTTTAGCTTAGAAATCCCTAGTTAAAATCCAGAAATTCACTTTAATCCCTACCCCCAGCTTCCTGGAAGCTTCTTATTTCTGTTACACTAAAGATTCTTTAACTACAATCTCCAAATTACCCTTTAATGTCCTGTTGATTACCTTTGAAACCTACCCAAATGGGTCATGGGTCAAGTGACCCAATGACCTGAGCCCCAAATTGAATGGGTTGTTCTTGTGCAAATGGGTCATAGCCAACCCATAACCCAAACGACACAACTAGTGAAATGTAAGCACACGCTGAGATGGTTCAAATAATTAAAAATCTATACCAATTAATTTAGTAAATTTGAAATAACCAACTGATGAGCCTAAAACTAGATTACTACTTAATTAACACAGAAAGAATTAACTAGATTGTCAAACCAAACTAATTAACCAATCAAGACAGGATTCTCAATTACCCATGCATGTAATCAAAAATAAGAAAGAAACCAGAAGAAGAGAAGGAACAGAAAGAAAACAATGAAGGAAAAACCAAACAAAAGAAGATTAATCATAGACAAAAAAGAAATACCTTCTACAATTCAAACCAAGAAAAAGGCAACTCAAATCTTCAACTCCTTGGATTCCTGGTCCAATCTGATATTAATCGCATGTTCTCATAGAGAACAAGTGAATAAAATCATTTTGGACCAACATCGTCCGAAGAATCTCGATTTTGACTTTTAGGGCTCAACTTGTGATTTAATATTCGAAGAGTCTCATTAGGATTCGAGGGTAGTGGGTTGGGTATCTGGGATGAGGAGGTCATGGTGGTCATTTGGTGTTGATTTGATGTGAAAAGGGGTCGGCGCCGTCGGCGGGTGTGGTGGAAAATAGGGCGGCGGGTAGGGTTTTGGAAGGATCTCTGAGGTGGGAGTTGAAAGAGGCGAGATGATGGGGGTAGGGTAGGGTTTGGACATATATATATTAAAACCTCCCCACTTCTGAACTGTCAGATCAACTAACCTCGACGGTCGATATCAAAAGGTGAAACGACGTCGTTTCAGATGAAGGGGTGACCGGACCGGGTTAAGACGCGGGTATGGGCCGAGTTTCGGTACTTAACAATTGGGCCTGCATTTCTTAATCGGATTTGGCCCAACAGATCTTTAAGAACAAATTCCTTTTCTCTTTTCTTTTTTCTATTATTCCTCTTTTTCTTTTTTTTTTCTTTTTTTTTCTTTTTTTTCTATAATTAATTGAAATCCCAAATCAACTCCTAAATTGATCTAATCTTTAAAATTAGGATAATTATCTACTATAATATTTATAAAAAATTAATTACTCCTAAATTAAAAGAGAAAATTACTAATTTAAAGCTAAAAATCTAAAAATGCAAAAGTAAGCCAATTTTTGTAATTTTTTCCGTTTTTATAAAACAACTAATTTGCTAATTAATCCTAAAATATAGAATTAAATCCTAAATGCAAATGCCACGTATTTTTTTGTATTTTTCATTAGTTAAACAAAATCAACATGCACAGACAAATGCAAACAATTATCACAAAATCCTCAAAATTCCAAATAATGAAAAGAAGTTATTTTGTTTTGAATTTATGGGAGTAATTCATATATTGGGCAAAAATCACGTGCTCACACTTAGAAAAATGCCCAAAAAACCTCCTTGGGCCCACATCTTGAAATCGGGTAAAAGTCACAATTTATGAACACTCATTCACTTATGAGTTCATTCGTACAAAAATCATCCCAATCTGACGTCAAATTCTTGTTCAAAACTCAGATTTCTCATTGGGAACTTTTCCCCCCATTTCAAAACTCCTACCCTCGAATTTCCAAATTAGATTGGGGGAAATAACAATAGATTAATGTATTAGAACCAAATTAGGGTTACAATTCGTTACCCAATAGTTCTCCTTCAAAATCTCTCAAGAAATCCCCTTCCATCGAGCTCTAAATCAAATTTTTTTAAAGTTATGAACTCAAACCCTCGATTTCACTCTTTTCTGCCCAGTGATTTCCTCTTCTGCGAGGGGTCCACCGCACCTGTGGTAGTGCTTCTGCGGCTCGGGCTCCACACCTACAGAAATTCATTAAGTCCCCATGCACCGCACCTGCGGTCTATTCCTCGCAGATGCGATTCCTCTTCTGCGGTCCTTAATACGCATCTACGACCAACTGAACCCATGTGTTAGACCGCATCTGCGGTGCCGCACCTGCGGTCCAAAATCCGCAGGTGCAAAAATAATAGATTCAGAAATTGCCTAAGTCCAAATTCAATTTCGTTAAGCATCCGAAACTCACCCGAGGCCCCCGGAACGTTGACTAAACATACCAACCAATCCTAAAACATCATACGAACTTATTTGAGTCCTCAAATCACATCAAACAACGCTAAAACCACGAATCACCCTCCAATCCAAACCTAATAAACTTGAAATCTCAAAATTCTACAACCGATGCCGAAACCAACCAAACCATGTCCGATGACCCTAAATTTTACACACAAGTCATATTAACACTACGAACCTACTCCAACTTACGGAATCAGATTTCGACCCCAATAGAACTTCACTATTAGTGTGAAACTCCAAAAATTCAACTTTCGGCATCTCAAGCCTAAATAAACTACGGGCCTCCAAACACAATCCGGACACGCCCCTATGCCCAAAATCACTTTACGGAGCTAACGAAATCAACAGAATTCAGTTCAGGACCCGTCTTCACACTGCTCCGACTACGGTCCAAATTATAGACTTAAACTCTTATTTAGGGACTAAGTCTCCCAAAACACTCTGAAACTCAAGATGAACCATCCCGGCAAATCACAACAATAGAAATAGACACGGAAAAAGCAGTTAATAGGGGATCGGGGCGTTATTTCTCAAAACGACCAGCCGGCTCGCTACATTAGCTCTGATACCACTTGTTGGGATCGAAAATAATAAGGTGTCATGCGAAAGATTATAAAGCAAACAACAAAATAAAATATTCTAAAAGAGACATAATATTATAATACGGTTTGGTAAAGTGACCTACATATACTTTACTATTATAAAAGAGAGAGAAAACTTATGAGAAAATAAATTCTTCTTCTAAACAAAACTCTCGTAAAGACTATATTGTGAATGTTGTTGTTATATTTTCTTTAAATGATGGATCCTCAATTTGCAGAGGTCTACAACCTTTCCCATCAAGAAAGAGATCAATCGAATATGGAAGAGATCTATACTTTGCTTGTAGGAAAAGTAAAAATCAATTATGATAACTATTTTTTCTTTCTTTAAGAAAAGATAAAATTCAAACATAGAAAGAAAATAAGAGAAAACCCCTAACAACAGGATCACCTACGAAGATACTGTTCATGTTACCTGAATAAAACAATTTAAGTACAAGGTTGATAGTTAAGGTAATTGGAAGCCACAGAAAGAAAAATATCATTAATAGTTACAAATATGAAAAAAATCAGCTTAATCCCTAATTGTGCGCGATCAGCTATTGCTGCTTTAACCGTTATAAATTACCTACATAATGGGTAATTAATATAATAAATACTAATATTATGCAAAAATTAAATATGGCAAGCAATTATAAATTATACCATTATATAACTCCCATTTTCATATCTTGTATCCCCATCGAAAAACTAAGAAGTTATACGATCAATTGTCAATATTTTTATTATTCTCTTCCACCGAAAAATCTTGTTATTTCCTATTGAAAGAACACAACAATCATCAATAAAATTTCTATTTCCTTATTATTTTAGTCTTATTTTTATTATTGTTATTCTTTTTTATTTTGAAAAGTGAAGCAAAATTGATTGTTAGAAACTCGAATTATTCTTTTATTTATTTTTACCACAGAAACTATTTTTTGGTTAAACAGTCATTGGAATGCAGTAGAAGACAATTGTTAAGAAAGAAAAGATTATGGGGACCTGTGACGACCCGACCCGTCGTCTCGTGAGTTACCGCCCTGTTTTCCCCATTTCCTATTTCTTTATGCTTCATTATCAGTGTTGGGTGTGAACGAGTTGACTTGGATTGGTTTTAGTAGGAAATGAGACACTTAGTCTCTTTAAGGAAGGTTTGTTTTGGAAAAGTCAACCGGACATTGACTTATGTGTTAGAGGGCTCGGATTTGAATCCCGATGATTTGGTTAGCTTTGGGGGATGAGTTGTGACTTAGGAGTGTGATCGAAAGTAATTTTGGAGGTCCGGTGTAGAGTTAGGCTTGAATTGGCGAAGTTAGTATTTTGGCGAATTCTGGTTGATAGGTGAGATTTTGATCTGAGGTTCGGAATGGAATTCCGAGAGTTGTTGTAGCTTCGTTATGTCATTTGTGATGTGTGTGCAAAATTTCAGGTCATTCGGACGTGGTTTGGTTGGGTTTTTGATCGAATGCGTGTTTTGGAAGTTTTAAAAGAACTTAGGCTTGAATTCGATGTAATTCGATGATTTTAGTGTTAGTTGAGGTGTTTTGATGATTGGAGCAAGTTTGGATGATGTTTTAAGACATGTTGGCATATTTGGTTAGAGTCCCGAGGGGCTCAGGTGAGTTTCGGAATGGTTTCGGGCCATTTTTAGGTCAATTTAACTTGCTGGATTTTTGACAGCAAGGTTCGAAAATTTTAATGCGAGGAGCATAATTTGGAAGGTTATATCTCGTGATCTATAAGGAATCGGAAAATGTATAAAACATAAAAGTTGTAGCCTTTGTATTCTAGTTTCCAGAAATTTAAACCATTTGTCATTCGAACATTTGTACAGAAAGTTATGATCGATTGAATATGGCTGGTAAAGCTGTCTCTGGTGGACTTTTAGTGACGAAACTAGACTTTTAGTGACAGGCAGACAGAAACTTAAGGACCAAAAATGTTGATTTCTTCCTTTTCGTTTTGGGATTTTTGGAGCTCGGTTCTTGGGCGATTTTGAGGTGTTCTTCACGATTTCAGCTCAAGTAAGTGTCCATACTCAAAAGTGTTTATATTACATAAATCCATGGTTATTTTCATCGTTTAATTCAGATTTAAATGGAAGAAATCAAGATTTTTGCAAAATCTTCCAAAAATGAAAAATTAAGATTTGGAGGTCGAGTTGTTGTCGGAATTTGATAATTTTGGTATGGTTGAACTCGTATCGGAATGAGTTGTCGGATTTTATAAGTTTCGCCGGATTCCGAGACGCGGGCCCCACGGGCAAATTTTGAGTGCAATTTCGGATTTTTAATGCAAAGTAATTCCATATGGAATTAATTCCTATAATTTTTACTGATTAAATCGAATTATTGTGGCTAGATTCGAGGTATTCGGAGGTCGATTTGAGAGGAAAAGGCATTGTGGAGTAGTATTTTACTCGGGTTTTTGCTAATTTCGAGAATTTTGGTATTTTTCGATTGTTTTGATTGGGCTTTGTTCCCTTATCATATTATGACATATTCATTCTGATTTTGGATAGATTCGACGCATGTGGAGGCCAATTCGATGGGCAAAGGCGTCGCGAGCTAAAGAAGTAGCCGGTTCGAGGTGAGTAATTGATGTAAATGATGTCCTAAGGGTTTGAAACCCCGAAATTTCACATCATAACGCTATATTGAGGTGACTTGCACACTGGATAACGGGCTTGGGGTAGAGCACTATTGGGGATTGTGACTTGGTCCATCTCGAGAGATGTTTTTACCATATTTTCTACTTGAACTAAATTGAGAATCATCCTTACTTGGATTTAACTGTTACATTTGGGCTTCTTGCCAATTATTTGAATCCTTCAGGGATTGACATCACTGTTTTTGCATACATGCATATCATTTGATCTCAGTCCAAGGTTTTTAAATACTGTTTTGCAAACTCATCCATCTTTCTAAGATTTGAAAACTTAAATGATACTTCTAAATGATATTTCGGGCTGAGAACTACTGTTTTACAAATGCCCAAGGGGCTTATGATGATTTCTGGACTGAGCATGGATCGGACTGCACGCCGCAACGGTGTTATATTGATATTGAGGCCGAGAGCCTGGTTGATTACATTGATATTGAGGCCGAGAGCCTGGTTGATTATATTGATATTGAGGCCGAGAGCCTGGGTGATTATACTGAGATTGATATGAGGCTGAGGGCCTAGATTTGATGCCACGAGATGACTTGATATTGTGCTTGGGCAGTAGGATCCCCTCCGGAGTCTGCACACACCCCCAGTGAGCGCCGTCGACGATAAATAAATGGATGGCTCGGGCTGCACGTCATAGTGGGTACTAGAGTGTACCATCATATGCATTGCATTGCACTCATGCATTTGTTTTTTTATTTGTTATACCTGTCTCAGTATTTGGTACTGTGACTTAATTGACTTGTTGCTTCACTATTTGTTGTTCTAAACTGCCAGTTATAGTTTACTTTGTATTTTTCCATGATTTCTTATTCTCAGCCTTTATTTATGTTTATTACTCACTGGGTCGGAGTACTCACATTACTCCCTACACCTTGCGTGCAGATTCAGGTACACCACAGGCTAAGTAAGGAATTGTTTAGCTGAGCAGGCAGTATCCGGGAGTATTGAGGTAGCTGCATGGCGTTCACAGCCTTGATCTCTCCCCTCTATCTCTATCTTTTATTCCGTATTTTTCCTAGACAGACTTGTAATAGGTGGATATTCTGTATTAGAGGCTCATATTCGTGACACCGGATTCTGTTGGGCTATGGTGTGGTATTTTAATTGAACTTCCGCAGATTTTATTATTAATTATACACTTGAATGAAATGACTTAGTAAATTCTCTGTGATATTTATCTATAATCTGAATAAGAATTTGGGATAATGTTGTTGAATGGTCGGGCTTGCCTAGCAGTGTGTTGGGCGCCATCATGACCGGGGTTGGGGTCGTGACAAGTTGGTATCAGAGCCTAGGTTACTTGGTCTCACGAGTCATGAGCCGGTTTAGTAGAGTCTTGCGGATCGGTATGGAGACGTCTGTATTTATCCTCGAGAGGCTGCAGAACCTTTAGGAAAACTTCACATTCTTGAATTCTTATCGTGCGTCCTTGATTCATCTTGAAAAGTAACTTTTAAAATTCCTTCCACACGTTCGTATGCGCGCATGGGCGCTCAGTATGAGATGTGCCTCGATGGCTTGTGATTCCCCGATCGAGGGACGAGGTGTTATCTCTGTGAGTTTATGGTGGGCCAGTCTGGAGGACTTGAGGTTGGATATTTGCCTATGGCGGGAGCGCCGAGGTGCTGATTGTGTGAACAAGTATTTTTGAACTTATATGTTCAGTAGTGTCCCTGTTAGAGGAAATGATGGTTGTGGCTATGTGATGAGTATGTTAGTACTGCGAGGCGTATCTATATGATTTGGAAGCGACGAGAAGGGTCTGCTGAATGATGGAAGAACTAATAGATGCTTGAAGTCCATCGTGATTCAAGTTATAGCCCGAGTTATGGGCGTGTGAAGAATCTTTTCATGTCTCCTAGTTGGGAGTGAAGTCATGTTGCGGTATGAGTACAGACTCAGGAAGATCAAGTGACTACGTAATGCTTATGGCGGTGGAAGGTATGCAGAAATGTTAGTTGGGGGCAAAGCAGGTGGGTCATCTCCTACGGGGTGTTCTAAAGTTGTGTTATCCTTATGTTATCTATTAGAAAACCTCAATTGCAAGTGAATAAAATGTGTTGAAATCTAAATTGGATCGCCTAGAGAGTGGGCTTAACTGTTGTGTGAGTGAATACGAGATTTGCAGAAGAGTTAAAAATTCTAAATGACTTGTGTTTCCACAAGCTTATGAAGGATCGAGTTTAATCTCACTATGGTATTGAGGCAATAATGGAGTATATGCGTTATGAGTATAGTATGTTGTGATCTATGGCTTCGAGCCAAGTTGGGGAGCTTGCTATTGGTTAGCAAATTGTGCGGTTATGTACTATGTTAGTTCCGATTTGATGCATGCTGGTGAATCAGTTCTGGTTGTGGAAATTGGGCCGAGAATGGCACGAGTGAAGGAAAATTTTTGACAAGATGTCATGAGCTCGGATGAGCAGGAGATAAGTTTCGATGTTTACGGTAAGTTGGCATTGTCTTCAGCGTCACCTAAGATCGGTGTTTTGTAAAAAGGGTTTTGCGTCCTGGTTTACAATTCTTGATCGCTTTTTAGCGTTAATGCGACCGGTGGTTTGGATGTATGCTCCAGATATTGTTGTGGTAGGTTGTGGGAGTGTGTCCCACGGGAAGATTTTATAAGTGTGGCATGTGATCACTTGATTGATTAAAGATATAAACCAAGTATGAAGTTTGCAACAGTGTGATGTTGAGTATAGTTTTCTATATGCTATTTTGTATGCCTTGCTTCCTGTTTTCTAAGGAAAGTCCATATTAGTGCATGGGATTGGTAATTCCTTTCAGAGTTCGTTTTCTTTTTTTGTATCGCGTTCGAATTGGTAGCCTGTTGGCATATTGGGGCATCATATACGGCTTTTGATTATGTCTGGGGTGGCTTATTGCCTGAGCAGTTCGTAATGGGTGATACGAGATCATTGAATTCGAGATCAGTGCAATCTAAGTATATGAAGTAAATTAAGGGTTAAGACCATTATTTGGTTCAGAATGAGGTGATAGTTCTTGCCAGAAGTATATACCCAATGAATTGTTGATGCAGCGGTGTTATGAATTTATATAGATCTCATCCGTCATATCGGTATTGTAAGAATTTGAATAAGACCTATGTATGTCACGCAGAGCATGGGATGTATAATGATTTTTCTTCTAGATGGGATCAATGGAAGTTCTTGACTAGTTGAGTACGTAAACGTTCATGGTTCGAAAAGGAGGTGAAGTCCTCATGTTACCTTAGGATGGTATGGTATATGTGATATGTTGTGAAAGGTTGAGATTTGCGTGTGTAAGGTTACAGTTCAGTTCTGAATGGAAATTCATAACATTCTTAGGTGGTACGGGCAGATTTAGGTGATTAGAGAAATGAGCTTCAGATGATTAGGGTGAATGATCTTCAGATGATTAAGGAAATGGTAGTGCTATTTGGAAGTGATTTGATGAGAGTATATGTCTCAGAAAAAGGTAATATGATTAAACTGATGATATTTCGGTAGTATTGCGGCATGTTCTTGCTGGGTCCACTGGTGGTATTCGGGTTTGCTTGGTAGCACAAGGAAATTTTGAGTATCTGTCGTGGAATGATTGGGTATCAAAAGTGTGCATGTATTCACACGGTGGAAACTGGAATCAAGTATGATGATATGTATGCCATATGGAGTTGGAGATTGGGAGTTCTCATGTACAGGCTAGGTTGTGGTGGTGGATCGTGTGTATTCGGCACCGTTTAGCGGCAATCGGGATTTGGAGGCTTGAGTGGATCTTTGTTTGCTGGTATGTTAGATTTTGGATGTGATGTCGGAATTCAGACTGGTTGTCTTAGTGTTGAGTGATTCTGAACTATTGCGCTACGGGAAATACCAAAAATGCCACGGGTTGAGTGATGAAGTGCATTGGATTATGTTCTAGCAGAATGGTTTATATTTCAAAGGACCAGCAGACGGTTGGGAAGGATTGCTTTCTTAATTGGGCATTCGTGATGGATGTCAGTGCAAAGGTTGTTATCATTAATTCAATTCCGGTGTTGGGGGACTTTTCAGATGAGTTTCATATGGCTAGGCATGTCGTCGGGCGAGGTTGTTGATTTCGGTATTAATTTGGTGCCGGGCACAGGATCGTCTGGCTCCGATAGTAGTTGTAGTAGTGGAAGTCGAGCGGGATGAGTAATTGGGTGTTGCTCGGTGAATAATGTACCAGTTATGTTCTATCAGGTTTGCGTGGTGTGTGTTATTTGTTTCACCATGGGTGTAATGATTTTCTTTGGCTCCAGACATCAATTGAGCATGGTTGTCGATTTCAAGCATAGTGACTTGAGGTGTTTTCTGTGGAGTAGTATTTGGATAGGAACGCGCGTTGCAGCAAAGCTGTGTGGAAACATGACATTGCGGGTCAAATTTGTGTGTCTTATTTATATGATGTGAGACAGGGTCTCAGCCTTATGTTGTGGCAGTACTGGTGAGTTTGAGGTACAGCTCTCTCAGTTGAGTCATTTTCATGAATTGAGTATGTTCGGACCATTTATTATCGGTGCACATATTATGCAAGTTGTGGCTTAGGCATGTATCGATGTGTCATGTCACCTGAGTAGTGTGTTTGGTCAGAAGAGATCGTTGAAATCATTAATGAATGTGAACGGATTCGATTTCAGTATGTGTGATGGGTAAATATTGAGGTTCGTTCAAAATTTGCTATGGTAATTACCATGAGAGAAATGACTTCATGAATGGTTGACATAGGAAATGGTTATGATTTATTGCGTGTTTCCTTTATCATTGGCAGTATGTGAAAGTGTTGGAATGAGGCTTTAGTTGTTAAGAGGTTTCCTATCGATATTCGATTATTATGTGCAGCTACTGTGAATAGAAATTATCGTTCCGAGTGTCTGAGTTATGTGGTATATCAGATAATTGCACATGATGTTGCATTTATGGGTCATTACAGCTAGTTCGGGCTTATTCTTAGTATGGATGTGAAGTTCTAATCTTGTGTATGATTTCGGAAGGTACAGTGTGGTTCTATGGTTTATGGACTAGATAGATTGTGAAATTTCAGTTATGTTATGTTATCGGGCCTATGCGAGGTAGGGTAGTGTGGGATCACCCACGGGTATATTCTTGGTAAAGTCGTTCAGCTATTGGTTGGCTTCTAGGACAACTCTGGGTACGCTCGAGGACGAGCATTTGTTTAAGTTGGGAAGGATGTGACGACCCGACCCGTCATCTCGTGAGTTACCGCCTCGTTTTCCCCATTTCCTATTTCTTTATGCTTCATTATCAGTGTTGGGTGTGAATGAGTTGACTTAGATTGGTTTTAGTAGGAAATGAGACACTTAGTCTCTTTAAGGAAGGTTTGTTTTGGAAAAGTCAACTGGACGTTGACTTATGTGTTAGAGGGCTCGTATTTGAATCTCGATGATTCGGTTAGCTTCGGGGGATGAGTTTTGATTTAGGAGTGTGATCGGAAGTAATTTTAGAGGTCCTGTGTAGAATTAGGCTTGAATTGGCGAAGTTAGTATTTTGGCGAATTCCGGTTGATAGGTGAGATTTTGATCTGAGGGTCGGAATGGAATTCCGAGAGTTGATGTAGCTTCGTTATGTCATTTGTGATGTGTGTGCAAAATTTCAGGTCATTCGGACGTGGTTTGGTTGGGTTTTTGATCGAATGCGTGTTTTGGAAGTTTTAAAAGAACTTAGGCTTGACTTCGATGTAATTCGATGATTTTAGTGTTAGTTGAGGTGTTTTGATGATTGGAGCAAGTTTGGATGATGTTTTAAGACATGTTGGCATATTTGGTTAGAGTCCCGAGGGGCTCGGGTGAGTTTCGGAATCGTTTCGGGCCATTTTTAGGCCAATTTAACTTGCTGGATTTTCGACAGCAAGGTTCGAAAATTTTGATGCGAGGAGCATAATTTTGGAAGCTTATATCTCGTAATCTATAAGGAATCGAAAAATGTATAAAACATGAAAGTTGTAGCCCTTGTATTCTAGTTTCCAGAAATTTAAACCATTTATCATTCGGACATTTGTACAGAAAGTTATTATCGATTGAATATGGCTAGTAAAGCTGTCTCTAGTGGACTTTTAGTGACGAAACTGGACTTTTAGTGACGGGCGGACAGAAACTTAAGGACCAAAAATGCTGATTTCTTCATTTTCGTTTTGGGATTTTTGGAGCTCGGTTCTTGGGCGATTTTGAGGTGTTCTTCACGATTTCAACTCAAGTAAGTGTCCTATACTCGAAAGTGTTTATATTACATAAATCCATGGTTATTTTCATCGTTTAATTCAGATTTAAATGGAAGATATCAAGATTTTTGCAAAATCTTCCAAAAATGAAAAATTAAGATTTGGAGGTCGAGTTTTTGTCGGAATTTGATAATTTTGGTATGGTTTAACTCGTATCGGAATGGGTTGTCGGATTTTATAAGTTTCGACAGATTCCGAGACGCGGGCCTCACGGGCGAATTTTGAGTGCAATTTCGGATTTTTAATGGAAAGTGTAGAATTCCATATGGAATTAATTCCTATAATTTTTATTGATTGAATCGAATTATTGTGGCTAGATTCGAGGCATTCGGAGGTCGATTTGAGAGGAAAAGGCATTGTGGAGTAGTATTTTGCTCGGGTTTTTGCTAATTTTGAGAAATTTGGTATTTTTCGATTGTTTTGATTGGGCTTTGTTCCCTTATCATATTATGACATATTCGTTCTGATTTTGGATAGATTCGACGCACGTGGAGGCCAATTCGAGGGGCAAAGGCGTCGCGAGCTAAAGAAGTAGCCGGTTCGAGGTGAGTAATTGATGTAAATGATGTCCTGAGGGTTTGAAACCCCGGAATTTCACATCGTAACGCTATATTGAGGTGACTTGCATGCCGGATAACGGGCGTGGGGTAGAGCACCATTGGGGATTGTGACTTGGTCCGTCCCGAGAGATGTTTTTACCGTGTTTTCTATTTGAACTAAATTGAGAATCATCCTTACTTGGATTTAACTGTTACATTTGGGCTTCTTGCCAATTATTTGAATCCTTCAAGGATTGACATCACTGTTTTCGCATACATGCATATTATTTGATCTCAGTCCATTATTTTTAAATACTGTTTTGCAAACTCAGCTATCTTTCTAAGATTTGAAAACTTAAATGATATTTCTAAATGGTATTTCGGGCTGAGAACTACTATTTTACAAATGCCCAAGGGGCTTATGATGATTTCTGGACTGAGCATGGATCGGACTGCGTGCCGCAGCAGTGTTATATTGATATTGAGGCCGAGAGCCTGGTTGATTACATTGATATTGAGGCCGAGAGCCTAGGTGATTACATTGATATTGAGGCTGAGAGCCTGGGTGATTATACTGAGATTGATATGAGGCCGAAGGCCTAGATTTGATGCCACGAGATGGCTTGATATTGCGCTTGGGCTGTAGGAGCCCCTCCGGAGTCTGCACACACCCCCAGTGACCGTCGTCGACGACAAATAAATGGATGGCTCGGGCTGCACGCCGTAGTGGGTACTAGAGTGTACCATCATATGCATTGCATTGCACTCATGCATTTGTTTTTTTTATTTGTTATACCTGTCTCAGTATTTGGTACTGTGACTTAATTGACTTGTTGCTTCACTATTTGTTGTTCTAAACTGCCAGTTATAGTTTACTTTGTATTTTTCCATGATTTCTTATTCTCAGCCTTTATTTATGTTTATTACTCACTGGGTCGGAGTACGCACATTACTCCTTGCATCTTGCGTGCAGATCCAGGTACACCACAGGCTAAGTGAGGAATTGTTTAGCTGAGCAGGCAGTATCCGGGAGTATTGAGGTAGCTGCATGGCGTTCGCAACCTTGATCTCTCCCCTCTATCTCTATCTTTTATTCCGTATTTTTCCTAGACAGACTTGTAATAGGTGGATATTCTGTATTAGAGGCTTATGTTCGTGACACCGGATTCTATTGGGCTGTGTTGTGGTATTCTAATTGAACTTCCGTAGATTTTATTATTATTTATAAACTTGAAAGAAATGACTTAGTAAATTCTCTGTGATATTTATCTATAATCTGAATAAGAATTTGGGATAATGTTGTTGAATGGTCGGGCTTGCCTAGCAGTGTGTTGGGCGCCATCATGACTGGGGTTTGGGTCGTGACAGGACGGAAGACAGGTGAATGGTAGAAACCTGACGCTATATGATACAGACATTTGACTGGTGTATTAAACAAAATTCAAAATAGTGAAATTAAAAATTAAAATATATATATAGATATAACATTAGTGCTTTTTTAATTAATAGCTTGACGCAAATTCTAAGTGATCAAACGAGAGATTATTTATTAATAGGATGTGAATCCTAAGTGATGAAATAAGTGTTAATTTAAGACTCAAAAGTGTTTTTGCTCCTAATTAAATGCACGTTGACGGGGCGGAGATTAACAGAAAAAGGGAAGAGAGATTATTGTGCGAAAATGGTAAAATGAGATGTGGAGGCAAGAAAGAATATTTGAAAGAGCCATATATCTAGCCGCATAAGTCAGAAACCCAAAGAGAGTTATCTTAGAAATTTGTAAAAGGTGATACCGGATATGATGAGACCTCTCTTTGTTACTCTGCAATTTAACGTGTTTCAGAAGCACAAAAATAGGAGAAACAGCAAACAAAGAAAGAAGAGAGTTCTGAAATCCTCAGCGCTAATCATTTGCAAGCAAAGGACGAAGAGGGACAGTCAAATAGTCAGAAATTAAATTTGTACTGTTGATCGTCTCAACTTCAACGGATGTGATGCGTCTTTGATGCCAGTTGTTGGCCCTTATGCGTGCATTCCCATATTGTGTATCTGGGCTGAGGGGCGGCCCAAGGAGGAGGCTAATAAAGCTATTGCTTTTAGTCCCCCTAAATTTCGGGGCCCAAAAATATTTTTAGTTGCATTTTCTATCTTATTTTTGCTTAGATAATATTAAAGTTTTTTAGAAAAAAGTACAAAAATCTTATAAAAGTAAAAAGGAAAGATTGTCTTTTTTAAAAAAATAAATATATTTTAGAACTTTAAATTAAGCTACTTAAATCTTCATATTGGTAATAACGTTTTTTACAATATGATCCAATGTAACGCATTTTAAATACGTGACTAACATCTTATTAACTTGAATTTTCTTATCGATGTAAATATTACATCGCTATTGTTGCATTGGTGATCTCCCCTATTCTTCTGAACCCAAATACCCAATCCCTCTTTCATTGCATGGGTAACATAAATTCTTCCAAGACACCCAATGATTATCACATCCTTCTGTAGAGCCCCAAAATAAATTTGACATATGTTTCTCAATCTGATCCATAATTGTTTTAGGTGGAGATATTGCAAATAATAAGTAAATTGGCATTGCCTATATGACATTTTAATAAAGGCAACTTTTCCATTCCACCAGTTAAGAGCCTCCCCGAATAGACATGTCTTGTTGATCTTCAGAGTCAGTAAAGAGCTCTGGAATATTTGGTAGCAACCTGTACGACATCACCATGTATCACGTTGTAAACAAATTAGGCTGTGAGACATATAAACATTTCAAAGAATCATATTCTCTTGTAGCATATTTAATTCTTCCTTGCATATGTCTCTGTACTTTTCTCATAATTGGTTCTATTGTTCTGGAAGCGAGGCGTTATCTATTTCTTTTTTCTTATTGTTGTGATTTTTTGGTACAAATCAAACAGAATTGGCTCAGAAACTTGATGTAAAACTACATCAAAGAGATAATTGATCATACAGTGTAATTTTCATATGTTGTATGTGCTATTAGGATATACTATAAACCATGTGTATTGTTATAGTATTCTTTATGGAACAATTGTTTATTTATTTATTCAATTCAATAAAGTTTTATTTTAAATATCATGTATTTGTTTGTGTGTCTGTTGCTTATATAGTAGATGATTTAGTGTATAGAGTTTAGCATATACACGAAAGATTAAATTATCGGTTCTTATAGGTCATAAAGTTTATGTTCACAATCTAATGATGGAATTGGACAAACCATCGAAATGGTTGTAATACAAGATTAAATATAATTTATCTTGATTATGGAAATAGTTTGATTCCAACTTCGTATGCTAGTACATTTTATATGTATTGAACGGATCAAGTAGAGATAGGTATTTTATACCGACTTAATAAAATAATTTCTCTAATCTAATTAATGTACTTATACTCTTAATCTTGATATAATTATTATTATTTGTGTATGTCATTTATTGTTTTGATTTATTAAAAGATGAGATTCTTTCATGGGTTAATAAGCCTCGTAAATTGGACAATAATGATATACATTGGCGAAGTAATAATTAGTTGATAGAATCCATGTCTTGGTTTTTGAGATTGATGATACTCTTTTATGAAAGCTTATAAGTTTTTATATGTAAACCGACCGATAGATTTTGCATCCGACACGTGAAATAAGTTAAGTGAAAGTCTAAAGGAAGTAATCAATAAATTAAATTATCAGTAATTTAATTTGATTGGTTAGTATCTGAATCTTAACATGGGGAGTTAAATAAGGTTTTATGGAAGAATTTCGAAATTGAACTAAGGAGTGTAATTACGAATTTTTAATGGAATAATTCGTTATTTATTATGGTAGAAATTAATTTCAAAATTTTAAAATTAATTCCATAATAAGAAGCCTTGTTAATTAAATTTTGTGGTTCCTACTGTACCTAAATAATAGGAAATAAAGGAAACCTTCTTTTTAGTGGAAGAAGAAAACCTAACAGGTTTTGGAAAATGGTTTTAACCTAAAAATGTAGCTATATATATTGAATATAGGGCTGGCCGTTTTTGGTACTGGCTTTACACATTTTCCTCCTTGGAATTTCGCCCACCCGAATTCTCTCTTTTCGGATATTGTTTGGATAACACGGTAGATGATTGTGGATGTTTTACTGAGATCGTGGTCTTGCAACTCTGGAACTGGAGACCGAGATCAATCTACTTTGTTCACGCTTCAAGAGGTAACTCAAATAATCTCCGCATGTGCTAATTGTTAATTCACACATGAATATGATACTGATTGCTTCCGCTGCTATATATAATCCTAACATGTGCATCACTGGATTTACTCAGTCTTTGTTTAAAAGGATTTCACAAAATCACAGGTGCTAAATGCTACATGGGAAGTCAACATACCAGTGCACTGTCGTGTTACCATAGAGAAGGCTACAACAAGATTTTGCAAATTGCCAAGCTTATGAATGATCCATTTGGCAGACACTACTTATCTGCATTTACCTACCTCGGGATTAGCCCAACTCTACTGAAAAACACAACTTCATAGAGTTTGAACGATTTGTACAAAAGATGCATGGTAAAGTCATTCCCCCTATCAATTAGATGCATTGAGGATTTTCTGAAATTTCCATGATTGACAAAGGAGTCATTCTTGTTTGTAGGTGTACAACGTTGAACTGAAGTCATTTCTATAAAATGCGGTAGAAGAAGATGTTAAGAAAGAAGAAAAACTGGTTGAAGAGTACTAACTAGTTCGTTTAGCCTCCTGAAGTGCAATGGGATGCTAAATTAAAAACATGGAATTGGGTGATCAAATTAGACTGACCTCTGTTGAACAAATTTTTTCTTGCTTCACATTGCATGTTTGAATTATCTTTTCATTTGGTTATTCTTTTGATGCCTTTTTTAACTTGAGATTGACTCCTACTCCCCATCCCCCTTTTGAATGTTTTATGCATGTGTTTGTTTCTATGAGCACAATACTCATTCGAGAGAACTATGTTGCGGAAGCCAAATGTATATAGTGTGAATAAGTCACAACTACTATACCAAAAATTATGACAGCCACCAAATAATAAATAAGACAATAAAGCAACAATAAAGGGAACACTAGAATTTACGAGGTTCGGCTAATTTTGCCTACTCCTCGAACACAACCAATATTTTATTTCACTCCAAAAATACAAGTGAAATAATACTAAAGAGAGAAATACAAATGTCTTAAACAGATGAGAAGGCAAATGAGAGGTGTATTTAAATCCTAAACATTAAGCCTTCTTTTATAGGGGGAAAATCCCCCCAACCCTTCTTTTCCCACCGATGTGGGACAAAAGATTTGCCAAATTCAACAAATCTCCACCTTGGCAAAATTCCACATCTTCAATTTTCTCTCAATAACAAATTTTGATTGTGTCTTCATCTTCAATCTTCAGTTTTCAACAATGTTGATCAAATCCAAACAATGTTGAAACTTGACCGCAGTCACCACCTTTGTCAGCATATCAGCAGGATTCTCCGTAGTATGAATTTTCTTCACTGTGACTCCACCTTCTTCTATGATTTCTCGTACGAAATGATACCGAACATCAATGTGCTTCGTCCTTGCATGATAAACTTGGTTCTTCGCTAATTGAATAGCACTTTGACTATCACAAAAAATTGTGATACCTTTTTGTTCAACACCAAGCTCCTTTAGCAATCCTTGAAGCCAAATTGCCTCCTTCACAGCCTCTGTAATAGCCATGTACTCTGCCTCTGTTGTAGACAAAGCAACTGTTGACTGCAAAGTAGACTTCCAACTAACTGGTGCCTTTGCAAAAGTAAACACATAACCAGTAGTTGATCTTCGTTTGTCCAGATCACCCGCAAAATCTGAGTCACAATATCCAACTACAGACTGATTGTCTTCCTGCTCAAAAACTAACCCGACATCTACAGTATTATGAATATACCGTAGAATCCACTTCACAGCTTGCCAATGCTCCTTCCCTGGATTGTGCATATATCTGCTAATAACTCCAACAGCTTGTGAAATGTCAGGCCTTGTGCAAACCATTGCATACATCAAGCTACCAACAGCATTTGCGTATGGTACCTTTGACATATACTTTCGTTCAGCTTCATCCATTGGCGACATAGTAGTACTTAGCTTAAAATGGGAAGCAAGTGGAGTACTAACTGGCTTAGTCTTGTCATCTATGCCAAAACGTTGAAGTACTCTCTTCAAATATTCCTTTTGAGATAAACAGAGTTTCTTTGAACGTCTATCTCTAATTATCTCCATGCCAAGAATTTTCTTTGCCTCACCCAAATCCTTCATCTCGAACTCCTTCTTCAGTTGAATCTTCAACTTATCAATTTCTTCCGAATTCTTGGAAGCTATCAACATATCATCAACATATAGGAGAAGATATACAAAGGAACCATCTTTAAGCTTGTGCAAATACACACAATGATCGTATTTGCTTCTCTTGTACCCTTGCCGCAACATAAACTCGTCAAATCGCTTGTACCATTGTCTAGAAGATTGTTTCAATCCGTACAACGATTTTTCAAGTTTGCACACCATATTTTCTTTTCCAGCAACTTTGAATCCTTCTGGCTGAGTCATGTAGATTTCCTCCTCCAAGTTTCCATGTAAAAACGCAGTTTTTACATCCATCTGAACTAGTTCCAAATCCAATTGTGCTACCAAAGCCAACATAATTCTAATGGAGGAATGTTTTACAACTGGAGAAAACACTTCATTGTAATCAATTCCCTCCTTTTGAGCATATCCTTTGGCCACCAATCTTGCTTTGTAGCGAACATTTACTTGGTTAGGAAATCCTTCTTTCTTTGCAAATACCCATTTGCACCCAATTGCTTTCTTTCCCTTCGGGAGATTGGCCAATCTCCATGTATGATTCTGATGAAGGGACTGTATTTCATCATTCATGGCAATCCTCCACTTATCTTCTTCTGAACTTTGGACAGCATCTTTATAAGTGGTAGGAACATCATCAGCTACAATTGAGGTTGCACAAGCAACTGTCTCTATGAGACGAACAGGTTTCGTTATTGTTCTTTTTGGCCTGCTGGTTGCTATTGATTCAAGTTGTTGTTGAGGTTCCTGAGTTGGAATCTCCTCTACTGGCTCTCCTTCCAGAGGGTAATCTTCATTTGTTTCCTCCTCTGCTTCTTGTGTAGGAAAAATAAATTTTCCCTCAAACTCCACCTGCTTAGAAGCACCTTTATTTTGTTTGGTATCTTCTGTTACCTTATTTACCATAGCAGATTCATCAAAGGTAACATCCCTGCTGAATATTACTTTCTTTGTCATAGGACACCATAAGCGATATCCTTTGACTCCAGAAGTAATTCCCATAAAAATAGCCTTCTTTGCCCTTGGATCCAATTTTGACTCCGTCACATGATAATATGCAGTTGAGCCAAACACGTGCAAAGAGTTATAATCTACAGCAGGTTTTCCATACCATTTTTCAAATGGTGTCTTGCCATCAATAGCAGCAGATGGTAGACGATTAATGAGGTGGCATGCATATGTAATTGCCTCAGCCCAAAATTCTTTGCCCAAGCCAGCATTGGACAACATACACCGTACCTTCTCCAGCAAGGTCCGGTTCATACGTTCTGCCACTCCATTTTGTTGTGGTGTATGTCTAACAGTGAAGTGTCGGACGATGCCATCATTTTCACAGACCTTATTGAAATGATCATTTTTGTATTCACCTCCATTGTCTGTGCGAATACACTTGATCCTCTTGCCTGTTTGATTCTCCACCATCGTCTTCCATTTGAGAAAAATTCCCAACACTTCATCTTTGCTCTTCATTGTATACACCCATACTCTTCGGGAAAAATCATCAACAAAGGTTACAAAATAGTGCTTCCCACCCAATGAAGGTGTTTTGGAAGGACCCCAAACATCTGAGTGTACATAATCCAAAATGCCTTTAGTATTATGGATCGCTGTACCAAATTTAACCCTTGTCTGTTTCCCTTTAACACAATGCTCACAAAACTCCAAGTTGCAAGCCTTTACTCCTTTTAACAATCCTTGATCTGATAGAGTTTTCAAGGATTTTCCTCCAGCATGTCCCAAGCGCATGTGCCATAGCTTGGTTGCTTCTGCTTCTTTGTCATCACTGGATGTCACTGTCGCTGTCCCAATAACTGTACTGCCACGATAGCGGTACATATTATTATTCTTCCGATTAGCCTTCATTACCACTAGTGCACCGGAGCATACTCTCATCACTCCATTTTCTGCAATGATTTTGAACCCTTTTGATTCTAGGGCTCCCACAGAGATGAGATTCTTCTTCAAATCCGGTACATATCGAACATCTATCAATGTTCTGATCATTCCATCATGGTTCCTTAATCGTATTGAACCAATGCCATATGAGGTAAGAGGGCTGTTATCCGCTGTGTGGACGACTCCATATTCTCCTTCTTGAAATTCCACGAACCAGTCCCTGTTGGGACACATATGATAGCTACAAGCCGAGTCCATCAACCATATGTCTGATGATGTTGATGACTCTGTTGTAACTAATGAGAAGTCTGAATCATCACAATCAGCTACATTTGAATCCATAATAGCCTTTCCATTGTTATGTTTGGCCTTATTCTTCAACTTCGGACAGTCTTTCTTCCAGTGCCCTTTTTCTCGACAAAAGGCACATTCATCTTTGCTGGGTCTGGATCTTGACTTGGATCTTCCCTTCTTTGTCCTCGTTTGATTTTGAGGACGACCCCTCACAAACAGTGCTTCTCCTTCTCCGCCCTTCTGTTTTTCTCGCTTTCTTTGTTCATAGCTGTACAAAGCCGAACAAACTTCTCTGAGAGAAATTTCGTCATTTCCATGGAGTAGAGTAGTTTCAAGGTGCTCGTACTCATCAGGAAGTGACGCCAACAACATTAAGGCCAAGTCACCATCATCATAAGTTGTATCCATATTTTGCAAATCTGTGACCAACTTATTGAAACTGGTGATATGTTCATTCATCGTGGTACCAGGAACATAGGTGAAGTGAAACAGTCTCTTCTTCATGTACAATTTATTTTGACTGTTTTTCTTCAAAAATTTATCCTCCAGTGCTTTCCATAATTTACTTGCAGAAGTTTTCTTTGTGTATGGATATTTCTGCTCTCTAGCAAGGTAGGATCGAATGGTACCGCAAGCAACACGGTTGATAATTCTCCAATCTTCTTCTCCAATAACATCTGGTTTCTTTTCTTCAATGGCCAGATCTAGCCCTTGTTGAAAAAGGACATCTAGAACCTCGCCTTGCCACATCCCAAAATGCCCGGACCCGTCAAAAATTTCTACCGCAAATTTCGCATTTGACACAATTCTTGTCATAAGCGAAGATGCCAATGATGACGTATTGTTGACACTTGATGTAGATTCTTCTTGTTTATTGTCTCCCATATTTGACACAAATATTATTTAATAGCTGACGACACAAATCAAGATTATTCCTTTCTGATGTAGAAGATCAGACTAAGCTGCAACCACAGAGCATACTCAGACAGAACCTTGACTCAGTTACCAAGATAAATCTTTTCTGATGTGGAAGATCAGACTATGCTGCAACCACAGAGCATACTTAGACAGTACCTTGGCTCTGATACCAATTGTTGCGGAAGCCAAATGTATATAGTGTGAATAAGTCACAACTACTATACCAAAAATTATGACAGCCACCAAATAATAAATAAGACAATAAAGCAACAATAAAGGGAACACCAGAATTTACGAGGTTCGGCTAATTTTGCCTACTCCTCGGACACAACCAATATTTTATTTCACTCCAAAAATACAAGTGAAATAATACTAAAGAGAGAAATACAAATGCCTTAAACAGATGAGAAGGCAAATGAGAGGTGTGTTTAAATCCTAAATATTAAGCCTTCTTTTATAGGGGAAAAATCCCCCCAACCCTTCTTTTCCCACCGATGTGGGACAAAAGATTTGCCAAATTCAACAAACTATACATGAAGTATGAAGAAATCATTTTGACCAAATAAAGAGAGCTCAACCTGTAGTACACAAAATGCTATTACTTGTGTTTGCTCTAGAGTAAGATATTTTGCAGAACAACATTTTCGTTGATATAATAATTTTCGTTGTTTGGTGATGTAAATGTATTTTTCAAGGAAAATGTTCACTGAGGAATATGACTTGTGCTATTGGCGCTGTCTTTTTCCTCCGCAATGATCTCCATGTTAAGGAATTTGAAAGCATATGCGGGCTAAGTAAATCAATAGGCAGTCTTGGTCACAACCAATCTGCATTTTTTCCTTCTTCTATACACTTCTCAAAATACATGCATCAAGACTTTACACAAAGTTATGACAAAAGTTGCATTAAAAGGCTGAAAAATTATATTCCCCTCTTTATATTCCTAATTGGAGGGTGCAAGTCATGCAATTTCGTAGTTTACACATATTAGTGTGCGCAAGTTGAAAGAGTAATTTCCTTGGATTATTATCCAAGTTTATGGGAATATTCTCTTACTATTCCTTTTTTCTTTACCGAACTCATTTAATTTTTGATAATAAAACTTATTTTTCATAAATTGTGTGACCTTCAAAGAAAAAGATACATGATTTTCTCCAGAGAATATATTTCACTGAACTTCAATAACAAACTCCTTTCTTTTTTTTTTCTTTTTTCTTTGTTAATTGTTGGTGACAAGTTCCACTATGGTTCATGTATTTGCATACATATTAAGAACTATTTGACTAAACCTCAATATTTTATAGCATATAGTCAGAGACTATATGTCACATGAGAGAAAATAAGAGTTGTAAGCACGTCTACCACTTTCCTCTTCGTTAGAGAATGATTCATCCCCTTCTCCTATTTTTATACTATTTTCTCCAATTGCTACATAATTATGTATTATTTTTTCCTCACAACTCCATAATTATTTAGATGGTTTATAAAGATTTATTCACATGCCTCATTGCTTAACTCCCGACAACAGTAACTACCCTCTTATATGAAATATAGGCGCTTGTCTGAGAATTCCTACTTTGTTATTTTCTTTTTTCTATTTTAATTTTTATATTTTTTCCGTGTACTTTTGAATGGGATTTGCATATAATCCAACGGTTCGAGCCGTGGAATCAGCCATTGATGCAAGTATCGGAGTAGACTGCCTAATTCACACCCTTTACAGTGCGGCCCTTCCCCGAACTCTACGTGAATACGGGATGCTTCGTGCACGGGCTGCTTTTTTTTTTCATATAATCCAACCTCTCATTAGATAAAAAACATAATTTCAATAGAAAATTAGTGGTGAAAGTCTAGTTACCCTAATTGCGCCTTAATAATTATTTTAATTCTTGGTAATGTTTTGTATTGACTTTAATTGCATCTTAATAAATTCTTTATTTCTAAAAATCATCTCATAAATTGTGCAAATTGGTAGCCAATAACTCATTTTTGTAGTTTGCCTGTGGGCCAAATCACAGGCTAATAACAATATCACATCTAATTAACTAATTAATAATCAACTAAATTCCAGCATATCTCTAATTTTAAAGCTAATCCAAACTTATCGTAATTTATCAAAAACCGCCCCACTAATTCAAATTCCTTCAATCCAAGCGGACTTGCTATCATTCTCTTAAAATCCCATTTTTCTGAGTAGGAATTTGATTATCAAATTGTAAGAACTAAATTGAAGACAAAATTCTCTATCTTCTTTTGTCTTTTTAAATTCCCATCAAATCTAATTTTAAATTCATATTGACCTTACCAATACAGCCTTTGAGTTCAAGGAAGCATCCAACGGACCAGCTCATTCGTGTGTACAAGACTAATATATTTATAATGCACTTGAAAAAAATATATAATAATAGAAATATTAATTTACATTAAATATGTATAAAACCATGTATTACTATAATCTTACTACCATATAATGCATGCCTCATTGTACATTTTCAAGAAAAGCTCAGAACTTTATGGCCAATTCTGAAAACCATTTTCAGCAAAAGGGTGTTCTTTGTTTGATTGCATTTTGATCAGACGGTCAAGATTTGATTTTGTTCTTTAGATAAATCAGATTTCTTTTTGTAAATAGAAAAGAAGAAGATTTAAGGAGGGAACAGTTTCAAACTGCCTTCAGTATTAGCTTTGCCTTCAACTGTTCAAATTCAAAAATCTGTGACTGCTAAAAGGTAACATAAAAGAATAGTTTACCGTTAGCTTTAGATGTTTAAATTTCAGTTTTGTTTTCATTTTCAAGACTGCTTTTGTATACAAAACTTTGCTGCATATTTCAGAGAGCTATTTAAAGTTGCAGTTAACAATGACACATGCTATTTTCTTTTTGCTTTTGTCCAAAAAGAGTATAAAACATTGTACTTTATCTTTTTGCTGTAGATTCTGTTATTTTTAATTTCAGTTTAGTTCCCGGGTAGTTAAAAAGCTTTTGGATTTGAAAGAAGACATCAATTTTCTTGAAACTTTAACTTACAAATCTTGAAACAACTTGTGGCATTTTGTTGATTGTTTTGCAGATTTGACCAGAGAATTTATAGCAAGAGAGGGTCAAAATGGAAAATATATCAAGTCCTGATGAAAGTCCTGATGTAGGATATGGATATCAACCATCACCTTCTTCTGTGGATGATCAATCACCTACTGAAACAACAGGTTTTTCGACGTTGAGTGGCTATTCTTTTGCCTATTGCAGAACAAACTCAGAGACCTCAGCTTTTTCTGAACATACAGATGAAAATAGTTGGTCCGAAACAGGCTCTCCTATGAGCTCGCGAGGCATGAAATCTCCCACCCGTGCTGTTCTTTCGAGACTAGGAATGAGACAGCACAAGTCTATTGCAGATGATCCTGAAACAATAGATTTAGGTAAGTCAATAAACTAAATTGGATTACAAGTTTAACTTTCATACATGATTTTGCTAACTTTGGTATCGAAAACTTTGTAGAGCTTGAATTGATGAAGGAGAGATTTTCAAAGTTGTTATTGGGAGAGGACATGTCAGGAGGGGGAAAAGGGGTTTCAACAGCAGTGACAATCTCAAATTCTATCACAAATCTTTATGGTAAGTTTCTCAAATAGACATTCTAAATCCCAGTTTCATATGATTCTTGTTTCTATTTTTTGTTTACTGATTGGTGTTTTCTTCTTCAGCATCTATGTTTGGTCAACACCAAAGATTGGAACCTTTACATCCTGACAAGAAAACAATGTGGAAGAGAGAGATGAATTGTCTCTTATCTATATGTGATTACATTGTAGAATTTGTTACAACATCACAAAAGTTACAAGATGGAACCATTGTTGAGGTAAAAACTCTTTTAGCAGAAGATTTACTCTCTTTTCACTTTTGCATATTTGAGAGTTAACACAATGACAACTACTTTTAGGCATTGACAAGCAGGCCTAGATCAGATATTTATATCAACCTTCCTGCACTGAGAAAACTCGACGCGATGCTCCTGGTAAGACCACAACTAAAATCTCCTCAAAATCAAAATGTTCATTCAAAATCAAGTTCCATTTTATGCAACATGAAGCTAAAAATGAGGTTTTTTATAGGAAATCTTGGACAGTTTTGAGGCAACTGAATTCTGGTATGCTGAGCAAGGAAGTATGTCAAGTAACTCAACACGTGCTGGATCGTTTAGGAAGATTATTCAGGTTCAGCCTCAACCTCAGCGCAAAGAAGAGAAGTGGTGGTTACCAGTTGTTTGTGTTCCTTCTGGTGGAATCTCCGAGAAGGCAAGGAAGCACTTGAGACACAAGCGTGACTGTGCCAACCAAATTCATAAAGCAGCAATGGCCATCAATAGCAGCATTCTTTCTGAAATGGAAATCCCAGAATCATACATGGCATCACTCCCTAAGGTACCTTCTATTGAATAATTCTTGATTAAATGAATAACATACTCAAAACATAATACACAAACATAGGAAATTGCAGTACTAATGAGGAGATAATTTTGGTACAGAGTGGAAAGGCGAGTGTTGGAGACTCAATCTATCGCCACATGTATTCAGTGGAGAAGTTTTCCCCAGAACATCTCCTTGACAGTCTAAACATAAGCTCTGAACATGAAGCACTTGAACTTGCTGACAAAGTTGAAGCTTCAATGTATACATGGAAACGTAAAACATGCATGCCTCACTCGAAATCATCATGGGTCATGGTAAAAGATCTTGTCTCTGAAGATCGAACTGATAAAAATCATGTCTTAGCAGAACGAGCAGAAAGTTTGTTGTTTTCTTTGAAGCAAAGATATCCTGAACTTTCACAAACAACATTGGACACAAGCAAGATCCATTTCAATAAGGTAAAATTCCAATGAATCCATGACTTGAATACTTGATCGAACAATGTAATTGTTAGGCCTTACACATGAAGAGATAAGTGAACAAAAATATATCTACTGATTGTTGCAGGATGTTGGAAAGGCAATCTTGGAGAGCTATTCTAGAGTATTGGAAAGTTTGGCGTTCAACGTTGTTGCTTGGATTGAAGATGTGCTTTTTGTAGCTAAGACCATGAAAAACCAAGAAGAGTAGGGACAGCAGTAAGCAAAGCCATTTTTATTTCTGCAAATAGGATTCAAATTTCAGCTCCTCCGGAAATACAGTTAAACTTCCTGTAACAAAGGATCATTACTGAATAGAATAGCACCAAGTCGAGAACTTGAACAGATGGAGGATCAAATTCACTACGTGATAACCAAATTGATTCTGTAATTTGAGACAAGTATTCAAACTTGGAAATCTGTTTTTATCATGATTTTGCATATTATATTTTATATCCAAGAGCCAAATTCTGTAGTTTTCTATTCTTTATCGTTATTTTCATTCCTTAGATCCTCCAATGAGGCATTTTAGGTCCCTTCCATCTGCATTTTGTCAGGAATCATATGTTCGCAATACAAATGCCAACAGATTACCATCTGATTTGTAATAGCGGGAAAAAAGAAATAATAGCATACACTCACAGGGAAAAAAAGGAAATAATAGCTCGTTTGGTATAATCCCGGGATTATATTTGAGATAAGTTTATCTCATGTCGGGTTAGAATAAAATCGTGGTATAACTAATCCCGAGATTGTAGTATCTTTTATACCCTTGGGATGGTGGAATAACTAATCCCGGGATAATTAATCCTGGAATAACTTGTTTTCCAACCAAACGACCCCTCAAAGAATTCTTTAAGCCTCAGAAACTGGAATTGTTTTTGATAAACGAGAAGTTAAAAAAAAACATACATATTACTTGAGCATATAGCCCAGTGAGGATTATCATTCACCAAACTACTGTCATAAGAACAGTTTCTTGATTCCCTACTTAGTATTTAACTAGGGGAACAAAAAGAAAAAAACACTAATCCGCAATTCAGGATCAATTTTCCACTGCTGAAAGCAAGTAAAACAATACCATATGTATTTCTTGGAAATAAAAGACCTAAAAGGATCATTTTCATCATCATCATCATCCTAAGCCACAATAGACAGAATTTATATAAACATTGGAAAAAAGGACTACCATTTGTTCACAGATTGGAACTTTATAGTATAATATTTATGCTGAAAGATTAGAGCTTTTTACACATCAGTCCAAGAACCAGTTCTGAGGCTCATTGGTCTCATTGGCCTAATTTTTGATGAAGACTTAAAAGCTTCAACCAATGACTTGCATTTAGCATTGTCCCCTTTGTTTTCCTCCAAACATTTCTTCAATGCTTCAATATCAGCCACAGCCACCTTCTTCTCTGCAACCCCACTCTCCTTTTTCTCATCATCATTATCCATTTCTTCAAAATTCAACCAAGAAAATCCAAAAAAGAATCACTAGAAATTTGAGATTGAACTCTATATACTACTAATAGAAGTGAAAATTGATCATGGAAATTTGAGAGTCAACAAGTAGTACAGTGATGAATTGTGTGATTAAACTGCAAAGAAGGAGCATAGGATTTTTGTGGCAGCTTCTGTTTTGGTTGTTTTAGGGAGTTTGGGAATCTATTAAAAGTGGGACCCTGCACAGAGGTGATTGACATGGATCTGATCACTTGCTGACTTATTCAGTCACAAGTGTACTTTGAGGTGAATATCTGTCTAGTTTTCTTTTACATAAAATTTACAGTATATTTAAGTTATATGCTATCATTATAATTTAACAGATCAATCTATAATGTAAAAAATTTATACCGGTATATATAACTTAATAATAGTTATGTTATGTACTATTTAAAGAACTATTGCAGGTTTAAGATAAATAAATAAATAAATAAATATTTTCTTTAACAAATCAAACTTCTAGAACACGAAAATGTCGTTGTTTTAAAGCTTATGACCATCCATCACCAAACTACGCTCACACATTAAGAGCTTCTTGCATATAAAATATATATTTTTATTAAAAAAACTTTACTACAAGTTTAAAATTTTAATTAAGAGGATTAGCACAATTCTACAATCTTTTGATTTATTATTGTGTGGTGGCTCTATTTCATTATATTCCGTCAACATCTCAATTCCATTCATTTAATATCCTTTTGGTGTTATTGACATAACATATGTCGTTTCTAGTATATCTCTTTCTATTTACTTTTTATATACGAAAAAAAATCAGTTTATATTGTGCCGCTGCATTAGCATTGGGTAGACCTTACGCAACCCAATGTCACAAAGTTCTATGCTAGAAAACACAGATTTACTGTGTTTAATCATTCGGTATTGAAATTTCACTCGACTACACAAAAGGGGTAAAGCGTGATACCACAACTGGATGTGGGGTGTGTTTTCTTGCTCCCACAAGAATCCATATAAAAAGCACTTTTGGTCTACCTTGGTTTAAGTTTCAGAGTTCAGTTACTGTTTTGCATGTACGTATCACGTTAAAACAGGATTTGGTCTTTTTTCTCCTTTTGTAACAACACTTGCGAGATTCTGTCATCTTTCTCTAATCACCTCTACCTTTTTTCATGTTTTCAGTTGCATATTTCTTTTTACTTGTTAACACAAGATTCTAATCTAAAAGAATAAAAGTAAAATAATATAGAAGCAGTTGCATGCAAATTAGGACACGAAGAAATACTTACTTGTTGAAGCCATGATAATTGATACTCAATACTCAGACTTCTTCTTGGTATTTCGCTTCCCGATTTTTATGTTTCACTTCGTCAAGTTGTGCGACATCATATATTTACATAACTAAAGGTGTCACTGACCTATCCAAACCTAAATAAGATAGGATAACTTCATTACCACCCCCATCATGATCAGGAGTCTGAGTTGATGTCTACATTATTATCAAATATAGCATGTTTGGCCAAGCTTCTCCAAGATCAAAAGTGATTATTTCTCTCTTAAAGTTGAGGTATTTGGCCAAGATTTTAGAAGTAGAAAAAATATTTTTTAAGAAGCTAAAAAAAAAAAGCTTTTCCCTAGAAACTGAAATTGTTTTTAAAGAAATTATCGAAAAGTTATACATGCCAATATAATCCTACCCAATTTAACCTAATATTTAAGTATTCTGTATGCAATTCTCCTAGTGTAAGTATCTCTTTTTATTTTTAGGATAGATTTTTAATGTATGACCGGTAACATTTAGGATGAATAGTTTTATGCTTATTCAATAATGTTTCGATATACTTAAACCATTGAAAAAATAAAATACTTTCAATTTTATTTTCATATCTCACGTAACTAAAATACATAATTATAGTCTTTCATAATAAGTATTTTGAATTATTTATCTACTTCAATAGTATTAACTATTAAGTAAATCTTTTATCTCTGCTATTTGGTTCATCCGTATAATAGAGTAAAAAATACTCTCTCCATTCTTTTCCTTTTTCCAACATGGACCCTTCCATTATCACAACACATATCCTGCCGAAACCACCTGGCAAGCCCAACCAAATGGACGTTGAAATGCTTCAACCAACTCACTCCTATAAGGAAATGCTTTTAGATAAACCAGCAATCCAACAAACCGAATATTATGAAAATGACATTCCCACAAATCCAGAGAATGATAAAGGGAAAAACATTGAAGGTTCAATCCCTCTTTCCCAGGATGATAAACAACACCTCTACCTCTCATGGCACTACTCCGTAATCATCAAGGTCTTTAGACGAAAAATGCCTCACCACTATCTTCGCTCTAAACTGATTGAACTATGGAAACCATCCGAACAGTTAATTTTGATTGACTTAGGATGGGACTTCTTCATAGCCAAATTCAGCTTAGGGGAGAATATGGTAAAGGCACTTCACCTAGGACCATGGTTCATCTCAGGAAACTTCCTATCAGTGCGAAAATGGGAACCTAAGTTTGTCCAACAAGAGGCCACCTTTCATCCACTGCCATCTGGATTCGCCTCTCGCAATTGTCAACAGAGTTCTACGATAAAGAAATTCTAGAAAAAGTAGAAAGAAAGCTAGGTAAGTTATTAAAAATCGACCAATGTACCTCCTCCACTCTCAGGGGACGATACGCTCGCATTTGCATTCAAGTTCCCCTTGAAACACCGGTTGAAACCTCAGCCATAATAGGAGACCACAAACAGGCAGTGATCTACGAAGGAGAAGGGACGCTTTGTACGTCTTGCGGCAGAATTGGTCACACTTCAATAGGATGCAACTACCGAAAATCTCAAACCACAGCACCTCAAGAAACACCGGAAACCTCTGGAAAAATATGGAACAAACGGAAGACAACGAGTGGAAAACTGTCAAGGAGAAAGCAAGGACATGCAAAATCGAACAATAAGAATGGTACTGTGACAACTAGCTACATCAAAATACATAGACTGGTCATATACTCATATTCAGGTAAATTAGTTCGATGCAAATTTAGGTAAATTCCAACAAACTTAAACTGTACGGTACAATTCCAAAAAATCAATCCTAACCCAAAACCCCAAAATAGGCCCAACGGCCCAAAAAATAAACTAAGCCCCACCCCGTGTCATCAGTACACCCCAACGCGGCCCCAGCCCAATGCAAGTACAAAATGAAAAGTTGGACCGGGGCCCAATGACTCCAGTGACCCCAATCACGCCCACCTAGATCAGGATACCATTCCTGGCCCAAGTATCGAGGCCACAGACCCCAAATCTGTGGCAAGATCTCATGGGGCCAGTCACGTTTCTCCAACTAGGCACCCTACCCAATTAGAGGATGTCAGCCCATCTAATTCTCCAAATCCTCTCACTACGCTTCCCCTACCAATTCCTCTAAGATAACCTCTATTGGGGAAATCTCAATAGTCATCACGAACAATCAAGTGCCTATCTGAAACCCCTCCTATTTTCAGGTGAAAAGATACCCACCGTCAACTCCAATAAATCCATAATTAATGCTCGATCCCCTCCCCCGGATCAATTATTAGCAACCCCTCCACTGACCAAGATTTAACACCAAAAGGCGTGTTAATGGATCATCAGGTCCTTAAGTTAATCCCCACATTGCCCAAAGTAGTAAAATCAAAAAGCACAAAAATGGACAAAGAGCATACGGCAACCTTTGTCACCTCAATGCCACCACCACTAGACCATCTACCGGCTTCTTGGCTGGAGGTGGCGCTATAGGGGCAGGGCCTTACCTACAGTTTCACCCTGGGAAACCAGAAAGTGACTCTGATTGTTCAAAACCTAGCTCACCTAGTAAGGGTTACTGTGGAAGCTGTGAACAAAGCCCTCGTGGCCTTTGGTCCTCACCTTTAGCAGACGATGGTGAACAAGGACAATGCATCACCAATTATCGACCCCCAAATACTCAGCAGCCAAATGCTTTAAACTTTCCAATCCCTATCCTTTTTCCTCGATCTAGCAATGGAGGACCCAACGGCGGACCCGGTCTTTGTAACGATCGACCCCCAAACCCACCAAATGCCATCAATCTTATGCACTACGAGAGAAGAGCGCCTCTCAACAACATCAAAAAAGGAATCTCCAAGGCCCTAGAAATCCTCAAAAAGAAAAGCACACCAGATGAGGATGGAGCAATCTACGTCCCCCTACGAACAGACTCGCTCCTATTGGACTCAGTCAGGGCAATCGAGTTCAGTCTCGACACCAGCAAGGTGCTAGTGATATTGTGTCCCATATCGATGGTCAAGTGCAAAATGAGCTTAGTGTCCTTCCAAACACGCGGGCCCATCGAGCCACTACTGAATCTGACCCCAGTTTTGAGCCTCAAGAGGAAAACCCTTATGTCTCCGACGAGGTGTCCGCAAGGACTAGGGAACCCTTAGGAGGGTCTCCACCAACCATCCCCACTACCCCTAATGAATTACATCATATGGAATATTAGGGATGGTAACAATGCTGAATTCAAGCGGCATCGTATGGAAATGGTGAAGATGCACAAGCCAGCCATACTTATTCTTTTTTAAACAAAAATGGCAGATCATAAGAAGTTAGCAGAGGAGCTTCATTTCAACATGAGTATCCAATCACCAGCAATAGGCATGTCTGAGGGGATTGTGTTTATGTGGAAAGAGGATAGTGTGAGTGTCGAAGAGGTGGCCACCACTCCCCAAGGTATCCATGCAATAGTGAAGGTACTACCTAATCATACTCCCTGGCTTTTCTCTGCAATTTACGCAAGTAATATTCTAGCTAATAGGAAAATTCTGTGGGAGAACTTAATTTCAATCTCCAAAAATCTCACAAACAACTGGTTTGTGGGAGGAGACTATAATAAAGTCTTAAAGGCTAGGGATAAATTTGGGGGCAATCCCATAACCCCTAGTCGCAGTAACATGTTTTGGAACTGTATAAATGAATGTAATCTTCTATATCTAGGTTACGAAGGGAGTAAATACACTTGGTCAAATAAGAGATACAGTAATAGGGCCTCTTTTATCCTGGAAAGAATAGATAGATGCTTTGCTAATAAAAATTGGATCAAACAGTACCCTGAGGCTACTATTTTGCACTTTCCTAGGACCCACTCTGATCACTGCCCCATCCAAGTTAGCCTGGTAGGGTCACCATCCAACAACCTGACTAGGCCCTTTAGATTTGAGTCAAGTGGGTTAGCCACCCATCTTTCCCTAATATCATCAAAGAGGCTTTCTCTGATCATTCCACTCTCCTCCAATCCACTGACTCTTTTAAAAAAATTGTTACTAAATGGAACCAGGACACCTTTGGTAACATCTTCCATTAGAAGAGAAGAATGTTAACTAGAATTACAGGAATCCAAAGATCTTCTAACTACCAATTTATTAGCTATTTGCTAAACCTAGAAACCAATTTGGTTAGTGAGCTTAACTTAATCCTCAAGAATGAAGAGGATTTCTGGAAACTCAAATCTAGGATTAACTGGCTCAATGAGGGTGATGCTAGCACAAGATTCTTCCACTCAACAGAAGAAGAAGGAACAGAATCCTCTCTCTTATAGAAGAGAATGGAAATTGGCTCCATGATCAACATGATATCCAAACAGTCATAATGGGCTTCTTCACAGATCTTTACACCTCCTCCCACTGCCAAGCCCCAGTGGCAACCACCAGTCATCTCACTATATCCCACACTTTGTCTGACTCCCAAAGAGACATTCTAGACATACCTCTAGAGTTGGGTGAAATAAAAAGGGCAATCTTCTCCCCATAAATCCTTCAAATCTCCTAGCCCTGATGGCCTCCACCCTTTCTTCTATCAGAAATACTGGGACATAGTGGGTAACTCTGTCATAGATTTTTGAAAAAAATGCTTCTCCTCCAGCTCCATGGATGAAAACATTAACCAAACACTGTTATGCTTCATCCCAAAATGCCCTCAAGCATCAATGCTGAAAAACTTCAGCCTTCAGGCCAATTGGACTGTGTAACACAATATACAAGTCCATCACTAAGATTATTGTCAATAGAATAAAACCACTCTTGCCTCATATCATTGGGCCTAGCCAAGCCAGTTTCCTATCCAACAGGAAAACATGTGATAATGTCATCATTGTGCAAAAATACATCACTCACTTTAGGAAAATGAAAGGGAAACATAGCAAAATGATCCTCAAAATTGATCTTGAAAAAACCTTTGACAGGCTGGAGTGGTCCTTTATAAGGGACAATCCTCATGCCTTTAATTTCCCTTTTGGCTTGTCCAAACTCATTGTGTCCTATATTAGTTCTTCCTCCATTTCCATTCTTGTTAATGGTGGGAAAACTGAATCTTTCAAGCCTTCTAGAGGCATAAGGCAACGAGATCCAACATCTCGCTACATTTTCATAATGTGTATGGAAAGATTATCCAGGGCGATTGATAAGGCATACTGGACAACCTGTGGCAACCCATAAGTATCAGCAGATCTGGCCCAAGGATATCTTACCTTTTCTTTGCAGATGACCTCACCCTGTTTGCCAAAGCAAACTCCAGAAACTGCAATACTATCCTTTCTATTCTTCAGAACTTCAACGAGCAGTCAGGCCAAAACATCAACCTTGCCAAGTCTAGAGTACCCTTCTCCTCCAATACATCCCAGGATTCTCTAAAGAACCTCACCAACTCTCTATCCATTCAAGCCACTACATCCTTTGGAAAATACCTTGGTTTCCCCATATTCCATAAAAAATCAACCAGTGATGACTTACAATTCATAATCGAGAACATGCAATCCAAGCTGGCTGGATGGAAAACAAGTTGCCTAAGCATGGCTGGTAGAACTGTGTTGGCCAAGTCCTCCTTAAACATCATTCCTAGTCATGTCATGCAATATATCAATCTGCCCACCAAAGTTACCAAACAAATTGACAAAATCCAAAGGAACTTTCTATGGAGCACCACTCTTGATAAGAAAAAACTATACCTAATCTAGTGGGATAAGGTCACAAAAAAGAAGGCAGATGGAGGATTAGGGCTTCAAAAAGCTGACCTTAAGAACAAAGCAACACTCACAAATCTTGCCTGGAGGACTTCCCAAAATACCAATAGCTTATAGGCAAGAATCCTCATTCATAAGCACTGCAACCTGAGCCAAACTCATAGGATAACTAGAACCTCTAGATATCCTAGGTACCCCAAATCTCCTACATGGCAGTGCATCCTAAAGGGATGGGCCACTTGCTGCAAAGCAAGCAGATGGATAGTTCACAAAGGAAATAGGGTTAGTTTTTTGAATGATGATTGCATTCCCAACCAACCGACAATTAGGAAATTGATTGAGGGCCCTCTGACTCAGAATGACCTAAATGCCAAGGTGGACTCAGTCTACAATTCAGGGGCTTGGGACTTATCCACATTAACCACGGATCTCCCCTAGCATCCTAAACTTGTTAAACTCTGTTTTCGTTCCTCCAAATCCTACAAAAGAGGACACCCTCATATGGGGTTTAACTACCAATGACTATTTCTCAACAATTCTACTTACTCTTTCTTAAGCAAGGCAGATAGCAGTCTTGAAACTGATGAAGAAGGATCCTTCAAGTGGATTTGGAAGCTCCAAGCTCCCAATAAAATAAAGAACTTCATCTGGCTCCTTACCCATAGGAGACTCCCCACAAAGAGCTACCTCCACAAAATAAGGGTCAATTGTGATCCCTACTGCTTTTACTGCAACAATGGTCAAGAAACGATTGACCATATTTTCTTTGAGTGCACTAATGAAGTATACTTTTCGAATGACCTTCTCTCCAAAGCCTCTACTGAAAATAGACAGCAGAACCCAAGCTTCTCTGCCAATCAGTGGCCATCAACCTGGAATTCAATTAGGAATAAGCCTTTCAATAGCATCATTCTCTGGGACAACATCATCCCCTTCTGTTTCTAGCACATCTAGTTAACCAGAAACAACAACCTCGTTAACAACAAAAATGAGCATATCAACTCTTCCAACACCATCTCCAAAGCCACTGATATCTCGTGTTGACGAAAAATGGTTCCACCAAAATAACTCATCAAATCACAACCAAATGGGAGCCACCAAGAAGAGGATTCTACGAGCTGAATACTGATGGAGCAGCTAAGGAGAATCCAGGGATAGGAGGAGTAGGGGGAGTTTTCAGAAACCACAATGGAGATTGGATAATGGGATTTATGGTGAATATCCCCCATACAACCAACACTACGACAGAATTGAAGGCCCTCCTAAAAGGACTTCAACTTGCGGAACAAAATAACTTAGTTCCCCTTGAAATTAATACTGACTCAGGTGAAATTATCCAAATGTTAATGACAGGTAACCTCATTTATGATCCTATAATTTGTGAATGTAGGTCCTTAATATGCAGGATGGACAGGGTCGTGGTGAAGCACATTACCGGGAGCCGAATAGGGTGGCAGATGCTTTGGCTAAGGAAGCAACAAAGGTAGTTTTTTTTAACAGATCTAGTATACTAGCAGTTCCTCCGATGTTTGTCATAGATGTATTTTGGGCAGACATCCTAGAAACTGATTTGGTTAGATTTTTTTTGGGTTGTAATATGGAAACATTTCTACAAAACATTTCTGCAGTAGGGGTACTACAGTACCCAAATAATGACTGATCTGTATAATGTCTTTTGCTAGCTAGCTATATATAAATATCCCTTTTAACCCAAAAAAAAAAAGAAATCTTTTATGTCCTTATGCGTAATTTGACACTTAAAAACACTTTTTGAAAAACTGTCAAACACAAAATCATTGTTCAAAAGTGAATGTCAAACTGATTAGCCAAACATAAACTCCTTTATTCCAAAATTATTTTTCAAAAAGTATTATTGAGAATAAATTTTTTTAGAAACTTGACCAAACAAGCTATAGGTAATGTTATAGACTTCACTTTAAATTATCGATGCTATACCTAAATTAACAAGTGCACCTCAATTTCATCACCCTATAGACCATTTATTAGCACATTGTTAACAAAACAAAACTATAAATTAATTGTAACACTCAAGAATTAGATAATTTTAACCACCATCATTCAAATTAGGTAATCACGACATAAATTTGGACAAGACGTTTAAGAAATTAAAAGCATGAGTTCCGGCTCGAAGCTCGCTTTGAAAAAGCTCATGCCAAAGTAAGACATTATAACCTAAGAGAATAATATACAGTAAAGACAACTACACCTTTGTCTCAAATAAGTTAAATGAAACTAAGAGAAAAATATAAATAAAAAATAAATATACACCTCTCTTAACTATGGATCGATACAGCTTCCTCAGTATTTTGTAACCTGATTCTGCAAGTCTATTGAGGTGAATTAAAATTGTCACTTCTTTCTGTTATGAATCTTTACAATGAATATCGAATATTTGAGATTTAGCATTTTCCACATTTGTAAAAGCAATATGTGATACCGTTATATACATGAACTACAAGCATAATCAACATTAAGGTCCGTCTACTTAGTTTTTAACTTAATTATCTGCAAAATAAATTTCAAATAGCTAGAGTTAAGTGATGAAAGTTAGTTTTTAACTTAATAATTTGCAAAATAAATTTCAAATAGCTATAGTTAAGTGATGAAAGTTTTAAGTAGCTAAAGAATGAAATCTCATATTGGTTTGGCACGGCCACTAGATACGGGTAAAAGTTGTTCTCCATCCTCCCTTGCAACCCAACAGAACTATGAAACTCCAAACAACAATTTTCAGAAACATCAAAAGAACGAAAAACATTAAGAGAAATCAAAAATTAATAAAATAGATAAAGCAACAGCCCTCACACATTCATCTTTAGCAATAACTAATAGATGAAACCCTGCATAATCTGCACAAAGAATAGTGTTAGTCATGCACTAAACTGATGTAAAAGTGCAAATCAGGAAACTCAAACCCCAAGCTGTATCGACTCTTCAGACAACCATGGCATACAAAACAAAATATCATAGCCACAGTGAACTTACACAAGCACTTCATATATACGATAATACTTGCATTGTGGAAAGCACATGCTAATCAACAGCATCAACCCCTCTTTCGTGTTTGCGTGTGTGATTGTGCGCCGGTGTGTGCTTTCTTTTGGTTTTTTGGTTTGGGGGGGGGGGGAGTCTGGGAGGAACAAGAACAATTATTGAGAGCATACAGAACGCTTTGGAGGAGCTTACTCCATTTCGAGGATACAAAATGACATTGCATATCATGAAACAGCTACATTATCGTTCCTTTGAATATTCTAATCAGCTCAACGTAAGGAAACAATAGTTCCAATATGTACAACAACCATCGGACAGCGCCATGATTTGGGCAATCTACGAAGGGGCTTAATGAACAAGTTAGTAGTCGAGCTGGGTTCTAGAGCAGTTGGATGGGCAGGCTAGAGAAAAGCTGCTTCAGGGTTTTGTCTGCAACCCAATGCCCCAGAAAAGAATGGGCCTCCCAGCAGCTTCATATGCCGCTAAAGGCAAGCGGAGAAACGCTCTGACATGGTGATTCCAGATACCAAAAAAGAGTGTAGGGTTAATGAAAGACCTGTCTCGGCTTTGCTCCTCCTCCAATTCAAAAAGGAATATGTAACTCAAATCAGCTGTCATCATCTACTGCACCTATATACGTGAGATCTGTCCTTCTAACCCTTACAGTGCCTTTAAGCCAGTTGGATGCCTTCAAATTGGCATTATCACTCCCACCAACTAAGGTAGAGTTACTTGATGATTGACTTGACCCTGCCCCATCCTCTAAAAGAATCCATGGATCCACCTCAAGATCATTCTCTTGCTGTGATGATACGTGCTTGGCCTTCCCGGACACACTCATGGCAGTTCGTAATAAAGAAACTGGAGTCCTCTGAGTTTGGTTCAAACCATTAGACGAGTGCAATACAGATATTGGGTTGCTGGGTAGAAGGGAACTGAGAGCAGCAGGTGCTACTGATGGGGGCTGACAAGATATTGACCACCGAACAGAAGGGAAAAGAATTGGCATGGCACTTTGGATGCGCCATCTGACTGTCTCGGGAAGCTGCATTCGATCCAATTCATTCTGCACCAATCAAGAATAGTAATGGAGCACTGCCTTGTAACTAACTAACAAACATACATCAGAGCCAGCCAAGGAATGGATAACATCCAAAAAAGACATTCTAAAACATTGGTTAATTGTCCATTTCAAAAGATCCAGGAGAACGTTTTGTTAGGAAATTCACCAACTCGAAAGAATCATTTATTGAGTCAAAATAAGTAAAAAGCATCAAGCGCAGCCAAGAATCTACGGAAAGGGAGCATGGGATACTGCAATGAGCTATGAGAAGAGAGGTACTTTGCTTAAGAAGAGAAGTTACTAGACGTACTTGAAACACTACGACATTGTTAACCATTTTATTGGTAGCACTTGATAACTGTCTAACATGGGCTTCGGGAAGACAGGTTAATGCCAGAGGTTCACAAATATATTTTACAAATCAAGATCTCTCAGAAGCAAATCAGGGTAACAAGTGAGGAGGAGTGTTGAAGACCAAAGATAAATTTAAAAAACAACCCCTCTAGCAGCTAAACTTTTAGATAAGGTGGTCCATATTTAAACAATGAGAATCCCATAAAAATGAGTGTTGTTCCCGTGACGTAATCAACTTCTAAAGTACAAGCACATCACAAAAAACACAACAATTAAAGGCACTTTCCATAGAGGAGTTGTGTGAAAATAGCGCATCAAAACCAACTGACTTGTTGCCCAAAATTATCTTTTATTCTTTGACTAGTAAGCCTTTATCCAAATTATTTCACCTACACTACAATTTTAGAGATCCCATTCCATCGCTATAGCCACCCCAAAAAACTATTTACATGATTTAAGATCCTCTCTCCCTTTCTGTTATGCACATGAAAAAAGAACTCCCAAAAAACCTGTGAGTGGGTTTTGTGTGTCTTTTTTTTTCCCTTGATAGGTAGTTTTGCCATTTCTAATTCTACCCTATACAGCAGGTATTGTCATTTGTAGTTCTACCCCTATACAGCAGAGGATATAAGTACCTCACTTTCTAATTTATATAAGGATTTAATTTATAATTACTAACAATTGTAAATGAATTTTTACACAGGCAGTGAAATTTGACCAGATATAGAAGGTTACTTGCCAATAATATATGCTATAGAAGTGAAATCCTTTATATAATAGTATACGTTTCGAGTAGTTCCCATTTCAAGCATGCGCTGGTGGTGGCTGCATGCAAGGTTCTTTACAAGTGTCCCAATTAGTAAACCCCATAGATAAAAGGAGTCCTCATTTACACCTGAAGTCTTGTTGTACTACTACTTATACTATATCCTATTTAAAAAATATTTTCAATGGCAGGTTAATATGGAGGAGGACAACATTTTATTTACATGCTTTTTCAGTTTGTAAAATATTTCCATTTCAAAGATTACCTTCATCATCAGGTTATCTAACTCAAGATATAGAGGTACTATTTAATTCTACCAGACTCAGCAATTAAAGGTCAAACAAAAAGCAGACCTGGAGATTCTCAGCTCCCTCACGCTCAAATGCAGAGTAGTCCTTGCTAGATTCACTGGATGATTTAGAGCTAGATTTCCCCTTGAGCCAACGTGGTTGGTGGCTACTCAGCAAACCATGCAACAACAGTAATAAACGATCAAAAAGACTTTCCAAGGACATAACAACAGAAGCAGTAGAAGAAGCCTCCACAAGTGAATCTAATTCTCTCTTCGAACTATAAGCTTGATTAAAGAAGTGGCTTGCATCTTCATGCACAATCCTACTTCCAAGGGTACGCAATATAACTGAGGCAAGCATGTATCTCATATTACGCCCTGACGGTTCCCTGACACAGCCAAATATGACGATTAGCATTGTACACACAAAAATCTTCTTACTTTGAAAGACAATATCTGCACACCACAATGGATATATTCTCAAAAATTGACAATTAATGGCAAGCAATTATGCATGTTACATGAAATTAACTTATACCACCAGAACACTCTTATCACTACAGTAGATAAGCAGCAACCTAACATAGAAACTTTATTTAATCGCATAAAACTAAGCTAGCATATAGACTAATCACTATTGAATTCTCAGGGCGTGGTATACTATTATATATAGCAATGGCTTCAATGAAGAAAACCAGAGGACAGAGTCACACAATATTATTACAGATAGTGGTATTTTGAGCAATGGCATAAACTCAACCCTCAATGTACTCTTACCTATCTGCATATATTATAGGGAATAATCTCAGGATAAACTGCAAGCGCAATGACAATGATGCTCGCAAAGCCACGGGTGAAGGTGGTACTGTTTCTGCCGGACCAGAGGCTCGTCTGGCTAACCCAGGACTGCTACCTCTTGTGCCCTTGCGGCTGCTTTTAGTTGTTGGACTTTCAATTCCAGAAGCAATTGTTCCAGCAGGCTTGCTCGCTTCACGAGTAACTGCATTAATCTGTTGCTCAATGTGGTTCATCTGTTTTATCATATCACTAGCAAATGTGCTTCTTGAATCATCTGAGGCTTGATCAAGACAAGGGAGAATTAAATCAACAAGAGCTCTCTCGGTGACATGCTGCTGACGGACAAGGAACCCTTCAACATCAACAGTATGGCCAGACCCCTTCACAGGCCGTTTCAAGGTAGTCCCTTCATCCACCACTTCTCCTTCTTCTATGGAGGAAACTTCAGATTTGAACTTCTCTCCCTTGCTTGTTGTGGGATCAGAGTTGGAAGGACACCATCCCCACGGCTTCCAATACTGAGCTCTAGTTGAAAGACCTTTACTTACAGCAATATTAATGAGCCGTTGACGAACAGATTTCCTTCCAAAAAGCACATCATGGCCTCCTAGAAACCATTTGGCCTGTAATAGCATGGAATCCTCAAGTGACCTCCCCAAAAGATGTACAACTTCAGAAAAAAGTGGAGCAGCATCAGGTCTAACAAGCAACCTGGTAAGGATCATTTCAATAATGTTGCTCTCGTTCTCAGAGACCGATGCTTTATCAGTGTTGGGCGAGAGGGATCTTAAAGCTTCAACTAAAGAGAGATCATGGCCCTCCAGTTTCTCAATTACAGCTTGCTCGTTTAAGAGGAGCCTGAGCTCAATCCATTGCCAATGAAACTTGGCAGGCTGCAAGGTATCCAAAATGTATACGAGCTTATCCAGAAGTTTTGTCTCATTTTCAGCACCATGAAACTTTGACTCTCCTTGTACTCCCACCTGATTTCCATCATCCTGTTTAACAATTGGCTGAGGTATTCTACAATCAATAAGGGCGTTTAGGAAAAGCCGTGCACGGAGTGGCACAAAGGCAGAAGTCTTCGTGCGCAAGTCAACACCACTTGCTTCTAACAGGGATGCAAAATCAGAATCAACAGTATCCGCAGCTATGAGGTCATAAAGACTATGTGTGTCTCTCAAACATACTTCACGAAATGGCAAGTGCTTTATAACATCACCAAAAGCCAACAATAAAGAGTGATGTAATTGTTGAACCTCATCACGAGTCCCAGAACTTGCATTTAGAATCAATGGCCTCCACAGAACAAATGCAAACATTGAAAATGCAGGAGGGAAGACCAAGTTCAAAGGTAGCATCCGCTGCATTCTACATAGGGCCAGAATAGAAGCTTCACCCAGAAGGTCTACAATAAATCCATCAGAAACTGTTCTACAGTTCCCCACAAGCACCCTAAACCAGTGGACAGAAACTTCAGCCAAACTATCTGCCTTTAATGTCCCAACTGAACGTGCATTCCCATTTGAATTGGACCTCATACTCCTCATAAAATGGACAACGTCCAAACCATCCTTCAATCTGAAGAGAGAGACCATCCTCTCTAGGCTAGCAACTCCCTGAAGAATTGCCCCGATAACAAGTGCAGACACAGCTGCAGATATTTTTGCAGCCCGCCCAAGAGCTACTCTACTTGAATTGTTTAGAATATCACTGGACGGATTAGAATCATTCAATTCCGGAGAGAGCTGAAACTGAGAACGAGGAGCTTTTCCAGGAGCAAAAACTGGTGCAAGGGCAGAGGACGTTTCAGTGGCAAGAGCAACTTCAAAGACACGGCTTTGACGCTCTCCAAGAGCTTCCTTAAGTATACAAAGACATATTACATGAATGCGTAAGATGCACCGTGCAAAATGCAATGAAGCAGAAGTGGAAGAGAAGCTCAGGTGATTATTACTGGCAGTCAAATCAGGTATCTTCGCTATGACTTGCCCGATATTACAAACAATTGCAGATATAGCAGAGGAAACCAATGTTGGATCTCCTTCCTGAGCAGCACCACCTGTCTGCCTCATGCAATCCATTAATCCCATTACTATCTGCTGACCGATCTGATAGACATCTTCCCATTTTTGGAATCCAGGAATTTTCCCAGAGTTGGGCCCAAAAAGCTTTCTGTCTTTGCCATAGAAATAATTGACAGCTTCATCAACCTTTTTTTGCACAATGTCTCTCATGCTCAAACCAACCCTAGATACCCGAACACCAGTTATCTTCTGCCGGAAGTAATCATCTGGATCCTGTACTCCCACTGGGACACCAAGTGGATATCCAAACTCTCCATCCAGCAGTCTTCCAGATTCAACTTCAGAAGCAAGTCTCTTGTCGAAGGTTGACTTGACAGTCTTTTCCCATTCAGTAACACTCCCGACACTGCCATACTTCTTTAAGAGGTACCGCGCATAGATTACGGTTGGTGAACCTGAAACTCTTCCATTTGATGTAAGAATAGCTTGAGCACGACGCATTACCACTGACAATGTTTCGGGAATAAGGTCTGCAGCAACAATGATGCTTTCATACCTGAACCAAAGACATAATAGGAGGTAAGGTTAAACAGCAGAAACCACAGAATAATTCAACCAGATAACAGAAGACAAAACATATATCTCGTGACATTTACCATAAATCTGACTTCATTCATAACACAGCTAATGAAGCAGACTAAAATAGGTATTTATTTAAATAATTACAGAAGGTGCCGGCTTATATGGCAGAAACATGGATAACATGTAAAAGCCACAACACGGCCAAATAGAACAAATTTGCATATGGAACATCCACACGTAAAGTATTAAGAACAAAACTATAAGCTAGTGCAAGGCCAGACAACCTTGGAATATGCTTTCCGTTTCTTCAACAGGAAACAGGGAAAACCCAACAACAAAAATTGTTCAATTTAATCCAATAGAAGTGCTAACAGAAGAATGAAAACTATCTGAAGGTATAAACAACCTAAGTGACATACAACATAAAGGAAGAAAAAAAGCTTTTCAAAAATGCAGACAAAAGCAGAACAAAAGATATGTTAATTTAGGTCCGCATATAGCATCCATACAAGAAAATATATTTGTGCCTCAAGTATACACAAAGTTGCACCACAAGATTTTTGGCGTACATGACGGCACAAACTTATCATTCTAAGAATCCAGAAAGATGCATTCATCTCATATCAAAGTTGTGTAACAAGTGGAAAACAAGCTTTATCTGTACATACGGGACTCCACCATCCAAATTGATCTACCAATACTCAAGAAACTTCATAAATAATAATGCCAAAAGAATTGGAATGTGATATACACATGAACATAAGAGATTTAACTTATCACAGTCAGGTTTGGTAATTTCCCCTTTACATTGAGAAAATGTATTTTCTACCCTATACGCCAGATGCAGCAGGGCTTCACAATGCATAGAGTAACCAATCTAACTAACTAACAATCAACATACTCTAAACCTGACAAGGAAACAACTGCAGATAAAGAACTAAGGTCACTATCTTAAATGACACAAGTATCTAAAAGGTCACTATCTTAAATGACACAAGTATAGAGCTCACCTCCGCATAGATGATAGAAGATATGCTTCACCTACTTCACATACATTGTTTTCTGCGTTCTTAGGAATTGTTAGAATGTTCCTACTACCATGAACCGTAGCACTGCAGCTGCCAAGAACCTTAGGTAACAACCAGAGAAGAAACATGGCTGCTAAAACAAATTCATCACAAGAATCAATCAGATATAACACTGCTGATAATTCATCTTCTCCAAGCTTCCATCGCACAAAACCACGTTCATCAGCAGCAGAGAATGGTCGACCATATTGACCAACCTTAGTCACAGTCTTCTCGGACTCTTCCACTAGCTGCTTTACAATACCTACCAACCACACAGTTATGGTCCTTTTCTCCATAAAACGTAGCCCCTTCAAAACTTTCCCTATCGAAACAACATCTCCATTAGGCATTCTGGTCCCATCTGCTGACTTTGGAGCAATGCCTTCAATGCCAGACCTATGATGTGGGCAGCTAATCTTACTATCACAAACATGGCTTGTGGATGCTCCCTGACTACCTTCAATCCTGGCTGCAGCCAACTGTGCAAGACTTTGAGTTTTACGGACAACTTTTTGCCGACCCTTAGAAGCCGACTTGGCTGGTTTAGGAGGTGGTTCTGCTCTAAAAGACTCAATGGACTTCTGGCCCTTTCGCATCCACCAAGTCTCTTCATCATCTGATGGATTTAGTGGATAAATCTGGCTGTAAGAGCTTTTCTCTTCGCTTATTTTTTGTTTCTTTGCCCTTCTACATTCTTCACACCCAGGTGTTCCTTCGCTGTTATCCATCCCGTTGCTACCAGAAACAACAGCCTTCTTAAAACTTACTTGAGTTTCATCAACTCCAGTATCTGTTGACGACGAGCTCGGAAGTTGCAGCAATGTTGTAATTGACCCTTTTAACTCTTCAAGCTCAGCACCTCTACCAACAACTTTGGATAACTGAAAGGATCCAGATTCAGAAGATCTCAACTGATCAATGGAGGGTGCGGATAGACTCTCACCAGAGTTAGGACGAGGCTTATGCTTATGGTAAGAACTACCACAAGTAGTGCTGTAGGGATCAATCTTCCCATGAAGAACTAGCTTACGTTCATTGCAATAGACATTCATCACCTCTGAAAGTACATGGGATTCAGCAATTCGAGCTTCTTCTAAAGCATCCTGAACATACTGACCAGGTAAGTGCTTCAAGATTTTACAGTGTCTTTTTTGCTTTGTCGGATCGGAAATAGGTCCATTCCCATCCATCAGTCCGCTAACAATCAGCTGCCTCACGTATGCTTGTGGGTAAAAAATTCCAGCTCGTATAAGTTCGATAATCAGTAGTTGAAGACGCTTGAAACCTTCTGTATTTTGCACTTCATGCTGATCTATCCAGCACACAAGAATATCATGCAAAGGGCTTGGGCTATCAAACATGCCTAAGAAATCACCACATTTTCCACTGGCACACCTTTTATAACAGAGGGGTTCAGAAGCACCACTACCAGGACTTCTACCAGAATAGTTAGTCAGCTGGCCAGGATCTGTTCGAAGATAGTCATTCTTTACAATTTTGTGCTCCCTGAGCCTTGACGAAAGTCCTGCCTCTCTCATCTTCAGTTTCAGAAGCCTAACAGCAATATATATAGCAGAAAAATCTTTCCTCCCAGTGAACTTGATTCCACGGGGTGGTGCATAACGAAAATCCCTGAAATCACAAGTTGCCCACTCACAAATGAAGAAGACGGAACAAATAGACGACAGAGTAACACTCCGGATATACTTAAGCGAGGAACGCAAACAGGAGCTGACTTCCGCAAACCAACAATCATCAATAGAACTATCATGAACATTCTCCAAAAGAAACTTATATGCCTCTCTCAAATCCCCATGTGCCAAAGCCTTATCCAACGCATGTAAAGCTTTGGCAACATTTTGCCCAGGATGGCCGGGTCTTGCAGCCATTGCAAGATTCTGCGCTCGCTTCTGAATTGAAGATACAACACGACTGATGGAGTAAGAATCAGACCGTACCTCAGGGCCTTTATCTCTAAGAAAGTAAGCAACTTCAAAAGGGCCATTTTTAACCTTTCGGGCATCCTCAGTTACCTTCGAGTAAAGACTCCCATCAGTCACCACATTGGTCATCACACATGGTGGCATAGGAAAACAATCCAAAGCAACAAAAGTATCAGGCACAGCCAGCATCAGATATCGAAGCATCTCAGCAAGAGCAGCCATAGTATAAGCCCTACGAGAGTTATCAACAAGGTCAGATCCACCAGGAGAAGGTTCTTGGATGAAACGAATAGCTATTCCCACCAGAGTGCGCACATAGGACTGAGATAAGACAACAGTGTCTATGAAACCATAAATTACAGGCAATAACAACTGCAAAACCCCAAGCAATTCCTTTTCCTGAAAAGAACAAGATCGAAGGCATAATAATCTCATCAAAAAAAGGGACAGAAACTAACTGGCGATTCATTTAACATTTTTATTGAGATTGAAACAGTGTCTAAGCTGACAATACCTGTAGTTGGTTGAGCACCCAATCAATAATAAGTGATGGAATGAGCAACCCTTCTCTTTGATGCCATTGCAAAATGCGCACAACATACCACCATTTAAAATGCAGTGAAGGCTCCTCACAATCGATGGTCCCCAAGGTTGGATCACTCTTGAGCTGAATTGATCCTGCATAACCCATTTGTGGCGACCGATCTCTGATATGCAAAGCAGAATGAACACTGTTTCTTGAAATAAATTCATCCAACAAATATTGCAAATAGTCAATTACATCTTTTGTCCACTGCTCAGAGCGGGAAATATGAGTTTTGTCTGGCACCCCAGATGACATACTGGAAGAGCCAGGACGAACCTGCAAGAATAAACTACAATCTGATCCTTCCCAACGGTACAAATAGTCAAATTAGTTTATGAATCTTGTATCACCTATCAACAAAGACCATTACCTGATTAAGATAAGTTACTTTGACAAACCATGTCGCTCTTAGTAATGGAACATTATTTCTGATAAGAACTTCAAAAAGCGACTTTCTCCTATAACCGTGGGGAACATGATCAGCCAAAGACCTTAGCCGTTTATGCTGTTGGGATAAACCCTGAGAATAAGTGCAAATATTTCATAGTTAATTCCCGTTCAAACTTTCAAATATTTGTTTGTGCAAATAGTACATCAAACATTATATCATAAAAGCTGCAACTACAACCAAAACAACTAGAAGAGGAGTAATAACTGAACTTCCACATCAACAATGTACGCACTTTCCTTTTAAGCTAATCATTTTTTTTAAAAAGACAGTATGTCTATGGCTGCATAAGCAAGGGTAGAAGTGAATATTAAGCATAATAACAGCAATAGAAAGCATAAAGTAAGAGTACGACCCAAGTCAATGACTTCAGCAATATTTTGCTATTAACTTCTGATTGGTGCATTAACCTAGGAATCAAGCAAAATGAGCAAGTAAATGCAAGTGATAGAATATTAACCTGACCGGTAATGTATGAATCTACATGCAATCTCACACATACTTATGTTTTTCTTGGCCAAGAATGGAAAGCAAGTATTGTTGCACCATATTGCTTAAATGCTAAGGATGGGGAAGAAGGTAATGAAGTCATCACAAAAAAAATATTGCATCCAACACACAAAGAAAATGATGGATAACAAAGCAGAGACTCGGATCTAAAATGATGAATAACAAAGCAGAGACTCGGATCTAAGTATTTTCCTCTAGCTGCTGAAAGCTACAAACATGTACTTTTCCAGTCTTCAGTAAAGAGAAACGTAATAGAGTAGAGAAAGAATGCCAACTACATGTGATTAGATACTATATATGTTGGGATGATCTTCTCAAGCAAGAAAAAGCCTAAAAATATTTCAGAATGTTCTCTTCCTTTATGTTGTTCCTGTCATACTGATCCCCAGATGAGGAGAAACAAATTGTTGAAGATCATACTGATCATTAGCCAGCACCCATGTCAAGAACTTGAACTCAACTCCATTGTTTATATATGACAGGGACACCATAAGCACACAAATGAAAAGGACACATTAACTGCTTAGCTAATCGTAATAAATAACCTCATCACGTACACAGCATACACTTTTGTACCATGCTGAACAACTACATATTTAATAACCAATAAGGACATTTCATTGTCATTATTGGTTGGAGAGCCATTTCATGGGTTCCTGATGAGGTGAAAGGATTACCTCAATCCACTTCTTCCTGAACTCTTCTCCACATGCTCTTTGATCAGGAAAAGTACCAGGTTTTGTCAACTGTAAGCCCTCAAGAGGAACTCCATAGATCTGACCTGCCTGTAACGCGAATAAATTCATGTGATCACCAGGTTAGCATCATGCTTTCTGAAAAATACATGTTACATTTTATGGAAAGGACAAATATTATTTCATGAAGTTTTAAAGAAATCAAGAGAATTCAAGCAAAACCCAATCCCTAGTAAAAGATTGCGATGGCATAAGCTCCAAAGAAAGATAAATTCCATCAAGACAAGATATATTACCTTTCGCTTCTGAGCCCGAGACTCATTGATAGCCCTGTGACATTTTCTAATTGCCTGCAAAGAGACAGAAACAGCTAGTCAGTAATTTAAAAATGGCAGAGATACCAACTTCAACAACGGAGTGAAAAACCAAAAAAGGCATTTACACTAGAATAGTCACTAAATTGAACACAAAAAGCAATCCACAGTCCAATTATATAAACTCAAAAGTTTACCTCCTTGCACTTAAATATAACAGGCTTTGTGAAAGCCTGAACCTGAGATAACGATATCTCTCTGGCTTCCTGGCAACATGACAAGCAAAAACCAGTTAGCTAATTAGTGTACCAACCAACCAATCCGAAGATCAAGGAAGCAGAAGAGCTATAAGGCCACAAAATAGAGAAGGAGAACTAAGGAATCAGAAAAATGTAGGAAAAGAAATGAACAAAGAGAAAATTCAATAAGAAGAAAGAGAAGAGGATACTGGTGAAAAAAGGTGTGGATTTCCAGTTGATAGCAAAATAGAGGAAAGCAAAATTGATTAGATATTACAATCACCTACTTTGCACCAAAGATGCTTATAGTTTTCCTATTCTCATAACAAAAACTAGATCATGTTTCTAGTATATATTAAAGAGCACTCTTTACTATGACAAATGCTCATTGCTTTCTAATAGGAAGCTTAGGGGATGAGTCAGGGAAATAAAGCACCAGATCAAAACTCTCCTCTAAGTATTACCCAGATGTGGAACCAGATCACGCATTAATCAGTCAACATAACGTAAAACGCTTGATCGTGAAATAGGCAAGGGGTTCTTTTTTCATCATGGTTGTCTGGTTAAACTGTGGACCATAATACCATTGGAAGGCATATTTCTTATTCCCTACCGTGCATAATGGCTATGCCCTCATTGTAGTCCCGCTATAAACAAATTCTTTAGACAGTACAACTCTTATGTATCCTTTTACCGGCGAACCAAAACCTCAATGCTACTGAATTTTGTATTTCTAGAAAAGTGCCATAATGCAGATATGTATTTATTTGGAGGCAGGAAGAAGAAGGAGTGAATCACTTCTAACATTACCATGCTGGAGCACCTTGATGATGTTTAAATAATAAAGCAGTTAGCTTAAACAGAGACTAGCATACAGAAACGAGTGGAGAAAGATATATATTCATGCAAGAGACCCAAAAAAATTGAAAAGTGCAGAAGGAATACCTCAAGACCTTCAACAGTCTCCCGGTAACCAGATTGGACATATTCTTTGGTCAATGTCTCCTCGGGGCAATTAGGAGTCTGAGGGAGAAAATCAGGTGGCCCAAGTCTGAAAAGAAACCAAAAAATTAGCAAATTTACAGTATTCAACTATCAAAATTCAAAATCGCCAAATTACCTGGAATTAAGATGTTCCTTATCGCACTTCAATTTGTACGGGGTCAGTTGTAAGGGACGCCTGCAAGAGCAAATCAGCACAGCTTAGTCTACCACTTAGGAAACATTAAGCAAGAAAAAGGAAGAGTTCACATTGCATGCTTTCCTGGAATGTCCAATGCAATTCTTATGTGCTTAGAACATGAAATAGTGCAAATAAGCTATTCACAGAACGAATAACCAAAGATGAATTAGGGCTGCATTGACTCCATAAAATAAAAAATATGAAAGAAAAAATTGCGTCTTAGTGTCTTACATAGACACAGTCTATACTTCTCCCTTTTTCATATCCGTGTTGTGTAGTGTCAGTACACAGCAAAAGATAACAACAAATATTATTTCACAGAACAAGATTATGAGAAGACATCCAAGAATTGCATAGAATTGTGAACACACCTATTTCAGATGAAACAGGAGATAATAAGGTGACTTGAGCATATAGTCTGTTTTTTAAACTTATATTTCAAGCAATTGCCCAGCGAAACAAAAATCATCATAAATATTGCTTCATTACTGGAACACCGAGATGTCGTCCTGGCCACCAAGAGATGATATTCAACTTTTCTGTCGGCCTCTAGGAACTCTGACTTGTTGATAAGATGGTGAAAGCAGGAAAATGTGGCTACATGACAATATATGCACCACACAACCTTCAACCTTGAATACAAAAGGGTCAAAAGACAAATGCCGCACTGGATAGACGTTTTATTACCACACTATAAGGACTCCGGGGATTATTTGTGGGTCATTTGGTAACCTGATAAAGGATTGGATAATATAGGGATAAGCATCCTACTAATTCCGTAATTTCGCAATTATATTCCCATAGAAAAGAAAATCAGATAGTAAGAGACTGTTATGTGCAATTGTGCACACATTGGTTCATTCGATTCACTTCCCCAAAACCCTAATGTGGCCACTGCATCTCCTTCCCCATCTTCATCTCCATTGCGGTAACCCTCCACCACAATCCACATCCTAATCTTGGCTGGAGAAGTCTTTGAACTATAACTATTTGTTACTTGTTCTTTGACAGGCAGTTTAGTTTGCATCTGTTATAAAAGAACTACCTCATTTCTTTTTGCTATTTCTTTGTGTTCTGTTATGCTAGCCATTGCGATGCATAAAGCAACAAGTTGATGAACAGCGTTCGTATTCAGGATGATAACTAACAACTATGCCTCAGTCCCAAGCAAGTTGGAGTCGGCAATATGAATTCTCACTTCTTCTTTAAGCTCAAATCATCTCTTCAACGTACCAAAATAAAATAAAACTGAAAGTGAAAAATAAGTTTTATATATATATAAATGTATAATAAAATCATAATAATAATATTAGAAGTTCTCTAACAAGTCTAAAACCTATTCCTAACTAGAAGGTATCACCTATATGGATCTTTTCCTTCCATTGTGCCCTCTCTTTAGCTAGGTCTACATTGATTCATTTGAGAAGATAACCAACTGTAGATAAATTTTCTTGTAGAGTTTGCACTTAAAACAGTTGAAATTAGAGCTTCACAGTCCAATGACTATCAAATAACAATTTGATTTGGGGGGAAATCCCTTCATTAGTCCACCAGTGTGCCAATTGTAGGACATTTCTGTCCGGGCTAAAATAGCTAGGAAACCTACTACTAACCCAATCATTATACTCCATTTTCCCGGGATTATAATGCCGAGACAATAGAAATTCTACTAGACAAACCCTGAATTCACAGAAATTAATGCAATCAAACACAGCATCCCAAGTACGCATGGTAAAAGGTACTTCAATTCACACCTATGATCCATTCTAGTCACATTTTAAAATATTAACTGATAGACTTAACATAGGAGAAAGTGTCAAACATTTCGGCTTCTATTAATTATCTCGGTCTACACTCTATGATTTAGAATTCCCCACTAAATGCTCCACTTTACCTTTGATTTCCCCTACTGTTCCTCCCACCTTGATGAATACATTGACAAAAATGAAGTGACCAAATTCAGGATCATGCACTCATTGACTTCACCTGCAGTTATCCTGCCTTGATGAATTCACAAGCAAAAATAAGGTGAAATTTATGCTGATCTTTATGTCCAATGCTGACAAATGCAGATTTCTTTTACAGGTAAGGCTGACAAGACCAGGTTGAAACTGACAACCATTTTATTACTAAATCTCGTTTCTGGTCTTGTTATGCCTAGGGCAAAAGGGAAAGACGTGCTGACTTCCTCCAAACGTAGTAGTGAAATGAGCATGTGACATGCTATTAAAAGCATGCCCATAAATTACTCCTGCAAAATTCCCACGTTACAAGAGATATTACCTGGAGAAATTAGGCGGAAGGGAGGCTGACTCCACCCGAGATGAATCCCTGGCTGACGAACCCCCAATAGTGCTGTTATTAACTGCACTAGTGCAGCTGCCACCATGATACCTTTGCATCTCTGCAAACTATCACCTGCATGCTGCCTCCAGCATCGGACGACAATAGAATGTATTCTAGTCAAACTGCAAGAACTATTACAACGCAAATTACCAAAAAATATAATAACAAGAACTAGAGCTAGATTTCAAATAAGGCCAAATTCACTGTTGAAGGAAAGCATAATTATGTAAAAACATACATATATATTTAAGTTATGTGATACACACACACACACACTCTCTTAAATATATGTGTGTATTACATTATTGGCAGTCCCCTATGAAAACTTTGAACAGCCCGCTCCCTTTCCTTATATACAATTGAATTCAACCTTCAGAGAATTTGCTTTCACGAGTTCCAACATGGTAGCATGATATAGACAGTCTCATTGGCAAGCAAGGAAGAAAGAGCAGTGTTTGTCTCCTATTCCAAGATAAATCTAGAATTTAGAAGTTTTCTTCTGCCACTATAAAAGGTATATTGGTAGAAGAAAATGAACATCTACTTCTGATTATATATCTTTACACCATATACAGCACTTTGACAGAAGATCATGGATTTCTAATTCCTAGATTTATTTACTTTTTTTTCGAGAAAGGTAACAGTTCGAGTTCCTAGATTTATTATAACTATGAACATACATAAATTTGTCATTGTTAACGGAATTGCAAATTTCTCTCTGTGCTTCCGCAATATTAAGTTTATTGCCATGGTTACTAACTTTAACTTGGAAATCTAATAGACACAATGGTCCACCAGGTGATTCCAAAACCATTTACACCTTAAAGTGAACACCAATTTCCTTTTATAGGTCCCGAAGAGATGCTTATTCCACAAGGAATTAACACATGATTAATAACTTCCGTGATGGTATTCAAAACCCCATTCTAAGTCCAGATTATTTAACTAGTAAACCTAGACAACAAGCAATTATAAACAATACATGTTAATTAACTACAAAATGTCACTGCAAAGCTAAACCTTGAACAGCAAAAAAGTAGTATGTCATTTGGATTGAAGTAGCTCTGAGAAGTTTCTGCTTAGACGACGTTCAAGTACATCCACCTAATTGACCTTCTCTACAATCGTTAAACTGAATTCAGACATTTTTTCCAACAGTAAAAAGCAAGATATATGAAACTACAAAATGAACCATCATAGAATTCTAAGGACTCCTATAGCATCGTCAAGAAGTTTGGAATGCTACATGATATACAGGTATCATATGAACGTAGCAAGAGAAGAATGAAGCTGATAGCTCTAGCTTAATTAATTAACAATGTGGAACTCATATAAAAATAATATTTGTTGTTCTTAACTCAAGATGACAACCATTTACAAGCAATCACGTATTGCCGTGCATTCAGCAACGGGCTTCAATCGAGGGTTCAAATGGAAACTAGCATTTGAAAATCCACTAGAAGTATTTTTAAATAAAAAAAAGCACAATGTCGTTATGTGTAGTAGCTTAGGCCTATAAGAAAAGTTCACAGATAGCAGAAATTGGAGCAAGTGCAGCAACTAGTAAGTTAGCCTTCTTAACCATTCACCGAAAATTTAGCATAGCCAATACTGACGCAACAATTTAAAAGAATGTTAGTTGATGACCTCCTAAAATAGAAACTTTGTAGTATAATAATTCAAAATTTTCGTTCACCAGAAGTCCAAGAAACTACTTACTAAAAAATCCCAAAACTAATGCAAGCTGAGTTAATCTTAAGACAGTTATTCAACCATTTCTCAACAATCCAATGATAGCAACAAATCCCACTAATCCACATTGGACGACTTGCAGTCAAGAGTGTGATCAAAGGCGAAAAGCGCAAAAAAGCTCAAAGTTTTATTGGGGCTTTAAACGCAAAGTGCAAATAATGTGTGGGCTTTAATGAAGAAAGGCGCAAAGGAAGAAAAGCTACAAATATGTATGTGTAGTCAAAAACTAATATCTATAAGCATGAATACCAAATATAAGGACAAAGAAATTGAAGAAATTTACGATAAAGTGAAATATCAATTGTTTAGTATCGCCTCTTTAGGATTATGCTCAATGGAAAAGTATGACATAGAGCCTTGATGAGAATACTGAAGCGCCCGCTAAGTGAGGCGAAGCGCTCAACATGTTTTGAGCCTCGCTTCAGGGCTTAAGCGCACTTTAAGCGCACCTTTGATAACACTGCGGCAGTCAAAAGATATACAATGACAGTCGGGAAAAGTAAGAGAAAAAACTAGATCCACCAGCAGTCTACTTCAAGGGTTTAGAGAAGAGCAAAGACCCCCCACAAGTTCTAATCGCTAATAAGCTCTTGTTCCCAAAGTAATCAAAGCTTTCTCTCAATACCAAAAGATGGTAAATAAATAACAGAACTACCAAAATAATTACCCACTATTACAGTAATGTCAACTAATCAATCAACTAGGCTTTATCGTGGTTGACTATATGAATCCTTTATATCTACCACTCTATTTAGGCACATTACATTCCAACTCCAAAATAATACTCCATATCTTTTAGTAGCAAATTAACTAGAGGTTCTCTAAATGGCAAGCTTACACGTGACATACAAGTGCTAGAAAAGACCACTAATATTACAGTAATCTGACGCCCAAGAAAACCAATCCTCTTAAACCCAAAAGGGAAAAAAAGTAACTAACTATTTGAGGGCAAAATCAATTCTCAATCCTCTAAGTAGCTTCATTAGCATTAGCTGAATAAATAAGCATCTACTAAAATGCACAAATTTTCACAATTTCGAGGGGGGAAATCAAACTCAATTAGCTATTCCGGGAAACAGAGCTCTAAGAATTTGAAATTTTCAGCAGTTATTTGATTATGAAAATTAGATCACCTGAATTAATCAAAGAAACACCAAGAACCGTGGAATCTACCACAGCCAATCACTGCTGATTCTCAAAATTACTTGGGTTTGAAAAAAGATGGGGTTTTGAAGCTGAAAGTGAAAGCTAGGGTTTTGGTCCCCAACTCAACAAAAAAAAATCGAAGATTACGAAGCAAAAGATTCAGATTTCAAGTGGAAAGATAAAGGCTTTGTAAGATTTAGGGATTGAATAGGAATTTTTATCGAACGAATCGTATAATAGATGTAGTACTATTTTTGTTGTATGTATAGGTTTGATGTATAGATATATAGATATAGAGAGAGAAAGTCTAGAGAGAGATAGGAACAGATTTGAGTTAAATGTTTTAGTGAGAGAAAGAAAGAAGGCTCTTGGATTTGAGGAAAGCGTGGGGGGTGGGGGTTTTGACTCTTTAGTTTTGCTGATGATGACGATGGTGTGCACTTGTGTTTTCTTTGTTGCACTTCTATTATTGGTAATTTTAAGAATTTAACTCGTAAAAAATCAAGAATCTTACTATAACAAGATTTTTAAATTTTAGAATTTTTTAGATAAGATAGAATTTTTTGTCCGGGTAACTTATATATAATTTAGCTTTGATGTTCCTAGAATGATTACATCAGGAAATTTGAATGTCTAATGTTCTTACGTATTTTACTTCCAAGATTAACGTAAATACGTAATCTTTAATAGCTAGAAGGAGAATCGAAGATAAAAAGATATAGCAGGAGACAACTAAGTTAGTTAAAAACTTAAAACATACAAGATATTATCATATTAATTTTTATATGTTAAAAGTTTTTAGTTAAAATAGGATTTTGTGAAAAGTATAAGACACTCTAAATTTAATATTATGCCTATTTTACATGAAGTGGAAATTCCCATATTATTGTCAAGTTTGATTTATGTCTTATGTGCAAATTAAGCAATGTGGTTTTGCTCAAGTAAAATGCACACACACGGCATTGAAATAGTTATAATTTGACAATCTAAACATTTGAATAATGTTACCAATGTACACAAATTAAACTTCAAAAAGCTAAATAACACAAAATGAAATTTACATGAATTTTTAAAATATTTTTTTTTACAAAATGGATTGATACTTTTAAAACTATCCATTTTTTGAAATTTGTGTTGATTATTCATATGGATATATTTTAAATTATTATCTAAAACAAAGATACCCATTCAAATATAATATGTCGTCTTTATAATTTACGTATTAATTCGTTTGCAATTTTATCATAATTGAACTCGACTTCTCTTAGTTGAAGGCACTCTCGCCTTGAAACATACATTTGAACTTTTGACGCGTGGAAGTTCAAATCTTTTAGTTAAGTTAGAGTTTATATGTTAAGATTAACTACATCAATTGTATACTATTTATTTTCCTTTTTGAGTCACTATTTAATGTAATTTATTCAAATAAGTGCACTTATTTATTACCTAACCATATATTTATGGTTATTTTCCTTTAAAATCACCATTTTATCGTAATATATTCAGATAACTATACTCTATTATTATACTTTAAACAATAAAATCTCATTTCTTTGTTATGCAAGTTAGAGTTTTAGATGATGTATAGTCAATAACTCATAAGCTTATATAAATTTCAACTGAATTGAAATATATAACTCATGAAACTTAATATTTTTATTTCTCATGAAATTTAAGCGTACACTTAACAACATCCACTAAAAATAAAATTAATATTACTATGTGATTGAAAAACTACCAATGTAAAGAATATAGATCGTATACTATTAAAAAGTAATTTAAATTAAATTATATCATCAAAAGGCAATAATACAAGCTAATACCACGAAAGTTACGGTCAAGACATACGATAACAAAGTCACATTTGTGTTTAGTCTTTCATTCCAAAATGAATTTCCAATATTTACTTCGTTCACGCTTCTATCTTAGCTTTTGTTTTTGGCATGCCATTCTGTTTCTTTTTTCAATTTGTGATTTCAGTAATTAATTCAATTTTTCTTGATTCCGTGCTTAATATTTAAAGGATATAATTAAAATATTTCCTTTTCAGTTTATTAAATATTCATTGAAATTTTTTGCCATGTCTTCAAAAGTATTGGCCTTTTATTTTTCCTTATATGGAGAATAATGCTTGTAACCTAGCCTTGTAAACAAGAGTTTTACACAGTACACATTTTTAATAAATACTAGCACAGGGGGAGGGGGGGGAGCAATAAGAACTCTCAAATACTAAATCGAGTAGCCAAAAAAAAACTTGAGAATAAAAAATATTCACACATTAAATTATTATATTTTTAACCAGGGGCTCATTTTAGAGCCTGTTTGGACATAAGAAATTTTTTTCTTTTTTCAATTTTTTTTTACTTTTTTTCGAAATCAGTTTTTGTCCATAAAATTTTCAATTTTCACTTGAAAATGCATTTTAGAATTTTTCGAAATTTTGAAAAACTCCAAAAAACTGTTTTTCAAAATTTTCACTCATATCACTCACAAAACTTCAAAAACAACCCAAAATTATATTCATGTCCAAACACAACTCTAATTTTCAAATACTATTTTCATTTGAAAAAAATTTCACTTTTTTTGAAATTTTACAATTCTTATGTCCAAACGCCCACTTAGTGCTAATAGTTTAGCAATGTATGGTTGGTCTCAGACTCTCAATCTTAACACCTGATTCAATTTCTCTTTTTTGTTTAAGAAGAAAATAGATAATTAATTTAGAAATTACCTAGTTAATATAATTATTAGATCGAGATATTCAATAGCCTTTCAAACTTCGGCGTGATTTGTCAATTAAACGTATAGACAGTCATAGTGACTATTTGAATACAATTATATAAGTGTCTCGTGAATACTTAGGGGTCGTTTGGTATGGTGCATAAGAATAATGCTGAATATGGTGTATTAATAATGCTGGTATTAGTTATACTTGCATTAGTTATGCTGGTATTAGTTATGCTGACATATTTCTTATCCATTGTTTGATTTGATGTATTAAAGCATTGTGCAATTTCTAAAAGAATTGTTTGTTTGCAAAAATGCCCTCAAAACCAGTCCATCACTTCAACTTTCTAAATGAAACATATGTTGAGAAATATTTTTATCGCAAAAAGTTTTAAAAAAATTATTTAATCTGTCTACCTATATTGTAAAATAAAACTAAATATTTATTTATAAAAAAGAAAATATGCTAAGTATTTATTTATTTACTAGAGTTATAATTTTATTTCTCACTGTTTGGATTATTTTCAACTTTCATCAATATAATAACTAGCATATTTTAATCAAGCATAAATGTTGAAGGACAATTTTGTCTTTAACTAAGCTAATGCATGCATTAAAACTCATTGCATTGCTAATACCATTGTTTTCTATGAACTAGTTATGCATAGGATAATACCAAATAGGATGTATAACTAATGCATAGGTTCAAAATGTTTACCAAACAATGTATTTTTAATACACAAAGATAATGCATGCATTATTTGATCTAATGCATCCTACCAAACAACCCCTTATATCCACAAGACCAAACGCGCGAAAAATAATAAGGTGGGGCGAATCAAAAGAGGTAATTTGGGGTTAGGGTTACATAGGTCGGGTTGGTTCAGATTTTTCAATTACCAAATCAATGGTGTCAGATTTTTAAATCTATAAACCAAACCAACAAAGTCGGATTTTTCAATCTCGAATTTCCTCGAATTTTTGGATTTTTGGGGGTTTTCGGGTTTTTCCGGTAAAGTCTTCATAGCACAAAATATGTAACTTGTACTCCAAATATTTCTTTAGTCCTAGCAAGATACAATTATATAATGTATTTTTCAAGAAAAATAACCTTATAATATAAAATGAGTCATAGCATTGCATTAAAATATTTAATAACAAAGACAATAAAATTACATAAAGCAGCTGCTAATTAATAAGCCATAATAAAAAGTAACATAATCTAAAAGTACTATATAGGTCATGGTAAAATAAGTATAACTAATAAGTTATTTTTCAGGTGACCAATCCCGGAAAAGTCCTCCAACGCGGCCATGTCCATGCCATCAAAGAACGTATTAAGGGCATCATCGAGGCACGACGCCGTCTTGTTTGATTTCTCTTTGCTCGCTTGAGTCTCTTCGAGCATGGACTCAGTATAGGATGGCGTCTCCACGAAGTCAATAACACCGGCTACCTCATTTGGGACAGGAGCGGCTTCTCAAGAGATACAGACTCTGTCTCTCTCATTGGCTCCCGAACTAGAGGGGGATCGACACCGTGTTCATCTTTCCCAGTTGTTGTCTGCTCCCTCTCATTAAGGGTCGACCCATGAGCAATGAACTCAAGGTCATCATCCTTATGATAATCCCTGAGCCAGTAGAGAGAATCAGAGTCCGGTACCCTGGACTTAGTTCTCTTGTTAATTTTTCAGACCCGAATTGTCACCTTCTTTTTCTTTGCCTCGGCATCCGGGGAGCCCGAGGACTTTCTCTTCTATTTCTCCTCCGCGGCAGCCCCCGGCTGTCCTGGAGTAGAGGGTTCGGCAAGGGAGGACGGATCGTCGTACTAATCCAGCGCCCTAAGCTCGGTGGTCGTAGGTAAACCTATAAAAAGAAAGAAGACTTAGCGATGTGTAAGCCAAGAGTATGAAGGTAATCATTCGGGGGGAGCCTCACCATGAGAACGGGCGTCCCACTTTCCCTTCGAGAGCTTGCGCCATGCGCGCTCGGAGTATGGCCTCCGTCTCTCCCATTGGCTCCCGAACTAGATGGGGAATGACCTCATGTTCATCTTTCCCGGTTGTTGTCTGCTCCCTCTCACTAAGGGTCGACCCATGAGCAATGAACTCAAGGTCATCGTCCTCATGATAATCCCTGAGTCGGTAGAGAGAATCAGAGTCTGGTACCCTAGACTTAGTGCTCTTTTTAATTTTTCGGACCCGGATGGTCACCTTCTTTTTCTTCGCCTCGGCATCTCGGGAGCCCGAGGACTTTCTCTTCTTTTTCTCCTCTGTGGCAGCCCCGTGTTGTCCCGGAATGGAGGGTTTGGCAAGGGAGGACGGATCGTTGTACTCATCTAACGACCTGAGCTCGGTGGTCTTAGGTAAATATGTAAGAAGAAAGAAGACTTAGCGATGTGTAAGCCAAGAGTATGAAGGTAATCATTCGGGGGGAGCCTCGCCATGAGAACGGGCATCCCACTTTCCCTTCGAAAGTTTGCTCCATGTGCGCTCGGAGTATAGCATCTGTTTGTAGATCCTCTTGATCCACTCCTTGAAGCGGGGAACTGCATTAGGAACTTGGGAAACCACTGCGCAACGACAAACACATGTAATTAGAAAAAGGATAAAAGGGAATACCAAATACTTGAGAAGGAAAAGACTTACGGGAGGCGTTTCATTTCTCCGGGAAAGGTAGAAATTTGGGGGGGCTGAGGTCTTCGGTTTTCATCCGAACGAACTTCTCCTGGCAGCCTCGATCTCGATCCTTGTCGGTGCTCGAGAACGTAACCTTTCTTGCTCAGAGAACGAGTTTGATCAACCCCCTTTGGAAGATTCGGGGACTATATAGACGAAGCAGATGGTCGAGGGTGAACCGAGGTACTTTGGTGTTGTTCATAAAGTGTCGGAAGAGGATTACGATCCTCCAAAAGGATGTGTGAATCTTCCCAAGGCAAATCTCATATTTTTTACAGAAATCAAGGACTATGGGTTCACGGGGGCGAGCGTGAAGGGGTAAGTGTAAACGCTTAAGTACCCATCCGCGTGGGTGGTGATGTTGTCATCGAGACCAGGGACGACCACCTCCTTGCCCTCCCAATTACAATCTACTCGAACTATGGGCAGTGTTTTCTTAGTAACAGAGCATATGTACCTTCATGCTCCTTCGCATCGGTCCTGTTGACTGGAGGCCTTCTCGACGTTTAAGTTATTCTCGATAGAGCAGCCCCCGGGTACGAAGATCTTCAAGGGAGGCTCCTGGGCCACCTCAGGAATGGCCAACTTAGCGTCTGTGGTCGGGTTGGAAAATGAAGGAACGATTTGCTGAGGCACAAATTTGAAAGTTTTTGCCATCGGGATTTGGGAAATATGAAAGTTTGAAGAAAAAATATGAAGGTTTGGAGAAAATTGTGAAGATTTAAAGATGAGATAAAGATATGAAGGCATGGGTTAAAGATTCAAAGAAAATGTATAAGGATTGAGGATGAAGATATGAAGGTATAGAGAGCAGTGTATGAAGATTTGAAGGATTTAAAGGCAAGTAGGGAATTCGAGGGTAGGAATTCAAGAATCGGAAAGTGGAGAAGTGAAAAAGGGGTAGGAGTTTTTATAGGCGGAGAACAATCAACGCGCGATGTTTCACATTCAAGGACAGTCAACCGACGACTGACACGTATCTAAAGTTAGAACGACGCAACTAATGGGATGTTTTGTTGACCCAACAACTTGGTCATAACGTATGAAGGAAGAACCCGGGGTTCACTTTTCATTTCCCGTCGTTTTATTAAATCTACCCTCAAAAAAAGAGGGTACTATATGCGTATGGGTAAAATCAGGGGTAATGATTATATCAATTCCTCGATGAAAGAACGAGAGAGGAACACGGATTCGCGAGATTATAATCAGGGTCAAAGACTCATCGAGACCCGGGGAGGATGAACAATATATCTGACATCGGACGCGGTAAAATAACACACCTCAGACCGAGTATGACTTCTAGACCTCAAGAGACGCGATGGACAGTCATGCACGACTGATTGGGGGTCGCAATACTCACCCTCAGTCAGATATCACGGGGCAAATTTTGCTCGATGTTGATTATAGATCAGCAATTACCGGGAAAAGAAGATTTTTACCTTTTTTAGACTTGTACTAGGCCTGAAACTCTCTTACTATATAAAGGAGAAGTTTGTCTTTATTCTGACACATTGGAACATGCGATTCAAGGCAATAAAAGTTTATTTTTACACTCCAGCTACTATGAAGAATTTTGCTCACTTGTTTTGTTATTCATTATGACTAGGCTCGATCCGAGGGTCCAATCGAGGACGAGGTCATTGTTCAATCTAAGATCAGACTTGGTCATAATATTACAACTGGGTTGATCGTTTATTTCGTTTCTAATTCATTTATTTAATATTCTTAATTATTCATATATAATTAAATCATGTATCCTTAAAATCGCATACAAATTTAATTATTACCTAATTTTAGTGTAAACAGTTTTGTCGCCCACCACGGGGATAAGGATAATAGTGGTGATTTGATATGAATCTTCATAACACACCCTATTTTACGCTTGTTCTTTGAAATTTTAATTTCAGGTCAGCTAAAAAATGTCAAACTCTCAGTCTGCTCACTTGAATGTTGACACTGAGTCTGGCCATCACGGCGAAAGTAATAATTTGGTTCCCAACAATGATGTACCTCCTGTCAATCCCAGCAGTGTCCCAGTTGCTGAAGGTGGCCATCAACATTAATTTTCCAATCGATCCTGAATATAGTGTTCATGAGATAACCTGACCAACAACTCGAGAAACACCCGAAGGCGAAGGTAATGAGGTGAGCCTGCGACTGATTTTTGAAATGCTACAAGTTCAACAAGTGGTAATAGCATAGCTACAGAATCAAAGTCATGCCCTAATAGGGTCGAGCCCAAACAATCTCGAAAAAGCACCCGGAGAGACGAACAAATTACCGAAAGACTAGGTGAAGCCGAGCCTGGGGTAAATCCTGAGGTAAGGAAAATACTTGAAGAGTTGACAAAATGGTGGAGTTAGGTGAGAAAAAGATTAAGGCTAATGACAAGAAGGTGGAAACTTACAATTCTATGGTCGATCAGATCTTAGGAGCACCCCTGTTATTGAAGGGACCGTACTCCAAGAAATTTATCCAAAAGCCCTTTCCTCTTAGTGCGGCACCAAAGCCAATCACAAAGAGGTTTTGATCAGTTACAAGTACCTTGCTTTATGTTTTGATAATCTAACAAACTTATTATTAAGAACTAGATAAGGAACATGTTACACATTCTCATTACTTTAAGATCGAAAGGTTCCAGTTTGGTATATGGCTCAACTTTTCAAAGTCGAAGGAACAAATGAGGGAACATGTTACTTCCAGCTCCCGAGGTAACTATACGAAGTCAATTCTCCAGCTGGAAAAGTTGTCGCATGCACACGCTATAGTACAGGAATAATGCAACAGTCAACTTTCTGTGGAAGGCTCTTTACCTACCTTGCTTACATCATTGTAAGTGATGTCACACATGTATTATTAATATTAAGTAAGGTAAAACAAAGTCACTTGAACATTTCGAGAATTCACTCAAGCAACAACAATGATTAAGCTTTTGATTAACAATTCTCAAGTGTATCAAGAACAAAGAACAACACTACTACAGACCAGTTCCTCATATCAAGTAAGTGTATGTCCTTAATTGAGTTGTAACTCTGTTAATGTTATTACTTGTAACTCCTACTTAGCTTACTTAGAAGTAGTGTGTAGGAAACTCATGTAAATCATAAACCTATATGTTTATGTCTTCGCTAGAGTTAGTCAAGTTGTGAAGTCTTTGTAATAAAGGTATTACAAAGTGGCTTGTAATAGGTGTGTTACAAGTTAGTGAGGGATTAAGAGGTTAATTCCTAGGTTGCATAGGTTGTAATCTAAAAGTTACTCAGTAGTAAAGTTGAAATTCTACAAGGGTAGGTTGTGGTTTTTAATCTCGTTGAGCTGGAAATTTTCCACGTAAAATTCCTCTTGTCAGTTACTTACTGTAGTGTGCGTGTATTCTGTTGAACCTGATAGAGAACCTGGTTCTCTATAGAGTTTGGTGGACCCTTATAGCCTGTTTGGCCAAGCTTCTTTTTGGCCAAAAGTGCTTCTTTTTGACCAAAAGCAATTTTGGCCAAAAATTGAGGTGTTTTCCAAGCTTTTGGAAGGAAAAAAAGTGCTTTTGAGGAGAAGCAGAAGCAGTTTTGGAGAAGCAGAAAAAAGTAGCTTCTCTCCAAAAGCACTTTCGAGAAAAATACATTTAGAAGCAGTTTTTTAAAGCTTGGCCGAACACTAATTGCTGCTCAGAAGTGCTTTTCAAACTAATTAGCCAAACACAAATTTCTTCTCACCAAAAGTACTTTTGAGAAAAGCACTTTTGAAAAAAAGCACTTCTCAAAATAAGCTGATTTTTGCAGCTAGGCCAAACGGGCTATTATATTCGATCAGGTTTCGTATGCCCAACATCCCCAAATATAACGGGACCACAAATTCAAATGAGCATATGACCTCCTTTATATGTGTGATCAAGGGGAACGATTTGGAAGACGATAAGATTTAGTCGGTGTTACCGAAGAAGTTTAGGGAGACTTTGTCCAATAGAGCAATGATATGGTATCACAATGTGCCCCCAAATTCCATTTACTCATTTTCTATGCTTGTAGATAATTTTGTAAAGGGCCATGTCGGGGTAATCAAGGTCGAGACCAGAAAGTTAGATCTTTTCAAGGTTAAACAAAAGGATAACGAGATATTCATGGAGTTCGTGTCAAAATTCCAGATGGAACAATTGGACCTATCACCAGTTGCAGATGATTGGTCTGTTCAGGTATTAACTCAGGGGCTTAACCCCCGAAGTTCCTTGGCCTCCCAATAACTGAAATAAAATTTGGTGGAGTACCCGATGGTAACTTGGGCCAACGTCCATAACAGGTATCGGTCGAAGATTAGGGTCGAGGACGACTAACTCGGAGTCCCTTCTAGATCTGTCTACCCCATCAGAGCCGATGATTGATCTAAGAGAATCGTTAATCAATAGCTGAGATTGGTATTAACCATACAAGGGGGACCAAAGGGTGTGCGTCACCCCGCGAGAAATGAGAAGAGAAGCGATCTAGGGCCCGGTGGCCGAAGTTTTATGAGCAAGAATAGTTTCGATATGCCTCTCATCTTCAACGTGGACGTCGCAGCATCGTGTCAGCCATAGGGTGCATAAAAGAAACCAAACGGCCCCGACCATTGCAGTTCGATCCTACCCAAAGAGACCCTAATTTGATTTGTAAGTATCATGGGACTCACAGTTATAGGACCGAAGATTGCCGACAGTTAAAGGAAGAAGTTGCCTCGTTATTCAACAACAGGAACCTCCGATAATTTCTGAGTGAGCGCGCCAAAAATCACTTCAGGAACAAGGACGCCAACAAACAAGTCAAACTAGAGGAGCCTCAGCACGTGATCAACATGATCATCAGGGAAGTCGATGTTCCCCAAGGACCAATGATAAAAAGCAGTAAAGTATCTATCACGAGAGAAAAATGCACTCGGGACTATGTCCCGGAGTGATCCATTTCATTCAGCGACGAAGATGTCGAGGGCATCGTACAGCCTCAAAATGTTGCACTGGTAATTTTCATACTTATCAATAAATTTTGAATTAAACATGTGTTGATTGATCCAGGTAGCTCAGCCAACATCATTAGATCAAGGGACGTAGAGAAATTAGGGTTACAGGACCAAATTGTACAAGCAATCCGGGTATTGAACGGGTTTAACATAGCGTGTGAGACCACAAAAGGAGAGATAACTTTGTTAGTAAACACCACTAGGTCGTTCCTAGATACGAAGTTCTACGTTATCGAAGAGGAAATGAGGTACAATGCTCTGTTCGGAAGGCTATGAGTCCACGACATGAGGGAAACACCCTTGACCTTACGCCATGCACTGAAGTTTCCCACACGAGGTTTAACATGGCGTGTGAGACCACAGAAGGAGAGATAACTTTGCTAGTAAACACCACTGGGTCGTTCCTAGATACGAAGTTCAACATTATCGAAGAGTACATTAGGTACAATGCTCTATTTGTAAGGTCATGAGTCCACAACATGAGGGTAGTACCCTCGATCTTACACAATGCACTGAAGTTTCCCACATCGGAGGGAGTTAAAACGGTCTACGGAGAACAATCGGCCACGAGGGAGATGTTTGTTGTCGAAGAGGTAATCTCGGTGCCTGCGGTTTCGACATCAAGGAAAACATAACCGACCAAAAAGGAATAGACTAAATAGAAATCATTGATGTTGGCCTTGCCCGAACCGGAAAGAACAAAGAGCAGACGAGGAAGATGATTATGGCATCCCGAGATTGTTCATAGCTCTTGATAACACCGATGCCACCAAATCAACAGGTGAAAAGTTGGAGCAAGTCATATTAATCGAGCATCTACCGGATCGAAAGGTATACCTGGGAACGAGGTTAATCCCCGAGCTTAGAAAAAAACTTATTGATTTTCTTAAAGCTTACTCCGATTGTTTCACTTGGTCCCATCTTGACATGATAGGGATCCCCCCGGAGGTAACGACTCATAAGCTGAGTTTGGACTCAAAGTTCTACCCGGTTAAGTAAAAGAGACCATAGTCCGAGATCAAACATGCGTTCGTCAAGGTTGATGTATCTAAAATTCTAAAAATAGGATCCATCCGGGAAGTCAAATACCTGAATTGTTCAGCAAACATAGCGGTAGTACATAAAAAAATGAATAAATTGAGGATGTATGTATATAGAGACCTAAACAAACATGTCCTAAGGATTCATTCTCTTTGCCTAACATCGATTGAATGATCGACGTAATGGTCAGGCACGAGATACTCAATTTTCTCTACGCCTACTTCGGGTACAACCAAATTCGGATGGAGCCGGATGACCAAGAAAAGACTTCTTTCATAACCAAATTTGGCACCTACTACTATAAAATAATGCCGTTTGGATTTAAGGATGTCGGTGCCACCTACCAACGCCTAGTAAATTAGATGTTCAAGGAACAAATAGGGAAATCAATGGAAGTTTATATTGACAATATCTTAGTCAAGTCCCTATGAGTAGAAGACCATTTGAAACATTTGCAGGAAACCTTTGTGATGGGTTTACAGTACCTTAACTTTATGTTTTGATGATCTAACAAACTTACTATCAAAGAACCAGATAAGGGACCTAACATACTTGATACACAACTCAATCAATGTACTCAAGCCAATGTTTGTTGCTATGACTTCAGAAGATAAAGAATCAACACAGGGACCTGATCCCTTTGGGTTTCCCTGATAGCAGTACGAAGTCAATTGTCTACAGCTGGAAAGTGATTGCTTGCTACATTGTTTGCACTGTACACATAAATATAGCAGCACAGTACAACAGTCACTACCCATTGACCAACCAAGTGATTACATCATTCGAGTGATGTCATCTAATTTGTATTAACAAAGAGCATTACAACAAAACATCACTTGAACACTTGAGAATTCATTCAAGCACTCCAACCATTATTCTATCAAGCATTCAATTCTCAAGTGCATTAAGAACAAAGTACAACACTACTACAGACCAATTCCTACAAAATTCTCTTATATGTCTTTAGTTGAGTTGTAACTTTATAATTGTTCTTCATCGTAATTCCTACTTTGCTTATCTAGAAGCTTTAATTAGGAACCTCTTGTAAACCATAAACCTTCAGTATTTATAACGTGACTAGAGTTGAAGTCTTTGTAATAGGTGTATTGCAAAGTGGCTTGTAATAGGTGTATTACAAGTTAGTGCGGAATTAAGAGTTTAATTCCTAGATTGTATATGTTGTAATCTAAAGTTTGCTCATAGTGAAGTTGAATCCTACCAGTGTAGGTCGTGATTTTTTATCCCTTTGAGCAGGGATTTTTCCACGTAAAAGTTCCCTGTTCCATTTATTTACTATTACATTAGCATTATATATAGAAACCTATATAGGACCTGGTTTCTATATAGTTTGGTGAACTCATATATTCTATAAATTGGTATTAGAGCGGGTTCTTTATATCAGGTTAACACCTAGAAAAGATCCTCATGGCTGCTCCACCAAATTTTGAAGAGGTCCAGTCTACCTACAAACCACCTAGGTTCAATGGGCAATACTATGGGTGGTGGAAGACAAGAATGCATGACTTCATCATGACAGAAGATTCTGAGTTGTGGGATGTTAATAGTGACGGTCCTTATATCCCAACAAAGAATGTCAGAGAACCTCCAGAGAAGATGTCAAAAACCAGGAAAGAATACAATGATGTAGATAGGAAAGCTGTGGAGAAAAACTTTCGTGCAGAAAATTTTGGTGTGTGGCATAGGACCTGATGAATACAACAAGATCTTAGCCTATCAATCTGCCAAGGAAATATGAGAAGCTTTACAGACAACACACGAGGGAACCACTCAAGTAAAGCAATCTAAGATTGACATGCTCACCACTGAGTGTGAGCTCTTCAGAATGAATGACGATGAATCCATTCAAGACATGCACACAAGATTCACGTCTATCATAAATGAGCTACACTCGCTTGGTGAAATCATTACTAGGAACAAGTTTGTGAGGAAAATTCTCAGTGTTTTGCCCAGTTCATGGGAGAGTACAGTGAATGCCATTACTGAAGCAAAGGATCTGCAGGCTCTAACTATAGATGAGCTAGCTGGAAAGCTGAAAACTTACGAAATAAAGAAGAAGAAGGATAGTGAAAGAAGAGAACCAATGAAGGAAAAGAACCTGGTACCCAAAGCTAAAAGCAATAACTCAAGTGAGGAGGACAGTGACATGGCTTACTTAACCAGAAGGTTTCAGAAAATGGTCTGAAATGGAGGCATATCAAAGAGAGGCAATTCCAGCAAACCAAAGAATTATGACCTTTGTCATAAATGTGGAAAGTATGGGCATTTCATCAAGAATTGCCCTCTCCTGAAGCAATAAAACTTCAAGTACAAATCTGATAAAGCAGCCAAGAGGAACCCGGTTCCTGACAAATGCTTCAAAAGAAAGAACGCCGCTGATAATGTTATGAAGCAAGCTCTTGCAGCATGGGGAGATTCCTTTAGTGAGTCTGAAGAAGAAAATGATGTAGGTGATAGTTATATGATGGCCGTTGAAAGTGAGGCAAATGAATATGATTCAATATTTGCTTTGATAGCTTAGTCAGACAATGATGAAGATGATGACAATGATGAGGTAACATTCAGGGTTGTTCAGAGAAATCTAAAATCCTATTCTCCTAAGAAACTCATGTCATTAGAAAATGTATTAATTGATGTCTATCATAGTCTTGTAGATGATAAGGATGCCTTAACCATAGAGTTAGGAGATGCTGAACAAACTAGAGATGAATTGGTAGTTTGTGTGGTTGATCTAAAGGAAACCATAGGTAATCTGGAAAATGAAACGAAGGTTCTAACTGAGAAAGTTGCTAGTGTAGAACATGAAAGAGACGATTTGATGGTAGTAGTGGCTGACTTAAAAGAAACCATTGAAAATTTTAGTAAAGAAAAGAATGACTTAGTGGAGAAAGTTGATGCCTTAGAGCAAGAAATAGATGACCTCTTAGTTGTGATGATAGACTTGAAGGAAACAATAGAGGAAGTCAAAGCAGAATGTAGGCCTGGAAATTCTAAGAAAAGAAAAGAAGCTGCTAGTGAAGCATATATTAGGCTTGAAAACGAGTTAAATGCTGTAAAAACTAGTTTATGTGCTGAACTTGAGAAAAATAGACAACATCAAGCAGAATTGGAAAGAGTAAAAAATGATCTTGAGAAGTCTCTTAAGTGGACCTGGTCCTCGGATGCTATTACTGCCATGTACGTTAACAATGGTGGAAACAGGCAGGGTATAGGGTTTCAAAGGGAGAGAACTCCTTATAATCCTTATAGAAAGTATGTTACTGTACCTGACAATTGGTTGTGTACCCATTGTGGGAACAATGGGCATTTCAAAGAAAATTGCCAAGCCAGGGTTCAGTCTCTTAAGAAAAACAAGGTTTTTACTAAGAGAGTAACTGCTAAAAAAAGACCAGGTGCCACCCATAAAAATCACATGTTACTTGCATGGACTATAAGAACACTTATTCATCCTCTTGTTTATTACAAGGGACCCAAATTTGCTTGGGTTCCTAAATCTAACCCGTGATCTCTTTGTGCATGGAACAATGAAATGAAGCAGTAAACAATGATTTATGGACAGTGGATGCTCAAAGCATATGACTAGGAATACCATGGACTTTCTTTCACTAAAAGCCCTGCAAGGAGGGAGTGTATCCTTTGGTAATGGGAAAAAAGGGTACATTCTTGGAGTTAGAAAGATTGGAACTCACTCACTAAATTGAGAATGTGTATTATGTCAATGGTCTTAAGTACAGTCTCCTAAGTGTTTCCTAAATATGTGATAAATGAAACAAGGTGGAGTTCTTGTCAAAGATATGTATAGTTACAAATCTAGTAACTGGTGAAGTGGTACTTGTGGCCAAAAGATACAAGAATATCTACATTGTTGATTTTGAGTCCCTACAAAGTGGTGATCTAAGTTGCTTGAAAGGAGTTGATGATGATGCTGAACTATGGCACAGAAGACTGAGGCATACAAGCTTCTCTCTACTGAATAAGCTAGTTCAGAAGGACCTAGTTCGCGGTCTGCCCAAGTCAAAGTTCATGGAGCATAAAGTTTGTGATGCCTGCGCTAAAAGGAAGCATGTGAAATCCTCATTCAAGCCAAATAAGGACGTCAGCACCTCAAAACCACTTGATCTCCTTCATATGGATCTATGTGGTCCTATAAGAGTGCAAAGCAGGGGAGGAAAAAGATACATTTTTGTGATAGTGGATGACTATTCCAGATTTACTTGGACTCTGTTCCTCATAACAAAAGATTAGACTTTTGAAGTTTTTGTAGCCTTTGTGAAGAAAATTCAAGTAAAAATGGAATCAAAAGTAGCATGCATTAGATCAGATCATGGAACAGAATTCGACAATGCTAAGTTTGATGATTTCTGCAACGAGAATGACATTACCCATAACTTCTCAGCCCTTAGAGCTCCATAGAAAAATGTAGTTGGGAAAAGGAAGAATAGAACCCTTGAAGAAATGGCAAGGATAATGTTGATCGATAGTGGGATTGCTAAGAACTTCTGGTCTGAAGCTGTGAACACTGTCTGCTACTTGGTGAACAGGTGCATGATCAGGTATCTCTTGAACAAAACTCCCTATGAGTTGTTGAATGGAAGGAATCCCAAGCTGACTCACTTAAGAACATCAGGTACAAATGTTATGTTCTTAATAATGGAAAGGATCGACTTGGAAAATTCGATGCCAAGAGTGATGAAGGAATCTTCTTGGTATATTCTTCTCAAAGTAAAGTTTACAAGGTATACAACAAGCGGACTTAGTGCGTAGAGGAGAGTGTACATGTAATCTTTGACGAGTCCTACCTCTCCTGTGAGAAAACCAACAAAGATGATCAAGATGAAGAGCCTCTGCTAGTTCCAGGTGAAGTCATTGATATGGCAAATAGAAAGGCAGATATGATGAGTCAAGTAAAAGAGACAAGTAAAGATAATGATGTCTTTTCCTCATCGGCTGGAGAGGAACTAGGTACTACAATTACAACCACTGAAGCTAAAAATGAGTGGTTAATGTAGTTTAAAGTACTCCACAGGTAGCTGAAAGAATGATACAAGGAAACCAGTTAGGATTACCCAGCTACTCTACAAATGAAGCTTAAGTGCCCAACTGGAAACACAAAAGCTCCCATCCTCTTCACAACATAATTACCGTCTAGATTCAGGAGTGCAAACCAGATCAAAAGTCAGAAATGCACTTGCCTTCTCAGCCTTTCTTTCCCAAATAGAGCCCAAAAATATTAAGGAAGCCTTAAAAGATGCAGATTGGATCACAACTATGCAAGATGAGCTGCATCAATTCGAAAGGAACAAAGTGTGGTACCTGGTACCTAGACTATCAGATCGTACCATCATAGGAACTAGGTGGGTATTCAGGAACAAGCTTGATGAAATGGGAACACTACAAGGAACAAAGCAAGGCTAGTTGTCCAGGGTTACAATTAGGAGGAAGTAATTGATTATGATGAGACTTTTGCTCTGGTTGCTCGGATGGAAGCTATCAGAATCCTCATTGCCTTTGCATCACATATGGAATTCACTCAATTCCAAATGGATGTTAAAAGTGCATTTCTGAATTATTTCCTCAAAGAAGAAGTTTATGTAAAGAAACCTCCATGTTTTGAATGTCATGAACACCCCGATCATGTGTTCAAATTGGACAAGGCACTATATGGGTTGAAGTAGGCTCCTCGAGCTTGGTATGAAAAGTTGTCAAAGTTTCTCCTAAAAAATAGTTTTATAAGAGGAAAAATTGACAACACTTTGTTTATAAAGAAACGAGGGAGGAACCTGCTCATTGTTCATGTATATGTTGATGATATCATTTTTGGGAAGACAATTGATTCACTATGTGCGAAATTTGCAAAACTCATGGGAAGTGAGTTTGAGATGAGCATGATGGCTGAGTTGAATTTGCAAAACTCATGGAGTTGTGGAAAGGAATAACAGAACCCTTGAAGAAATGGCAAAGACAATGCTGATCGATAGTGGGATTGCTAAGAATTTCTGGGCTGAAGCTGTCAACATTGCCTGCTACTTGGTGAATAGGTGCATGATCAGGTCTCTCTTAAACAAAACTCCCTATGAGTTGTTGAATATAAGGAAGCCCAAGATGACTCAATTAAGAATATTCGGGTGCAAATGTTATGTTCTCAACAATGGGAAGGATTAGCTTGGAAAATTTGATGCCAAGAGTGATGAAGGAATCTTCTTGGGATATTCTTCTCAAAGTAAAGTTTACAAGGTATACAATAAGAGGACTCAGTGCGTAGAGGAGAGTGTACATGTAATCATTGACAAGTCCTACCTCTCGTGTGAGAAAAGCATCAAGGATGATCAAGATGGAGAGCCTCTTCTAGTTCCAGGTGAAGTCATTGATATGGCAAATGGAAAGGCAGATATGATGAGTCAAGTAAATGAGACAAGTGAAGACAATGTTGTCTCTTCCTTATCAGCTGGAAAGGAACCACATACTACAATTACAACCACTGAAGCTGAAGAAAGAGTGGTTAATGCAGTTCAAAGTACTCCACAGGTAGCTGAAAGAAGGATACAAGGGAACAAGTCAGGATTACCAGCTCCTCTACAAATAAAGCTCAAGTGCCCAACTGGAAGCACAAAATCTCCCATCCTCTTGACAACATAATTACCCCTCTAGATTTAGGAGTGTAAACCATATCAAAAGTTAGAAATGCACTTGCCTTCTCAGCCTTTCTTTCCCAAATAGAGCCCAAAAATATTAAGGAAGCCTTAAAAGATGCAGATTGGATCACAACTATGCTAGATGAGCTGCATCAATTCGAAAGGAACAAAGTGTGGCACCTGGTACCTAGACTCTCAGATCGTACCATCATAGGAACCAGGTGGGTATTCAAGAACAAGCTTGATGAACATGGGAACACTACGAGGAACAAAGCAAGGCTAGTTGTCCAGGGTTACAATCAGGAGGAAGTAATTGATTATGATGAGACTTTTGCTCCGATTGCTCGGATGGATGCTTTAATAATCCTCATTGCCTTTTTATCACATATGGAATTCACTCTATTCCAAATGGATGTCAAAAGTACATTTCTGAATGGTTTCCTCAAAGAAGAAGTCTATGTAAAACAACCTCCATATTTTGAATGTCATGAACACCCCGATCATGTGTTCAAATTGGACAAGGCACTATATGGGTTGAAGTAGGCTCCTCGAGTTTGGTATTAAATATTGTCAAAGTTTCTCTTAGAAAATAGTTTTACAAGAGGAAAAATTAACAACAATAAACGAGGGAGGAACCTGCTAATTTTTCAGGTATATGTTGATGATATCATTTTTGGGGCGACAGTTGATTCACTATGTGAGGAATTTGCGAAACTCATGGGAAGTGAGTTTGAGATGAGCATGATGGGTGAGTTGAATTTGCAAAACTCATGGAGTAGTGGAAAGGAAGAATAGAACCCTTGAAGAAATAGCAAGGATAATACTGATCGATAGTGGGATTGCTAAGAACTTCTGGGCTGAAGCTGTCAACACTGCCTGCTACTTGGTGAACAAGTGCATGATCAGGTCTCTTTTGAACAAAACTCCCTATGAGTTGTTAAATGGAGCCCAAGCTGACTCAACTAAGAACATTCGGGTGCAAATGTTGTGTTCTCAACAATGGAAAAGATCAGCTTGGAAAATTCGATGCCAAGAGTGGTGAAGGAATCTTCTAGGGATATTCTTCTCAAAGTAAAGCTTACAAGGTATACAATAAGCGGACTTAGTGCATAGATGAGAGTGTACATGTAATCTTTGACGAGTCCTACCTCTCTTGTGAGAAAAGCAACAAGGATGATCAAGATGGAGAGCCCCTGCTAGTTTCAGGTGAAGTCATTGATATGGCAAATGGAAAGGCAGATATGATGAGTCAAGTAAAGGAGATAAGTGAAGATAATGTTGTCTCTTCCTCATCAGCTGGAGAGGAACCAGGTACTACAATTACAACCACTGAAGCTAAATAAAGAGTGGTTGATGCAGTTCAAAGTACTCCACAAGTAGCTGAAAAAAGGATACAAGGGAACCAGTCAGGATTACCCAACTCCTCTACAAATGAAGCTCAAGTGCCCAACTAGAAACACAAAGGCTCACATCCTCTTGACAACATAATTACCCCTCTAGATTTAGGAGTGTAAACCAGATCAAAAGTCAAAAATTCACTTGCCTTCGTAGCTTTTATTTCCCAAATAGAACCCAAAAATATTAAGGAAGCCTTAAAAATGCATATTGGATCACAACTATGCAACATGAACTGTATCAATTCGAAAGGAATAAAGTGTGGCACTTGGTACCTAGACTCTCAGATCGTACCATTATAGGAACCGGGTGGGTATTTAGGAACAAGCTTGATGAACATGGGAACACTACAAGGAACAAGGCAAGGCTAGTTGTCCAGGGTTACAATCAGGAGGAAGTAATTGATTATGATGAGACTTTTGCTCCGGTTGCTCTGATGGAAGCTATAAGAATCCTCATTGCCTTTTTATCTCATATGGAATTCACTCTATTCCAAATGGATGTCAAAAGTGCATTTCTTAATGGTTTCCTCAAAGAAGAAGTCTATGTAAAGCAACCTCCATATTTTGAATGTCATGAACACCCTGATCATGTGTTTAAATTGGACAAGGCACAATATGGGTTGAAGTAGGCTCCTCGAGCTTGGTATGAAAGGTTGTCAAAGTTTCTCTTAGAAAATAGTTTTACAAGAGGAAAAATTAACAACACTTTGTTTCTAAAGAAACGAGGGAGGAACCTGCTCATTATTCAGGTATATATTGATGATATCATTTTTGGGGCGACAGTTGATTCACTATGTGAGGAATTTGCGAAACTCATGGGAAGTGAGTTTGATATGAGCATGATGAGTGAGTTGAATTTGCAAAACTCATGGAGTTGTGGAAAGGAAGAACAGAACTCCTGAAGAAATGGCAAGGACAATGCTGATCGATAGTGGGATTGCTAAGAACTTTTGGGCTGAAGCTATCAACATTGCCTGCTACTTGGTGAACAGGATCATGATCAGGTCTCCCTTGAAAAAAACTCCCTATGAGTTGTTGAATGGAAGGAAGCCCAAGCTGTCTCACTTAAGAACATTCGGGTGCAAATGTTATGTTCTTAACAATGGAAAGGATCAGCTTGGAAAATTTGATGCCAAGAGTGATGAAGGAATCTTCTTGGGATATTCTTCTCAAAGTAAAGCTTACAAGGTATACAATAAGCGGACTCAATGCGTAGAGGAGAGTGTACATGTAATATTTGACGAGTCCTACCTCTCATGTGAGAAAAACAACAAGGATGATCAATATGGAGAGCCTCTGCTAGTTCCAGGTGAAGTCATTGATATGGCAAATAGAAAGGCAGATATGATGAATCAAGTAAAGGATACAAGTGAAGACAATGTTGTCTCTTTCTCAACAGACGAAGAGGAACCAAGTACTACAATTACAACCACTGAAGCTGAAGAAAGAGTGGTTGATGCAGTTCAAAGTACTCCACAGGTAGCAAACGGAGGATACAAGGCAACCAGTCAGAATTACCCGGCTTCTATACAAATAAAGCTCAAGTGCCCAATTGGAAACACAAAAGCTCCCATCCTCTTGACAACATAATTACCCTTCTAGATTTAGGAGTGGAAACCAGATCAAAAGTCAGAAATTCACTTGCCTTCTCAGCCTTTCTTTCCCAAATAGAGCCCAAAAATATTAAGGAAGCCTTAAAAGATGCAGATTAGATCACAAATATGCAAGAATAGCTGCATCAATTCGAAAGGAACAAAGTGTGGCATATGGTACTAGACTCTCATATCGTACCATTATAAGAACCAGGTGGGTATTCAGGAACAAGCTTGATGAACATGGGAACACTACAAGGAACAAGGCAAGGCTAGTTGTCCAAGGTTACAATTAGGAGGAAGTAATTGATTATGATGAGACTTTTGCTCTGGTTGCTCGGATGGAAGCTATCAGAATCCTCATTGCCTTTGCATCACATATGGAATTCACTCAATTCCAAATGGATGTTAAAAGTGCATTTCTGAATTGTTTCCTCAAAGAAGAAGTCTATGTAAGAAACCTCCATGTTTTGAATGTCATGAACACCCCGATCATGTGTTCAAATTGGACAAGGCACTATATGGGTTGAGGTAGGCTCCTCGAGCTTGGTATGAAAGGTTGTCAAAGTTTCTCTTAGAAAATAGTTTTACAAGAGGAAAAATTGACAACACTTTGTTTATAAAGAAACGAGGGAGGAACCTGTTCATTGTTCAAGTATACGTTGATGATATCATTTTAGGGCGACAGTTGATTCACTATGTGAGGAATTTGCAAAACTCATGGGAAATGAGTTTGATATGAGCATGATGGTTGAGTTGAATTTCTTGTTAGGTCTTCAAGTGAAGCAATCCATAAAGGGAACATTCATCAGTTAGCAAAAATATATTAAGGATCTTTTGAAGAGGTTTGATATAGAAGTATCAAAATTGATTGACACTCTCATTGCCACTGCTACTCGACTGGACACGGATGAATCTGGCTCTCCTATAAATCAAACCATGTATAAAGGCATTATTGGGTCTCTTCTCTATCTCACTAACAACAAGCCAGATATTGTCTTAAGTATGGGACTATGTGCAAGGTTTTTAGTTAAATCCCAAGGAATCTCATCTGAAGGTTGCCAAGCGAATTTTGAGATATCTTAAGGGAACACAGGGCTTGGCCTGTACTTCCCTTCAGGTGACAATTTTAATCTTATTAGGTATGCTGATGCTGACTATGCAAGTTATCTTGTGGATAGGAAAAACACACTAGAATGGATCACTTTCTAGGATCATGCCTCATTTCATGGGGCACAAGGAAGCAGAATTCAGTTGCTCTTTCAATAATTGAAGCAGAATATATTGCTGCAGCTTCCTGCTGTTCTCAGCTCCTATGGATCAAACAACAATTGGAGAATTTTAGTGTTTACACTGACTGTGTGCCTATTCTATGTGACAACACAAGTGCACTCAACATGGCCAAGAATCCAGTCCAGCATAAAAGAACCAATCACATTGATTTGAGACATCATTTTCTCAGAGACAATATGGAGAAGGGGCTTAGCTGCATGAAGTTCTGTAGTAGAGAAGACCAAATTGCTGATATCTTCATCAAAACACTGAGTAGAGAACATTTTGAGAGAAACAGGCTGGAACTGGGCTAATAAAGCCTAATTGAGAACCTGATTCCTACCATATGGCTATGAAAGTCACATTTAGGTAAAATTAGCTAAAGTGTTTTCGGCCAAGTCTAACTCACTTCAATACCGTTGTAGGTAGACACGCATGATGATTATAGAAGTTGCAAAAGCACTGCATAAGCGGTAAAAGAGGGTGGAGAATTTTTGAAAGACCGGTCAAGAACCTGGTTCTTGTACCACAGGTTAGTAGTCTTGTGCTTTTCTCATACATATCTCAAAAAGAAACAAAAAGTTAAGTGCCACATCATTAACATTTTTTGACCCTGTATGTCACATCTTTTCGTTCAAATCCCTTCACTTCCCTCTGAAACGTTACATTTTCCCAAAAATCTACCGCTGTTTCAGAACCTATTTCTCTCTCCCTCATAATTGCCTTCTTCTTCCTTAAAACCCTCTCTTCTCCAAACCTTGAACGATCATCTCTCTCTTTCTCAGCCTCTCCAGAACTTTCAAAATTGATCATCTACCATGGCTGAAAATCAAATAACCCTTCCCACATCTCTTGAGAAAACCCTCGACTTCTCCGCTCCTAGTGAAACACCCCTCAACACTCTCCTTTCCACCACTATTGAAATTGAAACACCCAAACCTGATTCTCCTTCACCCTCTGTCTATCTCACTACTCCCTCAGACCCTTCTCTCCTTCTAAGTTTTGAGAACTCAGAAACCCCTAAACTCGATAGTATCTCGTCTCTATTGCCTGAGATTCTCACAGAACAGAGCACAGATGGATACCAGAGTGAGACTCTACAGGTAAAAAAGGTTTTTGAGGTTAGTGTTGATCAATCTACAGATACTCCCGTCTTAGAGTTTGTTTCACCCATGGAATCTCAAGAGAGAGAGGCCATAGAAAACATATTGGCCATATATGCTGAAAGAATAGTGTATGGGGTCACCTCTACTATGCCTGTGTTTCAGGGGGAAGAGACTCAGTCGTTAGTAGGAGAAGGAACAATGGTGCTCTTTAAAAAACCTGCACTAGAAGAGACTACTGGGACCCTTTTTGAAGGACCTGACCCCTCTCATGAGGAAACTGGTCAGGAATCTTCTTCCCAGGTCAGTTTCAACCCTGCTCCTTTTCCTCACTTTGATGTTGAGCCTTTGGAAGTTGTGGCTCCTGCTATGAGGCCCAGTGAAGAAGAAAATCAGGATAATGTTGCTCTACATGCGTTCATTGCTAGAAAAAGGCCAGTAGCCATTCCTGAGCCCTCTCCTTAGCGACCTACTACGAGGTTGTAGACAAAAGAGGCTCTTGAGTCTGCCCCACAGAAGAGTAAAAGGAGTAGCAAGAATAAGAAAAAGAGGCTAGTGAAGGATGGAGAGATTTTTTATGACAAAAACATTCCTGTAGTGGAAGTAGATGAGGAATTTGAAGAGGAACCAAGTTCCTTAGTCAATAGATCTCAGAAAAAGAAACAATCTGCTGAAAGTGCTTTAGAGGAGGTTGTTGGAATGCCCAGTAAAAAGTCAGTGAAAAGTTGAAGCAAGTGGTGGCTGAAAAGTCACAGTCTGATGATGATATTCTAGTGAAATCAAGTGGAAAAGGTAAGTCTAGTGTGAAGTCTAGTAAAAGAAAATTAGAGAATGTGATGGAACCCGGTTCTGTGAAGAAAGTGAAACGTGAAAGTGTGTCTGGTAAAGAAAGGTTGAGGTACTAGAAGGTCCTATGGGGTCGCACATTTGACCCAGAGATATCTGAGATGACTGGCATGAGGCAAATCTTAGAAATGGTCGAATTTCAACAGTGGGGACATCTGTTGAAAGTGGATGTGTCCAAGGTTTATGAGGATGAGGTCCAAAGTTTCTATGCTAACCTCTTCATTGTTGAATCTGACCATATCTGTACACTGGTAAATGGAGGTGATATTGTTATGGACTCTACTCTGCTAGGAGACATACGTAAGGTCCCTGCTAATGATATGTCTTCTGTTAAGGATGTCTGTGGCTCAAACTTTAGGCATGCTACAGTTAAGGAGGGAGCAGGGTAGCGGGGGGAACATGTGCATAAGAAAGCTTTGCTTCCTATTTATCAACTCCTGTTTGAGTTGATGAACAAGGTCCTATTACCCCGTACTGAGAGGATGTCCATCACATCCAAGTCTGATTTGTATTTGATGGAAGCACTGGATGGGTTCCGATCTGTTAATCTGCCAACCATAATGATTGAGCATGCAAAAGGTGGCAGCTTTCAAAGATGGAAATCATGGTCTCCCCTATGGATTTCTTCTCACGCATGTCTTCAAATTCTTCAATGTGCCTTTGGGGCAACCCAAGATGGGGACCAAGAAGCAAAGCTTCTCGCAAACTACTCTAGAGGAATGTGAATGTGTTGAAAATGATGGAGGGGTAGGAAGCACTTTGACGATCTCACAACTTATCAATGCTCAGAATAGTGCTACTGAGGAGATTAGGAAATTGAAGGCAAGGAATGCCATTCTGGAGACTCATCTAAGTCAGGCTTAATAGGCATCAGGGTCCTCCAGTTCATCAAGTGCAGAGGTTACTCGTCTGACCAAAGAAAATGCTGATCTCAGGCAACAAGTTGAGACCTGAAGGAGAAACTACTCATAGAGCAAATGTCTGCAAATGCTAGTATTGATATTGTTTTCAACACTCTTGCTACTTCTTCCAAGCCTTTTTCCTCTAGTGTCCCCTAGGATAATCCTCCGGTGACCAGTTTCCAGCTTATCTCTTTTGTTTTTGATGACTTTGTGGTAGTTTTTTTGTTGTTTTTTTGTATGGTATGGATGGAATTCACTTACAATGCTCCCGCTATTAACAATCCAAATCTGCCTTTACTGTAATGACAAAGGCTTATGTTTTATAAAATTAATGAAGACTCTCCTCTTTTGTTGTAAATGCTTATGTTTCTCTACTTCTCTTTTCTATCATGTTGTGTGCACATATGTGGCATGCGTTAGCTAGGCTAGACTTCTTTATGTTGATTGCTTTCTTGCGTATTTTTAATGATGCCAAAAGGGGGGAAAGAATATGATAAACTGAAGCAGGGGGATCTGATTAAGGGGTAAGCACAAAGTCAGGGGGAGCTTGTGAAGTTCCTAGTACTTTATTGTTCTAAACATGATTGTCAATTTCTAAGTTTATCAACATCAAAAAGGGGGAAATTGATGGGTTTACAGTACCTTAGCTTTAAGTTTTAATGATTTAACAAACTTGTTGATACCCAATTTTTCTCTCTATATTTTTTATAGACATATATACTTTCACTATAGCATATATAGGCATATATAAGCATACACAAGGTCTTTATAATTTTTCTATAATTTTAAAAAGGTTTAAATTGATTTATTTCTTCCTTTTTCACGTATAAAATTTCCAATAATTATCCTTCAAATTATTGTTTTGATAATTTAATTATCTAAATCGTATATTTATGCCAAAATATTGTTTAAATATTTTTTGTGCATTTATAATTGTATTTATATTTTAAAAACTAATTTGCATATAATTGCAAAATTAGCCCTATTAATGTATAATTACCTTTATATGCATAAAATTGATCTTTTATATTTTTAAAATGTTAAATATCTATTTTAAATCATTTTAGTACACAAAATTATTTTTAGAAATTATTTATTATTTATTATAAATTATATGGGGATAAATTGGCTATTCAAAATCTAGCCAAATAGCATTTCAATTTTAACCTCAATTAAACCTAATACCCCAGCCCAATTTCGGATTAAATAACCTGACCCAGGCCCTAAATGCACCTACCCAACTCAAAACCCATCAGATCATGGCTGTTGATCTAAAAGATCAATGACCCTCGTTTAGTCTTGCCTTTTTTATTCCAAACGACCCCCAACCCTAACCATTTTCCCACATCCGCCGCCCTAAGATCCTCTCCTCTCTTAAAACACTCTCAACCTAACACTAGCCCTTCAACCGCCGACCTCCCATCTCCGGTCATCTCCGGTGACCTTCCATCGTCTCCTACGCCTCCAATGGTTTCTCTCATGCTATACTTAGCTTCTCTAAGGTCTTCAAGTGCCCAGGTCCATGCCGACTTGCATCTAGGGGTCGTCACCTGCCTGTTCTTGGCTACTCCAGTGTGATTTCAAGCAAAATCATGTTGTATTTGCAACAATCCTTGGGTTTTCTAAGCAGGTTCTTCATCTCTATATGGGTTTCTTTCGAAATCCTAATTTCTTTTCTGTACCCCGTAGATCTGTATAAATCTAGGACAATTTGAGTTTGTTTCTTTAATGTTTTACACTGTCCTTGGAACTCTTTACACGAATCGTTGATTTCAGGTGTTTTTCAATTTCTTCTAAAAATTAGGGTTTCAGAACTTCTTTTAAATCCTTGTTTAACTGATTCTTTGTGTTTAAACTTCTATTTCTTGCATAGTTTGCCTGATTCTATGATTTTACTACCTCTTCAACTCGTCTATGTTGAAAGCCCTAATTTTAGGGTTCTTCGTTTGGTTTTGTGACTGACCAGTTCTCGTTTTAGTTTCTGTGACTATCTAGCCTCGAATATGTTTCTACTGAGTTTCTTAGCCTAACTTACATCAATTTTATGTGCTTGTATTCATCTTAACTGTTCAAGACTTGCCTCTTTCTATCAGTGTTGTTTAACCTTCATGTTTGCTAGAGTTGTATGTCGACTTTTTACTATCCATGTCTTACTTTATTTATATGCTAAACACTGACTCATAACTTTCTCTTTGATTGATTCTGGATCCCCTATTTCATGGTTTAATTGAAAGACCTTCCTTTAAACCTTCGATTCTTACCCTTTCTATTCAATTTGATTGATTTGCCTACCTTGTCTGCATTGGTACTTTATTCTTACTGATTATCTCCTTAATTAGAATTTTTCTGAACTTAGCCCTAATTGTTTACCCTATACCCTAACCTTCTTAGGGCTTTTTCAGAACATGTTCTACCCCCTCCCCTAGTAGTCTGTCTCAACATGACTCTACCTTGCTTTGAATGCTTACCTACTTGTTATCCAGTTTTGATATGCAAGCTGATATGTCACTTTAAAAAGCTGAATCTATGATTGTTTCTGAAACTCCTACTATATTGGTACCAATAGCTATCCCTCTAATCCCTTAAACCCCACAAGAACTGCCATGCTCCTGATACTATGTGCTCTATGTGTCCCCAATTCCCGTTCCCCTATATGAAGGACTGTTACTTGAGTATTGCTGAATTTGTTTGACTGACCTGCTATTTGTTTAGTTACACCACTGTTTTCAAAAGCTGTTTTCCCAACAACTCTCTTGCTTACAAAGTTATTTCAACTAAGTCTTTTTTTTACATTGTTTTCCTACTTAAACCCTTTCAAACTATGTCAAGCACTCTCACTCTATTCCTAAGTCCCTAGGTTTTGCCCCCTCCAGTATGTGTACTGCCTTGGGATCCTTTTGAGAACCCTTTGAACTCTGGCACACTGAGGCTGACCCTTCCACACTGCACTTACTCAATTTGGTTACAAAGTCTAGGTGTGAGCACTACCCATGATTCTTGAGATCCTTAGGGAACTCTGACGCACCTAGACAATGATATTGTCTATGAAACTGGCATTTGAGGCTATTGGGGGTTTGGGAAATCACTTGGGCCTGCTTCAGGCTCCCTATAGTGTAACTTCTTCTTTTTCTTTATCTATGTAATTCATTCATATGGTTTGTAATAATTTGTAAACGAATATTAGGGTGATTAGTAAAAAGGGGTGGGTAATTACCTATTTGTGGGGTAATATGGGTAGAAACCATGCCTATAGGATCTCATATTTTCTATGTCTGCCCTGCCATGTTAGAAACCATGCCTATAGGATTTCATATATTCGTTATGTTTGCCTCACTATGTTAGAAATCATGCCTATAGGTTTTATAATCAACTTCACAAATAGATATCATACTTAAGCATGTGATCAAGTTCAAGTTGCAATGGTTGTTTACATTTATTTCCGCTAGAATCATGCCTAAAGTTTCTTAATAACTAGATATCATAATCATAAGGAACAACATTAGAAACTCTGTCTATATTTTTAAAATTAGTTTAGTTTAAATAAGTCAATCCAGTTCATGATTAGTCTACTTCGAAGTTGGTCTAATCAATGGTTTGTTTTTCCTTAAATGAATTCTTTCAAATACTGCTCTAATTTGCTATTAGAAAGCATGACTATAGGAACTCAAGAGTCTGTTTTAAAGTCTGCCCACTGTTTTACTATACCAAACGTAGTTATCATGCTCTTAGGACACCCCTATTCAGCATTTAGGCAAGCCTATAGGGTGAGTTTAAATTCCGTAACTCTGAAACTGTTTCTGCTACTTTATGTTGTTTTGATTAACATGCTTAAAATCAATAGACAAACTGATAGGGCCATTACTAATGAGTATATAAAATAAACCGCCTATTTCTATGTCTTGATATTCACTTAGACATCATGTCTTAGGATACTGTTTAACAATACGACCCTTATTTGTGTTTGAGTAGTACTGCTTATGTGTATTGTTTGTGGAGGTAAACTTGAGCCTCTAATTGCTTCTTTTCTGACTTATGTGCTAAGGTCCTATTTGTTTTTGCCTGTCGCCTTAGTATTTTCTCCTTTAAACCTTAGGGGTCTGTGTAGAACTGCCTATAGGTAGAGGTGCTAAATTTCCTCCAGGACCATTAAGAAGGGACGGGTAACAGCATGCAATAGAGATCGCTAACCAACACTCTCTTTAATATCCACTAAGGGGATAGGAAGGGTAGATATAGGATATGATGACTATGCATTAGTGTCACGTGTAGCCCCTCATTGAGGAGTGTTTACAGGACATTGTGTGGGGTGATTCTATAGGCTAACCAACCTAGGACCCTCCTTTTCCAAATCCCTTATGTTTAAAACTTTGTTTATATGTGTACAACTTCTTCAAATCTTTATCTATTATCTGAGTCATATAATATCCAACCTACTCTTATTTGCAATTATGTATTTAAAAACTATTTGTTTGTTAATGAACTAATTCATAAGTTAAGTTCGGCCCGGACCCATTGTTGTGGACCGCGAGGGGTGTCTAACACATTCCCCTCAAAGTTATTTCAAGCCCTTACCCTAAATCTCTGGTAATTCAAACCAATCCAAGAGTTAATCACTCTAGGTGCCCTAATGCACTGTAATCCGTTAGATGGCGACTATTCAAATACCCAATTCCCAAAAGGAAACGAGTTATTACCCCCATGAACGTCGGAACCTGGACTTTTCTCTACGGAGGAAAAAAGGGGGCGCGACAGCATGGCAACTCCACTAGGGATACTTTTAGGCTCTTACCATAATGAACTTATCTTTTATAAATTAGTCCGAGTATGCTTCATCCCGTACCCTTCTCCCTTATTTGAATTTAACCGCCGTTGTTCTTTTAAGCATTTATGGTTTTATATCCCTGAAACTGACTTGCCTCTTTGTTTTCTTTTTCCTCTAACTGTTTTTCAATTATTTAAATACTATATTTATTTTTCCCTATGTGCAAATACTTGACAAAATGTTATTAACTGCTGCATAAATCATGCTCCACATCATATTCCACTCATGCGTATCAAATCCTATAGCAACGCTTTAATGAGTAGTTGCGCTCTTCCTATTTACTACCCTTAAATTTGGAAAGGCTTATTTGTGGTAAAATCGGTCGATCAGCGATGCAGTCGACGATTCCGTGTCTTCCCCTTCGAGTTGTCCACTTGTGGGTACCGGTCTAAAATCCGATAGAAACCTTACTCTGGTTAAAATCCTAGTCGGATCAATATGTTGTCCACGTAATGATCCTTTAAGATAAGCCTTATCCAAAAGTCCGTCGGGTTTTCCATAATCCCAACAGACACAACCACGTTTTGTGCATTAATTTGGAGAACTAAATGCCGATATGTTGATCATAAATGTATAAATAGCCGAGTCTGGTGGGGGTAAGGTCTAACCCTTTTGTTTTGTAGAAAATGAGGCACGAGGTCCCCAAATTCGGTATGGTTAGCAACATTCCACCATTGCTGCTAGATTGGTGGGAGGACCTTTCCTCAAGTGACAAGAAACATGTGAGAAAGTACCTGGGTAACTAGCCTTCCTTGCTAGGTATTGAGCCCAACAACAAATTGATCAAGGCTGCCATTTTATTCTGGGATAGTGAAAAGGCTGTGTTTCATTTCGGCGACATAGAAATGACACCACTCATAGAAAAAATTGGAGGGCTTGCGGGGTTGACTTGGGATAGTCCCGGGTAAATTGGTACCAGAAAACCGTATTGGTAGGGGATTTTTAAAGATGATGGGGCTAAAAAAGAATGTCGACCTAGTGTGCTTGAAGGAATCTTACATACCTTTCGAATACTTGTATGAGAGGTATGGCCATAGCAAGTCTTTCCGTACCTACCATGATGAGATCTCTCTCACTTATCTGGGTCACATTCACCGCAGAGTGTTCGTATTCATTGTATGCTTCTTAGGCCTGATAGTGTTCCCAATGAAAAAAGGAAGAATCCACACTAGGTTGGTCATGGTCGACGAAGCTTTGATGGAAGGGATTAATAGACAGACATATACCATAGTCCCTATGATCATAGCTGACATCTACAGGGCTCTGGAGCGTTGTCAAAGAAGGGTCAAGCATTTCGAGGGTTATAACTTGTTACTGCAGTTGTGGTTGTTGGAGCATTTCCAAAAGGGTCACTGTTGCCAAGAGTTTCCAGAAAGGGCTTGGAACGACCATATTGCCTTCCATTACCCTAAGTAGATAACTTACATTCCAGACAGATTTGCTCAGCCAGAAAGTGCCAAAGAATGGGTAGAGGTCTTCGACAATTTGACCAAGGAACAGGTGCAATGGATGTTTGAATGGTTCCCAACAGACGAATTTATTATCAGATCCAAGGATGCTCCGCACTTGGTGCTGATCAGGTTGAGAGGGATATACATGTATGTCCCTATCCGAGTCATGAGACAATCAGGTGGAAATAGGTTGTACCAAAGGTTGTCAAGATGAGTCCTTTCAGGGCAGACTTTCAAGACGACGACGTCCCTTACAAGTGCCAAGCTCAGCACATGTGGCACTACAAAATCATTGTAGAGAAGAACACCATTAAGCCAGACAGGTATCAAGCAGGGTGCGAGCCTCTCTACCTGGCATGGTTAGATGAAAATCTGAAAGGAATGGTGCCACCAGGGGCTGGTCGAGGGAATAGAATCATAGATGAAGAAGCTAAAGCTCAAGTCAAATACAACAGGCTGCGCAAATAGGTCCACGACTCTGATAATGAGAACCGGGAAATACATGAGAGGAATGTGAGGTTGATCGAGGAATGTAAAGAAATGGCAGTCACTTCCAATAGGAAACTGGAATATCTGGAGCGAGGAATAGTGAAGCTGGAAGGTAAAGTGATAAAGAGGATTGAAAATTATCAGAATGTTGAAGGAGCTGAAGGAGGACATCTGGCTAGAGCCTACTTGCTGTTGGGGCTGTGTGAGCTGGGAGATCTATATGATGGAGTCCGGAAGATCGAATCCGGGGAAGGTCCTTCTAGGATCAAATAGGCTAGATTTATTTACTTTTTCCTAAAAATGTAATAAGGCCAAGTGTCAGTACTGACTTATTTTATTATTATCTAGTGATATTTGGGATTCGTCTATTTTTATATTATGAAATGAAGCATTTATTGACATTTAAAGTTCTCCAAAATCTATTTGTCGCTAGGACTACCTCGGGCATAACGAGGTTCCCAAATTAAGACGCGAATTTACATTTCCGCAATATGTGTTTAAATACTGAGAACATTTTAGGATCCTCACTAACTTGTTACCTTTTTGTTTTTTTCTTCTTCTTCTAATTTTTATGATTCCCATCCCCTTATGTTAGTTCACTCATACTGGCCTCATCAGTGTACCACACCAGATCTAGAGATCCTCCACCTCCTCCTCCTCCAAGCAACACAAAAGGTAGAGGAAAAGCAAAGATGGACGACTTAAGTGGAATTTGAAAGGAGAATATTGAGAACGCAGAGACTTCAGATGGCCATAGTACTCCGGCTCCAAATGATCTAGTCTTGAGACTGGAACAAAAGATATTGGAACTGCAAGGAGAACTTGAGCAGGTTCGCAACTTGGAAAACTTATCACTCACTCTGAATGTCCCTGACACCAACCAACAGAACACTAAAAACCCAGCACCTCCCCAGAACACGCAAAACCAAAATCCTCCTGCGCCAAATCAATACACAACTCTACCCCAAAATATCAATCTGCTGCCGATACCAACTCCGCCACAACATCATTATCAAACGATTCTGTACCCTCCAACTACCACTTACCACACTCCCTAAAACACACCATAACCCATTCCTAATCCTAAAAACTCCACCAATGACCATCATTACACCCAAGTCCCTAACACCCATCAAAGCAACCATATATATGTGGAAACTGTACCTCACTCTACCCAACCAATCTCATGTACACCGAAATCCTCCGAGAAGGACCTGCTCATTAAAAACATGGCTGAAGAACTCAAGAAATCCCAAGAAATGGTCCAATTGGGTAAGCATGGCGTCGTATTTCATGGACCGGTTCAGGTTCAACACTGAAAATCCAAACAAAACTTGTGTGTACCATTCCGGTAAGAAAGGGCACACTACTGCTGAGTGCCGAACATTGAAGGATAAGATCCAGATGCTAATTGACAACAAAGTCATACAAGCAAAAGAAGCCGCACCTAATATCCGCAATAATTGTCCTCCCTGATCACAGAGGTGATGGTGTACATGTGATAGAGACAAATGAAGAATGGGACCCTGAGGGGTCGATCGGGCTAATTCGAGAAGGCGATGACTTTAAGGTTGCAGTCACACTTACAACTATTGTGGTTCAAACTCAGGCACTAATCGAGGTTGAGGTAACTGCATCAGTTCCGTTCGAGGTGGAAGTGGCTCCGCCCGCCGCCACCCTGCTCCATTCGATGTAGAAGTGGTCACACCTTTCTTTATGACATTATCAACCACACCCCCATTCAACTCAAAAGCAATACCCTGGGATTATGTTACCAAGGCTCGGTGGAAAAAGAAAGGCCAAGGTAGAGGAATCTGACGCTGCATAAGGAATGACTAGAACCGGAAGAGTTTATACACCTTAACATCTGGGAGGTCCAAGTAAAGAGGCCACTACCGGGAATCCCATCATTGTGACTGGGCCAGATGACCTATTGAGGAAAGTACAAGCAAAGGAGTACTCTGTTGTTGACCATTTGAACAAAGTCCCTTCTCAGATATTTATCCTGCCACTATTGCAGAATTCAGAGGCATACAAGAATGCCTTAATGAAAGTGTTGAGCGAGGCTTATGTACCCAATAACATCACCGACGGAGAAATGGCCAACATGGTTGGGCCAATACTAGAAAGTCATAAGATCATCTTCCACGAAGATGAACTACCACCCGAGGGACTGAATCACAATCGAGCATTGCATATTATGGTGCAATTTTAAGACAAGTTTATTTCCAGGGTCTTGGTTGATGGAGGTTCGAGCCTATATATTTGTCCATTAGACACTCTGAAAAGGTTGGACAAAGGTTTCCATGAGATACGGGTAGAAAGCATGAATGTGAAGGCTTTCGATGGGTCCTAGAGGGCCACGATCGGGGAAATCAACCTTTGTTTGCAGATGGGGCCAACTTGGTTCGACGTTGAATTTCAGGTGCTTGACATACCGAGCTCATATAATCTTTTGTTGGGCCGGCCATGGATCCATGCTGTTGGAGCCGTGCCTTCCACACTACATCAAGCCGTGAAGTTTGAATGGAACTACCAGGAGGTAATCATTCACGGAGATAGGAGTAACCCCATCTACACTAGTCAAACTATCCTGGTCATTGGACATAGAAGAAGGATAGGAGGGGAAACATATTATTACATTGAACGGGTCAATGCCGCCGAGAAGGATAAGTGGTGGAGTAACAAAATAGAAAGCATACTAGCATGGTCTGGATATGAACCCGGCAAAAGGTTGGGGAAGAACCTCCAAGGTATCAACAAACAAATACAACTGAAAAATCATAGACCTTTGGGCTCGGATACCAATATACATGACAAGAGTACAATGATTGGTCGCCTCCATGGCGTGGACTGTATTATCCTCTTGAGCAGCCAGTGCCATATTTGTAACAAGCTTTTCACTATGCTGACACAATATGGGGGACTGCAGAAGAAGAAGCACTAGCTGGGTGAAGAATTTGTTCTTGGAGGATGAGGACATGGACTGCGATGCCATAATTAAGGAGGAGGAGGAAGAAGGCCTTACTATCCAGACTGTAGAAAAGGGAGATGTTCTCAGGAACTGGACCGCCACACCATCCCGAGCCCGTTGAGTTCCGGGGTAGCTTGGCAGAATTTACTTCTATAAGCCACTCTAGGCATTTAAAATTTCCTGTAATTTTGTTTTAAGTTTTACTTGTTTCAAAATGAATGCTCGATTCATCGAGCCGTACTTTGTCTGGACAATTTTTCAAGTTTTAATCAGATGCATTTTTATTATTCACTATTATCTTAACATTTTTACTTTATATAGCATTTATTACTTTTCATAATAAACAAGTGATTGTAACATGTAATGAGGCAACGCAACATGAGAATAGTGATTCAGAGGAAGAAGATGAGATACCCGAGGAAATTGTCAGGGAGGTTGAAAATTTTGAGAATAAGCCTAAATCCAATTTGGACGAGACCGAAGCAATAAATTTGGGAGATGCTGATACCGTCAAGGAGACTCGCATCAGCATTCACTTGTCACCAATAGAGAAGTAATAGTACATCCATTTCCTAAAAGAGTATGAGGATATTTTTGCATGGTCATATGATGACATGACCAATTTGAGCACGTCCATAGTGGCTCACAAGTTGCCTACTAATCCCATGTGTCCGCCAGTAAAACAGAAACTCCGAAAGTTCAAGCCAAACATGAGCCTAAAAATCAAGGAGGAAGTTACCAAGCAGATCAAAGCCAAAGTTCTCAGGGTGGTTAAATATCCAACCTGGCTAGCTAACATTGTGCCAGTTCCAAAGAAGGATGGGAATGTTAGAGTATGTGTTGACTACCGGGATTTAAACAGAGTGAGTCCCAAGGACGACTTCCCACTACCAAATATACACATCCTGATTGACAACTGCGCCAAGCATGAACTCCAATCCTTTGTAGATTGTTCACAGGTTATCACCAGATTTGGATGGATGAAGAAGATGCAGAGAAAACAACTTTCATCACACCGTGGGGTGTATACTGTTACAAAGTGATGCCATTCGGTCTGAAGAATGCTGGGGCCACTTACATGAGAGCCATGACAACTATTTTCCATGATATGATACACAAGGAATAGAGGTGTATGTGGTTGACATCATTATCAAATCCAAGAGGGTCGCAGATCACATAGCGGATATGAGAAAGTTCTTTGACAGACTAAGGAGGTAAAATTTGAAATTGAATCTCGCAAAGTGTGCATTTGGGGTTCCCATAGGAAAGTTACTGGTATTCATCATCAGTCATCAAGGGATCGAACTGGATTAATCTAAAGTCAAAGCTATTCAGGAGTTACCACCACCTAAGAGCAAAAAGGATGTGATGGGCTTCCTAGGACGCCTCAACTATATTAGTCGTTTCATAGCATAGTCCAGAGTCATATGTGAACCCATCTTCAAGATGCTGAGAAAGGATGCCAAAACAAGATGGACAGAGGATTGTCAGAAAGCTTTTGATAAGATCAAGGAGTACTTGTCTACACCACCAGTTTTGGTCCCGCTAGAACCAGGACGACCTTTGCTACTCTATCTATCTGTATTAGATGAAGTCTTCGGATGTATTTTGGGACAACATGACGAGACAGGAAAAAAGGAGCAAGCCATATATTACTTGAGTAAGAAGTTCACACCTTATGAGGCACGGTATTCTCTACTTGAACGCACTTGCTATGCTTTGACCTGGACAACCCAGAAATTGAGACATTATTTCTGTGCCTACACTACATACCTCATATCCAGGATGGACCCTCTGAAGTACATATTCCAGAAACCCATGCCGATTGGAAAGTTGGCCAAATGGCAGATATTGTTGAGTGAAATCGATATCGTCTACATAACTCAAAAGGCGGTCAAAGGACAAGAATTGGCAGATCACCTTGCTAAAAATCCGGTAGGAGGAGCATACGAACCTTTGAAAACATATTTTCCTGATGAAGAAGTGTCGTTCGTAGGGGAGGACATTACCGAAGAATACGATGGTTGGAGGATGTTCTTGGATTGAGCTGCAAATTTTAAAGGAGTGGGCATTAGAGCAATTTTGGTATCAAAAATAGGTCAGCATTATCCGGTATCTGCTAAACTCAAATTTCCCTACACCAACAACATGTCAGAGTATGAAGCCTGCATACTAGGGCTTAACATGGCAGTCGACATGGACGTTCAAGAGTTGCTGGTGATCGGTGATTCAGATTTGCTTCTGCACCAGGTACAAGGAGAGTGGGCCACCAAGAATTCAAGATATTGCCATATCTGCACTATGTGCAGGAATTGAGAAAGAGGTTCACGAAGATAGAATTCTGACATGTGCCCAGAATTCAGAATGAGTTTGCCGATGCATTGGCTACCTTGTCATTTATGATACAACATCCAGATAAAAATTATATTGATCCCATTCCAGTGAAGATCCATAATCAGCCGACATACTATGCTCATGTTGAAGAAGAAACAGAGGGAAAGTCGTGGTTCTATGACATTAAGGAGTACTTATCAAAATGAGAATATCCGGAGCATGCGAACCATACTCAGAAATGCACACTCCGGAGATTGTCCTATCACTTCTTCCATAGTGGAGGATACTTGTACGGAAGAACCCCCCATTTGGGATTACTAAGATGTGTCGACGCAAAGGAAGCTTCTAAGCTACTTGAGGATGTACATGCCAGGACCTGTGGCCTACACATGAATGGTTTTGTCTTGGCTAAGAAGATACTCAGGGCAGGTTACTTTTGGATGACCATGGAGACGGATTGCATTCAGTACGTCCGCAAATGCTTTCAATGTCAAGTGCATGTCGATATGATAAAAGTGCCACAAACGAGCTCAATGCAACAAGTTCACCTTGGCCATTCGCCGCTTGGGGAATGGATGTTATTGGTCCAATTGATCCCACTGCTTCAAATGGACATAGGTTTATTCTGGTAGCCATTGATTATTTCACAAAATGGGTAGAGGCTGCATCTTACAAAGTTGTAACCAAGAAAGTCGTTGCAGATTTTGCCAAGGATCGTATTGTTTGCCGATTTAGAGTTCCTGAGTCCATTATTACTGATAACGCCGCCAATATTAATAGTGATATGATGAAAACTATGTGTGAAGCTTTCAAAATCAAACACAAGAATTCCACAGCCTATAGACCTTAGATGAATGGAGTCATAGAAGCCGCCAATAAAAACATCAAGAAGATACCGTGGAAAATGGTAGAAAACCACAACCAATGGCATGAGAAGTTACCTTTGGATTTATTGGGATAGCGCACTACGGTTCGCACATCAACCGGGGCGACTCCCTACATATTGGTTTATGGCATCAAGGATGTCATCCCAGCCGAGGTAGAGATTCCTTCTTTTATAGGAAGCTGAACTCAATGATGCAGAGTGGATAAGGAGTCGCTATGAACAATTGGCCCTTATCGACGGAAAGATGATGAACGCGGTATGTCACAGCCAACTCTATCAGAACAGAATGTCCAAAGCTTTCAACAAAAGGTTCAAACCGAGACAGTTCGCACTAGGTCAGTTGGTGCTGAAGAAGATCTTCCCACATCAAGATGAAGCCAAAGGGAAATTTTCTCCCAACTGGCAAGGTCCATACATGGTTCACAAAGTACTAATAGGAGGAGCACTCATACTTGCAGAAATGGACGGAGAAGTTTGGCCAAAACTGATCAATGCAGATGCAATCAAGAGATACTATGCTTAGATATCTTACATTTCTCCATTTGATGTAATTGAACTATGCTTGACCTGATTCCATTTAAGAGGGAATACGTAGGCAGCCTTATGGGTTCGGTCATATCATAATAAAATTTTCATTTCCCCTCAAGATCAGAAACTCGGGCAGAATTTTGAGGAGGGTCCTCAAAATTCCGGAGCAAGTCCAGACAACACCATCACATGCTAGAAAGTCAGTAATCAGTTAATAAACTGGGGCAGAAGTTGAGACGGATTCTCAAAATTCGGAAAAAGATTCAGGAAGGCTTATTATCCGTAAACAATCAAAAGATCATCCACCAAACTAGGGCAGAATTTTGAGGAGGACCCTCAAAATTCCAACATAAGAGGTTGTAATGCCTTTAAAATGTGTTATAGTCAGTAGTTCATCAAATGTATCAATATCGCCAACCTATCCAAAGGCGTCATAAGTCTAAAGGCATCATCCTCATAGCCGGAAGACACCATTTCATGGAATGGGGATATCTCAAATTTGCATATCATTATTCAAAGGCGTCATGGTTCGGAGGCACCATCTTCATGGCCCGGGAACATAATTTCTTGGCCTGCGAATCCCTCACTAAATAATTCATGGCCCCAGGACGTCATGGTATGAGGACGTCATCTTTAACCATCCGAAGACAACTTTCATGGTCCAAGGGGAATTTGCATCATGTTTAAATTTTCGCAAATTCATGTTTGTGGCATCTTTTATCTGCAAGTAATCAATAAGCAACCACTATCGCAGCAGGAGCAATCTCGCTCCAGTTCCTTCAATTGTCCTGAACCTTAACCGCTCACCATAGCTGCTTTGGCACCTCATGTCCGTTCTTGCAATGACTCCAAAGCATCTCGCCGGTCAAAATTGGCCATCATTTCTTTATCCGAAAACTCTTTCATCCTTCCCGGGTATAAAGGGGCAGTTGTTTATACCCAATTTTCCCTATATATTTAATAGACATATATACTTTCAAAATAGCATATATAGGCATATATAAGCATACACAAGGTCTTTATAATTTTTCTATAATTTAAAAGTGTTTAAATTGATTTATTTCTTCCTTTTTCACTTATAAAATTTCCAATAATTATCCTTCAAATTATTGTTGTGATAATTTAATCATATAAATCCTATATTTGTAACAATATATTGTTTAAATATTTTATGTACATTTTTTATAATTACATTTATATTTTAAAAACTAATTTGCATATAATTGCAATATTAGCCCTATTAATGTATAATTACCTTTATATGCATAAAATTGATCTTCTATAGTTTTAAAATGTTAAATATCTATTTTAAATCATTTTAGTACATAAAATTATTTTTTAGAAATTATCTATTATTTATTATAAATTATATGGGGATAAATTGGCTATTTAAAATCTAGCCAAATTGCATTTCAATTTTAGCCTCAATTAAACCTAATACCCCAGCCCAATTTCGGATAAAATAACCCGACCCATGCCCTAAATGAACCTACCCGACCCAAAACCCATCAGATCCTGGTTGTTGATCTAAAAGATCAACAGCCCTCATTCAGTCTTGCCTTTTTTATTCCAAATGACCCCCCAACCCTAATCATTTTCCCACATCCGCTGCCCTAAGATCTCTCCTCTCTTAAAACACTCTTACCCTACCCCTAGCCCTTCAATCGCCAACCTCCCATCTCCGGTGACCTCCCATCGTCTCCTACGCCCCCAATGGTTTCTTTCATGCCATACTTGCCTTCTCTAAGGTCTTCAAGAGCCCAGGGCCATGCCGACTTGCATCTAGGGGTCGTCACCTGCCTGTTCTTGGCTACTCCAGTGTGATTTCAAGCAAAATCATGTTGTATTTGCAACGATCCTTGGGTTTTCTAAGCAGGTTCTTCATCTCTATATGAGTTTCTTTCGAAACCCTAATATCTTTTCTGACGATTTGAGTTTGTTTCTTTAATATTTTACATTAACCTTGGAACTCTTTACACGAATCGTTGATTTCAAGTGTTTTTCACCTTCTTCTAAAAATTAGGGTTTTAGAACTTCTTTTAAAACCTTGTTTAACTGATTTTTTGCATTTAAACTTCTATTTCTTGCATATTTTGACTGATTCTATGATTTTACTACCTCTTCAACTCGTCTATGTTGAAAGCCCTAATTTTAGGGTTCTTCGTTTGGTTTTATGACTGACCGGTTCTCGTTTTAGTTTCTGTGACTATCTAGCCTCAAATATGTTTCTACTGAGTTTCTTACCCTAACTTACATCAATTCTATGTGTTTGTATTCATCTTAACTATTCAAGACCTGCCACTTTCTATCAATGCTGTTTAACCTTCATGTTTTCTAGAGTTGTATGTCGACTTTTTACTATCCATGTCTTACTTTATTCATATGCTAAACACTAACTCATGACTTTCTCTTTGATTGATTCTGGATCTCCTATTTCATGGTTTAATTGGAAGACCTTCCTTTAAACCTTCGATTCCTACCCTTTCTATTCAATTTGATTGATTCGCCTACTTTGTCTGCATTGGTACTTTATTCTTACTGACTATCTCCTTAATTAGAGTTTTTCTGAACTTAGCCCTAATTGTTTACCCTATACTTACTGTATTTGAAATCTTTCCTTATTGGTTGTACATTGATTTCTTTCCTTATTTGTTACCTGTTCTTACCGTTTGAACTAATTCCCTTAAATTAAGGGAGTACTTGTACTGATTTTGCTCTAATTGATTCTGAGTTTCATAATTACTATACTATTGTGATTCTTGCCTTATTTTACCTAGTTTCGAACTACTATATATATACATCCTTTCTCATTAACACAAACACATGAACACATTGGTTCAAAAAAGCTCTCTCACACTCAAAATTTTCCTGCTCTATCTTTGGTTACTTGCTATCATTCTGAGTTAGTCGGCTGCAAGCCAAGGCTAACTATTGTACTTTCCTATTCCTCACTCTGCATTTACCATCTCTTTATTGGTTTGTTCTGATTTCAATTCAAGTCTCAAAACCAATATGTTTATTTTACTACTTCAGTTGTCATGTTTCTAATTTGTTTCTATCTATGGTTCCGTTGTTCAACATGCAATTGACATGTTTACATTACTGCTTCATCTAGCATGCTAGTCTAACATTCTTAGGGCTTTTTTAGAACATGTTCTACCCCCTCCCCTAGTAGTCTGTCTCAACATGACTCTACCTTGCTTTGAATGCTTGCCTACTTGTTATCCAGTTTTGATATGCAAGCTGATCTATCACTTTAAAAAGCTGAATCTATGATTGTTTCTGAAACTCCTACTGTATTGGTACCAATAGCTATCCCTCTAATCCCTTAAATCCCACAAGAACTGCCATGCTCCTGATACTATGTGCGCTATGTGTCCCCAATTCCCATTCCCCTATATGAAGGACTGCTACTTGAGTATTGTTGAACTTGTTTGACTGACTTGCTATTTGTTTAATTACACCACTGTTTTCAAAAGCTATTTTCCCAACAACTCTCTTTCTTACAAAGTTATTTCAACTAAGTCTTTTTTTTACATTGTTTTCCTACTGAAACCCTTTCAAACTATGTCAAGCACTCTCACTCTATTCCTAAGTCCCTAGGTTTTGCCCCCTCCAATGTGTGTACTGCCTTGGGATCCTTTTGAGAACCCTTTGAACTCTGGCACACTGAGGCTGGCCCTTCCACACTGCACATACTCAATTTGGTTACAAAGTCTAGGTGTGAGCACTGCGCAGGATCCTTGAGATCCTTAGGGAACTCTGACGCACCTAGACAATACTATTGTCTATGAAACTGGCATTTGAGGCTATTGGAGGTTTGGGAAATCACTTGGGCCTGCTTCAGGCTCCCTATAGTGTAATTTCTTCTTTTCCTTTATCTATGTAATTCATTCATCTAGTTTGTAATAATTTGTAAATGAATATTGGGGTGATTAGTAAAAAGGGTGGGTAATTACCTATTTGTGGGGTAATATGGGTAGAAACCATGCCTATAAGATCTCATATTTGCTATGTGTCACGACCCAATCCCCGAACCCGGTCGTGATGGCGCCTCTCGTGAAGACAAGGCCAGCCAGACCAAAACGGAATACCTCTTTTAAACAGTTAATCATCATAAACAGTAATAACATATAATATAATGCTTATAAATTGCGGAATTTAACAATAATAACAGCAGGAACCATCCCGACACAGCCCAAACCGGGGTGCCACAAGTCATGAGCTACTATAGAATCTGCTATAGGTCTACAAGTACGGAATCCGATACAACAGTCTGAAGAAAACATAAATGATAGAGGATAAGAGAGACAAGGGGTTGCGGACGTCAACAGCTACCTCGTAACTCCAAATCACTGCTTAGCCTGGAAGGAATTAGCGCTCAGGTGCGGACTCTGCTATACCTGAATCTGCACACACGGTGCATGGAGTAATGTGAGTATGCCAACTCAGTGAGTAATAATTACAAATAATGGCTAAAAGTATGAAAACACGTAAAGGCACAAAGCAAGTCCATATCAAGCAGTAAAATCACTTGAAGCAGTAAATCAGTGAAGAAATCAAATGATATTCCTTTTTAAAACAAGTAAAACAGGTAATTTAACAGGTAATTAACAAGTAGAAATCTGCCCCTCGGGCACAGTATCAATCGCTCAGCATAGTATCAGCCCCTCGTGCTCACTCTCTGTACAGTATCAGAGCCTCGGACTACCTCACAATCACTCTGCATAATGGTCATCCATTGTTACCTGACCAAATTGCATCAAACAATGTCATTGTTACCACTATTTCAAATCACATGGGTACCCGCGCTCACTCTGGGTGTGCAGACTCCGGAGGGGCCCCTTACGGCCCAAGCGCTATATCAAGCCACCTCGTGGCATTATCACTCAGCATATCCTCACATCACTCAAGCCACCGCATGGCATAAATAGTATATTAGGCCCTCGGCCTCATATCACTCAGCATATCCTCACATATGGCCATAGGCCTCACTAAGTCCATAAATCATCATAAGCCACTTGGGCATTAGTAAAACAGTAGTTCTCAGCCCAAAATATGATGTAGAAATATCATTTAAGTTTCAAATCTGAGTAAAAGTGGCTGAATTTGTAAAACAGTAGATATCAACAGGACTAAGCTCAAATAATAAGTCAAGCAGTGAGGAAACAAAGATGAAAATGCCCGAAGGGTTCAAATAGTTGGCACGAAGCCCAAATATGGCAATCAGCCCAAATCGTGATGATAACAAATGAATTTCAGTCAAATATTCAGTAAAGTCATCAATCGGGATGAACCAAGTCACAATTCCCAGTAGTGAAAGACCCCACGCTCATCATCCAGCGCGTATCTTGCCTCAATATAGCACTACGATATGCAATCCGGGGTTTCAAACCCTCAGGACATAATTTACAACCATTACTCACCTCAAACTGGCTAATTCTCTAGCTCGTGACGCCTTTGCCCCTCGAATTGGCCTCCACGCGCATCGAATCTATCCAAAATCAGAACGAATACGTCACAATATGCTAAGGGAACAAAGCCTAAGCGAAAACATTCGAAAAATATCAAAAATCTTGAAATTAGCAAAACCCGAGCCCCGGGCCCACGTCTCGGAATCGGGTAAAATTTACATTTTCAGAATCCTCATACCCTCACGAGTCTAACCATACCAAAATTATCCAATTCCGATACCATTTGGTCCTTCAAATCATCATTTTATATTTTTGAAAGGTTTCACAATTTTCTTCCCAAATTCCATCTCAAATCACGAATTAAATGATGAATTCAGTGATAGATTCATGTATTCTAGCCAAATCTGAGTTAAAATCACTTACCCTAATGAATTTCTTGAAAAACCTTCGAAAAATCGCCAAAATTCGAGCTCTCTAGGTCAAAATATTAAATAAAACCCAAAACCTTGTATTTATAGGTACCCCTCAGATATCAGCTAGTGCGAGCCGCACCAAAACGCACGCGGTCCGCGCAAAGGCAACGTGCGGCCACACATGCCTCCCTCTGCAGTGACAGGCTTTAGTATTTTGGCCATAACTTTTGATTCAGATGTCCAAATTGCGATATCGTTACCTTTCTGGAAACTAGACACGAAGTACTACAACTTTCGATTTTGAATCACCTCAAAATTCCTTGTAGATCAAAAGATATGAGCTTCCAAAGTAGGACCAGCGGATTGTTACCCGCCGCGGCCGCACACCACTTTGTGTGGTCTGCATGACACCTACCGTGGCCACACACCACTTTGTGCGGTCTGCACAACACTCAACGCGGGCACACCTATTTTTGTGCGAACCGCATGGGTAAGTTCTGGGGCCTGCAACCCCTGTAGACTTGCTACAGCTATGATTTTTGCACTAAAACATCCCGGAACCTACCCGGAACTCCCGGAACTTCAAACCAGTTGTACCAACACATCTCATGACATCGTTCAAACTTGCTAAAAACTTCAGAATTCTCACAACAACCTCAAATCACCAATTTAACATAGGATTCAGTCCTAAGAACTCTTAAATTATGCTTTCGATCAAAAGGTCTATCAAATCTCGTCCGAATGACCTGAAATTTTGCACACACATCCCAAATGACACAGTGAAGCTACTGCAACTCTCAGAATTCCATTCCGACCCCTATATCAAAATCTCGCCTATCAACCGAAATTTGCCAAAATATCAATTTCGCTAATTCAAGCCAAAATCTTCTCTACAACTCCAAAACCCATTCCGATCGCGCTCCTAAGTCACAAATCACCTCCCGAAGCTAACCGAACCATCAGAACTCACTTTCGAGCCTTCTAACACATAAGTCAATATCCGGTTGACTTTTTCCAACTTAAGCCTTCTTAAAAGAGACTAAGTGTCTCATTTCTTACCAAATCCTCTCCGAACACGAACTAATAAACTCGATCACATAAAACACGGATAACAAAGCGTAAAGAAGCTAAAATGGGGGAAATAGAGCGGTAACTCATGAGACGACTGACCGGGTCGTCACATCCTCCCCAACTTAAACAAACGTTCGTCCTCGAACGAGTTAAGAAACATACCTGAAGCCTCAAACAGATGAGGATATCTGCTTCGTATCTCCCGCTCGGTCTCCCAGGTAGCCTCATCCACGGGTCGACCTCTCCACTGCACCTTCACTGAAGCTATATCCTTTGACCTCAACTTCGGAACCTGGCGACCCAAAATAGCTACTGGTTCCACATCAAAGGTCAAATCATCGTCCAACCGAACCGTGCTGAAGTCCAAAACATGAGACGGATCCCCAATATACTTCCGGAGCATAGAAACATGAAATACTGTATGCACACTCGATAGGCTAGGTGGAAAAGCAAGCTCATAAGCCACCTCCCCAATCCTCCGAAGCACCTCAAAAGGCCCAATGAACTGAGGACTCAACTTGCCTTTCTTCCAAAATCTCATAACACCCTTCATGGGCGAAACCTTCAGCAAGACCTTCTCACCGACCATGTAGGACACATCTCGAACCTTCCGGTCCGCATAGCTCTTCTGACGTGACTGCGCTGTACGAAGCCTCTCCTGAATCACCTTCACCTTCTCTAAGGCATCCTGAACCAAATCTGTCCCCAATAGTCTAGCCTCGCCGGGCTCGAACCAACCAACCAGAGATCTACACCGCCTCCCGTACAAGGCCTCATATGGAGCCATCGGAATACTCGACTGGTAGTTGTTGTTGTAAGAAAACTCTGCAAGTGGTAGAAACTTATCCCATGAACCTCCAAAGTCAATAACACAAGCACGCAACATGTCCTCCAATATTTGAATAGTACGCTCTGACTGCCCGTCCGTTTGAGGATGAAACGCTGTGCTTAACTCTACCTGAGTACCCAACTCTCTCTGCACGACTCTCCAAAACTGCGAAGTAAACTGAGTACCTCTATCTGAGATGATGGAAACAGGAATGCCATGCAACCGAACAATCTCTCGGATATAAATCTCTACCAATCGCTCTGAAGAATAGGTAGTACACACAGGAATGAAGTGCGCAGACTTGGTCAGCCGATCCACAATCACCCAAATAGCATCGAACTTCTTCAAAGTCCGAGGAAGTCCAACCACAAAGTCCATCGTGATTCTCTCCCACTTCCACTCGGGAATAACCATCTGCTGAAACAAGCCACCCGGTCTCTGATGCTCATACTTCACCTGCTGACGGTTGAGACACCAAGCTACAAATCCCACAATATCTTTCTTCATTCTTGTCCACCAATAGTGCTGCTTCAAATCCCGATACATCTTCGCGGTACCCAGATGAATGGAATACCGTGAGCTATGGTCCTCTTTTAGAATCAGCTCTCTAAGCCCATCCACATTGGGCATACAAATCCGGCCCTGCACCCTCAACACACCATCATCACCGACGGTCACATCTCTGGCATCATCATGCTGGACTCTGTCCCTAAGGACAAGCATATGCGGATCATCATACTGGCGCTCTCTGATGCGATCATATAAAGAAGACCGAGAAACCACACAAGCCAACACCCGACTGGGCTCCGAAATATCCAACCTCACGAACCGATTGTCCCAGGCCTGAACATCAACCGCAAGAGGTCTCTCCCTAACTGGAATATATGCCAAACTCCCCATACTCATTGCCTTTCGGTTCAAACCATCGGCCATCACATTGGCCTTTCCCGGATGGTACAATATAGTGATATCATAATCCTTAAGCAACTCCAACCATCTCCGCTGCCTCAAATTAAGATCCTTTTGCTTGAACAAATGCTGAAGACTGCAATGATCAATGAACACCTCACAAGATACGCCATACAAGTAATGCCTCCAAATCTTCAATGCGTGAACTATGGCAGCCAACTCCAAATCATGCACGAGGTAGTTTTTCTCATGGGGCTTCAACTGTCGAGAAGCATAAGCAATAACTCTACCCTCCTGCATCAACACACAACCAATCCCAACTCTTGAAGCATCACAATACATAATATATGAACCTGAAGCTGATGGCAAAACCAACACTGGAGTTGTGGTCAAGGCTGTCTTGAGCTTCTGAAAGCTCTCCTCACACTCATCCGACCATACGAATGGAGCGCCCTTTTGAGTCAACTTGGTCAAGGGCGATGCAATGGATGAAAATCCCTGAACAAACCGGCGATAATAGCCTGCTAACCCAAGAAAGCTACGAATCTCTATGGTTGAGGACGGTCTGGGCCAACTCCGAACCGCCTTTATCTTCTTCGGATCAACCTATATACCCTCGATGGACATCATGTTCCCTAAGAAAGCCACTGAACTGAGCCAAAACTCACACTTGGAGAATTTTGCATGAAGCTTCTCCTCCCTCAGTCTCTGCAACACAACTCTCAAATGCTACGCGTGCTCCTCCTGACTACGCGAGTACACCAGAATATCATCAATGAATACAATAACGAACGAATCTAGATAAGGCCGAAATACACTGTTCATCAAATGCATGAATGCTGCTGGGGCTTTGGTTAGCCCGAAGGACATAACAAGAAACTCATAATGACCATATCTGGTCCTAAAAGCAGTCTTAAGAATATCTGAATCCCTGATCTTCAATTGGTGATAACCCGAACAGAGATCAATCTTGGAGAACACCCTCGCTCTCTGAAGTTGATTAAATAAATCATCAATGCAAGGCAAAGGATACTTGTTCTTGATTGTTACTTTGTTCAATTGCCTATAATCAATGCACATTCTCATCGTGCCATCCTTCTTCTTCACAAACAAAACCGGTGCACCCCAATGGGACACACTAGGCCGAATGAACCCCTTATCTAGGAGTTCTTGAAGCTGTTCTTTCAATTCCTTCAACTCTGCTGGTGCCATACAATATGGCGGAATAGAAATGGGCTGAGTGCCCAGCACCAGGTCAATACCAAAATCAATATCCCTGTCCGGTGGCATGCCCGGTAGGTCTGCAGGAAAAACATCGGGAAAATCCCTCACAACTGGGACAAAATCAATACTAGGGTCTCAGCTCCAACATCCCTCACAAATGCTAGATATGAAAGGCAACCCTTCCCAACCATACGCTGGGCCTTCAGGAAAGAGATCACTTTACTAGGGATATAATCAGTCACACCATGCCACTCGATCCGCGGTACACCCGGTATAACCAAAGTGACTGTCTTAGCATGACAATCTAGAATAACACGACACGGAGATAAGCAATCCATGCCTAAAATGACATCAAAATCCACCATGCTCAATAGAAATAGATCCACTCGGGTCTCTAGACCCCCAATAGTCACCACACATGACCGGTACACACGATCTACAACAACAGTATTGCCCACTGGGGTAGATACATGAACAGGTAAAGCAAGAAACTCACGGGGCGTACACAAATAACGAGCAAAGTATGATGACACATAAAAAAGGTGGAACCGAGATCAAATAATACAGAGGCATCTCTATGGCAGACTGAAACAATACCTGTAATGACAGCATTTGAAGCAATAGCATCTGTCCTGCCAGGAAGTGCATAGAAACGGGCCTGACCGCCCCTAATCGACCTCCCCCTCTAGGGCGACCCCTAGATGCATGACCTCCACCCCTAGCTGGCTGGGCGGGCGGTGAGGTAACTGGAGTAGTAGTCGAGTGTTGACCCCTCTACTGAGATGAACTAGCCATACGACGAGGACACTGCTTCCACACATGTCCAAACTCTCCACACTCATAACAACTCCCAGGTGCTGGAGAAGGGGACTGAAGGGAACCCCTCATACCGGAGTGACCAGCTGATGCACTCGGCATAAAAGAACCCTGAGCTGATGGGGCACGAGATAAACTCTGGGCTGGAAGGGAACTGAGTGATGACTGGCCCCGCTGAGATCCATGATGACCATGACCCGAAGATACCCCGCGATACTCTAGGCGGACTGACTGAGCATGCCTAGAAAAACGGCCTCTACCATGCTGAAATTGGCCCCTCGAAGAAGCACTACTATAACTGCCAGATCCTCGAGGTTTCTTGGCCTCCCTCTCCTCTCGATCCTGATGGCGAACCGTCTCAATCTCGTGAGCGATATCGACCACCATATCAAACGTAGCACCCAACACCCTCTCTCAGGTCATAAGAATACGGAGGTGATAGTTAAGGCTATCAAAAAATCTCCTGATCCTCTCATGATTTGTCGGAACCATCCAAATGGCATGACGAGCCAACTCAAAAAACCTCGACTCATACTATAAAACAGTCATATCCCCCTGTCGCAGCCACTCAAACTGTCTACGCAGCTCCTCTCTGTGAGACTACGGCACATACTTCTCTAAGAAGAGAGTGGAGAACTGCTGCCATGTAAGGGGCACTGCTCCAACCGGCCTACGCCTCTCATACGCCTCCCACCATGTGAAGGCAGCCCCAGTAAACTGAAAGGTGGTAAATGCCACACCACTAGTCTCAAGAATCCCTGCTGTACGGAGCATCCGCTAATACTTATCAAGAAAACCCTGGGCATCCTAGCCCTCGGTACCACTGAATGACGGAGGCTGGAGTCTACCAAACCTCTCAAGACGATGCTACTCATCATCCAGCATAACTGACACAATAAACTCCTGAGCTGGTGCAACCGACTGAGTTGGAGGTACCCCCGGTGTCTGTAGTCCCTACACTACTTGCTTAGGTGTGCGAGCAGCGGGGGTCTGATTGCCTCCCCCGGCCTGTGAAGTAGCTGCTGCTGTAGTGGTTGAAACTGCCTGAGCCAGGCCAGTGCAAACTGATAAGATCTGTGCCAAGGCCTCCTGAAGACCCAGAACCACAATAGGCACAACTGGTGCCTGAACTGGTGCTACTGGAGCATCTATAGCGGGAGCCTGATCCGGAGCCGGGGCAGCCGGTGAATCAACAGGTGCTGCCCTCGCTGCTCTGCCTCTGCCACATCCACGACCGCGTCCACAGCCTCTAGTGGCCTCAGTGGGTGGCACTAGTGGTCGTCCACCTCGTCCGGTAGCTCGCGTCCTCACCATCTGTAAGAGAATGGAATATCATAAGTTTAGTACTCGGACCAACAAGTTCGCACGACAAGAGTTTCAAGAATATGAAATTTTTCCTAAAGGTTCTGCAACCTCTCGAGGATAAATACAGACGTCTCCGTACCGATCAACGAGACTCTACTAAACCTGGTCATGACTCGTGAGACCTAAGTAACCTAGGCTCTGATACCAACTTGTCATGACCCAATCCCCGAACCCGGTCGTGATGGCACCTTTCGTGAAGACAAGGCCAGCCAGACCAAAACGGAACACCTCTTTTAAACAGTTAATCATCATAAACAGTAATAACATATAATATAATGCTTATAAATTGCGGAATTTAACAATAATAATAGAAGGAACCATCCCGACATAGCCCAAACCGGGGTGTCACAAGTCATGAGCTACTATAGAATCTGCTATAGGTCTACAAGTACGGAATCCGATACAACAGTCTGAAGAAAACATAAATGATAGAGGATAAGAGAGACAAGGGGCTGCGGACGTCAACAACTACCTCGTAACTTCAAATCACTGCCTAGCCTGGAAGGAATTAGCGCTCAGGTGCGGACTCTACTATACCTGAATCTGTACACACGGTGCAGGGAGTAATGTGAGTACTCCGACTCAGTGAGTAATAATTACAAATAATGGCTGAAAGTATGAAAACACGTAAAGGCACAAAGAAATTCCATATTAAGCAGTAAATCAGTGAAGAAATCAAATGATATTCCTTTTTAAAACAAGTAAAACAGGTAATTTAACAGGCAATTAACAAGTAGAAATCTGCCCATCGGGCACAGTATCAATCGCTCAGCATAGTATCAGCCCCTCGGGCTCACTCTCTGTATAGTATCAGAGCCTCGGACTACCTCACAATCACTCTGCATAATGGTCAGCCATTGTTAACTGACCAAATTGCATCAAACAGTGTCATTGTTACTACTGTTTCAAATCACATGGGTACCCGCGCTCATTGTGGGTGTATAGACTCCGGAGGGGCCCCTTACGGCCCAAGTGCTATATCAAGCCACCTCGTGGCATTATCACTCAGCATATCCTCACATCACTCAAGCCACCACATGGCATAAATAGTATCTCATGCCCTCGACCTCATATCACTGAGCATATCCTCACATATGGCCCTCGGCCTCACTCAGTCCAGAAATCATCATAAGCCCCTTGGGCATTAGTAAAACAGTAGTCCTCAGCCCAAAACATGATGTAGAAATATCATTTAAATTTCAAATCTGAGTAAAAGTGGCTGAATTTGTAAAAGAGTAGATATCAACAGGACTGAGTTCAAATAATAAGTCAAGCAGTAAGGAAATAGTAATGAAAATCCCCGAAGGATTCAAATAGTTGGCACGAAGCCCAAATATGGCAATCAGCCCAAATCATAATGATAACAAATGAATTTTAGTCAAATATTCAGTAAAGTCATCAATCGGGATGGACCAAGTCACAATCCCCAGCAGTGAAAGACCCCACGCTCATTATCCAGCGCGTATCTTGCCTCAATATAGCACTACGACGTGCAATCCGGGGTTTCAAACCCTCAGGACATCATTTACAACTATTACTCACCTCGAACTTGCTAATTCTCTAGCTCGCGACGCCTTTGCCCCTCGAATTGGCCTCCACGCGCATCGAATCTATCCAAAATCAGAACGAATACGTCACAATATGCTAAGCGAACAAAGCCCAAGCGAAAACATTCGAAAATTTCAAAAATCTCGAAATTAGCAAAACCCGAGCCTTGGGACCACATCTCGGAATCGGGTAAAATTTACATTTTCAGAATCCTCATACCCTCACGAGTCTAACCATACCAAAATTATCCAATTCCGATACCATTTGGTCCTTCAAATCATCATTTTATATTTTTGAAAGGTTTCACACTTTTCTTCCCAAATTCCATCTCAAATCACGAATTAAATGATGAATTCAGTGATAGATTCAGTGATAGATTCATGTATTCTAGCCAAATCTGAGTTAAAACCACTTACCCCGATGAATTTCTTGAAAAACCTTCGAAAGATCGCCAAAATCCGAGCTCTCTAGGTCAAAATATTAATAAAACCCAAAACCTCATATTTATAGGTACCCCTCAGGTATCAGCTAGTGCTGGCCGCACCAAAACGCACGCGGTCCGCGCAAGCCAGTGCGGTCCGCGCAAAGGCAACGTGCGGCCGCACATGCCTCCCTCTGCAGTGATATGCTTTAGTATTTTGGCCATAACTTTTGATTCAGATGTCCAAATTGCGATATTGTTATCTTTTTGGAAACTAGATACGAAGATCTACAACTTTCGTTTTTGAATCACCTCAAAATTCCTTGTAGATCAAAAGATATGAGCTTCCAAAGTAGGACTAGCGGATCGTTCCCCTCCGCGGCCGCACACCACTTTGTGCTGTCCGCATGACACCTACTGCAGGCTCACCTATTTTTGTGCGGACCGCATGGGTAAGTTCTGGGGCCTGCAACCCCTGTAGACCTGCTACAGCTATGATTTTTGCACTAAAACATCCCGGAACCTACCCGGAACTCCCGGAACTTCAAACCAATTGTACCAACACATCTCATGACATCGTTCAAACTTGCTCAAAACTTTGGAACGCTCACAACAATATCAAATCACCAATTTAACATAGGATTCAGGCCTAAGAATTCTTAAATTATGCTTTCGATCAAAAGGTTTATCAAATCTCGTCCGAATGACCTGAAATTTTGCACACACATCCCAAATGACACAATGAAGCTACTGCAACTCTCGAAATTCCACTCTGACCCCTATATCAAAATCTCTTCTATCAACCGAAATTTGCCAAAATATCAATTTCGTCAATTCAAGCCTAAATCTTCTCTACAACTCCAAAACCCATTCCGATTGCGCTCCTAAGTCACAAATCACCTCCCGAAGCTAACTGAACCATCAGAACTCACTTCCGAGCCTTCTAACACATAAGTCAACATCCGGTTGACTTTTTCCAACTTAAGCCTTCTTAAAAGAGACTAAGTGTCTCATTTCTTACCAAATCCTCGCCGAACTCGAACTAATAAACTCGATCACATAAAACATGGATAACGAAGCGTAAAGAAACTGAAATGGGGGAAATAGAACGGTAACTCGTGAGACGACTGGCTGGGTCGTCACACTATGTCTGCCCTGCCATGTTAGAAACCATGTCTATATTATTTCATGTATTCGCTATGTTTGCCTCACTATGCTAGAAATCATGCCTATATGTTTTACAATCAACTTCACAAATAGATATCATACTTAAGCATGTGATCAAGTTCAAGTTCCAATGGTTGTTTACATTTATTTTCGCTAGAAATCATGCCTATAAGTCTCTTAATAACTAGATATCATGATCATATGGAACAACATTAGAAACTATGTCTATATTTTTAAAATCAGTTTAGTTTAAATAAGTCAATCCAGTTCATGATTAGTCTACTTTGAAGTTGGTCTAATCAATGGTTTGTTTTTTCTGAAATGAATTCTTTCAAATACTGCTCTAATTTTCTATTAGAAAGCATGCCTATAGGAACTCAAGAGTTTGTTTTAAAATCTGCCCACTGTTTTATATACCAGGACACCCCTATTGAGCATTTAGGCAAGCCCATAGGGTGAGTTTAAATTCCGCAACTCTGAAACTGTTTCTGCTATTTAATGTGTTCTGATTAACAAGCTTAAAATCAGTAGGCAAACTGATAGGGCCATTACTTCTGAGTTTATAAAATAAATTGCCTATCTTCTATGTCTTGATATTCACTTAGACATCATGTCTTAGGATACTGTTTAACAATACGACCCTTATTTGTGTTTGAGTCGTGTTGCTTATGTGCATTGTTTGTGGAGGTAAACTTAAGCCTCTAATTGCTTCTTTTCTGCCTTATGTGCTAAGGTCCTATTTGTTTTTTCCTGTCGCCTTAGTATTTTCCCTTTAAACCTTAGGGGTCTGTCTAGAACTGCCTATAGGTAGAGGTCTAAAATTTCCTCAAGGACCATTAAGAAGGGACGGGTAACTGCACGCAATAGAGATCGCTAACCAACACTCACTTTAATAACCACTAAGGGGGTGGGAAGGGTAGATATGGGATGTGATGACTACGCGCTAATGTCACGTACATCCCCTCATTGAGGAGTGTTTACCGGACATTGTTTGGGGTGATCCTATAGGCTAACCAACCTAGGACCCCCCTTTCCCAAATCCCTTATGTTTAAAACTTTGTTATATGTGTACAACTTGTTCAAATCTTTGTCTATTATCCGAGTCATATAATATCCAACCTACTCTTATTTGCAATTATGTGTTTAAAAACTATTTGTTTGTTAATGGACTAATTCATAAGTTAAGTTCGGTCGGACCCACCATTGTGGACCGCGATGGGTGCCTAACACCTTCCCTTCAAGTTTATTTCGAGCCCTTACCCTAAATCTCTGGTAATGCAAACCAATCCAAGAGTTAATTGCTCTAGGTGCCCTAACGCACCGTAATCCGTTAGGTGGCGACTCTTCAAATACCCAATTACCAAAAGGAAACGAGTTATTACCCCCCATAAATGTCAGAACCCGGACTTTTCTCTGTGGAGGAAAAAGGGGGCGCGACAAAACTTACTGTTAAAAGACTAGATAAGGGACCTAACACACTTGGTGCATAACTCAATCAATGGACCCAAGCCAATGTGTGTTGCTATGGCTTCAGAAGATAAAGAATCAACACAAGGACCTGATCCCTATGGGGTTTCCTTGATAGCAGTATGAAGTTAACTGTCTACATTTGGAAAGTGACTGCCTGCTACACTATTTGCACTGTACTTGCAAATAGTGCAACACAGTACAACAGTCACTCCCTATTGACTAACCAAGTGATTACATCATTCGAGTGATGTCATCCAAGTTGTATTAACAAAGAGCATTACAACAAAACATCACTTGAACACTTGAGAATTCATTCAAGCATTCCAACCGTTATTATATCAAACATTCAATTCTAAAGTGCATCAAGAACAAAATACAACACTACTACGGACCAGTTCCCACAACAATTCTCTTGTATGTCCTTTGTTGAGTTATAACTTTGTAATTGTTCTTCATTGTAATTCCTACTTTGCTTATCTAGAAGCTTTAATTAGGAACCTCTTGTAAACCATAAACCTTTAGTGTTTGTGTCGTGAATAGAGTTAGTCATGAGTTGAAGTCTTTGTAATAGGTGTATTGCAAAGTGGCTTGTAATAGGGTATTACAAGTTAGTGAGGGATTAAGAGTTTAATTCCTAGATTGCATAGGTTGTAATCTAAAGTTTGCTCATAGTGAAGTTGGAATCCTACCAGTGTAGGTCGTGGATTTTTATCTCATTGAGCAATTCCACATAAAAGTTCTCTGTTCCATTTACTTACTGTTACATTAGCATTATCTGTGGAAACCTATATAGGACCTGGTCTTTATATAGTTTGGTGGACTCATATATTTTATCACTTCGACATACTAAAGAAGTACAACATGAAGCTAAACTCGAATAAGTTCATGTTCGGGGTCGGTTTGGGTAAATTCCTCGGGTTCATGGTATCCATAGGGGGATAAAAATCATTCCCGACAAAGTAACTGCCATAGAGGACATCACCATAATGGACAATGTCAAGGCAATTCAAAGACTGACCGGGAGTATAGCCGCATTGGGTTGGTTCATCTCGAGATCCTCAAATAGGAGCCATCGATTTTTCTCACTATTTAAGAAGAATAACTTTTCCTGGATTCCGGGATGCCAGCAATCTTTGGAAGAACTCGAACGATACCTATTGAGCCCCCTCTGATGCACACTCCGAAGGTAGACGAACAACTATACCTCTACTTGGTGGTTTCCGAGGTGGCGATAAGTGGTGTCTTGGTTCGAGAGGAAAATGGTACGCAATTTTCTGGTGGAAAAGTTAGCACTCGCTTTGCTAAGCGCTTCCAAGAATCTAAAACCATACTTTTAGTGCCACCCTATATGTGTAGTAACCTCTTACCCGCTGAGGAATATCATGCATAAGTTTGAGCTCTCAGGTTGGTTGAAAAAATGAGCCGTATAGATTAGCGGGTACGATATCGAGTACCGACCCTAAACTGCCATAAATCTCAAATTTTGGCAGACTGCGTGACCGACTTTATACCGGCCTTAATACCTGTGGTTGAAAAGGAATTACTGCTCACCTCAGGGGCTAATTCGGGAATTTGGACCCTATGCACGGACAGTGCCCCCAACGCAAAGGGGTTCGGGCTTGGTATCGTATTAAAACCACATACGAGAAGTATGATTAGGTTGTCTATTAGAACTGTATAATTGACTAACAATGAAGCCGAGTTGATCGGGTTGAACCCTACACCACTACAGAGTGGCAAGAGCGGTCGATGCTGCTTTTACCCGATAAGGTCGGGATCGAATCCACAGGGAGCTAATACAATGTTTGGAGTTGGATTCCTATCTAAACTAGCAGTGTGTAGTGCTATTGTTTACACTTCCAATCATGTTTGTTTGTTTGTTACTTCTAATTTTATACTAATGATGTGCGAAATTAAGCTAAGTATATAAGTTTGTAGGGTTTTATAAATGGGTAAAGAGGCAATAGGGAAGTTACTTACTCCTAGGTGAGTATCTAGCGGGATCTAGAACTTAGGGCAATAATGTTATAGTTGGGATCATGATATAGCCAATGCACGAAGTTACTCACTCTACACCTCTCGGTAGTAAGAGTGACATTGCCCTAATTGGCTTTCTCAAGCCCAATTGTGTGTTCAAGTTGTGCAAGCAATGTTGGCTCAAGTCGAGTATTACTATCTCTGGGTTTAACCCTTTAATTAGGGCTATCAATCTCTTGAATACACCCAATAACTTGTTGGCCTGAAATTTCTAGACTTAGTCTCTCTTTCTCAAGAAGAGCCTAAGTCAAAAAGGCACAAATTAGTATTTACAACCACTAACTCAACATAGAAAGCATAAATTAGGCCAAATAACAATCATCCATAAATATCTAAGCCCTAAAATAAAAGACCTATTAAATACCCATATTAGGGTTGAGCCACAACCCTATCTAATGAGTTTAGCTACTCATAATTAAAGAAGAAATCATAGATTGAGAGGAAGAATAACCCATAAATTGTAATTACAAGATAAGATACTAAGATTAATTGCTAAGTAAACTACAAAATTACTCAAAATGGGGAAAATTCGCCATTGACGTGCTCCATACTGATAATATAACCTAAAAATCTAAAAAGAAATTATTTATATGCAGCTAAGTTTTTCGAACAAAAATACCCCTGACAGAGGTACCGCTAACAGCGGAAAATGGACCGCTACAGCAGTGAGGTTACCGCGGCCACGGTAAATCAACCACAGACTGCGGTCTTCAGCTTTTGGCTCAACTGCAGGTTCTCTGAACTTCTTCTCCGTGGACCGTGATAAACTGACCGTTGTCGCGGTGGAGGCATCGCGGTTGCATAAAATCACCACGGACCGTGGTAGCTTGAATTTCAAAAATGCCAACTCTCTGAATCCTTGCCACCGCGGTCGCGGTGAGTCTTCTGCGGCTGCGATGGATTTTATGTTGTAGCGCTGCTTTGACTTAATTTTAAACTTGTGCAGGTTTCACTCCTTTTTTGAGCTGGTTATGACATCCTTGTCCTTTTTTGACCAAACGCTGTAAGCAAGCACAACAAGTTAGATTTTAGGGAGTACTTGTACACATTTTAGTCCAAAACTCAAGCAAAAAAGAGCATATACTAGACTAGAATCCCTAGTTATCAACTCCCCTAAACTTAAGCTTTTGCTTGTCCTCAAGAAAGTAAAGTAATTCCCACCTCCTCAAAATAAAAGAAAGGAAAATTCAGCTGTTCTAAAGTAACCTCATCAAGAATCAATTGGGACTAATAATTACCCTCAACTCAAATGCATTATCAACAATATACAACCTTTTAGCACCATGGCTATAGTGCGACACAAAAGCATCAAGAATTGATCCAACTCATCAAGGGAACTCTTTTTGTGACATTGGTCGCTGTAGAACCCAAACTCATACTCCTCAACTCTCCATAAGCAAACCTCACTTTTAGATTGTAGAACTCAGAACGAGGATTGTAGAAAACACAGCCATCTCTCTCAAAGGAAGGTCACAAGTCTAGCTCTAAGTATCATAAGCTTGCCCCTTATGTGAGTCACCACTAATGTAAGCTCACCCAACTCAGGATCATATAGGGCTTTTATGGGAATGTAATGATGGCTTTTGGTTCAGGGTAGGATATATTGGTCTAAGAAGGTTTCATTTTTCCTTAAGCACTTCATTTGTTTCATTTTGGCACGTATTTTTTTTGACTCTTTGAGTCATTTACTTCTTATTTAGGGCTAGAGAGACACACTTTCACTCTTTCTTATTCATTTCGAATCTTTTTCTCCTTTCTAATCTTTCCATGCCCTTCATTTTTTTGCTTTCGTTGAATCCCTTCATTTCTTCTACATTGTTCATTTTCTTTTTGAATCTTTGGTTTTTTTTCTTTTTTTTTCTTTGCCTTTCCTTTTCTTCATTTTGTACCTTTTATCACTTTTGGATTCCTCGTCTCTCCCCCAAACTTATGCTTATGCCTTGTGCTAAGGAAAGATAGGGTGCCAAGAGAGGATCATTTTATAACGGATAAAGGTTTGTATCATGGTTATTGAAAGAATAAGGGCTAAGGCTCAACGGGGTTGACTAGGGATATCATCATTGGTATGCTATGGATGTTTTCAAGTTTCAATTGGGATCAATGAGATCCTATAATCACATCTCTAGCCGAGCTACACTTAGGACTTCACCTAGACAAACATTCAGGGCAAGTTCTAGACTCATTGGCATGGGACTTGGACTTGCAAATCAATACCTCACCACACAAGCAATAGGATCGCTAAAGAAATAGAGTCTGGTCCCACAACAACCTTAGGTAAGATTTGAGAAACACAAATGGTTTCAAGAAACCACTCGATGATTGTTTAGCCAACACAAGAGTCTCAAGGTCACAACTATCACCATCCTGTACACAACAATTTATTTTTAACCATAAGGTCAAAGGTAAATGTGTTAGGCCCAAGTGAAGCTTTGTCTGAGGCACCATTGCTTACTAACTACTATTTACACAAAAATCGAAAAGAAAAATAGACTAAAACACTTAAGAAGGTTGTCATGCCATCCATTATCGGGAAGAGCCACCCAGTTCACACAAACTCCACCTTTGGAAAAAACTGTGGCATTAAGAAAACCAAAGGCTTATTAATTATTGAAGCTTGGAAAATAAGAAGCTATGAACCGAAAAAGAAACTATCAAATGAAATAAGAAGTTATACTATTAAGGAAATTGCAAAAGAAGCTATGAAGTAAAATGCGGAAAATAAACTGAATATGTACAAAAGGGGGGGGGGTTTAGATGAATATACATAAGAAGGAATGAATATATACATGAGAGTAACTTTATATACAGACCAAACTAGAATCAATAACGAAAAGTAAAATAAAAAGTAAAGTTATATACATACCAAAAGTGAAAAATAAGCATAAAGAAAGAAAATAGTGTCATAATTACAGTCCAACTATCAAATCAAAAATCAAAGTAGGGCCACCATCTCAAATGAAAGCTAGCATTGTCCTCAATATTAACTAACCAAAAATAAGCTCAAAAAGAAAGATAGAGAGTGAAGAAAACTCCCTATGGATCCTCCGTCTACATGGGGTCCTATGGTAGCATGGGATCCTATGGCTAGGCACCTGGATCAGCTGTCCGGGAGCCTGTGGCTGGTCAAAAGCAGCACCCTCTATCTCTGCCAACTCAATCTCAACATCGTCCACTTGGGGGATCATCCTTCTCCTCTTTGGAGCTCTCTCAAACTCCTACTCCGAGACTTGCTCTGTCTCAGCTGCTGGAGGTTGATCATGCAATAGCAGCTCCAAAGGCAAATGATCAGCTGCCTTTATCTACTCCACTTCGCCCCTCAATTGCTTGACCGACTCCTTCGAAGCCCGCGTCTTCTTCAGCCAATGTGTGTATTTGCTCAGCTCCTTTAGTATTTTTCCTTGTTCAGCAAGAGCATCCATTATCAGTTTTTGGTTATCAAGGAGCTTCTTTTGGTTGTCCAAAAGCTCCTTGAGAGTCTCCTCTACCAAAGCTGGCACCTGTGGTTGTGGGGGCACTGACTGCGCTACCATTGAACTAGAAAGTACAGACAGCTTAGAAGTTGCTGTCTGCATCCAATTGTTGATACTGGAGAGTGTTTGGTTTAATATGTTGGCAGTCAATGGGTATGTTGAGGAGGATGAAATATCTAGAGTAGAGGTAGATGGTACGGAGGCAATCTCTGGTGTGGCTGTGGGAGGCTGAGAAGAAGTGACTACTACTACTGGCTCTTCAAATTGACCAGTAGAAGTAGTGGCTTTGCCTTTAGGATCTTTGGCTTTGGGGTTGTCATCAGCCTTGAGACTGTACCAGGAAAAGGGCATCATGGGTTTCACCTTCCCGTCAAAATTCCTTTTCTCCATATTCTGGTCTTCCAAATAGATTCTAAGGAAATTTGGGAACGGGTATGATCTGTCACCCTTATTGACCACCCTAGACATGACATTCACAATATTGATCGGGAACCCCGCCATAATACAAGCCACTAATATTTCCCGGGAGACCAGCATGGAGTTTTCATGGATAGTGGGGTCCAGCCTGCTGCATACAAAAGTCTCCCACCCCTTCGCCTCAAAATTTAGAGTTTTCCTCAAAATTTCAACTCCTGATGTCAACCATGCTGGGGTGGTGCCCGAGAGAGCCAAATATGATGCTAACCATGGATGCGCTGCCTCATCAAGTGCCAATTTCTCCAAGTACAATGATTCATCTTCCTCAGGAAAGCCCATGTGCTCATTGATTGTCTTCCTATCGAACTTCACTTTCAAGTTCCGCACTTTAGTCACTTTGGTATCCTTCTTGATGTGGGAAGCATTGGCGTAAAACTCTTTGACTAAGTGCTTGTTTACATCTTACACCCTGCTGGTGAAGTAATCCTACCCCACTCGTTCATTGAATTGTTGTTTCACGTTGGGGTTATGCGGCAGGATATCCCTCTCTATGAACTGGCGCTCAATAATAAGCGACCTTAGAGGCCACCATTCTAGGAACTTGTGATAAGCTAGCTCACTGACGAACCACTTTTGCCATACCTCGGGGTTTCTAGTTCTTTCCACACCCCTGGGTGAGGGCATACCCTGATAACAACTAGGTCGAGAATCTAAATTAGAGTAAGAATTTGAGAAGTAAATGCGGAAGCCAACTCTTTAGCTTGAGATCTTGTAAATGGCCTTGGAGCTTCCAAAACTCTATCATCTTTATCATTGTCCTTAACTATATCCTTGTTCTTGATGCTATCATACCCCCTCCGTCTTCATCAGCTTCCCCAACATCTACATCCTGTCCCGGTGACGAAGGTGTAGGTGAGGTTGAAGCTGCACTATCACTACTCTCAGCTGAGCCCTCAAACGACTCAGAAGAAATCTGAATTGAAGCATGAGCAGTAGGAGAGGCTGGAGGTGTAGGTAAATCTCTCAAACGATGTCTCTCTGGGAAGTCAGGTACATACTCATGCAGTAAATCAGACTCAGATGCCTCCCGTGAGGGCAAATACTCACTTCCCTCAAAATGGGAAACAGCTCTATCTGCAGCTTTGATGAGTTTTCTGGTTTCCCCAATTGCTTTTCGAGCAACTGGGGTCAATTTGATCATGCTTCATCCTCTACCCAGGGAGGACTTTACTCTACCCTTTTGTTTGTCGCCACCTCCTCTGGATTTAACAATTGTCTGCAAGTATATCAGGTGAACTTGTTAGTGCAAAGACTGGAAGAAGCAGTGCAGAAAAATAGTTGACAATGTGAAGCAAAACTGTAGACCATGGTCCGCGAAAAATGCAATGCAGCTGCAAAGGCTGCACCGCGGACCGCAAAAAATCAACCGCGGATCATGGAGAGGTAGGACTCAAACTACCCACTCTCTGATTCAATGGTACCATGGACCACAAAAAATGGAGCGCATCTGCGATAAGTTCTCCGCGGACCGCGAAAAATGCCACCATGGACCACGGTTATCAAGACTTGAAAATCTCTCAAAAGATAGCTGATCGCGGACCGCGACGGTCAAATTTTGAGCTTAGCACCTAGGGTTTCAAATTTTCGCGCATTTTAACATTAATCAACACATAATCGACCCACTAGGTAGTTAATCATCATTTCTGACTAATTAAAACCTAATCTAGTTAACATTGTGGAACCCTAAATTAAAATTGAAAGAAAAAGAAAGAAGAAGAAGAAGTAATAACTATCAAATTAAAAGAAAGTAAAAACAAAATTAAAGACTAAATATAGATTTGAATTACCCGAAATGAGATGCAATATAGATGAAGCTCAGTTCTTGTGTTGTGGAAATTAGGGCATGAGTAAACAGTAGTTTATATTGTTTGAGAATGCAAAGAGCGGAAAGTGTAAAAGGGGGACCTGAGGGTCTATTTACAAACAAGACCTGGGACCCATTCATTCTTACTTACCGCAGTCGCGGTAAATGCACCACGGTTTTGAAACTCAGAAGAGTTGTTACTTTGAGACCATCGGGATCGCGAAAAATGCTTTGCGACAGCGGTAACCCACTTCCGTCCGCGAAAAATTCACCGCGACAATGGCTAAAACTTCAGAGAGCCTCCACTTTCGACCTTTTAGCATTGCGGACCGCAATCAAATTCTGCCCCCGCGATAAGGCCACCACGTACCGCAAAAAATGGAGCGCGGCTGCGGTCCAAATTTCAGAGAATGACACAGTTTTCCAGCTTAGTCCTGCAATACATCAAACATTCCTATACATATCTCACAACCAGTTAGTTCAAAAGCAAATCCTATACTAAAAAGAAAATCAAAGAAAAACACATGGGTTGCCTCCCAAGAAGCGCCTAATTTAACGTTGCGGCACGACGCAGCTTACCATCAATCACTTGAGATGGATCATTGCCACCACGTGGCTGTCATCAATCTTGCCAAGATAGTGCTTGACTCTGTGCCCATTAACTCTGAAGATCTCACCATTTTTTTCCAGATCAAGAGCACCAAACGGGGTCACAAGCACCACCTCAAAAGGTCCACTCCGTTTTAATTTAGGCTTACCCGGAAACAGTCGTAACCGGGAATTGAACAAGACAACCAAATCACCTACTTTGAACTCTTTGCCATGAGCATAATTGTCATGAAAGTACTTCATCTTGTCCTTATACAAGGACGAATTGGAGTAGGTATGAAACCAGAATTTATCAAGCTCATTAAGCTGCTCAACCCGAAGATTTACTGCTAGATTTAACTTCCTCAAATCCCACATGGCCTTGTGCTCTAACTCGACTGGTAGATTGGTAGCTTTCCCAAACACCAACCAGTACGGAGACATACTAATCGGAGTCTTGTAAGCAGCCCTATAAGCCCAAAGAGCATCATCCAATTTTTTTGACCAATCGATCCTATTTGCATTGACCGTTTTTGACAATATACTCTTGATCTCCCGGTTGGAGACTTCAACTTGCCCACTATCTTGAGGATGGTAAGGGGTAGAAACCTTGTGATTGACACCATACTTTGCAAGTAAAGTTTCAAATGCCTTATTGCAAAAATGAGACCCTTTATTACTAATGATTTCTCTAGGAGTGCCAAATCGAGTAAAGATACTCTTCTTGAGAAAAGTCACAACACTCCGGGCCTCATTGTTGGGTAAAGCCACGGCCTCCACCCACTTTGAAACATAATCAATGGCCACAAGAATATATGTGTTGCCAAAAGAGCTTACAAACGGACCCATGAAATCAATGTCCCACACATCAAATATGTCAACCTCGAGAATAGTAGTAAGAGGCATATCATCATTCTTTAAAATTCCACGCGCTCTTTGACATTCATCACATCTCTTCACTAGTTCACTTGCATCCTTGTACAATATGGGCCAATAAAAACCACAACTCAACACCTTTGAAGTTTTCCTCGCCCCGCCATGATGACCACCATAGGGAGAGGAATGACAAGAATATAGAATACTCAATTGCACCTCATCTGGAACACGTCTCCGAATCACACCATCATTACAACTTTTGAACAAGTACGGCTCATCCCAGTAGTAGTCCAAGCTATCCCGTTTAAGCTTCTTCCTTTGGTTAGAAGAGAGCTCATATGGAACAATACCGGTTACAAGGAAATTGGCAATATCCGCAAACCAAGGCATACTATTCACAAACACAGAGAGGTGTTGCTCATCAGGAAATGAATCATTAATCTCGAGGCCATCACGGGACCTTCCCTCCTCCTCCAAGTGGTCCGCCACATGGTTTTCACACCATTTTCGGTCCACAATCTCCAAATCAAACTTTTGAAGCAATAAGACCCATCTCATCAACCGAGCTTTGGAATCCTTCTTCGTCATCAGGTAGCGAAGTGCGGCATGGTCGGTATGAACTATCACCTTGGCACCCATGAGATAAAGCCTAAACTTCTCCATTGTGAACACTATTGCCAACAACTCTTTTTCTGTCACCGTGTAATTCACTTGAGCATCATTCATTGTTTTGCTTGCATAATACACCGGGTGAAATATCTTATTCACTCTTTGACCCAAAATCGCTCCTACCACAACATCACTTACGTCACACATGAGCTCAAAAGGTAAGCTCCAATTGGGTGCAGTAATAATGGGAGTGGTTGTCAATTTGTACTTGAGAAGTTCGAAAACTTTCATACTGTTGATACCCAATTTTTCCCTGTATATTTTCAATATGCAAAATACCTTCAAAATAATATATATATGCATATATAAGCATGTCCAAGGTTTTTATTATTTTTTTCATAATTTTAAGGTTTTAAACTAATTTATTTTCTCCCTTTTTATACATAAATCCCCCAATAATTATTTCCAAAATTATTATTTTTGATAATTCATCTATTGGATTTCTATATTTATTCTAAAATATGGATAATCTAATTTTCATATATTTTATAATTATATTTAGTATTTTTAAAGCTAAATTGCACATAATTGCAATATTAGCCCTTTTAAGATTTAATTATGTTTCATATGCATAAAATTGGATTCTGAATTTTTAAATTAAAAATTATGTATTATAAATCATTTTGGAATTTTAAAATTATTTTTAGAAATTATGTACTTTTTTATAAATTAAATAGGAAAAATGGGCTATTTAAATTTTGGCCAAATTGACTTTCAAATCTAGCCTAAATCCAACGGACCCCCCAACCCAATTAAAAAACCTACCGGATCCAAGCCCAAACCCAAACCAAACCCGGAACCCACCTACCCATTTAAACGGTCCCCATTATTCCCTTCCATAATTAATCCCAAACGACCCCTTCAAACCCTCTCATTTTCACCAAACAGCCGCCCTGAAACCCCCTTCCTCTCTAATTTTATTTGAGGCCTAAACCTAACCCTAGCTGCCACCATTTAAAATTGGCCCTAATCACTTCGATCCTCACTCGATCCATGGATTCCCATGGTTGTTTGAGACATATACTTGTCTCCTACGTCTCCTGGTTGCTCGTTTTTGTGATTTCATGGAAGGTTCTCGAAGAGATCTAGACCAGATCTTGTTCAAAACTCTCCGAGAGCCTATCCATGGTCTTTCATGCACTTTTTCGGCCATCCATGGCTGTTCAAGTAAGATCCATGACTTTTCCGGCTAAAAGGTAACGTTCTAAGGTTTTCTCATCTTCTCTGGGTTCTCTGAAACCCTAACTCTTGAAATTTTTCACTTTTCTTTAGATCTGTCTTAGATCTAGTATATCCATGAGTTTTTAACCGATTTTTCCTCATCTTTACTATCTTCCGAAACCCTAGTATTAAGCATTTCCCTCTAAAAATCTCATGTTTTAACTAACTATTTCGATTTTTAGTCATTCTTTTCTAAAACTAGGGTTTCTTGGAGTTCTTTTACGTATGTTCTAACTGATTTCGTTATGATTAAACCCTTTTCCCTTGTTGTTTTGGCCAATTTTGTCCTCTTACTACTTTTAACTTGACTCTGTTAAAAGCCCCTTTTTAAGATTTTCTTTATTTTGTTTCTATAATTTTCCTTACTTTGCTTTTCTGAGTGTTAGCATGCTTTCTTTACTTCGTGTTTGTGTGTTATCCTGCTTACGTGAGTCCTGTGATTACTCTGCTTCGAATATGTTTTCCTGAATCTCTAGCCTACTTATGTCGCTTTTGTATGACTATGCTCACTTTGTTTGTTCATCTTTTGCTTCTTTCTGTGACTATGCTTCAAATATGTTTTTGTTGTTACATTTGTGGACCTCCTCTATTTATATGATGAAAGTATAGAGTCATGATTCCCTTTGATCAAGTTTGGTTTCCTTAATCGATGGTGATTGAAAATTTTCTTTCAAAAACCCTCAAAGTTTTGCCTCGTCTGTTACGCTGACTGATTTCCTTACTCTATTTTGCTGTGATACTTATTTTTTCTACAAAGTTGTGTCCTTAATTAGGGCTTCATGAATTTGGTCCTACTCTATGCTACTGAATCTCGACCCTTAATTTGATTAGTTGCTTACCTTAATTAATTCTCCTTGCCTTGTCTGCATTACTACTAATTGTCTCCTTAGTTTGAAAACTTTATGAACCTAGCCTTAATTGCCTATCCTATACTGGTACTATTTTTGAAATCTTTCCTTATTTGTTATACTCCAGCCGTGTATGATTTCTTTCCTTATTTGTCACCTGCCCTTTACCATTCACACTGACTCCCTTAATCAAAGGGAGATTCGAACCAATTTTCTATGCTGAGTTCTATAATTACTGAAGAATTGATTCTTGCCTTATTTTAACCAGTTTTCAAACTACTATATAAATGACTCTCTTCTACAGTCTTAACACGAACACAGTTCGGAACACACACGCACACATACTCAAACTCTCCCTCCTTTCTCTACTACTTGTGCAACTGTTTGTCTAGCCGGCTGAAAGCCAAGGCTAGACTGTGAAACTCTACTTGCTTTACTTTTTATGCACTTTACTTCCTTAACTCGTATGTTCCTAGTTCAATTCTAAAACTCAGGTGTTGAGAAGTCTGGGCCTGTTTCAGACTCTCTATAGTATAATTTTTACTTTTCTCATGTAATTCATTCACATGGTCTGTAATAGTTTGTAAACGAACATTGGGGTTTGGATACTGAAGTGGAGGGGGGGGTAGCTATGCATGTTATAGATGTTAAAAGGGGTAGAAGCCATGCTTTAGGTCATATTTCCTGTATGTGCAGTAGAAACCATGCTCTTAAGTCTCTGTATACTGTTTCAGCATCTCATTTTTTTGACATTCTTATCACTCAGAAATCCTGCTTTAGGATAAAGGGTCATTAAAACAAAGATTGGTACTCTTGCACACTTGACAACATGTTCTATAATGTCGTAACCTTTTTCTGCATTTAGAAATCCTGCTTTAGGAAAATTCTACAATCTTGTCATACATTTAGAAACCCTGCTTTAGGAATTCTTCATATAAACCATCATGAGTTTTATACATGCATCTTAGATACCATGTTTTAGGATCTCATTTGTACTTGCATTCACACTTAGTGTAAACTGCTGATTATAAAAGAGGTAAAAACAACTTCACATTTGATTATCCTGTTTAAAATAAATCGGTAACAATCCCTGCATTTTATAACACTTAGAATAACATGCTCTTAGGCAAAATCAACTTTTGAACTTCTAATGGTTCTGGTAAATGCTTAGGCAATCCTTAGGTATCCAATCTCTTATAAAACTAGAAACTGCTCTTTGTGTTTACTGCTTAATGATTAACATGCTTAAAATCAGTAGGCAAGCCTGATTCAGACTTCTTTTCTGAGTTATGTAATAAATCAGGTTCTGCTAATGTCACATAGATACCATGCTTAAGATCTGAATTCAGACCTTAATTGGGTATGAGTCATGTTGTCTATGTGCATTACTTGTGGAGGTGTATCTGAGCCTTCTATCTGTTTCTGTGTTTTCCCCCTAAATGCAGTCTTATGTGTTCTTATTTGACGCCTAGTATTTTGCCTTTAAAACTGAATGTCCACCTAGAACCTTCCCTTTTTTGGATAGAAGTCCTAAATTCCTCCGGGACTGATAGGAAGGGACGAGTAATAGCATGCAATAGGGGTCGCGACCAACCCTCGCTTTAATTACCTTCACGGGGCGGGAAAGGGTAGATATGGATATGATGACCGGTGCGGTAATACCACGTGTAGCCCCTCTTTGAGGAGTGTCATACCGGGTATTGCATTGATGTGATCCATATTACAAACAAACTTAGGACGCCTCCTTTACATTCATAAGCATGCTTAGATTGAAACTCTTTTCAAAATCTCGCTTTTTTTCACTAGTTATTTTTCAAACACTTGTGTATTTAAACTTAAATACCCTACTATTTGAGCCATACTTGTTTATTTGCTAATTGTACAATTCACAAAAATTGTTTGGCCGGGAACCACACTAGTGAATCCTGAGACACCTTCCCCTTAGGATAATTTCAAGCCCTTACCCAGTCTCTGGTTACCAATCATAGTTATGAATGAACCCTATAGGTGCCCTAACACACCTTAAAATCGTTAGGTGACGACTCTCCAAAATGCAACCCCCTTTCCAAAAGGAAAGAGTTGTCCCAAACAAATGTCATGAACCCGATTCCGCGAAGTAAAAAAGGAGGCGCGACAGCATGGAGACTCTGCTAGGGATATTTACGCTTTTACCATTTCATACCGTTTTTTTGTGAATTTGTACCCCTCCCTATGTGCAATTACTTTTTTAATTTCTTTAAGCATTTAATTTCTTATTCAAAAGCAAAACTGACATACGTTTCTTGTTTCCTTCCTTTATAACTGCTTTAAACTATGAAACTGTTGTATTTATCGCTTTCTTAACGTGCAAATACATGTCAACATGCTTTTAATTATTGCATAATCATGCTCAACATCATACTCCACTCGTGCCAAACAAATACTATAGCAACGCTTGATGAGTGGTTGCACCCTTCCTATATCATTACCCTCTAAATTCTAAAAGGCTTATTTGCGGTAAAACTAGTCAATCAGCGGTGCAGTCGACAGTTCCGTGCCTTCCCCCTTGAGTTGTCCGCTCAAGGGTACCAGTCTAAAACCCCATAAAACCTTATTCTATTTAAATTGTGCATGCATTATGGTCAAACCTAGCTGGATCAGTTATGTTGTCCACATAATGATCTTTTAAGATAGCCTTGTCCAAAAGTCCATTGGGTTTCCCTGAACCCAAACGGACGTCATCACATTCTGTGCATTTATTTGGAGAACTAAATGCTTCATGCTAATTGTTGATATTAAAAAGTTGAGTCTGGTGGGGGTAAGGGCCTAACCTTGTTTGTTTTGCAGGAATATGAGGCACAAAGTCCCCAGATTCGGCATGGTCACCAATATCCACCCAAGATTGCTAAGTTGGTGGGGAGATCTACATTCTAGTGACAAAACCATCGTCAGAAAATATCTGGGCAATCTACCATCCCTCCAGGAGATCCATCCTAACAACATGATAATAGAAGCTGCTACCTTATTTTGGGATTGTGAAAGGGTCGCGTTCCGCTTTAGGGGCATCGAAATGACACCTTTGCTAGAGGAGATATGGGGACTGGCCGGTCTAGTGTGGGAAACTCCGAGTTTGCTGATGCCTGAGAATCGCACAGGCAAGGGTTTCCTTAAAATGATTGGTTTGAAGAAGAATGCAGAATTGGTATACTTTAAGGAATCGTACATCCCTTTTGACTCCCTGTATGAAAGGTACGGTCACAGCAAATCCTACCTTACCTACCCTGACGAGTTTGCCATCACGTCCTTGGGATATATTCATCGTAGGGTGTTCGTCTTCATGTTTTGCTTCCTGGGTCTAATCGTGTTTCCAATGAAGAAAGGGAGAATCCATACTAGGCTGGCTATGGTAACCAAGACCCTAATGGAGGGTATTGGTGGGCAGACATTCAGCATTGTACCCATGATCATCGCAGACATATACCGAGCCTCAGAGAAGTGTCAACAAGGACCGAGGCACTTCGAAGGTTGCAATCTACTACTTCAGCTTTGGCTCATGGAACATCTCCAAAAGGGTGAATACCGACAAGAAATTTAGCGAAGGGTCTGGGATGACCATATCGCTTTCCACCATCCAAAGCGAATGAATTACATCCCTGACATGTTCGTTCAGCCTGAGAATGCCAAAGGATGGTTGAGCTCTTTGATAATTTGACTGAAGAACAGGTTCAATGGATGTTCGAGTGGTTTCCAACAGAGGAGTTCATCGCCTGATCCAGAGATGCACCTTTCCTGATATTGATTGGTTTAAGAGGAACATACCCTTACGTCCCTCTTCGAGTTATGATGCAAGCAGGTTGGAAGCAAGTCATACCCAGGGTCGACAAGATGAGCCATTTCCAAGTTGACTTCCAAAATGATGATAGTCCCTACAAATGACAAGCCCAACACATGTGGCACTACAAGATCGTAATGGGGTAATACACCATCGAGCCAGACATATATCATGTCGGTTGTACTCCTTTCTATTCAAGTTGGTTGGAAGATAATTGGGATGGTAAGGGCCAGCCAGGGTTCGTTCAAGGTCACAGAATTATAGATGAAAAGGCTAAGGCACAAGTCAAGTACAACCAGCTGTGCAAAAGGATCCGTGAATGCCATAGCGAACACCGCGATATACAAGAGTCCAACCAAAAGATGATTGAGGAATGGAAAGACATGGCTATCAGTGCCAACAAAAGGCTAGGTTAGTTGGAGCGAGACATAGTAGAACTAGAGGAGAAATTTCTCAAAAGGGTTGAAAACTGTCAAAAGGCTGAAGGGATCGAAGGTGGACATCTAGCCAGAGCATACCTGTTGTTGGGACTTCGCGAATTGGGGAAGCTGTACGATGGAGCCAAGGATGTCGAATCTGGGGAAGGTTCTTCTGGGACCAAATAGATAGGAATTTACTTTTTCGCTCTATATATGTAATAAGGCCAATGGCTATTAGTGACTTTTATTCCTTGCTTATTTAGTATCGTTTTGGGATTCATCCATTTTTATCAATAAAATGAGGCATTTAGCATTCTAAGTTCTCTGAATCAATTTGTCGCTAGGCCTACCTCGGGAACAAAGAGGTCCCCAAATTAGGACACACTTTACATTCCCGTACTATATGTTTAAATATTGCAATACTTTTTATAATCCTCACTAACTTGGTTACCTTTTGTTTTGTTTTTATTTTTATTTTTTATTATTCCCCTCCCTAAAGGTTAGTTCGTGCACTCTGGAATCATCATCTTATTTCACAAGATCTAGGGGCCCTCCACCCAATCCTCATCTTAGTCCTATTAAAAGCAAGAACAAAGGCAAGATGGAATTTTTGAACAACATCAGGAAGGAGAACACGACTGAAAGGGTAGAGGCCACTGATGGCCAGGGTATTCGGGTTCCCAACGAGAATGTGTCACAACTTGAACAAAAACTGTTGAAATTTGAGGAAGAGCTCGATCAGGTTCGGAATCTGGCAAGCCTGTCATTTTCCCTCATCACCCTAGATATCAACTTCCCCAATGCTCCAAATCCCACACCTCCTCAAAATATCCCAAAACAACATAATCATCCCGCTACTCACCATCATGCTGCTCCACCAAAGAACCAATGCAATACCTGCCATACCCCAAACGACACTTCACTAGTCATCCCAGAACCTCAAAACTCCACAAATGACCATTTCCACACCCATACACCAGGCCATCATAACACTCCTATCTACGTGGAGACCATGCCACACTCCACCCAACCTATCTCATGCACACCTGAGTCTGATGAAAAGGGTCTGCTTATCAGGAACTTGGCTGAGGAACTTAAGAAACTGATCAGTCGAATTCAGGGCGTTGAGGGAAGCAAATAAATTGAGGGGCTGAACTATGAGGATATTTGCATACAGCCTGATGTCGAACTGCCTGAGGGGTACAAACCTCCTAAGTTCAAAATGTTTGATGGTATGGGTGATTCAAGGGTCCATCTGAGGACATATTGCAACAAGCTGGTTAGAGTAGGGAAGGATGAAAGAATCCGCATGAAGTTGTTCATAAGAAGTTTGAAATGAGATGCATTATCTTGGTACATCAGCCAAGATCCTAAGAAGTGGTCAAGCTAGGTAGGTATGGCATTTGACTTTATGGACAAATTCAGGTTTAATACAGAGAACGCGCCAGACGTGTTCTATATCTAGAATTTGAAGAATAAGCCTACGGAGACGTTTCGCGAGTATGCTACTCGTTGGAGGTCTGAAGCAGCTAAGGTCAGACCTGACTTAGAAGATGAGCAAATGAACAAGTTCTTGGTCGGGGCTCTAGAACCACAGTACTATGAACAATTGATGATGATTGAGAACCACAAGTTCTCCGACATTATCAAATTAGGTGAAAGAATTGAAGAAGGTATTAAAAGTGGTATGATTACAAATTTCGAAGCCTTGCAAGCTACAAATAAGGCTCTATAGTCTGGTGGTGTGTCCAAGAAAAGGGCCGTAGGGCCGTAACGGTTGCACAAAAGGACCAAGTCTCCCCTCAAGTACCAAGCTTACCCAACACCTCCATTCACATACCAGCCAACCCCAAACTACCAAGCACCCTCGGCCTCATACCAAGCTCCGCCACCAACTTATCAGTCATCTCCACCTCCTACATATCAACATACTTCACCCAGATACTCCCAACACGCTCATATCTACCAAACTTATAATGCTCAACCATCCCATTATCAATCACCCCCTATACGCCAAAATTTCCCTAGAACTCGACCTAATTTTGATCATAGACTACCAAAGCAATATACAGCCATTGCTGAACCCATCGACCAACTATATTAGAGGCTCACAACTGCTAGTTATGTTACCCTCATCCCTGTTGCAACCCCTGAGAATCTTTCTCAGTGGGTTAACCCAAACAAGTCCTGTGCATACCACTCTCGCATAAAAGGGCACACCATCGATGAATGCCGCTCCTTGAAAGACAAGATATAGTCTTTGATTGATAACAAGATCATTGTGGCAAAGGAATTCGCTCCAAGCGTCCGCAACAACCCTCTGCCAGACCATAAGGGTGGAGGTATCCACATGATTGAAATAGAAGATGACTAGGATCCCGAAGGATCAATCGGGTTGATCGCAGAAGGTGATGACCCAAAGAAACCAACAATTACTCTCAATACAATCATAGTCCAGATCCAACCGTCTGAGGACACTGAGGTGAATATGTCTATACCTCTTGAGTTTGAATCAGCGCCATCCGCAAAGACACCGGCACCAATTGAGGTTAAATTCGTGTCTCTGACAAATGCACCCGCATCATTTGAGGTTGCAGTCTTGCCACCCAAGGCACATGTTCCATTCGAAGTAAGGATAGTCGTGTTGGTCCTAGTGGTGATTTCAACCATGCCTCCATTCTATACAAATGTTGTACCCTGGTACTATACAGCCGAGGCAAGAAGGAAGGCAAGGTCAGGATTGAAGAAATTGTCGCAGGACAAGTATGACAAAAACTGGTAGAGTCTTTGCCCCTGAACATCTAGCTGAATCAAGCAAGCATGCCTCCAATCGGCCACCCCTTATTGAGACAGGTATGGATGACCTTTGGAGGAAAATACAGGCCAAAGAATATTCGGTCATCGACCAGTTAAACAAGACGCCAACACAAATATCCATTCTCTCTTTGATGCAAAATTCTGAGACGCATAAAAATGCTCTGTTAAAGGTGCTAAATGAAGCGTACGTACCAAGTAACATCACTAGCAAGGAAGTGGCTAATATGGTAGGACAAGTGTTGGAAAGCCATAAGATCACCTTTCATGAGGACGAGCTACACCTGAAGGGCTGGGGCACAACAAAGCACTACACATCACCGTGCAATGTGAAGATTATTTCATCACCAGAATCCTGATCGATGGAGGTTTCAGTCTTAACATTTGTCCGCTGGTAACACTCAAGAAGTTGGGTAAAGGGATGCATGAGATAAAGGATGGAGCAATCAATGTGAAAGCCTTCGATGGTTCTCAAAGGTCCACCATTAATGAGTTTATTCTATTCTTGTAGATGGGACCAACCTGGTTTGAGGTCGATTTCCATGTGATAGATGTACCAGCATTTTAGAACTTGCTGCTGGGATGGCCATGGATTCATGCTGCTGGGGTCGTAGCATCAACGCTTCATCAGGCAGTAAAGTTCGAATGGAATCACCAAGAAGTGATCATTCACGGCGACTGTAGTAACCCTATATATAGTCACCAGACCACTCCGGCGATCGAGGGAAGAAGTAAGCTAGGCAGAGAAACTTACCATCACATTGAGCGGGTCAATGCTATCGACAAAGAGAAATGGTAGGATAACAAAATCGAGAGTATACTAAGTTGGAGTGGGTACGAACCTGGCAAAGGGCTCGGTAAGAACCTCCAAGGGATCTCTAAACCCATAAAACTCAAGAAACATGGCACTATCTTCGGTTTGGGATATGAATACACCTGGGAAGAATTCGATAACTGGTCGCCACCATGGCGCGGTCCTTACTAGAGCAGCCAATACCCCATCCGGAGCAGACCTTCCAACATGCCAACACTATTTATAGGTCAGATGAAGCAGAAGCACTTGCAGAAATGAAGAACCTGTTTTTAGAGGACAGTGATATGGACTGTTGCGTTATTCTCGAAGAGGAGGGGGAGGAAGGCACTTCCATACAGGCTGTGAGCAGAGGGATATATCTCAAGAATTGGACCATCAGGACAACCAAAGCCTAACGTGCCTCGGGGTAGCAAGGTTAAAACAAGCATTATTCACTGTTTTGCCTAAATGATTTTCTTTTTGCATTTTTTAATTCCCGCAATAAGATCTTCGATGTTCAAAATAGTTATTCAATCTACCAAAAGCATTTTTTATTTTTCTTATGAATTAATATTTATTGCTACCATTTTATCTCCTTGCTTTACCAATACAACATTACTATTACTTATCTTGATGAACCAATGACTGTGACATGCAATGAGACAACGCAACAAACGAACATTGATTCAGAGGAAGATAACATACCTGATGAGATTGTCAAAGAAGTTGAGAACTTTGAGAACAGACCTAAGTCCAACCTGGACGAGACCGAAATTGTCAACCTGGGAGATGCAGAAAACGTCAAGGAAACGCGAATCAGCATTCACCTATCGCCATCAGAGAAGAAAGAATACACAAAATTTCTAAAGGAGTATAAGGACATATTTGCCTGGTCGTATGATGACATGACTAGTTTGAGTACGTCTATTGTGGCTCACAAACTACCAACCGATCCAATATGTCCACCAGTAAAGCAAAAACTCAGAAAGTTCAAGCCTGATATGAGTTTGAAAATCACGGAAGAAGTCACCAAGCAGATCAAAGATAAGGTTCTCAGTGTAGTAGAATACCCGACATGGTTAGCCAACATCGTGCCGGTACCAAAGAAGGATGGGAAGGTCAGAGTCTATGTCGACTACCGAAATTTCAACCGGGCTAGTCTGAAAGATGACTTCCCTTTGCCAAATATACACATCCTAATTAACAATTGCTCCAAGCATGAGCTACAGTCATTCGTAGATTGCGTCGCTGGTTATCATCAGATTTAGATGGATGAGGAAGATGCTGAGAAAACAACTTTCATTATGCCGTGGGGAGTGTATTGTTACAAGAAGATGCCATTCGGCCTGAAGAATGCAGGGGCCACCTATATGAGGGCCATGACTACCATTTTCCATGATATGATACACAAGGAGATAAAGGTATATATGGATGATGTTATTATCAAATCCAAGAAGGCCACTGACCACATAGAAGATCTGAGGAAGTTCTTTAATAGACTGCGGAGATACAACCTGAAACTAAACCCCACAAAGTGCGCATTTGGGATTCCTACTGGGAAATTGCTTGGGTTTATTATGAGCCGCCAAGGAATAGAACTGGATCCATCAAAAGTCAAAGCCATTCAATAACTACCACCGCCAAAGAACAAGAAGGATATGATGAGTTTCTTAGGAAGGCTTAACTATATCAGCCAATTCATAGCACAGTCTACAGTTATCTGTGAGCCAATCTTTAAGATGTTGAAGAAGGACGCCGCCACCAAATGGACCGATGACTGCCAAATGGCCTTCGACAGAATCAAGGAGTACCTATCAACACCATCAGTCTTAGTCCCGCCCGTGCCAGGTAGACCCTTATTACTCTACCTTGTAGTGTTAGATGGAGCTTTCGGCTACGTTCGGGGGCAACACGATGAATTAAGGAGGAAGGAACAAGCCATTTATTATCTTGGTAAGAAGTTCACCCCATACGAGGCCCGATATTCTTTATTGGAATGCACCTATTGTGCTTTGAATTGGGTAGATCAGAAGTTGAGACATTACTTCTGTGCCTATACTACATATCTCATATTGAGAATGGATCCCTTGAAGTATATCTTTCAGAATCCCATGCCCACTGGCAAGCTAGCCAAGTGGCAAATCCTGTTGAGTGAGTTCGACATTGTTTATGTAATTCATAAAGCGGTCAAAGGATAGGCACTGGCAGACCACCTTGCTGAAAACCCCGTGGGTGGAGGATACAAACCCCTGAAAATATATTTTCCTAATGAAGAGGTATCGTTCATAGGAGAAGACATTGTGGAATCCTATGACGGTTGGAGAATATTCTTCGATAGAGCAGCAAACTTCAAATGAGTTGGCATAGGAGCAGTCCTAATATCAGAAACTGGTTAGCATTATCCGATGTCTACCAAACTCAGGTTCCCTTGCACCAATAATATGGCGAGTATGAAGCCTGCATCTTAGGACTCAAAATGGCTATTGACATGAACGTTCAAGAGCTACTAGTGATTGGAGATTCAGACTTACTTATACATCAGGTACGAGGAGAATGGATGACCAAGAACTCCAAGATACTCCCATATTTACATCACGTACAGGAATTGAGAAAGATGTTCACGAAGACAGCATTCTAGCATGTTCCCAGAATCTAGAATGAGTTCGTCGATGCATTAGCTACCCTATCATCTATGATACAACATCTAGACAAGAATTTTGTTGATCCCATTCCAGTGAAAATCCATAATCAGCCAACTTACTGTGCCTATGTTCAAGAGAATCAGATGGAAAGCCTTGGTTTCATGATATCAAGGAATATTTGGTAAAAGGAGAGTACCCAGAGCTTGCAAATCCTACTCAGAAACGCACACTTTGGAGATTATCCAACAACTTCTTTCACAACGGAGGAATCCTGTATAGGAGGACTCCTAATTTGGGATTATTAAGATGTGTCGTCGCAAAGGAAGCATCCAAGCTGCAAGAGGAAATTCATGCTGGGACCTACGATCCACATATGAACGGTTTTGTCTTAGCAAAGAAAATCTCCAGGCTGGTTACTTTTGGATGACTATGGAAACATACTACATCTAGTATGTCCGAAAATGCCACCGCTTTCATATACATGCCGACATGATAAAGGTACCTCCAAGCGAGCTTAACATAACAAGCTCACTGTGGTCGTTCGCCGCCTAGGGGATGGATGTTATTGGACCTATCGAGCCTGCTGCTTCCAATGGACATAGGTTTATCCTGGTAGCCATAGACTATTTCACCAAATGGGTCGAAGCAGCATCTTACAGAGTAGTGACTAAGAAAGTTGTGGTAGACTTTGTCCGCGGCTGCATTGTTTATCGATTCGGGATTCTAGAGTAAATCATTACTGATAATGGCTCTAACCTCAACATCGACTTGATGAAAGCTATGTGCGACACTTTTAAGATCAAACACAAGAATTCCACAGCCTACAGGCCTAAGATGAATGGAGATGTAGAAGCCGCTAACAAGAATATCAAGAAGATATTAAGGAAAATGATAGAGAAGCATAAGCAGTGGCACGAGAAGTTATCATTCGCTCTATTGGGGTATCGCACCATAGTCTGTACATCAACTGGGGCAACCCCCTATATGCTGGTTTACGGTACAGAGGTTGTCATTCCCGCTGAGGTAGAAATTCCTTCCCTAAGGATCATACAAGAAGCTGAGCTCGACGATGCAGAGTGGGTAAAAAGTCATTATGAGCAACTAGCCCTTATAGATGGAAAGAGAATGAATGTAGTTTGCCATGTTCAACTCTACCATAACAGAATGTCCAGAGCCTTCAACAAGAGAGTCAAGCCAAGACAGTTCACACCGGGGCAGCTGGGGTTAAAGAAAAATTTTCCGCATCAAGATGAAGCCAAAGGGAAGTTCTCTCCCAACTAGCAGGGTCCATACATGGTTCATCGGGTTTTGACAGGGGGAGCCCTCATACTTGTAGAAATGGACTGAGAAGTCTGGCCAAAGTCGATCAATTTAGATGCAGTCAAGCGTTACTATATGTAATCTTTATGCTTTCCTTATATGATGTAAATTGAACTACGCCTGACCTGATTCCCGTTTAAGAGGGGATACATAGGCGGCGCTATGGGTTCGGTCACAATTCAATAAAAATTTCATTTCCCCCGCAATTGGAAACTGGGGCAGAATTTTAAGGAGGACCCTCAAAATTTCGAAGTAATTTTAGCCAATCACCGCACGAGCAACAGTCAGAAGCGTTAACCCATCAAACTGGGGCAGAATTGACCCTCAAAGTTCTGTAGCAAGAGAGGTTGCAATGTCCCGAACCACGTCACAGTCGTCGGTTCATCTAAAAGCTATTTTTAACTATATATTTATGTCATACTTTTACAAAATCATGCATGTTTATTATTGAAACTGCTTTATTTAGCAACACTACACCAATAATACAGACAATATCACCAGATCAAAGCCGAACGAGTCAAGCAAAAGCCAGTGGGGATACGAGCTAACCTTCCCCCTTACAAAACTCACGATTTTTCTTTGGATGCAGGCACCAGGATTAGTATGCCCACGGGACAAACATTATCCAAAATACGATTCTCATAACCGTTGCACTTACCAACATTTGCTATTAGTACACACCAGTGATGTCCCGTATGTCATAATGCTCCCAGTAATCACAACGCCGCAATCTGCTAAGAAAACTCTACTGTCAGTTGTTATCTTATTTTTTGCATAAGGCTACCATTCTGCCTTCCGAGGTTAAGCTCTACCTCTGTCTGCATCTGCATTCTTACATAAGGCTACCATTCTGCCTTCCGAGACTAAACGTTGTCTCTATCTGCATCCGCATTGCATAAGGCTACTATTTTGCCTTCCAATCTGCATAAGGCTACCATTCTGCCTTCCGAGACTAAACAATGTCTCCATCTGCATTCGCAATGCATATGGCTACTATTCTGCCTTCCAAATTTTGCATAAGGCTACCATTTTGCCTTCCGAGGTTAGGCTCTACCTCAATCCGCATATGCATGCATAAGGCTACTATTCTGACTTCCAATCTACATAAGGCTACCATTATGCCTTCCGAGACTAAATACTGTCTCCATCTGCATCCACATTGCATAAGGCTACTATTCTACCTTCCAACTTGCATAAGGCTACCATTCTGCCTTCCGAGACTAAACGATGTCTCCATTTGCATCTGCATTGCATAAGGCTACCATTCTACCTTCCGAGGTTAAGCTCTACCTCCATCTGCATTCGCATCTTTGCATAAAGCTATCATTCTGCCTTCTGAGGCTAAGCTCTACCTCCAATTTTCTTCGAAACTAAGCGTTGTCCCAAATACTATTTATCTCGCTTCTCTTATGGGCTAAGCTCTACCTTTCAATTTGCAAGACTAAGCTCTATCTTGCCCGTATCATACTACTGCATCCTTCATGGGCTAAAATATCATCAATTCATCCAAAGGCGTCATCGTTCAGAGGCACCATTTTCATAGCCCGAGAACATTATGTCATGGCCTGAGGATCTCTTTCGATCTCTTGCATATCATTATTCAAAGGCGTCATGGTTCGGAGGCACCATCCTCATAGCTCGAGAACATCATTGCATGGCCTACGAATCATTTATCATACGCTTCATGGCCCAGGACATCATGGTCTAAGGACGTCATCCTCATCGTCCGAAGACAACACTCATGGTCTAATGGGAATTTGCATCATGTTTAAATTTATGCACAGTATACGCTTGTATTGCTTCTATTTGCAGGTAAGACGGCAAGCAACAACTACCCCAATAAGAGCGATCCCGCTCCAGTTCCCTCAGCCATATCAAACCTAACCATTCCCGTAAACCGTCCACTCACCCAGCCCCAGATGTTGCGTCCGTTCTAGAAATCGCTTCATCGGTATACTCCGCCGGTGGATCTTGAACTACATACTGCCCGATTCCTGTAAAACCAAGGATATGTAGGAAACTCAAAAGCCAGGGTGCGGCCTAAACCTCTTCAAACCGTTTCACTTGGTCAAAATTGGTCATCATATCTTTACCCGACAACTCTTTCATCCTTCCCGGGTAAAGAGGGGCAACTGTTGATACCCAATTTTTTCCTATATATTTTCAATACAAAAAATACCTTCAAAATAGCATATATATGCATATATAAGCATTTCCAAGGTTTTATTATTTTTTCCATAATTTTAAGGTTTTAAATTGATTTATTTTCTCCCTTTTTATCCATAAAATCTCCAATAATTATTTCCAAAATTATTATTTTTAATAATTCATCTATTGGATTTCTATATTTATGCCAATATATGGCTAAGATAATTTTCATATATTTTTATAATTACATTTAGTACTTTTAAAGCTAAGTTACACATAATTGCTATATTAGCCCTTTTAAGATTTAATTATGTTTTATATGCATAAAATTGGATCCTGTATTTTTATATTGCTAATTATGTATTATAAATCATTTTAGCATTTTTAAATTATTTTTAGAAATTATCTACCTTTTTATAAATTAAATAGGAAAAATGGGCTATTTAAGTGTTGGCCAAATTGGCTTTCAAATCTAGCCTAAATCCAATGGACCTCCAACCCAATTAAAAAATAGATTTTTTATTCCTATACCATATATGAAACTTTATTACCAAATATGTGCATAGTTTCTAATCTACTCGCTATGTTCACAGTTTTTCTACAATTATTATAACATTCATTAAATACTAATTATTAGTAGCTCAATCTTCCTAATTAGTGCGCTACAAATCAGGAACAAAATATTCTAATTGATTTAGCGACCTTCAGATCAAATTTGAAATGCAAATCCTATATCTTCAATTTAAAATCAAATTACATAGACTCTTTTCTGCAAAAACTCTATTCTTCGATATTTTTCCTTAAGCCACAAATCAAAAAAAAAGAAGATAAAATCGTCAACAAATTTGAATCAAATTGTAGAAATCAGTTCTGCAAAAAGCTCAGTTCGTCGACAATCTCTCTACATCTCTCTTTATTTCTCAGTCGCAAAATTCAGTAATACAAAGCAAATGAAAAGAGAGGAGCAATTCCACCATTGACAGCCATTAAAAAGCTTGAAAGCTTTGAATTCAAATTTGGGTTTTCAAAAATCATTATTTGTTTGGATTGGGTGTTGTTGAAAATAATCAGGAATATGGTTTGGAGTTTATATATCAATTTTGAGAGGTTTTGGTAAAGATTAGACTTGGTTTGACTGAATTTCAGATTGAAACTCGAAGAAGAAGAAGAAGAAGAAGAAGAAGAAGAAGAAGAAGAAGAAGAAGAAGAAGAAGAAGAAGAAGAAGAAGAAGAAGAAGAAGAAGAAGAAGAAGACATATTGCAGAAATTGTAGATTATTTGTATTCTGATTGTAGATGCTTTATTTTCTATTTTCACAAATAAAAAACGGCTAAAACTTCTACAAATCTTCTGAAAACCGCAATTATGTCAAAAATCTCAATTATGCTACAATTGAATGGGAATTGGGATATAAAAATTCAATGTACCCAGTTTGTAGATATTTTGTAGATAAATTGTAGATTATTTGTATTCTAATTGTGGATGCTTTGTTTTCTGTTTTCACAAATCAAAAACGATTAAAACTTCTACAAATCTTCTGCGAAAAATGCAATTATGTCGAAAATCTCAATTAAACTACAATCCAATGGGAATTGGGATATTAAAATTCAATATACCCAGTTTGTAGATATTTTGTAGATGAATTGTAGATTATTTGTATTCTGATTGTAGATGCATTATTTTCTGTTTTCACAAATCCAAAATGACTAAAACTTCTACAAAATCTTCTCCAAAAAACGTAATTATGTCGAAAATACTAATTAAGCTACAATTGAATGGGAATTGGAATATAAGAATTCAATGTACCCAGTTTGTAGATATTTTGTAGATAAATTGTAGATTATTTGTATTCTGATTATAGATGCTTTGTTTTCTGTTTTCACAAATCAAAAACGACTAAAACTTCTAAAAATCTTCTGCATAAAACGCAATTATGTCGAAAAATTCATTTATGAGATTGGACGAATCTTTATGATTTAAGAAGAATAAATATTGAAATAACACATGGAGCTAAGTTAAAGCTTGTGACAACTTGTACATATAATGTGCAAAAATCTCCAACGCAAAAGAAGAGTGTCCAGCTAGTGGAAGCCTGGGAACAACAGATTTTGCAGATCTGAATGAATTTAACTAAAACATCCTTCAACTCCAACCCGAAAGAATTGCGTTCTGGATATTCTACACAACTGAAACGTAAAGCAATGCTCATTCTGGAAGCCCAGGAATCAATTCTGAACTGATAAGCTACATAGATTTTCAAAGAACCGAACACCTAGTGAACAATTCTAATTTTAGTATTAACAGACCATGTTACAACCTCATCTTTTTATGGAATTTCCTGATAAACAAATCAGCCACATTATCGATCTCGTCTTCTAGTACAAAATTCTATCCTTCTTCCTCGTTGAAATTCCTCACCATATCTATAGCTGATGCATTTGGATCACCTAAATATTCATCCTCTTCATCGAACAACGAATGTGTCAAATCCGGTTTCTTATCATCATAATCATCATACTTATCATCGTTGCTCAATACTTTATGTTTAATAACAGTACATAAACGTGGGTGAGGGTGAGGGTTTGGGAGAGTGAAACATGGGAGGGGTGGGATATACGGTACCTTGAATTAAGGAGGGATATATGTTGCATTAACCGTACCCTTAAAATACACTATGGTATAGAATTGGTAATTTGGTATACTAAATATAATTATATCAAACCTTAAACATTGAGGGTAATAACGTTTCCTATATGGTATAGGAATGTAAAAGTTCTATTAAAAAACCCACCGGACCTAAACCCAAACCAAACCCAGAACCCACTTACCCATTTAATCTCGACCGTTGATCTCCCAGATCAACGGTCCCCATTATTTCCTTCCATAATTAATCATAAATGACCCCTCCAAACCCTCTCATTTTCACCAAAAAGCCGCCCTGAAACCCCTTTCCTCTCCAATTCTCTCTGGGACCTAAACCTAACCCTAGCCGTCGCCACCTAAAACCAGCCCTAATCACTTCGATCCTCACTCGATCCATGGATTCCCATGGTTGTTTGAGACATATACTTGTCTCCTACGTCTCCTGGTTGCTCGTTTTTGTGATTTCATGGAAGGATCTCGAAGAGATCTAGACCAGATCTTGTTCAAAACTCTCCGAGAGCCTATCCATGGTCTTTCATGCCATTTTCCGGCCATCCATGGCTGTTCGAGTAAGATCCATGACTTTTCCGGCTAAAATCGGTAACGTTCTAAGGTTTTCTCATCTTCTCTGGGTTCTCTGAAACCCTAACTCTTGAGATTTTTTACTTTTCTTTAGATCTGTCTTAGATCTAGGTATATCCATGAGTTTTTAACCGATTTTTCCTCATCTTTACTATCTTCCAAAACCCTAGTTTTCTACTGCTCGATTCTTCTTAGATCTTTATAGATCTGAGATGATTCAAGTATTATTAAGCATTTCCCTCTAAAAATCTCATGTTTTAACTAACTATTTTGATTTTTAGTCATTCTTTTCTAAAACTAGGGTTTCTCGGAGTTCTTTTACGCATGTTCTAACTGATTTCATTATGATTAAACCATTTCCCTTGTTTGTTTTGACCGATTTTGTGCTCTTACTGCTTTTAACTTGACTCTATTAAAAGCCCATTTTTTAAGATTTTCTTTACTTTGTTTCTATAATTTTCCTTACTTTGCTTCTCTGAGTGTTAGCATGCTTTCTTTACTTCGTGTCTGTGTGTTATCCTGCTTATGTGAGTCCTGTGATTACTCTGCTTCGAATATGTTTTCCTGAATCCCTAGCCTACTTATGTCACTTTTGTATGACTATGCTCACTTTGCTTGTTCATCTTTTGCTTCTTTCTGTGACTATGCTTCAAATATATTTTTCTTGCTACATCTGTGGACCTCCTCTATTTATATGATGAAAGTATAGAGTCATGACTCCCTTTGATCAAGTTTGGTTTCCTCAATCGATGGTTATTGAAAATTTTCTTTCAAAAACCCTAAAAGTTTTACCCCATTTGTTAGGCTGACTGATCTCCTTACCCTATTTTGCTATGATACTTATTTTTTCTACTAAGTTGTATCATTTATCAGGGCTTCATAAATTTGGTCCTACTCTATGCTACTGAATCTCGACCCTTAATTTGATTAGTTGCTTACCTTAATTAATTATCCTTGCCTTGTCTGCATTATTACTGATTGTCTCCTTAGTTTGAAAACTTTCTTAACCTAGCCTTAATACTATTTTTGAAATCTTTCCTCATTTGTTATACTCTAGCCGTGTATGATTTCTTTCCTTATTTGTCACTTGCCCTTTACCATTCACACTGACTCCCTTAATCAAAGGGAGATTCGAACCAATTTTCTATGTTGAGTTCTATAATTATTGAAGAATTGATTCTTGCCTTATTTTAACTAGTTTTCAAACTATTATATAAATGACTCTCTTCTACAGTCTTAACACGAACACAGCTCAGAATATACAAACACACGCTCAAACTCTCCCTTCTTTCTCTACTACTTATGCTACTGTTTGTCTAGCCGGCTGAAAGCCAAGGCTAGACTGTGAAACTCTACTTGCTTTACTTTTTTTGCACTTTGCTTCCTTAACTGGTATGTTCCTAGTTCAATTCTGAAACTCAACTCAATGTGCTCCATTGTTTGTCAATCCCTGTCTATTTATGCACTTACTTAATGGTTCATATTGTTTAATTTCCCTTTTTGTTTACTGCTTTATTCAGCATGCTTAAGTTCTGCCCTCTTTTATTCAAATGTAATCAACATGTTTACTTGAGTTCTTGTTTATGTCCCTCAACTAGTATGTCTCCTAATGTACTTGGTTAACACTAAGTCATGACTAATTATGTGTAATAGACCCCTACATGACTACTCTCATACCATGTCCCTGTGTTTTATTACTATTCTAATTTCAAACATGATTTCCTTGTTAACTCTTTGAAGTAGTAGTTTGTAGGCCAATCAGTTTCTACTTGTTCTTTGTGCTTGATGCTCTATATGCTTCTCTTCTCATCCATGTTTATGTGTTTCTAATTTGGGCCCTCTATGTCCCCAACCCCTTACTTCCTTGCTTGTGAATGTTGAAATGATACTACACTTTGAGTTTGTTCTGTGTGTGTTGGCTTGTTCCAAGTTATTATTGCTTTTATTCCCTTCTCCTTTTCAAAACTGTTCTATTGTTTTTTGCAAACTTATTTCAAACATGTTGTTTCAAAACTGTTTTCCAATTCAACCCTTTTTTAAAACCATGACGAGCACTCCCACATATACTCTTAGACCACTCGGTTCTGCCCTTTTTGTGTGAGCCTTGCCTTGGGACCCTTGAGCTCACTCTGAACTTGGACACATAAAAGCTGGCCTTTTTCACACTGCACTTACTTTGCCTTGGCTATAAAATCTAGGTGTGATCACTGCCCGGGATCCCTTGAGGTCCTTAGGGAACTCTGACACACCCGGATATGATAAAGACTATGGAACAATCTTGGCGCCTGAGGTGATTTATTACATAACTCAGGGAGGAAGTCCAAATCAGTTGTTGAAAAGTCTAGGCCTATTCCAGACTCTCTATAGTATAATTTTTATGTTTCTCATGTAATTCATTCACATGGTTTGTAATAGTTTGTAAACGAACATTGGGGTTTGGATAGTGAAGTGGGGGTAGCTATGCATGTTATAGATATCAAAAGGGGTAGAAGCCATGCTTTAGGTCTATATTTCCTATATGTGCAGTAGAAACCATGCTCTTAGGTCTCATGTATACTGTTTCAGCATCTCATTTTTTTGACATTCTTATCACTCAGAAATCCTACTTTAGAATAAAGGGTCATTAAAACAAAGATTGGTACTCTTGCACACTTGACAACATGTTCTATAATGTCGTAACCTTTTTCTGCATTTAGAAATCCTACTTTAGGAATTTTGAATATAAACCATCATGAGCTTTATACATGCATCTTATATACCATGTTTTAGGATCTCATTCGTACTTGCATTCACACTTAGTGTAAACTACTAATTATAAAAGAGGTAAAAACAGCTTCACATTTGATTACCCTGTTTAAAATAAATTGGTAACAATCCCTGCATTTCATAACAACTAGAACAGCATGCTCTTAGGCAAAAATGACTTCTGAACTTCTAATGGTTCTGGTAAATGCTTAGGCAATCCTTAGGTATCCAATCTCTTATAAAACTGGAAACTGCTCTTTGTGTGTACTGCTTAATAATTAACAGACTTAAAATCAGTAGCCAAGCCTGATTCGGACTTCTTTTCTGAGTCATGTAATAGATCTGGTTCTGCTATTGTCATTTAGATACCATGCTTGATATCTGAATTCAGACCTTAATTGTGTATGAGTCATGTTGTCTATATGCATTACTTGTGGAGGTGTATCTGAGCCTTCTATCTATTTCTGTGTTTTCCCCCTATATGCAGTCTTATCTGTTCTTATTTGACGCCTAGTATTTTGCCTTTAAAATTGAATGTCCGTCAAGAACCTTCCCCTTTTTAGGATAGGAGTCCTAAATTCATCAGGACTGATAGGAAGGGATGGGTAATAGCATGCAATAGAGGTCGAGACCAACCCTCGCTTTAATTACCTTCACGGGGCAGGAAATGGTAGATATGGATATGATGACCGGTACGTTAATACCACGTGTAGCCCTTCTTTGAGGAGTGTCATACCGGGTATTGAATTGATGTGATCCATATTACAAACAAACCTAGGACACCCCCTTTACATTCATAAGCATGCTTAGATTGTAACTCTTTTCAAAATCTCGCTTTTGTTTACTAGTTATTTTTCAAACACTTGTGTATTTAAACTTAAATCCCCTACTATTTGAGCCATACTTATTTATTTGCTAATTTTACAATTCACAAAAACTGTTTGGCCAGGAACCACACTAGTGGATCCTGAGACACCTTCCCCTTAGGATAATTTCAAGCCTTTACCTTGTCTCTGGTTACCAAACGTAGTTATGAATGAATCCTATAGGTGCCCTAACACACCTTAAAATCGTTAGGTGGTGACTCTCCAAAATGCAACCCCCTTTCCAAAAGGAAAGAGTTGTCTCAACCAAATGTCATGAACCCGATTCCGTGAAGGAAAAAAGGGGATGTGACACATACATTCTTCATTGAACACGAACTTGACATCTTTTTCCAATTACTTACACAAGGGATTCACTACCTTAGAAAAGTCATTGATGAATCTTCGATAGAACCCCGCATGCCCAAGAAAACTTCTAACCCCCTTGACTGAGGTAGGAGGAGGAAGCTTTGAGATCACATAAATTTTAGCCTTGTCCACCTCTATGTCGTGCTTTGAGATCTTATGGCCGAGGAAAATGCCTTTCTCGACCATAAAGTGGCATTTTTCCTAGTTAAGCACAAGATTGGTCTCTTCACACTGGGCCAATACCCTATCAAGATTTTTCAAACATTCATTAAACGAGTCACCCACAACACTAAAGTCGTCCATGAACACCTTCAAAATGTCCTCCACCATGTCGGTAAATAGGGCCATCATACACTATTGGAATATAGCCGGTGCATTACATAACCCATATGGCATCCTAGAAAAGGCAAAGGTACCATACGGACACGTGAAGATGGTTTTCTCCTGATCTTCCGGAGCAATCAAAATCTGGTTGTACCCAGAATACCCATTCGAGAAACAGTAGAAGGCATGTCCAGCAAGTTTATCTAGCATCTGTTCAAGAAAAGGAAATGGAAAGTGATCCTTGCGGGTCACTTTATTTAGCTTGCGGTAGTCCATGCACACCCTCCATTCGGTAATAGTCCTGGTGGGAATCAACTCATTTTGCGCATTAGTAACCACGATCATACCACCCTTCTTCGGCATACATTGCATCGGCGAAGTCCAAGAACTATCCGAGATGGGGTACACAACCCCTGCATCCAACCACTTGATCACCTCCTTTTTCACAACTTCTTGCATAGCCTCATTCAACCTCCTTTGATATTCCACGGAGGGCTTGGCATCTTCCTTAAGAATAATCTTGTGCATGCAAAAGAAGGGGCTTATCCCCCGGATATCAGCTAAAGTCCATCCAATTGCCTTCTTCCATTTTTAGAGAACCGCCAATGTGGCATATACCTGCATGTTAGTAAGACAAGAGGAAAGAATAACTGGCAAAGTTGAACTAGGGCCTAAGAATTCATACCTGAGGTGTGGATGCAACAACTTCAACTCCAACACAAAAGGTTCTTCGATTGAGGGCTTTGTTGGTGGGGTCTTCCTATTCTCAAGATCCAAAGAGAGCTTCTGAGGCTCACAAGAGTAAGAGGCCATTCCATGTAAAGCATTGACACACTCCACCCCGCCTTCATCCTTATTTACATCAAGATTCAACAATACCGCTTCTAGAGGGTCCTCAATATTGATCATTGCACTATTATCATCAACTATCACTGCCGTGATAATCTACAAAAGAGCACACTTCAGTACTGTTAGGCTGCTTCATTGACTTGAACACATGAAAGACCACTTTTTTATTACCCACCTGAAAGGTGAGTTCCCTTGCTTCCACATCAACTAAGGCCTTCCCAGTTGCAAGGAAAGGTCTTCCCAATATGATCGGAACCTCATAATAAACCTCACAGTCCAAGATCACAAAATCAGCGGGCAAAATGAACTTGTCTACCCGAACAAAAACATCATCTACAATACCAAGAGGACTCTTCATAGTTCTATCTGCCATTTGCAACCTCATTAAAGTAGCCCTTGGTTGCCCAATACCCAAAGTTTTGAACACGGAGTAAGGCATCAAATTGATACTTGCACCCAAATTGCACAATGCCTTTGCAAAATTAGCGCTCCCAGTGGTACACGGGATGGTGAAAGTGCCGGGATCTTCAAGTTTTAGAGCCATTGAATGCACAATTGCACTCACTTGGTGAGTCATTATGATGGTCTCACAGTCCATGGATATCTTTTTAGTCACCAAGTCTTTCATAAACTTGGCGTAACTCGGCATTTGCTCAAAAGCTTCTACCAAAGGAACATTGATTGATAAGCTCTTCATTATGTCAATAAATTTTCTAAATTGGTTCTCATTCTTTTCCTTCGCAAGCCTTTGAGGGTAAGGTGGAGGAGGCCTTGGCAAGGGAGCCTTGGGCACTACCATTTCTGGTATGTCTATTACGTGTTCCCTAGACAGGTTCACATCATCTTGGGTCTCCACCTCATCATCATGAACATCAATCCTCACTTCTACATTCACATTCTCTTCTCTCAGTTTCTCATCAACTAAAGGAACATTATCATCTTGCACTTGAATCTCATCACTCACTATTTCCTTTTGCTTGGAGGACACATCACCACCTCGACCACTTCTAGCAATCACCGCCATAGCATGCCCGGTGTTGTTCCCATCCTTCGGGTTTACTACCGTATCACAAGGTAGAGCCCCCTTAGGGCTAGTATTCAAAGACTGTGAAATCTGGCCAAGTTGAACCTCCAAATTCCGGATTGAAGTATTGTGGGATGTCAATTGGGCATCGGAGTCAGCGTTCTTCTTCATCCTTTGCTTAAACATCATCTTGATCCTTCCCATGTCATTGTTTGACGAGCTAGGACCTTGGGACGCAAATGTAGGTGGGTTATTTGGTTGTTGATACATCGGAGGCCGTTGAAAACCTTGCCCCCGATTCCCTTAATTGCCATTGTTCCAACCCCTTTGGTTGTTGTTTCCTCCCCAGTTGTTGTTGTTGCCACTCCAGTTACCCTGATTGTTCTGGTTTCCCCAATTTTGATTGTTGTTCCCCTAGTTGCTATTGCCTTGTTGGTTTTGATTCCCCCAATTACCTTGGGATATCCATTGTTGTTGTTGATTAGGAGCATTGCCCCTTTGTCCTTGATAATTGTTCACATATTTCACTTCTTTATTTTGCTCATCATAGCCCTCATCTTGATTGAACCCACCACTACCTTGGTCATATTGATCCAGACCACCTTGACCTTGTTGACCTCTTTGTCGCCTCTTGTTGACCAGCATGTTGACACCTTCCATAGCATTTACTTGTCTAGGAGATTGAACCTACTGCAATTGAGCTTTCGCTAACTGATTCATTGTGGTAGTTAACTCTGCTATTGCCTAGCCATGATCATGGAGCTCTTTGTGCAAGTGGATGACAGTGGGGTCACCTTGTGGCACATTGGCTTGACTTTGCCAAGTTGAGGAAGTATCTACCATCTCATCCAAGATCTCACACGCTTGATCATAAGGTGTGTTCATAAAATTTCCCCCTGCTTGCTAGTTCATTACACACTGATTTGTTGTGTTAATGCCCCGGTAGAATGTCTGCTGAATCATTGTTTTAGTCATGTCATTGATCGGACATTCTTTCACCATTGTCCGATATCTCTCCCAAATCTCATGAAGTGGTTCATTAGGTTCCTATTTGAAGGCAAAAATCTCATTTCTCAAAGTTGTCATATGCCCCGACGAGAAAAACTTTGCTATAAACTTGTCCACCAACTCATCCCAAGTAGTGATGGAATGGTTGGGAAACCTTTCAAGCCAGTCCAAAGCTTTCCCTCTAAGTGAAAAAGGGAACAATCTCAACCGAAGTGCATCCTCTAACACATTTGTTTGCTTGCTTCCCCAACGGGTATCCACGAAGCCTTTAAGATATTTGTAAGCATTATGATGGGGAGCACCTGTGAAATACCCTCGCTGCTCCAACAAAGTCAACATCACATTTGTAATTTGGAAATTGCCCGCCCGGATCCGGGGTGGGACAATTGCACTAGCATATCCTTGGTTTGGAAGCACCCGAGGAGCCACTCTTGGAGGTGGCGGGGGAGGGTCTGGAACATTATCATTGGCATGGCAGCTTCTCCTTTGAGCTTGAGGCACTATAGGTACCTCATCATCAATATTGTCATCTACCTCCTCCCCCGAATAGCATTTCCAAGAGGGTCATTGTTATTGTTCACCATTTTGTACCTGAATTGGCGACACACACAAATTAGTACCACAGAAGGAAAGAAAAACAAGACACAAAACTATTTAGATAGATAGCCAAAATAGTTAGCTCCCCGGCAACGGCGCCAAAGTGATTGGGTCGAACCCTACACCACTACAGAGTGGCAAGAGAGGTCGATGCAGCTTTTACCCGAGAAGGTCGGGATTGAATCCACAGGGAGCTAATACAATGTTTGGAGTTGGATTCCTATCTAAACTAGCAGTATGTAGTGCTATTGATTACACTTCCAATCATGTTTGTTTGTTTGTTACTTATAATTTTATACTAATAATTGTAAGCACGTGATTTTTTCCCTATGAAAGAATTACTCCCAAAAAATTCAAAATAAAATGATTTTCCTTGGTGTGCAATTTTGAGAATTTTTGTGACATTTTTGGATAATTATTTGTATTTGTCTGTGCATGTTTATTTGTTAAATTAATAAAAAATACAAAAATATGTCGCATTTTGCATGTAGGATTTAATTCTACAATTGTTAGTAATTAAGTTTGTTTTACAAAAATTGAAAATTACAAAAATAGGCATCTTTTGCATTTTTAGCATTTAATGTCCAAATGTACAATTTTATGCTTAATTATTACTTAATTGTGCGTTAATTGTTATTGGGAGTTAATTTGCGCTTTTATAACTTAATAATAATTTAAGGATTTTTAGAATTTAGTTTTAGAAAAATAAAAGAAGAAAAGAGAGCAAAAATATAAAGAAAATCGGAATTGGGCTCTTCTTCAAATTCAAGCCACAAGCCCAAAAAAAATACCCAACCTTCCCCATGACCTGGTCCATTTCAAACGGGTCGACCCGGTCCATAACCCAAATACCCAACACCCCCCTATCTTACACAAAACAAAACAAAAAACCAAAAAATCCTAAAAAACCAAAACCTAAAACACTATCCATCCGCCACCCCCCCCTCTTTTTCTTTCTTCTTCTTCAAGCTCCAAACAAGCCATCCATGGCTGCCCCGCCACCCCTGCTGCATCGTCTTCATCGCACCACCATCCGTCGAGCTCCAGCCATCGACGACGAACAGCTCCGTCGACCACTTGAAGCAGCCCGTCAACGAACATCGTCGCCGCGTCTCAAGAAGCCATCGCTGCTGGTTCACCTTCTCAAACGACCCCTCCAGCAAACCCAAACAACCACAGTCCTTATGTCCACCACGACCATGTCGGACGACCACCTAAACTTCCAGCCCGTCGCTGCTGACCATGGACGAGTTGCAAGCTCGTCGTTGTTGCTTCTTCTACTCCGCCACCACTGTTGCTGCGTCTTCTTCTCCTCGCTTGCTGCTACTGCTTCGTGCTGCTGCTAACTGCTTCGTGCTGCTGCTGCTGCTGCTCCATCACGCTACCACTACTTCATCTTCTTCAGTCGTTTCCCAGCAACTCCATCACCTCCAAACAAATCCCATGGCTGTTGGTCGATGCCCCTAGCGCCTCCCTTCTGATGTGGTGCTGCTGCCACGACGAGCAGTTGTTTCGCTTCAGCTGTTTTGCTGCCACTATTTCATTTATTTGAGCTTCCGTCGAGGTCGTCGTTTGTTGTTTTGAGGTCGTCAAGGTTAAAGGGAAGGTGAGTTTGTCGTTAAATTCAAGATCCGTTAGGTCGTTGGCAGTCTTGGTGCGATAATCGCTTCCGGACGGATTTGTTTTCATTCAAGTTCTTCATCGTTCTGATCCGGTTAGTTGGTTTAAGTTTCGTTTCTGTCCGTAATTTGTTTGATATTTTTCGGATTTGAAATCAAATATGTTTGATATTAATTTCATGTTCATCGTTTTTTATTTTATTTTTTCAGTTTGTTTTCATTCATTTTTCTTGTTTATTTTTAGGTAGAAATTGATTAGCTTAATTATAATGTTGCTAGATTTAAGTTGAAGATTCAATTAATTATTTTTCAGTTTGTTTTATTAATTTAAAAAGATTTAATTTTAATATAGAAGAGTGTTAGTTTAAATCGCTTGAATCCGTTGTTTGTTGTTTAAAATAGATTTAATTCGTGTTCATTTTGTTTGAAGTTCGTTTTTTCAGTAATTTAATGTGCAGTTATGTTTTGGTTTTTAATTTTTTTGATTCAATGTATCTTTGTTATAATTTTGTTGGATTTAATTTAAAAAGATCAATTGATTATTTGAAGTTTAGTGATTTGAATATGTTTATTTGTTTTGTTTAAGCTTAATTCGAGTTTAATTCGAATTTGAATAAAACTTGCTTGTTGTTGTTGTTGAATCTTTTCATTTATGTCCATACTTTGTTTGATTGTTCTTGAATCCGAAATTAGTATAAGTTTGATTTTCTTGTTTGTTGTTTATCATTTTGATTATTTTTTCAGTTTGTTTCATGATCTTGTTTAGTTTAATATAGATATTGTTGGTTGTAATGTTGTTAGATTTAATTTTAAGTTCAAATAATTATTGAATTTAAAAATCTGAATATACTTGTTTGTTGTTGTTGTTGTTGAATCTGAAAGTAGGTTTGTTTGTTATTAAAAAATATTGTTCAATCAAAATAATTTTAGTTGTTTCTTTAAATTTGTTGTTGAAAATTGTTAGAAATTGGTCATATTTGCTGTATTTTGGTTGAAATTAATTAGGTGAATTGGTTATAGCTTGATGGGGGTAGTTTGGTAATTTGCAGTACGTTCAGGGGTAAAATGGTAATTTCAGTAAGGTTAGAGGGGTATTTTTGGAATTAAAATTCTGAACAATTATTTATTTTGAGTGTTCTGTCAATTAGGATTAAAATAATATTAAAATAATCAAGCATGGGGGACAAGACATAATGGGGGGAGGATAATGTATTTGTTTAATGTAAGCATGGGGAACAAGACATAGTGGGATTGCGGGGCTCAAGAAAAGTTATTTAAATAAATAATAATTGTATTTTTTATGTAGTAGTGGGTTTGGTAGGAGAAAGTGGTGGTTTTATTAAATGATTAAAGGGTTTGGGACGGGAAATAAATAAGAAACTTGATCAGATTTTTAAAAAAGACAGAAAGAGAAAGAGAAGAAGAGGGAGAAGAAAGAAAAAAGAAGATAGAGAGAGAAAAAAGAGAGTTGGATATTAAAGAGAGAGAAAAAATTCCGAAAATATTAAGACTTCAGAAAATAAAAATAAAAACATTCTGGAAATTCAAAAGAAGAATAGTATACACCTGATATACAATCTAAATATTCTGATATACGGATTCAGAAATTAAGGGTTAAACACTAACTAGTCTTTCAAAATCTGAAAAGATTCCCTTTGCTTCTGTCTGTTGATTGTTGTTGGTGTTTCTAGATTTTTGTCTTGATTTTAAAATCTGTCACTAGTTTCTCGTTGCTGGTTGTTACTGGTTGCTGGGGTTGCTGGGGTTGTATGCTACTGAATTTCTGCCGATCTCCCTTTTCTTTTGCTTCCAATATCAGGTACACAACTGACACGCTGGTTACTGTAAACTGAAACATGAAGCATGAATACGAAAATGAAGAGTTGAAGTTCTAAATTTATTTTAATTATATTCTGAATTTTATTTGTAAATATGAATTATTTAGCTTACTCTAATCAGAATCATGTAGTTGTTTAATATATATAGTGGAACATCTGACGGTAGCTTAACGGACGAACTATCTATATATTGACTAAAAATAAATAAATGGTGTAGTAACTCCGTTTAGTTAATTCGTTATTGTTGGATGATTAACATGTCTTAAAAAGCACGTTAGTTCATCAAACGAATAAATCATTCCTGAACTTATAGGAATATTGTTTAGTTAAATACTATTGGTTAATTTCAGTATGTAAATGGTCTAGAATTAAAATTAGATTGCTAAGTTTTTTTTTTAATTTGACAAACTGTAAACATGCCTAGTATAATGTAACTAGGTAGTAACATGTGAATAAGATGGCCCAGGTCTAGTTTTATGCCATACACGTTGGGCCTGGGCCCGCATTGGCAATGGACTGTCCTGTTTGCATCATTTTCAGATTTTATGAATCATATTCGAAACCCGCTATAATAACTCAAACATGTAAATAAATTAAGATATTTTCTCTTTCATTTTGTAGAGACAAATTTAATAGAGAAAAATGTAGGCATTTTAGGATTGTCCTTTAAAAATAAATGAGATGAGCCTCGCCCAATAAAATGCACCAATTGCGGGGCCCTCAATAAATGTTTAATTGACTATTTAGAATTCGGGATGGACTGTTTAGTGAATTTCACTATCTTTCCCAAAGATAATAACGCGTTAGACTCTTTAGGCGCATTTTAATAATCTTACCTTCTTAAACTCGGGTGTGCATTTCATGCGACCCAAATCCAAATCCCAAAATATTGAATAAAATGTGTTCCGGATTTCGGGTGCATTTCATGTGATGCAATCCAAAAACATGTTTTTTTAAAACGATGTTCACATTCCTTTAAAAATATAATAAAAGCGGTAAAGAGTTAAAATTTGCACATGAGTTTATAATTGTATAAAATCAGATAAACAAGCCTAATATGACAGTTGAGCGACCGTGCTAGGACCACGGAACTCGGGAATGCCTAACACCTTCTCCTGGGTTAACAGAATTCCTTATCCGAATTTCGGGTTCGCGAACTATAATATGGAGTCATTCTTTTCCTCGATTCGGGATTAAATTGGTGACTTGGGACACCCTAAATCTCCTAAGTGGCGACTTTGAAATAAACAAACAAATCCCGTTTCGATTGTCCTTTAATTGGAAAAAACTCCTTCACCCCTCGGGGGGGCGGAAAAAGGAGGTGTGACAGCTCTGGCGACTCTGCTGGAGAATTTTTCCCAGAACCACTGGTTCAGGGTTAGAAATTCGAGCTTAGATAAATTGTTATATTTGGTTCTATCTGATTTTGTTACATGGTTGGGCTCAATGTGCTAAATGATGCTTTTACCGCTTTGATATTATCTGAACTGTATATAAACTGTGCCGAAACCTTTCTCTTCTTACCTCCGGGGATGTGCTTACTGGTTAAGACTCCCTATTCTGTTAGTGTCATACCTTGAAATAAAAGAGGCTCGGAAAGTTTCTAAGCCGGCTGGCCTTTTGGTTCCCGGAAAGGAGCTCCTTCCTCAACTCGAGTTGTCCGCTCGGGTACACTGTCTAGAACACCGACCCAGGTTTTGAACATAGAATAACGTGACTTCATGCCGGATCCCTAGTAGGAACGCTTATTTGCATCACGTTGCATTTGACTTAGGGGACTCAACACAGGGGTTGGGTCCGTCTAGGACTAGCAACCTGATATGAAAAGACCATCCTGATGCATCCTATTTGTTTTCCGTGCATTTATTTGTCTCGCGCCCGCATGCTGACCAGTTTTTGAATATTAGGAATATTGTGAAATTGAAAAAAAAGAAAAAAAAAAGAAATAGCGGTTAGGGAGATAATTGTTTATGTTTGAAAAACCCAATGCCCAAATACCGTCGAACTCTGCAGAAATTTTGAGAAAATAAAAAAAAATGTTGTATTAATTTGTTTTACTAAAAGCAAAGGAAAAATAGAAAAAAAAAAGTCGTTGTTCTGTCTTGTTTTCAAAAAATAGAAAAGGAAAATAGTTTGTCTTGCCATGGAAAATGAAAATGAAAAAAAAAGGGTCTTATTTTTAAAATAGTTTTTTTTTTATTTTTATGAAAATGCCCAAAATCGAAAAGGAAAAGAGGCGTGCTTTGAAAGTGGTTTTGATATTTTGCTGGCAAAAATGAATGAAAAAAAAAAGTTTTAAAATAGTTCAGTTAATTGCCCGAACTATGCGGGTCTGATTCTCACCGGATGTGAGATACGTAGGCAAACCTCTTCGGTTCCGGCCCACCATATTCCAAAAATCAAAAGAAAATAAAATATTTTTGATTACTCAGTCTTTTAGACTTCAAATAAAAAAAATAATACAAAAATATTTCTTTTTAATCTCTCTCAAAATTCAAAAATATTTTTTCTTTTCTTTTGTAGTAATTCTTTCAGAAATCTACTGTAATAGTCCAAAAATATTTCCTTTTTTTCTTTAGAAGATTTTTTGAACTTTCCAAAAAAAAAGGGAAAAGAAGTTAAAAAATATATTATTTTTTTTAGCCGTCGTTTCTTTTCAAAAACAATATATATATATATATATATATATATATATATATATATATATATATATATATATATATATATATATATATATATATATATATATATATATATATATATATGTATGTATATAAAAATAAAAAAAAATAAAAAACAACAACAAAAATCAAAATCCAGGAATATTTTCTCTCTTCTTTGTAAGTATTTTTTCGGAAAAAAAAAGGAGTTAGCTTATTTGCTTTATTTCTGAGGAGCGAACTACGCCGGTTTGATTCTCACCGGATGTGAGATACGTAGGCAACCCTCATCGGGTCCAACCTCCCCTTTTGCTAAAATAACCAAAAACAAATACAAAAAACATGTCAAAGTTTTAATTTTGTCATAAATAAGTCGGGTGATGTTGTTTTGTCAAAAATAGCCGAATGTTCCCGACAGGGATGCCGGAAGGCTGACTTTGCATAAACAGCCACTTTTTGGGTCATGTTTATGATTTGGTCCAGTTGACCCACACAGCCTTAAAAATCTTCGTCCCCGAGGCGTTGAAAGACCGTGTTTGCAATATTGAGTTTTCTATTTTGAAAAACGATAAAAAGAGTCATAAATAAGTCGGGTGATGCTGTTTTTGTCAAAAATAGCCGAATGTTCCCGAAAGGGACGCCAGAGGGATGACTTTGTATAAACAACCACCTTGGGTCCATTTTTTAGGATTTTAGTCCAGTTGACCTACACAGCCTTAAAAATCTTCGTCCCCGAGGCACTGAAGGGCCGTGATTGCAACACCAGGTTTTTATTGTAATTTGAAAAAAAAACAAAGAATCAGCGGTCAGGTGAATACTGTTTGGATTTTTAGTCAAAAATAAGCCGAGTCAGCTTCGGCCGCGTCTTAAACCGTTCTTGCCGAAATAGCCTTAGAGTATCTTTCAGTTGTCGAAAGGCTATTTTCGTAAATGAACGGACGAGTTTGTAAAATGTCATAAAATAATCTTCCCCGACCTCAAAATTCATGTGAAATTTGGAAGGGGCCACATTTGCAAAAATAACCGTTTGGTTGCATTTTGTCAAACGGAGAAAGGAAGCTGGCCATTTGTTTTTGGAGTTTGTAAATCTTTTGATTAGAATATGTGGGTTGTTTGATTTTCGAGTTTGTAGGTCATCTTCAAACCTTTGAAACCCAGTTTGTTTTAATATGAAAATTGTGAAAAAAAAATATTTATTATTGTTTATCTTTTATTGATCCGAACTACGCAAGGCCTGATTCATGCGGGGTCATGATACGTAGGCAATCTCCATAAGATTCGACCACCATTGGAAAAAAAAAAAGAAAAATAAAGGAAAGTGTGGGAGATTTTCAAAGGGGCACAATTACAAGAAGCCGGAACGACGCACGTAACTAAAGTGAATGCGTGATAGAACGGTCTAACTGCTTAGGGGCACTGTATCTCTGATATATGATTATCTGTCAAATGCCCTAACACTAACGTGATGACTTCACTTTGTTGTTGTTCATATATAGAAAAGTGGTTGGTTGTGGTAACTCCTCCCTGCAAAGCAAAGTCAAAGGACAATGACTCAGAACCTCAGAACCAAGTGGGTCGGTACTGATGACCGACAACAACTGGTCGAACGGAACAACGGGTTGGTAGAAGAAGTGAAAATGCTGAGACAACATGTGGCAGACATGTATCAGGCATGGATGACTGGGAAAGCACCACCCCCTCCACCGCCAAGCTTCTTGAACTCTGTCATTACCCAAGCACCCAACACCATAACGGAAGATCCCCCATACTCTCCATCCCAACCCACTTATGGCAGCTTTCCCAGCTACCCGAGTAGCTCCATCACTCATCAACGCTACTCCCCTCCCCAACACTACTTCTCTCCACGAGACTCCCAAAGACATGCTTCACTTTCCAAATACCCAGCTCCACAAAAGGCCTGTCCACCCTCACAAGCCTACCGGAAGCCCCCTGGATCAGGTTTTCGGCCCAATCAAGCATTTAGGAACGAGAGGTTGCTAAAACGAGAAAAGGCTCTCACCCCTATCGGAGTATCTTATGCAAGTCTGTTTGAAAGGCTAAGGCATGCTGGCCTGATTGAGCCGCTCCCTGCATATACTCCAGATCCACGTGCAAGAAACTTTGATCCGGCAGCACGATGTGCATACCACTCCAATTTCAGAGGGCACAACATTGAGAGCTGTCGTAATCTGAAAAGGGAAGTAGAAAAAATGATCCAAAAAGGGCGGATTGTGATCAATAACAGTGACATAGAGCACTCGAACCCTATCGAGAACTTGTTGACGGAGGTTGATGATGTTGAAGCTGGTAATGGTCTTGGCAGTATTGATGCAAAGCTCAGTGGCTAAGATGCTAGGTTTGATAATTGAGAGGGCGCTTCGTTCCTTGGCTAGCAAGAGAGAAGCTTTTGATGGTTTATTTTGTTGTCATTTCTGTTCTCCGGATTATTAGGGTTGTAATTCGGATATTGTCTTACGTCAAACTTTCTTATCTTTCCATTTTGTCATAACGGTTTGTTTAAGTTTTGTCCAGGCTGTTTTAGGATTTTATTCTGGTTTGTTTCATTCGTTTTGTTATTCAAACCATTTCACCGGTAATCTAATGCAAAATCCGGTCTTTTATTATTTCCAGTCATCTTTTTGTTTGGTCCTTTTATCATTTTTGTTTAGCGTCGATTCTGGTGACATGCATGTGCACACAGTTTGGGCCTGATCTTAAAAGATAATCATAAAACCATTAGGAGGTGATCGGAATATTTAAAAGGAATAAAGACGGTTTGAGATTATTCGGAGCTCGAGTCATGTGGAACTGGGGCAAATAAAACATAAAGAAAAACCATAAATCAAGTGAGAGTATTGCCCAACGGTGCTTTAAAAAGGACAAAAGAAAAAGGCAAATGTATGCATATGGTTATCAAATCCGGCACAATCAGAAAATGTGGCGAATATTTAATGGTGTTGTTTGTGCTTGGCGTGTTTTGAAGATTGGAATGACGAAGGCATTTTATTCTGCTATCTAAACACTTTCTCCTTCGTTAACCCTTTGAGCCTTATTTATTTTCTTTCATACCCCTCTTTCGGAATCAGTAGCAAAGAGTAGAAACACAAACATAAAAAGATAAGAAAAGAAAAAGAAAATGAAAAAAAAACACAAAAAGAAAAAGAAAAAAAAGCAACAAAAACGAAAAAAAAAATGAAAAGAAAAGAGAAAAATGATAACAAAAAAACAAAAGAAAGTCAGAAGAAAACGGAGGAATTGGGAACTAAGTTTGACCTGATTCCTCAAAGAGGATACGTAGGCGCCTCACGGCTCGGTCATGGTGTAATAAAAATTAAAAAAAATAAAAATAAATAATCCCCAAGCAAGAAACTGGGGCAAGGGTTGCGCTTGTTGTAAACAAATATGGTTCTGAAGGTTGTAATTTTGAACCCCAAATTGATTTGTTTTTGAGCCTTTAATACCCTTTCTTTCTAGCCTATCCAAAAACCTACATTACGGTCCAAAGAAAGACCTTCTGATCAGTCTGCAAAAGACGCCAAGTCAGACAAATGAGAGTCTTACCTGTGAACATAACACTCTGTTCCACAGCATAATGGACTTTAATCCCCAGCAGAGAGAATCATACCGGCAACACTCCAAATACCCAGCTGGAAAGTGATACAAATGAGAGAGTCTTATCGGTGAAAATCTTCACGGACACCATAAGGCGATGAAAGCTGGAAAAAAAAACCAAAATGAGAGAGGTTTGATAATGAAAACCCTTCGGGCACAACAAGTCGAATAAGATTGAGAATCAGATGGGGAATCGCCAAATGAAGATCTTGAAAGACGATTGACGGTAGAGGATAGGCCACATGCGCATGTCATGACCATTAGAGTCGGTATCTGCGTTTGATAGGTTTTTATTTATAGTTTCTCTTGTTAAAGAGTCATCTTTTTCCTTTGTCTTTTATTCGGTTCCCTTTTTGTTTATCTTTCTCTTTTCATAGAAAAATTCCCCAGTAGAGTCTGTTTGGTCAGAACAAGTGAGAAATGACTTCAAAATCTGCCATCAGCTTTTCAATTATGCAATATGAGATCTGACTAGTACATCCAAGTGGTATAGTCAGCAAGGAACAAGCACGAGGCCAGTGTCAAGAAAGATATCTCCAGCAAAAGGGAATTGACAAAAGGATTGACGAGTGTCAAGAGGGATACCCTTGCCGAAATCAAAGGTTATAAACCTCAAGGCCAAGGCCTGTGGACAAATCAAGAAGAGCAATAGGCATGATTTGGGAAATTCATACGAGACTAAAAGGTCGGGAAAATGACAGTTTCCGAACTATGCCACAAAAGAAGAGGGATATCCCCAGCAGAAAGGGATCATTCCCAGCAAATAATATCGTCCCCGGCAAGTTTTTGGAACGCAGAGCAGGGAAGGAGAAAGGGAAAAGCCATCCCCAGTAGGAGTATCACAACCAACCACCACAGTCAAATCTTAAAAGGAAATGGCATTGATGGCAGAAAGGCATGCCACAAGGGAGATTGTCAAACTGGGGCAGAAAATTTTCCTTTTATTTAGAAATTTTCTGGAAGTCAGATACCCATTTAGGGAAGAATAAAGATAGCACCAGTTTCAAGGGAAGTGGTCTTTGAACTAGTTTTACCCCCAACATAACAAGTTTTAATAAAGGAAGTTGTTCCCCAGCGGACAGAACAAAATGATGAAACTTGTGCTCGGAAAAAGCAAAAGGCCAATATCATTCCCAGCAGCCTTCAGAAGAGTGAAGCACTAGTTTTGAAGGAATCAAAATCTTCCAGCAGTGTTATCCTCAACAGCGTTATCACCGGCTGATAACATTTTATCCCCAGCAATGTTGAGAGAGAAAAGTTTTGAAGGAGGTAGTTTTGGAGAAAAGGGGAAGAAAGGAGATTCCCCAATAATATTATTCCCCAACAGGAACAAAGCAGCACAAGGGAAAAAGAAAAGAAAAAAAAGGAATTACAAAGGTAAGTTTCTCAAACCTTTGATCTTTACATTTTCCTCCTAGGATAAAAGTCCTAGTCTGATGAAATTTTCTCCTGAGATATCAAATCTTAGTCCGATGAATCTTTCTCCAAAGCTCGAAAGGAGCTTGATTTATTTTTAAAAATATTAGAGTTGAAGTCAGGAGCCCGCCTGGAGAATGAAGGTGTTAAAATTTAAGAAATTATTGAAGTCAGGAGCCCGCCTATAGAACGGAGGTTGTTAAATTTAAGTTGAAGAAGTCAGGAGCCCACCTGTAGAATGGCAATTTAAATTTCAAGTTTTGAATTTGGAATATATTTCAGTCTTTACATTTAAGTTGAAGAAATTGGGTTCATCCGCCCTCGAATAGGATATTTTGGGTTCATCCGCCCTCGAATAGGATATTTTGGGTTCATCCGCCCTCGAATAGGATATTTTGGGTTCATACGCCCTCGAATAGGATATTTTGGGTTCATCCGCCCTCAAATAGGATTTTATTTTCAGAGTTGTTGTTGAAATCAGGAGCCCGCCTGAAGAGAGGAAAGGCGTTTCATTTTTAAAAGTTGTTGAAATCTCGCCAGCCTAAAGAAAGGAAAGGCGTTTTATTTTTCAAAGTTGTTGTTGAAGTCAGGAGCCCGCCTGAAGAGAGGAAAGGTGTTTTATTTTTAAAAGTTGTTTAAATCTCGCCAACCTAAAAGAAGGAATGGCACTTTATTTTCAAAGTTGTTGTTGAGGTCAGGAGCCCGCCTGAAGAGAGGAATGACATTTTATTTTCAAAGTTGTTGATGAAGTCAGGAGCCCGCCTGAAGAGAGGAAAGACGTTTTATTTTTAAAAGTTGTTGAAATCTCGCCAGCCTGAAGAAAGGAATGGCATTTTATTTTCAAAGTTGTTGTTGAAGTCAGGAGCCCGCCTGAAGAGAGGAAAGGCGTTTTATTTATTGAAATCTCGCCAGCCTAAAGAAAGGAATGGCATTTTATTTTCAAAGTTGTTGTTGAAGTCAGGAGCCCCCCTGAAGAATAGAATGGCGTTTTATTTTAAAAGTTGTTGAAATCTCGCCAGCCTAAAGAAAGGAATGACATTTTATTTTCAAAGTTGTTGTTGAAGTCAGGAGCCCTCCTGAAGAAAGGAATGGCATTTTATTTTCAAAGTTGTTGTTGAAGTCAGGAGCCCGCCTGAAGAGAGGAAAGGCGTTTTATTTTTAAAAGTTGTTGAAATCTCGCCAGCCTAAAGAAAGGAATTACATTTTATTTTCAAAGTTGTTGTTGAAGTCAGGAGCCCGCCTGAAGAAAGGAAAGGTGTATTATTTTTAAAAATTGTTGAAATCTCGCCAGCCTAAAGAAAGGAATGACATTTTTATTTTTAAAGTTGTTGAAGTCAGGAGCCCGCCTGAAGAGAGGAAAGGCGTTTTTATTTTTAAAAAAAGTTGTTGAAATCTCGTCAGCCTAAAGAAAGGAATGACATTTTATTTTCAAAGATGTTGATGAAGTCAGGTGCTCGCCTGAAGAGAAGAAAGGCGTTTTATTTTTGAAATCTCGCCAGCCTAAAGAAAGGAATGGCATTTCATTTTCGAAGTTGTTGTTGAAGTTAGGAGCCCTAAATGGGTAAAGAGGCACTAGGGAGGTGACTTACTCCTAGGTGAGTATCTAACGGGATCTAGAACTTAGGGCAATAATGTTATAGTTGGGATTATGATATAGCCAATGCACGAAGTTACTCACTCGACACCTCTTAGTAGTAAGAGTGACCTTGCCCTAATTGGCTTTCTCAAGCCCAATTGGGTGTTCAAGTTGTGCAAACAATGTTGGCTCAAGTCGGGTATTACTATCTCTAGGTTTAACCCTTTAATTAGGGCTATCAATCTCTTGAATACACCCTAATTCCTTGTTGGCCTGAAATTCCTAGACTTAGTCTCTTTTTCTCAAGAAGAGCCTAAGTCAAAAAGGCACAAATTAGTGTTTGCAACAACTAATTCAACATAGAAAGCATAAATCAAGCCAAATAACAATCACCCATAAACATTTAAGTCCTACAATAAAAGACTCATTAAATACCCACACTAGGGTTGAGCCACAACCCTAGCTAATGGGTTTAGCTACTCATAATTGAAGAAGAAATCATACATTGAGATGAAGAATAACCCATAAATTGTAATTACAAGATAAGATACTATGATTAGTTGCTAAGTAAACTACAAAATTACTCAAAATGGGAAAAAGTCGTCGTTCACGTGCTCCCTACTGATAATATGACCTAAAAATCTGAAAAGAGAGTATTTATACATAGCTAAATTTTATAGACAAAAATGCCCCTAACAAAGGTACCGCTGATAGCAAAAAATGGACCGCTACAGCGGTGAGGCTACCGTGGCCGCGGTAAATCAACCACGGACCGCGGTCTTCAGATTTTGGCTCAACTGCAGGTTCTCTGAACTTCTTCTCCGCGGACCGCAATAAACTGACCGTTGTTGCGATGGAGGCACCGCGGTCGCATAAAATTAACGGGACCGCGATAGCTTGAATTCCAAAAATGCCAACTCTCTGAATCCTTGCCCCCGCGGACCGTGATAAAAGGACCGTGGTCGCGGTAAGTCTTCTGCGGCTACGATGGATTTTATGTTGTAACGCTGCTTTGACTTAGTTTTGATGTTGTGCAGGTTTCACTCCTTTTTGAGCTGGTTATGACATCCTTGTCCCTTTTGACCAAACACTACAAGCAAGCACAACAAGTTAGATTTTGGGGAATACTTGTACACATTTTAGTCCAAAACTCAAGCAAAAAGGAGCATAAACTAAACTAGAATCCCTAGTTATCACGAGTATGAGGCCATGATTGTAGATCTAGAACTGACTGAGAGCCTTAGGGCTGAAGTGATCGAAGCCAAATGTGATTCCCTCCTCATGGTAAATCAAGTCAACGGAATGTTCGAAGTAAAAGAAGAACGGATACGGAGGTACTTGGACAAATTGCAGGTAATCCTGCACCAATTCAAGGAATGGACTATGCAGCATATACCCTAAGATCAAAACAGTAAGGCCGACACACTGGCTAACTTGGGGTCGTCGGTCGACCCCAATGAATTTAGCTCGGGGGCAGTGGTACAACTAATAAACTTGGTTGTTAGTTTGTATGAGTCCACCAAACAGTAGAGTACCTGGTCCTCTATGAGGTTATACTGAGAATGCTAGTTAAACTGAAAGTAAATGAGACAAAGGATTTTTACGTGGAAAAATCCCAACTCAAGGAGACAAAAACCACAACCTACACCTGTAGGCTTTCAACTTCACTAACTTGTAAACGCATATTACAATCCACTTTGTAATAACTCTATTCCAAAGGATTCAACTCAACTAACTTGTGGTACTCTCACCACAAGCCACTTTGTCTCTCTCTAGTTACAAAAACTTTAACTAACTTATGATACTCTTACCACAAGCCACTTTGTCACTCTCTAGTAACAAATACTTTAACTTATAAATAAACCTAGTCACAACATAAACTCAGAGAGTTTACGGATTTTACAAGAGGATTCCTAATCAACGCTTCTGGCTAAGCAGTTTAGGAGATACAATAAGAACAATCACAAAGTTACAACTCAACTAAGGACAACAAAATACTAACTTCGGGAACTGGTCCGTAGTAGCGTTTAACTTTGTTCTTCAAGCTCATGAGAATTGATTTCTCTGTTTTGCAAAAGGCTTGAATGAGAAATAGAAATGTTCAATTGATGTTTTGATATAAACTCAGTGTTGATACACCTTGATGACATCACTTGAAATGATGTAAGCACTTTAGTTGGTCAAGGAATAAGTGGGCACTGGAAATAGCGTAGTGCAGGCAGAAACAGTGCATGCGGTCACGTCGCTTCCAACTATGTCCAATTGATTTTGTACTACTATGAGGGAACCACAAGGGTATCGGGTCCTTGTTTGGTTTCCTATCTCTTGAAGCTATAACAGTTCACATTTAGTTGGAATCTGTTAAATAGTCCATATGTGTCAAGTTCCATATCTGGTCCTTGACAATAAGTTTGTTAGATCTTCAAAACATAAGGCAAAGACATTGAAAACCTATCATCAATGATAGAAAAAGTCACGCCGAAGTAAACTCAACAAGTTTGACTTGGTATTGGAGAAACAAATACATTGACTACTTGAAGATAGAAAGATTGCCTTCGGATCCCAAAGAATCGAGAGCCATGTGCACCAAAGCTGCCAGATTTAGCTTGGTCGAAGGGGCATTGTTCAGGAGATCTTTCTTCATCCCATAGCCAGATACTTAGGATCGGGAGAGACCGAATACACCATGAGAAAAGTTCACAAAGGTACTTTCCAGAACCATTCGGGTGCAGAATCCCTAGTTCGGAAGCAAATCTGAGTCGGCTACTACTGGACCGAAATGGAGAAGGATGCGAAAGACTTCGTACGAAAATGTGATGAGTGACAAAGACATGTTCCGATGATCCATCAATCAGGAGAAATGCTCCACTCGGTCCTGTCTCCATGGCCATTTAAGAAATGGGGATTGGAAATTGTCGGTCCCCTACCATGGGCACTCGGTAAAGCTCATTTATACTATTCATGACCGATTATTTTTCCAAATAGGTCGAGGATCTAGCGTTTGAGAAGGCCCGAGAGAAGGAAGTGATTGGCTTCATCTTGGATCACATAATATGTCAATTTGGGATACCATCCGAGATTGTTTGCGACAACAGGAAACAACTCGTTAGCAGCAAGGTGAGTAAGTTTTTCGAAGATCACAAGATCAATAAGATACTATCAACGCCTTATCACCCTGGTGGGAACGGGCATGCGAAATCAACGAATGAAACTATACTCCCTGAAAAAAGGTTGACCGGTTCAGAAGGAAAATGGAAAGAGATCTTGCCCGAAGTCCTGTGGACATACCATACAACTTCGAAATCGAGCACTAGGGCCACCCCATTTTCTCTGGTCTACGGAGCTGAAGCCTTAATACCAGTCGAGGTAGGGGAACCGAGCCTAAGGTTTTGGTATGCTACCGAAGAGTCCAACGGCGAGGACATGACCACGAGCATGAAATAGTTGGATGAAAAGCGGGAAGTTGCCCTAGTCCGGTTGGCCACGGAGAAGCAACGAGTAGGGAGGTACTACAACCGAAGAGGCAACCTCTAACATTTTCAAGTCGGGGACTTGGTATTGAGAAAGGTAACACTACACACCAGGAACCCAAACAAAGGGAAACTGAGCTCGAATTGGGAAGGACCATATCGAGTCATCAAAATAACCGACAAAGGCTCATATAAACTCCAAGCGGGAAATAATGTACAAATACCAAACAACTAGAACATGTCACACTTAAAGCGGTACTACTGCTGACGTATGAACTTAATTCCTTTTTAATTTTGTTACATTGCGGACTAATGTATGTAGGTACTCGGCCAAGGGCGGATGTGGCTATTAAGTCTGAAAGTACGTGTTGCACTCTTTTTCCCCTTGAACTAGTTTTGTCCCGAAGTGGATTTTTCGGGAAGGTTTTTAACAAGGCAACAGTAAAACGTGCTACCTTAGATTTGAATACCGGCCTTAAATCGAAATCGATGATTGATTACATCAGATCAATAGTATCCAAGCCCTCACAAATTCGAACTCGGATGCTGGGGGCCATTACCCCTAGATTAAGATTATGATCTTTAGCAAGAGAAAAGAAAATTTTATGTGTCAAAAGTTAAGGCTTGATGGTTAGAATTCATTGTAAGGGTAACCGTGCCCACATAGTCCACTCTAGCCACGAAACAAAGTTTATGCGCCTCCGATCATGTACCTTGCATCTTAAGCCATGAAAGAAATTTCTACTTGCCTTATACCTTATTATTGTGGATTTTACTTCTTTTATCCTGGAACCTAAAGCCCATGGGCTACCCCTACTTGGGGACTATTGACCGATAAAAACTAAGATGACCTGAGCTACTGAATCTCGAAGGCACAAGCCTATTAGGCAGTGCCCGAACATGAAAGGCCAAGACCACCCTAAAAATGGTTCAGAGACGTCCGAAGTCCATACACAGAAAGTAAGGCCCTTACGAAAAATCAAAACCTATTAAAAGGATACCCTCGGCAAAAACATCGTCTAAGACACTTAAGCATATTAAAGGCCTTCGGTTTATCGTAGATTCGAAGCCACAAGTAATCCGGAACCACCATCGAAATCGGGCCCCATTCGGACCTCCAGAGAATGGACGCTCTAGACTACATTTAATTTTATACTAAGGCATTAAAAACGATACGCAAATAGAAAATTGCTAATAGATGCTGGAAAGTAATGATACGATATTGCAAAAGGTGGAAATTTTATATATTCCAAAAATTATTTATAAAGGCACGACAAAATGGCCTCAAAATAAATAAAAAAGAAAATACACAAGTAAAAACTAAAAAATAACTAAGGCATTCACACCTGGTCTTCACCGGGGCTTAACTTGCCACCGGAACCGTCGGAATTCCCGGAACCCTCAGAGTTTTTGGGACCCTCAGGCTCGTATAGTTCCTTCGCCTTGGCCTCAAGTCTCTTGGCTTCCTCCATCTCGGCAAGAGTTCAAAACCTCGGGCATGGACCTCATCGAGGGTCTCTCTTCGAGATAGCTGCTTTACATACTTGGTCTTCGTCTTTAAGCAGGCATCGGCTACCTCTACATCGGCCTTATACTAGGCTAACATTTCCTCAACATCGAAGGAATCAACAGAAGTTACCTCCAACTTGGACCTCAGCATATTATATTCTTAGCCGAGGGCATCCCATTTTGTGATGGCCGATTTCAGCTGTGCCCCGAGTTTATCATTTAGCCGAGACCACTTGTTGGCCTTGTCTTTTACAACTCGGAGTTGATCCTTGTACGATGTTTGCTCCACTTTTACATCCTCTTTTTTCGGAGTCAACAGGTTTATCCTGCCCTTCCACGTCTTGGCCGTGGCCTTGACCTCATCCATCTCAGCCCGAAGTTGGTCGTTCATGTTTATCTTCTCTTGGACCTGCGAAGTTGCATTGTTAGTCTCCATGAGTAGCTTCTCGTTTTTAGCGTCAAAGATTATTACCTTCCTAACCAGGTTGGCATGATCCCGCTTCAAGGTCAAGGCCTCCTTCTGGGCCTTTTGCAGTTCGGCTCGGAGAATCGGGAGGTCCTTGAGGGCCTCGTCTTGTTGTTCACTAAGAGCCTTGTACATGTCCTTCTTCTGGACTTGCTCTTTGAGCTCGAACTCAAGCTGGTTGATCTCCAAGAGGGACCAGAGGAAGCTTTCATGATGAAGCACTAAAGCCTGAAAATATAACGAAGTCATTAGAGTATGAGGGTGTATGGATTGGCTTATAAAAAGTAGCTTTTAAGCTAAAAGCCAAAAACCATAAGTTGGTAATACCCAACTTTTGGCTTTTGACTTATTATTTTACTTTTTATCCCTAAAAGTAAGTGCTTTTAAGCACTTTTTATCATTGCCAAACACCACACAAACTAAAAAAGTGCTTAAAAGCCAATAAGCACTTAAAATAAGCCAATCCAGACACCCTTTATGACTAAAACCAAGCAAGATTCACAAGGGGTATGGAGATTAGACACCTTACCCGGTTCAGTGCCTGGTGTGCCTCATTGAAGAGGCCCGACGTGCCCACATCGTTCATTTTTTCTCGGTCCTCCTCGCTCACCAGGCAACGAAGGTAGCTGGCTACGCCCACCGGAGCGGACAAGGCTTGGGCGTCCGCTGGAATAGTAAGAACGACCGTTCTCTTATACTCGGGGTTCACACTTGGAGCAGGGAATTGCTTTACCAATTTTAGAGTCGAAATCGGCTCGCCCGCTCCAGATGGCACATCCTTTTTTGGGGCATCTAGGTGACCAATCCCGGAAAAGTCCTCCACGCGGCCAAGTTCATGCCATCAAAGAACGTATTAAGGGCATCATCGGGGCACTGCGCCATCTCGTTTGATTTCTCTTTGCCTGTATGAGCCTCTTTGAGCATAGACTTAGTATAGGATGACGTCTCCACGATTTCAATAACACTGGTTACCTCCTTTGGGACAAGAGCGGCTTCTCGAGAGGCCACGACCTCCATCTCTCCCATTGGCTCCCAAACTAGAGGGTGATCGACCTCGTGGTCATCTTTCCTGGTTGTTGTCTGCTCCCCCTTATTAAGGGTCAGCCCATGAGCAATGAACTCAAGGTCGTCATCCTCGTAATAATCCCTAAGCCGGTAGAGGGAATCAGAGTCCGGTACCTTAGACTTAGTGCTCTTTTTAATTTTTTAGACCCGGATGGTCACCTTCTTCTTCTTTGCCTCGGCATCCTGGGAGCCCGAGGACTTTCTCTTCTTTTTCTCATTCGCGGAAGCCCGGGCTGTCCCAAAGCGGAGGGTTCGGAAAGCAAGGACGGATCGTCGTACTCATCCAACGGCCTGAGCTTGTTTGTCTTAAGCAAACCTGTAAGAAGAAAGAAGACTTAGCGATGTGTAAGCCAAGAGTATGAAGGTAATCATTGGGGGGGGGTAACCATGAGAACGGCCGTCCCATTTGCCCTTCAAGAGCTTGTGCCATGCGCGCTCGGAGTATGGCATTTGTTTGCAGATCCCCTAGATCCACTCCTTGAAGCGGGGGACTGCATTAGGAACTTGGGCAACCACTGCACAACGACAAATACATGCAATTAGAAAAAGATAAAAGAGAATATCAAATACTCGAGAAGGAAAAGACTTACGAGAGGTGTTCCATTTCTCCGAGGACAGTACAAATTCGGGGGGATGAGGTCTTCGGTTTTCACCCGAACGAACCTCCCCTGCCAGCCTCAATCCGAACTACTTATTACAAGTTTCAATAATCTTATCCGAACTCCTAACTATTTAATTGTAAAATATTCCTTTTATGGGAAGTGCTTTTTCACCACATGTTTATCAGTTAATGCTTTGAATGTCTTTTTTTCTTCTTCTTCAAAATGTGCAATTTTGATTGGAAATTCCACTACTGTGTATTTTTTGTAAGACTTTATAAATATGCAAAATGCATTTGCGTGCATTCTAAGTGAATTGAGATAAGCTTGGGAGATGTCACTACTCACTAGCAACTTACAACTTGTTTGGAGGGTTGTTATGGATCGTTTTATAATGCAATGTATTGTATTATAATCGGTTTGATGCATATAATGTTTGGATAGATTGTATTATTTGTCATCGTTTCGTGATATTATGCACCAATAATATTAAGAATAAACTTACAATTTTATAAAGAAAAAATAAGGTACGGGGTAGAATTATTATATAAAAGGTAGGATAAAGTATGATTATCTAATAATAAGGAATGACAATACGAGAGAAAAAAATAAGGTAACGACGTGACTAAACCAAATTGGTGCTTTTAGTCGTTACATAACGATGGATTTAACGATACGATAAAATAAAATTTAAGTAACAATCAAAACGAACATTATATTCAAAGTAACTATATAATACAATACAATAAGTAACAAGTTGTTAAGAAAGCATACTTGTGGATATGAAAAAAGCCATAAACCGCCCTCGACATATAAATCGCAAACTTCTAATGCAACTTATAAACTGCAATCATCTAGTGCGACTTATAAATCGCAATTGTCTAATGTGACTTATAAATCGCAATCATCTTGTGACTTATAAACGTCTAATCCTCTTATAAATCGCAATCATCTTGCGATTTATAAACGTCTAATCCTCTTATAAATCGTAATCAACTAATGCGAAATTGCGTACCAAACAACTTATAAATCTCTGTTCGTAATATAAATCGCATTAAGTGAATGCGAATTATAAGGTGCTTTTACAGGCGATTTATGTATTAACTATCTATCTATTCTATACTATATTAAAAACACGAAGGCCCTTAGCGAAATGTCGTTCACCTTTTTTACCCTTTAAAAATAGAGTACACACTAGACAAAATTGTCATTTAATTATTTTCCTAATATTTAAGACTTCAAAATCGCCAAAATTTTCTATATTATCTTTTTCCTTATTTAAATTACATAATACCATATTTGTAAAAAAAAAAAATACTAGCAAAATCAAAGTAGAAACTAGCGTGTATTTTGAACTCCTATAAGGTTTAGGAGTGTTGTCTTTGTATAGAATTATTGCCGGTTAATTCTTTAAAATTTTACTATTTTAGTAAAATGAAAGAAAATTAATTGAAAGAGAATAAGTAGAAAACAAATAAAGTCTTGTGCAATTAGAACTCCTTTTTCTTTTTTAAATGTAAGATGTTACTCTTGTAGTGTGAATGCTTCAAACTTCATCACTATCCACTTTACAACAAATAACTTAAAATAATTAAAGGGTACGATACACATGCACTAAAATTTACCAAAAAAAAAAAAAAGATTTAATTTTAAATCAAAAACTATTGAAGTTTCCTATACATCGTAAATCAAAACCTATAAAGCTAATAAAAAATCTATAAATAAGTTTACAAAATATAGGAATATAATTTTTAAAATAATTATAATTATATTATAGTAATTATAAACTATAAGATATTTTAAATTTTTTGTTAAATTTATACATGTTAAAGCACAAATCCAATTAGATAATTGAAACATAAATAAGATAAAGAAATTTATATAACGAAATTAATAGTAATAAATTGCACGTATTTCTTTATAAGAAATTTAAGGATGAAATAGTAGAAAATAAGGTATATTATAAATAAGTCGTCATTTTTAATGTTTTTATTTTTTGGCATTTAGTCCTACTAATGATAGCTTCACTATTTTTTTTAATATTAAACTATTTATCGTAAATATTAACTCAATCATAATTTTTTTTTAAACTTTGTAATTTCAAGTTCATAACTATTGAAATCTCCTATCCATCGTAAATCAAACCTATAAATATATTACGACGAGTAAAAATATTATATATAACTAAGTTTACAAATGACAAGACTATATTTGGAAATAATATAATTATATTAATAATAGCTATAGTGTACTTTAAAATTTTTGTTGAGCTTTTGCACGTTAAAGCACAAACCCAATCAAATAAGTGAGGCATAAATAAGATACTGAAATATATTGGAATTATACGAATAAAGCGTATGTATTTTTTAAGAAATTTAAGGATGAAGTAATAAGAAAAATATTTATTGTAAATAATAAGTTGTCATTTTTTTCTTGTATTTAGTCCAAAAAATGACGATGCCTCACTACATTTTTTATATTAAATTTTTTATTATAAGATATTAATTCAACTATAGTCATTTTTTAGACTTTACAATATTAATTTTTGGGAAGCTATAAGACCAACCTTTCTATTCTCGTTTGTGTTTTGTTCTCTATATTAGGCCACCAAAACAGCAATAGTTTTCATAAGACCACATACATCCTCATAAATGACAATAAAGCATCTAAAATCTTATATCGATCATGATTTTTTCATTTATTGAGCTAACTAAACGAGAATAACAATCAAATTTTTAAAAATTTCTTTAACTTTTATTAGACAAATACATAGTTATTCATTAATATAGATACACGCAGGAAGTACTAATTTTTCTTAAAAACATTACACCTTCGCTATATATCACGCCCTTTCTCCTTGCGGTCGAAGAGCAGTGTCATTCTAACATCATCTTCCTAACAACTTGCACCGATTGCTTTCCCTGCCGATTTCCCTCATCGCTCGCAACAGGTTTGGCATCTGAATACCTCTTCACCAAATTGTTACTTATCTTTTTCCATTTGTCATCTTCTTCTCATATTTTCCCCCAAATCTACTTGCTTGTCAGATTTTAGGCGCCACTAATATTCCCTCCATCTATTTCCCCGGCTAAATCCTAGGCGATATCTGTCTCTTGCAAAGTCCAGTTGTAAGTTGCTTGTCAATTTTGTACTGATTTTCTTATGTGAGTACCTTAATCGTTTTCTTATGTCTCATATTTTTTTTTAAAAAAATTTTGAGAATTAGACAAGAGGGGTTGCTCTTATGGTAAGCAACCCCCACTTCCAACCGAGAGGTTGTGAGTTCGAGTCTCCCCAAGAGCAAGGTGGGAAGTTCTTGGAGGAAGGATGCCGGGGTCTATTTGGAAACAGTCTCTCTACCTTAGGTAACGTGTGTGTACACACTACCCTCCCCAGACCCCACTAAGTGGGATTATACTGGGTTGTTGTTGTACATGTTTTTTGAGAATTTTGATATGACTAGCATCTAATTCAGTTCTAGTTTTCACGGCTTTTGACCTTACTTTTCTATGTTTCTCTTTTGCTTTGTTTAATATGGTTATTGCTGCGTACATGTGCTTCATAATATGGTAGGAGTCATGCCCATCATCATAGGAGATGAAAACCTAGGTGAAATGGCTTATTTAAAGAAAAATTAAGTAGTTCACGTGCGTGTAGAGAAACTAGTATGAATCCATAAGCGCAAATTTCGTCGACCATTGAAGAGTGTTCTGCGCCGGCTTCACTCTGCAACTCTTTCCACCTCCGCCTCGCTGTCGCAACCACATCCGCTGATGTGTGTTGTTCTCATCTCCGGGAGTTTTCTAACAGAGTTCCATAATTCCCCAAGGGTTCCAATCACTCCTCCCCCAGCTGCCAAAGAGCAAGAAAATTGATAGTTTGAAAGGTTAGCAAATGCACAATAATAACTTAATTTTGTTAAATGGGGATTAGATGATCAGTACTAGTTTTTGTGCTTAACAAGTTCTTCAACTGATTCAACTATGTACCAACTCTTCACTTCTTATTTTCCACAAATTATTTGCTTTCCACACTCATTGGGTTAAAAGGAGCAAAGCCCTCTTATCAATTTGTTAATTTTTTCATGTCTCGAGGCCAACATGTAACACTTATACCCTGTGTTAGGTTTCTTGTTTGAGATATCATGCACTTAATTTTCTATGTGGGATATATTGGGAGTTCCAGAACTCTAAAGAAGCAAACTTTATCTTTAACAAAAAATGATGAGAAAATTGTCAGAGTAGTCACCATAGGGATAGCTAAAGAAGCAAATTATTGTCAGCTTTCTTCTTGAGCTGGTGTTTTATTTTGTTACAGGGAATTGCAGGATTCTGAAATAGCAGGTATAGTTACTTTTTGTTGTGAAGCATTCATGTAGTGTGTGTCTGCACTGTCTTTGTTATATCTCTGCTGCAGTTGACCTTTTTTTTTATCTTCTCTTTCGTTGCTGGTTGTTCGAGATTGGAAAAAAAAGAAGAAGAAAAGAAAACCTGAGTAAATTAGGTGTATCGGCTATCACACTTCTTCTTTTACCTGTTCTTTTTTAAGTATATTACCCGAAATCTCCCTGTGTGAGCTTCATAAAGTATCCATCCCAAGCTCGGATAAGAGAGTGGTGCAAGGGTACACAGCCGGTGTAAAAAGTAGTCTATCATTTGAATAACTTTCTCATTGGAAAGTGCCCACCAGGGCCTTAACAAAGCGGAATGGGGTACAGAGAGTTCATATAATGAACTAGTTTGGAATATGACATAGGTGACTGATCTAATTACTCACTTATCCCTTAGTTTAAGGTTTTTTTTTCCTTTGATAGGGTAATAAATTTCATCAACAAGGGTGGAAACTTAGACTGATGTGATAACCACTGCACCACGACCCCCTAGTTTTAGGCTTCCTGAGTATGTTAGACTTAATGATTGTCATTACTTCTTAATATCTTATCAACTACTAGGAATGCAAGTGGATTTTTGTATTGGTGATTCCAGATCGTTTTATTTTTTGAGTTAAGTCTCTGAGAGTGTTCACTTTTTTTCTCTTCTTATTTTTATATCTGGATATGAAGGCTTGATCTTTTATAAGCTCGTGATGTATAATCGGAACAAGATATCACCCATTTGATAATAGTTCACTTCTAGCGGATTCTCTTTATTTTTAGGCATTACAATTTTGACATGATATTGCGCACCACTTGTATTATTCCCCTATATTTTAAATTTTATGTCTTCATGTCCACGTCCGACAAACCCTAGTGTCCATACAGCTGCTACTCAGCTCCATACATCTTTAGTTCTATCAATGTAAAAGGGTTCCTATACTTCTACTGGATGCTATGAATAAAGTTGAGTTACCTTATCAAAGAAAAAAGGTATTCACATGCTGTGGCAAATGGATCACCCTTCTTGTTTGTGGCTCTTTCCTCTCGTTTGCTAAATAATGGTTATCAGAAAGGTCCCTTTCTTGTGCTTTCTTGTTTCTTTTATAAACCATAGAAATCTGCAGCATTTGCCTTCTCAGAGTCTGGAGATACATACTTTTTGATGCACCTAAAACAAGATTCAAAGAAAGCGTTTGTATTGGGATTCAAATAAAACTAGGGGAACACTTCTGATCTAAGGATTTGGCTGCATGACAGTTCAGATATATCAAAGAAAACCCAAATTTTGCATAGAATTAAACTCAACGCTAAGAAGGAGAGGAGATGAAAGGGGCAGGTGTTCAATGTTTGCCGTATATGAATTTCTTTTGTGATGACAGTTTTGCTGGGAGTATTCTTGATTCCTCATTGAGAATGTCATCATATTTTTACAGGTGAAGAAGAGTTTTTTTTGGTTGTGGTCTAGAACCCACTGCAAAGTAACTTATAGGGCCTCCACTGTTGTATCTTACCTGGTATCATTTCCTTCTCCTCTTCCTGTTTAGGTAGAAGTACTCGGTTTTAAATTAGTTGTTGTAATGCTGTGCAATTATGGTTGATGATTAGGTGGTTTAAAATGACAATCAGTTCGGAAGAGGCATCAAAGAAAACTTCACGTTCTCAATTGGTTGTGTTGAACAGGGCATTCAAATTGGTAAGTGTTCCTTTCTTAGACTATCTAAGATGGAAGTCAGATGTGTGTGATTGGCTATATGTATAGTTTTAACTTTTTGGACGGTAACTCTTCAAGTGTAACATGCATAGGCACTAAAGATAGGAAGTTTTGGTGTGTAGCATACATAAGGTTCTGGTTTAACTGGTCTAAAGTAGGAGATACAATGACTTTTATCAGGTCGTGAGGCAACGATGTTTATCTTAAAGTTCTTCTGAAAAAAGGGGGCTAGTAATTCATGATTTCATAGCCTAAAGTTAACTTGGTACTCATATCATGTTACTCCACTATTTTCCCACAACATATTTTCTTTTCCCTATGTAAATAACTGGAGCAACATTCTTGAAGTCGTCTAGGTACCTTGACTGATTGTACTGTTATACATGTTTTAGTTAATATAGACTGTTGCTATGGTTTGAATATGTGATTCATTTGCAGGCTGAGCAATGGGTTAACAATATGGGCTCTTCAGATGATGCTAAACCAAATAATGTGGTTCTAGAGAGTCGTCCACCTAGGTAAAATCTTCTTCGACATGACTATATTTTGTTGAAATTCCTAGGGTTAATTTCTTAGGTCCTCGTAGGCTTGGAATTGGTGCTGCAGTTCCACGTCAATCTCAAACTGTACTCTCAAATGACCCCGCAGAAAGAAAATTACGTGCTAAATTGGATGCTGAGAAAAGAAAAAAATTGAAGAGCTCTGAAGCATCAACAATTTCTGCCAAAGACGGGAAAGTTGATGAAGAAAGCGATGACGAGGAATTAGAAAGCAAAACAAAAGCGTTTACCAAGAAGAGGCCTGCGGCTTTGCCCTCGTCTCTGCAAGCAAAGAAGAAGAAGTGACTTTGCATTATCTAGCAATGAATACTTCGAGATGTGCTATAGTTTTCCTTTAGTATATTATTCTAAGCCTTCATCTTCTTGTTGCCATTTTGGAAGCTGCAGTTCTCCTGAGGTCTCAGTCTCCAGTTAAGAGAAAAGTTTTGAGTTCTGAGTAGCTGACTTAGAGTTTCAGTTCTGTTTGTGAGAGTAACAAATTCTAGCTGCAAACACTTGCTTGTGGATGTTGGAATAGGAGGGTGGCACCCAGGAAACATGTTTTTTACCATCTCACGCTAAAGCATATTCTATCTAGCTGCAAACACTTGCTTGTATGAAATTCATATTCTCTTGTCATGTGCTATATTACAATAATCCTGAGAAATGTCCATAGTGATCTTCATATTTTCCATGTTAAAAGAATGAAACAAAATTTTGTCTTCGCTTGCGCCATGGGCAAAACTCTAAGTTTAACAAGTGTTGCCCCTCGCTTGCCTTAGTGGCAACACATTAGTTCTGCCATGGGACAAACGGGGTCAAAAGTTAAAGACCAACCCAGAAAGTGTAATTTTTTGGGTTCGAGATACCAAGATATGACTTGCCCAAATGAGACAAATTGACAGCAGTAGCTTCAAGCATACTTAGGCTATCGTAGAGTGATACAAACAACCATGTCAAGGTATTATTTCTTCTTCTTTTTTCTCCTACTTCAATGTTATTTTCAGTTACAACCACTTTGTACTTACAAGAGAAATTTAAAAGATGGACCAAAAAGGAATGACCTGTGTCAAACGCCCAAAACCTCAACAACCAATCTGCCACGCAAAAAGAAAAAGAAGAAACTCAATATGTAGGTTCAACACACATTAACAAAACCAGAAACCACACATTCTACATCTATTAGAACCCCGGTCATTACCAGGTCACGACTGGGTTGAAGCTCAATCATATCATGAGATTTTCTCCAGAGAGGAACTAACTTTTGATATCTTAAAAAGCAGTTAAATCAAAGAGGAGTTCCGTGATCCCTTGAGTCCACACTCTTTATTTGCTAGCTTTTGCATGGAAGTCTGTAATCTGTCATAAAAGTAAGTAGTGTCTCGCAACAGCTGCATGGTCTACGTCGTTATCTAGAGTCTAGGGAAGTCTTCTCTTAGTCCCTACAGAGAGACAGGTCGGTCACTGGTCCACGCTACTGTCAATTTCATTCTTGGCTGGGAAGAGAGCATCTTCTTCGCACTCCAATGTATCACTAGATATGCTCAAAACTGTGTCCTCCACCAACTCTTCCAGAATAATCTCCTCCATCTCAACACCGATATGTCCAAGATCCAACCGGAGATCCATCCATGTCCCTGATCTTTCCATGTCTTTTTTGACAAGCTGGTCCAAAGAATGAGGAGTTGAATACTGGAGAAGATACCATTCTACTCCTTCCCATACTTCATTTATCAGGTCCATCCCTTTTGGAACAGGTCGAATGTTATGTTTACCAAGTGACACTCCGGGGTGACAGCCAAAATAGCGGTCACAGACTGCCTTAAGAACTTCATTTGCACAATCAAAAAGGAGCTTTTGATCATGAGAAGATCGGCTTGAAAATAACTCTACCTCGTCAAATAACGATGGGTCAAGAACCTGGTCAGACGAAAGCCACCTCAAGAGAAGATCATCCCAATTTAATCCTGAACCTAGAAGAACTGCTTCCACGTATTCAAAAGCGGATTCTTCATTTTCAAAACAAACTGTTGGACACACTTGTTCACTGATGGAAGTCACTGGTTCTTCAAAATGGATTTTCCGTGGTTGAATTTCTGGATCAACTGTACACATGTGAACAGCTACATTTCAGTTAGGTGTGCATAAAAGAAAATGATTCACGGTTTAAGCAAATTCTATAGTAAAAAGGTTTAACCTGGTCGGCATATAGTGCTGGAAGGACTGACATCATCCTCCACAAATAATGGCTCAAGCACTGAGACGGGACTAGGTCGCTCCATTCTATCAACTACACAGTTAGGATCTTCAGCTTTCCTAGGGCTTGAAAAGCATGCAGGTGAAACTGGTGGAGAAGATAGAGTTTGATCCTTCCTAGATGGATCCTGAAGTAAAGCAGAAGAAGATTATAGATACTGTAGCACCAAAGGAAAGGGCTCATTCTTTCAAACTAGTGTTAGATGAGCTTTTTTTTATCAGGTAATAAAATTCTGTTAAACAATTGGAAAAACTCTAGTGTTCGATGAGCTTATCATAACCTTCACCAAAAAAAAAAAAAACTTGAAAAATAGAACGAATTTCATTACAAGTTCAAATTAACTTTATAGCAAGATATATTTATACATAAAAATGTTAAGTAATGTTATTAAAGCAGGCAGTGTGATAAATTGTAAAATGGGAGACAACATATAATCTGAAAAAATTTGGTAAGTTCATTCGAAGGTACGTGAAGACAGAAACATTACCCAAAAAAAAACTAATTACACAGAAAGCAAAGAAAGGTAAGAAACCAACAAGAACATTTAATCTCTTTTTAAAATTTTATTTGTGACTACAAATTTTTATCATATAAAGAAATATGTTGCGGATACTGACATGGATTTTTTTTTTAAACAAGACTTATCATGAAAAAATACAATTAGATATTACGACCTTTTCCTTTTGTAAAATTATAAGATTTTAATTGAAGATTAGAGAATGAATGAAACAAAATTGTATGATAAGAAAGCTCTAAGAATTCATTTTTCCGGTGATATTCCAATAAGTAGCTTATTTGAATATCTATACTTTGTTAAAAAGAATTCTTTTTTTTTTTGAGATTTACTTTGTTAATGTTTTGATAAAATAAAACATGTATTTTACATTTTCTGTTATTACAATGTGCAATGCACAGGGATGCAAACTAGTAATACCAAAAAGTAGGCAACAGAAGTACTTAGCAGTCGCTACTTACTTCTTGTAAGCAGTCAAATGACAATTCAAATCCCTGGGCAGAATTTCCATCATCCACTGCATTGGTAGCGTCACCATCAATTTGGATGTCTCTGTCAATTGGAGAGCTACCAAATTCAGAAATAACACTCAACACTTCACCTTCTTCCAGGCCTTTGGTTTTAATAGTTTCTTCAATTAGATCTCCTGCAATGATTCGGAGACTGATTACACGATAATAGATTTAGAAATTGGCGAACATCGGACTGACAAATGAAAGGTCCCTAAATTCAAGAGATGATCAAGAGAAGAACACCTTTAGGACTTGTATGACCAGTTGAAGCCACGTCTTCATCCACTGTGTTCCCATTTTCACATGGAACCTCTACATTGGTGTACTCACTAGGATACTTGTCAGAACAGCTAGATTCTATCTCCAAATCTTGGGTGGATGGACTTGGACCCGTAACATGGTCATCTCGTACATGCTGAAGTCTGTCATCATTGGTTCCATGTATAGGGTCAGTAATAGGCTCCCTCATTTGGGAATGTAGCATACTATCCTTGCTGTTTTCTCTCGGACTGCAGCTAGGTGAACTGTTGTACTCGGGAAATGAAAGTATCCTCCCCAAGGATTTAGGCAACTGTCCACTACTCAACGTTGTTGTCTCATCTTCATTGTCTAGCATCTCCACAAGGTGCTTCTTTGCCTCGATGTAGATGTTGGGCATTCCTGGCCTAGGAAAATCAGATGCCTCAGTCGGTGAGACTGCTTCAACACCTTTCGACTTGACTATCTTATCCCCTCTCTTGATGCCCAGAGGAGATTTAGCAAATTTTTCAGTATAAAAATGGTCTCTATTAGGAGAACTCCATCCTAAATTTTCGCCAGAGATCCCTCTTTCACTGTTACTCCACTTCAGCTGCTCAGATGGAAATCTGCGGATGGTTCCTTCCTGAGAGATCCCATGACGATCCTTTCCCATTGCATGCTTGAGTTTTCTTTTAATTTCTGTGAATGAGAACTGGGATGTGTTTCTCTCACCCTGCATTGTACGTTTCTCGGCGTATTGCGAGTGCACTGGAGTGTTAACATTGGTTTGAGCACTAGGTGATTGCAAGCCCACTGGTCCAGGCTTCAAAATAATGATTTTACTTGAAGGTCGGGGTGTCTCATCTTCCATTGGGGGGTAAATTTCTTGAGACTTGCTCCTCCTCCTGAAAAATTTGCGTTGTTTGTGGTTTATGACGTCATCTGTTTTTGCATGAACTCGGTTTTCCTTTGACATATTAGATTCTGGAATCAAGTTAGGTTTCTGCTTTTCCTCAAACTGAGCATCCTCCAAACTTCCAATTTGCTTTAACAGCCTTGAATTTGGATCTTGTAGGAGTGTCAAGATAAATTCCTTATTTGAGCTTAGTGTTTGCAGAGCATCCATAAACTCTTTTGATTGGAGAGTCTTGTTATCATCTCCCAGTTGTTTATTGTTTCTTGATCTCTGATTTATAAACACCTCAATCGCTGCATTTAACTTTTCTTCAACAACTGGCTGAGTCTGATCTGACTGCTTGTTATGATCATTATGTAAATCTTGGCGGACCTTCACAAACTTACGACTTTTCTGATGAATCTGGCGGAGTTCTTCCATTACAATGTCCAGATCATCGAGGGCCTTCCCTCCAGAATCTTCAAGATAAGGTGCTTCAGACCTCAAATTTCCGTTATCATCTAAATCATGAAAGTGTGTATTACTCGATCTGCGTGTTCGCCTGCTGTTCTTTCTTGCACGCCATGATTTTTGTGAATTAAACTCCTCTGCATCTATTTCAGAGCCATTACCCTGATTTTTCAGGCTTTGCTCATTCACCATTTCTTCTTCCATCAGCTCCTTTACACTTGTTTTAGGATCAGGTACTGCTACCTCACTTTCTTCATTATCCTAAAATCATCAATACCATACATTTTATCATGCCAGCATATGTACAAACAAAAAACTGTTAGAAATAAGCGTAAATGCTAAAGCGTCTTCAAAGCCTTTTGTTCCAAAAGAATTATATTTTCAATATACAGTCACAATGTTGCCTCATAACATACCTCAATATTCAGTCTATTGTCAGTGGGATCTGGTAATTCCTGCATAGAGCTTGAACAAGCAGAATCTGCAGAAGACAAAACAACGTGATTTTGTTGGACGAGGGGAGGGGATGAGAGAATTGACATCAGACGGTAGAAAGCTGCAAACAAAGAACAGAGACAGATTCATCTCTAAGAGTGAGGATTATAGATATCTTACCAACAGCTGGTTTGCTTCCTCGCTTTCTATCTGAGAGTAACTTTCTAGTGGTTCGACCATGACGAAAATCAAAGATGCTAATCAAACCCCAAATGCAACCCGCTCGATCCTTCTCATATCTCAGAGCGGGTCGCTGTGATCTCTTTGCCATGTTTGGGAACTTATTAAATTTCAGTGCACTCTATTCAATTCTCGATACTACGATATCCTCTCTGCTCAAGTCTGGTCAAGAAGAAAAGAACTTAGATTAAGGACATATAATTGGAAACTCCTTAAGATTCTGAATCAAGGAAAAGGAATTGAAACAACATAGACTCCATAGCAAATGAATGCAGCTAAATAGCCAATAAATATCCTAGTTAGAAAAATCAAATTATTATTTCCAATGGACTAGGCTATGTTGCATTTTCTAAATGGACTCACCTTCAGATCTCTTCCAATAAAAGCAATAAAAAGTTTGCAACAAACAGAACGGAAGGATCATGAAAATTCTACTAATATACAAAATATGGAATATCACTACGGCGAAAGCGGAGATACTTCCAAGATCATATCAATTGCAGTAGTGAAAAGTGGTTGATAAAAGGAACCAATAGAAAACTTTTACCAAAATTTTGGAACCTTGAGAACCAACTAAAGAAGAAGGCAACAAATATGTAGCAAAGTGTACATAAAAACCAAAAGACAATTCCCTCTTCAACTCCACAAGTTTCCCAACAGAGTAAAGCTAAAGGAACTGTAGACTTACCTAGTTGGCAACGAATCAAAAATTTGCTTTTTCCCTTTTCAAGAACAATCTTTAACACTACTTCCAATAAGGGCAGTGCAATCTCCCCCAAAAAACAATACTACATGGAAAGCAATTTGGCTCCACTACAAAAACTTCAGCACTTCATTTCACACACAGAGAGCAAAAACTTCAACTTTTCTCCAACCAACAACTTTGCCAGCAAAATGGCCCTTCAACTATTGAGAAAACTGTTTCAGACACAGAATGCGGCATCAGCAAATCATAAAGAACCTCAAAGATCACTTCTTTGTACTTTTTTGTCGGCAGAAACTTGAAAACCCAAAATTCCTTTTTTTATGAATGAGAGAAAAAAATTCACCTTTTTAATCAATTAAGAGGCACCCCCACAAAGAGGATTTCACCAAGATTGAAACTTTTTGCCTCATGAATCATGCAATTAAGAGTAAACCAAACAGGGATCAGTCAGAATGACAATTTCTTCTCCTTTGGCACGTTGAACAGAATAAAATATCTTTTTTTTTCTTCTTATAGCACTAGATATATTAAAAAAAACTATATTGAAAGGGATTTTATCAACTCAGAGAGGGTCAAGGAAAGAGGAAGTATAGCACCTAACAATAATTCAATACTCAGAACTCTTCTTTTTTACTTTATTTCTTTTGGCTATAAGAGTATCTATACCGACCAAAAAGATAAAAAGAAAGAACCCCAGATGACTAAAACACCGACCCACGTATTTACACAAAGAAAATTAGCTGTGGTCCGTGGGGCAGCCATTAAAGACCAAAGAAGTTGGAGAAAAAAAAAAAAGCAAACTCGGAACTGGAAAGTAAAGATGCTACTGTGTGTGTGTGAGAGAGAGAGAGAGAGAAAGAAAGAGAAAGGGGTTTAGGCATTTAGGGTGGTGGACACTTAAGCTGATGAAGAAGAAGAAGAGTTCTTGACACCTGGGATTCTAATGGTGGGACCAATACAAATGGAGCTTCCCACTATAGGAAAAGTTCTTTTGCCACTTGTATTTTTTTTTGTTTCTTTTCTTGGTCTTATTTTTCATCAATCTTTTTCCTAAATCAGATTTTCAACTCCACGTTCATCAACATATAGATATCATCACTGACACCACCCCCCACATCTGTCTCACACCACTATGCAAAAATTGGTGTTTTTTTTTTGCATTTTGATTTTGATTTTGATTGTGAGTTATGTGTTAAATCAGACAAAAACGTATGAGCATCGGATTCATACGCGTTGAAATAGAGAGGGGAGAAAAAGAAATAGAGAAATAACTGTGAGCGTTATTACACTTTTTTTGGTAGAAAATTGACTTCTAGTTTTAATGTACTGTATACTAGTAGCTGTGGATGATAGGGAAAGGTGATATGTGTGGAATTATGTGAAAATTACAAGGACAAGACTGACATTTACATTTTCTTTTTTAAGCAGACAAAATAAATAATCTGATCCAGGTGTTATGTATTTAATTAATTTCCACTTGGATTTGAATTTGATACTTTTTTTTTAAAACTAAACTATGTTACTATTTTAGATTATAAACATTTAATCGAAGTTTTTTTTTTCCTCACCAGTAAACTCGATTTTAGTTCATTTTGGATCTTAAAATCTAATTGTACGGCTATACTTAATATTTTTGTACTGAGTTTATTTAATTAGGTATTGAAACCGATTTATGAACATTTTAAGCTGCTTTATCCATTAATTTTTGTAATTTTGGATTTGATGTTTTTTTTCTTTCCACGCGAAAGTGTTAATATCTAACTTCTTTGCTAAAAATAATTTAGCTGAATTTATCCTGCATTTTATTTAGGTATTGAAACCAATTTATGAACATTTTAAGCTACTTTATGCATTAATTTTTTGTGATTTTGTATTTGATGTTTTTTCTTTCCACGAGAACACGCTAATATCTAACTTCTTTGCTAAAAATAAATTTAGCTGAAATTATCCTGCATATTATTTAGGTATTGAAATCGATTTATGAACATTTTAAGCTACTTTATGCATTAATTTTTGTGATTTTGGATTTGATGTTTTTTCTTTCCACGAGAACGCGTTAATTTCTAATTTCTTTGCTAAAAATAATGTAGCTGAATTTATCCTGCATATTATTTCATGCCAGGCAAGATCAAGAATACGGGTAACACTTAGTATCGGATTTCGTGAATTACATGAAATTAATTATAGTAGATTCTCACAATATAATACTATCGTATATTTAGTAAATTAATTTTATCATAAGTTTGGTGGATTCTCCACAATAATTACATGAAGTTAATTATAGTAGATTCTCATAATTTAATATTATCATATATTTAGTAAATACTTATTTATCTAGAGTTGTTACTGACTCTATATATCATTAATTTATTATGGAGAATCCACCAAACTATTTTTATGACAAAATTAATTATTACTACATAAAAGACTTATGTGACAGGTTGGTGAAGCATTGATTGATCTAAAAATAAAATTAAAAGAACTTATTGATTTCACTTTGCATTAGAAACAAGTAAAGTACGAAACGTTAGTAGGAAAAGAAATTTGCATTGAACAAAGATAAGAATACTATTTAATTTTCAACCTTTATTATCATTTTGCTAGGAAAAGAGAAGAAAAAGGTTGTTAAATCAAGTTGATTTGGATATGGCAATGATGATAATGATAATTATGTTGAATGAGTAACTTAGAATTCAAACTGATTTACCTCTCGTAAGTGGAGGCCATGAACATATTAGATTTTTAGGTAATTAAACACCTAAGTGGACCTTAGTAAATTTTCTTTATAATCCAAAACTGTATGAATACGAGACAAAAGTTTTTTCATTTTTATGATCAAACTATAAAGCAAGAAATTTTAAAACTGATTTATATAACGGAAAGCAACAAATGTTTAGGATTTATATAATGAATCAGACTTGCTGTATAAACAATCCCAACCGGCCATTTCACAATCTTTTTATGATCTCAAATTCAGCAAAGTAGAAGGGAGAAAATGGATAGCATAATGACCAATATCTAAAATTTCAAAAGTCAAATTCAATATAGTATTGGTATGGCCAAAATTCGACCAAGGAAATTCAGTGCGAAGAGAAACCATAGTGGTGGGATCGTGGTTCGCGATGGGCACCTCGGCTAAGTACGACCCGGGCAAACCCATGAACAAGTTCGTCCTGGACGAGATCGAGGACAAACAGAACAAGCCATGTTCGAAAGTCGATTGGTCCGAAGTCATGTTCCTGAAGCAACGCTAACGAGCCGAGCAGCCGAGGTCAGAGTCACGCACTTAGATTGGCCAGAAATGGCTAGTTTTAGCAATAGAATATTAAAAGAATATTCTATTGGATATCCTCTACATCTTGTACTTTTAGTAGGTAAGAGATATGTTTCATATAAGTAGGAAGAGAAAGAGAAAAAAAAGAGGGATTCCATCTTTTGAGAAGTTACCTCTAGAGAAGTTGACTCCCATGTAACTACTATACATCATCTTACACGTTTGGCTATCCTACATCACTGCCAGAAAGAGAATCATCCACCTTGTTGCATAGTTGGGTGAATTACTCCTTTTATAAATAAATGATACCATTCATTTCATTTATTGTTTGTCTTCATTTCTTCGTTTTTCATAAGAACATCATTAAACCACTCTTTTGCTTTAAATAGCTTTAAATACGATTTTTAAGTGTTTTATTTCTTATCAATCTTGGATCTATAACTTATTACATTTAACTAAAATTTACCCATCATTATTTACTTAATTAGTTTAACAAAAATATTTAAGACTTTTTGGTCAAATAATTTGGCACCGTTTGTGGAGAATTTTCTAGTTAAAATTTTAGTCTCTTCTAGATCTAAGAAGAAAATAGCATAAAACTTTGCAAAAACTGGTGTTTCCCTTGTTTGCACAAATTTGACATGACAGGTAACGGAGAGGAAAGCAGTAGCCGACACCACTGCCAACCTCCTCCGCACCATCAACGAAGCGGGAAACGAGGACATGATGCCAAATGCATCTCCTCGGCGGAGCAATAGCTAACAACAAAGATTTGTTCGCTTTTTCCCATGCAAATATGCCAGGTATCCCAAAAGAGATAGCAACTCACAAGTTGAATGTCGACCCATTCTACCCCCCTCCCCGTAAAGCAAATTAGACGAAAGTTCAACTCGGTAATAAACGACGTTGTTCGTGAAGAGGTCGAGAAGTTACTAATAAACGGTTCCATTCGAAAGTCCAAACAGCCTTAATGGATCGCCAATACAGTCGTGTAAAAAAGAAGAATAGTAAGTGGAGAATGTGCGTGGACTTCACGGACCTAAACAAAGCCTGCCCAAAAGACACGTTCCCCCTGCCCCATATCAACCAACTCACCGACGCTACAAACGGGCACGAACTGCTGAGTTTCTTGGACGCATACTCGGGCTACAACCAAATCCTCATGGAGGAGGAGGACCAGGAAAAGACCACTTTCATCACCCTTCAGGGGACGTACTGCTATAGGGTCTAAGTCATGTCGTTTGGATTGAAAAACGTAGGGGCAACGTATCAGAGGTTGGTAACGAAAATGTTCAAAGACCAACTCGGCAAAACAATGGAAGTTTACAACGACGACATGTTGGTCAAGTAGAAAAGAAAAGAGGATCACATCGACCACCTAAGAGAATCCTTCGACATACTTAGGCGTACGACGTGAAGCTAAACCCTGAGAAATGTGCCTTTGGAGTGACCTCAGGAAAAATTCCTTGGTTTTTTAATCTCGCAACGAGGAATAGAAGTTAATCCCGACCAAATCAAAGCTATCGAAGGGATACCGGAGAACCTGACCAACAAGAACAAGTACAAAAGTTAACCGGCCGCGTACCTGCCCGGTCCAGTATCGCCTTCTCCACCATTACCCTCGTCATCAGGATACTCCTCATCACACCAAGGGTCAGATGCAAGCCCGTCAAATTCCTCTCCATCCTCGTTTGTCCCCGGAGTAGCTGAGTCATAGCCGCAAGCAAGCCTAGCTTTGCGTGCCTTGGCACGAGCCTCTTCGAAGTCGACCTCAAGAACACCCCCCCATTAAATTCCTGTAAATATCCAGCTAAGCCTCGGCATGAATCCATATCTCGTACAGATGTCACGGAGCATCAAGGAAATCAGAAGTACGAGAGGAAGACGGTTGGCCCAACAGCTTCTCTTATTCGACCTGAAGAACGGTGACCTATTCCTTCAAGGCAGAAACTTCTCTCTCAAGACCTCCGATTTGTTCAGTAGACCTCGCCTCCTTAAGTGCGGCAGCTTCAGCATCACTAGCCCATTCAGGTTGAAGGGCACAAATAGAGTCCTCCAACTCAACCACATGCGCTAACGCTGCCGCTTTAGTCCCTTCGGCTCTCTCCATCTCCGCAGCCTTTCCAACCAACTCGTCACGCAAACCATCGGCCCTAGACACATTCCAATCATGCTCGACCCACAAGGATGCCACCTGAGCTTGGAGGTCGACGCACTCAGCCACGACCCCCCTTATTCACTTCAATCTCATCCTCCTTAATCCTGAGTGCCTTCTCGAGCTCGCTGCATCGGCCAATGGTTCGTACGAGCTCATCATCTTTCTGTTTTAACTCCTCTCTGAGAGATTGAAGATCCCCCCTCGGATCAGAGCCGAGTATGCAGCACACGGTACCTGCCACGAATTCGGTGGTACTTGGTAACAATCTTCATCATAATGACCACCTTTTTCTTATCTGCTTGGCGGGCACTCTCAATCTCTAAGATAAATGTCTACAAAGAAAGATAGCGAGCAAGAAAAGAAGAGGAGGGTCAATAGGAGTAAAAAAAGGGAAACAAAATAAGTAACTCACCCATAGAGCCAACTTGGATATACTCAACGATAGGTCGGCATCCTTGAACGACTCAAGAGTCCCATGCTCGACACTAGAACAAAGGGGCACCAGAGCAGGGACTACGCTTTCCGTGCAAGTTACAGTCCAAAGGAATCACTATCGAACGAAAAGTCTCATCGGTCCTCACATCGACCCGGGTAAGCCCCTAATTGAACATCCTCTCTTCCTCGGGGTCGACGTCGGAATCGGATACAAAATCACCGCCAGCCACACCCTTCTCTGCCTCATCGGTAGAAGAAGGAATCTCAACTGGCACGGAGCTTGAAGGATCACTCGCCGGCACGACTGTGATAGCCACTGATGAGGAAACAATCTCAGCATCGGGAGACAGAATCCCGACATCCGAGGTAACGTCGGTATCATGCATAGACACGGTGAGCTTGGGCTCACCACCCATCGAGCCTTCGCCCATATCGATACCACCTCCGGTTCCAATTTTCCGCCTCTTTAAGGGACCACTTTCTTCCTTGTCTGATGGCTCATCTACCAAATAGAATAAGGATGGGTCCACAACCCTTGCCAATGGAGTAGCCGCCCTATGGACAGATCTACGCATAACTGAAATCTTGGACGAGGTGGCAGGCTGTGCAAACCCGCCCGTGGTCATAGCAGTTGAAGGCTTGACCAAAGCACCTGATTGGCGGAATGCGAGGGTGGGAGCCTTCGTTTTCTTTGGGGCTTTCCGACCTGACAATAAGGGAAACGACGTAAGCAATAAGGAAGGGCGGCACTAATGCCCAAATAATGGAAAAACGAAATGACCTACCAGTTGAAGAAGGTGGACACCCAAATTTCTTGTTGAAAAATGACCATTCACGGATCCCTACAGTGTGAGGCAAAATTTGAGCCACCCAGTCTCGGATGTCGGCGACCAATACAGGAGGATCCCTCTCGGCTTCACCATAAAGAGCGATTAGGTAATTTAAGAAAAAAAGCAAATGACCAATTAAACAGAATATTTACGGTCGAAGTTTCACGCCTCGAGAAACCCGGTATGGTTCGCTACCACGTGCTCGGTCTTGATATAGAAATAATTGACCCAAATCCTTCGATTAGCCTTATCATCCATCTTTACCACCAGTCCTTTGGCTCCCCGGTGGTGGAGATGTATCATCGTGCCCCGGTGAAGCTCGGAGCAAAAAGATGCAGCAAATGATGGATGAAGAGTTCGCGGCCGGCCAACTCAACATACTTTATCAATATTAAAAAAAAGCTGTAGATGTAAGGAGAGAGATAGGCTGGGCATACGTTGTAGTAATGTCAGAACTCCTCCGCTAGCAGGGGAAGATGAATAGAATAACCCACCCGAAATGGGTACGCATAAAATGCACAATACCTGGGACGATTGATGTGGACCACATCGTCCCCGGCGTGAATCAAATCGACATGAGCAGGGACGTTGTACTTGGTCCTGAGCTCAGAAAGGCGTGACTCTCCCATTTTGGACTTCGCCGGCACGGGCTTGGGCTAGTCAATAGGGGACTTCAGAACTAGTACGGCCACTAATAACGGGTTTGGGCTAAAAAATTCCTAGGAGTTAAGACATGCACCAGCCATTTGTGTGTTTGTGTGTGAAAGAAGATCCTTGGTCACAAAAGAAAAAAAAATATAATAAGCGACGGTAACGATGCAAGAAGTTGCAGAAAACAGAAAAATGCAAGAAAATGAGATGAATCGCTTTTGAAAGTTTGAAGAAACAAAGTTCTGAATAAGGAGGTCCTCCCCCTTCAAATAAGAAAGTATCGGCACAAAAGTCGAGAAACGTAACTGCCAAATGCACAAGAATCAAAGCGACAGAAATGCGAGAAACTAGGCAACACCTCGGGATAAACATGCAATCATGACGCGTGCAAGGGTGACATCACTCTGACCCCTAACCATTGGGCGCGACCTTCTAAGTACCGCCCATCATGACTAGGATAATCGTTACTTGGCATCTTGTTCGGATTTCGCAAAGCCAGGCTGGCGCAGTCCGCTTTTCAAGGTCGACCTAAAGGATGATCTCGGCAAGCGGAGGGATTAACTGTATGGGCCAAAATCCGACCAAGGAAATTCAATGCGAAGAGAAACCATAGTGGTGGGATCGTGATTCGCCTTGGGCACCTCGGCTAAGTACGATCCGGGCAAACCCCTGAAGAAGTCCGTCTTAGACGAGGTTGAGGACAAACAGAACAATCCATGTTCGAAAGTTGATTGGTCCGAAGTCATGTTCTTGAAGCAACACTAACGAGTCTTAGACGAGGTTGAGGACAAACAGAACAATCCATGTTCGAAAGTTGATTGGTCCGAAGTCATGTTCTAAGTTGAATAAATACACTATATCTTCTTAAATGACATCATCATTATTATTCAATCAAACAAATATAATTATTTTTTGTAACAAATTAAAATACACTTATGTACATATTTTTTCAATCATTCGATATTCGAAGCTTAATTCAGCGTCTTACCAATATTATGATAATAAAGAGACATAAAATGTTTTTTACGATTTTTTTTTTATTTTTAAATTTGAGTCCAAAAATATTAATTAAGAACGAAAGAATTCCCACCCATCCTTGGATGGTCTTAATCCATATGTCAAAATCAGGGGTGGTAAATAGGCAGGTTGGATATGGACGGATCGAAAATGGATAATTTAAAAAATGGAAATTATCCGATCCAACCCATATTTAATACGAATAAAAAGTAAGTTAATCGACGGATAATATGGATAACCATATTATTCATGGCTTCTTGAACATGATCACTTTTGGGAGAATTCCATGTCTCTCAAACGTGATGAACCTTCAATTTGAGGCTTTACAAATGTAAAAGTTAAATCCATTAGTTATCCACTTGATTATTTATTCTCTAAGTGGATAATATAGTTCTTATCCATATTTGACCCATTTTTAAAAATTTCATTATCCAACCCATTTTTAATGAATAATATACATGAATAACTGTTTTCTTTTAATCATTTTGCTACCACCGATCAAAATAGTGCAAAACCAATTCTAGTCTTGTTTAGAAAACAGAACCGATGTAAGGCAAGGATTCAATATTGCAAAAGAGCGCCCACAAATATTAATTGGAACACTTGGACCCCCATGAATCATGATTACCCTACTTCCAACTTCCACGGTGATATCTAAATTTGTAATGTCTAATCTTGAAGGCCCATATGAGACAAAGAGCTTATCTCCCACCCCACCCCCTCGTTCTTGTTTCTCCCTAACCCCACCTTTCTCCTTTTTCTAATTCACCTTCTTTTTTTTTTGGACTGGATATTTCTGACTAACTTTGTACAAATTTGGATAATTAATTAGAAGATTATAACTTTATAATGGTGGTAATAATTATGATTGTTCCCCTCATGCTCATGTTCAAACAATAGAATGTTGAGATCTGAATCTAGAGGCTTAATTAATTTGTACTTAGTTGTTAATATATTTCGATATGAATTTTTTAATATCCAAAAAATCGTATTGCATAATATTAGTTATTACTAGTAGAGTTGCAATCCTACGTTTTAATAGTATATATAGTAGTATTATGTAATGTATATTATCTCATTAACCAAAAGAATAAAGAAAAAAAGTAGTGTATATATATCAACAAGATACACGGTTGCCAAGACGACAAAATCGAACTCGTTGTATTAAGTGTTCAAATTCAATAACTCCCACAGCATAACTACTTAGTGGAAGTTTCCTTCTTTACGTGTTCATTATGTTTAAAGAAGAAATATATATAGAGAGAGAGAATCTGTTAGGAAAAAGGAAATATGATTCTCCTCAGCAGCGGAGATAGTTTTTTTAATCAAGCATGTAAAAATTAAAAATTAAAAATACAAGAAGAAGCTAAAGAATTCAACATCTAATATGTATACACACAAAAACATTGATCTTTATACACAATATAAATTTTCAATAAAGAGAATTCAAATGAATCACTATCCGCCCTAGCTTCGCCGTGGTTCCCTTGTCTTAGGTAGGGATTAACGTTTTAACTGAAAATTAGCTAATAAATCCTTGCCCGACACCATGGAGGGACCATCGACAAAGTCCAACGTCGACATTTTAGGTTAAATCACAAATAATCAATGAGTATTTATTAGCATATATGTAGGGAACTATTTTTTATTTTTTATTTTTTATTTTTTATTTTTATATATATGTAGGGAACTAGAGATGGGCTATGTTTTTAATTGTTCCATCTCTTTCCCCTTTTTGACTTAATTGTCACATCTCTTGCTAAGAAATTACGTCGCTAGGTCAGAAAAGCGATAACTAAAAAATCTCCCCAAGTAGGATTCGAACCTACGACCAATCACTGATTGCTTGTCCATCTATCTAAACTATAATTTTTTTTTGAAAGTTATTAGATGAATTTAATCGCGATCCTTATTTTTACTTAATTTTTTTTGAAATTCTAATCCATCATGCCATTTAACACCATAAAAGGTGCAGAGTATAAATACTTACTTCCATCGAGTGTTTACATCAAACGTTACTAATTTATTATCGTGTGACATATATTTATTGGATCAGTATAAATATGTAATGCAGATAAGTATTTACCGGAGATAAGGAGGGGAGGGGGAGAGGGGGGGGTAAGAAAGGGCTAGGTGAATATATTGCCTGCCATATATGCCAAGATAGAATCAAATGTTGTGTGTTGCTTGGCCTAGAAGAGACTCAAAAATAATTAAAGTTAGGGGCAAATGGTGGAATTGATTCACACTTTGAGATGACCACAACAAAAGGCACTCATTCCTATTAACGTACCCATTTCCAGTTCAATAATTCCACGCCCAACTTTTTTCACATACAAGCACACATGTTGAGCATTAGATGCTACATTTAAGTTTTGTGCTCGGATTATATACTAAATTTTTATAAATGACTCGCTTTAATTAATACATTTGATATGATAATCTAGAAAACAAAATAATAACATACCTCAATCAATAAAATTGCACCGATAATTAATGTAGAATTTTGTTATGCGCCATTGTATACAACTTAAGTCTATGATATTATTTATTACTCCCTCCGTCTCATATTATGTGTCATGTTTCTCTTTTACACGTCTCTTAAGAAATATTAATTAGGGAAGGAATTAGACCATTCTATCCTTATTTATGTCTTAAGATATAATCTCACTTCATTGAATATGTATTCATTTTATGTGTTATCTCCATCTTCAAGAACAATTATTACTAAAGGTAAAAAAGAAAAAAAGTAATCAATTTTGTTTTGAACCTCTAAAATTATACTCCCTCCAGTCCCAAATAAGTGATTTTTTAGCTTTTTTCTTGTTGTCCAAAATAAGTGATTTTTCCAGATTTCAAGAATGAATTTTTTTCCTACATTGCCCTTGGAGTAATTAATGTTGGAGTATGTGTTTGGAGTGTTTATGTGAAGAGATTGTAAAGGTTAATATGATCAATTTCATTGCTAATTAATGTTAAAAGGTGAATTTCTTAATATGTGTGAAAACAACCAAAAAATCACTTATTTTGGACTGAAGGGAGTAAATAATTTGAGACAACTATTTTTAGCAACCATAACTGTTAATATGAGACGGAGGGAGTAATAATGTGAGTATTTGTTAATATATACTCTCATCGATCCATAATAAGTGACCATTTTACCTTTAGCACACTCATTAAAGAAATACGAACTCCTTGTTAAGTTGTATAAGGCGAATGTTACTTAAATTGAGCCTCTTTTATTTTCCTTTACTTCTTTTGTATTGGGCCTAGAAGCCCACAGTTGTATTTATGAACTCGTTTCTGTCATTGGGTCAGTTAGTTTTTGGCCCATATAGTATACGTTTGTAATTGAACATTTCATTGGTTCAATTTTCCTAAGATAAAAGCTAGAAACTTCTTTTCTCTCTCTGCGGATTTCTCTAACCCTAGATAGTTTCTCATAGATTTACTTCGAATCCAAACTTTATCATGGTATCAGAGCCCAGAACTAGTTAGACCGGGTGATTACAAATCGAGCGATGTTACCCTCGAGCATTTTCGCCGGAATTTTGCTCTTCCGAGGCGATCTGTCTTTCTTTGAAATTTTTCGTTGATTTTCTCCGGTGATAACGCTTTAAATTCACGTGTTTTTCTGGTGGAGATTGTTCATGTTATTGTTCAACCGAAGTGAATCAAAATTTCAGAGGATTTTTTCTCAATTTAGGGTTTGGAGATTCTAGGGTTGGGACGTGGTTTCATCTTCGTTCCTCTGTAGAAGGTCGTTGTTTCTTCCGGTTACGAATAAAATTGGTAACCCTAATCATTTTCTCTTTTATTGTATGTGTAGATTTTCTGCTCATTGTGTATAAAATGACAAATGACAATAGTTCTCCATCTAAGTTGGCTACTGGTTGTTCTACGTCCTCTCGTTCTGTGTTTCATGAGGACGACTATACTCACTCATGTCATCCTTTCTATGTGAATCTATATGACGTGTGGGGTCTTCACTAGTTCTTGTGCCTTTTGATGGCACAGGGTATGAGAGTTGGAGACGAACTATTCTTGTAGCCTTATCTGTTAGAAACAAATTGGATTTCATAAATGGATCCTCAATTAAACCTCCTGACAGTTCTCCCTTAGCAAGACAGTGGTAGAGGTGTAACGATTTAGTCGTCTCATGGTTAACCAACTCCTTGTCTAAAGACATTGCTCGTAGTGTTGAGTACTCTGAACTTGCCAAAGATATTTGGAGTGAGCTGGAGAAAAGATATGGTCAAGAAGATATTGCAAGAGTATTTGAGCTTAAAAAGGAATTAGCTCACATCTCTCAAGGATCTCTTGATATTGACACCTATTTCAATAAGATAAATCAATTATGGGATGAAATTGATGTTTTGTCAATTAGTAGAGTCAGGTCTTGCAACAAATGTAGGTTTAAATCTGATTATCAGAAGGATGATGATGTCCAAAAGGTGTATCAGTTTTTAATGGGTCTCAATGATACATATGTGCAGACTAGGAGTAACATCTTTATGATTAAACCATTCCCTTCTCTGAGCACTATCTATAGTATTTTTTGTCAAGTGAGAAGTAGAAGCAGATTTCTACCTCTCCTCATTTTCTCCCTACATCTGCTTCTTTCAATGCTACGGTGTCCAAACAAGGGTTTCTTTCCAGAGTCAATTTTGATGCTCAAAAATTACCTGTGTGCAGATATTATAAGAAACCATGTCATACTATTGATAAGTGTTTACAAGCTGCATGGGTATCCTCCTAATTTCAAATTTACAAAGGGTTATGGAAGTAAAAAACACTACAGCTCATGTTGAAGTTAATTCTTCTGGTCCTCTTGCTACTGTGGTTTCTAATATGGGTTCTGAGTCTGTCAAATCTTCTGAATCTGGTACTGTTTTAATGGTTCCTGGTCTCACACAAGATTAATTCTCCCAACTGATGATGTTGCTACAAAAATCTCATGTTTCTACTGATTCCTCCTTTACTCCCACTCTTATGGCTTCTGCTAACTTTGCTGGTAAGTTGTTATCAGAAAGTATTTTTCTCAAGCCATGTATGTTGTCACAAGTAGATAGTTTTGTTTGGATTATAGATTCTGGAGCATCTGATCATATGACCTCACATAAGAACCTACTATTTAACTTACAAACTCTACCTGTGCCTTGCCTAGTTTCTCTTCCTAATGGCTATAAGGTGAAAGTTCATTTAGTGGGATCTTTGACCTTATTCCCAAATTTCACAATTCATCATGTTCTTTATGTTCCTTCTTTCCAATATAATCTCATATCTGTTCATAAACTACTAGATCAACACAATGGAATTATTTTGTTTATCAGAACTCTTTGTGCTATATAGGCCCCTTCTCTGAAGATGCCTCTGGTTCTTGGTAAACGGGATCACAATCTCTATAAGCTTCTCCTACCTCATGTTGCTTCTGACAGAGCCGCATCCATCTCTTCTTATATTGATAATTCTTCTTTTGTTTCTTCTGTCTGTGCTTTACCTAAAACAAATAAAACTGTAAAGACTATTACAAATGCAAATATCACTGCTTCTGATGAGAGACATGTGACTACTGATGTAAATTTGAATGACATAAATTAAATGGATGTGGTTTGGCATGATAAACTGGGCATGTTCCTTTTTGTAGAATGAAACATATTCCTAAACTTGGATTATTGCTATTTTCTAAGCAATCATTTTCTTGCCCAATATGCCCTTTAGCTAGGCAGACTAGATTACCCTTTCCTGATAGTAGTATCCAAACCATCAAACCTTTCCAATTAATATACATTGATACCTAGGGACCCTATCATTCACCTACATATACAGGGTCTAAATATTTTATACCATTATTGATGACTTTTAAAGAGCCACTTGGACCCATCTGATGGGAGGCAAGAGCAATACCTTTGACCATCAAAAAGCCTTTATTTCTATGACTGAAACCCAATTTCAATTGAAGGTTCAAACTGTAAGGAGTGACAATGCCCTAGAACTAGGATCCAACACTGTTGGGTATAAATTCTTTTCTGAAAAAGGAATTTTACATTAGAACACTTGTCCTCATATACCACAACAGAATGGAGTTGTGGAAAGGAAGCACAGTCATCTTGGAGATTGCCAGAACTCTTCTTTTTCAATCTGGCCTCCCTATTAGATTCTGGGGAGATTGTGTCCTAACTACAACATATTTGGTTAATAGATTTCCTTCTAGTATCTTAAAGGACAAAAGACCATATGAGGTTTTGTATAAAAAACTCCCAACTTACTCCAATCTTAGAGCTTTTGGTTGCTTGTGCTACTCTACTATTCCAAAACCTCATAGAGATAAGCTACAACCTAGAGCTATTCCTTGTGTATTTTTAGTATATCCCTTTGGAAAGAAAGCCTATAAGTTGTATGACTTGCAGAATAAAAGTTGTTTTGTTTCCAGAGATGTTGTATTTCATGAACATATATTTCCTTTTTTTAAATGTGATTCTATTTTTTCTACTATGACTAATTTTTCATTTTCTGCATGTTTTGATTACACTGCTAAACAAACTTTTACTTCATCTCATGATTACTTCTCTCCTGTACAACTTGAAAAACTTAATCTCTTTCCTCATCCTAAAATTTCCCCTGCTCCTTGTCACACCTCTTCTTTACACAACATCCCGGAGGAGGGCATATGTAAAGAGAGTTTTTCCAATCCAAGGACAACCGAAATGGGATTCTTTATTAATTTCAGAGTCGCCACTTGGGAATTTTATGGCGTCCCAAGTCACCTGTTTTAATCCCGAATCGAGGAAGATATGACTCCGTTTAACATTCTGCGAACCAGAAATCTGAGTAAGGAATTCTATTAATCCGGGAGAAGGTGTTAGACACTTCCGAATTCCGTGGTTCTAGCACGGTCGCTTAACAATCTATACTTGGCCTAATTATCTTGATTTACTAAATATATCTTTTGAACTTATTGCATAATTTTAAATTTATTACCGCTTTTAGTTAGACTGTTTATAATTATAGAATTGTCTTGAAATGAATCACGCGTACGTATATTCGTTTTTTATATATAAAGAATCATGTCACGCGTACGTATACACAATGAGGTTAATAACATATTTTTATTTTTATTATTATATTTTTAGAAAAAATGAAATTTCGGCCGAAATTGTGCGTGCTTAAAATAAAATTACGAACACTCATCACTTTTGTATGATTAAATAGTGAACTGCGCATCTCGGGTTATATGAAATAAATTAATTTAATAACCTCCGAAAATCCCCTTTTTATTGAGAAGGTTTGCTCGAAGTTGCGCGAACGCATACTCCGAGTTGTCTTTAGAAATGTAATCATGTCACACGAACGTATCCACAACTACACAATAATATTCTTAATGGCAATAAAAGTTAATGAGATAAAAATATGCAACTAAAATTACAAATTTTATCGTGAATACAATATTCGCAACTTATTTATGTGTTTTAATGCTTGATAATTATATGCACAAGTTATTTATTATTTTCCTAGGCTTAGGACTAAGTGTATGTGTTTAAAAATTTGCCAAACGAATTACGTGTAAAACAATGGAAAAAAATTTAGTTGATAAGTAAACTAGTTATTTTCAAAGAATTTCCATTATTCTACTCGGAGCGAAACTCTACTTTGTATATCTTTTACTTAAAATGCCGCAATCAGTATTCATAAATCCAATCTTCTTCTACACAACTTGTTTTTAGTCCAAAGTCCCAGTTATTCTATGGATTTGCTTATGACGGTTTATTTTAGACGGACAAAATCAAACCAATTATTGCTTAGCCTTATGCAAATTATTTAAAATGCTAAATCTATACCTTATAATGATGTTGACATTATTTTTATATAAATTTAGACTACATATGTCGCAAATACACGTCTGAATCTTTCGGGATACTCCAACACCTTAAACGTAACGGATTATATCAATTCACCTCTCACCTATGGTTATACACATAACCATTATCATGCCATATACGAACAAGAAACAACTTACATCATCAAGCTTTAAACAAAAATCGGATGCTTGACGAGATATACTAGTAATGTGATTTCTTGATATTTCCATACTATCCTATACTTAGCCAACAAGATTACAAAATTCAATTACTGGTCAGCTTTCTGCCGTGTTCCCTATCTTGACAATTCGAAAATAAATATTACCACTAAACTTCAAAATAAATAAGATTACCGCAGAGTTTATACTATTTCAAAAGGTCAGTTGGCTAATAGCTCCCATGTCAAGTATAATACTACATTAACTAACTAAAAAAACTGAAACTTAACTAATAGATTTAAATGAGTAGAGGACATAATTGAAATTCCAAACTTCATTTATTTGCAATATTGAAGCTTTACATGACATGAGTCTACAGATATATACCTGAAAATGAGGGTAAAAGAGGTAATATTTCAGCAAAAGCAGCAACAGAAACCCAACAGCAGAAAAATGCCAAACGATTCAGCAGATTTGAACAAACTAGCAAGACCCGTAAAAACCAGACGAACAGTAGCAGAAGTCTTAGGAAATTTCAGATTCAAACCAAACAATATCACCAAACAAACCCGGACAGATGCAAGGAAACAATATTTCTGATTTTTAAAACTTAGGAAAGGCAAACTGAAACTCTCAATCTCCAAAATCAGCCTTAACACTAACTTCTAATGTAAAATTCTGTTTTTACTTTTCTGATTTTTCTCCCTTTCTTTTTCTCTCTTTTCTCTGTATTTTTCTTCTTCTTCCGAAGTCCAGTCCCCTCTCTCTCAAATCTCTTCTGATCTCCCTTTGTTCCTAACATCCCCTTTTATACAAATTGTTCCCCCTCCATCCAGCCTACTGCCCGGACCCCTTTTCCCCTTTTAAAATCAGAAATTTCCACTCAAATAACACTAAATCTGAATTTTTCATTTAATCAACTCCCCATTTCCTTTTGTCCCCCATTAATATTTTAATAAATTAGTGGATAGAGCACTTAAACCAACCATCTCTTCTTGCTTTCAATTCCCAAACTAACCCCGAAATCCTTTGATATTACTGATTTCCTAAAGGTATCTATTAAAATACATTAAGACTTAATTCTGAAATCTATTTAACTAACAATTAACAAAACTGTTTTGATTACAGCTATAACCAAACTTAGTGACTGCTAAATGAACAAAGTCGAATTCCAATTGAAACAAACTGAACTGAATTTAAATCAACACCCAGAACTCAACAGAATTATTAAAACTGAAATTGAAACATTGAATCAATATGCACATGAATGCAAGAATCATGAATGCAAGTTCATTGTCATCCTAATGACAATGCCCTGAAACTAGGTGACCACAGATCAAACCTAAACAACATTTGACGAACTTGCTGATTTAACAAACAAAACAAATTAATCGACAAGAATTAATTAACTGATTACCTACAACAAATGATAACAATTAATCTAAAATAGGTAAACAAGCTGTCTCAATCAGCATTAACAAGGACATGGATTTATAATAAAAAACTAATCGACGAACTTATTCGAATCGATTACACACATTATAACTCATAACAATTATAACAAATAGAAACAATGCTAGAATTTGACCAAATAAACAGGTTTAGTGGAGATGAGGCAGAATTAATTTAAAAGAAAAACAATAGAAAAATTATACAGACTACTACAACAGGCAATAATATATACATAGAGTACAAAAGAAAAACAGGGAAAATACCTCTGAATCTTCAACCCAAAATATGTCCTAATCTTGAACCGGATTGAACCTTATTGAGGTTGAACGGACCTGAATCGAAGTATTCTAATTTGAGAATACTTCGATTAAGGTCTATTAGACCCCAAACCTTCATTTAATTGGACAAATTCCATGATTTGAAATTTTAGGGTTCCATTTTTTCCGGATTTAGGGTTTGATCATTTCTGGGCAGATTTGAAGGGAATCAAGGGTGGTTTAGGGGTGAAGGAGGCCTGGGGGTCACCTAGTATGAATCTGAAACAAATCTGGCAAGTTCATGTTTGGCTCGAACCTTCAAAAGAAGATTCGGGACAAACGATTGTAAGATCCATGGTGAGGGTGGTCAGGGGATACTGTGGTGTTGATTTGGTAGCTATTGGAGAAGATAAGGTTTTCAGGCCAACCTTCGATTTAAGATTCGAAGAGTTGGGGCCTGATTCGAAGGATATGGGTTATGGATTTGGAATGGGGAGTTCAAGAGGAGTCGAGGGTGTTAAGATGGGGTTGTTTGGACCACCGGAACCGCCGTGAGGCGATGTCCGGTGGGTGGTTGACGGTGGGGAATCATCTGGTCTCTGAATATCAGAGACGAAGGGGAAATGGGGGGTATGGCCTAGGGGGCGTGGGGTGATGGGTTAGGCTTATATACGGGGGAGGGAATTGATCCTGGGTCGTTCGATCTTCTGAGATCAATGGCCCAGATCAATTCACTTAAAAGGAACGATGTCGTTTGACTTTGGTTGGGGGTCGGTTCGAACCAGATACAAATGAATCGGGTTGGAAACGGGTTACTGAAAGGGATCTTGGACCGTTGGATTGGGTGTTTGAACGGTTAATATTGATGGGTGACGAAACGATATAGTTTTATCATCATACTACGTCGTTTCGTCCGTCTTTGAGACCAGTTGTTTGGATTGGGATAGGGATGAAGTTTGGGCCTGAATTTCACCTGGCCCAATCCGAATTTCCTTACTACTTTATCCATTTTCCCTTTTTTCTTTAATTACAAAAATTAAACAAAAAATCCTAAATAAATCGTAAAAAATAAAAATAAAATTTCACACATATTATTTAACCTATAATAATTAACACACAAGTTAAACATTAAATAAAATCAACCAATGACAAGAAACACATATTTATATTTTTTGTGATTTTCCTTTAACCAAATTATGGTTAATTAATTTCTAAATGTATTTTTGTATTTTATCCTTTTATATAAACTAATGATTAATTAATTGTAAAAATGCAACATTAATTCCTAAATGCACATGTACCTACATATTTCATTATTTCAATTAATTATAAACATTCATAGCCAAAAACATAAATACTTATCCAAAAAATGTCACGCAAAAAAAATCCTAAAATTATACATCAAGAAAATTTTATTTTATATATTTTTTCTTTTGGAGTAGTTTTCGTGAAGCAAAAATCACGTGCTCACACTCCTACAATGTCTGGGGTTATTTCATTCTTCTCTCCTGGTTCTTCTTCTTTTTCTCCCTAACCTGAATCTGCCCTTCCTCCTTACAACCTTGAATATGATTTTCCTCCTTTAAGGAGATCCTCTAGACCTCATAATCCTCCGGCTTACTTGCAGAATTATATCTGCACAATCCCATCTACTTGCTCCAGATCTGCAAATTCATCTGTTATAGCTACCTCTAAAGAACCTCATGTTTTTGAGCCAAATACCTATTCTCAGGCAGCAGTTGTCCCTGAGTGGCAGGAAGCTATGAGAAAAGAGTTTGAGGCATTGGAGGCAAATGGAACTTGGGATATAGTTGAGTTACCTAAAGGCAATAAACTAATTGGTTGCAAATGGGTATATAAAGCTTATGGGAGTATAGAAAGATATAAAGCTAGACTTGTGGTGAGGGGTGACACACAAGTTGAGGGCATAGATTTTCATGAAACTTTCTCACATGTTGTTAAAATGTCCCCTGTAAAAACATTAGTTGTTGTAGTTGTTAACAAAATTGGCCTTTGTTTCAGCTAGATGTTAATAATGCTTCTCTACATGGGGATTTAGACGAAGAAGTGTTTATGAAAATTCCACCTAGTCTATATGTTTCTTCTTCCACACAAGTTGTTCCATCCCATTCTTCCTCTACTTCTCTGGTTTGTAAACTAAAAAAATCCTTATATGATTTAAGGCAAGCATCAAGGCAATGTTATGCCAAATTATCTCACTCTCTGACTTCTAGAGGGCATGTGCATTCTCTAAATGATTACTCCATGTGTACTAAGGGTTCTGATGATGATTTGGTAATTTTAGTAGTCTATGTTGATGATATTATCATTACTGGGACTGATTTGCGTGAAATTGATGTTGTCAAAGCCTTTCTCCATGATCAATTCAAGATTAAAGACCTAGGCAAACTCAATTATTTCTTTGGTATTGAGGTTTTGTATTCTGAGAATGGTGTGTTACTTCATCAGAAAAAGTTTGTCCATGACTTGCTTTCAGAGTTTCACTCTTCTGATTGTTCTTTTGTGGTGCATCCTCTTGAAATGCTTGAGAAATTGAAGGTAGGTTGTGGTAATCCCTTACCTAACCCAAAGACTTACAAGTGCCTCGTGGGTAAGCTCAATTTCTTAACACATACCAGGTCTGATATTTGTTCTGCAATGCAGCAACCAGTTTATGCAGAAACCTTGCATTCCTCACATGCAAGCTGCCTTACGGGTTACTCTGGTACCTTAAGGGTACTCCTGATTTTGGTATATTCTATAACAGCTCTATTGATCTATCTCTTAGTGTTTATTGTGATAGTGATTGGGGTGCTTTCCCGGATAGTAAGAAATTTGTTGGTAGGTTTTGCATATTGCTGGGTGGCAGTCTTGTGGGTTGGAAATCCAAGAAACAATCTGTGGTGTCGTTGTCCTCTACTAAGGCTGAATATAGGTCCATGAGCAAGGCCACTACTGAGATAACTTGGGTTTGTAGACTTCTTTCTGATCTTGGCATTTTTCTTTCTTCTCTTATTCGTTTGTTTTGTGATAATCAGGCTGCCATTTACATTGCTAAGAATCCTGTCTTCCATGAACGCACCAAGCATATTGAGTTGGACTACCACTTTGTTCGCACCATGCTGAATGAGGGGCTGCTTTAGTTGCTTCACACTTCCAGTGCTACTCAGTTGGTTGACGTGTTCACCAAGCCTTTGGTTGGGGTTATCCATCATCTCCATCTTCGCAAGTTGGGGGTTGTCTCACCCTCCAACTTGCTGGGAGTGTTAAGTTATATAAGGAGAATATTATTTAAATTGGATCTCTTTTATTCTCTTTTACTTCTTTTGTAGTGAGCTCAGAAGCTCACAACTGTATTTATGAACTTGTTTCCGTCATTGGGTCAGTTAGTTTTTGGCCCATATAGTATACGTTAGTAATTGAACATTTCATTAGTTTAGTTTTCCTAAGACAGAAGCTAGAAACTTCTTTTCGCTTTCTGCGCATTTCTCTAACCCTAGATAGTTTCTTGTAGATTTACTTCGAATCCAAACTTTATCATTCCTAGAGAAAAAAAGATGTATTCACTAAATTAATCTTAATTAATTATTACCTTGACACATTGGAATATATATAAATAAGGGCAAATTTGAAAAAATAAAATTAATTCTTTCTTGATTATGTAAATAGATATTTATTTTGAACCAAAATAAAAAGGTAAAATGGTCAATTATTGTGGACCGGGGAGTAGCTTGTTAATCCAAAAATGCCATTATAATTTTCAAGGCATGAACTACTCTAAGACATTCTTTCAGTTGGTTGAGCAATTTCATCTCTAACCAATACTTTATTACAAAAAATGATTAATTTGGTGCAACTTCAATTTACCAAATCCTAATCTAACAAGCCAGTTTCAATTGACTTAATGGTTCGGATCTTTCATATATTCTCTCCTTGCTAATGTTCCACTATCAAATTAAAGATACAAAATATTAGAGACACCATACACAGGTCAATTCAGTGTGAATTGAGACACTTTATCTAAATGTCAAAAATTCAGTATTAAGTTTTTTTGGGATAATATATTGAAATTGGAAGAGTTTGACATTTAGAAACGTGCATATGATTTTTGCGATTATAAGAAGTAATTTTAAATATTTTTTAAGCGTCATTTAGACGATCACAATACAAGCTCGTTAAAATCATGATTCCCGGCTTAAATATTTAGTGTTGTGATTTGCCTAATGGACTAATAAAAACAGATAAAATATTAGTTAATGGTTGATTACGAGCTAAATTGTCCCGAGGCTTACCAGATTAGGAGAATATATATAGTAATACAGAATAAGAGGGGTATATTGTCAAGATCTGCAACCAACTTTTGGTTAGTTTCACGTTTTTTGACCTTATTATGATGCACTCTAATAATTTATGTAACCTAATTATTTATTGTGTGTAATGTTGCATCAGATTCTTCGTTGGGAAGCTGTTCAAATGATGTTATCAAGGATTGGCTTTGTGTTATTTCCCAACCAATTCTTTAATGGTTATCCACGAAAAGAAACCATAGTTTATGTTGAGGGGAACTATCATAAATAACTTGGTGACGTAGCCAAACTAGTGTGGGTGGGTGGGTGGCTAATTCTTCCAAGAGAAATGTTTTGGATTTTTTCATATCTTTAATATTTTGTCGGATATTCTCATTTAGTCGATTTTGTTAAGGTATTGGCCCTATCTGATATCATTGCATTTGGGGCTTTTTGTTGAAATACTTTTGAGGTGGGGTTGGTCCATGACCATGGACAACATAAGTGACTCCAACTATTTGAGATTATGTTTTACTTGTCGTTATATGACAATAGTCCAATTAATGTTTACGATAATTTTATTCTGCTTAAGGACTTGTTTATCAGTGAATAAGTGTGAGATTTAGAACATAAACGGACAGGTTATACATCTAGTGTTAGAGTGGAATTAATAGGCCTTAAAGAATAAGAATAAATGGATATACATAGTTTGCTCGAACTACGTTAGAATTGAGATATAGTTAATTGATTAGTTGGAGGACATGGTCACATTTTATCACACTTAGTTGGGAAAAATGAGATTCCTCCGGGTGGTACGACAGTCAAAATAGATAAATTGAGTATGGATTTTTTTATTACATTAGGGGAGGAGGGAAGAGAAACGGGAAAGGAATGCTAAACGCTGCTGATATGGTTTTAACCCTCCACCTCAATTACTAAAGATTGAAATTTACAAAGTGATCAGTTAGTTCTCAATCCCACGATTTCAAAAGTGTAATCTTGTTCAAAATAGTTTATTAGATATTATGAGTTGGAAGTATAAAGATGCAATGGAATGATGATTTGTTATCTTATAAAATAAATCAACTTTGCCTAACAACTGCCACGCACAAAGTGTGCCCTAATTTTATTTTATTTTGTTTATTTTTTGGTCTTTGATTTTCGTCTCAAAATTATGAAAAGGCCAATCAGAATTAGATCATTGGGGCTATCCAATACAAATTTTCTTAACTGTTCAAGTATTTTTACGTTTTAGAGGGTCTTGATATCCCAAGGAATAACTTATACATTTTTCTAAGCAAAGGAATCCAATGTTAAAGTAGTGATCAAAGTGTGAGTTATTTGATAAATGAAAAAGACACATGACTAAGGAACGTAATTAAACAATAACAAAAAAAACCTAGAGTTTTGTTTCTTTATCCTATATAGGGTTTTTGATGATAATATTGTCAAATCACATTTTTAAAAGACAAAAACTTGGGTGTGCCTAGTAGGACAAGGTGGTTGCGATTCGAGGGAATTAACGTAAACACCAGAATCAAATTCTTCTAATATAATCATTCGTCCCGTAATTTTCATTGATTAATGATTACAGTATCTACTTGGACTTAGAAATATACGAAATATAGCATTATTGAAAAAAGCAAGCATCCATAGAGTCAATAGACAAAATAGTACAACAACAACGACTCAGTGAAATTACACTAGTAGAGTCTGGGGAGGGCAGTGTGTACGCAGACCCTACCCTTACCCCGAGGGATAGAGAGATTGTTTCCGAAAGACCCTTGACTCAAGAAGACGAAAAGAGACAATATATTATTTACAAAACTTAAATTTATCTCATACATGATGTAGTATGAATATTAGGTTTCTTTCATTTTTAATCACATGTTGTGAGTTGTGACTCGAACAATACAGAACATCTTGGTATGGAATGTTTATCTTCCTGCTAGTAAATTCACCGGATACAAATCTGAATTAATAAGATCATGAGGTGAATTCAAATACAAGATCCCTAAAGAAGGGGGGAAAAACCTTAATCTCTAATTAAATGCCCTAATATAGTTAAAGCGAGACATTGCATAACTCATCATTATCAAGATAAGAATAGAACAAACACAGGAACCCTTCACTCTCCAACCCCACGTAATGGGCAGATAAATCACAGAGCCAACAAAGTTATTCTTTTCTTCCACCTTTCTAGACCAAAATGAGTTTTACAATCTAAAAAGGGTAAGGTTAGTGTAATTGTCAAAAAGCTTAGGCGTTTCTTAGAAAAAATGAAGATTAAAACGTGAATAGTTTAGCCAAACTTATCATTTCACCACGCCACAAAAAATTACACACGGGGAGCAAAGCATGTGCATGATGCAGTAGAACAGATCAAAAGCATTCAATTTAGAAAAGTGAAAGGATCAATCTTCTGGACCTAAAAACCTTTTGTAAAGGTGCTTCTTTTCTCTCTTTTCTTTCCTTCACTATTATCTAACTCTGAGAAAAAAATTCATAAGTAATGTAAGATATTTAGAAACATTCCTCTAGGAATCTATAAACTTCAAATTTTAGATCTCTTTATTTATGTACGTCCATCGCATTCCGATACTACCAAAATCCCCCATCTCTTCTACTTTCCCTTCCTCCGCTATTTACGAGCTAACTCCAGCTACTCCAAAATATTATAGTATCAAGTATCAATAAGAGTGTACAAAACATTTACGAGGGATTCCTTTTGGGAAAATGGAAAGTTTGTTCCGTGAATTGTTTCCTTTTCTACTTATTATGTCCTTAAGAAAACATTTGTTTAACCACGATAGTTTCAAGGTCCTCCATCCATCGTAAATTTTTTTTAATTTCAGTGCACGTGCAGAATGTAACCACGAGCCCGTGACAGGATGAATGTCCTCTTTTCCGAAACATTGATGACAAGATATGGCTGAAATACCAAAATTCTTAGCCATTTGTACTTAAAAAGTAGTATAACTTTTTGTTTTATGTGACTGTTCCGTTTAGTAATTTTGGACAATTTTTTTTTTGCTGTTGTTTTAAGAAAATTCTGCTTTGGGTTGAAGATCAAAATGTCTGGTTTTAATGTGTAACAGGTGTAAAACACTAGCAAATCCTAGCCGTTCATCATGTGTCTGCAATCACAAGATGGATAATTAGGATTGACCAATTGGAAAAAAAAACCAATATTTCAACCTACAATGATTCAAGTGGAGACTGGAGAATAATTAGAGAGGGATAAAGGATAAGTTGGCAAGAGTCATGACTCCCCAGTATAACTTGGTGGCTAACGAGGAAAGAATTCGGTAAGATGATTTAAAAGTCAACATTAATGTCTCGTCCAAAAAGGGAAGTAATCTAACTTAAAGTCCCCTGTTATGCCTAAGTCACAAGTCAGATAAAAGGGAGTAGAGAAAGTAAAATAAACTAACTAATAATAACCATATTAAAAGTAACTCCACTATATTATAACACTAATTTTTTTTTTTAGCATAGCTACAATTGTGACGCTTAAAAGCTTCTATTGTTTCAATCAAAAAGTGGTGCCTGAGAAAATTTCAAAGCAGAAAGTGACCTTTTTGAACGTAAGGAGTTCCCCAGCAATATAAGGAAGCATACATAGTATTAGTAGGTGACTGCAGGAAGGGAAATTTCCTTTGACAGCCTGCGAAACTTACTTCGGCCAATTGGAATTTTGGATCATTATTCAAAGGGCTAGGTGCACAAAGCATCTCGTGTTTATGCAAGATCCGGGAAAGGGTCGCACTCCAAGAAGTGTGATGTAGACAACCTACTCTAATGCAAGCATTGGTGACTGCTTCCACGACTCAAACCCGTGACTTATAGGTCATAGACAACTTTAACGTTGCTCCAAGGCCCCTGTTCCTGGATCATATTAAAAAAGGAGAAGAAACCCACCCATCCACGCATCCATCCCTTCTAGAGGATTTGTGCAGAAGAGCGAGCATGCTTCTTAATTCTTTCTTAGAAAAACACACCACGAGTGCAATGCAATGCGGCAAGTAGTTGCCTGCTACTTCTACTAATCTTATTTTTATTTTTAGTTTATTTATTTATTTGGCCAAACTTTTACCTTGTCAATAAGGAAAATAACACCCAAAAATTAACAGGCAAGGAACATAACGGATGATCTATGGAGTTCTTATAAGCAAACTGCACTACGTCCACACGTTATTTATGCTATAAAGATAATTATGTGAATAGATACACCAGGGGAGAATGACTTCTTTAATTAGGCTTCAGGATCTTGACAATAGAGTATTACATGATGTAAACAAGAAAAAGGCTGACCATCCAAGTCCGACAATTAGTAAAAAACCTTCGACCTTCCTTATCCTCCCTGCTTCACATGCTTTCATTCTATGCTGAAAGTGATGATTTGAGTTTTTTCTAAGTTCTCTACCACGGCTGAGATGGATTATTTTTTCCATATTATTTACTGTTAACATGGCAGAATATCACAGGCTGAAAATTTACCAGCATAATATTTACTCCTATTAGCAAATGAAATGTCGTATGCAGAAGATGCAGTGATCTAATTAGCCAACTTTAATTCAAAAATTAAAACATCGTACTCTTTTTGCTGGTAGTTACTTACGTAATCCCGGTGCACTACATATTTTTATGGGTGCTGAGTCTGCTGACATCCCCTTGGAAAATAATACAATCACCTCAAGTCTGTGTATTGCAGCAACAACACAGATTTTGCTTGCTATGTAATGCTCAGTCTGGAATTTCCTAATAATAATAATAATGGAAAATCGAATTGCAAACAACACATCCTATATTTGCTAAGGAAAGATAGAAGTAACAATTATGCATTTTTACTGTTTGTCAAATCATAGGACCTCGATTCAGCAGATTATAAATTGTCACTGTGTACCTTCAATCTATAATGATAGTGTTAAGATGCTTTCTCTTTCGCCTCCTTGCTTTCCTTAATATGCGTGCACTCTCTTCCTTTGCATCCTCTATTGGACAAATTCCTGCGCCTTTAAGAGAGAGACAGTTTAAGCACTCAAATCTATACCAAACGACATTTAAGAAAGACATGAATGATTGTTTGTCTTTCTTTTTTCTTCAAAAACTTCTTGCTGAAGTTATGATGCTCAAAAATTCTTATTTCAGGACAGACTCGAAATGTGATGCTTTCAGAGAAAGAGAGAGATCCCTCGGGACACAAAGCCTGATAACAGGTTCAATTCCCTTCCTTACCCCAACTGACAAAGGGAAGAGAGGATTATCAGTTTCTCTTTGGTTTGAGAAAAACTTAATAGTGTGGCAGTATAATAAAGATGCTTCAAGCTTTTAGACATGTTCTTTCTTGTTACTTTATTTATTTTCTTTCATATTATAATTCTTAGGTATTTGGCTTGATTAAAAGTACCCAAAGGTCATTCTTGTCTGTGGTGAGTCTAGAGATATAGGATATAATTTGACATACATCTAAATTGATCTATCTAAATTCGTTAAGTTCAATTGTACAATACAGTTTTAGGTCAATAAACACGTTGATTAATTACAGGATGCAGAAATCACTCTGCTTATCAAATTGCATTATGGTGAAATCCTCAAATGAATGATGAGGCAAGAAGTGCAATTACCTGATCCGTTTTCTTCAAGCAAGCAGGAAAAGCCTGTGTCAATATCCTCATCAGATTCAATGGTAACTCCAAATTCCCTTTCCTGAAATGGATAGACAGTTGTCAGCTCTGAGAATATAGGTGATACAGTCTCAAGTTTTCAAATATGTGATGTGCTAAACAAAGCATTTTTGTTAACTTCAAAACAAGGCCTCAGAGATGGTGGACTACGACATATCACAAATACAGCATTTCAAAACCTATTACTCCGTATTTCTTTTGGATTGTTTTCATGCCACAATGATAACCACTATTGCTCACAAGTCAACAAGCAATTTGTTTGCGTATGGGCAATCAGATAATTACCTGTCGAAATGCTTTATTCTGTTTGTGACTTCTGCTGGAAATTTTCTGCTTCACACAAGTTTGGTCATGTTTCACTGTTTTCCAGCCTCCTGTTTCAGTCTTCGTCGACATAGTTGTTTTCTGATCTTTGATATTCATTGTTGAACTAGAAGTGAAAAGACATGCTTGGTGACTTGCAATTCCCAGCAATAAGGAATATCGCACAATTTTAGAAAGATAAGCAAAACTTTATAAACAAAATATCTTTAAGATTTCTTTTGAAGCTATAGCAAAGTTCTTAGGAGTTTTCTTCATTCATTTAGTTTATCACGAATGCTAGCTTGGATTAAAGCTTTTGGGGATGAAGGGGAGTGCTTCCCTTTTGATTTCACTTTCTTCTTCGTATAGCTAATGTGAGAAATGGGGATACCTTCTGGTTTTACATGGATTAAAAGACACTATGAGACAAATCTTCACAACTAACTGCCACCTAACTATTTCTTGATGATAGAGAGCGTATCCAGTATCCCAGCCGCAAGTGATCTCAAGTAGTCAAGTGTCAATACACACATCTCAAGAAGCATTGCAAAATGACTACTGCTTATGCATATTGCACATAAATGATGCAAATAGTAAGAGAAGCCATCAAATGATTATGAAAATTGTATACTGGAGAGCTACTGATTAGTTGCTACATAGAGATTTCAAAATTAAGGCTTTGTGATGCCACTGGGAAGAAAGATAAAAGGAAGAAAGTTTGAAAACTTACTTCTTGAGAAACTTCACTTCAGGGAGAGGGAAACAATCATTGATACCCTACAAATGTTCAAATGCACTAAGATTTGTGATAGTTTTTATCATTACTCTAAATACTCATAAAGGTCTTAAGGAATTCGGAGAATAGAATTCTTGAAAATGTACTTTCGGTTGAACGGCCAGAACAGTTTCATGTTTTTGTCCGGGACAATCTGGGCGGAGGGAAGCTGTCTGCAAGCAATAGGAATATAGATGAAGCAGCATAAACCCAACTACAGATGGTAGCCTAAATATGAACTTAAACAGTCAATTTCAATATGCAACATGCCTGAATCTCTTTAGCCAAGTTCTTGCTCAAGTCCGTTTGCAGTTGCAAAATGCACATCTCCAGTTTGTTGGGCATAGCTCTAACCAGTGATGAAAGATCCCGGATGTTCTCTTGATATTTATTCTCCCTCAGCTCTTCAAACATGGATTTGAAGGTCTCTTCCATGCTAGCTTTCAGATCTTCCCTCCCCTTGTTCTGGTTATTGCATGTCACATGGATTAGGAAATATTATACAAATAAATCTGGACTTAAGCAGAACAGCTAAGCTATAGTTACCATTAATTGCAACAGTTCATCATGAGCTGCTAACTTCGGCCGTAAGCTTTCCACTGAAAGAAAATTTAGAAAAACTAATGCGTGAGAATTTGTTGACATCCTGCAGATATATTTGCAAGTAAAAATTTACTAGGGCCAGCAGGCATCTCAAGACAAATTTCCATACTCTTCAAATAATGATATGGGCTCTTTGGAGCTCCTAACTATTCAGCCACATCAGGTAAATTGAAAAGGCAGTGAATACTCACTCTCCATCAATATCTCTTTCGTTCCCCGGTTAACTTGCATAATATCACTCTGAACAGAATCTAAGATCATTCCTAGCCTGCTTAATGAAGTCTCTACAATTCCAATTTTGTGTTCAAGTTCTTCAGTAATCTGGGCTGTTCAGCAAAATTAGAAACATGTTTAGTCCAATGATTCTAGCTGCAAATTAATCCCCAAACTTACATTTTCCTTAGATCTTAAATGGAAGCTGAGAGCATATATTTAGTGGAGGTGGAATTATGACTTACATTTGTTTTCAGGAACTGACCACTTGCGCATATAATTGCCTGAAGGTTTAGATAGCTGCATTTGACTCTCTTCTCGTGTGTAGCTGATTTGAGGCAAACAGTTCATCCTCTTTGCTGAATTTTCTCTTTCTTGAGAACCCAATCTCTGCATTAAAATTATCAATAGTAACACCTTATTGTTCGCTCTGAGATGTAAATTTCCCACAACAGCATTTTGTTTGGTATAAGGTGAGTAAAATTTCCAATGTATAAAGTGGAAAGTTTCGTGAAACTCTGTGTCCTGGGCAGAATTGAAACCAAGAAAGCATATGCTCAACATAAAAGACAAGACTCCATCAGTTAACTAGTTGTATACGAACTCTGATAAGCTCTACAACCACTTCATAGTGCAGTGTGACGATCCCCTGTTTTTTCATGTAGTAATAAGAAACATTCTGCCAGACAAGTCGGTTGACATAATTGATGATCCACTGTCCAATACACTAAGGATGGTAAATGATACCTTTATATGACACTCTTTCAATTTAAGGACGTTCCATAATATTGACATCAGTCATTTGTTATGCAACTTTCAGAGCTGTTCAAATTTACAACTTAACTCTAATGCTTTCTTCACCTATCACTAATATAATAATAAATCAAATAAACATCTTGAATAAAAATGTCAGATAAAGTTAGTATCATGTACTCACACAGCATATAACAAAGTAAATCATAGTCGGAAGGTAAATTCATCTATTTTAAGAATCACAAAGCATAAATGCAAATTACACTCAAAATTAACTTAGGCAACAGTTATCCAGGATAAAATAGATTAAAGTCTTGTGAAGCATCAAACCACATTTTAGACAATCTAAAGCATTCTCTAGAAGTTGCATACAATTTTTAGAAGTTAATCATTATCATTTCCGCAATGAATCAGTTCCTTGGTATGTTACGATTAGTTAGCAGCCGAAGTATACGAAAATGACATCTCATTAACAACTACAATTCGTACAACTGAGAGATAGGAACGAGAGGGAGGAATTACTTGCTCATTAGGGGCAAATTCATCCAGAGAGCTCTGCGATAGCTGAGAGTACATCGGTTGCTGAGATGAAAATCCCTGTGAGAAGGATTGTTGTGATTGCTGCTGTGACCGAATCTGTGAGAAGGATTGTTGTGATTGCTGCTGTGATCGAACTTGTGACGCTTGGCTTTTCCCGAAGACGGAAGACTCTGCTGCACTTGGTACCGCACTTGGCCTCCTTCTCATATCATCAAACAAGGCTCAATATTATGGTGAAATTCTCTCTCTCACTCTCTCCATCTCTAATACTTATACATATATAGGTGTGTGTGTGTGTGTGTAACATAGAAATATCTGTAATGTATGCGGAAAAAACTCTGAAACATGAAGACGTAGGCCAAAACAGAAATCGGCATCGCAATTGGCCTTCTTCTCAATCATCACAACAAATATCTCAATATTATGTTAAATTTTCGACCTCTCTTTATTCGTACAAACATATAATATATATATATATATATATATATATAGCACACAAAAACATCCAGATATCTGTAATGTATTCGAAGAAAAAGCAAACAAAGAGAGGTATCGCGCTCGATTTCTACTCAAATCTTCTCGAAAAAGCTCGATCCATTATATAATACTGTATATTCATGTGTGTGTTTGTGCGTGTCTGTCGCACACAAAACATTCAAATATTTGTAAAGCATTCGAAGAAAAATCAGAAACACAGAGCGTTAGGCAATTTTCCTGCTAAACAATGCAAAGAGATGAAATTGAGATAGAATTTGACCTTGCATGAGGAGGAAGAACAGAGATGGAGCTGAGATCGGAGGCTTTGTTAATCTTCAACTTCATTTTGCCGATACTCACTGGAAAGTTTTGAAATCTTCGAGAATTTATAGCTTCAATTTGGAAATTTATGGAACCTAACTGATGAAAATATCGATCGAATTTGAAAATTAATTTGAATTCTCAGAGCGCTTTGAAGTTACTCTTGTGTGGTTTTGCTCCAGTTGGAGGAAGTGTGATCTGCGTTGATAATCCAGCGGGAAACTGTCAGTTTATATAGGCTAATAGGGCCTATTCTATGACTTCTGCAATCATTTGGGCCCTATAAATGAAGCCCAAATATGTAATTAGGCCCTTTTAGTTTAGACAATTTTTCAGAAATCTTTGTAAAAATAGCACGGTATAGCCAGTTTTCGGACTGGTCATTCAAAAATAGCCAGCGTTTACCAAGTCAATGAAAAATAGCCACTATTTTGCTGCAACAGAGACCGGTCAAGCAAAATATACTAGAGTTCGGTGCACATGTGTATGAACTCCAGCATATTATGCTGGAACGGTATACTTTGCTGGCTCCAGTATATTATATTGGAGACTGGAGCACCGATGCTCCAAACTCCAGTATATTATGCTGGACCGGTATACTTGTTGGAACTCCAGTATATTATGCTGGAGTTCTAGTGTACTTATGATGGAACTCCATCATATTATGCTGGAGTTCTAGCATACTTATCTTGGAACTCCAGTATAATATGCTGGAGTTCAAGTATAGTTATGCTGGAACTCCAGCATAATATACTGATGTATTTTCCGGGTTTTAAACAGTATTTTCGCTCAAATTTATCTTTACATGAAAAATGGCTAAATTTCGATTACTTTTGAAATTGAACTATTTTTGAACGACCAGTTGTAAATCTGGCTATTTTTTAAATTTCACCCGAAACCTTTTCAAGAAAGCGAAAAACAGAAGCTGTTTAAATTTATACATACATGCATATTATATATAATTAATAAACAAAAAAAGAAAGAAATTAATTAACAAAAACGTTTTCCAAAATCAGAGTTCGCGTTCCAAGATCAAGTTGAATGTCATTTAATTTTTCGAAAAAAATATAAACTGAACTAAAATAAGCCATAGACGTTGAAGCTATTGTCCATTATTAGTCACACCCCTATTAAGTAAGTTAAATATACGCGTAGCGCTCTGGCTTCAAAATTTGCGCAAATTCCAAATTTTAGGGTATGGCAGTTGGACATTACTAACTTAACAGTGTAAAATAATTACATGGAGAAAGATTTTTATTTTAATTTTTTGGAATTTTTACCTCCTATAGCAAAGGTTAACACCTTATTTATTTTAAATAAATATCATTTAAAAATATTATATTCTATAGATACCTTTTAATGTTTATAGCAAAATATCTAATTTTGCTCCTAACCCAAAGCAACTAAATACGCTATTTAGTTACAATATTTTCTTTCTCTCTCTACTTTGATACATGTCATTCTCTTCCCACATTCTTCTCACCCACATCACCTATGTTTTCTCCGATCCCAGCACAGCACAGAACAAACAATTCTCTTTCCCTACACAGAACAACACATCATAAAAAAACTACACAAAAAAGCGAACCTACACAGCTTTACTCAATCACACAGAACAAAATCATGCAGGAAGCCATAAACGATAATTATATGTGCCCTAGCTTTAGTAGCTTCGGATACTTGGTTGAAATTGCCGCTAAAATCTCCGATGAATTTCAAGAGGCAGTTTGCTTCGACGGAGATAACGGCGAGGAATTAGATTTTGAATTCTCAACTATGGAACTCATCTACGGCGGTCAAACTGAATTTCAGTCAATTTCCCCTGTTTTCAACCGCGATCTATTATTAAACGTTAATTCCATGGATTCATATGGAGTTAGGGTTTGTTCTTGAACAAAGACAACGGAGTTTGGGCTGAGCAACTTGATTTTTTGTTCATATATTTCAATGTATTTTCAACGTACCACGCTGTATTTTCATGTATTTCATTGTATTCATTTTCTTTTTATATGCCATGAATATATTCATATATATTTTTTTAATTAATATAATTTATATATTCAGATGCATGTATTATATAATTTTTTGGAAGATTGCTATATTTTTGGGGTATTTTTCGGTTGAGAATCTTTTTTATAACTGGAAATACAAAATTTATGTGTTATAATTGAGTTTATTGAGTTATATTAGGTGTCTATTATGTTAATTGATTCACTTTCCGTTTAAAAACAGTGTAATCCCCTGTTTCACGCCGTGAATACAGTCGAATACAATAATTTGTCTAGCTATAATCCCATGTTTCACGCCATGAATACAGTCGAATACACTCGAATACAACAACAGTTTAGCTGGACTTCCCTGATTCACGCCTATTTTTGCTACTATATTCATGAATACAGTAACTTAAATACATCTAATACATCTTATAACAACAGAAAACGTATCTACAATCCGTAATATAGCAAATGATATCTATAAATAACTAATTACTACTAAAAGATAGTGCTTTATAAAAATTTACCTTTTTTTTAAAACGAAGAGATTGTTAGTCCAAAATAAGATGTAGATATATTTGGTCATTAGTAGAACTTAGAAATAACCGTGAAAAGTAAACATAGAGCTTGTTTGAATTGGTTTATTTTAAGTGCTTTCAAGCTAAAATAGCTTTAAAGCCATTTTGTAGTGTTTGGATAAAATAAAATAAAAAGTATTTTTAAGTACTTGTTTTTAAGCTAAAATGACAAAAACATGTCAAAAGCTAGAATTCCTAACGTATGGCTTAACATCTATTTTGACTTAAAAGTCACTTAAAATAAGCCCATCCAAACGGGTTCATATTCCTATTGTAATGTTTGTGATAAAGAACTATTTGGATTAAGAATTGGATATGCGTATTAAAGCAATACACTATCATGCAACTAATTTACATAGAGAAATTCAAAAATAACCAGATTTACAAGTGGACATTCAAAAATAGCCACAGTTTCAAAAGTAATCAAAATTTAGCTACTTTTCATGTAAAGATAAATCTGAACGAAAACACTGTTCAAAATTCAGAAAATATTCCAGCATAATATACTGGAGTTCCAGCATAAGTATACTAAAACTCCAGCATAATACACTGGAGTTCCAGTATAATATACTGGTCCGATATAATATGCTGGAAGTTCATACACATGTGCTCCAATCTTCAGTATATTATGCTGGAACTTTCCACGTGTTGGAGTTCCAACATAATATGCTGGAAGTTCATACACAGGTACATCGATCTCCAGTATATTATGCTGGACCGATCCCTGTTGCAACAAAATAGTGGTTATTTTTCAATGACTTTGCGAACGCTGACTATTTTTGAATGATCAGTCCGAAAACTGGCTAGCCCGTGCCATTTTAACTAATTTACAGTGCCAGTGGGCCTGGTGATTGATCATTATTTAATTGAAAAAATGACATTGTATAGGCGCTTTAAAAATAATAGCCGAAAAACATGTAAAATTTATATATTTTTTATACATTATATACAAAAATTATATAAGTTTTATACACTTTTCGGCTATCAGACGTAAATAGTTTATGTCGCGGGCTAAAAGTAATAATACCCCTATTTAATTGACTTCGACTAAGAACTAAATATAAGATTTGAAGTTTGAAGAAAATCTACGATTATATTATTAATTATTTTTTTTTTTAATTTTTTTTTTGGTGTTTGGTGCTTGGTATACATTTCGGGCTTGACTAATTCGGAAATTGGATTCGTGCCCAGGAGTCCCACTTTAAGAGGTAAAGAGCTTCATATCAAAGATAATTTTATACTCAGTGTTAGAACTCAAAACCATTAATTAAATATGTAGAAATACCTACAACTCCATCGTATCCTTTGGTGATAGAGCATATTAGTACTAGTCAAGCTCAAGAACGCGGCAATCAATTGATATCCTAATCCAAGTACACACTCATAAGGTTAGAATTTGTCGTTGATAATTGAAATTTATGGTGGCATTGACGGGACAAGTTAATTATAGTTTTATAGAGGGGAGAAAAAGATCATCGAGGATCTCATGGAATATTCCTTCTATCCACTCACTTGGTCCTACAATCTCGAGTTTTATAAAATTTTCATATCTTTTATTGGCCTAGTGTTGAGATTGAGTATTGATAATGAAGGAATTCTTTAACGAAAAATAAAGGGAACTTTACACCGTGTACCTACTTTTAAAAGCCCTTAACACAATATACTTCAATTATGAAATTACATGTAGTACACACCAATTAATTACCTTACATATCCATTTAGTCAAAAGAACAATAACTACCATATAAATTTACTCCCTAATTAAAGGAAAGTATCGATCTATATAAAACAAATCCACTCCATCCGTTTAAACTTTAGACCAAAATTAAAGAATAAAATTCCTTTAAACAAAGCCTTTTCTTGTGAGAACCGTTGTCCTTATTTTCTTTTATACAATAAACAATTATTCAGTAAAATATTCATTGTATACTAGTATTATGTATAGCATGTTAATATTGTAAGTAAAATAAAATACACATAATAAATAAAAATAAAGATATATTTGGTTTGGATACTATATTCCAAATTAGAATATTGTGATATATTTAGTTTGAATATTGTATTTTAAATCAGAATCTTGTGGTATGTTTGATTTGAATACAATATTATTGTATTTTTTATTTAAATATTGTATTCCAAATTAGAATATTATGGTATGTTCGATTTGAATATTGTATTCCAAATTAGAATATTGTAGTTTGTTTGATTCGAATACTGTATTTTTTATTAGGATGTTGTGGTGTATTGGTTTGAATAGTATGTTCTAGTATTTTATTTTAGTTTAGATATTATATCTCAAGTTAAAACATTTTCACCTTATTTTTGTTTCTCTTTAGATTTAGATGGAAGAGAAAAAAAATACAATGAAGGACGTAGAGAAATGATTGGGGTATGAACTTCTTGGTTAGAAGGTTAGTATAATCCCAATTCCTTAAAACGTGGGACGATGGGGTGTTTTAAGGGAGCAAGAGATAATTTAGTTCCTTAAAATGTGGGATTTGTTTAATGGTATATAATGATATTAAATATTTAAAAAGTAAACAAAGTTTTATAAAATAGGTATACAAGGTAAAATAAATATTTTAAATGTATATGAAGTTAACTAGTATTTTCCATGGGTATACCACGTAGATTTTCCAAAAATAAAAGGCTGACGAAACGAAATCGTGGGGTCTAAAAGTTGCGGTATAAACACAAAGGCAAAATACCCGTTAAAAACCCCCTAAACTTGACACGGATTATTAGTTACAGTCTTAAATTATTCGTGGTCTTAATTATTCCTCATAACTTGACCTTTTGAGAGTCATTACCCCCTTGGACATTAATATGGCAAAGAGTGCGTGTGCACTCGCCTGCCACGTGAACTTTTCCTGTATATGTGGCATTTTTTTGTTAAATAAAATATATTTTTACCTTTTTAGGTATGTTACTTTTTTAGATAATTTTTTTCGAATACAATTTATAATAAAACTTGGATAGAACTACATTACTTAGGCTAAAAAATTTTATTTGGCTAAAAATAATAAAGTTTTAGTTAATCTTTTTTTGAATTTGACTTGAAAATAAAGATTTATACAATTGAAATAAATAGTCAAGGCATCTAAAAAGTTATAAAAAATACATAGTTTGAAATTAATTATTTTGAAACAGCCTCTCTATTCTCACAAGGTAGGGGTAAGTTTTGCGTACACACTACCCTCCCCATACTCCACGGTGTGGGATAATACTGGGTATGTTATTGTTGTTGTTGTTGAAATTAATTATTTTGGCTATAATTTTTTATATAGCTCTGAATTATGGTGCTCTAAAAATATATTTTTTATAAATTTTATCTGAAAAAGTAAAAATACACAGTTGAAATAAATAGTTATTGTATCAAAAAAGAAATAAAAAGAGTGTACACTTTCTTCAATTGTGTATTTTTATTTCTTCAACGGTGTATAATTTCTTCAACTACACTCTTTTTATTTCTTCTTTTGATGCAATGACTATTTATTTTAATTGTGTATTTTTACTTTTTCAAGTAAAATCTATAAAAAAAATATATTTTTAAAGTACCATAATTTAGAGATATATAACAAATTATAGCCAAAATAATTAATCAAACTATGTATTTTTTTTTAACTTTTTAGATGCATTGACAATTTATTTTAATTGTATAAATCTTTATTTTCAGGTCAAATTCAAAAATAATTAACTAAAATTTTATTATTTTTAGCCAAATAAAAAAATTTAGCCTAAATAATGTAGTTCTATCCAAGTTTTATTATAATTATATTCTAAAAAAATTATCTAAATAACATACTTAAAAAGGTAAAAATATATTTTATTTTTAAAAAAAGTGCCACATATACAGGAAAAATTCACGTGGCAGGCGAGTGCACCCACACTCTTTGCCACATCAGTGTCCAGGGGGTAATGGCTCTCAAAAGGCCAAGTTGAGGGGGGTAATTAAGACCACGAATAGTTTAAGGCTGTAACTAATAATCCGTGTCAAGTTTAGGGGGGTTTTAAGGTATTTTGCCAAATAACAACAACAACAACAACAACAACAACAACAACAACAACAACAACAATAATAATAATAATAATAATGTCTTAATATCAAATATATTAGAACAATAACACTGTATAACTGATGTAAAAATAATAGTCGAAAAAATGTATAAGATTTGTATATTTTTTTGTATATATATATACACACATTATGTATGTTATATACAAAAAATATACAAATTTTATATATATTTTTTCGGCTACTAAATATAAATAATTTTTAGCGCGGGATAGAAATGCTAATACCCCGAATCGGTTATATAAATGCGCATTTCGTTATTTATTAAACTCAAAACATATCTCTATGGTATAGAACATCGTTATCATTAATTTAGTGTGGACACAGTAATACTCTGAACACGTCAATGTAAAATCTTGTACATTTATGTATAAAAGCATTTTTTTAGCATGAATAGATAAAATATCGGCTATAAATTACAAATAAATCAGAAAATTGTAGTTCTTCTTAGCTAATATAATATACACTTATGATTTTGTAAAAACTCCGCGTTTACCTTAATAAAGTCAGCCATTTTTTATATTAACTTAACCTCAACTCAGAAGTAAAGGTCACATCATTGCTCGAGGGAAAGAACTAATTGCCTTGAAATTGCTAGGATTTTGGGGTATAATTTTGTAGCATGAATTATTCGTTACTATATTTTTGACAATCTCGGCCATTCTTTTCGACTGATTTGAATTACATTAAAGAAAAGGTTGGTTCTTGATTTGAGAATATATATTTTAATAATACGAATAAATGGTCGGTTTAAATATTTATTTGTAATGAAACTATCTCCAGAATATAAGATATGGGAAGTCATATTCTCTATCCTAGTAGTTAAAGTATTCGTGACATTCATTCAAAACTCATTAATTTATTATCATTGATATTTTCAAGTATTGGAAGTGGATTATAAGAATCCATAATTTGTGAGATATAATTTCTTCTTGTTTTATATATAGTTGTTTTTTCTTAAGCATTGTCAAAGATCAACGGCTACATTATCAAGAAGGATTTATATGCTTCTCATTTGTGAAAGGATGAAAAAGTGTGAATTTTCTTTATAGCAATTATACTTCGTCAATTTCTTGTATTCGAATTTGTAAGTCATTATCAAGAAACTTTTCTTTTTGGCTTGAAAAGGAAATTATGTTATATATTAATGAAGGTTATATAATTAGCCTTTTCGAAGGCACATCGTCCCAGCAAAATCCTAGCATTTTTCTTGTAATCTTCTCTTATCTTTGTCATATTTTAAATCACTGAGGATTATTTTGGTCGTGAGTTTGATCTTTTTCGGAAGTAGTCAGAAACAATTTTATTTTTAAATTTTAAATTTCCGACATTCACCTACAAGTTTGGACATTAAAAAGAAGAAGAAGAAGAAGAAGAGAAAAGCAATAATATAGTGTGTTCATGGGACTTAAACTCAAAATTGACGGGGTCTTTCATTTGTTGGCTTTAAGTCTAAATTACATTAACATATAATCTACTTTGGTACAATTTACAGTATATTCCCTCTACCATTTTCAAAATTTCGCGTACTATATTATTTTTAGCAAACGAAAGACATTTCAAATATTCATATTGTTTCAACTCCTTGCTAATTAATCAAACCAAAAATTGAACGAAACAAAAAAAAAAATTATGTTGAAAATATTGCAATTCAACAGTCATATATCAGTCGTTAATTTTCATGAAAAATTTGTTTAGCTAGATATCTCGAATTTTTAATTAGGGAGATTATTATATAATTCAAGCAAAAGAGTATGTAATAATATATGTCATGGACCTTGGGAAGCGTCTTGATATTAAGCTTCAAATGAGCAATGTCATATACGTATACTTCGACCAAAATGATAACCAAATGATATGTCGTAAATCGTAATAACTATAGACCGCAACTACATAAAACAATCGCTACAAGAAAAATTCAAATATCTAGAAAATTGTAAAATAGTATAATCGCATAGTTAGATGAATTTATATTCACAGATATGATACATTATTATTCAATATTTCAATTTTTCGATAATCTTTTAATAGAAAAGCAAAAAAATGAACTTCGTTTTGGGTAATATGACTTTTACTAAATTCTGAACAATAGAAAACGCTTAGACAACTCTAAAGGCTTGATGATATTATAATTGAGGCTACAACATTAAACTGAGATGTAACTAGATTATATTTTATTATAAGAATCTACCAATAATTTATCTCAGAATAAATGCCACCCCTTCCTTCTCTTTTGACCATTTGAGTTTTGTTTGAGTGAATTAATACATAGGTCTTTCATAAACTTAGAGGCAGATATTTACAGAATTGAAATATATGAAAAGAGTATCAAAATTTTCCTTGCCCTAACCCCGGTTCATGTAACTGTTTTTGTATTCCCAAAATTCGTCGAGCAACCCTTTCTTGCGGATAAATATAACCTTTACGTGCACGTAACATATCATGAAACTAAGCGACGTGCCCTCTTCTTTTTTTTTTTTTAATGAAGGGCTTTATTAATGATCAGACTGATAAATATATTTTTGTACAAAATAGAAATAAATTAATTAAGCTAGGTCTTTAGTACTATACGAGTAATTTCTTGAAATACTATATATTACTCCTCAATTATTACTATTAGATTCCGAATATTGAAATTTGCTTTCAAACATGTACCTCTGATTTTATTTTGTTTTACTAAAAAATGAGAAGAAAAATTAGTACCAATTTATTCTATTTATGATTTTGTGTTGAGCTATGTAAACACATAACTATATAGAAGGATAAATAATTTTTTTTTATCTAGAATCAACGCCTTTCATTAAACAAAGATATTATACAAACCAAACCATAATAAAAATATACAAGAAAATAAAAACTCCAAGCAAATATAGGAGAGACCTTCTGTAATCTATGCTCCTTTTCTATTCGCAAATTTAAAACAACCAAAAAAGAAAAAAAAACATTAAATTGAGTTGTAACTAGATTATATGATTATGAAGATCTATCAATATCTTATCTCAAAATAAATGCTACTCCTTCCTTCTCTTGTTGACCATTTGGGTTTTGTTTGAGTGAGTTATTATATAGGTATTTCATAAATTTACACGAAGATATTTTTAGAATTGAAATATATGAAAAGAGTATCAAGATTTTCCTTTTCCTAACCCAGGTTCATGTAAGTGTTTCTGTATTTCCTAAATTTACTTGACGAAGAATTCTTTCTTGCGGATAAATATAACCTTTACATGCACGTGACACATCATGAAACTAGGCGACATGTCCCTTTTTTTTCTTTTTTAAGTGGAGGGCTTTATTAATAATCAGACAAATAAATATATTTTGGTATAAAAATAAAAATAAATTAATCAAACTAGTTCTTTTAGTACTATACGAGAAATTTCTTGAGATACTATATATTACTCCGTAATTATTACTATTAGATTCCGAATATTGAAATTTGCTTTCAAACATTTACCTCTGGTTTTATTTTGTTTTACTAAAAAGGAGAAGAAAATTCTGTACTAATTTATTCTATTTATGATTTCGTGTTGAGCTCAATAAACAAATAACTATTTAAAAAGATAAATAATTCAATTTTTTCGAATCAGCGCCTTTCATTAAACAAAGATACTATACAAACCAAACCATAATAAAAATATACAAGAAAAATAAAAACTTCGAGCAAATATAGGAGAGACCTTGTGATGACCCAAAGGGTCATCTTATGATTTAAGACATCATTCCGGGCTCATTAGCCTTAGAAATATTTAATTTTGTTCACCTCGATTTATGTGCGAAGTCCGGGCGTGAATCCAGAAAGCTTTTATGTGGAAATATATGAATTAATAATTTTTGAGAGTTAATATTTAATTTTTAGTTGACTTTGTTCAATATTTTGAATGAACGGACTCGGACTCGCGTTCTGACGGTCCCGGAAGGTCCGCAGTAAAATATAGGACTTGGTGTATGCCCGAAATTGAACTTCGAGGTCCCTAGCCTTAGAAATCAATTTTTGAAGAAAATTGTTATGCTGGATTTTTTTAAGGAAATAGAGAAAATGGATTAATGTTTGAACTCATTAGTATCAGACCCGTATTTTTAGTTCCGGGGCCCGGTACAGGTTTGTTATAATGTTTAAGTACTATCTGTGAAATTTGGTGGAAATCGGAGTTCATTTAACGTGATTCGGACGTCTGTTTGAGAAAATAGTGAATTTGAAGTGTTCTTGAGAAAAATCATGAGTTTTGAGGTTAAATTCGTAGTTTTTGATATTATTTTTGTGATTTGATCGCACGAGCAAGTCTGTATGATATTTTTAGACTTGCGTGTATGTTTGATTTGAAGACCTGAGGGCTCGGGTGAGTTTCGGGTAGGCCACAGAGTGTTTTGAGACTTAGAAAAATACCTGGACCTGAAAAGTTGCAGAATCGCAGGTCTCTGAACCAGGTTTCGCGGCAGCGCTGGAAATTCTGCTGACAGCGGTGGGCAAGGACAAGGTTCCACTGCAACGCCCATTTTTCCGCTGATAGCGGTGGGCAGGGACCAGGTTCCGCTGCTACACCCATTTTTCCGCTGATAGGTGGCAGGGACCTGAGGCGTACATATATATACAAGACTTTTCATTATTTTATTACTTTTCAAAAATAATAAAATCCTAAACATCCCAAGGCGATTTTTTAAAGACCCAAACTTCTCCAAATCATAAGTAAGTGATTTCTAACTCATCTTCTTCAATTTAATTCATCTTTTTAGATGATTTCACTTCAAAATCTAGGGTTTTCATGGGAAATTGGGTATTCTTGGGTAGAAATTAGGATTGTCAAATTTTGAGGATTTGGACCTCAAATTGAGGTCGGATTTCAAAACCAATTGCATATTTGAGTTCATGGGTGATTGGGTAATGGGTTTTGGTTCGAACTTCGAATTTTGACCAAGCGAACACGGGGTCGGATTTTGACTTTTGGGGAAAATATTGGAAAATCTATATTCATGCATTAGAATTAGTTTATTCAGCATTTATTGATGTTATTAAATAAATTATGAATAGATACAAGCGGATTGGAAGAGGAACCGAGAGGTAAAGCGGTAATTGAGGCTTGATTTTGTCCGTGGAATTGAGTTAAATGTTTGGTCTAACATTAGCTTGAGGGAATAGGTGTTGTGGTCTTATTTGCTATGTGTTAGTGTTGAGTGTGACATATAGGTGTGGTGACGAGTATCTATACGTTGGTGTCGAGCATACAAGTGAATCTTATATTATGACTGTTATGTCTTTTATCACGTACTGTTCATGCTTAAAAAGATGTTTCTCTATGTTGAGCAAGTCTTATGGTATTGATGAGTATTTTATCATTGTTGAGTATTATCTCAAGTTGAGAATTACTTCGTGAATGTAATTGTTGAACAAGAATGGTTATAGCTGATTCCCTTGCTGGGATGTTATTATTTCTATTGTTGATTCCCTTGCCGGGATGTATTATTTCTATTGTTTGGCCGAGGAAGAGTGTAAAGTACGAAGGGTGATGCCATGCATGATATTGTGAGTGAGTGTTATTCACGAAGGGTGATTTCATGTCGATTTGTGAGTGTTAATGCACGAAGGGTAATGTCGTGCCATGATTGGAGAGTTAAAGCACGAAGGGTGATGCCGTGCCATTTTTGTTATTTCTTATGGTGAGGACGGGAGTAAAAGCACGAAGGATGATGTCGTGCACGTGTTACTATTTCATTATTCCTGTTGATACAAATATGGTGTTCATTATGCTTCTCTGTTGGATTACTATTAAAATTCGATATTCCACGCAGCATGTTCCCCTTCCCATCTTTATATGTTATTTCCTGTTATTATTGTTCTGTTCGTATATGATTTAAATGCACAGTTTTATATGGTTATCGTGTCCTAGCCTCATCACTACTTCGTCGAGTTTAGGCTCGACACTTACCAGTACATGGGGTTGGTTGTACTGATACTGCATTCTGTACTTTTTGTGCAGATTTCGATGTTGGATCTTGTGAGTAGCTTGAGGTAGTTGCCTTCAGTCTAGGGAGACCAAGGTAGATCTACTGGCATTCACAGAGCATGAAGTCCCCCTTACCCTGATACTAGACTCTGTTGTCGCTCTTATTTCGAGAATAGTTGTACTTCTTTCAGATTTATATTTGTAGTAAATCTTAGTCATTCGTGGATTGTGACACCAGATCTATGGGGTAGTTATGTACTTAAGTTGTGGCACTGTTATATCATTTCCGCATTTCTTAATTATTTTGTTTACTAATATATGTTCCTGTTTGATAATAAAAATGGTGGTAAAACTGTAATTGTCGGCTTGCCTAGCTTTCACGAGAGGGCGCTATCACGATTTCTGAAGGTGAGAAATCCAGGTCGTGACAAGTTTGTATCAGAGAACTAGGTTGCTTAAGTTTCACAATTCACGAACAAGCTAGGTAGAGTCTGAGGGATCGGTACAGAGACGTCTGTGCTTATCCCCAGAGGCTACAGAGTTTAGGAATAATTTCACGTCTATTCATCTCTGTCATGCGATTTGACTTCTCAATGCTAATTGAACTCCTACTATGCTCTTTCGCAGATGGCGAGAACACATGCCTCTTCATCTGTTAATCAGCGGCCCGAGCCCCTAGTGGCAACTCCTACGAGGGGCAGAGGACGAGGACGAGGCCGAGGCCGTGTTAGAGGCCGAGGCAGGACTCAGTCTAGAGCAGCAGCACCAGCAGCGGAGCCTCAGGTAGAGTTTGATGATGAGGTTCCAGCCCAGACCGTTCCAGCAGAGCAAGCTCAGGTTCTAGAGGGGTTCATCGCTACCCCGATACTCCAAGATGCTCTGGTCCGTCTAGTGGGTCTTATGGAGAGTATCACTCAGGCAAGCATACTTCCTATAGCACCAGCCGTCTCTCAGGCCAGGGAAGGAGCACAGACTCCTGCTACTCGCACTCTAGAGCAGATGACTCCCTAATTTCAGACTCCAGCAGCTCAGCTAGTTGGGTTAGTTTCACCAGGTGTTGTAGCTCAGACAGGTAATAGAGGATCACTAAGCTTTTCACTACTACCTATTGCGGTACATATTCATAGGATCCCCAGGACTATTTGGGAAGCTATCATAAGGTTCTACAGAACATGGGGATAGTGAAGACCAATGGGGTCGACTTTGCTGCTTTTCGTTTGTCAGGTTCCGCCAAGAATTGGTGGAGGGATTATTGTTTGGCTGGACCAGCTGGGTCGCCTGCTTTGACTTGGGACCAGTTCTTTTAGCTATTTCTGGAGAAGTTTCTTCCTATCACTCAGAGGGAGGACTACCGGAGGCAGTTTGAGCGTCTTTAGCAGGGTTCTATGATCGTCACTTAGTACGAGAACAGAGTTATTGACTTGGCTCTTCATGCTCTCCTTATACTCCCCACCGACAGAGAGAGAGAGAGAGAGAGAGTGGGGAGGTTTATTGAGGGACTAGATCAGCCTATCAGATTGCAAATGGCTAAGGAGACAGGGAGTGAGATTTCTTTCCAGGATGCATCCAATATGGCCAGGCAAGTTGAGATAGTTCTATTACATGGGAGTGGTCAGGGGTTTGACAAGAGGCCTCGTCATTCTGGCAGGTTCAGTGGTGCCTCGTCTGGAGGTAGAGATTCTTTTGGTAGGGGCCATACTCACAGGCCATTTCATTCAGCACTTCAGAATTCTCACAGTGCTCTAGGTGGTCGTGGTTCTCATATGTAGTATTCTGACCAACTACCCTACAGTGCACACCAGATCCTCTTAGTGTACCTCTGCTCCAAAGTTTTCAGGGTGGTTACTCTGGTCTTCAGGGTCAGTTCTAGAGTCAGCAGTCCCAGCAACCGAGGTCTTGTTATACGTGTGGTGATCCGAGTCACATTGCTAGATTTTGCCCTCGAGCATCGAGCAGCTCTCAGTATCAGGGTTCTCGCGCTATGGTTCCGGCACCATGTGTTTTACCGCCCGCTCGGCCAACTAGAGGTAGGGGTCAGGTAGCTAGAGGTGGAGGTTGAGGTGTTAGAGGTGGAGGTCAGGACGCTATAGGTGGAGGCCAGCCAGTAGGAGGCCATCCTAGGGATGTAGTTCAGAGTGGTGGGGCACAGCCTTGGTGTTATACTTTCCCATCCAGGCCTGAGGCTGACGCATTCGATATTATTATCACATGTACGGTTTTAGTTTGTAGTAGAAGTGCTTCAGCTCTATTTGATCCAGGGTATACATACTCCTATATGTCCTCTTATTTTGCTACGTATTTGGTTGTGCCTCGTTATTCTTTGAGTGCTCCTGTATATGTGTCTATACCATGGGTGATTCTACTATTGTAAATCGCGTATATCGCTCGTGTGTAGTTATTATTGGGGGTCTTGAGTCCCGTGTAGATCTTCTTCTTCTTGATATGGTCGATTTTGATGTCATTTTGGGGATGGATTGGTTGTCACCTTATCATACCATATTGGACCGTCACGCCAAGATCGTGACCTTAGCCTTACCGGGGTAGTTTCCTCGATTGGAGTGGAGAGGGACTCCTGGTCATTCTACCAGCAGGATTATCTCTTATATGAAGGCTCGGTGTATGGTCGAGAAGGGGTGTTTGGCTTATGTTCGTGATTCTAGTGCTGAGCTTCCTTCTATGGATTCTGTGCCAGTTATTTGGGAGTTTTTAGAGGTATTTCCTGCAGACCTGTCGTGGATGCCATTTGACAGGGATATTGAATTTTGCATTGATTTGGCTCCGGGCACTCAGCCCATTTCTATACCATTGTATCGCATGGCCCCGCCAAAGTTGAAGGAATTGAAGGAGCAGTTGCAGGATTTTCTTGATGAGGGCTTTATTAGACCTAGTGTCTTGCCCTGGGGTGTGCCGGTATTGTTTGTTAAGAAGAAGGATGGATCAATGAGGATGTGTATAGATTATTGGCAATTGAATAAAGTCACCATCAAGAACAAGTATCCATTGCCAAGGATTGATGATTTATTTGATCAGCTTTAGGGTGCCAAAGTGTTTTCCAAGATTGCTTTAAGATCTAGCTACCATCAATTGAGGATTATGGCATCCGATGTCCCTAAGACAATTTTTCGGACTCGATATGGGCATTATGAGTTCCTAGTGATATCATTTGGGTTGACAAATGCCCCAACAACATTTATGGATTTGATGAACCGAGTGTTCAAGCCCTACCTGGATTCCTTCGTGATTGTTTTCATTGATGATATCTTGATCTACTCCTACAGCCGAGAGGATCATGAGCAGCATCTTCGAGTCGTTCTCTAGAATCTGAGGGACAACCAGTTATATGCTAAGCTTTCGAAATGTGAGTTATGGTTGAGTTTAGTTACATTCTTGGGTCACGTTGTATCAGTAGAGGGTATCCAGTTGGATCGGAAGAAGATAGAGGCAGTCAAGGACTGACCTAGACCCACATCAGCTATAGAGATCCGAAGTTTCTTGGGTTTGGAGGGTTATTACCGTAGGTTTGTGGAGGGGTTTTCATCTATAGCAGCCCCGATGACTAGGTTGACCCAAAATGGTGCCCAGTTTAGGTGGTCGGACGAGTGTGAGGTGAGCTTTCAAAATCTCAAGACAACTTTGACTACGACACCGGTGTTGGTATTGCCCATAGGTTCAGGGCCATATATAGTATATTGTGACGCATCTCGTATTGGACTTGGTGCGGTGTTGATGCAGAATGCAAGGTTATCGCATATACTTCACGGAAGTTGAAGATCCATGAAAAGAATTATCTAGTTCATGATCTGGAGCTAGCAGCCATTGTTCACGCGCTGAAGATTTGGAGGCACTATTTATATGGTGTGTCATATGAGGTGTTCACAGATCAGAAGAGTCTACAGTATTTGTTCAAGCAGAATGAGCTAAATTTGAGGTAGGGGAGGTGGTTGGAGCTGTTGAAAGACTATGATATCACCATCTTGTATCATCCGAGGAAGGCCAATGTGGTGGCTGATGCTTTGAGTAGGAAGTCGGCTAGTATGGGTAGCCTTGCATATATTCTAATTGGTGAGAGACTGCTTGCTTTGGATGTTCAGGCTTTAGCCAATCAGTTCGTAAGGTTGGATGTTTCTGAGCCCAATCATGTTTTAGCTTGTACAGTCGCTCGGTCTTCACTATTTGAGCGTATCAGGGATCGACAGTATGATGATCCTCATTTGCTAGTCCTTAGGGACACAGTGCGACACGGTGGTGCCAAGCAGGTTACAGTTGGAGATCATGGAGTTTTGAGGATGCATGGTCGAGTTTATATGCCTATGTGGATGGACTTCGTGAGTTGATTCTAGAGGAGAACCATAGTTCCTGGTATTCTATTCATTTGGGAGCCGCTAAGATGTATCAGGATTTGCGGCAACATTATTGGTGAATGAGGATGAAGAAGGATATTGTTACATATATAGCTCGGTGTTTGAATTGTCAAGAGCATTAGAGACTTGGTGGTTTGCTTCAGAAGATTGAGATCCCTGAGTGGAAGTGGGAGCGTATCACTATGGGCTTCGTTGTTGGAATCCCACGGACTCAGAGGAAGTTCGATGCGGTATAGGTTATTGTTGATAGGCTGATTAAACATTTCATTCCTGTGGCAGTTTCCTATTCTTCAGAGCGGTTAGCTGAGATCTATATCCAGGAGATCGTTCGTCTCCATGGTGTGCCCGTGTCTATCATTTCTGATCGGGGCGCGCAGTTTACCTCGTATTTTTTAGGGCAGTTCAGTGTGAGTTGGGTACACGGGTCGAGTTGAGCACAACATTTCATCCTTAGACGGACGGACAGTCCGAGCATACTATTCAGATTTTGGAGGACATGCTCCGCGCCTGTGTTATTGACTTTGAAGGTTCTTGGAATCAGTTCTTGCCATTAATGGAGTTTTCCTACAATAACAGCTATCAGTCGAGCATCCAGATGGCTCCCTATGAGGTATTATATGGTAGACGATGTCAATCGCCAGTTGGGTGGTTGGAGCCGGGGGAGGCTCGGTTGTTGGGTACAGATTTAGTACAGGATACCTTGGACAAGGTTAAGATCATTCAGGATAGGCTTCGTACAGCTCAGTCCAGGCAAAAGAGTTATGCCGACCGTAAGGTTCGTAATGTGGCATTCATGGTCGGAGAGAGAGTATTGCTTCGAGTGTCGCCCATAAAGGACGTGATGAGATTTGGAAAGAAGGGCAAGCTAAGCCCTAGGTTCATCGGGCCTTTTAAGATTCTTGATCGAGTGGGAGAAGTGGCTTATAGACTTGCGTTGCTACCAAGTTTATTAGCAGTGCATCCAGTGTTTCATGTGTCCATGCTTCGGAAGTATCACGGCGATCCATCACACGTGTTAGACTTCAGCATTGTCCAGTTGGACTTGACCTATGAGGAGGAGCCGATAGCTATTCTAGACCGGCAGGTTCGTCAGTTGGTTCCCTTCGGTTTGTGCGCAGTGGAGAGGTCATCCTGTTGATGCAGCTACCTAGGAGTCTGAGTCTGATATGTAGAGCCGATATCCCCACTTTTTTACCGACTCAGGTACTTTTCTATGTCCGTTCGAGGACGAACATTTGTTTTAGAGGTGGAGATTGTGATGACCTAAAGGGTCATCTTATGATTTAAGACATCATTCCAGACTCATTAGCCTTAGAAACATTTAATTTTGTTCACCCCAATTTGCGTGCGCAGTCCGGGCACGAATCCGGAAAGCTTTTATGTGGAAATATATGAATTAATAATTTCTTAGAGTTAATATTTGATTTTTAGTTGACTTTGGTCAATATTTTGAGAGAACGGACTCGGACCCGCATTCTGACGATCCCAGGAGGTCCGCAGTAAAATATGGGACTTGGGCGTATGCCCAGAATTGAACTCCGAGGTTCCTAGCTTTAGAAATCAATTTTTGAAGAAAATTGTTATGTTGGATTTTTTTAAGGAAATAAAGAAAATGAATTAATGTTTGAACTCATTAGTATCGGGCCCGTATTTTTGGTTCTGAGCCTAGTACAGGTTTGTTATAATGTTTAAGTACTATATGTGAAATTTGGTGGAAATCAGAGTTCATTTGATGTGATTCAGATATATGTTTGAGAAAACAGTGAATTTGAAGTGTTATTGAGAAAAATCATGAGTTTTGAGGTTAAATTCGTAGTTTTAGGTGGTATTTTTGTGATTTGATCGCACGAGCAAATCCATATGATGTTTTTAGACTTGCGTGCATGTTTGGTTTGAAGCACCGAGGGCTCGTGTGAGTTTTGGGTAGGCCACGAAGTGTTTTGAGACTTAGAAAAATACCTGGACCTGAAAAGTTGCAGAATCGCAAGTCTCTGAACCAGGTTTCGCGGCAGCGCTGGAAATTCCGCTGACATCGGTGGGAAGGGACTAGATTCCGCTGCAGCACCCATTTTTTTGCTGACAGCGGTGGCAGGGACTTGAGGCGTACACACACGCGCGCGCGCACACACACACACCAACATACACACACACACGCACACACACACACACACACACACACACACACACACACACATATATATATATATATATATATAGGACTTTTCATTATTTTACTACTTTTAAAAAATAATAAAACCCTAAACATCCCTAGGCGATTTTTTAAAGACCCAAACTTTTTCAAATCATAGGTAAGTGATTTCTAACTCATCGTCTTCAATCTAATTCATCTTTTTACATGATTTCACTTCAAAATCTAGGGTTTTTCATGGGAAATTGGGTGTTCTTGGGTAGAAATTAGGAATTTTAAATTTTGGGGATTTGGACCTCAAATTGAGGTTGAATTTCAAAACCAATTGCATATTTGAGTTCGTGGGTGAATGGGTAATCGGGTTTTGGTTCGAACTCTGAGTTTTGACCAAGCGGGCCCAGGGTCGAATTTTGACTTTTGAGGAGAATATTGAAAAATCTATATTCATGCATTAGAATTGGTTTATTTAGCATTTATTGATATTATTAAGTAAATTATGACTAGATACAAGCGGATTGGAAGAGGAACCGAGAGGCAAAGCGGTAATTGATGTTTGATTTTGTCCGTGGAATTAATGTAAGTGTTTGGTCTAACCTTAGCTTAAGGGAATAGGTGTTATGGTCTTATTTGCTACGTGTTAGTGTTGAGTATGATGTATAGGTGTGGTGACGAGTATCTATACGTTGGTGTCGAGCATGCAAGTGAATACTATATTATGACTGTTTATGTCTTTTATCACGTACTGTTCATTCTTAAAAAGATGTTTCTCTATGTTGAGCAAGTTTTATGATATTGATGAGTATTTGATCATTGTTGATTATTAGCTCAAGTTGAAAATTACTTCGTAAATTTAATTGTTCAATGAGATTGGTTACAACTGATTTCCTTGCCGGAATGTTATTGTTTCTATTGTTAATTCCCTTGCTGGGATGTATTGTTTCTATTGTTTGGGTAAGGAAGAGTGTAAAACACGAAGGGTGATGCCGTACATGATATTGTGAGTGATTACTAATGCACGAAGGGTGATGTCGTGCCGATATTGTGAGTGTTAACGAAGGGTGATGTTGTGCTATGATTTGAGAGTTAAAGCACGAAGGGTAATGTCGTGCCGTTTCTGTTGTTTCTTATGGTGATGACGAGAGTAAAAGCATGAAGGGTGATGTTGTGCACGTGTTACAGTTTCATTATTCTTATTGATAAAAATATGATGTTCATTATACATCTCTATTGGATTACTGTTAGAATTCGATATTCCCCGCAGCATGTTTCCCTTCCCATCTTTATCTGTTATTTTCTGTTATTATTATTCTGTTCGTATATGATTTAACTGCACAGGTTTATATGGTTGTCGTGTCCTAGCCTCGTCACTACTTCGTCGAGGTTAGGCTCGACACTTACCAGTACATAGGGTTGGTTGTACTGATACTGCACGCTGCACTTTTTGTACAGATTTCGGTGTCGGACCTTGTGAGTAGCTTGAGACAGATGCCTTCAGTCTAGGGAGACCAAGGTAGATTTGCTGGCATTCGCAGAGCCTGAAGTCCCCATTTTTTCCGCTTTAGTTTTTTTTGTTGTCTCTTCTATTTCGAGAACAGTTGTACTATCACGACCCTAAACCCAAACCCGGTCGTGATGGTGCCTCTCGTGAATACAAGGCCAACAGACACTTCCCCTTTTACCAATTATTAACAGTTAAGCATTAAGAAATAGTCGAAATATGATTTAATAATACTAAGTAGCAGGTAATATCGATAAAATACGGAAGTACAACCCAACACAGCCCTAACCGAGGTGTCATAAGTCACGATCATCTAACAACACTAAAGACCCCAAAAGTAAATACAAAGTTTAGTATTGAACTAAGAACATAAAGGAAAAGATATAAGGAGGAGCTCCGGGCTGCGAACGCCAACAACTACCTAAAGACTCCTCGAATCCGCCTGAAGCTGGAGTGATCAGCACTCGGGAGCGGGACCAGCTATGCCTGAATCTGCACATAGGGTGCAGGGAGTAAAGTGAGTACTCCAACTTAGTGAGTAACAAATGTAAATAAGGATTGAAAGCGAGAAAACACGTAAGGCACAAAACATTCTATAATGAAGCAGTAAATCGGTGAGAGATAGGTAAAATCCTTTAACTCAAATGTAGTTTCATGAAAAAGCCTTTTTCAATAATTAAGCAGGTAATTGACAGTCAAATATGAAAAGTAAACACATAAAGGCTCGCCCCTCGGGCACAGTATCAACAAATCCGCCCCTCGGGCAACATCTCAGAATAGTACCAGCCCATGGGGCAATCACATAGAACAATACCAGCCCCTTGGGCTCAATCTCACATCACAATGGGTACCCGCGCTCACTGGGGGTGTGCAGACTCCTGGAGGGGCCCCTTACAGCCTAAGCGCAATAACAAGTCATCTCGTGGAATCAAAACTAGGCTCTCGGCCTCATATCAATCAAGCCACCTCGTGGCGTACATATCTCAGGCCCTCGGCCTCATAATCAGTATCAAATATTTCCTCACAACATAGGCCTTCGGCCTTACTCAGTCAAAAATCCTCACGAGCCACCCGGGCAATAGTAAAACAGTGTTGTTAGCCCAAAAATCATTTAAAATATCATTTAAGTAATTAAAATTGAGTAAATATGGCTGAGTATGAAAACGATGGAAAATAACATGACTGAGTTCAAGTATAAAGTCAAAACAGTGAGGAAATATCAATAAAAATTCCCGAAGGGTTCAAATAATTGGCACAAGGCCCAAATATGGCATTCAACCCAAATAATGATGATAACAAATAGATTTCAGGCAAATATGCGGTAAAACATTAATCGGGACGAACCAAGTCACAATCCCCAATAGTGCACGACCCCACGCTCGTCATCAAGCGTGTGCCTCACCTCAATATAGCACTACGATGTACAAATCCGGGGTTTCAAACCCTCAGAACATCATTTACAATCATTACTCACCTTGAACCGGTCAAATATCTAACTCGCGATGCCTTTGCCCCTCGAATCGGCCTCCACGCGCGTCGAATCTATCCAAAATCAGAACAAGGATGTCAAAATATGCTAAGAGAACGAAGCCCAAGCGAAAACAATCAAAATATGACACAAATCCCGAAATTACCAAAACTCGGCCCCCGGGCCCACGTATCGAAATTCAATAATTTTTACATCAATAGATTTCTTATCTTCCCACAAGTTTATACATTCCAAGAACACTGAAATCGGAGTCCAAATGACTCCTCAAATTTTCATTTTAAGTCTCTAAATCTCAAGCCCTAATTCTTCAATTTTAGGCTTAATTTTCATGATTTACTAGGTGGAATTAGCATAAATAATCCCCTTGAATCCCTCTTAAATCCCCTTCAAAAAAGCTCCAAAAACGACCAACAATGGAAGAAATAACCCAATCCTCGCGGACAAGACGACCTTTTAAACCTTCTGCCTAGGCTAATTTCCTTCTTCGCGAACGCGGTCAACACCTCGCGTTCGTAAAGCACAAAATAACTTTGACCAAAAATCCTCTTACGCGAATGCGACACGACCCTCACGAACGCGGTGATTTACCCAGACGAACCTTCGCGAACACGTTCCATCCATTGCGAACACGATGAATTAATTCCACTGAAACTCAGCCTCTTAATTCCTTCTATGCGAACGCGACTACATGCCCACGAACGTGATGCACAATCTCACAGCCTTTCATGAACGCGTAACTTGCCTCACGAATGCGAAGGCTAAATTTCCACCTCCCTCAGCTGACTCTTCGCGAACACGAGGGTCCATTTGCGAACGCAAAGAGTAAATACCTGCAACTGCTGAATCTGCAATTTCTGCAACTTTCTCAACTTCAAAATGATCCGATTGACCACCCGAAACTCACCCGAGGCCCCCGGGACCTCAACCAAAGGCACAAACACATCCTAATACCTTATTCAAACTTATTCCAATCATCAGAACTCCTCAAACAACATTAAATCACCTAAAACACATCGGATTCAAGCCAAACTTTTCTAAAATCTTCCGAATTCCGCTTTTGATCAAAAAAACCCAACCTAACCACGTTCCAATGATCTGAAATTTTGCGCACCCATCCCAAATGACCCAACGGAGCTACTGCAACTCTCGGAATTCCATTCCGACCCCTATATCAAAATCTCGCCTACCAACCGAAAATCGCCAAAATATTAACTTCGCCAATTCAAGCCTAAATCTACTCTGAACCTCCAAAACTCATTCCGATCACGCTCCTAAGTCATAAATCACCTCCCGAAGCTATCCAAACCATTGAAACTCACATCCGAGCCTTCTAATATATAAGTCAACATCCGATTGACTTTTTCCAACTTAAGCTTCCTCAAAAGAGACTAAGTGTCTCAAACCTTACCAAAATCATTCCGGATTCGATCCGACCAACCCGATACCACATAACACAGATAAAAAAAGCTTAAAGAAATAGAAATATGGGAAATTGAGCGGTAACTCATGAGATGACTGGTCGGGTCGTCACATCCTTCCCAACTTAAACAAACGTTCGTCCTCGAACGAGTTAAGAAACATACCTGAAGACTCAAATAGGTGAGGATATCTGCTCCGCATCTCCCGCTCGGTCTCCCAGGTAGCCTCCTCCACAGGCTGACCTCTCCACTCCATTTTCACTGAAGCTATATCCTTTAACCTCAACTTTCGAACCTGACGACCCAAAATAGCTATTAGCTCCACATCATAAGTCAAATCATCATCTAACTGAATTGTGCTGAAATCTAGAACATGAGACGGGTCCCCAATATACTTTTGGAGCATAGAAACATGAAATACCGGATACACACTCGACAAGCTGGGTGGCAAAGCAAGCTCATAAGCCACCTCCCCAATCCTCTGAAGCACCTCAAAAGTTCCAATGAACTGCGGACTCAATTTCCCTTTCTTCCCAAATCTCATAACACCCTTCATGGGCGAAACCTTCAACAAAACCTTCTCACCAACCATGTAGGACACATATTGAACCTTCCTGTAAGCATAACTCATTTGCCTCGACTGTGCTGTACGAAGCCTCTCCTAAATCACCTTAACCTTTTCTAAAGCATCCTGCACCAAGTCTGTCCCCAATAGCCTAGCCTCACTGGGCTCGAACCAACCAACTGGAGACCTACACCGCCTCCCATACAAAGCCTCATATGGAGCCATCTGAATACTTGACTAGTAGCTGTTGTTATAAGCAAACTCTGGAAGCGGTAGAAACTGATTCCATGACCCTCTGAAATCAATGACACAAGCACGCAATATGTCCTCCAATATCTAAATAGTGCGCTCGGACTGCCCGTTCGTCTGAGGGTGAAAAGTTGTGCTCAACTCAACCTGAGTACCTAACTCTCGCTGCACAGACCTCCAAAACTGCGAAGTAAGCTGAGTGCCCTATCTGAAATGATGGAAACTGGGACACCATGTAAACAAACAATCTCTTGGATATAGATCTCTGCCAACCGTTTTGAAGAATAGGTAGTACATACAGGAATGAAGTGCGGACTTGGTCAGCCGATCCACAATCACCCAAATAGCATCGAACTTCCTAAAAGTCTGTGGAAGTCCAACAACAAAGTCCATAGTGATCCTTTCCTGCTTCCACTCGGGAATATCTATCTATTGTAGCAAGCCACCCGATCTCTGATGATCATATTTTACCTGTTGATAATTGAGACACCGAGCTACAACTCCCATAATGTCTTTCTTCATTCTCTGCCACCAATAGTGTTGCCTCAGATCCTGATACATCTTCGCGGCACCCAGATGAATGGAATACCGCGAGCTATGGGCCTCCTCCAGAATCAACTCTCAAAGCCCATCCACATTGGGCACACAAATCTGGCCATGTATCCTCAACACCTCATCATCACCAATGGTCACATCTCTAGAATCATCATACTGAACTCTGTCCTTAAGGACAAGCAAATGCGGATCATCATACTGGCGCTCTCTGATGCGATCATATAAGGAAGACCGAGAAACCACACAAGCCAATACCTAACTGGGCTTCGAAATATCTAACCTCACGAACCGATTGGCCAAGGCCTGAACATCAACTGCAAGAGGTCTCTCCTCAACTAGAATATATGCCAAAATCCCCATACTCACTACCTTTCGATTCAAAGCAACGGCCACCATATTGGCCTTTCCCGGATGGTACAATATAGTGATATCATAATCCTTAAGCAACTCCAACCATCTCCGCTGCTTCAAATTAAGATCCTTTTATTTGAACAAATTTTGAAGCCTGCGATGATCAGTGAACACCTCACAAAATACGCCTTACAGGTAATGCCTCCAAATCTTCAATGCGTGAACTATGGCAGCCAACTCCTGATCATGAATGGGGTAGTTCTTCTCATGGGGCTTCAACTAACGAGAAACATAAGCAATAACTCTACCCTTCTACATCAATACACAACCAATCCCAACTCTCGAAGCATCATAATACACGATATATGAACCTGAAGCTGATGGCAAAACCAACACTAGAGTCGTGGTCAAGGCTGTGTTGAGCTCCTGAAAGCTCTCCTTACACTCGTCCGACCATACAAATAAAGCACCCTTCTTAGTCAACTTGGTCAAGGGTAATGCGATATATGAGAATCCCTGAACAAAATGGCGATAATAACCCGCCAAACCAAGAAAATTGTGAATCTCTGTAGCTGACGGTTTGGGCCAACTATGAACCGCCTCTATCTTTTTTGGATCAACCTGAATACCTTTGTTGGACACACGTGCCCCAAGAAAGCCATTGAACTGAGCCAAAACTCACACTTGGAGAATTTTGCATAAAGCTTCTCCTCCCTCAATCTCTGCAACACCACTCTCAAATGTTCTGCGTGCTCCTCCTGATTACGTGAATATACCAGAATATTATCAATGTAGACTATGACAAACGAGTCAAGATAAGGCCGGAACACACTGTTTATCAAATGCATGAACGCTACTAGGGCATTGGTCAACCCAAAAGACACACCAAGAACTTATAATGACCATATCAGGTCCTAAAAGCTGTCTTAAAAATATCTGAGTCCCTGATCTTCAACTGGTGATAACCTGAACGGGGATCAATCTTGGAGAACACTCTCGCTCCCTGAAGCTGGTCGAATAAATCATCAATGCGAGGCAAAAGATACTTGTTCTTAATGGTTACCTTGTTCAATTGCCTATAATCAATGCACATCCTCATTGTGTCATCCTTCTTCTTCACAAACAAAACCGGCGCACCCCAAGGTGACACACTAGGCCGAATGAACCCCTTATCTAGGAGTTCCTGAAGCTGCTCCTTCAACTCCTTCAACTCCGCTGGTGTCATACGATACGACAGAATAGAAATGGGCTGAGTGCCCAACACCAGGTCAATACCAAAATCAATATCCATGTTCGGTGGCATGCCCGACAGGTTTGCAAGAAACATATCGGGAAAATCCCTCATAACTAGAATGGAATCAATACTAGGAGTCTCAGCACCGACATCCCTCACAAATGCTAGATACGAAAGACAACCCTTCCCAACCATACGCTGGGCTTTCAAGAACGAAATCACTCTACTGGGAACATAATCAGTCACACCTCGCCACTCAATCTGTGGCACACTCGGTATAGCCAATATAATTGTCTTAGCAAGATAGTCCAGAATAGCACGACATGGAGATAGCCAATCCATGCCCAAAATGACATTGGAATCCACCATACACAATAATAAAAGATCCACACAGGTCTCCAGACCCCCAATAGTCACCACACATGACCGATACACACAGTCTACAACAACAGTATCGCCTACCGGGGTAGATACATGAACAGGTGAAGTAAGAAACTCACGGGCGTACCCAAATAACAAGCAAAGTATGATGACACATAAAAAAAGGTGGAACCGGGATCAAATAATATAGATGCATCACTATGGCAGACTGAAACAATACTTGTAATAACAATATCTGAAGCAATAGCATCGGGTCTGCCCGGAAGTGCATAGAAACGGGCTTGACCACCACCTGATCGACCTCCCCCTCTGGGGCGACCCCTAGCTGATTGACCACCACCCCTAGCTGGCTGGGCGGGTGGTAGTGAAGGAATTGGCACTGAAGCCGATAACTGATTCACCCGCACACCTCAAACTGGAACCAACATAGCACATAACCGTGCAATCGACTAATTAGTAGTGGACTCCCCCACTTGGCTCGAAGCCATAGACCAAAACATACACAATAACTCATAACACATATACTTTATTGCTGCCATAATACCATAGTGAGATTAAACTCAATGCTTCATAAGCTTGTGAAACACAGACCATCTGGTACTTTAAATCTCCTGCAAGTCTCGCATTCACTCTTGTAATAGTTAAACACACTCTCTTAAGCGACCCAAATTTAAATTTCAACACATATATTTCACTTATAAATGAGATCTTCTAATAGATAACATAGGGATCACACAACCTCAAAACACTCCGCAGGAGATAACCCACCTGCTTTGCCTCAAATTGGCATTTCTTTATACCTTCCACCGTCATAAACATTACGCAGTCACTTAATCTTCCTGAGTCTGAACTCATACCGCAATATGAAATTTACTTCACTCCCAACTAGAAAACATGAAAAGATTCTTCACACACTCATAATTCAGGGCTATATCTCAAATCAAGATAAAAATTGAGCATCTAATGGTCCTTCTATCCTCCAACAGACCCTTCTCGTCGCTTTAAAATCACATGAATACATCTCACAGTCACATCACACTCATCACGTAGCTATCCAATCATCACCTCCTTTAATAGAGACACAACAGAACATATGGATCCAGAGACACGCGCTCACAAAATCAACAGCTCAAGGCTCAAGCTATATGCAAAAATCCGGCCTCGAGTCCTCCAGACTGGCCCAACATCAACGCACAGAGATCACATCTCACCCCTCGATCAGGGAATCACAAGCCGTCGATGCATATTGATACCGAGCGCTCATATGCTCATATGAACACATGGAAGGAATTCAAAGAGTTACTTTTCAAGCTGAATCAAGGACGCACGATAAGGATTCAAGAATGTGAAATTTTTCCTAAAGGTTCTGCAGCCTCTCGAGGATAAATACAGATGTCTCTGTACCGATCTGCGAGACTCTACTAAACCTGCTCATGACTCGTGAGACCTATGTAACCTAGGCTTTGATACTAACTTGTCACGACCCTAAACCCGGACCTGGTCGTGATGGCGCCTCTCGTGAAGATAAGGCCAGCCGACACTTCCCCTTTCCCAATTATTAACAGTTAAGCATTAAGAAATAGTTGAAACATGATTTAACAATACTAAGTAGCAGGTAATATCGATAAAATGCGGAAGTACAACCCAACACAGCCCTAACTGAGGGGTCACAAGTCACGAGCATCTAACAACACTGAAGACCCCAAAATTAACTACAGATTTTAGTACTGAACTAAGGATATAAAGCAAAAGAGATAGGGAAGAGCTCCGGGCTGCAAACGCTAACAACTACCTAAAGACTCCTCGAATCCACCTAAAGCTGGAGTTATCAGCACTCGGGAGCGGGACCAGCTACACCTGAATCTACACACAGGGTGCAGGGAGTAAAGTGAGTACTTCAACTCAGTGAGTAACAAATGTAAATAAAGACTGAAAGCGAGAAAATACGTAAGGCACAAGTCATTCTATAATGAAGCAGTAAAACCATTTAAAACAATAAATCAGTGAGAGATAGGTAAAATCCTTTAACTCAAATTTAGTTTCATGAAAAAGCCTTTTTCAATAATTGCCAATCAAATATGAAAGGTAAACACATAAAGGATCGCCCCTCGGGCACAATACCAACAAATCCGCCTCTCAGACAACATCTCAGAACAGTACCAGCCCCTCGGGCAATCACATAGAACAATACTAGCCCCTTGGGCTCAATCTCACATCACAATGGGTATCCACGCTCACTGAGGGTGTGCAGACTCCTGGAGGGGCCCCTTATGGACCAAGCGCAATAACAAGTCATCTTGTGGAATCAAAACTAGGCTCTCGGCCTCATGTAAATCAAGCCACATTGTGGTGTACATATCTCAGGCTCTCGGCCTCATAATCAGTATCAATTCTTTCCTCACAACATAGGCTCTCGGCCTTACTCAGTCAAAAATCCTCACGAGCCACTCGGGTAATAGTAAAACAGTATTTCTCAGCCCAAACATCATTTAAGTAATTAAAACTGAGTAAACATGATTGAGTATAAAAACGGTGGAAAATAACATGACTGAGTTCAAGTATAAAGTCAAAACAGTGAGAAAATATCAATAAAAATCCCTGAAAGGTTCAAATAGTTGGCACAAGGCCCAAATATGGCATTTAGCCCAAATAATGATGATAACAAATAGATTTCACGCAAATATGCGGTAAAAACATTAATCGGGACGGACCAAGTCACAATCCCCAATAGTGCACGACCCCACACTCGTCATTAAGCAAGTGTCTCACCTTAATATAGCACTACGATGTGCAAATCCTGGGTTTCAAACCCTTAGAATATCATTTACAATCATTACTCACCTCGAACAGGTCAAATCTCTAACTCGCTATGCCTTTGCCCCTCGAATCGACCTCCACGCGCATCAAATCTATCCATAATCAGAACGAGGATGTCAAAATATGCTAAGGGAACGAAGCCCAAGCGAAAACAATCAAATATGACACAAATCCCGAAATTACCAAAACCCGACCCCCGGGCCCACGTCTCGAAATTCAATAATTTTTACATCAATAGATTCCTTATCTCCCCACGAGTTCATACATACCAAGAACACTAAAATCGGAGTCCAAATGGCCCCTCAAATCCGCATTTTAAATCTCTAAATCTCAAGCCCTAATTCTTCAATTTTAGGCTTAATTCCCATGATTTACTAGGTGGAATTAGCATAATAATCGAGTTTTAAGTCCAAGAATCTTACCTCCAAGTGATTCCCCTTGAGTCCCTCTTCAATCCCCTTCAGAAAAACACCAAAAATGACCAACAATGGAAGAATTAACCCAATCCTCGCGGATAAGACGACCTTTTAAACCTTCTACCCAGACCTAATTTCCTTCTTCGCGAACGCGGTCAACACCTCGTGTTCGCGAAATACAAAATAACTTTGACCAAAAATCCTCTTACGCAATGGGACATGACCCTTGCGAACACGATGATTTACCCAGACGAACCTTCGCGTACGCGTTCCATCCATCGCGAACGCGATGGGTTAATTCCACTAAAGCTTAGACTCTCAATTCCTTCTATGCGAACGCGACTACACGCACGCGAACGCGATGCAATCTCGCAGCCTTTCGCGAACGCATAACCTGCCTCGCGAATGCGAAGGCTAAATTTCCACCTCCCTCAGCTGACTCTTCGTGAACGCGAGGGTTCGCCAGAGCTGTCACACCTCCTTTTTACTACACCCTCTGAGAAGGGAGTATAAGAGAGTTTTTTCCAATTAAAGTGACAATCGAAACGGGATTTATTTCAATTAAAATTCAGAGTTGCCACTTGGGATAATTTTATGGTGTCCCAAGTCACCAGTTCAAATCCCGAATCGAGGAAAAGATTGACTTTGTATTATAGTCCGCGAACACAGAAATCCGGGTAAGGAATTTTATTAACCGGGGAGAAGGTGTTAGGCATTCCCGAGTTCCGTGGTTCTAGCATGGTCGCTCAGCTGTTAAATTGGCCTATTTACTTGATTTTAGTACATGTTTTAGCCTATGGTGCAATTTTATCTTTATAACCGCTTTTATTAATTATTTTTTTAGGAAGATTTCCACGTTATTTAAAACACGTCTTGAACCACGTCACATAAATTTACCCGCGGTCCCCGACATATTTTATCTAACATTGTTGAGAATTAGATTTGGATCACATAAATACGCACCCGAGTTTAGGGAGGTAAAATATTAACTAGCACGCCTAAAGCAAGCTACACATTCGAATTATTTTCCTAATCTTTGAGATTGTTATAAGGCCAAATTTATGAACAAGATATTATTGGGGCAAATAGGCTAGCCAACGTGATCTATTATTTGGCCGGATTCTCTATGGTCCAAAATCCACCTTATGGCCCATGCTTATTCCTTGCGAAAAAAACAACTCCAATTTTTTTTATCTACCCAATTAAAAACATTTATTCAAGAACCCAAGACTACATGCATCACAATCGAAATAAAAACTAATTAAAACAATTTAAATGAAAACTAAGACATGCTACTCAAACAACGTGGAATCACAAATCAATCAACACGCGCATCGAGCTATCATAACACAATAAAATAAGAACGGAAATTGAGAAATGGACCTTTTATTGATGAACCAAGCCGAAAATTGTAAATCAATTGGGCTAACCAAAGCCACAATCCTTGGACCGAAATACCGAAATTGCAAACCGAAACCTCGAATCGGCACCGGAAACTCGAACACGGACCAAATTGTTGACTAGACTATTAGAAATATTAATGAAGTCAACCAAGAATTTTTCCATGACATCAACATTGTAATCAAACTTGGGTCTATCAGAATAGCCTAAAATCAAGCCAATCTATGATGGTAATTCTTTAAATAACGTTACCACTTCGTCCAGCAATGTCATTAGTCGTCGATCTCCTCTCCTCCAATGTTATTAATTACTTTCTGACTTCAAGATTAGAATATCAAGACTTTTACAACTGCCGTTTCAATTAAGAGTGGTCACGTTCTTATTAGACTAGGGTCAATTGACAATATTCAACTTAACAAACATTTGGAGTTACGCCTGATGGTCCAATGATTTTGCTTCTGAGTTCTTGCTATTTGACTTCGGACTACTGAGTTCTTGCTATTTGACTTTGGACAGCTGCCATGTGAAGATCCTGGCAGAGAAGAGTGGTCGATTTTTGTGAAGGGAGGTGATGAAGAAACAGTGGCTGGAATGGTTAGCGAAAAAAGAAAAGTTCTAGATGGGGGTGTGAAGAAGACGATCTTCCTGGGGTAGGGGGGTCGATTTTTTCTACTGAAACGGCGGATCTAGCTTTCTTTTTCCGTCCCCCTCCTTGTTTTAGGCCTTCCTATATGTAGAGTCTAGGTTTAGGTTATTATTTTGTGTATTTTGCTAATTAGTCCCTAGGTCTTTTTGTGTTAAGTCCTTAGGGTCTTTTTTATTTGTTTTGTTCCAAAGAAGAGTCTAGAAAGGTCCCTAGGCTTAATGGACTAATCCGAATTTGGCCAAGAATTGGGCTCTAAAACTCTTAAAATTGTGATCCAACACCTTAATTGACTCATTTTAAAAAAAGATAAAAATACTACATAATGCAAAAACTAACATGAAACTATTATATATTTTTTGTATTTTCAAAATTATATAAAGATAAAAATAAAGTATTATTTTTGTATTATTTTTTTTAAAAAAATTATGAAAGATACATACTGAAATATATATTATTTTTTGTAATTTTCATTTTTTTAATAAAATAAAGTAAAAGAGTCAAAATTAGTTGAAATAGCGATATTAGACCTAAATTAAATATTTACATGCTAAAGTATAAAAAATTTTGGGAAGGGTAAAAAATCACATGTCTACAGCTGCCCCTCTTTGACTGGAAAGACGAAGTATTTTCAGACAGAGAACGACTAGACAGGTTTTTTGACCCGACCCTTATTTGGAGAGACTAAAACTAAGAGAAAAGGAAAATGTGACCGAGCCCTGGTATCTGAGCTGCCTACATATCCTTGGCTATAAAGGAATCAGGCCACATGTAGTTCAGAAGTGAGTGAGATGATGGAGTATGCCGAGGTTGAGAGCCGAATGACGTGTCGTTCCGTTGAGGTTCCGGTCTGTGGTCCCGTTATTACATCAAAATCAAAAATAAAAAAGACTAACTAAGCCTATCAGCTACGAGTTACAAGATTCCTATCTATGAGTCTTCTGAAGCTTGATCTTGAGTCTTGGTTGGTTCTTCACGCGGACTCTGATCTGAATCTTGATACTTGTTAGTCGCAGCTGTTGGTTCAATCTTCTTGAGCTTTTCAAACCAAGACGGGACATGCAGAGCTTGTGACCTCATCCCTATTTTGAGCAGCTCACATTTTTCATTAACTTCTGCATTTGGATTCACTTCTTGTCTTTCTTCTTCTTCTCTTTTCTTTTTATTCTGGATTGTGACTAACTTCTGTTGATCATCCAGGACTGCTGACTCGTATTCTTGACGCGAGCTTCTTTTGTTGCTGACCTGTATTGCATTCTGAATTGAATTTTCTTATTTTCCAGGCGAGTGCCTGATTGCTGAACTTGAATCGTCTTCTCTTGTTACTTGACATTGTTTTCCCTTGCACCTTGAACCATTTTCCCTTGAAAGTTGAACTGTCTTCCTTCGAAACTGCTTTCCCTTGAAACTCGAGTTGTCTTCCTTCGAAACTGCTTTCCCTTGAAACTTGAGTTGTCTTTCTTTGTTCTCTAGGTGGACGCCTGATTACAACAAAACAGACAAAACAAAAGAAATTTTCTGCCCCAGTTTGCACTAGGAAAATTTGTGAGTTGTTAGCAAAATTGTAAACCACTTTTACTATTGATGCAACGATGAGAGTAAACTAAAGAATAGACTAGGAAAACTTTAGACTAAGCTTGACTAAAGTAAAAACTTACCTTATTCTCCAAGCGGGGCCCTTGATTTCAAGAAAACTAAACATTGATAACTTAAGAAAACTAAAAATTGGCCCATTTTTTTCAAATCCAGACTTCTTTTTTTTTCTTCAAAATATCCTAGGAGAAAATTCGTCAGACTAGGTTTTATATCTTAGGAGAAAGATTCATCAGACTAAGACATTAATCCTAGGAGGAAATTCACCAGACTAGGCCATTTTCTACTTCTTTTTGGTATCTTAGGAGAAAAGTTCATCAAACTAAGATTTCTATCTTAGGAGAAAAATTCATCAGACTAAGATTTTGATCCTAGGAAAAAGTTCATCAGACTAGGTCTCTTTTCTTTTTTGGTATCTTAGGAGAAAGATTCATCAGACTAAGATGTTTACCCTAGGAGAAAGATTCATCAGACTAGGTTTTCTATCTTAGGAGAAAGATTCTATCAGACTAAGATTTCGATCCTAGGAGAAAAGTTCATCAGACTAGGTCTCTTTTCTTATCTTAGGAGAAAAATTCATCAGACTAAGATTTTGATCCTAGGAGAAAGTTCATCAGACTAGGTCTTCTATCTTAGGAGAAAGACTCATCAGACTAAGATTTTGATCCTAGGAGAAAATTCATCAGACTAGGTTTTCTATCTTAGGAGAAAATTTCATCAGACTAAGATATCTATCCTATGAGAAAGTTCATCAGACTAGGTTTTCTATCTTAGGAGAAAAATTCATTAGACTAAGATTTCAATCATAGGAGAAAGTTCGTCACACTAGGTCTTCTATCTTAGGAGAAAAATTCATCACACTAAGATTCTGATCCTAGGAGAAAGTTCATCAGACTAGGTTCTCTATCTTAGGAGAAAAATTTATCAGACTAAGATTTTATTGGGAGAAGATCCATCAGACTAGGACTTTTTATCCTAGGAGGAAAAATGTAAAGATTAATGGCAAGATTTTATGCACAGTAGCAAGACAAATAAAGGCAAAGATTTGAGAAACTTCCCTTTGTCGGCTCCTCTCGTCTTTCCTTTTTCTTCTCTTTTTTTGAACCATTTTCCTTGCACTGCTTTGTTCCTGTTTCACACAAAGAAAAATTGGTCAGTTTTGAAAATGGTGGTCGGTTTGTGGTCTTGAGTCTTGGGCAGCTTGACTTCTGCTCAATCAGCTTGAGTCGGCTTCAAGAGACTTTTGCTCTGCATCAACCCTAATTGTTTCACACCCAGTACCTTTGTATTTCTGGCTCAATCAGCATTATCCCACTGGAGACCTTTTCTTAGATGACCTTTTCTGATATTTTGGATGACTCCCCGCTTTTGAGCGATTTGTCTGTCAGAGAGAATCACTAGTTATCTTCCTTGCGCCAAGTAGACTGACAAGAGCCTTTTTGGGGAGCCTTTGCATGAATTCTCAAAGTATATTGACAATAACAACTGAGTGCAGACCAAATTTACTTTATGCAACTGAAAAGCTGGTAGCAGATTTTGAAATCTTTTCTTGCTTGTTTTGACAATGACTGACTCAGAGTGAAGGACACAAATGATACAAAGAAACCAATATTAACAAAAAAATGCCCCTGTCAGAAGGACAGAAGGAAGAGTTTTCTCTTTCTTTCTTTTTTTTTTCCTCAATAACTAGCCTTAATGGTCATGATATGCATTTTGGACTTAGTGGCCGATCTATCAAACTAATTCACTCTTCCCTTTTACTATTCTTATGACCTTTGAAGTCGGGCTTGTTTATGCCAATTCTTCATACCAGCTTTATGACTCACTTTCGACTAGTGGTGCCCCGAGGAGTTTTCACCAACAAGCCTCTCTCATTTATTCATCTCTACCTACCGTCGCCTTACTGTGCCCGTGAAGGTTTTCACCAGTAAGACTCTCTCATTTTTCTTTTTCTTTTTCTTACTTTTTGTGAGTAACTTGACAGTGTTATATGTCGTGTGACAACTGTTGCTCATTGCATGCGTCTCTTGGCATTCTTGAAGGCATATTGGGAGGTCTTTATTTGGAAGTTTTTTGGATAGGGTTGGAAGGAAAGGTCGGCATGAAGACTCAAAATAAACTCAAAATGAGGGGTTGTAGACTTACAACTCTTGGAATCGACTCTTTCAAAAATGAAATAAAATTTTTGCCCCAGTTTCAGATACTGGGGATTTTTTGGATTTTTCTATTTTTTTTCTTTTTCTTCTAAATTCTTATTTGGTTGGACCGAACCGTGAGGCTGCCTATGTATCCTTAATTTTTAAGGAATCATGTCGAACGTAGTTCGAACATCTGACCTAAACTATTTTTCATCTTTCTTTCTATTTCTCTTTTTCTTTTTTCTTTTTTTTTTCCTTTTCTTTTTTTCCTTCTTTTTTTTGTTTGCCCCAACTTCTATTTTTTAGGGCATGGACCTTTGATAATTCTTTTTTTTCCTGCTTTCTAAGAATTGCCCCAGTTTGTACTCTTGGGACATGGATTTTTTTTTTACTCTAAACTTGATTCCAAAAGAGGGTAGTCAAAGAAAAATAACACAGGCTCAAACGGGGTAGCAAAGGATATAAAGTGTTTGGGTAGCAGAAAAAGAGTCTCTCAACCTCAAGAACGTCAAACATGGTATTTTTTCGCGATCACAGCATTGACGAACATGTTTGTCTTCTTGGTGTGTCGTGGTCACAAGACATTTTTTCATCCCTTAGTGACAAACTTTCCAACACACTTCAATTGATTAAACATCCTCAAGCCCGATCTTCACAATGATTTGAAGGTGAATTTTACTCGACCTTAGTTCCAAAGTATTCCAACTCTTTCTTCATCCTCAAAAGTATTTTTTTAGTTATCGAATTCCAGATTAAATAAGTTCCTAAGATCTGGCCAAAATTTCCGCATGCATGTCATGTCATTAGAACTAGCGAGAAAAGAACTAGGAACAGAATGACACAAAAGGACAAACTGTATTTTATTGAGTAAAGGATGAAAGGGTTTTACAACTAAACAAGCAACCTAAAATACGAGTTACAACCCTAAAATAACCCGAATAATGAAAATAGCAACAGAACAGACAGACATGACTCACACAAACAGAATGGAGGGATAGAAGGGTTTGACTCAATAAAATAAATAAAATATGGATCACAACTTTGAAATAACCCAGATAATAAAAAAACATCAAAACAAGCTACCAAGATTCCTTCCTAATGAGGAGGGAATGACTTTTCAATTGCTAGGCTTGACATTTAGCCACAAATTTGCTCATCAGAATCAGCAGAGCCTTCTCCAATTTCAACATCATTAACTTCAGTTAGCAAGTTCCCGAGAGGATTCTCATACTCCATGTCACCAAGCATCATCCCCACAAAGTGTGCATCATGATGTGCAGGTAAAGGATTCTGCGCGACATTTTGGGTGTCATTGTCTTGGATCACAATCAGGTTTTCCTGGATCATCCTTTCTATTTTTTTTTTCAAATCCCGACGGCTTTCAACATTGTGCCCCTAAGCATTGGAATGGTATTCACACCTTTTAGAAGGGTCAAAGCTTCTTGCACATGGGTCCACATGATTTAGAGGAATAGGTGCAATCATGTCATAATGCTTTAACTTCTCAAATAAGCTTGCATAAGACTCTCCTATTGGTGTAAAATTATCTTTCAACCTTTGTTCCCCTTTATACCTCTAGCTTGGATGTGGGTTATAGGGCACCTGAAAATATTGTGGAGACTGTTGGAGATTTCGTGATGCTCGTGCTCGCCTTCTGGGGTGTCTTGGTGGTTGGACAACATACTGAGGTGGAGCGACAGAGTATTGAGGGTTCTGAGGTGGATAATACTGCTCAGGAGAGTCATGGAAAACTTGAGGAGGCTGCTCATACCTTCGAGATGTTCTCCTGTGACCTCTTCTCGACCCTGATGTCATCATGATTTCTTCAACCTTCTCATTTGTGTCGCTAAAATTATCAGATTCAACCCGGACAGCCTGAGTTGCGGCTTTAAAAACTGCTTGACTTATAATTTTTCCTGTCTTAAGACCATTCTCTACCATTTCTCCCATTTTGATTGCTTCCGAGAAGGATTTGCCAACTGTGGACATCATGTTTTGAAAGTAATCTGGCTCTTGTGCTTGAAGGAAGATAGTGATTAGCTCGTGGTCATCCATGGATGGCTTAACTCAAGCTGTTTGCTCTCTCTCCATTTAATGGCATATTCCCTCAAACTTTCACTTGGTTTCTTCTTCAGGTTTGAAAGGGAAATGCGGTCTGGGGCAATGTCGATGTTGTATTGGAACTGATTGACAAAGGCATGTGCAGTGTCATTCCAGACGTACCAGCGAGATGTGTCTTGATCCAAAAACCATTCGGATGCTACTCCCGTAAGGCTTTCCCCAAAATAAGCCATCAACAATTCTTTGTTTCTTTCCGCACCTCTCAGTTGATTGCAATACCTTTTCAGGTGGGCTATGGGGTCTCCATGTCCATCATACTTATCAAATTTGGGAGTCTTGAAACCAGGTGGCAAGTGGACATCGAGGAACATGCATAGATCTTTGAAGGCAACACTCTTTTGACCTGCCAAGCCTTGAATGTTTTTCAACCGTTGTTCTAAGCTTTTCACTCTTTAGGTCATTTCTTTCTGTACCATCTTTCGGACATGCTTCTCAATGTTTGCAGGAAGATCAAACGAGTACGAGTGGTACTCAAGAGAGTGGTACTGCTCTTGTTGTGTAGCAAATTGTGACTCATGACGAGGTTGTCCTTGCCCACTGGCCCATGCTTGACACATTTCGGTCATTTGCTGTTTCAACATTCTATTTTTCTCAAACACAGTAGACTCTTGTTGAACCCTCTAACCCTGAGTCTCTTGAGCACTTGTAACAACTTCGATGTCAGTTATCATTTTTCCTTGGATCTTGTGTTTCCAGCTTACCACAAACCGACCACCTCAACTTTCTTCACAATTCAAAACAAAACATGTTAGAATGGACTCAGTCGGTCCTTATTATTATCAATATTTTTCATTTCTTCATTTCTTTTTAATGGTGATCGAACCTGATGTGGGTTGCCTACGTATCATGTGGGAACATGAATCAGATTTTGCGTAGTTCGAGAAGATCAAGAATAAAGGAAATAAACTAACTCTTTTTTTTTGAATTTTTTATTTTATTTTTTCGAAAGAAAAACTTATAAAGAAGAAATGGAATATTTTTGGATTTTCATTTTTCTTCAACATTATTATTCTAAAGAAGAAAGATTTTTTTTTTGAATTTTTTTTCTGGAATTTCGAAAGAAAAACTTCTAAAGAAGAAAGAAAATATTTTTGGAATTTTATTTTGAATTTATGAAAGAAATGCTTCTAAAAAAAGAAAATATTTTTGAATTTTGAATTTTCTTTTCATTTTGAAAGAAGAATGAAAATAGTTTTGGATTTTTGGAAGATATTAAAAGAAAATATTTTTTTATATTTTTTTTAAAAAAAAACAATTAGGGTCTAAAAGAAAGGCTTTTCTTTTAATTTCTTGAAAAGTGGGGTCTAAAAAAAGACTTTTCTAGAGAGGAAGTAAAGGAAAATATTTTTTGAATTTTTTTGAAAATTATGGGCCGGGACCGATGAGGTTTGCCTACGTATCTCACATCCGGTGAGAATCAAACCCGCGTAGTTCGCCCAGTTTTGACGGAACAGGAAAACATAATACTTGAAAACTTTGGCTCGTTTTGAAATAATTTTTTTTTTTAGAAATTTGGCAGATTTTTAGAATTTTCTAAATACTTACCTCTCACTTTTTGTTTCTTTTTCTTCTTTCTCCTCTTTTTTGATTTTCTTTATTCTCTTTTTTTTTCATTTTCTTTCCCTATTCTAGAAGCCAGTCAACATGCAAGTTGAAACAGACAGATACAGAAGTAGCACGTAAGATGCATCAAGATGATCTTTTGATTTTTGGGTACACCTGTCCTAGACGGACCCAACCCTTGTGTTGAATCCCCAAAATCAAATGCACATGATGCAAACAAGCGTTCCTACTAGGGATCTTGCATGAGGCTTTGTTATACTAGGTTTAAAACCTGGGTTTATTGTTCTAGACCTGGCTTAACCGAGCGGACAACTCTAGCCGAGGGGGGGGGGGCTGCGTACCGGTAACCAAAAGATCATCCGGCTTTGCAACTTGTCCAAACCTCGTTCTAATTTGGGATATGACACTAACAGAAGAGGAGTCACACCAGCGTGCACTCCCCAGAAGAGAGAATAAAGGGATTTCGTAGCAGTTTAATATTAAAGCGGTAAACGCAACATTTAGCATATTATGCTCAAACATGTACAAAAATGAGATAATAAATAAAGCCAATCATAACAGCAATTCTAAGCTCGAATTCTTAAACCTTGAACCGAAGTTCTGGGTTTGCAATCCCTAGCAGAGTCGCCAGAGCTGTCACACCTCCTTTTTACTACACCCCCCGAGAAGGGAGTATAAGAGAGTTTTTTCCAATTAAAGTGACAATCGAAACGAGATTTATTTCAATTAAAATTCAGAGTCGCCACTTGGGATAATTTTATAATGTCCCAAGTCACCGTTTCAAATCCCGAATCGAGGAAAAGATTGACTCTGTATTATAGTCCGCGAACACAGAAATCCGGGTAAGGAATTCTGTTAACCCGGGAGAAGGTGTTAGGCATTCCCGAGTTCCGTGGTTCTAGCACGGTCGCTCAACTGTTATAATTGGCCTATTTACTTGATTTTAGTACATGTTTTAGCCTATGGTGCAATTTTATCTTTATAACCGCTTTTATTAATTATTTTTTTAGGAAGATTTCCACGTTATTTAAAACACGTCTTGAACCACGTCACATAAATGTACCCACGGTCCCCGACATATTTTATCTAACATTGTTGAGAATTGGATTTAGATCATATAAATGCGCACCCGAGTTTAGGGAGGTAAATTATTAACTAGCACGCCTAAAGCAAGATCTTTGAGATTGGTATAAGGCCAAATTTATGAACAAGATATTTGGGGCAAATAGGCTAGCCAACATGATCTATTATTTGGCTGGATTCCCTATGGTCCAAAATCCACCTTATGACCCATGCTTATTCTTTGCGGAAAAAAACAACTCCAATTTTTTTATCTACCCAATTAAAAGCATTTATTCAAGAACCCAAGACTATATGCATCACAATCGAAATAAAACTAATTAAAACAATTTAAATGAAAACTAAGACATGCTACTCAAACAACGTGGAATCACAAATCAATCAACACGCGCATCGAGCTATCATAACACAATAAAATAAGAACGGAAATTGAGAAATGGACCTTTTATTGATGAACCAAGCCGAAAATTGTAAATCAATTGGGTTAAACAAAGCCACAATCCTTGGACCGAAATACCGAAATTGCAAACCGAAACCTCGAATCGGCACCGAAAACTCGAACACGGACCGAATTGTTCAAAGCCAATCTATGATGGTAATTCTTTAAATAACGTTACCACTTCGTCCAGCAATGTCATTTGCCGCCGACCTCCTCTCCTCCAATGTCATTAATTACTTTCTGACTTCAAGATTAGAATATCAAGACTTTTACTACTGCCGTTTCAATTAAAAGTGGTCACGTTCTTATTAGACTTGGGTCAATTGACAATATTCAACTTAACAAACATTTGGAGTTACGCCTGATGGTGCAACGATTTTGCTTCTGAGTTCTTGCTATTTGACTTCGGACCACTAAGTTCTTGCTATTTGACTTTGGACAGCTGCCATGTGAAGGTCCTGGAAGAGAAGAGTGGTTGATTTTTGTGAAGGGAGGTGATGAAGAAACAACGGCTGAAATGGTTAGCGAAAAAAGAAAAGTTCTAGACGGGGGTGTGAAGAAGACGATCTTCTAGGGGTGGCGGGGGGTCGATTTTTTCTACTGAAACGGCGAATCCAGCTTTCTTTTTCCGTCCCCCTCCTTTTTTAGGCCTTCCTATATGTAGAGTCTAGGTTTAGGTTATTATTTTGTGTATTTTGCTAATTAGTCCCTAGGTCTTTTTGTGTTAAGTCCTTAGGGTCTTTTTTATTTGTTTTGTTCCAAAGAAGAGTCTAGAAAGGTCCCTAGGCTTAATGGACTAATCCGAATTGGGCCAAGAATTGGGCTCTAAAATTCTTAAAATTGTGATCCAACACCTTAATTGACTCATTTTAAAATAAGATAAAAATACTACATAATGCAAAAGCTAACATGAAACTATTATATATTTTTGTATTTTCAAAATTATATAAAGATAAAAATAAAGTACTATTTTTGTATTATTTCTTAAAAAAAAATTATGAAAGATACATACTGAAATATATATTATTTTTTGTAATTTTCATTTTCTAATAAAATAAAGTAAAAGAGTCAAATTTAGTTGAAATAGCGATATTAGACCTAAATTCAATATTTACATGCTAAAGTATAAATTTTTTTGGGAAGGGTCAAAAATCACATGTCTACACTCGCGAACGCGAGGAGTAAATACCTGCAACTGCTGAACCTGCAATTTCTGCAACTTTCTCAACTTCAAAATGATCCGATTGACCACCCGAAACTCATCCGAGGCCCCCGAGACCTCAACCAAAGGCACAAACGCATCCTAATACCTTATTCAAACTTATTCCAATCATCAAATCACCCAAAACATATCGGATTCAAGCCAAACTTTTCTAAAATCTTCTGAATTCCGCTTTTGATCAAAACCCCAACCAGACCACGTCCGAATGACCTGAAGTTTTGCACACACATCCCAAATGACCCAACGGAGATATTACCACTCTCGAAATTCCATTCCGACCCCTATATCAAAATCTCGCCTACCAAACGGAAATCGCCAAAATATTAACTTCGCCAATTCAAGCCTAAATCTACTCTGAACCTCCAAAACTCATTCTGATCACGCTCCTAAGTCATAAATCACCTCCCGAAGCTATCCGAACCATCGGAACTCACATCCGAGCCTTCTAACATATAAATCAATATCCGGTTGAGTTTTTCCAAATTAAGCTTCCTCAAAAGAGACTAAGTGTGTCAAACCTTACCAAAATCATTCCGGATTCGATTCGACCAACCCGATATCACATAATACGGATAAACAAAGCATGAAGAAATAGAAATGGGGGAAACAAAGCGGTAACTCATGAGACGACTGGCTGGGTCGTCACATGTACTTCTTTCAGACTCATATTTGTAGTAAATCTTAGTCGTTCGTGGATTGTGACACCAGATCTATGGGGTAGTTATGCACTTGAATTTTGGCACTGTTATATCATTTTCGTATTTCTTAATTATTTTGTTTAGCTAATAATTGTTCCTGTTTGATTAATAAAAATGGTGGTAGAACTGTAATTGTCGGCTTACCTAGCTTTCACGAGTAGGCACCATCATGATTTTCGAGGGTGAAAAATCCGGGTCGTGACAGACCTTCTCTAAACTATGCTCCGTTTTTATTCGCAAACTTAAACACAACCAAAAAAGAAAAAAAATAAACATTAAATTAAGTTGTAACTAGATTATCTTATTATGAAGAATTTATTAATATTTTATCTCATAATAAATGCTACTCTTTCCTTCTCTTTTTGACCATTTGGTTTTTGTTTGAGTGAGTTATTACATTGGTCTTTCATAAATTTATACGTAGATATTTATTTTAATTGAAATATATGAAAAGAGTATCAAGATTTCCTTGCCCTAACCCGGGTTTATGTAAGTATTTTCGTATTTTGTACATTTACTTGACGAAGAATCCTTTCTTGCGGATAAATACAATCTTTACATGCACGTAACATATCATGAAACTAGGCGACGTGCCCCTTTTTTAAATGGAGGGCTTTATTAATGATCAGACTAATAAATATATTTTTGAATAAAAAATAAAAATAGATTAATTAAACTAGGTCTTTCAATACTATACGAGAAATTTCTTGAAATACTATATATTACTCCTTAATTATTACTATTAGATTCTGAATATTAAAATTTGCTTTCAAACATTTACCTCTAGTTTTATTTTATTTTACTAAAAAGGAGAAGAAAATTCAGTATCAATTTATTCTATTTATGATTTTGCGTTGAGCTTAGTAAACAAATAACTATATAGAAGGATAAATAATTCATTTTTTTTTTGGAATCAACGCCTTTCATTAAATAAAGATACTATACAAACCAAACCATAATAAAAATATACAAGAAAAATAAAAACTCCGAGCAAATATAGGAGAAACCTTCTCTAATATATGCTCCTTTTCTATTCGCAACCTTAATAATCAAAAAAGAAAAAAATAAACACTAAATTGAGCTATAAATAGATTAATTGATTATGAAAAACCTATCAATATGTTATCTTAGGATAAATTCTACTCCTTTCTTCTCTTGTTGTCCATTTGGGTTTTGTTCTAGGGAGTTATTACATAGGTCTTTCATAAATTTACACGTAAATATTTATAAAATTGAAATATATGAAAAGTGTATCAAGATTTTCCTTGCCCTAACCTGTGTTCATGTAAGCATTTCCGTATTTTCTAAATTTAATTGACGAAGAATCCTTTCTTGCGGATAAATACAATCTTTACATGCACGTAACACATCATGAAACTAGGCGACGCACCCATTTTTTTCCTTTTTAAATGGAGGGCTTTATTAATGATCAGACTAATAAATATATTTTGGTACAAAAATAAAAATAAATTAATTAAATTAGGTCTTTGAGTACTATACGAGAAATTTCTTGAAATAGTATATATTACTCCTTAATTATTACTATTAGATTCCAAATATTGAAACTTACTTTCGAACATTTACCTCTAATTTTATTTTGTTTTACTAAAAAAGGAGAAGAAAAATTAGTACCAATTTATTCTATTTATGATTTCGTGTTGAGCTCAAAAAACACATAACTATATAGAAGGATGAATATTTTTTTTTATTTAGAATCAACGCCTTTCATTAAAAAAGATATTATACAAATCAAACCATAATAAAAATATACAAGAAAAATAAAAACTCCAAGCAAATATAGGAGAAACCTTCTGTAATCTATGCTCCTTTTCTATTCGCAAATTTAAAACAACCAAAAAAGAAAAAAATATATTAAATTGAGTTGTGACTAGATTATATGATTACGAAAATCTATCCATATTTTATCTCAAAATAAATGCTACTCCTTCTTTCTCTTGTTGACCATTTGGGTTTTGTTTGAGTGAGTTATTACATAGGTATTTCATAAATTTACACGTAGATATTTTTAGAATTGAAATATATGAAAAGAGTATCAAGATTTTCTTTTCCCTAACCCGGGTTCATGTAAGTGTTTCTGTATTTCCTAAATTTACTTGACGAAGAATCCTTTTTGCGAATAAATATAACCTTTACATGCACGTAACACATCTTGAAACTAGGTGACGTGCCCCCTCCCCCCAACCCCCCCCCCCCCACTTTTCTTTTTTAAATGGACGGCTTTATTAATGATCAGACTAATAAATATATTTTGGTACAAAAATAAAAATAAATAAATTAAACTAGGTCTTTTAGTACTATACGAGAAATTTCTTGAAATACTATATATTACTATTAGATTTCAAATATTGAAATTTGCTTTCAAACATTTACCTTTGGTTTATTTTGTTCTACTGAAAAAAGGAGAAGAAAATTCAGTACCAATTATTCTATTTATGATTTCGCGTTGAGTAAACAAATAACTATATAAGAGGAGAAATACTTCAAATTTTTTTAGAATGAGCGCCTTTCATTAAACAAAGATACTATACAAACCAAACCATAATAAAAATAGGGATTTTTACCTATCTATACCATATATCAAAACTTATTACCCTCAATATTTAAGGTTTGTGTTTATTACATTTAAGCATACCAAATTACCATTTCTATACCATAATTCAAATTAAGGGTATAATTATTCCTTCATTTATTTTAGGCGTGATTTTAGGACTGTATTTTCACGTTATTTGGTTTACCCGCCTCTCTCTCCTCCCCCCCACACACCCCCTACGATTTACCTTCAGTTAATTCCCCCTCACCCCCACGATTTACCTTCAGTTTTTCCTCCATTCTCGTACAATCTCTTCTCACCCACAATTACCATCACTTTCTTCTCCACTTAATTACCTTCAGTTGATAGTATCCCCCACGATTTGAATTCACTTCCATCTTTGTCTTCAACTCCTAAATCATGAAAAAAACCAACACTCCCCAAAACAAATCATCAAAAGCTATATTAGCTGATATTCCAACCTTTGATTTGGGTGTTTTAACACCAAAATCACCACCAAAAAACTCACAATCGACGCATGCAAGTGAACAAACTACTGGTATTTCATTTCCTAGACAAATTCGTGTGGAAATGAGAAGCAAGCATTTGCACGATGTTGATGTTGGTGGAGTTGATAAACTAGTCGAGAATCAACTGAAACGCAAGGGGAAAGAGTTGAGTGTAGATGACGATTTTGTAGATGATTCTCCCAAAGTTCCATCTGTGAAAAAACACAAGGTCTCTCCTTCTTCATCAAAACCAAAGAAGAAGAAACCCTCAAAAAAAGTACCAAAATTGGTTAAGGAAAAAATTTCAATAAAGGTAAATACTATTTATGTTTCCTCACTGTTTTGTAGTTTGATTTTGGTTGTAAAAATCTGTTGTTCAAGTGTTAATTTAGTGTTCAAGTGTGTTTTGGCCAAATGTGGTATTGTCCTAATTTTGTAGATTATTTTTCGCAATTTTGTAGGTTTAATGGAACTGTGATTATTAGACAGTGTATAACTGTAGTTAGTTTGTAGTTGATTTGTAGTCTGATCGTTAAATTGTAGAGATGGTATTTTTCATTGCAACCTGTATTGCTGCTACATTTAACTTCATTCTAAATACAATTAATCTACATTTTGTGAGTTACTTGAAGTAACTGTTACATTCTGTAGATAATGTTTACACGTGCATTGTTCTTCTTTGATTGTTCAAGTGTATTTTGGTAAAATGTGGTGTTGTCCTAATTTTGTAGATTCTTTGTCTCAATTTTGTAGTTTAATTGGAACTGTGACTCTTAGACAGTGTATAAATGTAGTTAGTTTGTAGTTGATGTGTAGTCTGATGGTTAAATTGTAGATATGATATTTTTTATTGTAGCCTGTATAGCTCATATATTTAACTTCATTCTAACTACAGTTAATCTACATTTATGTGAGATACTTGAAGTAACTGTTTTGTAGATTCTTTGTCTCAATTTTGTAGTTTAATTGGAACTGTGACTCTTAGACAGTGTATAAATGTAGTTAGTTTGTAGTTGATGTGTAGTCTGATGGTTAAATTGTAGATATGTTATTTTTTATTGTAGCCTGTATAGCTCATATATTTAACTTCATTCTAACTACAATTAATCTACATTTATGTGAGATACTTGAAGTAACTGTTACATCCTGTAGATAATGTTTACACGTGCATTGTTCTTCTGTTATTGTTTTGTAGTTATAGGTGTGGGTAGACTATTCTTCTTCTAGTTATATTTTGTATTTGTCATGTAGTTATATGTAGATTACTGCTTCCTTTTTATTCAAACTACTAATGTTCATTAATTTTATATTTTCTACAGAATGGACCTTACTTTGCACAACAAAATGTTGATTATGGTGTACTTAGATTCCACAGTTTGTGTGATCCTAGCATACCTAGCCAGATACAAGCTTTACTCTCTCCGAATGCTTTAAGAGTTTTCAGAAAAACTTGTTTTGGTTACTTATTAGGTCTCCCCACAATCTGTATGCAAAACCAATCACTTCATCTTCTGATGAAGTATGAATTGACAAAGTCTACTGACTCATATTTTTCAGTACTATTTAAGGGTGAAAAATTGAATTTTTCCTTGAGAGAATTTGGGTTGATAACTGGTCTTAATTGTGTGAATAAGTTTTCAGACTATGGTTACACTTCCACCTATGTTAGCCCTTTAATGAATACATATTTTCCGAACAAAGAAAGGGTTGAGAAATGGCATTTGAAAAATGTAGTGACTAATAAAGCATGGGCAAACGATGTGGATGCGGTGAAGTTGTGCATTCTTTATATGTTGGAATTTTTTGTTTGTCCTTCTGATAAAGACCATGTGACTTTCATAGACAAGTTTATGTTCTTTCTAATAGAGTCTGGTAATTTTGAGTCATACCCATGGGGTATCAAATCCTTCAAGCAGGTTATTGAATCTGTCCGACATCGTCTTAATCCCCATGTACATTCTTATCTGATACGGGGATGCTCATTAGCCTTGCAAGTGTGGCTATATGAGTGTTGCTCGTCCGTCAGCACCGAGCTTGCTACGAGATGTTCTGAATCTATACCTCGCATTTTAAGATGGTCAGCTACAAAGGGGCAGATTTGGTTAACTGCAATTGAAGAGAAGATGATCAAGCCTGAGTGGATCAAGGTATTTTTTTCCACTTTTGTATGATGCTACAATTACATTCATAATAACTACATTGAATCTACATTTTTTTTGTCACTTGAATTAACTGTTATTTTCATCATTCAGTTCACAAACATGATTGAATCTGGAGAAGAGCTTGGAGTGCTTAATCTGCCAGACAAGATTCAATATGAAGATGAACATGGTGCTCAACCATCACATGTTCCAACTGCTGCTTCTCCATCATTTGAACCCAAATATACAGATTGTCAAGAGGACATTGAATCTGTCAGTAGCAAGCTCATGAAGTTGGAAAAGGGGATTGTGCAGGTATTATGAATAACTACAATATATTGACATAATTTGCTACATTTTGACTTCATTACATAACAATTATAGTATGTTATACATTGTAGTTAATTTGTGGTATAAATCTATAACAATTATAGTTTGTTGAATTGTAGTGTAACTGTAGCAGTTAGAATAAGATTACCAACTAATTATATATTTAATTTTTAGGTTGATGGAAAGTTAGATGCCTATAGGAAGGATGTTTTTGAGGAACTCTCAATTTCGAGAGTTCATAGATCAATCTTTGAAGGGTGTTATGAATGTGATAAACAAGAGGTTTGATTTGGACGAGTCAAAGGTAAGAATTTACATATAATTTTGTACTAAGACTAATTAAGACATATGAATAAAGTAGTCTCAAATATTCCCCAAAATTGTAGTTTGCTGGTAGTTCAACAAAAAATAATTACCAACATCAAGGAGAGAACAACCAGCAATTCCAGTTCAATGCTGGTGATCAACTGCATGGAAGCACAAGCAATACAGGTATCTACAAAATTCCTACATCCGCGCCCGAGCGGGCGCAAGGGAGTTTTTTCCAATTAAAGGACAATCGAAACGGGATTGGTTTATTTATTTCAGAGTCGCCACTTGGGAGATTTAGGGTGTCCCAAGTCACCAATTTTAATCCCGAATCGAGGAAAATAATGACTCTATATTATAGTCTGCGTACCAGAAATCCGGATAAGGAATTCTGTTAACCCGGGAGAAGGTGTTAGGCATTCCCGAGTTCCGTGGTTCTAGCACGGTCGCTTAATTGTTATATTCGGCTTGATTATCTGATTTTATACAAGTATGAACTTATGTGCAAATTTTAACTTTTAACCGCTTTATTATTATTGTTTTTTACAAGAATGTGAACATCGCTTAAAACACGTCTTTGGACTGCGTCACATGAAATGCACCCACAATCCGGAACGCATTTTATTTGATGTTTTGAGATTTGGATTTGGGTCGCATGAAATGCACACCCGAGTTTAAGAAAAATAAATTATTAAACGCGCGCCTAAAGAGATTATCGCGTTATTATTTTGCGGAGGCCGTGAAATTCGCTAAACGACCCTCCTGAATTCTAAGTAATTTTAAACAAGTATTTACTGAGGGCCCCGCAATTTGTATTTTTATTCGGCGAGGCTCATCTCATTCTTATTTTTTAAAGAATTTGCAACGTCATGGAAATGCATCTCGGGCCACGCCACAATCAATGCGCCCGTGACTAGAGACATATTTCGACTCCGTTGAGATTTGGATTTGGGTCACATAAATGTGCACCCGAGTTTAGGGAGATAACATTATTAAAGGCGCGCCTAAAGCAACTAGCGCATTATTATTTTGGGGTAGGGTCGTGAAATTTACTAAACGGCCCGTCCCGGAATCTAAGTATTTAATACATATATTTTGCGAGGGCTCCACAATTTGTACATTTTTATTTAACGAAGCTCGTCTTTTTTATTTATTTATTTTTATTTATTATTTATATTTTTTAAAGGGATGCCATCTTTACGCTTTTAACCATACTAAACCTTACAGCTTCTTTACAACTAAAATCTCATGACTTGTTAAAAGTTTAATAAAAGGAGTTTAGTGAATGATTGTTTCGGTAGTAGTAACAGCATGCACTAATACTAATAATTTTTTTTCGAATGTCCAACTGAAGGAAAGGACGAACAGATTAACGTCAAACTTGTGTCATAGAACGACTAGTCCAACTTAATTAAACGACATCAAATAAACAAGAATAACATAACATGAGAATGAACCAAAATGCAGACAATGAAACATAGGCAGAAAATTTCCATACCAATTTTTATATTGCATCTCAAACATTCAACGTAAGTTTATTTATCTAATACATCAAGGTTTACTAACCTTAGCACCTCGAAAACTCAGAGCGACAAACACGATTCCGACGGAACTTAAGTCGGACCTTTCTGCACGAAGAACAACGACGGAACCTCGGACAGCGCCTCGACGTACCGAACCTCGACGAACAAAACGACCTCACTGGACTGAAGCAACGGCTGAGCTACTCAGCAACGCAGCGACGCAGCAACAGCTGCTGTATTTTTCGACGCAGCAACTGTTGCGAGAAACTACAACAAAGGGGTCGTTGGAGGTGATGAAAGGAGCAGCTATGGAGGTCTGTTTGGTTGTTGACGGAGGTGGAGGAGTGACGATGATTATGGGTGGTCGGAGGTTTTTGTGGACTGGTTTTTGTCGACTGCTCCTTTTGACGTGGGGTGGCGTTCGGACAGTGGAGGTCGTTGATGGAGCTTGGGGCTGTTTAGACAATGGTTTGGGGTGAGGGTTATCGTCGAGGACTGGACGATGCAGCAGCGATGGTTTTTGTTTTGGTGGAGCTGGTACGTGGGGGGTTTACCGGTGGTTTTGGACGCGAGGATTTTGGGGTCGTTGGTCGGACATGGTGTCTGGGTAGTGACGGAGGGAGGTGGTTTCGTTTGGATGGTGGTTATGGTGTTTGGGCGATGGTGTTTGGACGGGGGTGATGGAGGAGGAGGGTGGACGTGAGGCAGTTTGGGAGGAGACCGGGTTGGGCTCGTAGGGTTTTCTTCTTCTTCTTGTTGTTGAAGAAGAAGATTGCACAGTAGTCGTCCCCCTGGTTTTTTCGTTGGGGGGGGGGAGGTCGGGATCTCCAGTAGGGTTTGCCCTCTCTTCTTTAGGAAGAAGACGAGGGTACAGTACCCTCTCTCAAAAATTTTCAAAATCCTTTTTCCGTCCCTCTGCTTTTTGGCCCTTGTCCGTGTTTTGTACTGGGTTTTGCCCAGAAAAATGAGCCTCACGCGTGGTGGGGTTCAAGGTTTATGTCCCCCACGCGTGGTGGGGTTCCCCATGTGTCCTGGACACTGTTTATTATGGGCTAGGTCCGAAAATTAGGCCTAAAACCGGGTAGTTTAAACCCGAATATTATTCTTTTGCCCGGACCCGAGAAATAGGAACACGTTGCTTAACTAGTCCTATGTAAGCAAAATAACTACCAAAAATAAGACTAGTATTTAAACAAAACTATATATTTTTAAATATTTTTCAAGATTTTAAAATAGCTACAAAAATATTAATAAAACTATTTTTTTGTAATTTTCGTAAATATTAAGATAAAATATGAAGTACTATTTTTGTATTTTTTCAAAGTTAAAACGACTATAAAATATTAATAAAACCATTTTTTGTAATTTTCGTAAATATTAAGATAAAATATGAAGTAATATTTTTTGTATTTTTCAAAGTTAAAATAACTATAACATATTAATAAAACTATTTTTTGTAATTTTCGAATTTATATAAAGTACCAAAATAAAGTGCAATTTTTGATTTTTTCAAGTTTATGAGGGATACATAAACTAAAATTTATATATACACTTTTTTTTTTGTAATTTTTCTTTTTGCAACGAAATAAAGTAAAAATAGTTAAAATAGCTATACTAGACCCAATTTCACATATTCACACTAAAATGTGAAAATTCTCGGGGAGGGTCAAAAATCACGTGCTTACAGCTGCCCCTCTTTGACTGGAAACACGAAGAGTTTTCCGACAAAGAACGACTAGCCGTGTTTTTGACCCGACCATTACTTGGACGGACTACACTTCAGGAAAGGGAGGGAATGTGACCGAGCCCTGGTATCCGAGCTGCCTACATATCCTTGGTTATACAGGAATCAGGCCACGTGTAGTTCGGAAATGAGAGAGATAGTGAAGTGTACCGAGGTGAAGAGCCGATCGAGGTGCCGTTCCGTTGAGGTTCCGGTCCGCGGTCCTGTCGTTACAACAAAAATGAAAACTGAAAAAAGACTAACTAAGCCTATCAGCTACTAGTTACAAGGATTCCTATCTCATAAGTCTTCTGAAACTTGGTCTTGAGTCTTGAATGGTGCTTCGTACAGACTTTGGATTTGAACCTTGATACTTGCTAGTTGTAGGCGCTAGTTCTTGAGCAGATCACATTTGTTCTCCACATCCGTGCTTCGGATTCATTCATTTTTCTCTTTTTCTTTTCTTCTTTTTTTCTTTTTGTTTTTGTGACTAGTTTTTGTTGACCCTCTCAGACTGTTGACTCACATTCTTGGGGCGAGATTCTTGTTGCTTCTATCTTGGATTGAGTGCTGGGGATTTTTGTTGTGGCTTTCTGCCTTCCAATGGGTTACGGCTTGACTTTGAACGATCCCGCTGTTCTACAGGCGGACCCCTAACTTCTTCAATCTTTGACATATAACAATCTTCTGCTCTACAGGCAGGCCCCTGACAATCAAAACAAACAAAACAAACAAAATTTCCTAACCCAGTTTGCACTGGGAAGGTTTGTGAGTCGTTAGCAAAATCGTAGCCCACTGATACTACTGATGCAGTGCTGAGAGTGAACTAAATACTAGATTAGGATGTATTCCCTTGTTATACAGGTGGGCACCTAACTTCAATGCTTGAAATGTAAGGACTGAAATGTATTCCTCTGTTCTATGGGCGGGCTCCCAATTTCAACACTTGAAAGTAAGAACTGAAATGTATGCCTCTCGTTATACAGGTGGGCGTCTGGATTTAGGAAAATGACTCTTTTTTCTTTCTTTTTTTTTCTTCTTTTTTTTTCAAAAATGTTTTTTTTAGCATCTTAGGAGAAAGATTCATCGGACTAAGATTTTGATTTTTGGTTATCTTAGGAGAAAGATTCATCAGACTAAGATTTTGATCCTAGGAGAAGGTTCGTCAGACTAGGTCTCTATCTTAGGAGAAAAATTCGTCGGACTAAGATTTTGATCCTAGGAGAAGGTTCATCAGACTAGGTCATTTTTTTTTGTTTTTGGTTATCTTAGGAGAAAGATTCATCAGACTAAGATTTGGATCCTAGGAGAAGGTTCGTCAGACTAGGTCTCTATCTTAGGAGAAAAATTCATCGGACTAAGATTTTGATCCTAGGAGAAGGTTCATCAGACTAGGTCATCATTTTTTTTTGTTTTTGGTTATCTTAGGAGAAAGATTCATCAGACTAAGATTTTGATTTTTGGTTATCTTAGGAGAAAGATTCATCAGACTAAGATTTTGATCCTAGGAGAAGGTTCGTCAGACTAGGTCTCTATCTTAGGAGAAAAATTCGTCGGACTAAGATTTTGATCCTAGGAGAAGGTTCATCAGACTAGGTCATTTTTTTGTTTTTTGTTTTTGGTTATCTTAGGAGAAAGATTCTTCAGACTAAGATTTGGATCCTAGGAGAAGGTTCGTCAGACTAGGTCTCTATCTTAGGAGAAAAATTCATCGGACTAAGATTTTGATCCTAGGAGAAGGTTCATCAGACTAGGTCATCATTTTTTTTTGTTTTTGGTTATCTTAGGAGAAAGATTCATCAGACTAAGATTTGGATCCTAGGAGAAGGTTCGTCAGACTAGGTCTCTATCTTAGGAGAAAAATTCATCGGACTAAGATTTTGATCCTAGGAGAAAGTTCATCAGACTAGGTCTTTTCTTTTTGTTTTTTTAGGAGAAAGTTCGTCAGACTAGGTCATTTTTTGTTTTTGGTATCTCAGGAGAAAGATTCATCAGACTGAGATTTTGATCCTAGGAGAAGGTTCGTCAGACTAGGTCTCTATCTTAGGAGAAAAATTCGTCAGACTAAGATTTTGATCCTAGGAGAAGGTTCATCAGACTAGGTCATTTTTGTTTTTGGTTATCTTAGGAGAAAGATTCATCAGACTTAAACTTAGGAGGAAATGCGTCTCCTATGGGTAAAACTTAAACTTAGGAGGAAATGCGTCTCCTATGGGTAACACTTAAACTTAGGAGGAAATGCGTCTCCTATGGGTAAAACTCAAACTTAGGAGGAAATGCATCTCCTATGGGTGAAACTAAACAAACCTAGGAGGAAATGCATCTCCTATGGGTAAACTAAAACTTAGGAGGAAATGCGTCTCCTATGGGTAACACTTAAACTTAGGAGGAAATGCATCTCCTATGGGTGAAACTAAACAAACCTAGGAGGAAATGCATCTCCTATGGGTAAACTAAAACTTAGGAGGAAATGCGTCTCCTATGGGTAAAGACACAAAATGTGTTCCCTTGTTATATAGGTGGGCGCCTAAAATATGAAATGCACAGACAAAAGTATTCCTCTCGTTATTCAGGTGGGTGCCTGTTGAGAATTTTAAAGACTGAAAGTATTCCTCTCGTTATACAGGTGGGCGCCTGGTAAAGACATGAAAAATGATATGCCCGCATTATACTGGTGGGTGACCTAGAACAGAAATAAAAAGACAGAAAATGTATTCCTCTCGTTATTCAGGTGGGCGCCTGTCTAAACTAAGACATAAAAGTATTCCTCTCGTTATACAGGTGGGCGCCTGGTTTTAAAACTTGAAATAAAAAGATTGAAACCAACATATCCTATTTGAGGGTGGATGAACCCAACAGATCCTATTTGAGGGCGGATGAACCCGACATATCCTATTTGAGGGCGGATGAACCCGACAGATCCTATTTGAGGGCGGATGGACCCAACAGATCCTATTTGAGGGAGGATGAACCCGACATATCTTATTTGAGGGCGGATGAACCCGACAGATCCTATTTGAGGGCGGATGAACCCAAAATATCCTATTCGAGGGTGGATGAACCCAACATATCCTATTTGAGGGCGGATGAACCCAACAGATCCTATTCGAGGGCGGATGAACCCGACATATCCTATTTGAGGGCGGATGGACCCGAAGTATCCTATTTGAGGGCGGATGAACCCAAAATATCCTTAAGACTTGAAAATGTCTTACCTTGAATACTTGCTGGGGATTGGGATGAATTTTCCTTTTCTACCTTCCCCATTTTTATTATTATTCTTTTTTTTATTCCTTTTTTATTTTTGTTTTGTTTTTTCATAGCTTCTCCCTTCAAAGAATACCTCCCTTGATTTACTTACCTGTTGGGGGGTAAAATGTTATCAGCTGGGGGTACCTGACTTCCAGAAAATTTTTCTAAATGGAAGGAAAATTTTCTGCCCCAGTTTGATAATATCCCTTGTGGCATGCAGTTCTGCATCAATGTCATTCCTTTTACCTGTTTCAAATCAAACAAAATTTGTTAGTTTAAAACATGGTGGTTGGTTGTGATACTCCTGCTGGGATGGCTTTCCCTTTCTCCTTCCTTGCTCTGCATTCAACAACTTGTTGGGGATGATATTGGGGATAATCCCTTCTTGCTGGGGGATATCCCTCTTCTTTTGTGGCATAGCTTGGAAACTGACATTTTCCTCGACCTTTCAGTCTAGTATGGATTTCGCCAAATCATGCTCGCTGCTCTCCTTCCTCTGTTCAAGGGCCTTGGCCTTTGAGGTTTATAACCTTGGTTTTGGCAAGGATATCTCTCTTGACGCTCGTCAATCCTTTGTCAATTCCCTTTGCTGGGGATATCTTTTTTGACACTGGCCTCGCGCTTGTTCCTCGTTGACTATACCATTTGGATATACTAGTCAGATCTCATCTTGGAAAGCTGATGGCATATTTTTGAAGTCATTTCATACTTGTTCTGACCGGACAGACTCTATTGGGGAAATTTTTTGTGAAAGGAGAAAAACAACAGAAACAAAATAAAAGACAAAGGACACGATGACTCTTTTACAAAAGAAACTATAAATAAAAACCTATCAAACGCAGATACCGACTCTAATGGCCATGACATGCGTATGTGGCCTATCCTCTACCGTCAATCATCTTTCAAGATCTTCAATTGGCGATTCCCCCTCTGATTCTCAATCTTATTCGACTTGTAGTGCCCGAAGGGTTTTCACTATCAAGTCTCTCTCATTTTGGTTTTCTCTCAGCTTTCATCGCCTTATGGTGCCTGTGAAGGTTTTCACCGATAAGACTCTCTCATTTGTATCACTTTCCAGCTGGGGATTTGGAGTGTCGCCGGTACGACTCTTTCTGCTGGAGATTAGAGTCCTTTCTGCTGTGGAACAGAATGTTATGTTCGCCGGTAAGATTCTTCATTTGTCTGACTTGGCATCTTTTGAAGACTGATCGGAAGGTCTTTCTTTGGACCGTAATGTGGGTTTTTGGATTGGGCTAGAAAGAAAGGGTATTAAAGGCTCAAAAATGCATTCATTTTGGGTTATTAATTACAACCTTCGGAATTAGATTTATTTACATCAAACGCAACATCTGCCCCAGTTTCTTGCTTGGGGATATTTTAATTGTTTTTTTTTCATTTTTCAAAACTATGACCGAGCCGTGAAGCGCCTACGTATCCTCTTTGAGGAATCAGGTCAAACGTAGTTCCCAATTCCTCTTTTTCATTTGATTCTTTTTTTTTAATCATTTTTCTTTCTTTCTTTTCCTTCTTTCATTTTTCCCTCTTTTTCGTTTTGTTGTTTTCTTTTCTTCTTTTTTTTTCCTTTTTTTTCATGCCATGCTTGCATTTTCTAGTCGTTTTTACTGATTCCGAACGAGGGGTGTGAAAGAAAAACAAGTAAGGCTCAAAAGGGGTAACGAAGGATAAAGTGTTTTGGTAGCAGAACAAAATGCCTTCGTCATTCCAGTCTTCAAGACATGCCAAGTGCAAACAACACAATTAAACAATAGATTTATAGTCTCTTCCGATGGTGCTAGACTTGACAATTATATTCAACATCTGTTTGTTCATTTGTCACTTCTAAACACCGCTGGGCGATACTCTCATTATCATGAACACCCTTCATGCCAATTTGGCGAATCTTGGTTTTAACGGTTTTTCTTCATATTTTACTTGCCCCAGTTCCACATGACTCGAGCTCTGAATAATCTCAAACCGTCCTTATTTTCTTTAAATGGTCTGGTCGCCTTTCCAGGGTTTTATGATTAACTTTAAAGACTAGGCCCAAAGTGTGTGCGCATGTCATGTCCCTAGAATCGGCATTGAACGAAATGATAACACGACTAAACAAAAAGATGACTGGGAATAATCAAAGACCGGATTTTGCATTAGACTACCGGCAAAATGGTTTGAATAAAAAAACAAACAAAACAACCAGAATAAAATCCTAACACAAACTGGACAAAATTTAAACAAATTGCTATGACAAAATGGAAAGATAAGAAGGTTTGACACAGGACAAAATCCAAATTACAACCTTAATAATCCGGACAACAGAAATGACAACAAAATAAGCCACCACAAGCTTCTCTCTTGCTGACCAAGGAACAAAACGTCCTCCCACTTTATCAAAATTGGCATTTTAGCCACTGATCTTTGCATCAATATTACCAGCTTCAACCTCATCAACCTCCGCAGGCAAGTTCTCGAGGAGGTTCGAGTGCTCCATGTCACTGTTATTAATCACAATCCGCCCTTCTTGGATCATTCTTTCTATTTCTCTTTTCAAATCCCGACAGCTTTCAACATTGTGCCCCTGGACATTGGAATGGTATTCACACCTTTTAGAAGGGTCAAAGCTTCTTGCACGTGGGTCCACACGATTTGGAGGAATAGGTGCAATCATGTCATGATTCTTTAATTTCTCAAATAAGCTTTCATAGGACTCTCCTATTGGTGTAAAATTATCTTTCAGCCTTTGTTCACCTTTATACCACTGGCTTGGCTGTGGGTTATAGGGCACCTGAAAATTTTGTGGAGACTTCTGGAGATTTTGTGATGCTCGTGCTCGCCTCCTAGGGTGTTTTGGTGGCTGGACAACATACTGAGGTGGAGCGACAGAGTATTGAGCGTCCTGAGGTGGATAATACTGCTCAGGGGAGCCATAGAAAACCTGAGGAGGCTGCTCATACCTTCGAGATGTTCTCCTGGGACCTCTTCTAGACCCTGATGTCATCATGATTTCTTCAATCTCCTCATTTGTGTCGCTAAGATTATCTGACTCAACCCGGACAGCCTGAGTTGCGGCTTTAAGAACAGCTTGACTTATAATTTTGCCTGTCTTAAGACCATTCTCTACCATTTCTCCAATTTTGATTGCTTCCGAGAAGGTTTTGCCAACTGCGGACACCATGTTTTGAAAGTAATCTGGCTCTTGCGCTTGAAGGAAGACAGTAATTAGCTCGTGGTCATCCATGGGTGGCTTAACTCGAGCTGCTTGCTCTCTCCATTTTATGGCATATTCCCTGAAACTTTCACTTGGTTTCTTCTTCAGGTTTGAAAGGGAAATGCGGTCTGGGGGAATGTCGATGTTGTATTGGAACTGTCTGACAAAGGCCTGCGCCATGTCATCCCAGACATACCAGCGAGACGTGTCTTGATCCATAAACCATTCAGAGGCTACTCCCGTAAGGCTTTCCACAAAATAAGCCATCAACAATTTTTCATTTCTTCCTGCCCCTCTCAGTTGATTGCAATATCTTTTCAGGTGGGCTATGGGATCTCCATGTCCATCGTACTTTTCAAATTTTGGAGTCTTGAAACCAGGCGGCAAGTGGACATCGGGGAATATACATAGATCTTTGAAGGCAACACTCTTTTGGCCTGCCAACCCTTGCATGTTTTCCAACCATTGTTCTAAGCTTTTCACTCTTCGGGTCATTTCTTCCTGTACCATCTTTCGGGCAGGCTTCTCAGTTTTTGCAGCAAGATCAAACGAGTATGAGTGGTACTCAGGAGAGTGGTGCTGCTCTTGTTGTGTAGCAAATTGTGACTCATGACGAGGAACCTTCCCACTCTGAGTCTCTGGAGCACTTGTAACAGCTTCGACGTTAGTTGTCATTTTCTTTGAGGCACAAACCAACCACCTCAACTTTCTTCACAATTCAAAACCAAATATGTTAGAATGGACTCAGTCGGTCCTTATTATTATCAATATATATATATATATATATATATATATATTTATTTATTTATTTACCTTTGTTTTTCTTTTTCTTTTTTTTTCTCTTTTTTATCATTTTTTTTTGTGTGTGGTCGAATCTTATGGAGATTGCCTACGTATCATGACCCCGCATGAATCAGACCTTGCGTAGTTCGGACCAATAAAAGATAAACAATACTAAACACACTTTTTTTTTTTGTAAAATTTAAAACAAACTGGGTTTAAAGGATTTAAAGATTACTCACAAACTTGAAAATTAAACAACCCGCATGTTCTAATCAAAAGATTGGTAGACTCAAAAACAAAATTCCAGCTCCCTTCTCTGTTCGACAAATGCAACCAAATGGTTATTTTTTGCAAATGTGGCCTTCCAATTTTCACATGAAGTTTGAGGCCGGGGAGGATTATTTTGACACTTTAAAACTTGTCCATTCTTTTACGAAAATAACCTTTCGACAACTGAAAGATACTCTAAGGCTATTTCGGCAAGAACGGTTTAAGACGCGGCCGAAGCTGGCTCGGCTTATTATGACAAAAGACGGTATTCACATGACCGCTGACTCTTTGATTTTTTTTTCTTTTCAAATTACAATAAAAGACTTGGCGTTGTAAACACGGCCTTCAGCGCCTCGGGGACGAAGATTTATAAGGCTGTGTGGGTCAACTTGGACCAAGAAATTCTAAACATGAACCGAAGGTGGCTATTTATGCAAAGTCAGCCTTCCGGCGTCCCTTTTGGGAACATTCGGCTATTTATGACAAAACAGCATCACCCGACTTCTTTATGACTCTTTTTATTGTTTTTCAAATTAGAAAACTCAATATTACAAACACGGCCTTTCAATGTCTCGGGGACGAAGATTTTTAGGCTGTCAACTGGACCAAGTCTTAAAAAATGACCCAAAGGTGGCTGTTTATGCAAAGTCAGCCTTCCGGCGTCCCTTTCGGGAACATTCGGCTATGTCTTGATAAAACAGCGTCACCTGACTTCTTTATGACAAAATTAAAATTTGACATATATTTTTTATTTATTTGTTTTTTGGCTATTTTAGCAAAAGGTGGGTTGGACATCACCCGACTTATTTATGACAAGATTAAAATTTTTGATTTTTAGCTATTTTAGCAAAAGGTGGGGTTGGACCCGATGAGGGTTGCCTACGTATCTCACATCCGGTGAGAATCAAACCCGCGTAGTTCGGTCCAATAATGAATAAGAAAATTAACTAACACATTTTTTTTAATTGAGATTTGTGAAAGAACTACTTCCAAATAAGAAAGGAAGTATTATTATTATTTTGATTGATTTACTTTTTAAAACAAAGACTTCTAAGACATTTTTTGAATTTTCGTTTTTTTCTAAAGAAAAGAAGAAAATATTTTTCGAAATTTTACCTTTAATAAAAGAAATGCTTCTCAAAAATGTATTTTGAATTTTGAAATTTCTTTTCAATTTTGAACAAGAATCAAAATATTTTCGGATCTGCTTTTTTTTATATATTATATTATTTTTGAAAACAATTAGAAAGACTTCCTAAAGAAGTCAATAATGGAGAAAATATTTTTGGATTATTTTAATTTTGTCATTTTCATAAACAAATAAATAACACTTATTAAAAACAAGACTCTTTTTTTTCGTTTTTATGACAAGACAAATAATTTTCTTTTCTATTAATGCTTTTTTTTTTTATAAAACAAACTAATAAGACATATATTTTTTTATTTTATATTCTCAAAATTTCGGCAGAGTTTCGACACTACTTGGACATTTATTTTTTTTTCTAAAATAAGTAGTTATATCTCTACACTACCATTTCCTCATCTTTTCACGATTTTCTAATTTGTGGAAAATGATGACAACATACAAAATCTTTTGAATTTTCATGCCTTGTTTTTATATGTATTTTCATTCATTTTTTTATATTTATTGTTATTTTCAAAATGTGGCATGGGAAACATAAGGATTTCCAAGACATCTTGGATTTCGCAAATGTTCCCCATGCGCTTTTTCCAACATATGAAGCGTGGGGGACATATGGGAATTCCAAGACTTCTTGGATTCCACAAATGTTCCCCATGTGTTTTCCCAAAAAGCAAGCGTGGGGGACATAGGGAATTCCAAGGCTTCTTGGATTCCACAAATGTTCCCCATGCTTTGATTAAAATAACATCATGCTGGAAATGACCAAATGACCCATTCGCCCTTGACTGAATATAACATGTAGCACATAGGATGCCATAAGATGGTCTATTATTTTCAGGTTGCTTGTCCTAGACGGACCCAACCCCTGTGTTGAGTCCCCTAAGTCAAATGCACATGATGCAAATAAACGTTCCTACTAGGGATCCGGCATGTGGCTTTGTTATACTAAGTTCATAACCTGGGTATTTGTTCTAGACCTGGCTTACCCAAACGGACAGTTTGAGCCGAAGCGGGGGCAACGTACCGGGAGCACGAAAGTCTGCCCGGCCTAGTTACTTGTCCCAACTCCGTCTTATTTGGTATGACTTTAACAGAAAGGTGGGTCACGCGCACGTGTACACCATAAATTCAGAAGACTCAGAAAGAAGGGGGTTTCGTAACAGTTGTATATACACAATTCAGATAATATTAAAGCGGTAAAAGCATCATTTAGCACATTAGGCATATATCATGTAAAAATCAGATAATAAATAAAGCCAACTATAACAATTATTTTAAGCTCGAATTCTTGAACCCTGAACCAGTGATTCAGGGTCATATCTTCCCCAGTGGAGTCGCCAGAGCTGTCACACCTCCTTTTTCCGCGCCCGAGCGGGCGCAAGGGAGTTTTTCCAATTAAAGGACAATCGAAACGGGATTGGTTTATTTATTTCAGAGTCGCCACTTGGGAGATTTAGGGTGTCCCAAGTCACCAATTTTAATCCCGAATCGAGGAAAATAATGACTCTATATTATAGTCTGCGTACCAGAAATCCGGATAAGGAATTCTGTTAACCCGGGAGAAGGTGTTAGGCATTCCCGAGTTCCGTGGTTCTAGCACGGTCGCTCAACTGTTATATTCGGCTTGATTATCTGATTTTATACAAGTATGAACTTATGTGCAAATTTTAACTTTTAACCGCTTTATTATTATTGTTTTTACAAGAATGTGAACATCGCTTAAAACACGTCTTTGGACTGCGTCACATGAAATGCACCCACAATCCGGAACGCATTTTATTTGATGTTTTGAGATTTGGATTTGGGTCGCATGAAATGCACACCCGAGCTTAAGAAAGTAAATTATTAAACACGCGCCTAAAGAGACTATCGCGTTATTATTTTGCGGAGGCCGTGAAATTCGCTAAACGACCCTCCTGAATTCTAAGTAATTTTAAACAAGTATTTACTGAGGGCCCCGCAATTTGTATTTTTATTCGGCGAGGCTCATCTCATTCTTATTTTTTAAAGAATTTGCAACGTCATGGAAATGCATCTCGGGCCACGCCACAATCAATGCGCCCGTGACTAGAGACATATTTCGACTCCGTTGAGATTTGGATTTGGGTCACATAAATGTGCACCCGAGTTTAGGGAGATAACATTATTAAAGGCGCGCCTAAAGCAACTAGCGCATTATTATTTTGGGGTAGGGCCGTGAAATTTACTAACCGGCCCGTCCCGGAATCTAAGTATTTAATACATATATTTTGCGAGGGCTCCGCAATTTGTACATTTTTATTTAGCGAAGCTCGTCTTTTTTTTTATTATTATTTATTATTTATTTTTATTTATTTTTTATATTTTTTAAAGGGATGCCATCTTTACGCTTTTAACCATACTAAACCTTACAGCTTCTTTACAACTAAAATCCCATGACTTGTTAAAAGTTTAATAAAAGGAGTTTAGTGAATGATTGTTTCGGTAGTAGTAACAGCATGCACTAATACTAATAATTTTTTTTCGAATGTCCAACTGAAGGAAAGGACGAACAGATTAACGTCAAACTTGTGTCATAGAACGACTAGTCCAACTTAATTAAACGACATCAAATAAACAAGAATAACATAACATGAGAATGAACCAAAATGCAGACAATGAAACATAGGCAGAAAATTTCCATACCAATTTTTATATTGCATCTCAAACATTCAACGTAAGTTTATTTATCTAATACATCGAGGTTTACTAACCTTAGCACCTCGACAAACTCAGAGCGACAAACACGATTCCGACGGAACTTAAGTCGGACCTTTCTGCACGAAGAACAACGACGGAACCTCAGACAGCGCCTCGACGTACCGAACCTCGACGAACAAAACGACCTCACCGGACTGAAGCAACGACTGAGCTACTCAGCAACGCAGCGACGCAGCAACAACTGCTGTATTTTTCGACGCAGCAACTGTTGCGAGAAGCTGCAACAAAGGGGTCGTTGGAGGTGATGAAAGGAGCAGCTATGGAGGTCTGTTTGGTTGTTGACGGAGGTGGAGGAGTGACGATGATTATGGGTGGTCGGAGGTTTTTGTGGACTGGTTTTTGTCGACTGCTCCTTTTGACGTGGGGTGGCGTTCGGACAGTGGAGGTCGTTGATGGAGCTTGGGGCTGTTTAGACAATGGTTTGGGGTGAGGGTTATCGTCGAGGACTGGACGATGCAGCAGCGATGGTTTTTGTTTTGGTGGAGCTGGTACGTGGGGGGTTTACCGGTGGTTTTGGACGCGAGGATTTTGGGGTCGTTGGTCGGACATGGTGTCTGGGTAGTGACGGAGGGAGGTGGTTTCGTTTGTATGGTGGTTATGGTATTTGGGCGATGGTGTTTGGACGGGGGTGATGGAGGGGGAGGGTGGACGTGAGGCAGTTTGGGAGGAGACCGGGTTGGGCTCGTAGGGTTTTCTTCTTCTTCTTGTTGTTGAAGAAGAAGATTGCACAGTAGTCGTCCCCCTGGTTTTTTCGTTGGGGGGGGGGAGGTCGGGATCTCCAGTAGGGTTTGCCCTCTCTTCTTTAGGAAGAAGACGAGGGTACAGTACCCTCTCTCAAAAAATTTCAAAATCCTTTTTCCGTCCCTCTGCTTTTTGGCCCTTGTCCGTGTTTTGTACTGGGTTTTGCCCAGAAAAATGAGCCTCACGCGTGGTGGGGTTCAAGGTTTATGTCCCCCACGCGTGGTGGGGTTCCCCATGTGTCCTGGACACTGTTTATTATGGGCTAGGTCCGAAAATTAGGCCTAAAACCGGGTAGTTTAAACCCGAATATTATTCTTTTGCCCGGACCCGAGAAATAGGAACACGTTGCTTAACTAGTCCTATGTAAGCAAAATAACTACCAAAAATAAGACTAGTATTTAAACAAAACTATATATTTTTAAATATTTTTCAAGATTTTAAAATAGCTACAAAAATATTAATAAAACTATTTTTTTGTAATTTTCGTAAATATTAAGATAAAATATGAAGTACTATTTTTGTATTTTTTCAAAGTTAAAACGACTATAAAATATTAATAAAACCATTTTTTGTAATTTTCGTAAATATTAAGATAAAATATGAAGTAATATTTTTTGTATTTTTCAAAACATTAATAGAATTATATATTTTTTTTGTTAATTTTCGAATTTATATAAAGTACCAAAATAAAGTGCAATTTTTGATTTTTTCAAGTTTATGAGGGATACATAGACTAAAATTTATATCTATACTTTTTTTTTGTAATTTTTCTTTTTGCAACGAAATAAAGTAAAAATAGTTAAAATAGCTATACTAGACCCAATTTCACATATTCACACTAAAATGTGAAAATTCTCGGGGAGGGTCAAAAATCACGTGCTTACAACATGTATCTACAAAATTCCTACATACATATCTACTGATTTCAAGACAACATTATTTAATTATACTAATCATTTTTTTACTATGTGTTGCAGCTACAATTTTTCCAGAACATTTTCGACCACATGTTGACTTATATCCTGACTTCCAAGAAGCAGTTGAGGCATATAAAGCAGGTACAAAACCATTCCTTCATTATAATAAGGTTTTTATGCAAAATTTTAATAATTTACACCTTAACTACATATTCCTACATATATCTACAATTCTCATTCCCACTTATTCATTCAAGCTGAAGTTTCAGCAGAACATCTACAAGGAAATATTGAGGAAGAACTAGTAATTGATGAAGTAGCTGAGGCACAACAAGCAGGTAATATATTCTCTATATTCTCTATAACTCCATAATACTGTTCATATCTACATAGATCTACACTTATCTACAGAAGGTGAAGTTCCACAGTCGCCAATTCACGGTGTGACTGTGACTGAAGTTGTTCCTGAAGGCATTGATAAAAACGTTGTTCCTGAAGGCATTGAAAACAAAGGTTTGACATTGGATGACTTTGAGCTGCCAGAAAACTTATCACAGTTGGTCATGTATGGCGAGCCCATACGAGATGAATCAACCCCAGTTCATCCCGGTAGAACCAGGCAACCCGGAAAACATGCACGATCACCTTTCACATCTTTGTATAGTTCTGGAGGCAGCACATCTATTGGACCTAAATTTTTTTACCTCAAGCACCCCTTCACAAGTGTCATAGGTGAAAATGTAGATCCTGAATTGACAGAAAGGTTCACTAACTAGTTATACGTTCGTAGTGATAAAGTATCTAGGAGGTATGAATGCTTCATTTTACACTGTCTGTTCACCATTTTTATACTTTAAAATTGTAATTCATTTTGTCAATTTTTTGTATTTAATCATCTTTTTTTTGTTATTACAGGAGGAAATATTACTTTTCCAAGAAGGATAACCAAATCAAGCCTTGGTTGGATTTTGGTTGTGAAAAGATTGATAAGAAGGACTGGTTTTATGACCTTGCTCACCCCGGACAAGTCATCAATAACACAGTAAGTATAAAGAACATAATCATTCACAATATCTGTTTTGTCTTCAGCTGTGTAGTGTAATTGTAGTTTATTTTTCAGCTATGATGTGTAATTGTAGTAATATTGTAGACAACATATATATGTTACTATATTTATGTCTCAGCTGTGAAATTTTGCTTTTTATGGACCTTATGTATCATATGTGATGATGATTGTATGTACAAACTGGAATTTTGGTACTTTTGACTGACTTGGAATCTCCGTGTACCACAACTGTAGTTACCTTGTAGTAATATTGTAGAGCTTGTGATTGTGCCTATTAATATTAACTGTAGGTTGAACTTGCTGATTATTGGGACCTTAAGTTAGGTGGTATGTTTCATTTGTTCCTCTGTATAGTGAATAAATGTAGACAGTGCATAAATATAGTTAATGTGTAGTTGTTTTGTAGTCTGATGGGTCAATTGTACATATAGTACTTGTTCACTATGGTTCATACAAACTACAATTAAATTACATTTTGTGAGGTACTTGGACTAACTGTTATATTTCTGTAGTTATAGTGTAGCTAATTTGCAGCAATCTGTTAGAGTTTTTAATAAATTCAAATTGTAGTTAATCTGTAGCTGTCTTGTAGACAAGTGTGGTTACACCGTACCTTATTGTATATGTTTATTCTATTTTGGCAGCACATTGATGTTATTATGTATTATCTGCGAAAAAGAGGCAAATATGGCCCCAACAATAATACTAGGTTCACAACCACGGATTGCTTGTTCAAGACAAAGATTGAAAGAATCTATGACAAGTTCATAAGTTCTCCACCGGAACAAAGGTATTCGGTTGTTAAACCCGAGGATGATGTTGGAGAATATATTCTTGGGTACAGAATTCTTGCTAATGTTGCCTGGGATCTTGTTGACTATGTGCTCATGCCTGTGAACCTTGTAGAGAACTTCCATTGGTTGTTGCTAGTTTTTGACATAAAGGACAGACAACTTTATGTTTATGATTCCATGGTGAGAGCAAACCGTCATAAAACAGTTGAGACATTGGTTGACAAGTTTTCAATCATTATCCCTCTGTATTTGTCATGCACTGGTTTCTATGGTAAACGTAAAGACATTAACTTCAAGAGCACAAAGGCATACATCGAGAAACCAGTTACGGACCCTCTCGACATACAATGGATGGTTGCTGAGATTCCACAACAAAAGGAAGGCTCAGTGTAAAAAAATAATCTCCCTTTCTATATGTTTAATTTTTTTATTTTAATCATTTGTTATATAATGAAAAATTCTCATCTTATGCAGCGATTGTGGTGTATTTGTGGCTGCATTTGCGGAGTATGTTAGCCTTGGAGATTTGGCAATCCCAAAGGAAGATCTTTCTGATATTGACCAACACCGTAGACGCTATGGAGCTCTACTGTGGGACTATGCAACAAAGAAGCAAGAAGATGGGTCAATCAGTGAGAGTGAGGTTACTGGCAGGCTAGCAAGGAGGAAGGGTGCTCCGGCAAAAAACGAGAGGACTAGAGTGCAACGAAAGAAGAAATAGACTATTGTGTTCCTAGTTTGGTCTGTGAAATTTGGTAGTTGAATTGGAAAACAATGTAGGAAATATGTCGTTTTGGTTTTCTACAACACTTTTTGTTGATTACATTATACTCGAGTACTCTGATTACATTTTTACAGCAACAACTTTGTCTTACAATTTGACTTTAATCTTCAAGTTATTTTTATAAATACCTTCAAGTGCCAAGTAATATCTGTATATAACTGTCATTTGTTACACAGCAGAAAGATAAAATAAATACAGGAATCATATAAATAATTTAGCCATCTTTTATCAACAAGGTTTATCAAAAAATTCAATTTATCTACATTTAAACTACGTCAAACTACATTTTAACTACAACTCCTCTACATATGAATAACAGGACTACAGTTCTAACACAGTTAAACTACATATTCACTACAATCTGGATACAATTTACGTTGAATGCATTCTTTATTAATATCAGTTTTTTTGTATACAGTAAATATTAAAGTTTAACTATTCTATAAAAAAAAGACAACTTTAGATGCTTGACAGAATACATAAAAACATAAATAGTGCAGATACACAAATTGATGTTTATACTTCTTATTCATCTTCAAAAACTTAAACAATTACACAAGAAAATCCGATAATTTGAGCTCACTAACATTTATTTTGAATAACTATTCTAACTACATGATATTCATTTCTTTTTCGGCGCATTCTTGCAAGTTCTTTTGTTATGCCCTTCACCTCCACAATTGCCACATGACACCTTGTATTTCTTTGACTTTATTTCATCAAATGTTTTATATCTTTCCTTGTGAGGTCTCCCTGGCTGCCTTTTATCTCCCACCGGTGGCTTTACTACCTCATCCAAAATATGTTGTGGCACATCCCATTTGCCTTCATCAGGAAGAGGATTTACTGGCATTTCATAGGTAAGCAGAAGGCTCTTCCTTGTGTAATACGGAGAGCAATAGTTTTCGTATGTTTCATTCCTATGCCTTAATGCTGCCAAAGCATGCGCACATGGAAGTTCATCAAGTTGGAATTGTCCACAGCTACATTTCTTGTTTTCTAGACACACAATGTACCGCTTCACACCATCTAACACAGTATGTATATGATCTGTTGAAGCCCTCACCTACAATTGAAGACCAAACAGAAATAATAATACATCAATCATTAAAATGGATTATCAACAATTTACCTACAAATCAGCAACAAATATATTACAGCTCATCTACAAACTATTATTACCGACAATTTGACTACAGTTTAACTACAATCTGGAAAAACTGCAGCTAGTACTTTTTTGATTCTACTGCACCAAAAAAAAATATCTTACCCTTAGTTTCTGAGATAATGTACTGTTGTCTTCCAATTCTTTGTTGTATTTGTGACCAAGGTATGTGAAAGTACCCTTTGCCTTCGATAACTTTTCTTTTGTCCAACGTTCAAGAAGAGTCCTCATATACTCAAATAGATCAAATATTGGAAGCTCTCTTGCATCTTTTGTTACAGCATTCAACGACTCGGCAATGTTTGACGTCATAGTAAAAGTTCTATTCACCGTTGCATGTACTCTTGACCATCTATGATAGCCAATATCATATAGGTAAGACTTTACACGCAGGTCTACCTCTTCAATCTTCAACATCCTTTCATTAAATTCATCCATAGTGTATGACCGTGCTGTAGCAAAGTACAATTCATGTAATTGTAGATGTCCCTTCTTGAATTTTGACCTTATATTTGTCCATATATGCCACATGCAAGAGTAGTGTGCCAATCCCGGATAGACAACTGATGTTGCCTTCAGTATACTCTCATGCCTATCTGAAACAACACACATTGAAGGTCTTTCACCATATGCCTCCTTGAATTGCTCAAAGAACCACTTCCAAGACGCGTCGTTTTCAGAATCAACCACAGCATATGCCAAGGGAAAAATAGTACCTACATTTTTAAGACATAAAATATGATTAAATAACAACTACAATATATATTGAGAAATATAGACATGTTAACTACATTCTTTTATATAACTACAAAATAACTACAACATAACTACAATTTAACTGCATTTTAAAGACTGTCTACAAAACAAGTACAAAATTATTCCATTATTTACCTGCTGCATCCATGGTGCTTGCTGTCAGCATAATCCCCCTGTAGGCTGACTTTAAGAATGTCCCATCAACCACTACTACCGGCCTATAATGTTGCCAACCATTTATTGATGTACAAAGAGCAACAAATGCGTATAAGAAGCAATCATCTGCTGCCTTCTTCAATTTAACAACAGAACAAGGATAATTCTTCTCAAGAATATAAAAATATTTGGGTAATTTGTTGTAGGAGTCACACGGATTCCCTCTCAAAAACTGTAAAGCTTTTTCCTTTGCTCTCCATGCTTGCATGTAGCTTAGGTTCAGTCCATGTTCGGATAACATGTCAGTTTGTATGTCCTTTGGTGTGTAAACAGTCTTAGGATCACAATACTTTGGAACGACCATGCTACCAAGTACTGCTGCAGTACGTTTGCGCTGTATGAATGTTTCGTCCATTAGGCAGCATGTGTGTTGACGGCTGAAACTTCTTATCTTGAACATTGCCGAATCATTAATTGACGTTGCCTTGAAATGCCATTTACAGCTTTCAGCAACACATATAAGCCAGTAGCTACAAAAGAAATACAATATTTACACAAATTTATGAAAAAACTACAATTAACTACAAACTGACTACAATTTAACTACAATTTATAAAACCCACCTATCTTCAATCATACACTGATTTTGCTGATATATTATCCACAAATAACTACATACCTTCTATGACTAGATCGTTTTACTCTGAACTGGAACTTGTGCATCACTGAATAATTCTTCATTGCAGCAGCTACTGTTTGCTTGTCCTGATAAACTTGTCCTTCTTCAATATATGTTTGCGTAGATTCAGTTATTATTTCACTTTGATATTCCTCTATAGCTGGTGAGGATGGAAATTCAAGTAAGTTTAGGGATCCAGACGAACCTGCAAACAATAAATTCATAAATGTAGTTTCTATGTAGATAATTTTGAAAGCAACATTGCTTTATCCTTTTCAGTACTATGTGAGCTTTGTAGTTTAATTGTAGGTAATTGTAGTAATATTGTAGATAACATAGTAACACCATAACTCTCTGCAATGTCGAATCAAACATACCTGCACTGGTGCTTTCATTGTTGATTGCCAATTCCATATTGAAATCTCTTACGCTTATACATAAAGGATACGAACCTAAGTTTTTATTCTCCTTTTTGGTTTCCATGTAAGCACGAACCCCCATATCATTCCTAATCTCCATTGGAGGACAATTCTCGTTCACAATGTATTTGATTTCTATAATTTTATCCGATGTATCAATCGATAATTGTTCTGCAATTGTAGAACTGAGAATTTCGTAGTTTGCATTATCATCTACCACAATGGCATCAACTTCAAAATCTCTAAATCTGCCATAGTTATCCCAATTACCATTCGATTTCAGCATTATTAGGATTTTTGACATGATTTCGTGTAGTTGATAGGAAAAAAGACGAAGAACAGATATAGTTTCTACAATTTGAATACTGATATCGACGAAGAGCAATTTTGTACAATTTGAGACGAAGAACAGATATAGTCTCTCTTCAGTAATTGTACAATTTGATTGCGTTTTTTGTGAGATATCTTTCTGTTGAGGAAGGAGAGAATTACGCAACTGGTGCCTTCATCAGGAAGAGAGATCTCCTTCAGTTTCAAAATTCGAATAAAATCCTTGACAGAATCACATCAGATTTGGTGCCTTCATTTTAGGGCTTTTTTATTGGCAAAATCTACCTATTTTTGGATTGGTATATAATTTGTAGTAAAAGTGTGGACTACATGGATAAATAACAAATTATGAATATTTTTGGTAATAATGTTTGATATATGGTATAGATAGGTAAAATCCCATAAAAATATACAAGAAAAATAAAAACTCCGAGCAAATTCATGAGAGACCTTCTCTAATCTATGTTCCTTTTCTATTCGCAAACTTAGGACCCGCTTGACCATGAGCTTTTCCAAAATAAATTTGGGATTTATTTGGCAAACTCATGTTTGGCCATAAATTTTGCCCACATTTTGGCAGAATCCCAAATCCCAAAATCACCCCAATCGCTAATTTTGGGCCAAAATCTTAAAACTTGAGAATTATATACATGTTTTTCCAAAATAAAATTGAAAAATATGTTTTGAAAACGTATGTCCAAACGCATTTTCATCTTCAAACCATACTTCACCCAAATCAGATTTTTCAAAACAAATTTAGGAATCTATGGCCAAACGCTAGTTTAAAACAACTAAAAAAGAAAAAGAAAAAAAGAAAGAAGCAAATGTCTATTCTTTCATTCTCTGGACTTTTAGGACCCCAACCAATGAGGTGATGACAAATTAACAGCGCACATATTATTAATTAATTAATTAAATCAGTTCGAAATAAAATAAAATTGTTCAACAAAATGCACAGAGAAGCTTCGGTTTTAAGGAAGAAGAGAGGATACAGACAAAGAGTACGATAAACAACTGTACAAAAATGGAGAGAGAGAAAAGTTGACCAATAATCATAAGTTGGTAAATTAGTTGTAAAAATTAATTATCAGATTAAATTTAACACCGTAGTCCATATACTGCTAAATACTCCGCACAAGCAATCTCTTTTCACTATAATCTCAAGTCCGTAGACTTTCATTGCCACTCCATTTTGTGTCCTCCTCAATTTCATCGCCTCTTACAGCAAATGACCAATCCAACTCCTATAAAATTCCAGTAAAAACAAGGGTTTTTTTCATTCATTACATTAACTCAAAATCGTTTTGTGTTGTACGTGTAATTGTGTGTATACAGAGAGAATTAGATTGTTATACAGTTGAATTGCCCCATGGCATTGGAGAGTCCAGTTCCCGAAATCCGACAGAGTCCGGTAAGGTACCCGGAAGTTGATTTGTCGGGTCTGAATTTGAATGAGGAAATTGAAAGTCCATTAACGCCGCCGGCGAGAGTGGCCGTCGATATGATATATGTCGCCGTCGGGAAAGACTTGAAGGAGAGTGAACCTACTCTGAAGTGGGCTTTGCACAAATCTGGTGGAAGTAGAATTTGCATTCTTCATGTTCATACTCCAGCTCAGAAGATACCCATGAGTAATTAACTCTTTTTTTTTTTTTCCTTTTTTTTTTTCCAAATTGATATGATTCTTGGTGCTCAAGTTTTGATTTTTTTTTTAATCTTGGCTTGCTATAAGGTGTTTTGGAAAAGGTGGTTTGTTGAGTTAGTTTGATTTGTTGAACTGACTTGCTTCTTTTTTTCTGGCTTTCTGATGTTTTAGACTTATAAAGTCAGATGGTGGTTTATTTCATTATTGGTATTTTACTGATTGTTGAGGCATAAATTAATTGGACTTGTATACTTGATTAGCATCAGCTCCTAGTTGTGCTGGAGAAAGTTGATTGTTATTCTCTGGTTTGACTCTTGAGTTTTATGATAGGTCTGTTTTTTTATTCTTTAGTGAACATACCTACCTAATGAACTATTTTTGAACAATTTTTTATGCCCAAAATTCAGCTAAGGGAAGGTTAGTTCTTAATTTACAGTTCTTTAAAGCTTTCAAACTTGAGGATGCTACTATTTCTTCTGCAGTTGTTCCTGGAATTAAGCTTATCAATCCCTTCTATTTCCCTAATGAGGCTCAAGACTAATGATGTGGTGTTGAATAATTTCACTCACATACTTTCTTTCTTTTTTTCCATTTGAGGGGAGGAGGAGGTGGGGTGGGGGTTTGGGTAGAGGGAGTGTAAGTTAGTTTCTTGTTTGCTTATTAATTTAAAGAGAAGTAAGAGGAAATGGGATATTTGGTCGCAACTTATCAAAAAATTTTATTCCTCTTGGTAGTTAATGCGCTTACACTTATAGCTCCATGAAACCAACCCCACCCCACCTCTCAAAGAAACAGAAAAGAATAAAACAAAATTACTTTTGCAATTACAGCTTTCGTTAACTTTTCTCACTCATTCATTTGGAAATTTCGAAAATGCTATTAGTGTTGAGTTTTCAGACAAATTGTTCATGAATGGGAATTAATTCTTTACTTAACTATGAGATGTTTTTTCTGCTTCCATAATGATCCCAGAATTTAAGTACCAGCACCCCATTTTCTGTACAAAAGAAATAGAAGGAAAGCTTTTCTTCACTGTGCTGCTTGAGATGTCATTTTTCTCCGTAACTTCATCAAACTTCTTTTAAATAGTAATGATGGTTGGTCTCATCAAAATTATCGTTTAAAAGTGTGTCCAGTTTCTCTTGGATGGTTTTTGCAGTGGGTACAAAGTTTAACATAGATCAGTTGGATGTGCATCAAGTCAGAACATACCATGAGAAGGAAAGGCAAGACATGCACAAGATTTTGGAAAAATACGTTCTGATCTGTGGACGAGCTGGGGTATGGTTTTTGTCTTTTGCAGAACGTGATAGTGGTGATTATGCAAGCTGAAAGCTTTTGTTTGCATGTAATTTGAGAGCTTCTTTGGAAGAATATTAAATACATTAAATATCTTTTTGGCTGGCAAGGGGAAACCATTATGGAAGTTCTCCCTTACCCCATGTTCTCCATATTGTGCATGGATGAGTAATAAGTAAAAGTTATAATCTAGATTCCCTTTTTCAGGTATAATAATAAATGCACCAGATGTTCAACTCAGAGCTTCATTCTGCACACCGTTAATTATCATAAGAAAGTCTACACTTCCATATTCCTTTATTATACTCTCGATTGAACTGATGCTTTGTACTTCCTCTATTACGTCTCTATCTTATTTCAGGTTCGAGCTGATAAATTAGTTGTTGAAATGGATTCAATTGAGAAGGGCATAGTCGAGCTTGTATCGCAGCGTGGTATAGGGAAGCTTGTTATGGGAGCTGCCGCAAACAAGTGCTATTCAAAGTAAAAACAAGATATACTTTTTCAGTTACTTGAATGTCACTAACAATAAATATTGGGTGGGCTGCTGGATATCTTGGTAGTCTTGTTTGGGTTAAGTCTTCAAGCAACAGAAGAAACAAGAATTGACTTGCTGGATCCGTCTCCCATCTCCTCCCCTCCTCCATCATGTGTGTCTAGTCCATTAATTGACTCCTAAGTTCATCCTACAACTTCTAATTCTCACATCAAATACAGAAATACTAGCCTTAATAAAGTTGATGGTTGAATATTTGGAAAAAGGCCACTTAAGTCACTCACATCAAGGAAAATACTGATCTCTTTCTTCTTTGACAAACTTCATTTGATGGCTGTATTGTCTGAGAAAGATCTCTGAAACGTGATGGTAACATACTTGGTGGTCAACCTAAGGTTTCTGGTAGTTCTCTGTGTTTAAGTTTTTCAGTGCATGGGGGTTAATATTTAATGCAAGAAAGTTGAAACAGGAAATATTCTTCTCATGCATACCAAACGTGTCATTATGTAGCCTCTTCCGCTAGAGTCTTATGGTCTGCGGTGCCATAGTTCATTTAATTTGTTTACCATGCTGATCTTTTGCTTGTTTTTGCCTTTCTTTTTTCAATTACTTTCCTATTCTTGAGCAACGGCAAATAGAATTGACTTTCATTTACTTCTTGGCCCATCATTATTGCAAGTCAGACTTCCTCTGTGCATCTAAACACTTACCAGCACTGATGTTTTCAGGAGAAATAGGATAATGTCCTTCTGCCCTGTTTCCTCCGACCTCTATCACCCAAACACATAAATTCCAAAGGAAAAAGGAGAACTTAAAACCAATGAAGCAAGGAAAAGAAGTCCTAGAAGCACAACTCAATGTTTTTACGTTATCAAATAAATAAAGTTGGGGAATTTAGTGCCTCTTTCTTTTTTTTCTTTTTCCTCCAGGGGAGGGGGTGGGGTGGGGTGGGGGAATCTACGTCAATTTATTGCGTAACACACCAATCTGGGAATTGAACTCTTATGATGAAATTTCAGGAAAATGACTGACCTTAGGTCGAAGAAAGCCATCTATGTGCGGTTACAAGCACCCACATTCTGTTGCATCTGGTTTGTATGCAAAGGGAACCTCGTTTATACAAGGTATGCATCCTGTCATTCCTGTTACTATCTTGAAGCTTTGTTTTGGATGAAATGTGGTGGCACATGCGGATTAATTCTGTGTTTTCTTATAAATATCATTTTGCTATGGATTTTTATTTCTACCGTTTCTTCCCTAAGGTTGACTTTCCTTGGGATTGGGATGCGTGAGACGTGGGGGTAGGGTAAAGTTCATCTCTTATGTCACTTAAAAAACATGTGGAACGCTAAATGGTAACTATATTATGTCATGCAGAGAAAGTAAGTCAGAGAGACCTAATACGGACAGTGTGTCACCGTCAATTCCAGTAAGTCCCGAAAATGATACCGTTCTAAGATCAAGATCTGTTACAGAGGGTTACAACGAACAAGTAGGGCTCAGGGGCCCTTTCAACGAATATCGGAGAGTTGCTTCTGACAATCACAGGATAATCTTCTCTGGACCTACCTCTGGTGGGACTTTACGGGCTAATTTTCCAAGCATGAGTTCAGATAGAAGTCCCTCAGTGGCTTCACGGTTTTCATCAAGTTCATATGGTGAAATGGTTGGTGATTCACCTACAATTTCCCTTGCAAGAACTGAAGGGAATGATACTGCAATTGACTCATCCACACTGCACCACTTCATTCCTGGTCATCATCAGCCATCTTCTCCAAGTATAGTAAGTTAGTAAATCATGTTATTTCTCTTGTCTCTTTAAATTACTTAATTATAAGCAATACCTTCATTTTTTATTTCCTAATGTAATGCGAATGTTTCTGTTTGAAGAATTAGATCTAATATGCTTCTTAAATTTTTTGATGATTGGGGAAAATAGCAGGCTGAGAGTTTAAATGATGAGCCAGCTGGAAGCATGAATGATGAACTATTGGATAGACTTGAGCAGTATGTCGCGGAGGCAGAAGATGCAAGGCGAGAAGCTTTTGAAGAATCAATCAAGCGTAGGAAAGCAGAGAAGGATGCAATCGAGGCTAGACGAAGGGTAAATTTGTTCATTTAAATTTACTTCGGATAGTTGAATGTTATGGAACTACAGTTTGGCTTTCTCTTGGTTGTTTGCGACGATTACTCATTTGCGCCAAATTTCTCATCTGTTGATTGATGGGAAGCTTAAGTTTGATTGAGATTTAAGACAGTAAGACCTAAACTGCCAGTTTTTGAAAAGGAGATTGTTTTTGTAAGTATTTGCGCTACTATTAAGGGGGAAATTCTTATTGTAATAGTTTCATTTCAGGCAAAAGCATCAGAGACAATCTATGCCGATGAGTTGAGGCAGAGGAGAGACATAGAGGAAGCACTTGCAAAAGGCAAGGAAGAAGCTAATCAAATGAAATCAAAGCTAAATAAAATGTTGGCAGATCTGCAGGCAGCTCAAGCACAGACATCTTCGCTGGAGCACCAACTCTTAAATTCTGACACAACGGTGCAAGAGTTGGAACAGAAAATGTTCTCTGCTGTCGACCTTTTGCAGAAGTACAGGAAGGAGAGAGATGAACTGCAGGTGGAGCGTGATGATGCACTCAATATAGCTGAGGCGCTGAGGAAACAACACTCAAACGGGTCCTCGACTACATCTGCATTTGTATTATTTGCTGAATTTTATTTTCATGAAATCGAAGAAGCAACTCGGCGTTTTGACCCAGCCTTGAAAATTGGAGAAGGCGGTTATGGAAGCATTTACCGAGGCCTCCTTCGCCACACTCATGTAGCAATAAAGATGCTGCACCCTCATAGCTCGCAAGGGCCCTCAGAGTTCCAACAAGAGGTTAGATTCGTTATGTTTTGCTGCATTTCTGCCTCTGTGCATAGAAGAACCTAAATTGTGTCTACTCTCATTTCTATTTCTTTATTGTCTTGGTATTTGTCCTCTCAATTGTGCCCCTTGTTTTGGCCAGATTCTACTTTATAGCCCCGTTTTGGGTGGCCAAGCCCCAAGGCAAGAAGTTTAAATAGGGAAATAAAAGAACCAAAGAACAGCAGTGCTCAATGGCTTGATATCTGTTGATGGTGGTAGCGCAGATGGATATAGTGGAAAGTAAAAATATTTTCTTGTTTATTTTGTGTCCAACATATTGTAGCTACACTTAGATCATTACCATTTACCACTCACCAGATGAGAACTATCTTTTTATGGTTTGATTAGGCCATTTAGCTCTTTCCCACATCTTCTTTAAGATGGTTGATTATCTGCTAAAAATGGTTGTATATTGATTAGGCCAATAGGTTTATCTCGGAAGGGTTGGTGCTCTTCTACATGTTGAAATATCAAAATACCAGTTATCTTGTTTGTTTCGCTAGATTTATTACCATGTAAGACTCGGTTTACTCATAAACCTCCAATAGGGTCACTTCACCTGATATCTTCCTGCTCCCTGGTTTACACGCCTACCAAATTTTATGTGTTCTAGTGTGTTGTTTCATCAGTTTTCTGCTCTACTTACCTTGTTATATTGCTTTTTCATGCTATGCTTATCCCTCAATCAATATCCCACGAAGTTTTAATTCATTAACGCAGATAGCTTTTTGGCAATTCATGATAGGGTTTATTGGTCTCATATAGGTCAATATTTTAAGCAAGTTGAGGCATCCAAATATTGTCACTCTTATTGGAGCGTGTCCAGAAGCATGGGCTCTTGTATACGAGTATCTTCCCAACGGAAGCCTGGAAGATCGTCTTACCTGCAAGGATAACACGCCTCCACTGTCGTGGCAAACTAGAATTCGTGTTGCATCAGAGCTTTGCTCTGCTCTCATCTTCCTCCATTCCTGCACCGCTCGGGGCATAATTCATGGTGATCTAAAACCAGCAAATATCTTGCTTGATGCAAACTTTGTGAGCAAGCTTAGTGACTTTGGAATTTGTCGAGTTCTCTCAGAAGACGAATTTTCGGAAAAAAGTACTTCACTTTGTTACAGAACTGACCCAAAAGGCACATTTGCATATTTGGACCCTGAATTCCTCGATACAGGAGAGCTTACTCCAAAGTCTGATGTCTATTCATTTGGGATTATATTACTTAGGCTGTTGACTGGGAGGCCTGCATTGGGAATAAAAAATGAAGTCCAATATGCATTAGATAAAGGAAATTTGAAAGATCTGCTGGATCCAACTGCTGGAGACTGGCCGTTTGTGCAAGCCAAGCAGTTGGCTCACTTAGCTATGAATTGCTGTGAGAAGAATGGGAGGCTCCGCCCTGAACTTTCTTCAGAGGTGTGGAAGGTGCTTGAACCAATGAGAGCTTCATGTGGGGCATCATCTTTTAGGATGGGTTCTGAAGAGCGTTGTGAAATTCCATCCTATTTTATTTGTCCAATATTTCAGGTTAGTATACTGCTTGTTTTAAATCTAGCATCATACGGCATTATAAGTCCCATATAGTTTGAATTGAGCAGTCGTCATATATGATTAAATGAGGTAGGTGTTCCAGTTGTATAACAAATTATCATCTGAAGCACGTTGACAAATTCTTCTATTTTACGTCGAGGGTCTATCAGAAACAACCTTTCTACCTTCTCAAGGTAGGGGTAATGTGTGCGTACACAATACCCTCCCTCACTGTTTTTTTTTTTTTTTCTGTTGTTGTTAGCACGTTGAGAAATTAGCATACCCTCACTCTCACGAACCCAAACCCCTCTTTTGACTAGAAATCAGCATCCTTTCCTGTTGTTTCTCAGTTCTGCAAAATTATACTAGTAATTTTAAAGTTTCCATGCAAGTTTGTGTTTTGATACTCCAGTCAATGAGGTGGTTGTCATCCTACTCAATGAAGTTTGGGAAGTTAAGATAGTCTCTTTGTTTTCCTTCAGAAAGTATAATGAGTTAAATTCTAGCCATTTCTTGATGTTATATGTTTCATTTCTGATTGTAAAAACCAACAGGAAACTATGCAAGATCCAGTAGTAGCAGCTGATGGATTCACGTACGAAGCAGAAGCGTTAAGAGGATGGTTGGATAGCGGACATGACACCTCGCCCATGACAAACCTTGCACTGTCGAATACGAATCTTGTTCCCAACCATGCTCTCCGTTCTGCAATTCAGGAGTGGCTGCAACAGCATTGACAAAAGTGTTCAAGCTTTGTGAAATTGTCTATAGAAGTCATTACACCCCCTCTTTTATGTGTTTTTCATGGATGCTAAGCTCTAGTTTTACTGTATAGCAGCACTACAAAAATATACTTCTATACAGGTATTGTACATAATGGCATAAATTGGAAGTTAAAAGTCTGAGTATAGACTGAATGGTTTTATAAACATATATGAAATGGAACAGAATTTGCAACTCAGCTACTGCCTACTTGTGTGTCTCTCTCTCCTGCTGATTCAAAGGATTGAGCAACTTAAAATATTACTAATTAAAAGAATACATACTAATAAAAATCTCAAATATGCATTGTTATATGTTGGTATATTAATTTCTACATTCCACGTGTCCTTGTAGTTCGAATTTATTTACAAGTATATAGATTGTACCAAATGAAAGTTTGAAGAGAAGTAAGGTATAATAAAATAGGTAAAATATCTTAGCTCAAAACCATGTTCACATTTGCCTTTCTAGACGAATTATATCAAAAGTTTGAACTTTGAAATAGTGTCGCGCGATATTGAAGCTTCTATAAGTTTGTTGGTTCTAAAGAACCATGCGTGGAATTACTGATGTTCTTTTTTATTGCTAGATATATGCATAACAAATTGTATATTAAATGTATGTTAAGTAGTACAAATCCTAGAAAAACCTTAACAAGCTAACGAGCTATTTGTTTTATTTTTAAAATATTATTGAATTGCATTTTTTAATTAAAGTGGTAAAATACCAAGAGCAATTTTTATTGAATTTCAACTCGTAAAACCTGTGAAATATATTTAGATTATTGTCAATTTTGCATAACGGGTGTGTTACGTTGCTAACAACTTGTTTGGATGGTTGTTAAGTATCGTTTCATAATGTATTGCATTGTATCGTTTTGATGTATATAATGTTTGGATAAATTGTATTGTTTGTCGTCGTTTCATAATGTCATGCACCAATAATATGAAGAACAAACATGCAATACTATAATGAAAAAGTAAGGTATGAGGTAATAGTATTATATAAAAATGTAGGGTAAAGGATAAAATAAGAATCTTTAATAACAAAAAAGGGCAAGATAAGAGAAAAAAATAAGGAAACGACGCTAACACACCAAATTGATCGTTTCATAAAGTGACATTTTCCATCGTTACGTAACGACGGATTAAAACAATATGATACAATAAAATTTAAATAACAATCATCACAAACATTGTATTTAAAGTAACAATACGATACAATACAACAAGTAACAATCTTCCAAACAAGCTGTAAGTGAAAGATATTAATATACAACAATATGAAACAAATTGATTACTTGATTAATTTTCGTTACGAAGAACATAATTATTTGGTCTTTGGAAATAGAAAATAATGGCTTCTAATTAGTTAACTAAAGCAGAAATGTGAATATAAACAAAAAACATGCAAAATCGACAATCTTCATCAGAAAATGCAGAGTGTATAACGATTCACTGGAATAAACTACTATACAATATCAATTTTTGTCTAATATTAATTATTTAAAGATTAAAACTTGGATGATCAATCTAGAAGGAAAAATGATAAAGACAGACCATAGCTTTCTAGTCTAGAGTTGATTAAATAATATGCAATGTACGAGAAACAGAACATTACAAGCAAAGTTTCTAAAAAATATTTAATCAACTCGAAATGATAAGTATATGATCATCTTTCTTTACTGAGACTTATTGATATTTTCTGGACTTATTTACAATAAATAATAGATTACCTCTTATAAAAGAGGAATGGTTGTTACTTAATAGTCAAAAGTTAAAAAATACGTTACAAATTATAGATAGGCTTTACCTAGCAACACCTTTGGCTGAAACTTGAATATCTTTGTATTTTCTTTTTCAATTTGACTTCCAAACAATTAATTAGCTCCTCATTGTCTTATATTCCTGGAGTTTAATTTCCTTTTCCTGTGTTTTCCAATGGGTAAGTTTCTAGCTTATCCAGACTAAAATGTGTAAATGTAATTTTCCTCATTTAATATGGTGGGATTTGACCCATAATTATTATAATTACTAGTAAATTTGTCCGCGCTCGCGCACGGGGTTATAAAAACCCAAATATTTCAAATTCACAAATTATATTTTACTAAGACAATAAAATCACATTATGGTTTACTATTTCTCTTTAACAATAAAGTCATAAAATTATAAAGCTGCAAAGCAATAAAAATAATTCTTATATCCCTAGTGTTTATATTCAGATTTGATAATAGTGAATTAAATAAATGAAAGTGTGTCAATTCGACTAATCACAATTAAAAACCAGAAGCCACACGAATGAAGGTAAAAATTTAACTCAGTCCAATGACTTAAATACGAGTACACATTTTCTGTTTTTACTAAAAAACTTGAAAAGTTGAAGAGAAAAAAAGAGCAATTATTGACGAAGTTAAGAATAATACAATTCAACGGTGGCATTGCAAAATATGCAGGTGTGTCCATTTGAAGTTTCCTCCATATCAGAAATCAATAGTTAATTCTACAAAAGAAGAAGAAAAAGATAAGCTATTAACAAACAATCATATAGATTATTATCTCATACAACTTTTTCTAAAAAGAATTGTGATGAAAATATTTTCCAAATTACTCTAGTAATTTCTTGTTGTTCGTCAAAAAGTAGTACAAGAATAACATAGCTCGAAGATTAAAACAATATTACTGAAAACATAGGCATGTCAATCCATTTGATGTTTCCTACATATTAGAATTCAATAACTGAATTCTTCAAAAGAAAAAGAAAAATAAACAATTAACAAATTTGTCAGACAATTTATAAAAGAAAACTTATGTGATGCAAATATTATCTAATTACACTAATAATTTCATATTTAAGTAAAAACCAATATGAAGATCTTTACATAGTTAATAATAATAAAGATTAAAGAAAACTTACAGATAGCCTAGATAAAAAGAAAAGAAAAGCAAATTAAAGAGATTGGCTTGATGATACCCGTAATAGTCAATGCATTTTTGTAAAAGTATCAGGATAAAATAATTATCCTGCATAACTATTTTTACATAATTATTCTATTGTATATGCATAACTTCTCTTGTGTTCCTACATTGCAAAATACAAACACAAGATCTTGCTCCAGCTATCCAAGTTTTCGAGACCCATTTGTTGGATTGTAAATTTATGAAGATGACATACAATCTGATCAATCAAGTTATGAAATGAATATAAGAAAACACAATAATGTGTCATAAATTTATACATTTTTGAGGGTTACGAATAGCAGAATAGGAAAGATATATGGAAGTTATTATAAACATAAATGTTGAACATATAAGTGTTATTTATTTAATAATTTTCTGAATAAACGGTGTGACTTTTCCTTACTCCACTATTATAACTATTCAATGTGGTCATAACTCTTCAATATATTCACATAAAATAATTGATAAACAATTAATAGAAGGGAAAAAGAAGCAAAGAATGAGCAAAAAAAAAAGCAAAAAAAGGAGAAAAAAGATAAATAGATTTCTTGGCCAAAGAGAGGTGCCAAGTCATCTTCTATTGTCCCAACTTTATAGATAGATAGATAGACAATAAGAAGAAGATATGTATCTCAAACTTTTTGTTGGTATATTTATGATGTATCTCTATGATAAGAGGAGGAAATTTGTCGTAATCTCATTTTATGCGAGGTATCACTTAAATGAAAATTGATAGTTATTATTGAGAATTTGAGATCGTGAAAGATTATTATCAATATCATGAGTGTTGCATGTCAATTAGTTAGGTGCTAGGAAAGAAACACGTTTCAATTTCATAGTCTATTTTTGTGCAGTTTTGAAATACAAAATTAATTCTTTGTTACGTAGTTCGGACTATACATGTTTATCGGGTGGGTTGGGACGGGCTGAACGGGAAAAAAATCAGCCCGTTCGGTTAGGGGGCAGGCTGTTTAGTGGGCTGGTGACGGGTTGGGAAATTTCGGGTTTTTAGGGCTCGTTTGAGTTCGGGCTAAGCGGGTTCAGGCGGGCCAGGCTAATGTATATTTTTTTAATTAAATTTTATTTTTCTTATTCAATGTTATTGATACTTAAGTATTTGCAAACTTTTAAGGCTTAGAATTAAACTTTGAAGTTTATAATTTAAAGTTTTAAATTTAAAATTTGTATTTTAAAATTATAAATTAAAATTAAAAAGTAAGTAGCTACAAAAAATTATTTAATAAGACCAATAGGCAAAGGAACAAACTCCGAAGGTTTTCATTTTATATTCTTAATACTTCAAATTAATTTGCAAGTTCTTTTTTGATTTTTGAACTTGCAAATTAAAAGTTTACAACAACTATAAAAAATAAGAAATAGTACATCACATATTTTGCATCATTTTTGTAAGTTCTTCCATGTCAACATGAGGTTCTAGGTTCCGTCATTGGTTGAATCGGAACCATAAACCATTATATCTCCAATTTCTTGATCCTCCTCTTCGTCTACCTCGACACGCTCTTGATTTCGCCGTTGTAATCTTATCCAATCTCTGAAGCACACTCGAATTTCTAAAGCGTTGCTGCCCAATGAATGACGAGTATCTCCTAGCTGCCGTCTTGTTAGGCTACATGCACTCTCTGATGCGACTGTTGAAATTGACACATTTAGCACGTCTCGAGCCATGGTCGAAAGAACAGAAAATTGATTTGAGTTGCTCTTCCACCAACCCAGCGGTAGAAAATCCTTTGTGAGGGGCTCTGGTAACTTTTGCAAGTAGAATTGTAGTTAATCAATATTCCTGCTACTTGTTTATTGATGTTTTCCTAGTGTAGACCAAATAAGATAATCTTGAACACAATCATCATCATCCATAGTTGTTCTAGATGTTGAAGGATTAGTTGAAGAAATATTTGCATCTACAACCGAAGAAGCATCAATAATGTTAGCATAATAATTATATAAAGTTTGTAAATGTGTGTGTAGCTCAGAAATACAAGTGTCAATATCAGGAGTTTCAGTTGGTCCAATATCCATATAAGTATATAAAACTCTAATTAATTGGCGACACTTTATCATTTTGACAGTATGGTTTAAAATAACACCAATTAGGTAAATATAGGGAATTGGGTAGAACTACTTTTTAAACTTATCTAGCATAGATTTAACAACAGTAACATATCCTTCTTTCTGCTTCAAATTATGTAGTAAAAGAGAAATTTTAGCAATATGAACTAAACCATTTGCAATAGTAGAATAATAAGCTCCAGAAAACTCAAGTGTAGCCATATAAAAAAATTTTAAAAATTGTACAACATCATGGATGATATCCCAAGTTTTAGATGTTAACAAACGCCTAGGATCAGTACAATGAGAATTAGCAACTTCAGTTATAGGCATTCTATATTTATAATTCTTCCCGATCTTTCTTAATATTGTATTTCCCAAATAACCCTCCAGTACTCGAGTTAAGTTTTTGTTGCCCAGATGACTCATCTACTCCCCAATCAAGAGGGTGTATATGCCTACGAAGTTGATATGTTCCCCCTCCTTTACCGGGCTCATGTTTATACTGTTCACTACAAATTTTATATTTTACATCATTTTTTTGATCTTCTAGTCTTTCAAAAAACATCCAACACTTACTTCTTAATCGTCGCTTCTTCTTAATAGGGAGAGGAGGCCTACTTGTTGCACCCCTAACATTTTGAGTTTGACTAGCATTACCAGGTGTAGGTGGTGGTGTTTCAAGATTATCGGGTGATTGAATATCATCTAACATATCATCTAAATCACCATCTACACCAAAATTTTCTTGCATTCGCTCATAATCTACATTTAAATTTTCAGGTGAAATTTCAAAAATATGTGTAAAGCTACTAGAAGAACCAACACCACCTCTTGTTCTTTTGAAAGTTTTCTTACTACCACCTCTACTAGTGCACGCTTTTTTGGACGCTCTAAGTAAATTCATTATGTAAATTAAATTAAGAAATTAAATTAATAATTCTAATAATACAATAAGTGTACACCAAATAAGAGAAAGAGATGGAATGAGTGTACCAGAATTCCGAATGATGCACTAATTTTGAATTTTTAATAGCAAAAATCAAACTTAAATCGATAGACCGAAACTTGATAGTTGATACTTGCTTCGTAGTTTGGATTCGAATAATTTAAAATCGAAGCAGTGTTTGTTTGGCTGCTAATTTCGGATTGATTCACCTGGGTTGAATTTTTCTTCCTCCGATTTGGGGACTGCTATTTGCTGAAGTTTCCTCTTCCGTTCAGATTTTTTGTTGATTTGTTGTTTAGGTATGTTCTCTTATGTATTTTTCCAGATCTTGGTTTAGTGTGAAATGTCATGACTTGAATGAATATTTCTTTGTGAGCGTTTCCGTTGGTGGGTTATTGGAAAATTGATTAAAGGATTCCTTATTGAAACAATTCCTTTGATACGTATTTTCTGAAGCAACAAGGCATACATGGACTACAAATTGAGTATTGAATTCAGTTGACATATGTATTTGTGGATGATGAATAGACTTTTTTCAGTGTTTTAGTTTGTTGTGTTTAGTTATGGGTCACAATTAATTAGCATGATTATCACATAAGTATTTGACTCATTGTTCTAGTTATGAGAGATGGGTATTGAAATTAAATTTGAACATCACTGATGATTCTTCATTTAGCAAATAGATAAGTATAATTTGCCAATTCCATTTTTTCTCAACTTTTTTTGTATTTGCTACAGTCCAGATCTTTAGCCGCTTAATACTTTAGTTTTTTTTTTGGATTTAAATATTTATTTGTTGAAGGCTTTGGTTATTTGAATCGTTTAAGTTTGATTATCTGGAATTTGATGTTTGGTTGGGTTATTAAGTTTTGGTCATTTGGCAAGTGGTATAGCCAACAAAATAGCAGAATTATGCTAAAAGGATGCCCAGTTTTAGTGTAATTGGAAAGTGGTCGGAAGGGGACATTTCTTAGAGAAATCAAATTATGAACATCCGTAGTTTACTTTAAGTTGAGTGCAATCCTTTGGAATAATTTGAGGCGTGTCATGACAAATAAAACTCCTAAGCCCATGGCCCTCACAAAGTTAGCTAGCTTTTATAGACAATTTGAGGTGTGTCATTTTTATTAAGTAACCCATGGCCCTCATGTAATTATTACTAACTCTTTAAAAATTGAGGTGTGTCATCAATTGAATTTTTCGTGGCCCTCGCAAACCTTGTTATTAATTTGAAATTTCGTAGTTGCTTTAGGTGCTCCATTTAAATTGATTTTCCTTTATTAAATTCGGGTGTGCATTTCATGTGACCCAATTTCATTTCTTAACAAGGTTAAATAGAACGTGTCGCGAACCGCGGTTGCATTTCATGTGGCGTGGTTCAAAACATTTTTTAAATGACGTTGAATCTTCCTAAAAGCATTTAAATAGTTAAAAGCGGTCAATAAGTTAAAAATGCACCATAGGCTAAAACATGTAATAAATCAGATAGTAGGCCAATTGTAATAGTTTAAGCGACCGTGCTAGAACCCTGGAACCCCGGAATGCCTATCACCTTCTCCCGGGTTAACAGAATTCCTTACTTAGAATTTCTGGTTCGCATACTTCAAAAGGAAAGTCAAAATTTCCTCAATTTGGGATTTAAAATAAACCGGTTGTCACACCTCCTTTTTCCGCACCCGAGGGGGCGCAAGGGAGTTTTTTCCAATTAAAGGACAATCGAAACGGGATTTGTTTATTTATTTCAGAGTCGCCACTTGGGAGGTTAGGGTGTCCCAAGTCACCAATTTTAATCCCGAATCGAGGAAAATAATGACTCTATATTACAGTCTGCGTACCAGAAATCCGGATAAGGAATTCTGTTAACCCGGGAGAAGGTGTTAGGCATTCCCGAGTTCCGTGGTTCTAGCACGGTCGCTCAACTGTTATATTCGGCTTATTTATCTGATTTTAAATACAATTATGAACCATGTGCAAATTTTATCTTTTAACCGCTTTTGTCATTATTATTATTTTTACGAGAATTGCAACGTCGTGAAAACATATCTCGAACCGCGTTACAATCAATGTACCCGTGGTCATCGACACACTTTGACTCCGTTGAGATTTGGATTTGGGTCACATCAATGCGCACCCGAGTCTAAGGAAATTAAATTATCAAAGGCGAGCCTAAAGCGACTAGCGTATTTATTTTGGGTAGGACCGTGGAATTTTACTAAACGGTCCATCCCGAAGTCTAAACGAATTTTTTAAAGCAAATATTTACTGAGGGCCCCGCAAATTGTATTTTTATTTGGCGAGGCTCATCTCATTCTTATTTTTTAAAAATGAATTTGCAACGTCATGGACACGCATCTCGAACCACGTCACAATCAATGTACCCGTGATTAGAAACACATTTCGACTCCGTTGAGAATTGGATTTGGGTCACATAAATGTGCACCCGAGTTTAAGAAGGTAAAATTTATTAAGGCGCGTCCTAAAGAGTCTAACGTATTGTTATTTTAGGAGGGTTGTGAGATTTGCTAAACAACCCGTCCTGGAAACTAAATTCTTCAATAATATACATTTATCAAGGGCCCCGCATCTGCGCGTTTTGTTTATTTTCATCGAGGCTCATCTCGTTCTTATTTTAAAAGGATATCCTATAGCGACTACGTTTCTTGTCGTGTTTGTCTCTATCAATTGAAAACAGTAGATAGTCCTAATTAATTACATGCTTGCAAGTTGTTTGTAACGGAATTCGGAAATGCTTTAAAAAATCAGGACCGAAGCTGCGTGCACAGTCAGTCGAATAAATAATCACGGGCCCAAATCCAACCCATGTGTGATGGGCCAAACCTGGGCCACTGCTTGCTCGAAGCAGGCCTGCTTGGCCTGTTTCGACCCGAATTCGACCTTCATGGGTTCGATATTGCAAGTTTTATGTTCTTTGTCTTAACAGGTGGTTTACTAGTTATGTGAGACCATTAATCAGAAAAGGAAGAGCTCAACCCGTGATGTACAGTTTTCATGCTTGGCATACGTTACAGCATATACTGCAAAGTAAACTAAATCTGAGATGCAACCTAATTCATTGAGAACACATTTATCTAACAGCATACATATACAACTATCATTTGATCCCCTACATTGACATCAACTAGACTTGTAAGCTACCTTCAGTATCCCAAAATGTGAGCTATTAGACACTACATGACACTCAACACAACAATACATTTATATAAACAACATCTGCAGATCTTCTCTTTTACATTCATTGCTCAAACTTTCGAATTACATTGGTAGTGTAATTGTGTACCTGGTATAGAGGACAAAGAAGAAAGGAGTGATCAGCTGGGCAGTATGAAGTAAACACAGCAACAGCAGATACACAGCAACAGCACAGCAACAAACCAAACCAAATGTTTTCCACAACCCTCAGACGACCAACAATATTTCCCAGAACAAAAGAACTAGCAGATAGTCGAGTACCAAACCAGCAATCCCAGGAAAGAGTAAGGAAATAGCAGCAATAACTGAGGGTTCAATGCAGTAAAACCACCAGTTCAACAACCACAAACAACTCAGTCAATGCAAGCAACAGAACTTGGCCAAGACAGCTTGACCAATATGCACTCTTATACAACTTTCAAGCAGTGTTTGGTTACGATGTTTATTGGAAACTAACTTATGTTTTTCAGTTTTCTTTGAACTCACTAGACCTCTCTTTAGACTAAAAATTTTCCAGCCTTTTGTTTTCTCCTCTCTGAAAGCTAAAAGTCCAGCCCCTTTTTAGTTCTGCAACAGCTTATTTATAAGCCAACAACCCAGTGCAGTCAAGCTGCCTGGATCCTGCCAGTTGCAATCTGCCCATACCCCTTAACTCCCCATGCCTAAAGGCATCTTTCTCGGTAAACTTAATCAGCCCCCCATGCTTTGTCCTATTGCTCTAATCAAGGATTATGGGTGCAATAAAGTATTCATTTGAACCCATGCTCTTATGTTTTGTTCCCCATTGTTATTAGGTTAATAGTATTTTAATTAACACTTGACATATTCTTAAGTTAAACCCCCTAATCAGACTTTGTCTTATGCCAAAACTACCCTTAACCTTGCATGTCACTGTATTACCATAACTCTTAATAATTAGTATATAAACCTCTTTGATTTCAGCTAACTACTGACTACTTAACTTAAACTCAATGCTGCCTTCAGGTGAATCTGTTAGCTTTCCACAGTTAACAATCAATTTTCAGCCTAAATTCAAACCAATGATTCCAATTTAATCAAACGTGGGTGCCAATTAAAGGGTACAAGTTGGTCATGTCGATACAAGGAACACCAACAAGAAACAGGCATAGTAATCAATACTGAAATGCAACTCCTGATTTTCTAATCTTTCAAGTGAATTTAGTTGACGATGCTTATTTAAACGACTACGCGAACTATAATATACATCGAACAACCAACAAAATCAACAAACAAATCAACTTTAAACTCAAAATGTACACACAGGGATAGACGAGTCAGAAACCAAAACAAACCAGAACATGTATGACAGATAGAGTTTAAGATGACAAAATAAAAGGAAAAATACCTCCGGGACCTGAAACTAAGACTGACTCAATGCTCGAACTCGGGCCAGGTGATTTTGGGGTCTAATGGACTTTAACCGAAGCGTTCTCAACTGAGAACACTTCGGTAAAAGTCTGCTAGGCCCTGATCCTGACACTGATTCGGACAAAAACCCATAGATCTGAATCCTAGGGCTCTTGAGGTTCGATTTGGGAACCGTTCAATTCCAGTCAGATTCGAACGGAACCTAAGCCATTCAGGGGGTGAGGGAGGTCAGGAGGGGCCGTGGTGTGAGTTTGGGGTCAATCGGTGTAGATCTGGTTTTTACTCGAATCTTCGTTGGAAGATTCGAGAAGCTACGGGTTGATTCGAGGTGAAAGGTTAACGGATTCATGTTCAGGATGGTTGGGTGCGTCGGGGATGTTATTTTGGTGGTCATCGGAACTGTGGTTACCGGGCTCACGGGGGAAAACCTAGGCTGCTAGGGTTTGAGAGGAAAGGGGTCCTGGGGAAGATGGTGAACAGTGGCTGAAGGGGGGGTGTGGCTTGGGGCGTGGGGGTAAGGGGTTAGGTTTATATATGTATTGAGGGTTTAGATCCTGGCCATTGGATCAATTGAGATCAAGGGCCAGGATCTACTTATTGAGGAGAGACGACGTCGTTCGGGAGATGATAGTGGGTTAAAACCGGGTAGGGGATTGGATCGGGTCATGTTGACGGGTTTAAAGGAGGACCTGGATCCGTTGGATCAATGGGAATGAACGGCCCAGATTAACCGTCCCTGAAACGACGTCGTTTCAGGAGGTGCCTGGGCAGGCCTGGTCTGGACCGGACTTGTGCTGGTTTGGGCCCATTTTTTTTGTTTTATTTCCTGGGCCTAGCCCGTTTTTCAATCCCTCTTTTTTGTTTTTTTTCTATTTTATTTTTTTCCTTTTAAAACAAAAATGAAATAACAAACAATAAAATAATGAAATTAAAACCAACAACAATGCAACATTTTAACACAATTATCACAAAAATATTTCGGTAAGTTAACTAAAAGCCTAGAACGAACGATGCACATATATTTTTTGAATTTTCTTTTACTGACCGAATTATGGTTTAATCACCCTGACATGCATATTTTGTATTTTGTTTGTTAATGATTAAATGCAAAATGGACAGATCCACAAATGACTAACAACACATGTCACGAAAAACTCGAACAATTGTACAGCGAAACCATTTGTCACTATTTTTATTTTCTTTTGGAGCGATTGTCCGTAAAGCAAAAATCACGTGCTTACAGCTGCCCCTCTTTGCCCGAAGACACGAAGGGTTTTCGCGCAAAGATAAAGCGAGCGATTTTTGCCCGTCCGAATACTCCGTGTGAAGCATTTTTTTGAAAAAGATTTGACCGAACCTTTGCTTCAGAGGTTTCCTACATATCCTGGGCTGAACAGGAATCAGGTCAATGTAGTTCGGGAAATTTTGGTAGCTGGGACTACCGTGTGACTGTAGTGTTTGTTGTTGTTGTGCGTTGTTGCATGCTGCTGTAGGATGCTACCGCTCAACCGATCTCCCTATTACATTGCTCTAAAAGGAAAACAAGAAGCTAAGTTAAACTGAGGATCCTGAAATTTCATCCATCTTCAACTTGCTCTTGTTGCCTTGCTTTCTTGTCGGCTAATGCTTTCCTCCGACGCCTTTATTTTGTGAACTTGGAGATGATGCTGGTCCTTCACCTTTTCTGAATGTCAGTTCTCATCACTTTGCTTGATTTGCTGGGGACACGGCTTTCTTCTTTAGATCTTCCAATGGTTTCTTCAGTGGTATGGCTTTTCATCAGAATTGTTATACTGGGCATGCTACAACGTTCCCAAACTACTTCTTTTGAGACGCGTTCCTTCTTCCCTTTGAATGTGCGCTTGCTTTTGCAGTTGTCTGCTTCTTGGTGCTGGGGATTTTATTGTTTCCCGTTTGGGGATCTCTGTTGTACCCTTCCGTCTCCAGGTGGGGTGACTGATTCCAAAATCTAGAGCTAAAGAGTATTCCCGCATTATACTGGTGGGCGACCTAGAACTTAAAAGTATTCCCGCATTATACTGGTGGGCGACCTAGAACTTAAATGTATTCCCGCATTATACTGGTGGGCGACCTAGAACTTAAATGTATTCCCGCATTATACTGGTGGGCGACCTAGAACTTAAAAGTATTCCCGCATTATACTGGTGGGCGACCTAGAACTTAAATGTATTCCCGCATTATACTGGTGGGCGACCTAGAACTTAAAAGTATTCCCGCATTATACTGGTGGGCGACCTAGAACTTAAATGTATTCCCGCATTATACTGGTGGGCGACCTAGAACTTAAATGTATTCCCGCATTATACTGGTGGGCGACCTAGAACTTAAAAGTATTCCCGCATTATACTGGTGGGCGACCTAGAACTTAAATGTATTCCCGCATTATACTGGTGGGCGACCTAGAACTTAAATGTATTCCCGCATTATACTGGTGGGCGACCTAGAACTTAAAAGTATTCCCGCATTATACTGGTGGGCGACCTAGAACTTAAATGTATTCCCGCATTATACTGGTGGGCGACCTAGAACTTAAAAGTATTCCCGCATTATACTGGTGGGCGACCTAGAACTTAAATGTATTCCCGCATTATACTGGTGGGCGACCTAGAACTTAAATGTATTCCCGCATTATACTGGTGGGCGACCTAGAACTTAAAAGTATTCCCGCATTACACTGGTGGGCGACCTAGAACTTAAATGTATTCCCGCATTATACTGGTGGGCGACCTAGAACTTAAATGTATTCCCGCATTATACTGGTGGGCGACCTAGAACTTAAATGTATTCCCGCATTATACTGGTGGGCGACCTAGAACTTAAATGTATTCCCGCATTATACTGGTGGGCGACCTAGAACTTAAAAGTATTCCCGCATTATACTGGTGGGCGACCTAGAACTTAAATGTATTCCCGCATTATACTGGTGGGCGACCTAGAACTTAAAAGTATTCCCGCATTATACTGGTGGGCGACCTAGAACTTAAATGTATTCCCGCATTATACTGGTGGGCGACCTAGAACTTAAATGTATTCCCGCATTATACTGGTGGGCGACCTAGAACTTAAAAGTATTCCCGCATTATACTGGTGGGCGACCTAGAACTTAAATGTATTCCCGCATTATACTGGTGGGCGACCTAGAACTTAAATGTATTCCCGCATTATACTGGTGGGCGACCTAGAACTTAAATGTATTCCCGCATTATACTGGTGGGCGACCTAGAACTTAAATGTATTCCCGCATTATACTGGTGGGCGACCTAGAACTTAAAAGTATTCCCGCATTTTACTGGTGGGCGACCTAGAACTTAAAAGTATTCCCGCATTTTACTGGTGGGCGACCTAGAACTTAAAAGTATTCCCGCATTATACTGGTGGGCGACCTAGAACTTAAATGTATTCCCGCATTATACTGGTGGGCGACCTAGAACTTAAAAGTATTCCCGCATTATACTGGTGGGCGACCTAGAACTTAAATGTATTCCCGCATTATACTGGTGGGCGACCTAGAACTTAAAAGTATTGAAATTGTTTCCCCGTTCTTCCGAGAAAATTTTCGACAATCGGCAGAAAATTTTCTGCCCCGGTTTTTGGTAACTTCCATGGCATTGCATCTTGTTGCCGTCATCAATTCTTTGCTCTCCTGCAAAAGACAAAAGGATTTAGTCAGTTTTAATCGTGGTGGTAGAGGGTGCCTTTCTGGCGAGCAATTTTTCTCTCTTCCCCTTTTCTTGCTCTTTGTCCCCATAATTGGTTGGCAGGCAAAGTTGCCTGTTGGGGGTCTCTAGCCTGCTGGGGATATGGTTTTCAATTTATCCCCTTTTCTGCTTTCTTTTAAAACACATGATGTGGGAGTCTGCTTCTAACTCCCGAAACCACTCCCTTTGGAGCTTACTTCTTCCAACATTTCCGAGCACAATCCCTGCATCGCCTGGGGCCGGCCTTTAAGACTGTTTGTATTACCCTGCATTGGGTGAATTCCCCTTCGGTTTCTGGTAGTAAGCTTCGACAAATCCTTTAAAGACACATTTTAGGAAAAGAAATAAAGATATGGAAAAGAGAAAATCTTTCTGAACCAATATTTTGTGGGAGGAGACAATCAAAAGAACTTATCTGGAGGACACAACTGGTCCCCGTGATCATGACGTGCACCATAGATTCCCGACCCAGTCTATTTGTATCAATCGATTTGTCCGACGGTCTGACTTGCTGGGGATGATAAATGGATGTTCATCTTGTTGCGAATGTGGTAGCTTTGCTGATCTGTTTCGTCGCCTCATAGTGCCCTTCGAGGGGTTTTCACTAATGAGACTCTCTCTTTTCTCTCATCTCCCGGCGCCTTATGGTGCCTGTGAAGGTTTTCACCAATAAGACTCTCTCATTTCATATCCCTCATCTTACATCGCCTCTCGGTGCCTGCGAAGGTTTTCACCGATGAGACTCTCTCATTTTATTTCTTTTCGAGGAATCGGGGTGTTGTAGATATGACCCTCTCTTCTGGAGATTCTTTTGACTATCAACTCATTCCCAGTCTTACGATCCTTTTCTTTGCTGGGGATCGGTGTATTATTCTCGGCCTTATTTGCCAGATTTGGCATCTCTCGAACATTGATCGGGAGGTCTTTTGGATGTCGATGTTGGTTTTGGTGTGGGATTGAAGGAAGGCTAAAAAATGAAAACAACTTGGAGGGTGATGTGCTACAACTTTTGGAATCAAACCTTTGTTGGAACTTAAAACATAACTTCTGCCCCAGTTTTCTTGCTTGGGGAATTTATTTATTTTTTACTCTTATGTTGTGCTACGTGCGTTACGCACGCTGTGTCTATTATGCACACTATGTACATTATGCATCCTATATTTATTATGATGCATACTATGACCGAGCCGTGAGGCGCCTACGTATCCTCCTGGAGGAATCAGGTCAAACGTAGTTCCCACGGTTTTATATTCCTTGATTTTTCTTTTCTTTCTTTTCATTTTCTTTTCCTTTTCTTTTTCTTTTTCTTTTCTTTTCCTTTTTTTTCTTCTTTTTTTTTTCGTATCTTTCCCATTAGTGATTCCAAAAGAGGGGTATTGAAAGAATTTGCTTAATGCTCAAAGGGGGAAGCGAGGGTTAAAAGTGTTTGGGTAGAAGAAAGAATTGCCTCCGTCATCTCATTATCCAATAAATGCCAAATACAAACAAACAAACCGAATAATTGCCGTAATTAAAGAAATTACGCATAATATCTCTTGACTGCATCTGAATTGATAGCCATGTCGACACATCTACCCTCGACATCTGTCAAACACAAAGCACCGTTGGACAATACTCTGGTCACGATATAAGGCCCTTGCCAATTTGGGGCGAATTTGCCTTTCGCCTCGACCTGATGTGGGAGGATCTTCTTCAATACCTGCTGCCCTACTTCAAACTTCCTGGGGCGCACCTTTTTATTATACGCTCTAGCCATTCTCTTCTGGTACAGCTGACCATGGCACACTGCTGCCAATCTTTTCTCATCTATCAGGCTCAACTGTTCCAAGCGAGCTTTGATCCATTCATCATCATCAATTCCGGCTTCAGCGACAATTCGGAGGGACGGAATTTCGACCTCCGCTGGTATCACGGCCTCAGTTCCGTATACCAACAAGTAAGGAGTTGTGCCTATGGAGGTCCGGACGGTAGTGCGGTACCCCAATAAAGCAAAGGGTAATTTCTCGTGCCACTGTCTGGACCCTTCCACCATTTTTCGCAGTATCTTCTTGATATTCTTATTGGCTGCTTCGACTGCTCCATTTGCCTTAGGACGATATGGGGTGGAATTGCGGTGTGTAATCTTGAATTGTTGGCATACCTCTTTCATCAGGCTGCTATTAAGATTCGCACCGTTATCCGTGATGATCACTTTTGGGATCCCAAATCTGCAGATGATATGGGAGTGAACAAAGTCCACCACTGCCTTCTTGGTTACCGACTTGAAGGTTTTAGCCTCAACCCATTTGGTGAAGTAATCAATGGTCACTAGAATGAACCTGTGACCGTTGGACGCTGCTGGCTCGATGGGCCCAATGACATCCATGCCCCAGGCCACAAACGGCCAAGGTGCTGACATCGTATGTAACTCTGTTGGCGGAGAATGAATCAAGTCTCCATGTATCTGGCACTGATGGCATTTCCTCACGAAAGTGATACAGTCGTGTTCCATGGTGAGCCAATAACACCCTGTTCGAAGGATTTTTCTTGCCAATACATATCCACTCATGTGTGGCCCACAAACTCCAGCATGTACTTCTGCCATAACCGTTGTTGCCTGCCGTGCATCTATGCATCTCAACAATCCCAAATCCGGGGTTCTTTTGTACAATACCCCCCCACTGAGGAAGAAACCATTCGACAACCGCCGAAGGGCTCTTTTCTGGTCTCCAGAGGCATGTTCTGGATATATCCCCATCCTGAGGTATTCTTTGATATCATGAAACCAGGGTTCGCCATCCGCTTCTTCTTCTATGGCATTGCAGTAGGCGTGCTGATCACGGACCTGGATGTGTAGAGGATCAACATACATTTTGTCAGGGTGGTGCAGCATTGATGCCAAGGTGGCCAAGGCATCTGCAACCTCATTGTGAACTCTCGGGATGTGTTTGAACTTCACCGATCGAAATTGCTTGCTCAGATCATGCAAGCATTGTCGGTATGGTATGAGCTTTAGATCTCGTGTTTCCCATTCACCCTGAATTTGATGTACCAAGAGGTCCGAGTCTCCCAAGACCAAGACGTCTTGGACATCCATGTCAGCAGCCAAGCGCAGACCCAGAATGCAAGCCTCATATTCGGCCATATTGTTAGTGCAGTAGAAGCGCAGTTGGGCCGTAACAGGATAATGCCGTCCTGTTTCAGAAATGAGTACTGCCCCTATTCCAACCCCTTTTGCGTTTGCAGCTCCATCGAAGAAAAGCTTCCAACCTGGTTCCTCGGGTAATTCCAACTCATTCGTATGCATCACCTCTTCGTCAGGAAAATACGTTCTTAAGGGCTCGTATTTTTCATCAACGGGATTCTCGGCCAAATGGTCTGCCAGTGCCTGGGCTTTCATGGCCGTCCTCGTTACGTAGATGATATCAAACTCTGTGAGCAGAATTTGCCACTTTGCCAACCTTCCCGTGGGCATAGGTTTCTGAAAGATATACTTCAATGGGTCCAAGCGGGATATGAGATAAGTAGTATATGAAGACAGGTAGTGCTTCAACTTCTGAGCTACCCAAGTCAGGGCGCAGCATGTTTTCTCGAGTTGAGTGTACTTGACCTCATGCACTGTGAATTTCTTGCTAAGATAGTAGATGGCCTGCTCCTTCCTCCCTGTGTCATCATGTTGCCCCAGTACACAACCAAATGAATTTTCCAAGACCGTCAGGTAAAGGATTAGGGGTTTCCCGGGCTTAGGCGGGACCAATACGGGTGGATTAGACAGATACCCTTTGATTTGGTCGAAAGCCTCTTGACACTCTGTCGTCCAACCTTCTGCAGCATCCTTTCTCAGTAGCCGAAATATGGGTTCACAAGTTGCTGTGAGTTGAGCGATGAACCTGCTGATGTAATTGAGTCTACCCAGCAAACTCATTACCTCTGTTTTGTTCCTTGGCGGTGGCAAGTCTCGGATGGATTCAATTTTGGATGGGTCTAACTCAATCCCCCGTCGACTGACGATGAATCCTAGCAACTTTCCTGATGGAACCCCGAATGCGCATTTGGCCGGGTTAAGCTTGATATCATACCTCCGGAGTCTTTGGAAAAATCTCCTTAGGTCTGCCACATGGTCCTCCTGACGCCAAGATTTGATGATCACATCATCGACGTACACCTCTATTTCTTTGTGTATCATGTCATGAAACACAGCAGTCATTGCTCGCATGTACGTTGCCCCAGCGTTCTTTAAACCGAACGGCATTACCCGATAGCAGTAGGTTCCCCATGGCGTAATAAACGCTGTCTTCTCAGCATCCTCTTCGTCCATTAGGATCTGATGATAACCCGCATAGCAATCCACAAAGGATCCGATCTCGCGCCCAGCGCAATTATCGATCAGGATATGAATGTTGGGTAACGGGAAATTGTCCTTGGGACTTGCTTTGTTGAGGTTGCGGTAGTCGACGCACACCCTGATTTTTCCATCCTTCTTTGGGACTGGTACCACATTGGCCAACCATTCGGGATACCGAGTGACCCGAATGACCTTCGATTGTAACTGCTTAATCACTTCTTCTTTGATCTTTACACTCATTTCTGTTTTAAATTTCCTTAGTTTTTGCTTGACCGGAGGGTATGCCGGGTCAGTGGGCAATTTGTGAACCACTAAATTGGTGCTCAATCCAGGCATATCATCATATGACCATGCAAAAACATCTTTGAATTCCCTGAGAGTTTTGATCAATTCTGCTTTGACATTCGGCTCAATGTGGATGCTAATTTTGGTCTCTTGGATGTTATCAGCGTCTCCTAGGTTCACAGCCTCAGTGTCGTTTAGGTTAGGCTTGGGTTTCTCTTCAAATTGGCACAGTTCTCGGTTTATTTCTTCGAAGGCTTCCCCTTCGTCACATTCGGATTCATCATCACAAAAGACCTCTTGTATCATTGAGTCAGATTCAGATTGATTTATTAGACTAGGTCGAAGATCCGCTGTGCATGCCATGTCATTAGGACCAGTAAAAAGAGAACTGTTCAGAAAGAAAAAGAACAAAACAAGAAATTAAAATGGGACAAAAGAAAAGAACTTTATTAAATTTGCAGGATAAAAAGGGTTCACACTTTTACAAAACGGGAGTAAAATTTGGATTACACCCTTGAATAATCCGATCAAACAAATAAACAAACAAAACATTAATCAAAGCCTACTACCAAGACTCCCCTCGGACAGGAAGAGGAGTAACCGTCCAATTGTTGGTCTTGGCCTCAGGCCCCACAAATTGTATCTCTGCCCTGCTGGAACCCTCTCCAGCTTCCACCATACTGACATCCGCAAATAGCCTTTCAAAACTCTGATTGAGGTCTTCATTTATTCCGATCAAAGGTCCTCGAACCTTTGGGATCGCTGACCCCTTGGCACTTGCTTTAACAAAAGACCTTGAGAGGCGTGGCACTGGTTTAGGCAGAAACCAGACCTTCTTCTTCATTCTTCGCGCCTCCTTCCTGTCTGCTGCGGTTGGTTTGAACCCCAACCCGAAGGTTTCCAGATTCTTAGGAAGGGAAACAGGTTGGACTATCCCTTGAAGTTCAACTCCCAGGCCTTTTCCCGGCACAAATCCGTTACCCAGCATCTCCGATACCATCATGACTGTTGCGGCAGCTACCCTAGGGTGCGGGATGATTTCTCCTTCAGAGATTTTGTTGGCCGACCCTGTATCGAGAATCTGGTAGACCCAAGGACCCTTGTCATCAGTGGTCTCTATGAAAGGCACAATGGTTCCGCCCATGGTGCATGTTGTATCCTCACCGTGCAACACGACCTCTTGTCTTTCCCACTCGAACTTCACTGTCTGATGTAGGGTGGAAGGCACCGCTTTAGCTGCGTGAATCCAGGGTCGTCCTAACAGCAAGTTGTAAGATACCGTGGCGTCCAATACCTGGAATTCCATGGTAAACAGGACCGGGCCAATGGTTAGTTCAAGTACAACATCCCCCACAGTGGCTGTTCCGTTTCCGTCAAACCCTCGGACACAGATGCTATTCTCCCGGATTCTTCCACGGTCAATCTTTAACTGGTCCAGGGTGGATAATGGACAAATATTGGCGCTTGAGCCGTTATCCACCAATACTCGGGTTACCACCGAGTCTTCACATTTGACAGCTAGGTATAGAGCTTTGTTGTGCTCTGTACCTTCCACCGGCAGGTCATCATCTGAGAATGTCACTCTGTTCACCTCGAAAATCTTGCTAGCAATGGTTTCCAGGTGGTTTACAGAAATCTCACTGGGTACATGGGCCTCGTTCAATATCTTTAACAGGGCCCGACGATGTTCCTCGGAATGGAGGAGTAATGACAATAGTGAGATCTGGGCAGGTGTTTTTCTCAGCTGCTCAACCACAGAATAGTCTTGCACTTTCATCTTCCTCAGGAAGTCTTCAGCCTCTTCTTCTGACACTGGCTTCTTGGTTGCCACTGGGTTGGTTTTCCTTAACTCCACCGGAGCAAAACATCGACCTGATCGAGTCAGCCCTTGCGCTTCACAACTGACTTCTTCCACCTGTTTTCCTTGGTACGTTACCACTGCTTTTTCATATTTCCAGGGGACAGCCCTGCTGTCAAGCATTGGCAGTTGGACCACCGGCTTTATGGTTACCCGTTCTCTACATACCCCTTTCAACACGACCGCCGGTGTGGGCAGGATCCCTGGTATTACCAACTTGCTTGGCTCGGGTTTGCTTGCTATGACGGACGGGTTCTTCCCCCATAATACTACCGGCTTGACACCTTCTCCCTGCGACTGTACATTTGTTCCTCCCCTGGTTAAGACTTCTTTTGGGGCAGCTTGGATCATCATCACTGTTTGTGAGGGTTTTCTTAATTCACCTCCCTCACACACCAACTCAATCATGTGAGCTTCGTGGTGCGCTGGCAGCGGATTTTGGTTGATGTTAGGAGCCTCCGGTGTCTGGACCTCGATCTTATTGGTGTCAATAAGATCCTGTATGGCATGCCTTAACTTCCAACACTTCTCGGTATCGTGCCCGAGCATCCCTGAACAGTATTCACAACTGATTGAACGATCCAAATTCTGAGGCGGGGGATTTGGTTCCCGAGTATGGACGGGACTAACCAAACCTAATTGCCGCAGCTTGTGGAACACAGCGGTGTAGGTTTCTCCCAGTTCGGTGAAGGTTCTTTGTTTCCGCAACCTGTCATTTCTGGCATCTGGATTTCCCCGGAAACCTGCCCCCGAAGGATTTCTATATGCCCTTGGTGGAGGGTAAGTGTTTTGTGGTGGTGCATATATGTTCTGGGGAGCCGGTGCGCGCCATTGTGGGCGAACCGGAGGCTGAGTGTATACCTGGGCTTGGTGTACGGAACAATGTGGTTCTCGAGGTGGATAGAAATTTTGTGGTGGGTTGTATGGGTAGTTTGACCTGTGAGGCCTGGGTTGGTTGTAGTGCGGCCTGCCAGCCCTGGACCAACTGCCTGCCTCGATCGTGGCAACCTCTTCTTTCTTTCTTCTTAGCGCACCTCCCGTGCCGCTTTGAATAGCCTGGGTTGTGGCCTTAAGTGCCGAATAGTTTAAGATCTTGTCCGACCTCAAACCTTCTTCTATCATGACCCCTATTTTGACCACCTCGTTGAAAGATTTTCCAACCGTTGTCACCAAGTGACCAAAGTAGGTTGGATCCAATGTCTGCAAAAAGTAGTCTACCATTTCTCCCTCTCTCATGGGAGGATCGACTCTAGCTGCTTGTTCTCTCCAGCGGAATCCGAACTCGCGAAAACTTTCCCCGGGTTTCTTCCCAGTTCTCAATAACGTGAGACGGTCAGGGACTATCTCTAGATTGTACTGGAAATGACCTGCAAAAGCCTGTGCCAGATCATCCCACGTGTACCACCTGCTGAAATCCTGCCTGGTATACCATTCCAGTGCAGATCCGCTCAGACTTTGGCCGAAGTAAGCTATCAAAAGCTCATCCTTGCCTCCTGCCCCTCTCATTTTGCTACAGAATCCCCGCAAATGTGCCATGGGATCACCGTGCCCTTCATATAAATCAAACTTGGGCATCTTGAACCCTGCCGGGAGTTGGACATCTGGGAAAGGGCACAGATCTTTGTATGCCACGCTGACTTGGTTGCCCAGCCCGTGTAAGTTCCTGAAGGATTGCTCCAGGCTTTTGAACTTTCTCAACACTTCATCCTGTTCAGGGGCCTTAACCGGCTTCTCAACCTCTGCCGGAACTTCCAAATGGGGATTGTAAGCCTGTGGTTCGGGTGCATGGAATGTAGGCTCAGGGGGATAGTATTGTGTATCGTGAGCCTGAAACAATGGCTCACTGGTCGTTCGCTGCAAAGGGGCTGATGCAGGTCCCACAAAAATGGGAATATTGGGTGTTGGGAGAGGTTGATGGGGTGGTGGAGCTTGGGAATCATGAGGGCTTCTTTCTTGATGATAGAGGGGATTTGGGCGGCTTGTGGAAGGGCCAGAGTGAGGGTACTCCGGCACGTGTCCCAGTGTCTCAGGGCTCTTTTGTGTTTTGGCCAGGGCTAGCTGCATTGCATGCATCTCTAGTCCCATCCTTTCAATCTTTTCCATTGCCTCTTTTAGCAACTGGCTCATCGGCCTTTCTTCCTCATTACTATTCTCTGAAGTAGTCATGCTTGTTGCTACCGGTCCTTTGGATCTGGTTTGGTATGAATGTGTTGCCAGAATTCTTTAACAACTAACTGTCTGGTATCAGACAACAACAAACTTTGTTAGTGTTAGAGCTTAACAGATTTGATCATAACACATAGAGGATGCAATGCACCTAGGCAGTTAACCGTTTCTACATGCTTTGCTTCAAACCACATGCGTCATCCCGGTTTGTTCATTCGTCTCTTTTTAGAGTATTCTGCGAAACCCCGCGTTTTATTTTATTTACATTTTCTTTTCTTTATTTATTAAAAGCGGTCGAATCTTATGGGGATTGCCTACGTATCACGTCCCCGCGTGAATCAGACCAGGCGTAGTTCTGCCTTAAAGTAAAAACACACAATTTTTGTGAAATCATTGAATTCATTCTCAAAATTTTGCTATTACAAATTACATCAAGCAAGGAATAGCAATAGTACAAACTCGACGGTTTCAAACTCGGTTTAACGAAAAAGAAAACAACATATGGAAAAACAACCCAAGCCAAATAAACAGGACTTGACCAAAACTAATTCTCCAATTTAAGGGGCCGTGAGGCATCATCCGGCCTTTTTGCGGCTCTAGGTGTAAGGTCTCTTTGCAAGCTCTTCAATTCGTTCATAATCCGGCGGACGCAACCCATGATGGAAACAAGGAGGGTCTTCCGAGGTGTTCGCTCATATGCCAAGCATTTCATGTAGATGTAATGCCCTATTTCATCAATCCTTCCCCGGATGTTGTCCCTTTCTGCGAACAAATGCCTTATCTGTTGGTTCTTCAATCCCAGTGTTTGCGCATTGTTGGCAAGCTGATCCTGGAACATCTCCATTTGCCTTTCCATTCTGGTCATTGCATCGTAATAATGCCTTCTGTCGTCTTGGGCATTTCGTGTTTGCTTGAGGATCCTTTCTCGAAGAGAGGCATTCGTTTCCCTTAATGTCCCGATGCTCAGTTCATACTCCCTTATGACTTGTTGCAGGTGCTGCCTCCGAGCCATCGCACCCTTTGCCCACTTGGTTCGCAATTTTGCTGTGCTGGCCCTGGCTTTTTCCAAATCTTCCTGGCATTCCGCAACCTGATCTTTTAACCCTGCTATCAATCTTTTATCTGCCCGGCTTCCTAGCTGGCTATTAGCCTCTTTTTTCATTCTCCGGATCTGAGTTTTGAGGATCTCGCCTTCTCTGATTAACTTGTTCTTTTCTCCCTTGTGGGCAGCAGACTGTAATTGGCACTCAAACTTCATATCCTGAACTTGTTGCTTCAGTTTGCCTGCTTTGACAAGATATTCCTGCTCTTTGGCCAACCAGCCCCACTGTTCTTGTGAAGATTTGGCAAATTCTTGCAGGTGAGGTCTTTTGGTCGGTCTTCCAGATGATGTCTCCCCTTTGTACCAGGCCTGATACCCGGGCGAAACTTCCCCTTTTGCCCGATTCAATTACACAAGTATTTGCTTCTAAGTATTGACATTGGCTCCAAATTTGACGAACCCTTGCTTCAGGAAACTGGCCGTCGGGACTGATCTCGATTACCTGGATGCTCAGATCCTCGTCTTTCGGCACTATCTGATACCTCCCAAGTTGCCTTAAAACCCGATGCGGCGCGTATGGTTGAATGCTCTTAAGTCCCATTAAGAGAAAATGGGGCCTGGCTGCTGGCATGTATATGACTTCGCCGATCGATAACCATCCTAGCGCCCACTGTATTTGACTGGCGTTGAGGGTATGGAAATATGAGGTCCATGCTACAACTCCTTCTGGTAGGTAGGTTTCATCAACTCTGGTATAGAACTCCTCTATGCAGGTCTTTCCAGCGGATCCATGGCTCAGAAACTGGGCTCGGTGACATAGGTGTTCGATCATCCACATTTGCAACAACAAATTGCAACCCTCGAAAAAGCTTCCTCCGGCTTTGCAAGAAGTGAGTGCCCGGAATATATCAGATACTATCATGGGCGCCAACGTACTATCACTCTGTGTGAGCAACGTACTGACGACCCCTGCTATCTTTATGTCAATATTCCCATCTTTTCTTGGGAATACTAGTAGTCCTAAGAAAGTTATCATGAAAGCAATTCGTCTATGTTCTTCCCACTTCTGGCGATTACCTTTGCTGCACAACTGGTTTTCTGGCTTGTCGAATCCTCCTATGTGACCATATCTTTGATATATGAAACTCATGCTGCAAAAACCTTTTGCCAAGTCAGGGTTATGAACTGTTCTGACTATCTTTAAGGAGTCCAGGAACCGGTGTACTGCTACAGCTCTTGGAGCAATCAGATATTTGTGCCTCAAAGGAGTCTCAGTGCTGCCGATATACCCTGCTATTTCTTCTAAAGTTGGGGTAAGTTCGAAATCTGAGAAGCGGAAGACATTGTGCGCAGGATCCCAGTGGGGGACTAGTGCCCTTATGATATCTCCTCGTGGCCTGATATCCAACAAACTCGTGAGGCCTTTCAGATACTTCTTGATTTCGTCATGCCCCTCTTTGCCCAAATCATTCCACCAGAGCCGCAATTGGAGGGGAATTTTATTCATGATTGAAAAGGGTTCATTCGGAATCGTGCTCATTCTGCACATTTATTAATAAGATTTTAACAAACGACACTTATCCTGCTAAAAACAAAAATATATGCGATTTTTTGTGAATTTTGAATTTTCATATATATATATATAAAACTTTCTAAAGAAGTCAATAACGGAAAATATTTTGGATTTTTTTTTTTTTTTTTTTTTTCGAAAAACTGGGAGCCTGAAAGGACTTTTCTAGACCTTTAACAAGATAAATACTTTTGCCATAAATAAAGATATATACATTTTGAAATAAAGCAAAACTTTTGAATTTTTCATATATATATATATATATATACATATATTTGTAACAAATAATAAAAGTAAAGACCACACAAGACTTTTTTTTTATTATATAAAAAAAATTTTAAAATAAGATTTTTTTTGATTTTTATGACAAGACAACTCTATATTTCTATTGATATATTTTTATTATGAAAGACAGAACAACGACTTTTCAAAATTTTGGCAGAGTTTTGACAGTATTTGTTTTTTTTTTCAACAATAAACAATCAATTCCTAACCGTTATTTCCCTTTTTTTCACAATATTCCAAATATTCAAACACCGGTCAGCATGCGGGCATGAGACAAATAAATGCACGGAAAACAGTGGGATGCACCAGAATGGTCTTTTCATATCAGGTTGCTAGTCCTAGACGGACCCAACCCCTGTGTTGAGTCCCCTAAGTCATATGCAACGTGATGCAAATAAGCGTTCCTACTAGGGATCCGGCATGAAGTCACGTTATTCTATGTTCAAAACCTGGGTCGGTGTTCTAGACAGTGTACCCGAGCGGACAACTCGAGTTGAGGAAGGAGCTCCTTTCCGGGAACCAAAAGGCCAGCCGGCTTAGAAACTTTCCGAACCTCTTTTATTTAGGGTATGACACTAACAGAATAAGGAGTCTCAACCAGTGAGCACATCCCCGGAGGTGAGAAGAGAAAGGTTTCGGCACAGTTTATATACAGTTCAAATAATATCAAAGCGGTAACAGCAGCATTTAGCACATTAGTCTCAAAACATGTAATAATCAGATAATAAATAAAGCCAAATAATAACAATTATTCTAAGCTCGAATTCTTAACCCTGAACCAGTGGTTCTGGGTCTCCTGATCCCCAGCAGAGTCGCCAGAGCTGTCACACCTCCTTTTTCCGCGCCCGAGGGGCGCAGGGGAGTTTTTTCCAATTAAAGGACAATCGAAACGGGATTAGTTTATTTATTTCAGAGTCGCCACTTGGGAGATTTAGGGTGTCCCAAGTCACCAATTTTAATCCCGAATCGAGGAAAATAATGACTCTATATTACAGTCTGCGTACCAGAAATCCGGATAAGGAATTCTGTTAACCCGGGAGAAGGTGTTA